>NC_143500.1:52553333-55102500 GCF_051622355.1 Phaseolus vulgaris
AAATGGCTGTGAGGAAAGCAATAGAGGAAGCCAACATTCCTTTTACTTACATCTCTGCAAACCTTTTTGCTGGATACTTTGCTGGCAGCCTCTCTCAGATGGGGTGTTTTGTCCCTCCAAGGGACAAGGTGCATCTCTTTGGGGATGGCACTCTCAAAGGTCAGTACCAAAGTTTCAATAAATGATTGTGATTTTTGAGTCACCACATTAAGGTTTTTGAGTATCTCTAACATAACAATTGTGACCACATCATTTGCATTTACCTACAATTTTCTTGCAACATCATCAATGAAACCTCAATTACTGCTTCAACTGCAATTTAAAACCTTGGTCACCCCTCCAAACTCAATCAAAACAGATATCTTTTATTTTATAGTGACATTTCTGTGATGATTGCAGCTGTTTTTCTGGATGAAGATGATGTTGCAACATACACAGTGAAAGCAATAGATGATCCACGAACCCTTAACAAAACGTTGTACCTAAGGCCACCAGAAAATATTCTGTCCCAAGCAGAGCTTATTGGAATTTGGGAGAAACTCATTGGAAAGGAACTGGAGAAGACATACATTCCTCCAGAAGGCTTTCTTACAACACTGAAAGGTAACACATCCAATTTTTATTTGGAAAAAGTAACTTTATTTTCTTAGACCATTCGTTTTGATTTGTAATTGTTCTGAATTTGATTTGCAGGGTTGGATTACAAACTTCAAGTAGGGATTGGGCACTTTTATCATATATTCTATGAGGGGTGTTTAACAAATTTTGAAATTGGAGAAGAGGGTGCAGAAGCTTCCAAGCTTTACCCTGAAGTGAACTACACACGCATGGACGAGTACCTCAAAATTTATGTGTAAAATGAACTCCCACACGGTTTTTAGCAGAAAAATTCTTAATTTAAGGGGATTTTTTTTGTGGGAGAAAGTGGACTTTTCTGATTTTGAAATGTAAACGAGTTTAATTACTCTATCATTAAATAATCTCTATTGTTTTTGAGAGGTAATGAAGACAAAGTTACTTATAAAAAGACACGTTGTCTTTTTATCTTCAACCAAATTTGTTTTGTTTTAAACGATAAACGATAAATAATTATATATTGAATAAAAAATAAATTTAACTCTTAAACGAGATTATTAAAACCTATAATTTTTTTCAACAAGTCATCTTACTCCTCTTACATCAGGTATCACTCGTAATTTTTATACTTATAACTATGTTGCTTCTGACAATACATTAAAATGAAATTTGAGCAGAGTGAGCATATTCATACTACAAAATAAGTTCAGATTCTATGATAGTGCTACCATGTACTAGTTGGAAATTCTAAAACCAAGGCTGCAGCTGCTGCTTCTGCTTCAGAACCTGCTGCTGCTAATGCTATATTATACAACCTCTAAAGCCTTTTCTAAGGGTGGTTTCATCCAAATTCCTTCCAATGAAAACGAGCTTGTTTGTCCTCTTCTCGTTAGGTTCCCATGTTTTTCCTGGACAGCCATCCAACATAGAATGCACCCCCTGAAAGTATTAGGGAAAATGGGGTAAGAGGACCTACGCACCTGGGAATGTTGTAGTAATTGAGTTTTGAAAGGCACGGAAAAGGAGGGTAGACATATTTTTCTTAAATTAGGAGAATTATATAACATTTATTTATAACAATAAACAAAATATTTACACATTTAAATTTATGTTAATCTACCATTTTGTTTATTTTAAAATTTATCCAATAAAAGAATTGATTAGAAATAAAAAAATATACCCTCCCTCCCAAACATATCTTTAAAAAAACTGTAGATAGGTAAATTGAGAGAACCTGAAACACATATCTCTGATCAGAACCATCCACTGACAACACACCTTTCATTCTGTATAGGTCCTCTCCATTTTCTTCAATCACTCTCTCAAGCCAATCGTCAACCTAGACCATCGTATAAAAGGAAAGTGAGGAAAAGTTCAGCCATTAACAAAAGCACCAAAGATGCAAAGGTTGAAGCATGTCAAATGCACTCAAAGCAACTCAGTGATTTTAGACTATTTTATGAAGGGTTAAAAAGAAAAAGAGCAACAATTACCTCATCAAGATCAAGAGTTCCCTCTGCAACTATACTGACACTGGAGACAGAAGAATCATGCACATGGTCATGATGGTGATGGTGATGGTGATGATGATGTCCTTCGTGTTCTGTGGATATATTGGAAAGATCAAGTCACGCAGCACCACAACAGAACAAACGCATAAAAATACTCTGGAAACCTATTTTATCAAACAAGTTGTGCAGCCTTTGTTGTTGTCATATATGAATTCCACCTAGGATTGGACACGGGGCAGGGGAGTCCAGTGACAAAATAGGCATATCCTTGCTTTGAGTAGTAATTAATAAACTTATGGATGCAGTGCATTTTTTAGCACAGTTTTAATGTCAGACTATAATATGCTAAACAGGTGTCTCTTTACCTGGTTATATGGAGAATCAAGGTCCTTCACCCTCCTCTTATTTAAACGGTAGCATACTAGAGTTCTAATGCTTTCTACAGGCGTCACATCTTCTCAAGGACTCGCTTCCCATTAACACAGTCATCAAATGAGATTTAGACGTTCTCATGAATATGAAAACTCTAAGCTATAATTTTTCACCATTACTTTGTAAGTGGAGGAAACATCCTACTTTGGACACTATAATAGACCTAGAAGATTATTTTCGTTTGCTGGACTTTTGCCCCAGTATATGTTTCAGTCATTTTGAATCTTCAGAAAGTCCTTCTAGTCTAGGGGGAACAATGTCGATTGTGTTACCAATTTTGTTGTTTAGGGCTTCTAATTGCATATATAGGGTTTACAATTTGGCTTATATATTGCTATGTATTTAAGGGTTTTATTTTATTTTGGATTACCTTATTTCATTTTGGAACAGGCAATTAGGAATAACTTACTAAGATATTTGGCTATGTTGGACATATGGTCCCTTGGTGAAAATATTTGAGATGCTTTGATAATTATATGATCGATATTTCCTTTGTTTAGATGATTACATGGTTGATATGGAGGAACACTCTGTCATAGAGAAGTTTTCTAGGTTTATCGGGAGAGTACTCAGGCAAGGAGTTGTTGTCCTAAATAAAATGCGCCAAATATACAAGCTAGACTTTCTAATTGGGAGACATCCACTTCACTATGTAGTACTTCTATATTAGTATTTCAAAAAGAGAAGGTATTCAATCAATTCTACATTGTCCAGCAACACCCTCTGTTTTCCATTTGAAATATCATTGACCAATTTTACGCAGCTTGCGCTAACAGCACAGTTGAAAACATAATGAAAAAAGTGGGAAAAGAGTTTAGAAAAATTACCATGTCCAGAATCATCCCGATGGCTTGAAGAAGATGGACATTCTCCAGGTACCTCAGATTCAATTCTGCAGTAAAAATGTGTTCGATTGAAAAATAGATAATTTTGTAGAAAATACACTACATTTATAAATATGCATCGTGATTTATTATACTCAAAGCCATATTATAAATATGCATCAAGTACTATAATGGGACTTAAAATATAAATCAAGGTAGCAATATGTTAGAAGACACAACAAATTGAACACCTCTTACCTCTCAAGATCATATCCTCCCACACCAAGAACGAAGTCTATGTCAACAGATCCAAATTTAGCTTGCGTAATTTGTGCCATTCCATTGATGTGCTAGCAACAATTCACAAAAATGAAGAACTACTTCCATAAGCACTATTTCTTGGGAAGCGAAGTATATCCATACACAATGCAATAGAAGCTGATGAAAAAAACATATAAACAAAAATCAAAGAACAACAATCTGATTCATTTATTCATAACTATTTGATCCATCAAAAAACATATAAAAGAAAATCAAAGGACATCAATCTGATCCCTTTCATAAAAAATAATTGAATTTCTCTCCTATTGTAAAAGTTATCACATATTTATCACAAGTTAAACTTGAGTTGAAATAGCTTGTTTAATCCATTTATGTTTCATTTGTGCACCAATTCAATTCAGTCAAAAGTTTCCTTCCAATTCATTTGCATCCAGTCTATTCAAAGAGATTCAAGTTCAAATTTATATGCAAACCCTAGAATTCTTTGAATCACTAAGAGAGAATGAGGTTGTGACACCAAACAAAGAAAGATGGGATGAAGAATCAACAACAAGTATCAGTTACCTTGATAAACCCAAAGAAGAAATTAATCTTGTGGTGTGCAAAGTGAAGGGGACAGAGAGCGTGAGTGAGTGAAAGAGGCAAATCAATAGTTTAAAACTTTTGGACTGTTTTATCCCCATCCATACACCCCTAAATATATAAATCTAATTATAAAATATGAAGTCACCAAGGACATGTTGAGCTTTGTATGAAATTTGTACAAGTCATGTACATACATGATACATCATTTCATGATCCTAGTGTAACGCAAATACACATCATCTTTTTTACTTGCTAAATAGAATTTTTCTACCATCCTAGATCAATTAAGGAATAAAATGTGTAGAGGATCCACAAGTAACACAACGCACCTTAATTTTCTTAGTCAATATATTTAACTCGGATTCAGTAACCAAATCTATCTGCAAAAGCAATTAAAAACAATCAGAATCTAGAAACACGGTAACAAATATCTTAGAAGTCAATATTGGAACAAAGGGAAGTAGAAAAGAACACATAAATACTACCATAGAATCTTAAGGGCAGAAGGTTACCTTGTTCAAAATAATACGATCAGCATATGCAACTTGTTCTACTGCCTCATTAACCACAAATCTTGGTTTCACTTCATTTAAATGTTTCATGGCATGCTTGCAGTCAACCAAAGTCACAACTCCATCCAGTTTCACATGCTGTGAGACCAGTTCATCACTGCAAAATGTTTCAATAACAGGACCAGGCTTTGCAAGACCTGAAAAAAGTTTAAACTTGAAACACTAAAATAAACTTTCTATTGAATTGTTTCATACACCTAACGGATGAAGCTAACAACAGAACATACATTTTATCATTACACCCTAGGGCTTCCAAACAAATTGAGAAATACGAAGGAAAATCCCTAAAAGAATTCTAAGTTTCAGAAGATCACAAGTAAAATTGCTGCATTAAGATAAGGAAGTAATGAAAACTCATTATGGTTCTCCAAAATTGAAACATTAAAATAAGGATAACAATGAGCAGAACTAATAGTGGTTCTACAAACTGTTCTTTATAAAATCCCTTTCACTAAAATACTAATATATTTCACTTTCTCTTCACATAAGATCCAAAAATCCCAAAAGAATTTCAGGCGGCCACAAGCAATAATGCTACTTGACAATTTGGACATTTTAGTTTCAACTTGCAATAAAATCCAACCTCCAACATCTCAATTCTACTGTTTAAGTTCCTTTAACTACATGAGCAGAGCAATTTACAAACCTGTTGTTTCGATAACAATATGATCAAACTTGTCTCGTTTTTTCGTAACCAGCTCCAACAGCATTTTAACAAGATCTCCCCGTACAGTGCAGCAGAGGCAGCCATTGTTAACCATGATAATCTCTTCACTCGCAGAAGAATGACTAGCAACCAATGACCCATCAATATCAACCTCACCAAACTGCATTTACACCAACGAGTCAAATTCAAAAATAACAGTAAGCTTAAAATCAAAAGGGCAAATCCTCTAAAACACTCCACGCACTTCACAATTGCTCCAACTTCAAATAAATAACACGCCAAATAATCTTTTCAACAAGCACAATTGCTAGTGTGACTAATTCAGCTATAGTCATCATCATTAGAAAAAAAACTATCTATGCAATGCCATGAGTTATATATGGTCCAAAACATCTACCATAGTTAGCAAAAACATCACTCCTAATTCAAAATAAGTGGACTTGCAGAAATTAAGTATTTTCAATTAAACTCGACAAGGCCATCATCCAAGTACACAGAACTTGATACAAAGACAGGCAGGGTAGAACTCAATACCTCATTTTCAATTACCGCTATCCGTTTACCATGTTGAGATGTGAGAATATGATTAAGGAGAGTAGTCTGCATTGCCCAAAACTAAGTTATAAACTGTTCAATTGGTTAAAACTCAAAATGAAAAAAAAAAACACATAATGAGATGAAGTCCTTTTCAAGTTTTTTGTGTGTTAATTTTATGGTTTTCTCATTGCAAACCGTTTTCTTTTTTCTACAGAGGAAAATAAAATGAGGGGAAAGGGAGACCTTTCCAGAGCCCAGAAAACCAGTTATGACTGTAGCGGGAAGGCGATTATCGAGGGCGAGAGAAGGAGCTTCGTGGAGATTAGGGTCTGGAGCGGAGACCATGCCTCGGAAGGTTCCAGAATAAGGATAACGAAATTTAGTAGTGTTAGAGTGTGGAGAAACGAGGGAATGGAGGGTTCTGATGAATGGAAATGCAGAGAGAGAGTGTTGAAGAGGAGATTCATGATGTCGGAAAAGGGAGGTTCTTCGGAGAATGATGAACCTTGCCGCCATTTTTGCCGGGAAGTGCTTAAACCCTAACCAGGGTTTGGATAATATATGCTTGATTATGCACTTATTGTTTATAAAAAATAAATTAAACTACATTTAAAGGAATGTATGAGAATGATTTTTTGTAATGTAATTGTAAAATAATTATTAATTTATTTCTAGTCATTTAAATTAATCACTTCCATTTACAAATTTTTCATTTGTTTTTTAGTTGTTTGAACACTTTTTCACTAATCTAAATAATCTTATATTTTCTTTTATGGATTTTCATTTTATCTTATTGATTAAAAAGATAATTCTAAATCAATATCTATTGATTCTTTCTCATTCAATCTTTTAATATTTGAAAGGAGATGGTTTAGTAACAAGTTACCCAACAATTGACACTCTTGGTTATTAACATCTTCCTCATTTCTCATTAGTGTTTAAATCTAAAGTTGGTGTTTAAGATAAAGGTTGTGTGTCTGCATTCTCTCTTTATTATCAATTAGATGAGTAAATAGTTTTCTTTCTTTTTCATGTTTTAACTTAAAATGATGCATGGAAATCTTACAAATTCATCTCATTCCTAATAAAAAAAAATATTTTAAGATATTTCAAAACATTATTAAGAATAGTTTGGAGTATATATACTTAATTAATTAATTTAAATACATTTTAAAAAAATTATCAATTTAATATATTTGAACCTTAACCTGACTTACCCAAAACTAGACTTGATCTTACCTAGACTTAATCCAACATAATTTGTCCTAATCCATGTTGAGTTTGACACAATACAATTTATGTCAAGCTTAATTCGGTCTGACTTGAATACAATTTATGTCAAGCTTAACTCGGTCTGACTTGAATCTGTTTGTTTCGGTTTAATCGGAATTGACTTGGACCCATCTAAACCAACTTGACATGGTATCATCCCAACTTAACTTAAATTTAACCTGACTTTGTGCATACTAGATTTGGATTTGAATTGAGTAAATATTTTTCATGTGTATAAAATTTTCTAAATAATATTTTTCATTTTCATTTTTAAATAAGACCGTTCAATTTAAAAAATAGTCCATGGATTGACTCTAACCCATCAAGCTTTTATTGGCATTTTAGCCTTATAAGTTTTTTGTGGACTTTTTTGGCCTTAGTCGAAGGCAGGGTCAAACCCTATGAGTTAGGCCAAATTGACAAGTATAACTACCCCCAACAAATTTTTCACACTCTCTGGTAACAATTTCATCATTGTTGGATTTGGATTATGTTGTCTCTACATGTTAAAGGAAGGCAATCTCTTCCTACACCCAATCAATTGGGATTGTCACCCGACGAACATTCTAAAACCCAATTGTACCTTTGTCATGTTTATTTTGAAAATGCTTGTAGGGTGCGCTGATGCAGATGATGCCCTCAAACCTTCGTGCAACAATGGACGACCTTCGCATTCCTGACATCATCTTTGTTCAAGGGGTCCTTCCATTCAACACTACATTGTCAGAGAAATGTCAACCAAGGTGTGAAGATGCGAACGCTCGTGCAAGATATGGTGTTGGGTGGGAGAATGGTAGAAACAAACTTGGGTGCAGAAATCACTAAACCCTAATTTCATTTTCATTAAGGATAATTCGGTACTTTCACAAATATAATTGGGTGTAGGTCCAATTTGATTGGGTGTAGGAAGAATCAGCCTTAAAGGAATAGTGAAAGGGGAATGATTATATGAACTTTTTAATTATGTCACGTTATTCAAAAAGTCATAATATTCAAAAGGTTGTATTATCGTTAGTTGTTACAAAATCAAAATAGGTTTGGTGAATAAATGAGATTGTGACACTACAGAGGTCTAGTGTGCTTGTCTAATGACATCAAGGTCTAGTGCACACTACATGTGTCATGGTTGTCAAAGGTGCAAATGTGATGTTATTTTGTATTAGTGGACGCGTTATTTAAAGCAACAAAGAACGATGATAGGTAACACAATACATTCTAACAATGTATATTAAGATTTAAAGTTAAAAAATAACATAAATATAATTAAAATATTATTATTCGAGCTGTCAACTACATGTATTGTATTTGGTGGGTGTAAAAATGTCACCTACCAATCAAATAAGAAAGGAAAAATAATGACATCACTAGAATGTCTTTAATAGTGATACACAATGAAAAGAGAGATTGTAGTGGGAGTTAGAAAAGAGATATGATGGAATAATATACATTAAAATAAAACATACAAAATAGGTTTGTGTCGATGAGTTAATTTAAATGGTCAAGTTCAAAAAATAGTGATCTAAGGTTTGATCCATTTGATCTGAAGTCTAAAAGGACTTAGATTGGATTGGTTCATATACTTATTATAAATTGTTTGTTTTCAATAAACTCCATTAATGAAGCAATAGAAAAGTCCAACCTAAAGAATTCTATGACAAAAGTTAATCTAATCAATTTGATGAACATTCAAGTGAATGTTAGTAAACACACACATGATTTTTTGAAGTGCTTACTATAACTCTTTATTCCCTTGAAGAAAACATTATAGCCTTTTGTCACCACCAAAAAATTGACGGTATCTGTGAAACTTGAAACCAAACATGGTCCAACGAATGAAAGCAGTTTTCAAGATGATCTCTCAAATTAAATGTTGAAAGCAGTTACTAGTTAGCCAAAGCTAAAGAGAAAAGGAAATAAGTGAAATTGTGAATTCAAGTTAAGTGCAGTAGTTGAAGAGGGTATAGGAAGGAGAATTCCTGAGCAACAAGTTCAAATGAAATGAATGGAAAATAATAGGATGAGTGCTAGTGAGTGTTGGCAGGTTCATTGTCAGACAAGTGAAGATAATGAGAGTGAGAAAACTTAGGAGGGAGGGCTACAAGTGGCTCATTTCCACTCAGCTTTCTACAAGCAAGTCCTAAGGTGTAACCTAAAGCTCTTGAAACAGAAACCGCAACTGCATTTCCAATTTGACAGTACCTACAAATTATAATGTCATAAGAAAAATAATACACACAATTAACTCAAACTACACACATAGTAAACAAAGGTTTTGTACCTCTTTTTCGCAGTCCCATGGAATCTATAATAATCAGGAAATCCTTGCAGTCTGGCAAATTCTCGTATAGTGAGCACTCGATCCTGCTCCGGATGTAGTACAACCTGCAAGATTTTCAATATATAAGAAATCAATTTTGTGATGATACATTGATAACCCACATTTTTTATATAACAATGTTACAATCTTTAATACTATTATTTTAATATTTTTTATATCATTTAATTATAAATTTATTCTTTATTATGTATATATTTATATCTAAACTCATCACAATTGTATAAACTTTCAGGATTGTCAAAGCATCATTTGTCATTTCTTTAACAAATCATAGACTCGGGTAAGACCTGGTTGTGACAACTTGGGAAGGTGAGTGCAGTGGGAAGATTCTCATCCCACCACAACCGTGCAAATGGCCTGCATGTATGAGAAAATACAGATTAGAAGTCATGCAAATGTAGCAAAGCAAGATTACTACTTTATTGAAAAAATCACCTCTTTGACTTCCCTTGCTCAAAAGTGAAGCAATAATCTGGGATCTGAGACCACACAGAATAGTAGGTAAGATTAATTTGGCTTCATGCTATTCTAGAAATGAATTAAGAAAGCTAAACAGATAACCTGCCATTCAAAACCCTTTTAACTTCAACTTCTTGAAGAAACCAGAAACATCCAACAACATTCTTTTTCTTAACAAATGCTTACACAGATCGGAACAATATCATGAAATCTTGGATGCTATAGATCTCTTCATACATTTTCTCAAACTTCCTAACAAAAGCATTAAATTTAAAACGGGTATAGCCAATATTGAAGATCCAATACAGTTATGTACCAGAACCAAAATCGAGATTTTGTTTGGTCCTTATTATAAGAATCAATCTTGAATATCTCATATTATCATTGTTGTTGTTATTTTTTACAAAATGCCTTTAATCAGGAGTTGTTTCAATAATCATATAGCAACAGATGCATGCATATAAAATAAATGAAAATGGATATAAACCTCTTTCCAGTGACAAACATGAAGACTCACCAATGGCTTTCCAGATGGCAGCATCGGATTCTCTGTCGGATGTCGTCTTACCACATTGTCAGCTCCTACAATTACACCAGGCAGATCACGGAAATTTGCACCCTACAGTCGTATCAAATGTAAGGGTGAACAAGGAACGGATCAAAGGTGTAAGACATGAACTTAATCTAGACTACAACCTTGCGTTTTGGAATTTGAGAAACACGTTGGTGGTCATCTTCAGACAAAGTGTGGGGACGGTGATCATACAGTAAGGGCCTTTTCTCTTTTGTTTCATTTGATTTTGACCCAGTCATCTCTACTCAATGAACAGTAAGGAAACAAAAGATTTAGCTGATGTTTGGTCCACAGATCTATTTGCCAAAATGCATAAGTGAAGAATTAAAAAGGAAAACAAATATAAAATGGCTACAACTAAAACAGAATAATACTAGTGCTTGTGAAGAACTCAAAACAACTAAACTTAATATCTTGAATCTGGAAAAAATAGATTTTATGACTCGTCACAAATTATGTACTCAAAGGAAGGCGCTATTACCATACTTAGTTGACCGTATATATCTTTGAAATTCCGTTTCTGGAGGACTGCGATATGGCATTTCTTCACGAGTTTCCGAGTTTTTGACCTATAATATTTAACTACTTTGGTCATGCGGAACACTGTTAAACATAAAGAAATGCTCATCTAAAGTGCTTAAAGTGAGAAAAGGGTTTATCCTCCTTGCAATCTTAGTGAGTTAACGTCGCAAGCACTTAATAAATGAAGGCTACTCTTTCTTACTTTTACAGTTACGAAACAAAACTCACTTTAGAGAAGCAATCCAAACAAAAAAAAGAGAAGCAAAAGAATGAAGAACAGTACAGCAGGAAGATCAGAGATTGCATCTTGAATAACAGTAGCTTTCTCTAATTCACGAGGTTGGTCTTCATCATAAGCAACAACATTGCGCTGCATGTAATCCAAAACTAGTGAAAAATATACAAGACAAATAGAATTACACAATTACGCATGAGGATCAATACCTCAAACTCTGGCGGAGGCCAGTATCTAACGATAACATCATGCGTTGGCAGTGGAAATTGGGGTATAACCTGCAAAATAGTAAATAGTAATTTTGTTATTAAAAGTGTCCTTAACTGCATTCATCCCTAACTGGCTTTAGTGGTGGCCTCTTTGGGAACTGCATTAAATGTAGTTTCAAAGAGAGTGATTTTGTCTCACAACCCAAAATGGAACCATTATAATGGAATTAGATCTTTATGAATAGTTAGATTCTCATAGACCATTGTCATTGTGGTTTAATAATGAATGTTACATATATATGTCAATGATTATGGCAAGCTGTTGAAGACATTGATGAAGAGAGACACGCTTTCTGGTAAATTTGGGTGGATTAACATAAGCATGTTCTTCCAAATAGATATTAAGATAGAGGGAGAGATGCCTGTATTCAATTGTACATTTGTCAACTTTATCTAGCACCAAACTTTAAAACTGACCTCACTAGGATGAGCACCCCACAAGAAAACCCGCAACCGAAATTGTGGAAGACCATAACAACCAGCAGCAATGATCCCCATTCTTGCTTGGTATTTCATATGCACTAAACGACTTAATGCATATCTTCCAAGTGAACCCTTGTCAAATCTCAATATGTCAACCACATTCTCCATTAAAACATACCTAGGCTTCAAAAATTTCACCATGTCCATGAAAATCACAATCTGACGATTCCTTTCATCATCCAATGGTGACTCTGAGTTTCTAAAGCGATTATATCCACTAATTCCTTGACAAGGAGGACCCCCACAAATAACGTCAATTTCTCCCTGAAATAATTTTAAGCAACAACTCTATTTAAAATGCATAATCCATCGAGATTTTGCCCTATCTACAGTATAAATAATACAACTTACAGGAAGAGGCAAGACTTTTGATTTCATCCCTTTTCTCACAAAATCCTGTATGCTTTCCTTACACTTACTACAAGAATAAACAAATAAGTACTGATGCACCCAGATTGTTTAATATCATCCACCAAATTGAAAAGAATAGAGAAATACATACCCTAAGCTTTTAATTGGTTCCCAAGTGTCTTCTCTTGTACTGCAACCCTTCCAATGCACCTATAAAACAACCATGAGAATGCAAACATCATCAATTTATGAACAAAGGCATTTTTAGTCTGTGTTTGAATAACCATAGGAATCCACCCAAAATTACTTTGAACCCTAAAGTAACGAATTCTCCTTCCTCCAACATAGGTTTACCTCTCTAGAACAGTAACCCAAATATGCTATTCGAGATTCAGTAGGGTAAAATAAGGTAAAATATAACATGGTAAAAAACTCAAGTAATGTATCGAAAACCCATGCTATAATTTTCACTAACATTTATACAACTTTTCACTAAGAAATCACCTTATGCAAAAGATCCTGCAATCATATACGGCTTAACGCTTAGAAGTTTCAAGCTTGAACTATGTTAGGATCCAATTACAAGGTAGGATACTTGAGTCCCACATCTTAAATGTGGAATTCTAGTGGGGCTTTATAAGGTCTTGGTCTCTCCAACTACTACAGGAGTTTTAGTGGTATGGTTCGTGTAAGGTTTGTTATCAAGCTAAGCGTGGAGGCTATGTTCAGTCTGAGTGCTGCTGACCATATCATTTAGAAACAGCTTGCCTAAGCTCATTTAAACACACAATCCATGGACAGTGAAGACATTTTTCAATTTACGGTAAATAGTCCCCACAAGCCTGCGTGCCCTTTTAGATCCACAACACTCATATTTTTCTATTAGAGAATATGTAATTAGCTTATACAATTGAATTTGACAAAATTGTTAGTATTAGTTTGATGGTCTCATGACTATCACTATCTAGCAGGAAGTAAGCAAATACGTATAAACATGACTTCATGAAAAATAAGGTTTAATGAGACAAAAACTAAATACCCAAAAGTTTGACATTGGATTTATTACCTTCAAATATAGACCACGATTGCCTGTTTCATTGGGATCACCAAAGCAAATATCAACTAACTTGGAAACTTCAAATTCAGTAGCAGAATTATCATGAACTTCTTGTTCCTTTGCTCCTGAATAATTGGATCGACATGGAAGTTTTCTTTCTACAACATTGGTGTTATACCGTTTGCATAGTTTTTCCCACTCCTTTAATAATTCCAGAAAGTCCTCAGCAGATTCATTTCGCACCTATACAGTGAAGGAATACATTATCTCTGCTGTTAACGGTTACTATCAAATATCTTTGTGGTAGCAGACGATTGTCAGCACTCACATGTGTTTCCGGATGGTTTAGTTTCAAGCTTTCACTGGCTGACCTGTCACTATCAACAGCCCATCTCTGAGAAAAACAGCAATCAAAGCAAGATAAGTGTATCATAGATGATACTTGATGAAATCCATAAATAGGAAGAATTTCATCACAGAGAAACATTTCATTTATAATACCGTGACAAGGTTAACTGATGCAGTTTTGGCACCTAAGCACAGTCCAGTTGACATGCCACCACACCCAGAATAGAGATCTAGTAATGATAATTCTTTCTTGCACAGCTCAGTAGAGGGTAGACTCTCTGTCACTGCAGAGGCATCTGTTGAGAGACTCTCAAGAACAGAAGGTGGTGATAACTCATTAGTCTTAAGGGATGATCAAAGGCAATATATAGATTCTTAGTATCCTAAAAGAACAGAACATATATTAGAAGACTCGTGAAAGCAATGAATGTTAATGTTGATCACATAAGAACAAATGAAACTTAGAAAAAGTATTGATAAGACATGGGGTGTTGAAATATATGTACATGTTAACACTGTCAACATTCATTAATATCATGAGAATCTAGACTTCACTGCAGGCCTCTTTCATCCACTCTCCAGGCTCTGTTGTGGACACGTGATTGGTAAAATGTGAGAAACAAAATTCACTCAACTAATACTCACCAATGGAGAACTATTAGTCACCTCATACACACTTGGTAGAACCCACTTTATATTTTAAAAGGGCTTGTATATAGGAAGCTTAGTCACTTTACAAGGGCAAGTGTTTGAATTGAAGCATCTCATAGTATCAATATTATAACTTCAAATAATTTAGAGTATAGTAGAAATTAAATCTTAGGATTATTTCTTACTTGTCATGTATTAAGGTAGTAGAATTTAAGACTAACTCAACCTCCCCAAACCAGTAGAAAATAGGCTCTTGATGACCCTAATACCATATTAAAGTAGTGAAATTTAAGCTTAACTCAACCTTACAAAACCTTTCATCCAACTATATATATTATAATTTGATCATATCTCTAGCAATGTGGGATCTCAAACATCATATTTTCTAATATTTTGTAATTTGTTTCCTCATTAAGATTATTAGTATAAATGAGGATGAGTATTTTAAGCTTTGTTAACATTTCACATCTTAGTGTAAACTATAATCGTATACAAGAAAATATTAAGTATTTTCTCTTCATTATCTACTTGTATTTCTAAAACACCATAATATCAATAAGGGAATAGATAGATTTTACTTCAGAGTTGAAGTCCCACATTGGTGGACTCCCTCTCTCGGACTCCAAATTTTTGCTCTATAATGTACTTTCATTTTTAAGGTGTTTTTAGCAACTAATTTATCTTCTGGCTTTTGAGATAGTATAAGCATTATCTCTTTGGATTTAAAGAAAGAATGGTATACTTTTATATTGACTAGTAAAATTAGTTTTGTGCCTATTAATATGAAGGTAAACATTACTTTTTTATCCATTAAGATATTATTTTTCTTATCTTCTATTTTTTAATTCTAGTAATTAATATTTTATGCATGATAACAGTTACAAATCTTTAATAGGCTTTCCCATCTTCACAAAAACTAACATATAGAAACTGATGACCAAAAGCATCTAGTTGTCCTTAATGACACACCTGTTGGTATGTTGCGGAATGTAGAGTAATCCACACAATACTCCATGTCATAATACAAGTCAGATGGTGAAATTGAAGCCAACTTCAGACCAACCTGCAAGTCACACACATAATATTGTTTAGGATATATATATAGAGAGAGATGTAGAAACCAATTAAGAAAGAGTCTGACCAAGATGTCATACCCTGGGTGTTATTTGTGTTACATTAGCTTTTCCTACTATACAATCTATCAAGTTATCATTCATTATTGATGAATAAAATACACGCCTCTTGTCATGGAAACCACCTTCATCTTGAACAACCTGAAAATCATTGGAAGTTACAAAGACATATCCTTTGACATTATTAGATAAACATGACATACTCAGTACTCACTGTATCTTGAATTCTGTAGAACCATTGGACTCGGAAATAACTTTGTCCATCAGTTGTTTGGAAAAATTCAATAATCTTTCCAACATGTTTTTCTTCTCCTTCACCCTAAAAGGTTATAAAAGGTGAGAATAAATTACTCTCATTATGTTGACATGAGATTTTAAAGTTCATAGAGGTCACTAACATCCACCTATTATGTTACTCACATACTCACATGCACATTAGAAAGATTAATATAATTAGTAATATTCACATGCATGTTAAAAAGGACCCTCATTACATCTATGTTAATAAGGTTGATGAATTTGAACATATAGCAGTAGTTACCAAAGCTTTCAACCAGAATTATCTCCCAACTAAAAAGAAAAAAGTAGTAAATATATTGGAATATTAATGTAGATAAGATACATCAAAAGAAAAAATTGCAGAAGAAATAAAGAATTAGGCCACATATATAACCTTGAATAAATTGTCAGTGTAATGGTGGACATGCAATGTAGTGAAAAAATATGAAAATGCAAAAGGAGTACTGATAAAAAGGTTATTCTGGTTGAGCTACTAATTAATTTTACACATGTAAACTATCCAAACTTCTGGATAAGAAAAAGAACAGAAGAAAAATCTGTCTTCTTTAAAACTAAACTTACTTTTATAAATGCACAATCACCAAGACTAAAAGTGCAATTTCCAACTTCAGCTTGTGCATAATGGCATTTGACATTTGCAATAATCTCATCTTCTTCACCCTCACTATGAAATCAACAGAATCAAAATATAAGGATAAGAAATTAGATATCGCAACAACTGAGAAAGAGTGCTACAATAGACCATATAAGATTATTAATTGATGAATACTTACTTTATTTTTAACTTTTGGTTTTTACATTTTTTGTCCTGCAAGCTTCAGCAGAAAAATCAGACAAGCAATAAAGAGGAATACAATGTGTTTGGATTAAATGGTAACTAACAAAACTTGTTTCATTCCTTCAAAAGTAAAAAAATAATTCAAATGAGACCGTCATTACAAGTGGCAAAAACATGGTTAATATTTCTCTTTTATGAGCACAACATACACAAGTTCTTTATAGCATCAAATTATGCTAAGAAAATTAGGCCAACAACCTTTAATTCATATCGCCATTCCCATCTTTTCTGAGCTTCATCATCAGATATTGGATCACCAATGAAGGCAGCAATGCTTTCTGAATCTGTACCTTCCTTAGCTGAAAAAGATGTTTTATGTTTCTTTCTTGGTGGATCGTCATCTAACTCAGACAAGGGAAAGGAATTAGAAGTTCTTCTGCCATTTTGAGTCCAGGATGGGGATGTGATTGCCTCTGAAGACCAAGTCAAGTGTTTTGTATTGTCAATTCCACATCTTCTAGACATAGTTTTAGCTTCAGAATGCTGCTCAACTGGTGAACTAGACAATTCAATTGAAGTAGAAACTTCTTTTTCATTTTTCTTCTTTTGGTGAACTGCTTTTGGTGTTCTTTTTCTTTGTAAAACATTAATTTCCATGTTTTCATTTCCATTTGAAGAGGAAAATCTTGGGGATCTCCTAAGCTCCAATGTACCGGACAGTTTCAAGTCAAGCTTTTCTGTATATGCCTCACTTGATGGATTTAATCTTGGGCATTGCCTCAAGTGCCTCTCACCAAAGATCTTGCCATGAAAATTTTGGACACTGCAAAATCAAAAAACATTATGTGGCCTGGAATTGAAACCATGAAAATTGAAGCAATGTAGGAAAGTGAAGATATGTCAACTTCCATGTTCACTCACTTCAGCGATAATTCCAGACCCCTAGACCCATGCCACTGCACAACTCAAGAATCAACAGAACAGGATTTTAAGCCATGAAATTCAAAATAAAGTCAAAGACACCTCATCAATAGTGCAGATTGTGTCAATGTGTTAATATTATACTAGGAAAAAAAAAGATACACAGACCAAAAATGAGAATGAATTGTAGAATCAAGTACAGTTTGAAAATAATAAATATTATGCAGTACTTCAAAAATAGATATATCAAAATCCAAAGGTAATTGGTGCATTGCTCTACATCCCAGGAATAAACTTTGACGTACTTACCGCATCTGTTAGAGCATATGCAATATAACAGTTGGATTGAAAAATTACAGCATAGCTTTTCACACAAAATAAAAACTGTGGTTGAATTTTGATCACCATGTTTGTATTGTAATGTAAATACTTATTGAAATATAAATCAATGTCAACTATTAGATTGTACATGCATGAACTTGTACAAACTTGTTCAATATATATCAATTTTGCATATAGTATTTATGATTACTAGGCCACAAGAACAAAAGAAAAAGATCAATAATTTCTTCTTTTTTTATGTTAAATTGATCCCTTCAAACAGTTATTAATTACGTGAATTAAATAACTATTGTTAAAAAGTTATATTTTAAATCTCCTAGAGTCTAAATATTTCGCTCTCGTCTAGGGGAACCTGCATTCCATATACAATAAAAGACCATTGTTAACCATAACCCAGGCCCTAAGAATATATGAACAATAAATAAATAGATATAGGATAAAATGATTTTTAATCTCAAATATTTTAATTTTAGTTTTAATTTCTTTAAAAAAAAATGTTCACCCATCTAATTTTAAAATATACCATTTTTTAAATGTGTTATCAACACTTTTAAAGTCTTAAAGAATCACTAAGTATCCAAACTATACATTTTAAAATTAGACCGCAGAGAAAGGAGCAATGTTTTTTTTTTAAATAAAATCAAATACAAAATTTGAAAATTTTAGAATTATTTTATCCAAAAAAGTCTATATTTCTCATACTACCCGTAGGTACTGTCAGAGGTAGGTTAGAGTAAATTAATATTTTTAATGTGTTTTAAATATCTTATCTTTATTAGTTACTTTATTCTAAATAAGACCCTTTTACTTTTAGTATTCTTAAAATTAATGATTTTTTTTTTAAAAATATTAAAAATATACTAAAATTACATGCAGTAAAATCCTTATTAATAAAAGATATATATGTTTTTATTAAAGAGTCCGAAGTTGACCGTGTATTAAAATTAAGCTTGCTAATTCTTATATCTAATCTTCATAAGTAAAAATTATTTGTTCTAATCTTATGTCTATATTATAATTTATTTTAGTCTTTATATATATATATATATATATATATATATATATATATATATATATATATTCTTTCTGAACTCATTTTGGTAAGGTTTATATAATTACTGGGATAAAAAAAAGTATTTTTTTTTTACATAAAACTAAAACTTGCAAATGAAATCATTGTGCAAATGTAGTTTTGAGCACAACCAAAAGTATAATGAAATTGAGTTTATTCTCCAAAAACATTCAATTTGAAGACCAAAAATATAGTGAAAGAGATTAAAACTAATTTTAACGGAATTCTGACCTAAAATATCAGATTTTACCAAAAAGAGTAAAAGCGGAAGAAAAGGACAGCATGCAAAGCAAGAAGTACAGTGACACACCTTGGTGCCGTGACGCGACCCTGATCCAGAACCTGCTGAGAATCTCGGCGAGCGTCTCAGAGAATTCTCCTCCTTCTCCGTCGCCAGCTTCCGCTTTCTGGACCCTGCATTGGCGTTTTCCACGGCGGCGGGCTCGGAGTGCAGCCTGGTAGAGCGGCGGAGACTCTCTGCATGCAACGGCAGAGGCGTTTCAACGGCGTCGTTCAGGGGCGGAGGGGGGTTGCAGTGAATTTGGGGAAGAAAAGGATCGCAATCGGGTGCATTTGGTGAGAGTGTGGGACTGAGGGAGTTGGATTGGGGATCCGATTGGGAATCAACGGCTGATGTCATGACTTTGGTGATTTGAAGATGTAGATTTGACTCTCTCTGAAAAATAGGAAAGGGAGCAGACACTATTTATACTGAGATCTAATTGAAAGCACAAGAGACACAACATGTGTGGGAACTCTTTCTCACTTAACTTAAAAAATAATACCAAAATATATACATCTCATTTTTTTTCACTCAATGAAGACAAATTATTCATGTTATAATTTTTATTCAATTTAAATCAATAATAAAAAAGTGTTGTTAGTACTGATCTTTTCTTTTTCATTTAGCTTAGCTGGAATGTGTTAATTTATTCAATTAAATTTGAAGTTTTTATTATTTTAATATCTTAATTCTGAATTTAATCAACTATTTATTTAACTTGTTATTTTTTCTTTTTATCATAAAATTTACTATTTTTATAAATATATTATAACTTTTCATAAACTCTTGCTTTCACGCCACAAAGCATATGTTCAAAATGTATTAGTGCTAAAAATTATTTTGACATGTTTTGAACTCACATCGGCTTAAAAGTGAATTATACTAAATTTACTAATTGAAAATGACTTGGGTAGACGATATATTTATACAAAGATTTGCTTCAATCATGAATTGTCGAGTCATGAATATCACTTTTAAGTATCTGAGTTTGTATTGTGAAAACCATAGAAGAAAAAGTTTATGGAATGGAATAGTACAGAAAATTAGGAATAGGTTGGCGGGATGAAAAGGGAGAATATCACTTCCATTGTTTTATATGTCATTTTTCAAAATGCCAACAATAGTCATGAAGTCGATTAAAAAGATACAAATACAATTCCTTTGAGGCTAAAACGATGGAAGAAAGATAGCATAATTAGATCGGGATAAGAAATGCAAACCAAAGAATGATGGTTGTCTGGGAGTGATAGATAGAAGAACTTTAACTTAACTCTATTAAGTAAATGGATATGAAGGCTAGGAGTGGAAAGGGAGAGATTGTGGAAAGAAATTCTATAATATAAGTATGAGGGGTGGAGAGCATTAAGGAAGTTAGAACTCAATCCAACAGATTTGATTTGGTGGGGAGACCTAAAAGTAAATGCTATATAGAGGAATGAGGAAAATGCTTTGAGGATAATATTCAATGGATTGTTCGGGTGGGGAAAGGATAAAAGTGTGGGAAGATAAGTGATGATAAATAGTAAAAAAACTTTCCTTAGGTTATACACCTTATTCAACCATAAGGAGACTATGATATCTGAGGCACGTAGTTGGCAGAACAATACCTAGATTTAGGACATATAAATGGAGAAGAACTTGTTCCTGTGGGAAGTAGACTAGTTAAATGGTTTGATGTGTCAATTAAATAACACAACCCCCATAATGGGTAAGGAAGATGAATGGAGATGGAAAGGTGAGACATCTCAGATATTTTGGATCCAATCTGCATACAATGTGCTAGAGAATGATGAAAACATGGAAAATAGTAACACTTTTGGATCATATCTGGAATATAAAGGCACTTCCATCAACACATGTATTCGTTTGAAAAGTTTTATTAAACAGAGTAGCAACAAAAGCTGATTTATACCGTAAGGGAATAACTCTTGATAATACATTGTGTGTGTCCTATGGAATATGGAATTAGAGATTATCAATCACTTGTTCTCTGGATTCAACATCACATGGTCTAGTTTGGAATATTTGTTATAAATGGTTTGGTGAACTTACACTCCAACATAATCTTCCAAAATCTCACTTTAAACAATTCAAAAGCTTAAGATTATCTAAAATTGGAAATACTATGTGGGGTTACATATGGATAAGTATAGTAAGCAAAATTTGGAGACATAGAAAAAACATAGCATTTAAGGATGCCACAATGGACCCAGTAAAATCTTTATGAGATTTTTGTAAAGTTTTTTCTTCGTCTTAGCCTTGTAAAAATTGTATAGAGTAGTTAAGAAGTTTAGGGCTTTGTATTTTGGGTCATAGTAGAGAAGCATGTAAATAGAAAAAAGGTAAAGTGTAAAATAATAAAATATTGGTGCAAATAGAAATGTAGGCAAGGAAGACATGAGGCTCCACATTTCTTCTCCTCAATAAAGAGGATTTGCATCAATAAGGTCGTGACACTTGTCACACTCTCATTTTGAGAGGTTTTGATAGACTTTCTCCTATAAATAGGCATCTCTTGTACATGATTTTTAACTTTTATTTGAGTAATGAAATGTTGTCCAATTTGAGACATTTTTACTTGTTCAAAGTTCTCTTTAGAGTTGTCTTCTTGCTAGACAATTTTCTAGATTTCTCCTAATAGTGTTGGTTCAATCTCACTTTAGAATCTAAGTGTTGCTCACTTAAATTCAGCGTCATAATATTCATCTCTTCCAAAATTCTACAATTTTTCATGTTTTCGCAATAGTGTTCATCATCCATAAAAGATATTCAAATCAAAAATAAATAAATAAATCTATAAATGAAGATGCAACCTAGGATTGCATCACAATAATTATTTATGAATGAAGGTTTTACAAAAAAAAAATGTTGTTCTCTCTTATATCATCAAATATATGATCTATTGATCTTGCATTAAGAATTTTTAAAAATTCAATTGTTTGCAAAGCAATTAATTCATGTAGAATGGCTAAATTCAATAATCATTTATACACGAAAAAGAAATTTATTTATAAACATATTGAAAAAATATCGTTGGAAGTTGCACACAAATCCTTTTTTCCATTTTTAATGTGCATAGTATGGTTATCTATTGATTGACACCTTTCTTTGTAACACTCAAGTTTACGATGCTTAGGACAACTTTTGCCTTTGAAAATCCCTTTATAATATGTAAAAGACTAATTTGAATGTACATACTCATAATGAGTTGATCTGTTGTGTTGGAATTAACTTAGGAATTTGTGACTCAACATTGGTGAAGAGTAGACAAGCTAAAAATTCAAAATTACTTCTTGTGTTATTGTTGATGTCATCTAGTCTTGTATAGTGTCCTGTTGTTTTATGCTCTTTAATAAGTTTATGATCTTTTGAGGATTCATTTATTTTTTTCATAAAAAAAATTGTTTTTCCTTATCATATTTAAGATGGATGTGATAAAACTAACCATAATTTAGTAATATTTTTTATCATCAAAATTACAAATTGCCTTAATAAAATTATATTGGCTCATAAAGACTAGATTATCCTTTAATCATATTTATTATAAATTGTTTATGTCTTAACAACTTATACCTTATCTTCCATTTGCAACCTAGATTATCTAGAGAGTCATTTTGGCTTTTGTGTTCCTGAAAAGGAAAACCATAAATGCTCATTCTCAATTTATTCTTAATCATTTTGTAAAGTTATTTTGTTTTGTGGAAGAAATTTTCTAAAATAAAATTGAAAGACTTACATGCTAACCTATTACATGAATTTTTGTTGTTGTTGGTATTTATTCTTTTATTGGTCAGATTATCTTAGACTTTATATGGAAAATGGTGACTAAAATGGAATAAATTTGGCTAGTTAAAATGAGATAATTAAACCAAAGAAAGATGGCAACTTGGGTGGTACATACTACACTTTTATGAAAATTGATTTGGCTTTAAGAGTGTTAAACTAAAATGCTAAGGTTGCACTAATTTTTTTATTAAATATCAACTAATTTAAAGATAAAAACTAATTAATCATTATATTAACTAAGTTAGATACTATTTTATAAACTAAATTATTGGTATCTAAAATAATTTTTATTATTAATAAAAAAAATTATAAAATAATTTTTAAATTGGTATCTAACATTAACTAGTTAACTAGTTATTAAGATTTTAATTACTAACTACTATAGATTCTGAATTAGTCACTAATTTAATTAAAAAATAATTTAAAATATAAAGTAGTTAGTTATTAAAATCTTGTTAATTTTATAAACCATTTAATTATGAGTTCCAAAAAATAAATAATGATACAATTTTATTTTATTTTTAATTTTCTCTCTGTGTCATCGTTTTTAGTGAAATTCTAGCGTTCGACACACTTCTTAAACATACTTTTTATTATTAACTGAAATGGATTGGAAATCACAAATAAATTTAAACAAATAATGAAATGTGTAATAGAAAAAGTGTATTGTTACCCTCGTCTTCATTTGAGGTGAGAAAATGATATTTTGAGAATCCTTTTATATATTGTAGAAAAATGATATTTTGACAATCCTTAGAATACAACTTTTGATGTGATGTGATGAGTTTTGAAATAAATATATAAAAAAATAAGTTTATAATTAAATTATATGAAAAAATATTAAAATAATAGTATTAAGAGTTGTATTGTGTTCGTAAAAAAAAATATGATTTGTGAATGTATCATTAACCTTATAACATATAACATATGTCTCTCTTTTTATCTATCTTTATGTTAAGTTGTAAAATTTGTAAAAAAATAGTTAAGCAATAAGAACAAAATCAAAGGATGGAGAATTTGAATGGTCCAATAACTTTTTGGAGACTTTGGATAACCCAAAACCAATAACCAAATCAATCCTATTACACGACCTTGCATTGCATTTGCAAGAGAGCACAAAAGTGAAGAAAAAAAAATGTACAATGTAACAACAACATTGGTTTATTACACGACACACTCTCAAACGCTGATAGATTCCTTGGAATCCAAGGCCATCTCATCACCCTCTTTATCAACACCAAACTCACTCACGTTTCCAAAAAGCAGAACCACTATTCCAACAATGGCACTGCAAAACGCAGCCCCAAAAGAAGTTCTCACTCTCCCTGCCACCACTGAACCCACTGTGAAACCCCCACACAACCCAACACCTCTCACCCAACTATACCAAACTGAAAACCCACCCTCTTCACCACGTAGAGCACTGTCTAACATCAACACCCTTCCAAAACTGTGCAACAACCCACTTGATGTGCCCTGAATCGCCCCAAACACCAGCAAGTGCCCCCATTTCCAATGACTCTCCCAAAAGTAGAACCCAAAACCAGAGCTTATGAGTGACAAGAGAAACCCCATGATCTTCATTTTCACTGAATTGGCCTTGATTAGGTGCTGCAATGGTTGGAATAGCAGTGGCAGGGAGAGCAGAGGGAAAAGGAAATAGGTTAACCAGAAATAAAGCAAGTGCACTGGCTCAATGCAGAGTTGGCCCACTATGAAAAGCACCCCGCCAGTGAAAATGCTCATTGTGGTAAACGAGGAGAGGAGAACAGAAACCAAGCCTCCAATTGCATTTGGGTATTTGAATATTGTAAAAAGTTGAAGCCTTGAGGACAAAATGCTGGGCACAGAACTTGCTCTGTTCTCAGCTGTGAACACATGCAACACCCCCACTAGCCATAACAAGCCAGAAAAGATTGACACAATCCAAAGACTGATGAACTCATGTTCAATGGGCTCCCTGAGCATGTGGTAGGTGAAGGATGAGACAATGCATGCACCTAAACAGCCAGCAACAGTGGCATAGAGAGAGATCCAACTAGAGAGTCTTTGTTTTGTGGAAAAGAGGGTTAGTCTCTTTGATGGTGGTGTTGAAAATGTGGGAGCCATGAGGGCTAAGTGGTGAGTGTGTGTTGCAGTTGAGAGTGTGATTGCAAGAACAATGATTGCAATGTAGAGAATGAAGATCTTAGTGGTTTTGAAGAGGCCTACAGGGAGGCAAAAGAGGGCTCCAATGGCAGTGGATGAAGCTGTGATGAGTGTTTGGAAGGAAGCATTGATGTAAAAGGAAATGAAGGGGAGAATTGGAGCAGCTAGAGCAAGACCTGCACCCCATGCAATTGATGTCCACTCCAAAGAGGAGAAGGTTGAACCACTCACTCTTATGGCGCGCTCTGTTAGTGTGCTGTAACTGCAACAATTCATGCAAACATTTGTTCTAATGTAATTCTTTCTCATTAGGTTAAAAATATAATGTTTGCATCAATACAATCCTAAAAAAAAATTATTAAATAAAAAATAATTAGTTAATCTACTTAATTTTTAACTACTAATTATTTAAATTTTAAATTTAATAAAAAAACATGATAACTAATTAAATATCAATTTAAAAGCTATTTATCAATAATATAAATTATTTTAAAAATTAATAATTTATTTATTAGTATCTAATTTAATTAATATAGTAACTATTTTTTTTAATTTAATTTCTTATAGTTATATATAAGGTAAAAATATATTTTCTTAAGTTTTTTTTAAATATACTGAACTTTTTTTTAGTACACTTAATATTTTATTAACTAAGCTCACAAAATTAACTGATTTAGAAAAATGATATTACATTTAAAAAATATATTAATATTCGAGGATTTCAATCAGATACTAACATAGTATATTTTTTTTATTAATACCTTTTTTATTACATAAATTTTAATAATAAGAGAGTGATATAATATAACCAATAAAAACAATTCATTAAAATCATACATAATATAAATAATCTAATTTTTTTCATTGAAAATAATAATGTACTATTATATTTAAAAATATTATATTTTAAATACTAATACTGAGGAATATTATAATTGATAAAGATACAACAATTTTTTTTTAAAAAGTACTAAGACTAACATATTATTATATATAAAATTATCCATATTTAAATATTAGTTTTTTAGTGTGATCAATATTTTATTTTAACAAAAAACCAATTATAATTATCAATTTTAGTTACTTAAATTTTTTTATTCGATGCTCATAATAAATAAATTATAATTATGCATACAATAATTTTCCAAAATTTAATTCATTTCTAATATACAAGTTTAAAGTTTAATTAAAATATAATTTTCTTATATATATATATATATTATGTAAAATTATTTATGAAAAACAATCCTACGTGGATATAAACCTAGTGTGTGACCTAAGTGAAGTGAAATCCTAAGTGTTGTTGAGTAGAAGTAACGATGAAGTGTGAAAGCAGACACCATCCATCACCATAATGAGGACTATGATCAAAACCTGTGCTTTCTTCATCACGCTCTCTCCATTTCTAAAGAAACAAAACCTTTTCTACCAAATTTCAAACTCATCAATCATTTTTCTACTTTCTTATTATGCCAAGGGAACATGTAATGAATGGTTCAGAAAGAGGTGTTAAGAAAAAACTCATCAAAACAAAGTAAGATTCATCCTCATGCATTCAACTGGTGAAATTAAAGCATGTGTGCACTTACAGGTTAATTTCCTTTTGTGCACAGACGAGGCCTTGGTGGTTCTTGAACCATTCCTTAACAGGATCCCTTGGAAGGTGCTGTAACTGACTGATTATGAGAGGAAAAAGCACAGGGATGAGAACTGTTTGAATGAAGTAAGAGCAGAACTCGTAGAGATACCATCCCCAAACCTCAAACCTTGATGCCTCTTCTCCTGTAACTTGTTCATTGGCATAACTTTTGGAACTTCTAATGGACCTAGTTTCTATGGTGTCACCATTTTGAGGTTCAAGAACAAGAGATTCTTGAGTGTGCGGTTCCTTCATTGTTGAGTGGAAAGAGGGAATGGAAGAGGGTGTTTTAAGAATGGTGAGAGTAACATAGGAAGTGTAAGTGTTGGATGCAAACACAGCTGGTTAACGAAAGTTTCGAGGGTGCAGAAAAGGACCTTGTTGAGTGCAGCTATATATATTACTCGAATACTTATATTCTCTTCATCTTTTTTGCCGACTCTTATGCTCAATCATTTACTTGCTTTCTCAAATTTTCTTGTATCTCACATAGATTCCACTGTTGTTAGTTTAGGTCAAAATCTCTTTTATAATTCAACAAGAAACAAAACCTAACAAGAAAAATATGAAATGTGCTTAGTTGGAAACAACTGTTCCTTATTAGGGTTTAAATATGAATTATTTTAACCATTGATGTGTATATGCTTACTTGGATTTCTTCAATTTTTTTTTATACTCCTCCATCTTTTTAATACTTCATTCATTTAATCATATTTCGCTTTCTTAATATCTTTTTCCTTTTAATCTTTATCACAGAGATGGATGTTCCAATCCTTTTACGTAAAAATACTAAACAACTTCTTTAAGAACCCTACGACAAATGTCACCCTACCTAGACAAACAATTGAAAGAGATGTCTAACCTCTCAAACTTCACAAAAATCAACAATTTACGACCATGTTAATACAAGTAGTTGAACATTGGGTCCAATCTGAGAAAGAGAACGACAATCTTATAACCTTATTTTTTAATTTGTATTATTATAACTTGTAATAATGTATTCAACATATACATCAAATTAAAAATAATTTGTTTTCTAAAATATACATCAAATTAAATTTGAGAAAAAACTTCCTAGAGTGAAATTAAGTTTGGATAACTTAATCAAATCATGACATCTTGTGTACGAAAGAAGTAAAAATGATTGAGAGGGATTATTATATTAAACGTGGTAAATCAAATTCTTTGATGATAAAAATTAATATAATAAAGGGTGAGGATACTTTATTCTAATAGGGATAAAATTAGTTTAAATGGGAAATAATGATCACGGATTATATCACTTGTAGTGAGTATATTTGGAAAATATATGTTTATTCAAGACTCAAATTATTATGCAGATAATTTTGAATCTATAATAAAATATATATTTTTTATTATAATTATATTTTTAACTGATTTAAAAAATCTTAGTCCATTCTATTTCGATTACGGTTGAATGAATATCGAGTATATTTGAATGCTTATGAGATTAATGATTATTCAGGAAGGGGTCTAGGTAATGAGTTTTAGATGATAAAATTAAAACCTTGGTAAATTGAATGATGGAATAAAGATTTGTCAATATTTAATGTAATTCGTTTGTAATTAGGATTTAAATTTTTATTGTTGAAATATAAAATAGGTGCAAATATGAATTGATGTATTTGGATCTATAAAGTCTAACAAAACGAAAGGGTGTGAATAGTAGAAAACACTTAAGGAAATTATCATTGGACCACCCTTTCAACTTTGAAGATAAGAATATTATTTATAAATTAAAAAAAAATATCTTAAAAAATAGTTTATATTATTAATAAATAGTTTTTAAGTGATATCTAATGTGTTGTGTTGCTCTAATGTGTAACTTATTTTCTTAATTATTTATATTAATTCATTGCAGTAGAAAAAAGTAAACATTTTTTCCATTTATAGTAAAATGCATTGAAGGAAATAAAACATGCATTTTATTCTCACATGATATTTTTGATTTGTAAGGTGAATGTTTCAATAAGCATTATATTTCTCCAAAATGTAAAAATACAATACTTGAAAACTCTAAAAAGTTTATTTAAGTCTAATGAGATCTTTTGATTTTGACTTTTAAACTTTATATAAATCATAGGAAATTAAATATAGATTTAAATCTAAAAAATGAAAAGCAAATATATGAATTAATATTGGTTAAATATTTATAATATGAATGAGAAGAATTTTTGAAAAGTCATAGGCATTGTGATTTTGGAAAAGCAGAAGAATGTTATGATGAGGTTTGGTTGTACATTAGAAGTGACAATATTTGCATTTACTTTATCAATCAGCCAATTTTTATTAACAAGACACATGTCACTTTCATGACACATGTCATTAAACAAACCACCCAATGTTACACATTATCAACACATATACACAATTATATATTCACAATCAATTATGTATTTTTTTTAAAGATTATTGATATTTTAAAATTACAATAAATATTGATTAAATTTAATCCGAATAAATAAAAATCTTATTGGTAACTTTAAATATTTTGAAGAATTAATATATTTAGAAAGAATTTTTTATTTTTTTAGAAAATAAGAGTATATAAAATAATTTGAATGATAACTAGTATAACAAATGAATATAGTATTATTTGAATTTATTCTGATTTTGATAGATTTTTTTATATTAATTATATATCCGTTTTTATTTTAAACTATTAAAATATTTTTAGTTTATTTGATAATTTATGTTAAATTTTATTTGGTTATGTATTCAATAAAATTAATTATCTTAAAATTATTTTCACAAAATTATCAAAATAAAAATCATTTAATTATAATCATTTATTTATATAATAAGTAAAATAATCCAAGTTTCACATTTATAAACATACATTAAATATTAAATTTGAAAAAATTAAATAATATTTTCTTTTTTAAATCATAATAGTAGTATACTTAGGTGTGTTGCAGTGCCAGGTAAACCTGTGCGTGGCAAGAATTGAAGGCAACAGAAAGCGGTTTTTGAGCTCTATTCCTTTCGTATTCTCTACTTCAATTTTGTTTTTGTTTTTGTTTTCACAAACGCTCAAACCCCAAACCCTAATATAACTCTCAGGTTGTTCAATGTTTCTCTTTTTCTTTTTAGCACTGTTTTCTTATTTTTTATTTTTTTTTTAATCTTTCCTTCTCTTGTCATTGATGTAATCCTAATCGTTATAAATAATATATGGTGAAGATGAAGATATTTATAAACAAATGCAATTTCGAATGTGAACAGTGTTGGTCAGATGGCCTCCAAACGAATCAACAAGGAATTGAAGGACCTGCAGAAAGATCCTCCTGCATCCTGCAGTGCTGGTATGTTTCTCTTGCCTTTTGTTTTTTTCTTTCAGTTATACAATGAAAAATATTAGTCATCATTGATCGATTAGTTTCTGTTTCTGGCCAAATGTATAGACTAAGAGGTTTTTAAATTATGACTGGAGTTGAGGTTTCAGTTGTGATTAGCAATTTGTAGTAGTGGTTTCAAAAATCTTGAAATTGGGCTAGAAATTACTTTTTATGGGGACTGGTTTTTGGTAGCATGATGGAATGGGTGACACAAACATTTTTAAAAAAGGGTCCGTGGTTGCTATTTCAGGGGCAAAGTTAAGGGTTTTGGTATCTGCTACAGTAATTATGGGTTTAGCTAGTAATGTCTATAACAATCCACAATTTGTCTATAACAATTTCACTGTTATATTAGATTTTTCGTGTTAGATTCTTTGGATTCTTTGGTGTCAGCAACCACAATTGTGACCAAATTGGCCATATATGTCTGCGACTTCACTGAATATCCGAGAGCATGAAAAAACTACCTTGTTACATCAATTTAAAACTTTGAACAAATGTTAGTTGATATTGCTATGTGATGAACTATGTTATGTTCTTTATTTATATTTATAGTGTTGCTTGGCAGTTTTGCTATGATTACTCTGTTTAATACACACCTGAGACTGTATGCATTTGTAGGGGTATTTTTTTTGTGTTTTGCTAATTATCACAATAATTCATCGAAGTCTATAGAATACAACCGACAGTGGACTCTTCTTCTACTAGTAGAATAGAAAATTTTGAAAACTTCACCTTAGGTTATGCAGTTGATTTTTTTGTGGGTAAATAAAATAATGCCATGGTATGACCCTAAGGAACTAGGGTAGGACCCCAATTATTCTCGTTTGCTTCAAACCTGTCAAATTTTGGACTGTTCTTTGTCCGTCAGTGTCTGAATAATTGAACTTTTATATTCAGGTCCAGTGGCCGATGACATGTTCCATTGGCAAGCTACAATTATGGGTCCTGCAGATAGCCCATTTGCTGGAGGTGTCTTTCTTGTGTCAATTCACTTTCCTCCTGATTATCCTTTCAAACCACCCAAGGTAAATCAAAGCTCTACCACTATATTTATATTTCCAATATGTTAATATGTATATGTGTATGCATGCACTGGAACTCTTTTTTCTTGTGCTAACTATGATTTTCTTCTTTCTTCGTATCAATAGTTTCAATTTCATTAGATTTTTGTATTGAAGTGTTGTAAATGACTAAATCTCGATTTAAGTTTATATTTGATAAAGGACCAAGTAAGGCAATACATTATCAATTGTAGTGGATTGAACTATCTGTTGTGAACTTGCAGTGTATTGTATCTGATTTATTCATCTGATCATTGGTTGTGAACTCTTTTTTAATTTTGTCAAATTTTTTAATCATTATCAGTTGTAGAAATGGCTAGTGTTGAGTAGAGAATATTCAAGGATTTTAGACATAATCACTCCCAAATGCAAGTTTTTTTAATATAACTGTTTGTTAAGGTTTCATTCCGCACAAAGGTTTTCCATCCTAATATCAATAGTAATGGTAGTATCTGCCTTGACATTCTCAAAGAGCAATGGAGCCCTGCCCTCACAATATCCAAGGTAATCAATCTGATAATTTCTTTTTTTAAGTTTTGTTGTAGGTGATATACTAAAATGTTAAAATTTCGTAGGTCCTTTTGTCTATATGCTCGCTGCTGACAGATCCCAACCCAGATGATCCTCTGGTGCCGGAGATTGCTCATATGTACAAAACTGATAGACCCAAGTACGAGTCCACTGCCCGGTCATGGACTCAAAAATATGCCATGGGCTAAGTCACTGGCTGATCTGCTAGATATGCTACTTCCTATTTTCCTTATTTAGTCATTTTCCTTACTTTTTCTGCAATAGTAAATAAATAGTGTTGAATTGGTTGACAAATATTATATTATCTATTCTTTTATACGAGTTTTTTTGAGCTTTAAAATTGAAAAAGAAGTTTCAGATGCAACATAATTTTCATTTAAGTTTAATATTTCTTAACAAAAATAAATCAATATCCTTGTGAATCTTATGAGTTTCCTTTAATTGATATAGGAATGTAGGGAGTAATAGGACTCTTTTATGTTAGACAAAAGAAGGAAACATAGGACTTTGTGGATATGAGACAATAATAGAAGCAAACTATGAAATTGTGGCAAAGAACAGATGGGGTATATATATGGTGGTGGTGCGAGGTATGTCCAAGTTGTGGACTAAAATAATTTACTAACAAGTTATAATATTATTTGGATTAGACATTTTCTAGCTTAGAAATAATTGATATGGAAATAAAATTAAATAAAACATTTTTATATTTAATTTTAAAATGTATGTCCTTCACCTTCTAATGTCGATGCCTTCCTTGTATTTGTCGTTACTTTTTGACTTTATATTTTATGTTTACATTGAAGTTAAGTAATAAAAATCAAGTTCGTAGAATTTTTTTTCTTTAAATTATATTTTTAATAAATAAATAAATTAGTTTGGCTTATCGAGAAGATACAAGTTTTTCATAAGAGTTTGTTTATATTATATTTTTAATTTATAAATGTTTTAGCTTTAGCGTATTGAGAGATCTTTTATAAAATATTTATGCTGGAATTTATTCAAATATACTTCTATTGTTCATTTTATAAGATGGATTTTTTTATTAGATGCATGTCATGAAACTCATAAATAAGATGGAAAATTAAAATTTATGTATTTTTATCAAGTATAAATGGTATTTTTTAATAAATACTCACTCTATGAGGCTTTTTGCTAATCTTTTTATTGTTACTGATTGTTCCAATTTATAGTGGATTATGTGTAATCTAAACTACTTGTTAAAAGTGTGAGTCCATTATGTTCTTTTAGACAACCAAAAATAAATAAAACAACTGAATAAGCTAACATTACTTGACTCACAGTGAAAAGAAGAAAAACTGTGATTAGAATATAAAAGGGGTCCAAAAATATGGGCCCTAACTGATTTGAATTTGTTCCACTTTTTTTTAAAGTTACGCGAAATGTCTTCAAAAAGCCCCTTACCGACATTGGTTGAGACACAAACTTCGTAACAACCTAACAAAACAAAATACAAAATCAATTCACATATCAAAACAAAATAAATACCAAATTTATTCACATGAGTATCTAAGGTCTCCTTTCACATAAAAAAAATTATAGAATGTTTTTAGTTTTAAAAAAATTTCCATCATTTTATCATAGTTTTCAATTTTTAAAGTCACATTCTAAAATGTTTACTTTTATCATGTATATATATAATGATAATAAAAAATATCATTATTTATCTTTTTAACTCAAAAATAAAATTTTAATTATTTTATTTAAAATATAATTATTAACTCACAATTTTTTGGTTGTTGAGTTTTATGGAGGAAGTTCAAAAGATGGGTTTTATTGATGTATGACTTGAATATGATTCTATCTTGGTTAGTTGTGCATCTACTGTGATGACTACGGTTGATGTTTCGTAATTGATTGAACACTTGTCTTAATTACTAAATAAAAATCAGGTTTAGAGTTAATAATATTTTTCGTGAAGGGAATGCACAGATAAACTGACTAACTTAGGAGTTATTCATAAAGACTCGTTTGATTGATATAATAGACTTGCATTTAGTTTATTCTTAAAATTCTTTAAAAAAAAATTATTAACAAGTATAGTCTACCTATGTATCATTTTTATTAACATATGAGTTTTAGTCTAATCCTTCCATATTTTCTTTTTTTTTTCTTTTAATAATATTTTTTCATGTGATGGTGAATAATTGTTGTTATTTGAGATGTCAACCTAACTGAGATGTCAACTTTCATAATGATACCTAAGATGAAAGTTTTATATAATATTTATATAAGTGTATATAATTATTAAAAGTGTTTAAATTTTTAAAAAAAACACAAACTCAGAAATCTCGTGACCCTTTATCACTCTTCTTCAGTGTCAGGCTTATATATGTAACACGGGACTCTGAGCTATATTTTAACATTTTATACCTACACTTATTATTCTTTACATTTTAGTTTTTTATATTTATAATTTACATATTTTAGTTCGTCCATGTATACTTTCTATCTGTTTTAGTCTTCTTTAAAAAAAATATTTTAGTTCCTATAATCTTTAACAACTGAAACTAAATTGAATTGAAAAAACAATTTTAAGAACTATTGTGTTCTCCTATTGTTTTTCAATTCACAATTTTAGTATCTTCAGTTTAAAACAAAGATAGCTGCTCTTTTATCTTTGAAACTTAATATTTTTATCTAATATTTAATTAACTTTTTGTGTGTTTTATTTTGATTAAACTGGATTCTAGACTTAGTATATTTATATAAGACAGCAGAAAAATTATTCAATTAATTAAATTATACATGTTTCTGAAAAAAGTAAGCCAAACATAAGTAAACTAATGTCTATTTTAAACTGAGAATATTACAATTATTAATCAAGCAAAATAAGTAAACTAAAATCGTATATTTAAAATTTAAAGAATAAACGTGAAACCATATAAACAATTTACACATACAAATACAAAAATATGTATAATTTTAAAATTATAGGATAGGAGGACATGAATTTATATATAATATAATTATAAATTATATAAATTAATAATAAAAAATTATGTACACAAGTATGTTTCAGTGTTTTGTTTTAGCAAGATATTTATCATAACTGGTTAAAAAAAATTTATTTCTTATTTTTATAAGCATAATAAAATTTTATACAAAAATTTTTGTTGGAGATTCCACATCGACTAGAGATTAGGAGCATTTCATTGTATATAAGTAGGTGCAAACCTCAACCTTATGAGCTGGTTTTATAGGGTTGAGTTAAGCTTAAAGTTTACTTTGTAATAAATTTAAGTTTTTAAAAATTAATATTTTTTAAATTATATTATAACCATGCTAAAAGCAAAAATTTAACAAATATTTTTTGAATTAGACATTTTACCAATACATCTGCCAGTTTCGTATAAATGACGGTATACAATATATGTGTTTCACACAAAAACACTATTTAAAAAACATTTCTGGATACGCAATATATGTGTTTTGACAAAAAACACTATTTTAGAGACATGCTTGTTCCTGCATTGTGTAACTGTTTTTTTCTTCTTGTAAAATAAAATAAAACGTAATTGAAATTTAAACTGAAATGTGTTTATTTGAATTTCACCGACAACATTAAAACCAATTTTCCGTGTTTCCTTTCCTTGAATACATTGTCGACATATTTATTATTATCAGATCTAGTTCAAACTGAAACTCCAATAAACTTTGAACTAAAATAAAACACTTATTTTTGAATTGAAGCTAAATTGATCTTCACTTTAAGAAAATGTATATTTGATTTTTAGGTAAATACAAAGAGTGATTTAATGCATGTGGTTTGTATGAATACCTGTGAGTTGTTGTTGTGTGCAATAAATGATGACAGTTGAGCCAAATTGAGAGTGACAACTAACTGCCACTTTCTGGGGTTTCGGGAGCAGACATTGCTGCCATCCACAATGCAACCCACTCGACTTGTCCCTCTCTTTCACCATTTCATTATTTTGCAAATCATTTTTCTTTTAGTATTCAAAAAAAGAATAATTAGTTCTTCTATTTTTATTCTCTTTCACTCTCTATCTTTTTTCTCTGGTTCACAATCTCTTTGTATTTCTCTTGTTTCATTATATCTGATGTTTTTTAACTTTGATTTCAGATGATATCTATAAAAGGTACTTTGATGTTTAAATAAAATTATGATGTTTGACACTCATTGTTATGAATACTTAATTATTGAAATCTGCTACTATTTATATGATTATCACAAACCTTTCATTTAAATTAGAATAAAATTTTAAATAATAATTAAAATGTATTATCTATTACTTAACCTCGATTAATCTTGTTAATCATGTTTGAATGTAACGATTTTAGTCATATATATCAATCAGTTTTGACTAGATGTCGGATTTTCAAGTGTCTTACGGAATTGACGGGTAAAATTTTCAATTTCTCCAAAACTACTCAAATTGTATCATTATTGTTAGATTATAAAACAATTGAAAGTTTAAGCATGTAGAAACAGAGAGAGAGAGGAAAGAAGATGAATGTGAGTTTTATATTTGTTAGGAAGAGTGAGATGAAGTGTGAAAAGAAATTGGTTAATGAAGAAGCAATGTGAAAAAGTATGGAAAAGGAAAAGAGAGAGGTGTTGAAGAGAATGGAAGGTTGTGTGTTGGCATTTTATGGATGTAGAATGAATGAATGTATATAGTAAATCTGATGTGAACAATATTCTTGCGGCATTAAAGATGGTAATTGACATTGCGCTATCATGCGTATGCGTGGGGACTCTCAACTTTCACTTTCTGCAATTCACCTTTTATACTGTTATGGATTTTCGTGAACAAAAACACCCACAAAATTTAGTACAATTCTTGTTTTTTTGTAAAACTGAAAGAGTATAGTAACAATTGATTTTTTTTTAATCTATTTCATCATTTTTTAAGTTGTTTGAGCTTAGATTTTAGGTCGAGTGAGTAAATATGAAAGATTATTTTACTCAAGTAAATATTTAGTATTTAGTAAAATAAATATTATAATAAGTTGTCGTGTTTATTTATAATATCAATAATTTTTTATTATTAGACTTTAATTAAGGCGCGCATCATTATTAACTTTTTTATATTACAAGAAAATTATTAAATAAAAAATAATTTTAAAAATAAAAAATAATTAGTTGTTATAATGACTAAATTAGAAACTATTTTAGAGACTTAAAAAAATTTGTGATTTCAAAAATAATTTGTATTATTGATAGATAATTTATAAATTGGTATCTAATGAACTACTAAAGATACCAATTTAAAAACTATTTATCAATAACAAAAATTAATTTATAAACTAATTTTTTTTATTCTCTAAACTATCTCTAATTTAGTTAATATAACAACTAATTATTTTTTATTTTTTTATATTATTTAATTTATGTACACTTTAATATATACTTTAATGAATACATCTTACTATTTTAATTTAATATAGTTTCCTTGAAGTTTTACCTATGAAGAAAAGAATAAAAAAAAGAAGTGTGGAAGAGATGAAAATTGGCTTTGGAAAGAGTGTCACATTGTGTGGGAAAAGTGATAGCGATACCTTATATTACTATATTACCTGACTCAACATTAATGCATCATGCAAGTGAAGAGCTCAAATTCCGTTTTCATAAATGTCTCATCAATGCCTCACAAACAAACCATGCAATTTCAACACTACCTCATCTATAAACTCAACTTTCAAATTCTCTTCATAACATTGCCTTTTCTAACAAAATTATTATTTATCATAAAGTAGTAAAAAGGAGAAAGAAAAGAAGTTTTAGATTAGAGAATGTTAAAGTAGCAGAGTTTAAGACACTATTGTCAATTTTTCAACCCTTTTTGGTCTGAGACCAAGAAAAGTCAAAATGACAGAAACCTTTTTTTCTTACACCTATTGTTTAACTTTCATAGGGTATTGTGTGTTTAACTTCCTTTGCTTCACCATCATCATTTTTAGTTCTTCTACATTTTAACATTATTCATATTTTTGAAAACCAAAATCTTTAACCAACTTAAACAAACACCTTTTTAACCTCTTACAATAAATATTTGTCATACTCAAGAGTATCAAAATCAACTATCCAAAAGAGTGAATAATGTTTTTATGTACATATTCCTCTACTGGTTTGAAAGTTTGAAGAGTAGCATTTTTAAAAAATAAAATAGCAGAATTTAGGTACTCTAAATAGAAAAAAAGGGTGAAAGAAAAGAAAAAATGAAAAGATGGGAAAGGACATTAGGGGTGGGGGAAAGTGGTGACATATAAGAGCAAAGAAAGAGAAGAAGACATGACACCATCACTGTTCTTCTTCTCCAACCTCTCCAACTATATGCTTTTTTCACTAATTTAATAACCAACAATTTTTTATTTATTATTAAAATAAATAAAATGTAAATATTTTATCACTATTTATGATATCAATATTTCTATAATTAATTGATTGTGTAACTTAATCTCTTATACTGAAATCACAGTTATGATTATGTTAATTTTCACATATTTTTGTTAAAATCTTGTTATGAAAGTTTGTAGTTTTTTAATTTTGTAAACCTATCATTTTTTGTAAATTCTATATAAAATATACTTAATTTTACACTTTGTTTGGTTTTGATCATTCTTTTATAGAGACAACAAAAAAATGAGATTATGAAGAACTATTTGTTTTTCCAGATTTGTAAGGGACTATTTGTTTACCCTGATAGACAAACATTTATTTTTTGGACAAGAAGAAATAAGTACAAGGAAAAAAAACAAATAAAACATTGGTTCAGACTTCTTCTTTTTTTCATATTAGAGGAGTTTAGATAGAAAATACATTTGTTTAGGAGGAAAATCATAATTGATTATAAAGGTTATTATTTTATTCTTAATTATTTTTAGGTTAATAATTAAAATAAATTTTTTTAATATATTTTGTTATTTTGAAATATTAATTTTTTAATTAAAAAAATTAATGTATTATGAAGTAAACTTTAAGCCTAACTCAACCCCATAAAACCAACTCAATAAAGTGAGGTTTGCACCCACTTATATACAATGAAAGGTCCTTATCTCTAGTCGATGTGGGATCTCCAACATCATGTGTTGATATCAAATTATTTTTAAAAATATTTTTTAAATATAAAATATAAAAAATTATATTACATCAATAAAATCTTTTACAATTTTTTCTTTTAATCCAATCAATCTAAACTACCTACTTTAGTTATATTTTTTTTTCAATCTCTCAAATTCATTTCCCTGTCTAAACACATATAAAGGAATAGGGAGAAAGGTGTGGATTAACCAATATCTTCTCTTTGTATCCAAAGCAACATAAAATACCCAAAAAGTCACTTTGACAAATGTGCATTCTTTAACTTATGCATATGAATATATTCCATATATGTAATGTTATAATGAGTGCAATTATATTCTCTAAAAAAACATTACCATCACAAAACAACACAATAACATAGTCGTGAGAGACGTTTTTAATACTTGTAAGCTCCAAAAGAAAAAAAAAACAAATCTTCAAATTTATTTGATTTCTTTTGTTGTTTCCCTTGAGATGTTTTTTATTTTAATCACTTATTCTTATTCATTGAAATAGAAGTAAGATGAATACTTTCAGTCTTATCTCACATCAATTTTTCCTCTTCTTGAGCACAATGTGAGACGAGCTTATTCATATACCAAGTCTTTTTCAAAAAATTATAACTCCTTTTAAACTCACAAAATTGTGTCAAAAGAGAAATTGTGACCATAAAAATAGGTCTCACTTTAATAAAAAAATTATAAATTTTGTTGAATAAAAGATGTTTTCAAGATAAAAATGTTTTTTTTACTTTTATTATTCACAATTTTATTTAAAATTCATAATCTTAAATTTTATATCATGTCAACATACTCTAAGAAAGAAAAAAACATTGTAATACATATTAAATTTTGTTAAAATGAAAGAGAAAAAAGAGAATGAATAATTCATATAATCAAGTATTTTTTTTATTTAGTTTTTTCTCTTATTACTGTTATAGACAATTGAAAATAATGTTAATATTTACAAGTAATGTTAAATAAAGTAAATAATATTTTTCCCAACAATTTTCTTACCTTTTTTTTTCACTCTATTTTTTAACAAACGGATTATTAATGATACTTTCTCTCGTAAACGTTTGATCTTTTTCCGAAACACTAAGGTCTAAAAGTAGTTAATTCCAAGAGAAATTATTAATGGGACTCATAAAAACGAATAAATTCAACATTTAATGTGAAACTTCCAAACATAAACAAATAAATTATCTTTTGTATTTGATACTACTTGAGTTTGTTTTAACAATGAAAATCATTTTATGCTCTCAAGTTTTGTCTAAGTATTATTTTTTTTATGTTTAATTTGTCTCTAAAGCTATTTGGGCGATATTTATTTATTACAGATGAAAAGTGAGTTTATTAAAAAAACGAAATTAATTCAATAAAATTATTTAAAAAGTAAGAAAAAATTATATTAAAAAAAAAATACTGTAACTAATTTTAGAAAGCAAAATAATTAGTTACTATTAAATTAAATTAGAGACTAGACTAAAAAATTTATTAATATCTAAAATACTTTTGTTATTTAAAAAAATCTATATAGTAATTTTTAAACTGGTATCTAACCATTAACTACAAATGTTTTAACTAGTAATAATTTAAATTTTAAATTAGTTTTTAAAATACTAATTTAAAATATAAAATATTAGTAGTTAAATTCCGATAATTGATTTAAAAACTATTTTATAAATATTTATTAATAATAAAAATTATTTTATTAATTTTTAAAATCATATTTAATTTAATTAATATAATGATTATTTTTTTTACTATTTAATGAATTTTTTTTAGTAGTGTGTTATTTACAATATACATAAAAATGCAGAATCAATGTATAATTTATATAAAATATGTTTTACATAAATTCTTAATTAATTTCTAAAAAACTAATTTAGAATCTAAAATATTTGTAGCTAAATCAATTTTACCTAATTTAAATACTAATTTAAAAATTATTTTAAATTTTTATTAATAATAAAAACCATTTTAAATACAAATAATTTGTTAATTTTTAAAATAATATGTAATTAAATTAATATAATGATTAGTTATTTTTAATTATTATTTAATTTGTTGTAGTGTGTTATTTGTAATATACATAAAAATGTAGAACCAAATTTATAATTTATGTAAAATATATTTTTATTTTATTAAAAATGATTTGGTTTGAGTTTTTGTGAAATTTTGTTAAGAAGAAAGTGTTGAAACTAGAAAGATTGGATCTTTACCATTGCATGCTTGTTTTCCACACGTGTCAAGTTATAGATGTGTAGTGCCTATACTGTGCTCTGCAGAGCAGCGTGCTGGTCTACACATCCTTCCATCACATTATTTTTTTTCTCTCTCTCTTTCTCCTCACATCAAAAAAAAACCTCATATATTCTTCCGGTGAGATCCACAACCTCAACACACACATTGTCGTTTGTCATTAAATGTTGTCCTTTTTAATGGCTCCTATGTATGCATGAACCTGCAAACATTTACCCAAACACCACTCTCATTATTAACTTTCTCTTCTCTCTTACTCACAACTCTTTTTCCTTCCTTTTCCACCTTCAACACTGTTATCAGATGTCAGGTATGCAAATGCAGTTCAACTCAACTCCAATTTTATACCCTTTTTAATTTTATTTCAGAAGTTACGATTTTTTTATGTGGGTTGTTGTTGTTGTTGCTGAAAGGGGTGGAAGAAGGGGGTGGTGTTGAAGCTGAGAATTGGGAGGAGGAGAGAGGAAGGTTCAGAATTGGAAGCTTGAAGAAGAAGGCCTTAAACGCTTCTTCCAGATTCACCCACTCGCTTAAGAAACGAGGGAAGAGGAAGATAGACTTCAGGGTTCCCATTGAGGATGTGAGAGACGCTAAAGAGGAATCTGCGGTGCAGGAATTGCGTCAGAGACTGCTGCAGAAGGGGTTCATGCCTCCCACCCATGATGATTATCATGCATTGTTAAGGTCTTTTTTCTTTTCTTTTCTTCACTTTTTAATTACCTTCTCTCACTTCTTCTTAATGGGCATTTTGGTCGGTGGTAGGTTTCTTAAAGCAAGAGACTTTAACATGGAGAAGACAATGCAGATGTGGGAAGAAATGCTAATTTGGAGAAAAGAATTTGGAACTGACGCCATCCTCAAGGTAATTTATTAAGGGTTTGACTATTGTGTGCTGGATAAGGGATTTTAATACAGTACTCAAAACTCAATAAATGATTCATTGTTCAACCTTCAGTGCTAGGTAGGAAGTTGTTTCAACCTTCAACTTAGTTCATGGGATACACTTTTGTGCAAGTCTAAATATAATATTTAGAAAAAAAGTTTTGTGCTTTGCAATAACTATTTGAAAAAACTAATTTGGGTGGACCAACATGAGTCCGTTCTTTCTATTTTGATTTTACTTACAATTTCTTAATAATGACTATGAAAATATAATGATTAGCTAAGTGGGATTCATGAATTCAGCGACTTTGAGCAGATTAATGTGGTGTTTAATTGTGCGGCGGATTGGTTAGGTGGTTTTGTTTTTTTCGCTTGTGGGTGTCGGTTAACTCTTTATTGGCTATAGGTCCACACTTCTATTGTCAGAATCAACCACTGATAGTCATTTCACTCTAAAATTGAAGAAATAGTTGTTTTTTTTTCTACATTTTCTGAAACAACTTTAATTAAAATTTTGACACCACAGGTGAGTTGGCAGATATTTATGATATTAGTTTTGATTAACTCAAATTATAGCCTGGTCACATCACAGATTGACACATTATCCGATTATTTTGACTTCCTGGTTTGGATAATGCAAGAACTTGTATCTTTATATAAAATTAGTTCTTTTAATTTTTCTAAAAGCAGATTCGTACGATTGTGTGATGTTTGTGTATTTTAGAACAAGCATGAGTTGTGTATTGTTAGGATAATTTAGTGTTGAAACATGACTTGGTTGGTTGAGTCTAATGGTGTTCTGGTATCTGAAGGATTTTGAATTTGAAGAGCTGGAAGAAGTATTGCAGCATTACCCTCAAGGGTATCATGGAGTTGACAAGGAAGGTAGACCAGTTTACATCGAAAGGCTTGGGAAAGCTCATCCAAGTCGGTTGATGCGTATAACCACAATAGATAGATATTTGAAATATCATGTTCAAGAGTTCGAGAAGGCTCTGCAAGAGAAATTTCCAGCATGTTCCATTGCAGCCAAGAGACGGATTTCATCAACCACAACAATATTGGACGTGCAGGGCTTGGTAAGTTGTATCACTCTCAACTTTTTTTCTGAAATTATGTGGTTATGGTTTGTCCTTAATCAGCTATTTCTCAATTTCAGGATCTTCCTCAGTTTTATTAGTACATTTTTCAATTTTTAACTTGCTGCTGTGTGTAACACAGGGAATAAAAAATTTCTCTCCTACTGCTGCAAGTCTATTGGCTGCCATCACAAAAATAGATAACAGTTACTATCCTGAGGTTTTCATACTTCCCTTTTCCAAAGCAATTTGTCTTCCACTCCTCTTCCTGTGTGCATAAAAATCATCAACATACTTTGCAGACATTACATCGAATGTATATCATCAATGCTGGTCTAGGCTTTAAGAAGATGCTTTGGCCTGCTGCACAGAAGTTTCTTGATGCGAAAACTATTGCAAAGATACAGGTGAGGGTATAGCTTTTGGTTTGTAAGTTGTAACATTTCATATTTCTTTTCATGAAGTCCTACTGATATTATGTACTAACCAAAATTTGCAGGTTCTTGAACCTAAGTCTACATGTAAATTACTTGATATCATTGACTCTAGGTATGCACTTCTCATGCTGCCGTTTAATTTCTAATAAAATTGTTGTTTAATCTATGGTTTGTAAATATCTATGCAGCCAGTTGCCAGAATTTTTGGGTGGCACATGTACATGTTCTGGAGAAGGTGGATGTCTTAGATCTAGTAAAGGGCCATGGAATGATCCTGATATCATGAAGGTAATGTTGCTTTGCTATCTCTTGTTTTTGTATATTTTATTGGACTTGTATCGGGAAGATAATTTAGGTGTTTTGATTTTAGTTGGTTCATAATGTGGAGGGAACGTTTGTGAGAGAAAATACCCAAATGTCCAATGAACATCAGAATTCAGACTCTTTCTGGATACGTTCCCAGAAGGCAAGTCTCAATCTTCCTGACATGGATGGTTAGGATTTCACATATGATTCCTGTATATATTATTTACAGCTAAAATTATATGTTTTTCACTTCCTTTTCTCATCTTCCAGGGACAGTGCAGCGATACTTCAACAGCAGAGTCCGGGTCAGATCTTGATGATTCTTTTTCGTCCATCAGTCAAAGCAGATTCACTTTTCCTCGTTTAGCCCCAGTTCATGAAGAAGTTAGTTCCAGAACCTAGTCTAATTCATTTTTCTAACCCTTGTTCTTGAGCCTTTGATCATTCAGAAGACTAACTAACTCCTCTGCAGGTTAGAGTAGCAGATAACTTCTACAGTTGTGATGATAGTGCTTCTGCAGCTGAGAAAGTGCTCCAAAGTGATGAATTTCACATTACTCGGGATCAATCACTGCAAAATGATGATACAGCGAATATTGCTTGTATGGAAAATTCCGAAGATGCAGGTATCGTTAATGTGTGTGAAGTTACTGAAGCATTTTTGCGTAGTAACATGAAAGCTTTTATATAAAAAAGTTATTGGAACATTTGTGTGTTTTTATATATATTATGTGGAAACCAAGTTGGAAATATTTGTATGCCTTACTATATGTATACCATTTGAATCTGGAAGTTGGAAACTCACCATAACCATCGTTCACATTGTGTCTATTTCACTAGTGAGTATATGTATATCAGTATTTTCATTCACAGGTTTAAGCAAAGTTCATTCTTTTTACAGGTACTTCGGTCAGAAGTTGGTTCAGCTTTGTTAAGGAAAAAGTGGAGAAAACAAATATCTTGAATATGTCAAGGGTGCTTATCTATTTTTTGGAAAGATTAGTGATGTTCTTCCGCAGTTTAAGATTAGAATTCTGGAGAACACAGAACAATATTTACCCATCTGTTGCCATGGAGCATGAAAACAATAGCCTTACAGCAGCTAGTGAAACAGTTTCTGAACGGAATCATATTCTTCAATTCACACAACGACTTGAGATACTAGAAAAAACATTTGGGGAACTTAGCCACAAACCTGCTGGCATACCTTTGGAGAAGGAGCAAATGCTTATGAGTTCCTTGGATAGAATCAAATGTGTTGAGTTTGACCTTGACAAGACTAAGAGGGTATTTCTCCATACTTTCATCATTCATCTCTATGACTGTTAACTATGTAGTATTTTACAATTTGTGCTATTAATGCAGGTGCTTCATGCTACAGTGATGAAGCAGTTTGAGATTGCAGAGCTGGTGGAGAATTTGAGGGCATCAAAGAGTCAAGTAAATTGCTTTTCGGTAATATTCTACACTTCAACATTTTATATGTTCCAATATTTTATACTCCAAACTCTTCAGACAAATGATTTGATTATGTTATTTTAATGATAGGTCCATATTTGAAAAACACAATGATGGTGTCAGTTGAATGTTATGAAGCTTCTTCAAAAAAAAAGTTGTTCATGTTGAGTTATGAAGCAATTCTATGGGGCATTGGCATCAGTAAACTTTGTAATTAGCTTTAACATTAATGGGTTTGTTGTTATAGTTTTTAACAAGACATCTACAACATCATTAGATAGTGAGTAAGCATGACCAGAATTTTATTGCTGATTTCGTACTTCATGTCAAATTTTTCCTTTCAAATCTGTTCTTTATATATATATATATAAACAATCATTAAAGTTTGACACCATTTATCATCTGGTAATCTTATATTTCCGAACTAATCCCATTCCTCCCAAATAAATTTGCCCAGAATATTATTATAAAATTAATTTGATATTGAAAAATGAATAAATTTAAACTAAGAATAATTTAAAATATTAATAACATTTGTTATTGATAACATTTCTTAAGCTTAAAAGAGACTTACTTGGTTCAGACTTTAAAAAGAATTTGATAGATTATGGTATTATCGTGGTTATTGCATTAATCTACATCATTTTAATAACATCACACATACATTAATAATCATTCACCCTTCCTTCGCTTTAATGGAGACAAAATTAACAAAGAAAAAAGAAATAAAATTTCAATAGTTTTTTTCCAAGTTAAACGTTTTTCCTGTTTTCTTCCATAGTTAAATTAAATTAATCTCCTCTGTTAAACAGGATGAACATGGGGAAGAAATAGTTCTCAATGCTTTGTATACTCATTTGTACGTATATTTATACATGGTGTAGTTTTGTTTTCAAATCCTTTATCTAAGTTGTATTCCAAATTTATGATAGAATTTTGATTTAAAAATAAATAAAAAACAAATCCTGCACTTTTTGTTTATGGGTAATTTTGAAATTAAAAAAATTATAAAGGTACATAAAGAAACTATGGATGTGGAGGAAGAAATTGGCTCATGAATTCACAATTTCAGAAGATTAAATGCGAAAAATAAATGTTAATTCAAGGGCTGTTTCTTCCTGCATTTCCATACCTTCTTGTGCCACCCCATAAGTTTTTCATATTTCAAAAATACCCTTCTCAATATTTCGAATTATATAATTTGAAAGTCTTTTTCTAAATCCAGAATTAGCTTCTGGATTATGTAATCCAGAAGTCTTTTTGTTATTAGCTTTCGGATTACATAATCTGGAAGTCTTTTCTATACATAAGATTAACTTCCGAATTATGTAATCCAGAAACTTTTTTTTTCGGATGTATTATTAGCTTTTGGATTACATACTCCGGAAGTCTTTTCTAAATATGAAATTGACTTCCAGGTTATGTAATCTAGAATATATCCAAATTACATAATTTATAGACTTATTATTTTAAATCCAAGAGTAAAAAAAAAGGATAAAATGATATTTTCATATTTAGTATGGGGTGACACAAGAAGGTATGAAGGTGTAGAAAGAAAAAGTCTAATTGAAGATGCCATATTTAAGCCCCCTTATATTTTTCGGGTGTGTGGGTCAGATACTTTCTATCCCCTCACGACTCATCCAAATTAAAAATATTCCTAAAACTATTCTTTAAGGATGATTATAAATAGACTTTTTCTTCTTACACCTCCGTACCTTCTTCTGCGACCCTCATAATAAAATGTAAAAATATCATTTTTTTTTTACACTCCAGATAATCCAAAAATGTTATTGAGATTTATAAAATCCAGAACTCTTATATTTAAAATAAACCTATAAATTATGTAATCTAAATATATTTCGGATTATATAATCCAGAATTCAAATTCATATTTAAAAAAACTTTCAAAAAACTAAATACACAAAAATTCCATTTTTAAAAATGAAAAAATAAAAAAAAGTAAGTAGACCTAACCCGTTGAATTATATTTATATCTACTATTCTGATATTCAAATTTGATAAAGATGAAATTCGAACAATTTTTTTTTTCCGAAAAATAAATTTTTCTATAAGATTCTATCTAATCTTATAGAAATAATAGAAAAATACATTAATTATGTCTTCCAGATAGAAATAATAGAAAAATACATTCAATCCAGATGTAATTCAAAAGCTAATTAAAAAATATAAAGGGGTGTCTTCATTTTGGAATATAAAGGGGTGTCACAGGCATGGAGATGGTGGCTGTTTATTAAAAAAATATGGACATCGAATTTATATATGTCTTATTTAATATAATAGCTAAATATTTCATGTCTTTAATGAATATTGAGTTCATGATTCATAATATTTATTTTATTGCAACTTTTAAAGTATTTATAGTTTGATTTTATAAAAATATGTAAGATTATGTATATCTTAATATACGCACACATAATCATTAACATAACACCTAAATGGCTTATGAAAAATATTAAATAAACATATTCGTATATAAATGAGAACTTCTCCCTAAGCTCTTCATCGCAAAACGTCCTTTTTTAACTGTACACTATGACTTGTAACTTTGAATAGACTTCAGTAACCTTTTAGTTCCTATATTAAAGGCCAAAAATCAAGTTCATCTTAGATTTTAAAAAGTTTAATTTAACCCCAATCTTTTTTTTAAATTCAATGTAATAATTCTAGCTTTTTTTAAAAAATCAATATAATAACACATAATTCAATATACTCTACAAGCTGAGATAAATCTGTTTTAATAAAATCAATCTAATAAAAATCACATGAATCATTTTAAAACAATATAAAATTTGGGACCATATTGAAAATTTTAAAAATCTACTGAATTGGCTTTTGACCTTTTAATATTAGGATTAAAAATGTAACTAAGCCTTTAATATATTGATCCAGATAATAATTAATCATTTTCATCTTGTTCTGAATCCTGGATAAGCACTCAAATACTATCCGTCGTAATCTCCAACACAGAGTGTCGAAATTAACAAACATCAAATATCATTTTAATATGTTACTTGGTGTAATACATGGTTACCAGCTAAAGCCATAGGGATTTGGCTTCTATAAAACATATATTTTAAGGGAATTTTATTTTTGAGCCAACACCTTAATGATCATTCATTTTTTTAAATCTTCCGTAGCCCTGCAAGTAAAAGGCTTCTTAATAATAAAAAAGAAGTAAGAAAAACAGATTCAGTGGCAACCACACACAGGACAGCATCACTTGTATTCAAGTATAAAGGCAAAAGAAAAATGGACTGGCATTGCAATACTCTCGTCAGTGATCAACCAAAGCAAATATCATGCTACAATTTGGGCTAAATTTCAAAAATGAAATTCGAAATTGTGCTGGCAAACTAGTGTTTACAATAAGAATATTTAAAAAACAGCAAAGTAACAATATATTATCGAAGCTAAAACCTACTTTATGTGCTCAAACCTTAACTGTCTGACATCTCCCGAAACCTGGCAAGTGCTTTTTTATGAATAAGCATCTTGTAACTGTCACCTGCCTGCACCTCAAGGCTAGGATCCAACTTCTTCTGTTGACTCCCAAGTCCTGCCCTATGTTCTGTGGCTTGTGCCAGGACAGGCTCTATCATTCCACTTCCATCTTTTCCTAGTCCCTGTGCATCAAATAATCCATAATACAGGGAACACCCATAATATAGAAATGTTAGAATCCTTCACCAGATATGTTGAGAACCAAATTTGCAGGGGTATCCCATCCAATTCTTGAGGTCCAAACATTCTAAGAAAAGAAGGTATCTAAACTAGACGAAAATATTATCTAGGTCTAAGTATTAAATGTCCCTGAAAAGAGAGAATTTGAATACTGGAACTTATTCAAAATATAAACAAACAACCTGAATTAAAAAAAAAAAAAAAAAACTATCTAATGCAGAGGGAACGAAACGGTACCAATCCTTCCTGCCAGCCCATGTTGCGAAGCATCCTATTACCGACATTGTTTTCATCAATTGCTTTGTCTGCCGTAATCACCTCGAAGGTATCAATGTTGACATCTCCAACTACACGTCCACCACCAACCCCAGGAGGGAACGGCATTGTATCACCCTTCCTTGATGCAAAATCTCGGTCTTCAAGAATACATATGGTAGAAACAAATATTTTCTCAAAATGTCAATCCACATAGTAAGCTACCAGTTTACCTATTGTCTTGCAAACTTACTATTTGGTTATTTTAAACTTCTAAACATTACCTAATATTTGGTACTAAAGATCAACAACTTGCTACAACAAAACTTTAGAAGTACGTTTTGGCCAATGGAGTATTAAAATACAATACATAATTCTACTATATTTTAAAAATAAGAGAATTTACATGCACACAATTTTAATTTCCTAACCAGGAAAGTTTCTTCAATTTCCTCTATTATAAAAAAAAAAAGATTATTGCTCACACCTACTATCACCCCCAAATAGTAAATACAAATTCCCAAAATATATGTAGCACGTCAATGCCTTTCTTCACATCTAATGAAAAACTAATGCTTCCTCTACTCCCCGAGCCTTTTTCACCAGAGATACCAGGCAATGCTTTGAAATGAGTAACTAACAACTGGCAAGCAAACACTCTCTCTTCATCTCAGCAGTTTTTTTTTAATCAAAAGTACATCAACAAAAAAGTAATGAAACCGAAACCCATTATAAATTAAGTAGTCTTACTTGAATCTCCAATGTCAAGGTCAGCCAAATCATTTCCAACTGAAGATGACGAGCCATACAAACTCCTCCTCTCAGCAGCACGATCCCGGTAAGTTGACTGAGGTTGTTCCTTATGAGCTGAAGAAGGAAGAGGCATTTCCGAAAACCTTCTTCGGCCACTTCCAATTGTGGCAGATGGTGTATATGAACCCAGGGCAGATACATCGGTTCTAAAGGGAGTAGCAACTGCATGTGGATCAACATTTGCTGAAGATGAACTAAGCATAGATGATGCAACAGATGTAGAACCTGAATAAGTATCTGATTTAGCAACCCCTCTTCCTGAGCCCCTTATGACCCCCATCACAGTGCCTCCAATACTATTACTAACGGGCCGTGGCTGTGCCTGAGAATCAATAGCAGCAACCTGGGCAAGAGTTGTGTGGATTCCTGGATTTGAAGCATTAGAGTCCCTTACCATAGTCTCATTTTTTGACTTATTCTTAGCAGAATGCCCGGCAGAATATGACCTATCATCGACTGAAACAGAAGGCTGATTGTCTTCCAGAGCAACTCTAGTAGCCTGTCCTTCATGGCTCCTCTGCTTCCACATTGTCAATACATTGTTCATTTTTTTCTTGTTTGCCAGAATACTGCTCTTTGATGCGAGTTTTATTTCCTTTGATCTTTCTTTTTCTTTCGTCTCTGCAGCTAAAGCAGCTGTAGCTGCAGCCTGGACAGCATCTGCTAATGAAGCTGGCTTCTCAACTGATGTAACAGTAGTAGCTGGAGCAGAAATGACCTTTTTACTTCCAGTACCATCAGACGTTTTAGGAGGTTCGGACTCATTATTAGGTGCTTTATTCTGATTTTGATCAGTGCAAGGTATGTACTGCTGAGTTTGGTTGTCATATGAATACCAAATCCCATTATTACCATCATAGTAAAGACCTACACATAACAATAGTATAGAAGATCAAATAAAAAAAAAAAGGAATGCAACAATTTTTTACCAGTCTACTAGTGTTTCCAAGTCTTGATGCTGAAAAAAAGGCTAAGCCACACTTGCAAGCTCCATAAGCAACACTTCCCATAGCACAATACTAGTGAGTGTGTGTGTGTGTGAAACAGATGGAAACATACTAGGTAAATGGGAGATAACAAAATTTTGCAGCCTAATCCCGTCCAACAGAACTCAATTATACAAGAAAAGGAGAAAAGGTAAATACAGGAAAAGAAACAGCCCAAAAATTGACTAGCACACAGCACCAATAAAATGTAGTTGTTTTCACTTCAACATCCACGTTTTAAATAATCTCCAAACCTACTTTTGGCTAATTAGGAAAAGGGGGCCCATGATGGAAAAACGCTTGAGAATTACTTCCGAAGCAAACAAAGATGCTTTTGAGAAACTTTAAGATAATCATAGGCTTTTCTGACTAACTTAACCAAGATTCATACCAGTATTTCCATCATAGTAAAAACCAGAAGCAGCATCATAGTAATAACCCGATGCTTCATCCCAAACAAAGCCCGATTGTGGAGCACCAACTCCAGTGCCAGGTTGCTCTGGACCAGTAGATAGTTTGTCATCTGGATTATATTCTTTCGGAGCCCATCCTACTGAATCATACTGAAGATTGTCGAAAAGCAAAAATAAATAAATCAAATTTATGATAACTTGACAGCATATCAGAACTATAATAATGAAATACTGTAGTAAGAAATACAAAATATTAATGTGGAATATTCAAGGAGATCAAAAGCATGTCTTGCAGGATTCCCCTCCACAAGCAAGTCACAATAGACATACAGCAAAACACATGGGAAAATTTAATTACCTAGGAGCTGTACTGTACACCAAAATTAGGAACCAACTTAGAAAAGAAAAAAAAATATTAAAGCTTAATAAAATTAAAACTCACTATTTATTTTTCCCATTTAGTGATGCAAACCCTTCAGACATTTTACAAAACCAATTTTTAGTCTGGCCTAACATAACGAAATTAGAACTTACTGTTCATGTTTCCCAATTAGTGTTGCAAACCCTTCAGACATTATACAAAACCAATTTTTAGTCTGGCCTAACATTATTTAGGAACCAAAGATTTTTCACAACCTATGCGATACCTTTCTCTGTTAAGGCAGAATCACTATTATTCACCTTCAACAATACAGAGTGTCTTCAACCATGTATAAATAACTATACAAAATTCATGATATAGAAGAATAAAACACCTGTTGGGCAAATGTTGCAGCTTCAATAGCAGCAGCCGCAAGACTGCTTGATTGGGACGTTCCTGATGTTCCTGACCCAGGGCCCAGGATACTTTTTGCATATGCCACTCTTAGAATCTGCCCATTCTTTTCAAGCATAGTTCCATTTGTTGCCTCAAGAGCTTTGGTAGCGTCTTCCACCTAAACAAAAGTATTATGTCACATTAATATCTACCAAAACACCTATTAACAATTATCTTCTCTTTGTCAGTCTTCCTCCCTCTCCTTTTCATCTAGAAAACAACAAATGCCTAAAATGTAAAAATGAATGGTATCATTCGCAAAGGACTCCAAGATGAAACACAGACAGGTTAGCTATTACTAAATATAAACAAATATAATTGTACAAACTTGGTTGAACTACTACTTAACCACTTATTCAACAAGATATTGTTACATCGGAGCTTATTTTGATAAACTTTGAGCTAGAAGCTTATTCACAAACTTATTCAATAAGCACTTATTGATAAACTTTGAAAAAGTTTCTAAAAACAAGATAAACAGAACTTGTTCTGATAAGCCTTTTGGAGGATAAGTCCAATGAAACCTTTATCTATAACACTCAAAGAATTTATTAGACAACAAAATCCAATAAACCCTAAACCCTATAAGCTTATTCACAAACTTATTCATAAGCACTTATTGATAAACTTTGAAAAAGTTTCTAAAAACAAGATAAACAGAACTTGTTCTGATAAGCCTTTCGGAGGATAAGTCCAGTGAAACCTTTATCTATAACACTCAAAGAATTTATTAGACAACAAAATCCAATGAACACTTCAAACAAATAATTCATTTCAATCAACGAAACCAACAAAGTCCCGCAAAACAAGGTATACATGCACTCACTCCAGACCATTTTACAGATACACTAGATGATATTTAAGAAGAAGATATCATTAAATGATGTAAACTAATGGCCATGTAACTGTGTAATGACATTCTGAATGCACACAGTAAGTTCTTATTAATCATTGCGTTGTGTGACAGTATTAATCTTTAAACACCAGGAAGACAGCGAAAGAGAGACCAATACAAAAGTATGCAACAATAATTGCTCAATTATTAAATGAGTGGTACCTACCGAATAAAAGTGCACAAATGCAAATCCCCTTGAGACATGAGTGAACTTATCTCTCACTAGACGCAGATCCTGTAACAGACAATAACTCTCCTTAGCATATAAATGGCAAAATAAACAACAGCGAACCTGCCCCTCCAACGAATAAAAATAGTCACAGGATTGATTAACTAGCACAAGGATTTAGTAATCAAACCTTAATTGGAGCATGTTTGGAAAACTCATAGCGGAGCATTTCCTCATCAGCATTTTCATCCAATCCTCGGACAACCAAAACATGAGTTGGACCTGATTGCAGATATACTTACTAATTACAGAGCATCAATAAAACAACAATCTCCGGAACAGGAATTATACAAATACTTACCAGCTTCCAAACCTTTTTTTCCAGAAGCTGTTGAATTTGATAATGAAATATCTGCTGCAGGAGCATCGTCAGTTCGGGGCTCATTACACTGCAGTAAGAAAATAGCACTGAACCAATTCAATGTCTGCACATATGTACCCATACTCATACCACGATTGAAAATGGGTGGCTACTCTAAATTAATTATCCAAAAAGCATTAAACATGCAGAAAATCTACAATTCAAAAATAGTAACAAGATACAAAAATTATGCAGAAAAGATTATGAACCTGATAGCAGGATGTCCGGCGTGCAAAATTTATGTAGCCACATACAGTGCACATCCAATCAGATGGAACCGTAATGCTCTTATAATTATGACCTGATTTCATAGCTCCATCTGGACCAGGACCTCCTGTTGGCTTACTACTGCAATAAAATATAGCTCAAAATGTTAACATAGATCAGATTATTGTAATTAACAGCATCCAGATATAACTTAAAAGTACAAACAATTGGCAAAGCCCTAAAAAAGAAAAATACCTATATTCAAAGAAAAGCTTTCTGCCATCGACAACAAGACCATCGTCTCCTAGTTTGTCCATCATTGCTTGTGCAGCTCCCTAATCCATAATAATTTTACTCAATATAACATTCATGAAATCATGATATATAAATTAGAAAATAAAGATGATAAATACCACAGAAGGAAAATCTATAAATGCAAATCCACGAGAGACGCCAGAATTTCTCTCCTTTATAACACGAACGTGACGAAGGGGCCCCCATTCCGCCTAAAAATCATATAAACAATGATACCAAAAGGTAAAAAAAAATCAAAATCTACCATAGTAACTGATGAAGCTCAACAAAATAAATTAAGTATGACATACAAGGATTTGGTATAGATCTTCATCGGTTGTCTTCTGCGAAAGACCTTTCACAACAACGGTTGCAGATGGGGCCTATAAAAACAGCTTTTACTTCAAATTTTCCAACAGTAATAAGATGATCACTGAAAATATAAAAGGAAAACACTATTTAGCACGCACCACAGAATAATGTTCCCGCTGTCGTTTATCATCACGATCCCTACGTCTTTCACTCTTATCATATCGACTCTCAGTATAGCTACCTTCCCTATAACTTCTACCATGGCTTCGACCTCGAGGGGACCTCGATCTTGGATGGTCATCATATCCACGAGACTGAGATCGGGAATGAGAATGCGAGTGAGAATGGGAACGGGATCGAGAACGTGAACGCGAACCACGAGAATGTGATCGTGAGCGTGAGCGCTCGTGCCTCCTACTACTACGAGGACTCAGATCTCCTTCCCGACTATGACCTCTCTTATCACGTTCCCGATCACGTGATTCACGTCGCCTCCAATTACTGTCTCTTCTACTACCTCTTTCATAATCAGAATCATAACTATGCCGACCATGATCATAATCCCTGTCATGGCTATCCTCCCTACGATGATGAGAGGAAGCCCTGGACTTGTAGTCATAATCTTCATAGGCATAATCATCACGTTCATGTCCTACAAATCTGGCAGGCTTATCATATCCTCGGTCACCATAGTTTTCAATGCCGGTATAGCCATCCCGAAACCTTTCAAATTCTGGGTAGGTGTCAATCTCACGATCCCTGAAACCATCTATCTGATTATATGATTCATGATAGGGCCTCTGAAAACGTCTAGATTCTCTGTCAAGTGGGTAATCTTCATCATAACCTCTTCGTTTGGATTGACTCCAGTGGCCAACAGGAGGTGGTCCTGGCGGGAGGTAGGCATCCCTGTCCAAAATGTCAGGGTGGAAATTATTTCTCTGATAAACTGGATCCCTTGGATACCTTTCATCTAGAAACCTTCTCTCATCATAGGAACCACCAACCCTGCCAAAAATATAGGGTAAAATGGGAGGAAAGAAAAGCTAAAATTCGACATTGCACGACAATATAACTAGATTAACATTTTGCATAACAAAACACAAAAGCATATCTCAATTATACAATCATGATGTACATACCACACCACCAACAAATTGGAAAACAAATCCTCAAAGACACAATTTTTTACCCACAGGTTTCATATTACCGTAGTGGTGATGATGATAAGCATGAAGCAGTTGCACTCACCGGAAGTTGGGCTCGTGGACGGCGCCGTATCCCTCAAGAGCCTGTGGATTCAAGAGAATAAGCTATGTCAGGAACAAATAATCAATGGTGGGACGAGGGTTAGGCAAATGGAGTCCATATCTGACTGCCCCCACAGCTAGCTTTCTTTCACAATTTCTCCGATAAAAAATCAGATTGAAACCCTAATAGTAGTTTCTTTGAATAATGATCCCCATATTCCATATAGGTGAATTATTTAAGGAGGAAACCACAATTACGCTGTTATTATCCCAGCCTTGATGCAGAGCATAGCGACCAGGATCCATTTCTTGCCAAGCCCACCGTTCCTCTCTCAAGCAATATTGTCTCAAAGTCAATACCTTTCTCTCTCCCTGTAATATATGCACAAACAGATTCAGTTATCCACCATGAACCAACAACCTTTACCACCTCCTGGGCCCTCTCCTCCAATCCAACAATTACCGTCTTCCAAATCCTCGCTTTATCGACACATCATGAAACCCATCACCTCTATAACTATTTTCGCAATTAATCAAACATTCCAGCATTTAAAAATAATCAAAAATTCATGAATCCACAATCATAAAAAAATTTCTATCGATCATCGTCGAAAAAACAAATAACGCGACGGTTAGGGTTTTTACCGATGATTATGGCGGATCTGGGGTTTTGGCGGCGCGCAGATTGCAGAAGGAAAAGACGAAAAATGTGAGCACTTGAATTGGATTATGGGTGGAAGAAGAATGAGGAAGTAAGAATAGTGGCAGAGCGAGACTCTTTCTGTGAGTTACATCGATGAATGAATGAACCAAGGTTTCATCTCAAAATCCACCACGACCAATTTATAATTTATAATTAATAATTAATTCTTAAATATTATTTATTTATTTATTTTACATTTCTGAATATTGTAAAACCATCGATGGGATATTCTTAAACCACGTGTTTATCTCACCTCAATCACCACTACTGCGTGTCTCGCGCATTCACTATTGTAAAATCGAATCTCCCTAATTACAAATGTTACCCAATTTTGTTAATTAAGGAATTCAATTATTATTAGATAAAAAATTAGTTTAAATATTTTTCTCATGTACACCATCAGTTTTTTTTTTTATCTTTTAAATTTTAAATTAATCTTTTAATATCCCGCAAGGACTAAAACTTTTTTTTTCTTCTTTCTTCTTCATTAATATTAGTTCACTAATTAATTTGGTTTCTCCTCTTAACTCTCATCTTTCTTTAAATTTCTCACTCAATTTCACATCGATTTCAAAATCATATTCCATTATTTTCAATTAGACTATATTTCAATTTAAACTGAGTATTTCTTCTTTTTTTACTAAAAATCTCTAAAAAGTATTTCTATCAATAATTGAGTTAAATATTTGATAGATTAGTTAAGAAAAATAATTATCTCAATTAATTTGATTATTAATTAAATTTTGCTATTTTTAATATGCTTGATTAATAATGTGTGATATTTTTAATATTTTCTAATTCTAAGTAGTCATTATTGATTAAATATATGATATTTTGAATATTTTCTAATTTTATGTAGTCATTGATAAGAAAAGTTATCTCAAATTTTGTTTAAAATGGAAATTATGGATATTAATATGTCTTTAATTTTGAACTTAAAATCTTTTGAAAGGGTTTAAAATGAGTGTCTTTAATCAATTTGAATAATCTATAATTTTTTAAGTTTGTACCGAATATGTATTATCACCCATTTTTCTTAAGGAAATATAATGGGTTGTTCATGTTGGTTTTGAATTCACGTAAATACTAATAGAATACACAAAACAGTTTATATAGCAATTTATCAGAGTAAGGGAAGGAGATTCACATATAGAGTTTAACCAAGAGTTACACTCAGTTCTCCAGATTACACCATACAAAAAAATGTTGATCTTGAACCCTTTAAGAACACACAACACTATTGAACAACACCATAATTTTCAGAAACTCCATCTGAAACTATTTTACACCACAATACATAATTGAAAGAAAGAAATAGAATACATATTGGCTTTACAAAGCTATAAAACAATAGAACAAAAACCCTAGATTCCTACTTTACACACAAGCAATGATTCAAGACTCCAAGAATGATTAAAAAAGCTTCTTGACCTTCAATTGAAAACGATTTTATCAAAACTCTCTTCTTCTTTTGAAATGATCATAAAATAGTCTTTATATAGACTTTAAAAAGAGGTTAAAATAGCTTGATCATTAATTGAAATCTGTTAAAAGCATTTAAAAACAGTTTGGAAATCATAAGAGAATTTTGTTAAAAAACTTTATTGATTTTTCAAACAAACTGATTGATTATTTTTCTGTTATAAAACTGAACATGAAAAGTCAATTCATTTATCAAAATAATTGATTATTTTTGTTTTACAAAAAAGACATTAGAAAACAAATAAATTTTAAAATATTTTAAGAACTCTAAGTGTAATTCAGTCGGTTGTCACAATAAATTAACCTGTTGAAAAACTTGTTGTAGTCATCAGACTTTGAGCTGAAACTTTTTCAGCTGATTTAAAACACGAAACAACTAACTAAAATTAACTAAGATTTGAAAAACAAAACTTTCAAAAGAGGTTTCAAATCATATGAACTTTGATCATAACTATGTGCAAATTAACAACTCAAAATCTACCTAACTACACACACAACAACATATTCTTTAAGTATTCAAGTTGGATTCGGAAATCATCAAAGCAACATTATTCAACAACTTATTCCCGTGTTCATTTTAGATTGGCCTCGGGATAAGTTTGATTATATCCTTCAATATCTTCCTTTGGTAGTTGACAAGTACTACTACTTTTAACACCACTTGTTTGAGTGGTCTCTTTTGCTTTGAACTCTTTCAGCCATCAAACCATTTCTTTTTTTGATAAATCCATTTGTTTTTTTTTTTAGAAATAAATTTACCATGAATCAATAACTGTAAGTAGGAAAACATATAAGTAAATACCTATAAAAACTTTTTGGGTTATATCATCTTTGTGTTTGATATTGGGAATCATAGGATTGAGAATCCAATATAAAGGAAATCCTTCCAACATTAAGGGATTATGCTAAAGAGCTAGAAGTTTTACTAATATTCCTTCAAAATGTTTGTAGGAGGAAAGGAAAAGGGTTAGCAACCATATGTCATTGACACCGTTTTAGGATGCCCATAATGTTCTTTTAGAAGTTTTATATTTGAAAAAAGAAGAAAGACATGTTGGGGGAAGGAGGAATATTAAAATGTGTACAACGAATTTGGAAGGCTTTGATAAAGGCTCAACTATTATGATGAAGTTGTGTAGAGGCCACAATTAGCATGGTCAATCGACTTTGTCCAAGGCGGTGATAAAAAGTTGGATATCGAGTTTCAAAAATAAAATATCATAAAAGAAGTAAAATATACCTCATAGATTGGCTTGTATATCTTTACAAACTAGATCATCTAAGGTACAATATTATAATGTTATATCTTTTTCATTTTCAGACCAAGACAATGTTTGGGTTCCCCTAAGTTGTTTAAGATATTTAAGACAAGTATAACGAGAGGTTTCATGGAGGATTTATGCTTTGCCTTAAGGATAGATCTCACTATATGTCACTATATTAAAAGCTTAAAAAGAGAAAGATACAAAACTAATTAAAAAGCAACCCAAAAATTTCAAAACATTCATCACAATTTGTAAAGGGAAGAACACACTGAAAATCCTGGAACCCAAGATATTCAAACCCATAAACCCTAAAAGTGCTTAGTGAGATATGTAGAAACTGAAACAATCACAACACATTCAACTTTGAACAACAAACACATGCATGTTCAAAATGCTTCTTATATAAATTTAGAACGAGAAAAATGTAAGGGACATGGATTTTGAAAACATACCTAAGAATGTGATACAAGTTTGAAAGAAGATGAATGATAATGATGGTGATAAAAGAAGGGGAAAAGTTTGGGTGGAGAACACAACACCTTAATATTTAAGAAAGATAGAGAGCTATGAGTTTATGTGACTATTCAAGAACTGGGGTGACTGTTTGACAGACGAGATTAATACATGTGGTTTTTTCAGTTGGGTAAAACGAAGCGCTTTGAATAAGCTTCTAAAGTATTATTAAGAAGGTGAAAAGGTTGAAGTCATGAGTTGGGCATTTCACCGTGATTGATCAATCCTTATAGTTCCTACATATATCTAATCAAAGATAACACAACGATATAGCTAGTGTCTACACCATTAGACTCGACAATGGAGGGCAAGTGTACCTGTATATATTCCCATCCCCTTTTTTAAGGGAAATATAACTGACTAGTCCAATTGTTTTTTTAGCTACATGAATTGTTAATAGAGATTCAAAGAAACAAGCTAGGATTTTAGACATAAATCTTTGAATATTTAAGTGCAAAGGTTATAAAAATTAAGAAATGTATAATGCTAGTTAAGATCTAAATAACTAAATCACTAATAAAGGAATGAATAATGAGTTATAAAATGCATATTCCACTACAAATGGGGGTATTGGATGTTTTAGCTAGAAACCTCAAGAATTATCATACTGAGGGTCTTTTTGTTAGAACAAGACTAAAATTGTGTTTTAAACTTGTTTGAATTGTCATTTTGGCAAATGAGCATATATTTATTTACACTTAATAGTTTTAACCATAGATTATTGAACTATAATAATAAATAAATTCGTTGTTTTAATTAATATTTATATAATTGGATTTATTTGGGCATTAACTATTATTTTTGGTAATTTTGTGTTTTTGGGGTAAATGATATGAAGTTGTCTACCTTTGTGAATGAGCCAAATATGCAAAAATCCAAGTTGCTTATTTGAATCAAAACAGAAAACAAATTTTGAGGAGAAGAAAGAGAAAATAAAAACTACAATATCCCCGAAACAAAATTAGAAGCAAATATTCGGCAAAATAAAAAGAATTATGGAAAGTGGAGACGGTTTACAAAATCTAAACTGTAATATTTTCCCCAAGATCCTTATAGCAGAAAAGCCTATAAAAGGACACAAACATCAACGAGAAAAGGGAGAGCTTCATAGGGTTTTCATAGTTTATTTTCTTATTAGTAATTTTTTTGTTTTGCCTCCGCATGGAAGACTAAATCTTTTTGGTTGATTCCTTTGTAATTTCCCATTGAGTTATGAGGTTTTGTTCAATAAAAGTTTCGATTTTTAAGTCTCTATAGCCGTTGTTTTTATTGTCTAATCTTCTGGAAAACTAGTTTTTGTGAGAGGTTGTACTTGAACGCATGATTGAGAGTCTTCCTTGTCTTAAACTTTGGTTTCTTAGTTAGTTCACATCGTTCTAATTAATTTCTTGGGCGCATGATTTAAGAGAGAGGAGATAAGCATTCCCATGGAGTATATGCATGGAACAAAGTGGGTATTGATTAAACCAGTAGACGCATGTTCAATCTCTGTTGGAGGATTGAGAAAAAATTAATCTTTAAAGAACCTATGAAGAATTCAATGGTGGAAGAACTTAGGGATCAACTTCTTTTATTTTCTATTTCAAATTCTTTTATATTTTATGCATAATTATCTTAATCTCTTTTATTATTATTGTTATTACTAACTTTTCATTACTTGTAGATAGATTTTGAATTCGGTTAACTGAATCACTATTGGATTCGTTGGGAGACGACTTGGGGTTATCTGACCACAATTATACTATCATCTCTCTAGTGTTGAACAAGTTAATCATATTATTTTGACAGCAAAACAACAACTATCATAAGAGTTTTAAATTCTATACATAAATTGTTGTTTTCTATATATCTTGCTTAACATTGAGTTGTCGTTTGAATAATGCTCAAACACGACTTTCATCATTTAATGTAAAGGACTATTAGTTGAGTGATAATTATATTCATTAAGTTAGTAGTAAAAGACTAAGAGAGTGAGATAGTGACTCTTCTTTCTACTCTGGAAGTTTCTCGCTAAAGTGATAAAGACATGATTTTTTTTTTTTGTGAATCTCTTGTATTTATTTTTTTAAAATTTTACAATCATAGATTACTCGAGTGACATATTATAAATTATTATAATTCAAATAAAATTATAATTATTATAAATTTAGAATGCAATATTTATTTATAACAAAGAGAACATATTAATTTTTAAAAAATATGTAATAATATATGCGGTGTTAAAATTAATTTTAAAATTGAATGGCAAAAACAAATTTAATTTAAAATCAAAATTAAAAATGTGTTAAAAATAATATCTAAATAAAAATGTAATTTAGTTTAACAATATATAATTTTTTTTAAATAAAAGTTTTCATGTTGACATGCAACTTGACATCTCAGTTATGCTGACATCTCAAGTAACAACATCATTTGTTATCACATGAAAAAAAATATTATTGAAAAAAAATACAAAAATATAGAAAATCTAGACCAAAACTCATATGTTAACAAAAACGATATATAGGTAGACTATATCTATTCATAAAGAATTCTAAGAATAGACTAGATGGTAGCCTATTGCACCAATAAAAAGATTGTTTATGAATAAATAAAATCATCCTAAGTAACTCTTACTGCTTTTTTTATATTTAGTTTTTCCAATTTTATCTATTAATATATTTTATTCTATCTTTTAAATTTGAATAATATGAAAAAGAAACATCTAATTATTAGTATAAAAAGAAAAAAATTTTGCTAGAGAATCACTTAAACTTTAAATAAAATTATAATTATTATAAATTTATAATGTAATATTTATAATAAAGAGAACAAATTAAACTTTTAAAATTACGGATACACGCAAAAGCGTATACGTTTCCGTTAATAATATATGATAAAATAAATACATTTCATATCTTTATCTTTTCTTTAATTATATTTTAAATTATAACAAAATATAAACTACTCATATATTTAAAATAACCACTTAGTTATGTATCGTTATCGTTAGTAATATATAATGAGATTATCCAATAAATACATTTCATATCTTTAATTATATTTTTAAATTAGAAAAAGATATAAACTACTCATATAATAAAAACAACCACTTAGTTATGTACCACCAACTCTGTATAATAAGTTTATCACATTTTGGAATAGTCTGAAAATTATACATATGTTAAAAGATATGAATAATTAAAGATAACTTATTATTTACCAGAAATTTAAAATAAATTATATTTAAAAACACATTTCATATATATTGAAGCTTTTAAACACGACATAAAATTATCTTTCAATAACATGTAAGCGTTATTCTTTCAGTGTAGCTCAAAATGCTCAGCACTTTAAATAAGTAAATACAATATTTAAATTTATTTTAACAAATTTAATAGTAAAATCAAAAAATATTTAATAGTTGAAGAATGAAACAGTCTAATAGTGGAGCTATTGGTTGTCTAAAATTAATTATATAGTTTTCTTGAATTTAAAAAGCCTCCACACACACAAAAATGATTTTTTTTTCAAACTATAAATATGCGAATAATTATTTAAATTTTTTACTAAGATTATTACTCCACTCGCCAAATAAATGCATATTTTTTTTATTGGGATCAAAGAGTAATTAATAAAAAATAAAAACATGTGGAAATGCTAAAGGGTGTTTAAAGAGCAATGGTTAAGGAAATTAAAAGAAGAAAATTGGCTTCAATGCATTTGCATATATAAAAGGTGCTGATATATTAATACTTTTCACTTCACATCTTAATAAATTAATATTTTATTTATTTTTTAATTTAAAAATATTATTATAAACAGTATCAAAATGTGTGTTTTACTGTTCACAGTGTAAAAAAAAATAAAATTCTGATATATATTATTTTATTTTGAAAGATTTAGTTTTTGAAATGGGATAACAGTATTAAAAAGATATTGTTGTTTTTGGAAAAGAAAAGATAGAAATTAGGCGTGTATTGGGGAGTTTAAGGGGTGATGTTATATTGGGTTTTAATGCATTTGTGTCACTCCAATTCTTCTAAGCAAAAACAGGTTAAAAAACAGAGTCTTCTTTCTCTATGCTATGCAACACTCGTCAAAAACTTCCACCTACGTACTACGTTGTTTTCTTCTCACTTTCTCAGGTACCTTCTTCTTCTCTTACTTTTTCTTTTCTTCTCTTCTCCCTGCAATCTCTCTCTCTATATATATATATACATACTCTTTTTCTTTGCGTTTTACTACAACCATGAAAGAGACTCATATATATATATATATATACTGTGTGTGTTTTTAAGAGATTGAGAGATTATTTTCTTGGTCGCTAAGCTACCCAATCTTTAATCTGACTTGGTCGTTTTCTCGATTTTGGCTTCATCAGGTGTTTATGCTATTGGGTTGTGATTTGTACCCTTTGGTGTCATTTTCATTGATCTCTGTCTGGTGCAAGTTATACCACTCTCTTTCTCTCCGTTAATCAAACGAAGAAAAAACCGTTTTTGGCTACATGGAAGAAGACCAAGAGGCTCAGCATCGAAGGGAAAATCGAGGGTCGGTTCCTGGGGAAGGAGAAGGGTTAGGGGGTAATGGAGGAGGTGTTCACGACAATGGGATTCGTTCTTTCACGTGTCATATCTGCGAGAAAGGTTTCAGTTCAGGTAAAGCTCTTGGTGGGCACATGAGAATCCACAACCTTTCTAGAAAGCAGGTTCAGAAGGAGAAACAAGGTGGTGGTGATGTGAAATCCAAGGCGGCGAAATGGGTGTTGGTGGATGGCAACCCTGTTTGTTCTGTTTGTGGAAAGAGTTTTTCTTCGTTGAAGTCCTTGTTTGGGCACATGAGGTCTCACACTGAGAAGGCCAAGAGGGGAATTCAAAGCGTCACTCCGATCGTTGGCGCTTCCTCCAATTCCACTTCTTCCTCTACCCTTTCTGATGATTTTGCTGTTGATCTCTGTGGAGTTCTGAGGGGTTGGTCTGTGACTGCCAAGAGGGGCCGCAGAAGCCCTTCTTGCAGCAAATCGAATTCTGGTTTGGAAGATGGCGATGAGATTGAGCCACGGATGCAAGAGGCTGCGTATGAGCTCATGATGCTGGCCAGAGGGAGTCCCAGATGGGAGGAAGAGGTTGTTGCCGATCCGATTCAAGAACATCCGTGCAGAAAGAGGGGGAATGAAGAGGAGTTGCTGCAACCAGTTTTTGGGAATTCTGATGACGTGAAGAACAAGAAGAGAAACAGAAAGAAAGTGAAATTAACAGAATTAGCATCAACCGAGGAGGGGAACAGGTTCTCCAGCTGCAGAAAATGCAATACAACTTTCCAAAGTCACCAATCTTGGAAGGATCATCTATGCAACCTTCAAAATTCCAAGAACATTCAGCCTCAGTCAGATGGAAAAGAGGAGCATCATGCCAAAACAAACATAAAAACAGGAACAGAAACTGTTCTTGAGGGTAGTGGTATGGAAGCCACGAAGTGTGAAGTTTTGAACAAGACTTTCTCAACAGTTGAAGCCATTGGGGAGCACAAGAGATCTGATTGGACCAGCATGGCAGAAGCTGAGTCAGCTCAGGCAACCTCTTCAAACGTGGAAACTGGTCAGAATTGTTCCAAGGTTTTTAGTTTTGATCTTAATGAGATTCCTGCTATGGATGTGGAAGAGGGTGTTCAATCAGACTTGTTTATTCCTGCCAATATTCTGACATCATCCAGCTATGTTCCTCATCCTAAAAAAAACCTCTGTCACTAATCAGTGATTAAGAATCTGATTTCTGACATAGTAGGGAAATGCATTGTATTAACAAAGATAGGTAGTCTTCTTGATAGCAAACTATGCAGTGTTAACAATTTGGTTGTTGTCTTTAGTATTAGCTTCCTCTGGTGAGACACCAAGGGGAACTATCTTAGCTGTTTCCTATGTTTTTGGTAGGTCATGGATTCTTGTCTTTTCTGTATTTTCTTTCTTCATGTGATGCATCATGTGTACTGAGAAAAGGAAGGATCCGAAAGAGCATTTGTGGGGCTTTCATTGTTACCCTTTTTCTGCTTAAATGCAATTGGACACAATGGTTCTTTCGTATCATCTTATTAAATGATAATTTGACCATCAACTACTTGATTAACGTGCCTAATAAAAGTTTCAACCTCCCTTTGATTCTATAATAGTTCATCTTATGCAGAAAAATTGCTTGACTTTTCCTCTCCTTTGAATGGTACACACAATGAATAAATTGAGGTGAACATTAAAAATGAAGAAACGAATGACTTAATGGATCATTGATGATTAAGCTAAAGGTTTATGGTGTCATTAAAAATGACTTAATGGATCATTGATGTGTTTTTTGTTCAGAGTTTAAATCAAAAAAATCACACTTTTCTTTGCATAAACAGCATCTCACGGGTCAGCAACTACACAAAACGGTTACCTGATTAAGCGTTCTTTCTATAAACTTGTAGGTTAACAATTTACTTTATCACTTTATTTTTTAAATATTTTTATTATGTATAATAATTTATAGGTTTAAATGACATTTTTGTCCTAATAATTTTGTGTTTTTTTCAATATTTTTTTTGCTGCGTGTATTTTTTTATACGAATGTTTCATTTTGTGTCTTTGTGTCTTAAGTTTTGTTACAAAAATCACTGCAGTTTCTCCGTCATTGTTATCATCAGTGTATTTGTTGTCAAAGATATTAAAAAAAAATTAAAAAATGTCACATATATGTGAAATAAAACAAATAATATATATATTAAAAGTTAAATATATGATTTTAATATTTCCTTTATATCTATTAACATAAAAACAATTTTCTGTAAATCAAGAACTTATTTAACTCTAACCGTTTACTGAAAACAACATAAAAAATATTATAAAATAATAGTTAGTTATACAAGATAAAAACATATTATTCCTATATATTTTACTTGTTATCAACTATAATAATCAGTTATCATGTTATGAATATGTATATAATATTATAAAATAAGATCACAAAAACAACAGAAAGAGTTTCGGTTGAGACAGCTAAATTTATTTAGTAAATGGTCTTCTTTTTAAGGTCAAGTTCAACTTTTTATATACTCAATACTTCTATTCACAAAATAATTCGATAAATAGTTATCTTTTAAACATTTGGTGATGAGAATATCATCAGAAATTTTAAGATTTTTTTTTTAAATTTCAAACACTAATACAAAAACATTATATGTTTTTATTTATCAGAATAAGTATTCCACTAAGAAAATAGTGTATAATGAATCTGTGCATGAAGCAAAAGTGGTGTTGTAGAAGAAAGCAAGAATGTGAATTCATCTTCCTCCATATATCTATCCATGGTTGGCTTGCAAGTTTAGAGATGAAGCCATTGTGAACTCATAATAGCAATCTAGAACATAATTTAAAATGAGATTTTAATATTAGTGTTGCATATTCTTTCTTCAATTATGAAAATTTAAGTTTGAATTTATTTTTGTCCCTGTATTGCAGGTTCTACAATTTTAGTTTCTATAAAATCTTAAATACAAATTTATTTTTCTAAAATTAATTGTTGATTGAAAGGGATATTAATTATTGATCGAAAGGGATATTAATTGTTGATTGAAAGGGATATATGTACGTGTGAAATATAGTAATTAATTTTAGAAAAAAAAAGTAGTCATTAAGTTATGTATTATTTTATAAAATAAAAAAAATTATCAGTATTTAAAATAATATTATTTTAAAAAATTATAAAATAGTTTTTTGATATGTAATACTATATATTTTAGTTAGTTTGGATTTTTAAATTAATTTTTAATTTAAAATTTAAAATTAATTTAGAATATAAATTAATTAATAAAGTTAAACATCAATTTTGAAAATAGTTTCTAAGATTTATTAATAATAAATTTTACTTTATATACCAATAATTTTTTTAATTTCTAAAATAATATTTAATTTAGTTAAGTTTTTTTTATAGTGGATGTTGAAATTAATTGAGGTGAAATTAGAAAAATATTATTTGAACCCAATAGTACACAATGAAAACAAATGGATCAAACCATTTGTCTCATAATTTTGTTCCCCTCTTGTGACACTTTTATTTTTGTCTTATATTGTATAGAAAATAGTATTAATTATCAAGACGACATATTTGACCTTCTTTGAAGCTTATAGCTTACACTTTTAAGTGAAAAATTAAGTAGTTTAAAAAAAACTGATGTTAGACATTATTATCAACTTTGGCATATAAATCTGATGTAACCTTTTATAAATGACTAATTTTATTTATACAAAAAAAATATTAATTTAAATGTGTAAAGGATAGTCTAGGAGTAGTTAGAGCACAATTATGTAAATACGTGAAAAAATCACAAAACTAATTATTAATTAACATGTAAATGAGATTATTTATGAAAATTTGCATGAAGAGTAGACTAGGATTCTTGGGTCAAGAACCGTATGGTGTGGCAATTAGCAAATAAAACAGAGGTTTCTTCTTCCTGCACCCCTACGTTTTTCTTCCTGCACCCCACAATTTTGAAAACCCCAAATCTGGCCTTAACTTTTTATTTCAAAAAGAGCACCCTGGTGGAGTTGTTTGACACTTTTCATCTTCTTCATTCATCTCAGGTGCTGGTGGAAGGTTATTTTGACTGTGCGGAGCAAGGTGGAGGAGTGAGTTATGTTGTCGAAGTGTTGTTTGACTTCTAGAGATAAGAATTACGTTTTTTATGAGCGTTGGTGGTTATGAAGTTTTTGGGGTTACCAAAAATCGGAATCCAAGAGTGTGTTACATATTCATCAATTTGAAAGTGAATCATTTTGTTTTCTGGATGAGGAAGTGTTCTCAAAGCAAAATTTTAAAAAATTGTTGATTTTCGAATTGCTGAATTTGGAAGCCTAATTTCTGTTACGAATTTGTAGATCTAAAATGATTTTTTTTTTTAATTATGGACTTCTAAATCCAAAATACATATTTTGAATTACGGATTGGTGGATTCAGAATGATTTTTTTGAATTATGAAATTGTTTGACTTAGGGATTCATGGATCCGAAATGCCATTAGGCCGAGTCCAAAAATATCGTAAGGGTGAAGGAAGAAAGTAAATTGGGCCGAGTCCATTGGTGCACCAAATTCAGCCATGAAGGAAGAAAAATGATAAAATAAATTTTTACAAAAAATATTATTCATGATGTGACAAGTTTTATGACATTGGACAATAGGAATCAATTTCTTTTATTGTAACTTGTGACCACATAAACTATATAATTTGTTAGAATTTTTTTGTTAATAATTACACTATAAATTGATTTTTTTCACCGTAACTTTAGCATTGCTAGTTAGATTAAATGTTTACTATTGGATTAAAAGTTATAATTAATGGTAACAACACACTTTTTCTATTCAAAAACATAAAATTACGTAAAACTCAAGTGTAATAATTTAATTGTAACTTACGTTTTTTCTTCATATATTCAAAGATAAAAGTTAATCTGTCATTGACAAATACAGAATAAATGGAATAATTATATCTGACACAAAACACATGATATAATAGTAACAAGTTTCACTAAAAGTAACAAAAAGAGAGTCTAATGTAAAAAACAAAAAAATCTGAAATTTTTATTTGATTTTATTTTTAATAGTTAATAAAGGCTTCAACTACAACCTTGTGTTTTGATTTTATTTGTTTCTATATTTCTAATGTCTTATTTGGAATAAAAGAAAAATTGAAAAAAAAGAGAAACTAAATAAAAAATTTAAAATAAATTTGATTGATGTAATGAAATAAACTAGTTATATATTAACATATTTAAAAAAATAATTTATAAGATAAAATTTTAAAAATAATTTAATGTAAAAATAAATTAAAGTTAAAATAGAAATCATTACAAACCTTTAATAGAAAAAATATATATTTCAAAATAAAATATATTAAAAAAAATAATCAAAATTTAAATATTTATTTTTTATAACATAAAATATATGTGAAGAAAATATGTTTGACTTTATTTTATTAACTATTTTAACTTAATTATTTTGAAAAAATGTTATGAAAGAAGTCATCTTCAACCTTGAATATACCCTACATGAGTTCCCTATCAACAACTCACACAAGAGCTAGTGGCAAAATACCAAATGCAGAAAAGTAGAATGTATAATAAATAGCAGAAGCTACAATGTACCCTTCTTCCATTAACATCAACATCAACACTACCCCATTTTTCTTCTTCTTCCTCAACCATCAACTCTATGGTATTCTTGGATAAACACTTTTTAGGATAATATTTTGTTTCATTTTATCATAATAATTTGGTTAGTATACTATAAAAAAATCATTAAATTATAATTAATTTTAAAAATTAAAATAATTAATTATTATGGACTAAATTAAAGACTAAAAAATTATTGGTATGTAAAGTAATTTTTATTATTAATAGAAATTTATAAAGTAGTCTTTTAAATTGGTATCTAACCATTAGTTACGAATAAATTTAACTACTAATAATTTAGATTTTAAATTAGTCTCTTAAAGACTAATTGAGACCAATTTAGAATATAAAACATTAGTAGCTAAAATCTTGCTAACTAATTTAGAAATCATTTTATAAATTTTTATTAATAATAGAAACCACTTTAGATACAAATAATTTTTTACTCTCTAATTTAGTTAATATAATAATTAATTATTTTTTATTTTTAATTTTGATTGTTATTTATTGAATTTATTGGAGTGGTAGTGGTACAACTCTTATCAATTTGTTTGGTACTTAATTTCCAAAAGAATCTTAAAAGAAAACACAGATTTATTTACAAGAGACAATCATATGAATTTCATTAAAAAGGTCACAAGTTCAAGACTAAAAGTGAAACAATCATATGAAATATAATTTTTTCTATATTTTTTTTTCATGATCAAACATATTTTTATTTGTCATTAGGCTAACTATAGAATGAATATGAACTATTAACCAAACCATTCGAATTACTTCGTTTAAAAATATTTAATTATTAAAAAATAAGGGATAATGAACTTCTGCTCATTAAAACTATAAAAACAATTAATTATAAACAGGGTTTATCAAAGACAAAAGCTGAACTGTTCTAAGTTAAAAATATTCATATCTCTTTAGTATACAATTTTTAAATTCAAACTCCATGTGCGTCAAAATCTAATTACATGAACATTTTACTTTTTTTTTCATAATATAAACTAAATGATACTTCCTTCTTTCAATAAATAAAACTTCTTAATGCATTAAGTGATTACAAATTTCATCATATAAATTATATTTAAAATCATTTTTTAATAAAAAAAATATTACATAAATTTATTTTTGAATATTTTTTATTAGAATATTAATTTATCAGCACTATTGATATTAACATAATAACATTTGGCAAGAAGTAGTATTCCATTTCCATCTGCATGAATACATGGTTGATTGAAATAACATAAAATTGAGAATGGTTTAAGATGATAAACGTGAGCAAACTTTTGCTACAATTCAGGGATAGATCTGTAGTATTTAGTGGTGTGGGACCATCTCACACCCACCCAACTGTTGTCAATAAGTTGATGTAACATCAACTGAAATAAAAGCCATATTGCAAGAGAAGAGATATTTTGTATTGGCCATTAACTAAGAAAAATGATGACAGACTTCTTAGAGTCAAAACCAAAAAGCATTATTCCATTAATTTGAAACAACTGGTTGAAGAGTGAAGGAAAGGGAAAGAAGGCAATTTGTTTATGATAAAATTGGAGTTTGGAGAGGGAAAAAGTAAGAAAGATTGCTATGATGATGTTATAGGTAGTGCCAACATTGGCATTGGATAGATTAGCTTCTAAGACAAGGAAAATCAATAAAAAGAGCTTAGTTAAGCTTTTTCTTTCTTTTTCCTTTCACAAGCTTGGTGCTATTTTTTTGACTGCCTCCTCTTCTTCCTCTTCCTTAAGCTGCAACATTTCTCTTTGGTGCTTCTTAATGTTGCCACATGTTTCATGCAATGCATATGCTTCTGTCACTTGAACCAAATATTTTTGTCTCATCATATTGAGGTTTGTACAAAAATCAGAAGTAGTTGAGTTGAGGAGCTCAGAAAAGTCTTCTCAACATGACAACCCTTTGTGTGTTGCTCTTTCTGGGACTCTTGTGGGCTGAAATTCATGTCATTTCTTCATACACTGAAACTCAAGATGGTAATGTGCCATGCCATCCCTTTTCTTGGTCAGATATTTCCATTTTGTCCCTTTGGCTCATCATCTTCTGTGCATAGCTCATTGAGAGTTATGGAATGAAGTGTGGAAACTCGTTTTATTTTATTCTGTTTACTAAATCTAGACATGATCTGTAATAGTATATCATCCTTAATAAGCATATTAATTGTCCCCTTTTCTCGTTGCTTGAATAATCTTATATTCAGTTGTTACATATTTCTGATGATCTGATTTGAACCTATAATGATCCGAATGTTTTATGCATAGAAAGGTGAGAATGTTTGTTTTTATTACATAATTACATGGTTTTACCCAGCTTGTGCTTATGTTAGTATTCTGAACCATGAAAAGGGTAGCAGTATGTGAACAAATGCTCATCAGCCATCCATCTACTGTGTATTTAGCTAGAGTGAATAGTTCATGGATGCTGATATATTAACACTCTCAACAGTGAAAACATACACTTCACATCTTAATAAATTAATATTTATTCATTTTCATTTTATTTTTTGATTTAAAAACATTATTATATTATTATACATAGTGTCATATGTATGTTTTTTACTGTTCATGGTGTTAATAAAACTTTTCTCATAGTTCATCTTGTAAAAGAAAACAAAGTTACAAGGGGATAGATTGATCTATAATAGTTCATCTTGTATTAACCCAGAGTGAATAGTTCACCTAAAGCAGCACTTCTTTGTAAAAGTGTTTTCTATTCTCTCCAATGTTGCTTTCCTATTGAGCATATAGGTTATTGATATTGTAATCTTGCAATCAATCATCCAAAATCTTGCTTAGTTAGCAGTAATTTTTTGTGTTTCTTCTAGTTGTGTGTATGTATCCTCTCTAAAATGTCAGCATTTACAGTTATTTATATAACACTTGAGCATGATATCAGTTGATTCCTTGGCTAGCAGCACTCACCCTTTTGGTTTATTTCAAACATAAAAGACAGAGAAACACCCTATGGAAATAGCAATTCTTGTGTACAAATACACTTTGACTTATTAGACATAGAAGTCATACACATCAATGGCCTTATCCCATCAACTTTGTACATAAACCATATGCATAACCCAAATTAGGCCAATGTTAAAAGTCTTGGCAAGAAGAATTGAAATTCATTTCTCCTTGGCTATTATAGCAAGTAAAAAATTCATGTAGCTCTCACCAGCTCTTTTGGTTTGTCAACATTATAATTTAGCTCACCCTGTCTGAAAAACTCATGCAAAATACCATCTTGCACCTTGCTTAATGATTATGCACCTTTTGCAGTTGTTGCACTCAGATCATTAAAAGATGAATGGCAAAATACACCGCCCAGCTGGGACAGATCAGATGACCCCTGTGGAGAACCATGGGAAGGAGTGACCTGCAACAAATCAAGGGTTACTTCATTGTAATAATTCAGCAATTAAACATTATTGATCCTTGTGTTCCTTAGTATGTTGTTTTCTTCATCCTTTTTGTCACTTCTAGTAATTTTAAGAAAAGTACTTTGTTGTGTGCATTTTGAATATAGAGGATTGTCAACCATGGGCCTGAAGGGGAAACTAAGTGGAGATATTGGCCAACTTTCAGAATTGAGATCCTTGTAAGTATGATTTTCTGTTTCTTTTTGGATGAAACTATAGACACCATGCTACTAATATAACTTGTCTCAAGGAAACAATCTCCAAAGCAGATTTCCACCACAACATTGACTTAACTTTTGTTATAGAAAAGGAGAAACAATTTTCCATAGCATGTTTGATGCTAATTAACACTGACAATTATTTAACTGCAGGGATTTATCCTTTAATAGAGATTTAACAGGTTCTCTCTCTCCAGAGTTAGGAGAACTAAGCAAGCTAAATATACTGTAAGATTCATGAAATCATATAATTTCATGATGCTATTTCATGCAACTTCTAGTGATTTCCATAAGGCCTTCCTTTCCTATTTCAGGATTTTGGCTGGTTGCGGCTTCAGTGGTAATATTCCAGATGAATTAGGAAATCTTTCAGAGCTATCCTTCCTGTAAGAATAACCTTGGAAAAAGCATTTGCATTACATGCACAACAAATAAATGAAGCCTCCCCCTTTCAGAATAATCCTTCTGGAATGATATACCCTTCTCAATGAACTTTTCAGGGCTTTAAACTCAAACAACTTCACTGGAAAAATACCTCCTTCATTGGGTAAACTCTCCAAAATTTATTGGTTGGACTTGGCAGACAATCAGCTGACAGGGCCTATCCCAGTGTCAACCTCCACATCCCCTGGATTAGACCTTCTTTTAAAGGCTAAACACTTGTAAGTTTTCTTTCCCAGTTAACTCTTGTGATTACCTTTTAGTTAGTGCAGCAAAAAAATGTGTAAAAAAGGCTCAACTTTCATCTTTTTTGTGGAGTGCTAGTTGCTACATTGAGTACTAATTCACTGTTATGATTTCTATTTCTCAGCCATTTCAATAAGAACCAGCTTTCAGGTTCCATACCCCCCAAGCTTTTCAGCTCAGAGATGATACTCATACACATGTAAGTTGATATTTTTATTTTGGCATCATTTGTTTTTCATTAGTTTATAATATTAACTCTTAAACTGTTGTTTTACTTTGTGACAGATTGTTTGATGGGAATAAATTAAGTGGGACTATACCTTCAACATTGTTACAAGTCAAGACTCTTGAGGTTCTGTAAGTGATTCCTTCCTTCAAATTTATAATTTTCCTTTTATCTTAAATATTTTTTCCCCTTGTTTGATTTAATTTTTTATGATCATTTTTCTTACTTATTCTAATTCACAACAGACGGCTTGATAGAAATTTCCTGACAGGAGAGGTCCCATCAAATCTCAACAACCTTACAACCATCAGTGAATTGTGGGTACTTATGTTTGAGATGTGAACATGTACAAGGATTTTAGAATAACATCAATGGAGATTTATACAGTTTTGATCTCTTTCAGGAATTTAGCTCGTAATAATTTCACAGGTCCTTTGCCTGACTTAACTGGAATGGATACCCTCAACTATGTGTAAGTAATTTGCAGGGTTGGTGTTTCAGTTTTCTTTCCTTTAATAATTGTTGTTCAGGTAATGATGCTGATCAATTTGTAACCTTTTTCAGAGATCTTAGTAACAACTCTTTTGATCCATCTGATGCTCCAACTTGGTTCACAACTCTACCATCACTAACCACTCTGTAAGTTATTAATCACAAACAAGAGTTTCTTCTTTGACCTGTTTCCTGAACTCATGCATAAATATATAATCTAACAAGGAAATTTTCCCCAACTAACCTTCACTGTACTGAAGTGTTATGGAGTTTGGATCGCTTCAAGGTCGTCTTCCATCGAAACTATTTGAAATTCCTCAAATACAGCAAGTGTAAGTCCCTAACTACTATGCTATGTTGATCATTAGTTATACACAATAGAATGACACTCATCATAATTTTCATGTTTTCATTTTTTTCACAGGAAGCTACGACACAATGCATTGAACGATACATTGAACATGGGTGAAAACATTTGTCCCCAATTGCAGCTTGTAGATTTACAACAAAATGAGATTTCCTCAGTGACCCTCAGTTCACGATACAAAAATACATTGATGTGAGAAAGATTTTACTCTTTAATCTGATACTTTGTATGCTCTTTCATTTGTAAGCATTTGTAAGCTGTGAGGCTCTGATACGCCTCTTAAATGATATGTTCATATTGGACATACGTATTGGACACCAACACTCGTATGATATTTATAAAACACGTATTGGTGAAGTGTCTAATTCAAGAAATATTTATTGAATTTCTGACAATTCTAGCACAGTTTTCTATTACAATTTTAAAAAGGATAAATAGATTAATTTTCTAAAAACTCAAAGATATTGTATAAATTTTTATTATGACTATAAAAATAAGTAACAAATCCTTTTGAACCAGCCATGAGAAATATTTTTCTGCTAAAAAAAAAACTGAAACTTACTTGTGGACATACATCTTTATCTTCAATTTATATAATTCATAATTATATAATATATAGATATGTGTCCTTGTGTTCTACATTTTAGAGATTAGACGTCCGTATCCGTATCAGTGTGTCTGTGTGTGCTACATAGTTTGTAAGGCCTTTCTTTTTCTGATGTCTTCCTCATTTTTTTTCAGTCTAATAGGAAATCCAGTGTGCAGTAGTGCTCTGTCGAATACAAATTACTGCCAAGTTCAGCTGCAGGATAAGCAACCCTATTCCACCAGCTTGGCTAATTGTGGAGGCAAATCTTGTCCTCCTGATCAAAAACTCAGCCCCCAAAGTTGTGAATGTGCCTATCCATATGAAGGAATCATGCACTTTAGAGCACCCTCATTCAGAGAACTGTCCAATGTAAATACTTTCCATTCACTTGAAATGAGCCTATGGGTGAAATTGGGTCTAACTCCTGGCTCAGTTTCTTTACAAAACCCCTTCTTTGATAGTAATGACTATCTTCTAGTGCAACTATCACTCTTTCCATCAACAGGCCAATACTTTAATAGGTCAGAAGTTCAAAGAATTGGGTTTGAATTAAGTAATCAAACTTACAAGCCACCAAAAGAGTTTGGACCCTATTACTTCCTTGCAGATTATTATCCTTTTTCAGGTAACTCAAACAATTCATATTTTCAATACTCAACTGGTTACAGTGATCCACAACTAAATGTAAATTATTTCAGGTTCTCACAGAGGAGCTTCTCTTAGAAAAGGTGTTGTTATTGGGATAGCAATTGGCTCCACATTTCTGGTTCTGAGCCTCATAGGATTAGCTATTTATGCGATTCTGCAAAAGAAGCGTGCAGAGAGAGCCATTGGCTTAAGTAGACCATTTGGTAATTATTCAATGTACTCATTTTCTTATTACCACAAATCATGGTGTACAAATCCTCCAAACTTGGAGAGTTATTATCATCAACTTTGCTTATCCACATTCATTAATTTGTTCCAGCATCATGGGCACCAAGTGGGAAGGATAGTGGAGGTGCACCACAATTAAAGGGAGCAAGATGGTTCTCTTATGATGATCTCAAAAAGTGCACCAGCAATTTCTCTGAACACAATGAGATAGGCTCTGGAGGCTATGGCAAGGTATTGCTTCTTATGTGTTCACATACTTCTAAGTTCTTGTAAATGTTTAATAATTCCCTTTTTATTGACTTAAGGTGTACAAAGGTGTTCTTTCTGATGGGAAAACGGTTGCAATCAAACGAGCTCAGCAAGGATCAATGCAAGGAGGCCTAGAGTTCAAGACTGAAATTGAGTTGCTTTCAAGAGTTCACCACAAGAATCTTGTTGCCCTTGTGGGGTTCTGCTTCGAACAAGGGGAACAGATGTTGGTTTACGAATTTATATCCAATGGAACACTTAGGGAGAGTTTGTCAGGTAAGTACCTAGCTTATCATCTGTAGGAAGAGCAACTTAACATTCAGTTTAGTGGATTGAATTGTTTGGTAAAAATCATTGCATAGAACAGAAACATCAAAGTTGCACACATGTTTCTGTGCAACTTGTTATACAACTAAGAGAAAAGAATTAATAAAATGCCTTAAATAATCAATGTAAGTTGCAGGAAAATCTGACATTCATCTTGACTGGAAGAGGAGACTGCGCATTGCTCTTGGTTCAGCCAGAGGACTTGCATACTTACACGAACTGGCCAACCCTCCCATAATCCACAGAGATGTGAAGTCGACTAATATCTTGCTGGATGAAAATTTGACAGCAAAGGTTGCAGATTTTGGCCTGTCCAAACTTGTATCAGACAGTGAGAAAGGCCATGTTTCCACTCAGGTTAAAGGGACATTGGTGAGCAATAAAGGGACAGTGAGAATGAATATCTCTTTTTATTCTTCTTTTGAAATCAAATAAATGGTCTGAATATATACAAGTAGTACACTCATTATAGATCTAGCTAAAAAGAGTGAATGAAAAACAAATAGTCAATTAATAAATACTAGGATCTGAACAGAGAAAATAAAGGTTATACACAAACAACTAAGAATTAGAAAAGACACAATTAATATTAGTATCTTTCTGTAACTCTTGTATCCATATCCATGTCCCATGCAAAATCTCCATAGTTGTGTCTTTTCTTTTCTGCAACAAGTGCTTGATAGGTAAAAATGCTTAACATGTGCAGGGTTATCTGGATCCAGAGTATTACATGACCCAACAACTCACTGAGAAGAGTGATGTGTACAGTTTTGGAGTAGTGATGCTTGAACTAATAACCTCAAGACAACCAATTGAGAAGGGCAAGTACATTGTCCGTGAGGTGCGCACCCTGATGAACAAGAATGATGAAGAACACTATGGTTTGAGGGAACTGATGGATCCAGTGGTGAGGAACACACCGACCCTCATAGGATTTGGGAGGTTCCTAGAGTTGGCAATGCAATGTGTTGAGGAATCAGCTGCAGACCGTCCAACAATGAGTGAAGTTGTGAAAGCACTTGAAACCATTTTGCAGAATGATGGTATGAACACAAACTCCACATCTGCATCCTCATCTGCCACTGACTTTGGTGTTTCCAAGGGAATGAGGCATCCCTACATTGATGCTTCTTTTAACAAGAACAATGGCAATGATAGTAGTAATAGTGGCTTTGACTACAGCGGAGGGTACACAATTTCTACAAAAGTCGAACCCAAATAGATGCTGCAGTATACATATTTTTGTCAGACATCATTTGTTCTTCCTTTTCATTCTCAAAGGAAGATGTTATTAACTTGTGTTCCTTTTTTGTACTACGTAAACTAATGTCGTGTATTCTTTTTATGCTCAATAGCTATATTGCATGTAATGTTTAGGAACAAATATTGCAAGTTTATCCCAGTTCCAGCACGTGTTAGACCAACGATGCTGGTTTTAATGAGTCCATGTTTCATTTAACATAACATTTATGAATCGTATTCACTGAGATTCGTCGAACCTACAAATAAAAATTTAAGTAAAACCAATAATCATTGTATCTATTACCGGTCAGGTCCGTACGATCAAGTGGAAGTCCAATACACGGTTAAAATCAACCAAAATCATCACATCTAAAGAGGATTAATGAGACTAATCAATAATCAAGCACTAGGTAATACATTCTTAATTATGACTCATGTCCTTATGTGACCCAATAACAAATGACTCATGATAATCATATAATTCGACACAAATTCTAAGAATCGTTATCACCTATTATTAAAAACACCAAGTATCTAATACCAAATTCTTACTTAAGTGTTGGAGTGTCTTTTGCAAGTACCATCATTCGAAAAAATATAAGAAAAAAATAGACGGACCGATTGATCGATCGAGAGTATCCTTCATTTCAAGCTTTGTTAAGAGCATAGTAGAAAGATATGAATTAAAGCAAGTTTAGTTAAAACTTAACTCACTTACATGTTTTAAATTCAAGTAAATATGACTTCATTTGTCTTTTGTTCTTACAAAAAATATTTTTAGATTAAAACAAGTTTAGTTAATAAGTAACTGTCATATATATGTTTACTATTTTTGTTTAGTCGTTATTACTAATTATAGTTATTTTAATGTTAAAAAACTACTAATTAAAATAATATTAATAAAATTAATTTTAATTAAGATAATTAGATTATTTTTATTCACATGATTAAAGTAATACATTTTTTATTTAATATAAATAAGATAATTACATATAATTTACTTTTATAACTTTTTGTTTAAATTTGAATATATTATAAACAGTGAATTTTATCATATTTAACATTTTTTCTTTTTTTACAATACTTTATTTTGACATTGTAAATTAGAAAAACAGTTTACGGACACTTATAATTTACTCTTGATACGATTACTATAATTTCGAATGAATGTAATATAATTTGTTAATATATCATAAATAATGATTTTTTACCCCAAAAACAAAAATAATAAAATTATTATATGGCATTTATATTTTTAAAATTACTATTACAATATATTAAAATTATATGTAACAAAAAAAGTAATAATCATCACTCTTATTTTCCATCTTACTACCTTTATGCAAAATCATGAATCAACACTTTATTCTGCTATTTATGTTATGCATGTGTATTGTCCATTGTGTATCCTTGTTTATGCTTCAATATTTATCTACAAAGTTACATTGGTGAATGTAATGTAAAACTCACAAAAAAAAATAAAAAAAATAAAATAAAATAAAATAAAATAAAATATATATATATATATATACTCTTACTTTCATAATGGATCATTACAGTTCAAAAAGACCGTTCGAGTTTCACTTAAAATGTCTAATTCACACAATAAAGTTTTCAATTCAAACATTGTGCACAGAAAAAAAGATAAACTAGTGGAAGAGTTAGTCCAATCATGTATAACTGATTTGAAGAATATTGTTCCCCATAAAGGATACCTATAATCCTAGAGAAAAAGAAACATATTAACCACCACCCTCAGCACTCACAACACCCTATTGTGTCTTAAATTAAGACAAACAGCTATTTTGTGATAATTAAAGATATGATTTTTACAGCAGAGGGAGATTGGCAGAGTTCTGTTTGCTTACTTGTATTGTATGGATTCACATGATTGGTATTCTCAGAGATAGGATGAAAGAAGTGTCAGTGCCAATATTGATTTTACTATACATTTCTACACCACATGTCTTTACATTCGCTGCTATAAGCAGATAAAATGGTGACCTTATGGCCTAAGAAGCTTAGGTCCTGCATTAGAGGCTATCCAGGATGCGATCACATCCACAAGCATATCCATGTCCTTTGATACTTCTGCACGTAGGACTCTGGAATCCATGCCTAGCGAGTTCCCCACTTCTTTGGCAACTGTCTCCCATGGAGTTCCTACAGTAAGATTGGACAAAAGTTCGCTGCCGCGATTAACTGCATCGGCCATCGCTGGCGGAACATCTGGTAGGGCCTGCAAGGTGGATAATAGAAATTATGGATAATAACGTCTTTGGGAGAAATGAAGTTATTTTTGCTAGACATACCTGTTGTAATGGAAGTCCGTGATCTCCAGCCAACTTGCGTATTGACATGTCAAGCACAGAGCTAATGGCTGATTCTGAACTAAGCACCTGAGCTAGAGTTGAAGTCTCATCTATTAAATCATCCTTGAATTTTATCAGAAGATTTCTGGATATGCCATAGTATGACTTTATCTGAAGAATTAGAAAACATTTGATGAGGAAATTAAATGCAAACCAAGAAGAAACTCAAACAAAAAATTAAGAAAAGTTGCTGCACTGAGAAATTACAAGAAATTTCAATAAACAGGTTTGGTTCTGGACCCTAATTTTAGTGTGCTACACCTACACACTTATTATCAGTGATAAAATTGAATTGGAATTGAATGACTATTTTTACATGAGCATCAAATTGTTTGCCAATACCTTCATACAAGCTCAGGTTTGCATGATATAACATCCCCCTCCCCCTTTTATCATAAATAACATGTTATATGTGAATAACTGTAGCCTGTAGGATTGTGCAATAAATATAAAGAACCTAGATCCTAAAATGGCATTCAGTTAAATTTGTCTTCTAAAGGGTGACTACCTAAACTATGAAATGAATACGATCTATAAATTCTGCAACCTAAGAATTTGATGCAGTTAAGAAAACAGTTGCAATACTAATATTAATTAGAAATAATATTACGCAAGAGGAGTATTCTAACTCTAACTCTATTCTAAACAAAAGTATACACTCATTGCTGAAAATATTAGAAATCTGAGATGTCACGTACAAGTCGACGTGTCTCCTCAGGCTTTGGAGAAAATTCTTCTCTTCCCTTAACCAAATCCATGTACAAGGGAGGGAGCTGCTCAACTAAAGGAAGAACTTGCTTCATAATGGGTGGGCTAACGTTTCCCAGTTGTTTAAAAGTCATCTCTGCCTGCAATTATCTAAGATTAGTCATCCAAAAAGTAAAACGAATACTGTGCAAAGGATTTCTTGTGGTGCTTGAAAACAATAAATCTATCCAAAAAATCTTCCATACTAGATATAACAGCAATGAGTATCAGAGCAGAGCAAGGAATGCAGAAAAACAGGGGACATTAAAGCAAAATCCTTAAGGTATGGCCAAATAAAAGAGACCACTCAGTTTGTTTTTGCAAAATTGTAGTTGACTACTCGCTAACAGTAACAACCTCCCAAGCCATGAAACATTGTTAAATTCTACAATGCAATCACTGCGATGCAGAAGTTGCACTTAAGGGAAATTACAGAAAGCTCTCTCAAGACTTGGTCTCATATGGCACTTGACTCCCTTAGTTTTTAATATTATATAGCAACAACCTCCCTTTAGATATCCTAAAATTCATCTTTTAATTCATTGATGAAACTCTTCAGTTGAATTTCCCAATTTCCCACATCTCCCTTTCAAAAATATTTTGTGAAAAAGCAAATGTGAGAGATGTAATAATGTTTCATGGCAAGAAATAAATATTTAATTTCCTAAAAAGCCTTTTTTATTTGAAGTTGCTGATTTGTCTTTCACATAAACTAAGAACATCTTGAGTGGGGTGTCAAAGAGTTTCACTAAAAAACACATAAGAGCGCATTTGGGTGAACAGAGTAAAGCACTTATTCAATGAACTCTTGTTAAATTAAACCTTATTCATAAGCTAAACTATGAAATTTTTATAAGGTAATAAGCCACTTCTATGAGTCTAAATAATAAGATTTTTTAGATGCTTATCAATTTTAACCAATTATACAATGAAAAAAATAGACCAGAAAATGATAGAAGTTAGAATTTGTCTATATTGGCCAAGACCGTCTTACTATTTTTTTTTCAAAGTCCTAAGGGAAGGTTGGTGTAATAATATGGCACTAATTTGTAAAGGAACCAAATTCTATTTGACCGACCACAACTGATGATGTTGATATTTCTACTATAAAATATTAACAGATATCTTCCTCCATTTCGAAGTAAGATAGTTATACAGCAATACTGACCCCAACTCGTAGAGTTGGTGAAGAAAAAATCTCTGATAGAAGCGGACCAAAGGTTTGTGCCATTGGGACGAGCACTGGAGAGAACAAAGGAACAGCTGAACTTGCTTCCTGCAGAGGTGAAGTAAAATTTAGTCAATCATCATCAACTACAGAGAAAATTCTTACATACGAAATACTGAGAAAATATCTCTTCAGCCAAGGCAGATTATATATAAGTTACTTGCTGAATGGCATACCTTGTTATTAAATGCCATGAGAACATTTCCAGATCTTTGCACTGCATATCTTGATCCTGATAAAACAATCAATTTATTGATTATCCGTAAATCAAATCAATTTAATCTGTACTATCAAGTTTAGCAGAAGAACTTTAAAATACCAATCAGAAGGTGGACCACTGATCCCAAAGAATGACCAACACCAAAAATAGGAAGGTCTTGGATCTGAATAAATGAGTGTCATTTAACATTTTCATTTAAAAAATAAAATTGACAACAGAAAGAAACTAGCCCTTAGATCACAAGTTGAAACTTACTGTTTCTTGCAGTCTGCGATAACACCTATCAAATTTGAACTGTACTTCATCTGCAATGAGGAAGTGATCAAACCCACTAGCATATGGAGTTGCAATGATCAATATACCCCTAGCAACAGAAAGGGTTTTACAGTCAGTTTTTTCCATTGGCAGATCCTAATTTATGAGTCTCAAAATGATCCAGATGTTTAGAACAAAACAACCAAAAGGATATACACTAACATAAATTCAAGCATTTAGAGGGAAAAACTAAATAAAAACTTTCACACAGAACACTACTAGTATGTAACCATTACACTTCATAAACAAATTCTGAGACAAGAATGTAACTCAGGATTTTGGGAACACAACAGAGGGACTTACTTTTCCGATAGACGCTCAAGAAACCATCGGTAGGTAAGCTGAGGGGCAGCTCCAACAAATATACCTCCGATAAAATGTACTACGAAATTGGGTCTGGAGCTTTTCGGTTCAAGAATCCAAGCTCCCTGACATTATAAAATGAGTATGACAATGAGTTCAAAACAAAGGGTCCGTGTAACTGTTCTTTCCAATGCGCATCTGTGAAACAAAAACCACATTGCTGCTTTTGGTATTTTAGAAAAACTTCTAAATATAAAGTCACTCACGCTCAAAGATGATAGTAGAATAAAAACTCCTTAACTATTCCAGGAACCGTTTTAAGAACTAAGATTCCTCCCATGTATATTAATGATATAACTTTCTTCTCTAAGTTGCATTCAGCAACTTCGTCTCTAAAAATAAATAGAGAATAATCTTTATCAAATCGATCAGAAAAGGGTTAGCCTTGTTCAAAATAACTTAAGCTAATACCAAATATACTACAGACCAACAGATTGTCAAACATGAATAAATTTTGTACTGTATGATGAAGAATATGAAAAAACCTGCCATTATCATACAATAGAGTATATACCTCAACTTCCCTCCAGTCTCCGGAACCCCACCAGCCATCCTGTGATTGTCTAACAGAATCTGTAAGTAATCTGCTAAAAAAGAGAATATCATGAGTACGCTTACAAACTGCAGTTTTTCATACCTAAATTGACAGTTTAAAGGTTTTTAGGGCTGTTTACTTAGGTTTTTGCCTAAACAGACTGTATTCAGGCCAAATATTTTAAGATTGAAACAAAAAATGTGACTTTTATAAACTAAAAGTGAAAAAAAAAATGAAAAATAAGAGTAGATCCTTAATTTGAGAAAAAAAAATATGGTTTAATCTTGTGTTTTCACTTTTAATTACAGAAATATCATTTTTCACTTATTTCCAATTTTCCAAAAGATTTCTGCAGGAAATAGTGAATTAATTTTATTTTATTGTTTCATATAAGAACTTTTGAAGTTAGGAAAAGGGTAAAAAAAAAGTTATATTTTTACTATTAAGAGTAAAAGCATAACATTTTCTCAAAAACAAACATTCCTTAGTTTTTTGTTTTTGTACATAAAGGTATCCTCTATCACTTAAACTTTTTTTCTATACATAAACTAAAAATTGATTAGACATATATGATTTAATCTCAACAACTTAGTAAAAACTTATTAAATCACTCATCTAAAAAGTTATCAATTATCATCACCACTCCCTTACATGTTCTTAATTCTTAATTAGGGTCATTATTATATATAAAGCCAGACTAAATTAAAATTAACAATATGAATATGTTACACAAACAATAAGAATGTATAAGGTATCAGAAACAGAATCTACATAGACCAAATGAATAACATTTTACATGTACTAAGGAGACTGATTTAATAATAACAGAAACCAAATTGAAATTTAGTTGTTAAATTATATCAGTTTAACCATAAATGAAACCCTGATGGGTATATAACACTGAATCTAAGGCATCATATAACAAAATTGAACTTCTTCCATCAGGTAGCATACAGAAAAAAAACAGAAAAAAGCTAATTTTGAGGTAAACGGGGAAGAACCTCTCGATTTGTGAGTAAACTTGAATAGCTTCCGATTGGGGACGTTGTTGTTGGTTGTTGTCATCGTTCAAATTACTAGAGGAGCAAAAGATTGTGGTGGTGGTGCCAAAACTACGCCTATAATGAAGAGAGGACTTTGCGTTTAATCTGTGGGAATGTGCAGTGTAGAAATTGAGTTTGAAACTGTAGGTGGGTGCACAGAGCGAGGTAGCCATACCAATGCTTTTCGATTGCGTTTAGCTGCGTTTCGTCTCTTCCAACTGTTACTGTTATTTCTGAATTGAATCAAACTTTATGTGTTCGGGTCGGATTTCAGACAACCCGGTCAACGTAAACCCACCCAGTTCAACTGGGTTAAATTTTATTTATCGGATTCAATTCAAATTACGTTGAATCTCACATAATTTTCAAATTTAATTAACTTATTTATTTATTAATTTTCATAAGTATGATGGAGGCATGTGTGTTCACATTATAATTTTATTATTATATAATTTTATAATTTTATCTAATCAACGTTATTTTTTTTCAATAACACGTGATTTTGATTCATACATGATTACGTTGAATAAGTGAGGTGGTGTTGTGCTAGCACGCCACGTGTTCAGTTAATAATACAAAGTCAGAAAAGTAATGTTAATTGAAGTTAGATACTGAAATTGCTCTTCCACTTTAATAATTTTTTTTTTAAACATGAGTTTGATTTTGTAGGTGAATTTGTACCTACAAAATATTAATGTGTTTTTTATTTATTTTATTTAAACACAACTTTATATTTCAGTCAAAGCTTTGAAAATATCTTTGTTTCCTTCAATTATTTTTCTTAAAAAATTTCATAAACATTCTTCTTTCTTAACTAAGTGTTGCTCGAATTAGATTTTCTTTGTCATTTTGTGTTTGATCATTAAATTTCTAAGTTTTTATTTAATAGCTTTGAAAAACATAAGTATATTTAGGGTTAACATATATGTGCATAATTATTATCTTGAGAAAGATAACTCATATAGTTAGATAATTTGAGTTTTTATAAATATTTTTTTCAAACTCATAATTTTTTGTGTTCTCTCTAACTAGTGTACTACATGGTTACTACCATTGACAATAACCACATGGTTCTTCAATTCTCATTAACAAATAATGTAATTTAATACTTATTTAATTATTAATTTAAGATTTCGTCTCTAATTTTATTTTCAAAATTTTAAAAATTCACAATTTCAGTTTAGTTATATGTTTGAGAAGGAAAAAAATTCTTTAAAACTATTAATATATGTTTGGTTAATGTTTTTCTTTTCAATTGAACAAGTTTGAAATGATCAACTACCACACACAAAACAAAATAACATTCATTTAGTCTTCTTTCTCTTCTTTCAAACCACACATGATCCTTCATCATCTTCTTGAAGAATTTTCAAAATTGAGGTGTATAACCAAAAGTGCAACTTAACATTTTTAATATAAAGTAATAAGATTTTTTTATTTATTTAATAGATAATATTCTATACAATTAAACATTATAATTAATAAAAAAATAATTTTAATTGCATACCAAGTTTTATTATGCATAGAATTTTAGATAAAAATAAGTGTAGGATAATCATGGTTAAAATTAACACATTTAATAAATATATATATAAATGTAAATCTTATTTTATAATTGAGTTAAATTAAATTTCACTTTCAAAATATAATATGAATCATTTTAAATTTATTTTAAGATAGTAGTAGATTAAAGTTCACTTTTAATAATAATTAATAAAAAGTAAATTTTAACTAGAATTTTAGATAAAAATAAGTGTACCATTGTTGGAATTAGGAAGAGGCCACATCGTAAAGAGTACATTTTGGTTCTTTCCGAAATCGAAGCAGTAACGAAATCTCCGCCACCGGACAACCACATCGCACCACCTTCCCATCGCCGTCAACAACACACCGCCACCCGCTATCAAACCTCAACCTAAACCCAAACCAAACCAACCCTAATTCTTCCTCATTCTTCAATTCTTGCCACAAGATTGCTTTCATCGTTTCCCAAACAAATTGCCCCCAAAAAGTTTTTCAAGGGCCTCCATGTATATGAGGTCTTCTCTATATTTCTTCTGCTTTAGCTTTGCCAATTACATTTGTTCTGAGCTGGAACTTGTTGTTGATACCTCTCTTCCTCCACAATTTTAATTGTTCACGGGGCTGGGGTTCATTTTCACGTGTGTCTTTTATTTCTGTCTCTTTTATTTCGTACAAAAATTGAAGTATTTGATTATTTTTGCCGAGTCAATTTAGGCGGAGACTAATGTGGTAATGTTATATTGTTATGACACTGATGAACGGGACCTACCCCAGTACTATGCTGGTTTGGGGGAAATATAGAAGAGAAATTAAAAAAAATGGATTGTGGGTTATGTCGGCAATGTTTGTTGTGGGCAAAGGGAGTAAATGCATTAGTTGATTTCCTGTCGATATAACCAATTCGTGAAGTATATAATATAATACTGGAATTTTGTAGAACAGTTTAACCAAGAAACGGGTTCAAGAAGTGTTTTGTTTCACTTGCATAACTTTTTTGTTATGGAACTAGTTGTTTGTTTCGCAGGAGAGTGGTATCTGTGTCCATTTGGCTGCCTTGTGTTATAAGTTTTATTCTTGGTGCAGAATGGTTTAGTGTATATTATTGGGAGATACATATATTAAAGCATGGGTAGCAGTGACATGGACAAAACCCCTAAAGAGAAGGAGTCTAAGACACCTCCAGCTACGTCACAGGTCTATCAGGGATCTTTTGTTTTGTCTATATTGGCAGTTAAGTGTTTAAATGATGCCAGAAATATTTTATTGTCTTCTCCAGGAGCAGTCTCCACCAACAACTGGCATGGCGACTATTAATCCTGACTGGTCTAACTTTCAGGTTTTGAATGACAAAACCTTAATTTGCATACTGTGTTTTATTTTTGTGAAGCTTGGATTTTGACCCTCAATTCCTTATGGTACAGACATATTCTCCCATGCCTCCACACGGTTTCTTGGCGTCAAGTCCCCAAGCCCACCCATATATGTGGGGTGTCCAGGTATTTATGGCATACACAATGATTGGTCTATCTCATTGGTACAATAATTTAGAACACTGTATCCTCTGAGTTTGTCTTTAGAAATCTGAAGGGATTTGCAAAACTTAATGTTGCCAATCCTTCGATGTTGTTAACATTATGATATATTTACTTGCAGCATATTATGCCTCCCTATGGCACCCCAGCACATCCCTATGTAGCAATGTATCCCCATGGTGGCATTTATGCCCATCCATCCATTCCTCCGGTATTATTTATATAAGGCTTTCTTGTGGAGATTATTTTGTAATTAGTCATCATAATTTAGAATTCATTAACCAATATTTGCATGTTTCTACCAATTTCTTTAGGGGTCTTATCCTTTCAGTCCTTTTGCCATGGCTTCTCCAAATGGTATTGCAGATACATCGGTGAGTTATTTTAGTGTTCTTCTTTTTCTTTTTTTTTTTCTGCTGTGCTCTCACTTTGTCTTTCTTTTGTCACTTCCTGTCATTTCTCCTTCCAGTGCGCCAGTTGTCTTTATCTATGTAAAAGTAACCTACAAGTTGACATGCAGGGAAATAACCCAGGCAGCATTGAAGTTGGTGCTAAACCTCCCGAGGTGAAGGAAAAATTACCGGTCAAAAGATCAAAAGGAAGTGCTAGTGGGGGTAGTTTGAATATGTGGATTACAGGAAAAAATAATGATCTTGGTAAAACAACCGGAGAATCTGCTAATGGGATTCATTCCAAAAGGTAAAATTTGGTTATAGATCAATAGTTGTTGAATTAAGGCCGCTGTTATTTGAATCAAAGTAAGCTCATATTTTAGAAAACATGGATTATCTATAATATATAAAACTAATACAAATTTAACATAAAATAAAATACATATTAAATCCAGTGAGATAGTCTTACAAATTGAGCATGGGTCACTGTAGACATAATAAAATGTTACAATTTATTTATAGATATTTTTTTTATCTTTACCAGTTTAATTTTTTTTTAAATAAAGTAAAAATATTATCATATGAAACCGGGAAGTATTTGAAGTGTTTGACATGAATAATTGTCTGACACAAGTACAACTAAATCCAGCTACTATTTGGAATTGTCCGAGCTTTTTCTTATTTTTTATCCCTTCCAGTGTTCAACCAAATTGTTGTTTCTTGATATGTTATAGTTATGGAGATCATTCTAGGCCATTCAAATAAATATAGTAATTTGGTTTGACTTTCTTTAGCTGTATCAGTATGCAGGTGTTTAATACAGCTTGAAAGCTTTTGTATGGAATTTCTTGATGTTTTTTTACTTTTAGAGACTAGAGGAACATTTGATATTTAATATGCCTGTAAAGTTCCCAGTATTAATATTTTTTAGATTTTTAATAGTTGGGGCTTTATTTGTCTTGTCTACTGCAGTAAATATATTGGTAGGGTAGGGTTGGCAATGTATGGTTTATCACTTTATATTAGTCCCTTGATTGGTTTTATATTTGCAATTGCATACTGGCTATACTTATACTGATGCAAAAATTTGGATTTGCAGTGGCGATAGTGCAAGTGACGGAACTAGTGAAGGAAGTGATGAGAATTCCCAGAATGTAAGTTCTATGCCACTTGTCAAAATTTATCTATTCAAGAAGTGACAGCCTTAAATCCGTGTTGACTCTTGGAAGCTTGTTTAGAAAATTGATATCTGAATGAGTGATATTTATCTAAACCTCTTTGTAGACTACCAAAATATAATTCTGTAATATTTTACTTTACTGGCATCAGTAATTGGCATGATATAATTCTAAAAAATAACTCTGTCCTAGGGGGTGTAAACACAACTTCTTAAAACTTTGGTATGTAAGAAAATACTTCTTAAAAAAACATTACAGTTGCAAGTTTATGATTGAAAAAATAAGAAAGGTTATGCGGTTTTAGTAAAATTTTGTTACAAAACAGCATAAAGAATTTATGAATGTTCACATTGTTATTACCTAAAGCCAAATTTTAAGACAGATTATGTTAATAATTTTAACTTTCTAATGTGTTTGTACATTGGGTGATGAAGATGGCATGGGTCTTGGTTGTATAACTCCTATTGCCCTATTTTCAGTTGCTATGGAATGTCATATTTAGCACAATGGATAAGTTGAATCTTAAAGTTAAATATTTTCAGAACATGAAACATGCATTTTTTTCCTCATTACATTATCAATAGAGATCTTGATTTAGCTTTCAAAAATTAAAATAAAGTATTTTATCCTTATTGTACTAGTTGTTTATGATAAACTGTTAGGGCTTGTAATTTCACTTTGTTAAACTAGCTTACCAATGTCTACAGAACAGCAAAATTCTTATCCCATTAGATTAGGTGAAGTTGGTTATATAGATCACACAACACCATTTGTATTGATCACACAAAGCTATTTGGCTTGGTTAAAGACCGTGTAATCTACTCTCCTCACTAATGCTTCCAGTGAACTATGTTAGCATCCAAAACATCTTAACCAATTTTTTGTCATCTTTTCCTCAATTTGTGCTACATCAATATCTTGTTGTATACTACCATTTTGTATCCTATCCTTTCTTGCATGATCACAAATTAATTTATGCTACTCCCACCTTTTTCTCTTATTATGCCTCTTAGAATTTGGGTTTGGACCTTACTCAAGCCCACAAAATTGGCTTGTATGGTGAGAGTTATCTCCTCAACTTATGTACATTATATACTTTAATGCGATTACGTCACTAGTATATGTGGTATCTTTAACACATCCTTTCACGTTGAGGATTAGACTTCACAAGCATGAAGTTTATAGGATTGGACATATGAGGGTGCTCTAATAGACCCAACAGGGCATATCACTAGTTGATGCGATATTTCTAACAATCCCTTTATAGCCTAATATTCAGTAGTATAGAATATAGTTTGACAAATAGCAATATAATAGAACACGCCTTTGTACTTGGTCGATGCTTTGTGAACCTTAGGTTTTATTCTGCTTGCCTCTTGCTAAAATTGCAATGCGTATACTCTGTTTTATTCCTACTCAAGTGAAAACTCTATTTACATAGGCTGTTTACAAATCTTAAGTTGAAATTTAATTGTTTTCCATAATCAAAACTAAGGATCCACACAAAAAGAAAATGCAATTAGGGTAAGAACATTCAAGACTAAATTAAGCAAATAATGACGCAAGAGTGTGCCTTGATATAATTATTAGGAAGTGGGTTTAAGCCTAACTCACCCTCACAAAACCAACTTGTAAGGTGAGGATTGTCTTCACTTATATACTGTAAATTGAACTTATTTCTAGTCTATGTGAGATTTCCAACACACCCGTTGCATGCCAAGGCATGCATATCTCGTGTGTGGGACTAGATATTCATGGGTAGTCCGATAGTCTAATAGACCCTATGATAGACTATGAAATCATATTAGGAAGTGAGTTTAAGCCTAACTTATCCTCACAAAATCGGCTTGTAAGGTGAGGATTGCCCCCATTAATATAATGTAAATTGAACTTATCTCTAATCGATGTGAAATCTCAACATCCCCTTCACGATGAGGCATGTACATCTCGTGTGTGATGATACTAGATATTCGTGGATGGTTTGATAGCGGGTGACACGATACCATCAAACCTCGCTAGGATAGGTTCTTATACCATATTAAAAAGTAGGTTTAAGACTAATTCATCCTCACAAAACCGGCTTGTAGGGTTTGGATTGCTCCCATTCATACCCTATAAATTGGCCCTATCTATAATCGATGTGTGATCTCCAATAATATCCTCGGAAAATTCCTAGTCTTGCTTCCTAGAGTTGTTAAACTAGTCGTTACCACATCATACATGAACACTGTCTTTTCTATAGTTTCTCGTAACACTACTCTTGGCACTCAATCATATAACCTTTTTCCAAGTCAATAATAAAACACAAGTCTTTCATTTTGCTTTCGTAAATTCCCTTCAACTCCTGTAAAATATAATTCACTTTTGTATTAGACCCCTTCCTGACATTAAACCAAATTGATTATCTGCAATACTTATCTTTTCCTATAATCTATGGTTTATACTTGTTCTCATAATTACACAGTATGACAGATAAATTTATATTACTGTAGTTAACACAATTATGAATATCTTCCTTGTTTAAGACTTATATATAGAAGTGTTCTTCCTCTGCTTATTTGGTATCTCATACCCACAACCTCTTGATTCCCCCAAAGACTGATCATGGCCACAATTAGTTGTGGTGCGGTGGATTAACTTCATATGCTAACCAGAAAAAAGAAGAAAAAGCTTCATATATTAATAGGGTTTTCAAATAAAATGCAATTACCATTAAACTGACCAATGGGATATATGAATTGATGTATGTTTCAGAGCTTTACGGTAAATGTGCTTCAGGCATTTCTGGTAAATCTTATTCCTAAAAAGCTTTACCCATACTCATACATAGTGTTAGCATGTTCATGTTTGAAAAATAAGGATCTTCCTTCTATAGCGTCTTAAAAAAGGTTTCAATTGATTTTTAGAAATGTAATCTATTGTAGAGGCTGCCTTTTTTTTTGTGTTTTGTGCTTCCACTGCCTGGAAGAGTTCTTGGTATTTATTGCAATGAGTTTTGTAGGACTCTCAATTGAAATCCGGGGAGAGGCAGGACTCTTTTGAAGGTATGACAAGGTTATGTTTGGAAATATTTTCTAGTTGTGTTGCTTTGTGTATACTAATAGTGTATCCATGTTACGGCTGAAATACATTTTTTGCTATATTACAGATGAACCATCTCAAAATGGAAGTTCGGCACATGCTCCTCAAAATGGGGTACATAGTAGACCTCAGACAGTTGTTAACCAAACTATGCCTATACCTATATCTACTGCAAGTGCTCCTGGAGCAGTTCCTGGTCCCACTACTAATTTAAATATTGGAATGGATTACTGGGGCACGCCAACTTCATCCGCCATTCCTGCACTGCATGGAAAGGTCTCTTCTACTGCAGTTGCTGGAGGAATGATTACTGCTGGGTCAAGAGATGGTGTTCAGTCCCAAATTTGGCTACAGGTTGTTGCATTATTGGGTATTACTTCTCTGAACGTTTGTTTTAATCTTCATCCTTTTTGGTTAACTTTTAGGACGAAAGAGAGCTTAAAAGACAAAGGCGGAAGCAGTCTAATAGGGAATCTGCACGCAGATCCAGGTTACGGAAACAGGTGACAGAGTATACCTTTTTTCATTTTTCAGGTTGCAAGTCATAATTGTCAAATTTAACCCTTTTGTGTCCACTGCTCTCAGGCTGAATGCGATGAACTAGCTCAGCGTGCTGACGTTTTGAAAGAAGAAAATGCCACTCTCCGAGCAGAAGTAAGCAGGATCAGGAGTGAGTTCGAGCAGCTACGTTCAGAGAATGCTTCCCTCAAGGTGATTTTTATATCTTAAAATGCTTTGATACCTGTTTTTTTGTCTATTATTCTAATGGGCAAAGCACTGTTGCCCGTACCAAGTTATACCTATTGTGACACTCGTATTTGAACCCATATTTGAGAGAAGGAAAAGGCCTAAATGACTAATATGACCATTCTAATTTTCAATTCCACTCTTGCGACCATACAAAATTTATGCACACTGAGTCTTCTATCTGATATACATGATATAATGGTGCTGCAGGAGAGACTTGGGGAGATACCCGGTGTTGCTACGCCTGGGAACGAGGATGTTAGGTCTGGCCAGAATGATCAGCATGTTAGTAATGACACTCAACAAAGTCGTCAGAAAGAGGCTGTGCAGGGTGTTCATTAGGATCTTGCTCCCTGCTGCATGTTGCTTTTTTAGGAAGATAACCTAACCAAGTAGCAACAGCAAGCTCTTGTTTTTGGATAGCTTTCGGTTCAAATTGTATTGAAGGCGATCATATGTAGTTTTAGGATCTATTTGTCATATGATCCCTCATTCCTAATTTGTCATGTTTTTTATGGCAAAAAACTTGTATTGTAGGTAGGGTTTGAATACTTCTTGGTCATACCTTCTCTGCTACTTCAAAAGTTATAGCAGTATGAAGCATGATTAGTGAAACTAATTATTGTCCATTATATGGATTGCGGGGCTTCTGAGCAAATAATCAATCAGGAATATATGTCAAGGAAATGGAATGCAAGTTCAGTCATAAGAAAGTTTCAAGTTTGAGTATACCTTTGTCACCATCATTGATTTTTATATGAATTATATTGCTTTAGAATTGTGAATGCATAATCTCTTATTTGATAAGTTCTGAGGTTAGTCTGTTAAATGGTGATTGTTCATTGTCATAATATTGGTTATCTGAATCGATTTAGATTTATTTTGAATTGTGAATTGAGTCTATTATAAACGAAAAAAAGTTATGAGAAAAAATAAATTAAATATTATATATAAAAGTGAAATTAAATGGTTAAAGTGTTTAACTTATAAAAGCAAAAAACAAAACATGAATTTTCTATTTTCAAATCCTATATCCTGATTTTATACCTTCATGGATAATTTTTTAGATCAATATTACTTTGTTTATTCTCTATCTTCAATATGATATTTTTTCAGCTCATTCTTATCATCTCTTTTTATTTCTCAATCTATATCTACAATTTCATTAATTTAATTTTCATGTGTTATTCTACTAACTTCTTTTTTTTCAATCGTAGTGGTTAAATTTCTTAAAGAAATGAAAAACACTTTATGAGCATGATAATATTTATGATTAACTTAATTATACAAGTTTGAAAATTTGACAAATACTTATCTTCATTTTCTTGTTTGGATCCAGCTCTTCAACAATAAAAGATTTCTCAGTATCCATGAAACATTTAATATTTTTTTAATAATTTACCCATTATTTGATTCAATATCAAATAAAGAAATAGGATTATAAATAACCCATTTCTCCTTTTTAACATTTTGCATAATCTCAAGTTGAATATGATACTTAACAAAAACAACATTTAATCTTTAATCTTTGTTTGCTTAAGGAATTTTTTTTAGTATGTTGATCAAATAATTTCTTTCGTATCTTTTCAGTGTTATATTTCTTACAAAATCATGAAAATTAATTAGAAATTTACTAGGTTGTTTCTTATCCTTAATGACTATTCCATGTTTCTTTAGAAAATCCCTTGACTAATTCTATCCATGATATTTTTTCATTGGTATCATGTAAATCATATAAAACTTTACTATCTTCCAATGGAATTTTGTAATAATAAAACCTAATAAAAAATGAGTATTAAAAATCATTATTAAACTGTAATGCAATCTTAAAAAAATTTAAAAATATGATATTATAGTTATGTACTTAAGATTAAGATAGTAAGGAATAACATGTAGAGCATTATGTGATTGAAAATTCTAAAATGTATTAATAATTATATTTCACATATTTTTATACCACCAATCTTGATTCCTAAAATATGTAGCTATTTATTCTTTAACTTCATTTATAGCTTTGAAGACATATGACATACATTTTAAATCTCAATTTACAAGTGTCACTAACTTCGTAACTAGACATCATGCTTAGTGAGTGTGCTTAATCATTGTGTCCCTTTATTGTACGCAATAGGAAAAAAATAAAATCTAATAGTTGTTCGTGTGATGTATGTTGCAGTTGGCGACCGAACCACGTTAAATCTTGTGTCATTTATTTCCCTTCAGTTGATTCATGATTGTGTGTTGCTTCCCCGTGTATTTTTTTCCATCAAGCATTTGCAAAACCTAGATTATTGCTTGAGTTGATTATTTTTCTTTGTAATGATTTTTATATAAATTTACGACCATGTATGCCTATAAATAAATGAAACTTGTCTTTTTTTTTTAGCATTTGTAATGATATTATACAAGTTAACCAATGTTTTCAAAAATTAAATTAAGGTTACAAGTTGTAGAAAGAGAACAAAATAATTTTTTTTTATCTCTAACATCTTTCCTACTTCTACGAAATTATAAGCACTAACTTCTTCTACCATGAAATCTAACGTCATTCATCACTTGATATGAATAGATTTTAAATGAGAATAATTTTTGAAAATATTAAAACTATAAAAATAATAAGATTATATATATTTTAATATAACAAAAATGTAAATACATATTAAAAAAAAAAAACACGTATAACTAGTTATAAATAATAAATATTATTGTATGGTAAAATATATGTATGTCTGAATTTTTAATTTGAAAATATTAATATTTTAATTTTTATAAGTTCAGTACAAGTATAATTGAAAATATTTGATTATTATAAAGATTAGTAAAACAAAGAAAAAATATAAAGTTCACTTCTTCTTCTCCGTGGTGCTATTCTCCACCATTTTTCTTTCTTTTTTCTGCTTCCATCGCACGCTAACCCTGGGTATGTATTTTTATCCTCCTTGCTTTCACTTCTGCTTTATCACCGTTTCAATATGTAGGCAACAATGTCGCTCCAATCGAACAAGTAGTTGAAGCTTCATCAATTGTGCGCAACTGTTGCAAAATCGTGTGATTCAGTTTTTCATTCATACTACAATTCAAGATTCAAAACTATTCATCATTATGCATAGCAGAGGAAGTTTTTCTTTCTTTTAACTCAAATCTTACAATTCTTACTATTGTAATGCTCATAACCACACCAGAATGAACTGCAAATGAAGATGGATGTATATACACTGTAGTAGTATTCTCTCTATGTTTGTACTGAACAATGGGATAATTAGTACAGTATTTTCTGTGTATGCAGGAATCAAAGGTGGAAGAACAAGGTAGGTTTATATCGAATAAAATTAAAGCTATGTTTTCACAAGTTTCTTTTAATAATTTTATTTTTAATTATGTGTATGAAAAAGATTATTTTATTTTATTTTTTTCGTATGGTAGAACTTAAAGAAACTTCTTTATTTTTTTCGTAATATATGTGAATCTTCAATTATAAAACTTTTATGTTGAAAATTTTGTGTTTATAGAACAGTGCTTCGTCTCTATCATGTAAAAAGCTATATAACAAAAATGACTTCTATGTAAAGAGAAAAACAAATCAAAATTATGTTTAGCATTACAGAACTTTTACAAATCTGCCATAATGGTAAAGAAACTGTGATTTTGATCTTAGGAGTGAATTTTCAGGTTTTCACAGTTTGAATAGGATGAAGCTTTGATGGTTGTGCACTCTCGTCTCATCCCACCCATTCAACACTACTTCTTTCTGTCCATACATTTTTTCTGTAAGTTTCTCTCTCTGTGTGTGAAGTGTCACAAAAATGTGAACTCTTTCTTTCTCTCATCGTTCAAGTTGCAGGATGTCCACCTCTATGCCAGTTCCCATGGCCACCACAGTGTCACACTCTTTACCCTTTTCACTTCCCAAACTCAAGCCACCCTCTCTCTCCCCTTCACTCTTCCGCCGCACCTTTTTCCTCAATTCAACTCTCAACACCCTTTCCAACCGCAACATTCCCTTCACCACTTTCTCACCAACGCTCTCTAACCCAACCCGCAAAACCAGACACGTGCCGGCGAAATTCTCCCAAGCCGACACCGGAAGCACCTCCAACTCCTCCTCCTCGCTCACCAACACCGTGAGTGCCTGTTCTTTCCACGTGTCACTCTTTCATTCAACGGAAACCATTTCAGCTTGTGTTTTGCTTGTTAGGTTCTGGGTGTTCTTCATTTGGTGGTGTCCCTGGGCCTTATTCTGGCGGCGGACATGTTTCTGAAGAAAGCGTTCGTGGCCGCGGCGATCAAATTCCCCAGCGCCTTGTTTGGGATGTTCTGCATATTCTCGGTTCTGATTACTCTCGACGCCACCGTGCCCTCTGCGGCTACGGCATTGACGAACTTCTTTGAGCCGGCGCTTTTGTTCATTCAGAGATGGCTTCCGCTGTTCTATGTTCCCTCTCTCGTTGTTCTGCCCCTTGCCGTCAAAGATGTTCCCGCTGCCTCTGCCCTCAAAATTGGCCTTATTTTAGGTCAAAGCTTCTTTCTTTTGTTTCTCACTGAATTGCTTCTCAAATTGGCCTTTTCTGAATTGCTTCTCTGTCCATAACTTTATTTTGTCATTTTAATTTAACTTGAAAGATAACTTTCACACTAATCAGGACTATTTGGTTATTAATTTATAATATTAGTGATTAATTTAAATTTGTTACACATTCAGGACTAAATCAATTTTTTCATTCTTTACCAGATTAGTCATTCTGGTTTAGTGCACGTAGCTATTTATGATTGAACTACTGTTTTATTTGGTCTTCAGTTTGGAACGTTTAGTTCCTCAAGTTACCCTTAATAACCTATCTGTTTTTTGGGACCAATTTGATTATTTAGAGTTAATTATTAGATACTCTCAGCATTCTTCATAAACTTCTTATGGCATTTTAAATTAGCAAGGATCAAGTCTGCCCTCTCCGTCTTTTCTTTTCAAATTCTGTATCTTTTGTATTATGATGAGCCTATGCTGATTAGTGTTCAAAATTACTGATATTTGTATTGTTGTTCAGTTGGAGGATGGCTAGCTACTCTTTGTGTTGCTGGTTACACGGCTATAGCAGTAAGAACAGCTGTGAAAACAGAATTGGTGGAAGCTGAGCCTATGGGAAAACCGTCTCCATTTTCTGTCTTTGAAGTGTGGACGTGGACTGCTGTTCTCATTATATCTTTTGTTTCTGCATTGTTTTACCCTACAGTTTTGGGTACAAGTGCCAGAACATGCCTTCCGTTTTTGCTTGCAGCCACTGTGTTAGGCTACATGGTTGGCTCTGGGTAAATATTTTCCTTTCACTTCTGTAGACCATTGCTTTTTCCCTCGTGCAAGGTTTCTCCCTAAAAGACATTAAAAGAAGAGAGTATTCCTATATCCATGATAATGCTATTAAAATTTTCTGCTATCTGTTATTTTTAATATTTTATCTTTTCTAAAATTTCACTAATTCTTGCTATTCTTTTTCCAGGTTGCCAGCGAATGTGAAGAAGGTCTTCCATCCTATAATTTGCTGTGCATTATCAGCTGATCTGACAGCATTCGCTTTTGGGTATTTTTCCAAGTCAGGGCTTGAACCTGTGCTAGGTATGCTTAGAAGATAACTATTAGTTACTATATTATGTAGGTTTCTCAGAATTTTGGCTCCCATTTGCTAATTTCAACTAGGAAAAGAAACTTGAGTTTAAATTACTAGTTTGGAACTTATTCTGACTGTACAGTTTACATACTTATCATTTATGATAAGCATTTGAAGTCTGCTGGAAAGTTGAGTAATAAGTAGCGAACTGTTTACTGTTCAAATCAAGATGGTAAACCTTTAGTAGGACAATGAGGTATCGAATGACTTTCTGCTAATATAAAGTTAAACTGCAGCTAAGCTCAACTGATTTGGTTGGATATACAGCCTCATAATTATGATAATGTAAAGTCATAATGTAAAGTTATGTCACTAAAGGCTTTCAGTTTAATGTAGCAGAGTGTGATGAAAATTTATCAAAAGATACTATTATGTAGTTGCCTAAATTTGTGATGAATTGTTTCTTATTATGTTTAAATACGAAGAGTCCATAAAAAAAGTGATTTAAGATGTCATATTATTGGAGTGCTTGGATCACTCTAGTCGACATGATATATGTTGTAATAGACATAATGAAAATAACTTCAGAGGAAATAGAATGATTTTTTGTGTGTAGACATACTCTTCAATATGCTTTTTCTAAAGCAGCACCGAGTTTACTTGGGGTCTGTGAGCCACAGATTCATTTAAAGGTCATTAGTCCTAATTCATGGATTCATATCTTAATTCTTTGACCCAAAATTTCTTGAGATAATCATAACTTCTGTTAATCCTACCATTGTTTGATTGACATCCTCAATATAATACGAGTGCCTTGTTTGCTTACTACTAGGCAAGTTTTTGCTTGGAGGGAATTATTATTCTGTAAATCCCTACTACCCTAATGTCATGCAGTAGATGAAAAAAAAGTTCTCATTTATTTCTTCCCCAAGCTAATTGTTGCTTTACTCTTTATATATCACTTATAGATCATGGCTAATGGAAGATTGTTTGGTAATGGAAACAGAGAAAACAGTTATTTTCAATGTTTCCTGTTCAAATTTTTTAAAACATAGATTGAATACAAGGTGACATTTTTGTAATTAAAAAGTGAAAACAGAAAATGAAAATAAGAAATAAAAGCCCAAGTGCCTTCTTAGGAGTTGTTCAGTTTGAATTTTTAAATTTTTTCACTTTTAAATAAAAAAGGTCATCTTATTTTTATTCAAATTCTTTCATTTTGAATGTTCTGTTTTAAAAAATTTGTGTAGGACTATAGGAAATGATGATTGCAAAAATTATGAGAAAATAATAAAAAATTGATTTCATTGTTTCCTATACAAAATTTTTGAACGTAGGAAGCAAAATGGAAACAAGATGGCATTTTGTAATTAAAAAAGATAATAAAATAAATAACATTACTCCCAAGCTTCAAAGCAGTATGCACTGTACTGAATCCTAATCTCATCTGGACTTCGCTTGTCACTTTGAAGTTTCTAAAGCATTTATTTAAAACCATGCATCAACTGAACATAGTGAAAGGTTCTTCCAGTAGGAGAACCTACCATTAATTAATTGGATTTCGCTTCCATGTTATGCTCTTCATTTGCAGAAAATTTTCTATTCTAAGAATGATCACGCCTAATCAATGATCATCTTATGCGATTTGGCTGGGGTTAGCTGGCATGATTTTGGACATAAGTGACATTTGGAAAATTTAAAAATGTTCTCATGCAGTAAAAGTATTCTAATTTAAAGGCTTTTTAAGGTGGTTGAATTAATCATTTCAAAGGTTGAAAATACAAAATATGAAGAGTCTCTGTATCTGTTTAGGCTAAGACATAATAGTTTACTTTAATTCCTTGTTTATGCAATAATTATCATTAAGAGCCGTCCCTATTACAGCCTAACAATATATGGATAACCAACAATATGCACCCTAGTGCCCGAACTAAAAGCTCCCATCTTCTGCATCTAGCACCCTCAGCACTATATCTATATATTATGATAAAAGTTGTGTTCATGGTGCTTCTTGGATGTAGCGCTGAAACCATTAGAGACAAAAACCTCTTTTCAACTCAATAGGGAATGATCTTTGTTCAAGAATAATTAGGAATTATGATGGTTCAAATGTCTAGTTTCACGGAGAGTACGCCTGGCATTTGATTTCAAATCATTTTTTCCTTTTATTTGTCATACAATATGGTTCTTCGCTCTGGTCCACTGTTCCTATGCAGTTCTTTTATTTATGCTATTTCAGCATGATATATCTATACTTTGTTTCTATTGATTATTCTGTCTACATCATAGGATATTACCTTACAAAGGCATCCTCTAATCCTGGAGCTGGTGATATTTTAATGGGATTTTTGGGATCTGTCATTCTCTCATTTTCCTTCTCTATGTTCAAGCAAAGAAAGGTAACCATCTAAGTTTCCCAGTAAATAAATCGTACACTGATATAAAAAAATTAAGCAGATGAATACAGTGTGTATACTGTGAAATGCTTACGGTATTTTACAATGTTTGACAAATTGCAATCATACTTATACCTGGGCTATGTTTGATATGTTATTTCTGAGTAGCTAATCATAGGTAATAGTTCAACAAGTGAGAGGTACTTGATGCCAATTTTATTTGCACATTTAACCCTTGCCAACCTCCTCAAGATTGAAAGTGTGGATTGGTGGTTTCATTTTGAATAATTTGACTTGCATTCATTAGACTTGAGTAAAAGTACATAATAAATATTGTATTATCATATTGGGGTGATGTTAAGCCATCAGGGATGGGCTAATGAAGAGGGTTCGGTAGTTTGCAAAAGGTTACAAGTACCCATGGTAAATCCTCCCCAAGGATGTCTAGATGCTAGCTTTTTTCTGTTTTTTGTCTGGATATGTAATTTAACATGGTTATACTACTAGAAGCCTACCTATTATCTTTTTTTTTTCCTTTTCAATTTCTTTCTAAAGTAGCTAAGACCCGTGAAAGGTGAATGGAATAGTCATTGGCTTATATGGAGTTTGATTTTATGTGAATATATGAATTCAATAGAGCTACGAGCTAAGAACATATCATATACCCTTGTACACATAATGTTTCACTTGGCAGTCATTAGCATGATTTATATCCAAATACCATATTTGCTTTGCAACATTGTTTTGGCATCTCAAACATGTGATAGATGAATCATTTTATCATTGATTACTGTTTTTTCCGTCATTTTCAGCTTGTGAAAAGACATGCAGCTGAGATTTTCACCTCTGTCATCATCTCAACAGTATTCTCACTGTATTCAACTGCCTTAGTTGGACGTCTTGTTCAATTAGAACCATCTTTAACTGTGTCCATTCTGCCCAGATGTATCACAGTGGCATTGGCCCTCAGCATTGTATCCTTGTTTGACGGTAAATATTATGCCCAAACTGTAATCATTTATCTCCATATTCTTGTCTACTCTAGAACTTGATCGGAGTTGTGGAGCAAATCCTGAAATCATGCAGTCTTAATTTGTTTAAAGAATACATTCACAGTGAAAGCGACACTAAAAAATTATAAATTGTTTGTTTTACACAGTTCTATCTTTGAAAATTTCCCTCTGTTTTCAGGTGCCAATTCATCTCTTACAGCAGCTGTGGTTGTTTTAACTGGTCTGGTTGGTGCAAATTTTGTGCAAGCAACACTGGATAAACTCAGCTTTCGGGATCCAATTGCTCGGGGAATAGCAACTGCTTCTAGGTATATTCTGTGATCAATAGATAATTCACTTAACCGAAGTCTCATTTTCTCTGCATTTCACACTTCCATTACCACCGCAAGTTACAGGTCACCAACATTCTTCTTTCAGTTCTGTACTCTAATGAGTAGGGTGGGGACTTTTTATGATTCCCATTGTTGGGTTAAACTGATTGTGAAGAAACAATTGCTTATTTTCGCCACCTTCACGAGGGAGTTTTTGAAAGCCTGTCTATATGAAACTTGCAATAATTGTAGGAGAACACTTTCTTAGTGCATGGTTATTTACATGTTCTTGACTAAATATTTTTCACAGTGCCCATGGGCTTGGAACAGCAGCTTTGTCTGCCAAGGAACCCGAGGCTCTCCCATTTTGTGCCATTGCTTATGCTCTGAATGGTATATTTGGATCTATACTTTGTTCCATTCCAGCTGTCAGACAAAGCTTGCTAGCAATTGTTGGCTGAAATTGTCATTTACATCATCCCCTGCTGCTATTCATTCCTTTCAATGCCATAATAACCCGCAGTGCTTATCTGATAGATGCACAAAAATGTATAGGCAAAATTATAAACCATGTATTCAGTAACTCTATTATGTCAATTGTATAGATAACAATAATCCATTTATTTATTATTTATTTATATTCTATGTCGGCAGTTATCTATGTTGGACTTCATATTTTTATTGAGAGTTCTAAATTTCAATGAAAAATTCTATAATAGGGCATGTAGAATGAATATACTCAACTTTCAGAATTAGAAATTCAACTTAAATTAATTAATTAAATTAACAATTTGAGTTTAATTTAATGTCAAATTCTCATAGTCACAATGATAACATTTTTAAACATTAGAAAATTATTATAATGTTTGTAAAGATAAAATTAGCAGAGAATTGTTGTTATCCTATAAGTAAGGTTAATTGTGATGTCAAGTTTAACACGATAATTTTTATTAAAAAAAAAACTAGTAAATTTAAGCTTAATTTTATAAACTTTACTATTCTTAATTTCAATGAAGTATCTTGTAACATTTTAAAAAATTTAAGTTTTAAAAAAAATCATCACTAGTTATTGTACAATAGTTCATAATAAATAAACATTTTATGTGAAAATAAGATAGGTTCTCGAACGGGGTTGAGGTCTAGAAAACTATTGAGACTCTTCTCATTTCTTAGTCGGTTGGTCGGTATATACTTCAACTCCTCTCCTTGCAAGTTTCTTCTTTTTCTCTGCTTGTTCCACCTCTCGGTCTTCTCATAACCCATATTCGGATGACCTGCAGAAGACACCCTGACACTCAAGTCAGTTTTAATATTCGATGCTCGGTAATTAGAACATTGTATGATAACGTATTTGATTCTTGAAATTTGTGCTATTTATATTATTTTAGTGAAACTTTTTTATTTGGTCATATAAGAGAGTTTGAGTCATGTTTATGAGTATATTACCTAGTTCTTGATTGCTTATTAATTTCACTAACTCTCTTTAAGCATAAATGGATCGAAGTGTCGATCGATCAATTAATGAAGATCGAGACATGGTATGGATCATACTGCTATCATCGATATTACATACATATCTCTAATTAGCTCATTAATTATATAATAAAGTATGAGGAGGACACATCTTATATATCTTATTAATAAAATAGCATAACTATTTGAAGAACAAAAACATGGTGAATAATTAAGGATGACACATGCATGGGATCCTTAACACGTGTTCATATATAATTTCGATTTGGCCGAGGTGCCAGAACGTTGCATGAGTTGGAAGCAAAATGAATGAGCTGTTCTTTTCATTCTTCATGGTCACAACAATACTGTATTATACTATTATAGGACCTCATTCTCCTTTTCTTTCTCCTTTTCTTCTGCTTATATATAACATTTCATTGCTTTCTTCTCTAAGTCTTCCATTACCATCTTTCTTGCTTCTTCAACTCTTCTAGGTTTGCTTCATTCTTTCTTTTTGCCATTATCTTCTTCTTCTTGCTGTGTTATATATATGTTTCTTAAATGCTTTTCACAAGTTAGTGGCCGTTTAATCTTGTCTTTTATCTGCATGCATGCTTTATCTCTCTTTAACCTATAATATTCGGTTACAATAAATATATATATATGTATATATATATTTTATTTTTTTTCAAGGCCTTCTGTACAAGGTAGAGTACAACTAGAATATCTATCTCCAAAAATCCATGTTTGCTACGGCACACATTTATGTTGCACAAATACTCAAGTCTATGTAGCATAAATACTTATATAACACGAACACATAGATACGTAGTATAATCTTTAAAATATAGGATACGAGAATACAAATTTATATATTATATAATTTTAAATTATATAAATTGATAATAAAGATTCATGTGCACAAGTATGTTTCAATTTTTTTTAAATGTTTCTCATGTCTGATTCAAAATGATTTGTTTCTTATTTTTATATTTATAATAAAAATTTATATAATAGTTTTGAATTTTTAAAAAATTAATGTATTTTTTTTTAAATTGTATTAGAACCGTGTTATAATTATCAGAAATCCAATAAATATTTTTTAAATTTGACACTTCATCAATACGTGAGTATCAGTGTCCAATATGTATTTGACACGAACACACCATTTAAGATACAAATACGTGTCCGAACTCTATATATGTACACATCAAACAACTGATATTTTTGTATCAGAGGTAACGTAAACAAATAGAGTGGTAGAACTACATTCATTTTCTAGAGTCACAATATACTCAGAAAAGACACGGAAATATGAATTTTGTATTTCTATTTTAATTATTTAAAATAGAATAAAAATATAATATTTGTAGATAATCATTCTATTTTAAGAAGAGTTGAAGTTTTATTGGAAAAGAAATAAGTGTTTTGTTGGGAGACACATATATGTAGATTTTGAAGATGAAGGAAAAAACAAAAACCACAGATATATAAGAGGTTAAGGAGGGTAGAACGTAGTGTGATTACTATCCTCAGATTTGACAGAAGATGTTTGTGTGGAGGAAAAGGAAGAAATGTTGATCGAACACGTGTTGGAACATAAAGGAGTTGTGGAGGATGAGGTGGTTTATGGGGAGCTTCCATGAATTGGAAACACAAGGAGGAAGAAGCAAACACTTTGGCTCTGTTCCTTCCTCCTTCATCCCCTCTCACCATTTTCCTCCTTCCTTCTTTCTTCCTCCTATTCAATCATTAACTCTCTCTATTCCTTTCATTCTTTCCACTCCCCCACATACTCTTTTCATCTTACTTTTCCTGTCTCTCTCATCCAGGTTTCAATCTCTTTCTTCTTCTTTCTGTGCCAGATTCTTGTTATCTTCTTTTTAATGCTTTTTTTACGTCTGCATACATCATATGCTTTAGAGATTATACGTATCTATCTGTATTGTTCGTGTCCGTATGTATCATTTAAGTCTTATGCTTTAGAGATTATACGTATCTATCTGTATTATCGGTGTCCTTATGCATCATTTTGCATCATTTAAGTCTTATGCTTTAGAGATTATACATTTCTATCTGTATTATCTGTGTCCGTATCGTATCAGTCACCGTCACTGTCTTTACTACATAGTTTTTCTTTCTCCTTTAGAAAAGGATGGAAGATATATTGGAAAATCACAGGCATTTGTTGTTGAGCAATAATGTGTTAAATCAAAAGGTAGAATACTTGAGATTGTGCTTTGAAGTGTTCTTATTTTTATCACTTGAATTTCAGGCATTATTGTGGTAGACCCTTTGAGAAATATTGAAGAGGGGCCTCTGACAAAATCCTCCATGGAACTGCAACCAGAATCCCCTACGGTAATTACTCAATCTATGAACTCACCTAATAATGGATGGTTTTGAATCTGATATTGGTGACACCAATGAATCACAAGATAAGAGTAATGAAACTTCACCAATTGTTTCCTCTCAGGGAAGAAATGATTCTCCAGGAGTTTCTCCAGGAGCTTCTCCTAGGTTTTCTAAGCATTTCATTGACACGGCTGCACCTTTCGAATCTGTCAAACATGCTGTGTCCAAGTTTGGAGGAAGAGTTGATTGGAGATCCCGTCGAACCCAAAGTCTGGTCGAGGAGGTATATATACTGTTTGTACTTATATCTATGAAACTCGGACACTTATTTTAAATAGCGTGTTCGTGTTAAATATGTACCGACACGCGTACAACACTCCTACTTCACGGTGAAGTGTTCAATTCAAAAAATATTTGTTAGATTTTTAACAATTCTAGCATGGGTCTAGCACAATTTTAAAAAAGAGAAATACATTAATTTTCTAAAAACTCAAACTATTGTATAAATTTTTATTATGATTGTAAAAGTAAGGAACAAATCCTTTTGAACCAGTGATCAAAAATATCTTTCTGCTTGAAAAAAAAAACTAAAACATACTTAGGGTACATAAACCTTTATTGTCAATTTATATAATTCATAATTATATAATATATAGGTTCGTGTCCCTGTGTCCTACATTTTAGAGATTATATGTATTTTCATGTCCGTGTGTCTGTGTACATAGTTTATACCTTACATTTTCTTTATGGTTTTGAGTTTCTATGAAGCACCATTTGCAAATACCTTGTGTAAGGAAAAATAGAAAACTGCTAAATAATTTTTTCTGACTTAACAGAGAAGCAAGATTGTAGAAGACTTCAGAAAGGAAGAAACTATTGAGGAATTGGAAAACACTAAGAAGCTCACAGAAGTACTCAGAAGAAACTTACAAAAGGTAGAAAAAGATGAGGTTCTGGCAAAGGAAGAGGCTGAACGTGTGATTCTGAAAATTGAAGAGATGGAGCAGGACATTGTAAGTGAAGCTAGTGTTGAAGCCAAGGCTGAACTTGAGACTGAAAAGTCCATGCTTAAGAAGGTGCTTGCAGAGTTAGAATTGGTTAAAAAAGAACTGGACTCACTGCGTAAGGAGTATGCTTCTATGGTGAGTGGAAGAGATACAGCAATCAACAATGCAGAAGAGACTGTTGCAGCATCCAAGCAGATTGAAAAGGCAGTGGAAGATTTGATTGCTGAGTTGAATGAAACCAAAGAGGCACTAAACTCCTCACGAACAGCACACTTCGAAGCAGAAGAACAAAGATTAGGAGTTCTTGATGAAGAGACTCTCAATTTGAAATTGGAACTTGAGCAAGCAGAAGAGGATCTCCAAAGACTGAATGATAAAGTTTTATCAGTGAGGCTTCTTAAATCCAAATTGGAATCAGCTGCCTCTTTAGTACTTGATTTGAAAGCTGAAATGGCAGCATATATGGAATCAAAGGAAAAAGAGGAATGTTGCAAAGAGCAGAAAGAGGAACTTGAAGAACTAAAGCAGAACATAGAGAAAGCAACTTCTGATGTTAAAAGCATGAGGGAAGCTTATATGTCACTAAAATCAAAACTAGAAGAAGAGAAGTCAATTCTGGCTGCCCTTAAGCAGAGTGAGGAAATGGCTTCTGCTGCTGTTCTGAATCTCCAAACTGAACTGGAGAAGTCTAAGACTGCCGCAATTTTCATTGAGATGAAAGAGAATGAAGCAAGAGAGATGATGTCTGAGTTGCCCAAGAAACTGCAGATAGCAGAAGAAGAGGCTGATGAGGCCAAATCACTTGTTCAGGCTGCTGAAGAAGAGTTGCTTGAAGCACAAGAAGAGGTTGAAGAAGTCAAGTCCAGATCCATCACATTAGAAAGTAGTTTATTGGCAGCACAGAAGGAGATAGAAGCAGCTAAGATTTCTGAGATGTTGGCCAGAGATGCAATCACAGCATTGGAGAAGAGTGAATTAGCTAAAGAAAAAATTGAGAAGAGTTCTACCTCAATGGTGACACTCACACTAGATGAATACCATGAGCTCAGCAGAAGAGCCTACAAGGCTGAGGAGCAAGCCAATGAAAGGATAGAAGCTGCAAATGTTCAGATTAAGATAGCAAGGGAGTCTGAATACAAAAGTTTGGAGAGGTTAGAAGAATTGAATGAGGAGTTATCTATAAGAAAGGAATCTTTCAATATTGCAACTGGGAATGCTGAAAAGGCCACTGAAGGAAAGTTAGCTGTGGAACATGAACTAAGAACACTGAGGGATGACCAAGACTCACCACAAGAGAAGGCCAATGAGCTTAATGACCAGATTGCTTCTGAAATTGTGCCTGTGCATGATGAGTCTTCAAGCCCCAAAGAAGCAGTTCCTTCAAATAACACTGAACCTGGAGCAGCCTCAGACAAGAACAAAAAGAAGAAGAAGAAGTCATTGTTTCCTTCAAAGGTTGTAATGTTCTTTGCAAAGAAGAAAACACATCCAACCAAGTGAATGTGGTTGTAACAAATCTAATATCTGAACAGGTTGTGTATTGGTTGCTCTCTGAGAGAAATTGTATCAAATTCTTTGGTTGAAAGGAGGAAAAATAAGATCATTCAATGTATATATGGTATAGCATCTCTGTTTATTCAATATTTTAATCTTCACTACAAAATTAACATTTTTGTTACCAATCCATGAATCAAAAGAACTATAAGAAAGATAAAAACTTATGAGGTAACATATAAAAATAAACTAAGTAGCTCATACTGTATAATTACAAAGGAAAAGGTACATTACATGAGTATACTTTTAGGATTAATCTACTGTACTAATATACTAGTATCTCACTCCTGGTATAGGTATTCTTTTATCTTTCATATATAAATAGATGAAATTAAGACAACTTATCTTCTTAATACAATAAAATATACACAAACATTATACTAGCAATTGAGTTTTGGCATCTATCACACTTAAATGTTTAATTTCAGTGCACTGTTTTACCTGTAAAATTTTGTAAAAAATTTGATTGTATTCATGAAAGAGTTAGCTCTAAGAGTGGATTAATGGCATCTACTTTTAATTGTTAAAAATAATGCACATAAAATATTTTCCAAAACATTTTTTATCAGATTGCATCACTTGTTACTTACACAATCCAACTAAATTAATTAAATTAGAGAAAACAGCGTAAGGCTTTAGCTTTCCATTATTGTTTTAGGGTTCTTGGTTTATCATTTCTGATATAGGATTTTTTACTTTAATGATGTTTAGGATGTATGTTTAAAAGTTTATGTTTTACGCTACAATTACACGTGTTTTTATAATTTATGTTTCTTCGATTTCAAGATTTATTACTTATCATTTTTTTATTAAGATTTCTGGTTAAGATCTTCTGTTAAGATTCTTGATTAAGGTTTTCTATTTATGTTTAGTTTATTAAATTTAAGGTTGTACCATTTTTATTAATTGTCACATTTTTTTCATTCAAAATAATATAACTAAATTTTTCTTAAATTATTTCATCATTTTAAAAATTAATAATTTTTTTGTCTAAACAAATTTTCATTGTGTTCCAACCTCAAGTCGTTGGACAACATCGTTAGGATCAATCACCGCATTCGAGATATTGTCCGTTTTGGACGCTATTGTTCCGACCTCAAGTCGTTAGACAACATCGCTAGGATCAATCACCGCATTCGAGGTATTGTCCGCTTTGGAGGTTGGTGTTCCGTCACAGTTTTGTCCTTAAAAGACGTCTCAAAGGATGAAGGGAGAAAGGAGTATATAAACTGCTGATGTGGGACTATATTAACATACGAAACACATTAAAATAAAATCCTGCACAATTTTAATGAAATTTAATATAACTGAAGTCGTCAACAACAATTATAAATTCAGTTTAACCATTGAAGTCGTGAATTTCGATGACAATTTCTTAAACTTGTCCAATTTTGGAATTAATTTGTTTTAGTCCATTTCAGAAAATACTAAATCAAATTGCATCATTGTGTGAGTTATTTTTATTTCAGAATATATGCAGTTACAACATTTTCCTTTTTGGTTTAACAACTTTTTTTCTAATTTTATCCTTGAAACATGTAAATAGGAATATCAATTTAATACTTATCTTTCCCAATCTTATCCCAAAAAAATAACAATTATTGATGCAAATAGGAATATCAGTTTAATATATATTTTAATAACTTCTCTATCCCAAATTTATCCTTGAAAAAATAACAAATTTAATAACTTTAAAAAAAATTATAAATTACAACATACATTATTTTTAAATAACTTACTACAAACTGCACTTCATTTTCTCCTTCATTATCACTTCTCTTTCTGTTTCTCTTCTTATATTTTTTATAGTTATTTGAATTTAAGAGAATAGTTACCTAAAACATAAAAAAGAAAATAGTTACCTAAAACATAAAAAAGAAAATAGTTAATATGCCCCTTATTAATATTAATTAAAATAAAAAAATATTAAATTATAATAGAATTTCATAAATTAATATTGACTTAAATATTAGAAAACAAAGTAAAATATTATATCAATATTTAAAAATTGCTGATATACATTATCTTCCCATTTGTTTTTTACTCTTTCGACTCCTATTTGATCATTTACATGACAGTTAAGAAGTTGAAACCCAATACCAACTTTTATTTCATCTTACTTAATGAATAATTTATTAATATAAAATCATAATATTGTAAACTAGTATTTTTTTTCTTTAGAACATATATATAGAAATATAAAAAAAATATTGTAATAACCATTTAAATTTACTATATATGAATTGGAAAAAATACAATTATTATAAATTTATAATATATATTGTTATGATCGTATTTAAAAAATACAAATACATATAAGTTTAATTAAAATATTATATTATAAATTTATAATAATATTTAAAAATATAAATACACATAATTTTTTAATAAAATAAAAACAATACACTAATTTAAATTTTGATTAATATAAATTATAGTATATATATTTCCGAATTTTCAAATATTATGAAAAAATATTGATTATTGTGCTTTATTCTTCAAAAGATATGAGTATAGTTGATTTAAAAAAAAATACAGATACTTAGGTTGATTTTAGTAAAAAATACAGATACGTAGGCTGATTTTAGTAAAAAATACAGTAGAGATACGGTAATAAATACACAGGCTGTGATATTGATATAAAGAAGATCTAAGAGGTAAAATCTGGAAAGAACTAGAGAAACAAAGGGAGAAAGAAAGAGAGAGAAAATTGAAGATTGAAACTTTGATCTGAGAGAGAGAAGATGGCGTTGAATCCTCAACTCTTTCCAAATGGAATGCCCGTTCCTTTCGTCAGCGAGATGTTTGTGCTCGCCAGAGACGGCGTCGAATTCGACATCGATAAGATTCCTGCCTCTGGGTTAGTCCTCACCCTTTCTTCCATTTTCCCTTTTTTTTTTTCATAAATTGCTTCGCTTTCGAATTCATTGTTGATTGTCTTCAAACTTTTTGGGGAAAGGAACATTTGGGTATTGTCGGTTAATTCCAAGATAGCGAAAAAGGAAAATTGGAGCGGCAAATATATGATTATAGGATATTGATAGTTCTTCTTTTTTATGCTAATATGTGTTAGGTCAAGTTAAGACCTTGAGGTCCATATGAAATATGTTTATTGTTTTATCTGATATGTGTGGTTTTTGTGTTTGATATGATCGTGTTTTTGTTGTTTGTTTTGATCAGAAGTCATGGGGGTCATCTCAAAACCAAAGGAATCGTTTACTTGTCAAATATTCGGATGGTCTTCGTTGCTAAAAGTCCAGTTGGGCATTTTACAGCTTTTGATATGCCTTTGGTATGTGTCACACCTTATTATGGGGTTTCAAATTGTTAATTCTGTGCAGCCTGGTTTCAAGTTTACTGCTTTTCCTCTCTTACCGAAGGAGTTTTTTCCGTTACATCTTGAATGCCCTTGTTGTCATGCTAAGATGATTTAATGGACCCTTTTCTGTGTTGTCTTTGTGGATGACTTTATATCAATCTCTTTTTAGCAGAACCACTTTACTGCATAATTGGGTTTTATATTTTTTTGTGGCTTATGATTTCTGTGATGGTGGAGTTTTAGGCCTGTTGGTTCTCGGGGAATAGACAATTATCATTGCTTGGCTAGTGCTAACTCTCTGAAAACTAAGAATGTAGATTTTATGATGTTAGTCTGTCAGATTGGTTGGGACTTATATATAATGGTGTTATAAGTTTCAAAATAACCTGATGTGCAAATAATTGTTATTCTTAATTTCTTTTTTGAAGTAAATGTAGATTATTATAGGTGACATGCGTGCATAATTTAGTAGAGAGAGGATCAGAGAGAAACAACTAGAAGAAAACGAAGACTTGTTTATTGGGAAAAAGAAAATTATATAGTTGAACCACATGTGTTCTAGAGACCTCTACTCTACCATTTGTCCCCTAATTTTTCTAATTACCCCCTTTCCCTGTATAATTCCCCTCTTATTCTCTGCTCCCATCTAACTAACTGGTTAACTAGTTAATTGGAAAAGTGATGTTTTCACTTAATTCACCAGTGTAATCATTGTATTTTATTTTTTTTTTGTATTTGGTTTGTAGATTGTTAAAACATATATATTAGTTTAAAACGTGATGTATGCATGCTATTTGTTCTGAGTTGATCCTTAGTTCTTCATTAATTATGCAGCTTTACGTCAGTGGTGAAAAATTTAACCAGCCAATATTTCACTGCAACAATCTTTCTGGACATGTTGAGCCTGTAAGTAAATAGTTATGTTTTGCTAGACCTCTGACTCCTATCCTTTTTGTTGTATCAGAATTATGGATCCTAAATCCTGAACTATTTTAATTGTAACAGGTAGTTCCAAATGACCAACACAGAGCACTTTACTCCACACACTCATTTAAGATCATATTCAAAGAGGGTGGCTGTGGAACCTTCATTCCCCTTTTCTTCAATTTGATTGCTTCAGTGAGGCAGTATAATCAACACTACACTATGCAGGCACAGGCACAGGCACAATCTTATGTGGATCCTTTGCAGGCAGCTCAGACACCTGTTGATGAGATGATGAGACATGCGTAAGTGAATGATTATGCTTTAAATTTTTGGCCAACTTTGTAGGGTGTATAGACCATATGCTTCATAGTCCAAAAACTACATATTACTGAAAACATACGTATATTACTGAAAACATTATGCAAGTATTGTGTTTAGTTAAGTTTGTAGAGTGTGCATGTATGATTTATAATCTATAAGCTTTAATAATTATGATTGAAATTATATGCAGGTATGTTGATCCTAATGATCCTACGAAAATATTTCTGCAACAACCCAATTCTGATTCTCAGCTTAGGCGTCGAACATATCAGCCTCAGGCAGATGGAGGCCATGTCTGAATCTGAAACTAAACTACACTGTCATCACTCTTTATCGTACGATGTTTATATGGGAATTGTGTGTTAATATCAAAATCAATAAAAATTATATGACAGACTAAGTGTGTGCTTGGATGTAAAGTTTGTAGAATCATGCTTTTTATTTGGATAGATATTAGAAAAGTCATTTTCGGAGAATATATTTTTAATACTTAAAAATCAAAATTAAAGGAGTGTGCAATTACTAAAATGGATTTTGATTCCTATGGACAGTTCTTTATTATTATAATTAGCTATTTTAATATATATATATATATATATATATATATATAACAAATTGAAGATAAAAAAATTGCTCAACTGTATTAAATGTATTAAAGATATTGTGTAAACATTGATGTAATAGTTTAGGGAAATATTGACAGTGGACTTGGTTAAGAGTCTTGACCTATGCAAATTTAAAAGTTTTTTTTTATAAAATAATATATAATGTTTTTAAGATAATAATGTTAATTTATTATCAAAAGGCTTGCAAATAAGAAATTCACTCAATCTCGTGAAGGAAATACCTTACTAAAATTTAATTATATTTAATATGTAATAATGATCTTTTATATTTTTATAAGAGAATAAATCATATCACTTGGATTTCTTTATTTTTGTCAAAAGTGAGAGATATAATATACTGATAAAAGAAAGATAAGGAGAATATTTTATCTCATAAATCAAGAAAATTAGTAAAATGTATTAAATTACAATTAATGTATGATAACAAATTAATTTTATTTTATATTTGCAAGGAAGTATATGATACCTCTTGTTGACTTCAAACAAAGACCAAGTTTCAAGGATTCAAGGTCTTTTAACAACTAATATTCGAAGAGAAAAAGAAAATAAGCATGAATGTTAAACAAAGAACAATAAACTTTCTAGCTTTGAATAAGTTTTACTCTGAACACAGTATCTTCTTTGTAAACAATTTACAATGAGTATTCAACTTCGTATTTTTTTTAACCAAGTAAACTTAGTCAAAATCTTTATGTCTTGTTGGAAATTACTACTCTATAAATAATACTTGTGAAAATACAAAGCCTTTAAGAGATTATTTTAGAAAGAATACTAGTAAGTATAAGAGGTTAAAGATTACTATGGAAATAATATATGATAAAGTGAGTAAACTAGTTCACCAATTAATTTTTCGGTTTATTCCATTATATCTCAATAAATAATGATTAAATACATGTAATGAAATTATTTTTTGGAATCTCTACACTTTCAAGTTACCATGGGTTATAAGTTAGAGAAAAGTTGAGACATATTGATCCAATAAACCTATTACTTATTAGTATAAATAATATTACATTTAGTTCGGTAGGTAAAGAGACATTTATAACAACTAAATGTTAAATTGATTTAAACATTAAATAATCTTTGTAGATACACTCACTTTCCGTTCGTCTAATCATGAAGTCGTGACCTTATATTATTGTTGCTTGTAATCTTGAGAAATTGAGAAAATCCCATAAAGAGTAAGAGATAGAGAAAAATACAAATTGAATTTGTTCGTGTTCTAATCTGAATCCGATAATAACATAAAACTTAACAATTATTTGTAAAAGAAACTTGAAATTCTAGTAAAAAAAATTTGTTGTGAGTAGTGAGTATGATAGATTTTTTAATTGAACATTTCTAAGTTATGATAAGTCTTGAGTTATGAAGTTATTGATGTAATTTTTTATTATTTAAAATTAGTTTATAAAAGCTTTTAGTTTTCGTTAAAAAAAACAAGTGAAAAAGTTTAGAAAAAATATAATTTAATACATTTACACTGACATTTTGCATTTAATATCTTGTGTCATGTTACGATATTCATCATTTTAAACCGTGTTGGATAATTTCATATTGTTAAAAATGAAGAAATCGAAAGAATTTAAGAAAATATTGGTGTAATGCCTTTGGAAACTTTACATTAAAGGATATTATTGTGTAATATTTCAAAGTGAGTTAATTATGCTACGGAAAGTGAATAGTTTTGATAAAATGAATGGTTAAAAAATGTATAAAATCAATTTGTCAATTATATAAAATAAAATTTTATCAATTGCTAATTAATGGACTAATTGTTAGAAATTGTTCAAATATAATTTTGGTAAAATTAACTGTATAAATTAATCATACTATGCATAATATATCATATAAAAAAATTAGCATTGAATCTATTTAGTTTATTAACATATTTTTAAAATTATACTATTAAATATAAGTTTGATTGGAGATTTGTTTTAATTAGGATGAGAACAAAGAAAAATAAAGAAAGAAAGACAATGAAAAAATGAAATTGTTTGAAATGAAAAAAATTTAAAAAAAAAGATAATAATGAGTGAAAATTTTATAGTAAATTAGACTGATGTGATAGAAAAAAGTTAAATTAACTATTTAATATAATCCATTACTAAAATTATCTAGGTTGAATTTTAATAAGAATAAATATAAATTAAAATGGGAAGATAGATTAATTATGAAGTAATTAATTTAGGAAATATAATTCATATTAAAAACTTATTTAAATTTTAAAATTAAATATAAATAAATAATTTCATATTTTTTCACATATGAATTTAAAAAGGTAAAAGTGCAATAACAATTTTTCCAATTAAAAAATGAGATTTGTATACTAAATTTAAACATGTCAAATATCACGAGTCTTATTAATAAGTTTTGTGAAACTATTTTTTCATTCAAATATAATTTTAAGAAATAATTTGATAATAAATTATAGATTATAACATATGATCATGAATTACATTTTAAACGAAGTTATTATATTAATTTAACAATTTTTGTCAAATTATAATTTTCTTGTATCTTCTTATAAATTAAACAGAAATCATATTAATGTATTTTTGAAATAATATTAACAATATTTATCTAAACATAATAAACACATCTAAGCTAAAATTAATTATATCCTTGTTTTGAGAAAAAAAAGTTCCATTTACAATTAATAATAAATAAGTAAACTTTAATTAAATAATAAATAAGTACAATTAATAAAAATCAATAGTCATAAATAATAGAAGAAGAAACAGTAGAAGAAGAAAACAGTAGAAGAAGAATGAGAGAAGAGAAACGAAAATTGAAGGGAAAAGTTTGTGATGAAGCATAATCACTGCACAGAAAGAGGCACGCAAATCGAGTTTAGCACCAACTTTGTCTCAAACGTTGTTTATGATGGACGCCGATCCTCCTCTGTCTCAGCCTCAACCTCATGATTATTTGGAACCTTTCAGGGTTTCTATCCATCAAATTCTTACCAGAGTCAACAAGGTACTCCAATTTCTTCTTCCTAACACTTCCTCTTTCAAAGTTTTAATTTTTATTTTTTGGGCATTTTTTGTTTTTCTCGTTAGGACTCTGAATTAGATCACCCTAGAAACTTCACTGGAAATCAAATCTAACAAACCGTTGCTTAATTGTGGCTTACGATGGGGTTTAGTTGAAGGGGTAGGATTGAAGAGCATGTCAACATGTAGAGAAAATTGTAACTACCACATGCCTAGTTTATGCAATATTTTTTTACATATAACTAATGTAGTGTACTTAATAAGTATAGATTTTAGAGTGAGGCCTTTACTTGCTGTGGATACTCGCTATGTTACAGAACAAAGTAAAGGAGAACAAGGGCACGTTTTCATGGACTTGTGGTAGAAGACAATAAACAAGGAAAAAGGAAATAAACTTTTCCATTAGTTAAAATTTGTTTTTTCATGAGCTAAATTAACTTATGCAAAGTCTTTCTCATATTAGCTTCTTCAAAATCAGAATTTAAGTTATGTATAAACTAGTTTTAAGTAATAATTTTATTTTATTTTTTCTCTTAGAAGTGTTTATGGAAAGTATACTCAACCAGACCATAAGCTCACAAATGTGCAACCAAAAGCAAAACAACCTGCAAATTGAATTTGTTTCTTCTTCTGGGATGGTAGGAAAGGAGCCATGAAAAGCTAACACAATAGGTATTTGGATGTATAGTACTTGTCATTCTCTCAATGAAGTTTAGAGAGAGAAGGGTTTCACAAATGGAAATAAGCTGCGTCGAATTAAGTGCAACTTACATGAGATGAGAAGGATTTAAATTAACAAGTTAAAAAATACATGAGGATTTTTCTTTGTGCGAGCACCCTCAGGCACCGGTAAATCTTTTACCGTTCAAAAGCTATTCATAAATTTATGAAAATACTAGCATGGTGAGTGCCGAAACATTTTTCATAAGTATATTAAGAAAAGCTAAAATGTGGAAGTGACCATGGTACCGATGGGTCACCCCATTCCCTCTGCCACTATTTATAGTAGCAAGTTTATTAATGAAAAATTAGGTGATGGTTTGATCATCTGAATTTTTTGAGGAATCTGAGTTAACTTAGACTCAAAGTTAACCCTGTACTGATCTAGATTCACTAGCACTTAATATTATAACTACAGTTGTATAATTAGTCCTCAATTACCTCCTCTGCAAATGCACTCATAATGTAAGATATGGTGCATATGCATAAAAGACAATGTCTCTCAAACATTCTGTTTCAAGATACTGCTGTGGAAAGATAAGATGTAATATACAAGTATTTATATCTCTTGGAAATTATACTATTAAGCCTAATTCAATCTCGCAAACAAATTTGGAAGGTGATGTTTGTACTCACTATAAATGAAAGATCTCCAATCATATCATCATCTTATAAAACATTTGTTGAAAATATATTCCTAATGGATGCCTTTTTTATCAAGAGAAAGTTATAAACCATCTAAATAAATAACAATATAGTTGGGTCATGTAATGATTTTTTGGGGGGGTAGGCTCTTTTTTGGGGTATCCCCAAGACTGGTGTTTTCTTTTTATGAGGAATTTTCTTTCCCTTTAGTTGTGATTTTTATTAAATTAAATTGCAAATGACTATTATGTAGCCTTTTAATGGGTAGTGGGTGGCCTTAATTCGATGGGATTTTTCTTTTGGGCCTGACTTATAATGAGACCACAATGATTTAACCTAATTTGAATTATGACTTTGTTTTGATCTGTTATACAGTTATTTATAGATCTGAATTGTTTAATAACCTAGACTCTATGCTTTGTTCTTGCTGCCATTTTTAATAGTCTTTAACCGTAAATTTATGAAGAAGTTGGTGCTCCTGTTTTTTCTCTGCATCACACTTACTACCTAGCTGATATGTAAGTGAAGGAATATGTATAATTATCAATGCTTGATAAGACTCTAAACAGTTTAATTTAAGTTTTTTGTGCTAAGTTCAAATTTACTGCCATGAAGTTGTGGGCTTATTGTTAATCTTTTTACTACGAAATTCCAAGTTGAAAAAAACAATCTTGTTGTATCTTGTACAGCTTGAGAAGCAAGTGACTGAGGTTGAACAGTTCTATGAATCCACTGATAACGTTCAAGGTAATAATTCTAAAGGTGGTTCACTTGTAAAAGAGAAGGGCAAGGAGAAGCATCCTACTGGCACCAAAAAGCCACTGCAAGATGCATCACATACTGAAGCTGCTGCTGCAAGGAGAATGCAAGAGCTTATGCGCCAATTTTCCACAATATTGCGTCAGGCAAGCACAAATATTTTGTAACATTTTTTTAGTAATTTTTATGAATGTAGTTTTTCCCAAGTCTCCTTGTATTTGGATTTCCTTTTATAGTTAAAATCAAGAATTGAACTTGAGGTTTCTGTTGCCATCTGTTAGAAAATGTTTTATCCATTTGAGTTGATGCTCTGACAAAATGTAATTTTTAGCTTACCTTCTGAACAAAGTGTACTGAACACTTTCAGTATCGCTAAAGTCGAACCTTGAACTTAAGTTGGAACTCAATCCTATTTTTAATGTCAACCACCTTACACTTTCTATTACCTTTGAACACTAAACCAAGTTTTTAATTGAGCATTATGGTGCATTGGATTCATGTATCTGATCCTGTCTAGTGGGAAAACATATGGTTGTTTTGAGTGAGTGGCTAAGAGGCATTGCCCTTGTTTTACCTTCTTCCATGGACAATCACTTCTTATTTGTTAAATTTCATTCACTAGTTATTTTATACTTGTTGGTTGGAAGGGGCTTGTATTGAAATTTGTATTGCTGGCTTATACTCAATTTTTGTTCACCCATATACACTTGTCATGCTGCTTGCTGATATATCCTGTATAACATCCATAAGCATGTCTACTCCTGAATATCTGACTGATTAATTGTAATTAGGATTTCCTCTGTTACACTAAGTCCAGAATCTTACCTTCTTTCCTCCCATTTCATGGTCACACTTTCTCTTAGAAAACCATTCCTAATTCATTACTTGGAAATCTCCAATTTTCAATTTATAGTTAAAAAATATTGTCTATTTCGTACTCAATTTTATTTTATTTATAGTGAAGACATTGCTAAAAGGCTTAGTTTTTTGGATTTAATTTACTTTTAAAAGCTTAGAAATGGCATGTTGACTGATGGTTAAAATGAATTCTCCCTTTTCTGTTGAATATATATATATACACACACACATACATATATATATATATATACACACACACATACATATATATATATATATATATATATACATACATATATACATATATACATACATACATATATACATACATACATATATATATATTAACCCTACAAATTCCTTTGAAAACTCAATAATGATACATTTTGTAGTTTTGCAGATAACTCAGCATAAATGGGCTTGGCCATTCATGGATCCTGTTGATGTAGAAGGTCTCAGGCTTCATGACTATTATGAGGTAAGGCCTTTTATTTGTTTTAAAGCTTTTCTCTCAGTTTAACCTATATTTTTATCTTTTGCCCCACATATAAGCAAATATGCACGAGAAATCTTTACTGAAAAAAGGTTTAAATATTCATTTGGTCTCCGTTCAGCAAGTGGTGACAGTGATTTCACTAATTGACCATCTATCTTTTATAACAATAATATTTTTGCTCCTTGTCTTTGATTATATCTCAAACGAATTTGCTTAATTTTTTCTTCCCCTAGGTTATTGATAAGCCCATGGATTTCAGTACAATCAAAAGTAAAATGGAAGCTAAGGAAGGCACAGGATATAATAATGTCCGGGAGATATACGCCGATGTAAGGTTGATATTCAAGAATGCAATGAAATACAACAATGAAAAACATGATGTCCATGTTATGGCAAAGACCTTACTAGAAAGGTTTGAGGAAAAATGGTTGCAACTTTTACCTAAAGTCGCTGAAGAGGTAAATTGTTTTCAGATATAGTTTCCTTAATTTTTGAAATGAAGCTTTCTAATCACAATATTGGGAAAACCATACTACTAAAGCTAGTTGTTGTATTTGTAGAGGTCAAGGCCTTATAAATCCCTCACTAAAGTTCCATACTTTGAATGTGAGACTTGAGTCTCATATATTGCAAGTGGATCTTGACATCCCACCATGCTTCGTAGCCTTGACACACCCACATGAGCTGGTTGTGCACTAGCCCTTTTACTAGTTCTGGACAAACCCTATAAGTAGTATTGTTTCCCCCAAGAACTTTTGATTAGAACTGACTGCCTCATAGTATACTACAAGGACAAAACATGAGGCTATGAGGCAGTAGATGTTGATGCTGACACAATGTTATGGGGTAGGTTTTGGTTCAATGTTGATTAAGAAAATTTATTTCCTCTAGCATTCCCTTAGGGTTATTTGTACATTTCTTTTGTATGCACACAACTTCCTCTTTAATATACTAGATAAATGTCTACTTCATCTTCCTTTTTTTTTCTTTGCCTGATACTTTGATATTATGCTTGTACACAACCGTGAAATGCTCAAACAAAAATGACAGTATTAAATAAGCTTATGTTAGTATTAAGTAGACAACTTTGCGAACGAGCAATGTTCTTCATAGACTTGCTGTATCATCCTAGGAGCAGTATCCTTTACGATATTTCTCCACATTTCATTTGTTGTTCTTGGATTATAAGCTCTTTCAAACTGTGTGCATCTTTTGCATAATCTTTAGCAATAACTCTGCTTATGCGACCCACCATTTTCTTCATACAGGTTTTGGGTTATGTTAACATAACCTTGAGTCGAACCTTTGGAAGTTATTATTTTTACATAACTTTGCCATGTTTTTCATGTGTTCCTGGAGCGTTATGTTCTTCACATAACTTTGTCATGTTCTTCATTTGGTCTTAGGAAGTTCTTAACATAACGGTCGCATAGTCTTGTCTTTGTATAGTAGTATAACTTTATTGGAAGGTCTTTCTTTTGATGTAGGTTGTTTTGAATTTTGGATAAAGAAAAGGTACAAGAGAGAAATAGCAGAGAAGGCAACACCACTCAGTTTTTTTACTACTGCAGAAGCATATTTTCTTTAATTGAATATGACATTTAAATACATTCAAACAACTGAAAAGAAGGATCATGCTCCATGATTTAGGAACTGTTATTGATAATGGGAAAATAAAACCAGAAACTAACTAATCCACTGACAGCAGAATAACTAATTTGATTTATTCATACTAAAACTACTTTGAAAGAATTGCAAAGGCACATTCTCAACACTCTTCCTTGTCTTGGAGTCTGCAAACTCCCAGCATCTTCCTCAAAAATTCAAAACTTGCATAGTGAAAAAGACTTTGTAAACACATCAGCAGCTTGATCTTCAGTTTTACAATAAGCCAGACTTACATTTCCAATTTCTTACACTTCTCTTAAGTAAAATAGCTTGACACTAATGTGCTTTGCCTTCCCATGAATCACAAGATTGTGTGAGGTTGAAAAAGTTGCTTGATTATTGACAAAAACGTGTGTGCTTTACTCCTGCTTCAGTTCCAAATCTGCTAGAATATTTCTTAACCAGATAGCTTGATTTACAGCTAGAAATTCAGCTTCTGCTGTGGATTGAGCTACAACCTTTTGCTTCTTTGAACACCAAGAAAAAAAAACCTGAACTCATACTGAAATAGTACTCTGAAGCACTCTTCATATCATCCAAGCTACCTGCCCAGTCACTGCCAGAAAAGCCATATAATTTAAATTCTTGTACCATGTAGTATTTGACTCCATAATTGACAGTTTCATTGATGTACCTTTCTACTGTCTTTGCTGCCTTCAAGTGCAGTTCACTAGCACAATGCATGTATCCAAGCTAACAGGAAATAAGATGTCAGGCCTTTGTAGATGTAAGACACGTTAGACACCCTCAAGCTTCTACAATGAGTTTCATTTCATCAACTTTATCGGTTCCATCCTCTTTGCAATTCTGTGAGCAAAGTAGAAATACATGTTAATTCAGTAGAAGTTTGAGCCAAACTTTTGTCCTCAGCCTCGGTACTAGAATGAGTAGTAACTCTCTTATTGGATAATTTGCAATTAGAAACCATAGGGGTAGCAGTGGAATGAGCTTCTTCCATATGTGATTTGTGAAGCAAGTCTTGAGTATATTTTCCAAGTCATAGAAACAGATTGATCGGGTAAATATTTCATTTCAAGGCCAAGAAAATAATCTAAATGATCAAGTTGTTTAAGGGAAAAAGTTGTATGAAGTTTGGTTGAAATCTATTAAATCAGATCAAAGTAATAGAAATGCCAGTGATTGGGTATCAATAAAGGCAAGCACAACCAAAGGATTTGAAAAAATGAAAATCTGGATATTTATTAAAAATAGTATAAGGAATGACAAATTTTAGAGGGGTTGTGGGCAACCTGGTGGTTATAAGTATTTGGAAGTCCCACATTGCTTGCCTTAAGTCTTGGAGTGCGACTTATTTATTTGTTGGGTAACATCACTTAATGCCAATTGGTTTAAGCTGAAATCTATCATGGTATCAAAGCCTATAACTCATCTAGGTTGGTTCAGCAAACATCTGTGGAGGGGAAGTGTTGGGAATACCCACATCGCTAACGTACGCTTTTTGCTTTCAATAACCGAAACAACTTGTGCATAATCAAACAAAAGTCCTTCAAGAATTGTATCAACATATTCTTCATAATGAACTAGAACTCCAACACCAACTAATTCATCAACAAAACAAAACTCTTAATCTTGAGAAGATAATGTTCCATTGATTTGGAATCAAGTCGGACTATGCACATGACAATAGCGTGCACGAGGTTTTGTTTGAAAACCAATTTTCATGAATCTTCTCCCAAATCTCGTAGGAGTGACTCAACCCAAGGACTCAAGAAGACAAAATCGACTTAGAGAGTGTATATTGAAGCCAAACAAGTAACGCTTGGTCTTGAACTTCTCACACTTTGTACTTTGGATTAATGCGATCAAGTGTATGTTGTAGCTTTTGCAATTTTATCACTAGTTCAACATGTTGATGCTAATGGAGATAATTTGAGTCATCAAGCTTTTCAGCAATGGAGGTTGGAAAGGACAGTGATGCTGGAGCCATGAAAATAGAAGATATCATAGAGAAGAAGACATTGCAAAGAAAAGACGATGAGAAGAGAAACTCGTGATAAGGAATTTGCGAAGAGAAACTTGCGTTGAGTAAACCTAGAATTCGAAAAGAGGAAACAACGAAAAATTGGCTCTTGATACCGTGTGAAAGGAACTAAACAATAGAAAAATTTGTAACAAATTGAATTGTATTCATTCTTCATTACTGAAATAAGAAGTTTTCAAGAGTATTTATAGGTAACTACTTAGGTAACCACTCGTGACAAAAGATATGGTTGTTAGTAATTGCTAACAACTCTAAAGAGTACATACAAAATATAACTAGGTATACACTCTAAACTCCTTGACAAGCTTCTCCTTTTGATTAATCGGATTGTTCATTTTTCCACATTCATGCAGTTGAAATGTTTCTAGGATCTCATTTGCATATTTTTTTTTACAAGAAAAATATCTCATTCTTCTTTTGAGTGATCTCTATGCCCAAAAATAAGTCATAAGACCAAAATCAATCATCTCAACTTCTCCTATGTAATATTACTTTTATATATTTGCATATGGTAGGAAAAGAGACAAATAGAGGAAGAAGCACAGGCACAGTTAGACATTCAGCTTGCTCAGGAGACAACATATGCCAATAAGGCTAAGGATATAAGCACTGAGGTTGGTTATTGTTTGCTAATGTTTTGTTTTTCCGGGAAAATCATTAATTTGGTGCCACATAGGAGTACATCACATATTTTGTTATGAACTACCTATTATTTCAGCTTTATGAGGTCGATATGCAGTTAAAGAGTCTCAAAGAAATGGTGGTTCAAAAGTGCAGGTTTGTGTAAAAATCATTTATCATTTGGTCCATTGTGTTGTTTTTGAGTCTGGAGCTCCAAATACTTGTTTTATGATAGTATCTAGTTTTTTCTCTGGTCGTTATGAAAAGCATATTTTACATTGCTTACTGTTGCTAATGACACTGCAGGAAACTGTCTACTCAAGAGAAGAAAATGCTTGGTGTAACTCTAGGCAAATTGACTTTAGAAAACCTCTATAGGGCATTGGATGTAGTTGCTGAGACTAACCCAATCTTCCAACCTACTGCTGATGAGGTGGACCTTGACTTAGATGCTCAGGTCAATACTATTATTCCTTGCTAGTTCACAGTGTCAATTGTCTTCTAATTTTAAATTTTGTCTATTCTATCTATCCAAATTATTTTAGTTATTCTGCTAGCATATTTCTAGTTACACAACATGTTTTCATCATTACACAGAGTGACTACACTCTATGGAGGTTAAAAGCTTTTGTAAAAGATGCACTAGAAGAGCAAGATAAGGTCGATGAGGGTGCAGCTGTTAACCCTAATGATAACCCTGATGACAAGAAAAGCAAGAAGAGACGAGATTCTGGGGATTCTTCAGGCAAGACAAACCCAAAAAGGAAGAAGCTATCTACATTGTGATTCATTAGTGCAACATATGAGGCATTCCTTTATTGTGGTTGAGCTGAAGTTGCTGAAAAGCCAGTGAATTGAACGATGCAATAGGAAATTTTTGTAAATCCTTCTATAGTTATTTACTGCTATGTAGATGAAAATAAAATTTGCAAGTGTGCTTTGTCAGAGAAGTCTGCTTTTGGAAGCAGACAACTTTTGCAATTCTGAGAACAGATTAGAGTAAGTCAACCATCTGGGTCTGATTAACGTTCTCTTGCTGTTCTGAGGATAATCTCAAGTTTCAGAAAAGAATTAAGGCATCTATGCATGTGAATGTGCTGAAGACAATCAAGAACTTGACTCACCTATTTAATTATGTGCAGAAGCATAGGAAAAACTTGGTGAAGTACCTGGATGGAACAGCTTACACTATAAAAAAATCAATAAATAATGATAAAATATAGAGATAAAAATAATTACACTATATTAATTAAATTATATATTAATTTAGAGACTAAAATATATTATGTTTAAAGTAATTTTTATTATTAATAAAAAATTATAAAATAGTTTTTAAATTGGTATTTGAATTAGTTATTTAGGTTTTAGTTACTAATTTTTTAGATTTTAAATTGGTTTTTAAAATACTAATAGAAATTAATTTAGAATATAAATTAGTAAGTAACTAAAATCTTGATAATTAAAAATGATATATAATTTAAAAATTATTTTATAAATTTTTATTAATAATAAAAATTAATTTAAATATCAATACTTTTTTACTTTATAAAATGTTTTTAATTTTTTCAAATAGTAACTAATTATTTTGACTTTAAAAATTAGTTTTCATTTAATATTTTCTTTTTAGTTTTAGATAAAATCAATTTCATTTTTAATTATTTGGCTGCATGTTTATATTTGTTAGTGTTGTTATGGGATATAAAATCGGCATGTACATGTGACTGCCGGATTCGTTTTAATATACAAGTATATATATTTTGAATTGGTGAACATAGGGATAATATATTCTAATTTAAATAATTTAAGTTTTTTATTTCAATTTTTTTTATCCTTTCTAATATGTTTTTTTATTTAATAAAATATAGTGTTTATCATTAATAATATTTACTCTTAACGACGAAGATATGTATTATTTTAAAAAATCTCTAAAACTTGTTTACAATTTATGAAAAAACATTGCTTCTTATGAGATTTTATTATTGTTTGTAAGTTTTTATTTTCAATGATTTTTCTTTGAGTCAACGGTTATGGTGGGAGAAAATAAATGAAAGAAAGAGATTGATGTTTAATTAGATGTTAATTCACAAATTATATATTTTTTAAAATTAAAATTGATTTTTTAAAAAAACACTAAATCAAATTGATTATTGGTCTTTAATATAGGAATCAAAAAGACAATTAAGCTTAAACATAATCAATTTCAATAAATTAAAACTTAGTTTTATTATCTCGCATTATATGGAAGAAAATAATTTTATGATTATTTTTAATTTGTTTTTTCTCATCAATATTGTAAATATTTTTGAATTAGTTTCTTCAACTGTTTAAATCATAATCAAATTGCAAAGTTGAATCTTTTATCTTAGTGTTTTCTACAAAATATCGCAGATATGAAGATATGCAAAATTCATAAAATTTATTCCTTTTTAAATGATATAAAATTTGTTTTTATATCATTGGACATATTTTACTAATATTTTTATTTATAATTTAAATAAAAAAATATACTTATGCTATGTATAAATACGTTCACACGCAGTTGCGGCTTTATCTGTTTTTTTAGCATAACTCAAAGTATGCTCTGTTCTGTTTTGTAACCTTTTTTTCAATCATAATCATTATTTGGGGAAAGGAACAGAATGATGAGTTCTACCTTCTCTTAAATCTTCTATTATTCACATCACATTTAGATCTCTTTTCTTTTCTTTTCATTTTCATGCTGTCAATTGTAGTTCTCTTTACTTCAATCAGGTACATACATAGAGTCCCTACTTCATTGTCAATGCAATAATATTTGTACCAAATTTTCTTTTTTTCTTCAATTTTTCATGAAACAAAAACTAAAGAAAATCCATTGATCTTGGTGTTGAGTTATATCTACATGATGATCTTGAATATGTGAAATTGCTTTACTTAATTATTCTCTGGAACTGACTTATTAATGGTGCTCTTATTGATATGCAGATTTTTACTTTTTATTGTTTGAAAATTTTCCCCTCAAAGGGATGGGAAATAGAAGAAAAGGGAACATTGTGGGTAGCACATGCAAGACCAAGAATAATTATAATAATACAAATGCAAAGTTGAGTTAGAAATAGCAACAGAAGCAGCAGCATCTTGTGCATCTCCTTGTTGTGGTGGTTTTGAGAGCAAAGGTTTCAGATTCATATCATCATCTGAAGGCCAAGATCATAAAGCATATCTATATAGAAGAACCCCAGCATGTCCCCTTTTGATTCTCCTCAGACAACAACAGAGAGCAGTCACAGCATGAGCACCAGCACTAGTCCAAGTGGTGGTGATGTGCTCCTGAAGTGGGGCCACAGAAAGAGATCAAGGCTCTCCAGGGCTGCCATTGAAGACTCATCATCTTCTGTTCAGACCAACAGCAGAAGAATCTCACACTCTGTTCCTCCCAACTTCTCCATGCCGCCACCACCACCACCACCACTTGTTTCTTCTACTGCCTCCAGCGGCAGAGGTAGAAAGCACAGCCCTAGGTATCAACACTCTCATTGTATCCTTACATTCTTAAATAGGTGTGGTAATTAATAATGTCTTGTAAAACCACACATTTTCTTCTGCCTACTTATCTATCTATCTATCTATCTTCTTTCTTAGTATCACTATTTTTTGAGGTTTGTCGTGAATAAGCATTTTGTGATTTAATGACCTTTGAGTTTGGATCAAGCTTGTCTAATCTCAACCTTGTTGAAGTGCCAAAGTAGACTATTTCCTCTCCCCATTTTGTCATTCCAAAATGACCTAATTCTTTGCAACTTTCTTGGATCCCTTATTGTCCCTTGGATTGTACTTTGTTTCCCCTTTTATCTTGTCCTGACAACGAACATCGAAGTTACAAAGTGAGATTAGATATAGCATTTATATCTAGGCAAAACTTCTGTTTTTTTATGCCACTCCTTTTCTTATTGACACACATATAGTCCCACAACACCTTGTTTCTACTGTTTTCCCAACCTTAAAAGGTGGCTTTCTTAAAATAGTGTTCAATTTCCACCTATTTGTTTTTGTTTCTGAATCTACATTATAGTGGATCTAGACTTGTTTTAGAACTTGATTAGTTCTGCTTCAAATTCAAACTAGATAGTCAAGTTTCTTGGTCCTTCATTTTACTAGTAGTCAATCATGTACATCCCTAGTTATGCTAAAAAAGCAGTCATCAAAATTAGATTGTGCCCTTTCATTTATCTAACCCTGGATCTTTTCTCTGTCTGGAGGCAGGAATTTGGAAGATCCCTCTTTAGGTGGAAGTGAGTCACCTCCAAGAAACAGTCAGGGGAGTAACCCAGTTGTCTCTAGATCTGCTGCACCAAAACTGTCTTCTTCTGGCATGGAAAGAAGTAGCAGAAGGGTGCCTTCTTCTGGATCAGCAAAGTTCCAAAAGCCAAGTGCATTTTCCACAACACAACAAGCCTCTGAGAGACTGAATAATAGTCAAGGGGATTCAGCCTCAGTGCAATCTGAACAGGAAGGTGGTGTTGCCACTACTCCTGCTTCCTCATCCCTTGCTGCCAATGGAAGCAAGCTCACTGTTGAGGTAATTCAGTGGCCAAGAATATACATTGCTCTCTCAAGAAAGGAGAAAGAAGATGACTTTCTTGCTATGAAGGGGACAAAAATCCCTCAAAGACCAAAGAAGAGAGCAAAGAATGTGGACAGGATTCTACAGGTATACCAATAAACACTTCTAATTTGCACAAAATGAAATAAAATTAAAAAAATGTATATATTTGGTTTCTTTTTCCTGACTTCAATTCTATGCTTGTCTAATTTATGAACTAGAACAAATGAAAAATTGATTTCTTGTGATATTATTATTGGTTTACAGTGTTGTTTCCCTGGGATGTGGCTATCAGAACTGACAAAGAGCAGATATGAGGTTAGGGAGAAGAAGTCCATGAAAAAGGTAACCCTTACTTTTTGCTTCAGCTTAGGATACTGAGACATTAGGGACATTTAGTTCTTGAAATTAAAAAAAAAAAATATTACTTTTTCACTCAAATTATCATATGAATATGATAGTTTTAGTTCTTGAAACTACCAAACAATTTTGTTTTAGTTTATGAAATTTCAACAATAAGAATCAAACTATTGGTGTTTGATAATTTTAGGGACTAAATTTAAAAAATATTCTTGACTTTAAGGACTAAATCGAATATTTCTCTATTATTATATATCTTGGTTAATTCAGAATGGTGGAATATGTGATGTTATTATGTAGTGTGCATTATAATATACTGATATGTTGGGTTTATCTTGGATATGCAGCAAAAACGCAGAGGCTTGAAAGGAATGGAAAACTTGGACAGTGACTCAGAGTAGCACATAGTGGATGAGATTGCAGAGTGAAAGCTCATGATTCTTTTTCTGAATGACCACTTTGATTTTTAAATATGTAAATTAGTGACAATCATGGTAGCTAAATTTTGATCTAGTTTACTTAATAAATGTGACAATTACTTGAGATTACTTTTTTTTTTCAGTGGAGTAATAGGTGTGACTCTTTCTTTCAGCACTTCCCTTGTTTCTTTCTCACCACTTATATATTTAAACTATATATTATGAATATATTTTAAATTATATGATTTAAAATTATTTGGAAATATAAAGTTTAAAATACATTTTTAGTTTCCATAATCTAAAAATGATAGTGTTGCTTTTCATTGTTATTTTTATGGACTAAATTGATGATCTGTACTTAAATATCTGGGAGACTTTGTTTAGTACAAGACAACAGATATGACAAAATTTTGTGCTAAATATTCCAAAGGATGATGGTATTTCTTCCTGCACCCTACATTATTTGTAATACCAGAATTATCCTTGATAATTTTGGATATTCTGGTTCCAAAGTATATTTTCGGAAGAAATCCAAAAGGCAAAAGACTATTTTGGAATATTATTTCCATAACACATTTTCTTAATTTTCATAATGGTAAATTCGGAATTCATAAAATGTGTTCTGAAAAGTATGTTCTGTGTTCTGAAAAGTATGTTCTAGAAATATTATGGAAAGAATAATCTGAAAATCATTTTTAAAAGGGTTGAAATGATCTTTTCTGAGAATGATGGTGCAGGAAGTCATTTGTTGGGATGGAGGGAGAAACACTCAAAGGATGATTTTTTTTTTCTTTGGCTAGTAATCATGCTTCATGGCATCTACAAAATGAGTTAAAACTCTATCTTCGGATTCAATCATTTCTATTCTACACAAAAATTCAACACATAATGTACCTCATACAAACAACAGTTACTATGTTCACAGGTGAGTTGGTGAAAGTTCAAAGGAAAAGATGTTCAAAATAACCATCAAGATTGTTAATTTTTTTTCCTTGTGGTGAGTTTGATTTTAGTTTTAATTTATTACTATATTTTTAATTTCACTAAATTTAATTTATGAAAGAAATAAGACCTGAAAGAGTTTCTTTCAATAAAAACTAAAGAATGTAGTTTTTTAGTATTAGTGTCGACAAAGGATTACTACAAAATCAGAGAAGTTTCAGGAAAGATAGATTCAAAGTGCAGAGGAATTAAATTAGAGAAAAACTATAAGTTAACTTAGTGCAAGGCCTAAATTATTAACCTCCATTTTTCAATATTTGGAAAGTCCATTGATCTGAATGAGGAAGTAAGATGTTTTTTCCTCCATCCCAAAATTTTTTTTTTGGTCATTTTCCATTCATTCTAAAATTTCAGAATGTGAAAATATATATTGTGAAAGTCCATTTCAAAATGAATGAAAGGTGGTTCAAGAATTTTAAAAAGGCACCGAAGATATACTTTAGGAAATTAACCAAAAAAGTTTGAATCCAATCTTTCTATAACAAGCACATGAAAAAAAAGGAATTACTAAAGATAGACTAAGAGCTTATTAGTTAAGTAGAATACATAGAAAAATGTAAAACATATTTTCCTCAGGGTTAGAGAGAGGAAAAAAAACAGATTCTATAATATTTTTTTTTTTTCCTTCACTCTAATCCTTATATACCTCATTCACCACACAAAATCTTTCATTGTTTGATTTTATGGCCCTATTCAACTATAAGGCATGTGATCTGTAATGAAACTGTGTTTGACTAGTGGGGTTACAGGCATACATACTTTTCTATTTGAGGTAACTGAACCAATTGAAAGAAAAATACAAAACACAACAGAAAAATAACTCACTAACACGGAATAAGCTTCAGGTGCTGATTTCATGGTCTCAGTTAGCTTGTAAACATATTGTTAATTCTGCTACTACTTTGACCTTTATCTTCTGAGAACACTGATGACAGATTTCTTAGTGATTGATTGACTTAAGGGGTGGTACACGGGTAAAAACGATTGATTTGAATTTCAATCCACACAAACATGCATGATCTTATTCAAAACCCATCGTAAGTCAGAATAATTTATCCATGCCACCTCATTCACTAGTTTAAACTTGCATCAACAAATCATAGATACTTTACAATGAAAGGAAAATTTGATGAATGCCTCAAAAAGAAAGATGTTTTGATATGTGTCCCCAAATACAGATATATAGTACACCGCATTCAGATGATAAACAATTATACATTTCAATAACTAATTTGTTTGGTCGTTTCTCTTGTATTTGTATCCTATTCTTTTCCATGAATAAATTACAAGCTCCTGGAGCAATTTGCAGAAATAGGCCAGCAAGCCCTTGAATACTGAGTGTGAAGGGTTCAGAAGGAGAATCAATCTTCGTGTTACAAGCATCTGGAACATTCTGCAAACATGCATTAGCGATTCCTTGGTTGGTGATTGTATGGTCCAATAGAGGGCAGAAGCCAAACGTCTTCCTCACCAAGCTTCTCCTTTATGAAAATGAGTTGGTCCTTGAATCCTTAAGAGCCTATAAGCCAGTAAAAAAAGTTTAATTATAAAAGAAAATTTAGTTAAAAACCAGCCCAAAAATGCACATAACTAACCAGCCGTTTGAAGGATCTGTTGAATGAAGTTTTCTTTGAATTCTCAACATCTGGTTTGGCACGATCAAGAGCCTACAAAACAAATGCAGGTTTTATCCCAAGTTATGCACTGAAACTCAACACATCATTTAAGGAAAAATGACCACCAACACATTTATGACAATGTAGCAGAAGTTCACTTCAACTGTACAAATTCCTCAATGGATAAAATATAACGTGTGGTATTCTAGTTGGGCCCTAGGAGGATGCCAACTAAACCTTCCAAGTTATGTGCATACTTTTGCAACAACCAATAGCTGATGTTAGGACAAAATATGAAAAAACAGGGAACATTCCCTGATCATAAAAAGCTTTTCCATGAAGCATATGCCTAACCATTATGTAATATCCAGTATCCACTATTACATTTTGTAATCAAACATATTTTTACTGCAATGTCAAACAAAATTGAAGCACTAAAAGATTTTTAGTAACCACAAAGTTAACTTGAATAAGTAAATAAAATGTAAGAGTACCTGAATCAAGGACTCCACACGACGCCGCATACGTGTATGCATAAATCCTTCGGAGCACTGTCACAAATATGCATAATAGTAAGCTTAAGCTTCTCTAACTCTTCCACAATTTGTAATACCTCATTTACAGTGAAAGTGATCAAATCTATATCAAAAACCATATACTCTCTCCAACACTTTTCACCATTGTCCCTCTCTGTTTTGAAATAAAAATTATACTTTAAATAAGTTAAATTATATGCAAAAAAACTGTTTGGTTTTGTTTAAGATCAAATAAAATCCTTCATATCTAAATATTTCATAGAATGAAACATTTGCTTATCGTTTCAAACCATTAATCCTTAAGAGTACTCAGACAAAGATGATAGTTTAAATCCCAAGCTAAAAAACAATAATAGTTCATGCAAAAGATGGTAATATCTTCATGATACCAAATCAAGATCAGCATGTACATTGTCATCACAATAGTGAATACATATTTATGCAACTGAAATATTTGGTTCAAAGAAACCCACACCTTAACATGATAGCTAACGTAGGCATGAAAAGTTGACAGATTCCATACTGTACGATCCAATTTCTGACCCTCAACATGACGGGGGGAAATAACTGCAGAGTCAAACATATTACATTACATTGATGCTAGCAATAGAATAAACACACATATACATTGTGATCCTGACACCAACCAAATGTGACAAATCCTGCATTTGCAGCTAATGCATCAGAGGGAACTCCTTTTATTTCGAGTGGAGGAGTAAGAGACCACGAACAATGAGGGGTATTATGAAGTCCTGCTGTGCGCCTGGCTTCGACAAATTCCTAAATTACAATAAAGCTTGAAAATTGAAACCATCAAATCACCCAAAACAGTAGTAAAGCACAACACAATAATGGTTTGCAAAATGCAACAAAAATGATGTTTTTATCTCTCTTCCTGCTCTCTTTAATCCTAATGACCTTAGATATGTGATAACAAACAAACCATACCTGCAGGAATGAAGTTGCAAGAACAATGTCTATTGAATCGTTGAATCTCATAGGATACACCACAGTCACCTTGTCAGCCTGAAAAAAAAAAGTTTCATACACTAGATTTTTCCATTTTCAAAGAATTATTTTCTTTATCCTTCACTTTATTCTCAACTTAAACTAACAACAACTAGTGTAGCATATTTGAACAATACGAAAAAAAAACACTATTGTTGATTGCCTATTTTACCCCTTTGATGGTCATAATTTGATGGCAATTCAATGAAACTTCTAACTTTTAAACTTTTTTTACCCCATTTATTAGCAAGCATTTGTAATTGATTGACTTTAATTCGGGAATGTAGTTATAACTATTCTGATCCCTTTTAATTGTTAATTCAGAGAGAAGCCAAGCCAAGCCAAGTAGGTGTTAATTCAAGAATATGTGCAATTGTTGAGCAAATCTTAATTCACTAATTGAATTCATAGCAGATAGATCCTGAAACTTGAAGTAGCAAAGACGTTAAGTGAATCCAAATTCAATCAGAAAAATGGAGAGGAGAAGATTGTTGAACCAAGTGGTGTTCAATGTTTTGAAGAATCCAAATCCTTTGAAGGATGTTGAAGCCTCTGCTTTGCTTGATGTTGCTGTGTTGGTTTAAGTTTTGTTCTGGGGTAGTTTATATGTTGTAATCCACCCTTTGATTAAATCTCAAGCAATTAGCATCTCAATCTTTATGAATGTAAAATGTTTTTCAAACTAAGTTGAAACAACCGATTGTTTTGTCGAAACAACCGATTGTTTATACTTAGGTGTTTTGATAAAAATTGTAAACTGTTTTTGAATGGTTGAAACTGTTAAGTACCAGAACAACCGATTGATTTGAGGAAACAACCGATTGTTTGTTTTGGAATCATAACAGAAAAACTGTTTTGTGTTTGACTGAGCTTTAAATGCTTTAACTGTATACGGTCCAGTCATTAAATGTTTTGACCAATCTTTTAATGCAATTTAAGAGTTTGTTAAGATTTGATAACAAACTACATCTTTGAATATATTAAGAAAAACAGATTTGAGAATTAAGTATCTTTTGACAAAGTTTTTCTAAAGAGTTTTTCAAAGAGCTGAGATTGCTAAGAGTTTGTGATTGATCAAAGTGTTGGAATAGGATTCTACTTGTATTGATTTCAGATATTCATCTGTAACAAGTGTAATCTTTGTACTCTGTTGAACAATTTGTTTCTGTGCTTACTGAGATTGGCTGTGTGTTCTTGAGGTGTTCAAGATCAGCAATCTTAGTGTTAGCCAAGGAGAGTGTGTTTCTTGAGGTGTTCAAGGTCATTCTCTTGGTTGTTGTGTAAGTGATCAAGGTGTAGTTGCTTAGTGGATATCCTCAGGGTTTCTGAGAAGACTGGATGTTGCTCTGGTTTGGAGTGAACCAGTATAAACAACTGTGTACAATTTCTCTATCTCTAACTCTTTAAATTCAGTTTATTTGTTGTTTGCTGGTATAAACAACAGATTGTTTCTACAAAACAACCGATTGTTTTTCTGGTACTACAGCTTTTGCTTGCTGTTTTGGCTAACTGAATTGCTGAATCAATTGGTTTCTAAGATAAATTCATTCTAGTTTTTGAAAAGTTTGCGAAAACCCCTTTAAACTATTCACCCCCATCTAGTTTAAAGCCATCTTTTCTAACAAAGATTGTTTCCTTTGGAGCAAAAAACTGGACAAAGAAAATTTTAGGCAAATGGATTTTTGAAGATTCACTTTGGGATTTACAATCCACCGAGAGAAATTATAAAACTTGTCAACTTCCCTATATTGGGACTGCAACATATAAATAGCATTCATGGGCATGGAAGCCAAGCACTGAGAGATACAATGAGGCAGAACAAGAATCCTTAGAGGTTGGGAAGTAACCAGTGGGGACTCTTTTCTTCTCCCTTCTATGATTTGTACTCTTGATTGGTTATTCAACATGAATAATTAATCTTCTCTTTGTTGCGACCATATCTAATCACACACACACATATGATTTTCCCCATTTATCTATGTTAGTGATTTTCTCCAGGAGCCTCCTTAATATAATTTAGGATTTGTATGGCTGCATACCAATAGTCTTGATAAGTAGAGTTTAAAAATTTATTTACTACAATCACTGCAAAGGCGATGTCAAAACGAGTCAGTGAGGTAATTTTAGACTACTAACTAACCTTCTGTATCGCCAAGGATCAAAATATAGTTATCCTTGGTTAGGAACAAGTTTGACACTTGGATTCATTACTGTGTCCACAAAGGCTTAGTATTCATCATCATGTTTCTTCTAGAATGTCAAGAGCATACTTTCTTTGAGATATGACCAAACTACTCTTGGATTGTGCCATTTCTATACCAAGGAAATACCTCAAGGAACCAAGATCTTTTGTTTGGAACTTTTGACCCATACACTATTTTAGTTGTACAATACCCTTCTCACTATTGTTGATAACAATTTGAACCGCACACACAACGAGATAGATACATCCTTGGGGAGAATTATGATAAAACAAAGAATGACGAGTATCACTTCAAATCATTCCAAACTGCTAGATGATAGTCATAAAATGTTCAAACCATGCTTGGGGTGATTGTTTGAGTCCATATAGGGAGGATTCAATAATTATCAAAGAAACTGAGGAATTGTTCAGTGATTAATCATTAGTGAGTTTAAATAATTACAATAGCATAGGTGCATGTTAGGTGAAGTTTGATCCCAACAATATTTTCCTTGACAGTTCCTCTTAACTTCGATTGTTTCTTTTAGAAGCTATTTTTCTAATTTCAACATATTTAACCATTAGATTCATGAACATTTTTTTATCATTTTAACTATTGTGAATATAGAAAACAACTATAATAGAGTTAGCAAGAACGGGTTTATATCACACAAATCCCGGTGTATGACACACCCAACTTCTCAAGGTTTGCAACCAACTATCTCCTAATATTCCCGCTATTATGCTGAATTGTAAGGTTTCTATGCCAGAGCATCTCCAAAATGGAATAAGATTAGGCATTTATTATATTTCATGTAAAGTGTGTGTACTTAAGGGGTCTCCTAAAACACATGTTGAGGATTGGGCATCATTTTGTTAGGAGACCCCATTTAAATAGGGTCAATCTCTACTAGTTTGTAACTTGGAATAGCAAGATAGATACTAGAAAGGGAAAGAGAGCTGGGCATGAAAGATAGGAAGCCAAGAACGGAAAGCAGCATCAAATTTTGGAGTGAAAATTAGGCGGGAAAGTCCAGCTCTCTCTAATACATGGGAGATAGGAAGAGAATCATACTTTTCTATCACTACTTATATAAGATTGGACATTTTGTGTTAGTAGATCCCATTTAAAGAGGGGTCAATCTCTATTAGTTAGTTATTTGGAAAAGCTAGTAGATACTTAGAAAGGGAAAGAGGACTGGGTATGAAGATAGGAATGTAAGGCAGTATTAGATTAGAAAATTGGGAGGGAGAGTCCAGTTCTCTCAAATTCCCGGGAGATTGGAAAAGAATCATACTTTGTGGTATTACTTTTTTATCTCTGTTTTGTACCTTGTTGATACTGATCACAGGCTATTCATTGCAACAAAAATTGTTGGTTCTCCCTATATCTGGTTGAGTTCAATCACTTTACTCCATTTATTTATTTGCTTTACTATTAGTATTGGTTTAGAACAGTTAAAGTTTACAATATTAAAAGACCTTCCTTTTACTGAAATGTTTGACAGAGTATGAAGCTCTCAGCATATATATATTTGTATATATTCAGATCTGAATCAGAGAACAAAAGATACGAAAGTAAAAGTCTACACTTAGGAACTATAAGTCTGACATCACAGAACAGGTTTTATAAAAGCTGTACATTTGACAATAATAAACTTTTCTAACAAACACTAAAGAGGTTCTCTTTGCCTCCATATTGTAATTTTTTCTAAAAGTTAATTATCTCAAGAAAATTTTGACAAATTTTGGTGAAGTCATTCATAAAGGCATCGGGAAGGAAGCATAATGAAAGCAGGACCTTAAGGAGATGCTAAATTTTGCAGTAACGTCATGCTTATGGATAGAAAAAGTGCCACTTTTTTGTATAGAATGTCAAGGAACCAGTTCAGCTGAGCTGCTGTGAAGATCAAGTAATATCTTCTGAAAAGAAATATTCAGTTCTATCATGATATTAATAAATCATCTATCCCAGAAGACTTTCTGTTGGACTCAAGGATTGAACAGACAAAAGTAGTTAAATATTACTAGAATAATTTGGTTTCTACATTAGATTTGGAAAACAATAGATCAACTACACAGTTTTCCCACGTCAAAAAAAGCACTATAAAAAACAAATTGACACATTGACAGCCTACAGCCCCATCACATCACATATACAACAATATAACTGTAACACCATAAAACATGACTTGTCTAATACAAAATTAAAACAAACATAACTGACAGATACAACACTAATGATCACACCAACAACATAAAATATAACTGCCTAACACTGACTTACATGGTGTGTCTTTTATTTTGCCCAACATAAACCCTCGAAAGAAAGTTAGTTTGTTAAAACTAACTTTAAGGTAGTAGTTAGTGTACTTTTTCAGTTTGTTGTAAACTTGTAGTTTGTTATAACTGTCCTTTCACATCAGATCTATATATAGATCTCTCTCTTGTGTTGAGATTAAGAAAAATTCAGTTTCAATAATATAGAATATTATCTTCTAGTTTTTTTTATCTCTCTGTACATTGTATCCAGAGCTTGAAGATTGTCATGGCCAACTCTCCAATTTCTCATCCTCCTCCTCCTTCCTCTGTGCCAATCACAATTTGGCAGCAAATCTCCACACAGCTTGATGAATCGCATTTATCTATTTGCACCAGTAGGTTGAACCTGTTATCAAAGCTCATCAACTTCAACATTTTCTTGTTTGTCCTTCAATTCCACTGAAGTTCTCGGGATGCAGTCATTCTTAATCCTGATTATGCGGTCTGAGCACAATAGGACCAGATGCTTATGCCCTAGCTCCAATAGTCTCTTTTCCAATTCTTTCTCGTGTTCTTGGTAGTGTCATGTGTACCAAGTTTGGGACAAAACTCATGACTTTTTCAGACAGACTCGCACACGTTCTTGCCAGCTGCGAACTGAGTTGTACTCAGCAATTCTTGATGACAAGTCAATGGAAGAATTTTTTTTCTTTGTGTTAAAGCCTTAATCAATGCTCTAGCTTCTGTTGGTGAGTCCACCTCCTAGAAAGAACACATTGATCTGATTCTTTAAAGACTTCCACAAGATTACAGGGCAGTTATTTCTGTGATTTAAACCTCTCCAAAATGAAAAAGTCGACGGTTGTCACTTGCCCATGACATGCGTCTTCAAAGATTCTGCAAGAAAGTGTTATCCAAATCAGCTCGTCAACTTTACTCTAGTCCCTACCTCAACCACACCCTACTAACAAAATACAGATCCTATTGCAAAGATCAATCATTCATCCCATGATCTTGACATAATCTTTAATGGAAAGCAAAACTCTAATCACAGCCACGGTGGCTGCTGAGGACATGATCGTGGTGGTCAGTTTTCCAACATGCAGTGTCAATTTGTCAGATTTGTCTCAGACGTGGACACATTACTACAACCTGTTACAGCAGATTGGATCAAACTTTTCAACCACCACCCTCTTAGAGTCTTCAAGGGCCTTATCATCAGATCACATAATCCCAATAAATTAGACTTTAGATCTCATGAATGTCTCTTCCTTGACTCTTCCACCTCACACAAAGGTTACAAGTTCCCTCCTTCAACCGGAAGGTTGGACCAACTTGAGTAGAACACTATCAATTAATAAAAGTAATAAAACATAATATTGAATGCTAAATTCACTCACAATAGAGAAACACATCTATTTTCTCAAAGACAACACATACAATACAGCAGTACACTTGTTCTCCTAAAGACAAAAATTCCCTATAGAGTGTCCTCTACTGGACACAAAAATTCCCTCCTTGAACTGGCATGTAGAACCAAATTGATAGACACCAACTTATAGAATTTATAAATATAATATTTAACACTAAAATTACTCACAATATAGCAACACACTTGCTGTCCCTAAGACAGTCTCTCATCATATAATACTGCATACACCTGCCAACCCAAAGACAATCCTAAAAGAGTATTATTTGTTCATAAACTACAAATAGCTTTACACTTCCTAATTACAAAGACAAAAATCTATCAGATATATACTTATAATACATAACTGCCATCCAACGGTTTCTACACATAATCCTAGAGTTTCTAATACAAAACTGTTTCTAAAACAGTTAATTCTATACATAACTGTCCCTAAGTTTCATCATAAATATTGGAGAAAAAATAAAGTATTAACATATTGCATTTATAATCATTTGTAGCTATAGTAAATGTTTTTCCTTTTTTACAATCAATCCCCCCAATTAAGGTCGTGCACATTTATTTGAATTTGGGTTTGAACCTATCTCAACCTTACAAACTAGTTAAAAGTGAGGGTTTTCCCCCACTTACATATGCTATTATGCTTGAAACATGAATAATATGGTAGATGATCCTTTTTCAATGGATCAAGAGAAGTTTTGATACCCTCTTAAAATTTAGGTTTAAATTTAACTAAATTCCACAAAACTGGTTTGCGATGTGAGAGTTGTCCCGCACTTATATACATTATTCTAGCCTTGTCTCTAGTCAATGTGAGGCTTGGGTTTTCCCAATAAGATTTTATCCTTTTCAGGATATGATCTGATTTTTCTTTGTTTTATTAGGATCGCAATTCGTGTAAACATTTCAATATTTAAACCTGCTTTTTATCAAATATTTCAATATTCAAGGAATGAAAACACTTGTTTCCCTAATATTTCAAGTCAAATGTGAATTTCCTTGAAAGTTTAAGTTTATTAAATATATCTATTAAATTTTGTAGTGAAGGATATTGATCACACTCGACATAGGTGAGACTCTGATTATAAGTCATGAGATTTTGAACACCACAAGTTCCATGATAAGATCATATTTAGTTCTTTGCTCCCAAACCAAAGGAAATTCTCACAATTAGAGAAAAATCATCACTCAAATTCAACTTTATTTTAAGATTTAGAAGATGTTGATTGAAGATTCCTATCTAGGAACCCATATTTTCGTTTTATTGATGTTAAGTTGTATATTTGTTTCAGACACCGATGACATTTTATTGTTAATTATGAAATTGAGTACTGTTTATCATTTTTTGAGAATTTATATGTATATACTATAAATTATATTAACAATAAAAATTCCAGAACAGCAGTTCTCCCATGATTGCACTTTTGAAGTCGACTACTATTCACTGCTATAGCACTGCTTTCAGTAACAGCCTCATTATTTTCCTTAGCATGGTTATGTAACTACTTCTTAATGTGGGAAGAAAAGTATAAACAAAATATTCCAAGCACCAACGAAGGCTTTAGTAATAGAAAGTTGCTACTATAATCACACCTGAGGAAAAAGAAAGAAACACTCATTAGGCCGATGAACAAGGGCAACCAATGGATCCAGGTCCGGTGCAACAGTCCTTGCAGCAAGATGTTCTAAAATTACTCTCAGTGGTGCACCAAGGACGACCTCTCTTATTGATGCAACTTTTACCAAAAAAGCATGTTTTTGCTCTGCACAAGTTTAACATCACCATTGTAAAAGAACATCAACAACCAAATAATTCAATCAAAATTCCTTTTCTCTTTTTCATTAAACCAGAATTCTCTTGGTTAATATAACAGGAAAATTTGCATAACCTAACCAGTTTCATAAAGGGATGAGTAACCAATTCTGAACAATCACCAAACATTTGGGGAGAAGCCTTCAAAACTACAACATTAGCATTATTATAATTTCTACTAAGTACCACAGTCCAAACTGTTAAAAATCTGATTTTATTACATTAAATAACGAAATATGATATGATTTAATTACATCATTAAGGAAATATCTTAGCAAATATTTCTCATTAGTAATTATTGATTCTATTCCTTATTACTATATATTTTCATTATAAATAAGAATACTCATGAGTGTACAATACACACCGAATTCATCATACACTATTGTTTCTCTCTTTAAACCAACATTATCCCTATCAGATAATGGAAAATATCGGCGACCCCAAAAATCCTCTATGGAAAAATATCAGAAGCCATAACAAGTTATGAAGAAAGCATGCGAACAAAAAAAGTACAATATATACACATATATAATTAAAAAAAACTACAGAAACATAATTGTAATGCTAAAATAATGAAAGACAACCATATAATTAATAATAATATCATGTCTAGAAATTTAAACAACAATAAAATAAAATCAAAATACCACCAAATTTAAGTTCTAGACTTGAAATAATAACAAAATACAAGATAAATGTTTTAAATTTCTAATTATATGTTGTGGATGTTCTTGAACTGCCTTGTTTAGTTGCCATTGGGGTTGGGGGGGGAAAATGATCAAATGTCTATGATATTCAAAGAATATTCTTGAGTGGAAAAGAAGAAAAAAAGAAGTTACGGAGAGCGAGTGGCATTGAACGAATAGGAAATAGAAAAAAAAACAGATAACCAGCGGTGGTAACAATAGTAGGACATCAACAATGTTGTAATGGGATGGCCACGGTGGGACAGCAAAGGCGATGAAATAGGATGCCAGTGTTGTTGCACTGGAACAAAAGGAACCAATGGTATCGTGGAGTACACGAACCAAAGGAGGTTGTGGGTTGGGTGTAATTCACAATTTCCACCATGGTCATTTCGAACCACCAATTTGAGATGCCCAACACAACCTCTATGAACCACCATTCAAAACCCCACAGAAAGTTCGACACTAAAATCTTCCATGGAAATTTTTCGATAACACTACTCTCAATAAGGTATCAAGAGCCTAATGAGAAGGGAACATTAATTTGGGTTTTCCCTATGGATCCACTACTCATCATAAGCATTGTTGGAGATCTCACATCAACAAAAGATATGGTCAAATTATAGTGTATAAGTGGATCCAAGCATCACCTTGCAAATTACTTTTGTGAGGTTAAATTAGGTTTGAAGTTCACTTTCTAAGATGGTATCAAATTTAGTTTCATCCTAGTGACCAACGAGTACGTTTGATTCATAGTGTTGGTAATTAGTTGTAAAGTATAAATCACTCTAAAGCACTTTAGAATAAATATTAAATAAAGGTAGTAAGTAGTTGTACTGGAAAACTGCTATATAAGTTGATTAGTTATTAGCATCAATTTCTTGTATCTTTTAGTGTTCCAAATGTAATTTTCTTCGATAAATAACAAAGATCAACTTAGAGATAATCAATCTCTTAAGCCCTTTTCATCACATTTTCAGTCTTAAGTCAGTATCAAAGTAAGTCAATCCCGCTGTGCTAGTTTTGCGGCATCTACCCCTAGTATTGTTTTGTTATGATGAACAGCCTCATTGAGATACAATGAATATACTGCATTTTGTTGTTGTCTGTCGTCGGCCATTTTTTCTTCAACGACCACCTAATCTGGTGCATCTCGTCATGCGACTTACAACCCTCCTGGTCACATCCACTGGTTCTTTGCCACACACTGCCATGTGTGTCACCTCCATCTACTACAACTCGACGCATGAAGGTCATGTGCCACCTTCTCGTCACCAGAACAATTGTGTCTTCTCCAGAAGGCTCGTCGGACTTCCTTATCCTTGTTTCTTTAGTTTCAGCTTTGGTTGAAAGGCTCCTCTCTCCTTCTCTTTCTCTCATACTCTTCCTACACTACTATTTGTCGACTTTTACAGTTGGCATTGGTTGTAGAGTGTAAATTGTTGTTGATATTTTGATTGGTGAATTCTTCCTTCAATATGCCTTCCTTTATTCAAAGTGGATACAAGCGTCCTCAATGTTCCTTTTTTAAGAGAATTAACCACACTCAAAATAGATGTTTCTCCTTACATGATTTTCCTAGCAAGAGAACAAACACCTTTCAATCTAATAAGGTTGAACCACCTTTTTCTAATGAAGAATATCAACAATATCTCAGTTTGAAGTCCAGCAGCCAAGCACAACTTTCACTAGTTTGTCAACAAATTGCATCTCTCAAACCTTAGAATGTTAAAGTCCATGGATAATTGACTTAGATGTTTCCGATCACATTTCTGGTAATGCTTCCTTATTTTCTTCCATTCTTCATCCTAAAATTCCTCATGTTATTACTTTAGACAATGGATCCAAAGTTACTTCTCAAGGAGTTGGTCAAATCTTCCTTTCACCGTCTTTGAACCTAAAGCATATGTTTTTGTCCCTAATCGTCTTTTTAACCAAATTTCCTTAAGTCAATTGGCACATACAATTTGTATGCTCCAGCTTGAGGGAGAGTGTTAGATTAAATAGTCTTAAATAGTTAAATAGAATTTATTTCATTTCATATTGTCTTCACTCCCTCTCATACATTGTATCTAGTCTACCTAAAGTAGTTACAAAAACGAGATCCTAAGAGAGGGGAAGACACACTCTAAATTTCAAATTCCTTTGTATTATTCTCAAGTGAGGTAATTTAATATTGTGGAAAGAAACAAAAGGTTGTGGCAAGATCAAGTGCAAAAGCAGAGTACAAGGCAAAGACATTAGTCACTTGTGAGCTCATATAGCTAAAACAACTCCTAAAAAAAAGCTTAAATTTGAAGAAAGTTCCCCACATTGCCTCTAACCTTGTCTTTCATGAGAAGACCAAACATATTGAGGTGGATTGTCATTTCAAAAGAGAAAAGCTAGAGTCTAGAGACATCACCACTAGATATGTCAACTCTAGCGAACAATTGGAGGACATATTCACCAAGTCTCCAAGAGGACCAAAGATTGATTATATTTGCAACAAGTTGGGCACATACAACTCATGCTTTGGCTTGAGGGGAAGTCTTCTAATTATAGAAACAAGGAACAAAACCCTATATAATAAAAAATTTATATTATATATTATTAAGAATATTTTTATATATTCCTATATCATATCTTTATTATTAGAAGATATCAAATCTCCTCTATTTATTGCATTGATTCATTTTCCTCAATATAAATAAAGCATTTGTGTTGTCTCAGAAACACACAGTTTCAGCTCAATGTCTCTCTTTCTTACCGATTAACAAGATGAACCAGAGTAGGAAACATAAAATGTTCAGAATATAGATAACCCAAAGCATACGTTATACATGCCAATATCCCATATATGAACTAAACAACCCTATTCATTCAGACAAGTGCCCACATCCAATTTTTAAATTAAAACAACTAAGTGGTTCAATTATACCCTGATTAAAATATATATATATATATATATATATATATATTTAAGACGGATAAATTTCTGAAGATAAGAAAGAGTCAAAAGAACACACTATAGTAATGAAAATTTGACACTTGTCAACTGTTCTAATGCATGGAAAAACAGTATCTTATAAATTCAGCATATGAGGAAAAATTCCTCCTGGAAAGGGGGGTGGAAAGTTGAGATGACATTTTATACAGAAACTCTTCGTACCTTGATTTGCCGGAAGCTTTGACAGATTTATTTTTAATGTGAGGTTAAAGCCATCCCTTGGAGGATCAAGAATTTGCACAAGATTACCATATGAAGCTTTTATTGCTTCAATGGCTCCAAAAGGAAGCCCACGGACAAAAATAGTTTCTGAAGAAGGAGTAGGCAGTGAAACGGATAGCAGCAAAACATGAGGATTCTTCATTGACACCTACAATCATTATTGCTTGGTTAATGAGCAACCTAAAACTGTCGAAAATACTTAAATTTAATTAAAACTGTCAAGGGCTAAATTTAACCATGCATATTAAATAAAAAAGGTAATCATCGATATATTTTCCTGACAACTGTCTCCATAAAAAATGTTACCTGAATATGATATCGAACATCATCAAATTCAACCCAGTGGTGATCCAGTTCAACTCCTTTTTCAAGACTGAAAAAAGTGACCAACATTAAAATTGTGTAGATCATTAAAGTTGAGATCAGATTTCACAATAATTTGTTAATGGCTAATTAGCATGAGGAAGGGAAACAATAGACTTAGCAGCAAGAAGTGCAGTTCAATTGTGGTCTCTTTAGCCGAAAGTATATATTACCACAAATTGTATAATTAGATGAAATCAAAGTCAACAATTACCCACTTCACACAAATGGAACAATAGAATGGGTTAAAAAGCTTTGCCAATTAGCATCAAGTTTGTTCACATTGAAAAGTAGCCACACTTCATTACATAGAATTTTCTGACCAGATTCCCTCTTGGGTCTCCTTGACTCCAAGCCTATATGCTAGAAGGGGGAATCACATTGGCACCAAGAAAGTGCCCAGACCACAGTAATCAAGTGTGTTTGACTTAGTCAATTTTTGCAGTGGAAAATAATCAAATTTTCATTGAGTGGAATTAACTTTGAGAAAAGTGACATTATTTTATTGTTCGGAGAGTAAAATTGATTCCACTTTTTACTAGACCCCTTTTTAGCATATCATTCCCAAATTCAAAAAAAAAATCTAAATTTTCCATCTTTCCTACCTTTTGTGCTGAAATTCCAACACAATTTATTTCATATTTTACAAAGCAATAATAATAAAGGATTCCGATCTCCATTCTCCACTTTCTTGTCTTAGCAAGGTAGTCTCAATAGTCTTTATGTATTTCTATCCATTAACAATATGAGATTGCTAAAAGGAAAAACAACGGCTAGGGTGGGAGAGTGTAGCATGCCTCCAACCAAGCAAAAGCATTTTATACTCACCATCAGCTTATCTCATTTAGAAATCAATGGTTGTGATTTTCTTCTTTTATTTTCCTATACTCCTTTCTCTCTGCTATTTCCCATTACCCCTTTTACATCTTCCCTTTCTTCCCCTCTTTTACCCTTTCCCACACCTCCTTTCCCTCTTCTTCTCAACCAAAACAGCATGTCGATGGCACCCACAACCTTTACAATGTCACTTTCCACCACCGTCACAGCCTCATAGTGGACGTGGACAATGAGTGGCATTCCAACACTCCCCACAACATGCAAAACCCACTGTTCCCTTGTGTTTTCTCTATTTCACAGGTTTCACCCCACGATGGAAAACCTTCCAGGAGGTGTCAGTCTCAATGCACACATTGATGGTTTTGAGTTGTTGGAGTTGGAGATACAACAAGCTCACATCCACAAAGCTTGCACTTTAACTGTGCAAGTTGGTTTCTGTCAGGACCTTTTTATCGAGACAAATGTGCATAATAATGGTAGAGTAATGGAAGCTTATACTGCTAATGAAGCTTATTGTGGAATAGCATCAGATGGGATTTTAGAAGAAATGAAGAAGAGGGGAAGCAAGAGAAAGAAGAAAGAGATATAATGGGAATGATAGGGAGAAAAAGAGAAAAGAAAAAATAAATGAAAATATCACAGCCACTGATCTTTAATTAGATAATCTGACGGGTATAAAACCCTTATGGTGGCAGACATGCTATACTCTCCCAGTGTAACCTTCATCAAAAGAAAAATAGATACAACTTAAAAACTGCAAAGCACTTTTGTGCCAAATGAAATTTCCAAAGAAATTTTTGGTGGTTGACATTGCTGTGATGCGTCATCTAATTAATCATGAGTACTATATTTATTCAAAAAGAAAAAAAAAAACACTTAGTAGGGTCTCATCCACTCAAATTTCCCTTACTTCTTACATATTCAACTGCACATTTAAACCTGTTTTGTTGAGGGTGTTCACCCTCAAACTTCTAAACTAGGTCATGTATTGGCCACTCTCTATCATTCTCAAAAATGGGTATCATTGCTTCCCTCCAAAACTCAGATCATACTTGATATTTGCTGCAATTACATTCTTTGAGTCCGCCTAATTCATTATGGTGTTCCCTCAAAATCTCCATCCCAATATTGATGCCTTGAACCTGATATTGTGTAGAAGTTGTATATCGTTGTTGTAGGAAGAGTTCAGGTTCTATCAAATTATCTGAGAGCCCGTATTTGTTCAACAATTTGTTCTTTAATTAATCTCTCTCACTGATAGAATCTCTTCAAAAACATTAGAAAAATAGCTCACTTGGTCAGCTTCTCGTTTACTACATCATCCTCACACAATCCAAAGCCACTAACATTCCCATCCATCACCCAGAAATCACCCTTGTTAATTTATTTGGTTAACTAAAGTGTGAAGTTGCTACCACATATTTTCAAGTCAAATCAAAGAGGAACACAACCCAGCAGAATCTTTCCAGAGTTCAAAAAAACAGCAAACTAATCAGAAATTAGACTAAAATTCCATGAACACAAAACACATTCCATACTCCAACATTTCAACAAAATTGATTGAGTTACCTTCAATCTTACGCTTAACAGGCAAAACCATCATTATAGATAACACAAATAGTATTTAATACATAAAACTGATAAGATAGAGGACCTCAGGCACACTTGTTATGAAACTAAAAACCATAACCTAAATACACCAAATTTCCAGAAGAAAAGGCTGCAATATAGGCATCATCGATTCAAAGAAATCGAATTCCAACTTCGAGAAAGCATAAACCATTGGGCGAAGGGTCACAATTCATGAATATGTCAGTCATATATCCAACACGCCTTGACCCACTCAACCTTCCTACGATGAAATTCAATTTCAACTCTGGAGAAAGCATAAACCATTGGGTGAAGGGTCACAATTCAAGAATATGCCAGTCATATATCTAACACGCCTCGACCCACTCAACCTTCCTATGATGAAATTCAACTTCAACTTTAAACAACGGCCCTTCTTTCACAAAGCTTGAACACTGATGAATGCTTACACATCCAAGAAAAACAAAACCCGCAATCCCTTATCACTGAGACTCCGTGAACACGAAGTGCTTGCGAATAAGAAAGCCATGAATGTATGAGAGTCTAGAATGATTTGTGGCTATAGAGAAGAAGAAGAAAGAACGTACTTCTGTGCCCGATTCAACAAGGTCTGGAGCAAGAATCTTGAATGAGACTGCAGGAGTATCATGGATCCCTCTGGCGGTGTTGCAAGATCGAAGCGAGGGATTGTTTTGTTGGTGATTGGGATTGAGTTTTGGAGCAGAGCAGAGAAGAACCAAAATCATGCGTCGTGATGTGATTGATGACGACGATGATTGATTCGGTCATTCAATTCTTCTCTCATGCTGCCATGCCCTACCTATATTATTATTGCTCTTTTACTATGTAAATATTTTTATTTATATTCTAACTTCAACTTCTTCCACTATCACTAACTTATTCATAATTCATATAAAATACATTCAAAATTACTTCAAGTCATAATCTAGGAAATCAGATTCATTATCATTTTTACAACCATACTAAATTAAAATATCTTTCAAAAAATAATTTATTTTATATGCTTGTAAAAGATTCTTACACGAACTCTTTTATTATAATACAATATACGTATATATTTAAGATAATCATTTTGAAGAATTCACAACATAAATATAAATATATATATATATAATATGACAAAATTGTTGTATTTTGATTAATTATTAACTAAGTACTTGTGTAGCAAATAATTTATTTTAATTTTTTAAAAAAAAATTATAAGAAGATAAAAAATACCTTTTTATTTTATAATGAAATCATTTTTAAATGTTTTTTTTTTGTTTTATGTTCAGATTAAATTAAAGATTTAGACCGGGACATTAAAATGTCAATTTATAATCAAATATTGTCATAATAATGTTTTTTTTATATATAAAGTTTTCATACTTGACATTTCAACTAGACTAACATCTAAGTAACAAAATTTTTTTGTCATTGTGAAAAAAATATTATTAAAAAAAGAAAAATAAAGAAAATATAAAAATATCGGAGATTAGACTAAAACACATATGTTAACAAAAACGATACATAAATAAATTATACCTATTAATAAAAAATTCTAAGAACAAACTAAATGAAACCTAATATATGATTCTCTATAAATAAATCATAAATTAACCAACTTATCAGCACACGTATTCTAAAAATTTGAGTAATCATAAACTTGATTTTTACACAGTAATTAATACAAGTATTTCATCGAGTACGAAGCATCTAAGAAACACAGGAACATTTGTCAGAAAATTTCTCTTAAATTATAATTTTGAATTTGATTTTAAAATATATACTTATTAGCAAGTGATACAAAATTATATTGATATTCTCGTATTTTATTTTACATGTGATTAATCCTTATTAGACATTTAAATAATGTTATGCCACTCTTAACACATGACAATCACAATCACTTGCTATAAATAATTGAGATTAAATTAATTATATTTACACATCTAATTAAGTAAGAGCATCTTCATCAATTATTTATAGGTTGGTTCCTTAAATTTTTTTTATCAATCTCACTCATACATTTACTTATTTATTTTTGTTTTTAATTTTTAAGCAACTCTCTAATTTATTGATACACATCTCCTTTGTATTCATTATTATTCTTGAAATTAGCGTCTTAGGTATTCTAAAGCAACTATCCACCTTATTATTTTTTTAATGGCATAACTAAGAAGCAATTTATGTTTAATATTAAGCATCAATTAAAAACCCTTTTCAAAATATTGTTAATTATCTCCCAAGGTCATAGTGATCATTCTAATTGTAAACATTTATGTCACTATTAAAAAGTCATTAAATAAAAATTAATTTTAGAAAAAAATAATTATTATTATATTGATTAAATTATATATTATTTTATAAATTAAAAAATATTATAATTAAAGTAGTTTTTATTATTATTTAAAAAATTATAAATTAATATTTAATTAATTATTAAAATTTTAACTATCAAATTAATTTTATTTAAATATTTTTTTATATTACATATTGACGTGAGGTTAATTTTTTTTATCTTAAATAAAATCTAAGTTCTTATAATATTCTTGTATCGAATATTATAAATAAAAATTGTTTGCAGCAGATTTTTAAAAGAAATTTTATAAATATTTAACTTTAAATGTATTTAGGATTATGAAAGATTAAATCGATAATTTTAAAAGTTAAAAGACGAAAGTAAAAGAAACGGCATTGAAGTGGGAGTGATGGAAGTGGAAGGTCGGCGAATTAGGAGATTTGCACCTCAAAGGCCCTCACACCGCACTCTTCTCCCACTTCACGCTTCTTCCTCTTCCAACTCTTCCAATTTTTCCAACACTGTTTCCTGCTGGTAAATCACCTTCTATAAGAAAATGATATAATTATTATTTCCTTAATACTTATTCAATTACTTCTTTTTCTTCCATCTCTGCCACTCTAATTTCGCTAATGTCTAAATGCAGCTATTGCGACTACAAAATCTTCTCATTCAACAAACCTCTTTTCCACTTTGGTCGCCGATACTCCAGGTCACACTCTCTCTTCTGCATTCACGCACCGTTCTGCGTTTTATTCAATGTTTCTTACACTTGCTTTCTTATGTATCTTATAGGTTTTTCAAACTATGGTTTTCGATTGGGGTTGGCTTTGCCCTCTCTGCGTGCCTTGGAGTTACTCTGGTGAGAATTTCGGTGTTTCTCACTTATTTTTTCCATATTAAATGCTTGAGTCGAAAGTGAACTAGTTTTAGCAGTCTGGTATTAGTTATTGAATGGTGGAAATTGTAGTTAAGGTTCTGAATATACTTTTATTAAAAAATCTAATGAATCCTTGAATGTGTATTCCATTTGTCAAATTGGTTATCGAGATTTGTGACTGGAGGACTAATTTGACTTGAGAAATGCATATTCGGGGAATCTAACAAGTGCATTTTTCATCATTGAATTACTAGTACGACCAGCCGTAGGGGTCTATTTGGATTTTTTTTTCATAGACACTTGTAAGAGAAAAAAATGAAATAAACTTTTCCATAAGCACACAAGCTAAATTTAGCTTTTGCATAAACTAATTATGAAAGCTCTTTTGTATTTGTTTCTCTAAGTAGATGGTTTTTACTTTGCACTTATAGAGAAGTTTATTTCTTCTTCTAGAAGTGCTTGTGGCAAAATTCATTCAAGCAGGTTATCTTTGAGGGACTACTAATATACTATGGCTATTTGGCCTGAATATTTTCTTTTTTGGATTTCAATTAATCTGTATAACACCGCACATGTCCAGATTCTTCTTTGGGAACTAGCCAGAACATTGCATCTCCGTGGTGGCAGCATTAGGCTTGGAAGCTTTGGCAGTACCTTGCTGTTTGGCTTACCTCCCTTGGTTGGCAACTTTATTTCTCCTTCCTTTCAAATTTAAATTAGTGTTTTTTTTAAAGGAGTGATAAATACAAGGAAAATGTATGGCAACACTAAAATGACCACATGGAAAATGTGAATAATCTTTTTCTGTCATTAATATGATCTAGAGAGGGTCAATATAAGGGAAAAGTAAGAAAACCAAAAGAAGGTGAATCATTCATGTTCTCATGGTAAGACAACACTAGCTGAAGTTAATTACTAGTGGACATTAAAGACTGCTTAATAGGAATTAATGTAAGGGTTTGCATAATTTAGTCTATAAAAGGATGTATTTGTATTGCAATGAGGATATATATGAATTTTGAAAGAAAATTGAGTTTTTCCTTTTTAAGAATTTTATGGAATTTTGAGTTATAAGAACCCAAATATGATCTTATTAGGGTAAATGATCACTCACTTTCTCATCCTTCTTGAGTGTGGGATCAACATCCTTCCCCAAGCTGAATAACAGAATGACTCCCTTCAGTTTTTTCATCCATCATGCACTTAAGAACTTAATAATTGCATCCTATGCAGGTGCCCGGGTTAAGTTTATCACTTGCTGATGTTGGGTACGCATGTGTTTCTACCATCATATCCGTCTTCGTGCATGAATTTGGCCATGCAGTTGCTGCCACAAGGTCCGTTGGCTTCACATTTTCCCTCTCTGGTTAAAACTTTGAGATATTATCTACTATTGTTGTGTTATCAGCTGTTAAGTTTTGTTATTCTTTTATTTAATATGTGACCATGCGAGTACCAAGAATTGAATAACCCAGAATTTGGTTTTTGCTTGAAATGATGAAAGGTAGATTCTCATGATTTAACCTTTTCAATGAAAAACAGTGAGGGAATACAAATAGAGTACATTGCCATCTTCATTGCAATACTATTTCCTGGTGCACTGGTTGCCTTCAATTATGAATTGTTGCAGACTTTGCCTCATTTAACTGCCCTCCGTGTGTATTCTGCTGGCATTTGGCACAATGCAATTGTAAGTTGAATAGAATATGAGCCATTGATACTAGTATCAAGGATGGACACTTGAACTACTTGATAACCTTTTTTTATGTGTTCTAGAATTTAAGAAGAAATTGAAAATATGTACTTGTTAATGAAGGGAAAGCAATATGTAATGTTTCTTGATTGGTCCAGTTGAACTAAATTTGTTCTATTTCACTAAATTTTAGCTCATGGCAGTTGTTTTAGCCATATAATTTGATGGTTTTCAAGGCTATGACTCAATTCTTAGGATCTGCACTAGGCCTAGTTGTTTAAGCTTTTCAGAGAGCTGATCCTTGCTTGTTGCCTCTATGTCCAATTATTATATCACTTTTTATGTTTACAAGTAATAAAACATGATATAGCGATCATCAAAAAATCTTTTCAAGGCTATGGATCAATACCAAAGTAGCCATCATTCTGCTATAGTGTTTTTGGAGTTGGCCTCTATCCTGTGCCATCCAGGATTTTGATGATTTCAAGATGCCAGTTAAGCTTTTAAATTGAGGATTGTCTTTAAATATGATTCGTTCTGAATAGTCAATAACACAACTGTGTAAGGAGGGGAAACCATTGGGGGAGTCTCTCCTTATTTTCTTGTATCTCTGTTCCTTTTCATACAATCTGTTCAATACCTTTTCCTGAGATTTATTTTCAGATTCCGAACAGACTCCTTCAGGTGTTTGAGAGACCTGGTCTCTCACTCCCAGTTCCACTCCTAAGCAACCCCACTTCTAATTCTTCCTTCTCTTACCCTCTTACCCTCTTCCCCTTTCAGTTACGTCTCTAATCAGCTAATTTGTACAGTAGTTTATGTTACTAACTGATTCAGGCCTGCTGAGGATTCTAACATTGAGTTAAACCAATTAGGTGAAATTATATACTGCATTTTTTAAATATTATATGATAAACTTAATAATAAGCTGACATAAAATCTTTGTAAAAAATTTAGGTGAATTTATATATTAGCATCAAAAGATCATATTGTTCTGCAAGGTAAATAGTAATTATATAAATGCGAATTTGACTGATAATTAAATAATGTTATATTGATTAAATATGTTTAGGATGTACCATATAAAACAGAAACTACATAGAAGTTACCATTCAATATATCACTGAGACCATGTACAAAGGCTTGGGTTCAATAGTGGTATTTTGGTAAAAATAAAATTGAACTGGTTTTCAATCCAACTATGACTGGCTGTGCGTGGTTCAGATGGTTTGATTTGAACCTGGTGTGACAGTTCAATGACCAGTTTTTAAATACTGATTTTAGTGGCTAGACTGAACTGATCAAAGGACTGGCTCACAGTTGAATCAGTTGGCTAGACTACCCTGGTCCAGTTTTCTCAATCATGATGACATCAGAATAAATACAACTCATCTAAACCTTGCATGAAAACAATCCTGTGTGGTGATACTCTAACAGACCTTAAGAAGTGCAATATGACTTTTGGGAGAAATCTTCTTGTAAAGTTTATTAATTAGTGTAAGTTTCATTTTGTTCTGCATTGGTGTCATTAGATCCTGAGTTTCTATCCTTATATTTGTGGGTGTCTCCATGTCTTTAGTTTTATTTTAAAATGATCTAGATTGCTAATTTCATTTCTACACCTTCTACAATTTTCTAGTGTTGTGCGGCTTGCGGACTGGCATTATTCTTCTTGCCCATGATCTTGTTTCCCTTTTACAGCAGTGGTCACAATCCCATGGTACATTTTTAAAATCATTTTAGGTTTATCATTTTCTTTGGTTCTTATATATCTGGCCCTTTCTTTTTACATTTTGGTGGCTTCATGGGAGCAGGTTTTGAATGTACCTGCAACCTCACCTTTGTCTGGTTATTTAGCTCCTGGTGATGTCATTCTATCGATAGATGATGTAGCCATCAGAAATGCACAAGAATGGTTGAAGCTTAGTATGTTGACATATAACGTCAAGCTTGATAATGTAAATCTTTCTCATCGTTCTGGAGACTTGGAGATTCTCAATAAAATGAAGGGTTACTGTGTCCCTAGTTTTATGATGGAAGAAATCAAAATTACCAAATTGCTGGGAAATCAACATGTTTGTCCCAGTGAACTTACTGCCTTTGTAAAATTATGCTCTGCTAATGTTACGCTTCATGACGGTCAGAACGAAACTGATCGTTTGAAAAATGGATGGAGTATGTACTGCATAAATGCTAAAGATGTTGTCAAACGTAATAGGTGCGGTGATGACAGCGGACTAGCCACATTAAAGGGAGGTGGCTGTACGTGCGCTCAGGTAGACAATTATTTTAACGTGTGAACTTACTAATTTATGTTAATGTGTCTACTCTGTTCCTTTCACACTATACTTCAACATTTAAGTAAATCAACTAGCTACTGAATGTTCTTGATATTTTTCACAGGATGAATTTTGTTTAGCTCCAGTTCAGGAGCCTGGATCGGTGTGGGTTGAGATTGCATATTCAAGTTCTTCTCATGAATGTTTGTCACATGAACAAAACAGGTTTCCATTTTCTGAAACCGCCGGTGTTAAGGAAACTAATTGTGGTGGGACTTTTATTTTTGTTGGTGATGTCGTCTCTATGGCACATTCAATTAAGCTAACATCGTATCAGCCTCGCTGGGGACCACAAATTGTTGCATATTTTCCAAGTATACTGGAAAGGATATTAATATGGACATTTCATGCCTCTCTAGCGCTGGCTCTTCTCAATGGTTTGCCTGTAAGTGATGAACATTTTCTTCCTTATGCTAGGGTATAATTGATGTTCACTGGATTATTAGAATACATCTACCTTCTGCACATTGTGATGAATTTAATGGGTTTGTAGGCCAGTTATAAGTTCGGTGGGTTCGAATTAAAGAACACGGTAGTCCTTCGACGAAATTGTTACTAAAATTGTTAACTGTATGTTCTTTTTTGTTGCTTCCAATGTTGTTTTAAGGAGTGTTTTTGGGAGAAAATTAGATTAGATTCATAGATCTGAAACACAACAATAGTCACTTTACTTTTTTTTAAGTTAGGTTAAATCAATATGCAATTCACTAATATAGTCAGCAATTTGAAAGTTGATCCCTATACTTTAGAAGACCATAATTGGATCCTTAAACATATACATTATTTTTAATTGTGTTGTTTACTAGGGTGACATTAAGGTTTTGCAGGGTTCCATCAAGAAGAGGACTAATTGGACATTCTTAAACAGTTCAGGGATTTATTAAAAAACTAAACTAGCTGCTTAAACTGTTTAAATATTTTCAATTAGGTCCCTGCTCTTGATGGAATAATTCTGATGGAACTTAGTGAGGGTCCCCAATAAAATTGATTAATAAGTTCAAATACGTAGTTACAAACGTTAAGAGACTTGTTGCATAGTTTTCAAATCTTCTTGAGTATTTACTGTTTAGGCAAGAATGACGTGTACTTCATAGCAAAATACCAAGTGAAAAGGAGAATTGTATTTATCTCAATTTGCTCATTGTTAGCTATGAAGCTCGGATACTCCTCTTAAATGGCGTGTCGGTGTCCGATACGAGTATATCGGACACCGACATTCGTATGACACCGGTAGGACACGTATCCGTGAAGTATCCAATTCAAAAAATATTTGTTAAATTTCTGACAATTCTAGTACGATTCTAACACAATTTTAAAAAGGAAAAATACTTTAATTTTCTAAAAATTCAAACTTTATTGTATAAATTGTTATTATGATTATAAAAATAAGAAACAAATCCTTGTGAACCAGTCATGAAAAACATCTTTTTGCTCCAAAAAATAATCTGGAACATTCTTGTGAACATAAATATTTATTGTCAATTTATATAATTCATAATTATATAATATATAAATTCATGTTCCCGTGTCCTATATTTTAGAGATTTTACGTATCTCCGTGTCAGTGTCTGTGTTACATATTGTTAGTCAAAGAAACTGCAAGTTTTTCTATGCTTTGCTAGTTGACATTTAAAGAAAATGATTTGGTTTGTTTATTCCCTTAGAAACTGCTTTTATTGATGGAATGACCAAGATTGAAAGGAATGTAGAATATGTGAATCCCTTTTGAAGTATTACATAGAAGATTCTATTATGCTTCTATTGAATTTTCTCTTATAATGATGATATTATCAGGTCTATTTTCTGGATGGTGAATCTATTTTAGATGCAACTTTATCCCACTATACTTCTCTTAGCCCTAGGAAGAGGAAGAAGGTTCTTAGACTATGCCTTCTTGGTGGCTCACTTGTTTCTATTTTTGTCTGTTTCCGAGAACTACTTCACTTGTCTTTTTTTTAATATCACCATTTTCTTAAATTTTTCTTTGATGAGTTTGAGAACAGTTCAACTCCTTGCACAAAGATGGACTGTGTAAATATTTGGTTTGAAATCTGAATTTATCAACTTCACACCCATACTGAAAATCATGTAATTTTTAACAGAATGTGATATTCAGCAATCTAACCTTTGAATTATTAAGTAATAACTAGTTACCGTATTATACTGATTCATAAATATTGTATACTGTACTTGCAATTTTCTTGCTTTTGTGTATGTGTATTAGAGAAATCCTGAGACTGTATTAAGTAATAACTAGTTACCGTATTATACTAATTCATAACTGTCTTATACTGTACTTGCAATTTCTTACATTTGTGTATGTGTATTAGAAAAATCCTGAGAATGTATAAACTATTCAAATTGATTCAAACACTTAAAGGTTACTCATATTTAAATGAGCTAAATCTAAGATTTAAGCCTCTTAAAAATATAATGAAACTTTAATACCACTTGTTTAGCTTATTATGATTTTTTATGGTTAAATATGTTCTTTAAACTTGTAGGAAGTTTGTTTTTTGTTCTTCAAATATAAATTTGAATTTTGTAATTTGAAAAAAAAGTTGGTTTTAAACACAAAGGAAGGTGTGAGAGTGATGAAAATCATGGGGTGCATAAAGACATTTTGGAGGTGCAGGAACCATACCCAAGAAAACGTTATTTTAAGCCCAATTTCCAAAGTTTTACAAAGCTTATTATTTGTCTTTTTGGGCATTCACCCTTGGTAAGGTTGTTTCTTCATGCACCTCCATATGTTCTTTCACTACCCCCACAGTAAATGTGAAAATAATTTTTGTTTTTCAGTAGAAAAATAAATTAATCTTTAAACTTCACACACAAATTTCACCTTCTTCCTCCTTCTGTTTTGTTTCATTGCGGTACCTCCAAGTCACCCATTTGTGCTTATTGAAGGCTTTTTTAGTGGTTCCTTACACAAGGCTGTTTCTTAGTTATACTCTTCTCTCACCTCCATAAATTTTTATATTTCCAAAACCCTAGGTAATATTTCAGATTACGTAATCCGAAAGTCTTTTTTTAAATTCATAATTAGCTTCTGGATTACATAATCTGTAAGTCTTTTTTTCAAATGCATGATTAGTTTATGAATTATGTAATTTGGAAGTTTTTTTTAGTTTTTGGATTACATAATCTGGAAGTCTTTCTTTAAATGTGTGTTCGGATTACATAATTCGGAAACTACTCTATGAGGGTGACACAAAAAGGTTAAAAAGATATTTTTACGTTGTGTATGGGAGTGACATAAGATCCTATGGAGGTGCATGAAGAAACAGTCTTTACACAATTTGGGAGTGTTTGGCAGTCCATTTGTACTTTTATAGTAGAAAATGTTAGTTTTAAGTTGTAATTTATTCTTTTCTTTTTCTTGTATTGATTTGTTATTGATTTAAACGTTTCTCAAATTTTTATTTTCAAAAATACTTTGGATTATTCAGAAGAATTTTTGGATCCAAAAGTATTTTCCAGAATATATATACATGTTACATAATCTGAAAAATTTTCTCAAATCTAAAGATAACCATAATATTTTTTTTAAAATAATATTCTCAATTACATAATTTGAAAACCTTTCACCAAATTCAAAATATATAAAAATATTTTCATATTCTAAATTTTATAATCTTGATCTAAAATCTTTTGATCCAGACAAAAAGCTTTCAAAAAATTTTATAGTCCTATTAAAATAGTTGAAAGTCTTTGTTCTAATCTTGAATCTTCTCATTATTTGATTCCTTATGACTCCTCTCAACTCTACACTCATTTTTCAGAAGTTGCTCAATCAACTTTCTAATCATCTTTTTGTTAGAGATAGAAGATGACGTAACAAATAATAATAAAAACTCACAAATAGAAGATGAAATCAAAACAAAGTATAAAAGTTTCTTTGGAATTCTTTAGCTTTTGAAAGAGTGTGGACTAAAGATATTGGAAAATTGAAAAGGTAAAATGCAAAAAGATTAAAAAACGTGAATCTACAAGGAAAATTCCATATCAAAGAGTTTGAAACAATAGAATGTTTGAAAAAGGAGTGATAGGACCTTTGAAAACTTGTTGATAGAAATTGACAAAAAGAATCCATTAGATTTAATTTGTTTCAGATTGATTAAATAGTTGAATTGGAATTGAATTTAAATTTATGTTTTTTTAAAAAGTTTGATTTTTTGTAAATCTAAATTTAAATAACTGGATTGAAATTTAAGTTTCTATTTAAAAAAATAATTTTGATGTTCATAAATGGGTTTAATATCGATTTTAAGATTACTATTTTTTTAAAACCAATTTTAAACTTTAAAAAATTAAAATCAAAGATAACAAATAAATATTATGAATATTACACACCTAATATATGGAAATATAAAAAAATGTTGAGTGAACTTCAAAATCTATTTAACATAATAATAATAATAATAAGCAATATAATAATAATAATAATATAAAAATATATAACATATTTAGTCTATTTAAATAATTATTAATTAGAAATATGTAAATATGCTTTGATATATACCTTCATGTATATTTTAGGTAATTTAATTTTATAATTATTAGTACTCTAAAAATAAATAAATAAATGGAAACTTTATAAAGTATATATATAGGTAAAAATGAGAGTTATAATTACCATTCAATATTTAAATAAATATGTTGTGTTAATTATATTTTTTATTTACGTGAAATTAGGATGAGAAGAGAGTGGAGTGAAAGCAAGTTTGACAATGTTTATCTTGTCTTTAAGATAAAAATGTATTTATTTATTCGTCTTCATACTTAACTTTCTATCGATCCTAAATTCATTTTCATTAAATTATATTTTTTTTTTCACAAGAAAATCATTGAATAGAAATCAATTTAAAAAAATAACAATAATATGTTGTTATATTAATTAAATTAGAGACCAAAATTAATTTTGACTATATAAAAACTAAAATATTTTTTAATTTTTAAATTAATTTCTATTATTTAAAAATAGTTTCTAAATTGATATCTAATTATTTACTAAGATTTTTCTACTAAATTTAAAATATATAATTAGTAGTTAAAATCTTAGTAAAAATTATTTATTAATAATAGAAACTAATTTAGAAATTAATAAATTTTGTAATCTCTAAAATGGTTTCCAATTTAGTCACTATAACAACTAATTGTTTTTGTCTCTAAAATTAGTTTCTATTTAGTGATTTTCTTGTAGTGTAGTGTTCTAAATATTAATTAATAATTTTTAAAATAAAAATAAACACTACAAGCAAATCATCAAATAGAAACCAATTTTTAGAAACCAAAATAATTAGTTGCAATAGTAACTAAATTAGAGACCATTTTAGAAACTAAAACAAAAATTGGTTTCTATTATTTTCTATTATGGTTAAATAGTTTCTAAATTGGTATCTAATTAGCAACCAAGTTTTATCTACCAATTATTTAGTTTCTAAATTTAGTCTCTAAAACCTTGGTTGCTAATTAGAGACCAATTTAGAAACTATTTAACATTAATCGAAACTAATTTAGAAACCAATTTTTGTTTTAGTTTCCAAAATGGTTTATAATTTAGTTACTATTGCAACTAATTATTTTGGTCTCTAAAAAATGATTTTTATTTCATAATTTTCTTGTAGTGAAAAATAATAATGGTGTAACATTGAACATCAAAATAGTACACACTTTTTTTCAACATCAGATATAAAAGTAAAAATATAACAAATGTACAAATATAAAAATTTATGTAATATATTAAACAAGATTCTTTCACTTAGTCAATTAGATAGTCAATTTTTTTAAGCAGAAAAGATTTGTAATACTCCTAACAATTGATTAAATACATGCATGCATACCAAACTTACAATGATTAACTTACAATGATTAACACATTTATTTAACTATTGGATTCAAATTTTGAGACGTTACGAAATATATATATATATATATATATATATATAATTTAAGTATTATACTATTTTTTACAATATGTCAGCATGTTTTACAAATGAAAAATTAAGAAATATATACATACATAAATAAATAATATTATATTTTTATTTTATTTTTACATTTTCCAACTCTTAAAAAGAGTATATTTTTTTAAAATAAAAATATACACAACTTATGTACGTATTTTTTTTTATGAAAGATGTGACTTTTTTTTTATAAAACTATAATTACTAGTGCATGCGAGTTACTTTTCATTTCTTTTAGTTTTACAATGATTTTCAAATACGATGATAAAATCAAATTCAATATAATTTTTTAACAAAGAATAAAATTAAATAAACTAAATCGGATTATAATAGATATTGAATATAATAACTAAGTTTAAATCTTAAATCATAACTTCAATACAGAACAATAATATTAATTACACACAAAATTAAAAAAAAAAAAAAGTTGTCACTTAAGTTAATCATAACCATAACATTTAGTCACTAACCATGGATAAAAAACCACCAAGCTATGATCTTTGTAGTTGATTTTTAAATTTTTTAATGACATTCCTAGAAGATTTTGAAGTTGTTTTTAATTGTTTTTTTTAAATGTTGTTAAAAATACTTTTTATATCAAGGTTTTTCTAGAGTAAAAGATTATAACATTGTTTCTTTATCATTAGCTGACCAAATTAGAGCTTAGATTTAGAACTTAGGGTTTAGAATTTATGGTCTCTAAGCTACTTAAAGAATCTAGCTAGAGGTTTTATGGACGAATTTTGCTTTTTTTAAAAAAAAAATGGTATAACTCGTTATATCTCAGTATAATAGAAGTCCACAACTCTAAAAGTAAGGATGTGTAACTTAAAAAAAGTTGGAAAATGTTGTCTCTAACAAAGAAAACCTAGAAATTATCGGCTCTAACATAGACAAGCTCATAAAATTCAATTATATCAAAGACATCCAAAAATTATGAGTGCACAATAGTCTAATAGATTAAAATAACAAAAGTTATGAGTGCACAATTATGAATCTATAAATTCAAACAATAAAATGACATTATACGAATATGAAAAACCTAAACGAGTTAAAAAGGCTAAAAAGTTTGAAGGACTATAAGAGATTTAATGAAATGCTTAAAAAAAAAGAAGTAATTCCACGTAATAAGTAAAATGAGATGCTTAATGAACACATAATAAGTAAAATGTTTCACTTTCCTACTATATAAGAAGATTCCAGAATATAAATACAATTAAATTTTCATAATATTCATGTCATTTTATGATTGTATGTTGATCTCTCTAAATACATTGTTAGAAAAAAAATAAAAATACTAAGATGTTGAGATAAAAAAAAAAAAAACAAAACATTCATTTAACAAAACATTCAATGATATAGAAAAAAAAAAAACATTCATTTAGAATTTGAGATAAAAAAAAATAACAAAACAAAACATGCAAAGTATACATTGAATCCTACCAAAAGAAATGAATTTATGTTGAAGCTCAAAACTTCACATTACAAATATTTTTGGTTGGAAAAGTATATATATATATATATATATATATATATATGATGTAGTAAATATTTAATATGTTTTCTTCTAAATTTTTTTTATAAGTTTATGTAAAACTTATTTATGTGGAATTTAAATTTTTTTACTTTAAGATTTCCATGAGATGCTCCAAATACAAAGGATACTACTTAATATATATCTTGGTTGAATCCTTTTTTTTTATCTCTTTAAGTCAAAAAAGTATTGTAGTTTTAAGAGAACAAATCATACTTATGTCTTCGGTTTATTAGTCTACTGAGTATTTTAAAATTAAGATAAGATTTCTGCATCTATAAAGAATCATAACATCTTGGATCTAACATATTAAAAACAATAAATTTATAAATATTTTCTTCTTATATATTGTAAGAATATAGAAAATAGTGCTATATTTAAAATAACACCTAAATATTTTATTATTTTTAAATATTTTTTTCTTATATATTGTAAGAATATAGAAAATAGCTTTAGACTATAAGTGCTATATTTAAAATAACACCTAAATATTTTATTATTAAAGTAAAAAATGTATATAAATAGAAAAATCAGATATTTATGTTTCATTTTAAAATAACCAACATCTCTCTAAAAATTCTTTTTTCCTTTTCTCATCTTTTTCTCTAACTTTTTGAACCCATCCTTCATTAGAATGACGATCAAAGTCCTCCATTGAACTGATGACAATTACAATATTTTTTTGCTTTTGAAAGCCTAATTTATTATTGTGTATTGTGTTTAAGTGAAATTATTATTATTTTATTTAAAAATATGCTTAAAAGTAATTAGTTATGTGTTTAAGTGAATTTTGTGATATTTTTGGATTGTTTTAAAAATCTAAACTTTGGTGTGATTGAATAGTATATTAATGTGTGATATGAAGTATGAAATTATATGAAAGATTAACACATAATCTTTTCAGGAAAGAAATATCGTGTTAAGATTGTTAGGTTGTTAGGAGAGTGTATTGATTTGTGATTCTTTGTGAAAGAGACAATCCAAACTCTATTGATATTTTGAAATCATATAGATGAAAAACATCATGTAGTTAGAGTTAAAGGAGTTTCATATGACCGAGTATGAGGTTTGAAAGAACTTATCAAGATAGGTCATATGGATTTACCATTTTGTATGAGGTGATTTAATATTGAAATGATTATACCTATAACCGAGTGAATTCACAACAGGTAATATGATAAAAAATATATATTACTTTTGTTATATATTTATTTGTATTACAATAAAATTGAACCTATAGATTTTTCCAACAATATGCATTTATAAGATAACAGAGAATATATAAGCATTATATGAGGAAGGAATGGAGAGTTTGGTGAACATGATTATCGGAGAGAGAAGAGAGAGAAGAGACGTATTGATGCTTCCGATGAGAATAGTGTCGGCATGATTCCTGCTATTCTATGGTGGTCAACGGTCATTGGTCATTGGTCAAATTATACTGCAACATTATTTCCTCTCACATCACACACTCTTCCTCTTCTTTCGTATTCTTCTCAAATATAACATTATATCACTCATTTCAAATCATATATTTTTTTTATTATTTCCATTCAAATTATCTTCAATAAAAAAGCAAATATAAATTCATAAATCAATTTTATTCAAAATATGATCAACAACAAAGGATTGCGACTATCATATAATATATAAATTAATAGTGAAGACAAAATAGTCTTTTTCATCGTTTATCCATTATCCATTAATTAAATATATATTAGTTTATTGTAAAACATTTATCTTCAAAATAGATAACATATTAAATAAAAATTGATGGTATTATTTTAATGAATAAAGGATAAAACACTAAAATTATTTTTAAAAAAATCAAAATTGTTCTTATTCTTTATAAGGATTAAGAGACTTGTTTTTTCAACTTATATAGAATTATCAATTACTAGTATATAGGTGATAAAAGTTAGGCTCCACTTTATACTATCTCAAATATAATAATTAGTGTGACTAATACTAACTTAAAATTTACATCATTAAATACTTTATATGTGATATGGTTGAAATTAATCCTCCAAATAAAAGAATATATTTATGTAGTATAATTAATTTAATTATAGTACAAATATTATTTTAATATTGATATTAGTTTAATAATTTTATGTTAATTTTTTATCGAGCATTAAAGGTCTGTTAACACTCTATATAAATATGCATATCAATTAAAATAAAGATACACATTTAACCACTATATTCTAAATATTAATTTAGACATAAAAAATTTAGACATCAAAGTATTTTTTTTAAATAAAGGCTAAACCAAGATATTTCTGATCCATACAAGAACAACATCATTTCTTATATTTCAAAAATAAATTTTCATCTAAACTAAATATATTATTTTTGTTTGTCATTTTTTGCTAAATAAGTATGGTTTTTGCGTTTTACTAGTAATTCAGATGAAAAAAATAATATATTTTTAGGATATTTGCATTAAATAATATATAATAAATATTAAATATATTTTTAATAAATATTTGTAGATATTAAGAACAAATATTTTATTATTAGACAAGTACATGTATCAAGGTATTTTATTCTCAAATATCTTTGATATTTAATAAGTGATTTTTATATAAAAAGGAAAACTATTGTTAATTAATGAACAAATACTACTAATTCAAAAATTGTTTATAATTTAATTTTATATATTTTTATTTAAATATATGAAATTAAATTTATTTTTAAAAATAATAATTTTATTTCAATTCATATTTTTTGGTATATTTTATTAAATATCGAGTATCTATTTGAAAAAACTTATAGACATAAAATAATATTTATAAGTATTTTTTTAAAGAAATATTCAACATATAATAAAACAAAAAAATTATAAATGAAGGAAGAAATAAATACTATCAATATTAGTTCCAACCAGTTATATCATCCATATATCCAAGATTCATATGATAGGTTTTAAAATAGTGAAACATTTAACTAATCTTTTTAAGTTTTATATTCAACTATTTTTCTATTAGGTAGTACTGTATGCAACTTTATACTCCCTTATGTTTTTTTTTCAATAAAATAAAATAAATATAATTTTTTTCTTCTTTTATTAATGCATTTTAATAAAAAATTATTTTTTAAAAGGTAATTTTATGAGTACATAAATTTATCAAAAAGATTATCTTATATTTAATAAAAAATAACCTATATTGAGTATAAATAACTTTATATTATCATTAAATTATAAATTAAAATATAGAAATAAATATTTATCTTTTATCACTATTTTTAAAATCAAATTTAAACTAACTTCTAATTGGTTGATGGAAAAAATGTTTTTTCAAAATCACTTAATCGCAAACCGTTCTATATAATAAATTTCATAAACTTTAATATAATTATTTTAAAAGTCCATCAAATTTATTAGTTTTTTATATAAAAAATTTCATATTAAACATTATTATACAAATTTATTAATTTACAGTCTAAAAAAATTCATTAGCACAACCATATGTTTTTTAATTAAATATATTTATATATTATTAATATAATTCAATTATCAATACATTACACCTCTCAAGTTACATAGATGAAAACATATAATAAAATTAACTAAATATATTTGTTTTTATATATTATAAATTTTGTGTATAATCCAAATTTTAGACATTTAAAATATTTGTAATAAAAAAACTATTAAAATAAATTTTTAGTAATTTTTTATTTTTACATAACAAACCAATTTCAACGATAGAATAATATAGAATACTTTAACATTCTAATTTATATGAAATCTTTTTATTACTTAAAAAATTAATAATAAATTATTTTAATAGTTTCTTTATTATAAATATTCAATATATATAAAATTTAAACTGAAAAGTGAAAATAGAAGTAGGATTTATCCTAAAATTAGAAAAATATTTAGTGTATAGGTATATATTTGATTATGATAAAAAAGAGAGAGTAGATAGATAGAGTGGTAGTGGTAGTAGGATATTTATTTATGTAAAGTATTTATGTATTTATGTGTTTATTTTGGTAGAATAAGTGGAAAAGTGGGGCCTTGGAGAAGAGACGTAACGTTACATTTGACTGAAGAAATTGAAAAAGAAAAGAGAGAGAGAGAGATTTGTCGGTGGGGCTAGTGGGCCTGGGGTGGGCCTGGGGTGGGCTGGGCCCACAGGAAATAAGAGAAGCATGTGGGTGTTACGTGGCAAACTGCCATAACCGACAATAACCGTGACCTTGTCCTTGCCTCGAGTTCCGTGTTGCTTCCTCCTTTCCTTTGGGACCTCCACTTTTTCAGGTGTCACCACCGCATTTCTGTCCTCTCATCATCACTTCCCTTTTTTTAACACCCCTTCTTTTTTAGTGCTTTTTCTTATTTTTAACTACTTTTACATTTCAACTTAATCCTTTTTAATTAATTCAAATATCTTTTTATTTTTTATCTAGTCAAAAATATTTATAAATCAATTATTTAACATTATTTTTAAATGATTTTAATCTAGTATTTTTAGAGACAAAATCCTTGTTTATATATCTAGCATAAATTAAATTATTTTACAATCATTAAGTAATATTTTTAATAAAATTAGGATGTTAAAAAATTTATTGAATAAAAAAATATAAATATATACAGTTGTTTTATTTATATTAAATAAAAAATATTACAGATTAAATTACTTACTTGAAAAACTTAATTGCCTTTGACTTGAAAATTTTCTAGTTATCTAAATTATATTCCATTTTTAACATGAATCTAACTAAAATTATGATTAAAAAAACTAATAAAAATAATTAGAAATTTAAAATTGATAAATATGTTTTTGTAAGAATTAGAAACACTAATATTTACATGTACCAAAAATATATTTAAATAAGTATAAAAAATACTTAATCATTGGTAAATAAATATATTAGATGGATAGAAGAAGGATCATATCTGTAATATATAATATATTAAATGTTATATTATAGTTGCCAACAATCATATCTGTAAGGTAAACGGGAGAAATTCAAAAATCCTTTTAAAATATTAATTTTAATCCTCACAAAAATTTAATGCAATTTTAATTTATTTATATATTAAGAGTAATGTGTTGTTAGTTTTGTATTAAGAACTAAATCGTGTGTTTTTGAATAATTGTTGAAACCTAAAATATCATATAAAATTGTTATAAAAATAGAAAGTTGCATTTTAGTATTTAGAGGGATTAAAAGGATAAATTACCTTTTCATCTAAATCAAAGATTAAGATATTTTATAAATTTTCTTGTGGATTGAGTTTCAAAAGCCCACAGAACAAACACCTAATCGAATGGTCCATAATGCAAATAACCAAAACTTATGAAAATAAATCTTTAAACAATGGAATAAGAAAGGTGTAAAACATAGCCTAAAATTTCACTCTATAAATATTATTATATATTCAAAAAATCCTACGTGTACCATTACTTTGTTGTTTTTGTTAGTATGTGGCTTTTTAATAACTTTTCATATATTATATAATTTTTTTTCTTAAAAAAACAACAACTCACCTTACAAGCGTGGCTGTTACATGTATTGATGATATTGGATAATCTTATTTAATATAGGATCACATAGAAAAACTCTAAAAGGACAAACTCCATACAATAAATTTGATCTCAAGTGGTTACTTAAAAAGTCAACAATTTTCGGGTAAAAGATTTGACCAATCAACATTATACAGTCAATAAATAAGATTTTGAATAAAAAAAAAATAATTTAAAAACATCTACAATTAAATAAAACTTAAATATTATACACTTTATTGGAGTATGAGAAGATTTTTAACGATGACATGACATATTTTGAAATGTTATATTATGACAATGTAAATGGAAATAACTCTCTTTCGACCTCAAGTTCGAGAGATAGTATTGATAAGGTCAATAATTGCATTCGAGATATTGTCTGTTTTGAAGGTTGGTACTTTGTCACGATTTTTCCTTTAAAAGGCATCTCGATGAGTTGGAGGAGAAAAAAATAATTTTTTTTATCAACAAAAATAAATTAATTAAAAGGGACACTTAAGGGGTGTCTCAACCCTTTTACTGTAAACACATACCAGCCTACCATCTAGCTTACACACCAAGAACATTACAAACGAAACATAATACAAACTAAGGTTTCCTAATGATTTAAAACAAAACAGCTACATACAGTGCATAGAGAAACTGTGAGAAGAAATCTAGCACAAGCATAACACCTCCCTAAAAAAAAAACTATCATGCTTTAAGCTCCAGAGATATTGTTACATTATGACAGAATAAAAAGTATATAAACTGTCATTGACATTAACTCATTAACTCTTGAATAATGTAGGACTATATTGACATTAACTCATTAACTCTTGAATAATGTAGGACTATATTGGTGATACTGGAATAAAGCTAAAGAAAAATATTGAAAAAGTTTGGTAGGGAGGAAAAAAAGAATTGATTGAAATGAGTTTAGTTGAAGGATATAGGTAAAGATATGTAAAGTGAAATGTTTTGTGAGGAGAGGTTAACCATAGGAGACATAAGGTGAGTGATTTAGAGGGAAGTTGTCTAATAGGAAATGGGAGGAAAAGGAAATGTTGATAGATATAAAAAATATTGTATAGAATTAACTAGACAAGGAGTTGAATGGGTGGTTTTCCTTGTCAGATACAACACACGACTTGTAGCTTTCATTCCCACGTACTGCCACGTGTTTCTTCTCCATTTTTCAATCCTATGAAACCCCTCTTTTCACCTTTTTTCCTTTTTCCCATTTATTTCATGCCTCCCTCCCACGTTACCATGCCGCCAACCCTATTCAAATCAACAAACCTAATCTCTTCCAAATCACACTCTCATCTCCATTCATTCTAAAACTGTAAATTATTTAGGGTTAATTTCATCAATCTTAAAAGGGGAAAGAAAGGAGAGAAGAAAGTTGTTGCACTGCATAATGGTCCCATTGGGGAAGAAGGGCGTGATATTGGACTTTCTAACTACCATACCTAACCCTAATTTCACAGTTCAACATTTCATCCTCTCTCTTTTTTGTACTCATGGCACACCATGTGCCTTTGTGCTCTGTGGTCCCCTCTCACCTCTTACTTTCTTCTCTTTCTCTTTCTTCTTCCTTATCATCCACACGTAAGCTCGAACCAGGACACACACTTTCTCTCTCTAAAATCTTATTCACACCATTATTATAATGCTACTCATTTTTCTACTCCTTTAAACACTTATTAAACTGAATTTTAACTACCAATCAATCAATTCCTTTCTCTTCTGTTTCGTTTAATATAGTCTCAATATAGTTAGTTTAGAGTCGAAATATATTCTCATTTAAGATCAATGGTAGTTCAAATATATTATAAAAAATTATGAAAAAGAAGAGACAAAAAATAATTAGTTGTTATAATGACTAAATTAGATATCATTTTATAAACTAAAAAATGGTTTCTAAATTAGTTTTTAGTATTGTTAAATAGTTTTTAAATTGGTATCTAATTAGCTACTAAAATTTTAGCTACCAATTATTTAGATCCCAAATTTGGTAACAGAAACTTTGGTAGTTAATTAGATACTAATTTAGAAACCATTTAACAATAATAGAAACCAATTTAGAAACCAACAAAAAATTCAATCTCTAAAATGATATCTAATTTAGTTATTATATCAACTAATTATTTTTTGTCTCTAAAATTGGTCTCTTTTCTAAAAACAAAATTGTCACGAATAACAAACTTCAAAGTAAACAATACCTCTAATATAGTGATTAATTTTAACAATACTATCTCTGGAACATGACGGAATACTGATATTTAAAGCGGACAATACCTCAAATATGATAATTGACCTTAATAAAAATATATACTATCTCTCGAAATTGAATTGGAAGTATTTTGAAATAGTGATCAATGATAATTTAAATACAACTTTCTTTTTTAACTATCGAAATATTTTTTAAAGACAAATTACAATCGAACACCAAATTTTGAAGTAAACAATAGAATGATTGATTCTAACAATATTGTGACAGAACATTTAACTTTAAAACAGACAATACGTAATAATTTACTATAGTGATACTATTTGTCGATTTGATTTGAGCTTGGAAGATTTTGAAATAGTGATGGTGAGTAGAATAAGTTTGTTGTTGTTTATTTCATGAGTAGGTACCTACTAATGCCTATGGGGTTGATGGTTTCTCTGGAGCACATGCAGATGCAGATGGTGATACACCAAACAAAGCCCTAATAAATGCCACTTTTGTCTGCACTCATGGTGGGGGAACACTGTCGTGGTCAAACTGAGAGTAATAAATTATATAGTAACAGCAACTATAATGCCACTTTTCTGTTCCGTAATGTTGGTCTTTCATTGCACCAATTTTAATCAATGTCCATCACAATGAAAGTAAAAAAATAAATATATAAGAATATTAGTGTATACGGTAATGGAAGAAGCTTTAGTCAGATCAGATTGTTCTGTTCTTCACGTGATGGCAGTTATCTTCAGAACACACACATGCCAGCATATCTTTCAGGACAAAACCAAATCTTTCTTGTTTTATCAATTTCTCATTTGCCCATCATGCATAAAACCAAACTTCATTCTCCATTCATACAAACTCTACATATAATTAGTGTTTTCAATGTATTTTGTTATGGTATTGGTATCTTAGGACCTCTACTTTCTATGAATTAAACATCATGGTATAATAGGCGTGAGGTAAAAGAATCAAGAACAAAATGAAAAGGTAAAATAAGTGTCGTGATAAAGCATCACTTGATTCATAATATTCAAGAAAGAAGATCACTTTTACAAGTATTGTTGGAGATCCCACGTCGACTAGAGATTAGAGCCTTTCGTTGTATATAAGTGGGTGCAAACCTCACCTCATTGAACCGGTTTTATGGGGTTGAGTTAGGCTTAAAGTCCACTTTGTAATATGGTATCAAAGCCATTTCGAACCTATCCTAACGAGTATTTGTTGGGCCTATCGTGCCACCCGCTATCGGGACGCTATCGGACCACCCATAATATATAGTCTCACTTGATTCATAAGAAATCAAGATAAGATTCAATGAAGAAGATCACTTTTACAAGTATTTCAAACTCTTTCATACATGTGCAAAGTGATTTTATAAGAGAGGTTTTACTCATAAGCCTCTTATGCTAGTTATGGATGACTTTTCCAAAGAAAAGGGAGGAAAATTAAAAAAAGTGAGATGGCAAAGATTAATTTCATATTTTCCATGCTTGTGACACTTTTCATGTTTGTGTCATACTCATGTTTTTTTTCCACCTTTGTTAACTTCAATTATCTTGTTTGGGTTTGATTGGACATTCAATTAAAGCTCAACTTCAACCTAAAGTAAAATTACTATTTGTATTTAAAAAATTATAAAATAAAATTAAGAAAATAAATCTTACAATTTACAAGCCTAAAAAAAGAAATTAAAGAACTATATTTATGAGTAAGTTTCTTGTCACACATGGTGGTTTTTCTAAAAATTTTCCTTTTGTGTCATTGTTTTTTTTTCTTTTTTTCTCTATTCTTGCACTCATCAAGAAGGTACACAAATTTATCAAACTTAAAATCCAAGTAGTGTATGTAGGTGGACAATTTATTTGAATTGATTTATTTGTCGATGGTGAAAGAGTTTTAAAACTTTTTAAATGTTTGAGATATGGTTTTACACGATGCTTGAACTTAAAATAACTTAGTGCCATAATAGTCTAGATATAACTCACCACAATATTAAAGTTTAAAATGTAATGCTAGTCATTTCTTATGAAACCAACTAGATTATGTATGTTTATGCATGTTTGATGCATAGTAGCTAAAAATTTCTTAACTTGCCAACAAGCCACAACCTACATATTTAAATTAGAATTTACACATCATTTAAAAGACTTATAAAGTTAAGTTTCATTTGGTTCAAATCGAAGATTATTAACTTTTTTTATGAGTCAAAAAATTGTAACAAAAAAACACTGAGACCATTACTCATATTCATAATAAAATAAATGAATCAATTTTAAATAAGTTAAAACATATTATTTTTCAAAACAAAAATTATAATAGAAAAAAATCGTCCATAGAAAATGAAAATGTTGTAAGAGACTCTACGTCGTAAAACTCATACTATGAAGTCTTAATTTAATTTTTATCATGTCACCTCACTTGAAAGATCTTTTACAATTTTTACTCCAATGGAAAGATTTTATAAGACTCACATTTTTATTAATGTTTTATTTAATTATTCACATAAATATGCATTTCCAAGATAGATAAATATTTTTATTTTTATTTTTATGACTCCGAGTCTTATTCTTTTATGTCATGTCAACGTACTTTAATGGGTAAGTCTTATATAATCCAATATATGACCTCTCCAATGAAGAGGATATAATAATTATATTCCTAAAAAATGTATTTCTTTTAGTTGAGAAAAAAATTATTTCTTTCACTTTTTTATTTTCTAAAAGACCATTAAAATCATAAAAAACATATGCATTATGTAAAAGAATTATAAGCATTCTCAAAATAAAAAAAATTAAATAAAAAATAAATTATGCTAAACCGGGGTGTTCAAATCGGAAAACTGAAGAAAAAACCTCGAACTATGAAAAACCAAATTTCGTTGGATTGTGTTTGTTTTGTTTTCTCAAAACTGCGTCCAAAATCGAACACGAAAAAAAAACAAACTACATGATGCATTTCATTTATTTATTTATATTTATTATTTCTAAGTTATGTTTATTTTTTAAAATATAAGTAAATTTCATTTATTTTATTTTCTCGAAACCTTGTGACTTGATTCCGTTAGCGTTTTGGAGTAAAAAATTGACCCAAGCAAACCAAACCACATTGTGCAGTTAATTTATTTATTTATATTTATTATTTAAAATACATGTAAATTTATTTATTGCAATCAAATTGTTAATTTAATTTGATTATACTTTATATCTTTTCATTTATCAATGGGAATCATTTTTTAGATTACTCAATCAGAAATCTAATGTGAAGTTGGGTTGTAGTTGACTTCTTAATTAATACTATTATGTAATGTTTTGCTTTAAATTAATCCATAATACTTTTAAACTGAATGATTGGTAAACATGATAAAAATGCAACTTTTACTTTTTTAAAAATAAGAATAATGTAAAACCATGTATTAAAACATGAGTTTATCACTATTTTTTTAAATAAAAAACTGAAATATGCATTACATTATTATTTTTATTTTAAAATTTTGTTTACAAATTCTATTTATCTACATGAATAACTGTTTGTACAGTTTATCGATATGAATAATTTTGTTTAATTATCTCTTTCAGAAAATATCATATTTAATAGGTTTGAGATTTAAGGTTTAGAATAGATTTAATATTAATTTAATTGAGTTATAGCAGCATTAACCTCACTTAATAAAAAAATAAGTTTTTTTATTGTATAAAATGAGGGTAGGCTTAAAGTTAATTACTAACAAAACCTATGCATTGTTAAGTCTGTACTTAATTCAACCTTAAAACTTAATTTATATATATATATATATATAACAGAAACATATGCATTGTTAAGTCTGTACTTATATTTTTCTAAAAGCTTAAAAAATAATTTGAATCATTATTAAATATCGTAATTAAAAATTATAAAAAATATTTTTATAATATATTTTAAATTATCTTTTCAATGTAAAAAATATTGAAAAATAAAAAGAGTAATTTTTTAAAGAAATTATATACATCTAAAGAAATCTCATTATATATATAGCACATATTTTATAGTGAATCTGAAAATCTCCAACATTTGTGAGTTCTCCCCGAGATTTGAAGTACTTTATATCCAGAACAAAACTATAATCATTATGTCGGCAAGGGTGGTCCCAAACAATATTTTCCTTTATTAACCTACACATACCCCAAAATAGATTAAATACTTTTTAGTATACAAACTAGATTAATATGTCACTATTCTTATCAATTTTTGCAACTTTATTTGTGACTAATGTATTATTTAGCATCATCGTAAAAAAAATAATTATATATCAAGCATTTATGTAAGATTGGCTTTGACTATTTCTGTTCAAATAGTTAGAGTGTTGAGCCAATTTATTAAGAAATTATTATTTTTAAATACTTAATAGTATGTTTGAATATGTATTTGATTAATTTTGTACACATTTTTTTTTCTTAATCGATGTAAAAGTCATGTACAGAAAGGATTTGTTACCAAATACATACTAAGTTGATTTGTGATTTGAGCCATGAAAATTAGTCTACAAGAGAATATGAGTCAAAAGAATATATTCTGAAGCCAAACTAGTATAAAAGGGGCATGTCTCACAAAAATATTGCAATAAGGACTTTACCTAGATCCAACGTTGTTTTGAAGTGTTACACATTCATGATATCTATTTTTTTTAGTTAAATATTTTTTTCATCCTCGTACTATAATACAAAATTAGTTTTTGTCTCTAATTCGAACTTAGACCATTCAAATGTATACATATAACATGAAAATGATTGGAATGAATTATTTTATATGTGAAATGAATATGTATAGTCTACCTACGTATCGTTTTTGTTAACATATGGGTTTTGGTTTAGTCTCTTATACTTTTGTATTTTCTTTATTTTTTATTTTTTTTAATAATATTTTTTTCATGTGATGACAGATGATTGTTGTTACTTGAGGTATCAGTCTAGCTGAGATGTCAAGTTGCATAGTGATGCCTAACATGAAAATTTTTTATAAAAAAATGATTGTTAATTTTTTTAATTTTTTTGTTCAAAATTCATTGTTGTTATGATTGCAAACTGATGTTCACTGTAACAACTCAATAGATTGATGAAGTGTAACCTCAAATTGAATCAATCTCATATATAAAATGACCTATTCCAATCATTTTCAAACTACAAACACTTGGATAATCTAAAAATTAGATCAAGAAAAAAACTAATTTCGCGTTATAGTAAAGAAAAAAAAAATAGTTAACTATTTTTTCTTTATCCAATATTAAATAAATGTATCTCTACATTTGAAAGACCCAAAATTATAATATCTATGAATTTGTATTTTGGTTGTAAGAAAAATGTAAGTTATAGTTGAGTGATACCGTGAGAAATATAAAAAGCCAATTATGCAAATAACTTTAATATTTTATTAAATCTTAATTGTCATGGTGTTATTATTTAAAGATTGAAGCATGTGAGAGTTATTGTTAGGAAGTGGATGATTGACATATCACCAATTCATAGATCTGAGCTCTAATTTTATATTTTTGGTGAACATGCAGTTAGGTCTGCGTTTAACTATCATCACAGTTCCCTCAAGTCATGCTGCTAAAAATACAGTGCAAGTTTTAATCAACACACTTTGAATTTAAAGTTTTTTTTTATATAAAAACTCTAATGTTACGAATAATTTCGAAATTTGACATTAAATAACAAAAATCATCTATTATTACATAAAAATATTTTAGAAGAGGTGTAACACGAGGATTTTCCAAAAGGTCATCCATTTTAATACTACTTTCGCTCAATACCACCTTGAAGTGATTCTCATTTATTTATTATTTATTACTGATAAAAAAAATTACATAAAAACATTATTAAAAGATATAGGAAAATTAAACTAAAATCTATATATTAACACTTTAAATAAATTTATTATTGTTTTAATTTAGTTAGGAATTATAAAATTGTTAGTAAAATTTATTAAATAAGATTTTGTTTTATAAAATGTGTCGTGCCAATGGCTTCAAGTAACATGCTTTAGAGTGAGCATTTATGCCAAGTCTGTGTTTCCTTGCAGCTTGAATGCAAATTACCTACCCGACAACGGTGGGGTACTAACTGTATTGGTCTTTATTTGCCTAAACAACATATATCGAATTTTAAAATCAATTAATTGTGTTTTTATCGACTAAATAAATATATATATGAAAATCAATCCAAACTAATCCAATTGATTATATTTACTTTTAAATTATATTTAAAGATTAGTTTGTTTTAATTAAATTACTATGCCATAATTATGATGTCAAGTAAAGATATGATAAATTTGAAATGTAAGTTATAATTCTCAATCTACACATAATCTAAACATATTTTACTATTGACTAATGTGAAATGTGAGTTATAATTTTCACCAAATAAAAAAACTAAGATGGTTTTATTAATGTTTGTGGTTCATTCTTATCTTTAAGCCTGTTTTGCTTTTAGGGTGTGGTTTGGTTGGATATGGAATGAAGAAGATGGATTGTATTTAAGACATTCATGTTTATTTTTTTTTTTAAAGAAATTCAAATGTAAGTTATACTTGTTAATCACTAAGATGTAACTAAATAAAACTAAGACGATTGTATTAGTGTTTGTCGCCCATTTTCATTTTTAAGTTTGTTTTGCTACTATGGTGTATTTTGGGTATGGAATGAAGAAGATGAACTATGTTCAAGACATTCATGTTTGATTTTTTTAAAATAAATGCAAATATAAGTTTATTTTTGTAGTTATCATGTATCATGCACCTTTCAACCATGTGAAGAGTAGAAATACATGATTAAAATTCTTTAGTTTAAAGTTTTTTTATCGAAAAAATAATGAATAAAATGGTGCACTTGGGATGCACCAATCCATATACAAAAGTGGGAAGAATTTCAATGGGAGCAAAACATACTCTCAACAAAAAATCAAGAGCAACACATAGACACATATGCACGATACAAATGTACATCTTGCCAAACAAAACACCTAAATCCAAATCATAATATTTTTTCTAGATCCCTGGAGCAGATAAATCAGTAAAAAGACACAAGTCTAAAGGAAAAGAAAGAAGCTTCACAGGATTTTCTTAGTTTCTTTTTTTTTTGTAATTCTTTTGTTTTTCCTCCACATGGAAGGCTAAACCTTTTTGGTTGATTCCATTGAGTTATGAGGTTTTGATCAATAAAGTTTTTTTTTTAATTCTCTATAGCAATTTTTTTTATGTTTTAATCTCCTGAAAAACTGGTTTTTGTGAGAGGTTGTAGTTGAACTCATGATTAACAGTCTTCCTTGTCTTAAACTTTGTTTTATTAGTTAATTAACATTGTTCTAATTAATTTCTTAAACACATGATTCAAAAAAAGGAGATAAGCATTCTCATGGAGTATATTCATGGAACAAAGTGGGTACTGATTAAACCAGTAAAGACATGCTTTACTGATGAGTTTCAAGTTGAATCAAATTGATGGATGTTCAATCCGATTTAGATCTAGTTGAGGATTGAAAAAATGAATAATATTTAGAGAGCTTGTAAAGAATTCATTATGTAATATGTTTTTCTATTTTAGGAGACAAAAATGGTTTAATTATGTATTTAGTTCCTAAAATTTGGACAATATTGACTTTGCCCTACCAAATTTAATTTTTTTTCAGTCCTTCCAAAATTAAAAAATAAAATAAAATTAATCACTAACTATGAAGGGAGAAGAGTGGATCCGCATAAATGTGATAATATAATATATTATGATAACATAACATAACAACAACTAAAGGGAAGAGTTATTATAAAATAGATGTGTCATTCATGCAACAATATATAAAATAATACATTTTATTTCTATTATTTTTTCACATTGTATGATATTTCATACTTTGTTCTATATATTTTCTCTTATTTATAAAAAAATTGTTGTACAATTCACTCTGCATATAACATTTTTCATTATAAAATGTCATATAAAATATCTACATAGTTATTATGTATCTACATGCAATCTAATACAATGAATAGATTTTTTTTAAAATGTATAAACAAATATAACGGTAAATTTGTATATACTTAGATAACATTATTTTTACAATTCTTTTCGTATTTTTCAAAAATAATTATTTAACGGTACCGAAAGAAGTTATTCAACAACTAAAAATAATTTACAATATTTTAGTTAACTCAAATCTAAGCAAAAATATTTTATTATTTAAATATTTTAAAATAAAAAGATAAATTTATAAAATTATATTTTACACTTTTAAAAAAATTAAAAAAAAATTCTCACAACCATCACATCACTAATAATTTTTTTTTTCAAAAATTTACTATAACATACATAAATCCAAACACACTCATCTTTTTCACATCTTTCTCTCAAATTTTCACACATATTCACTTAATCCAAACATAATTAGAGATTAAACAAATTTAAATATAGAAAAAAAAATCTAAAATTACCGAGACAAAAAGACAATCTTTTGCGAAAACAACATTTTTTTTTTCCATTCCAACACTTTCCAAGAACTCTCTCGTAGGCAGTTTCATTATCTTTTAATTTTTAATTTTCTATTTCTATACTTAAGATTGGTCCTACCCCTTTGTAGGAGTTTCGAGTATTAGGAAGCATAAAGAGGAATTAGTAATCCAAAAGAACTTAACTGACTACATTTTTTTAGTTTGTTTTTAACCGGTCGGCTTACATATTAAATAATAAAATATAATAAATATGTGGTAATGAAACTGTTACAGTTAGCGTTGAATAGGTCAGAGACACTTCGAGAAACACTCCTTTAATATTAGGGAGTCACTACGCATGACCCACATGTCTTTAGCAATCAGTTACTTGGTCCACACGAGTCAAGACCCAAGTCAATCTACAAAAGGAACTTCAAAAAGGGGGAAAGGTACATTTTCATAATATCAGAGAGACTTAACTAAACACTAACACTGACTTGAGCGCCAGAGTGCAATCGCAGGTACCCCACCGACTAAACGCACGCACGAAGAAAAAAAAGACTCGAAAAATTAAGTAACTACAAGCGCGACAACAATTATGTATCGACGTGGATCAACATTACTCAAGTCCACACATCCACAAAAGTACAGTTTTTGTTAGCAAATAAAAGAATAGTGAAAAAAAAAAGTAATTCGAGGTTAATTTTGTCAACTAATTTCAATGAATATAAATTAAGATAAAGATTATTTAATTTCCGATGGAGACCGACTTAAATTTGATTGATTATAAAAATAACTTTTTTTAGAGGTAAAAAAAAATAATAAAAAACACAAAAAAGACATGATTATGTTACGTGTATTTTATATGTAGTCAGTTGGTTGGTCGTTAGGTGGTTTGCTTTCGGTTGAAGGATTGTTTGTTTCGTGGCTTCCTTGACTTATCGATATCTCCGGTCCTTTTCTGTTCCAAGGTTTGACCAAATTTCCACGATTCATTTCTCCAATTACTTTTTTATTTTCTTTTTCTTTTTCTCTATTTTTAAATCCTTTCAAGAACTTTCGGAAACACAACCCAAATCAATTACTCCTCTTTATGTGAATCCCATTAGCCACACCTTAGAATATCCTTTTCTTCCACACCAAACTTCCCAGATCCACACTTCCTTTTCAACCACATCACACATTTTTCTACATCATAAACCTTATCTTATTTTTCTTTTCTCTTTCAAGATATTCTCTCTCACTTTTTCAAATATTTTTAGGAATTCAAATATCTAGCTTAATTGTTTAATTCACTTCTCAAAACATTATTTGTTGGATTTTTCTTTTAGATGATTTTAAATAAATTTAATGCAAAAAGTAGCATCATGGATCGAGTATAATATTACGTATATTGATCGTCTATACATTAATGTATATAAGGGAAAGAAAACAACTCACAGAAAGTACTTTCAATTTATATTTTATACTATACTTACTATATTTCTATGCTCTTACTGATTTGAGCGTCAGATTATCTTCTGCAGGTGGAGCCTCCACATTTTCTTGAAACCAATTCATGAAGCTTATAAGGATACGATTCGGTAACCATCTTGGAGTTTAACCGATCTCAACTGAATGTTTTAGGTTCGAGATCGTCAATACTCTTATATGAAATCTAAACCTACACTATTTTATAAGTTTTTTTTATAAATTTTAAAATATGAAAGCTATGTTTAACTAATATTGATTTATAAAGTGTTGATTAGATAGTCTATTGGATATGAAAATAATGGGGTTCATCAAATATGCTTTTTAAACAATTGGACAAATTATCTTAGGTTTTATAAGAATAAATGGATAAATTAAAATAGATTTTGAGGGTTGGTTTGATTAGTGAGAATAATCTACTATTTATAATAAGAAATGTTTTTTTATACAAAGGCAAACATAAAAGTCCAAAAAAAAAAAACAGAATAAGTTCTAAAGTATTGTTCACACTTGCTTTGAGCCATGAAGAAGAGACAATTATCCTTCACTTCAAGAATAACCCTACCACTTTGACAACTATTTTAACCCTTAAATACTCCAAATTGAATTCAAAGACAAAAATAAAGTTTTTTTTTTTTCTCTTTCTATATTCACTTTTAAATGTTCATATATGAAGACAAAAAGAAAGATTTGTCCCCCTCTTTTTATATACACTTTAAGGATTCATATTTTATACTTATACCTCTAGTTATGACTTACACATTACATTCACATTGAAGTAAATGAAAAACAAAAAAATAGTGACAATTGGTCTTTATATTCCTCTAGTCTCACATTTGGTGGATCACTTCTCTTATTCTCTGGCTTGTGCTATATAAGAAATATTCTTCTACACTTTTGAGATTTGGAAATTGAAATCGATATCTACCTATTTGAGAACATTTGCATGGTAAGAGTTGGGAAATCTCACTATATTCTTTTATTGGGTTTCCACTTTATTATATATAGAGATTATTCATGTGTTGTTGGAAAAACAATACCTCTCCATTGCTTTCATAAAATTATTTGCCTGATAGGTTTAAGATATTACATACATTTCAACTAGAAGATAATTATTATAACATTTTTTTCATTACAGAAAACTTATTTATTTATTGATTAAATGTTTGTTTATTTATTGATTTAAGTATAAATAGGACTGATAATTTCATTTAGAAGTTTAAAAACTATTTTGTTTTGTCAAATTTGGTACTAGTATTTTAAAATTAGCTGCGTTTATCATTTAATAAAATTCACACAATATATGTAATATCTACCTATAATGTATACTGTTTTAGTTCATTATTAAATGGTTTTAAGAGTTTCTGGTAAAGTCTCATACATTTAATGTTAGTGTGTTTGTTTGTCTATAAATTTGGTTCTTTTACTTCCCTTCAATTCCAATCTTGTTAAGCATTTATTTGTGAAACCCAACCTCTTGATTGTTTGGGAGCAAAATTAGGAATTCCTAATTTCATCTATTGGGAAATTAAGTCTTGTAAGGTAAGATTTTTTTAAAGTTAAATATTAAACTTATATTAAATCTATTAAAATCAATTACATTGTGTAAATACCATTTTGAAAAAAATATGTAACCTATTAGAATTACAATTAAGTTATAATTAATCATATTTTATATTTTAATATTTTTAGAAAATGAATTTTCTATTATAATTTATTACTTCACAAAAAAAACTCATGCATTTAAAAGTTATGCATAATTTGTTAGGAATAAATTATTTGACTAAAGGGATAATTAATCAGTTAAGTATTTTGAGTAAGTTTTTTTATTTCTTTAATTTCTTGGCTTTATATGTGAGTACTTTTAAGTTTTATTGGTTCGGTCAGTTAAAAAATGTTATCATTTCAACTAGTTCATCTTTTTTAAAAATATTTTGATTGATTTGGTGGTGTTTTCTTATTTTTTAGGAAATAAACAATTAGTTAAGGAAACATATTTTTAATTATAAATGAGTTTGATTATAATTATGGAATGATTATTAAATGTTGTATATTTGAATTGTTGAGTTTGTGTTTTGATATTATATTTATTTTGATATTATTGGGAGGAATTTTATGATAGAAGAAATTGAAATTTACTCGGTAAGTAAGAGAATTAGAGATATGAATATATTTATGTAATTATATTGAATTATGTGTTTGACTGAATCTATGGTGTTCCTACCTTCAAAAAAATGTTTGAGAATAATATTGTTTATGTGTTGCATATTAAGTGTTTAGATCAATTGAAAATGTTGGAAATATTAAATTTACAAATATTGTATTTTTTGTGTGTATATGATCTTGTGAAATTTACAAATATTATTTTTGACGAGATAATATCTGACAATTTTTAGTTTACATATATAAGTAATAATTGTATGTAAGTGTATTGAATGATTTTAGCAATTGCATGTAAGTATATTCAAATATCTTATATTATATTTGACGATTTAAGGTTAAATCCTAAAATAATTTACAATATTAAGTACACAACTATTATTGAAAGTTATCTATACACTACAAGAAAATAATGAAATAGAAATCAATTTTTAGAAACCTTAGTTGCTAATTAAATACCAATTTAGAAACTATTTAACAATAATATAAATTAATTTAAATTTTTTTTTTTAGTTTCTCAAATGGTCTCTAATTTAGTTACTATTGCAACTAATTATTTTGGTATCTAAAAATTGGTTTCTATTTCATAATTTTCTTGTATCGATAATAAATTTATAGAGTTGTTAAAAGTTCTTGAAATGAATCAAAATATAGTTAAGTATTAATTTGTGATGAGAAAATATGTTTAATATATACTTTTGAATGGTACATATGTGTTATTGTGTATAATTAGAGGTGAGGTTTTCATAAATAACACTTTAAAATAAATTAAATATATTAATATTTAATACAAATAAAATTATTTGAGATTATAAATTAGATATGTAAGTTATATTTCTTATGTTATATATATATATATATAATATTTCAGGTGGAGAAATGACACATATACAATCACATTACTTAAGGATAATTTTATAATATACAAAATATAATTTGGTTACAAGAATTATATATATAAAATTTACTTTTTTTTACAAAAATAAATTTATTTTATAGAATTTTTTTAAACATAAATAAAGCTTATTTCTAAATAATGATGATGTGCACACTGTTCTATTTTAATTGAGCAATTACAATTAATATAACTCAAGATGAAAAAACTTCTTTACAAAACTGGATCACATGTAAATCGAAATTAATATTTGATTTAAGATGAAATTTTAAGAGATTTTTTTTAAAAAATGAAATTATGATAAAATGTAAACTAACACCTTATATAAATCATGTTTTAATATACAAAGGTTAATATTTATTATTATATATGTACACTGAAATATTTTCATATACATATGTACTAACATATTTTTATAAAATTAAAAATATATAAATTGATTTATATTACAAACTTAACTCTTGAATAAGGTGTTATTACAGTGGTTAATAATAGTATGGTTGCATTCTTGAACACGAAATTTGATCATAGTCTCTTCATTACAAATAATAACTTATCCAATAATTCACGATATTCATTAAAAAATATTAAATTTAGAGTTTTGCATTAAAAAAAAATTAGCCGTTTTGGTGTCGGCAAAACTTTAATTAATATCCATGATTGGTCTTTTTAGTGTCACCAACACGCAATATTAGAATCTAAAAGCAAAATAAAGTTTTCAAAATAATATTATTACTTAAAGTAGGGATGATGATGGGAATTACCCCTTATTTCTTCTTCATCTAAACAAATTTATTTGTGCCTACCCATAAAACCCCCTTTCCTAATTAAAAATAAATTTGTGTACACTAACAGATATTTACAGGTATTTGAAAAAAAATTAAAAATATACTATTTTCATTTAATAAAAACAATAAATGTAAGTTGAAAACATAAATTTAAACACAATTTAGTTATTTTTTTTATAAAAACACTCTTATTTAATACTTAACATTTTTAAGTTAATAACAATCATTTATTTGTCATCCAAAAAAATATTTTATATATATATATAATAAAATATGAAAGACTAAATCAAAATTCATATATTAAAAAAAAACATGATTTAATTATTTAATTTCAGTAAAATTAATTTAAATAAAATTTATCTCATAGACAAAAAGAAACAGGTAAGTTATATAAAGTAAAACTAAATTAAATTTTTTTAATTCATACTTTCCTTTTCAACAACCTCATATAAAATACTTTTAATTTTGATGAGATTAAAAGAGCAAATAAATTCATAAAAGTATTTATTAATATTAATTTTTATGGGTAATATATATATATATATAAGAGTGTGGTTACTATAAAAAAAAATATAGTTAATACTCGTAATTTTGAGTCTCATATTAATTTTTGGTTAAAAAAATTATCATCACACCAAAAATTATAATAAAAATATAATATTTTGAATTCAAAAGCCTAATAACCTAAATGTGAAGCGAGTCCACCTATTCTAGGTTGCAATTTAATTAATACACCATGGCAATGTATAGTATATATCCCACCTCATTTAATGTGAATTAAGAACAAAATAAACACATGTGCCTATTTAGAAAACGTGTGAAATACCCAATAAATTTATTCATAGATATATACATGTAAACAAAAAATGTCTTCCAAATTCTCTCCTTTTTTTTTAAAAGGATTTTCAAATATATATTCATTACCTGAAATATATAGTTAGAAATTTGTTTTTTTTCAAGATTTTGAAATATATAGTTTAATAATATGTGTTTATTTTAATAAATTTTAAACATAATATTTTTATGTTAAAAAAATATTTATAAATTATTCGATTATAATTTGAAATTATAAAAAATAAAGAAAAATGTTTAGGCGTAACCAAAAGATATGTCGAGATGATAAGAGATATTATTGAGATTTAATATAATTAGTGTTCAGGTATCACTAATATAGTCTCATATTGTTTTTGAGATCAAAAACAATTTATATACTCTTTTCTTCTTCAGATATTTTTAAGAATAAAACTTTGACAGAACATCGATTTCCAAAACGGATAATATCTCAAATAAAAAATTAATCATAATAATACTATCTCTTGAATTTGAGGTCGAAATAAATAGAAAAAAATTGTAAGGATATGAGATAGATAAAATGAAAGATTAAGAATAAGAATGGTTTGGCCTACCAACCTCGTTCGTGGTTGCTGCCGCCCCCACGCCAACCGTGGTAGCCAATGTGTCCGAAGATTCTCAACTTTCCTAATTTCTTCCATGACTTGGAGCTGACACATCTCACCCTATCCATTCTTTATTATTCTTTTTCAATTTCTTTCTAACTTCAATTTAACATCTCCATCTATTTCAAATCCCTTTTTTTTAACCAATTTTTATGTTACATTTTTCATAAATCACATTTTTCAAATCAAAAAGTCCTACTCTCATACAAAGCATTGATGTTGATATTTTTTAAAATAATATTAACAAGTCTTATTTACATCCACTACTTTATTTTTTTAATGTATTTTTTTACAAAATCATATTTACATGCATAATTTCTAATTATTTTTTAATGTAAGGTTTACTTGCGTATGCAACTTTTATTTATTTTTTAAATAAAAGTAGTACACATGTTCAATTTCTGACTTTTTTTTATAGTATTATTAGGTGTGACGACTTATATTTTTTTTTTCTGTAACACATTTTTTAATTTTTTTTATATAATATTATACATTTTGAGAGTAATTTTATTTTTTCACACAATATAATTTTTTCATTAAATTATATTTTAAATTCTAAGATTATCAGATTTTAATAATTGCCCCCGTTAAGAAGTAATAAATAAGTATGATAGTTGGCATGTTAAAATTTAGTTAATGTTTGATCTGAAAATCTCTCTCAGAGTAGATGTGAAACGCTCCTAACTTAATAAGACTCTTGAATTGAAAGGAACAATTTGTAAGGGAATTCAAAATAAAATATTATGTAAACATTTTTTTTATAAATGTAATATTATTTATCTTATTTCACTTTTATCTTTCTTTCTATTTATTTTTTAGAATTGTATAAAAAAATAAAAAAAATCTTTATAAATTAAACTATTCTTAAATGAAAAGCTATTAAATAATTGGCCAAATTTAGTTTATTATTGTTACCATAGAAGTCAAATTAAATTAACAATAGTAACTAGTTATTTTTGCATTTTTCTTTTGCAAAACACTATAAATAATTGGGGTTGATGCATTTCATTTAAATTGCAGCTTATATTAAATATTTTTCTTAAAAAAAGTTGATTTTTCAAGCAATACTATCAATCAAGTAAAAATTATGTATTATAAAAATAAATAAGTTTATTTAATCACTATATAAAATCTTACAAGGTCTAATGTTAATAATAATAATAAAAATAAACTAAAAAATATGAATTATTTTTTTAATGAAAGAAATTGAAAACGGGAATTTATTTATATTTTTGGAATGAAGTTTTTTCCGTTATATTTTCTCTCTCTTGAATGTCTCATCCTTGGAATCAGAAGCAGATACTTTTTTGTATATAAAGGAAGCAATATTAGCATTGGTGGACATTGGCTTCTACTTTCCCTCCTCTTTCTTCAAACTCTGTTTCTTTTTCCAATCTCCATTGCTGCAACACACAGATTCTGTGTTCCTCTGCTTCTGCTACAAACACTGCAGAAACAAAAAACCATTTTCAAGAGACTGAGGAATTTTCAGAAAATGAAGTACGTGCTGGTCACTGGTGGAGTTGTTAGTGGACTTGGCAAAGGTGTTACAGCCAGTAGTATTGGTTTGCTTCTCAAAGCTTGTGGACTTAGAGTCACTGCCATTAAAATTGGTACCCTTTTCTTTATTTTCTTTCTTTTTTTTGTTTTTTTGTGGAAAAGCAAAGTGGATAAAGCATGCATGCTTTTTTATCCACCAAACTTTAAATAGTCTCTCCCAGTTTTCTTGTCAAAATTTCATGTCTTCTTCTCAGGTGACTTTTTTTGTTTTCCTTTTCTTTTTGTAAACACAACTCAAACCGTGTAAGGTTTCAAATTTTGATATTGCAGAGAAAAATTTGTAGACAAATGTAACCAGAATTGTGGTCATGAATGGTTATTTAAAGCTTTTGCATCTAAGCATGGAGTGTTAGTTAGTTAGTTAGTTAGTTAGTCCTCTCTGTTTTCCACTTTGAAGGGGTGTTGCATTCTAATTCTGGTCTCACTTTTTCCTCTGCCATTCAGATCCTTACTTGAACACAGATGCGGGAACAATGTCCCCCTTTGAGCATGGAGAAGTGTTTGTGTTGGACGATGGTGGTGAGGTACACAACTTGCTCTGATTCACTGATTTACCATGTTTTCATGTTAAGGACAAGCCCAGAAAGAAAACCCAAAAACGTAAAAAAGAAAGAAAGTTAATTGAAGGAAAATAACGTTGCCAACTTTACACAATTTCACAGAGAAGGTTGGCAAATTTACCAAAAGTAGTGTCTTGGAAAAAATAATGAAACTTGACCCTCTTTCTGTTGTAAGGTGGACCTGGATCTTGGAAACTATGAGCGTTTTATGGACATCAAGTTGACCCGTGATAATAACATAACCACTGGGAAGATTTACCAGGCAGGTTCCTTAGATTATGACGCAGATTTTGAAGATCATTTCAGATTTTTCTTCTTCCTAACTTTACTTTTCTTTTCCTGTTTTCATGACAGTCTGTCATTAATAGAGAGAGAAGAGGAGACTATTTGGGAAAAACTGTTCAGGTCTGGTTTAACCAATTTGTACTGTGTTTTTATTGTGGTGATAATTTGTTTATAAACAAAGGTTTTTCATGTTGGTCCTAATATTATTAACACTATGATGATGATGATGATGTTGATGATGGCGTTTTCATCTTTAGGTTGTCCCTCATATCACTGATGCTATTCAAGATTGGATTGAAAGGGTGGCCCACATACCGGTAGATGGAAAGACCGGACCAGCTGATGTATGTGTCATAGAATTGGGTGGAACCATAGGTACAGTGTTGAAAACATTCTTCAGTCTTCTTCACAGTTGAATTAATTAATTCATTCTATTTATAATAACGTTTATGGATGCAGGAGATATTGAGTCCATGCCATTTATTCAGGCACTAGGACAATTCTCATACAGAGTAGGTGAGTGAGTGAAGATACTTCATTTTTGTTCACAGAGCCTCTTTTTGGTGAATATCAATAATATGCTATATATTTTGCAGGTGCTGGAAACTTTTGCTTAGTTCATGTCAGCCTTGTTCCTGTTTTGAATGTTGTTGGTGAACAGGTTTGTAATGTCTCACAGCTTTTAGATCCGTGTGGAAAATGATTTAGTTTCATCTATCATGGAAAATTACTTCATTGTTGTTACTATTTTGTTCAGAAAACAAAACCAACCCAGCATAGTGTTCGTGCACTGCGAGGCCAAGGGCTGACTCCAAATATTTTAGCATGCCGCACCACAATGGTTAATCTCTCTCTCTCTCTCTTTCTCTGTCTCTGCAACAGAGAACATGGAATATTCAGTGCAGACGAATTCATGTAGTCAGATAATGGGAATAGTTAGGTGAAGATCGATGACTCACATCTGAAATGCTGCAATTTACTAAGATGAGATGTGAGCCGTCTGATTTTCATCCGACAGTTCCAGTTCACCAACCGCTTGATTGCATGAAAATCTGAATGTAGGGACAGACATATACTATGATGCGCAGATGGAACATCCTAACTGTTCTTAACTGTAAAAATTTTAAGGTTCTAACAGTCACTTGTTTCAGGTACTGGATGAAAATGCAAAGGGAAAACTCTCTCAATTTTGCCTAATTCCGGTATGAGTTTTTAAGGATAAGTGTTTTTGATGAGTATATTTGACGTCAAATCATTGTGCTGCTTTGCAAAAGTTTTCTCTACTGAAGCTTCATGTTTGCAGGCGGAAAACATTATTACCCTATATGATGTTCCCAACATCTGGAACGTTCCTTTGCTTTTAAGAGTAAGTTTTCCTCTAAAACTGCTGAACTTCAAATCATGTTATATCTGTTGGTACCATTTCTTATAAATTATATTCTTCTGGTCTATATAGGATCAGAAGGCTCATGAAGCAATGTTTAAAGTGCTGAATCTTCATGGGTTAGTCTCACAAACTCAAATGTTTGTTCTATTTCCTGGATTGGGCTTCTATGGATTCAAAGAAGTTTCACTCCTTTATTATTCTTCTGGGAAGCTTAAGTGGCAGTTTTTTTAATATATGCAGAGTAGCTCAAGAGCCTAATTTAGAGGAATGGACTTGCAGAGCTGAATCTAGTGATTTGCTTCATGAACCAGTGGGTTGCTATTCCAAAGCTGATCTATATTGTCCTTGATTTTTGGCAAAAGTTACATTTTTGTTTCTTTTTTGATTGGCAGGTTCGTATAGCTTTAGTGGGGAAATATACATGCCTTTCAGATTCCTACCTTTCCGTTCTAAAGGTGGAGTTCAACTTCATGGTTGTGTTACTGCATTATAGTTTCAAGATCTTTTAAAGAGTAAAAGACATAAGTTTATTTTCACATCCCACCCACCATAATTGTACTTATCTGTCTTCTTTATGATCTAAATATAATATAATATATATATATATGTATGTATGTATTATTTGATACTTTATTCATACTGATCAAAGTTGATCTGATATATAGTTTTAAAAGTATATTAAAATGTGAATAATTTGATTATCTTATTATTATAAAACAATCAAGATAATATAAAATTATAACTCAACTGTTGGATTGATAAAACTTATATTTTTTTATGAGGTTATTAAATGGTATAATAGTTGGGGAGAGTTACACTACACCACTATAATTTAGCTGATGTACCTTCAATCATTGACTTCAGGCCTTACTGCATGCATCTGTTGATTGTAAAAAGAAACTTGTTGTAGACTGGATTCCAGCTAGCAATCTTGAAAGTGCAACTGCAAAAGAGGTAACACCAATTATGAATCATTATATCACAAGCATGTTTTATTTATTATTGTTCATAGTAGAAATTTCATCTATATGTTATTGTTCAATCTTGCAGAACCCTGATGCATATAAGGCAGCATTGAAGTTATTGAAGGTTTCCCTCACAATCATGAAATTAACCAGTTGTTATATTATCAGTTCCCCTCATTTTTAATTATCTAACTAATCTTTGCCTTCAGGGTGCAGATGGTGTGCTGGTTCCAGGAGGGTTTGGGGATAGAGGAGTGCAAGGAAAGATTATTGCAGCTAGATATGCCCGAGAAAACAGGATTCCATTTCTTGGCATTTGCCTTGGAATGCAAATTGCTGTCATAGAGTTTGCACGATCTGTTCTTGGTGTACAAGACGCGAACAGTACTGAATTTGATCCCCATACCAAAAGCCCATACATCATATTTATGCCTGAGGTGTCTATATTTGTTCATCTCACTCTAATCATGAGAAAACAGATTGAAGAAAGTGTCCTGTTTCTTATTTTTCATTGTTTGGATTGTTTGCTATAGGGATCAAAAACACAAATGGGAGGAACCATGCGCCTTGGATCTAGGAGGACATATTTCCAGACCAAGGAATGCAAATCGTCAAAATTGTAAGTATTTTTACTGCATTCAATTTTTTAAGACATTTTCTGTGCTTACACTAGGAAATATGAAGGAGAGTAATATGTGTATGGTATGACTGCACTACAAATGCTTGCTATATGGTTTCTAACCCTTTGACCCTTCTTAGATATGGCTGCAAAAGCTTCATTGATGAGAGACATCGGCATAGATATGAGGTATTTGTGGTGCATAAAATTCTCTTGTAAATGCGAGTAGAACAGAAAATGATACTGTCATATGCAGGTGAACCCAGAATTGGTAGCTCGCCTTGAAAATGCTGGTCTTTCTTTTACTGGGAAGGATGAAACAGGTCAACGCATGGAGGTATGAACAGTCTCAGATGACTTTTTGAATTGTTGTATGCATATCCTGTGCTTATTTGCTTTGCTATGTTACAGATTGTTGAGCTACCTAACCACCCTTATTTTATCGGGGCTCAATTTCATCCTGAATTTAAATCAAGACCAGGAAAACCTTCTCCTTTGTTCCTAGGTGATTCTCTGATACATGACCACATTATGCATGCACTTTAATATTTTGAAATGTAGCTTCTAAATTTCTTGTTGGTAATGTGAAATGCAGGGTTCATTGGAGCAGCATGTGGACAATTGGATGCTGTCTTACAGAGCTCTTCAATTGTTGATAATGGTCTCTCAAAAGGAGTAGGCAGTGAGATCTCTGCAGTGAACAAAGCATACAAAAATATAACTGCAACAAAGACAGCAGCTTATAGGACTGAATATATATATGGCAGTTGCAATGGGTTGCATTTCTAAATGTTTTTGAGTTTTCAAGTTAATTGGTTAAATGTGTTGAGGGCTTTGAGTTGTGTAGGAGAGATTGTTGTACAGTGAGTCAATTGAACCTTGGTAGGTATAGAGTTTTCAGAGGATACAGAGAAGAGCTTACTCCCGGTCTTTTTAATGGGACCAGCTCATGTAAGTTTATAATGGTTTGATTGGGGAACTATGAAGCTTGTCTTATGTTTCAGGCAATGGAAGCTCTTGGTTTTGTAAAGATCTTAAGCAGTCTATAGAGAAATTCTTGTGAGCTTCAACTATTTTCTTATGTTTATTGTAATGTGAATTTTCTTGTTATAATGTTTTAGGAGGTGTTTAGTGAGTGAAATCTCAATTATTTGTTCTTGATGGGCAGACCAAAGAAATCTCACACAACACCTCTACAAATTTCTGAAACATGGAAGTGCTATAGTTTTCCTTGTCCTGTATGTAAATGACATGCTGTTCTTTGAAAAGGACATCCTAACACTGCAACATGTTAAAACATGATTGGGGAGTTGTTTCTTAATGAAAGACTTAGGCAAAGCATCCTTTGTGTTAGGAAAGTGCATATATTGACAAAGTGGCTGGGCACTCAGAATAAGGAATTACAGTGTCACATGTCATGTGTTTGTCTAAGGGACAATAAATAAGATTCCTTGTGCTTCATGATTGGGGTCTGTGACAAGATGTCTCATATGCCTTGATATATGATGTTGAGGAAGAGCTTCATTCATGCTAGCTTCAAAGTTGATAGTGATGACTCTTGATCACCATCAAGGTTTTGTGTTTTGGTGGTGACACTCTATGAACTATAAGAGTTCAAAGCAGAAGACAATGGTCAATTCTGCTACAAAGGTTGAGGGTATAGTTGCTCATGCATCCCATAAAATGGGTCTTGAAGATTTTTATCTTCCAAGTTATAATCAAGAATAAAAAAACAAATATTGAAATTTTTCTCTCCATAAACTGGTTTAGAATAGAATCATCTATTGATGAAATTCAACTAATTGAATTATAGAAGTATAAGTCACAAAGGAAGAACTCAGGATGATTTAGAAATATGTTTCGAACCTATTTTGAAAACAACAAACAACAACACAGAATTTGATTAAGGAAAAAAAAAAACCCACCAAGGAATATATGATTGGGCTAAATAATGTAAATTGAGGAGACCAAGAATCAAAGTGGAAACATGGATCAAATTCAAAACTCAAATTTGTGAAATGGATTTCGTACCAATGTTTTAAACCTTCAAGGACATTAGTTGTACAAAGAAATCGAGGATATGATTCATGCTTACAAAAATATGTAAGAGAAACAAAGAACATAAAAATCAAAATGGAATAGATGGATAAGACAAAGAATGTGAAAAACATGACCCTGAAACAATAAGAGTGCTTAATAAACTTATACTTCTTAAAGATAAACTCTCCAAAATATTTCTTATTGAGATTAAAGTTTAACGGATTCTATATTTGGTTTGATCGTGTATTTAAACACTAAAAATAAAACATAATTTTATGTGTATTAGATCTTATTAAATACAATGTATTGAGTCTAATATATTAAATGTAAGTTGTATGATTGGATAATTAATGTTATTTAATATGTGTTTCGTCTAACATACGTAAGTTTGATAACCTTTTGCTCAAACAAACACAAACATGTATTCATAAAAAACTTTTATTTGAATAGATGATAATTGTACTTTGTCTGATACATACAAATCTAAATAATTTCATAGTACATATCAAACTTGAACGAATACTGATAGAAAATGCACGCTACTTATTTTTTCAAGAAGATCTCACGAGTAATACAGTTATTATTAATAATTAATTTTATAAATTTAAATAGGTTTGCCCCTTTGTAATAAACTTTCATAAATATTAGATTATTTAATCATATTATACTTACACAATGTTTCATTATTATTTGTAGATATGTAAGCATGTATTCAACAAATATATCAATATGTTTAAGTTGTTTTTATCGACAATAAAAAATAAATAAATGTAAACCACAGATCCAACCCTTATACATAATAAAATACTTAAGTCACTCCATCATAAAAACTATTTAAGTTATCATAAAAGACCTAAATCACTCCATAATAAAACACTTAAGGCATTCACATCACTTAATATTTATTATCATGAAAACTATTTAAGTAACTGGTAAAGATCATATTTTATTCTCAAACTAATTACCAAAATACATTATCATGTCTTAATTCATCTCTTCTAATCCATTAGAGTGACTACAATTCCCACATTCATAACCAGCACTGATATCTTTAACACCTACGTTTGCTCAGAAGATTTTAGTTCTTTTCTTCTTCTAATTAAGTTTTAAAATATACTTCTTTTAAAAGTTAAGATTTTTTAGAAATTACTTTTAGTCAAATTTCCCTTGAAAACAGTTTTATAGAATCTAACTTTCTTGAATTAAAATAAAAAATATATGTTACTCTTATTAAAATATTCAATATGATAATAAATATAAAAATTATATTACTCTTTCCTTTTTTAAAACATATATAAACATTATCAAAAATACATTTTTACTACTATTTCCATCATAAAGAGGTCAATTTTAATTTCAAAATTAGAAAGTTTATTTTCTAGAGATATACTATTAATTACAAACTCCAAAAATAAAAAATTTCAACTACTTTGAACTGAATGCATTTTATTTGTGTATCAATGATAATAAGAGGGGTAAAAATGGCAATTTCAACTCAGTGAGTTCATTAATTTTGAAAAGAATTTCCGATGATTTAAATGATTTTGTTAGACTCCTTTCTTCGTAGATTTAAATAAACTAATTTGGTATTATTATGATTATCCAAAGCATTACAAACTTTGAGTCGTTAAGGGTATTTTGATGAGTTTCTTATTTAAATTGTTCTTTCATTTAAATTACCAAAATTCCTTAATGATAGAAAGTTTATTAAGCTTTAGAAAACTCACAATAATATCAAATTTTTTATTTTACTTTTTAAAAAAAAAGTCTAATAGTCATACTCATATTATACCACTGGAATATTTTATAAAATTCATGGATTCACTCGGGTGAGTTGATATTTTCTCCCTATCTGATAAGTGTAAAATTCTCCATCACTATAAGAAAATCATTAAGTTACAATCATATTTAGAAATTAAAAAAAAATTAGTGATTATATTGACTAAATTATATATTATTTTAGAGATTAAAAAAATCATTTGTATATAAAATGGTTTTTAAATTGGTATCTATTAACTACCAATTAATGTTTTAACTACTAATATTTTAAATTTTAAATTAGTTTTTAAAAAATTAATAGAGACTAATTTAGAATATAAAATAGTAAATAGCTAAAATTTTGGTAGTTAATGATTAGATACCAATTTAAAAACTATTTTATAGTTTTTTTTATTAATAATATAAATTATTACTTTAAATACGAATAATTTTTTTAATTTATAAAATAGTCTTTAATTTAGTTAAATGATAACTAATTATTTTAGTGTCTAAAATTAGTTTTTATTCAATAATTTCGTTTGTGGATTTTCTCTTTCTCACCATCTTACAAAGGATTAGAGTGACAATAAATAAATTAGGTTATATATAGATAATGAAAATAAGTAGTAACATGTATGATATTATTGATGTATTGTGGACATGCATGAATAGGATCCTTGTTCAATGTACATTGCACATTCTACTTTTCTGCTAACCCTACACAACTTAGATTTTGTTTAAATGCATCTGTTGGCAGATCAGAAGATGGTATTTGACCATTACCAAATCAATAGACTCTATTACACTTTAACTTCACCCCGTCATTGTTGCAGCATGGATCAGATAACATTCTCACAAACATCATCAGCAAACACTGAACCATCAAAAGATATCCATATCAATGGAGTTCACTAGCACTCCATCATCTTCCCACTTTATATCCTTTGCCACTGGTTCTTTTCCAATCAATTTCAGAGGAACTTCTAATGGAGGTGGAGTCTGCATCAAACAAAATAGCTCTTTCATTACTGCAATAATAAGCAGCTAAAACTTCAACAAGTGTTAGAAACATGATTTCAGTGGCTGTTTTCTTTTTCTGGTCCAAAAAGTTTAGAGGAGAGTAATTGTAATATTCAAAAACACTATTTTTTTAATCAGAGCAAAGAGTGAAATTAAATTAAGAGGGATAAAAAGGGGTATCCCAACACTTTTAAATAAACCAAAACACATTAAGAATCTCAAAAAATAAAGAGATGAACAAACACTCAAGAAGCAATAGATAGATAATGTTTGTTGCATAAGCTAAACATCTTATTCCAGCTAGTACCATGCTCATATTGGAATGCTATAAGAGTGCTTGTATTCAAAAACACTATAAGAAAATCATTAAATAGAAACTAATTTTAAAGATAAAAGTTATTATATTAACTAAATTAGATAATATTTTAGATATTAAAAAAATTATTAGTATCTAAATTAGTTTCTATTATTAATAAAATGTATAAACTAGTTTTTAAATTGGTATCTAATTAGATACTGGATTCTAGCTATCAACTTTAGAATCTAAAGTAATTAGTAACTAATTAGATACCAATTTAAAAACTAATTTATAAATTTTATGAATAATAAAAACTACTTTAAATATCAATAATTTTTTTAATCTCTAAAAATAGTATATAATTTAGTTAATATAATGATTAATTACTTTTTAATCTCTAAAGTTAGTTTCTATTTAGGAATTTTGTTACAGTGAAATAAGTCAGCATTCAATTCCACCAGTTTAACAAACCCTAAATTGGCTCCTAGTGAGATATGAATCACGTTGAGTGATAGTGATTGATTATTCTTGAGGTCCTTGAATGCACATTTTGTCAGCCAAAGTAGTCCCCACATGAGGACCTTATGGACTAATTTGGATTATGAATTCAAAACTGACCAAATAAATGCATATTTAGGGACCATTTGAAGGACCAATTTTACTATTTGTGGTAATCAGAATTTTTCTAATCATTGACTTCAAAAGAAACAACAAGGAAATTACCATGTTACGGATTAGAGGCCAAGTGATTCCACGGAAAAAAGGGTGTTGTTTGATTTCATTTGCACCAGTGGTTGAACCTAGACGACTTGTTGGATCTCTCTGCAAAAGTGCATTAATCAACTGCCTGGCTGCAAGACTAGCCTGAAAATTTTCAAAACTGTATCAGTTGATGTAAGATCAAAACAGTAGCTCAGTGAATTGTCAGAATTTATTCGGTTGGAGATAAAAACATTTCATTGTATATAAGTGGTGTAAACTCACCTTATAAACCGGTTTTATGAGGTTGAATTAAGTTTAAAGTTCAATTATTAATATATAATGAAGAGAAAAGACTTTTTGGTGGAAGAGTTTATGTATATCAGTGGATGTGAAAAGACCATTTCTTCTGTCAATGCAATGTATTATTTTCACACCTATAGAGAATTTTGAAATCAAGTACCTAAATATTTGAATGCTTATGATTTTCTACATCAGTTTTGCTACCCATTACATGTAATTTATGCAAAAACTTGTGACACAGGAACTCCAATCATAGGAAATTTATGCAAAAACTTGTGACATAGGAACTCCAATCATAGGAAATGAATTCATTCAATAATTTTGAAGTTCAACTAATTGAAATGAAGCAGTATTTTTGTGTACCGGGATGCTGCTTGGAAAGGTAAGATCCTTGTGTAAGATGTTGGAAAATGTCTTCTGTCTGTTCTTTCCTCTAAATGGTGTACGGCCATAGAGCATCTCATACAATAAGATACCTAAACAGATAGAAACAATAATCGTTGATGTCAAAAAATAATTAGTTACTAAATTATATACTAATTTAGAGATTAAAAAATTATTATATCTAAATTGATTTCTATTATTAATAAAAATTTATAAAATAATTTCTAAATTTATACTTAAATTAGTTAACTAAGTTTTAACGACTAATATTTTAGATTCTAAATACGAAACCCTTGCTAATTGAACAAGTATGAAGCGAACTCAAACCTTATGCTGAATTGTAATTAAAAGTCTAGAACTATTTGGTCAAAAGGCTCTCATACTATGTTAACAACCATTTGAGCCTAAAACTCATTAGGTGGATGAAAGGAGTAGCTTTGATACTTAATATGCCCCCTTATACAAAACCCTCTATGCACAAATCATCAATAAAGTATGCTCCATCAAAATTTTCAAGAAGTAATGATTTCTGTTACTGCTAACAGAAACACTAACTTATACTCAGAATGGTGCCAAGAAATTAACTCTATCCCAGCATGTAGAAACAAAAAAACTCCTGTTGAATTTTCCAGCATTTTCCCCCAATCCTAACAAAATAGAGCATATCTTCATAAAGCCCTCCCAAACTATCCATTTTTCATCAAATGAACTGATTCTAAGAGAGTTGGTTTCAAATATTTTGTTAATTTGATCACTGATTAGTAACAAAATAAAGCTTAAGCATAAGGGTGAAAGTGATTACCAAGGGTCCACCAATCTATAGCGCTAGTATGCCCAGCTCCAGTTATAATTTCCTGATATCAAGTACCTTAAAAAACTCAGTACATGATAATATAACAACAAATGAATAACAAAAAATGTTATTATGTATTTCTAGACTGCAATAAATGTCCTCAAGTTTGATGAAATCTATTTGAAGAGATTACAGAAACTGTGTTCAGAGAATACACATGTTTATAATGAATAGTAACGATACAGTAAGTGAAAGAGAAGAAATATAAAATGTAATCCCTAAATCAAAGCCCTACAACATTTTCCTATTTTCAAAATTATATCTTCAACAAAATCCAACTTCTTTCCAAAGTAACAGAGGTTTGCTTTTTTTATTAGAAAAAAGAATGAATAAATATAATCATTTCAGGGGTGGTTCAACCCTTATACAAACAAACCATGAAAACAAAACACACCTCTTCTAACAAACCAAGTAACAAAGATTTGTATTTTCTCTTCATAACAACATCTCTAAGACACTCTACTGATCCTATCACTTTGTAAGGCCTTTGGGCATGAAGCTCAGACTACACACAAGTGTAGAGAGAAACAATTCATGATTCTAAAAAATGGAAACTATTACTTAAGCATCATCTAAGATACTCCAATTTTAAATCTTCAATTTTAACATGAGAATTCTATTTTTTTTAATTAAAACTGAGTGAGGTCTATGTGACTTCAGAAATGAGTGAGATTTAAGCTTTAAACATTAAGGGAAATCTTTTTTTTGTTCAGTTAGATAGTATGAAGCAGAATTGAAAATCACCATACAGGGGCAATATATTCTTCAGTTCCAACAAACGAGTTTGATTGTGTAACTGGCTCTGCAACGAGTATTGGTGGTGGTCCACTTCGTGATCTTCTTTTACCAGGTAATGCTTGCTTCACAACCTGTGAAAATGAATTTTAGTTTTTTTCTTTATAAAAGATTTCATGTTATGCATCACTATGCAACTTGACATCTCAGTTATGCTGACATTTCAAGTAACAACAATCATCACATGAAAAAAATAGTATTAAAAAGAAAAAAAAATACACAAAAATTATACATACGTAAACTATACCTATTCATAAATAATTCTAATAACATACTAGATGGAATCTGACAAAATATCATTTGTCAAGCTGAAATGCAACCCTAGTACATCAGTTCCTTTACTTACCTAAAGATGCAACCACAGATAAGGGAATCGATTAAGTTTCTTAGCTATGGACACCATACATGGCAAGACATACTTTTCATGTAGTGATGGTTAAGAAAAGTGCCATTACTAGATCCCTTTTGACTCTTAAAGAAGAAAATAATAACAAAATCATTTTGTTTTTAAATATCAGTAAAAAAATGCACATTTTTTTCCTAAAATATGAGAGAGAGATTTGAAGCCTTGGGTAACACTTTTTCTACCACAACTATAGTTCATTGGAGAAGTGTGACACCAATTAATTTCATATATTGGTCAAGAATTTCCAATAATTTATAGAAAAAATTGAGCATGTTTATGCAGGAAAAAGGATACGTACCTGGGGTTTACACGATGTCATAGATGATAGATCAAAATCAGTTAATACAACGTGACCATCCTTCTGAAGTAAGATATTTTCAGGCTTTAAGTCACGATAAATTATACCTAGACAGGTTCAACAAAAGAAACCAATATTCAGTATCTACTTTTTTCCTGTAGCAGACAATGTTATAAAAAAAATGGAACGGTATGATTAAACACAAAGATAAGACAAGAAAACCTTGAACACTGCTAAAATACATCCAAAAATTGTAAGAAAAGAAAAACATCCCTAACCCCAAAACCAGCAAGATAGGAAAAATATTCGGATACAAAATGGTTGCCATTGTTAAATGCTTGTCACTTTCTTTTTCGAAATTTCAGTTGAACCTAGTGTGATTTATAAGGTTTTATCCACACGTTATTTTGGTCCAGCTCTGTCTCCCTTGCATGTACTGTCACAAGAATCAATAGTTGTCCCATTTAAAGAAGCTTGATATATCAACCTCATCACCCTCGTATTAACTATTAATGGTAACCATAGGTGGTTATTCCAGAGCATGAGGTAGAAAAGGATCCAAGTGAATCATGTCCTACTTCTACAACAAACCTGCAAAGTATGTTGATGATCTCTCTAATGGGCATGTAGACCATAAAGGTAATTCCGGATGATTATATTAACCATTTTCAAGTTTATCTTGTCACAAGGATATAACCTATGTAGCACAGTCACAGAGATACGCATAATCTCTAAAATGTAGGACACGGTTATGTGCACAAGTATGTTTCAGTTTTTTTTAGCAGAAAAATGTTTCTCATGGCTGGTTCAAAAATATTATTCCTTATTTTTATAATCATAATAAAAATTTATACAACAAAATTGATTTAAAAAAATTAATGTATTTTTTCTTTTTAAAATTGTGTTAGAACTGTGCTAGAATTATAAAAAATCAAGCAAAATATTTTTTGAATTGGACACTTCATTTATACGTGTCTTACAAGTGTCGGTGTTTGATACGTGTGTCCGATACAGACACACCATTTAAGAAGAGTGTCCGAACCTTGTAGACTTAGACATATAACTAGGTGGTCCAAAGCGAGGTGCTGCTAAGGTGTAACAGTTTTATACCCTTTATGAGAGACATTGAAAAGCTACACTCCGCTCAAGAAAAGAATTTTAAAATTGTATTGTGATTTTGTATTAATTATAATTACTATGCAAATAGACAGAATCAAAATCAATAAAGTTTAAAGCAATTAAACTGTACATTCTGTTATATGTCGACTATCTGTGATAAGTAACATAAAACAGAACGTGCTGCTGTTAAACCATAAGAGAAAAAACTAATACAGCAACAAAACTAATTAGCCAAATCAATGCAGCATGTGGCATGAAAAATGAAATAGAGCATGCCATCCAGAAAAATAGTAAACAATTCAAGTGGCAAAACCTACCATTCCAAAAACAGAATAAAATCGATTCAAAAAACAGTAAGTGTGGCACTGAAAGTGCCTAATAGGTATAACAAAGAGAAAAGTAAATAAAATGCTTAAGAATGCATATGAAACTAATCAAATGAAGATATACTGAGCAGCAGCTTACCTAGACAGTGGAGATATTCCAAGCCAATGACAACCTCTGCCGCATAGAATCTGAATACATGAATGATAAAATTAACAAAAAAGATAACAGTCTGCATTATAAATACATACATACATATAATAGGTGTTGCCCAATAACCTGTATGTATGTATACATATCATTTTTAATTAGTCAAGGTATAATATGTCGAGGTTGATGTATGTAGTGAGTAGTCAATCTCATTGTGTTATAGAAGAGTTGTTGGCCTATTATGTGTTATTGGGCAACACCTATTATACTTAAAAAGAAATGATAGAGTTTATTTATAGCAACCAAATGATGGCTTCGTGATTGTCTAACTGAACATTTAGCATAACATTCTCAGACAGGAATCTTCTAAATCATAAATATTGAAAACTTAAAGTATTCATAAGGCCTAAGACACTTGACAGATAAAAGTAGGAAAGCAAAAGTACCTTGCTGATTCTTCTTTGAAAATCTTCATTGGTTGTTTGTCAAGCAATGCAAACAATTCTCCCCCGTGGCAGAAGTCAGAAATCAAACATACATGTGTAGAAGTCTGTTGAGACAAAGAAACTGTTAGAGCAATTCAGATGGGAGCCCTAGTTATTAATTGTTCAAAAGATTCTTCCCTGCTTCTAAAGGATACTTAATGAATTATAAGTTGTTTGTTAGCACAATATCTTGACCAAACTTTACACTTCAGTTGTCTCTCAGTCCAGCATAAAGACAGATGAGTTATATTTACCTGAAATGAGGTGTAGAGTGTTGGAAGAAAAGGATGATCCAATAATGAAATAATCTCTCTTTCAATGCATGATCGGTGAACCTGTAATAGTAATCAGTTAATCACACAAATATATTCCAGCTAAATATATTGAGTGAGATAAGTTAAATATTTCTTTCATGAACCAAAAAAAGGGGTATTAGATTGCGAAGAAACTTCAGCACACAAGCCTAAATTAACATTTTTTACTTATATTTGAGTGTTTTTCTTCTCAGATGCTGATAACCAAGAATACATTAGAGCCATGGCTTTTTGAGAACCATTAGTTCAAGTCTCAACATTCATTATTGTGCTATGCATTTGTGGTTTTTCCTTTCAACTTTATCTGCACATAATTTTTGTAAAGCCAATTTCTTCATTCATATTTTCATTTTGAAAACTAGCAGATAAACTATGCTGTAATGCAGTCATCATCTCTTTCGTGGGAGGCATGTATATTGTTCAAATTAGAGGGTTTAGACATAAGATGAGGAGAATACATAAACAAAGTAGTAATGAACAAACCCATGAATTCATAGCAATGGCGTGATTCATAACTTATTCCCACTTTTCTTACAGAAATTACTAATTTCAGCTGAGGAAAAAATGAAAGTAAAAAACAAAAAGCATGTATTTTCAAAGTAAAAAACATAGAATCTCTAAGAAGAAACTAGTGACTCTTACATATCCAGACCTTATTACGATTTAGCATGACAGTCTTTTCCATTGCTTTCATTGCATATAGTTCACCAGTACCTTTGAGTTCCACCAAATGAACACTGTAGCAAAAAACACAATGATGGCTTGATAAATTATCAGAGAATTTTTATTCTATGATACTGAATTTTTTTCGACCACAAACAGAAAATAAAAAGTAGAAAATTTGAGAACATCTAAATAAGGGATCAAGTTAAAGATGTAGAATGGAGGGGTCATAAGAAACCTGCAACAACATCTAGAAAGAGGAAACCTTGTGAGGTGTTTTAACTAAGAAAGTGCTAAATGGAACAGATATGTTTTCATGAAAACAACTTTGGAAAATAGAAAAATGAAAAAAAAGATTGTTGCCTTTCTCAGTAAACTCACTTTTCTCTCTCTCCAACCATGATTAGTTATTCATAACAACTTTAGAGAAAACCATTTGTACAAAATAGCTTATCGATTAATGTTTATAAAATCAGAGACCAATTTAGGAAACACATTTGTACAAAGAGCTTCTGTGTGACATCATATTGGCTGCAAGGTCTGCAGATGAATGTATTAAAGTATAAACATTATGAAAAAATGTTACTTCTGACAACTCGATAGTCAAATGCACCAGTTTACAACATTTCAAAATTTCTCCACCTTTCACATGAACTCACATTTCAGTACAAAATTGTTTTTCCTTCTACTTTTAGTAGATTTAATCTGGAACAAACATTATATTTGAAAATGTTTTGACTGTTATAGGGACTTGTGTAAAGGAAAGGAGCATTTCGAAATTGAAAGTGCAGAGTTTAACAAAACTATTAGTTTAGGCTTCCAAGATTCTAGAAAGGGAAAAATTGTTAGTGAGGATTCTTTTATTCAATGCAAATATTTGATACAAGTTGATAACAAATTCTACCTGCCAGTATCTCCACAACCTAGTGGCCTTATGGGCACAAAATGTTGGAGGCCAATTTTTTCGCCTCTTGCAACAACCTGAAAGAATCAAAGAAACAAATTAACCAAAATAAGGCATATTTTTACATCAAACCAAAATTCAACAGTATTCTATTCATGAACTCTATATGTAAAACAAAAATGTAACAAAAATCAAATAATAGCCATATCTCAATCCTACCTTCTAAATCTAAACAATAACCTAATACCTACTCTTTATCTAAACAAATACTTTAAGGATTGAAACATAGCATAAACAAACCCCCAAAAACTAATTAAAATTACCAATATTTAGGCATATATTCTCAAGGCATGGAAAGGAAGTGAAATGCATGAATGGGTTGGTACCTTTTGTATTGCTATCCAAGAAGGATTATCCCTTTTGTGAGGTCGTGGAAAGACAGGTTGGGAATGAATTGCCCACAAATCTTCTGGTCTCTGCAACATAACATATTCATTTTATATCAGCAAATATAACTGACAAAAAATACCATAACACTCTTCTTCAAATGACACAACACAACTATTACGAACATAAAATAATGCATTATACACAGGTAACCCAAATGGAATACCTTACCAAGTTGGCATCGGGAAGTTCTCGGACAGCTTCATCCACATTTTCTGCAGTTGCTTTCACCTAATACCAGAGGCAAATGATGAAGATAAGCAAATAAAGTATGTAAAGAAATTTACAAAGAGGAACTGAATTTTATACTGGGATTCTAAGACAAACTCATGGTGAATAGCTTTTATCTAGATATTAAGCATGCATTGCTACTAAGTTCTACAGCAAAACAGAATAATATTACTTATATGGTGGGAAAATATAGACCCTATGAACAAGTCGTGCAGTCATGGATATCAAAGAACACAATTGTCTTTTATAATACATTACAGAAATTTTTTATATTGAATAACGGTTGTGCTAAATACATGTTGATAGTGTTCAAGAAAACATCTCAATAAGGGAAGTTTTCAGTAACTCAAGTTTTGTTGACATATAGAATATACATATTCATAGGTTTAAGAGCATCTCACAAAGTAAAATATAAAAGCAAATCATCTCACACCAGTAAGTAAAAAGCTAAGAGTGAAAAGACAATACTCACCAGCTTGGCACTCTGAAACTCAGTTGTCTCAGACAGGCGGTTTTTTAAGGGTTCCACATGATCACTTCCATCTAGTTGAACGCCAATGAAGTATTGAAGTTCACCCTAAATACAAATCGTTCAAAATGACATGAAAAAACTAAAAAGGGGGGAAGACAATGTATTGCTCAATAGATACTTTATGCTCATGACTCAAATTATTTGTTTTCTTGCATAACAATTTCACAATCACCTTTTGGTCACGCATAGGTTGCAGGTGAAACAAATTCCAAAACTTCTTTCCTACAAAAAGATTGAACATGTAAACAATAAATAAACAAAAAGGGTGCTATATTTGAAAAATGGAAACATATTACCTACATCAATCAATTGCCACCAACTTTCAAAGTACAACTTTAAATAGAAAAAAATGAATAAAGAAAGTGTATGATTGAAGTACAACTGGGAGGAAGGACAAATCATACTCCAATGAAGAGAGAAAGTCAGAAGTATAGATATAATTGACCAGTTATTTACCACTCTTAGTATAGTTGATCAACTGAACAGTGATTTCCCTCTGTTCTCTGATAGCATCCCTTATCCTTGAAACAGTTGCCTGGTCTGTCTCTGGTCCTTGAAGAAACCTATGCAATGAATGAAGTAACTATCGTATTATTGGCATTGCAAACAAAATCTTGCATTAAGTTTATCGATGTAAAAATGTCAGAAACAGGACATGATATCCTAATGAATAAATTTCTACAACTAAATTGATGATGTATTCTTCTTTGAAAGACAAAAGTACAGGATTACTCAAAAAACAATCTTCCACTACTATAAAGGTGATTGACACATTCCTTACTTATCACTGCCCTGGTTTATGAAATTTTATGTCATGCATTTCTTTTATTGACGTGAACTTCTAAATGATAGAAAAAAATACTTGCAAACGACAGAGAACTACACAATCAGGAAAAAGTAGACCAACTTCTGTAGTTGGTAATAAACAGTGTCATACTGAAATGACAACCAATCTATTAAAAGTAGACAGAAATCTATCAGAAGAGTGTTTCTAAAAGAGAAGAGAGCATAGAAGAAAAATGAAACTTTTTGGTATATGAAGATAGTAAAGTTTATACCGACAATTTCGTCCCAAAATTTCTTCTCTTGTATATTCCGTAAGTTCAAGAAAGCTATCAGATGCAAATATCTGCACAGAAAGCAATAATAGTACTTAAAAGCTATTTTCAACAAACACAATAAGTATATATTCTGCATACACATACTACATGTCTTTTTTTGTATGTATGTGAGTGCGTGTTCCAATGGCTATTACCATTTCCAACAGCTACTAAATAATAGGAGCAGTATGTTTGGAGTAAAATGCCAGCAACAGATTACCTAAGATTTTGTGCAAACTACTACCACTAGGTCCACCCTGCAGCAGTCTTCTATATCCTAATTATTTTGTTTGCATAATTTCTAAGGAATAAAAGGAGGTAAAGCACAGAGAGAACTAATGGCATTTTAGTTAAAATAATTTCATTAAAATAATTCTTCTTATACCCATAAATAGAAAGAGAAACAAATATAAACATTTTACAAGAAAAACTTATGACATTTTTGCACAGACATTTTATAACGTTGACAGTATTTCATTAAAATAGGAGTATTCATTGAAAGAACTCATGAAGAAAAACCATTTAGCTGCTTGACTCGTCAATCACTATGACTCTCAAGATTGATAGGTTTTTCGCCATAAGAATATTATAATAGATAATCAAATTTTCCATTATAATACAAAATTTTACTTCAATAAAGAAGGGGATAAACAATATATTTTTCATCGCATGATGAAGAATTTGTTATAGTGATGAAGACAATTTAACTAGAAGAGAAGAACACAGGCAGAGGATAAAGTGTCTCCTGAGGAAATCAGTTTTCTTTTATATTTATTATTACATGAACCACTCTCCCAAAAAAGCCCAGTTGTTAGTAAAAAATTCCTAAGTGGGGGAGAGAACTAGATTAAATTCCAGATCCATGTCATGAACCAAGTTTCCCAAAATTATAAGCTATTAGGTGAATGCATATGAATAGTTTTAATATGTACTAAATATCTAGCCTTTGTCAAGGACCAAATCTCCTAAAAGCTTGTGTTTTTAATTGGTGTAGGACTGTCTGAAAATGGTTCTATATCTTTAACACATCCCTTCAAGAATCTTTTGGACTAGATGCATGGACATGCACTTGTCACTTAAGAATGGGTGTGACAAAGAATGAAAGCCTAACATACTTGGCCATACATCCTCAAATACCATGTCAAGGACAAACTCTCCAAAAGCTATAGTTAATATGTGATCATCCAAAACTGCTTCTATGTCTTTAATGAACAGTATATAGATCAAGCAACCAAGTTCACTAAGGGGGGTGAGGCACCTGTTGTTGAGCCAAAGAGAAAAAAATTGTCTTACAATTGGGTTATCTGGCAGTCTAGGATCAGAAATCACGAAGTTCTTTTCTATCCTCTCCAATGTGGTTGCTAGATCAATTCCCTGCCTTATGTCCCTCTCTCTTAGTGAGTGCTCCCAATTGTTCGACCACTCTATTTCTTTGGTCATCAAAACCTCAGGTTCAACAATGGTCTTCTCCTCATCTCTCCCAGCAGAACTCTGTGATTTCCCTTTAAAACTGCAATAAAAGGAAAACATTTCAATTTCAAGAACATACAATGAATTTAAATTTGTGAGGTAAACATTCACTATAACCCAATAGAGATAGCTAGTGAACCGAATGTGAGCAAAACAGAAAAGCTTTCAAAATATATTTTTTAGCAGCCAGTTAAGCATTTCGAAAATGAGAATTGATTTTGGCTAAACTACAAAGAAATCAATACCCCTTTAAAGAAATCCGTCCTGATCTTGATGTCCTGCTCTTTTCCTGATTAGAACTCATGCTTTGGATGTTGAGTGGAGAAGGTTGTCGACCAGGTGTGCTTGTATTCCCAGCATCAGCAGACTTTGGCAAAACAAAATCAAGATTCATTTTCTCTTCCTCTTCTTGCTTGGAGGCAGTATCATCATTCCTTTTATTGATAATAGATTTTGGGTCCTTAACAGTTTGGACAACCTCGGTGATGGAACCCATAGCTGTCTCCTTCTGACGAGCTGATAAAGGAAATTCAATGTTACATATAAACTCAGAACCTCAGACATTACTAAAAATGGCTCAACATATTACCATCATATCGAATTAATGACTTGGGTAACCCATTTGGTCGTAATGCCTTTTCATTCACTCCTTCAGTGTATTTGCTCACCTCAACCTGCATTCTGTAGTAATAACAGTGTTAAGCAGTAAGCATATTTCAGCTGTTACAAACAAAACTTGTTAGATAGTTAGAACTCACATTCAACATACAACCATTTTCCCTGAAAGCACATTACTAGATTTCATAGTCTTAGAATTTGTACAGGGATCATATCTGTTCTCTTAAAAGCATTGCTTCACTTTGCTTTGGGGGCATGGCATGTTCTCTAGATCGTTTAAACCATTTGAACCAACAATTTATAGATATAAGATTAAAATAGCTTCCTTTATAGTCCAAAAACAAGCCATGGTCATGTTTTGCCTAGCAGCAAAGCATTTAAATTTAAGTTTTGAAAAGAAAGAAAAAGGAAATAATGACTAAGCATGGTTAAAGATTAAATGTGTTTGGTTTGTCATTTGAAACCTGCGAAACCATGTTTTGGAAAAAAATATTGTCTCTTGTAGTTTACACCCAAATCATGGTCCTAGAATTTCAAACAGGAAACCAAACGCCTTATAATTCCTAAAAGCTTCAACAGTTATGGAAATACCCAAGAATATTATCAAAGTACATGGGTACTAAATTTGGATAAGAGAAGTTACGGTATATCATCAAAAGAGAATGCTGTAGATTTTCACAACAAACTCACATAATGCAAAATGAACCTGAAGAGTTGCTTTTGTCATGAGAAGGTAACGCATCAGAGAGTAAAGAGCTTCTCAAATTCTAGCACTCCTCTTTGAGATGTTTCTTCTATACTCTATTGTCTTGAACTTAGCAATTCAAACATGCCTTTTGGAAGTGCTGTCATTATATTTGCTAATTGATCTTCTTCAGAACTGCGATGCTTCAATCTGATTTAATCTGATTTTTCTACTTCCCGGTATTTAACCTTGATATGCTTTACTCTTCCATGTTAAATAGGATTCTTTGCAATTATCATAGAAGACTTTTTATCAACTCTTAAAATAACTGCTTCTTCAGAGTAGTCTTGAAGATTTACCTTCCACTATTAGTGTTTTCCATTGCCTATAATGACTTTGGACATGTATGCCTTGTTTAGCTCTTTGAAGATGCTAGCATTATGAGTCATGTGGTTTGTTTTCCACTATTTATTAGCCAAGTTTCTCTGTTTTTAATTGTTGAGTAGCAACTTGCAACAAAGAGTTGTTCCTCCCTTTGGTTGTGTTGTTGGACAGTCTGAGCAGTTTATCCTTGTTGGTTTTGTCTATTTCTAGAGACTTTCTCTATATTCCCAACTTGGTTACAAACTCTGCAACTAGCGTCTGGTTTGTACCAACAAAAGTTCTCAGTATGGTTTCTCCTTTTGCAATAGGAGCAAGATGGAAACTTCTCCCATGTTTTTCCATGCTTCTTTGATCCTCCAACTTCTTCTATCACCAAAAAAAATTTCCATTGTTGGATTTTACTTTTAGTCTGTGCTACTAATTTTGTCATTGTTATGGAGAAATCCTTATTATCTTCTAGAGAGGAGATTTTTTATTCAAAGTTCTAAGGAAGACAGACCAAGATTTTCTCCACTGCTCTTTGATCACTTAGTTCTTCACCAAGCAACCTTATACATGTGACCACCTTCATGAAACAGACAATGAACTTTTTGACAAATTCATTGTCCTTCATTTTGACTACTTCAAACTCTCTTCTCAGATTAAAACCCTACATTCTCTTCATTTTATCACTCCCTTGAAACTCCTCCTTCAACTGATCCTAAACTTCCTTGGCAGTTTTGAGAGTAACGATCTTGATGAAAATATCATCATGTAAAGCTACTTGTATGATGGCAAGTGTTTTTCCTTCCTTTGATATTTTATCAGTGTGACTTCTAAGTTGTACTACTGTTGGATTTTCAGGTAATGAAGTTTGAATTTGAATACTACCATCTTCTGCTATATCTCACAACCTTTGAGCTTTTAGGCAAGTCCTCATCTTTGCAGCTCACAGATGAAAGTTTTCACGAGAAAAAATGGGAGGTGAAGGTAGAGAATTATTGGAGGTCATTTTTGTTTAGGAGAATTTTTATGTGTGGTTTTTCTCTTTGACTTGGGTCTCTCTTTTTTCTTTTTTTCTTTTGTCCCTCGAAGAAAATTTAAGCTTCCATACCATGTTAAAGTGTTAACTTAAATGTGGAATAAATTTTGAAATTTAGATACGAGAAGGTATCACATAATACAAAATGAAGCTCAAGAGTTGCTTTTGTAAACATACAGAAAATAAATGATAACAAAGATGAGAAGGTAACCTATGAAAGAGTAGTAAAGTTCTGAAATTCTAACATATTTGAAGCATAAATAATGAACAAAACCTTGTTCTAAACGTCCACTTCATTATTAAAAAAAGGAGGGATCTAGTATGCAGTCCTAATCACTTTATACTAGTTGTCTAAGACACATTCTCTTAACCTTGAGCTATTAAGCATAGTTCCAAGAATGATTCTATATTTCTAAACAAGCTTTTTTGTTTCAAACATTTGGTTTGGTTAACATAAAAGCTAGGCACAGTTGTAGTTAACCAATTGGACTTCCCTTATCAAGTGAGCTTCAGTAGAAATGATACAAGAAAAACCAGGTAGGAAGGGAAGGACTGACCCAATGAATTTGATAGTATTGCCTTTATCATCTTTGATGGGGGTGACAGTGAGAAGATTCCAGAATGGAGTTCCATTTTTCTTGTAGTTTAATAGTCTGCCACAATAACTTCTCCCATTTCTAATTGCATCACGAATTTTGTCCACTTCATTCTTGTCTGTATCAGGTCCCTGAAGAAATCGACTGAAACCAGAAATTGGCTGCTTGATTAATAAGTATGTATTTTTTAGTCAAACACCTTCTAAAACTAGCATCAATTTTGCATGTGCATAGTATGTTTTCCTTAGTTAACTACTTTTGTTGAAAATGGCTAGATATAAGGGTGATTGAAACAATTACAAGAAAATCGTTAAATAGAAACCAGTCTCAGAGACCAAAAACAAAAAATAATTAGTTGTTATATTTACAAAATTAGATACTATGTTAGAGATTAAAAAAATTATTGGTCTCTAAATTAGTTTCTATTATTGATAAATGATTTCTAAATTGGTATCTAATTAGATACCAACTTTAAAGTCTAAATAATTGGTAACTAAAACTTAGGTAGTTAATTAGATACCAATTTAGAAATCATTTATCAATAAGATAAACTAATTTAGAAACTAATAATTTTTTTAGTATCTAATTTAGTCAATATAGAAACTAATAATTTTTTGTTTATAAAATTGATTTTTAATAAATGATTTTTGATATATAGTTTTTGTAAAGGCAGGGCATGCTCACCAATTCCTTCCAATAATCTCCTTTGAAGAATAGCCGGTCATACTGAAAAAGCCACTACTGGCATACATGATTGGGCAGTCTGGTTTTGTTGCATCTGAGACAACAAATGTCTGTTGCAGTGTTGCCAATGCTTCCTTCAACTCTTGTGACACCCTTGGGAACAATCCAGATGTTGAATCAGATCCAAAATTTGACTCCCCAGAAGTCCTTGTTGATTCAGCAAATCTATCTGACAAGTTTCTGGTTCTGTCACCATCAAAAGAGGCACCAGTATTTTCTTCCCCCATTGCTCTGAAGTTCCCAGTGTTCACCACAACACCCCATTCAGCAGCTCTCTCAGCTATGGTTGCTTCAGTTAAAATCTGTTGATCAGAAGAGGACTTCTCTTTTAGATGATTCCTCAAGTAATTGTCTTCAGTTGTACTTTTATCCTTCTTTGCTGAGTTGCCATCAACTGCAAAATTAGGCTTCCCAGCAAATGCCATCCACTTGTTGGCAGATTCCTTATTGCTTACCGAATTAGAGAAAGCAATTGCAGAACCTCCATCCAATTTCACAGCTTTTGTATCACCTTCCTCTCTTCTGATCCTCTGCTGAGCAACATTTTGACTCTCACGTAATTCAAATATTGGAAATGAATCTGTCTGATCACTGCTGCCATCAGAATCATGCTTTGTAGATACCTTCACTTTCTCCATTTATGAGTTATCTCTGTTGATGATAACTACGGACCAAAGGGTAACACCAACACCTACCAAAACCAAAAATTTACACAAAAATAATTATGCATGTTCAGTCTCACTAAGTCTGAAGTAATGGTCATTAAGGACCACAAAACCAAGTTCAATCTTCATGGCAAAACCATACAGAGACTTCTAGTAATATTAAATGCAGAAAAAAAAATACTAATGCAGATAGTTTTATCATGGTAGCAAGGTTCAGTTGGAATGAGAAAGAATTAATGAGTCTAAGTACATAACGTACATGCAATAAATAAAACATGAAAAGAACAAGAAAAGTAGCCAAAATTCACCAAATTGTGCAGAAAGAGAGAGAGGGACAGAGTTTCCTCTGGTAAAAGTAATCAGTCTCACACAGTTTCTGTAGGAAAGAAAGATTGAAACGTGAAAACTTTGTAATGAAAACATGAAAATGGTGTTGTGATTGGGTTGGATAATTAACCTGTCTCTCTAATGTCTTTCCGCTTTCACTTCATGTTGGACCTCAAACAGAAAAGATAATGTTGGAGGTTCACATACACACAATAAATACGCCCCAACATTTTGCTGAATATTTTTCTTTAGGAAAACACAGAATATTCTTGAGGCAAAAGCAAAGGTGTAATATCCATTTCATACACCTTTATTTTGTCCACCTTCTTGGTTGGAAGTAACCAAAAGAAATAAAACAAAATATCCCATTTTTTAACGTTTGAAAGTCACTACTATTGACATAGATTTCATCAGATTCTACTTTCTTCATGCTCACTGGTTTTCACTTGAACCTCTAGTAAATTCTGATCCTTAAAGTGTAAACAGGTATTCATATTTGACATGTAAGACTCAGACATCAAATTGTATTTGTTTTGACAGTTAAGGATACATCAGATTCAACCCTCATAAAAGTTGTCTGCAATATATAGTTTTGGAGGAAAATCATCCTTGAAAGTAGTAAAAAAAGGGGAATTGAGGAAGTGGGGTAGGGAAAAATTGTGAGGCCAGAAAGGATTTGGCGTGGCACGTTATTGGAGATAAATTTCACTATCAAAAATAAATATTTGGGTTCCCTTGAGAAAGATGACAAGTGGGAATAATAGAGGGGAAGGTGTTATGTGGCAATGCAATGTGGTGGTAGAAAGTTCCACGACAACACAACCAACCATTATCATGTCATACAGATACCACGTGGAACTGATTACCCTTTGTCTCACAACACACACTCTCACTTCATCACATTTCCACAACAATTCATTAACACCAACCTAATTTTACTGTAAATGCTCATATCTTGCATTAGATTATAACTCAAGACAAAAACAATTTTTTTACTGTAATAATAAAGCAATTTTGTAACTAGTGATGATATGTTTACAACTCCTCACCAGATAGATTAAATGATTTTTTTGTTAAAATAGAATAATTTTGAAATTTCATTGACTAAATCAGAGCATTTTCCTCTGGGACTAAATCCTAAACTCTCTTTGACATTGTCAAAGGAACATTTTCTTTTTATTTTCTAATTTTTTTTGCTATTGTCAAAAGTAATATTTTTTTTATTTTCTATTTTTATACTCTTTATTTTCTAAAAAAATTATTAGATAGAAACTAATTTTAAAGATCAAAATAATTAGTTACTGTTTAATTAAATTAGAACCATTTTATAAATTAAAAAAATTATTGGTATCTAAAATAGTTTCTATTCTTAATAAAAATTTATAAAATGGTTTCTAAATTGGTATCTAACTATTAACTATCACTAAAGTTTTAGCTACTTACTACTTTATATTCTAAATTAGACATTATTAGTCTTTTAGAAACTAATTTAGAATCTAAAATATTAGTCTCTAAAACTTAGTAGCTAATTTAGATACAAATTTAGAAACTATTTTATAAATTTTTATTAATAATATAAACCACTTTAGATATGAAAAAAAATAATCTCTAAATTTGTATCTAATTTAGTCAATATAGTAACTAATTATTTTTTGTCTCTAAATTTGGTTACTATTTTCTTGTGGGGATTGTGTTGAACTCAATTCTACTTTTTTTACTCTCTTATATTTATTTCCTTCTAATGATTTTTTAATATATAATAGTGAAAATTTATTATTTTTATTTACTTTCAAATACTTCTTTATTCTTTTGGAGAAATTTAGTAAAAAGTTCTTCAATTAAAGATATTAGAAGAAGTTCAAGTTTTTGAATCACGTAAAACTTAACAATCTACACCTCTTCTTCTTATCAATATTTTTCATGTTTCCTTCTTCCCAACAAATTTTCAATGTTCACAATACGCAATTCATCACTGCCTCTATGTTTTCAATTTATTCCAAACTTCATCTAAAGTAACCTATGAATGGTCCATTCTCAATCTCAATTGATTTTCATGAACCTTTAAATTATTTCATGTTAAAATATTATAATGACTATTCAAAATAAACATTTAGCATGTATTTGAATTGAGGAGTGAAATGAGGATGGAAAAGAAAAGAAAATAAGAGTAAAAGAGTATAAAAGAAGCTTGTTTTTATTAAGAGGAAAAAAATGAAAAGTGAAGAAAAATAAATGAAAAATTTAAGAATGATTTGATTGATGTGATAAATAAAAAAAATTAATTTAATTGATATATTTATAAAATGATTACATTATCATTTTTTTTTAAACTAAAATTGGATATAGTATTAAGAGTTTTTTAATTAGTACCAAACTATACAAATTAGGTTAAACAGTTACTCTTGTTACAATCAATCTATTTGTAAAACAATGGTCAATTCTCTTATATCGTCGTCGGTGTATGTAATAATGTAAAAATAATAGACTTTTAAAAAATTAAATTGAAATTCAAATAAAATTAGAATTTAAAAATTATTATAAAAGTTAGCAGCGGTACAAATTTTGAAACAGAATAACAACTTAAAATAAGTTGTCCTCAAAGTACCAAAATTTAAATTAATTAAACTTATGTTCAGTTAAATATGTTATAATAAATTTAAATTAATGTAAATGTCACATTTAACATTTAAGTACATAAAAATAATTTGAAATACAAAGCTATAAGATGACATATAAACAAAAGTTAAATTACAATAATGGGAAAAGGTTAAAAACAATAAAATGGCTTGTTGAGTCCAATAAAATCTCTAAAAAATATCTAAATTTGAATTGTTTAATTATTCCTATGGTTCACCTCATAATTGTGTAAACATATGAGTAATTATGGGGAACTTGACTGGGTGGTTTGATAACCTAAACATCATCGTCCTTATGGAGGGTTTTATTATTATCAGGATGTTATTACTAATCTTAGTTGATCCGATATGTTGTTACACATTATTGATATTAATGATATTTAACTTTTTTTAAAGTTGTTTCATTAAATCAATGTGACCACCCTAAAGTGATATGTGCCTTGACAACAAATTTTATGTCAAAGCGAGCCACGATGTGTGTAATACGAATATCGTAGGTAAGAGACATTTCACTATTCTTACATTTACACTGTGTTTGGATTGGGGGCGGGGGTGGCACTGTAATCGCAGACGAATGAGGGGTGTCACCCCGTTTGGATCTGCTGATAGTGGAGGGTGAGGATGAGGGTGAGGGTGAGGGTAAGTGGAAAGTTGGCCAAAATGAGGGACCTTTGATAAGTGAAGAGAAAGGAGACTGTGTGGGAGTGAAAGCCACGTAGGATCATTGCAAAGTCATTTCTGCCCCTTAATTTTGTGCTTTATTTTGGACGTATATGGGATGGTCTTTCAGCAACATGGAGGAAGCATGCATGCACAGTGGTGTGAGCAAGCCTTTCAGCAACACGCATGAGATTCCTGACCATGATTCATGAATCTCTTTGACCAATTTCAATGTAAAATGAATGCATAGTTAAGTTGGTGAGAGAGTGGATGGACCGTAATAAAGAGTGGTGCGTCATTATATAACTGGTTACGAATCTCACAAAACACAGAACACATTGAAATCATCTAAGACAATTCTTCATTCGTTTAGGGTTTATAGAGGGCTTGGAGAGGGTAGTGAGTAAGCATAGTGGTAGGAGAGTGCATTTGGTTCTTCGTCTCTGACCTCAGGTGAGCTTTCTGTGAATTTTGTTTCATGCATAACCGATTAGCACTGAAAAGCAATGTATCGCATAATTAATTAACTAGTAAAAAATAGTTAATAATCAATTATGCTCATGAGATAATCGATTATCTGTAAATTTTTTGTCACATAATCGTTATAGAAGCTATGCAAAAGTGAACATAATCGATTATGTTAGTTTTTTAACTGCATGAATAATCGATTATGTGCCATAAAACTCTGGATAATCAATTATGTACAATTTTTAATAGAAGTGATAATCAATTATGTTTATTATATATATATATATATATATATATATATATATAAAATGTCAAAAAACATAAATAATATTAAAACTATCTAAATAAATTAACTTAATTAACAAAATTAATTTAAATTATTAAATGGAAAATAATAAATTTATATTTAAATATATAAAAATATTTATTTATTTCTTTAAATTTTAAATTATTTTTTCTTTTATTTATAATTAAAACTTTATTTTCTTTTAATTAAATATAATTTGCACAAAATAATTATCATTTTTTTTCTTTTTTTATATACAAGGGTAAATTTGTAATCTTACAATTTACACAATTAAAAATAATTCAAAATATTCTTTCAATCATCACATCATTCACATATTTCAATAAATTTTCCTCACACATTCACTCTAACATACCTCAAGCTAAACACCCTAAACTTTCTTAACATTTTCTTCACAAATCTTCACACTTTCACTCCCTCACACCCTCAACTTTTCACTCTTCCAGACTCTCTAATCCAAACAAAGCATTAATCTCTCTCAATGAAGATTCTTTCGTAGCAAACCAACCTCTCTATGAGGATGTATGTCAAATTTAGTCTTGTTAGTACAAGAAAAACATGATTACAAGAAAAAGTATTAAATACATAATAAATTAAGTGCTACGCTAAAAAACTATCAATATTTGATAAAACTCTGACATGTAAATAGAAGAAATGCAAATGTCTAACCATTTTATTTAAAACGTTTATAAATAGAAGTTACAACGTGAAAAGGCAACTAATAAGGCTTTGAAAGCTTTCCTCCAAGTTTCATGAAATTAAGTTCAAATTCTAACATGATCAATGACCAAGTATTAAGAAATAATTAAATAAACCTCACAAGGCACTTAAATTCAGAATTATTTAGATAAATAAAACCCCTCGGCATGTGGATTTAACCTTAAACTGCATTAACAATTTCTTCACACGGTGGTACAGTACAACACATACTGAAAGCTGAGTAGCCTTTTTTCCCAAACTTGCTGCTATAATATAAGGGCTTTCTATCACCAAACATACGTATACAAGTATTGTTACTAAAATACAAGTTACAGTAAACTCAATTCTTTCGTCTTGCTGCCCCGTGTTGCAAAATAATGAAACAACATCAGCTATATAATTTACACCATTTAGAAAAGAAAATATAGATCCAAGTAATCACCAAATGCGGTTAAGTTTAGACTTCTGACGGAATTGCTTTTTTGTGGTACACCATGGGCCAGGAAAGGTGCTCAACTGTGCATTAGAGAAAACAATTACCCTCAGGCACATACTCTCTAGTAACCGACAATCAAGTTGGCACAAGATTATTAAGGAAAAATCAATTTATCTGAAAGTCAATGCAGTTTTATACTAAGGTTTCAATACTTGGTAATTGACATAAATTTGGCATCCTCTGCAGCAGACAAAAATTGAACATTTATCAGAGTAAGCGGATAACTCACACTGCCAATAATCGTTCCACCAAACCATGCAGTATCCACACCAAATGGAGGAGGTATGACTTTAATTCCATTGGATATAGAAGGAGGAAGTGACAAATGCAGCTCCTTTTCTAACCTTTCTGAAACAGAACGATCCAAAAGTGTAATTAAAAACCGTAAGTAGTTCCACTTCATCATTCTGTTGCAAGTATGTAAAGTGGCCCCATATATATATATATATATATATAGAGAGAGAGAGAGAGAGAGAGAGAGAGAGAGATAGAGAGACCTGCTAAACCAGGTAAACAGGCAGTTCCCCCTGATAAGACAACAGTCTTGTACCAATCCTTGTTAACTGCTAATTCTGCAGAATAGCAATGATCCATACAAAGTGCAATGGCCTGGTGCAAACCCATTGCTCGCCTATGCCAAGAAAAAAAATACATTCAGTTCTGATAAATATAAGCAACTAAAGACCAGTGTTGCGGCTCATGTTACACATTTACAAACTCCTAACACATGTTGTGTATACCTCCCACTCTTTTGTAATCTCGTATGTTACCTACAATTTGTAGTAGGTGGAGTGGGCTCGTTCATTTTTCCATTTGTCAAATACACAAGTTCTTTTTTATGTACTAGATTGAAAAAGAGAAGTAGAATTAGGATGAGATATAAATCTTCCAATAATCCATCAAACTTCCATCCAAGTCTAAAAAAGACTCTCACCCAAAATCACTGAAAAAAGTTTAGAAGTTGGGAAAAACAAAACTGACATGAAAAAATGTTGAGTCAATTATCAAGATAAATGTCAGTCTATCCGAAAAAATATCCTCACTCTTTTCTGACAGCAAACTGAAGGACCAAATCAACGTACCTATTTTAAAAAACAAATGGTTTTCTTATTATGATTAAAAAAATTAAAGTTCAAACAAATGTAAAGAAAAAAAAATCAAGTTTACTAGAACAAAAGATCGAGAGAAAATTGCAAATTTTATTTAATTTTGAAAGGCTGCTAAGCACTTTTTTTAATCTGTCATTCAACTATTGTGATAATAAGATGCTAATTTATTAGATCACACTACAGGGACCGAAGATATGAACATAATTTCTGAACCAATACTTATAGTGGTATAATGAATCTGACCATAGTGCAAAAATGTTCAAAAACTTACACCCCAGCAAGTCGTGGCTGGAATAAGATCTCCCCTGTTTGAAACCGCTCTTTTGAGAGTGTAAACAACCCTTCTACAGCTTCAAATGATGCCTGTGTATCTTTCAATAGCTCAGCTTCATAGTCAGCAGCAACATAACATAGCTTCTGTTGCCATGCAACTAATGAAATATCAGACAACTTAATTCAGATGACTTTGAATGAAAAGAAACATGAATGGTACCAATCACTCTCACCAAACTTTAATGGAGAAACAGAAAAAGGAAATAAGACATACACAATATATACATACATACATACATATATATACATATATACATATTATATATATATAAAGAGAGAACAAAGGATTTGATCAAATTTCATCATCAAAATCTGAACTGTCCAAGGAATATATCACTTGGGAGCTCCCTTTGTCGAATCCTTGTCATGAAAAAAATCATTTGCATCACTATATATATAATTAATGATTTGATAAGATTTGATATCTGATTTAGAGGAAATTGAATATCTCTCTGTATTCTCTCTTTAAACACGCATAACCTAAAGAAGGATTTGATCAAACTGAATAGCTATCCTTTACATGCATTTTCAGCCTAATTATGACTCCATATATATTCTCTCCTTTGACACAAATTAATTGTGACTTCATTTATCTCTTTCTAAAAGTATAGAGTCTGTTTCAACCATTTGAATTTGAAATTGCTTGGTCAGCTAAATGGGATTTGTTTTGTGATATCTTGGGTCCATTATTACTGCTTCATATGATATGTTTTCCCTAAAGCGTATATTTTCATGCATGAAGAGGAAAGGAGAGAGAATTTGAAATTCATCTGTTCCTCCCAGTGTATTAGGATTAAAAAGGTGTGAAGTGAAAATTTAAAATCAAATTCAACTTAAAGAGAGCTTAGAAGAAAAAGTATTCTGACTAGATTAAAGATGTTTAGGTAAATCATGTATTCTAAATTTAATTAAGCAATATTGGGGATCCACTTTTATCTTCTCAAGAGCAGTGAAACATCAAATATAAGTAAAAATCCCAAATCAAAATAACCATTTAGAACAGAAAAGACAACAGTAATACCTCTTTCAGAGTGCGAACAGTGTATAGAGATTCAAAACTTATGTTGTTCTCTTGCATTTGTTTTCTAAGAAATCCAGTAAGCTTTAGTGCTCCCAGCCCCACAACTTCCACACCCACCTTTCGCATCACTTTACCATTTAAAACTGTAAAACAACAATGCACATGCACTCATAATGAGAGGGAGAAAGAAGATACTGTCCATAAACTCCTTTTCTTTAGACAAAGAACTTATGGATTAGAACAGAAGAGATAACGTTAAGTCATGACTACCTCTGAACCAAACAAAGAAAGCAGACCAAGGTATTTCCAGGAATTTATTGTTGTGTAAATTTAGAAACATCAAAGAATAAAACTGTAGAGCATACTTGGAACAATAGATGTCACTTGAAAGCCTATATTAACAGCAATCCCAGAAGTTTGTTTTGCAGCATACAGAGCTAAAGTCCCCTGGATTTATAAAGTAGAAAAGAAACAAATTATAATGGTACAGACAAAAAAATGTATTTGAAATAAACACCCAGAAGTGACTGAACAAAAGGGGTAGGCAGAACATTCATGGGAAACATAAAAATCTACCCTTGACTAATTGCAGTACATTTTACATTGTTAGGTTAATTGAAAACAAATTCCTTTGCAACTAGCGTCTTAAGGTGAAATAGAATTACAATTCTATTCCATTCAATTCCTCAGTTTTTTGGAATTTTCACATCTGACCCAGTACCTGATATGGATATGAATTTCTAAAGGTCAAAGATATGGAATATCAATGTAAATTTAAAAATAAATTGAGTGTAAGATAAATTTTCATATAATAAAATTGATAAAAGATGGGAACTAAAAATTTAGAACATAGCATAAAATAAAAGGAGCCAAATTGTAATAAATTGTGAGAATATCTGGAAAAAATAACTTAACACATATTGTCAATAGACCAAGCAATACCAATAATAGAGGAATAACAATCTTAGAGCAGGGGAAGACCCGACCAGTACAAAAGAAGATTCAATTATTATTTCTCTATATTATTTTCTTTCTTAATCTTCATCCTTTAAGAGGGAGATTATTGATTGTACATCCTACACAATTGAAATTAAAATACAAATTCCTTTTCTGTCAAATCCTAGCAAACATTGTCCATTTTCAAGAGAATAAACACGTAAGCATGAACTAAAAGACTCCCCTCCCATACATATACGGCATCATACCGTAGTTGTCCATAGCTCATTATATAGTGATGCAGCAGTGCAAAGCAGCCCCTGGCCACTACATGCACTACCATAATAGTGTTACACTTCACTGTAGTGGGCACAATAGTGGTATTTCATGGAGATATAGCACTATTTAGCTTATGGTGTCAAAAATCCTAATAATTCCCTCCAGTATGTCTATGACAACCCATCTAGCAGGTTTCTTTCTAGGTTTTATTTTTTAGTTTTCTCTAGTATCTTATTCCCATTGATTTTTGTTTTCTGTTAATTTATTTTCCATGTTGTTGTCTCTCAATTCTGAGTTTTTTTCTGTTCTCTTTGTGCCATCAGCCCATGATCTCAGTTTGTTGTCTGTCTAGTCTGACTCTTCAAAAGACCCAAACTCTTTAACTCCTTTTTTTCTCTATCTCTTTGGTTAATCAGAGCATCCTATGTTACTATAATACAATTTTCTTGTATGTTTGTACAAAGCTAAGATCTATAAATTCTTAGTGACTTATGAACATGACATCCTTTGTTACCATTTAATATGCACTATACCCAGCTAAAGCATTTTTTAGGTCAGCCACTGTGAGCTGCTACCCTACCTAGTATACCAACTGTGTATCACACCATGTTGGAATCAGAAAGGGTATTCCAGACCACATTACTATGATGATACCATCAACATTATGAAAAGGACAAACATCTAGAATTTATAGTGCCATTTGGCAGATGTGTTACAATGGAATAAAACATGAAAAATGATTTGTGAGCATCTTACAGACAGAGCATAACACGACATGAGGAGAATGCTAGTATATTTTGGTTCCTGTTAGGTAGATATAAAGCACTAGAGTAAGGTACAATTATCTATTTTTTATTTATTTTTTTGATAGGCCAATTATCTATTTTTTATTTATTTTTTTGATAGGCCAATTATCTATTTTTGTTTATATTCAGAATGTCAAGTATTACCTTCATGAACCTGATTGATCATCATAAGTCAATTGACGTGAAAAGAGGGCTAAGCTATATATTATTTTCTAAAAGAGATGAAGTGCAAGGGCCCTTATTGTCTTTATTGAAAGGGATGGTAATATAAGATGGGTTAACTTGCATAGGAAAAATAGTAATTGGAACTAATTGTTCTTTATTGCCATAAAAATATTGAAGATTTTATATTGATTGGAGATAAGGTTAAATTATAGTATATAAGTAGATACAAACATTAACTTACAAGTTGACTTTGTGAGTTTGAGTTAGACTTAAAGTCAATTTTCTAAATAGTATCAAAGTCTATCATACCAAGGTTTGCTGGATTTATCATGTCATCATCCACTATTGGGTTGTTATTGAACCACCAACAAATATTTAGTCACACATGCGATATATTCAATCCTCAGCATGAGGGGATTTATTAGGTATCCTACATCGACTAGAGATAAAGTCAAATTATAATATACAAGTAGATGCAAATCTTATTTTACAAACCGATTTTATGAGAGTTAGGCTTAAAGTTCATTTTCTAAGAAAAAAGTTACCTGATTGAGAGCACAAACAGCAGGAACATTCATGTCAAACAAGGCAGCATAGATTGCTTCTTTAAGCTGCTGTCTTGATGCTTTGGCTGATTCAGTATCTGCAAGTATGAAATGAAACAGAACATTATACAGCTAGAATATCATGTGAGTATCAGGTGAGAGAATAAGAGAATATAATCTTCACCGCATAACTAAATGGATGGTTAAGGAAAATCAAATATAAGCAAAACAATTATTGACCATCCACGCATGATTATAGCCAAAATTAACTTGCCTCTCACAAAATAGGACTCACATCCTATGTGTGTACATCATCAAATCAGCAACTTGACCCCTCTATTTCAAAAAATTTCTCATTTTGGTTCCTATGTAGAAAAACTTTACAGTTTGGCCCCTATTTGAGAAAGTATTTCAACTCAGTCTGTACCATTTGCTTTAGTTATGATGCTGTTAGATTTTGCCACAACAAAACATTAGCTAACTCAGCAAAATCTAACACCATTATTACTCCAGCAAACAACATGGGCCTGTATGTAACTATGCTTCTATAGGGATCAAAGCAACAATTTTTTTTTAATTTAACCATGAGTGCATAAAAAAAATTAAGTATCACACCACATTTGTCCTTGTGGAAGACTGAAGTTGTCACATAAAAGAACATATTTAATAGCTAGTTTATATCTTTGAAAGACTAATTTGATGACAAATATTCAAATGGCTAAAACATGGTGGCACTAATCTTTAGAAGACCAATTTAAGGTTTTACTCGATATTGATCCACATTTTAACAACTGCAATAAAACCATAAAATTTAACTTAACTGACCATCATAGTGACAAATTGGTATAGAAACAACAGCTGCTTGAGAACTTGGTTTCACCTGCATCCTACAGAGCAAGTAACCCAACATATATTATCACCATTAAGAACGGAACTAAGCAATCAATAAAAAGTACTCCATCTTCCGCAACTACATTGCTCGTGTCTCATGACAAATCATTTATCTACACACACTTTGCTTAAGCCATTGTTTGGTGTAGGAATTGAGGGGATGGGTGAAGATGGAATTAGTATAAGTAATTTGGTGGGGGGGAAAAGAGAAGAATTTAAAATTAATAGGACTCTTTGTACTGTTTGTCAACTGTTTCTCCTTATCTCTCTATCTCTCTCCTCATTTCTCCTCTATTTATCTTCAAGAAACACCTTCTTTCTTATTTATTTTCATTCTTTCTACCAACTTATTTCCATTCAACCGATTTTCTTTTCTCTAACAAACAGCGCATAAAGGACAAAACAGAGCTAGTGAACTCTCCCACCAACAAGAAGCAAAACGTACAACAACAATAAACACACACACACCTGTTATAGATAGTCCCGAAAAAATGTCGAAGTCTAGTATACATTGGCGTTTCAACGTTACCAAATTCCTGCATAAAAAAAACCCTCAATCAGCACACGAAACACTTCAATTCCAAAACATTCCCCCAAACAGAGAATCAAGACACGAAACACGTCACCAGAAAGGTCGCGAAGCGCCCGGAAGGATAAGAGTCTTTGCTCCAACCGAATTTGCAATAGCCAGAACCCCCTGAAGACGGACGAAGAAAAATGAAGGACTAAACACAAAAGAGTCAGCAGAGAGAACGAATAAACGAAAAAAACGAACCGTCGATGACAACGGACGGAGGGAGGCGTTCGCGGAGGGCGAAAACATGCTGGAGCGAGCCACGTGGCGAGCTCTGAGCAGCCAAGGTCCTGCAATTGTCAATTAGGGCAGAATTGAAGAAGCAAGTGGCGGTGGGAACTTGGAAGAGAAGGGTTAGTTTAAGTAACGTACGGAAGAGGGTAGCCGGAGCTAAGAGCGGTTTCGGCGAAGAGCGCCGAGTGAGGGTGGTGCGTGCGGAGGAAGTGCACCCAGAGGTCGTTGTCGGAGACAAGGGATCGCCACGACTTGCTGAGGAGGCTGAGTCTGGCGGCGTGTTTGGGGCCCAAGAGTCGCACGATTTGCATGAGTATGTCGGCGGGGAGAGGGTCGAAGGCGCCCATAGGAGACGGCGCGCGTTCCGATGATGAATTCAGGTTCGGGTTCGGGTTCGGAGCGGTACCCGACCGCTTCAGCGACGCCGATTCGCAGAGTTTTCTGAGCAGCGTGGCCATGACGATAACGCTGCTACAAAACTCTAATGTCTCACCTCTTCTCTCTCCATTTTCTTATCCTCCTTCTTAATCATTCTTCTTCATTGCAATTTTAATATTCTATTTCAATATTCTAAAATTTACAAATTTTAAAACATTTTATAATAAGATAATAAATTTTAAAATAATTAAAAATACTTTTTCTTTGAAATTTTAATCATAAGAATTCATTGGATTTTACATGAATTTATGACATGTAAAATAGTTTTATAAAATTCTAATAGTTCTCTTTGATGGGGTTTGGATGAAAAATAAATAAAACTATTACATTTTTCAACCTTTAAATAACTAAATTGATTTTAAATTTATGTTCTCTTAAGCATGAAGAAAAGAAATGAAAGATGTAAGTGGAAAGTTCATTGTCGTTTATATAATAAAGCATTAATTTACCTTCAATTTATTTCTTGTGTAGACCTTAGGTTGTTGAATTTTTTGGTAGTAGATGAGTTGAACACAAATAGATAAATTATTTCAAGAATAATATAAGAATTTTTTATTTTTGTTTAGATTATATATGTCTTATATTTTATATCAAATTAAATGATGTGAGATGATTGCAATTTTTTTTACCACTTATATATCTAGTTATGATTGTCACGAATATTATATCTATATCATTCCAGACTTATGAGGAATGAATTAAGTGAATTAGTTTCTAATGATTTATGAGAATCGATCCCTACAAAACTTCTCTCAATATTGATTATATTTATGAAATATCAACTCACTCAATACGATTTGAGTTTTTGGCACTTGGTTTGGCACATTTGTCTGCTGGCAAAGATCCTGACTAGGTGTGTGGTACATGTCCTTATCTTGAGAGTGTGAGCTCATGGTGGATTGATGTATCTGTACTCGTTGGATTTCTATTTCTCGGACTGGTGTTTTTTGATTGATTTGTAATGTATCCTGTGTTGATAGGGTGTTAAGAAACTTATTTTGGGTGTTTTGTACAAGGGTTAGAACACTCCTAAAGTGTCTCATTTTATTTTATTTATTCTTTACTAATAAAAAAAAATCAACCCACTACTATCAATATTCTAATTAGATTCACAACTTATCTCTAAACACCAATTACTAACAACATAAACACTCATAAACACTCTTAGAGAGTTAGAATGGAATCTTCCTCATCTAACCAAGTGAATGAGACATTTACCCAATTGTTGGTAACAATATTTGTGTACTCAAATTCAATTGTAAGTAAAGTTACATAAGTCAATTTTGTTGGTGCCTAAACCCTAATCACTTTCTGTGTTACTAGAATTATTTATTAGTCATCCACCTAATGAAATCAGAACTTTGATTTTACAATTAATATTAGAGTTGTTTCGTGTGAGGATTATAAACCTAATTTTATTTTGTATTTGGATGGAAAAAAATACACAGTGTAATTAATTTTTACAGAAAAAATAATATGCTTATAAAAATTGTTCTTTTGTAGAGAATTTGAAAGAAAAAAAAGTTTTCTGAATTTATGACAGTCATTTAATTATTTAAAACTATATAATTTTATTTAAAATAATATTTAAAAATTATTTATAATTTTTCTTTTAAATATTTTATGTTTTTTCTCTTCATCTTATTTTTTCATTAATTATCAGATTGTCCGTTTGACCTCAGTCAATGCATTATGCACTCTATTTCTCATTATTTGGTGAAGTGGATGAAGAAAAAAAAGAAAAAAAAAACTATTATTGTGTGGAGAAATATAAAGAATAAGACATTTAGTTATATTTCTCATTTATTTTTTTATTTATATCTTTATATGCTATAAATCAATCAAATTACTCCATTTTGAAAAATATTTTTTAATTAACATTTATTTTTTATTTACTAAATAAATATTTAATTAAAAATTTCATCTGTTTTAATTTTCCAAACTTTTTTTTAAAGTTTTTTTACTACTATGGACCATTTTTCTTTTTTTTTCAAAATAGAATAATTTTTACGAGGCTTATAAAGTTGTACCAACATAAACTAAAATCGATGACCTTAGCACAACTTTCACTTTAATATTTAATATAGAAATAATGTTACATTAACACAATTTATTTACTATAAAAATAAAATTGTATCATATTTGTATGTTCTTTTGAAATGTATAATATTTAAAAAAACTACCTGTTTAGGTAATAAGGGGAAAAAAAATGTTCATGCTAAAAAAACCTATTTCTTATCTATTTCCCAAACATAAACTTTTACTAATTTTTCATGTTCTCTTTTTTAAAAAATGTAACTCATTCATACAAGTACCCTATGGCAAAATATAGAAAGAATATTCTAATATGTAGTGTAGTTGTTGACTAGTTTGAAATGTAGAAGCCAATGAAAACTTGAAATTGGTACCAATGGGGAATTTTTAGGGATAATTGTAATATAGTGGCATATTCTTTTCACATCATTTTCAATGATTACTTTCAAACATAAGAAGAGTAGGTATTTGCCACTCATATCATTAATATTTATTTTTTTTAATATAAAGTTTGGTTCATAAAAAAGTAAGTAACTATTCTTCAAGATAGGGACATTTTACCAGCAATTTAATTTTCAGTTTTCAACCACGTGTCTTTGACATTTTTTTTAGATCTAATTATAAGCAAAACTTAATTCAAAATTTCAATTAATTTAAAAATTATAATAGATTTTTTTTTCTTTATTAATCTTCTATTGAAATTTAAACATATAATACGTTTTTTTAATTAGTTAATTGCTATCTCACTTGCTTTTACACTTCACTATTTCTTATACATGATATTAATCTTCAACTTTTGAGTATTTTTTATTTTAGAAAGTAATGTCTGTGTTAAAGATTACTTCAAAGTCACTTTCAAGAAACTCATCTTTCAAACAAAATATATAAACTTGAAATTAATGTAAATATTAAAGTGTAACTCATTTAAGTAAAATAGTATAATAAAAAAATAAAACTGGTAAAAAAAAGAAAAAAAAAATATAATAATTATTCTATCTTCATGTTATGCGAGACACGACCCTTGAATACGAGAAAAAGATGTCTAATTCAAAATACAAGTGTCAGCACGTCATGTTTCAGCAATATAATAATAATAATAATAATAATAATAATAATAATAATAATAATAATATAATAATAATAATAATAATAATAAAAATAAAAATAATATAATAATAATAATAAAAATAATATAATAATAATAATAATAATAATAAATAAATAAATAAAATGATGCGAGAAGAGCGAATACGTGGTGGGAGAAGCAGAAACATAGGAGGCTACGACACATGAATGATGAAGGACCAGAAACAGTTAACAAAAACCTTATTTTCCTGTTCTATATTCAATCTTCCTCTCTTGTCTCTTTTTTCTTTCTTTCTTTCTCTCTCTCTTTCTCTCTTCATGCATCTCACTTCTCTGCAACACCCACAAAGCTCTTTCGTTTCTTCTTCCTTCTAATTTCACTTTCACTTATTGGGTCTCCCTGCTTCTCCTGAAAATCTTCACTTTCAATCCCAGGAGCTTGGGAACTCCTGCTCCTTCTTCTCCCTCGTCTCAGGGTACACTTTCTGCTTCCATTTCAACTAACTTTCCTTCTTTTTTTTCTGCATGTCTTTATTTTGTTTCTACTTATTATTCCTTTTACAATTTGTGGTCACATCGAATATTCCTTCGTATCAGCCATCCTAATCGCTAGGGCCATGGAATATTTTACTCAATTATCAGATTATGTCTTCAATTCTTTATTTACATCTAAGTCTGGTGTTGTGTTGGTAGGTTAAATCTATTAGTTTTCAGTTTATTCTCTATCAAGCATGTATTATAGTATTTATGCTTGAAAGAATCGAATCTAATAACATGTCCAAAACTGATTCTCTCTTTCCCTCTCTAAAGAAAAAAGATGTGTGTAATTTGTTAGACTAATAGTATCTTGCATGCTGATCAAAGATACTTGATAGAGTATGTGAGGCTTGGAAACTTGCTCAATAAAAAGGTGTGGGGAGGGCTAAAAATTCGTTTCGTTACAATTTGGGATGCTTCAAATTGGGACTCAAGAAAGATCCTAAGTAATTGGTGATGTGCTTGAAGGGAAGTGTTGATTTCAAGAAATTTTCCTTTTTAGATCAAAGGATGAGAAAAGGGTCTAACCATAATTCTGATTTGTGAAATAACTTGTGGGCGTTTGATGTGATCACACTGAGACATTGTATGCATAGGGACCGTGAGAGAGAATTTGTTTTTGCACTTTTTGTTCTGAATTTTTCATTCTTACATGTCAGTTGCCAGAGGCGCATTTCTGGTTGATTGAATGACAATGGGAGCTACACTGGGGAAGAGTGACTCGCCAAAAAAGGGATGGATGCCAGAAACCAAGATAGAGGCTAAAATGGTGGAAGCAATGCAGCGGAGGGAATCTCATGGAAGTTCTGTGAAATCATTCAACACTATAATTTTGAAATTCCCTAAGATTGACGAGAGCCTTAGAAAATGCAAAGCCATATTTGAGCAGTTTGGTAGGTTTCCACTTCAAATTTACAGTGTTTTTTATCAAACAATTTATTTGGCCCTGAAAGCAGATACCACAAATTTCTTTTCAGAGTGTGTCGGAGTCATTTTTATCATGTCTCTGTCATGAAAGACTGCAGCTAATCCTATGTTTAAACGCTTCAAATTGACTCATTGCCATTTGGATTTGTTACAATGCCTAACAGCTGAGTTTATACCTTTTCTTACAGACGAAGATTCTAATGGGACAATAGAAAAAGAGGAGTTGAAAAAGAGTTTCAGTAAGCTGGAAATTCCTCTTACTGAGGAGGAGATAAATGATCTTTTTGAAGCATGTGATATTAATGATGATATGGGAATGGAGTTCAGTGAGTTTATTGTACTTCTTTGCCTTGTATACCTTCTCAAGGATGACCCAGCTGCTGCTCACGCTGTATCCTAGCACACATTATCTGTGCTATATTAATTTCATTACCATATGAAGCTATTTATTAATGTAGGGAGAAGTTCTTAAAGAATTCAATTTTGAAAGAGAAACTAGTAGCCTGCTCTTATGTGCTGATTGATATTTGAATTAGTTGGGGTTTTATATGTTTATCTACTGAGAATTGAATCTGGGTTATTGTCTTTTTGCAGCTTGTGCCCCTGATGTTTTACACTTAATGAACAATTCTGTTCTTTATGTTTATTCATTTTTTCTGTTATGGTCTTGCTTTTCTCTTTCATGCATTTCCTCAGGGCTGCCTAGAATTTGCTCATGCTGGCCTTCATGGTTGGTTTGATAACATTAAGCCTTGAATTTCCATGTTTAGCTGCCACTTCAAATTGTTTACCATGACTTCCCTAGAAATCACAAGTTGGGATGCCAAATCTGGAGGCAACATTCGAGACTTTGGTTGATACATTTGTATTCTTAGACAAGAACAAGGATGGCTATGTCAGCAAAAACGAGATGGTCCAAGCCATAAATGAAACTACATCAGGGGAGCGCTCTTCCGGACGAATAGCCATGAAAAGATTTGGTCAGTTTGTCTCTCCCTCTCCCTTTGTGTGTAAATAACTTGCATATAAACTCAAAAAAGGACATTCAAGCATGCTTAAACACAGGCATACTCATTCCATCAGGGTGTGTTATATTTGTATTTTGCTATATAATTTAACATTCTTAAACAAGAAAAGCCATTACATTTAGTTTTCAAGCTAGATCATAACACACTTCTTGGAAAACATTAGCAGATGGGTACATTTAAGGAACTCACAGGTCATGATAGTTAACATGAATTCTTTCTGTTGCAGAGAGTTTGTCTATTTACCTGTTATATTATTTTGTTTCTAATAGGGAGTATTTCATGAAATATTGAACTATTTTTTAAAATGTAAGTATGAATGTCTTGGTATCTCAGTTTTTAGTTTACATACTGCTAAATGAAAAACTATCATCTCCTACACAACCCAAAAGCAATCTTGTCTCTTTTCTCTCTTCCTAAAGTGGTATTTTATTTACTAATAAGTGTTTTTGTTTTCTCTGCAAAATGTGCAGAAGAAATGGATTGGGATAAAAATGGAATGGTAAACTTCAAGGAGTTTCTTTTTGCTTTTACGCGATGGGTTGGACTTGAGGACGAGGAAAATGCAGAGGCCTAAATCATGTCATCTAAATATATCTCACTGCCTTTTCAGCCCAAAGAAGCAAAAGGGCTTTTCCAGTTTTCCCTTGCAATAAAGGCCTAGTTGCTACATGTTGAATTTTATTGAAACTTCGTGAAGTTCACTATGTAAATAGTAAGTGTAGAACTGAGTTGCCGAATTCAAGAAATATTCAAATTTACATGTTAAATGCTACCTACCATAGTCATTGTATTGGTTGCTGCTGCTGCTGCTTTCTCTTTCTCTCCCAGTTCTCATTTGTTCTTCCTATTCAACTATGATCATCCTTTGGTTAACAGCATATTTCCCCAAAGTTTCAATTTTAATTTTTTTGGAAATAACATGCCAAAATATGTACTGCATTCTAAGAACATGAACAAGGTTGTCAACATCTTTCAAGGTATATAAACTATCTTACTATATAAACCATTTGGAAGATACTAAATTAGACAACTGTGAGACTTTTTATGCCTTCTGAATAATTAAAATTACGACATATGAATAATTTGAAATAATTAAAATTAATTCTGAATATACATTTTTAAAACTATTTCAGAATTTTCATTTTAAAATATATTTTTTCAAAATATTTTTAAAATGTATGTTTGGAAAACATTTTAATATGTTTTGGATTGTATGATCGAAAATGGGAAATAGGTGAAGACACTAAGAAAGTATAGGAAGCAATTGTCCTCCATTAATTTATTGGGTCACTTCTCATTCAGTCTAAAATGGACTTTCATAAATGTATTTTTTACGTTTCAATATGAATGGGGAATCCATGAAATTAGTGGCATGTAGGAAATTAAGGTGTTGAGTTAGTAACATTTTCCACTCTTGGATCATTATTCGATCTTTAAGGATTATTGAGATATGGTAGACACAAAACAAAGATATTGGATCATTGATTAACCTTCAAGGATTATTGAGACATGGTGGACGCATAAGGAAGAAGACAAATACAAGGAAAGAAAAGACTGTGAATAATGAAAACACAAAACTATTATTATTTCTATATACATGAATACAAGTAAAGAGAGAATAAATAACTAAGAAAAAAAAACCGTAAAAGAAGATAAGTTGGCCCAAGTCCATCGAGACAAATAATCCAATGAACCTCTTATAACCTACAACATATTAGACGACCCAACCTACTAGATCGTCTAATATGTACTAGGCGGTCCATCCTACTAGACTATTTAACAAAAACTTTAACAACCTCTTTTAAGGTAGGGGATGAATATTCATGAATTTAAGTTTGGAAACAATAGTGTTGAATCTCCCATGGTCGAGTGCTTTGGTGAAGATGTGAGCATATTGCTTGTCGGTGCTTATCGAAAGAAGGTGGAATAATTTGGCTTGAAATTTTTCTTGAATAGCATGAGAATTTGTGTTGATGTGTTTTTTCCATTCACGAAAACTTTGATTTAAAGCAATATGCCTTACAACTTGGTTGTCAGAGTAAAGAGTTACTGAAGAGTTTCCAACTATATAAAGATCACAAAGAAAATAAGTCAGACATTGTATTTTGCATGTGGTTAAGGCAAGTGTTATGCACTCAACTTTTGAAGATAAATGTCTGTTTTTTTGGATTTCCATTAAATTAAGGTTGATCCTAAGTAGATACAATATACAATGATTGAACGTCTCGTGTGTTGGGAGAAGAGGCCGGATCAAAAACACTAAAGACCTTTAATTGAATGGTAGAATCAAAAGGAAATAAAATGCTAAGGTGAAGCTTTATTGTATCTTACACACGATAAGTTGCACGATGACGATGAATGAATGGTGACTGCATAAATTGGTTTATGGATTGAATAACATGTTATATCAAATATGATGCTTTTTAAATAAAACAAGCGTCCAATGAGTCTTTGATATGAATTGGCTTCATAAATTCAATTTTTTGCTTGTACATGTGTTTTGTATCTTTTGTTATGGGAGTACAATAAGGCTTGGTAGCAAGCATCCTATAATCAGTAAGGATATCAAAGAGAGTATTTTGTTAACAAAGATGCATTCCTTTGGTTGTTCATGTTATTTCCAATCCTAAGAAGAATTTCAAATTGCCAAGATCCTTTATTCTAAAGACTTTGTTTGTTTAAGAGACCTTTAACAACTTTTATGTCATCTAAATTATCACCTGGAAGAATAATATCATTAACATATACAAGTAACATTGTCATAGATTTGTTAGTCCTCTTGACAAATAAATAGTGGTCAGACGATGACTGTGTGAACTCAACATTATGCAAAAGTGAGGTGAGTTTTGCAAAGCATTGTCTATTGGCTTGTTTCAAGCCCTATAAAGACTTTGTAAGATGATAAACTTGATTAGATTTGTTGGAATTTAATCCTTAAGGTAAAGTTATGCACACTTCTTCATTTAAATCACCATGTAAGAAAGTATTGTTGGCATCCATTTACTCTAGGTGCCAATTCTTTGTTGCAACTAGAACTAATAATAAACAAACGATGGTGATTTTTGGCGATAAGGAAGAAAGTATTGTTGGCATCCATTTGCTCTAGTTGCAATTCTTTGTTGCAACTAGGTAATCAATTCTTTCAAGCTGTGCATATCATTTGGTGATGAGACGAGTTTTGTATCATTCAATGTCACCATTTGCTTTGTATTTGATATTGTAAACTCACTTGCATCCAATGAGACTTTTTTCTACAGGCAAATCTATCATGTACCAAGTTTTGTTGATTTTCAAAACTTCAATTCCGTCTTCCATAACTTTGAACAATTTAGGAATTTTGATGGCTTCATCATATGTTTTGAAGAAATAGACATACTATAATGTGAACAATTTGGAGAAATATAATTGAATGAAACACAAAATTGTTGGACAAACATATCCTTTAATGCATCATAGTTTCTCTTACATGTTGTTGGGCAAACACATCCTTTATATTTTTCAATGAAAATTAAAATTTTATAGTTTTATATAGTGAGTTAAATTTAATCTTATGGGTTCATAAATTTTTAATTTATTTTTACTTTTTCATCCAAACCACATTTCTTTTATAAAGTATTTTATTTTTTTATAAAAATAATTATCGTTTAAAAACTTGTAAGAGAAGGGCTCAACATTTAAAAATATTTATGGAATAAAGTCTAGTGTCTAGTGCAAATTAAATTAATTATATATTTTTCCACTTTAAATTCGAATAAAACAAATGATAATTAATGTTCCATTGAAATATTCATAAATGTATTACTTCTTTTACCTTAAAATGTATTAGAAAGTATCACAAGTTTAAAATGGAAGAATATAAAGAAAGAATAGAGTTTTAAGCACTAGACTATAAAATATTATTGATAAGAACTCACAAACTTTTCAATTAATTAAGAAAATTAGAGACTAAATGCAATGATGTGTCAAATAGTAACTATACTACATTTCATTAACAAAAAAATAAAAAGTTATATGAAATAGATAATTTAAAATGTTTAAAATATTTTCTTATAATAACTTAGACTAAACCAACCTAATCTATAAAAATATATTAAATTTATTTTGATAAAAAATAGTGATTTTTTTTTTTTTGTAAAAATATAATAATGCAATCGGATAGTTTTGTTATTTCGTTGAGTTAATCGGAAAAGAAAACAATACAGCAATACCCTTCTCTGTCGCGTGCCCTTGTATCACTGTTACTGCGCCTCGTTTCGTTTCTACTCAGAGGAAGAAGGAGTGAACACCAAAGCCAGGTAAGTTCTGTTCAGTTTAGGTTTTCGCTTTTTCTCTATTCTCTGCTTCTCTCGCTCCCTTCGCTCCTTCATACACAATCAAACCCCAAAACTGGGGTTCCAATTCGATTACCTTCTTTTCGTTCTGTTCATAATCATGATTATGTGATACTATGAGGTGATGTATTTGTTCTTCACTCAACTCACCGTTTTTTAATTTTCTCAATTGGGATTGGGAAGAGGACTCGTATTGTATGAGGTTGGATTTCCTCTTTTAGCTGCTCCTCACTCTCTTCTTCGGAAGGACGCTTCGATTTCCTCTGCACTTTCATGTTTCGTGTTGTTTGAAGCTTTTTGAGGCGGAGTTTAGTGTGGTAATGTTGCTATTACGTTATTTTAGATTAGACTGAGAGTGTATTGGGTTATTACTGTTAGTTTTGGTGGCTGAGTTGAGAAGTTGGGCTCTGCATTTTCCGATTGTTTTTCATTTGTGACTTTGGTGTTTCTCGGGTTTTGTGGATAGAGTGAATTCGATAGGTTGGAGTGCAGGTTGATGGGGATTTGTTTTTCATATGTTCTCTCTGCGTTGTGTGATGGATTTTTTTTTTGGTGGACTGGATGTGGAGTTGAAATTGAAATTGAAACTTGAGATTGCTTTTGAGAATATGAGTAATGGTGGAGTAAAGACTTGAGGATAGTTTCAGAATGTGTAATTTATGGGGGAATGAATGCCTGACTTGAGGATATGAAGTAGTTTTATTGTTTTTTTTGCAGTCTGATGCAAACATGAGTTCATTCTCCATCACACGGAAGAAAACGCCATTCCAGAAGCATAGAGAAGAAGAGGAGGCAAAGAAGAAGGTAGGGTTGATATGGCCAAATTAGTTAGTTCTTGCTTGAATTTGGCAAAGCCATTCCTATTTATCATTTTGGAATTTGTCTCATGCAGAGGGCGGAGGATGAGACTGCTCGCTTGTACGCTGAGTTTGTAGAGTCATTTCAAGGAGACACTACACCGGGGTCAAAAACTTTTGTTCGAGGAGGCACAATTAATCCTAATGATAGATTTAAAGATGATTCTGAGGGTTAGTATAAATCATGAATTCTGTATTTCTTGCCCCTCTTTGTTTATATTCCTTTTGCCTCATCTCTTAGAAGTAACGTTCCTGTATGTTTCTTTATGTTCTGGATATACATAGTTTTTTCTATTATTTTGTATAATATAATGTTAATAAAAGTATGGACCTTTTTTATTCCCTCGCGGATGACAGGTGAAAAGTCCAAAGATGGGGTATCTGTTCCAAAGAAGGGAAGTAGGTAAATAAATGCTTTTGATTGACCAAGTTTCTGTGCTCTTTAATTAGGCATCAATAAGTAGGGAAAATACATGTTATTAAGGTATAGCTTTATTTAGGTTGTACTTATAGGCATAACGAATTGAATATTTTAATTTAGTTTTTTTGATGATGCATGTTTTTTGTAACATTTAATAATTTGATCACATGATTAACATTTGAGGGGAGGGGTTTGTTGTATAATTCTGGTATTTTAGGGATGAGCTATAGTATTTCCAACTCTCCTAATTTTGGCTTGTTCTGTTTGCATAGAAGAAGCATTTGTTTGGATATATAACTCAAGATGCTTGATTCTTATGCACTGAATGTCATCTCATTTTATAAATCTAAAACAAAAGCTAATTCTGGATCTGATAATATACAAATTAGAAGTTGTATGTGCAAACAGAGAAGTATAGAATATAGCTGTTCTGTGCTTATGGAGACATCTTTAATTGCCCAATTAAATTTTGTGTAATTTAGATGATTGTATTTTTAATTGTTTAAGGCAAACGTGCCAAAGTATATCCCAGTCAAGGCATAATAAATCAGTATTCTTGCATTGCATCCTTCATGGACATCTGATGAAAATTGGAAATAATATTATAGTAGATAAATCATTATCCATGAAAATATTCAAGCAACTTTCTTGTAATTTGTTAAGGAACTTTTGAGTTATGATTACTTAGTCATGAAGTGGAATGGTTGATCTTGTTTGCAGTTTCATTTCATTTCCTTACAATAAAGAGTTGTTTTGTAGTTTTTCTTAAATGGTGTATGTTATGATTTTGTATTGGTACATTAATGTGTAAAGCTGTTGAGGTGAGATATTTGAAGGGTACTGTGTGTTATTGCTTGACTGTACCCTTGTTTGGTTGATTCCTTTGGTGGACCTTTTTGGTTTTGGTGAGGTGTGGCTTTAGCACCTCATTGATAAAATCAAGGACACTTCAAAACCTAGTTGCCAATGGGGATTAATGGAGCAAAATAACATTATATGAAAAAAAATAGTTTCTGCAATATCTATTTGTATTAGAGTCTCACTATTAACATTCTGCTGAATATATATTGGTCTTTCCTGGCTGGTCATAATGTGGGAAAATTAGAGAGAGAAGTGTGTGGCTGTGGTACTCACATACACGTTTTATTTTTTAAGACTATAGCCAACCATGATTTTTTTTTTACATGACTGAGTGGCTCTCCAATTGATCATGGTGATTCTATCATTAATGTGTGAGATTCTATGTCAACTAGAGATAATGTCAAATTATAGTGTATAAGTGAGTATAAACCTCACCTTACAAGCTTGGTTTGTACGGTTAAGTTAGATTTAAAATTCTTTTTCTAAGATGGTATCAAAGCCTATCCTAATGAGATTTGTTGGACTTATCGTGCTACCCACTATTGAGCCATTATCAGACCACCTACAAATATTTAATCCAATACTTGAGATGTTCAGTCTTCAACATGAGGGGTGTGCGTGTCTTGGACATCCAACATCAACTAGAAATAAGATTAAATTATAGTATATAAGTGGATGCAAATCCCACTTTACAAACAAGTTTTGTATGAGTTGGACTTAAAGTTCACTTTCTAAGAATCAGGAACATGTCTTTGAACTAGAGTGGTAGACAATTCTATTTTATTCACCATCTTAGAGAATGAAATATTCTACTATTTTGTCCACCATCTATTTTGTCTTTAGGGTGTATTTAAGAGCTTGGTTCCCCCTAAGTGCTTGAATTCTTATAAAAAAGCTTTAGAACTTCAAGGCTCTTCTTACCTATTTCCCTAAGGGCTTTGATATTTGCTTTTCCTTCCCCTCCCTCTCCCACCTTTAGCATAATTTCCCTTGTAGATTTGACACCTCACTATTTTCCTTGTGTATATGGTGGTTACACTGGAAATTTTCGATATTGATTCACACTTACCTCAAGCAATCTTTATTATCTATGTAGAAGCCAAACAAGAGTTTTATGGTTTATGAATGCGTGTGTTTATTTTATAGGTCTACCATCTTGCTTAATTAGTAAAAGCAATCGTTAAAGATATGATTATATGTAAATAGATTTTTTTTTTGTTTAGCTGTAATTTTAAGATGAAGTTTTATATTTCTTTCTTTCCCTATTTTGTATCTTTATAAAGAAAAGAATCTTATGTGGCCCAATGCACACAATTCTAGTAATCACTTCTATATTGTATTAGTTGGCTAGGGGGGTTCTCTTCAATCCCTTATTCTATTTTTTGCGCAATATTTGTGAGGAATAAGGTGAGCAATACCCCATCACCATGTTCTTTTGTAGTATTCGCCACATCCTTAACTGTGTTGCTAAACATTGTTGCATGTGCCACTATCATTATCATCCCCATGTGGCAACCCTTTTCTAGTGAATCCAGTTCACATTAGCAGCAGGACTTTTACCATATTCCACCGTGTCTTTGATTCTACCTGTTTTTGTTCATGATAGATATAGATAAATTGTTTGGTAGGTCTCTTACATGTGTTTTTCTTGGTAACTCTCATGTCCATAAAGGATATTGTGGGTTTTTTTTCTCTAACTCAAAATGGTATCTTTATTTCTGCTGATGTCATTTGATATGAGTCTCATCCGTTTTTGAGTTGCTATTAATGATGTCCCTTTGGATGTTCCCCATGTTGGTTCCTACTTTGGTTATTGTTGTTGCTTTCTATCTCTAATTACCTATAACAGAATATTGTGGCTTCCCTGGATGGTTCCATGAATTGACCTTTCAACATCATCTTATGCTCCAAATGCCCCTTCACTGACATCTTCTACACATGATCTCTCCTTTGCCCTAAACAAAAGTATGTGGTTCTCTCAGAGTCCTACCATTATCTTCATTATAATCAATTATCTCCTTTATCTCCTCTTTGAAATTTTGCATATTCCCAAGTCTACAAGTGAATCCATATTTGATCCTTGCTGGTAGTAGGCGATGTTGGACAAAATGGCTGCTTTACAAGTTAGTGGCACTTTGGAGCTGGTCTTGTCCCCTGTTGCAAGACAATCGTCAACTGTTGTTGGGTTTACACAATGAAGGGTTGATTAGATGGAAATATTGATTGATTCAAATCACTTGGTGGCTAAGTATATCCTTTTGGCCTTTACTATGGGTACTTCCATATGGCGAAGTTTACTTTTGTACGTAATGTCTTGCCATTGGCTACTTCACCAGTTGAATATAAGAGTGCCTTCTTGGAGAAACACATAGCATAGCAGTAACAATTGAACAAGCACACCATCAAAACAAAACAAAAAAAAACCATATTGAACTCAAACATTAGCAAATAATTTGAACCAAGAAATTTAATTCAGAAACACAGATGACAAGAGTAGGGAAAGAAAATAGGACACAAGTGAACATGAATAAGTGGGGGCTCTATTGTTTTTGTTGAATGAGTGTCCAGAAAATAAAAGGTGGATCTGTTGTTGTTCTGTTCAAACCTTTTTGAGGTGAGTTATTAGCTGCACAGTGTGATTGGCTAATCCATGACAAGCCTACAGGTCAGACCATGTGATCTTATAATCCCATTAAAAATGAGTCACACATCAAGATCAATATTGTTCATGATGGTGGCAGAAGTCATAAAATTCTATGATCTTATGAATAATATTGATTTTGATTACAGTGATTGGATGAAGTGCATATTTCATGTGTTAGATCTGCACAACACATTTGATTCGGGATAAGATTAGGCATTTATCTTCGTTTCAGTACAAACTACTGCCTTAATATGACATATCATTTGGGAAATTTTTGCTCCATTGATTTTTCTGTGTATCTTTGTTGTTTTGTTTCTTTAGTTTATTTTAATAATAATTCTCTTCCTCACGATTCTTGTGTTCTTTTCCTCTTCATCTTAATGGGTTTATTCTTTTACCCAAAACTGAATACATGTACGTGTGTATTGAGAAGTTTTGTTTTAGTTGAAAATTCTTTTAGGTGTATACGATGCTTGATGAAACTTTTCTTAATTAGCATTTGAGTGGTGGGTGTTTTTTAAGTGGCAACTTAGTACACTATGTTATAGAGATGATTTGATTATGTTAGAGAAATGATTTGATTACATATAGAGATATACTATTATTAAGAAGTGAGTTTAAGCCTAACTCATCCACATAAAATAACTTATAAAGTGAGCATTGTTTTCATTTATATACTATAAATAGTTGATATGAGATCTCCAACACACCTCCTCACGTCGAGACATGTATATCTCGTGCGTGGGACTAGATATTTGTGGGTAGTCCGATAGTTGGCTGATAGTGGGTGGTACAATAGGTCCATCAGACCTTGCTAGGATATACTCTAATACCATATTAAAAAATGAGTTTAAGCATAACTCATCCTCACAAAACTGACTTGTAAGGTTGGGATTGCCCCCACTTATCTATTGTAAATTGACTCTATAGTTGATGTGAGATCTCTAACAAATAAGATTTGATAGGAAAATGTCAATAAGAATGCTCATTTGTATACAACATATAAAATTCATTATATTTCTTTTTGGTTTCTCTCCTCTCAACATGGTACCAAAGTGGTACCATCCTCCAGATGACCCTTTTTGTGACCTATCCTTTCAACATGGCTTTCTTTGGTGAATACTCTTTGCTCAATATTTTTTGGTGAATACTATTTACTGGCATCAAGTACTATTTACCACCGACGTTTTCCCAGCAAGTATGGTTTACTGCAGATGTTTGTCTTGTAAATACTGTCTACAGACAACCCTTTCTTTTCTTGCATGTACGATTTTTTGCTGACGTTTTTTCTGCGTGTACTATTTATTGTCAATGTTTTTCAAGCAAATGTTATTTACCGCTGACATTTTTGTCCTTTGACCTTTTTAACGAGCTTGTCTCGTGATACATATTATGCACCTTTTCCGGCCAACGTTACTCTTTATCGCCAACATTTTTCCGACAAGTACTATTTATGATTGACGTTTTTCAACAAATATTGTTTTTACCAATGTTTTTCTAGTGTTTTTTTTTTCTTGAGCCTTTATCAATTGACATTATTTTTCATTGCTGACGTGTTTGGGTGATTTTATTTATTTTCTTTCGGAATGCTTCTTCTTTTGCTCTCCAACAGTCGTCGTTCCATCTAGAGAATGCACTTTTGCTTCCCTACAACGATGATTTTGTCTAAGCATTTTTTGCTTTTCGGCAGCTGCTGTGTCCTTTTGGGTTTTTTTTTTGCTTTCTGGATGCCATTTTGTTATCTGAGCATTTTTTTTTTCTTTCCAACAGCTATTGTGTCCTCTGAGCATTTTTGGGTTAACGACAAATGTTGTTTCCTTTGATCATTTTTGCTTTCTAACAACCGTTGTATTCTTTGAACTTTTTCGCTTTTCGGCAACCGCTGTGTCAACTACCCATTTTTTCTCTTTAGTATTTGTCATTTCCTTTGACACAAGCTTGACTATATATGATTCATTTCCTTTGACCATTTTTGCTTTCTAGTAACTGTAGTATTCTTTGAACTTTTTTCGCTTTTTGGCAACTGTTGTGTCAACTACCCATTTTTTCTCTTTAGTAATTGTCATTTCCTTTGACCATTTTTAACAAGCTTGACTATATATGATTCATATGTTCCAACTTGAGGGGGGGGAGTGTTGAAGATATGATTTGAAAGGACTAAGCGTATTGAAGATTATTGTCAGTTTTATAGAGAGAAAGTCATGTCCGGAAAATATCTACTAGCTTTGTCATTGTTTACTTTGTGAGCGTCGACCACCAATTGGTTGACATGTTTACTAAGTCTTTCAAGAGGTCATTATTGGCAATTGTTTCCCCTACTTGATTGATGGGTGTTGGGGAAAAGTTATCCTTTGTGGAGTTAAGGGGCATTTCCCATGGTTCCTTTATTGTAGCTTTTGTGTTGGTCTGTGTGTACGTGTTATGCTCACACAAAAGCTTTTTCTCTTGAATTAAATGTTTGTTCAATGTCAGTAATTTGAATTTGCTGCTTAGATTTGTTGGCTCTGAGTGTAATGAAAGATTTTGCTGGATTATCCAGTGGTTATTCTTGAAGTTTAATTAGGTGTGAAGTACCTGTTTGGAGTGGTTTGAAGATGATGAATCTGATAATGCTCAATATTTTTATTTAGTTCAAATGTGTACTTAGTCCATTAAGATAGAAGTTTATCATTTATTTTTTTTGCAGGTATGTACCATCTTTTATTCCACCTCCAATGGCAACCAAGGGGAAAGAATCTGAAAGGAAAGTCTGTATCTCAATTGAAGCTTTGACCTCTACGTTTTTGCTTTCCAGTTCTGATGTATCCAGATATAATGCTTGTTTGCTGAACTTTGTAGAAAGAGGAGGAAAAGCCTAAGGAGAAAGATAAAGGGAAGTCAAGAAATATCGATCATTTTATGGAGGAGCTAAAGCATGAGCAAGAGCTGAGGGAGAGGCGAAATCAAGAACGTGAGCATTGGCGTGACGGTCGTCATGCAGAACATTCTGCTGTAAGTGACGCTGTTCACATGTTTCATGTAGTTGGTGGTTGGATTTTTCATCTCTCTTTCTTTAAATACATAGGGCATGATGTTTATTGCATGTAGATTTCTCATTGAAGTAATTGTGAAATGCTGTTGGATGAGACTAAAGGTTAATAACACATTTGGATGTCAACTGTATATCACATAAATTAAGGAATAGTTGTATATTGTACTGTAATGCCACCGTACATGAATGTGTTTTCTTTGGTAGCACTGTGTTAGTCTGTAGCTAACATTTTACCAACTAACACAACAGATGATCCATTACTTGACTACCTAGTTCTGTTACCACCCTGTTATAACAGATAATCTATTAGCTAACTCATCCAGTTGTAACAGCCTCTTCCATGCTATTCCTCATATAAATATATACTCAAATCCAAATGCATAGTGATTCACTTTGTACCTATGAAACCAGTATACTTCGATATCTCTTCTAAATTCTCTCGATTTTTTCTCATTTTCTGGTCCCCTAGATCACAACAATAAGTATAGGATGAATTGCATCATACAATCTCATTTTTATCTTAATTCTTTGATTTCTTTTTGCCTATTTTGATTTTTACGCATGACGATAATCACCCTATGTACTTATAATTTAAATGATGAAAATAGTTATCTGTATGCTATAATTTCATTTTATTTCTCACACTAAATTTTAAGCCGTTATATTATACTGACAGTTTTCCCCCTTAAAACAGGCGAGTCGCTTTGATGAGCTGCCTGATGACTTTGACCCTAGTGGAAAACTTCCAGGATCATTTGATGATGGTGATCCTCAGACTACAAATCTTTATGTTGGAAATCTCTCACCCAAGGTTTGAGTGTCCCCTCAATAATTGGCCTTTGTTTTATATCATAAGTACCTGTTAGTCTTATCTTGCAGTTTAATGATTGTAGGTTGATGAAAATTTTCTTCTCCGTACTTTTGGAAGATTTGGACCTATTGCTAGTGTGAAGATTATGTGGCCAAGGACAGAGGAGGAGCGAAGACGGCAGAGAAACTGTGGCTTTGTAGCTTTCATGAACAGAGCTGATGGACAGGCAGCGAAAGATGAAATGCAAGGTCTGGTTTATTTGTCTGAAATCAAAACACAAACTATTGTAGCATAGCATGTATATTCATTGAGTTTATGTTTCAAAAATATGTTAATCCATGACTGAGGATGAATATTTTTGTGCAGGAGTTGTGGTTTATGAATATGAATTGAAAATTGGATGGGGAAGGTCTGTTGCCCTCCCATCGCAAGCACTACCTGCACCTCCACCAGGGCATATGGCCATCAGGAGTAAGGAGGTATTACTGTTAACTTGATGAAAAAGAAAAGAGTTAGGGTCTGTTGTCATATTTGAAAAATTTATTTTTAAAAACTAATAAAATATTTTTTTAAACAGTTTTGGAAGCTTTCTATTTTCCATTATTCGCTAATCTTCTCAGTGTTGTGACGTCTGCTCCCCCTACTCCTATATATATAGTAGTTTATGAAAATTATTTTATAAAGCAGTTTTTAAAAGCTAAAGACTAAAAAAACCCCTAATATAAAGAATTTCATAGAACACTGACCATTTTCAAGCGGTTATTTGTAGGAGAATATAAGCAAATTTCAGTTTCATTTATTTTTTCTGTTTTGATAGCTGTCTGTTAGGCAGTTATAACTGACACAACTGTCACCTCATGGTTATATATATCTTTCTGTGAGGATGTTTATTTATACTTGTACAAGGAAGGCTTAGCTTAGCATCTTTGTAATCTTTCAATACTCAGTAATGCAATAATACAGTTTCCTCTTCTTGTCTCTATCTTTTCTCGGTACATTCAATATTATTTAATTTAATATGAGCAACCACTTCAAAGTGTTTACTTGTTCTGTCATTATTATTACTCCAATTGTCCAAATAATTTCTAAACTAGAATGTCCCCCTTCCTGAGTGTTCTTACCACTAAAAAATAAAATTAAAAATATCAAGCGAAAGAAACTTAGCCATGCTATCTGCTGTGTTTTTCGAGCCCCCAAGTGAGATGATAAGATATTAGGAAGGATAAATCTTGATGATTTATTTCGACTTTTAACATATTAAATGTCAAGACTATCTTGCAAATTCAAGGTTGCCTATTGACTGTCCAGACTTCCCTTTCTCATTTGAAGTACAAAATATTTTCTTGTTTTTATTTGCAGGGTAGTACTGTGATATTGTCTGGTCCTTCAGGTCCACCATTAACATCCGTGCCGAATCAGAATTCTGAGCTGGTAAGTTCTCAGTTTTAGATTGTCTTAAATATTTTATATTTATTATATATTGTAGTGTCATGCGGTGATACAAGCTGAAATCATTATTGAAATTCTAATTGTTTGCGAAACACTCATTTGATGCATCTACTTTTTTGGAAACTGTGAGTATTGTATACGATAGCAGTTCTCTGACTCGGGTGAAACACTTATTTGCTGTGTTATTCAATTGATCAATTACAACAGACTTTATCTTTTCTAGTTCTGTCTACAAACTCAACAGAAAGATGTATGTGTAGTGTATCTTTCTATTTATCATATAAAGTATTATCTTTTTGTCTCTAGGGATAAATATTATTAGTACCAGGTAGTAGGAACCAAGTTTCCAAGACCTGAACCACCAAAAAGCTTTGATATTGCTCATTTTTGGATACTTTAGTTTATATGGTTGGATAGAAATGCTAAAAAATTCTCTGGCCAATAATCTTGAGTTAATTTTGGACAGAGTAGCATTTTAATCTTTTTAGTTTCTTTATAGTCTTCTGATTATCAATTTAGAGGATTGTTTTTGTTATATCTTTAATGTGACTGACTTGATGTGTTGCATGGTTTTTTATCTTTATTTTGTTCTCTTTTTCTCCGCAAGTGTTACTTTTCCTTAACTTTTGTATCTTTCTAAATAATTCATTTTCTTGTGTCCAAAAACAGATGGTAGTAACATATATAAAAAAGATACAAAAAAAAAAAAAAACTAGATGTAGAATTACTTCTTGGTTCACATTCCTAATGTTTTTGATGTAATGGTTCTTTCTCCTAATATTCCTGCTATAATTCATTGTAGGTTCTAACTCCTAATGTTCCTGATATAATGGTTTCACCTCCTGAGGATGAACATTTGAGGCATGTAATTGATACAATGGCTTTGTATGTCCTGGATGGAGGATGTGCTTTTGAACAAGCTATTATGGAGAGGGGTCGTGGCAATCCTCTTTTCAACTTCTTGTTTGTCCTTGGCTCAAAGGAACATACGTACTATGTCTGGAGACTCTACTCATTTGCACAGGTACAACAATTTACTTTTTGTGAATGTGTTGACTAAACAAAATGCTTAAGTACTGGCAATATATTAGCATTGAAGAATCCATAAAAGCAAAAAAGTTTCTTTAACATAACAGTGTGAAATAGGAGGTTTTGGAGGGTGACATTATGTGTTGTTTGCCTGTAATGCAGGGTGATACCCTTCAAAGATGGAGGACTGAACCTTTTATCATGATAACGGGTAGTGGGAGGTACACTAATTATTTTTTCCCCTTGTATTATGTTTTTGATTATTGTAAAATAGAAAAGAAAGAAGAACATTGGTGGATTGTTTTGTTTGCCAATGTTGTGTATGGATTGAATGGGTCATTAGTAATAAAGTGTAACCTAGACAAATATAATTTTCTTTCTGCAGATGGATTCCTCCCTCATTACCAATATCAAAAAGTCCTGAACATGAAAAGGAGTCTGGTTCCACACATGCTGGAGGAAGAAGCAGGGTACTTTTATTGTTGTATTTTCAATTAGGTTGAATTTATTTCTCAACAACACTCTCGTGATCTTCACATGTTTATAACTTTCTGTGTTTTGATTGAATGTTGTAGCGTGTTGAGCCTGAAAGAACACTGACTGATGCACAGAGGGATGAATTTGAGGATATGCTGCGTGCTTTAACATTAGAGAGGAGCCAGATAAAAGAGGCCATGGGGTTTTCTTTAGATAATGCTGATGCAGCTGGCGAGGTAGAAAATTTATTCTGCTCATTGGCTATTGAAATGCCCTCAGTATAATTGAAATTGCTGGTTTAAAGTCAGCAAAATTATCTTCAGCTAATCCATTTTAGCCCATTTGCTTACTCAATCCGTTAATGGCATCTACTATTCCATTTTTTAGTAAACCTAACTCTTGCTCAAATCTTCGCACTGGGCTTAGACAACCTGATGGCAAGGCCTGGGCTATCTCATACCTAAATAATCAATCTATTCAGACAACTTTGTACATAACAAAAGATACCAAGTTTATCTTGAATTGATCTCTGCTCATTTCTTATAAGGGAAGTATTCTTCATTGTAAGTAACCAATCACTATTACTAAAATAACAACCCACTAGTATAATCCTATTACTAAGCTGGTGAAAAACAGAAAGACCCAAAGTTTCAAACAGAAAATTACTAATGACTTCCCATGAAAAAAATTGGAAATTGCTGCAACTTTGCAAGTTATTGATCCAAATTCAAAAGTATGATATTAGCATTTGTGCTGGTCTCTCCTTTTCCTTCTAGTTTTTCTCCTGTATTGGATTTAGTATTTAGCTCAGGCTTAGCCAAACACCCATAGTTGACATGGGTCGGGCTGGAGAATTGCTGAAGAGCTATATGAATATAGTATTTTACTAAAATGTACTCAGCCCATGCTACAATAAGCACACATGGCCCTTTCAGTTAGCATAATATTAGAATGTATGTATTATTTACCATAACAATTAAGTTAATCTGACGAGTAAAACAAATTACCCGATTTCATAGAGAAAAAATATGCAGAATTGTCTGTTATCATTCTCTTGCTATCATTTACTATTCAATTATCCTTCATTTTGTATGTTTTGGAGAATGCTTGATGATTTCTAAATCTTAACTGCAGATAGTTGAAGTCTTGACTGAATCCTTGACACTTAAAGAAACCCCCATTCCAACTAAAATTGCAAGGCTTATGCTTGTCTCTGATATTCTTCATAATAGTAGTGCTCCTGTAAGAAATGCATCAGCATATCGCACCAAGTTTGAAGCAACATTACCAGACATAATGGAGAGTTTTAATGACTTGTATCGTAGCATAATGGGACGTATTACTGCTGAAGCCCTAAAGGTAGACTGAGCAATAGTAGATTGTTGTGATATAATTTCTTAGTTTTCTTTCTTACTGTTAGGTGATCATTGTCTGAAATGTTCCAGGAACGAGTGCTGAAAGTTTTACAAGTTTGGGCAGACTGGTTTCTATTTTCAGATGGTTATGTGAATGGCTTAAGAGCTACTTTTCTTCGACCTGGGAACTCTGGTGTAATTCCATTCCATTCCATATGCGGGGATGCACCTGAGATTGAGCAGAAGACCACTTCTGAAGATATAGTTGTTGGTGGCAGGACCAACCAAGATGCTGCATTGGCAATGGGTCGAGGGGCTGCAATGAAGGAGCTAATGAGTCTTCCTCTTGCTGAGCTGGAAAGACGGTGCCGACACAATGGATTGTCACTTGTTGGTGGTAGAGAAATGATGGTTGCAAGGTTGTTAAGCCTTGAGGAGGCAGAAAAACAAAGAGGTTATGAACTAGATGATGAATTGAAATATGCCCACAACCAAGGGACTTCTGGGAAGTATTCAAGTAATCGGCAAGAAACAAGTGCAGAGTCTGAACCAGTAGGACTTTCTGCGTGGAACCAATATGGGGATGAAGATTTGCAGTCACAGAGTAGAAGTTCCATATCTTTAGCCTCTACACTTCCTATTCCGCAACCTGAACTTAAGGCATTCACAAAAAAGGAAAAGAGTGATCCAGTTCTGCCAGCCTCTAAATGGGCTCGGGAGGATGATGAGAGTGATGATGAACAAAGGAAAGGTGGAAAAAATCTTGGCTTAAGTTACTCATCTTCTGGTAGTGAGAATGTGGATGATGGCCTTATTAAAGCTGATGAATTAGAGTCTGCAGCTGGTACAAGTTTTCCAGCTCACACCGACAGTGGAATGAATGAAGAGCAAAGGTTTAAATATGTTTTGACTTAATTTCTCTCTTTCATTCTTTTGGTAGTAGATTGCCTATTGGACTGAATACCGATAATGCCTTTTTTGTTCAGCTTGCATTTACTGACATTTGCCTGTTCTTTCTGTCTTTTCTTTTTATATTTCATCGTGGTTATAATTTTCTATAATTATATTTTTTTGGGATGGGGACAGTACAGAAAGTAAAAGGTTTATATTATATATGTCTGCTTATGGAGCTTACCATGGACAGGCAAAAGCTAAGACGCTTGGAGGTTGCTTTAATTGAATACCGTGAGTCTCTTGAAGAAAGGGGAATTAAAAATTTGGAGGAAATCGACAAGAAAGTTGAGTCACATCGAAAACGGCTGCAAGCAGAATATGGATTATCAGATTCTGGTGAAGATGGTAAAGGCAATAGTAAGAAGTTCTTTCTATTTGTGTTTTTCTTTTGAAAGTTGTACATAAGGAATTGGTTTTTCATTTACTGACATCCTAATGACATTGTGAAAATTTGAATAACTTCATTACACATTAGTTCAGATGCTTGGAGTGTAGTGCACAATGTATCTAGTCATAACCCTTGTCATGCATGCTTTCATACGTCTGTTTTTTTCTTCCTTCCTTTCACCTTTTCCATGCATTCTACTAATTTATTTAAAAAATGTCATTAAAATGAGAAAATTATATCTTTGTGAGTGTTATATTGCATCAATCTTTCCACGCTTAATGTGAAGAATTTTGTTTATCATTTTATAATGGCAGGAAGAACATCAGAGAGGAGGGATAGGCATGATGTCTCAAGGAAACGGCACCGAAGCCGGAGTCCAAGTGGTAGTCCACAACCAAAATTATCTGGGAAAGACAAGGACAGAGAACATGATTTAGAAAGGGACCGAGACAGGCAAAGGGACAGAAGTTATGATTTTGATATTGAAAGAGGAAAGGACCGGCACCGGGAAAAGAGTGGAAGCAGAGAGAGGGATGATCATGATAAGGATAGAAGCAGGGATAGGGAGAGGAGAAGACGGACCAAATAAGAACATTCGGTGTGTTTTCAGTACTGAGATCTGTTACCTTACTGATATGCAGATTGCTTTGTAAAAGTCTGGAGGACAGTTGGCCTTTTGTCATCGTAGGGCGATATTGGCAATGTGATTGGTACCTGCTGGGAGACAGGAATGAACCGTCAGCCAGGAAATTGTTACTGTAGACAATCTTTGAAAGTGCTGAGTGGTAAATGGCTCTTGATACCCCCCATATTTTTAACAATGTAATTTAAGACTTTAAATCGTTAATTTTGCCCGTGAATTAGTGCATGCTGCTTAAATTAAGAGGGTTCTGTCTATACTAATTGAGAATTTACAGGGAGATTCGGCTGATTATGTGTTTGTACTGCGTGTTGGGTAAGTTGTAGTTTTAAACATTTTTGCGTAATGATGCATGTTAGTAAGGTTGACGAAATTTGAATTCCCAAGCTTGGTATTTTTTAAAATCAATAATTTAGCTTACCTATTGGATGCTTTTGACAATTGTATAACTATTTCTCTTGTTATTTTGTCTTTAGTCCAGGTACACACAACTGAGTAGCTCTTAGATAGCTACTTTTTGGTAGTGTAAAAACTCAATGGGAGTGTGATTGTGATTTTAAAACCTTTTGGCAAATATCATATGTAGTCTGGAAATTTAGTATTGGAAAAGCACTTCTAAAGCGACATTGTAAAACACGAGATAGAAAGTTTTATACCGATTTGTTTCTCTCATTGATAGCACGAGCATTTTTTTAGCAAACAACCAACTTCAACCAATTTGGTTGAAGAAAATATGTATTACCAACCTATCACTATTGTCTATAGACTCTGTTCAAACTTGAGAACAAACAAATATTAAATATGCCCAAGTATAGATATTTGATTTTTTACATAAGCTTGTTTAGTGATTGGTTTTCTTGTTAGTCTTCAAATTTCTCTTATAAGCGAGGACTTGTGCGGATTAGAAGCTCAGTAATTTTAGTATTTTCAGAAGTATGTGGGTAAGAGGATATGGAGGTGTGGGAAGAATTTGCCACAACATAAATGTTGAGAACTATTGGGTGGCAATTGCTTTCTGAACCCAATGATTTTGAACCTGCACCTATCAACTTTTAAAATTCCAAAATTGTCCTTTATTTCGGAATTGAAAGGCAAAATTAAAAAATACATTATGAAAAAAGAAATCTAAGAATATAATTTTTGTGTTCTAGAAATGAAATTCCATAATAAAATTGAAAAACCAAAATTCACTATGAAAAAGAAATTCCAAAACACAAAAACTTCATTCCAAAGAAAAAAAAATTATGAAAACATTCCGAAAAAGGGATTTTGAAATTTGAAAAAGTATTTTGGAAACCAAAATCTGAAAATGTATTCAAGAATACCAAATCGAGAATACATTTTGATCTGCACCCTTCATTCCTATCTAAAAACTACATAATGTATTTTAGTCATTTTGTGTCAGTGATAGGATGGAAGTTCAAATTGTTAGGTGCATGAAGCAATTGCCCTATTGGGTTTGCTATCTTCGGCCCAAATACAATTAATCCTATTTCCTCTCTAGTTCTCCTTTCCGACAGTGACTCAATACTTCTTCTCTATTTTTCATACGTCTCTCCTCTCTCTTTCCTTTATAAAAATTCTAATTTTATAGATACTTTTATTTTATTTTAATTATGGCATTATCATTGATATCTTAACTCAATATAATATTTTATCATTAAAAAAATTGTGAATACAATTCTTTAAAAGAAACTAGTTGTAAAAAAAGGTTAAAATTGATGTAATTTCAAAACCAAGTTTTGTATTGATTTAAATTAAAGAATAACTTCACATAAAACCTTGTTATTATTAGCTTTCATTGATTTTATATAGCTTAATTTCCTTTTCCTCTTCACTTCATAACTCAAATTGATTCCTAGTTCATCTTTGTGTTGTTCCACATAAATCAAGTTAGATGAAGGGCATAGTTTGAGTTCCCATAGAACCTTCAATCATCACCAATCACATCATAACCAAATCAGATTCAATCTCAATTCCAACTTCCCAACTCTCTCTGCACCTAAATCTTGCAACCAAACAAGACTCTCCTTCTATAAGACATCACACACCCTTCACTGCTTCCGACACCTCACTTTCTTCCCTTCATCGTACTTCTCTCTCTTCTTCTTCCACAGAGAGAGAGAGAGAGAGAGAGAGAGAGAGAGAAGTGAGCACGTGCATAGCATAACACAGCAATGGCAATGGCAAGCAAAGAGAGGGAGAAAAATGTGTTCTTTGTTGGGTCACTAGTGAACTACGCTGCAGAACTCAAGCTGCTTCTCACAGTTGTTCTTCTCCTTTGCGGCGTGGCCACTCTCCTTCAGTTCCTCCCTTCACGTTTCACCATCTCTTCCTCCGATCTCCGCTTCTGCATCTCAAGGGTCTCCCTACAACCCCCACCACTTTCTTCAGCCCCACCACCACTTCCCACCCCTCCTCCACCACCCTCTTCCACCCCTCTGTTTTCCAACGCCACCATTAAGCGTGTCTTCAACACTTACGGCTCTGCAGCCTACAACTTCATCAACATGGGAGGATACAGAGGAGGACTCAACACCTTTGCCATCGTTGGCCTTTCTTCCAAGCCTCTTCATGTTTATGGGAAACCCACCTACCAGTGTGAGTGGATTCCTCTGCAAAACACCACCTTTTCTTCAAAACCCATCACCACAAAGGGCTTGAAGTACCTCCCTGACTGGGGCTATGGCCATGTCTACACCGTGGTGGTTGTTAACTGCACCTTCAATGGCACCACCGTCAATGCTGCCAACACTGGTGGCAAGTTGGTGCTCCATGCTTCCACCTCGGGAGCTGGCGACTCCAACTTCAATGTCACTGACAGAATAGAGGTTCTCCAAGAAGCACCCGGGAGTTTCAATGCTTCACTTTTTTTGTCAAAGCCTAAGTATGACTACTTCTACTGTGGCTCTTCTCTCTACGGGAACCTGAACCCTCAGAGGGTGAGGGAGTGGATCGCTTACCACGTGAAGTTTTTTGGGCCAAGTTCGCATTTTGTTATTCATGATGCTGGTGGGGTGCATGAGGAAGTGCTGGAGGTGCTGAAGCCATGGATGGAACTGGGGTATGTGACGGTGCAGGATATTAGGGACGAAGAGAGGTTTGATGGGTATTATCATAACCAGTTCATGGTGGTGAATGATTGCTTGCATAGATACAAGTTCATGGCCAAGTGGATGTTCTTTTTTGATGTTGATGAGTACATTTATGTGCCACCTAAGACTACTATCAAGACAGTTCTTGACTCCCTCTCAGAATACGACCAGTTCACCATTGAACAGATGCCAATGAGCAGCAAGATTTGCCTTTCTCAGGATTATGGCAAAACTCACAGGTACAGTTTTGCATCCCATGATTCACAATATTCTGTTTTCATTCTGCTTCACTTAACTTTTTGTATGCAACACAGGAGAAGAAAAAATGGTAAAATGAAATGGGTTCTGCAGCAAGTCAAAATCAACTTAACTTTTATAAAAGTTCAATCATTTAATAGATCTTTGCATAACTTTTGTTTAAAGTAGTTGGTTGCTTAGTTAAATCAATGTTCCTTTGCTGAAATGGCTCAAACAATTGGGAGGATTAATAAGTTTTGCTAAGTGTGAGTTTGGCTTTTGCTGTTCACCTGAGGCATCGATTTGATGTCATTGTCCTTTCTTCTTTTGTCTTTGTTCTCGTAGTCATAGAGGATATTGATTGGTTGGACACTGTTTATTTCTTATGTGTTGGGAGGATAGGAAATTGCATTATTGTGGTGTGGATGCGTTTGAAAATATTTGCCCATCCCTTTAGCATTGATTCTGTTTTTCCAGTGCAGCAGGACAGGTGGAAAAGTGGGGCTTGTTTGAACCTTGTCCAAGAGCATGATTTGTTTCTAATTTACACACACAACCATGTTTTAAAATAAAATCAATTATACAAGAGTTATTCCTAATACTAGTTCAAGAAGATAATTTCTATATGCCTTGAAAATTCAGAACCATTCTTGAATAATCATTGATTTCTTTTTCTTCTTCTTCTTCTTCAATAAGCTGCACTAACAATCTTCAAAAACATTTCAATTCTGGTATTTGAAAAACCCCACTTAGTGTGCTGAGAACTGATGTTTATTTTGGTTGATTTTATTTCTTATCCTTTGTTTAAGATCCATTACTCTTTTGTCCCCAAGTGAAGTTTGATCATGACAGCTTTGTAAGTATACATACACTGCTATTTATTACCATTAATTTGGTCACTGTCAGACAACAACGGTTAGATCTATTCGTCCAAGTGTTAGTTGCTTGATTTTATTGCACAGAATTGCTATAGAAGTTTGAGAGAGAAGAATGAAGCTAGATGGTAGTGATATATCAATTGTGAAGTGTAATATTGCTTTTACTGTTGGTCTTATAATTACGTCTACCAGAAGCACACATAAGAATAATGATTTATATGGGATGTTGTCAAATTAAGATATTAAGCTTCAGGTTTAAGCTTTTTATGTTAAGCTCTTATTGAATAAGTACTTATGTATAAAAATGTTTCTTTGATGATGGTTGTGTAACATGTGGTGTGATATGAACTTAACAGGAAATGGGGTTTTGAAAAGCTTGTGTATAGAGATTCAATCAGTGGCATTCGAAGAGATCGAAAATATGCAGTGCAACCACGCAGCTTGTATGCAACAGGGGTGCACATGTCACAGGATCTATCAGGAAAAACAACTCACAAAACTGAAGGTAGGATAAAGTACTTCCACTATCATGGAACCATATCAGAAAGAAGAGAATCATGTAAAATACTCGTAAACACCACACAAGTCACCAATGACAAGATCCCTTATGTGTTGGACACCACATTGAGGGACATTGCTGGGGTAATCAAGAAATTTGAGCACAAGATGATTGGATCAAGATTGCACAACACAAAGCAATGACACACTTCAAAACTCTTTCTTTCATTTTCACTTGGTGGGGCTTTCCTAAACAAATTTATGATTTAACTTGTGGCAGGGTAGAAAGTTCACCCATTTCTTTTTTTAATATCTGTATTATATATAATTTTTTTAATTATTTGGTAGATGGGTATACGATCTTGTTGCATTTTAAAATTGTTTTGGTTTTGTTTCTTATACGCTGTATTTTGTATAAAATAATGAATAAAGATGAATGATTTAATAATGGTGTCGGTGAGAGGGAGCATTAGGTGCCATCATATGAAGTGTAATCAATGTGCTGTGTTGCTTTCTCATTATGCATCTTTCCTTTTTGTTCTTCATCATTATTTTGGACCTTCCTTCTTCAATCCTTATTCCTCACTAAAACATTCTTTTAATTTAGCAAAATCGAAAAAATTTGTGATATATTCACAATTCAATAATATAAAAATAGAAAAGAGTCGTGATATATTGATAATCAATTAAAAAATTGTTTTTATTATAATAACTCCATTTATAAATACACAAAATTACAATCTTATTTTATACCACACTTTAAACTTCACTTTAAACTTGTATACTATTAAGAACTTATCATCTTTGAATTTTTATTAACTTAAGCATTATCGGGTTTTTAGACAGACTTTTCATTGGAGATTAACTCAAAGTTCGTTGTTTCTTGAGTTGACGAGTCATTTTCAAATGGATCTCAGACTAGTCGAAAGCTCGTTCTTTGAAGAAAATGACCTTGCGAGTTTCACTCCCAAATTTATTTTTGATAGAAACAATAACTAAAAATAGAAGAAAAAATATTTTTTTGTTAAAATATGAATTAAAATTTTTAAAAAATTATAAACTCGTATCTTTTCATGGAATTTAGCGACAGATTAATGATGAAATGGTAGGTTTTTGGCTAAGACAAAAAGAGACGCGTGGTTGGATTTGGATCACATGACATGAAAGAAATGTGGTCCCAAAGACATGGGGAATCATTACTTTGGAAACTGCTTTTGTTTGATGTGATCCTTCTTCTTACTATTTCGTAACTATAAAATTATGTACCAAAGAGAATCTCTAAATATTTAATTATGGCTTTGGGTTTCATAAAATATATTTAAAGGTTTAACTTCATCAAATATTTCTTTTAAAAAAATAAATAGCTGTACCAAACTCTTATTTAAGTATGTCAACGGAACATCAAAAGTATTTTTTTTTCTAATAGTCCCACCGTAGATTCCTCTTCGATCCATATTTATTGTAGAGTAAACGTCTATAAAGTAGTATATATTAATATATTTTAATTTTAGTATAATAATAAAAAAAATAAAAAAATTCTGTTTAAATTCTGTTAATGGTTAAATTAATTAAAGATGTATTTGATCTTTAATATGTATTTATTAAAAAAAATTAACGTGTTGGAGATCCACGTCGACTAGAAATTAAAACATTTCACAATAGTGGATGGATGCATATGTTATCGATAAACCGATTTTAAGAAAGTTGAGTTACATTTAAAATACACTTTTTAATAATTAATTTTTAAAAAATAATTAAAAAATTTAAATTTATAAAGAAAAAGTTTTAAGAACAGTTTATAGATAGGTTTTTTATGGGACCATACTAATAAGAGACAATGTTTTGATTTCAAGTGTATGATGAGGGACACATGTTGGATGTTTAATGGTGTTACAATGTTTTATTTTTTTATGTTTCTCTTTTTGTTAATTTTTTTTATGTTCATATTTCTCTTTTTATTTTTTCTTATGTTTGATGTTTCGTGTTCGTTGGTATGAATTGATTAACTTTGCAGCTTATATATAAAGAATCAAGTTGATTAGAAATTAGAATAATTATTGAGTTAATCTATTTCCAAGATTATATTTGATTAAAATAATGAGTTGGCATTTTTGTTTTCTTACCATTTTTTTCCTATTAGAAAAAAAGTTACGGTCTTGTTTAGATTAATTACTCAACATTTGGAATGGTATTTATAAGATCAAAACTTTGTAATAATAATAGGGAAGAAAATTGTTTTTTCATTATCAATTTCGTTTTGCATTATCTTTTACATATCAATTTTGATATTTTTATTTACCTACTTCCGTAACTTCTAAATAAAAAAAATGAGATAAAATTCTACAATTTATTACTAACAAATTAATCACTTTTAAATACAATTCAATGGATTATGATCTTTAACTTTTCTTTTCCAATGATTAAAAATTGTTGGATTCACTTTCAAGTAGACTAATATTTCACTTTTATTATACTTTTCAGGATCTCACCTTTATATAGCAGCTATCAACATAGTGAAAAATCTCAAAAATAATCAACAGCTAAATGACATTTAAATGGTTAAACAAGATTAGTAAGAAGTTTGTAAATATTTAATAATCATTTAAGTTTATTTGAAATTTTTTATAAAACAATAAACTTATTCCAAAAGATTTTACTGAATGAATTGTCTAACACGTAATTATCTAACGATTTTAATTTTATGAAATCATCTAACATTAACACTATGAGAACATCAAACACTTTTAAACATAGTAAGAGTGTCTAAAATGAGATAACATGTTAGTATTATTAAGATACATATGATTTACGAGCCTTGAGGTATTCACTCTAGTTGGATGTCAAGATTAGTTTTCATTGCTTTTGAATTAGTTTATTTGTTTTTTGGGAGTACTATTTGTTTTTACATGAGTTTGGTATGATTTGGTTTCCTCGTATGTTTGTATTTTTATTTTATATTTCTAACATATACTTACATATGATTTATGATTCTTAAGATGTTTAGACTAGTTAGATATCAGATTTCACATTGATACCTACTATTGTAGTTTAAAATACATTATTACTTGTACCTTACGGAACTAAGACTCTTCGGACGAAATAGTCCATCACCTTTTTAGGCTTAAGATATTTTAATATAGCTAATACAGAACGTTATACTAATCCTAATCATAATATGAAACGTTATACTAATCCTGAAGTTTAACCCGATGATCTAACCTAATCTAGGACTACAACCTAAGACTCATTATGAATCTTGTAAATAACACACCAATTAAGACAAATGTATACATAAACAATATTTATTACTCTCACATACTTTACACAATGCACTGACTTAAACATCGGATTACCTTTGGCAAGTACATCACCAACACTGTCAAGATCAACAAAAGTTCTGGAAGTTCAAGAGAGACTGAGACTTTTCTGGGCTTTTGTAAATACAATACTAAATATAAAATTTAAACATGAAAGACTAAAATCACATATTCCAAAGGCTAGATGATTGAATTCATCAATTTGAGAGATTAATGACCGTAAAACAAGTTTAAAAAAAGTACAGGACCAAAACTTACTTTTCCCTGTTTTTAAATAAAAAATAACACATCTTGTTTATGCAGTTCAAATATGATTGAAGATCACGTCATTGCATGTTTGATTGCACATTCTCTTTCCCTGACATGCGTTCATCTAAAACCCTCTGAGCTCGTTGTTGCATCATATTGTTGTTATTATGTGAATTTGAAGGATAACATGGATCAAAACCTCATCGAAACACAATCATTTTTTACGAGATTATATGCCTCAAGTTACATATTTGAATAAATATTTCGCATGATGAGAAGATTTTGTGCAAATTTTCATATTTCTATTGAAAATCACCATCAATATTTCACCAACGCTAAACGATTGTGATAAAAGTGGCAGAACCAACTTCATCTTCATGCACTCTGTGCTTCTAAGAAGGCTGTAAAATCCTCTCTGGCTTTGCTTAAACTAGGAGTAATGCAGGATGCTGGAGAGGTGGGTTTTGATGTAGAAGATGATGTAGAAAACCGAACATGCTTAGGTGATTTTGTAGCAGAACCAGTCTTAGGAAGCCCTTTAAGGTCCTTCTCAAAGACAAAAGCTGAGGCAACTGGGGCATGCACATCATTAGCACTGCATTTCATCAACTCCATTGGCAGATCAAAGTAGGAGGAATTCATGGGGTCTGCTTCAATCTCATGGAACAGTTCAGAAGAAGCCCAAGAACCACACTCAAACTTTTCCAAAGAAACCGTCCTAGATATTACAGCACCTTCCACCACTGATCCTTCTTTTCTCATTTTAACAGGTTTTCCTTTCCCAAAGCCTGGAAGATACAGGCAAAGGGCACTGCACTTAAACCCCTCCTCTTCATATGCTTCCACATCCTTCCCACTCATAAGATTATCTCTAATAGCTTCAGTTTTGGAGAAGCTGTTCTGATACATCTTATGATGTTCCACTGAATTTGGTGCAGTCCACCAGAGATCAAATTCATCTGAGGCTGCACGTGCTCTTCCCTCGCCACATGACTTGCTCCTCCTCATGTGCATTTCTTGTGGTTGGTCATGCTGATGTATGAGTGTTCTACCTTGACATGGTGATTCCATGATCCTTTGTTTCAGTTTCTTCTTCATCAGAGTTGAAGGTGTTGAGTTGGCTGAATTTGGAAGACTAAGGCTCGGGAATCTTGGCTTTGGGGGTTGTGAAGATGGACAGCGCAAATCAGTAGCTGCCAATGTTGTACTAGCATCCCAATATTGTTTGTGTGACCGTGCATCCACCATAACCTTTTCTTTATGGGCTGTCTCAGTGTTTGAGGCTTTGGTTTTGATCATCTTTGTTACTGGGAAATTACCTTCAGCTATCAGTGATTCAGTGCAATGTCTGCTTCATCTTAAATTTATGTACTTCTGGAAGCCATGCGTTCTGATGTTAGGTATTTTTGTATCAGGATCAAGAACTAGGATTTGAATTAAAAAATGCATAGGACGTGAAGAGTGTGCAACATGTCTTAGTCGTGATGGATGATTATGTTTTGTATCTAATCAACATTACTTATATATTTTATAAAGGTATGTTGATAAAACAAAGTCACATCCCATTAAATCAGAATCTGAACGTGCTGGCATCTCTCAAAATAGAAAGAAACCATGGGTGAGTCATGCATACAAAAGAATCTAGGAGGGTCAACCACAGGAATAAGAACACTATCAATGGTAACAAGCATTGAATTTTCAATATACTTATGCTAACAAACAGTGAACATTGAGATAAACTTGCTCATTTCATTATAGTGTAACATTATACACTGAATTTGAGCGGAATGAGAGTTTCTACTGGAGGGAATTGTAAAACAAAATCAGAACTACTGAAATACCTATAATAATAGGGAAAGCTGAAACCAAATATAGTGCTCCATAACCCTGCAGGAGGAACAACATTTTCAGTTTAAAGCTCCAAGGGTTAACCATCATCAATAATAACCACAGTAATTAATTGTTGGTTAAAATACTTTTTCACTCCACATTGTAATTACTTATAATGATAAAATAATTAAATTAAATAGAGAGACACTTTAATTGTAACAATCTTTTTTATTAAATTATTTGAAATGTAAGCAATAGCACGTTTCTATATAAAAAGTGGATTTATCAGTTTAATCATTATTATTTTTTAAATGGTGATGTGAGAATATCCAAGCAAGATTTGGTGTTATTATGTTTAGATTAAAGATTTGCAAAGACTATATGCGCTTATTGTATTAGCAAACTCGGCATAATCCTCACCAAAACAGGTTTATACTAAAAAGAAAAAGGAGCAAAAAAGTAATTTTTTTGCTAATTTTAAATCATAAGTTTAGATTACAATTTTCATGCAGTCTAACTAAATTTAAGTTGTCAATCAATCAAAGACCATACTAAGTATCACTTTTAAGATACTTATTACAATGGTTAACAAATTTACAATACTTCAGTGCCTTAGATAAATTCATCAAAACCAATAAAAGTTGGTAAGCTAGTTAATCTTAAATAATAATGTCAAAATTTAAATTTTATTTAAAAATTGCCAATAAAATTAAAACTTTTAAAGTTGTGGTAAAATGTAATAACACTGCACATAATTAAAAAAAAAAAAAAAACTTTTTCCACCAATAAGTATTGTTAATGGGTCAATAAATGCATCACTTGAAAAGAAAATGAGTGGGTAAATTTCACAATAAATTAAGAGTGTAAAAGAGAATTGACAATTAATAGATACTAAAGTAAATAAGTCCATGTTTTTTGTAATTAGGACCAAAATATGGAATCATTTGTTTCTTATATTTGTTTTGGATGACCGTGCAAAAACTCTTTATATTGTTAGTGCATACACTATTCACTATAAGCATATGGTTGCACCAAATTCCTTAATTATAAATTATAATTATTGGCATCATAATTCAAATAGAAAGAGCCATTTTGGCTTAACCAAACCAAACAAGAAAAATAAAAGAATCTTTAAGGCCGGTTAGGAACTGACCACTGCTGGAGGCACTTGTGTGTCATCCTCAACATTTATCTCTTCAATTTCAGCAGCAGCTGAATCCCAATCCATGTTTAGTTTCTTTGCAGCCACTTCAGGATCGATTCCAGTGTCAGTGGCTTTGGCATAGAGAGATTTGCCACGCTTTTTCTTTGGTATTGCCTCCTATACATTTTTTAAAGTAAATTAAAAATAGAAGTAATTGTAAAAATGATCAGCTTCAATGAAATATTACATCACAATCAGCAAATGCATGAATCTGATGGTTTGAATAGTACATTGTATCAGAGGAAACGAATATGTGGTACTAAACAATTAATTCAGCAAAAAAGTGACAAACTTTGAAGTTTCAATTTGGCATTACATAAGTGTATGAACCCTCTAAGTAATTCAACCTCAAAATCAAATATATCAAACATATATAAGAGAAGCAGCAAGGTAGCCAGAAAGCATTTGTTTACTATATTAATAATTTTTGAAAATTTCATGGCAATTAACATGTAATTGATATCCACCATTACACTAGGAACATAGTCCAAAAAAAGATATCACAAACACTCTCACCATTCCCTTGGCAAAGCATGGTGTAAACATGCACTGATATTCGACACTAGGCCAGGAACAGAGTAAAACTTTGTTCAAGCATGCATCGATGTTCAATACTAGGATAGGAAAAGAGTAGGAAGAAATCACAAAAACGTTGATCCTTTGCAAAGGATAGTGCAAGCATACAAATTAAAACTTCATAAAGAATGGACAGGGTACAAACAATACTAAGTAACATTAACATGGAGTTAAATACATTTAATTCTCTGCTTTCATTTTATTCACCAAAATAGAACTGCAACGAATGAAAAGAAAAGGTTGTATTACTACTGATAAAATTCATGTCAGAGAAAAAGAAGATAAAAAAGACACAGGACAATAATTCATAAACAATGTATTCAATTTTAAAAATATAGTGATAGGGAAATAGAGAGAGATCTAAATCACAGAATTCAAGCTAATTAAAAGAGATGGAGAAATGTTTCAAGAATTACAAACGTACAAAAAGTGTCTTGATATTAAGTAAAATTTCACTCCTTAGTCACGAGACCCACAGTACTTAAAGTTACTGAATGTTCAGCAGTAAAGAGTCAACAAAGCATAAACTAAGTGTTTTAAAGATGCATATATCATGTTTTAAACATTATCTATCTATTGTTTCTGGGGTGTTTGTTCGTCTCTTTTTTCTTGGAGATTCTTAATGTGATTTGGTTTATGTAAAAGGGTTGGGATACCCCTTTTGTATCCCTCTTAATTTAATTTCATTCTTTGCTGATAAAAAAAAAAAATCATGTTGGATAAGTGGTCAGGTCTACAAGACACAATCAAGAATGAATCCATTGCGTAGAAAGATTAGCACCCATCAAGGAAAAAATAATATGTTCTCATTCAGGTGGTTGATAGGAAACAGAATAGAAATGCTAAAAAGAAAATAGTGTTGAGGATACTAAATTAAAAATATATAAAAAGGTGAAAACCTTTGTTGCAAAATGGACAATAGAAAACAAACAAATAGCAGAAATGATGAAACCCTTTTCTGAGGATGAACCAACTTCTTCACTCAGTTCCTCCAAATATTCCTTTATTTTCTCTCTGGACATCCACCTTCCCTCAGTATAGAATTTTTTTCGTCTCTAGCTTCAATCGTCACTTGCCACCTATTTTCCATTATATGTCCCCTTACCACTTCTCTTTATTTGTTAGCTCCTAACTACAGACTCAATAAAAAATACCAGGCAGAAGTCTGAAAAATATTACAGTTTCAAACATGGTTCAGACAACCCACCAAGTAATAAACCCCTCATTGTCTCCACTTATTTTGCAACTCTCATTTCTGAATTCTCTATTTGCATCTTGAATTTCCCATTTCTTAATACCTATGTGGTTTGTGCATTACCAAGAAGGAGGAGTGACTAAATTTCCCTAAAACAACCAAGACTCTCAATTTCAAATAAGGTAAATACTAAAATTGATATTGAGCTTATGTAACTCAGTCATTATGAAGCAATATATAGAACCAAAGGTTGTATATGAAGAACCTTTTCCCATTGGATTAGGGTTCAAATCTATCTTAAAATCCAATTACTTTTTTTTATCCATTTCACAGGTCAATACAAATATATATATATAAAAATATGAAACAAACAACACAATAAAATGGACACGTAATGATCAAACTCTATAAAGTTTAAACACAAAACAATCAAATATTCAAATTCAAATCCAATCATATTCAAGACATATGCAAGAGGAAGCAGAGATTATCAAATGATGAAATTAAATCATACCTCTAAATTAGGCCATGCAGCCAATTCCTCAGCAAGCATCTGGAGGGCAGCTCTATTCTTTGGAATATTTCCTTCATTGACCTAGTAAATGCAAAGTCATTATTTTTTTTCCTGAAATCAGTAATTGACTTAGACAATTACACAAGATATCATCGCAGAAAACAAATGCTGATTACTCTCATTCTTAACATTTTGGGTTTAGAAACATATAACAGGTAGCTAAAAATTAGCAAAAGACATGAACAGAAGTTAACAACTTTGGCAGTACTTCTTTTTAGTACATAATAGTAAAAGGTTGATTTCAATTTACAGGATACTCAACCCAGTCTGCATTAAAATAGCCTACTCTGTTGTGCTCATTCTCTTAAAAAAGAATCCCATGACATGGGGTTCCTTTCAAATACTTTAAGATGCACAACACCGCATCCCATGAGAACTTCACACAGATGACATGAACTGACTAACAATACTTGTTGACAGAAATGTCCAGACATGTCACAGTAATATAATTAATAATCCATGAAAACCACGCACACGGGCCACTCCACAAACTAGAAAACAACTAAAATGACCAAATCAAATTAGAGCATTACCTAGGTCATGTGTTTGTAAAGGTTTGTTTGTGTGTGTGTGTGTGCGGCGTACATGCTGAAAAGGTAAAGAAAAACGGGAAAAATTGAGGAAATATATTTTTAGATAGTTATAGTATTTATATTTATTAAACAAGGCTAGATATACCATATAATGTAGTATGGTATCCTCCATGCATCCATACTTAACTCTAAACAGGTTCGATCCTAATAGTTTTTAAAAGCCAGATATCAGTATCCTAAAAACAACTACATGTTCAGTCCAAACGAGATTTGAAGAATCTCCATAGCTTTCGGCATTTCAAGCACATTTCTAAAAGTTAAGATTATAGAAGAAAAACTCACTTCTTCCAAAGCATCAACTAGATCCTCTCTTGTTGGGCCTTCAGAATATTCAATACCAAGTAATCTTCTTCTCTCAACTTCTCTGGGGTCCTCAATCATTATGGTTAATTTGACCTGGAAATAGGATAGAAAAAGACTCACTGGATCTTCATAGGCAAAGACTATGTGATCGGGGAAACGCAGTGGCATAGCAAGCAAGAATAAGGTATAAAAAGCAAAAGAAATAAGTTAATTTTTCAAATCTTTGGATAATTTCTGGCCTTTCCGCCACCCCCAAAGAAACGCTCACACTTCATATTTCTGCTCCTCCATCACATCTGAAATCTAAACACAGAAATGGTCCAACGACAATTCTATCCTTAGTTATTTTACTCAGACATTCCAAATTACCACCTTTCACTTTTCAATATCACTTTAAGAATGAAGCTTAAATAGAAACATTTAAGGATAAGGAAATCCTCAGTACCTGCCTATACAAGCACTCTATACAAGTGTTATTTCCACTCCAACATTTCACACTTGAAAATTATCTCTCTCCCTGTACACTATCAGTATCCCTCTATCTCACAAGGTCATCGGTATCTTATGATTACCCTTATCAGAAAACTTAGTCAAGCAAAATGAAAGCAATAAAAAAAAGTACCTCACCGAAGATCATGTCCCGGTTTTTCCTGAGAAGCTCCAAAACCTTGAGGTGAGCAGGAAAATACAATAAGAAACCGGAGAAAAAACAAACAAACGAACATGCAAAATTTATGGAAAAATAGAGATACCCTTTTGATTTGAGCAACGTATTGAAGGTCCTGAGGGGTTGGTTCGTCGTCTTCGTCTTCGTTGTCGCTTTGCTGCTCCTGAAGAGAAGGGACACTAAGGTCGGTGTCTTTGTTCCCCACAGAGGGAAGAAGGGAAAGCACTGGGCGATGGCGGAGGCTGGTGAAGGGTAGTCCATTGGAAAAGAGAGAGTGAGTGGTGTGGTGGTGGAAGGTGCGGTGGTGGAAGGTGGGAAGGGAAGGAGGTGGTGGCAGTGTGAGTGACCATGCCATTATCCTATCATGTGTTGTGTTCTGTTGTGTTCTGTTTTCTGTTGTGCTCACACTGCCACCAAATTCTGTATTTTATTATTACACTTTCTAAACTTTTACTTTTAATACTATGCTTCTACTTTATATAGGATAAATATTTATTTTATGCAATTAAAAATTATAGTAAAATACTTTTAATAGTTAAATATATTTTAGATTTATGATATAAGGTTGTTGATATGTTGAGACTGTTTTAAACACAGTAAAAAACACATATCTCACACTTCAATAAATTAATATTTTATTTATTTTTGTTTTTTAATTTAAAATATTATTATATTATTATAAGTGTTTGTTAAATATATGTTTTTATAATGTGGATAGTGTTAAAAGAAACTTTCCTCTTTATGTTAGGGATAAATCATTTATATTTTGACACTATGTTATATGTAATTATTGATAATTTTTTTAAATATTAAATTTTAATTTAAAAATCAAGATCAAAAGAGATAAGATGCTAAGAAAAACTGCTAAAGTCACGTTTGTTGAAGAAAACTTATTAAATAAAGAAACAATTTCATGAATTGATTCTAACCACTTACGAAAACAATAAATTAACTTTAAAAAATATAGATTAAAGCTTAAAAAATCCTTTAATATTAAGTTAATAACTTGTACTAAATATTATTTCTTTCTGAAACTGAACACACCAAATTTGAGCTTTGTTTGTATTCTCATTTAAAAAATATGAGGGTGTAGAAAGAAGACATGGAGATATAAAAAAAAATAACCAAGTGAGTCCAATGAGAATTGAAATGAAAGGAACTTTGATCCCTTCTATGCACAATAATCATGTTTCATGTCATTCCAAATTAATCATTCATACTTTATTAAACTCTCAAGAGTTACTTATATCAATGAATCATTAAATAAACATTAATACACATAAAATATAACATCCTTAAACATATGATATTATTTCATTCAGAATTTATTATTTCAATGTCCCCCTAAACAACAGAACACTAGAGAAATAACAACAACACCAATAATAATAATAATAATAATAATACAAGTTTAAGAAGAGAGAAAAATATATAATAATTCATTAAAATAAATTCGTGTATTATTTAAATAAAAAAAAGTTATATATAATAATATATATACAAACAAACTGAACAAAAATAAATAAATAAAATAATTAATTATATAATATGTATAATATTTAATTATATTTTAATCTTTAGTTGGAGAATAAATGTTGATGTTTCTAAACTTGTCAATGAAATTATTGAAAACAGTAGTAAGAATGACATTAGTTAATATGTCGAGTATTTAACACTTTTGTGTTGACCTGAATAAATAAGAGTGAAAAATTACATTTGAACAAACTTACAAATAAAATACCAATGAAAAGTTTACAAATATTGAATAATCATTGCAACCAAACCACTTCATTAGTTAATAATAATAAGGCATGATATTCTGATTATGCTAAAGATTTGGACATAATACCTTGTTTAATATATTTTCAAAAAATCAAATAATTATCAAAAAAAACACAAGAGCAAGTGATTGATCTCGTGATGTGTAAACATTTACTCTAGTATGCATCAATAGATGGTGAAAGATTATATTTGTTGTAAGAAAAGTGACATTGACCTGGAGTGGACTTTTAGTATTGTAACAAGTGATGAATAGCAGTCAAATGTGTGGTCAATTGATTCTTTTATGTATTGACTTAACTTGTGAAATGCAAAGGTAATAATAGTTAAGTGCATAAGTCTTCTAATTAATTTTTTATATATAAAGATATCATCAATGAAATTGTCATCAAGGTTAAGTTTTAAATTGAGATTCATAGGTAGTGTAATTGGTTTATTACTTAAGAAAACTCGTATTATGAAGCAAAGATAAAATATATTTTCTAAGACCTTAATCTCTTGAGCCATAACATCTCTCCATCGTGAGAAATTGTTTGATGATAAAATTGAGGACGTGAAAGTTTGATTGAGAAATGTTTTGTACTCTCGATTAAGGTTTCCCCAAAAAAAAAAATTTTTTTTTTTTTTTGAATTGGATAAGGGTATAAGGTGCTAAAGCACAATTAGTCATACAAATAAGATAGTTTCGGTCTAGATATGGTTTAGATGATCTTTAAACAAAGACTTAAAATTCATCAATATTAGATATTGATGTTTTAGATGCATATGAAATTCATTAATGAACAACAAAAATATATGAAAGAAAAATAATAGTGGTGGACAAAGGTGGAATTACATGAGAGAGGAAAAGTTCCATAGAAGAAGTCATTTCCTTGAAAAGAAAAATTGTTTCATGAAAAACAACATCCTTAAAATTTTAAATTGTTTGATTTTTAGGTTATACAATTAGTATCCTTTATAGTCTCTAACCAACAAAAATTGATGAAAGGTATTTTGAATAGCTCAAAACAATTTTAAAAAAAATGGGAGTTAAGAAGAACAAATAATTTTGAAGATATAAAGTTATGCCCATAAATAAAGTGTTTGTGCTTTGAAGACATTATGACAAACCATCTTATGGCCATTTATTTTATTATTGAATCAGTTGTAATTGCTTTTTGCCACAGGTGACATATTTCCACTTAAGAGAGGATCACATTACACTTTTATTTCTATTGTCATTACATCAGTTTGCTTTAGCTGACTTCATAGGTTTATGAGGCAAGAAGACACATTTATTACTTAGATCAGACTATCTCAAATAATGGTTCCATTGGATAATGTCACATGTCAAAGCAAAATTGCTTGATGAAGAAAGATTAAAGTGCTTTCTTACTCAAACTCAGACTAATTCTTACACATACTTCTTATACTGCCAAAGTCTAATTGAAAATCTCAACTAAATCACCTTCTCTACCTACAAATGACAAACTAATTTGGAGCAGATAACGAAACTCCAATTTCAAACATATGTTGATTGCTTTACAGAGTCCAACACCATTTTTGTTGCTTGTTCCATATTGTCCCCCATTCATACCAGCTCTGTCACAACACACTTCTCCACATGCACCCACTAAAATAATAAAACTGATATTGTTCGCTACACCATTCAAGCTTCTGATATTACTGCTGCAAAAAATTTATATATTCATACTATTCAAGTAACTCACAAGTAAATAAGTGAATCAATGGCCCACTGACCCAGTATCCTACCAGGTCAATCATCCAAGGTTTTAAAATAAAACATCACTGATTCTTGTCTTTTGCCACACTTCATATTCGAATCAAATCTAGTTATAAGACAACCAACAAAAACGAAACGGAATTTACTAACTAGTTCAAACTTGAAACTATCAGGAAGAAGAGAGAAGTTTAGAAGCATTAAAGAGCTGCAATAGTCACTATAAAATGAGGCTGAATATTAACTTTTTTTACACGCGACGAACTCAGATTTCATTAAGCACAACCTTTCCAGAAGGTACATCAGCGCATATAAAGGTACCTTTGAATTACCAAATACCAATACCCCAACAAATGACCAATGGCATGCAAACTATAACACAAATTAATTTTAAGCGCAAGCACAATAACTGATCAAACATAGAAGGGTTTGCCAACGAACCATTGGGTACTGGCCTTTTTTTCTTTTTTTCCCTTTTTTTTCACTTCACTTCACTCCCCTCCCCTTTTCTCCCCAAGCTTCTACACAGACTACCCTTGTTATGACCCACTCCCCTCCCTCTCTTCCTGGATAAAAAAATTAAAAACAAGCTGAACCATTGAATCGGACTTCTAGTCTATCCTTGCATAATCTTTTCTTGTGCGGGATGTCGGAGGCATGCTTGATACCGGAGGATCCATTCTGCGCCCTACAGTATATACCAGCCAAGTTAGACTGATATACATCATAATGGATTTCTTTTTCTTTTTTGTAAATTAATACTTAATTTTGATGAAAACCAGAAAACAGAAGTGGAAGTGGATGAAGATCCTCAGCTAGCTTCCATGTTACCACGAGTTTCCTTTTATTTATAACAGTACAACATTACGTTCACCTTTTTATTCATTGTTGATTCTCACAATAATCATTTGATGTTCACCAAGTAAAAAAAAGTAATAAAGTTTGTCATTTAATAGTATGTTTGGATGAAAGATTTTGAGTGATTCCTTGTGCCCGGAGTAATGTCATTTAGTAGTATGTTTGGATGAAAAAAATTTAGAAGTTGATTTATATTTATAGAGAATTTGAAATGCTTTGACAAAATGTTTATTGGATAAAGAATTTTAGAAGAAATTAATAATCCCAATAAACAGAGAAAAGAGAGTAAAATTAGGCAAAGATTATATACCCCATGTCATACTGTTGGTGAATGAGTTACCCCTAGGAGAACGAGGACCCACACTGCTGAAACCAGAAGGAGCCTGAATTTTAATTTGATTCCAATCAGCAGCCTGGGGGGGTCTACCATGTGTATATCTCTGAACAGATTGGTGTCCAAAACGGCTTGGAGAATTATGCAAAATATGAGGCATGAGATGAAACTGCTTAGACAGAGAGGGTGCATATGCTGCTTGAAGATCATGCGTTGGAAGGCTACCCATCTCGACATTAGTAAATGATTGACTTGGTCCATTTTGTCTGAAGCACAAGTTAATGACAGTGAAAAAGGATCAATGATAGTAAAACAACGATATTCAAATTATAAGGGAAGGAAATTATTCCAAGGATTTTAATTCCTCATTAAGTTAAACAAAGAAAAAGTACATAAATTGCAATACTGTCAATAATGTTCCCACAATTTTACAGCCACAAGAGTTACCAACATAATTTTTGCTCAAAATCACATTTAAATTCTTTGTTACGCTGATAAAGGGAAATAGTTTCCCCCTATTTTAAAAGCATGTCATATGGAGTTACATCTGCCAATCTTAATCGGATGAGAAAATAAATCAACCCACCTAAGGAAAGCACGAATATAAAAGCACTTCAACCATGGAAAAAGTAAAGCAAAATGATAACAAATTAACAGCAAACAAACCACCTTTGCATGATTATTGGAGTGTTTGAGCTGGACTCATGGTTGAACCTTCCAAATCCAGCCCATGTTTCAGTAGATCCAAGATTCATACTTCTGCCAAACTCATTTGCCAAACAGCTTTCATCTGAACCATCCTCTTGAAGAAGTAATTCATCACTGGAATTAAATTAAATTTAATGATGAGAACATAAATATCATCAATTATCATCAAATGCCCTGTTACTAATTAACTTCAGGGAATGACTACTAGAAGATTGAATCCCATAACTAAGTCTGCTTCATGACTATCAGCGGCCAAAATCACCTGAATTTCTTCAGACAGATTTAAGTTTGGTGTAATTCCATCTAGGAAACCACAACTATCTTTTCACCAGTGTATCAGTTTTGTTTCCCTTTTCAACCTTTTGTTTTATATATTTTGTTAGCATTTTGTTTTTGTGAAGTACATATCTCAGATTCAAGCCACCTTATTATGATATCTTTTGTTTTATATATTTCGTTAGTATTTTGTTTTTCTAAAGTACAGATCTCGAATTCAAGCCAGCTAATTTTAATATCCATATTTAAAATAAAAAAATAAGAAACAACACTAATTAGTAATTACACATTAGGTCAATTTATTTGGGTTAGGAAACACTAATAAATGTTGCTCACATGGATAACATTCTAATTTATTCTGTCAAACTTAGATGAAATATTCAATTATAATAATGTCTCCACAATGTTATTACAAAACTACACCCTTGTTTGATCTTTCATAATATACTTTCTCTTCTTTCAGTCCAAAATTATTATTTTACAACAACAAAAAGTATATTAGTAATCTAAGCTCCTACAAAGGCCAAAATTATGCCTAAGTGATAGAAAGGAGATAAAAGCACCAGTATGACAGGAATTCTATATTAATCTTCTGTGGATACTGATATCAGTTTGTAGGTACATTGTGGTGGAATAAGATGGAAAAAATAAGGAATTTAAACAGAAAAGTCCAGAAAGGGTATTTGAAAGTTATACCCCCCCTAAGAGACCTTGATACTCTGCATTACTTTGCGATATCTGCCTAATAGCAGCATTCATAAAAATAATTCCTCAAGGTAAAATGTTGCAAACCTTCCTGCAGTCCCATATTCCTAAGAGTTTTCAAAAATTTGGATGATCCTGCCTTTTAATGAGGACTATATTTAGACCCTCTGAAGTGATCATGTATTCCTTTGCAAGATAAACCTTGTACGACCACCCATTCTTATGATAGAATAACAGGTAATGGCTGACTCTCAGCTGGAGCAGAGAGACATGAATTACGGAACTTGGAGATGTAAGTTGAATTTAAAAGTAACCTGGCCAATCCTTTTCAAGGATCTCAAAAAAACCAGAAGTGAGGTTTTCAATGACTTATTTTCTTAATGGTAAGGCTGTAAGGTTAAATCTCAAGGTAGACTAAATCCCCAAGTACGAGCCTCTTAGAAAATGGACTTTAAGTCTAACTTAGTCTTACAAAATCAGCATGTAAGGTGAAATTTGCATCCACTTATAAACTATAATTTGATCATATTTCTAACAGATATTGGATCTAAACACACTCATCTCATATCGAAAACTAGACATCTCAAGCATGGACATAAGCCCAACAAACTTCACTAAGATAGGTTCTAATACTATCTTATAAAGTGGACTCTAAATCTAATTCAACCTCGCAAAACCAACTTGAAAGGTGAGGTTTTCATCAATTTATATACTATAATTTGGTCATATATAGTTGATGTGGAATCTTTGTTGAAGATCCCACGTCAATTAGAGATAAGGCCAAATTATAATATATAAGTGGGAGCAAAGTATGCTAGTATCCAATACTGCATGGTAATCCCCCTACCGTCCTAACTCTTCTTACTTGGGCAAAGTAGATCATTCCCCAACCCAATATACTTTCTCTGGTTGAGCAGTTCCAATTAATTCTTTGCCAGTGTACCATCACCAACAACTCTTCACCTTCGCTGATGGATCTTATCCACACCATCCCTACATGATCATGTCAAGCCTTTAGAGAGTGGCCTCTTACTGCCTATGGGTGGCTTAGTGTTGATTGACAGTCAGGGGTAGAATAGCTGGAGGGGCATAAGCCACACTAGCAAGGCAAGGAGGCCTTCCATGCAGTTTCCAACACCAATCAATTGTATGACTCAGCTGATGGTAGTTCTTTGATATGTATTGTCCATATCAAGGGCACCTCAAATTGTTGTTCTGGTAGGCTAAAACAAAGGTACCACTAAGAAAAGGAAAACTGGCTGAATAGTTTGGATAAATTAAAAGAAGGGCAAACAAAGTTGTAGCCATAATAGGGGGACCAAGGAGACCCTAAGATCTGGTCAAGTAGTAGAGTACTCTGGGGCAAGGCACAAAGGGCAAAGGTCATAAAAAAGGTATTATGATTTTCAAATTCCTTCTTGACCTCTACAAGATTTGTAGCGGTGGGGATAAGGGCTAATTGAAGTCCTAAAGGGTAGCTTGAACCTAGACAACGTAGGTGGACATAGGATATCGATGTTTGTAAATCTGCAACACATCTTTGACACTAGTTCAAGGCTTCAATTTTCGTCTAAACTGAACATGTCTTGTTTGATGTAGACTTCAAACATCTCCTTCACAATGTTTACAACATAATTTTTAGGATTGGGAATATATTTCAGTATATTATAGGTATTTTGAGTGAACTTTTCACAAGTTTAGGAGTCAAATTTATGGTGCTTTGGATGCCATGTTCAATGACACAAAAGAGATCACATAACTAGAGAAATAATAGGCCGGAAACTGTGTCAAAAGACACAACAAATATAGATATATATAGGCTTGTATTATTACAAATAATTAGAGGATAATTTGTATCCACTAACTAAGAGATTTAGTTGCCTATAAACATCTATTCACTAAATGTAAATATTCTATCCTGATTTTCAACATCAATCATGGTGAAAGGTTGTGACGTTGTAGTTGAGTTTTTCTTGCCCCCTCCCCTAATCCAGATTCCTCTTTATTCTGTCTCCATTCCCATATACCCCCTTTGTTAAATGCTCCATGTTGACCCTTAACCCATTAATCTTTTGCATGTTATAAAAAAAATATTCAACTCGTAGGCATGATAGTCATATGTAGAAAAATTAATGTTGCATGAGATACACAAGAAGAATCCAAGATATCAATTTTAATTAAGAAAATAATTAATGACAATTAACTGTTTGGGAGTCAATAGGGTACCTGTAATTAGGGTCCCAGTCGCCAGGATCGGGCAATGAAATGCCTGTCTCTGCATTGTCATGACCCAATTCTGTTGATTGTGAGTTCAAATTAGCACCGGGCTTAAAACATGAAATGTTCGGATTAGCAGAAAATCCTCCACTTCCTCGTGGTTTCCGGTTTCCAGGAATACAATTTGACTGTAGATATGATGGCGAACTGCCAAGAGGTTGTGATGTTCCCTCAGTATGGCTTGTGCTGTCAGGATATTGACTTTGCCAATTTGAAGAAAATGTTGTTTCTTGAGTTTGAGGACTTCCAGAATGTCCCCAGTTTTTTCTTCTATTAAACTGGCTAATTGCAGCTGTCTTGCCTAAAGGTGATCCGTGAGAAGTTCCTCTTGCAGGAGATGTTGGTCCAAAGTGTCCTGGAGAAACAACTGAAACCTGACTATAGGAACTTGGTGGAGTAAATTGAGATGGGCTGGCACCAAGGGGCAGGGGAGCAAAATTTCCAGCTGATGGACTTATGCCCAACCCATTCCCAGGTTGGTATTTAACTCTTCTCCTAGCATCAGGACTATTCCCAAGCATTGACATACTGCCCTGATTGTGCATGTTCATACCAGATGGAGCAATAGGTGAATAGTAAGCAAACATGTTACTGCTTTCTCCATAACTTCCATAGCTGCTTCCAAGCCCAATACTGTCATTATAGCTCCCATGGCTTCCTACACTCCCATAACTATTAGCAGGCTGATGTTGAACCATCTGAAAATGTGGACTGCTATAGAGTGAAGCTCGGCTTTTGCCCTGAACCTGTGGGAACAAAATATAGTCATCTAGAATTGGATATAATTATTTCAGAATTATATCAAAAGCTATATTCCACATTTTGTGATAACTCAATTAGAAAAATTAAAGAGGAGCTTTTATCAGAATGGCAAAAAGGATAGGATTCAATTTACAAATTTCAAAATTGAAGGATGGGCATTGCTCAGAAAGATGAGTTAGGTATTAGGAATTGGAGATTATTAGGGAAATACTTTTGGGTTTGAATATTCACTCAAGAAAACGTATATGTAAGGCCGCCTACTTCACTGAGAAGTATAATGTTGCCATTGTTTCCACTAATCTCACTTTGGAGCCTTGGGGCCTACTTAGAAATAGCAAAAGTCTTCAACGGAAAATTATCCTTTTTTTTTTCAGTTTATCAGTGTTGAAAGGACTGGTTGTAATTGTGTGTTTAATCACACAGGTAAATCCTCTATTTATAATCATTTAAGGTATAATAATGGCTAATAATGGAGAATATCCCTAATTATCAGCAGTACATCCCTAATTACTAAGATCAAATCATGTCTTTTACTTCATGTTTTTACTTTATTTACACAAAAAGGAGTTGCTACTGTTAGTATGTGAGTTGGTTGGATAAATGATGTGAATGTTTTGTGCTGTTAATTTACAATATACAATTCGGGAATATAAAATTATTTTACTCAATGTCTAAAAAAAGATATTAGGCCCAAACTCAAATTAGGGTCTATTTTAGCAATTCTTGCCACCTTATCAAACCAGCCGTCATTAAGCTGTTGTTGGACCACACGGATGTCTAGTTTTGCACACTTCCTACATTTAAGATGTTAACTTCTCAAAGTAAGGATGTGTGTTAGAGATACCACCTTTTGCTAGCCGACCTATTGGGAGGAGCTTCCTCTCCCATTTTCCTTCTACTCCATAATTTGATTTTAACTTGAATCTCAACAGTGAGTATACATGTGGATCATGCCAATGAATACTGACCCACAAACACCATCTAGCTACAAGTATTCCTACCTAACTCATGAAGCACATCAACATGCCCACTAGATTATGGTTTATCTTTATCACAACTCCACGATCATATTAATGGTGTGCACTAATAAACTTTTCTATGAAGCTGCTCCATTTTTATTTATTAATTGTACAATCATTAGTTAAAGTATACAAATCCACAGACTTTATTTTCTCTCTGAAATCCTTTTACCATGTTTTCTTGTCTTTCACAAGTTAATGTAATTTTAGGAGAGGAAACTTGTCTATGTTTTTTAACATTGAACATAATGAGAATTATATAGATAGTGCTGGCGAAGTGAAATCCTAACCACTCCTGTTTACAAAATAAAAACAAAGATAGGAGGAAAATCAACTAACTAAATTTTTTCCAACAAAGGAAAATAAAATTAAATCAGAATAATCTACTTTGGATCTTAACAACCTAAATCTTTGAGACTCTTATTTGATATTTAAATTTAAAATAAAAGTACATCCCCCTGTCAACAGTTAAAACAATTATCTTATATGTATCCAATTATACTTGAGAACATAAAGACAGCAATATTTAGTGTAGTAGCATGCTCACATTAGGTGATAGACCGGCAGCAAACCAGTGTCCTCCTCCTGGATGATTATCCACCTTGATATTTTGAACTACGGGCTGTAAAGTAGCCATAAATAAGATGAACTTTAAATGAAGACTTTGGAATTAATGTAATGATCTGATCAAATAACTAACAACAAGATACAACAGCAACATCCAAATAAAATAGACCAATTAAATGATGGGAATATAGCAATAAATAACATGAGAACAGAACTAAATGAATGAATTTTGCAAAGTATTTATGAATACTTTGGTCTTCAAGCAAGTTTGTACTCCTCTTATTATGACTGATGAAATAATAAAAGTTCAGTTTGTTATTCCTGTTTGTTTTCTCTAAGACTCACTTATATAATCTTTTCAGAGTTTATCTCTATTCAACATGAGACTTCAATTTTTCCCAATAATGATAGAGATACGATTCCACTATTGTCATTCTATAAAATAAATGGGATTTTTATATATAATACATAGACCCAAGTCAACATAAACAAGAACAGGTCCAGCTCTGGCATATTCCCCAAATGGAAAAATCTTAGAACTATCTGTGAAGCTTTTAATTTTTGAATTCGAGGATGGTGTAGGGACTTTCGTGAAACTGGAGAATACAGGAAGCAGCAAAGCTGCCAGTTGTAGGGTCCGTGAAAAGAGACGGCTTGTTTGATTCAAAGCAAAGATAGCTTATATTGTACTCCTTGTAATATATCATATTCCACTAAAGAAGGATATAGTGGGGACAGAAAAGATAATCAGGGAAGCAGTGAAATAAAAATTGCAGAATCAGAGCAAAAACAGCAAAATGCTCTTCTCACTCTAAAGCAACAAACTCTTCTTTAACATCACTCTACCTGTGGCTGTCCCACTTATCCCAGCCAAAGGAAGCCCGTTCTGCCCTGATAAATTTGGAAATTTGACTAAAATAGTGCATTTCAAGATATTTCAATGTTTTTAGCTAGTTCAAAATAATAAAAAAGGAAACACAGTTTGCTGGAAGAAATAAAGATGGACAATGGGAGCTCACTAAGATCTACATGAATCCTTACTTCACAATTTTAATTTTCAAACTGCATATATCACAACAAGAATTGTTAGCTCTCAAACGCAATTCCAAGGCATATTGCACTATCTATAATTCATTAGTTAAACATCTAAAACACGGTACCCAAATATTATTTTTGCTCAAGTAGCGAAGCATTCAAGGAATAATTAAAGAACAGTCAGTACTAATAAACATTTAACCTAAACATAATAATATAGATGCTTAAAATGGAGATTTACTTACCATTTGAGGAGTCTCAGGGGGAGGCTTAAAAGGATGTGTAAAAGGTTCCCCAGTTACAAAAGGGTGTTTTGAAGCCTGAAAGAAATCAAACTACCATTTTAAATTTTGCATTAACTAGAGACAACTATAGTTTGAAAGATGGGTCAATGTGGAAAATAAAACATTCAATTATTACCTGAACAGGTGACCAGCGCTTTAAAGGATCCAATTCAACAAGCCCTTTCAAAAAATCAATAAGAGCCAGTCGTATTTGACTTTCTATTACAAGTTGAGTATATACAGCATTCATTAGTTCAATTGAGCTGAATAAGAGAAATAAAACAAGCACAGAGAGCGTAGAAAAGAAATCAAGTTAAGGCCTTCTTGGGAAGCTAACCTTTGACAATATCTTCTTTAGGTAGGTTTTTTCTGTAAGGATAGTTGGCAACAATTGCCTCTAGATTCATATGATTAAAATACTCTTTTCCAATTGATGGCTTCTTCAATTCTCTCTGAACAGGAACCAGAATGGTTGATAGTCATGTAATATTAAAAAAAAAAACAAAAAGAGAAAAAAATACTGAAGAGATGCCATATTGTTCATTTTGGACGAAGACCCAAAAGCAAAAAACAGTAACATATAAGACTTACAGTTTCGTATTCTTCCACTGTCAATGCTTGATAAACACTTCTTCCATTTTTGGAACTCTCACTGCTCTCTATGTTCTGGAGACTCCCAATGCACTTAAAGAATTTACTTGAGTTTTTGGCATCCCTTAGTACATAATCAGGTGGTTGTCCTCTACAATATATTTGCAACATCTATAATGTTAATCAAAATAGTGAAAGAAAACAAAATAAACCAACTAATGTGCAGAAAAAAACTAAATCTAATATAATTTCATATTAAAAAATCTAAAAGCTATTCTTCATTTGTTCAGAAGAGAGAGACAAAAGAATCTATCGATGTTAAAAGACTTCTACTCAGCCAACACAGTTTTGAAAAAAAACTTAGATAGCATGCTAAACTCTAGGAAAGAGAGAAACATTTTTCTGAAACAACACAAGTGCTTTATTTATATTGAGAAAAAGGAATCAATACAATAAATAAAGGAGATTTGACATATATATATATATATATATATATATATATAATCTAGATATTATTGATTATATAGGATAAGTTCCTTATTTCAATATTTATAACAAGACAACTTTATACCTTGGATAAGAGAAGCAAATGTTGTAGCAAAATCAAATATTTAAATGGAATACGAGGTCATGGATTCAGTAACTTGTGAACACCTAGTTGAAATGGCTTCTTAGAGAACACAAATTTGTACAATCTACAAAATGAAGCTGATTCGTGATAACCAAGTGGTTTTGTATATTGCATCTAATTCAATCTTCTATGAGAGGACCAAACATTTGGAGGCTAGCTATCAAACATGACTCTGGCAACATTACTACAAGCTTTGTCAACTCTGGTGATTAGTTGATAGCTGTCTTCACTAAATCTTTGAGGGGTCCAAGAATTGGTTAGATTGGTATCAAGCTAGGTGCATATCATTTATATCCTATATTTAGGTACAATTAATGTAATATGCCTATATACACCCACAATTGTTGTGTATTAAAATACAGCACAATGTCTTTGTTTTTTCTCATATTTTAACAAATCCTATTATGCATTGGAATCCATCAAATTTTCTTCAGAATAAGTTTTTCAAAAAAAATTATTTATTAAGAATTGGGTCTATCCTAATGACCTGCACCAGTTTCTCCTCTGGCAGTGCTATGTCTTTGTTGTTTTCTAGCGTCTTTGTAACAGAATGGTATAACATTGAAGTGAACTTCATCTCAAGTCAACATTTAAAGCAATGGTTATTCATTCAGTCAGGCTGGTGTTTAGCTAATTGATGTTTTACATGTGTTTCTTTGTTAAACAGATTAGATGTCACGATTTAGAGGAAGAAAGAGATACCCTAGTTGGAGGATAAATGGTAACAAAATATGAAGTTATTAAAAGCTCAATCATAGGTTTTTTAATCAACTCTTATAAATGCATTTCACCCGTAAAAGTGCCCCCTCCACTCCCCTTTGAAAATGTCCAACCATTTTGCTTACATATATCCTATGATGCACAGATATGATTCGAGTATCAGATACAACACGTATCCGATACGAAATGGTCTCACCTCTAAAATTGTAGGATACAATACATTTAAAATATGCAATCTATATGCATATATATAATTCACAAAATAAAATAAATATTATTATAACTTTTTAAGAACCATATTAAAATTGAAAATCATTATTAAATATTATCAAGATGTATATATAAAGTGAGTGAGATTTGTTTCTATCCACAATTATTGTCACATTGCTTGTGTTTTTAACTGTGGTACTCAAATATCAAATCTTGAAAATGATTTCATGGAATAAATCACAATAATTATATATTTTATATATGTTTAATGTTTGGAATAACATAAAAATAAAAATGATGATAGTTAAATATAAGACCAAAAATTAAAAAAAAATGACTACAAGAAAAAGTTGTGATTGTTATTTCTGAGGCTATTTTAGGAAAAAGGGGTAGTACAGGATCTTGGGACGTGTTGTCTAATTCAGCAAGGGTAATAAAGTCTTCTATTGGATCACGGTTTAACCCAAAGGACAATGCCCATTCCTAAAACAGGATTATTCGTTGTACACCAATAAGTAACAGTACTAAACCAACTTCTAAGAACTCTTTCTTTCTACGTATATTAACATTTTTTTAATTTTAATTGTTGACAACCTGCAGATACGTTTAAAATACGTATCTGAACGTATCCATGTCAGATATGTCCTCATAACAGATACGCTGGCCAGATGGATGTATCAGTGCATCACAGCATATATCATTGCAGGGAAACCATTGACATACAAATTGTATAGCTATGTAATTAAAATGTTTCCTTGAGAGAAAATGCCATACCCAAGAATTTCAATCATCCGTTTCAAAAGATCAAATTCTGAAGCCCCAGGGAATAATGGTAATCCAAGAAACAATTCCGCCACTATGCACCCAAAGGACCACATATCAATAGCTGTTGTGTATCTGATAAGAGTTAAGGACCAAAAAGAAGCTAGAAGTACAACAAAACAACCTGAGAAATAAAAAAGAAAACAGCATTTCTATAGAGTATACAATAAAATGTGAGACATCCCAAAGATCTTAAGTGTCCGTAAGTATATTTGAAAGCATGAGGATAACGAAAACCACATTCAAATGTTAGTATAACAAACATGTCATAAGATTTTAACAAGATTGAAATGTTAAAACGTACTAAAGACAACACATCATGGAATCATTCATTGCCCCCACATCCCAAAAAATGAAAGGAAAATATGGCACAGATTGATGGATAATAGTTCCATTTTATCTATAATTTAAAAATTTCTTAAATGATTTTCCCCAACTAAGCCATGCAAGTAACATAAACCAGTAACAAGTAAATGTAGAAGCCATAAACTTTTTCAAAAACTTTAATTCCTTGTCTAAAGCCATAAGGCAACTCAACTATAGCTCCACCTGCTGCAGCACATTTTTACATTAAAAGTAATTAAGAATACCAAGCTATTTCCTCAAGTATTAGAATGTAGAAAGATGGTGAAGTAACAGAAAGGTAAATCAATAAAACAATGAAAAGAAACCCCAAAAGTGAAAAATCTTGAAAAGAAAAGGCATCAGTTACTGATTCCATAAGTTAGGATACTGATATCCAAGAAGAACCTCAGGTGATCTATAGTATCGACTCTGCAATAACAACAGATGATAAGGGTAGGTACCAGGACAATTATAATTACAATAGTGATTATAAAATCCTACATTCTACAGTAAATATAAACCTGAATATAAGAGTAAACAGTGCGGTTTTCCATGCATGCTGATCCAAAGTCAATAATTTTTATTTCTGCTGGCTTCACAGTGCTACATATGAAACATAAATACATAAAATATCACAATAAAATAGCTGCAGCATACACAGAAAATCTAAGGAAAGGATTTATTCCTATGAACTGACAGACTCGCCTTAGAGAGTAAAGTGAAGAGTTATAACCATTGACTACAAAAGTAACCCTGAGATTGTGATTAAATGCATGCTCATGTATATAATATATTATGTACATATTTAAAACACAACTGGTGTTTTTTTAATAATAGTTATAACTCTTCATTTTACTCGCTAAAATGAATCCTTCGTTTTATAGGTGTTAAATCCTTAACAAAGTAGCTGCAGCATACAGTTGTTTATGAGCACCTTTATGCAAGAAACCAACCTCGTACATAAAAGTATGTTTTCTGGCTTCAGATCACAATGAATAATTCCAGCCTCTTTTAGCAGAGCAAGTCCGCATAAAATCTTATAACAAAAATTTCAGAAAATTAATTATGAAAATTCGAAACTGGAAAAAGGACCAAGTTGAAAGGTCATACAACGAATTGTAGTACCTGCTTAGAGAATAGCTGAACAATACCAAGGGATAATCCCCTAAAATGATTCATCTTGATAAGCTCATACCTGTATACTACACAATGTCAACACTAAAATACACGAGAGAAAAAAAAAAAAAAAATCTAGGATAGCAATGCAAAACCAATCAAATATGCATTATTAAGTAGAATGTGAACACCATTCAGGCTTTAAATCCATTTCTCATTCCAATGATTATAAATTCTAAAAGGAAAAAAAAAATGCCTGGAACTTACAAGTTTGTGTCCAACAATTCAAAGCAAATGCACAAATGCCGTTGATATACAAAATAATCATATATACGAACAATGTGATGCTTATCCTCAGGATCATACTTCTTATTTAACTGCAGGAAAAAAAAAAAGAGCATACATGAGTAATTTCTCACGGACTAACAAAAAATAACAAGCATCTTGATAATATCAAGTCACAACAGGAGTTTACCGTTGTTAAGATAGTTACTTCAACCAATGCTTGTTGATAGTATGCAGGTTGGTTTTTAATGATTTTCACGGCAACAAAACTGTTGGTATCTGAATCCCAGACTTTAGCCACTTGTCCAAATGTCCCATGGCCAAGGAGATCTTTGACAATATATCTGTACCAATCAAAATACAAAGTTTATAAAGACATCCCAAGGTTGCCAGAAGAGTAAGGTGGTATCAACCAAAAATCAACATTTAGCTTTGGTATTTACAAAGAAATATATATAATGACAACATAAAAACAAAGGATATGTGTTACAAACCTTTTATTTTTCTCTAAATGGTTCAGGACTAAATTCACTGTCAAGATAAGATCTGAGTTTACATTATCATAGCCATCATTAAGCACTCCAACTGACGGGCTGGTCAAAAATCTTTTTGGATTTAGATCTTCAGAATATTTAAACTGTGGATTGCATATTTGGTATGTTTGAACTATTTCCTTGGTCAATCTAGCCACCAACTGTAAATTTGAAGGTGAGCATCAGTTCAATATTTAGGTATCATAAGCTCCAAACAGCCAGATATAAACGACAATAAAAATAATGTATAAAATTTCCATCTTATATCAACATTATGCTACTGCCATATATGTAATTAGAACTGGACAAGACAACAATTCCGAGAAAAACAAAAGATAGATACATCTCTAAGGGAGAAGCGTGATATAAGAGCAGTTACTCAATTGTTTATTGGCTAGTTAGTTATTTGCAAATGGTTAAGTCTGTTACACAGCTGTACTATAGGCATTTACCTAGCTGTCCCTATAATAACTGTACCTATAAATACCTCAGTGTAACACTTTGATCATTACGCAATAATATCTGATATTTTCTTCTTCATAATTATCTCTAACCATTAGCCTGGTATCAAGAGTCTAAGAAAGTGGAATTTAAGCCTCATTCAACTCTGATTCGTAGTTATTCATCGTCACCGGCTTTTCCATTGACAAATCCTATGTTAAATACACTAGCCTTGTCTTTGTCCCAAATGCATCGGCCCGTTTTTGTCCCATATGCACTAGCCCTGTCTTTCTCCCATATGCACTAGCACTGTCTTCTCCCATATGCACTAGACCTGTCTTTGTCCCAAATGCACTTTGTCTTTGTCCCAGATGCACTAGCCCCATCTTTGCCCCAGATGCATTGGCCCTAACTATTCCCCAGACACACTAGCCTCATTGATATCCTTAATGCACTAATCTATCATCGTCTTCGCCCTATATGCACTGACCTCATCTCTATCCCGAAAGTCATCAACAAACTTAGTTTCAAGTTAAAAAATTTGTGGGCCTCCAATAACATCAGTTTAAATCATTCAAATGTGATTTTGAGAAGGACGAACCTGCTTTGCTTGTCATGAATTTTCTCTGGAGTTGATGACCATTCCCAATTATCTAGCTAAGCTATTTTTCTCTCCAGCATCACTGAGTTGCTATTCCAACTATTATCTTTAGTGTACTTCAATTTTTACGTTTTTACTTTTATTTTTGCTTGCATGGAAGTAAAATATTTTCTTTTAACAAGCTAAATCTTAGTAATCTTCAACTTGAGGAGAGTGTTACAAATGACAAATATATGAAGATAATATATTGGAATATTTTAGAGTATCTTAGATGATCTCTGAGAATTTATTCTTGTTTTATATTTTAATTTATTTACTTATTTAATTATGATCTTTATAACTATAGGAAGAAGTCACAATTTGGGTTTCAACAATCCTTTAATAAGAATGTCACTTGCCGTGATGTCAAAATAAATGGCATACGAATGAGGTCCCCATCCACATTCACTTTAGAAAATGTCTACTAATTTCTACATGCTTCATCCAGTCATAGAACTGGATTATAGAAAATAATAATTACATTTGTGCTGTTACACAGTAGAACTTCATGGAGAGAGCCAGAGGAAGTTGTAATGTAAGTTGTATAAGAAAATTATAATTCTATTATGTAAATCTTCAAGAATTCTTTTAAATCATAGAATTTCACAATCTCCTTTTGTCATGGCCCTATATTTTATCCTATATACTACTAGACAACATTATTTTTACTGCTCCAAGTACAGTAGGTAGATGTTAACTTCCTGTCAATAATAGATCCAACCCAATCCACATTGTAAGCACTTCCATGCCTTTCTGCTCAGTTTTCCTAAGAAATAGTCCTCAGCCCAGAGCAATTTTTAAATACCTCAAAATCCTGAAAATTGCCTTAACTTGTTCTTTATGTGCTCATGAATTGGCTAACGAAATTTACCACAAAGGCTTTGGCTAGCTAGGTTTGAGGTAAATAAATCAATTATCCCACTAATGTTTGGTACCATGTTGTTTCTATTGGATATTCTATGTCTTCACTTCGAAGTTTTCTACAAAGATCTATAGGAATTATAGTTGGTTTGCAACCCATCACCGTGTTTGTTTTTGAAAATCGAGAATATATAAGAGTGGGACAACCCTCACCTCACAGGCTAGGTTTTAAGGGGTTGGATTAGGTCCAAATGCATTGTCTAAAAGTATTCAATAACCATTCTAGTACAGGATGTGTCAACTTGGTTGTTTATGTTAAAAACTTTGTTATTACAACAAGTAATGATCTACATGACATCACCCAATTATAGCAACAAATGTGCCACCATTTTCAAACACAAGATCTTCATAGACTTCATTACTTCTTGGGGACAAAGCTAGCACAAGCGATGAGTGGTATTGTCATTTCGCAAAGGAAATATGCAATGGATATTTTCAAGGAAACAAACTTTGTCATGCTAAGCTTGTTGACACACCTATAAATCTAAATTCCAAACTTCTACCAAATTAGGGTCCCCTTTTAGATCCAAAAGGGTAAAAAGATTGGTTGGCAAGCTGAGATGTCTCATTGCACCCAACTAGATACTTCCTTTGCAAATGGTATAGTGATTCAATTTCTTAATTCTCATCATGAAGGACACCAAGATGTTGTCATTCATATTCAGAAATACATCAAATGAGCTCAAGGAAAAGGTCTTTTTGATGAAGACAAAGATCATACTCACATTGTGGGATATTTGGATACAAATTGGACAGATTCTCCCACTTATAAGAGATTCAACTCCAAGTATTGCTTATTATTGGTGGTAACTTAGTTTCCTAGAAAATTGAAAAGCAGGTCCAGTGCAGAAGCGAAGTATTGAGCCAAGGCTTCAATGACTTGTAAACTCATTTGGCTTAATCAGTTGCTCAGAGAATGAAGTTTGAAGTTGTTGCTTAGATGACACTCCTTGGTGATTATCAAGTTGCCTTGCACAATGCATCAAATCAATCACATTGAGGTACATTACCTCTTTATCATGGAGAATATCTTGTTGGGTGACATTATTACTACTAGTTTTATTAATTCTAACGATCAATTTGCAAATGTCTTCACCACATCTTTAAGGAATCCTCAAATTGGTTATATTTGAAACAAACTTGGTGCACGTGATTTTTATGACCCAACATGAGGGGCAGTGTTTGATATTGTAGATATCCTTAACTGTGGTAATTAGGAAATTCTAGGATTTACGTAGTAATGCTAACTAGGCCATTTTTTTCTCCATAATTATTACCCACACTACATAATAATACATTAGCTGTGTACATTATAACACATACATTTAGCTAAGTCATTTTTTTCTCCTCTTGAGAGAAAAAGAAGGCCATGTCTTACATTAAATAGAACCCAATCACTTGATCTTATCAGAAATCAACTTCCAAGCTAAATGGAATTATAGGCTCCAACCAAATGCACTACCAATAGTAGAATAAGTTCTACTTTGTAATGCACATTTTCTATGCTTAAAGCCTTAACCCAATGCATAAAGATTTAGCCTCCATACAGCAAACCACTAAAGATAGTCAATAAATATTATTCCAAGGATATATGGCACAATAAGCATCAACCAAACAGGGTTATTCAACGAAGAATCAGTAGCAAAAGGAGGTAGGAACAGATGAGGATCAGATTCTGAACATGCAACATACATAACATGCATATTAGACAAAAAGTGACCACAGACCTGGAACGTATATCAGTAGCTCATTTCAACAAAAATCATCAATTGGAAAGGAATTTGAATAAAAACACTCCAAATGAGTCAATGGATCAAAATCTTTAATCCAAAACTGAAGACAAGTGAATATAATCAACAAGATCAAATTGCTACTCTCACTCAGGAATTTCCTATCATTTACAAAAAAAATGTGATAATTCCAAGAAAAATATAATTTCAACACGATCAAAATTGTTGCTTAAGGAACTAGGAACCTCTATGTTTTTCTTTAAGTGACATGAGCACTAGAGCACAGGATCTGGATCCAGTAAAAAAGGACAGCATGGTATGCCATTATTCAATTCACTACATGAGTTATAATCTTAACCCGCTTCTTCCTTTTCATGTTTTCAACTGTTCTTGCGGTCAATAATGGTGAATACTAAGAGGATGACAATCTAGACAAAACAAAACAAGAGTATATCTCTATAATGCACAAAGTCCACCATACCCAGAAATCATACTTAACATACCCGCAATGTGGACTAACCACAACTAAAGTGTGTAATCAAGGTTTTGTTTCACTTGACTATTTTCAAAGTATCCGCCTCCAGCATCCCTAAATCCCAACACCCCATACTATTTTACAGTCAAAAACTCTCACTGCACATGATCACAAAAACACAAAAAGACAAGTTCAATCCCACACTTGCTTCCGCACAAAAAAATAAAGAAATAAAAAACTCACGGGCTTTCTCACAACCAGGCGAAACGGTTGCGGCTTCTCAACAGCAGCAGCAGAAGCTCCTTCTTGAGGCTTAGGCACACAAGGCACGAACGCAGAGCCGCGGGGACGCCACTCCGAGGCCAAGTCCGTGGACGGAGCCTTGTCCGCACGTGCGACCCCATCCATGACCCACACAGAAAGTTAACAGAAAAAGAGAAATAGAGGACCGAAATTCAAGTCAGAGAAAGATTCAGTTTCCCCAATTCCACTTCCATTATAGCTCTTCCCTTCTTCTCATTCCCCTCTCTCCACTGCGCAACTGCTTGCTACCCTCCAATCCAACGGATTTCAATCCCATCACGGGCCCAACCTCCACAACCGTCCCACAATCACATCCACCCCGAGATCCATCGATTGCTTCCTTTTCCCTTCTCTTTGGAATTGAATCCGATTGGGGCAAAAGGGAAATAAATCAAAAGGGGAAAATTATTCAGAAAAGGGAGAAAACGGATCGATCCCAACTGGGGTTTTGTTTTGTCAATAGGGGATTGGGTTATAATTTAGTTTCCTCGCTTGCAACGGAACGAAGAGAGAGAAAGCGAAGAGAGAGAAAGAAAGAAAGAAAGAGAAAGATGCAATGGTTGGTCTCGGAGAGAGTCAGGGCGGAGAGGGCAGAACGCGCCGTCTTGGTTCGGTCGAAGCAGTGATGACAAATAATTTTGTGTTTTTTTTTTTGTGGGAACAAAAATCCTCTTTTTAATGTTTCTTTGTTCACTGCGACACAATCAATCACACCACTTGCTCATTCCAACTCTCCCTTCATTTCCCTTTTTACCTTTTAATTATTATAAATTAATAACAAATCAATTTTCTTCTTTAAACTATTCTTCACATTTTCTAAAGGATTTAAATGTTAATATTTTTTAGAGATTAATATGTTTTAAAAAGCATGGTCAGACAAAATTATTAATTTAAAAAATTCTGAAATGTTGGATGATGTAAGTTTGTATGTATAGTTATTTAATTATGGATTTTCTTGTATGATAAATTTGTTAATTTTATAATAATTGTTTTTAAAAAAATTTAAATATATTTTAATCAGATGACATGACATGTTATATATATATATATGGGTGTGAGAGAGAAATAGTTTCATAAATATATTATAGTTTAAATATTATTAAACACTTACATAATAATTTTATATGCATGTCAATCAATATTACAATAAAATTATTGTGATATAACTAAATTTATTGCGTTTGAATTGAATACAAGTTTATTGTTTGTGTTATGACTAAATTAAGTCAAATTAAAAAATACTTAAATTGTGTAAATTCATCACATTACTTCAAGACTAATTTTACATTTTAATTCTTATTTTTCTTTTGCAATTTTGTAAAAAAACACATTTTAACCAATTGTAAAAATTAGAGTTAAAATGAAAATAACATTTTTAAATGTAACTTGGTAGTTTCTTTAGATATATAAAATATACATCATAAAATTATGTGTAATTCCTCAAATTTAGACATCTCATCTCATGACCATCTTTGTTTTACACATTTAAGTTTAAATGATCACTTTCAATTCTTCATAACTTATTTAAATCCTTCTCATAAACATCATAACCAAGTAACATTTTGATTCATAAGCAAATACATAGTCACGACTTCCAAGTACGTAGTCACCGTTTTCATGATCAACTACTACTCACTATGTCATAACTCACCTCTAAAAAGTTATTAATGGTCAGTCACTCAAACTTCTCATGTAGATAAGGATGGAAAAATAGATTTTATCTAGTGATATCACTTTCACATGATGCGAGAGCATATTCATCTCATGACCTCATCAGTCTTCTTTTACTCGTGCTCACCTAGCTTGTCTGGTCACGAGGAGAATGAAGTGTATAGATTTTTTTATTTTTATATCTAGTGTATGATTTTGTTTTATTTTAAATGATTGTAAGTGTGCGTTATGTTATTTGAAGAATATAGATAAAAAAACACTTATAAAATTCTAATCATAATCTAACACCTAAAACCTAAATCATGTTGACATGACATGAGAAGGTTTCAAATTTAAGATTCTCAATCATAAAAAAAATATTTGTTTTTCTTTTTGTATAGTAAATATTAAGAACACGGATAAGATGGATTTTTGAGATATGGAAGATCATTGTCCATAGGGATTTATTTTGGTATGTTGCGCAAACCCTTTAGGGTGCAACATAAACTTCTCAAGTGGTATGTCAAGGATCATAAAACTAATAAGCATAAGATAGTAGAATCCAATATAGAAGAAAGGAAGAAAGTGACTAAGGGTGTTTTCATGGGAAAAAAAAAACAAATATTCATTGTATGTAAAGAAAATGTGAAAATCAATGCAATAAAGTTTAAAAAACAAGGAAATCAATTTTTTTTTTTCATTCAAAACTTTATTCTAAGAGTTGTGAAGAAAGTTGTAATTAAGTAAAAAAATATATATTTATTTAATTAATTAGTTTTAATTTACTTTCTTACCTTTTTATTTTAAATTTAAATTATTATTTTTATTTAAAATAAAATTACAATTTAAATATAAAAAATATAATCAAAATTATAACAAAATTAATTATTATAAAATAACATATTTAATCATATTATATATAATAAATTGTAAAAATATTAATAAATAAATAAATTTATATAATAATTATATTAATTACAAAAAGTAAAGATAAAAATAAAAATGTTTTTTAATATAAAAATAAGTTTTTATCAAATATTTATAATTATAATTTGTAAATAAATAAAAAATAATAATTTTTAACCATTTTTAAACCTAAGGGTAAATTTGTAAACTTACATTTTTATCTATTAAAAAAAATTATTTCAATCACACTCATCACACCATTCACAAATTTTAATAAACTTTTTCTACATTTTTTCACTTTATTTACCTTAATTCAAAAACTCTAACTTTCTTTACACTTTTTATTCGAATCATCTCAAAATCACTTCTTCATTTGATTTTGAAGAAAAGTTAAGACAAGTATTTATGGAGGGATGAATCTTAAACCACACAATGATAACATCCTAGTGCTATGAATTACTTATTTAGTAGTGTAATTTTCCATGCAAAGTTATATTGTATGTGAGGTATAAACTTTGGTATGAACTTTGTTGCAGATTTGAAATTCACAAGAAACAATTAAAGGATCAATTTTTCTGCACAATATTTCCATGGCAAAATCTGCAGAAAAATAATGAATTCCAAAAAGTATTTATTCCACTTAAAAACTCTCAAGGCATGTCTCTTATTAGCTTAGGCTTAATAATTGTGTAACTCAATTAACATTTGTTTTATTATTATTTACAAGTAAGGTAACTTCAAATAATTAATTTAATAATTTGTTTATACTTTTAATATATTATTAAATAATTAGATATTACATTACATATCATATTACTTTTTTATGTATATATTTAATGAATCTATCGTATAAACAACTTAAGAGAGATTTTTTTTAAGAAAATATATTATATTTTTATGCATATACTTTTGGTTTTATTTTGAAAAATCCACCACATTATTAGGTCCATTTTAAGAACAAAAAAATTGAAAATATGTATGGAATAGAAAATAGTTGGACTGTAAAAAACTAGTAAAATGGAACATGAATAGATATAATCATTAACCTTTGTTGATAGAACACAATGAATAACATAAAGTGATTTTGGAGAAATTTATTTTGATAACCTTAATGATAGAGAAAAAGAAAAAAAAAAGGTGAAAAAGAGGTTAACATGGATAAACACATATGCATGCACTCTCTTTATCATTACTACAATGAGCACTTGCTCCTGCTCCATATTTCTTTGGACAATCAACCAAACAATTATCACTTTCACAATGGTCATACAATTTCACTTCACACACTTTTCCTTCTACCATTGAAATTGCTCCTTCTTTTCCTGTTTCACAAAACATACATAATAAATATGAGAAAAGCTCCATTAACACCATTCAAAAATAAAACAAAATATAATAATTTATTCAATGTTAGAACATGACAATTTTGTTTTTAACCAAAAATCAACTTCAAAACCTTAAATGACATACCAATCTCAATGGAGACAGCAATTAGAAGGAGCAAAACCAAAGACATCTTCATCTTCTTTCTCTTAATTTTATTAATTTTATTTTGGAATAGTACACTCTTTACCTCTCACACACACATATATATGTGTGTTTTTCTCTAGGGTTTATAATCCTTTCATTTTCTATATTTGTTGATAGTTTATATATTTACTTTTTCTTTGACTTTTCTTTATTTTTTTATCATTATCAAGTTATTTATATTATATTGATAGACATTTGTTTTCATTATAAAAAAAATTATTAAATAAAAATTAATTTTAGAGAAAAAAATAACTAATTACTATATTTACTAAATAAGATACTAATTTAAAAATTTAAAAAATTATTTTAGAGACAAAAGATAACTAATTACTATATTTACTAAATAAGATACTATTTTAAAAATTAAAAAATTTATTAATATTATTAATAAAAAATTTAAATTAATTTTTAATTTGGTATCTAATCAATTACGAATAATTTGGCTATCAACTCTACCGTCTAACTAATTAGTATTTCTCTACCGTCTAACTAATTAGTACTTAAAAGTGATAGTTAATTACATATAAGTTTAGAAACTAGTTTATAAATTTTTTTAATAATAAAAACTATATTAAATACTAATAATTGTTTTGTTCTGTATAAAATAATATCTAGTTTTAATTAATATAATAATTAATTATTATTTTATGTATAAAATGAGTATTTATTTAATGATTTTTTTATACTATTTTTTTTTTCAAAGGTTTAGAAAAATAGTTATTTAGAAGTAAATTAATCTATGCATATGTTTTTAATTTTTTTTCTAATAATGATGTATCTAACTTTAATTTCTATACTTATTCCTTTATTGTATTTAATAAATACAGTTTTAAACATTACCAGTTAATGAATATTTATTTTTTATATTGAAAATATTGATTATGTTATACTTATTTAATATATAATTAAATTTTATCTAGAAGTAAAATTGACTTTCAAATAATATTAAATAATATGTTTAATGCTCCACAAGATAATTGTTTATTATATCAACATATTTTAAATATTTACTTTCGTGCTGTGTTTTTCATAATGTATGTAGAAATTTATCAGACAGAAAAGAAAAAGAAGAATCATGTAGTTGTACTATATAGAAATATATTCATTTCGTAAAAACTTAATTTCGTATATATTTTATGTTCTTATTTTATTTTTAATTATATTTTAAAATTTTAATATTTTGAATCTTAAAACTACCAGTACATTACATATATAACAATAAAGAAAAAGGAAAAACAATTGTGGAAATAAATTACCCTTCCATTTAAAATAATTACATATATCACTATTCAATAATAGAATTATTATTTTTTTCTTCCTTTTTCACGTATATATATAATCTATATTATTTCTTTAACACTGTTTTAGTCAAATTATAAATTATATGTGAAATATAGAAAATAATATTACATAGTTTTTTTTATTTAAATGAATATATAAAATTAAAAGGAATATAAATATTAAATTTGAACTCATTAAAATAAAATAATATAATAAAAATGTAGAAAGCGTCTATGTTTCCTGGTTGTAGTTTATTTTTTTGCTAAGAAATTTTCTTGCATCTTAATTACACGTGTGATAAAAATGGTAGTATTATGAGAAGAACTTTGATTCAACTCGTTTCAAAATTTGGTTGTTTTTAAATTAGTGATTTTTATATATTTTAATTTATCCTCATTTAAACATTGATCCATTTTATTTAATTTATTTTTAATTATATATTAATTTTATTTAATTATTTATATTTATATCATTATGTTATTTCATCTGTTTTTATGTTTTTCTATTATAATATTTATTAATTGTTTTATTTTGACAAATGATATGATAAAAATAGTTTTAAAAATAATAAAGTCATTAATAAATAAAGTTTTGAATACCCATTGAAAGTTTTTATTTTTACTATCGAATAACAGATTTAGGTAATCAGATGAATGGAGAAGAATATTTACAAATTTATTCTGAACAATTATGTGTTTTTTAAAAAAATTCCAGTGCTAGAAAATCGCAAATTCTCAACTGATTTTTATTCTAATTGCTAGGAACTTTATTATTGGAGAAGTTTTACTTTATCACTCTTTTGTGCAGAATTTAAATTCATCTTGAGTGGAATTAAATTAGTTAAGTTGATGAACACTTCCTGTTGCATTTTGTTGCAACGAAAAAGCTTTGCCTAAGATAATCTTATTTTTTATTATGGTTTGAAGCCGTTTACATTGATATTTTGCTCACTCGATTTAATTGGCATGATCCAGTTTAGGGTGATAGGTATCTCTATTTCGATGGTTGTTAGATAAGGGTTGTTGTTCTTTTTGCTCATTGTTTTGGTTGAGTTTGTATTGCGTTTGTTTTGAGTTTGTGCGGGTTTGTTTTGAATTTGTACGAGTTTGTGTTGAGTATTGTACGGGTTTGTACGAATTTTTTAGTGGTAGAATTTTTTGTCTCTCTCATTTTGTTTGGTTTGGGAGACCTGATATTTGATTCATATTATATAGGTATCTATAAGGTTGAACCACTCCTCAAGTGGTTTCTATTATTCAAGATAAAAAAAAACAATTTATCCGATTGAATATTTTATATATCAAGTTATTCTCGTATTTGTAAAAATACTTTGACGCTCATCTCAAACACCTCCTTTAACCTTTTTTTATGATAGTTTGTTTCATCATACTAATTATATCCCATTTTCAAACCATTATTTTAAAAATTCTACTGTTCTCCCCCTTTAACTTAGGGCAATATAGCATATAATATACCAAGATGTTAAAATAAATAAATTATTCATGTTTTTTTATAGTTTGTTTGATCATACTAATTATATTCCATTCTCAAACAATTATTTTAAAAATTCTACTGTTCTCCTTCTTTAACTTAGGACAACATATATCATATAAAATATACCAAAGAAATAAATTATTCATGGTTTTTTTATGATAGTTTGTTTAATCATACCAATTATATCTCATTCTCAAACAATTATTTTAAAATTATACTCTTCTCCTTCTTTAACTTACAACAACTTATAATATACCAATATGTTAAAAGAAATAAACTATTCATGTTTTTTTATGATAGTTTGTTTGATCATACCAATTATATCCCATTCTCAAACAATTTGAATTTCACAAGCAAATTATTCCTACAAGATACATGAGTATTCTTTCGATGAGTACTCACTCTTAATTAACCCGTATGAATATTGTTTGCTAATAAGTCAATCTTGATTAATAATAATATCCTTTTAACACATCACTCCCACGTAGATTATTTAAATAGGTCACTCCTAACCTAAGATAAAGAGATTGTTTGGGTGTGATTGAAAAATCACAAGATAGCTTAGTAAGGATGGACGATACGGTTTAAAAATATGTTGACAATGATCTTGCACTTTTGCAATTCAAACTCTTATATTTTTCTTTTTCGAAAGATAGCTTTATATAAACATTAAAGAAAAAAAAAGGTTACAGTTTTTTTAACCATTTAGTTAGCTTCAGACTCACTTGAAAGTTTTTCTTGCATCTGAGCAACTTCGACGTAATAGATGCATTAAATATTTTTCATGTATGCATTACATATTGATACTTGGTTGGACCTATGAAGTCTTTATAACATCCCATATAATATAAAATAAACATATAAATATTTGTGAAATACGATATTAATTTAAAATTTTGTACATATTGTCTGAGCATGTAAATGTTTATTAAATGTAAAAGTAAGAATATATATTGTATAGTAAAAACATTTGCATATTTCATAATTTGTTTACATCTTAATGATAAAGCATAATGATATTTTATTTTTGTTATTTTATAATTTATTTACATCTTAATGACGAGACATTATCGTAAAAAAGGTGGGGAGTTTGGCCATTAAATTTATGAGAAAAATGGGATACTAAAAGATAAAATAAATAAAGTAAAAAATCACTTTAATAAAATAAATAAGGTAGAAAGATCGTTTTAATTGATCTAATAATCTCAAGATGGAAGAGGGAGGGGAGAAGATAAAACAAATCCTCTAGTTAATTTTCAATATAATTAGTGAAGTCAATGAAAAGTATTTGAAGTAAAAAAAATGTTCTTCTCTTCTCTATCTTGGTTGGGCCGAAAATTGGAAGGGAAATTGGGCTGGGCTCAATTCTTTCTTGTATACTACATGTGTTTGGCAATTACTTTCTGCAACCCAATTTTAGTTTAAAAAGACGAAAACGCCCTTGAATAAAATGGGATATATTTTGATTTTTTTTTTCAAAACAAATGTTTTGTATTATCGTTTTTTTTATCTGAAATGAGATTTTGATTTTTTTTTCAGATTTTTATTTCTGGAACACAATAATCTTTTTTAGAACTAAATTTTTAAAATGTATTATTTTCTACCATTTTCAGAAATTTAAAACTATGTTGGGAGAGGTTAAAAAAGATTTGAGATAGAAATAATTAATGATAGATTTAATAAAAAAATTATTGATGAAATTGAAAAATAGCGACAAAACTTAAAATAATGTCAAATAATGCTTAAGTTGTAATAATTAACCCATTACACTAAAATGATTGACAATAATAAAATATTTGAAAACTAAATTATGAATCTCTATTAATACGTTTTCTCACAGGAACATTTAGTCCATACATTATGATGTTTAAAGTTTACACAAAATAATTTAATTCTAACTGATACTAAAGTTATTTAATTTATATCTATACAAAATAATTAAATTTATACAAATTAAAATATTAAACCAAGGATAATATCAACCTACTAGTTGTAAATAATTAATTTACATCAAGATTTTAGGATGTCACAAAAAATCAACATAATTAATTAACTAGGAACTTAATTGTAAATATTTAAAAAAATACTCAGACTAAACCATATATTTTAAAGATATACAGGGACTAAGTTGTAGTTAATAAAATTAATTGATGATCAATTCATAATTAATGTAAACTATTTAGGAAATAATTTACAATTTAAGATCATTCAGGACTTTTATCCAATTATAAACTTTATTTAGGAATGAATTGAATTAGGAAAAATTTAAGATAAGAAATCGCAACGCCTTATACGAGTAAAAAATTATTTAATTTTACACTTATCGTACTTTTGACATTACTATTTTAATAATTTAATATAAACAATTATATGATGAATACAACAATACAATAAACTAGACAAAAAAAGATAATGAAAAGAACATGGTAGCAAAAAACAATTTAATAAACTATTTTAATAATTTGTTAATAACCGTTATCAAAAGGTCATGTGATGATAAATTTTTTAATAATTATAATTTAAAGTCAAATGACAGCAATTCCTTTATATCCGTTGTTTAAAAATTAATTTCAATTATAAAAATATCACCACGTTCTTTCCAATAACCATAATTATGAATTACTTATTTTTTTAATATAATAACTAATTAGATTGAGAAATAATCGATAATGTAATCAACTATCTTAAAAAATAATGGATTATTTGATTTTCACATGTTTAAAAAGTTATTAAATATTTTAAACAATAATCCATTAAAATTATTTCATACTTTTAGAAAAAGAAAGGCTTTTTATTTTAGTAATAGAAAATCACCTCTATATTAATTTTAAAGTAAAAAGAAAAAAATATAAAATCGAGATAAAATTGAATTATTTGTGAATAAAGGGAAAAATGGTGAAATAAGAGATAAAAGTAGGTGAGTTAGATGTGGTGATGACCTAACATAACAGTTGAAGAAAACAAAGTTGAACAATAAAAGCAACTGTCACTATTCCAACCATAATAATCCATAAATATTCTCCACTTGTCACGCTTTCAAATTTCAACAAAATATTAATTCAATTCATTTTCTAAACTAATCCATATTCCATTTTCATTTATTTTAACTCCATCTCAAAATCGACTAGGAACGGTAAAGTGGGACAGGTTTTTAGTTTCTCTTCTTAATTTTTTTATATTTTTAAAATAATTTTATATTTTTTAAATTAAAGTCAATATTTTATATAAAATTTTATTTATATTAATTTTTTTATACATCATTTTATTCATTAAAGTATTATATTTACTTTACTTTGTTAGCTATTAAACTTTCTTTGATTATAATATTAAAATTTGATTCAATTTTAATGTTTTTCATTATAATTTTCATTGTTCAAAAAGTAATATAATAACTACAACCAAATAAATAAATAAATAATTATAAAAAAAGAAAAATTTAAAAAAATGGTGGCCCATCAACCCATCTCATGATGAGACTAATTGTTAATTTCAATATGTATAATCTTGACAAACCAAACAACTCGATCTATTTTTAACTAAAGAAGCTAATGACGTGTCCGGATAAAACAGATTGAGTTGACCTCTTTGTCACCCTAATTTTGAGTTTGTTAAATTTGTTGTAATAATATTTAGTTTATTATGATATTTTATTCAAAAATATATATGGTAAAAGTATATCTGAACTTAGTTTTATGCATTTTTAATTTATTAGTTATTTTATAATGTTGAAATTAATATATAATCATGTTTAGAATCTGGATTACTGAAATCTATACATTTTTTATTTAATTTTTTCATAATTATAATTTAAGTATAAATAAATACGCTAATTAAAATTCTTAGTTTTAAAATCTTAAATCTATTTTTCTTTGTTTCAAAGCTGAGTTTATTTTGTTTTTGCAGTAACAATATCAGTTAAATCCACATACGACCATTATTGCGTGTCAAGTTAAATGTTAAATATTTTTTTTTCTAACATTCTCAAATTTTCCGTTTTTAGAAGTTTTTGAAACTCGCGTTTTTTTCAGTTTCGCTTTCTATTTATGTGGAAAAGAAACTCACGAGAAATTGTAACTTTCAATTAATTATATCAATGAAAAAAATTCAGAAATACAATTCAAATGAAACTTGCATTCCTATTCTCTTTAATTATTCCACATAATATATTATTAAAAAAACATTTTTTTTTCTCTTTTCATGTGTTTATTCTGGTCTTTTTAAATTAAAACTCTCATGTCATCATATTATCCATGTGGTTAAGGTTTAACTAATTGTCTTATATAACATAAATAAAAATCAGATTATCCATTATGTAAAACACACACATATATATATATATATATTGAAATTTTCTGTATATATAAATTAAGAAAATTTTACACAAATTAAGAAAAAACTATTTACACCCTAGTTACGTTATAAATGTTTAACATAATTTTATATATTTAATCATCTTATTTGTTCTATTATAAATAAATTTATATAATATAGAAAAATAATATTTTTTATTAAATATTATAAAATAATATGTTTCAAATAATTAATGAATATGATGAAAGAAAAAAAAGGAGTTAGTTATATTTTAAAAAATTAATATTTTTTTTGGTAAGTTTCATTTGATATTGCATTAGTCATAATAACGTAAAAATTCTTGAGATTTTTAAAAGCTTTTTCATAAATTTTCATTAGCACACACTTAAAATATGTGGTCTAAAAAGTTCAAATAAGAATGATTACTCGTTTTAATTCAACCAATTTTATAATGTACAAATGAGTATTTGTTTCAATCGTAGTCACTTTTATTTAATCTTATACATGTATTCTTTTATATCACCAAACCATCACCCATTAATACTATTGGAAAAATCAGAACTAGTTCTTTTTTTTTGGTGTAGATACAAAATGGGTACTTGAAGAAGTAATAAGCAAATAATTTGGGAAAATCATAACTAATCCTCTCTCTTTGATGTAGATACAAAATAGGCACTTGCGAAGACAATAAACAAATAATAGAAAATATAGCAAAAGAGAAAATGACACAAAGAATTTTTAACTTGGAAAACATCTTCCATTCTGACAGAGGATGTAATACAAAAAATGTCTCTACTATAAAAGTAGATTACAATATTTTGTTTCTCTCACTCTGAATATAACATTCAATCTCATCCAACAACTATGCTCTAGCATCTCAATATGGTGAATAGATATTCTATCATTTCTCTCTATATTGCTCTTCTCCTTTGTTTGCTTTTCTCTTCTTCACAAGTTTCATTTATATAGAAAATGAGATAAATGTTTATCACATAAAAAGATAGTTGATAATTAATGTTTATCACATTTTCAAGAGAAATATAATATAATTCCAAGACTTTTGGAATAATCATCATTGAATATATTTAATTGATCAGTTATCAAGATTCATTGGTGATGATCTCTCACTAAATTAAATTAAATTAAATAGGAATCCCAACAAATTAAGCACCAACATTTTATGATTGCAAATTCAAAGCAATCACCCTCCTCAAATTCCACCATTTCATCTTGAATATATATGCAACATAAAACAAATCATTGACTGGTCCATCAATAATTCGTGCAAAAGAATGAGATTTAAAATGCAAAGCTTAATGATTTATTGGCTGTGGAAAGGGTAAATATGCAAAAAGGCATGCCCCACTCAAATTTAATACCTATTTCAACACGATATTTTTTAAATTATATTAAAATCATTAAAAGTTCAACAAATATTTTTTTTTAATTAAACAATCATATCCCTACATATATTACTAGTGTTAAAAGAGGAATATCCAAATCTTATGTCTCACTCAAAATTTGATACCCATTTTAACGATAACCACTTTCCAATCATTAAAAAAATTATTTTGTAGATAGTGTTGACACGATGCAATCTTTTCTTTCCTTTTCTTAGTAAAAAAGGAAACTAATTTTCTTTCCTTACACAAAATGTTATGTTATTCAAGATAACAACACTTTTCTACTATTTTAGACGTATACTTAACTATTATCTTAATAAATATTTGAAGAAAAATGCATTATCAATCTATGAGGTTTTAGTCAAATTATTTTTTATTTTTATATTTTTAATACGGATACATTTAATCATCCAAATCTAAAAATAAGTGAATTTCGGATTGTAAATAAATATGGAATTTTAATATGAAAAAGACACATTCGCATATTTTCAGGAAACTCAAACTATTGATTTGATATATAGGAAGTAAAACTAAAATTGATTGAAGCAAAAAAAAAATCAATTTATATTTACTAAAATGCATTTGTTAATACCATTTGGTTTGACTCAGATGAGTCATAATTCAGCGGAATTTCTAAATACAATTTTTATATAAAAAAATACTTTCATTATTATAATACTAGAAATAGTTTTCGGTATATAGATGTAAATAAACATTTCTATAGAATAAAATGGTAGATGTATTTTTTTCTACAATTACATCGCATTAAATAACCAAAACAAATATGAATGTGACCAAAGAAATTACAACCATGTCGACATATTTGAAAAATAAATAATTTATGCTGAATAAAGTAAATTAATATATATATTTTTATTTTCATAATTTTCGCTGTCTGTTAGATTATAAAGTAATCTGCTTAGAATATTTTATTTTGCATTTAAATTAACATGATCAAAATTATAATTATGGGATAAATAAGAGATATTGTGAAACAAGATGAGTATCACTAAAAACATATTATATATATATATATATATATATATATATATATTCTATAACTATCTGCATTTTCCTTTTCTTCATTTTCTGATCAATTTTTACTATATAGAAATTTAATATACATAGATAAACTAAAATTAAAAAGTAAAAAAATAATAAGTGATAAAATAATAATAAATTGATTAATAATTTTTTTTTCTTTAGATTAAGTTTCTCTCTTTCTTTTTCGATTGAGTTTTTCTTTTTCTTCAAATTCTTTCTTCAAACTTAATATAAAATGACAAAATATTTTTTTTATTAATAAAATGAGAAATATACTAAATAAGAGTAGAATAAGAAAAAATTTATTTTAAAAAAAATATTATAAAGATGAATATATATATATATATATATATATAATAAACACTAATAAAAGATGATATAATATGGGAGAATTTTAAGATGAAATAAAAAGGATGAATGTTTTGCACTAAATTAAATTGTGCCTAATATACCATTAGACATTTAATTAGAATTAGGGATTTAATTAGCATTAGACATTTAATTAGGGAGGTGTTTGGGAGAACCATGGCTGACTTGTTGATTCTGTGTTCCTTGCAATTGCCGTCCTTTGTCTCTCTACAATGCCTTTGACCTTTTGCCATATAGCACCACCCTCTCTTCCACCAACACGCTTCTTCCTCTGCACCCACAACCACCCTCACAATTCCACCTTCCCCACGTTACCCTTCTCTTCTCACACCCTTTTCCACCCAACTCATTACACCGCCACCCTCACTTCCCTCTCAACATTTCCCACCATCTCTACACACTTCTCGTGATTTCCGCTTCTGGGCACCTTTTTTTTTCAACGCTTTCTATTCTCGTCCAAACTCCTGCGCTCTTTCCGTTTGGGTTCTCCTTCTCTCACAATTCTGTTCCAGAAAATGTCAGACATACGTAAAATGTGATCAGGGGATTGGAGCCGTGTTTTCGCCACGTTGTGAGGACTAATCTCTCATGCGTGAGTCAACTGCACGAGGTTTTGGGAATTGTGTTGTTGGGTCTCATGTTTTCTTTTTCTCGGTGGTTTTTGGATCATGGGTTTTGAGGCTTGTCACCTTCTGATCCCTTATTCAAGACCAGCCCTTTGCACTTGAGTTTCCGAAAGTTTGGAATTTTCCAAGATCTAAATGAGTTAAAAAGTGCTGTCTTTCAAGGACCACTGTAATGGAACCGAGAACCCCATTAGAGAGTTCTTCCAATTTTGACTCTTTAATGTTGGATTCATCATCACGTAGAAGTACCCTGTCCACTCAGTCCAGGAGTTCTGGTGTTAACAACTCCACCAGGGAAGTGAGTTTTGGCTACTCGGGATCCAAGGCTGCGATGTATGGGTCAAAGGGTGCTGATTCCGAGGCTCTCAGTATGTCTCAGAAGGAAATCAGTGATGAGGATGCAAGGTTGGTTTATGTTGATGATCCCGATAAGACAAATGAAAGGCTTGAATTTGCAGGGAATTCGATTCTTACTGGAAAGTACTCCATCGTCACCTTTCTTCCAAGGAATTTGTTTGAACAGTTTCATAGAGTTGCTTATATTTACTTCCTTGCAATTGCCATTCTTAATCAGCTCCCTCAGTTAGCTGTTTTTGGGAGGGGTGTTTCCATTTTGCCATTGGCCTTTGTGCTTCTGGTTACTGCTGTGAAGGATGCATTTGAGGACTGGAGGAGGCACAGGTCAGACAAAGTTGAGAACAACAGGCTAGGATTGGTTTTGGTTAATGATAAGTTTGTAGAGAAGAAATGGAAGCATATTAGAGTTGGGGAAGTTATTCAAATCAGAGCAAATGAAACCATTCCTTGTGATGTTGTGTTGCTCTCGACTAGTGACCCCACTGGGGTTGCTTATGTTCAGACTCTTAATCTGGATGGAGAGTCTAATTTGAAAACTAGGTATGCAAAGCAAGAGACTCAATCTAAGTTGCCAGAAAAGGAGAAGTTAAATCTGTTGATTAAGTGTGAGAAACCCAATAGGAATATATATGGGTTTCACGGTAATATAGAAGTTGATGGAAAGAGGTTGTCTCTTGGATCCTCTAACATTGTCCTTAGAGGCTGTGAGCTCAAGAATACTAATTGGGCACTGGGAGTTGCCGTGTATTGTGGCACTGAGACCAAAGCCATGCTCAACAGCTCAGGAGCTCCATCCAAAAGGAGTCTTCTTGAGTCTCGCATGAACTCTGAGATCATTATGCTTTCTTTCTTTCTTATAGCTTTGTGTACAGTTACCTCAGTTTGTGCTGCTGTTTGGTTAAAGCGCCACAAGGATGAGTTGAATCTCTCGCCTTATTATAGGAAGCTGGATTTTTCAACGGGGGAAGAGGAAAACTATAAATATTATGGATGGGCACCGGAAATTGTTTTCACTTTTCTCATGTCAGTTATAGTGTATCAGGTTATGATCCCTATATCCTTGTACATTTCGATGGAGCTTGTCCGTGTTGGTCAGGCATACTTCATGATCGGAGACTCGAGAATGTATGATAAGGATACAAAGTCAAGATTTCAGTGCAGAGCTTTGAATATTAACGAAGATTTAGGCCAAATTAAATATGTCTTTTCTGACAAAACTGGCACACTGACTGAGAACAAGATGGAGTTTCAATGCGCAAGCATCTTGGGGTTTGATTACAGTTCAACGGCAGCCAGTCTTGAGAATGAGCAAGTTGAATACTCTGTTCAAGGTTCATTTCTATCTTCAAATGTTTGTCTGTTCAAGTACAATTTTACATAAGTGCTTTTATTTTTCTTTACATAATTAATAGGATATTTTATGTCATTTTTACTGTCAGCGGATGGGACGGTCTTTAAGCCAAAGATGAGGGTGAAAGTTAATCAAGAGCTTTTGCAATTATCAAAAAGTGGATTAACAAATGAAGAGGGAAAACAGATTTTTGATTTCTTTCTAGCATTGGCAGCCTGCAATACCATTGTGCCTCTTGTTGTTGACACATCTGACCCTATGGTCAAGCTGATAGATTACCAGGGGGAATCACCGGATGAACAAGCATTGACTTATGCTGCCGCTGCTTATGGTTTTATGCTTATTGAACGAACCTCAGGTCACATAGTCCTTGATATTCGTGGAGAAAGGCAAAGGTAAATTTAATTGCTTTTTCTTTTATAATAATTACAATCTGCTTCTTTTTCTTCTGCAGACAAACATGTTTTACATTGACAAACTGAAGTAATTTGGTGTTAATGGTTTACTAATAATAAATGTTGTTTCAGCTTACATAAAGATATTCTGAAATATTTATATTGTTGGACTCTTATGTATGTCATGATAAAATCTATATAGTTGTTGATAATGCAGTTAATTCTTTCATGTCTTCTAGTGATCCTTCCTCCCTGGATATGTAGTGATTTAGTGTACGATGCTTTCCTGTGTAATGAGGTTCCATAGCTATCTACTTCTAATGAATATTTCTATTATTGGTCATGCAGGTTCAATGTCTTAGGTTTGCATGAATTTGACAGTGATCGAAAAAGGATGTCAGTTATACTGGGGTACAGTGACAATTCTGTGAAACTTTTTGTTAAAGGGGCAGATACATCCATGCTTAGATTGATTGACAAATCATTGAACACAGACATACTACAAGCAACTAAAACCCATCTTCATTCTTATTCCTCTGTGGGTTTGAGGACACTTGTTATTGGGGTCCGGGACTTAGATGCTTCAGAATTTGAGCAATGGCACACTGCCTTTGAGGTAGCAAGTACTGCTTTGATGGGTAGGGCAGCTTTGCTTCGCAAGGTCTCTATCAATATAGAGAGGGATCTCTGCATATTGGGTGCAACTGCTATTGAAGATAAGCTGCAGCAAGGTGTGCCAGAATCTATTGAGTCTCTAAGGACTGCAGGTATTAAAGTATGGGTCTTGACTGGGGACAAACAGGAAACTGCCATATCTATTGGATACTCCTCTAAGCTCCTAACGAGCAACATGATTCAAATTATAATCAATACCAACAATAGAGAGTCATGTAGAGGACGTTTACAAGATGCCCTTGTCATGTCTAGACAACACATGCCTGTGCCTGGGGTTACTCCCAATTCAGAAGGAAGTTCAGGATCCGTTTCAACTCTAGCCTTGATTGTTGATGGTACCAGCCTTGTTTATATTCTTGACAATGAGCTTGAAGAAGAAGTAAGTGACCTTAAATTTGTAATGTGTTTTTAGAGTGTATTCTTTGCTTATACGTTCTGACTTAGCTCAATTCTGTTGACTCCAGTTCTTTCAACTTGCAATTAGATGTTCTGTTGTTCTCTGTTGTCGAGTGGCTCCACTACAGAAGGCTGGGATTGTTGCCCTTGTGAAGCATAGGACAGATGACATGACGCTGGCCATTGGAGATGGTATGAAATCTTCTATATACTTGTTTCAGATTGTCAATTACCTTTAAGAGAAAGAAAATTAATAAGGATACCAAAGAAAAAGAAAAGGAACTTACTGAAAAACTATGTTTATTATGACTTTGTTGTAGGTGCTAATGATGTATCGATGATCCAAATGGCTGATATTGGAGTTGGAATCAGTGGACAGGAAGGTCGGCAAGCTGTAATGGCTTCAGATTTTGCAATGGGGCAGTTTAGGTTTTTAGTGCCTCTCTTATTGATACATGGCCATTGGAATTACCAACGACTGGGTTACATGATAATATACAACTTTTACAGAAATGCTATCTTTGTTCTTGTCCTATTTTGGTAAGTTAAAATTCAGAAAATGAATATAATTTATTACACGATTTCTGCATATAACTTTGAATTTGTGTATGCCACAAGTCACCTTTTTTATTCTTTCTATATATAAAAAGATTTCTTAGTTCTTGATGTTGGAACTGAGGTACTTCTGAGCATATACTTCATCAAATTCGCTTCTTGATCTGTATAAAAAATAAAAAGTTCTTTTTATATTGTATAGTATGGTGTTGTTAATCTGTGCAAAGATTTACGCATCCAAATTTTGACATCTTAAATTTTGCTTTGTGTCTGTTTTCCAGGTATGTGCTCTTTACTGCCTCCACATTGACAACTGCTATAAATGAATGGAGCAGCATGCTATACTCAATAGTCTACACTGCGGTGCCAACTATTGTTGTTGGTATTCTTGACAAGGATCTTAGTAAAAGGACTCTCCTAAAGAATCCTCAGCTTTATGGGTCTGGGCTGAGACATGAGGCCTACAACAAAAAACTGTTTTGGTTGACAATGGCCGATACTCTGTGGCAAAGCATTGCTGTCTTCTTCACTCCCCTTATCGCATATTGGGGAACCAGTGTAGACGTAGCAAGCATAGGTGATCTTTGGACTCTTGCAGTAGTTATTTTGGTTAATTTGCATCTGGCCATGGATGTCATCAGGTGGAATTGGATTACTCATGCAGCCATTTGGGGCTCTATTGTTGCAACTTTCATATGTGTCGTGGTTATTGATGCTATACCAGCCTTTCCTGGTTACTGGTATGTGCTATCTTTTCCTGATCTCTCCCTTTGAATTTTTATGCAAATAGTTTAATGTAGTAGTACCATCGTATTATCATAACATGCATGAAAAGGATAAACAGATTTGTTTATTCTGTTGTATACATTATTAGTTTTTTCCATTTGATGGGTCACTTGATTTTCTTCTGTGTTTCTGTACTGTGTCTCCATTTTTCATGACTTATAGTCCATCTTAGAACCAAACCATTGTATGACTGCAGATTGGAATAAAAAATGGAAACAAAAACATGTTTGATTCTAAAGGAAAAGTAGTTCTTTTACCTTTTATGTCACAGGTAACTTAATCCACAGATTATGCCTCAGCTTAATTTGACTTTACCTTAGTAAGAACATATTTAAGTAGATGTTTAGGGATTAGGGAGAGTTATATTTCTGGTACTCTAAAAACAATCCAGTTCTAATAAACTCTTAATGACTGCTGAATGCTAGTTATAGTCTATAGTTGTTGGACAGTTAATTAAACATCTTGCAATTGTAAATCCCAAGCATGCAAATACTTATTTTTCTTCCTTTAGATTCTTTTCACACAATCAACTGCTGCTTTTGACACTGATCAAGACATAGTAATGTAAATTTAGCCAAAAATATCCTTAACTTACAGCTACTTTTTTTTTGTCTCTTTTAACACTATATTGATTACTCTTAATTATATGAAAGGGTATTGTTGAAAAATAGCTTAAAAACTAAAATGACCCTTATTTTGGAACTAAAACAAAATGATTATTATTTTAGAATGGAGGGAGTGTGTTTTAAGAGACAACACAGATTGTCATTAATTAAATTTATTTGAAATCACAAAATTTTGTGAGTCTGACATCTTATTTAATGAGTCTCATCTCATTTATGATTTTGTAGTTTTATAGCATTTGAGAATGTGTTGTTAGCTCTTCTTCTATGTTACTGTAAACCTACACTAAGTTTTCCTCTGGATGAGTTCCTTCTTGCCCTTCAATCATATGATTCAGAAGCCTTTGCAGCATCATTTCTGTATATACAATCTGACATTTAGGAGTGTTCAAAAATTTCTGCAGGGCTATCTTTGATATTGCAGGCACTGCATTGTTCTGGTTATGTTTGCTTGGAATTGTAATAGCCGCATTACTTCCCAGACTAGTTGTAAAATATCTTTACCAGTATTATTTTCCCAGTGATATTCAGATTTCAAGAGAAATTGAGAAGTTTTGGAATCCAAGAGACAATGGAGGAGGGCAGATAGAAATGCTTCCTGTTTCAGATGGTCAACCAAGATAGCACATGTTAGCTTGTTTCCCTTTACACAATATCATTTCTTTTGTAAAGTTACATATTCTTTTAGGCTAAGTCACAGCATTTCTGTTGGTTGTCAGATTTCATTGTTTCTATCCGAAGGATGGAGTTTTTGTTCAGAGGCTTCTTTTATTGTTACTTCTTTGTGTTGATAAATTAGCTTGTTGTAAATTAACAATATTATAGCAGATAAAATACAAAGGTTGATTACATGTTATAATTTATATTTTTACTTCAAGAGTTTAGTTCATTTCCTGCATGATGATGTTTGTTTTCTCCCTTAAGCTTGCTTGGTCCAATTTTGTTCTTCTGCAAGACTTCATGTTTTCTTAAATTATAATAAAATTACATCTTTTATAAAAATCTATGAATTACCCTTTTATGAAAAAGGGTGACTTGTTACTTACTTTTGAAGTGTACAAAAATTATCTAGAAATTGAGCTTCTAATCTATTAAGAAACACTTTTTTTATTTTTATTTTAGTTAGATGTAATATGTTCATATATTAAAATGAACTGAAACAAAATTTTATGAAAATGCTTCTATGAACAAGCTTATATATTTAATTCTTGGAAAAAAATCATTTTATTTTATTTTCTTTATTTGTTTTTTCTAAACCCTGCAAGTTTATTCAAATATATGTTAAGGATACATGCATAATTTTTCTTGGTGCTTGAAATTGAAAAATGTTAAGGATAGCATGACACTTACATTTTATGAGTCTCGGACACGTCTCTTAAATGGTATGTTTGTGTTACACATACGTATCAGACATCGATATTTGTAAGATACTTGTAGGACACGTATCGGTGAACTGTCTAATTCAAAAAATATTTGTTAGATTTCTAACAATTTTAGCACGGGTTTAATACAATCTTAAAAATAATAAATACATTAATTTTTTAAAAATTCTAACTTATTGTATACATTTTTATTATGATTATAAAAAATAAAAAACAAATCCTTTTGAATTAGTCATCAGAAACATATTTCTGCTAAAAAAAATTAAAATACACTTGTGTACATAAATCTTTAGTGTTAATTTATATAATTCATAATTATAATATATATATATATATATATTCGTGTCCTATATTTTAAAGATTATACGTATTACCATGTTTGTTCTGTGTCGTATCCGTGTCAATATTTACCTAGCTTACATGAAGAAATTATTATCATATATGGAAAAAAAATCACTATTGTGACATTTGTCATGGTTTTATGTTTCTTGAGAATGACTAGTTTGACATTTGGTCATCCACCTAAAAGATAAAAGGAAAAAAACAGAAAACAGCACAAAAGTCACAAGTTGGTCCAAATCTATTGTTTTAACAATAAATGGTGCAAAGAGTTCTTCCAAAAGGACATAAAGAAGCACTTGTCTTTTCTACCTTTTGTGGTGCCTTTATTAGTTATTTAGGTAACCTTTTGAAACAGACATTTTCAGTTTTCTTATGAATTAAACAATCTTCTTTGTCAAGATATGCCAATTGTTAGAAAATGGGGGAATTCTATCAACATTTATCATTAATAATTATCACACACCCCATAAATTTTGAAGATACATGTTTACATATTTTTTATATTGTTAATAAAATAATATTTATATTTTTTACAACTTTTAAATAAATGACACTTTTACGCCCCTTGTGTTTTAATAAAATGAATTTATCTTCTTTATTTTATTTAAAAACAACATACTCACCAATTTCTAAAGAAAATTTATAAAATTATAGATTTTTAATAAGAATTTAATGGTTTAATTATTATATATTGAAAGTGTGACATCAATTATAATGTTACTAAACTATATTCTATCTCAAAAAATATATATTTTGGAGAAAAATATTTTAATATATAAATAAATAGCTATAAAATATCTAATTAAAGCTATTAATTTATTATTATATTATTTTAACACAAATATATATATGTATATATATATATAATATAATATGGAGTACGGTTGTTATTCTATTAATAATATAAGGAATGAGAATTTTTATTTTAAAAATAAGAGTGTAATACCATTTTTTTTACTGAAACACGTTTACAAATTCCTAGGTAATAAAATAATCTCACTTGTTATTGTATAACTATTGTTAATCAAATAAGTTTTTGCACTTGACGAGTGTTGAACACTAATTTTTAAACACGGAGTAATCATCTTATGAATATTGAAAGAAACAAAAATTGTATGTAATGAGTTTTTATCTATTTTTCATTCTAAACCCTCTTTAGCAAACTTATCTATAAAAAAGGATAAATTAGGTACAATATGTTGAGTATTTTTAATAATATCTTATAATTAAATTAGATTTTACTTCATGAATCTATCTAAAATTAATTAATAATAAAATTTCAGTCATAAAATCTTGTTGTGTAATTTTACATAACAAGTGTAATTTTACAAAAATAGGTCATTTTTTATATTTATTTTGAATACAGGTCAGTTGTGTGAATAAGACACGATTTCTCCACACTGAAATTAAGTAAAGATGAAACGATTTTGCTTTGATGAATATGAAGTTATATGAAGGTGGAACAACTTTGATTACACATTAAAGTCGTATAGGGTTAAGACGAATATAATTAATATTTAAGTGAAGTCGTGAGAAATAAAAACAATTTTAGTTCATTGAATTATTGAAAAAATCGTGTTACCATCATACTACTTTAGTTCGAACAAATTTATATAAAAGTTGTGGAAGGTACCAACGATTTTGGGAGGAGGGAATAAATTATCTGTAGACCACCAAAGTTCCAAGCACAAGTGCATTCAAAGTGGAGAGGTGTTGTGAAAACGAAGAATAATGAAAATTGTTAGGTGTTTTAAGACATTGATGAAAATGTTTCAAGACATAAGGATGTTAATGGTTCACGTTAGTGGAAACTGAAATAAAATTAAATTTTATTCAATTACACGATTTTAATTATAATTCAATTATAATTATAATTTCAGTTCAATTAGTCAAACAATATTTAATATGTTTAAAAAATTGAAAACTTAAATTATTCCATTATTAACAATTAAGATTGTAGTGTCTTTCTCACTTGTAACTAACAATACGCAAATTCATTAAACTATGCATATTTTTTTTACATTGAATAACATTAAATGAGTTAGACATCTTGAAACATATGGTCGAACAATTAAATAAAAAACTAAAATCATTGATACTTTTCACAACTCTCGTACTTGTTGAGGTGTAAAAGAAGGTTTACTTTGTAAAATATTATTTTATATTGAGTTAGTAAAAATCCAAAACTATTTATAATTTGAGAATCGAAAGAAAAGACGACACATCCTTTAATAAAATTTGTATTATATATGTAGAATATTTTTTGACATTCTAGTTAGTAAAAATAGAAAACTAATAATAATTTGAGAATGATTAATTCTCCTCTTTCTAAATAACTATTTGAATAAGCTAAGTAAGGCTTTAGGGTTTAATTGTTCATTGTTTTAATTTTATTCTCTATTATGAACCTAATTTTTGTAGTTTTCATTTTGTTGGGTCCCTCATCCTTGATTTCGATATCTTTCTTGGTTACCTTGATCACAACCACTTTTGTATTCAGTGCGTTCTTGACCTCTCATGCATTGTAAATTTTTTAACAAAGTGAGTTAACAGTAAAATCTATGAGATCTTCAATTATATCATGGATCGACATGTGTAGAGGAAGAAAGAGGTGGTAAAACTAGTAACAACTTAAAATGAAAGGTCTCTCACAATATGACATTTTTATTGGTGTTGAGAAGTGTGTATATTTCAGACATTTTCATATGCCAACATTTTGAGTTTTGATTTGAGCCAATGGCGCAAGATGGTCCAATGCCATTCTTCCTCTTTTTTATGGTTTCCTCTATAATGATGTGTTTGGATGCTCATTTATAAATTACGTAAATAAGAGTGAATAAGAGCTTGTTGAAGAAAGAGAAGAGGAAACAATAAGAATAAACACAAAAAGCATGATAAAGAAGAATAAAGAAGGAGATTCCATGAAGACTAACAAGAGAAAGACTCCAAGCTTTGGAATAGGTAATTAGAGGACTTGTATTTGAGTAATTTCTTAGTTGTTAGATGAAATTAAGAGAAATAAGAACTTCATATGTTGAACTTGAGAGGAGAGGCGTTGGACAAAATTCATGTCTCTTGAAAGTTAGATGTGTCTTCTAGAGCTTCTAACTACCACATGTCACTTTCAAAGTAACATGTGATAGTTTGACTCTTCCACTTTCCTTCAAGTTTTTAAGAGTCATTTTGTGTTTTACATGTGTGACTTCTCCAAAAATTATCACTGTTTTTCACATAAAATCATTATATCTCATTGATTCAAGGAACTACTACTCACGTGTATTCTTTAATTTAAAAGGATTAAGACGTGCTAGTCTTTGTTTAGCTAAGTGAACTCTTGATTAACAAAGTTAATTCTTTTTTGTTGTCTCTTCCATTCTTAGGACAAAATCTCCTTATATATAGGTGTCTCCATAGTTTGTAAACACAAATACACTTGAAGATTGTTTGAAATTAGTGCTTGTAAGTTTTGTGAAAGTTTTAAGGTTTATCTTCTCTTATTTTGATTCTTATGTTAAATTTTTTTTGAAGTGGTAAATCTTCTTATAATTATCCATTAGTTATTGAATTATAAATAACGTATTGTGAGTTTGGTCCTTGTACATTTATTCTATGAATCAAAGGATGAACGAGTAATCATTATGATTGCCTTTACGTGCAAAAATAATTTATAATAATAATAATAATAATAATAGCAGTAATACTGATTAAGAAATAAAAGAAAAAAATTATTTTTTTTATAAAATTTACAATGGAAATACATTTTTATGCACAAATTAAAAAAAATCACCTTTCATATTCCCTGGGCAGGTTAGGATATGCCTCCCAAAACTAGCAGGTTAGGATTTGCCTCCCAAAAGTACTTTATGATATAAAAGAAACATAGCCATAGTCTAAAATCTTAAAAGGGTAACTCCAATATACCATTTTGCTCATTCTTTTCTTTTTTTGGCAAATAAAACAGATTGGTTCCCATGGTTGTGGGTTATGTTGTACCATCTTAAGACACTTTTTGGGTCCTAAGTGAATGGGTTAGGTACGAGGGAAGCATGTCCCAAGATAGAGATTCTGCAATAAAGCTTTTTGGAGCAGATATTCAAAACACTCATATTTCCATTAAGCCAACTACTCCATTCACAGATTTACACTCATTGACTCAGATTCAGCCTCTGCCTCAACCCATCATCATCATCATGGTCATGCCATTCAACCCTTCTTCTCTACTCTTTCATTTTCCATCTCCTGATTTCTTCCTCCTTCTCCCGTGCTGCTCTTTTCTTGTGAAAAAATTTCAGTAAGGTTCATGCTAAAGTTTGCATTTTTAAACTCACAAAAAGGCTGAATCTTTATTTGCCTTACTCAAATGGGTATATGAAAGCTATACATGATTTATTTTTTGTTTGTTTAAATGGTAGAAAACTCTTTTTTCTTGCACCTAGATGTATTCTTCCTGTTGCAAGCTTAGATTTGTATAATGAATATTTGGATGTGGTCCACATGCCCATTAGCCCCCAAAATATTGTGAGCCAGATTTCTGAAGATTTTTTACTTTATTATTTTGTTTGAAAAAAAAAAGTAGTTAGTGAAATGAGTGGATAGCATTGTTTTTAGCCATGTGAAAAAGGGTGGAGGAAAACCAAGAAAGACACTGAAGGAAATTGTTAAAAGGGATAGATGGTGAATAATATTTCTGAGACTTTGGTCTTTAATTGAGTCTAATGATACTGTGGGATCTATGAATCTGACTCCACCTAATGGAATAAGACTTTTGTTGTTTTTATAAAGGTGCTGAATGAGGCTGGAATTTTGTTAAAGGGAGTGATAAAGTACATTAAAGAAAACAGGTTTTGATTTTCTGGTGCTACAGTAGATATAAGAGGTTGAATTTGATTTGAATTTTGTATTGGATTCTAATTTTAACTTGGACTTCATGATTAACGAGTAATTAACATTATGCAGTTTAAATGGGCAAATTTGTAGGTTGTGTTATAACAACTGTAGCAATGGAATATGGATAGATAATTGGTGAATGGAGATTCTTATTCTTGGGTTATTTTAGAAGTTGAATGTTGATGGCATTTTCAAATTCCTATGTCCCATTTTTCATCTAATGCTTATCTTATTGCTGGAGGTTAACCATGAAATAAATACTGAGATGTTATTAGTGTGTGGCAGTTTGTGATATTATAAACTATATCGGAATGCATACTTTGTGCCAGTCCTTACATTCTGTAACAGAGTTAGTAGTAGCACCTTTGGTCTTAACTCTTAATGCAAGTTGTCTGTTTCATGTATTCCTAGTTGACACAAAAATGGTCCTCAATTGCAGAATGGACTTGAAAAATCAACTAATTATGAAGTGGATGTTCCTTTGAATGAAGAAGTTTCTAGCAAACTGACTGACCCTCAAGAAGATGGTAGTGATACTTCAAGAAACATATGTAAAAATCCTTCACTGAAACTGGTGACCAAAGTAGTTCATAGGACTAATGACCACAGGAATGCTAAAAGAAATATTGATGAAGAAAAAGTTTTGAAGAAGCCAGACAAGGTCCTGCAATGTCCTCGCTGCAATAGTTTGGAAACAAAGTTTTGCTACTTCAACAATTACAATGTCAACCAACCTAGACATTTCTGTAAAAATTGCCAAAGGTATTGGACTGCTGGAGGGGCAATTAGAAATGTTCCTGTTGGGGCTGGTAAGCGTAAGAACAAGCACTCAGCTCTGCTGTATTGTCAGAAACCTGTGACTCCTGATGGTGCATCTGCCATCCAGACACATTCCAGTGCTTCTAGTGATGATATGATTCTCTCATCCAATGAACTCTCTGTGACTTCAAGACAAGAAAGGGAGGAAAATCCTCTTAGTGAATCCTTAGAAACTGTGTTGAGTCTCAATGGCCAAAGAAAATTTGATGTGGACTTTTCCACTATCAAAGATGATGGTGAGGACCCTTCAAGCAACTCTATTAGATCTGATGAGATAGAGCAGGTTGGTTTGGCACAACACTCTAATGGTTTAATTCCCTTACATCCATTTCATTATCATTCTGTCCCTTCATGGTCTTATCAATGGAATCCATGCTGGAATGTGAAGGAGTTTAGGTCCAGTAGCACTAGTTCTAGTCCTCCTTACACAGGTTCTCCAACCATGATGGCAGTTTCTGGCTTCTCCATACCAACAGTAATGCTACCTGCAGCACCTTATTCGTATTCAGGTTTCATGTCAAGCTTAGCTGGTCAAAAGGAAGAGTCTTCATTGATTGGATCTGCATTTAGTGGCATCTCATTGTCTTCATCTTCTGTTAGCATCAGTACTAGTTCTGGTGATAGATCCCCAACCTTGGGAAAGCACTCTAGAGATGGAAGCACACCGAAGGAAGCTGCAATGAAACAGAATCTTTGGGTGCCTAAGACTGTTAGAATTAATGGCCCAGAAGAGGCTGCAAACAGTTCTATATGGACAATTTTGGGAAGAAAATCTGATCAGAGCAAAATCATTATAAAAGGAAGTGTCTTTAAATCATTTGAATCTAAGACAAGTGCTGATCATAATCAAATTCGAAGGACAAACCCTGCTGCTTTCTCACGCTCTGAATCTTTTCAGGAAAGCTTGTGAAGTCCTGTGTTTTTGTTCTAATTGTATGTTGTGATCAGACCAACCATGTCAAATTGGCATTTCTTGTTAGATGAGGCATAGAAGATTTCTAAAATTCCATTTCTCTACCTGGGATGGTTCCATGTATTGATGTTAAAGAAGACATGTATTCAGCAGCAGTAATTAGTCAATAAGAATCTCAAGCTTGTGTCACCATTTACTTCATGGTAAAATAAGAGTCATGAGATGAACATGAAAAACCTGACTGAGGTATGATATTTAGGCTTCAAAATAGATGCAATCAAGACATAGTCCTGTGAATTGATTCTCTTTCATGGATTCTTCATCTTTTTTTATCATTGTCTAGTCAATATTTGGTTAGAAATTTTGGTGTCATTGACATCTGTGTACTGTTTTTCAGACTTTTGAGGAATGTATTTTACTGTTTCTATCTTGAGAGTTGATTGTACCAAAAAGGGAACTGCTTTAGCAAATTTTCTTTCTTCAAGTCTTATATATAGATAAAGTAAAAATCATGCAATTCATGGAAATCTTAATTGCACAAGGTAAAACATAGACAATTGCTTCAAGACATCAGTGCATACTTTATGTTCCGGTATGATCAAAATATTGTTTTATGTCATTTAGGAGTCGAGGTGAATAACAATTTAATACACTTTTCTCCCTTAATCCACTAAGGTGTCTTTTAAAGACAAAACCGTGATGAAACTCAAAAACTTCAAAGCAGACAATACCTTAAATGCGGTGATTGATCCTAATGATGTTATCTCAACGGACTTGAGGTCGGAACATTAACCTTATTAACATTATCTATGAAGATTGTAAATTCTTTCTCATATTGCTTAGGAGTCTAAGTCAAAACCCGAAATGGATGGAGCTCAAAAACTACAAAGTGGACAATACTAAGCATAATACTTTTTATTTTTCACATCTTTATCATATCATAGTTGTTGTTTGTGATGAGTATGATGAAGCATGATATGCTGCCAAAACATTTTGGTACTTTAATTTTTTTTCCTGGGATTGCAATGGGTTTGTCCACACTATAATGAATGCGTAGTGAATAATTTCTGAACCTCACATTTATAGTAAAAGACATTGCTTATATAATGCAAAAATATAAGTTTTCTCTTTTGCTCTGGTTTTCTTTCCCTACTAAATAAATAATGTACTTATTTCATATTAATAATAGCATAAAATTCTTTATTGTCTTCATACGTGATATGATTTGAATATCTAATTTCATATGTTCCATAGTTTAAACATTGTAGGAATAATTTTCAAGATCACTTCAACTTTTCCATTAGAGGACTTATAAAAGATAATATATTAGCCACGGTTATGTTGTAGAAAAGTAAATTTATAATACTACCAATAAAACTGAAATCATTTTAAGTTTAGTGAAAAGTCCAGTATCAATATCACGTAATAGAATGAAAAAGTGGAGATTTCTTTTTTCTAATTATCTTGCTCATATGGGTGTTATTATTAGCAACAGAGGTACTATGTACCTTTATATATTAAAAAATATTAATAATAATGGTTATATAATAAAATATAGTGAGTGATTACATGAAAAAACTATTTGTTGTGGTTTTGAAGTGTATGTTAGTTTTAGGATTTGCATTATAAAAATTTGTGTTCAAGATTAACATAGACTAATGATTTGAAACTCTAACCAAATTTACACCTCAGCATTTTAGTTTCCTTGGTTCATATAAAAATCATAATTAATAATATTACTTTCTATGTTTCTTTTATATATAAAAATTTTCTAAGATAGTGGTTAAAGTAGGTGGAAGTTTTTATTATGTTAAAATGAAGAATTTTTATTTGAAAAAGAATAAAATAATCCAAAAATAAATTTTAAAAAATAATAATTAATCGTTATATTAATTAAATTAAATATTAATTTAGAGATTACAAAATTATTCCTATCCAAAAATCGTTTCTATTATTAATAAAAAAAATAGTTTCTAGATTGATATCTAAATTAGCTACCTAAATTTTAAATATTAATATTTAGATTTTAAACTAATCTTTACAACTATTTTATTATAGTAGGTAGTTAAAATCTAAGTAACCAATGGTTAAATACTTATTTGAAAATTATTTTATAAAATTTTATTAATAATAAAAATTCCTTTAGATACTAATAATTTTTTAATTTATAAAATAATTTTCAATTTAATCAAATAATAACTAATTATTTTAATTTTTAAAATTAGTTTTTCTTGTAATGATCTAATCCAAACAACAAAATATTAATGATATAAAATATTAAAAAGAAAATTGATTGAATGTATAATTTTCACCTTTATTATTCGAAAGTATAGGCAAAACTCTTTTACATTTGTTGAATTGAACAGCAAGTTAAACCACACCTCTGCACATCAAAATGTAGAGCAACCCAGAAAGAAGCACAGGGAAAGAAAGAAGAACACCTCTGTGCAGTGAATTAGATTCTTGCATTTCTTCTTCTACAATCGTTTCTAACTTCATAAAACTTGATCGTCTTGGAAGATGAGATTTTAGAATGGTTGGTGCAACTTCACCTAAATAGGGCATGGATTTTGTCTTTCTCATAGATAGAAAAATTCAAAGTAAGTGCAAATTGAAGAATGGTTGCAGAAAATGGAGAAAAGAAAAACTAGGAAGAAGAAGGTAGTAAAATGATATTAAAGTGAATGAGTTGAATATTGTTGACAATTTGGAAGGTTTAAATATATATGTTAGGGTGTTAACTTCAGATAATCTAAATATAGTTTTAGACTTAAAAAAAAAAAGACATTATTAAGGTTCAATAACAAAGAAAGTAACTTACAGATAATCTATTTTAAATATTTGGTGGCATTGGTAAAAATAAGACTCCTCTCAAAAGGATTCTTTAATTAGTGTGATATTTTAAAGAAAAATTAAATAAAATATGATGACGAAAAATTAGGTTAAAGGATGAAAATAAAAGATCAAAAAGCTAAATTGAAAATTCAAATTAAATTTGGAAAATGAAATTACAAATTTATTTAATTAAATTATTTACTCTAAAACTTGGTTTCATACATACCCAAAAGTATGAAAATATTTTAAAAAAAGTATTATAGAAATGCGGTTGTAATAAAGAGATTAATTATGTAAAATAAAATCAGATGAGATGTTGTATATAAAATTCAAGATACGTATGCGTACTTATTGGACTGTTCACAATACTAGAATATCCCATTTACACATAAAGTCTATGTAAAATAAAAATATTTATTTATGTAAGCTTTAATATAATCATTATAATATATATATATATATATATATATATATATATTATTCACATCACATTATCAGTATAGCACACTCATAACAAATTACAATTCAATAATCTTCAATAAACCCTAAATGATTGACATTTTCTAATAAAGATTACTTACATAAAAACGATGATAAAAATAACTAAAATCTTATTTATATAAGATTTTATAAAATTGAATTAGATTTTTTTAATATCATAAAAATAATATTTAGTCACATGTTTTTTTTATAAAAAAAATATATGAGTAACTTATTTTATCATATCAACATATAAATTTATTTACGGATTTTAAAAATCCACAAGTAGCAGTTAATAATAATTATCTTTTATAAAAAAATCCATAAATAACATGGTTTATGTAGAGATTTCTTATATTATTATAGATTTTTTTAATAGGTAATCTCAATCTTTTTGTTATGAATTAATTTTGATCTTAACTAGATTATTCTTATAGAAAATAACTAGATTATTTATTGTATGTGTTCTTAGTTGTTGTTTGCTCTTTAAGATTAAAAAATTGTCTTACATGTGAAATTTATGATCTAATTGGTAATATTATTGATTTGAATTCAGAAGATAACATAGTTAGATGAATCACGATATTTAAAATATTGTTTATCTGTCACGATTTTATTTTTTTATTATATATTTAAATTTGATCGATTTTTTTTTCATGTTTGGTTAGTGCATATTTGCTTCCTCATTTTTTTTTTCTTTTCAACAAAATAGCTATTGGGGTGAACATATGCTTCGTCACTAATTTAACTAAAAAATATTCAAAATCAAATTTCAACCCATCCATTAGTAATCATACTCTATCATCATGATCAAATTCATATATAATCCAAAATATTTTTTTACAACAATTCTTCTTTACCTTCAAATAATAATTAAGAGAATGTACGCATTCACCAAAATTCTTAGAAATATAGTGAAAATTACCAAAATAATAAATTGTAAATCATAGAATGAATTAATTTAAAGAAATACTATTTCTCAACTAACATGAAAAATACAAAGAAAAAAAAATTGAAAAAAAAAGAATTGTACCTATTTCTCATTATAGATATATTCCTTATAATTTTAATCAAATGTTATATAAGAAAGACTATTAATATATGATATATGTAATTTGATAAAAGCTCGGAATAAATAATGTTATTTACTATATATAATTTTTAACTATTTATATTTTTCAAGTAGATAAAAGAGAAAGCCTTCATTTTCACACCTTTCTCGTGTATATATATATATATATATATATATATAATAATATATATAATAATACTATGATAGAAATTTAGTGTTTTTTTATTTATTTTCAAGTGATGGTAGTGGTTAATGATGATTGAGGTACGCTTTGTGGTGCTTTTACGATTGATGATTGTGTTTTTGTTCGTTTGTTTATTTTGGACCCACAAAATCCAGAAAAAACAACAATGTCAAAAAATAAAGTATAAACTAAAAAAAAAAATTATCTTAGTATTGAAAAATGTCAAATACAATGAATTTTTTTCTAACACTCTCCTACACACTCAAATGATGAATTTGTTTATGATTGAAGAGAAATATATTTAAATTTTGAAAAAAATTAAAAGATTAAAACAAATGAAACTGTCTTACACATTGTACTTGGAAGGGAAATATAATATGGGACGCGGGAGTGTAGATGAAATTATTTAAAGATAAAGTTATAATTTATTTAGGGTTATTTATTTATTTTTAAAAAAATTAAAATATATTTTTATAATTAATATGGAAGTAATGAGGAAATTTATGGAGGTGAAGTGAGAATTTGTGAAGACAAATTCTTTTATATCATTACTATTTAACACTTATAAATTTAGTTAAAAATTAATTAATTAAAAATATTTTAAGACAATAATTAATATAATAGAATTTTCGGAAAAGACATTTATTGTATTTCTGTCTTACCTCTTTTCTCTTTCACTGTTCTTGTTGGTCTGGTGTTGCCTCAGTTTCCCCTTCTTAACTTCAACCTCTCTCTCTCTCTCTCTCTCTCTCTCTCTCTCTCTCTCTCACTCTCACACTCTGCACTCGAAGCTTCTTGCAACAATGAACGCACAAATCATTGGTTCGTTTTCTTCTTCCAGTTTCTTTCTCTCACGCCCTTTTTCTTTGTTTTAGCAACCCAGCATAATCTTTTTTAACCTTTGTTTTTTGTTTATGTCCATAACACTCAATTAGTTAACCTTTGACGAGTTTAAAATGCGTACCCAGTAAAACAACGAAAAAGAAGTTACTTTTATTTCCATTTCATGCTTTTCTTTTCATAAGTTTTAACATTAATGGGTTTTCTTGTGCAATATTGAAGACCCCTTGCAGGGAGATTTTCCGGAAGTGATAGAGGAGTATTTGGAACATGGGTGTATGAAATGTATTGCCTTCAATCGTCGTGGTACACTTCTTGCTGGTAATTCTCTCACATTCCCTTTTAACAAAGAACATTTTTTTTTTCAGTTATTTTGATATTTTTACTTTTAATTTTATGGTATTCTTCTTTGCCCTGGGACATATTCTTCACCCACCATACTGAAAAACAGTTTTTGAAATCTTTTTGATAAAATAATTTTGGAAAATTAAAAAAGAAAACACAATTAAATACAACCTAGGTCTGTCCGTTTTGCTTTGCTGTTTTTTCTGGCAATTGATGATACTTTGTGACAGGAATTATGATTACTTTACCAATTTATAATCGGTCGTGTACTGGAACAACGTGGTATGATATGGATGATGTGGTTTGGTTTTATTGGTTTTTAGAATGTTTTGATTATTGTGTATATGTATGTGTTAAGTTGGTATGTGCTTTAAGCAGTGTGTGATTTGGTTGAGTGGGGAATAGTCGTTTTTTTTTATTGAAACTAGTATGTTGACTCATGTGAATGATGTATCGAAATGGCTTGCAAGTTTGTAATTGAAACTTATCCTGTAAACCCTAAACCCTAAGTCATAGGTTAATGGAAAACATGGATATTGCAACTTTACCTTGTGCAAACAGTCAATCCTTTGGCAATAAGGCAGAAGAGATTCAGAGATAGAGTTGTTGTAGACTTGGAGATATGCCTTGTTTGAGTTGATGATTTATGGATTATGGTGGCAGTTATCACATGTTTCCGGTCATTATGGTCTAGAAAGGAAGATATATTGCTTTCGCTAGTGCTAATTATTTGAAGAATTTTGGTTTGTGGGTATGCAGAATGTTGTTGGGACTAATCTGTACATATATGCTGAGTGTGTGGGAGATTGTCTCAGCAGTATTGGCACCCAATGGGGTCTAGTGGAACCATGGAAGGTTGCACAATAAGATCATCACCACATTCATACTGAGTATCTCTTTCTGGTCTATGCAGTAGTTTCTTGTTTTGATGCATAAACTTGCATTGCATAGCATGTGCCTATTTTTATTTTAAATGTTTTGTATATAAATATAATAAAAAATTAGTTTTATGAATTATTAATTGGAGCTATTATACATTATCAGCTTTCTCACTCTTGCTTTTGACCAATTAAATCAGTTGGGTGCAATGACGGAAGTTGTGTTATCTGGGATTTTGAAACCCGGGGCATTGCTAAAGAGCTCCGAGATAATGATTGTTCATCTCCAATAACCAGTGTCTGTTGGTCGAAGTGTGGTAACCGAATTCTTGTATCAGCTGCTGACAAGTCACTTTCACTGTGGGATGTTATGAGTGGTAAGAGAATAACAAGAATAGTTTTACAACAAACGCCTCTGCATGCTCGTCTTCATCCGGGTTCCTCTAAACCATCTGTTTGCTTGGCATGCCCTCTCTCATGCGCTCCCATGATTGTTGACTTGAACACAGGAAATACAACTTCTCTTAAAGTTTCTGTCTTGGAGATATCTAATAGTGGAGCAACCCCTGCCTCACGTAATAAGTGTGCCGATGGAATTACCTCCTTCTCACCAACTGCTGCGTGTTTTAGTAAGAACGGAAACCTGGTTTATGTGGGAAACTCAAAGGGGGAAATTCTTATAATTAACTATATAGATAATGAGGTGCGTGCCATGGTTCCTATTCCTGGTGGTTCTGTAGTGAAGAACATTGTGTTCAGCAGGAATGGACAATATCTTTTAACAAACTCAAATGATCGAATAATTAGGATCTATGAAAATCTTCTACCTCTGAAAGATGAAGTTAGAGCACTTGACGATCTGAATGAGAACCTCAATGATCTAGATGGTGTTGAGAAGTTGAAGGCTGTAGGGTCAAAATGCTTAATTTTGTTCCGGGAGCTTCAAGATTTAATCACGAAGGTTCACTGGAAAGCACCCTGCTTCAGTGGTGATGGTGAGTGGGTTGTTGGTGGTTCTGCTAGTAAAGGAGAGCACAAGATTTACATATGGGACAGAGTTGGGCGTCTTGTCAAAATCCTTGAAGGACCTAAGGAAGCCATTATTGATTTAGCATGGCATCCTGTACGTCCTATTGTTGTATCTGTTTCTTTGAATGGCATAGTTTATATCTGGGCTAAAGATTACACAGAGAACTGGAGTGCTTTTGCTCCTGATTTTAAAGAGCTTGAGGAAAATGAGGAGTATGTGGAGCGAGAAGATGAATTTGATTTGATTCCTGAGACTGAGAAGGTAAGGTAGTGTTAGATAGTCATGCTGGTCTTCTTTATATTTCCCTGTTAAATTTTAGTCTTAAGTTCACATTTTTTTAGGTAAAAGAATCGGATGTTAATGAAGATGACGAAGTTGACATTGTAACCGTGGAGAAAGATCCTGGTTTCAGTGACTCTGAAATGTCTGAAGAAGAGTTATGTTTCCTGCCTGCAACTCCCACTTGTGATGCCCCTGAACAGATGGACAAGTTCATAGAAAGTTCTTCCAAGTTGGTGGATAGCAATAACTCAGGATCCCCACTTTCGGAAGAGGCTGGACCAAATGAACATACTATGAATCATAACTCAAGTCCTCTTGAAGGTAATGTCAAGCCTTACACTATGTGCTAGAAGCTAAGTATTTGGATTCTTAAGAAATCTGGTTTTTCAAATGAAGAAAATGAAGTATTGAACCCCCCAATTTGTAACTCAGGCAGCAAATTTATTTAAAGGAACCTTTTAGTATTGGTTTCTTCCTTGTGTTTCAAGCAAATTTACTGAATTTCACATGTCAAATATACATAGGGCATAATTGGTTTTCAATGTACATTCAAAAAGTAAAACTGAAAACTTCTTGTTTGGTTTTCAATTGTATTTTATTGTAAACTGGGTTGTCTAAATTTTGCATTGAAACTTAGTTTGAAATGGTCTAAAGGAGAGTTACTTTTGCAAAATGAAGATCATTCAACCTTAAGTATGCAAACTTTTAGTCCAAACATTCACAGACTCTGATTGCCTGTTACTGAAAGAAGGTTATATTGTGTGTGCAATTGTTACATAGTCTTTAGAATTGCTTTGCAGATGATGCTTGGGGAACACGAACTAAAAGAAAGAGGAAACCTTCAGAGAAGGTGTTGGAGTTGCAGGCTGAAAAATTGAAGAAACCCTCAAAATCTAGCAAACCATCAAAATTCAAAACTAAATCTTTGGTTGATGAGGATGGTAGTAATGGTTTTTATGGGGATGAGTTTTCTGATGAATAATGGCCTATTGCAAATTTATGCATGTAAAAGCATATTTTACTATAATTTCTTGTCTTTTGCTTTTGATATGAAAAATTAAGCTTGGACAACCTTCTGTTAATGGACATCTAGAGAGAGATAGAAGTGTAGATATGATATGGAGAGAACTGAAACTTGATTTGTTCCTTAGATTACATGCATCTGAAGGTTAAAATTTAAACCTTTCTCAAGTTCTTTTTTATTTTTTTGGAAAAATGGTGGGTTAGCAAATTCATGAGTTTGTTAAGATAAAAACTAAAATGATCATAAGTAAATCAGTATTGTTCTTTGTTTTATAGAATTTCTCCAGACTGATTTTTTTTAATTAAACTTCATAATAAATAAATATTTTTAAATATATAAGTTATACTATAATTAAAATTATTCATAAATAGATTCAATTAAATATATAAATTATGGTTTTTAATTATGATAAATAATTTTTATTGTGATGTAGAATTGTAATAAATTCATTAGAAATAATTAAAATTTAATTTAGAAGTAAAGATGAAAATGATAGGTTAAAAAACAAGTCATTAAAAAGGAGTAATAATATGTTAATACTGTAATAAAATTATACAACCATTATTTTTTTTTCTTTTTCTTTCTTTTTACAATTATAAAGATCTATTTTTTAAATATTATATTATCCTTGAAAACAAGTTGTGAGGTTGTTGTTTGGAATGTCAAGTTAATCATAAAAACAAATAAAGAGTGAGTTTAGATGACTTATAAATAATCTTTTTAGACTAATTGTTTGAAGAATTAAATTACTAAATATATGAAAGGAATATAAAATTAAAATAAACTAAATGGTCAATTTCTAAGATTCAAATAAAAGTATTTATAATGTGTTTAAATTCGTTATTTATTTTAAATTTGAAAATCTTATACTGTATAAGTTATAGATTTAAAAACTGATAAAAAATTGTACTCTTGTTTTAAAATTATTGAAGTGAACTTACTTAAGTCATTGCCTTGTATTTTACTCTTAATTATTGATAATATTTCCTCAAATGTTCCCATTTGACCCTTTTGCTTGTATTTGATCTTTTTTGTGATGAAGATTTGGGTGAATATTGATATGGAACTTCACGGTGTGTTACCTTTGGCATTATAATACTATAAAATTCTCCTTCGAACACCTTATTCACATCACAAATAAGATTTATGATTAAGGTTGATTGTTTCTTCTCTATACCTACTACACTTTACTACACTTTGTTCTTAAAATTTATATTTTGAATTTTACAATATGAAAATATATTTTTTCTAAAATTTAAATGATATTTTTGAATTTAAAGATATTTTTCAAATTTTACAATCTAAAATATTTCAAATTATACCATTCAAAATACAAATTACACACTAAATGTTACGAATTGTAGAATTTAATATATATAAAAAGAAATAAAATAAAATACGAACTCCAAAAATACTGTAAAATTTACCACAACCACAAACCACTAATCAACACTCATCATCACAAATAACCCTAAACAATCACCATATATATATATATATATATCCAAGATCATTTTAAAAAAATTTACCGTTCTTAAAAAAATTGTTCCTATATTCATCATATATATATATATATATATATATATATATATATATATTATAATAAGGTATTTTAATTCCTGACCTGAAAGTATGGAAAAAAAAATTCAACAATCACACCACTTTTGATTTAACTAAAATTTATTTTAAGAATTAAAAACATACCAAAATATAAAAAGAATTGGTGTAGTATTAGGCGAAAAATAAATAAAGATCTACTATGACACTTGTCATTTAAGTACAGATCTTATTAGACACAAAATAATTAAACATAAATAAATAAAGCAGTATTAAATTGATCTTAAGAAATAAATGAAAAATAATTTTTAAAATATAAAAATACGTGAACACTTTTAAATGTTAATTTTGTGTATATGTTTGTTTTATTATGAAATATTTATATTTTTGTTACGAAAATAAATTTTAAATAATGAATGTTGTTATTAAATATGACTATTATTTAAATATTCAATTTATAAATATTTTTGAAATAAAAATTGAATCAATGATATCATACTAAAATAAATTAATTTAGTTACTTTTCATGTATTAAATATTTACTTTTTACACGTAAGCCTAAATGAACCATTTTCCTCTGAGACGGTCATAACCAAGAAGACTTGAACAACGTTGTTGTGGCAGTATTCTGTGGCGGTAACTCATTTTCTTCCTTTCTTTCATTCATTTGTATTCAGTGGCAATAGTAATGATGGGGTTTTGCGTTGTGTATCTGATTTAACCATTTGAATGATACTGTCACATTAAGCGTTGTCATGATTATCTAGTGCGCTTTCTCACGCTTGCACGCCATTCGTTTGATAAAATTGTTGCGAGTTTCATAGTGTTGCTTTGCTATTCTGCATGAAAGCCGCGATTTTTTTTGTTTCAGATTTTGTCTCATGTAAGTGATTAAGAGAATGATGCGGTAGTCTTTTTCTTTTGTGTGTATTATGAATGGGCAATGTTAACTACTTGGTTGAATTTTCTAGAGTGTTCTTGGGAAGAAAAGAGTCTCCTTAAGCTGAGATTTGTTGACCCTTTGCATGCAATTCAATTTTTTTGTAGATTGTATGTGAAATTGGGAATGGTGTAAGATGTCCAACATTCTGAATCAAGAAACCGATAAAAGAAAAGAAAAAAAATTTATGAATCAAGACTTTAGTCTGATTTGGGCCCTAGTTTAATTAAATGCACTCAATATGTTTGAGAAAATATAAACTGCAGCTCTTTATATCTTTTGATTAGATTTCAAGTCTTGTAGCTTTAAGGTGTATGCGCTGCTGTTAGTTCTATGTGGTTTTCAAGTCTTTGCCACCCCGAACGAATGTATATGCATGTGGTTTAGTTTTATTTTGATATCGGGCTTTGCTGAGTGTGATTTTTTCTCTCTTATGCTATCTCCTACTCTTATTCAGGTAACATGCCTGTGAATCCACTGCTGGCCCTGTTTGAAAACTTTGAGCAAGTCTCAAATTTTGTTCAACATCATCTCTCTAATTTCATAGGTCCTCATCTTCAGTCATCAGGGCTCCCTGGTAGTGGCTCTCTCTTGTCTATCTCTTCCTCCACCAAAGCTCCACTTGCAAAAACTACATCTTCTGTACAACTTGGCGATACTGCTGTCAAGGTATCCATATCATCAATGTTAATCTTTGTTGTTACTCTTTTACCGGTGAGTGGGGTTTTGCTCTTTGTGCTTTTTGAATTGGATCTACTGTTGTCTCTACTCTATGTTCTAGTTGAATTTGAATACTTTTTACTTTCTTTTTTTAAATGTTTTCTTTAATTCATGCTTTGATTTGCTGCGATAAAGTTTATAATTTTCTTTTTTGTTATTATCGTCATATGATGATTGTACAATATGCAATAGATCTGTCATCTCCTTTCCCATAACTGGGAAGGATTAATTCTAATAGCAGTGTGAATGGTAAAATCGTCATCTTGGAAAGTCTTTGTTGATACATGCGTATATGAGATGTTTAGGGTTTTCTTTTCTTAATAAGCATTATTTTGCTACTTTGCAAACCTTATTTATCTAAGCTACACTAGCAATGCCTGCTTGATTAGCATCTGTAGAGTTCTAGATTGAGGCTTTTAACAAACACCCGTTTTTTCCCCTAAAAATATGTTCTTTGTGGTGGTGGTGGTGGTGGGGAGGGGGTTACTATATTGTTGGTATATATGTAAACATGGTGATTATTTGTAGCCTTGTTAGATCGTTGATTGAGTTGAATAGGTTCATCTAGGATTCATATGTTCAGGGGATATCTTTATGCATATGAAATTTTGTGAATTGCTTTACTTTTAAACATTGTTTTGTTTCTATAGGGAAAGTCTACAACCCCAGTGCCTAAAGAAGAGCTTGGAAGGGCTACTTGGACTTTACTTCACACTCTAGCAGCTCAGGTTTTATCACTGCAATTTATACTGATACTATTGATATTAATTCCTCCATTTCTTTTAATTATCTAGTTATGTCATGTATTATGCACCGAATTGTTGTTTCTTGTTGCATAAGTATTGAATTATTTTATGCGAGGAGACAATGTACAGGTGAGTGCTGACAAATGATGTTTTGCAATGAATGACCTTGTTCTCTTTTCAGTATCCAGATAACCCTACAAGACAGCAGAAGAAGGATGTAAAAGAACTGGTATCTTCCTTGCTTCCTTTGTCTGTAGATATAAATGATAGAATTTCATCCAGAAGTTAGTAGTTAGAACATGATGTGGTCCTATTTGAGCCTTTGTTGAAATTGTTAGAAGAAATCCTTGCAGGCAAATTTATATTGTGGTATTGTGTTACAAAAACTCTAGTGTCTGATTTATCATGTCAATATGACAATATATTATCCTGACATTAAGTGTGTGGGAGGAATGTTTTATCCCTATACTTAAACTAAGGTGGAGTATTGTTCTAAACTTATGATCTAACACAGATTCTAACCAGGGATTGACCTTAAGGCAAATAATGAACTTTGTCAAAATTCCATTCGTATGGTAGTAGGGACATTTAGTTATGCTATTAGACTGTAAAATCTTGTTGTAACAGGATGTAATTATTACACAGGTACAAATATTATCTCGAATGTATCCATGCAGGGAATGTGCAGATCATTTTAAAGATATTCTTAGGTATGTCAATACTCACTCTTTATCCTACAATTAATCACATGTGATTATAATTGTTTATTTTAATTTTTCTCTCTCCCCCATTTATTCATTGAATTTTTCATTTTATTATGGATATGGATGTGCAAAGTAATGAATTTGGTTAAAATTGTAAATTCATGACGGATAATAATCTACCAGAGTTTGACCATTGGCATTTAGTCAAGGGTTTTCTTTAAGTATAATGCCATTTTTGCCTCTCAACAGTGAATGCAGACTTCTTGTCTGTGTTTTACCTTTTCAACTGAACTACATAGCCCGTAAAATTATTCTTATTTTATCATTACTTTCCTATTTTTTTTCTAAAAGAGTTATTTAGTCATTACATTTTGTGTTTTATAACAAGGTTCTTTTGCAGCAATACTAAGTATATAAGATTAGTTTCATTTAGCATGCGCAAATCCATGCCGTATTTGCTGCAAGAGGACAGCCCCAAATACTCATTCATCTGAAATTCTCACATCACATGTTGTCTCTATTAGCATTGTTATTGAGTAATTTAGTTTTTTAACCATCCTACTGTAGATGACTATGATTTGACCTGACAACATAAAGGTCAAACTTTTCTACTACTATGTTTTGACCTTAATCATCTCCAACTTAGGTCTTATGGATCTTCATATCCTGTATCAAAGATTCATGTTAATGAATTATTTAATCTGCTAGAATTTTCAGATGTTGCTTAATTGCATCTTCATGTTAGTCTTCCAAAAGTTCTAGTTTAGTTAACCTTTTGCTTACGCTCTTTACATGTTTGGCAGAGCAAATCCTGTACAGGCTGGGTCACATGCTGAATTTTCTCAGTGGTTGTGTCATGTTCACAATGTTGTTAATAGAAGGTGAGTTCTGCTTGTTATGGTTTATGAGATGTAATTATTGCCACTGTATCCTTTAACAAGTGGCTCATCTTTTGCCCATGGATGTTGTCAGTCTAAGCCACTATTAGTATGTTAATGGGTATGCCCTGTTAAAACTTTCGGCCTGATTTTCTGCTGTTTGGACAAATATGCTTTAAAAGTGGGAAGTCTAGAGTTAAGAAATGCTCTAAATTTTTATTCCTTTAAAATTTGTGTAGTACAGTTTGCTAGTAGTTAAGAAGACCTTGCTATGTTGATACCTGAAAAGAAAGAATCCCTTCTAAGTATAGCTTATAAAAAACTGATAGGCGTGGTCAAAATTTTGACTTCTTTTTCTGTTCTGCTCAAGTTGTTTGATCCTTGTTGTCGCACCTTGTAAATAAAGTTAAATTTTTGACTAGGTAAAAATCGATTTGTCCATTGTCCATTGTCCATGCATTAAGCCCAAAAGTGTTTTTTTTTGTGATATATAAAGCGGATCATAACTCATAAATGAGTTGGTCCTTGATATCAAAGTAGCTGCAGTCAACCTTAGCAAAGCTAAGGAAATGGTTGGATAAACTTTTCTGTAGACATTTACAGGAAAGAAAATAAGAACATAAATTGAAATGAACTTTGTATAAGTTAAAATTGGTTTATGTGTAGTGTAAGTTAAATTAGCTTTTGAAGAAGTTGAATGAAATAAGTTTCTCATAAACTAAATTAATTTATATAAAAATTAAAATTAGCTTTTAAATGTCTTGAGATGAAATTTATGCAAACAGGACTGTCAGGTGTAAGTGCCAAAATTTCTGATCTGCATGAAACTTTATGTTCTTTTTAACAGCCTTGACAAACCAGTATTCCCCTGTGAACGAGTTGATGCAAGGTGGGGGAAACTAGAATGCGAACAGAAAGCCTGTGAAATTATTGGAAGCACATCACTTTTTGGGAAGATATAATAGGAATCTATTTAAAAATGATAGCTTACATATATGAGGTATGTACTAAATTTGGACTTCTGGAAACATGTTTCTCAATGAATATTTTTTATGCGGTACTTATAGCCCGTTTTTTCATAACTCTAGTCTGATTTGTTCATATTTTAAGAGTGTTGTTCATAACTCAGCTCAATTTACTTTGATATCTGAAATTTTAAGCCTGGATATTGATTTTTTTAGTTGGTAACTTCACTTGAATTACCAATTAAGAGTTTAATTGAACTACACCCACAATTTAAATGTATTGTTCTCTTTTCTTATTGTTCTTCAATCATCTATTATCCTATAACAAACGAAATAGTAGTGAACACATAACACCTACACCTTTTAACTTTGACCAATGAGCTTCCTACGTAGCTTTTACACCTTTTTTTTAAGTTCAATTTCTTCTTAAGAGCTATGAACTTCATTCTTTACCTTTTTCATTTCTTCTTGAGAGCTATGGATTTTTTTTCTCCAGTACTTCATTTTCTTCCGCATTTATTTCTTCTTAGAGGTTTTAAACATTAAAAAATATAACATGTAATTAAATTATTCATAAACATTAATAATATAATTAAATATATAAGATATGTAAACATGTAAAGATACAATTAATAACAAAAAAAATCTCATATTTCATGTTGAGTGTTATATCTACATATATTTACCACACAATTTAAGCAAACACAACCTCAAAAAAAGAGTAGTGTCGTTGGTGTGTAACTAGGAAGACTTTTACAATACTTCCAAGTAATATATAAGTCTTTTTTTTTTACTCACTATTGGAGGAGAAGAGGCTCGTGTAACAGAAGAGAAGAGATAGGTTCGTGTGGATACAATTTTGATATTAGGGTTTTTAAATTTCAATTGATACATATGATGAAATGGTTTTGCGATTCAACGTTTTTTCTTATGATTTTCACGATACTCATACAATATGATTATTCAATTGATTCATATTGGGAGAAGGTCAAATCGTATCGTTTCGTATACGTATTGTAAATCGCACGATACCATATTTAGTGTCATGGTGTCATGTATCTTTATAACAATAGCAAATTCAACTTGCATTAGGCCTAAGATTGTGTTTGAATAAATACATGATTACGTAATATTAAAAAAATTAAAATTTAATCTAAAAATAAAAGGTTTATTTAAATATTAAAAATTAAAAATTATTTATATTTTCTTTTCTTTTATATCTATCTTTTTTTCATATTCTTTAAAATGATTGTGTTTTAGTTGGCTAAAACATGAGATTCACTCTTTAAAATGATTAAGTTATTTTAGTAATTTAAGATGAAAATTTAATAAACTAAATGTTCTAGCTTGGAAACCGATTAACATTAATAATATTTTAGTTCACTAAAAATAATTTTAATTAATAAAATTAAATTAACATTTAAAAAAATTAAACACTTCTTAAAAATAGTTTTAATCAAAATTAAATAAAAAAAATTAAAAATTTACTTACAACACATAAAACATCAGGGTTACAAGTTACAACTAAAATACTAAACTAATTATAATAACTCTTCAAAATATCCATCATCGAATTCAAGTAGCTCACTTTATCAATTACTCAATGAAATTTAAGTGTTTATTAAATTTCAACAATAAATTCTCCAAATCTAATTTTTGTCCATGATATTGATATGCCAATTTGGTTCTAACGTTTAAGGAAGTTGACATGTTAATTTTAACAATGTCATATTTCAATATATTAATTAATTTGACTAGAATGGTTAATATGGAACCAATTTTACATCTTTAAGAAATATTAGGCGTATATAACACTGAATTTTTTTATAAATATTATTTTTAATATGTTAATTTTAGAATTACTAAAATTTATATAACTTATTAATATTATATATACTAAACACAGGCACATCAATGTCTCTCTGTCCATATTTTTTAAATATTTTTAAGAATTTGTTGTGTTTATATTTTTAAAAAAATTTAAAAGTTTGTTATGTTATCTTTATTATATATATTACACTAATGCATAATCTTACAATCTCTAACAAAAAAATTCTGCTTAAATAGGAGACCATAGATTTATTTGAGATTGTCTATAATTTATAAGAAGTAAATTTTTCATTAATAAATTTATTTATCAAATTATAACAATAATCAAGTATATTCTTTCTTAAAAGGAAAATTAATATATTTAAAGGTAAAAATTATTATATATAACCGTTATTTTTAAAAAAGATAAGTTATTTAAAAAGAGAAGAATCATAGATTGCATGCGCTCTTTATTCACAATGACTTTTGTTACAGTTTATGATTGATGTACAAGTGTGAGAAAGCATAGATTGATTTGAACATGTTTTAAGTTCTCAAGAGGTAAACCTATAAGATAAATAATATCCCAATGCAGCAATCACCAGAACTGCAGCACCAATATTTGCTGCTATTTTTTTCTCTTCCTCATTCAATATCCCTTCTACTTTTGAAAATACCTGGGAGACACCCCCAACCTTTTTCCCTGCATTCTCTCCACTCTTCCCTTCCTTTTTCTGACTACTTCTGCTGCTAGATACCTTTCCCTTTTTCTTCTCAACTTTTTTCTTCTCTAGAAACTTTTCTGTCTCAGTTTCTTTCTCTTTAAACTCAGCTTGCTCCTTATCTTTCGGGTGTCTTGACTCATAAGGTTCCTCTTTAACTTCATTCTTTGAGTTCCTTTCCTTCTTAGCAGCATCAGCACTTGTTTCTTCTATCCTCTTTTCCTCCAATTGCTCTTTAACTGTTGGCTTTCTGGAAACATTTGTTATTGCAGGTTTTGGCTCACCTTCCTCTTGACCCTTTGGAGGTTGCTCATCTCTTTTGATTCTCTGTTCCATGGTTGGTGTTGATTTAGGTTCAATTTCCTCTTGACCCTTTGGAGGTTGCTCATCTCTTTTGACTCTCTGTTCATTGGTTGGTGTTGATCTAGGTTCACTTTCCTCTAGACCCTTTGGACTTTTTTCAGCTGTTTTTACTTTGGTTAGCATTCCTGGTATTGGCCTTGGTTCCAATTCCTCTTCATCCTGCTGGTACCTTTCAGCTGTTTTGACTTTGGTTAGCATTGTTGTTGTTGGTCTTGGTTCAAGTTCCTCTAGACCCTTTTCAGGCTTTTTATCTGTTTCCATTTTGGTTGGCACTGTTGGTGTTGATTTTGGCTCATCCTCCTCTTGACCCTTTTGAGGCTTCTCATCTCTTTGCATTGTGGCTGACCTTGGTGGTTCTGGTTTTTTCTCCAACTCCTTTTCACCCATTTGAGGCTCACCAGTAGGACCAACTCTTTCTACAGCTTCCTCTTGACCCTTTTGGTCCCTACTTGGTTCTGAAGGGGTTTGAGATGGTGTGTCTTCCTTTTTTTGTGCCTGGAAGTCAGGGCTTGGTGGTGAAGCACTTTTCTTGTCTTCAATTGGTTCTTCCACTTCAGTTCTAGTTGAAGGTAGTGGTGGAGTAGCATCCTGAACTTTTTCATCAGGCTTTGATTCAGCTACTGCACCTTTGTCTTGGGATGTTACCGGTTCTTGTTGTTTAGGAGCAGCTTGTGAAGTGGTTGTGGACTTCTTTGGTATTGTAAGGGTGAGAACTGGAGCTTCATACTTGCCCTGAAGTGCGTCTGCTTCACAATAATCAGGAATGGGATATGATTGGTCAATTCGGTGCCATAGTGTACCTCGAATTTGTCTTTCTCCAGATATCCTCACCGTTCGTGAAGGGGCCTCATAGGTAATCTTTACACTTTCCCTTGGAAAACCTGTAAAATTAGGTGAGAAAGATAGTTACATTCAAGATTTGCCTGTTTAAGATAAAGCTTTTTTGTACACAGAATCAAGGAAAGTTGATTAAATGTGTACTACATTCATATTAATTGAAACTATTTTTCGTTGTTGAAAATATATGTTGCAAGTTTAAAATAGAGATGTGCATGCAGTGTTTGGCTAAGTTGAATTCCTATGCAGAAGTGATTAAACAATTACAACTCAATCTATCACTTTATGTTATCAATTACCATATATCACTTTAACACATTCCTCATTATCAAGTAAATCTAGATGCAAAAGAGTGAACTCAATCTATATCAGAACATAAAAGTAAAATTTGCAAACCAGGAATATAAATAAGTAGAAGATAAGCTTCTGGGAGTTCTTTAGTTTCTGACTGAGGCTGCAAAGTCTCGTACACGCGACTAACAGAAAGTTGTGGACGTAAAGATGATGTTCTCTGCCTGAAAGCCATAGCTCCAAATATGTTAAAGGCTAAATAGTTTTCTATTACTCACTGAAATTCTGTCACAATGCTTTGAATTGGATTTGTTTTGGTTGTTTTGTTTATATATATATAAGGTGTTGATAGTGTTTTCTTGTGAAAGAAACAATTCCTTGTTTGTATATATGCATGTAATTGGTAATTGGTAATTGGTTTGTTGATGAAAATGGGTTGGGTATTTCCTCTGCCTTTTCTCAACTTCAATTATATAAAAGGTATAACTTCTTTAACTTATTGTTCTTTGTTTTGCCCTTACACTTTAATTGTTCTTTTATGGTGTTGCCAACTTTTTTTTCATTCATTAGGTTTTTTTATGGTGGTTGATTTATGTCACAATGTAATTTTAAAATATTTCAATATAAAATTGCTTTAGTACAAAATTGTCAACATATTAACTATAATTTTTAGTGTCAATCACATACACATCTATAAACATTACAAAAAATCATTAAATAAAAATAAAAAAAACCTTAAAGATAAAAAATAATTAGTTATTGACTAAATTATATATATTTTAGAGACTAAAAAATTATTATATCTAAAATGATTTTTATTATTAATAAAAATTTATAAAATAATTTTTAAATTGGTATCTAAATTAGTTACCAAGGTTAAGTTATTAACTATTTTATATTTTAAATTAGTATTTAAAAGAATAATTTATAAAATAAAGTAATTAGTAGTTAAAATCTTAGTAATTAGTGATTATTATCAATTTAGATATTATTTTATAATTTTTTATTAATAATTAAAATTATTTTAAATATAAAGAATTTTTAATTTAATTAATATAATGATTAATTATTTTAATTTCTAAAATTAATTTTATTTTAATACTTTCTTGTAATGAAATAATCAATTAATATTAATATTAAGCGACAATTCTTTTAACTTACATTATATAATAACAACATTATATAAACATTAATCACTTAAAATTTTCCATAAAGTATTCATACATACTTTATTTTATTTTATATTATGTTCATACATACTTTATTTTATTTTATATTATGTTTAGTTCTTGTGAAGTCTCAACATACTTTTTTAGAAATAGTTCTTAATTTCCACTACCGAAATAAAAAATTGTTACTTAAACAAGTAAATGACACGGTTAAATAATATTTTCACATTTACAAATATTTATATTTTTTGTTCTTAAATTTAATTTAGATTCAAGATCTTTTTTAAATCTTAAACTTTTTTGCTAAGTTTTTAAATTCGCAATTACAACAATATGTTTATTAAATATTTTCAGTTACTCATTGAAATATTTTATATATGTTTTCATCATTGAACTTAAATAATTTATTTATCAATCCAAAAAATTATTGAAAGAAAATATAGAAAATTTTAAATATTTTACTTTCGTTGTAATTATTTATTATGTTTATTTAATGTTATATCTAGTAAAAATATTTATGAATCATGTTTTATTGTGATAAAAATATTTAATTAAATTTAACATTCTCAAAATTAAACATTTTATGTGTATACTTTAATATTTGTATACACTTTTATTATCATTAAAATAAATTTGTGTTACTTAAATTATTTTTGAACAACATGTTGAATCATATCAATATATTTTTGCCTAGAGTGAAGTAAATAGCCTTAAATAAATATTATTTTTTTACCAAACAATTTTTAATTTTAGAAAAAACTTAAAAGGTAAAAAAATAAAAAAAATAAAATCATCAAACAGACAAAATTCTTATTTTAAACTTTAACCTTTATTTAACTTGTAAGTGGACAAAAGTACCAAAGGTGCACTTAACATAAGCTCCAATGCAAAGTCTTGTATTGAGGTAAGCAAGAAGAGACTAGAAAAATGTTGGTACATGAAAAGCTCATTATTTTTCTTATTTAAGAGATTAAACAATTATTGATATTTAAAGCGATTTTTATTATTAATAAAAATTTATAAAATAGTTTTTAAATTAATATTTAAATTAGTTACTAAGATTTTAATTCCTAATATTTTAGTTTTTAAATTAATCTATAAAAGATTAATAGAGACTAATTTAAAATATAAAATAATAAATAATTAAAATTTGATAGTTAACGATTAGATATTAATTTAAAAACTATTTTATAAATTTGTATTAATAATATAAAATATTTCAAATACCTTTTTAATTTATAAAATGGTTTCTATTTTAATTAAATGAATGCATCAGCTTCTATTCAAAAGATTGTGCATGATATTGAGCAAGTTAATAGATACATAGAAAAGGCAAATAAAGATACTTCTTAGAACATTCTAATTCTCAAGCTTCAGGTGTCTGATGAGTACTGACTAATTTCTGTCCTATTTATCAACAAACTCAGCTTAGGATGAAGCCAAAATGCATTTCAATTTCAGATTCTGTTCATTAAGTGTGATTTTCTTTTCACAACTCTAACCAATGAAGGAGTGAGTGCTCTCTTCATTGTGAAGATCCTGCAGTTCATACCTAACTGAGAAATTAATCCATCTCCTTTCCTCCAGAATCTTGAGACAAGGTTGCATTACAAGGCCAATCAGAACAGCAATGAGGCTTATAACAAGTACTTTGTTGGTGGAAAAAGCCATCACAACACAGATCAAAATTGTGGGAGGAATGCAGATAGCAACTGCTCCAGCTGTTCCCCCTGGAATCTTGTAAGGTCTAGATGCATTGGGGTGCTTCATCCTCAACAATATGAATGCCACAAACTCCAAAATCATCCCAAAACAGTACAAGAAGTTTTCAGCAGCCACAATCTCTTGAAAACTCAGCCATGAGAGTAGAATCACACCAGAGGCAGAAAAGAGTATTCCTATGAGAGGAGTTCCATAACGAGACCTCTTGCCAAAGAACTCAGGTAACATGCCCCTCTCAGCCATTCCTAGAAGCTGGAAAGAGTCACTACTCATTTCAGCAACAAACATTCCCATGTTTGACATTGCAGCAGCAGCCTGAAGCCACCACCTCAACCACACTCCTCCAACAATCTCAGCAATATCTGAGAAGTACCCATCAGTCCACAACTCCCTATTGAGGGGAACAGCACCAGTGCCAATCAAAAGAGGGAAGAAATAGCTCAGAACTACAAGGATCAAAGCATAAAATAGAGCCTTGGGAAGAGTTCTCCTTGGATTCTCCACTTCTCCAGCAAGAGTACTAATAGAGTCCCAATAATTGAGATTCCAAAACAAAGTGTTCAAATACAGATTCCAATCAACATCATCAAGATTTGCCACACACCATCTTGAAGGTTTCAAGTCTGGAATTGACAAGAATCCCATGACCACAAAAGGAAGGAGTGAGAAAATTCCTAAAAAAACAGCAACAGTTCCCACAATGGTTAAACCCCTATAGTTCAAGCAAGTGAGAAGCAGAGTTAAGGCCAAAATAGAAATGGTTCTGGGAACCCCACCACCCAATGCAGGGATTCCAGCTTTCAAATAGTCGAGAAACAGAACCGGGTACAGAGCATTATCAATCACCCCACTTAGCCATTTCATCCACCCTTGCTGAAACCCCCAAAAGGGACCCAGGGCAGAAGAGACCCAAACCACATAACCACTGTTCTCTGGGAACATTGTACCCATCTCTGCAGTGATAAGAGCCTCAGGAACACTCCATATAACTGCAAAAACCAAGAACCCCAAAAGGGCTAATAGAGGACCTGCTGCATGCACAGTGTCCTCAACACCAAAGGGTCCCCCAGAAACCTCATAGAAGATGAGAAATACTAGAGGAAGAACAGAGACTCTCCTCGTGTGATTTTCCCTTGGGGAAAATAACTCCTCAGTACGCGTACCACTGAACCACCCCATTAAGAAATGTAAACTCGGAAATGTCATAAACCAGATAAGACGCTAGCTTTGATGAATTTACCAGCAAATTTTTCATTCACAAAATCGGAAAATGAAGGAAAACTGAATCAATCACTCATTTTGTATTTGTAGCATAGTAGAGATAAGGTGTGAATTGTTAAAGAGCATCAACAGAGAGAGAAAGAGAGAGTAAAAGAGATGATACCAAGCAAGAAATAAGAGGCAGAAGATGAGAGTGAAAGAAGAAAAGACGAAAGAATCTAAATCCTTAGACGGTGCAAACTGTAATGATGACGTAGTTGTCGTAGGATTTTCGAATCCAACAATGAAGCCAAATAAAATGTAGAATATAAAGGTTGTGTTTAGGATAATGCATGTTTGTACTGTACCATCATTCATCTCTTATTTTATTTTATTTCTGTTTGCTACTTCGTCTTCCTTAATTTAACAAAAACAAATTATCTTATTTTCTTTTGAAGTTCATTCAAACAAATTATCTTATTTTTCTAATGAAGTTTGTTTCAAAATTTGTGTATTAAAAATTAAGATGTTATATGTGAGGTAGTCTAACAAATGTGTCAAGTGGGTAAAGATAAGAGTTCTCATAAATATTAATATTTGTAATAATTTTTTTTAAATCTCTTAATAAAAATGCGCAAAATGTAAAAAGTTGGAATTTTTTTCAAAATTAACAAAATTATAAAATTTTAAAAATAATTAAAATAATAATATTTATTGGATTGTAGGGTGGAGCATGGTTGTCAATTAAACATTAATCTAAAATAATATGAATAAGATGAGAGAGAATCTCAATTCATGAAATTAATAATCTTGAATGAATTCTTTTAAACTTTTATCTTTCTCTTCAACACACTTTCTCCAAAAATAGAAAACCTAATAGAATACTCTTAAGTTTATGAAGATGTTCAAATTTTGGAAACTTCAACTCCCTTGTTGAGCTCTTATAATAAATATCTTTGAAGAAAAAGATTCACTCTTTGATCAATCAATAGATCCATTTTCACTAGAAGACCACATATCAATATGTCTAATTCTCTAGGATGGAACATATTCACTCTACATCAGAAGAATACCAAGTTAACATCGAAACCCTCAATAAACTCATCAGATATTGATAACTAGAAGGTTTCACGTATCTTCACTATGAAGTTGTTAGAGTCATTCTCTCCGTTCGTGAAAGAAGAGGCATTCTTGTCTCAACAAGAGTTTTTTTGTTGGACACCAATTATCTCATGTATGGGGATGCAATGATAGGACACGATTTAAATACACTACTTAGAAGCGTAATTCTCACTATCTTTCTCAATTACAATGTCAGTCTAAGAGATATCATTATCTTTTTTTATAAAGTTTTCGTGTTAGGCATCACTATGCAACTTGACATCTCAGTTAAGCTGACACCTCAAGTAACAACAATCATCTGCCATCACATGAAAAAAAAAAGAAAAAAAGATATCATTATCTTTCAAAGACTAAAAGTCCAAATTTAGATAACTAGAGAATAATATGTAGTTGAAGCATTATATGTCACACTTCATCCTCAATTCATCTATAAAGTTCAAGATCATGTGAGTAATCTTTCTCTACCAACTAACAATGATAAGACATTATTTGATCTTGCCAACCACAGAGAAGAAACTCCTTCCAAATCTTGTAACCAAAGAAGAAAAGATCCCATCAAGGGAGTATACTCAGACGACATACTCATTTATTTAGAAAGGAGTAAAGAGGACAACTCTAGGAGAAATGACTCTATATAGCATATTATAAAATACCTCCAAACCATAAAAGAATATTAGAGTCTTGGTTAGAGGACTACAAGAAGACTGGAACTCAGCTGGCTTCAGCAAGACCAAGTCAATGTTTTTTTGAGTTAGACTTTAGTTTAAATAGTTTTATAAAGTAGTTTAGGATTTTATTTTGGTCATGTATCAGAGTCTTGGTTTAACTTTGGGCCTTGTATTTGGACTAATAGAAGAATGAGTACGTATAGTAATATAGTGGGTATGAGAAAAGGAAACATGGTCGTGACATGAGAAGGATGAAGATCTATCTATATGACTCTGATGAGAGATTTGTCAACCTCTCATTTGAAAAGATTCTCTCAAAGTAGACATCATAAGTAAGAAACATGTAATATCACTTATCGTTATCGTCTTAGAGAGTTTTTATTTTATAATCATTGCCAGAGACGTGACAAATGTTATAGTTTCCAATTTTAAGAAGAACATTCTTACCGAATTGATGCTAATGTGAGTTTATATTAAAGTTTTTTCTTACATCAAATTATTCAATTTAATTTTTATTCTTAATCTAGACAGAACAGAGAAATAGACAATTTTTTTCACAAATAAAATTATAAAAAAAATCGTTCTCGAACCTCTGAAACTGCATTCAAATTCAATTCAAATACGATAGGTGCCTGCTCCCGCATAAGATGAGGGTGACTAATGAAATCGCTGGGTTCTCCAAAAGTTCCAACACATTTAAAATCAAAAACTTGCCAAAGCTCATAACCCAAAACGGAAAAAAAAAATTGTACTACCACCACTAGTACTTTGATCAGACGGGATCTACTGCATCGAAATAGAATATTTATTTACTGCTTTTTCGGCTTTTTGGGAAATCGGTGGAGGGATAAGCAGACCAAATTACAATAATTAAAATAGGATCTTGTTATTCTGACCAAAACACTGAAACAAAAAATAAAACTAATGATGAAATTTATAGACAAGGATTAATTGAATGGCCCAGACACAGCTCAGGAATAATTATAAACTGCTGCAGGAAACGTAGTAAAGAGGTTTGCAAAAAATAAATTTTAAAAGCCACCTTAAACACACCCCAACTCATCAAACTCTCTGATTTTCGTATCCAGCTATAATGCCAATATATCAAAGTAGTTATGCAAGAGACAACAACGAAGCAAAAAAAAAGATCAAGTTGAATGCCTGGAAAACATGCACACCAGCAATTAAAAAACACAACATAATGAAAGACCAAATCAAATAAATAATCATAACAAACCAGAATGTTAATTCGACTAACAAACTTGAGTTTAACAAAAAACTGTAAGAACCATGTTTTAAGACTGACGATCTTCCAAAAGCTAAGGGTGCAGAATCTCAAAAAAAAATTTCTCAGAACTATAATATGGATAACAAACTGGCTTCTCAAGGACCCTATTTCTTGTCTTCCTTCTCTGCTTCAGCAGCCTTCTTTAAACGGGCACCATAGTGACGTTGGTTGGTGCGTTCAAGACGAAGCTTATAGTAAGCTTTGAACGCCTTCATTTCATCTGTTACCTTAACAAGGTCAACAGTTGGCTTCTCCCTTACAATGGGCAAGAATGGACCCTGAACTTGGGTAGCACTTGCTAGTTCTTCAGCGCTAGAATCGCCAGTCTACAAAAAAATATTAGGGCCGTAAAAATCTCAAACTTTGGTATGTTTCCTACTTCCATGGGAATGATGATCACAATAAAAACAAATAAAAATTTCACATAATTACCTTGACCTTTCGTGCCCGTCTTGGGAACACAACCAACTTGGCCTTGTATGTTTTGAGCCTCTGCACATTACCCTGAAGACCCTCCAAAGAACGGTTCTTGCGGCGATGATCAACAGCGATTCCAATAGTTGGAGCAAGCTTTTTGGGAATTCCAGCACTCTACATATGTATGTATATATAAATGAATATTGCACTGTAAGGAGGAAGGAAAAAAGCAGAATTTCTAATGTTTGACACAGTTTTTATGTAATTTCAATATCAACTTTTCTTTTTTGACACTTTCAACATAAATCATGTAAACTTGAATGCAAAGAGAGATAATTTAGAACTTTCCAAGAAATCAAACTTTCATACAGCATAACTAGCAATCATCATGTTCAGTGTGGTACAATGTAAAGCTTCTGCATAAAAAGAATTATTCATTTTACCTTCAACTCTTCAAGAGAAAATCCTCTCCCAGCTCTGACTTTCATGTTGTATTTCAAAGTCTGACCATGAACAACAGGCCTGAGAGGTCCAGCAGTTGGCCTGGGGAAAATTTTGACAGCCTTCTTCTGCCGAGCTGAAAAAATGTGTCCCACGCATATCAAAATTACAAGACAAACACAGCAATCATTATAAACTCAAATCGATTCTTGTTTATTGAATAACAAGCATTAAACCAAAGTGATTAATTACGACAACAGTGTTCAAAAAGAGCAAGTAAGAAATTAGACAAAAAATACCCAATCGTCTTCTGGTCTTCCGCGCTGGTTGATTAAACCAAGTCCTCACATAGTTTTGCCAATGTTTCCGGAAGTGTCCACTGGGGATGACGTTGTTATGCTTCATTGCTTATCTTCAAATAACAAAGAAATAAAAGAACAACGAAAACAACAGGGTCAACAAAACATCATAACTAAAATGATTCACATTTGATATTCTTCATACGCAAACCATACGATAATGATAACAAAATAAAAAGACCTAATTCTCCATTGGTTGTAAAACCCTAGAGGATTCTATCCACCACAAACCCTTATCAATATTTTACACAGAAATCATTAGATACTGTCAATTCGTAAACTCGAGCAACCTAGTTAACTCGCACACTGTCAAATGGACATTAGAAAATAGGAAAAAACGACACTGGATTTGTTTGTTTCTAGGTCAGGATTTATGCAAAACTCACCTAGGTAACAATCTTGTGGTTCACTGGTTGTCTTTGGAATTGCGGTGGACTCCTCTGCAATCTCACTGCTCTCACGCCCTTTTTCCTCTCCGATTCACAAATAGGGCGGCGCAAGCTACAAATTAGTGGGTTGAGTCATATTAGGGTTTTAGGTTGTTTTTTTTGCAATTACTTTCTGCACCATATCACATATCACTACACCCAATTTCACTGGAAAAGACGAAAATGTCTTTAGATAAAATGGATGTATATATAAAAATACATTTCAGATCCAGTTTCTGAAATATGTTTCAGATTATTTTTTTTAACAATTTTTTTATTATGGACTTTTATTCATAATGGAATTTCCATTTTCATTTCTTATTTTTTTATTTTAAGAACACAATAATTTTTTTTATCTATTTCTACAGAATGTATTATTTTTAATTTTTGGATTTTTATTTTCAAAAGAATAATATTTTGCGAAATTTAAAATTAAGTAGGGTGAAGGTTCAAAATGATTAGGTATAGTGATGAATTTGCCTTTCTTTACTCCTCTGTTCTTACTTTGTTGGGCTTCTCTTTAAATCCAACGACTTTTTTTCTATCTAAGAGTGATTATAAATGTATAATAACATTAGCAAAATGTTAAGAAATTATTTAAAAATATATATAATTCGATCATTAATAATAATAATAAAATATAAAAATTATTTAGAATATAATATAATATTATTTATACTCTTATGAATTTACTATTTATTTGGACAACTAAACCTGATGTGATAATATTTATAAGACTATCCAATTGGATGTTTCTGTAAAAATTGTTTTACTGTGACAGTGTATATGTGAAACTCAAAGACAAATAACTGACAAATTTAGTATATTTTTACTGTACAATTATAATAATTAGTAAAAAATAAAATATTTTTATAACTATTTTTTATACATATTTTATTTTAATTTTGCTTTTTATATTTTGATAACTATTTTTCAGAGTAATAATAGTTATATAAACAAAATAATTATATTTATTATCATAAAAGAAATATTAACATAAAAATGTAATAAAGTTTATGTTTCCAGTAATACACAATTATAGTTTTTACATATACTAAAATCTGTTCTTTTTTTAATTTTTTTTTATTAAATGCATTTTTAGTAGATATATGAATTTAGGAGATTTTATTTAATAGATATTGATAAAAAAATGTTATTCTTATAGTAGTAATCTTTGTAATTTATTATTTGAATGGATGATGAATGAGATTTTATGAGCAAAAGTTTTATAAGAAACTCGAGGAGTTTTTCATGGTTTGAAGTGGATTTAAGAATTTGTGAGAATGAGAGATGAAGTTAAGGAAAGTCCATAATATGGTTTCCGAATATATTTTTTAAAATAGACTTCTGAAATAGGATTTTGGAATTACAAATTTGGTATCGTATCTCATAAAGTTCATTTTGGAAAGCAGTCTCAGAAAGCATATTAGATGATGCTAAACATAATTTTCAACTTTCACTTTTACATCATCATTTGTGGTAAACACGTAAATACATTCATGTAACTTGCATTCATTATTTAATGCTTTACAAGATATTGAATTTTGAATATCAACATCATCAATATTCTTCCACACATTAAACACATCTTTTTATAACTCTCGATAAATTCTAAGAAATTCTCCATACTCCTAAAAAATAAGATGTTATTAAAAAAAGACAACAAAACATTACAAAAGGTGTTCCCAAATTGAAAATCTGGAATAGAAAATAACCATTATGAAACACATTTTTGCATTATGGATTTACAATTCTGAAAGTCAAAAGTAATATTATGAAAAAAGTATTATAGAATGAATCTATTTTCTTTCGGATTTCCTATTCCAGTAACACCTATAATGTACAGAACACCCCATTTTGAAATGAGTTTTCAAATAAAACAATCAAGGGCAATTTGGATATTTCGAAAAACTGATGGAGTGCAGGAAGAAAAATGTAGGATTACAGGAAGAAACATCGTAAATGGATTGGGCTGTGCTCTCCTGGGCTGGCCCATTTGAGAAACCCTTCTAAAACTTAACACTAGTCCTTCTCTTCTTTGCCGAGCGTCTCTCCGCAGTTGCAGCCAGAGCCACACACAACAAGCTCCTTCGGCGTCTCATCGGAAGACTAGGTTTTTATCTGTGCTCCTTTCTCTCTTTTCAATTTCTTATGGTTTCGAAAAATGTGAGTGAGTAGGTCAGATTCGTAATTGTATACAAGAATTTATCAGATAACATTTTCCAGGGACGTGTAGTGTTGAAATATAAAAAATTGGAAGAGAACTAAAACCTACTGAAACAAAATTCTATGTGCGAGTTAACCAGGTTAGAGGATGCGAGAACGTAGACGAGTTTAAGTGTTGACAATATCTAACGTTGTCTGTGTGAAAAAAATGATAATGGTTCGTTGTTGATAGAATCCTCTTGGTTTAGACAACCAATGGAGAATTAGGTTTTTCTTTTGGTATCATTATAGCATGGTTTGCAATGAAGAATATCAAATGGGAATCATTTTAGTTATAATATCATAGTATGTTAATTGAAGTTTGAGGCTGATTTGTCTAGTTTATATGATGTTTTGTTGACCCTGTTGTTTTCGTTGTTCCTTTATTTCTTTGTTATTTGAAGATAAGCAATGAAGCATAACAACGTCATCCCCAGTGGACACTTCCGGAAACATTGGCAAAACTATGTGAGGACTTGGTTTAATCAACCAGCGCGGAAGACCAGAAGACGATTAGGTATTTTTTTGCCTAATTTCTTACTTGCTCTTTTTGAACACTGTTGTCGTAATTAATCACTTTGGTTTAATGCTTGTTATTCAATAAACAAGAATCGATTTGAGTTTATAATGATTGCTGTGTTTGTCTTGTAATTTTGATATGCGTGGGACACATTTTTTCAGCTCGGCAGAAGAAGGCTGTCAAAATTTTCCCCAGGCCAACTGCTGGACCTCTCAGGCCTGTTGTTCATGGTCAGACCTTGAAATACAACATGAAAGTCAGAGCTGGGAGAGGATTTTCTCTTGAAGAATTGAAGGTAAAACGAATAATTCTTTTTATGCAGAAGCTTTACATTGTACCACACTGAACATGATGATTGCTAGTTATGCTGTATGAAAGTTTGATTTCTTGGAAAGTTCTAAATTATCTCTCTTTGCATTCAAGTTTACATGATTTATGTTGAAAGTGACAAAAAGAAAAGTTGATGTTGAAATTACGTAAAAACTGTGTAAAACATTAGAAATTCTGCCTTTTTCTTTCTTCCTTACAGTACAATATTCATTTATATACATACACATATGTAGAGTGCTGGAATTCCCAAAAAACTTGCTCCAACTATTGGGATTGCTGTAGATCATCGCCGCAAGAACCGCTCTTTGGAGGGTCTTCAGGGTAATGTGCAGAGGCTCAAAACATACAAGGCCAAGTTGGTTGTGTTCCCAAGACGGGCACGAAAGGTCAAGGTAATGCTAAATTCTTTGATTAATTTTGGTAATTATGTGAAATTTTTATTGTCATCATCATTTCCATGGAAGTAGGAAACATACCAAAGTTTGAGATTATTACGGCCCTAATATTTTTTTTGTAGACTGGTGATTCTAGCGCTGAAGAACTGGCAAATGCTACCCAAGTTCAGGGTCCATTCTTGCCCATTGTAAGGGAGAAGCCAACTGTTGACCTTGTTAAGGTAACAGATGAAATGAAGGCATTCAAAGCTTACTATAAGCTTCGTCTTGAACGCACCAACCAACGTCACTATGGTGCCCGTTTAAAGAAAGCTGCTGAAGCAGAGAAGGAAGACAAGAAATAGGGTCCTTGAGAAGCCAGTTTGTTATCCGTATTATAGTTTTGAGAAATTTTTTGTTTGAGATTCTGCACCCTTATCTTGGGAAGTTCGTCAGTCTTAAAAACGTCACTCAGTTTTTTGGTGAACTCAAGTTTGTTAATCGAATTAACACTTTTTATTTATTTATTTATTTGATTTTATCTTCATAAGTCGAGTTTTTTAATTGCTGGTATGCTTGTTTTCCAGGCATTCAACTTGATCTTCTTTAGCTTCAGTGTTGTCTTTTGCATGTAGTATATCCGTGACTTGTTGCAAATTAATATATGATTCCTTATTAGAAAATAGGAAAGGAGCATGTTCATTTAAAATTATTCTAAATCAATTGGATACGTTTGCTACTAGTGAGACCATGATGGCAAATGACAAGAAGAAAAGAAAGCTATGAAGTAAAAGAGAGGTTTTATGATGAAGAAAATTCATTGTTTAAAAGTATGTCAGTGTTACACAGTAATTGTATTTAGTATAAAGAGCATGTAAGAAGTTATTACAGTTAAATTGTAACAGAGCAACAACTCCTAACTGATTAAGAGTTACACATCTAATATCTAACTGTATATGCATTATACGTATTAGAATCGTATTTAAAGGTTACAACCTTCAAATTTCATCTCCATTCCAATTATTCTTCACCATTGGACCTGTGGGTCCTTCCTCTCCCAGCACCTCACTTGGCAAACTCCTCAAAATCTTTTCCAATGCAGATTTTAGATTCTTAGGCAAGAATTTCTTAATCTTCTTCAGCTCAACATCTATATTATAATCAATTTTAGGACCCCATTCCCTGAAATAGTTCAGCCAAGGAGGCTCTATAACTGCAGACCCCAAATACTCACCACAAACCAATTCAAATATCCCCAAGTCCATAACATTGTTACCTTTAGCAGTATCATTCCTTATGCCTATGTTATCTTCCCCTTGCAGATTTAGGCCAGCATGTGGGTATGATGCATGGCCATGCAAGGAAGAATAGAATAGTGGTTTGTTGCCACCACTTTGGAACTCAATCTGTGAGGAATCAACCCATGTACCTTTGCTGTGTTGTGAGAAATAGACCTGCCATAGTTCACCACTAAAGTTGCTTACCCTTAGGGTCACATGCTCCCAGTCCCCAACATGTTCACCTATTTTCCCCAATTGAAAAGAAATTAACTTAACTTTTGCTCTTGAAGGGCCATTGAAAGGGTAGAAGACCCACATTGCAATATCAGTGAAGGTTCCTCCAAGCATTGGTTTCACATGTACATAACTTTTGGCACTTTGCAAGTTTCCTTTCTTGACCCTCTCTTTGTTGGCTGCATCAGCAGGCAGGTCCAACCAATAGGCACCATCATTGTTATGATCCTGAGGCAGGTTTGTGCCGTTTGTTGCTATTGGGACAGGATTTGACTCTTGCCCTTTCTTATATAGTAGTGCTCCATTAGAGAAAAACCAATCCACAGAAGATGGCAAGTATTCTTCACTAGGATGCAAGCACATAGTTGGAGAGTAAACTTGGAGTATTGCCTTTATTTGTTGTAGATTAGGCATGTATTTTGGGATGGTTTTGGTGTTCTTCAAACAAGCAATAGATAGAGGGTTGGTACTCCCATTTTGAACAACAAAGGTACCTACTCTAACACCAGGAGCTTGAATTCCCCTATTGCTTGGTCTAACATCATAAATACTGAAGCTGCCTGATTCCCAAATCAATGAATTTGTCTCACATTGGTCAGTGAGGTCTGACCTGACACACCTGATTTTGTCAAGGGAAGGCTTATCTGATGTGGTGGTAACAACATGCCCTACAGCTTTATATCCATCAGGTGCTGTTGGAAGCCAAACATAAATAGGAGCATCTTGGCTAATCTTCATAGATGCACTGTTCCATACAAGTGTGAAATCAATTGGTTGTTTTAGAGTGGGGTTTCTTGTATTTGGGCACACATCTTTTGCCGCAAGAACCCATCCAAAAAGTGGCTTGTTGTTGGGTTGGCTGTAGCAACCCAACATAGAGAAACCTTGAGGTATTGATGGTTCAAATATGGTGAAACCTTGATTGTCCGGTCCACCACCATATGTGCTCCAAACTTTGTTGAATGTTGATATCTGGGACACCTGTAGTCCACCCAGGTCAACTATTCCAGTGGCAAAATCACCACCTACATGTCACAGTTTACCACTTGCAATGATCAGCATGCATTCACTACACTATATATCACAACAAGGAGAGAATATGTTATGTTATGACCAATAAGTGAATGACATTATGGATACCTGGAGGCCAAGAAGATTTTGCAACAGGAACAGGAAGCTTGAATGTTGTCTCAATGGGAAGGGATTGTTTTTTCTTGAAGAAATTCCCTGCACAACAACATGCGGTTAAACAATTATCCATGGTAGAGTTTTTCACAGAAGAATGAGTGTGAACATATGGAGAATAAGGCTACTACTATATGATATAGTGATTTTAGCAAGTGGTGTTGGTATATTCCTCGTGGGTAATTTTGAAGGTAGAAAGGACATCATATATATATGTAAACAAAATACTATGGTAGTCCCTAGGATGTGTCGTACAAGGAAGCTAATATGGCTACATAGACAAGCGTCTAAACATTGTTCAACATCACTTACACACCAAGTAGTTGTTCATTAAACAAGTGACTTGCTTCTCTTGTTTACCTTTACATCCCTTTTCGTAAGGGCAATGTCAATTTGCCTATGTGAATGATGTCATCATTTATGACAGAGTACTGTGTTTGTCATGGATATAAAGTGTATAGTTTTGTTGATTAAAGTAACAGTTAATAAAATAACCAGAACTTGTCCAATAATTCTGGTACAAATGAAGACATATTGAATTGATGTAAAAATGGTTAATCCAGTTATAAACAATATCCATAATTGCTGCAGCTTCCACGATCCATGAAAAAATATTCAACATAAATCTCAAAAATTTCAAATACTTACTCTCCTCTTTCTTCTCAATTTGTCAAAGATGCTCGAATTCTATTCAAATGGTATTTTTTTTCAGACCTGCATCTTCATGTAAATAAGTGCAAGTCAAATTTTTAAAAAACAAGGAATAATTCTTTCTAGCATTTGTCTCACATTCAACAAACTTTGATTTATCAATGCACAAATAAAACATCTTATGCCTGTTGGAGAAACTCATTTTTCTTTGACATCAACACTTCCTCCTCCTTTGCTTTATTCAGTTTTCCCTCTAAATGGCTTTTTTCCAGAACTGTTCCAGCCTTGAGTGTTGCATTTGTTTTGTGTCATAAAGAGCACCTTCAATATTTTATTTTTTTCCATTCTTGGACACACTATCCATTCAGAAGCTTCTAAGGCATTAACAAATTCTACCTTGATATTTTAGAAAAAAATATTATTTTCCAGAAAGTTTTTACCCGAACCTTCGAAAAACAAACAACAGTTATCTCTACAACTTGTTGGTCAATACGTTGCTCACCAAGCAATCTAATTGTGTAACCACCTTAAAAAGTTTGTTCGAAAAATATTTGGCAGATTCAATTTCTTTCATTTTTGTGTCTTTAAACTCTCTTCTCAAGTTCAAAACTTGCATTCTTTTTGTTCTTTTACTTCCTTAGATGGCCTCCTATAACTTATCCCATGCCTCTTTTATAGTTTTAAGAATCAAAATCTTGATAAGTACATCATCATGTAGTCTTTATTGTTTATTAAAAAGTGCTTTGGCTTCTTTTGCCACTACATCATTGTGACTTCTCATTTAAGCTACTATTGGGTCTTCTAGTAATAAAGTTGAATTGTTTTTACTACTGAATCCTACAAACTTTGAGCTCTGATATATGTTCTTCTTTTTGCAGTCTGAAAATGGTAGTTTTCACCTCCAAATATAGGAGATGGAAGTAAATAACTAATGATGGAAACTCATTTTTGTCTTTTGAAGGTTTTTTTCTTGGTTTTCTTAGTTATTTTACTCTATTTTTCGTTTTCTCTTCCTCACAAGCCCTTATTGAGCGTACACGACAGTTTCTTGAGTGTAAGGTAAGTCTTTTGTATACGTCTCATACTCTTATTTATTCATTTGTTTTTTTCTGATTAAAAAAAAATCTTAAAGAAAAATGAAGTTCTTTATAAATTAATTCTGCACTCATTCTACACACTTCGTAACTTTACAATAAGAGCTTGAATAGAAAAACTATAAAATTCCTAATTGGGTCCAACAAATTATGGCTAAACTAAAAGTAAACATCATGAACCACACCCACATATAACCTCTCTTCTAACACAAACAAATTTTAACTAAACTTACAAACAAAATACAAAACTACAGAAGCATTAAATCACAGCTGAAAAATAAACAATTTTCCATATTCTTGAATTAAAAATATAGAATAGACTAATCAAAGTCTCCCAGGTGCAAGTTTTAAGGTTGTAAATTGTGGTATTGGTTGTTGTTTCCCCGTGATTCTTGATGCCATGAAGAGTTGTGGATGAATGCGGTTGCACTGTGGTGGTGAAGACCCTGCAAAATTTAATGTTGCAGACCGTTTTCTAAAGCATTGACAAGTGCCATCTTCACCACCTTCAGTTACATCATAATAGGGCTTCTTCTTCTTCTTCTTCTTCTTCTCATACTCGTGAGCTGGAATGTGATGTGACACTGAAGTTCTTCTTTCCATGGTTGCTGCTTTTTCTAATGCCTTTTGGTATGCTGTGATACTATATTTGTGGTTATACAAAACCTTGGTGATGAAAAAGTATATTGCAACGACTAAACCAGCTAAAACCATGGCAGTTACTATCACTACATTCAACAAAACCCTTATATTAATCGCCATGTTAATGGATGTTTGAATTGAGTCCGAGTCTATAAAAAGAAACTAAAACCAGCTTAGCTGCTACATCAATCATCTTTTTTTTATGACGGTGAATACAACACACCCTTTTTATATGTTTAATCTCTTTGTTCTCCACGTTTTGATGTAAACTTTTTTGTTTTTTTTTTCTTTTTCTTTGAATCACATACTTTAATTTTCAATTTTTTTTACGTGGAAACTTGATAGATTGAAGTAAAACAAAAGATGACTACGAGGCTACAATATTCCATTATTTTTTTATTATATAATAAATATGGTGTCTGAATTGAATATAATATAATTTAACATAATTATTTTAATTTTTATTCACTATAACAAGTCAAATTCTCAACTACAAATATCAAGTGTATAGAAAACTATCATCATTATAAAAAAATTATTAAATAAAAATTAATTTTATAAATAAAAAATAATTAATTGTTATAATGACTAGATTAAAAACCATTTTACAAATTAAAAATGATTGATTTGTAAATTAGTTTCTATTATTCATAAAAGTTTATACATTGGTATCTAATTAGTTACAAAAGTTTTAACTACCAATTATTTAAATTCTAAATTTGATAACAAAAATTTTGATTGTTAAATAGATACCAATTTATAAACTATTTATCAATAATAGAAACTAATTTATAAACCAATCATTTTTTAATTTCTAAAATAGTTTCTAATTTATTCATTATAGCAATTAATTATTTTTTTTTCTTGGTTTTTATTTAATAATTTTCTTGTTAGTTTTAAGATAAAGAAAAATAAAGAAAAAAAAGTGTTGGAGAAAGAAAATTAAACCTTGTGCTTTATTTTTATATATATATATATATTATCCAGCCTATTATTTTAGTTGTGATAAGATTTATCGGACTCTATGATTTTAACTCAATTGTGTAATTTACATTATTTATTATTTAGATAGAAACAAATTATTACTAATTTAATTAAGTTGTGTCTCACCCAAGAAATGGTGATGTAGAGATAATGGTAAACGATTAAAATTATGACGTAAATTTATAATTTTATTTCAATTTATACTAAAGTCATATATGAGTTGTAAAATCCAAGACACAATTTCAACATTAATTTATAAGTTTATGAAAGTTGTGTGCTAAGATTTGGGATTACATTGAGAGTAGTTATAGGATAATTCTGAAAACACAATAATAAGATGATTTTTTAATAGTGATTGAATATCATAATAAAATTTTTATTTTAACGTAGTTGAAGACTTCATCTTGAGTAATGTCTAAAACATGTCAAATGTGAAATATTTTTTTTTTTATTCTGATTAGTGACTAAATCAATTTTCTTTTTTAAATCTATAATAAATTATTGGAATTGTAGCATTTACTTGAAAACACACCTTGTATTGTATTAAGAAAATGTTCTTAATAGAGAGTGGCGCTTAGCCATTTTGAAAGCGAGCAATTTGCCTGATATCTATCATGTGATGCGCATTGGACACAGCGGAAGCAAACTCCGGCGAAGGGTGGTCCACCGCCGGCGAGGGCGTGGCATGAGCACGGCAAACGGGGCAACTGGGGCTGGAAGAGAGCCACGTGTCAATGCAGGCGACGTGGAAAGAGTGCATGCACTCCGGCAACGTCCTCAACTCTTCGCCCTCTTCGAAGTCCCCCAAGCACACGGCGCACGTGCAATCTTCGTCGTCTTCGCCCTCCGCCGCCACCTCATCATCGGTTTTCTTCTTCTTTTGGTATGTGTGGATCGGAATGGGGCGTGGCAGCACCGAAATGTTAACGGCGCGTGGTTGTTGTTGTGGTTGTTGTGGTGGTGGATTTTGGTTGGTGACAGGAAGACGGTTATGAGTCCGACAAAGGATAATGAGATGGAATATTGTGATGCCGAAACTTGCTGAACCCATGGCGATTAGTATGCTTCCCACTGTGCCACTCAGCACAGATTCATCATGCTCCATTGATCACTCTCACACACAAATGCTCCATCGCTTCAATTCAACCCTTATATACAACCTTCTTCCAAAAACAATTTAAGAGACACAAAAATGTAATTTTATAAGTAGAAATGTTGGGAGATCATTATTAGGCAAGAAGATTGAGAGGTCGTAAGCATGATAAAAACTAAATCAAAATATATAAATAATAAAATATTTATTAAAATTCAATAAATAGAATCAAAATATTTATAGTACATTTAATTATTACAAGGTGTGTGGAGTGTAAAAATCCAATTAAGTCAAAAGTCCAACAAGTGAACAATGTAAATAGGTGATATGCTTCAGAGGTAAGTAGATTGTTTTATTTTATAATTGAAGAAACTAATTTTAACTTTATTATCGGAGCTCCACATATATCTATCCGAAGGTAGCCTAACTAAGTAAGACAAGTGAGAGTCCATATCCTCCAACCAAGAACAAATCCAAACACAAACTTGTAGACCTTGTAGCCGAAAGTTCAAGATAGCAGTGAGAGTCCAAGATATCAAGAAGAAAAGAAGACGACTATTATTTCTTAAGACCTTGTAAGAAGAATTATCATTTTTCATAGTATATAAAAGTAATTACTTTTATATATATATATATATATATATATATATATTCCAAGATATCAAGAAGAAGAAAAGACTAATTATTTTTAAAACCTTATAAGAAGAATTATCATTTTTCATAATATATAAAAATAATTACTTTTATATATATATATATAAGAATAATTGTTTCTAAGAAAAGAAGAATTATTATTTTTAAGTAATTACTTATATATATATAGAACCGGCCTAAGGAATAACAATGCTATAGAATCCATTTTGTTTTATAAACGGTGAACACAAGGAATTGTTCTTGTTTCATGTTTCTTATCAATGGAATACCAATTTTCACATATCTTATAGGAAATGGTAATCCACCATGCTGATACCTTCTTCATTACTTTCTTGTCAACAAATTATTGAATTCAAAAATATCATTCTACTGTTTTAAAATTATAAAAATACATTTAATTTCCTAACTCTGTTGAATGCTTACATGTAAAAATGTTATAAAAATATATTTAATATTTATCATACCAAAGAGAAGTAGAAATATTGGTAGGAGGATTTAAAGTTATTCATCGTATAAGATTTTACTCTCAATACTCAAATATAAGCAAAACAAATTAATTTTACACTAGTTAAAAATTTAATTAGTATTCTTTATTTCTATTATCATATTTAAAAACAAACATCTTTATTTAACTATTTGAACTTGCTATCAATTATAAAAATATTTATTAAAATTGTATTTTTAATTAAACGAAGCGTAATTTTAAATGACTTAGTTATTTGGTTAAACTTAAAATAAATACTTCTTAAATAAGTAATTTTTTATTCAAAGATACTCTCACTGATAAAAATACATGCTATTGAGACAACAACCCTCACTGCTCAAATCCATTTTCTTTCAGCCCACTGTTACTAATCTCCTTTGGTACCAACATTGTGCAATTCAAAAACAATAATCTAACACCCTCTTTCATTCCGCATAGGAAAGAGTTAAACAAAGCTTAATATCAAATATGCCTAAAAGATATATATTTCAGCTATTATAATCCTACTAATTCATTATTATATTTATTCATTTATTTATTTCGATACATAATATGTTAATGTTGTTGAAGTTATTACAAATGCGTTTATGTGCCCGCTCAAGTACAACAGTTGCTTAGTGCTAACAATTTCCTTCAAAAGGACAAACACTAAGCTTAAAAAAATGAATGAACTTTATGTACTTGTAGGTGAATAATGCATTATCAAATGAATTTTACAGAAAATCCGTGGCTTTCAACAATGTAGAGGGCAGAATCAGCACTGCTCTCGTGCAGCTCCGGCATTGTTGGGGTTTGAATGACAGAAATTTTCAATTTTCTGGTCATTCAAATTATTAGCCACGGATACTTGATATGTATTCCACAGCTCAGTAACATTATTCAAGTAAGTTTTGAATTAAACCACTCAGAAAATTTAGCCACTGATATGATATTATGATACATTTTGTGTATCAATCCATGGCCAGGTTCCTGGATAGAGGTAATCAACCAATGGTAATCTGACAATGTGGAATTAGATAATGGCTCTAGAAACTCACACCTTTCTAAGATGTCTGGTGGAGGGGCTCCATCAACTAGGTTACCCTTTAGCTTTGGCCTACCATTGGTTAACTCGACGGGCACATTGGCTGAATGAACTTGAAGATGAGAGGGAGAGGCACCTGGGATCACCTCTTGCTTAAAGGGGAGAGCTCTTGCGGATTGCAGACAAAACTCAATCCACTGATGGATTAATGGGGACGGTCCCCTGACACGTCCACCAATCCGATTTGTTTCAATCCTGGATGCAGCCGGAATTGCCTGGGAAAACAAAAACAGAGGCAGAAAAAAGTCAACAAATAAAATTCTAGATGCAGCCGTCATTGAATAGGTATATCTGAATCCCATTCCACTATCAACAATTTCCTTTTGCAGTACTGCGAGGGTGCCACTACCAGTTTCCAGATACCATGTTAAATCAGTCCACATAATGTTTTAAAGCCATTAATCTATCAGATATGAAACCTAAAATGCAAGATCACAGTAAGTGAAATACCCAAAGATCTGCCCATAAGCTCGCTCCAGACTTTGGAACAACAACAGCCACATCAGACAGGCGTTTAGCGGCAGGAATAATATCACTACTCCATCCAACAGCTACCCACACGTCTCCAACTCCAAAAGCTTTTAGATAGTTTGAACTATCAAACAGTCGAACCTACAAATACACATAAAAAGAAATAGAAACTTCAATTATTGTTTGGAAAAGAAAAAAGAAAAGTTTTCTGTGTCCAGGTCAAGCATTGTTTTGTAAAGCTTTCCACCACTGTTCCAATAAGAAAACAACAGCATCAGTAGAGAGATCATCCAGTAATAATACCTGTTTTGCGAGCAAAGCCAAATTGTGTTTAACAGCGTCTCTCCCACCATTTACTTCCGCATTGATGTCAATTGTATTATAGGAAGTCCCCATATACTTCAAAACTGCACCAACAACTTCTCTAGGAGAATCAACCATTGAAATCCTCCCGGCAAGATCAGCCCGCCAAAGATCTGCCCAGTCCTGCAATTTCAGTTGATAAACTCGCATAACACTCTACAAGTAATTTACATGGTCTAATAAAAACAACGTACCTCTACTGGAGCCAACTTATGCTCTTGAAATTTATTTGTCTTGTATGCTATTACCATGCAGCCCCATCGATATGGAGCAGCCCATATATCACCTTTAGGATCTATTTCTCCCTCAGAGTTCCTGCGTAGGTATACCTGAAACTTCGTTAGAGAGTGTAACGTATGCTATCATGATACAACCCAAAAGGAAAACAACTAACTTAACATTGTATATGCTATAAACCTAGGCAAATGCAGCAAAAATCAAGGATATATATATATATATATATATATATGGATAGATAGATAGATATTATATACCATTACCAGGTTCTTACTATCATGACCATCTAAGATACATTCCAAAAGGATAATAATTAATGAGTTGAGGTGATATATTTATATTTGTAATTATAAAATCAGTGTAGTGATGTTTTTGTACCACATAAGCGGCTCATTTTTTATAAATATCCAGGTAGGTATCATAAAATACAATGGCTACTCTACTGAGGTTCAGAATAAATAGCTGTGTCAATATGTATAGCACTACAGATACTTCTCTGCCCAATACTACCCATACTCCGTTTCACTACTTTTTATTGTGATAGCTTATCCATTTTATACTTCCTCAGAACTTCAAATGTTTTCTATTAACCCTATTTCACATTCAGGCTTCCACCTTTAGCCCCAAAATTATTTTTTATTTTGAAAAAAATAAAATAAAAAAACGCCGTAGCAACAATAAAATCTTGTCCCCCTTTTGTGGTCTAGAGTTTCAATTTTTTGTTCCAGATCTTTCACTCCACTCTGTTAGATCATTAAATAACATATTATTATAAGATCGAAAGGCCACTGCATTTCAATGAATTCAAATGGAAGAAAGGAACAGTTGGCTGAAAGGCCAGGTAACAGAATACAGAGGAATAACCGCAAAAATAGCAAGGGTAACTAACTACCATCATAGGACTAAGCCCTTGAAAGAGAGATAACCTCTCATAACCACAACAACCCCTTACTGTCCAAACTTCCCTTTTGTTCCCCAAATTCCCATTTAACCTCACTCCCAACAACGTTCCTCTGTGGTAGTGTTTTGCATCCTTTTTTCCTACAGCTTCCCAACTCCCCTCTTTTTTGGCTGCACCCACTTATATTGCAAATAACTACACCTTACACCTACACCTACAGTCTCTTTCTCAAAATAAGGTATATAAGAACTCTCTCTGCTATGAAAGGAACTCACAAAAAATCTACTGTGATACAAATTCTGTCAGTTTAGCACAAGCATAGAAGTATGCAGACATAATGAGCATTTTACAAATATCTCACATAACCAAGTGTACACAAAGCATTCAGACAAGTTCGATGTCTTGGTTTGCACCTATATGGCTTTTAAAATGAAGATATTCATATTTCATACATGCTCGTCGAAGTATGCAGAAACATCAAATTTAAGATGAAATAAGTTCAAGAAATCAATGCTTTTGTTATAAAACAAGCATAAGACCAGTCGTGAGAGACAAGTTTGAAGGTGAAGAAAGATAAAATACAATGTTACCTTCCATTTGTCATTTAAGCTTTTAAACCACTCCTGATCTTCTACATCTCTTATTGGCTCAATTATAGCCTTATTAATAGCAGATTTGAGCCATGAATCGCCAATACCAACAATATCTGCTGCCAAAGCAGATGCTGGACCAATTTTTCCTTTAGTAAAGGGAATTGTTAGGTCAGAAAAGATGCTCTCAAGAGTTGCATAATACTTCACGTTAAACTTCATTCTCCTCCCTTGACAATTTATAAAGTCCTAAATTAAAGAAAAAATTAACATGATTAAATAAGTTAAAGCAGATGTAGATTAAATTAATTTAAAAACTATAACTTGCTTAAAATAACATGGTAGATTCACAGGACCTACAATATGAAATTGCGTATACTCACCCAAGGTAATCAAACTCAAGATTCTATTCAGACTCAGAAAGGGGATACAAAATCATAAAACAGGGAATCATAACACAGCTTAAAATTCTACAGGACATGTAAAATTCATATATATGCATATAAGATAACATAACATAAGACAAAAAAACACATGTAACACACCAAATATTTAATTAGGCTTAAATTTATAATCATAGATCAATAAGCATATGAAAGTCAATGACTAAACCCCATACAAAAAAAAACCCAATTCACAAGTCATAAATGACAAACATAGAAGTTTAAAATATTGTAGTAGTGCCGAGTGACTACTCCTAGTACAAAACACAACACTTGAACACCTGGACTAGAGCTCTAAAATAGATCATCCAAATTAAAATCGTAACCACTCAAAACATCCTCGTTTCTTCCACTGAAAGAGAATCAATGAACCACATAAACAGAGTAGTAGAAGCAGATTAACCAAACAGAGAACCGGACAACCTCAAGAATGGCAGAGAAGAGCTCGGGTTGCAGTGTTTCATTCAACACTTTTGGGGCTTTCGTAAGAAAGGAGGCAGATTTTGTGGTAGAGGTTGAAGAAGATGCAATGATGCCAGGTTAGCAAAGGTGTTTTCCTCTGTTATTAGTGTTACGGTTACAAAAAAAAAAGGTTTTGGGGTTAGGTTTACAAAAGCACAAAACAAAGAAAAAAGAAAGAAACTTGGCACACTGCAAAATGTTGGGACACAAAACATGATCCACACAAACTCGGACTACTTTTCAATTCCACCACTTTTACAATTCAACACGGTGAGTCAACCGATTCTGCTAAGCAGCAATTCTGAGCATGGACGAACTCGCTAGTTGGAGCACAATTCAGACTACAATGATCTCACCAAATAAACTGTTAATTGATGCTAGAGAAGAGTTTATAACAAGACATGATATTAGGATTTCAGAGAACTTTTGAGGAAACAATACACATCCAGATGGGAAAGAATACAGAAAGAAAATTCCCCGGAAAAAGCAAGGAGAGAAAATAAAGTGCAATCAATAATGTAACAGGGTAATTCATAACAGAAAACAAGGAATATGTGTCACAAACCTTGATCCATGAAGGAGGAATAGAACCACGAAGAGCAACAACTTTCAGGGGAACAGTCAACGCAAATGATTTAGATTTCCAGGTATTAAAAGCTTCTTCTAATTCTCTATCTACTGTAGTTTCTTTGTCATCTTGTTTTCTTCCATCACGATCATCTGTGAACATTAAACCACAAATCAAAAACATCAGCCAACCCATTTAGAGAGGGTGATTTTCTTTTGATAAAACTTCATGCAGTTCACCCTCCAGCAGAAACCTTAGACACCAAGAATTCTTAGACACCAAGAAAGAGGATAATTATGAGAGTATATACCCGTAACCAAGGTAAGCGGCTATCATTATAACTCTTCACAACCTATATGAAAACAGTCAAGACAACTGATAGGTAGCAAGTGCTATTTGAATTTAGTACAGATAGAATTAAGGAAAAAGAAATCACACTATCAGGGGACATTTTTCATAATTATTAGGAAAAATAAAAAACGAAAAAAAAAAAAAGCATTCAACTTTTACAAGATTAAAGAGAAAGCTAAAAAAACACGCGAGAAAGCAGTAACCAGCGAATCAAACAATAACATATCAGATAATAGAGAGTGTTGGGCTTCTTAGAAACCTTGAACAGTTTGCTCCTCTTGAACAACGGTAGGACCGGCAGGTAGATGCGGCGGCGGCGAACAGGCCAAGCACAGGCGAACGCCGAAGCAGAGAAACAGCACGGCGGAGGCGGCGAAGCCCGCGAAAGCCTTGAGAGGTTGCGTTTGTGGAGGTGGCGAAGAAGCAGAGGCAGCGCGTGAGGGCGGCGAAGCGCGTGAGGTAGTTGGGTGAGCAGAGAATGAAATTGTTGGCGCATGAAATGAGGATAGGGATTTGGTGGATGTGGCGGGGATTATGAGAAAGGGATTGTGATAATAAGGGTTTGGGAAGTGATAAGGGTAACGCGGTGAGCATAGAGAGAGAGAGTGACGCGTTTGTGGCAACAATGCCATTGTTGAGTTTCCGACAGGGTGGTGGAGGCTACCGTCGGATTTCACCGTCACGAAGCGTTTTGATTTTTTCTATTTGTAACCTACTGTTGACACTTTTCATTTTTATTTCTACCCTCCAAATAATGAAATCATATGTTGTGATTAGGATAAAAATGATAAGTTAGGTTAAGAGGGTAACTTTTTATTTGAACCTTGAACACTACAAACACTTCACTATCCCCGGACCTTCCTCACAAAGCTTTTGTTTAAACAAACATTAGTGTTTTTACCGAGACTAAGCCAGAATCATCAAAAGTGAATTGATGAAATTTCAAAGAAGTCAAACTAAATCCTACAGAGAATGAGTATAGAGTTTGTTGAGAAATATTAGTGCTTTAGTAAAATTAGAGAAGTTTTAAAAATATTAATGAGTAATAGAAAACAGATTTAAGGGAGTACATCGTGAGACCTATGAGGCTCGAACACGTCTCTTAAATAGTATAGTTTGTTTGTGTTAGACACACGTATTGGATCCTGATACTCATGAGACACTCCTATAATACATATCGGTGAGTGAAGTGTCTAATTCAAAAATATATTTATTGAATTTCTGACAAGTTTAATATGATTCTAACACAATTTTAAAAAAATACATTAATTTTCTAAAACCTCAAAAAACAATTTTGTTTTTAAACTAGTCATAAGAAACATCTTTTTGTTATAAAAAATATTAAAACATACTTTTAAATCTTTATTGTCAATTTATATAATTTATAATTATATAATATATAGATTTTTGTTCTCGTGTCCTACATTTTAGAGATTATACGTATTTTTGTGTCTGTATCATATTAGTGTCTGTGTTAGTGTATATGCGGCATAGTTTATAAGTGTATACTTATATGTCTTTGAACCTATATCCATATGTTGGTAAAATGAGTTTGTTATCAAGCGTTTTTCATTCGATCGATTACAACTACGTTTCGTACATATATCTCAGTTACTTGGAGGTGGATAGTACAACAATTTTTTTTTATAATTAAATTTTAATTTTAAAACAAATATTTTCCTTACGCGAGGCTATCTCTTATGCGGGACAAGTCAGTGAAATAAGTCTACACTTCTTGTACAAGATAAACCAACCCAACTCACATTTAATCGACTAAAAATGAGACAGACCTATACATGTCAACTCAACTCATTACCACCATAATATAACCTTGGCTTTCCAACTTTATAGTTTAAGTTTTGTCAATAACAATAGTTTTGTTTTCCTTCTTTCCTCCTTCCCTTCTTGTTTTCTCACATATAATTACACAATAATGAATAAACACTTTTTTTTAATAATAATATTCAATTAGATTTATTTCCTCTTTATGAAGAACCATAAATTCCTATCTCTTATATCTTGCTACAATCAGTGGGCTTAAAGGACAAAGTGCTAGACTCAAGGTCATACCCTACGAAGAAATTGGTCTGAGCCAAGTTTCCTAAAATACTTATGTCGCTTGCAAGCATGGTTAAACACACCACATTCTTCTCCACCCACGAAAATGTATTCACTGGCTGCAAAATCACATCCCCTCCCTTCAAATGTGCTGTGATAATGGGGAGTTTAATATTATTGACACTGCTCTCATAACAAAGATCAAGAATACCCTTAGGATCACGCACCTTTTTAGCCCTTATTATATTACCTAAAGCATGTACCAAACCACTATAAACATCCAATGGCAAAAGAGTAAATGTTGTTCCAGTATCAAGGACCACATTTCCTGTGGTAACATTACCATTTGATGCAAATTCAATCCTCTGTTTTCCCACACTAATGGCCTCCCATGTGAAGTAAAAGCCAGAAGGAACTATAGTAAGAGGAGTTGTTACGACTTCAGGTCCAGAAACCAAAGAATCGCTTCCAAAATTAATCTTGCTGGTGGAGTTCTTGTTCATGCTAGTGGGAATCAGACAATAGGAGAATTTCTTGCCACCATGAGGACCCAATTGAGAAATCAGTGAAAGGTTGCCACTTCCAAGTCCAATTATGCCTGAACCTGACGCATCAAATATTCCACCAGTATCGTGTGCACAACCAAATGCAACCTTTGGAAGAGAAATTGGGTTTGTGATGCCTAAGGTTAGTGTCTCAAAAGCAAGGTTTCCCGCAGTGTGAGAACCATCTGCATAAGAATACCTGTTAAGAAGGAAGAAAATGTATTTAGGATTGATATTACTGGTAAAACTCTTGAACCTAAACCCTAAACCATGAACCTGAAACATAAACTCTGAACAATGAAATCAATAACAATAATATAAACCATGAAGTTAAGTCTGATACATTCAACAATACCTATAACCACATGTTGTCGTAATGTCACATAGAGTATTTTCTGAGCCTAGTACTTTGCTGCAAACTGTAGGTAGGCATGGTATTGTCTGGTATGATTTGGAACGACTAGGGTCAAAGAAGGGAATAGTTTGATTGTAACATTCTATGCATGGCAAACACTGTGTCCATATAAGGTCACTACCCGTGTCAGCTATGCCAATTACTTCAACAGGTGGAGTTCCAATGAAGAGCTTCATGAGATACTCTCCACCACCAGGTTTCATAGGGGCCTGAATGCTGCCATGTTTAGGGTTATCAGCAGCAGCAACTTTGAAACGGTTGATGCGCTTGAATGAGCGTTGAAAAGCATTGTGCAAGCGATCAAAGGGGGTGCTTGAAGGGTCGTAGAGGGGAGATAAAGGGGAATCACGGTGAATGAGAACATGAGTGGTGGCTTCAGAGAAGATTAAGAAATCAAGGACTCCTAAGAGAATTAGGGCAAAGTGAAGGGGTTTTGATTTGGTGGTGATTCTCATCTTTGGCTGTGAAGTAAGAACAAAAGAGTGGTGCATCAAATTGTGTTGCTCTTGGTGCTGAATTTATAAAGACAAGGAGTGTGGGAAATCCATGATTGGAACGTTGAAAGTGCCATGGGAATGTGTTCTTTGACTTTAGTTTGGTGATTCTGACGTTGTAGTTAAAGTACACTCTAACTCATAAAGAGTTTAGAAATTATTCAGCTATTTAACGTTTTACATTCAATTGCTGTTTTTTTAAGGTAAGAGATTTTCTACATTTTTTTTAAGTGTCTCGTTTTATTTTATTAATTTTTTTATCAATAAAAAAAATTAAGTGTTAAGGAAACTTCAACAGTTTTTTTTATCACATTGAGCTTTAGCAATATATTATATATGATAAAAAGAAAATAGAAAAAAAATGGAGAATTTGATTCTTAAATGTGTGGAACACTAACAAAGTATTTATTTTAATTTTTGAATGTGTAAAAAATCATGCTTTATGTACTTTTAAATTTATAAAATCATTTTGTTATAAAAATGTAATTTTGAGGACCAATTTATATTCAATTAGATACTATTTTATTATAAAATTATGATATTATGGAATAATTTGATTTTTATTTTCACTTTTTTTCGACAAAATTGGTTGGATTTGAAACATCGAAGTTATTATTTACTTATAAAAAGATAAAATATTTACAAAAATTATTTAAAATTAGAAAATTATTTTGGATATGAAAGTAAATGTTTTCAAATAGAAGTAACCTTGGGCATGGCTACTGGCTATTGGCATATGATGGTGATGCTGCATGTTGAAGATGTAACAGCAAAATGGTGTTTCATCTTGTTATTTTCAAATAAAGAAATAGCAAAAAAAAAATTGTATATATTTTAATAAAAAATATTATGAATATTAATAAAAAAATTAATGTGAAATATTAACATAAATTTTGTGACGAGTATTTCTTCTTAATTATACATTAATGTAATATTTATTGTTTAAAAATATATAATTAATGTTAGTTTGACAAATACATTAATATATTTTGATAAATGAGTATTACAATAAAATTACTAAATAAAAATTAAATTTATAGACAAAAAATAATTAATTATTATATTAATTAAATTAAGTATTATTTTAAAGAATAAAAATTTATTAATATATAAAATAATTTATATTATTAATAAATAGTTTTTAAATTAATATTTAATACTATTAAAGTTTTAACTATCATTGGAGGAAACTCAAAGTTAAGATTTACTAATGTCTGACTGGAATGTGACTCTACCTTGGTTGCGTTTACGTTACTGCTAGGACAAATGTTTATTGGATGCTTCGTAATCGATGAAATACTTGTCTTAATTACTGTGGAAAAATCAAGTTTAGAGTTACTCATATTTTTCGTGAAGGAAATGTGTATGCTGATAAGTTGGCTAATTTAAGATTTATTCATAAAGAATCATTTCATTGGTATAATAGATTTTCATATAGTTTGTTCTTAAAATTCTTTATTAATAGGTATAGTTTACTTATGTATCGATTTTGTTAACATATGGATTTTGGTCTCCCATATTTTTATTTTTTTTAATAATATTTTTTTTCATGTGTTGACAAATGATTGTTTTTACTTGAGGTGGTTGAGATGTCAAGTATGTCTAACATGAAAGTTTTTTATAAAAAAAAAGTTTTAACTATATATCAACTTTAGAATTTAAAGTAGTTAATAACTAACTAGATAATAATTTAAATTCTGCTGAGTTACACAAATATTTCTTAATACATACAAACATTTGAAGTATGAATATTGTTTTAATGTAATGCATTTATTGTTCAAAATGAATAATTAATACTAGTTTGTAAAATATATTAATATATGTTGATAAGTAGTAATATAATATTAATACCAATAAATACAATACATTAAATTTCTAAAATTTAATAAATACTTTTTTAATTATACAGTTTCGCAAAATAGTAACGTAATATTTAATTAATGAAGTCAAAAAATGGATTCAGGGGAATAAATTTTTTTTAGGAAATTCACCTCTTGACTTCTGTTAAATCTATCTTTTAATTTTCTTGTTTTTTTATATAATTTGTTTAATTAATGCACAGTGGTTAGCAAATTGATACCACATATCGTTCACATTGACCCTTGGGAACAAGGCTCTGTTAGCTTCCGCATGAGTACTATTCACGAAGACGAAAATGAGAAGATGCTTTTTGTTTGCTTCTAGTGATGCATGAGGGAGATGAGGGAGAAGGGAAGTGAAAAGGGAAAGTTGGATGGGTTTTGGTGCTTCCCATTCATGAAGAGAAAGTTGAAGGGAAGAAGAGAAAGTCAAGTAGATTTCTCTAAAATACGTTTTTACCCTTAATATATATAATAAAAGATAATTAAAATCATTTAATTTTTCTAATATTTTTAAATAAATTGTACATAGCCAAATAAATAATAATAATAATAATAATAATAATAATAATAATGTAAAGTCTTATTAATACTAATAATATAAATATTAAAATAATAATAATATTTAAAATTAATTTATAAAATAATAATAATAAATGCAAATCAAATAATTTTAATAAAGAATAATAATAATAATATTAATTATTTTATTTTATTTTATTTTATATTAAATATTAATTATTTTATTTTATTTTATTTTATATTAAATATTAATAATTTTATTAATAATAAAATATATATATATATAATTATTTATAAAAAAATAAATTTATATAATAATAAATAATATTAATCATCTAAAATACTTAATTAATTTTTTATATATTAAATGAATTTATAAATTTTTTTTTTCAATCACACTCATCATGTTATTTATATTTTTTTATGAAAAAAATATAAGGAACTTGTATTTTTTATATTTCATATTTTATTATTTAAATATTTTAAAGATAAGGGTAAATTTGTAAATTTATATTTTTACACATTAAAAAAAAATTATCACAACCATCCAATCACTCACAAATTTTCCTCACATATCCACTTTAACATACCTCAATCCAAACACCTTCAACTTTCTTCACACTTTCACTCCCCCACACCCTCAACTTTCCACTCCCCACACCCTCTAATCCAAACAAAGCCTAAGAGAATTTTACTTTAAGATTGTGAAAGAACATTCTATAAATGTTGAGAATTAAATCTTCTTGTTTTTACAGAAACAAAAAGTACATCTTCTGAAATAAGAAAGGTGGTTTGTTTATGAAGTAGATTCTTATGAAGTTTATAACTTCACATGTATATTTATAGATTATTTTTTTTAATTTTGGTGAATAAATAAGAGATATGATTGATTATATAATATTTATCATTCAATCAATTAGTATTATATATATGTGAAAAAATATTTGAGTTATATGTTTGTATTTGACTTTATTCGATTGTATCCAATTTAATTGAATTTTATTTAATTTGATTGGATTTTATTATATTATGCATAATTTCATATATCTTAAATATAAATAAGTATATAGATCTTGAAACTCGGAAACCATAAATGAAATGTAGGTGAATCGATTAAATGAATGAACAAACTTTAGTTTTTAATGCAAATAAATACAAAATTATAATTTTCGAGATCGACCTTTTACAATCTTTCATGGAGCAAGTTTATTCGACTTGTTTAATATGACTTTATTTATTATTGGCATAACATCCAACGAACATTAATGAGGAGTTTTCAAAATTAATGATGGTTTTGTTACTTCTTTATATCGTGGCTAATGTTTCTTTATTCATGTCACGTTGTCTTAGGATATGACATTTGGATTTTTTTTTCTTTGCGCTCGAGTGAAATGGTACAAATCTTTCACCTTCCTTTACAAGGCTTTGTAAACCCTTTGCATTTGTATTTGTGCAAACACTCGCTTTTCGCCTTTCATTTTTCTCTTCAAAGGTACACTTTTAATGGCTTTCCCTTCTCTTTTTTTATTCTTCTAATAAGGATAGTCTTTTGTTCAATAGAGAGGTCTTAAAGATTGGGCACCCTTTTTTTTTATCAATACCATAGTGGTTTTTGTGCACCAGTGACCAAAAAGCGATTATATTATCAATGTTGATAGAAAAACCTTAATTTTGACATCACTACCTCCAATTTGGGTTTCTTTGCTTTGGGTATATATATTATAATAATCATCATATGACAAAATAGATGTCAAGAGCAAATTGACCAACATGTTTCAATTGTTTTTGTCAAAATTCCTAGTTTTCTCGCCGGAAATTTATGCCTCCGATTCTTGAAGTTGATTGCATTGTTGTCAATGATGAAGGAACACTTGTAATTTTGAGTTGTGTTGGTTTTGTCTTCTCATTTTTAGTGACAGTGGTGGTGGTTGCAATGATAGTGGAGAAACTCTTATCGTTGTTGCATGCTTTTAACATCTTTTATGAATGAAAAACTAGTATATATTGTTGCATGGCATAGCGTCAACCAAATCAATGCTACATGGAGTTGATATAGTGTCAACTTAGTCGTTCATTTGATTCCTTATTAGGGTACTTCATTTCCTACTCAAAGTTGCTACCTTTGGTCAAATCATTGTCTCTGATCTTCATTATGATTGCTGGATATGATTTTGCTCAATTATTCTTTGTGAATATTTGAATACTTTACAACTTTTGATATGTTCTTTTGAGCATAGTAGTTTCGCTAAAACAAACATTAATATTGTATCATAAAATATAAATTTGTATTCTAAATTGTACCACTCGAAATATAAAATTTATATTTTGAATTTAATTATCAAGATTTAATTTGTATTTTAGATTTTAACTTTCATAACTAAATATAGAACTGAAACTCAAAAATGCAAAAATAGAAGGGTAAATCTGGAATATTTAAATTTATGGAGGTGCAAGTTGAAATCATGGGCTGCAGGAAGAAAGACCATGTTTGAATGAAACTGAAGAAAAGGGTTTGTATAGCTTCTATTTACACCCATGTTTAAAAGTTTTATCCCCTATTCTCATATGCTTTAACTATGAGAGCACATGTAAAAGCCCAAACTGATTTTGTTATTCCCTTCACCCAAATTACTATTTCAAATTCCATATTTCATAAATAAAACAATTATTTTTTCTCTTCTAGTTCAGAATTGACCCCGCTACATTTTAAACACATGGTTAATTAAATTAAAGCCTAAGCATACTCTATATACAATTATCCTTTTAAATTGTTTTGCACACTTAAATTCAGAACTATACCAAATAAACACACACTTCTATTTCTATTATTATTATTATATAAAAACTATTTTGTAAAGAATTTTTTTTAATAAATTTATAATTTCATAATAATTAATGCACTACAAGAAAATCATTAAATACAAACTAATTTTAAAGAAAAAAATAATTAGTTGATATAGTAACTAAATTAGAAACCATTTTAAAAACTAAAAAAATTATTGGTTTCTAAATTTGTTTTTATTATTGATAAATAGTTTATAAATTAGTTGGTATCTAATTAGCTACTAAAATTTTTGTTACCAAATTTAGAATATAAATAATTGGTAGTGAAAACTTTGGTAGCTAATTAGATACCAATTTAAAAACTATTTATTAATAATATAAATTAATTTAGTAACCAATAATTTTTTTAGTCTTTAAAATTGTTTTTAGTTTAGTCACTATAGCAACTAATTATTTTTTGTCTTTAAAATTAGTTTTTATTTAATGATTTTCTTGTAGTGATGTATGTAAATTGATAAATTTTATGATAAATCAATAATTTATACACTTAATATTATTTCACATAATTATTATGAGTTAATTTAAATTCAATTATATATTTAAAACATATTATTCTGAATTATTATTATTATTAACAACTATATTTTTAATGTAAAAACAAATTGAAACGTAAAATACTGTGTAAATGTATATATTTACTGCATATAATTAAATATTATATTTAATATACATTTTTAACATAATTTTATTATATATATATATTAAATGTATGATTAATATATATTAAAGTTCAAATGATGAATAATTAATTGAAACCGATTTCTTGTGATATTACTATTATCCTTATCTTGCAAGATAATTTTTTGAAAATGGCCAAGGGTTACTAAATAAATAAATAAATAAATAAAAAGAGAGAAAAACCTTAAAAGAAAAGAAAAAGAAGGCTTAAAATTAGTCAAATATGACTCTCTCTTTTTTAGTCTGTTAATAAAATTATTAAAATTAATTTGTTCACATTTTTTAACTGTTCTTTTTTTAGTTTTTATAGTAAATCAGAGTTAGTTTAGTGTTAAAAATAAAAAAATATTAATTCATATAATTAAGGTAACACGATGTATTTTAAATTAGAATAATAATATTTTTTTGCTTAATTACGTAATTCACTTAAATAATTATTTTTATTTAATATAAATAAGATAATTATATGTATTATTAATAATTTTATTTTAAAATTTTATTTATAATAAATATAGTTATAAGTTACGCAGATAATTATAAAGTATTTTCTACATATTGATTTTAATATTGTAATTTCAAGAAATTGTATAATTTACTTTCTAATATCATAAATATAGCTTCTCAAATAACTAAAGTATAAACATTCATCAACTATTTTACTATACATATACATGACGACAATTTAGTTACCAAATTACCAACAAGAGGTTTATAAAATAAAATATTTTTAAATGGGATATATATATATATATATATAATATTCTAAATGTAAGTATAGAAGTGTTTCTTATAAGTTATAACTCTACTGTGAGTACTAAATATAATCACAAACCTAAACATATTATTAATCATTGTATAAAGATATGACCAAAGTAATTATGTATAATTCATTTCAAAACACGTAAGATCAACGAGGGAACTTTAATTTCTTAAATTTCAAGTGGATATATATAGATTGTACCAAAAATACTAAAGATCTATAAAAACATCATAAACAAATCAAAAGATGATTTAGTTAATAACTAATTTTTTTCAACTAATAAAGCGAATGAAGTTGTTAATTTTACTCATAAAATAAGTTAAAAGAAAATAAATTAAGAGGTAATAAAGTTTAAAAAAACTTATTTAAAATAAAATTATGTGAGAAATTATCCTACACCTCATTACCTTCAGATATGCAATATGCTTTGTTTATGAGAAAGATGAAAATTAGAGTGAAAAATTTGGTGGGAAATTAATCAGAAAGTTCTTGAATATATATGAATAAAATTAATTAAATAAAATATGTTTTTTATCAGTAAATAATTAATTAAATTAAATGAGATCATTTTAAGGTGTGTTTTGATTATTTTGTATATAAGGATTAAGATGCTCCTGAAGTGTCTGTATAAGGATTGGAACCTATGAGACTCGGACATTATCTTAAATAACGTGTCCGTGTCAGACACACGTATTAGATATCAACACTCGTAAGACACTTATTGGTGAAGTGTACCAAATTCAAAAAATATTTGTTGAATTTCTAACAATTCTACCACATCATTTTAAAAAAGAGAAATACATTAATTTTATAAAAAATCAAACTTATTGTATGATTTTTTATTACGATTATAAAAATAAGGAGCAAATCCTTCTAAACCAACCATGAAAAACATCTTTCTATCTTTCTGATAAAAAAAATATGGAACATACTTGTGCACATAAATTTTTATTGTCAATTTATAAATCATAAATTCATAATTATATAATATATAGATTTGTGTCCCCGTATCCTACATTTTAGAGATTATACGTATCTCCGTATATATATTTGTGTCGTATTAGTGTCTGTGTATGTAACACATAGGTTGAAACACCATTAATATGCCTCATTTTATTTTATTTATTCTTTGCTGATAAAAAAAATGAGTTATAGACTAACATGACTATTATATATTATTTTATATTTTTAGTACTGTTATAGAAAAACAATCATTACTTCTTTTTTTTATGTTTATACAATTTAAAACTAATAAAAAATAATGGTATTTATAATGTATTATTATTTTTTTCACTAATTATTCTTTACGTATAACCGATAAATATATAATATTTAAAGAAGCTAATTACCACTACAAACAAATAAATAGAAATCAATTTTAGAGACAAAAAATAATTACTTGCTATAGTGACTAAATTAGAAACCATTTTAAAGACTAAATTTTTTTTTGATTTTTAAATTAGTTTCTATTATTATTAAATGATTTATAAATTGGTATCTTATTAACCACCAAAGTTTTTGCTTTGCTACCAAATTTAGAATATAAATAATTGGTAGTTAAAACCTTGGTAGCTAATTAGATATAGCAATTTAGAAACCATTTAACAATATTAGAAACTAATTTAGAAACCATTTTTTTTTAGTTTTTAAAATAATATATAATTTAATTATTATAGCAAACTAATTATTTGTTGTCTTTAAAATTGGTTTCTATATCATGTATTTCTGGTAGTGTACTAAGCTAAAAAAAGAATTCAAATAATATATTAGAGATTAAAAAACTATACGTTATCAATTTTTTTACAAAAAAGTATTAAATATATAACTTGATTACACTTGAAAATAATGTAACTGTTGTATTTTGTAGGTTTAGTATTAAATGAATTACAGTAATATAAGAAATAAAAAAACACAAGCAAAAATAAATAAATAAATAAAATTTAAAGTAACAAAAAATTATAAAACTAAAACAAGAAATGTATAATAATGAACATGTCGCTTCATTTTAATTTGGTAATTATTCGATTTTTAATTGCTCACTTTTGATAAGGATACTATTAAGTATATTAGCCTTGCTCGATTAATAAAAATTTATTTTATTTATAAAACAATGAGTAATAATTTCATTATGGTAAAAAATAAAATTTCCAAAACATTTAATTCTGAGTAAATAATTTCCTTTTATTATTAAATATTAAATATAAACGGTTCTGAAACTTTGAATTTTGACAGAAATAATTCATTTATTATTATTATTATTATTATATCTATAACTATCAAATAAACATTCAATAAATTCATTATATTAATAAAAACTAATTAATGACAATATTCAAATCATTTTTGTTAATATTTTTATTTTATTTTAAAATATGTTCTATAAACTATTATAAAAAGTTTACATAAAAGTTTATTTACGAGTCAAAGAATATTAAAAATAATAAAATTTTATCATCTGTAAAGAGATTTAAAATTTAATAAATAAAAAGGTAAAAGTCCATATTTAAAAAAAAAAAATATGATTTGAAGTAGTGTTTCATAAAAGAAATCTACAAATTAGTAAAAAGAAATGTATCACACATTACTAATAATCAAACAATTTTTTCAACTATACAAAACGAAAAGTTGGAAGTTAACTTAATAAATCTCATGTTAAACATAACTAAATAATTTTTAAATTTTATATTAATAAATGTATGTTTATTATAAATTTCATGACAAAATGGATACTTTATATCTTAATTTATATACTTAATATTAATTAAAATAATTATTTAAATTAATTATATATTTAAGAAGTTATATTCTAAATTAATTTTTATTTATAATGTTAAATATTACTGTAAAACCTGATATTTAAAATAAGTTGGCATGAATCATAACATATATCATCACATAAAACATAATATTAAAAGAAAAAAACCACAAAGACTAAACCAAACTCTCTAAAGTAACCTAAACAAAACTATTACGAACGAAGATATATTTTTGATGAAATCATTGAAAAATAAAACATAACTTTTGCATTAATTATGTAACTATATTAATAAATATTTATTAGTTTATTACTTAATTATTAAATATTATATTTAATATATTTATTAATGTATGAACAGTGTATATTAAACTTCAATTAATAAATTATTAAAAATCTTACTGTTTTTAATATATCTATACAGGAAAAATAGGAAATAATTTATCACATTATTTTTGAAATATATGTTTACTTATTTTGAATCTACAAATGTTTATAAACAAAAGTTACTTTAGGAATATTATTAAAAAAAATTAATAAAAAAGATATCCCAGTTAATGGATTTAAATATAATATATTTTTTAACTATATTTGAAAAAAACATGCATAGTTGACACCATTATGAAACATTGATATTTTCGTTAAGATAACGCGTCAAAAACCATTAATAATCGATACAGGCGAATCATTATCATCAATGCTAAAGTAAATGTCATAAAAAAAAATGAAAAATACTAAAATCTTATGTAGAAACAAAAACTTCCGATAATCAAATTAATCAAATATAACTTAGGAAAGGTTAAACTTTTAAAAAAAAAGTGTACTGGTATGGCGAATCGACACCATGACGTGTCTCAGTCTCCCTGTCCGAGATGACCAAGACACACGCTGATGTGTTTCAGCCTGTCCGGCCAAGTCGGCCAAGATACCACGGACGGCAAAGCCGACCAACAAATATAATCATTAACGTTCAAACCAAGGTTAGTGAAGTTAAACTATCATTACGGATTAGGTAATGCAACCCTAAGTATGATCCATTTCACTGATCTGAGTGTCGATCTGTGTCCTATTTATTACTGTACACCTATCTGAGTGTCGATCACCCGCTTTACTGACTTGAGCGTGTGTCTTCTACAGGTACCCCCATTCAGTGCTCACCCAAGACCGAGAGTCAAAGAAGAGACACGAAGAAGAGAAGGATCTCAGCCAAACACCTACAATGACCGAAGTAAGAAGACAAAGACTTTAATAATTTTCTATATATTTTTTTATAAAAAAATAAAAAATAAATAAATAAAAGGTATTTCAGATACCCTCAATCCTTATGCAAAATATAAGTTTAAGTACGTTTTTGTCCGACCTCAATACACAAACAACTTAAAACTAACCTCTTTAACAAAACAAACAACTTAAAACTAACCTCTTTAACAAAACCTACATGATAAAGATGAAAATTAACATCATCAAAACCCCCACTATTCATCAGCTAAACTACCTAAAAAAATTTCACAGACTTCATCAGTTATATTCAACCATGTTATACATATTAAATATATTTATTGAGATAAATACATTAAAAAAATCACGAAATATATATACTTAATAATCATAAACTAGATTGATAATTTTGATCAACTATACATAAACCAAAATGTTCATTGAACTTTATGAAGTAGATATACATGATTCACCAGTAATAATTAGATAGATGCAACTAAGAAAATTACCTTGATCACTGTGAATGAAGATTATACATAATTAATAAATTAGTGAAAGCATTGATGAAATTAAAAAAGTGATTAATGAGGTTGTGTATATAAACTGAAAAGGAAGAGATGCAGCATTTCATCTTATTGCAGTGTGAAGAAGACAACATGGCCACAACCCCCAAATCACAATGCATTTGTTTTTTTGCCCTAATTCTGTTAGGAATAATCTTTGATCTGTTCATCTTCTCCGAAGCCACAACTCTCGAACTCATTCACACTGATTCCCCTCTCTCTCCCTTCTACGACGCTTCACTCACCAACTCCGATCGCTTGCGCAGTGCTTTTCAAAGCTCGTTGAAGCGCGTGAAACGTTTCAGAGTCCCTGTTGCTAACCTTAACCATGGCAGCACACAGTCTCCTATGACAACCGACATTGCATCATACTTAATGAAATTCTCCATCGGAACTCCACCGGTTGAAGCTTTCGGCATAGCTGACACCGGCAGTGACCTCATATGGACGCAGTGCCTCCCATGCAAACAGTGCTACAACCAAACTGCTCCTCTCTTTGACCCTTCCTATTCCAAATCATACACCAACTTGCCATGCAATTCCTCGTTCTGCAGCCCAAGATCTATAAATCATCCAGAATGTGACCAGAATGGGTCGTGTGTGTATCATTATTCTTACTATGATCATTCTCACACCGGGGGAAACCTTGCCACTGAAACCCTAACCATAGGCGAGGAAAACCCTATTACTTTTCCCAACACTGTGTTTGGGTGTGCACACGACAGTGGTGGCACGTTCAATCCCATGGCGACAGGAATCATTGGTCTTGGTCGTGGCAACCTTTCGCTGCTTTCTCAACTTGGTATCAGAAAGTTATCTTATTGTCTTGCTCCCAACAACATGAACTCCACCAGCAAGATTGTGTTCGGTGAAGATGCTGTGGTTTCTGGTGCTGAAGTGGTGAGCACTCCTTTTAGGGTGGATTTTGCTCCTGAGTACATAATCACGTTGGAGGGTTTGAGTGTGGAGGGAGATAGGGTTGAGTTTGAGTCTGCAAGCAATGTGAGTGAGGGAAACATGGCCATTGATTCTGGAACAACGCTTACTTTACTGCCACAAGCCATTTATGATGGTTTGGTGGGTGCTTTGGACAGGAGAATAAAGGCTCCAAAGGGGAAGGACCCAGATGGTGTTCTTGGTCATTGTTATGAATTTGCTGACCAGAACGTGTCGTTTCCCATAATCACAGCACATTTCAAGGGAGCAGATGTGCAGTTGATGGGGATTAATACGTTCTATTGGGTGAGTGAGAAAGTGGTGTGTTTGTCCATGATTCCTAGTAAAGTTGGTTTCTTTGGGAACATTGCTCAGACGAATTTCTGGATTGGATATGATCTTGATGCTGCTACTGTCTCCTTTAAGGCGGCTAATTGTTCCCTATGATTTCTCTATTTGTTATATCTTTTATGTCAAACTTTCTCTAAATTATTATTGGATCACCAACAAATTTCTCAATCAAATATCTTTTATTATGATTTTTTATTATGATTGATGTTTTGATCATCTGATTTGTTTTTTTTTTCGATTTAGTCTACTTGCGGTTGTTGTTGTCTGGTATGGTGAGTTGAGTAGGTATTTAAAAGGTTTCGAATAGTTTAGTTATCGTAATGTTTTCTATATGGATCTGTTTGAAGCGGTTTTGATGTATATATTGTTTATTGTTGATAAAAAAAATAGTATTTTGAACTTTTTATTTCATTGGATGACTCCACCAAATTGCAATTTCAACTCACACTCATCTAGTCTAACCAAGATTATAATCAAGATGTGCAATGTTGGGTTTGAATGAGGCAACAAATAATTATAAAAGATTTCACTGATTTAGTTAAACTTCAACTTTTCTTCACCATTGGTTGCTTGAAATAAAACTCCAATGCCATTAAAATTTAATTAATTTCACGCGGTTTGATTTCACATTACATTAATGAATAATTTATCTGCTCGCATCAGTTATCTATTACATAATTTACTATAAATTTACAATTATTTAAGATTTTAATTGTAAACAAATTTAATTACAAAATTAAATTTAATGACTACAAGAAAATCATCAAATAGAAATCAAATTTTAGAGAACAAAATAATTAGTTGCAATAGTAACTAAATTAGAGACCATTTTGAAAATTAAAAAAAAAATAGTTTCTAAATTATTTTATATTATTGTAAAATAGTTTCTAAATTGATATCTAATGCTATTAAGGTTTTAACTACCAATTTATTTAAATTTTAAATTTGGTAACAAAAACCGTAACGGTTAATTAGATACTAATTTAAAAATCATTTAACAATAATAAAAACTATACTACCAAGATCAAGAGGTATAACCGAGAGAATATACCGAAAAATTATACCGAGAACTATATATAAAAGATAAAATAAATATATATATATATATATATATATATATATAATCATGTAGCAAGAAAATTAATTAAACTTGTTAAAAAAACATCTATAACCGAAAGAAACTTAAGCTAGGAAAACAATTAACGTATAAATATGTTAAATAAAGAAATATAATATAAAATATAAACAAATATAACAATTAACATGTACTTATTATATATGTATTATATATAAAAAAAATTAAATTGATATTAGCTGGCAGTAAGATGTATGTAAAAGAAGAGGACCAAATTATTTCCGAAATTTTAATTTTTATACATAATAAAATATTGGTCGTTAATTAGACATCAATTTAAAAATTATATAATAATAACAAAAATTAATTAAAAATTAAATTTTTTTTAATTTTTAAAATATTTTTAATTTAATTATTATAATAATTAATTATGTTTGATCTCTAAAATTTGATTTTTATTTCATGATTTTTTTTAATTTATTTATCAATAATAAAAATTAATTTATAAATTAATAATTTTTTTAGTTTCTAAAATTGTCTCAATTTTAAATTTAAGTATTATTTTTATATTGCTTAAGTTTAATAAACTTGTAAAAAGAAAATAGATGAAGCTTGTATAAACTAAAACTTCATGATTTTGTTGTTATTAATTATTGTTGTTGAACATTATTGTCAGAATTTTTTTTGAATTTTGTTAACTAATTTATTTTTTATCTCTAATTACGTGTTTTTTAAAAATGATCAAACATCTATCAGTAGTTAAATGAAACAAATACATTTTATTAACAAAAATATTCGTAGGTAATTTTCAAAGATATATCTGTCATCCATTGCACCAAAATATCCATTTATGTAACTTCCGATTATTACATATCCGTTGATAGTTTCCAACATATCAATATATATTTTTACAATGTTTCCTACAAATTATCCAGTAATTCGTGATCAACATAAGTTTCATTTATAATATTTATTGACAAGACATTTATGGATGGGTTTTTAGTCATTGATAATCCGTTGAAAAAATATACTTATTGATAATTTTTTCTTATTATTAACAGATTCAATTGTCAATTTTTTTTATATTAATATAAAAATAGTGTGTGGGTCGAGAAAAGCAGTTATTGAAGATGATGTAAATGAAATATAAAAGAGTGAGAACAAATATAAGTGAAGAAACCTTTTGAGACATTTACTAATAATGTTTTAGTATTTTTGAGGCATTTTTATATATTTTAGGCTTTGTTTATATTTTAGGTTTAGGGTTAATACAATTTTTATTTTTTTTAAAAATTTTATAAAATTTGTTAAATCAATAATTCAATTAATTATTTCAATTTTTCTTTTAAAAAGTAATAATTATAACTTTAAAATAATTTTTTTACTTAATATCAAAATTGTGTCATATTAATACTACTTCACTGTATCGAAATAGTTCGACATAGTAAAAATTATATTATCATAACACGACTTTTTAATATTAAATTCGTGACAATTAATCTCACTCGTTAAAGATTTAACTTGTCTAGTGGGAAATTCGTCTAAAGCTTCAATGAAGAATGATATATTGGATTTCAACGTGATTAAGTTTTTTGGTATTAAGACTCGTAGTGGGAAAGTTCTTCATCCTCTTCCAGTTAGATGAGAATTTCCTTCACTAGGCTGGGTTAAAATTAACACTAATGGGGCTGCTAGGGGGTATCCTGGTCTTGCTATTTGTGGAAGTATTTTTCGTGGGAGTATGAGAGAATTTATTGGTGCTTTTTCAGGGTTTCTTGAAGTTCAGACTGCTTTGGTTGCTGAGTTTTATGGAGTTATACATGTTATGGAGGAAACTCAAAAGATGGGACTTACTAATGTTTGGCTTGAATGTGATTCTGTCTTGGTTTGTGCTGCATTTACTGCTATGATTAATGTTTCGTGGATGTTTCGTAATCGATGAAATACTTGTCTTAATTTCTGTAGGACAATCAGGTTTAGGGTTACTCATATTTTTCGTGAGGAAAATGCATGTGCTGATAAGTTGGCTAATTTAGGGTTCAGAGAATCATTTCATTGGTATAATAGACTTCCATCTAGCCTGTTCTTAGAATTCTTTATGAATAGGTATAGTCTACCTATGTATCGTTTTTGTTAACATGTGGGTTTTGGTCTAGTCCCCCCATATTTTTGTATTTTCTTTCTTTTTCCTTTTTTTAATAATACTTTTTTCATGTGATGGCAGATGATTGTTGTTACCTGAGGTGTCAGCCTAGCTGAGATGTCAGCCTAGCTGAGATGTCAGCCTAGCTGAGATGTCAAGTTGCATAGTGATACCTAACATGAAAACTTTCATTAAAAAAAAAAAAAGTGACCATTAGTCTCAGTCATTAAATTTATAAAGTTTGGTAAAAAAAAATTAACCAGATTGATAAAATAAACCCGTAGATATGTGTACTCAATTTTATATTCAATTCTCGTGATAGAAATTCGATGGTATATTTCTAAGCAAAGGCAGCAACACATGGTTTGGCTATCTTGAATATGTTGAAAAGAAAATGGTGGGAATAGGCCAAACTTTTGCTTTCAAATCACGTAAGCGTCAAACAGATTATAAAAGTCAAATTCTACATCTTCAAACCATTCATCCTCCTTATTTAGCTCTACTATTATTTCGTTTCTTAAGAGACCTCATTAAACTTCCACTTTCTGTAAATCCTATTTTAAAATTATATATATGTATATGTATGATAATGCTAAACCTAAACAATAATTATTGTGTGTATGAGTAAAGACATTTTAAAAATAATAATGTCAAAAATATTTAACAACTCATTGTGATTGTGATTGAGTTTCTCTCTCCATAATAAAAAGAAGAAAACTTAAGCAGGAATTCAGGATATTAATGATTCTTAATGTGAAGTTGGAGAAGGCCTAATTGTGGGTGCTTTTTAATACAGTTTCATATATTTTTCAAATACTTTCCAAATTGAAATCACATGAATCCGCTTTATAGGCTCAAAGAAAGGCGTGAGGAACGCAGTGTTGGAAAACTCAAACTTCACCCACTTGCTTCAGTGCGTGTCTACCTCCCCAATGGACCCCCTCATAGTCCTCTTCCCTTTCCCTTCACATTCATCACAAACATCAAAATTCACATAATTCCAACTACACCATCTCTATGCCCATATCCTCAGAACTCCCTGAGGAAATGGCCATCACCACCAAGTTCAGAAAACCCACTTCACCTTCAAACTTTTACTTCTGCACCACTCTTTTCTTCGTTGTCCTCTTCACTATACCTGTTCTTTTCCTCCTCCATACCCCAACCACCACCTCCATATGCACCACCCTTGCTTCCTCCCAAAATCAAACTTGGTCAGGTGATCTTCAGTTGGCTCAATTTGCATGGAACCACCTCTCCTTTTTTGAGCACAAGACACCACCCTTTGCCCTCAAAATTGCTGTCTTCTCCAGGAAGTGGCCTATTGGCACAACCCCTGGTGGCATGGAGCGCCATGCTCACACCCTTCACACTGCTTTAGCACGCCTTGGCCATCAGATTCATGTCTTTACATCTCCACCCCAAGATGAAAGCACTTCAGTCTCATCCTCTGAGGTGAACAAAAACAGCCATCAAGAAGGTGCACCTTCTTCCCCTTACATTCATTTCCATGAAGGTGAGCCTGGCAGGTGGCGCTATAACAAGGCATGGGAGCAATTTGTGGAAGAAAACCGCAGAGAACCGTTTGATGTTGTGCACTCAGAAAGTGTGGCACTTCCTCATTGGCTAGCACGAAACATGTCAAACCTTGCAGTGTCTTGGCATGGCATAGCCCTGGAGAGCTTGCAATCAAGCATTTTCCAGGACTTGGCTCGCCAGCCAGATGAGCCCATGTCCCCTCTTTTCAACCAAAGCATACAGGGTGTTGTGCCAAAGGTGCTGAATGAGATAAGGTTCTTCAGGAACTATGCGCATCATGTTGCTATCAGTGATAGCTGTGGTGAGATGCTGAGGGATGTGTACCAAATTCCTAACAGAAGAGTTCACGTAATACTAAATGGTGTTGATGAGGATGAGTTTGGAGAAGATGCAGAATTGGGAAGGGAATTCAGAAGAAAAATTGGCATTCCAGGGAATGCAAGTTTGGTGCTTGGTGTTGCTGGAAGATTGGTGAAGGACAAAGGCCATCCTCTGCTTCATGAAGCTTACTCAAGGCTTATAACCAAGTACCCTAATGTGTACTTGATTGTTGCTGGTTCTGGACCATGGGAGAACAGGTACAGGGATTTGGGGAGTCAGGTTCTTGTGCTGGGATCGATGAGTCCTTCCATGTTAAGAGGGTTCTACAATGCAATTGACATTTTTGTGAATCCCACACTCAGACCACAAGGGCTTGACCTTACATTGATGGAGGCAATGATGAGTGGGAAACCTCTTTTGGCATCAAGATTTCCAAGCATTAAAGGGACTATTGTGGTTGATGATGAATATGGTTACATGTTTTCCCCTAATGTGGAGTCCCTCTTGGAGGCACTGGAAGCAGTGGTAAAGGAAGGATCGCAGAGGCTAGCAGTGAGGGGCAAGGCATGTCGGGAATATGCTGCCAAAATGTTTACAGCAAGAAAGATGGCATTAGCATATGAGAGGTTATTCTTGTGTATAAAAAACCACACCTTCTGTACCTATCCTTGAAGCTTACACATTTCTTTCTTACATTATTTTTCTTCTGTTCATTATGACAAAATTATATTCAAATTTTTAAGTAATTATCAGATTTAGTTTTGAAATTATTATAATTTCTTGAGTTACTTTCGCACGTTATGGCTACCGTCGTCTTGGTCATGAATGGGCATATCATACATAAAGCCGTGTTTAAGTAAAAGTTGTAACAAAATATGTACTGATCGACGTGCAAATTGAGTCTCGTTAAATGTGGATAAATGGATGATCATTCACTGATACTTAAAAGTGACAGATACTTCGTCTCTTTTGTCTCAACACAGAACAGACCAATGATTCAGAACATAATAAAGATGACCAAATGAAGTATTGCTTGAAGAGTAATCAGAATTTAAAAGTCAAAATCTGCCTCCACATTAGTGAGTGATCAGAATTCTCATACAGAACCTGGGAAAAGCAAAGAGTCTCACTCAAGGTCATACAGTTGGATGAAGCTTGCTTCTTGTGATTCCCATTATACAAAATTGAACTCTCTGATGTCTGTTTTTTTCTCTGGCAATGGAAGAACTGAAGAAAAAGAAAACAAGAGGTTTAAAGTAACTTGGGCACTAGAGCCACGTATTCATTGGAAAGAGTTTAAAGCATTAACTAACTATAGTTTTTAAAATGTCCTGTCTAATTTGTTGAAAGAACTCATTTTCAAAGTAACTAAAAAGTGTATGGGAGCAGCCTCTTTGGATCCAACATGCATCAAACTCGGCTAAAGCATAGCTCCTGCTTCTACAGATGAACTGTCAGGTTGAACATCAAACTTATAGGAGCTATTTGCTGACTGTGAGCCAAATCACGGCTGCAAAACAATGTCGCTCTGTTTCAATGATTCATAGTTCCTCAGACCACTACTCCCCGTCTTTTCTCATTTTTGTGCACTGTGAAAGAGTTAAGCAAAATCTTTATCCTCTTTGTTCTAAATCTACAACTCTCTTCGAAGATATGACAATACATACATGTGTTCCTCAAGAATAGCTATAGCTTTGCTTCTCTAATCTCAACCTCCAAAGGCATATTCATCCTGATACAATTAAGTTTCCGCTACTGTACAAGTGAACCACACAAAGATCTTCATGGCCCATCAATAACAAAAATTAAGACACAATTGATTGTGTTGACATACGGTGTTTCTCAAAATGATCATATGCATGCTTGGTTCTTAAGAATAATAGGATGCTTGATGCTAGTCCAAGGACAGATATGCATCCCCACCAGACAAATGTCCAGAAGTAACACTCCCTTCCCATGCACACTACCGAGTCAGACACTAACAAGTTTCCTGGTGTTGAGTGAGAACTAGCATCATAAACCAGTGCAGCGAGAAAGCCATAGAGAAGAGAACCAATAGGTATATTTGTTATGAGGATGTTGTGGTTGACACCCACACTATTAGGTCCAAACAGCTCAGATGTAACTGACACAGCAGCTGCGAATATAAAACCAGAGCTCAATCCAATCAGTGCGGTGCCTGTCTGCAGTGCCAGAAGACTGTCTGATGCAGCAAGGAGGAAGAACGCAACTGGGGTTGGTATAAGTGCAATTGAAAGCCAACCAGTCCTTGCAAAGTAGAGCTTACTGCAATACAGAAGATACAATCATCATAATTGCTACCAATTCAAGACAAAGGCAAAAAAAGTAATATTTTGCTATAGAAAGCTCCAGAAGTATAATATATTAGCAGATTGAAGAGAATACTTACTTCCGAATATAGTCTGGTCCAGCTGAAAGCAGGCGACCAAAAAAGGAAAAGGATGCATAGAGCGTGACAAGCGTAGAAGTATTTGAGCTCTGGCCCAGAGACTGGGCAATCTGTCCAAGATTATTGCTATAGACTAGACCAAGTGTACCTCCACAGAAGTATGTAAGATAGTATAGCCAAAAATCCAATCTGCGAACAACTACTGCCACTGGGTGCTCTTCTCCTAGCACTGCCAACTGATCCTGGCCAATTACCCTCTCGCAACCTACATCACTCTCTTTTGCGTTCTGACTGCCGTACATGTATCCATTGTCACTTAGCAGGTCGTAAGTGTCTCCATTGCCAAAAATACCACTGTGGCGGCTATGGAGTTCTTTATGCATCTCGAGATCATCATCATGAACAAGAATGAAGCTGGAGCTTTCCATCCGAAAGCTGGAATGGATGGTCTGCCGAAACCAAGCCCGAGCATATATAATGCCAGGAATACATAATGGGAATATGAGGAGGATAATAGCTCCACCAAAACAAAGCCGAGCAGAAGTCACACCAGAACTGGAAGAGCCAAACAGGAGAAGATAAAGACCAGTTAAAAGGGCCAGGAAGTTCAATATTAGAAATATAACTGAGTCCCGGTTTACGGCATCAGGAGGGAGAGGGTCTAAAGTCGGTTGCCGAAGAATAGGAACAAGTGCTGCAATGCATATAAGAAGGGGAACGACAGCATTCAAAAGCAGATAAATTGCATTGGAGGAAGGGTCAATAGAATTGGCAGCAAGGGTGTAGAGTGCTGCACTAACGCCATTGAAACTCACAGTGAGCGATAGGGCAAGGGCTCGGTTAACTGGGAAATTCCTAATGCAGAGAACAAAACATACTGTGTTGAACCAACAGATGCTACAGCCACCTAAAAGGCACAAAAGAAAGACCTGACAATAAAAATTAAAGGTTAGTCAACTAGCAATGAGCAAATTTTCTGTATATTAATTACAGTTCAGTGATATTTAAGAGCTTATCGGCCTCGGTTTAATCACCATATGTAATCATAGAATGACTGAATCTCACCGTTTACATGTGTTCTTTTAAACTACGGCACTTTTATTATATGAAATACAGCACATCGTTGCAGATGCAGAGAAATTATGGAAGTATATTTTTTTTATTTAGTATGAGACTGAAATACTTCCAGCTTAAATCAGATAACTAATCAACTGTTTGTAGTTTTATAAGGAATACCATGTGAGATTAATGACAAAGAGACAAAGACCCGTCCTACAACTGAATTATCACCTCGCCACATGCAACATGTTGGAGCATAGATCTCAGAATGGTGAATAAGCAAATTTGAATTCAATCATAGTCTCATGCAATTTTTGTTCTTTTTTATTTTGCCAAAGGCTTGCAATGAAGGTCAAAGGAGTCTGGTTTTTATTTACGCCAATACATTTTGCAATCAGCAAAAGGAGCATATTGAAGACATGTATCAATCAATCCATTAAAAATTTGAAAACATTGAGGAATAAGAAATATAGTCCAAATATATTCGTCATCAGTCGGGTCTTTTCTGGTGAAGGTTGATAACAGAAGTACTATCTGTGTCTCCGTATGTTGCGTCACAATCATCTGTAGCTATCAAGAACATTCATTACATGAATCAGTTAGCCGTTTTAACTAGTTATTTTTTCAAATGTAAGGTGTGAAGCGGAAACCTTTACTAAGGAAAATTACACATATTACTGAAATAAAAATTGTGCAGAATTTGAACTGTAGAACATGGATGCTCTATTGTTTAAAAGAACTATTTTATTATTGTAGAACCATGAATATAGTTGAGATAGGACTACAACCAATGAAAACCGCAAACTGTATAATATTACTATAGTAATTAATATAATTTCATCCCTTTCAAACTGAAAAACCTGACGATAACAGTTTCCAATATATATGCCGGAGATACAATATTTTGTTAAACAATGACTTAATAGCTTCATATAAAATTTTGATGTTATTATTTACTCTATTTTATAATTTTAATTTTAATTAATCTAAATCTTCTATGCCCAAGATACAACATTTTGTTAAACAATAACTTCCTAGCTTCAGATCAAAATTTTGATATTATTATTTACGTACATAACAATTTATCTAATTATATTTTATAATAAATAATTGATTTTATCAATTTTCACATATTATAACAATATGCTAATTGTGACTATAAAATAATTCAAATTTACCAAACTACCATAGTTTTATTCAAAATAAAATAATTCATATTTGCCATGATTTTATGCAAAATAGTAGGTCAATCGGATACGGGTAATAGGTATTCACTATTCGTCCGTATAAAAAAAAACATCTTATTACATATTCTCTTGAAAAACATTCATGAATATTTATAAAAAAATTAAACTTTAAATAAACTATTTAAAAATGATTTTTTTTAAATATATTCAAATAAAAAAAATTCTTTTAAAATATAATCCACGTAAAAGTGCATAATAAAATTTAATACAAATAATTTTTTTAAAAAAAAAATAAAAATAATCGGTTACACTAGAAAGTATAAAATAAATAACTTTTTTTTATTAACATAAATTTATAAAATCAACTTTAAATATTATTATTAACGTTTTTTTTCATCATCTTCACTTTAGTGACTTAATTTAAAAAAGAAATGTTCAAAACAAAAAATATTAACCACATAGAGAACAAATTTCATAACTCATGCATATATATATATATATATATATATATATATATATTGATTAAAAATATTTATCTCATGCATATTTTGTAATCACGTCATTTTGTTACCAATGGCAAAATATAAAAGAAAAATTAAGCAACGAAACTATAATTGAATGGTAAAAAGTGTAATTATACTTAAATACTATAAAATCATATTAACAAATATCTATATATCAACGTTACGTTGTTAATATGTATGTAGACAACAAATTTATTACTGATTTTTATGATAAAATATACTAAGGAGCATGACGCATGACTTCTGATATACATCCACAGTATATAACCATTAAACTAAATATAGAATGCGTGAAAGAAAATTTGTTAAAAGCGTACTAATGTCATACTTTATTTTTTCTGTTTTCAGTGACAATAAAACAAAACCAACATTACCAGCAGCCAACCATGAATAATTACTATTGAAAGAAGTCAGAAATAAATATTAATTAAATTAATAACCACTCACTCCATAAATGAATAATAAAGGAAAATGGACGTCACTGAAAGAAGAAAAAAAAGGTAAAAGCGAATGAATAAAAAATTACCAGAAAATAAGGCAAATCGAGGACTCCGGTGAGGAGGAGCCACTGGAGGCCGTAGCCGAAGAATCCCATGGAAGCGGCGATGAACAGGACGAGCGACAGGGGAAGGTGCATGAGCGCGATGCCGGAGGACCAGCCGAAAACCTTCCCCATGTCGTTGGCGGTGGCGAGGTAGTTCAATTGCACCTGCGAGACGTTGAGCGCGGATTTGAGTGAGGAGGAGTACTGTGAGAAATTGAAATTGGTGCCGGTGAAGGCCTGAATCCAAATCGTCGCGACTAGGATCATCCATTTCCGCGATTGCCCCGCCATGAGAGCGAACAGTCGCGGCCTACGACGCGGCGATTCTGAGCCTGCTGCTGAGTTTCGCGATTCCGAAGCGAATCTGCGCCTCTCACTGTCCCTGCGTGGCCTCATGCTGAATGCGTGATGTGCGCCTTATATATAAATATGAGGAAAAGTGAGATTTCAAAGCGTCTGAGGGAGAAATGTGCGTGTCTCTTTTCGCATCTCTTGTCTCTTCCATTTTCATTCTTCTGCCATTTGCCTCTTTTTAAATTCTTTGAAACTCATTCAAATAATATCATAAAAAAAATTATTAATTAATTAATCTCTACAATTTAAATTAATTGACAATTTTGCAATGTTAATTTTTAGCATGATCACACCTAATACCAAATCAACTAAACCTAATGTTAATAAACGACACAAGAATGAATTTCATTTAGATGTCTTCATAAAAAAAGACCTTCAAGATTAAAAAATTATGTGGAAGCAACATTTTATTTTTAAGTCAAACTAAATTAATTAATTTCTTGACCTGGATCATACAATCAAATATTAAATAAAGTGCATGTTTCCTCCACTAGAATTAGTGAAAACTAGTAAATAATTAATCACCATATTAACTAAATTATATACTATTTTAGTTATTAATATTTTATATTTTAAATTATTTTAATTAGTCTTTTATAGACTGATTTAAAATCTAAATATTAGTAGATAATAGTTAGATATCAATTTAAAAATTGTTTTATAAATTTTTATTAATAATAAAAATTATTTCAGATACCAATTATTTTTTCAGTGTATAAAATAAGTGGCATAGTGATACCTAATATGAAAGCTTTTATTTAAAAAAAATGGTTTTTAATTTATTTTAATAGTAACTAATTATTTGGGTTTCTAAAATTGGTTAAAATTGATAATTATACTGTATAGTAGGTATTAGTCCATTTCTTTTATTGTTTATTGTTTATAGTTTGAGAAGAAAACTGTCATTTTTATTATATAATTAGATAGTATATAGTTAAGTTATTATATATTAATATCTAATTATGTTTACTTCTCTACTAATTTCATTATAAAGAAGGAGAAAATACAATAATATATATGATGATCAACACGGTTGTTAACATGGTTTATTTATTTCTTAACCAAATTTATAGTAGAGTTTGATAAGCAAAAGCTCAGAAAATGATGTTTTTTTTAGCAGGGACATGACAGAAAAGCTTTGAACTAAATTCTGAATATATAATCTGCATATAAAAAATAGTTATTACTTTTAAAGATAGAGTTTAATTTAAATGTCAAATATTCTATATAAATATGGAAAATGAATTCATTCACAGATATAACCTTGTTACTACATTATATTATTGAATAGAATGGCGTAATAAATTAGTCAAATTTCATAGCATGGTTGTGCGAAAATATTTAAAAATATTGATGATTTCTGAAAATTTCATAATTTTTCATTTATTTTCTTTTTCATACAATTTTCCCATAAACTATTTTCACTAATTTTATGATTTCAATTGATTGGGTCATCTGAGATTATTTTATAGAGAATAATTTCAAAAGGTTCACTGGTTATATTGGACAATCGTGTTGTACCAATTGTCTTATTGTTGGATATGATGATGCTTAGGTTAGGTGGCTAATCAATTATTATTAGACTTAATTATAAAATATGTTATTATTTTATTAATTTACCTTAAGAATATATCATTTTTAATTACGTATCGAGAGATAAAAAGACAAAAAGAGGGTGGCTTTTGGTGTGAAAAGAAAATAAGTCATTAAAAAAGAAAAAAAATAATAATAACCAGGGTGTCTTTGAAAAGCTAACTTAGGAGAATATGTTCTATATCAATTATTTCATGTATTTATTTTTTTTCTATTGTCTAGCTAGATATCTTTTGGAGTTTTTTTTGTTGTTATCTAGGTTTCTAAGTTTTTTATTTATATGGAAGTTTTCCTTCATGAAAATGCATCATATTGTTTTATCTATTATTATTCTCTAAAAAAAAATTATTAAGAATTAATTTTAGAAATAAAAAATAATTAATTATCCTGTGACTAAATTATAGATATTTTAAAGACTACAAAAATATTAATTTCTAAATTAGTTTATATTATTCATAAATAATTTTTAAATTGATATTTAATTAGCTATTAATATTTTAACTATATATAATAATTAATTATTTTTTATTAAACACTTTGGTTTGTTCTCTGAATATCGGAGATGATGATGGTATTCGAAACATTATCAAATTGGAATCTATTAATTATTTAATGTGAAAATTTGAATTGAAAAAATAAAGACATATATGATCTTATTAAAGAAAAAGCCATTAAACAAGCAAATAAATGGAGAAGATTCATATTTTTGTATTTTCTTACTTTTTTTTTTAATAATATTTTTTTCATGTGATGACAGATGATTATTGTTACTTAAGGTATCAACCTAGCTGAGATGTCAAGTTGCATATTGATGCCTAACAAGAAAATTTGTATAAAAAAATAAAAAGACTATTAAATTGATTTTACTTGTTTTCTTTCACTTGTAAAGATATTTATGCTATAAAGGTGTCGTTGTTATGAAAGTTTTGAAAATGTTACTATTACAAAAGTGGTGTTGTATCATAATGATTTAGTTCAACTCAAAGTGCTACAATGATACAATGATGCTGCAATGGTGTTGTGATGATTCTATTATTGTGAAGGTTGAAGAAAGTTTTCTTATTATGATATATAACGTAATAATAGATTATGTTATATAGTATAATTAATTTTGATTATGTCATGCAATATATATTAATAATATTAAAATATTTTAAAAGTAATAACGATAACAAGTAATTTAAAATAATAAATAAAAACAATTAAAAATCTATATCATTATATAGTGATGATATATCATTTGTTTTTTAGTCATCTTTTAATTGAATCATTTTACCCTTTAATAAATAATTTTGTTTATTTAATTAATAAAATCGTTAATCGAGTTATTGATTGTACACCTACATATTTTTTAATTATTTAAATGAAAATGAGAACTTTTATTTATTTATAATTATTCATTTTTATTGCTAATACATTTATATTATTGACGAAAACATTGATTAAAGGGTTGATGTTGATGGTAGATGACAAATAAAAAGTTGATGTTGATGGTAGATGACAATTAAAAAGTTGATGGGTGTATTATAAGTGATGAAAAATTTCATATATATATATATGTTAATTTGAAAAATGAGTTTTATCATGTTAATGACATCCTAGTAATATTTACTTATTTAAATCCTTAAGGTGAAACTTCAACTGCAATTTCATCAATTTTTAAATATTTATTATAAAAAATTATTAAGATAATTTTGTATTTAATGATTATATTTTATATGGAAGTATAAAGATTAAGAAAAACTATACGAAGAATAAAATATTTTTTAAAAAACCAAAGAAAAATAATGAATATTAAAATTAAGAAATATATATTTGTTAGAACTGCACAAATCTTTAAAATGTTCTAAATTAAAAATTATTTCTTAAATACTTTACACTAATTATAAATTGATCTTTAATTATTTTTTATTATTTGTAACTTAATTTTATGGTTAGGTCGAATTTAAGTTAAGTTTCACTCAACACAAACTTACATGATTTGAACCAAATTAAACTAGATCTTACCGACTTAGATCAAATTTGACCTATGATCAACATGATTCAGCTTGACTTTAGCTCGGATCAACTTGATATGATTGTGGTTTGACCTAACTTTTGAATTTCACCACATCTATATTGAAATAAGTTTGAATTTATATATTTTTTATTTTGAGTTCCTAAATATTAAAGCAATTAATTCATTTTTTTTCATATGTGTATAAGTAACTTGTTTTAATTCTTAGTTTTAAAGAATATTTTGTACTTTAAAAATATTTATAAATTGACTTTGATACGTAAATCTTTTATGAGTATTTTAGTCCATAAACCTTTTTTTATATAGACTTTTTAATCTTGGAAGTTGTTGCTTTGTCCCATAAAGACGAGGACCAAAGTAGTAGGTTGGACTAAATTGACAATTTTGAGCATCTCAAATTCATGAAATTCCAATTACTTGGTGATATAAGACCTAAGTTGAGACAAGTTTGCATTATCTCTTTCATATGTTGTGTTTGTTTAAATAAAATTATTGTTTACAAAAATATCCTTAATTTTATTTGTAATTACCTTATTGATTTTGCTAATTTATGAAGAAAGTGAGATTTTTTTTTTCAAAGTTGTACTTAATTTTATTTGAAGCTAATCAATTTCATTTGTAATTACCTTATTGATTTTACCATTAATGATGTGCATGGTTAAATTGAGTGGGAGAATTGTCGAGGCAAGTCTTCATAAATATAAGGTGCATATATGCACAGTTAGTTGATTGTGTACCTTTTTTTAGAATTAATGCAATTTTACTATCTAATGAAATTAATTTCTAATTACAGCAATTCAAAAATTCATATACAAAATTAAACTGGGTATTATACCAATTTAAAAATTGTAACCTATTTTTATTATTAAAAACTATATGTATTTCATAACTACATGCAAATTAATGGTATGTCATAATTCTATTATTTTCAACAGGAGTGTGACTGACGCGCCTGAAATTTGTACCCTGATGCAAACAAAGGTTTGATCTTGGATTTCTGCAAAATCTCGCACTACTTCGGTTTCCTTTTCTAGTTGGTGTTTGGAACATTTGGAATGTATGCGTTTGGTTATTTGATGGTTTTTAGGTTCTTAGAGTAGACTGTGTTTTTGCTTGTTTGGTTTGGAGAGTACTGTTAGACGTTGGATTATGTATTTATTGTATAAGGGAGGGTTGATCCACCCCTGAAGTGATTCACATTTATATATCTGTTATTGTTGATAAAAAAAGGATGCACTAGTCAATATGGTAGAAAATTACTATTCTATTTCATTGCTGATTTAATCCGATCTTAAAATTTTTGTAGGGATATCGTGTGCGGAAGCGTGATAATTTCAACCAAAGATTATGAGAAATTAAAGTAACAAGTAAAGTGAGAATGATACCAGAATTTTCAGGTGGAAAACCCCTTTAAATAGAGGTAAAAAACCACCGGCGAGAGAGCCAAAACTTTCACTATAATGATATTGGGAGTACAATGAATTTCTCTCAGACTAATAGATAAATAGCCCTAAAAAAAATCCTCTCTATATGGGTTAAACACTTACACCCAAGAACAAAAATAGAGAGTATATGAAAAGAGAGAGGAAGCAAGTGTGTGTTGCTTGTTTGTAGTGTGTTACATTGCTGGAAGGAAGCCACTATATATAGTGGTTCTAGGAGACAACAATAATAAATACAATTAATGGTAATTAACCTCCCATTGATGACAATTGATTGTGGCAATTAATCTCCCATTGATTGCAATTGATTGCGGCAATTAATCTCCCATTGATTGCAATTGATTGCGACAATTAACCTCCCAATTATGACAAGAAAACGGAAAGGTGAGTCATAAACCCACAAATCTCCACCTTGACTTGCCTTTGACTGGAACACTCTCTCGCCATGAAGCCTTGATTAAGTATGGATAATACCAGCTAAGTTCAGGCAATGATCGAACTTAGCCAATGGAAGTGGCTTGGTCAACATGTCTGCAGGATTGTCGGTCGTATGAATTTTTTCAACAATTATATCTCCTGTATCAACAATGTCTCGGATAAAATGGTGTTTGATTTCAATGTGCTTGGTTCTTGAGTGATACTTACTGTTCCTGGTCAAGTGGACAACACTCTGACTATCACAAAATATAACAAGAACATCTTGTTGAAGACCAAGTTCACTTACCAAGCCTCGAAGCCATATAGCCTCTTTCATACCTTCTGTAACAGCAATATATTCTGCTTCAGTGGTGGACAAAACCGCAATGGCTTGAAGTGAAGAATACCAACTGATAGCAGACCCACATAAGGTAAAAATGTAGGCTGAAAGTGACCTTCTCCGATCTAAATCACCACCATAGTCAGCATCAACATAGCCAACTGCTCCTCCGGGATCGGCTCTATGCTGATCAAATACCAACCCAAGATCTGGAGAACCTTTTAGATAACGAAGTATCCATTTAACGGCTTCCCAGTGTGCCTTGCCTGGATTATGCATGAACCTGCTAACAATGCTAACAGCATAAGCTAAATCAGGTCTAGTACATACCATAGCATACATGAGACTTCCAATTGCATTTGAATACGGGACATGTGACATGCGTCTTTTGTCCTCGTCTGATTTTGGACACTGATCTGATGACAACTTGAAGTGGGCGGCAATTGGAGTATTAACAGCTTTGCAGTCTCGCATTCCAAATTTGTCAAGCATCTTAAGAACATACTTCTTTTGTGATAAAAAAAGTTTTCCAGCTTGACGATCTCTGTTGATCTCCATTCCCAAAATTTTCTTGGCAGGACCTAAGTCCTTCATATCAAATTCACTGCTAAGCTGGGCCTTTAACTTGTTAACTAAAGATTTATCTCTTGCAGCAATCAACATGTCATCAACATATAACAACAAGTATATAAATGACCCATCAGATGTCTTTTGAAAATAAACACAGTTATCATAGCTACTTCTGGAGTATCCATGTCCAATCATGAAAGAATCAAACCTCTTATACCATTGTCTTGGTGATTGCTTCAAGCCGTAAAGAGATTTCTTCAAACGACATACATGGTCCTCCTTTCCAGGAACAACGAAGCCCTCAGGCTGCTGGATGTAAATCTCTTCCTCAAGATTACCATGAAGAAAAGCAGTTTTCACATCTAACTGTTCCAGCTCCAAATCATACAAGGCAACTAAAGCAAGTAATATACGTATTGAGGTATGACGAACAACAGGAGAAAATACTTCATTAAAGTCAATACCTTTCTCTTGATCAAAACCTCTTACAACAAATCTTGCTTTATTCCTTGTACTCTCAACACCAGGGATCCCTTCTTTTCTCTTAAAGATCCACTTGCAACTAATGACTCGTTTTCCTTCTGGTAACTTCACCAATTCCCATGTTTCGTTTTTTAGAAGACTCTCAACTTCTTCTTGCATAGCAGCAATCCACTTTGTTGAGTCGTCACCAGAGATAGCTTCAGAGTAATTCTTGGGTTCACCTTCTTCACCCATCTCTTGTGCAATAGTTAAAGCATAAGCGATGTTGGCAGATTCTGCAATTAATCTTTGAGTCGGTTTTCTTGGTCTCTGTTGTGGAAGTTCTTGAGCCATAGACCACGGCTGTGGTAATCCTCGTCGTTTAGGTGGACTTTGCTCACGTGGACTCAAATGTTCATTTGTACCATCAATAGCAGTGACTTGATCATCTTGAGTACTGGAGGAATTGGGAACGTCTTCCTCATGAGCGGGTGTTTTAATCTCAAACTCCACCTTCTCTCGAGCATCTTCCTGGTCACCTGTATCAATTGAGGAAATGACAGTATCTTTTGCAGAAGAGAGCATAGCATTTTCATTAAAGGTCACATTTCGACTATGAATTACTTTATGAGATTCTGGGTCATATAAACGATAGCCTTTAACCCCTGAGCCATAACCCAAGAAAATGCACTTCTTAGCACGAGGTTCTAATTTTCCCTCGTTTACATGAGAATAAGCAGGGCAACCAAATATTTTAAGATTAGAATAATCAACAAGGTTACCTGACCAAACTTCTTCTGGAATGTTGCAATCAATTGATCTGTTAGGAGAGCGGTTTATCAGATAACATGCCGTTGAAGCCGCTTCAGCCCAAAAAGATTTGCTCAAACCAGAATGGGAGAATATGCAACGAACTCTCTCCAGGATAGTTCTATTCATTCTTTCTGCAACCCCGTTCTGTTGTGGAGTACTTGGGATGGTGAAGTGTCTGGAAATGCCTTCCTTCTTGCAGAAATCATTGAATTCATTCGAACAGACCTCAAGGCCATTGTCTGTCCTTAACCTCTTTATCTTCTTGCCAGTCTGATTCTCAATCAATAATTTCCACTCTTTAAAAGTGGAAAATGCTTCATTCTTATGTTTAAGGAAATACACCCACAGTTTTCGTGAGAAGTCATCAATAATTGTCATCATATAACGACATTTACCTTTGGAGGGAACTTTTGACGGACCCCAAAGATCCGAGTGAATGTAATCCAAGGTACCTTTGGTTCTGTGTATGGCTTTAGAAAAACTAACCTTTTTCTGCTTACCAAAAATGCAATGTTCACAGAAATCAACCTTTCCAGTACAGTGGTTACCAAGGTGACCCTTCTTCTTGAGGATTAGAATTCCCTTCTCACTCATGTGGCCTAATCTCATATGCCAAAACTTGGTGTTATCTTTGTTGGGTGAGGCAACAGCTGCAGAACCTGTAACAGTTGAACCCTGCAGCACATACAAACTATCACATCGAATTGCCTTTAGTAACACAAGAGCTCCTTTAGACACTTTTAAAACTCCACCTTCAGCTGAGTATCTACACCCATGAGATTCAAGGGTGCCTAAGGAAATGAGATTCCGTTTCAACTCAGGGACATATCTGACACCTGTTAAAGTTCTAACAATTCCATCATGTGTCTTGATTTTGATTGTTCCTTCACCAACAACTTTGCATTGAGCATCGTTTCCCATCAAAACAAGACCATTATAAACTGGTTCATGTGGTAAACCAATCTCTATTGTGAGACATGTGAAAAGTACAACCAGAATCAAGAATCCATTCATTTTTAGACCTTTGTTCAGTGTTGGAAGCTACAAAACAATCCCCATCAGATTCAGTTTCAACAATACTAGCTTCGGCAAATTTTTCTGGTTGTTTACCATTTCCCTTATCTTCTCTATCTTGCTTATTTTTCAATTTATAACAGTCAGAGATCTCGTGTCCCTTTTTTTTGCAATAACGACAATATTTGGAGTTCTTGCCTCTAGATTTTGACCTAGATTTATACTTATTGTTCTTACCTTTCTCTTGGTTTCTCCCTCTAACTACTAATCCTTCACCAGAACTTTCAGAATGAATTTGAGTATTAAATTTTTCTTTGGCTAGTAAATTAGTCTTGACATCATCAAAGCTTAAGGTAAGATAATTACCGTATAACATAATTTCTTTGAATTGTCGATGCGAGGGTGGTAGAGAAACAATAAGTAGAACAGCTTTATCCTCATCATCAATTTTAACATCCAAATTTTCCAAATCAATTATGATGGAATTAAATTCATCAAGGTGAGATTGGATGGGAGTACCTTCAGACATTCCATCTCATCCCACTGCTCCTCCGTCATAGTGGTTGGTCTCATCATTTTACCTGCCAGAACTTTCTTTAAACCATTTTGGGTGAGAACAGCTAGCATCTGGACTCGCCAGATAGCAAAGCTGATTTTACCATCAAATTTCTCAATATCCAATTTTGACATTATTGAACATTAGATCCTAGTTGAATTATCGAAAAGCTCTGATGCCAATTTGTAGGGATATCGTGTGCGGAAGCGTGATAATTTCAACCAAAGATTATGAGAGATTAAAGTAACAAGTAAAGTGAGAATGATACCAGAATTTTCAGGTGGAAAACCCCTTTAAATAGAGGTAAAAAACCACCGGCGAGAGAGCCAAAACTTTCACTATAATGATATTGGGAGTACAATGAATTTCTCTCAGACTAATAGATAAATAGCCCTAAAACAAATCCTCTCTATATGGGTTAAACACTTACACCCAAGAACAGAAATAGAGAGTATATGAAAAGAGAGAGGAAGCAAGTGTGTGTTGCTTGTTTGTAGTGTGTTACATTGCTGGAAGGAAGCCACTATATATAGTGGTTCTAGGAGACAACAATAATAAATACAATTAATGGTAATTAACCTCCCATTGATGACAATTGATTGTGGCAATTAATCTCCCATTGATTGCAATTGATTGCGACAATTAACCTCCCAATTATAACAAGAAAACGGAAAGGTGAGTCATAAACCCACAATTTTTAATCACTCATCTTAATTTCATCTTAAATATGAGTTATATGGATAAAACAAAAAAGGGTGTTTTTCCCTTCGCCTAACAAATGGCTTCTTGCATATCAAGAAAGATAATTTTACCCTTTTTAAAAATGTGTTCCGAAAAGAATATTCTGAAATGGTTTTTTTGCCTTCTGAATTTTTTATTTTGGAAGTAGGGGTGCAGAGAGAAATACCCAACAAAAAAAGTTGATTGGGCCGGGTTGAAGTTTTTGGTGAAGCAGAGGGCCCACTTTTGAACCCCTCCTTCGTCTCAGTGACCCTCACGGTGTTCCCTGGGTTCAGAGGCCAGCCGAATTTGCTGCGTCTCTTTTCTTGACCACAATACCAATTCCAAACCTCAGGGAACCAACGTGACCCTTCTCTCTCTCTCAATCGTGGCACTCTCACACCCACTCACCCATGGCTTCCACACCTCAAATGCACTAAAAACCATTCCCTTCTCCTTCCCTCTAATCCATGCACTCTGCAATGGACTTCACCAGGTTCTCCTCTCCTAAATCTCCACCCATCTTCACGCGACCCCTAACCTGGGTCACCTCCACCGCCCTCCGCCACCAACGCCGCCACCTTCCTCCGCCAACCCCTCCGCCGCCGCCGCCACCTCACCCCTCTCCTCCGCAAACCACTAACCACGCCCTTCTCACCCTTCTACCCTCTCTTCTAACCACCGGGGTTCTAGACTCTTCCAAATGTAAATCCATTTTGCCCCATTTGTCCCCTCTCGAATTCGATCGCTTATTCTTCCCCATCCACCACACCGTTAACCCCATTACGACACTCGACTTCTTCCGTCTTGCCACTAACCGTTTTAAATTCCCCTTCACCTTTCGCTCCTATTGCCTCCTCCTTCGCTCGCTCCTCGCTTCTTCTCTTTTGCCGCGCGCCAGGTCTTTGGTCACTCGTTTGATCGACGGCCACGTTCCCACGTCGTTTCACGACCGCGAGAACCGCCTCCGCGAAATAGCTTCCTCGATGTTGGAGCTGAATCAGGTTTTGGATACACGACATGGCGAATTGGATTTGTTGCTCTACATTCTCTGCTCTCGGTACAAGGACTTCGGCTTCCGTTGCGCTTTTGATATTTTTATCATGTTTTCGAAGAAGGGCGTTTTCCCGTGTTTGAAAACTTGCAATTTTTTGCTCAGCTCATTGGTGACGGCCAATGAACTTCACAAGAGTTATGAGGTGTTTGATGTCACTTGTCAAGGCGTTGTGCCTGATGTTTTCATGTTCACCGCCGCAATTAACGCGTTTTGTAAGGGAGGGAGGGTTGGGGACGCTGTGGATTTGTTTCACAAGATGGAGAAGCTCGGTGTTTCGCCGAATGTGGTTACTTACAACAATGTGATTGATGGGTTGTCCAAGAGTGGGAGGTTAGAAGAGGCGTTTCGGTTTAAGGATAGGATGGTTAGGAGCAAGGTGAATCCGAGTGTGGTGACCTATGGTGCGCTCATCAATGGTTTGATGAAGATGGAGAAGTTTGAGGAGGCGAATGAAATGTTGGAGGAAATGTATAGCAAGGGTTTTGCTCCCAATGAGGTTGTGTTTAACTCGCTGATTGATGGGTACTGCAGGAAGGGAAATATGATTGAGGCATTGAGGACTAGGGATGAGATGGTATTGAAGGGCATGAAGCCTAATTCTGTTACTTTTAATACTCTTTTACAGGGTTTTTGCAGGAGCAATCAAATGGAGGAGGCTGAGCAGGTATTGGGGTACCTATTGTCTAGTGGGTTGTCTGTTAACATGGATTCGTGTTCGTATGTGATTCATCAGTTGTTGCAAAAATCTAGGTCGGATTCGGCATTAAAAATTGTTAGAGAGTTGGTGTTAAGGAACATCAAGGCTAGTGATAGCTTGCTAACGCTGTTGGTCTGCGGACTTTGTAAATGTGAAAAACATTTGGAGGCGGTTGAGCTTTGGTTTATGCTGGCAGATAAAGGGCTTGCTGCCAATACAGTTACCTCAAATGCGCTTCTCCATGGACTTTGTGGACGAGGGAACATGGAGGAAGTTTTCGAAATAATCAAACGAATGCTTGAGAAAGGTTTGGTACTGGATAGGATCTCATACAACACACTTATTTTTGGTTGTTGTAAATGGGGTAAAATCGATGTAGCTTTCAAACTCAAGGAAAAGATGGTTCATGAAGAATTCCAACCAGATACGTATACCTACAATTTCCTAATGAAAGGGTTGGCTGATAAGGGTGAGATAGATGATGTTCATAGGCTTTTGCATGAAGCCGAAGAATATGGCATAGTTCCCAATGTATATACACATGCAATTTTATTAGAAGGATATTGTAAGGCTGATCGGATTGAAGATGCTGTGAAATTGCTTCAGAAATTAGTTTATGAGAAAGTAGAGCTTAGTTCTGTTGTATATAACATACTTATTGCAGCCTACTGTAGAGATGGGAATCTGATGGAAGCCTTCAAACTGTGTGATGCTATGAAAAGTGCGGGCATGCCACCTACCAATGCCACGTATTCTCCTCTAATACATGGAATGTGCTGTATTGGCCGTGTGGATGAAGCAAAGGAAATTTTTGAAAAAATGAGAAATGAAGGCTTGCTTCCAGATATATTTTGTTTTACTGCTCTAATTGGTGGTTACTGTAAGTTAGGTCAGATGGACAAAGTGGGGAGTATACTACTGGAAATGTCTTCAAACAGTATGCAACCTAATAAAATTACTTACACTATTATGATTGATGCGTATTGTAAATTGGGAAATGTGAAAGAAGCTACAGAACTTTTAAATCAGATGATAAGAAATGGAATAGCTCCAGATATCATCACTTACAATACACTGCAAAAGGGATATTGCAAGGAAAGGGAGTTAGAAGTTACTTTACTGAGTGATCATATGTCTAACACAGGACTGCACGTAGAAGAAGAAATTACTTATAACACATTGGTTCACAGGTTGCATCCACATACAGCAGTTATCGATAAAGAATCCTGAGGAAACTTCTCAAACTTTTGATGCTTAGTTGATGCCAGGGCGTATATGGTTAAGCCTGCCATTGTTTAGTTTGATTCTAAAATGCTTGCTATTTGTAATATGAAGTTTCATATGCTTGATATCTAGATGGGTGGATGACTAGCAACAACTAAAGCAGCATACAAGAACTTGGCTTCCTAGTTAAAAAAGGAGTCATGGTTTTTAGAGGTTAGTCATTTCAGATTTTTTGTTTTCTTTACATTGTATTTGTTAATTTTGTTTTTCCTTTATTTATTTTATTTGATTTTTTAAACAATTATTTGATAATAGTATTATAGGAAGATGGATGTTTTAAGCATTTGCTCCATAGGCAAACATTTCCATTTGGTGTTATTTATGCGGAATGAATATATGATTTATTCTGAGCTACTTTTGTGACAATATCTTATTTTTGTCAAATTATTGATTTTAGGAATATAGTGTTATGTGTTAGATTAGGATTTGAGGATTTTGACCACCCTGTGGTTATAAATACTTCTTTAGGTTCCCTATGTGAGTCATGATTTCAATGTTGGTTAATTAGAGCAATTAATGGTGCTTTACTGTTAAACCCAAGCATTCCACGTTGTCTTCTCTTGATATTACTGGTTTTAATTATGTCCGCCATCATGTTCTCTGGATGTTAGAACCATTTCTACGCTGTCCATCTTGTATATTTTTCTTAGTGTTAAAGATCTATTGGTGCATTTGAAAATTATAACAGTAATATTACTATTTTGCCAGAACAATTTTTGATTATATTACATGATTATGCTTGGTTCTGTGAGGCCTGACGGAATGATTTCAACTTTGAACTCCTGTTTTATGGTGTGTTTGTTTTCACATATTTCTTCCAATTTCAAACTCTAGTTCAGAAAAAGTTGGAAACTAAATCCTGTAATTACTTTGGTTCAAACAATTTGTTTGGGATTTATGGCTTGCGATTGGTGTGTCCTACTTTTTGAGCCGATCATGAGATACAAAGGCAGAATGTAAACATTTAAAAGTGTAGATCTCTGCTACTCAATTTGCTGTAAGATGCATTGTGTTTATGGGTTCCGCAGTATTCCCTTCATGGCTGTTCCAAGGGGTTATAATTTTGTGAGCTTTATTGCATTCTTGTTATCTTCTGGCTCTCTTGCCTTTTCAGTTTTGGAGGATATCTTATCCTCCTTCAGGTGTACTTTTCTTTCAGCCAAAAAAATGTTTAACATAATACTGCATACTGATATTGCATAACATTTACTTCGTTTTACATAATAAGACATTTTTTATATGTGATTTTTATTTGATGGTGATCGAGCAGATGTAATAGGGCAGGGATTTAGTTTCTGGTTATCCATGTTTCAGGTTATTATTGCAGGTGATGTTTGGCAATCCACTTGTGCCAGTGGCAGACTTAACCTGATATGATGGGAACAACAGGAGTGATATAGCCAAATGGTCAAACTGATACGTTATCCATCTTCTTTTCCATTTGTTGTCTGGTGAGGGCCCTCTTAATTGGATAGTTTCATTCATATGTATGCATATCCAATCTGAGTTAATGAGCATTTGGTGTTGTTTTGTGTATATCTATTATATTTACCTTTATCTCTGAACCTGTCATATATCTCAAGGCATTGCCCGGATGGAAAACCTCAGAGGTATTGGAGACAACATAAAAGACTTCAAGAAAAACAGCCAGGGGAGCTTCAATACTAAACATGATATATTTACTTGATCCTCGGCAGAGCAATGACGAGGATCACATCTCAGATACAATGTCACAGCCAAAGGAAAATGTTCAATCTGTAGAATGGTAAATACTGTCTTTATATGCTCTTTTAATTTTAACCATAATTTTATGTAGTTTGTTTTCTCAACCACCATCACCAACTACCTTTCAAAAAGAAAATAATAAGAAATTCAACGAACAGGAATTCATCTCCACCGAATGATTTTGCCATATAGGGAAGGAGGGGAACATGATTTAGAAAAAGGCTACAGGAAAAAATGGCTAGACTATATTTGAAGTTTATACAGGACAAGTGGAGACACTTTCTGGCTTGAAAGTGAGCGTTTTCTTTTCCTCCCTCCGATTTTTTCTCTATTTGTGCAATTTCTATGTATTTGATCTTATGTATTTATGAATTCATATTAATTTCTTCAGGTACGTGCTGGTGGCAAGATTACTGGGTGGTGGATTTGGAAGCTTCAAGATGCCCCTGCATTTAAGGAACATGTGATTTTGATGATTAGAGTGGCTAGCAAATTTTCAACTTGGAGGTGGCCAATGATTCTTCATTAACTGAGCCATTTCTGTGGAATTCTGGAAGAAGACAGAAAGAAAGAACCAATAGAAATATGAAAAGAAAACCTCCCAGCAATATAGAATAGTGTTTATTTTAACGTCTTTATCCTTTAGTAATTAAAATACTGAGTGTTTTTCATATAGCTTTAATTATAAAACTATTACACATTATTAAAATTAATATATATTTTTTAAAATTCTTTTCCTAAGGAAATGTACTGTTAAATCTACTTAGTAGGGAGGAAAATAATTTAAAAGGTAAATTTTATAATGAAATATTAATATTCGAGTGGATGAAGCTAATAATCATTGTGAGACTGTATAACATGTTAATATTATAAACTGTTTAACACTTTTCCTTTAACTTGTGGACATAGCACATAAATATAAATAAACTTAATTATAAAAGTTAATGTATATTGTCTGTTATCGTTAAAACCTCGTAAATTTACTGATTCTCATAATACCATCTAGTAAATGCTACGTATGAGGCCATTTTAGTCCAATACACACTGCTGTATTGTTGGGGCTATTGTTTTTACCCTTTGTTTTACTAAGTTCACACCCTACCATTGTTGTTTTTTCTTTATGCGAAGGTACAAACGTGTGAATTCTATTTTTTATCACCACTGAATTTGGTGTCTCATTAGCCACTATTATTTTTAAAATTAATCGTCATTACTGATTCAGGATTTAATGGTTTAACGAAGACTAAACTGATTTTAATAAATAATAATTAAATCATATATAATATTTTAAATAAATAAAATATTGTAGTTTTAGAATACTAAAATAAAAATATCTTTGTATTTAATTCTTCACACTAGTTATTAACACAAAATGAATATAAAACCCAAATAGATAACAATGTTCATTAACAAAAATAAATTCACATAGAAATAAATAAATACAAATTATTTCAAAGTAAGACACAAAAAATTATAAACTGACATAAATAACTAAAAATTATATGCTTTATAAAAAAATAGTTGGTAAAATAATTCATGTCAAGTACTTAAATATTAATAAATCTAAATATTTATTTTATTTAAAAATTCTAAAAGAATAAATAAACCACCTGACTAAACGAGTTTCAATTTATGATCACATTTAATCTAACTATTTGAAATTGCAGATTTATTAATATTTTTTTTATGTTCATCTCAAATTCATTTTTGAAATAAAGAAGAAGTAGAAGTAAAAAAGCTTACAGAGTTTGTGAATTATATTCCATGTTGTAAAATAGTGTAAAGCAGAAATTGATAGCATGTGGGGTTGTTGCCAAACAAGACCAAATTGGATGACAGCTTTCAACTCAGACTGTGCATGCATGCCTTTTTCATGTAACCTCTTCTTTCTTTATCTCATTCAAATTAAAATCATTATTTTTTTAATGTAAATTTTTTAATAAATTAACATAGAAAATTCATAACCAGTATATAATGATAATTATAAATTAGTTACATTAATTTAGCATAAGAAGATAAATTAATTGAGTAAAATAAATAACAAAAAAGTAATTAAGCGATAATTGATGGGAGAAACATCAGCGTCAAACATGCATGTTGGTGGGTCCCATTAAAAATAATCACCGACATGTGCGTGTTCCAGTTGTAGGATTGCATAAAGACCATATCCCCAACCAACCTTCTTCAAACCACGGATTCATCGTTTTCTTAATCAGAACAATTGCTCATAAATGTTGACGTTGTGTCATACCTAGATAATAACTTCTACGTAAGTCTTCTTCCAGATGTCTTTTTTAGAGTATAAAGTTAAATTTCTAATTTTAGAGTGTTATTTTTTAGGTTAATTTTTTTATTTAATTTTATTTTGAGTTATAATACATTTTTTACGACAGATAATTGTTAGATACAAGTTTCAACTTATCTTGAGGTGTCAGATTTCATCTTAATGTCCAACATAAATTTTTATAAAAAGAATATAACTTTACATTTATTTGTTAATTTCGAAATATAATTTATATAAAAAAAATACTTCTAGAGTTTTTCTTCTTTACATTTTAAGGAAATTAAATACTTATTTATGTTTTTTCAAAATTCATAATTAAATACTATAATACTTATTTAAAATAATTTGACATTAGTCCTACCCACTGCTCTTATTCTTACATCAACATAGTTTAAGAAAGATTATCATAATGTAATAATTTATGTTAAAAAAATCACTCTACGTTAAATTTGTTGAATAAATATCATAATTCTTTTATTCATTATCACTTCATCCCTTTCTTTAAGTCTTTATTTTTTTCAGTCTTTTCTTTCGCTTTCTCAGGAATAAAGTCACAAAAAAAAAGTTTATATAAGATTGTGTTCTTGCAAGTTCCAAGTGAAGTGCATCAAAACCATATCTATTTTTCTCTGTGAAGACGTGTCGGTAGCTGAAGCATTTTACAGGCCACCGCTTTCCTCAACTTTCTTTCACTTACCATTTAAGGTATACCTCAATGTGTTTCATGTTTTTCTTCTTTATTTCTTCGTACTATTTTTTTCACCATTTTTTCTTAGTAGTTTGTGGGTTTGGAACTTTGTATCATGGGGCATTTTGAATGCTGGAAAAGTTATTAACTTTATCGGTGGAAGAGAGTTTTTGATCTAGGAAGTGTTATCTGTTTTTGGGCCTAGTCTGGAGGGGGAATGCTGGTGTATATATATTCTTTTAGTGTTGTTATGGTCTGATATTCAAATATGGAAATGCTAGTTTGTGGATTTTCCTTTGCAGTTACTTATTGGGGTATTAGAGTGAGGTAATATATGATATTTCGTTTAAGCTTTCTGATCGCCAAACAGATGAAGTTCTTAGCTGATTCTAAGATTGTTCAATTGATTTAAAATGTTTCATCTTCCTTTGCAAAAACGGTGCTAATAATAGTGTATCTTGTAATTTATTTGTAGATCAGATTCTTCTTACTTAAGTGTATATGTTTTTTTGTTTTTTCCATGTTCTCTGCGTAGTTCTTCGTTTCTTTTAATCTGCATTTCTTTCGGTGCAAGAATTTAAGCCTGAAAGCTCTCTCTGTTTAAGCTGAAGTCAAGGATCTCCTCAGGCTTTTTTCATTTTATGTATATAAAATCAAACTTATTGGGTTGATCATTTGTTGGTAACTTGAATGCACAACTGATGCGGTAGCAAATGAGAGGATAGAAAATTATATAAACTTTTCCTTGTTTTGTGTGCAAGGGTTTAATATGATGTCCCTTTTGTTTTATGTTTGTACGACATAATTTTTCTTTATGTTAAATAAATAGCACACCCTACAGATAGTTCCAAGGTGCAATATCTCGTTTTTTATGCATAAGTTTATTGTTTGCTATTTGTTTAATTGGTGCAGAATGGTGAGCAGAGGCCAATGGTTAAGTGTGTTAATATGTGTGGTACTATTACTAAAAGCAGAAGGGGTTCCCGTGGGAATCACTTTTGTTGAAAATGCTGTGGCAAAAGGAGCTGGTGAGAAATTTCTGCTATGATCTTGATCTCCTTGGTCACTATTTTTAGGATTAGCTTTGAAATTGATGTTTGACATGTTTTGCAGTTTGTTTGGATGGGAGTGCACCGGCTTACCACTTTCATAAGGGATCTGGAGCAGGGATTAACAACTGGATAGTTCACTTTGAGGTATGTCTCCTTCTGCAAGATGGTTTCAATATTATGAGTCTTTCACCAACTCAAAAAAACCTCCATTTTAGTTTTAACTTTGAGTATGTTCCTTTTATGTTTTGTGATTGTTAAACTGAAAACTGGATCAGAAGGTGCATTGGTAATTTTTTTATATGGGTTGTGTTTGTGTCAAGGTTTATGAAGTTCTTCCCACATGAATGAACATGGCATAATGTGTCATTTCTATATTTGGACTAGTTTATCTTAAAAAATATCCCATGTTTTTCCTTTGTTTTTAATTCAATGGTGAGGACATGGGCACCTTTCCATGTCAACAATTAACTTCCCTTGTTACTCCCACTTTTTATTTATGTCATTAGAATTTTGAAAAATATACCCAATAACAAAGTTATTATTGGTCATAATGTTCCAATAAATGTAATAATATATACCTTGGAACTTAGAGTCATATATTTATTTCAATTCTTAAGTCAAATTTGGTTATTGAAATTATTGGGAATTAACGATTTTTCTTAGTTTTCACACTCTCAACAAATCACTGATGACCATGTTTTGTTAAATATGTTGATTTTTGTAATAACTAGCTTAAAGTCATTTCAGAATGATTTGGTTGTTGACCTTGTAAATTTTTTTTCATAACATGATGATTAAACTCAATATAATGTTGATACATGATTGGTAAATTATTGGTCATTTTTAACTCTCTCACTATATATATAGATAGATATATATATACATACATATGAATACATTGATACATCTATTTTTGTTGATGATCTTTAATACAATTTCTTCTAGGGAGGAGGATGGTGCAACAACGTTACTTCTTGCCTTTCCCGTAGGGACACTCGATTAGGTTCATCTAAGAAAATGGATACCCAACTTTCCTTTTCTGGATTTTTTAGTAACAGTAAAAAGTTCAATCAAGGTAATGAATGTCTACAAATCAATAAACAGTTTTTTGGCTGTTTTCCCTCATAAATCTTTCCCTAAAAATGCTATATGTTCCAGATTTCTATGATTGGAACAGGATCAAGGTTAGGTATTGTGATGGGTCATCATTTACTGGTGATGTTGAAGCTGTTGATCCAGTAAGTTTTACAAATTCAAAGGAATTTTGTTCTGTAAATTTGCAGGGTAATATTAACTAATTTTCTTTCTGCTGAGGCTTTATAATATTATTTTGTAAATCAGAGAACCAATTTGCACTTCAGAGGGGCAAGGGTTTTTGCTGCTGTTGTTGAAGATTTACTAGCAAAAGGAATGAAAAATGCTCAAAATGTATGGGACATTGATAATTACCTACTTTTGTCTTCATCTTGAATGATTTTTAATTCACTAGTTGAAACTTGTAACTTTAGGCAATTATCTCTGGATGTTCTGCTGGAGGATTGGCTGCAATTTTAAACTGTGATCGATTCAAAGCACTGCTTCCTAGAACAACTAAAGTGAAATGCCTTGCAGATGCTGGTTATTTCATCAATGTGTAAGCTACTTTATTTGCTTTCTACTTGTCCTTTTTTCCCTGAATTCTTTTGGAGTTTGTTAAGTCATGTAATGTTTTTGTTTGTGCAACAGAAAGGATGTCTCAGGGGCACAGCGCATTGAAGAATTCTACAGTCAAGTTGTTCAAACACATGTATTTGTCCTTTCTCTCATTATTTTGCCCTGTACCATCATCACACAAGCTTATGCTGCTAATGTTTTCCCTCTTTCTGTTTAGAAGAAACTTTCATCAAATGGAGACTGACATTTTTTTATCTTCTTTATTTTAGGGCTCAGCTAAGAATTTGCCTTCATCCTGCACTTCAAGACTCAAACCAGGGCTGGTGAGTTTGTAAATTCCAAGAGTTTCTACCTTTGTGACTTCTTCGGTGTTACTAATACTTCTTCTGAACAATTGCGTAGTGTTTTTTCCCACAAAATGTGGTATCACAAATCAGTACTCCAATCTTCTTCGTAAATGCAGCCTATGATTCATGGCAGGTGAGATTATTCTCTTTCTCAGAAAACATCATTTTATTCTGAAATCGTGTTCCTTTGGAATGTATTGTTCCAACTTAAAACTGACACTATGTTTATATTCATTGATCAATTGGTGTTAGTTCTGACATTTATCTCACAAAGTTCATATATGAGGATGTATACAAAACAATGTGATTAATTTTGTTAATCATTCCTAGTGAAAAAAATATGATTCCTTGATTAACTCTAGAGAAAATTCTGCTTGCATAACTCATTAGGATATGGTGACCAATTGAGCCAAGGTTTTTCTACACATTAATTTTATCTTAGCATACCATTTTCCGTACCACTATGAAGATTTTGTTTTCCTATGAGAACATTGTAAATGATATATGATTGAATACTGAATCATATTTCCCCTCCAATAAGGTGCATAAAAACTCATCTCTATCATAAAGCTAATGTTGCTACCACCATATTGCTCTTAATAACTGATGATATAATATTTTCTCTGATCCCTAACATATTGCTTTGATTCATTCAGATCAAAAACATTTTGGCACCAGGTGCTGCTGATCCCCATGGCCAATGGCGTGAATGCAAGCTTGATATCAAAAACTGCTCACCAAATCAACTCAGTGTAATGCAAGGTGAAAATCTTCGGATCTTGATGACACTCTACAAGAAAATATTTAATAAAAATCAATTATATTGACTAAATTAAAAGTTATTAGTTTCTAAATTAGTTTCTATTATTGATAAATAGTATATAATATAGTCGCAACTAATTATTTTTAGTCTACTGATATTCACTGATACCAACAAAACTCCAGGATTTTTTCTAGGTTTCTAATCAACATCATAAAGCTGTCTAAACTTTGTCCTGCCTCTATATACACTATACTTGACATGGATCATTTGTAAGAACAAAAGCACCATCATAATCACATATGCATATTAATCTTCTACCATTTCGTTGATGGCTTCTAGGGGCCTATGGGATTTTTCACATAATCACATTCTAACAGTTTGTGACCTCATTTAATGCATGATTTCAGTATTCAGGACTGATTTCCTAAGGGCATTTGGTGCTGTGGGGAACTCTCCATCTAAAGGGCATTTTATAGATGGTTGCTATGCTCACTGCCAAACTGGAACACAAGAGACATGGTTGAGAAATGACTCTCCTGTGTTAGGCAACACAGTAAGAAACTGCATCAGAATTTCCTTTCTAGAATATGTGTGCATCAAAATCTCTCTCTGACTATTTGCTTAACACTTTGCAGACAATTGCAAGGGCAGTGGGAGACTGGTTTTATGATCGAAGGGCATTCCATCAGATAGATTGTGCCTACCCTTGCAACCCCACTTGCCACAATCGTATTTTTGATCAGAATGCTCTTCCAGACGTATAGATTTCAATTAAACAGCATGTGAGTTATCACTACAGACTATAATATACTTGTTGGTGATCCATATGTAGTTCTTATTAATGAAGAAGATGTGGTTGAAGATTTAGAACCTCCAAAGTAAGGGTATGTACCCTGATAAAAGGATGGTAAATGTCACCATGTAACAACAAAAATCTACCATGATGTGGATAGCAAGTTATGGAAGCATATTCAAATTGCAAATGTTAGCAAAATCTTGTTTGTAGGAGTAGATTAAATTTATGGTACATAAATGTTTTTAATAAGTAGAAGTATATTATAATTAAAAATCACAATATATAATATTTTTAGCATGCAAATTATAAAACAATTTTAGTATTATTAGATTATAATATTATTTTATTTTATTTGTATTGGTATAATCACTGATTCAACTAATAAATCTTGAATAGTTAAATGGCTGATTCCACTTTGAAAGCATGTTTTTCAATAATACATTGAAAATAATTTAAAAATATAGATGAAAACAATAAATTGAAAGTTAAAAGGAGTTAAGAAAATCAAATGTATTGATAAAGATAAAAAGACAGTGGTTTTTAAGATGGAGGTGAAAAAAAATTGAGCTAATAGATTAATCAAATTAAGTTCAAAATTATGTTTAAATCTAATGCAAATTAAAAGTTAAAGTAAATTAAATATTCAACGCATAATATATTCAAACACATAACTCTTTATAGTAATAAATGTTAATAACTTCTGAATATCTCTCAATTTTAAAAAACAATCTTGAAAACACTCTTTATAACGTTGAAGATAATTTCCGGAAACATTTTTTTTTATTGAGAATGTAGATTTAGATTTATAAATAGATAAATCCTAAAATATTTAGGTATGAAATAATAGTTGTAACATCCATGATTTGTTAGACTTGGATGATTTATTTGTAATAATTTAGTCTAAATTTTAGAAAGAATTAGACACTTTTAATTATAATTTCTTATTAAAAAAACCTATTTTTAATCCAAATTGACTTCAATTCTCATAATTTATCATTAAATATACACACCATAGTTCAAGTCATTTCTTATACCATAAATATCAAATTTCAACAATAATATTAACATATCCATTATTCTATAACCAGTAGATACATAGTATAGTATAAGATTCCAATTTTAATAACCCAACAATATTTTAATTCTTTGTTTCAGATAATATTCAACAACTCTACTATTTAGCTTCAAAACACTTAATCTTATTCAGATTGAAAAATTCATGTATACCAATGTGATTTTATCTTAACTTTCCCCATCTGACAAAGATTTCTTTAAGAAAATGTTTATTTAGTTATGGAACTTGGAGATTATTTAGGTTATTCTCTAAAGATCAAACCTAATAAACAAACACACTACTACGAACTTAGACTAAAATTCATGTTTTCTCAACTAATCATACATGTCTCATATTTTCATACCACATGCAAAAATAAAAAGAACAAAAACTTTAATAAAAAATTATGTTTGGAAAAGAAAAACAGTTAAGGATTGTTACAAGATTCTAGAGTATTTAGGTTTTAGTTTCAGAGAAATAAAAAATAAAATTGATTTATTTTATATATATATATATATATATTAAATATATATGGTTTTAACTTAAAACATAATGTCCACTATTTTTTAATTTTTAATTTTATTGTATAATACTCTTAAAAAAGGCACTTATAATAATAATTTAGAAGTTTGGTTAGAAAAATAAAATAAATATAAAACCAAATCACTTAATTCTAAAAATATAATTTCTTAATTAGCTCAAAAGAAATTTAATAGACTAAATTACATAAGCAAAAAATAAAATAAAAAAGAGTAGTTAAGCCTTCTTCCTCCCTATGTATAAATTAAAATAATTATATTAAATAAGAGTATTACCGGTCATTATTCTTCAATGTTATTTCAACGTTTTTAAATAGCTTAAAGAAAGTTTGTTCAATAAGAGATTTTTAAGATATTTTTCTTAAATATCTCTTAGATTATTTCTTTTTCATCTTCATTTTTAAGTTAATTTTTAATATATGTATATATATTAAAAATCAGTAATTAAAATTAATATTGTGTGACAGTATGAATTATTTATAATAAATCTAAAATATAATTTAAATATTCAAAACTTATTTTTGTAAACGAGCATGTTTATATAGATATTAACGTAATAAAGTTAAGGTTGAATTTGATTCGTTATTGCAAAAGTTATTCTGATTTGAAATAATATTTTTTCCTTTAGAAGTAAAATTTAAGATTTGGGTGTTGGATATGTATGCCTCCATAATGGGTTGAGAATGATGAATTGGTGATCTTCAATGATGAAAGGAAGTTAGTGTTATAGAATAACTCAAATAGCCTTCTTAGTCACCAACCACTAACCATGGTCCATGCTTTCTCAAACCTAAACACTACAAAATGAAAGGCAAAGAGATGAATCAAATAGAAGATCCAATCTCACACAAAACGCACTCATCAATAATTTCATCCGAATCAATGCAATCAAACAGTTCAAACCTAGATTCCCCTCATCCAAACATATCACAATACCTCCTCACCATAAAATTCAACTTTATAAAACTGACTTATAAGACGTAATAAAAAAAATACTATTAACAAGTGGACTTTAAAGCTAATTCAACTTTATAAAACAGACTTATAAGGTGAGATTTGCATATCAAGACTATCAACTCGTATGTGGAACTATATATTATGAATGATCCGATAACGACTCAATAGTGGATAACCTAATATTGTTAGGATGAACTCTAAATGACTATAATACCATATTAAGAAGTGAATTTTAAGTCTAACTCAACCTTATAAAATTGGTTTATAACTTAGTTCAACCTTATAAAACTGACTTATAAGAAGAGATTTCACTACAAGAAAATCATTAAATAGAAACAAATTTTAGAGACAAAAAATAATTAGTTGTTATAGTGACTAAATTAGAGAGACAATTTTAGAGACTAAAAAATATTTGATTTCTAGATTAGTTTCTATTATTGTTAAATAGTTTTTAAATTGGTATCTAATTAGTTATCAAGGTTTTTGCTACCAAATTTAGAATCTAAATAATTGGTAGTTAAAACCTTGATAGCTAATTAGATACCAATTTATAAATTATTTAACAACAATAAAAATTAATTTAGAAATCAAAATTTTTTTAGTCTTTAAAATCAATATAACAACTAATTATTTTTTGTCTCTAAAATTAATTTCTATTTAATGATTTTCTAGTAGTGTTTATATCCACTTATATACTATGAAATATCATTGTTTTTAATCAACATGAGATCTCAGTTGCTTGTTTTAAGTATAATGCAAATATTTTTTAACTTTAATTTTGTTCTAGAAATGTCAATTTGAAAATGTTAATAACGTGAACCTAAACCTAAATTTAATGCATGAATATAAACTCAACATTTCTCATTCATTTTCTCTGTGCTCTTACTTTATGAGTCACTTTTCTTTGCACTATGTGTGGAAATGAGAAAAAAAGATGGAAGATAATTAATTATGTAATGAGATAATGAATGAGCACCCGTGGTCCAAATATATGGTCCAATATGGCTATTAATTTAGGTTACATTTCCTAAAGTTTCGATTATGAAATCATTATGATATGACATTCAACCTTCATGACTATTTAGTCATACACCATTACACGTCTTTCGAATTCCATACTAAGCCAATCCTAAATTTAAAATAAAAATAAAAATTAGGTAAGAATATTTTTTTTTATGAAATCAGATGAACTGGTGTTAATTAATTTTTTAATTAATTTAAAATCTAAAATATTATTAGATAAAATTTTGATAATTAATGATTAGATACTAATTTAAAAATTATTTTATAATTTTTATTAATTTTTATTAATAATAAAAATTATTTTAAATATCAATAAATTTTTAATTTTTAAAATATTTCTAATCTAATCCAATAATAAATAATTATTTTAGTCTTTAAGATTAGTTTTTTTTAGCGATTATCAACGTATCCTTATTTTTAATAATAAACATATTAATAAGTTATAATTTAGATTTTCTCAAACTACGATTAAAGGTATAATTTACTAAAATATTCTTCAAATAAATAAATAGAATAATTATACTATTGGAAAAAATCTAATAATAATTATTTCTATTACCTTTTTATTTTAAGTTTGATTTTCTTATAATTTACAATAAATTCAATGGATTTGTTACCACCTTAGTGGTGATTACCTTTTTGAACAATTTCAGAGCAACCTGAGTGAAAATTACACCTACTTTTCACCTTATATATAATTAGTTGTTGAGAAATGCTAAAAATATATTTTCTATTAACCTTTTTACATACATTTTTATTAATTGAAATTCACTAAAATAATTTAAATTTGTAAGATTTTCTATTTATTTCATATTTTATAATTTTTAATCAATTAACAATTAAAAATGTATTAAAAAAAATAGAGAATACATTATTTTGTTTGTTATTTATTACGAAGTAGACTTTAAGCCTAACTCAACCCCATAAGATTGAGGTTTGCACCCACTTATATACAATGAAAGGCTCTAATCTCTAGTTGATGTGGGATCTCCAACACACCCCTCACGCCGAGAGTGACAACTTGTGCGTGGAATAACATATGATGGGTGGTCCGATAACGGTCCGATAACAGGTGGCCTGATAAGCCCACAAACACTCGCTAGGATAGGTTCGAAATGACACTGATACCATATTACGAAGTGGACTTTAAGCCTAACTCAACCCCATTGAGCCGATTTTATGGGATTGAGTTAGGTTTAAAGTCCACTTCGTAATATTATTGTCACTATAAGAAAATCATGAAATAGAAACCAATTTGTAAAAACCAAAATAATTAGTTGCAATAATAACTAAATTAGATACCATTTTAGAAACTAAAAAGAAATTTGGTTTCTAAATTAGTTTCTATTATTGTTAAATAGTTTCTAAATTGGTATCTAATTAGCCACCAAGGTTTTTGCTACCAAATTTAGAAACCAAATAATTGGTAGTTAAAACCTTAGTTTCTAATTAGATACCAATTTAGAAACTATTTAACAATAATAGAAACTAATTTAGAAACCAATTTTTTTTTAGTTTCTAAAATGGTCTCTATTTTAGTTTCTATTGTAACTAATTATTTTAGTATCTAAAAATTGGTTTCTATTTCATGATTTTCTTGTAATGTGTGCTTATAAATGTTTCTAATAAATTTATTTATAAGGGTAATGAAAACTTAGTAAAATATCTTTAATCTTTTCTCTTTGGTTGGAATGTTTCTTTTATGGAGTTAAGATGCTTTCTTTCTTAATTAGTGTGTAGAGTTGTCTATATAAATATATTTTGACGTTTAAATTAGATGAAGTATACGTGAAAAAATAAATATATAATTAATAAAGAACGCATATATTTGAGATTCTAACATAGTTTAATAAATTTTTACCTATATAAGTTTGAATAGTATGTTCAAATATATTAATACTTAATTAATATTTATTTATCTAATTATTTACCTATCTAAATATGAGACCCAAATGTAAAAGTTAAGAATGCATTGGTAAAATGTGATTATAGTTGAAGTCATATACTATATATATATATGTGCATATAAATTTAAACTATTGTTAGCTATTTTAACCTAAAGTTTTAATATGGTCCAAACCACCAGACATTAATTAATACGTAGTTGGAAGTCGAAATTGAAAGGTCTGGTTTTAATTTCTGATTTACTAATAATAATAACTTCATATATTTTCTCATGAACAATTAAAATGTGCATTACATAGAACGATACGTTTTGTTCATAAAGGGTGGTTACAAATGATGTGCTAACCAAAACAACACTACTTCTCAACTAAATCAAATACTAAGAATTACTATGTTGCACTTTACACTAAAAGACAAAACAAAATTCCACCATACATGTTCATTTTGAGGTTCATCCATCACAATAATCCGTTAAAATTTGTTTTCACTTTCCTATAATCTTTCTATTTAGCTCCCAAACTTTTATCCTTCTTTCTATCCTACTTTGCTAATCATTTTTGTTTTTACACACACATATATATAGAGAGAACAAAAGTGAAAGAAAATCAAATTATCTCAAAGCAATTATCACTATAACTTAATCACCCAATAATTTGTTTTTAATTCTAAACAATATTTGTCCACCCCAATCAATTTTGTTTAATAATATCTTCAAAACATTGGTTGTTGGAAATAACTTACATGTATCTTTTATATTAAAAAAACTAAGATAGAAAATACACTTAATTTACATTATATATATATAGAGAGAGAGAGGAAGAAAGAAAGTTGCTATTTTCTGAAATGATAACTAATAAACAGAAGAGAAAGTGTTCCTTTACCAACTATAATTTATTTATTTTCTTTAGATTAGATTGAAAGCCAAACTTTAAAGAAAAACCAAATTTGAATGTGAATAATGTAATTTATTTCATATAAATGTTTGATAATTTTCTTTTAACTATATATCATATTCGATAGCTATGTTTTGAATTGTATTGGATGCCTAGTAACTTTGCTAGTCACTTCTAAAAAATAAAAATGTTCTTTTTTCGTAGTCATTTTATTAAAAATATATATTTAAAAATTATACACATTTAATATTTTTTTAATGAAATCTCTTTTTTTTTTCAATTTATATTTGTTTTTAACTAGCTTTTTTCTTTATTTTTAGATGTTTTTTTTTGTCTTTTAAAAGTTTTATTTTAGTTCCTTTATTTTGAGTCAATTTCGTTCTTCTTAATATCATGAGCGTTTTATATTTTTAAATAATTAATTTTAATATATTAATGATTTAAAATTATTATTAATATCGATAACGAAGAAATATTTGTATTATACACTCTTGTCTTAACATTGATATAGTCATTGCTTTCTACTTGTTTCAAACAAGGAATAATTCATATACCGATATCATAGTTAATAAAAAAATGTTAATATTATCATACTTTTATTTTATTAAATTTAAATCGTCAAAGTTAATTATTCTAAAATAATCTTTATACAAATTTGTTTGACCTACAACGTTTATTTTTACAATTTTCAAACCCAAATAAATTTTGATTTGATTTTAAAACTACTAATCTCAATGTAGAAGGCAATACAAGAAGAGAATGGAATGAAGAAAAAACTCAAAAGAAGTGAGTTGTGTTCTTACTTACTCAGATTCCACCATTTAAAACGTTAAAACTATTCAAAACAATGTGTTCATAACTTAAGCCACAAAACTAGCACGCATGCACCAAACAAAATACAATTAAAAAGGAAAAAATAACCTTTTATATATATATATATTATGAATGATTTCTGGGTTCATTCTTTTTATTTTTGTTGATACAGCACATTTTATATCACTTTGTTTATAGTATTCTAAAACTGCAAATATATAAATAATCATAAGTGTTTTATGTTAACGATTAGTTTCGATTTTATTTTTTTCTGTTAAATATGTCTTTTTTTATCTCTGTATTATTTTCTCTCTCTAATTTTAGCTTTAGATTTGTTGGTAGTAAAAAAAACTATCGAAATTAGTCTATATCTATTTACATAATAAATGAATTTTCAACGTAAAATGAGTCAAAACATGAAATATTTTTACATTCTAGTCTATATTGAAAATCTTGTTGGTCATGTAAATGACAATAACACATTCTAATAGTTTTGTTACTACAAGTATCTAGTATGTCTAAAATGTGAATTATGAACGAAAATCAATTTCACGTGAAAGTACATAGATAAAAAAATATATTTAACCTTGTATTTGTATAGACAAAGTGAGCCTAGATAGTATCTAGATCTGGTTGTATAATAGTTGATGTCTCGGTTGCTCCCTTGTTTCTCACACTAAGTCTCCTTCTTTAATTGTTGTGCTCAATCAGAGTTAATTTGAAAAAGGTACTCTGACGATCAAATAAGTGTTCGGTATACAAAGTGTATATTAAGAACTGATTAAAAGCGTACCTTATACTTTTGTAGAGGATTTATTGGATTTTTGACCATGATGGGGTTATTTTTTTTGCTTTTTATCAAAATGGGGTCCGCTTAAAAAAAATTACAAATTTAGGCAAGTCGTGCCAATTCGGCACGACTTCATATGCACAAATTGTTCCAATTAGACACGACTTTTGTCCTGTCATACTGAAGTCGTGCCAAGTTGGCACGACTTCTGCCACGTCATAATTTTTTTTTCTATGTATTTATTCATTCATAACACTCTTAGAACATTCATTTTCTTTATCTATGTATTTATTCATTCATCTTAGAACACTCATTTTCTTTATCTATGTATTTATTCATTCAATTCAAACATGATTCATATACGATTATCCAATTTTTTGTTCCTTAAAACTAACACTCTTAGAAAATTATGTATCAAATTAATTTTTAACATTACATAACTTACTACCCAATATATAAACAATAAAATAAAATAAAAAAAACAAAATTATGACGTGACAGAAGTCGTGTCAAGTTGGCACGACTTCAGTATGACAGGGCATAAGTTGTGCCAAGTTGACACGACTTCAGTATGACAAGGCAGAAGTCGTGCCAAGTTGGCACAATTTCAGTATGACATGACAAAGTCGTGTCTAATTGGGACGAATTGTGCATATGAAGTCGTGCCGAATTGGCACGACTTGCCTAAATTTGTAATATTTTTTAAAGGGACCCCATTTTGGTAAAAAGCAAAAAAAATAACCTCATGATGGTCAAAAACCCGGATTTATTTATAGTGTTTAGTCATTGACCATTTGTTGTAATGGACCGAATCTATCATATATCAACATTAGCTTGATTATAAGGAGGTTCCCTAATTTTTCGGGACGTTACTCGAATTTGGTGGGACGTGTCCAGATTCTCAGGAAGTTCTTGCAATTGTCTTAACTGTTATTTATTGTACCTGCTTTAAATGTGTCTTCAATCGGTTGGTCGATCACCAAGACCGAATGACATGACTCGTCCATTATTTGTCGGTACAAACTTTTTTTTTTCTTTTTTTTTTATGATTGTCTATTTTCTTTGCATATATAAGCTTTGCTTTTTTTTTCTTGTATATAATACATTGAGTTGAATAAAAGACTTTTTTGTCTCCCTTTCCTTTCTTGTTTTGTTTCCTTTTTGCATCGGTTTTCTTGTGTTGGACGTAGCAGTCATGGACGCATGTCTGTTCATTTTATAGAATGTTTGGTTAGTTGCAAGTTAGTGGCAATGTACAATCATTTAAATACAGGTGGTTGATGTATTTATTGTGATTTTGAAATTATATATATCAATCGTTTTCTCTTAATTCTACTTTATTTTCCTCATAACTTTTAATTAACTTACATATATTTCATCACTAAGCTAGACATAAAAGTAATTAAGATGTACTTATCATAGACTATAAATGAAAAAAATATAAAATAATAAAATTATAAATGTTATGTTAAACGAGAAATTATTAATTTATTAATTCATTTAAAGATAGTTTTTTATTTTTTGTAATGACATTTTATTAAGGTTTAGTTACTTTTTTTGTTTATATTACTTATTTAGTTTTTTCAGTTTGGTCTCATTATTAGTATAATTAATAAATTATTATTTTTAAATATTAATAATTTAATGTGATTTATAATCATTATATTATGATAATTATAAAATTTATTATATTAATTTTAACTTAACCTTAAAAAATTATATTTATAAACTAAGGAAAAATGTAGAAATGGAAATGGAGAAAGGTATTGAGTAAATCTTGCATAAAGTCTAATCTACAACCAATCACAATCTATCACATTTAATGTATACATATTTTTGAATTTTTTTTATTTAACTGAAAACTTAATTAAAAATAAAAATTCATTTTTTCTTCATCAAGTTTACAGAACATGTTTATCATTATATTTACTGAATATATATATGTATATATATATATAATTTATGAATTATATATGTGTATTAAAAATATATACACTTTGAAATTGAAAATTAATATTTTTTTATGAAATATTTCTATTTTATTATTACGAAGATAATGCCATTATATTCTATTTACCTTTTATAGTTTTTATGACAAAAATAATCTTATCGCTTTCTCTTTTCAATTATAATACTTTAATGGCACTGATGTTTTTAATAATATGTTTTGATCATTTGCAATTTAGGAACTATATAATATTATTTTTGCAATACTTTCCTTTTTGTATAAAAGGAATGATGGTTTAAAGTTTGAGAGAGTATTATCTTTCAAAGTGTTTATGTGCTCAGGGTATGGATTTTAACACAACACTGTATAAAATTAAAAATAAATAAATAAATACAAGGCGCCATTGTATATTTATCAATATGTGATTTTAGTACGTGATTATTATCAACTTTAAAACTTGTTATTTTCAACGGTTTTTAGTATTATCATATAGTAAACAACATATTCTATAACGTTTTAGATAATGTTTAGAACATAACTAATATGATATTTTTTAAATATTTAGAATTAATTTATGTATAAGTTTCTTAATGTAATAAAAAAAATTAGAGAAATTGAATTAATATGTTATCAATGAGGTTCGGACATGCCTCTTAAACCGTAGGTATGTGTTTAGTATCGACATCGAAATGACACGTATTGGTGAAGTGTCAAATTCAAAAATTATTTGTTGGATTTCTGACAATTATAGGACGGTTTTAACATAATTTTAAAAATGAAAAATACATTAATTGTATAAAATTTTATTATAATTATAAAAATAAGAAACAAAATCATTTTGAACTAGTCATGAGAAACATCTTTCTCCTAAAAAAAAAACTGAAACATGCTAGTGCACATAAATCTTTATTGTTAATTTATATTATTCATAATTATATAATATATAGATCCGTATTTCCATATCCTACCTTTTAGAGATTATACATATATCTCAGTATCGATGTAAAGATTATACATATATCTCAGTATCGATGTAAAGATTATACATATATCTCACTATCGATGTAAAGATTATACATATATCTCAGTATCGATGTCCGTGTTGTATTAGTATATGTGTCCGTGTTGTATTAGTATCTGTCTTGTAGTATATATGTTACATAGTATATAGTATAGTTATAGTATGTCATTGCATTAAAGAAGTAATGTGATTTTCTTAATGTAGAAATGTTGTAAAAGTAAGGATGTTAATCCAGTCACATTGCAAAGTGTCTGAATTTGATTGGTAGGGATGAAACATGAAATGAATGAAGGTTGAGAAGAAGGACATGAACAAGATAAGTTATCGTGGGTACGAGTGTTGGGTCTTGGGTTCATAACCGATAAAAGTTGAGAAACAATGTGTTGTTTCTGTGTCCTTTTCCCCCACTAGAGAGTTGAGAGTCACAAATCACACACAGTGCCCCCAGAAAACGAAAATCCAAAACCATACTCTCCCTCCACACCCTCTCATACCAATTTTCCACTCAACCTTCCAAAAATGTATCTTTCCCAAATCTCCTTAACCATTGCCTATCTCAGCAAGTCACTAATTATGTGTCCCCGTCCAGCATTTTATAAGCCACCACCCTCAACTCAGTTTCACTCACTCACTCTCTTCAAACCACACCACCCTTTCCTCCTTTTCAGGTCTTCATTCTCTCCATATGCTTACCCTCTTTTTCCTTTCTCTTCTCATCATTACTTTTTGTGGGGTTGGAAGAAGGTTCAGTTTTTTTTTTATTTTTGGGCTGGGGAATGCATAAAGTTATTGAATTTAGCTCTATAGTAGTTGTTAATATAGGTAGTGTTGGAATGGGACCAGTGTTTTGTTTCTGGGCTATAATGCATGCAGGTTGATGCTTGGTTTTGTGATGTTATGATCACATATTCATAACTAGTTGCATGCCGGTTTCTGGGCCATTGGAGTGCGTTATTTAACTTGCATCAACATTTTCTGGCACCAAGAGTTCTAATAATTCTATTTTTATGGAATGGACTTGAAATATTCATCTACCTTTTCCAACAAGAAAACAAGCCCTTTATCTGAAATGCTTTACCTTTTTTGTCCACAATTTTCATTCCATGATCTCTGTTTCCTTCCTTCTTTTTGTGTATATATATTTGTCTTTGTTTTGTGTCTGCATAACTGTCAATAAAAGTTTTGAAATGGAAATTCGTTAACCTCTCTTAAAGGTTCTCCACAGTAGTTAATGAAATATATATTTGGTCACTATCTTCTGCCAGGATATATTTCAGCGAAGTTCTTATTTTCTTTTTGGCCAGCAAAATTTTTTGGCTTTATGTGAATTACTTATACACCGTGTTGACTTCTTTACGTAAGGCATCTCTGTGATCCTTGTTTTCTATGCACAGGTTTACCGTTTTCTTTTGGTTGGATTTTGCTGAATGGAGAGTGTAAGAATCATCCAATGGTTAAATCTTGTAGCCTGTGTACTGCTATTGCTTAAGGCAGAAGGGTCTTTGGTTCCATTGACTTTGGTCGAGAATGCACTGTCGAAAGGAGCTGGTGAGGAATTTTAGTTGTAACATAATACTCCAGTATTACTACTTTTAGCAATATTTATATTGGATTTGGAGTCATACATGTAAGATTACTTTTACAGGTGAAGTATTGGATTATTCTAAGATATTTTCTTTGGTTCAATTGAGTTGGTTTTAGATCATTTCTAAATTCTCCTCAGCTTGTTTTTTTTATTTGGATCTGATATGTCCTTTTTCGCTTTAACTTGTTTGTGGTTGTGTTATTTGGTTGTCTTAGTTTCTTTCTTTTGTATATGAGTTGAATCATCCGTTCATATGTATATATTATTTATTGCTGATAAAAAAATAATATTCCAGTGTTACTACTTTTAGCAATATTTATATAATAGTTGGGAATTGAAGATTAACATGTGGTGCAGTTTGTTTGGATGGAAGTCCCCCTGCTTACCACTTTGATAAGGGAGATGGAGAAGGGATTAACAACTGGATTGTTCACATGGAGGTATGTCCCTTTCATGCAAAAATTCCTTAGTTCTTTTTTATATTTCTTGTGTAAATCTTAAATGCCATATTTGTCAATTGTTTATTCTTAGTTTTGGACAAACCATGGAAATTTTCTTTTCATGATAATGATGTTCATCACCACAAATTCTTTAGGGAGGAGGATGGTGCAAAGATGCAGACGATTGCCTTGGACGTAAGGACACTCGCTTAGGCTCATCCAAGCAAATGGTTGAGGATCTTTACTTTTCTGGAATTCTAAGCAACGAGCGAGAGTATAATCCAGGTATTCTCCACTAGTTTCTGTATTTTGCTTCTTCATAATACTTATCAACTAATTATTTTGCTCATCTTTCTCACGAATGTTACAAATTTCAGATTTCTACAATTGGAATAGAGTGAAGATTAGGTACTGTGATGGGTCATCGTTTACTGGAGATGTGGAAGAAGTTGATCCAGTAAGTTTTGTAGAGTTCAAAGGAATTTGGAGTTAAATTCTGAGTAAGTTTTATTTTTTTTCTAATTTTCGTTCTGATAAGATTTTGTATAATTTGATCTACATATCAGACAAACAATTTGTACTTTAGAGGAGCAAGGATTTTTTCAGCTGTAATGGAAGATTTATTAGCAAAAGGCATGGAGAAGGCTGAAAATGTATGATACATTGATGATTTGGCACTTTTTTTCTTCCTTCTGAATGGTTTTTTCTTTCACTAACTGAAACTTGAACCTGCAGGCTATTCTCTCGGGCTGTTCAGCTGGAGGATTGACTACTATACTATATTACACTGTGACAATTTTAAAGCTCTGTTGCCTTCTAAAGCTACTGTAAAATGTGTTCCAGATGCTGGTTATTTTATCAATGTGTATGATCCTCTAATTGGTTTTCGTTTGCTTTTTCCTTACTTTTTATAGTTCCTTAGATCATTGAATGATTTGATGCATTGTTGTACAACAGAGAGGATATCTCAGGAGCACGTTTCATTGAAGATTATTACAGTAAAGTTGTGTCGACACATGTACGTACATGTCTTTTCTCTTTTGAGAGAAACAACTTACTTACATATGCAGTGTTTAACACCAAGACTGCCTCTAAAGTTTTCCCATTTTTCACTTGAAAGTTACTTTCTAATGGCTAAAGTTTTCTCAATCAGAGACTGAATGGTTTTTATTTCCTATTTCAGGGCTCAGCAAAGAATTTGCCCACATCTTGCACTTCCAAACTCAGCTCAGGACTGGTAAGTTTGTCTCATGTAATTTTTCCTTTTAGGTTGTCAACTTCTTTGGTGTCACTAATGCTTCTGAATGTCATGTAGTGCTTTTTCCCACAATATGTGGCATCACATATCAGTACCCCAATCTTCATAGTAAATTCAGCCTATGACTCATGGCAGGTTAGATTTTCCAGTTTGTTTTCAGAGTGGAGAGATCCTTCTGGTCTTTTTTTCTGATCCTCAAGATATTGCTTTGTCTCAGATTCGGAACATCTTGGCACCTGGTGCTGCTGATCCCAGTGACAATTGGCATAGCTGCAAGCTTGATTTAGCCAAATGCTCACCTGATCAACTGAGTATAGTGCAAGGTGAAAAATTTGCGTGTCTTAATAACTTGTGTATAATAAAAAATGTGACACATAAAAGAATTTCACTGTGCTCTAATCAATCCTTGAAAGCAGTCTAAAATTTGTCATGCCTCTGTCACCACTTCATGTATGTACTTTGTTCACAACCCCCAAAAGTGAAAAACATTGACATGAAAAAAACCAAAAATATGTGAAACTTTACATTTTTAAGAATTTTAAGTAGACTTTAAGTTTAACTCAACCTCAAACTTATAAAGTGAGGTTTGCACCTACTTATGTATGACTATATATTATGATGGTCTGATAACAACTCGATAGCGGGTGACTTGATAAAGTCAACAAACAATCACTAGGATAAACTCAAAATGACTATGATACTATATTAAGAAGTGAACTTTAAGCCTAACTCTACCTTATAAAATTGGTCTATAAGGTGAGGTTTACACTCACTTATACACTATAAAAGGTCTTAATCTTTAGTTGATGTGGAATTTCCAACATAAATTTTTTTGCCATTTGAGGAAAAGTAGAGTTTTGTGATTTTCAGGGTTCAAGAAGGAATTCGAGAAGGCGGTGAGTGTGGTTGGAGACTCTTCATCCAACGGAATGTTCATAAACTCTTGCTATGACCACTGCCAAACAGAATCACAGGAGACATGGTCTAAAAGTGACTCACCTCATCTTGCCAATACAGTAAGATGCTGCATTATTTTCTCCCATTTCTAGAATATAAGCATTTTGAAAAGCTAACTTGTATGCATGAAATTCTGCAGACAATTTCCAAGGCAGTAGGGAACTGGTTTTATGATCGAAGTCCTTTCCATCATGTAGATTGCAACTATCCTTGCAACCCCACTTGCCAGAACACTGTTTCTGATCTAAAAGATCACCCTGGAATCTAGATTTGTTTCATCAAGCATAGGACCATTCCTAAACCACACAACACAATTATTAGTTAAATGGTTATTGTACGAGAATATAATGTTTCCAACTTCCAAAGCCACCAAAATAAGAACCCTGAGGTTCTGCACTCAATCATTAATGTTGTAATTCCTGTAATCTTAGTAAAATGCTACATTCTGTGCTTTCACTAATCTATGTGTCTGTCTACTTTACTGGTGTTAAAGCAACTCAAGACAAAATTATTAAGTGAATAAACACTTAATGAGAAAATTTTAGCATGATTGAATTTAACATCTTTATTATATGCTTTCACATATTAAATCTAAGATAATAATTCAAGCATCTAAGATAAAAGATGTTTTGACTTAATTATCAAAATATTGTGAAAATCCTCAATTAAAAAGTGAAGACTTATATGTGTTTAACGAGATTGGAAATTGTGTTTTCATTATCACTACTACAAATTATTAAATAAAAACTAATTTTATAGATTAAAAATAATTAGTTACGATTGACTAAATTAGATAGTATTCTAGAGATTAAAAAAGTTATTAATTTCTATTATTGATAAATAGTTTCTAAATTGGTATCTAATTAGCTACAAATATTTTAACTACCAATTATTTAAATTCTAAATTTGGTAGCAAAAATTTTGGTAGTTAATTATATATCAATTTAAAAACTATTTATCAATAATAGAAACTAATTTAGAAAACAATAAAATTTTTTAGTTTTTAAAATAATATTTAATTTAGTCAATATAGTAATAAATTATTTGTTATCTCTAAAATTGATTTTTATTTAATATTTTTTTTTTAGTATATGAATGAAGTTTTATATTAATTTTTTATTAGGTGTGGATATATACATGTAACGTTTAAGAGATCTTATTTATTGTTTATTTAGAATATTATAGAGAAAATGGAGTTGTATTGTTTAAACTGATTAAAAACTTTAGATAATTTATTTAATTAGTGACATAAGTTTTAATTAATTTCCGTATTAATTTTTTTAACTCATTTTATATTATTTTTAAAAAATTAAATGAGCTATCAATATATTTACATATATTTACCAAAATTTACTATCTTTATAATTTTTTCATACATTATGCTGGGACATATACTGGAATAATAATCTTAAAAAAATGATGAAATGATGGTACTATTTATCAAAAAGAAAGTGCAGTTATAAGCCTATAAATATATTTAATTCCAATTTATGTAAAAAGTAACCTAAATATATCCTTTGATTCTTTCTCATGGAAAACTCTTTTTCTTAATATTCTTATAGTAATGGTAATTAAACATGATTTTGATTTTTATAATAATAATTATTTAAAGAAATATGAAACTTTTAGTTAATTAAAAATATATAACTTTTTTTACTTTAACAGTGAATTTTTATTCAAATCTATAAACTTTTCCTTCACTTTTAGTCTATATAGAAGTAAAATAACTTTTGCCACAATTTATATATCTATTATTGATTATTATTATTTTCACACCAACCTTCCAATATAAAATCATCATTCATAAAGACACTTGACTATGATTTTGTAACCCATACATGAGGAAGTGTTTGGACCTTGACTTAAGAGGAAACCTTGTTGGGAATTATAATTTTATGCAATTGCCACCAAACAATGGCCTACGTACAAAATTAATTTGAATCAGAAAATAGTTGCAGAGAAAAACTCTGTCCTCTCACCACGGTTGAATAAACAAATCAGATACTTTCTTAGAAAAAAAGCTTCATCCTCTCTCCGCAACAACAAGTGAGTTGCTTTGTCTCATTCACCCAGCGACTCCCATCACCACCTAAAAATGTAGCCTCTACCCTCTTTCATTTTATCTGTACCAATTTTTTCTTCAATCCTACACAGTCTCAGATACCAATGCAACTTTAGTTTTACCTCTGTGTAGATCTGACCCACGTTGGAATCTAAAAAAGAAGGCATTTTGAGTTCTGGGTTTTGGTTTTTGGTGTATTGGGTCACTGGAAAAGTGGAGACATTGCTGTTGGTGTCATGGGTTCCAATGGTAGCAAAGCCACTTCTTCTTCTTCTTCGTCGGGGAGTTTAAGGAAGGGTCGATCTAAGGGCATTAGAGTTTTTCAATCTTATTGTCTTGGAACTACTTCTGGTTCTCACGACAGAGATAGTGAAGACCAGGTAACTCACTATTGTCTTTGCTCTTTTCTTACTTTCTACCGACTTTAAGCTCCTGATCGATATGCTTTGAGGCTATTTGGATTGTGAAATGGAGCTTTTTACTAGCCAAGGATTCGGAAGCTACTTAGTTTCCCGTTCTGTTTAATGCTACATGAATTGGATTTAGAATAACCGTCGGTTCGAAACTTTCATGCGTTTTATCTGCTTGTTTTTCTTTAATTAAGTATGCAAAAATAATTTTTTATTCATGGGGTGGTGGTGTACTATTCTTGTTCTTACGTTGTTAAATTATCAGTGTTAATGTTGTTGATGCTATTTGACGTAAGACACTTTTCCTATGCATGGAGTGGTGGTGTACTGGTGTTTATTATTCGATGTTAAAGTACTAGTTGTGTTAATGTTGTTGTTATTTGATTTAAAACACGACCTTCAATTTCACCGTTTTTAATATAAAGTAGTTGGTAACTAGTTTTTTCTGAGGTTATGGTATTGCTGCTGTGTGTATACCTTAGTGATTAAATCTATTATTGGAGAACCTTGCGTCCTTTTTATCCATTAATAGAAAAGATAGAGGAACTTGTTTCTGTGGAGCATAGCATCTGGTCTGCAATTAATTTGCAAGAGTTATCTTGATTTTTAAGAAGAGTCAAGACATGTCTTCTTAAAGCTTTGAACCTGTCTTGGAAGTAATACTTGGAATGGTTCAATTTTTTCTATTCAAAAACTGATTTTCAGAATAATCATCTTGTTTTGAATGTTGATAGCAGTTTTGGTTGATTTAGACATAGTTTTATGGTGCTCGTTAACTGCCTAACCAGAATTTGTAATTCTTGCTGTAGGTTTGTGATCAGAATAAAGTGAATGGCAGTGATGTTACATATGCTAATGGCAATGTAACAAATTCATATGAGGTGAAGACAGAGTCATTTAGAAAGGTTAAAGCTAGGGAAATGACTTGTATGCCTTCTAACATTGACCTTCATGAATGGGGAGAAACAAGCATCCCTAACACTTCATCAAGAACTGCTAGCAGCACTATTCATAATTCTTCAACTCATTCCTTAAACCCTACAAGTCATTTCCTTTCTCAGCTTAGCCTCATTCCTGGTAGTGTAAGCTTCAGACTTAGCAGAACAACCAGTTTAGGGTCATCAAGGCCTTATCCTGTTACTTCTGCAAGTCTCTCAATATTTGACAATGAAGATGAGTGTAATCTCCATCCTAGATCTCCTGTAAATTCGATTGACAGAAGAGAAACACAACAATGCAATAACCTGCTTCAGGCATCTTTTTTCAATCAAATACACGCACAATCTCATGAAGATGCTTCTAATAGTTTAAGGTCAAATGTCCCAACATCAGGTACACTAGCAAACTTGCAGAGAAATCCCACAGATGGAGTTCCCACAAGAGAAGGGCTGGATGTGAACTTATTTTCTCCAAGAATTCAAACAGAGACAGAAATTGTTGACACTAGACGTATTGATAGACAAAATGGCGCTCGAGAATCAGTCGAACAGAATGTTCCTTTTAGCGGAACTTTAAGTGTTGGAAGGCTTCATGATAGAGTTCTTGGTGGATCAACATTTCCTGACCTCACCTTTTGCCCTCTGCAACAGGAAAGAGAGCTGAGAAATGGTAGCCTCCATAGCCAGGATATTGAGAGGCAATCGGTGGAGGGAGATTCAAGAGTGTTACCATCTGATCATACTACTATTAATTCTTCTACTTCTACCATGTCTAACTCCATGCTTGGTATCCAAGACAATGAGGTTGAGACTTCACGATTGAGAGAAGGTAGGTATCAGGATCTACTGGAGCATAGGTCCAATTTCCTTGAACGGAGAAGAAGAATGCGGTCCCAGGTTTGTGGATTTTTAACTTTGAGTAACTACTAGTGATTTGATGATATAGTAACATGCTAACAAGCAAAATTCATAGTCTTTTTGCTTAAAGAAAAGAAGAAAAGCCACAATCCAAATTCGACAAAGTAATGAGGTTGATCATTTATGTTGTCATAGTTAAATCACAAGTCTTTAAACAAGGAACAAGAAAACTAAGACTTAAGGCTACTTATTTAAAAGTATCCATACATACCTGACATATTTCCTTTACTTATTTACATGTAATATTGTGTAGGTTCGTGCTCTTCAGCGGTTGGGTAGCCGGTTTGAAAATCTTTCTGGACATGATAGATCATGTATCTTGTCTGGTCAACATAGAGATGGTCATTGTACATGCCGAATCAACAATCCTAACACTAATTCAAATGACGACACCGGTGCTAGAGCTAGCATATCAAGAATTGTTATGCTTGCTGAAGCCTTATTTGAGGTAATTTTAATGTGCTGTTTAATTACTTTGATTTGTGATGATCACTGATAATATATTTATACAATTTGAATCTTTTGTATATGTTTGAATTAGGTTCTGGATGAAATTCACCAGCAATCTGTTGTTTTATCTTCCCGCCCATCTGTATCTTCTACTGGATCTGTTCCTGCACCTAATGATGTTGTTGATTCCTTGCCTGTCAAGTTATATCAGAAGTTGCACAAGCATCAAGAGGATGGTGCTCAGTAAGTCTTTGAGTTTATCCAATGCCTTTTAGGATTCTCCATTTTTGCTTTTATTCCCTTTTGTATTTGTAATTTTGGTTTTGGTATTTATAGATCCTATTTAGTATTTACAAAATCACGTAACAGAACACAAAAACAATAATTTGCATAATAATCAGTACCCTTAATTAATTATAATTTTTGTTCCATTATAGTAGTCAATATGTGATATTATCCCCAAGTCAATGCAAATAGAATTGACTATATAATATAATCTAACATGAATGACAATATTCTAATGCAACTGTTAATTTTATGAACTTTCCCAATACTAAAAGAAGGAAAAGCAGACTCGTGTCTTAAGAAGTTCACTGGTTTTGGTCACGGTATAGATTTTTGCTTGTTAGAAGTTTTGCATGACAGGAAGAAAATACTACTTGGAACAATGATACTGTACCTGGCATTTTTTATGGCTAGTTTGTGCAACTTGATATCACTTTTACATTTTCAACTCTGATAATCCTTTTGTTTTTTCACAGATGCTATATATGCCTTGTGGAGTATGAGGACGGAGACAACATGCGAGTACTGCCATGCCATCACGAATTTCATAGAACATGTATAGACAAGTGGCTGAAGGAGATTCACAGGTATGAGAAATTTTGAATCTGAGTTTTCTTGATCACTATATTGGTATATTAAAGCTTCAAATTTATCCAGACTACTTTTGTGTTCGTGTCGTATCAGTGTCCGTGTCAGTGTCTGTGCTACATCATCCATAACATAACTAAGGGTACAAGTGGATAATTTTGTTCGTAGATACTTGTAAGAGAAGGGAAACAAGAAGAAAAACAAAAGATTTTTGTAGTTATGAAGAATGTATCCAAACAAAGAGACTTAGAATGTTTCTAACATTTATATTATTATGCACAGGGTATGTCCACTTTGTAGAGGGGACATATGCATATCTGATTCAACACCAACAGAGAACTGGAGTGGGTAGTTGTTGATGAATATCAGTTTTGGAGCATCCACTGTTACTGGCCTTTTCTGCTGGCTGGCATTGTCACTGTTTTCAATCATTAGTTACTCCTAAAGCTCAATGGACACCAAATTAATGGTAGAGATAGAATGAAATGACATGCTTGAGGGTGAAGGAAAAGGTTAAATTGAAGGGTGTAAAAAAATGGACATAAAGAAAAGGCTCAATCCTCAAATATATATACTTATAAGAGAAGGGGATAAATTTTCCAAAACCATGATTATTAGAAGTTCTATTCACATATATTTTAATTCTCATTTATATAAATCTAAATCAATATAATATATATAGGTTTTAAAGTATACAAGAATGTAAACCATTTGATAATTTTTTTTATTCTTGTTCAATTTTATATAGATCAGAATTGATATAATTATACTCTTCAAACTATATTAAAATATATAAGTCATTTGATATTTTTTTACTGGTCAATTTTAATAAATTTTGAGATAAATAAATATGATATATGAAATTATAATATAACGATTAGACTAATATAATTATCTCTTATATAAAACTATTAAAGATGTAATATTTGATCAAAGTTATACTGTATTAGTTGATGTAAGTTATATTATTTAATATCTTTTGATGCATTCATATTTTTTAGAATTAATAGTTAGATTAAAAGTTATATTATATATAAACTTTCCTACTGATATAAATATTAACGTGTCATATAAATAAAAATTAATATATTACATACCTTTTGAAATATACTAAACTAGTTCATAAGTACTTCTATTTTTATTTCAGAAATAACAAATCTTTTCTTTTTAATTAATGCATTGAAAAACACAATTTTGTAACAAAAATGAATATAGATAATTTATTAGTTTTAAACCTAACATACACCAAGTCATTATTAACTCAACTCCAACTCACATACAAGGCAACAAAGTGGGTCAAAAAGGTATATAGTTGGATTCTTTAAACATGTTATGAAAGATTTGAATTGTTATTCTCTTCTATAAGTAGTACATTCTCAATTACAGTTCTTAATAACAAATTTAATACAATTCTTAACTTATATAAGATAACAACAGAAAATTAATAATGCACAATTAGGCAAAGTTTATCTATCAAATAAAAGGAAACAATCATAATCATAATAGTGGATCTCTAACCGGATCCAAGCAACAACTGATACATGCATGTGATTATGAAATATTTAAGCTCGAATTACGTAAAATCTAATGATCTCTGAAACTTGGAAATGATTTAAAAGAAATGATCTCTCAATCACACACCCAAAATTCATTAGAATTATCAACATCATGCATGAAGTTCAAAACATAGATTTGATCTGTCAAATCCAATAAATTTGATCAACAAGTGTTTTGAAACATCATCCCTCATCCTTTAAATATTCAGTTGCTAGCCTAGCCATGAAGAAACTCAGATATACAATCACAATCTACAACTATAATTGTTGTGCACAAGATATAAAATTCCTAGGCAACAAAAGCACCAAAAATTTGTAAGGCAAACTGTCTGTTTACCACTTATATGGTAATAAGAATCATTTACAAAAGCCACTTTGAGGAATTTTGAGGAGACATTTTTACAAGTTTCTACCAATGCACCACAATCTACCACGGCTTGGAGTGGCTGTTATAATGTTGGCAGTGGCCTCAGTAGATGGGAGTTCTACATCAGAAGTACTGCCACAACTGGAACCACAATGTTCTCCATCTGTCTCATTCATCTTGTCTATTAAAGAGTGTCTGATACGTGAACCAACCACCCAAGCTTCAGAGAGATTTGTCCCAGGAGAGTGAGTTATTGAGATGGGTGAATTGGGATTGCTTAAAGCATCCTCCTGCAATATATCTCCTATTCTACACAGTATGCTAAAGGCTAAACTTCCAAGAACTCTAGAGTATGCTTCCAATATAGAATGCCCAATATCCTACAAAAGTTGTTTCAAAGAAATTAATACTACTACACTAAATTACACACTAGTTAATTTCACATGGAGTTTCTATTTTGTGGGGGGAAGAAGAAAATATGAACAGCATTAAGGGGATAAAACAAACACATGAACCTAAGTAGGAAAGTTTTCCCCATCAGAATGACTATGAAATGAAACATATAAATTACTATGAAACTTACCTTGCCATATTGAACTTTTGCAGCATCCAGAAATGTTTGAGGAAGGTTTGGATGTCTGGTTTTAAGCAGATTTAGAAGGGTTTCTGCACGTTCCAACAACAGTTCCATCTTATCTATACCTGACACAGGGTCCTTCAGGAAGGACCATGGGGTTCGAATAGGGGATTTGCCACTATTTTCTTGTATGATTCTTTCTTTCCATGAAAATGTAGCAGCTTCCAATTTATTAATGGTCTCTAGGATAGCATGATCAGATTTCAAATTTAGAGCTTTAAGCATTTCTTCTCCAGAACTCGATTCAGCCATCAAAACCTTGTGCAGTTCATCTCCCAGGCTTGCCTTTCCACTCTAAAACATAGAAACATTTAGAATCTAGGAAATGAAGATTACAATTGAAAAAGAACAAAAGTTTGCCGTTCATTATGAATGCTATATTTCTTTATAAAAAAGAAAAAGGAAAAACCCTTCATGATATGGTATATCTCAAGACACATTTTTCTTGGGCATGTTATAAGCAAATAATATTCCATAAACTAGAACATAATTTCTTTTCATTCAAGATCATAAAATTCCTTATCTGCTACATTTACACATCTACTTCCAACCCATATTACCCCATTTTTTTGTTATCTTGTTGCTTCCAACCATCTTTAATGGAGAGCAGTTTGCTTGAGGGTAGAAGCATAAAAATTCAAACATTTAAAGATGATTACCTTCAGAAGTGCATCCTTAATCACTGTTGGCACGGGTATCTCAAGCAACATATTATCATTGATTGATTTGGCAGCCTTGAATATTTGATGCACTATTCTTCCTTGATGAAGTAGCCTCTTTCTTTCAACTTCAGAAAGTCCAGTTCTTGGCACTCGGGGTGATGGAAGCCACCATCTTTTGCTTTGTCTTCCAGTTGTGTTCCTCCCTTCTGATCGGCTTCCTTCCTCTGCATACCAAAACTCGGTATTCACCATCGACTCTAGTGTCTCCTGCAACCAGAACACAACAGAATGTTACAGGCTAATAACGTTTCATGGTCTTAAATGAGAATGAAGAGATGACCTACCATAAGCATTGAGTCCAGCTTCTGAAGTGCTGGAAGATTCATTTTGATGTCAGAACGGGCTTTTGGAGTCATTACCTGTTCAAAGATATAATTGCTACCTTATTTTTCTGCAATGTGATATCTAAGAAAATATTCCACCCTTTTCAATCCAGTTTAAGTTAAAGATACCTCAAAGATTCCACCATTGGCACCATTTTGCTTCGCAGGAACTAACTCAACCATATAGTTGGTTGGAAACAACAACCATCCCATTTCTCTTTGCCATTTGCTCTTCCTTTCTTCAGACAGTGGTTCCAATTTCCACAACTCACCAAAAACTGTCACTGCATATTTTCATCTTACTTTTAGATTTTCTTAAAAAAGTAACCAGAGGTAAATTAGCAAGGTCACATGTTTTCTAGGAAGTGGAATTCTGGGGTTGATTTAAAGATTGATATTTATCATTTTTAACATAAAAGCTATGCTAACAGAGTCCACTTTTTCTCCAGGATAAATTTTATAAACAACATGTACTTTTTATCTATGAAACCAAAAGATAGTGTAAAAAAGTGCACATAAAGCCAACCTGCAAGGCTTGTGATAGCAGTAGACAGTGCTAAAGCTGTATTGAGGCCCTTTGATCCTCCTGTAACATCACCACCTAGCAACAGCTTTGCAAACTTCTCCTTCATGGCATCTACATCTGAACTTTGGACATCAAAAGCAGACTTGTCTTTAAGATAAAAATTTGGAGGACTTTCTGAGAGTTCCCACTCTTCCAATCCATGTTCATCTCTTTTCATTGTCAAACATTTTGAAGAGAATGATCCAAAAGCATCTTTACTGGATGAACAACAACTGGAGTCATCATCATTAAACGAATCAGTTATACATCCATCTCCTCTACTCGTTCTGCTTTCATCTCCATAAGAACGATTGTCCGAAGGGCAACTCTCAAGGCCATTATATGTCACAATACCTGAAACATTATAAGTTCCTATTATTTCCAGCACTTGCTATGCTATTGTTGAATAGCAGTATAAACAACATCCAAATCCTCAACAACAAAATGAGAATCTAGTAGGAAATAATGTTAAAAAGGAAAGAATACGTCAATGAAGTAATGTAAAACTGGAAATATGTCAATACCATGTTTACAGAGAAGCACTTCTAACATAAAAATGACTTCTTCTAAAGATCACAGTTGGTTGATACTACTTAAGTGAAAACTTGTACATTTTCTCACAGTATTCAAACAAACACAAACTACATCAGAAACATAACTGAACTTACAAGGCAACATTTTACAAGTTGTTTGCATGCTTATTTAACAAAAAAGTGACCCAAATAGTTAGGATCTTTAGAAGTGTAGAGTTCTTGTACCATTCTCCTTCAGCATAAATAATTATGAATTGACCCATTACTTGTTCACAAATATTCTGATGAATTTTATGACTTTTTCCCACTAAAATGTCAAACATCTCTCTTATGGTCATCTCAACAAACTAATTGACTATATTAGTCATCCTCACAAGTATTAAAGAAAGAGGTTTTATTTTGCAATGACATTTTAAGGTAAACTATATCTGTTTGTCTGACGAAAGTGGTGAAATGCTTAACAAAAGAATCTACTGCAACGGCATTGTTGTCCTAGATGTGCCAGATAAGGCACCGATTGCACTCTCAGTTTCAGACCAGAGAGAAGGGTATAACCATCGGTCAAATTTGTCCACATTATAGATGTAGCACATGTACCCACATGCAAAACTCATCATTTACGGTGTTTTCCATATTTCATTTTCAGCTAATATTCTATTCTTTAAAAAATAAGTTTCAATTATAGTGATTACTTTGATTGGAATACTCAAAAAGTAATTTTTTTTTCAAATTGGATACCTAATAAATTAAACATTTTTGCTTAAAACTAGATTTTATAATTTATTAACTATCATCAAGGACAAGAATTTAAGTCATTTATGTTCTGGGATTTTTATTGGGTAACCAAATTTCCAGGCTTTGTGAAAAAGGAAAATTATTTAGAAAATTGAGTATGATGGATGACCTAAACTGATGATGAATAGCATGCTGTGAGACAAAAAACTTCAAATGGAAAACAGAAGCTCTCGGTGATATGACAGAATGGTACACAAAAACTTCTTCCAACTCAAATGGGAACAAAATAAAGATAAGAAGAAGAAGGAGAAGAGATAAGTGAAACCAAAAGATGAAAAAGATAATCCCACAAATGGGTCCCATAAACATAAACATACAAATACAAATACAAAGAAAACAGTTCAAAGTTATGTTTTTTATTTTCATGTTCTTTTCTGCTAAAGTAAACACTGGATCAGGAAAAACTATGTTTTTTCATTATTTTTGAATGGTTCATTTAATCAATCGTTAGGATGAAATAGTATTTAAAATATTAGTTTTTAGAGTTTTATGTTTTCATTAAAATTTAATTCTTAAAAAATTCCTAAAATTTTATTCTTTAAAAAACTTTTAAATAAATCAGGAGCAGAAAGTGTAAATAAATAGTTGAAAAGTAAACTTTATAAACTACACTGACACGAACACTTTCCTTTTTATTTATTTATTTATTTTTGCTTTAACAAAAAGTAAAAAGAGCTTGTTTTATTTATGAAGCATGCAACAAGTATTATTTTGTGTGATTGAAGCATGAAATAAGTCAGTTACTAGTGAAGAAGAACATAATTTTTTTTAAGATTATTGAGTCTGCTAAATAATAATTAGTTATGGCTTAAAGAAGGAGGTGCCGAACCTTGGTAAAAATATGGTATGTTTTAACTATATTTAATTACAGTAATTTAGTCTTTCAGTTTGTAAAAATACATGTTTTATATTTATAGTTAAAGTAATTTTTAAAAAATCAAATCCAGATTAAAATAAAAATGTAATTAAGTCTTTTAATTATTAATTTGTGAAAAGATTTTTATGCATCTATTGTTTTCAAAATTTAAAATGATACTAACTACTTTATTTTTCTATACATCCTTACTTTCAGTTTAAATTCATGTACATTTATTGTTATAAAAAAATCATAAATGTTTTATTAAGATAAACAAAATTACATTTATTGATTTCTACGTTATGATCATCATCTTAAATGAACAAAAAACGTCCATTTCAAATTCAAATCTCTCTGGTTTTTTTGTTTGTTTGACTAAAAAGCTTAAACAAATGTGAGTCCCTCAGTGGAAACAATTTGGTCAATGGAAACACTTCACATATTTATTCTGTCAAAGAAAAACATGTTCTTCCTTCTACTGAAAGTAAAAATCACTAACAAAGACCCCAAATTCATATTCAAAACACCATCAAACCTCACACTTGGTTTGTTTACGCAGTTGAAAGTAAGATCAATGATGATATAACTATTCAACTGAGTTTGAAGCTAAATAATGAAGCCTTTCAAAAAAAAAAAATGAACTGAGAAGCAAAGTTTCTGAGAGTGAAAAGAAACAGAAGAATAGAGATAGAAGAGTGTGTAAGAAAAGAACTTACTCTCTGGCACATCAAAATCAATGCTGATTTTGGTTTCCTTAGTGCAGCAACCTAGTCTTTTTCTCAGAACCACCGACATGCTTTTCTCTGTGTGTGCTCTCCAAGGTTGTTTCAGAAACTATCAGTGTCCACCATCACCAACACCTCAAAAATTTTATTTTTCTTGCACACAAAATAAAATAAACTAAAGGGTACACAAGCTACTACACCCACTATATATATCAGTAGAATACGTTACAAAAAAGCAATTTTTTTGAAAAAAAGTACACTGTTTGATAAAAAGTCAGAGTCATTGAAAAATGGTCAAAAAGTGTGAGAAAGCAAAGTAAGGGTCTGATGCAGCATGTGCAAGGCAGATTCGACCTTTTCAGTATCAGATATGATTGCTTTTTGAGTAAACTGTTTTTTTTTGTGTGTGTTTGTTTTTCCTACTATGTTAAAAAACAACATGGTTTTCTAAGCTTAAAAAAGTTGCAGAATGAAAGTGAAGAGTGAAGGGTAAAGCTGAGAAGGTAGAAGAGAAAAACCTGAAGTAGTTGAAATGGAGGATCTTGGAAATGGTGGTTGAAGCTTGGGTGGCAGAATTTAAAGAAGTTAAGGTTTGTGAGCAGAAAAAAAGATGATTGAAAGAAGAATGAGAAATGGGCATTTAATAAGAGAAGAGAAGAATTACTATGCATCAAAGTTGGAACAGAAGAGAATGAAGTAGCAATAGAAAACAAGAGAAATAGTGTGCATCGGGTAACGTAGAGAAGAGCGTCTTCGATCAATCTGGACCGTCCGATCTACGGGTTATATGGCTGATGACGCTCTGATTTGCACGAACGGTCAGGATAATGGGGTGCAGGATTTTATGGTGGGGTCCATGATAACAGGTTTGTGTGGAATTCAAAATGGAAGGAGGTAAGTGTGTGCCACGTGGACTTAACTCATTTAATTCATATTACTTCAATCTGCTTTTCTCAATTTGAATTTTAAAATTACCAAAATAAATGCTTTTTATCTGTCTCTACAGATCATTAATTGAATTTTCTAGTGCCAATTTAAGATTTATATTAATGCTTCTTTATTTTAATTTTTTTTAAAAGTTAACGTCCATTATTTGACTCTGTTTGTTAAGTGCTGGGATAAAAGTAATGTATTTAAAATACGTTGGTATTAATGATTTTTAGAAGTATTAATGAATTTTAGAAGTATTAATAACGTGTTTTTGAAGTGGTGGGTTATTATTATTATTAAATTAATTAAGCTAAGTTTTTCAAAAATTTGAATTTTTTTGATTGAATTTTTAAAAAATAATAATTCAAAATTATATATTTTTTAATTTAATTCTTTTTATCTTATTGTATATTGTTCCTCCACACTTAAGAATTATAGAGATTTTATTATTAATATAAAAAAAATATAATTTTTAATATAAATAATAAATAATTTTTAATGTTTTCATTGTTGTGATATGCATAAATTGTGGTGACAAGAATCCTTGCTCATTACAAGTAATGATATTTTCGAAAAATATAACAATTTTATTATCCAACATATTTTTAATAAAAATAATACAAGTCACTTTATACTATAATATTATTTTATATTAATTACAAATTTACATTTTTAACATATAAAAATATATAAGTAAAATAACGTGATAAAATTATTACTAAAATAATACTTATAATAGATAAAAATTCAATTAAATACATCCATTTTATAAAAAAACTTAAAACTTAATTAAATTTTATTATTAGGGTTAAATATTTTTTTTATTATAACACTAATTTCGTTTTCATGTTTGATCCAAACTTTAGACCATCCAAGTGTTTGTAGTTTGAAAATATTGAAATGATGTATCAAAAATTGGTTTAATTTCACTTTACCAACTTATTGGAAGTAATTATAATGAGCATAAGTCTCAAATAAAAAAAATATATTGAAAAAAACCTATCAATTTTTAAATAAAATTAACCATTTTTTCATACAAAATAACTCATTCAATCATTTCTATACTATAAATACCAAAATGATGTAAAAAATTGAAAAAAAAACAATTTTATATTATAATACAAAAGAAAAAAATATATATTTAAACACGTATTTTGATAACTATGTAAAACAGTATTATATAGGAGTGTCTTGAGTGGAGGTGACTCCAATAAGAAACTACCAAACGGTGGTCGACAAAAACAATTGAAAGTGTTTTAGAAAATTGAAAGTGTTTTAGAATAATGGTGATGAGAAACAAATAAATGAGACATCTACAACATATGTTTACCCTTCTAAGAAAAAACTAGTTCGTTTTTTTTTTTTAAAAGAACAGCCAACAATTTAACTCTTAAGGGCAGTTAAGTTTGGTGACAAATGTGGCACAACTCAACCTATGCCAAACCCATCTCCGACCAAAATTAATACATCAACGATGATAATTTATGATGTTGGAGAAGGGAGAAAAACCTATGTCGTTTGTTTTTAATGTTTAAAATGTTATTTTCTTCATGTCCTGAAGTTGATCATGGGAATAATAAAGAGGTTGCCCATAGATATTTACACCAACTTCCAACACTTTTTAAAGGAGTTTTTAAGTGTAACTATAAAAAAAAATGGTTCATATCACAAGACTAATTCTTGCCAGGCCCAATACCAGAATTTTGTTATTCCAATACAACTCTATAGAATTAGGATGTTTTGTGTTTTGTCTGTAATCTCTCATTATGTAATTATGGTGTTGTTTAGTCATATTGTAAAGTTGAAACTTAAATTTCATTGCCATAACATACTATTAGAATAATTTATAATATAATATTAAAATTATTAAAAATTTAAGATTAAATTATTTTATAGTACTATTTTTTGTACTCCTTAAACCGAGTGATCGAGAATTCATCTGCATGATAAAAGTTAAAATAAAATAAATAAATAATAGAATAGAAAAACACTTTGTCAAAGTTCAATAAATTGGTCCAAAACACTTTAAATATAGTGCGAAAAGTAAAAGTTTAAACAAGTCAAAGTCCAACAATAAATACTATAAATAGGTGATCTGTTCTAGTAAATAGAGTGATTTTTATCTGATAATTGAACCAATTGACTTTGACTTTATCATCAGAGCCACTTGTAGGTACACTCACCCACCCGAGAGCAATCTTGAACCCAAAAGTCAAGAGTTAATCATGACCCAGTAGAAAAGTGGAAACCCATATCCTGTAACCGAAAACCAACTCAAGCTCAATCTAATGGATTTCGTAACCGAAAGCCCAAGATAGTGGTAAGAACTAGAAATATCGAGAAGAGAAGAAGAAGTTAATTGTTTCATAGGTCTGTAAGAAATTTTTTATTGATTCATTTATATTTCAATGTTTGATCATTTGACGTAAGATAAGACCATATCTTAATAAGATATAATAAAATTATAATATTATATTAACTTTTTTTTAATTTATTAGATTTTTTTTAATAATCTTATCTTTCTCATGTCTAGAATTATCCATTACCCTTTCTTAAAATTGAATTTATCATTAATTTTATAACTTGTTTAAATGAACTCATCTCCTTAATCAACTGCTTAGAAGAAAAATCAACTATGCATTCATATAAAGGAGTCAAAGGACATTAAACTAACATAAGAAAACTACATAAAATTCCTAAAGAGGACACATTATTTTATTCATAAAGGCTTATGAAGCTCTACTAAACGGATTTATTACTCTTCTTAAAACTTTTTTGGTGATTATGCACTAGTAATTGGACATGTGGTAGCTTTAAACTAGTATTTGAGTAAAGTTTTGTTGGAGAGTGTGTTACACACAAATTGTAGCATTATATGAAAACTAGAAAGGTGTTATGATAGGAGCAATACATAGAAACTTAACAACTAAGAGTGCCAAATGCGTAGAACATACAAGGCTCGAGGGAAAGGCAAAGGGGACCAAAACAAAAGCAAAGGCTTAAAATATTCAACAACTTTTTATGTTGGAGGAATGTTGCTCTTTTTTCTAGTTTCTTCCATTCTTTTTGTTGCCCATAATTTCAATTTTCGTGCATAATATTTTCCCATTTATTGGTTAGTGGACAAAAAGAGTACTTCTAAACCTAAACAAAAGGTAGAATTAACTCCAAAATCTACCCATTCTGCAAATGATCTCTACTTTCCCATTCTGTCAGGGATGAACCAATACAGAAAAACAATAAACAATGCAGCATATTAGAAATTTTACATAATATATAAGGTATATAGATATAAGTAGGTGAAAAACCTGCAAAACATGCATATAGTAAATTTGATAACACATGTTCTATATCTATCTATGCACAGATTAATAATTCTATCAACTAAGTTTCCTAGACAGTATCAATATAGATGCATGGTGAGTTATGAAGAACGATTTGAACTTCTGCAGAAACAAAGACTAAAAATATTCAGAATTTCATCACCTGAAAATCTACATTTATTATTAGTAATAAGAAAGTGAAACAAATAAGAAAAAGGGCTAAACATGAACTACACAAAGGGTAGTATAGAGGGGGTGAAAATATGTGCAAGACAGGCCAAAATGGAAGAACAAATTAACTAAGAATCAATGTGATTTGGAGGTGCAGCGGGAGGGTATGTAAGTCCCATTCAAGGGTCGGAACTTGAGGTCACAATCAAGATGGCACAAGAACTTAAGAGACCCTAAAGGACCTACCCTCCACTGGGTCCTTGCAGCCCCTTTGAAATCAAACTCAATCTCATTCTTTTTCCACGAATCACCCACTTGCTCCATTTGATCAGGACTCAAGGGTATGGATGATGACTGAACAACATAGCTGAGGTCCTTTGAGCTGTTCTTTGGCACCTCAAAAGGGTCTGCAACAAGCACAGCTATGTCCTGCCCTTGGTAGCTGATGTTGAAGGTGATGTCAGAGAAGGTTGCATGAGCCTTGGCATTCCCATTCTTTGCAGTCACAACAATGGTGAGTTGGGTTTGGAGCAAACCAGCATAGTCATTTCTAAGAAGGTCAAGGTGAGCATTGGTGACACTGATCACAGGCACTCTAGGGTGGATCGCCATGTACCCAATGAACACTACAATGCCTACAACCACCACAGCCACAGCTATGACAGTGCAGATAATAGCCACAAGCCACACCAAAGGGTTGGTGCGCCCATTTGCACCCATCACAAGTTTCCCTTTGAATTTGGGCATGGTTTTGTCCATGGAGAAACAGCATGAACAAACAAACAAACAAAGGACTAAAAATGGTTCTTGCTTCACTTGCTAAATTTATGAAGGTGGAAAGAGTTATAGAGAAGCTTCTGCAGTGAGTGAGTGAAGTAGATTTGAGTTGTTTTTAGGTCTGTTTGGATTGAAGGTTGGTATCTTCCTTCCCTCCCTTGAAAGCATGAGATCTGGTGCATCTATGTTTTCTTATATGGCATAAGCTTCTCCACAACTATCAATCATAGCCGCTATTTTGTGTTCAAAAAGGAAAAAATACCAAACTTGTAGTGCTAAATCCTACCCAATTATTCTTTTCTATCATTCTGAACAGAGCAAATTCTGTCCTTTGTTTCTGCAGCTCCCAACATGCATCAGTTTCACACAAAACAAGTGTGAATCTCAATAACTTCTATAACCATTTTAACAACTTCTTTTCATTAAAATGAACTATTTTGTCCACCTTATATATGTTTAGGGTTTAAGATTAAGATAAAAAAAATATTTTATCAAAATTATATATGTTTTGAGGGTTTAGAGTTGAGACAATAATTAGTATTTTGAAGACTAATATATATATTAATTCAACATATATTTTAATAATAATGTTAATAGTGGTATGTGTTTAATAATTATAAAATACATTTTCAACAAAATATAGTCAAGTGTCGGGAAAAATTTAGAAAAAGAACGAAAGGGGGGAAAATGTAGAAAGTTTTGTAGTGAAATCTGATAAAAATAAAAAAATAAGTATTAAATACCGTTAAGAAATTACAATCTAAGAAGTTATAGTTAATTATTTAGGGTTAAAGTAGTAATTAGCATTTCGAAGACATTGATGTAATTGCAAAAAATTATTTTCTACATTTTTGTATATCATTTCTTGAAATTTATAACTATTTGCTCTTTTTAACTCTATCCTTATATAGTTTGATAAATATATGATATAACAAGTTTTTGAGATTTTATTTAGTCTAAATACTTTCACAAATAGAGTCACACGCTTTAAGAAATATTGGATGAATTTTTAAAATTTATTATAACATAAAGCAATGTTTATGAGTTGTTTATCTTATTTTTACTAACATGATTATTAGTTATCCATTTATGTAAAATAAACATATATATAAAAACATTATAGAGTGAGAAATCAGTTGCAAATATTTTTTTTTAATGTTTTTTATACAAGTTTAGGATTCATTTGTGTCTATAAATAAAATTTGTGATTTTTTGGCATATGCAATGGAATTATAAAATATTGTATACTTATCAATGTCTTCCGAGAATTAAATTATTTTATTATTTATTATTTAATCTTATTATTATTATTATTATTATCATTGCTAATTTTATTATTAATATTTTTAATATTATCCTTCACCACATTAATATTGTTATTATTATTATTAATATTATTGTTAATATTATTAATAATATTAATTATTATTAATATTATTAATAATATTATTAATATGAATATTAATTTTATTATTATTAAAAGTGTCATTAATATTATTATTAAAAATATTGTTATTTTTATTGTTATGTATTATTGATAGTATTATTAATACTATTAATAATATTATTATTAATACTAATATTATTGATAATGTTATTAATATTATTAATTATTATTAACATTATTAATATTTTTAGTAATATTATTAAAATTACTATTAACAATACTAATATTAGTAACATTATTAATATGATTATAATATCATTATTATTTATTAATAATAATAGTAATAATCATCATAATAATAATAATTATAGAAGTAAAAATAATATTAATATGATCAAAATGTTTTTTTTTGTGTAGTGATTAAAGGTTAGGTGTACTTATGGAACTTGTGTAGGATTCCTTTTGCAAAATAATAATAAGAATAAAAATAATAATAATAATAATATACAAGATTAATAATAAAAATAGAAATAATAATAATTTTAATATCCTATCATATTTCTACTATAAGTAACTTCAAAATTTCTTGAAGTGGAATGTGGATCTATTTGCATGACTTTAATAAAATATGAGGTTAAAAAATTCATTAGTCACTTCATATTATGGTGGTGAAAGATTTATGTTCTTCTAGTTCAATAAGGCCTTCTCGAAGCACTGCATGATCCATCAATGGTTGAGTAGGATAAGAAAAAACTGCCAGAGAAGGCTTTTAATACAATTGTTCTATGCTTTGGTGATAAGGTGTCATGAATTAAACAAGTTGATCCTTGATCTGGAGAGCATTTGATAGTGGCCTTATACCACATAGGCCGATTAGAAAGATATCCAAACCCACATGACTAAAAGATTTCATCTAGGGTTATTTATGTTTTGTCTGATTGTGAGGATTTGAAAAGATCTTGTTGTTTTTAAATTATGTTAGCTTAGGCCAGTTGTCTACCAATGAGAAATGGTCTTTATAAAACCATTGTTAAAAGAAAAAGAGGAGGAAAAGTTTGTTTCAAATTTTAATAGTTTTTCTAGGGAGTTTTCATCCCTGTCCGTAGGCCTGGTGTTCATTTTCTTTTTTGCTGTTTTTTTTAAGCAACCGCGTATCAATTGGTGCTTTCTCAATAGTGCACCATGCCTCCTAAACCAAACAAAGACCTAGATGAAACTCTCTAGTCCATTCTAGACAAATTAGCTAACCTCCAAACCCAACTCCATAACACCCATGAACATCATGAAAATCAATATAGTAGCCTTCACCAATCCTTACAAAACTGCCAAATAGCTTTGGAAACAAAACATGAAACTCTCACCCAAACCATCAACACTCTCTTAATTGCCATCCCTACACCTCTTTTTCAACACAACAACCTGGCCCCAAACCCTTCTATACCTTTTTCTATAGAGACAACATCACCTATCCCACCCTCAGGCTCTAACACTACCACCTCTACCACTCCAACCATCTTTCCCCCACAACATTCTTCTCCCAACCATGCCAAGACCACCCAAAATACAACTCTCATTTTTTTATGGCTTGGATCCCTTAGATTGGCTCTTTCAAGTTGATTAGGGCTAACAAAACAGGGCGGGTTGCGCGGGCTGGCCCACAGCCAACATAGAAAAACGCGGGGCAGGTTCCCTTATTTGACCCGTGAACCCACTTAAGCCTGCCCTGCATAACCTGTAGTCCGTGCGGGCTTACAACAGGGTGGGGCGGGCTGGTCCGTCAGCCCACAAGCAAAAATCCCCATCTTGTTGTTGTGTTGTGCTGCCCTTCACCTTTCTCTTCTCATCAAGAATTTTCAACATTTCAATCCCTAAACACAAAAAGCTCTCTTTGTGTTGCTATTCCTCTACCGCGAACCACCACCATCTCTGTGACTGCAATCATCCTCCACCGCGATTCCTCCACCATCGCGGTTTCTCTTTCGTTTTCTCAGCCTAAGGTATCCTCTCTTTTTTTCATTCTCGTTGTGGAAGGTTCCACCAAGGGGGTGTTTTCGAACCATTCTCTTTGTGTGTATGTGTGGTGGTGGTCTTTTTCTTGACATTGATGGGTTGTTGATGTCACTGGCCATTGTGAAAGACATGGGTTTTGATGACAAAGTGAAAAACAATGAGGATGCAGGGGATGATGATACCTCTTGGGTGGACCCAGGAAAAATCGGTGTTGATCATAAAGAAAGTGCGGATGAAGGAGGAGGGACCCTCAACAGATACAAGAGTGAGAATTCCATTGTTGCTACCGAGGATGAGAAGGAGGATGAGGAGAGGAAGATTGAATTGGATCCTATGTAATGCGGGCCAACCCGCATGAGGGACGGACCATGAAAACCAGACCGCATTATTTATGCGAGACAGGCCAACTCAACTCGTATTTTGCGGGCCTATGCGGGGCAGGTCAGGCCGCTTTGTCACTCCTAAAGCTGATCAGTTTTTTCAATTTTATAACATAGCTTGGGAGTCCCACCTACACATGGCGGCTTTTTATATGCGTGGTTATGCTAAGTTGGTTCAAGTGGATGTATCAAAATCACCAACTCAGTGATTGAATTTCCTTCAGTTGTACTCTAGAACTACATTTTGGGCCCTCCACTTATGTTAATCCTCAAGCGGAACTGTTCAAATAACGTCAAAATAACACTATTACCAAATACCAGAGAACATTTGAAAAGCTATGCCCGGTTTTAGGGCTCACTCCAAAAATGATCCTAAATTGTTTCATCTCGGACCTTATTCCGAAAATCAAACGTGAGTTAGGGGTGCTCCAACCTACTTCCACCACCCAAGCCATGGGTCTTGCCAAACTCTTAAAATCCAAGAATAATAGCGCCAAGCGTTTTATACGTTCCTCAGCAATTATGCCTCAGCTATCCCAACACTTGCTACCCCCACCTCGCCTCCCTTTTCTTCAACCAGCTACACCATCCACATCCTCACCTCTACCTATAAAAAACTTACTTCAGCGCAACTTCAAGAGAGAAGAGCGGTGGGCCTGTGTTACAATTGCGATGAGAAATTTTTTCCTAGTCACAAATGTGCAACCAAACGTTTTTTGTTGTTGCTGGGAGATGAAGGCCCCTTATATACATAACCAGATACCCTTTCCACCTTAGACAATGACCAAGAAACCGTGGAATCCTCTCACATCCACCTATCTATTCAAGCATTAACCGACACACCTTCAACCCACACATTTAAGTTCCAAGACTACATTGTCAGTCTTCTAGTCACTATCTTAATCGACACTGGCAGCTCTCATAATATCCTTCAACCTCGCCTTGCCTTGTTTCTTAACCTTTGTACTCTCCCAATCACACCCTTCTCCATAATGGTTGTCAATGGTGACAAAATACATTGCACATCCATATGCCCCAACCTCACCATTTCCATTCAACAACATTGTTTCTCCATGCCCTTCTACTTAATTCCTATTAAAGGTGTTATGTAGTCCTTGGCATGGACTGGTTACGTTCTCTTGGACCTCTACAAGCAAATTTCTCTACACCTCAACTCTCTTTCAACCAGTGGCCTTCCCATCACTCTGCAAGGTACCACTAAGCTTTTGAATAACCATGTTTCAACCACCAACATTTGTCACCTTTTACACACCAAGTCTGTAACATCTTTTCATCTCTTAGTCTTCCAACCAGACCCCCCTTCTCATTCTCCACCTCCATCTAATATTCACCATCACGTTACCAACCTCTTTCATGCTTACCAATCAGTTTTTTCCATTCCTCACGGCCTACCCCCCACCCCCACGGCCCACACAACCACCAAATACCCTTACTGCCAAATTATCCACAGTAAATATCAAGCCCTACCGTTACCCACATGCCCACAAACATACCATGACTTCACCCATCCAAGAAATGTTAAAGGAAGGTATTATTCGCCCAAGCAATAACCCTTTTCTCTTCACTGGCTATCCTTATTAAAGAAAAAGGATGGGTCGTGGCGTTTTTATGTTGATTATAGGGCTTTAAATGCTATTACAGTGAAAAATAGGTTTTCAATTCCAACTATTGATGAATTACTGGATGAGCTAACAAAAGCTATGGTGTTTACTAAGTTGGATTTAAGGTCTAGATATCACCAGATCAGAGTACAGTCCACTTATTGCCATAAAATAGTTTTTCGAACCTTTGATGGTCATTATGAGTTTCTAGTTATGTCGTTTGGGCTTTCTAATGCCCCTTCTACCGTTTGTGCAAGTTTTCTTTGATGACATTCTTATCTACAATAAATCCATGCCCGAGCATATCCAACACCTCACCATTACTCTCCAATTACTTCAAGACATCCAAGAATCCAAGTGCATGTTTGCAACACCTAGGGTTTCCTATTTCAGCCATATCATTCAAGCTGGGATTGTTGCCTTTGACCCAGACAAGATCCAAGCCATCCTGCTTTGGCCCAAACCCACCTTATTCACCACTCTTCCTCAAAGACCCACTCTTCCTCAACAATTAGGAAGAGTGGGTCTTTCATCTTTTTAGGAATTACCGGGTTTTATCGCAAATTTATACGTAGTTATGCCACTCTTGCCACTCCACTCACGGATTTACTAAAATTCAAAGTTTTTACATGGAATAAAGAGGCAGAAAAAGCCTTTTTACAATTTAAGAAATTCCTAACTACACCCCTAACTACACCCCTTGTACTGTATCTTTCAGATTTCTCTCTTCTGTTTGTGGTTGAAACATATGCCTCCAATTCTGTCACAGGTGCGGATCTTTTCCAAGCTAGACATCCCATTGCTTTCTTCAGCAAGAAGCTCAGTCCCAATATACAAAATAGTTCAGCGTATATTAATGAAATGCTTGCAATCACTGAAGCAGTGAAAAAATGGAAACACTACCTAATTGGCACTCATTTTCAAATTATCACAGATCAACAAAGTCTTAAGGGGTTACTTACCAAGGCATGTTCTACACCTGAGCAACAAAAATGGGCCACCAAACTCATTGGTTACAGTTTTGAGATAATGTACCTCTCAGGCCTCCACAATCAAGCAACCAATTTCCTCTTTCGGCCACCCACTTCTTTTTTTTTTGGCCATCTCTTCCCTAATCCTAGAAATCCTCATGCAATTAAAAACATATTACCTGTCAGAATCGGGGAAACAAGAAGTACAAAAAGTCACAACTACTCAAAACAAAGACTATACCTTTCAAAAACGACCTTTTGTATCACGACCGAAGACTTTATATGTCAACCTTAAGATCTCTACGCACCACCGTTCTTCACGAGTTCCATGCCACACCTTATGCTGGACACTCAGCCTTAAAGCCACCATGGCTCGCTTAGTCGCGTCCTTCTATTGGACGGGAATGTATAGAGATGTTAAATCATTCATCAAACAATGCCTCCTTTGCCAACAAAATAAACCAATCAACACCAAACCCTTGGGTCTTTTACAACCCATTCCCCCACCCACCCAAATTTGGGATGAGCTCACCACAGATTTTATAACACACTTATCCTCGTCGTTTGGCCACAGTCATATGGGTTGTATGTGACTGTTTATCCAAATCTGCCCACTTCATAGCACTACCCACCTCCTTCACGCAACCCAATTGACTAATTGTTTTTCTGTTGAGATTTGCAGGTTGCACGACATTCCCAAATCCATCATCTCCGACAAAGACCCACTCTTCCTCAACAATTTTTGGAAGCAACTTTTTCACCTACAAGGCACCAAACTAAAATTTAGCATCGTCTATCATCCCCAAATAGATAGGGAAATGGAAGTCATAAACAGAGGATTATAAATTTATCTTCGTTGTTTCGCAAGTGACCATCCGAAGACATGGTACAAGTACTTACACCTTGCTGAGTTTTGGTATAACTTGTCCTACCACACCGCCATCAATACACCTTTCCAAGCGTTGTGTGGGCGACCTCCACCTTCCATACCAGATTACATTCTTGGCACAACAATAGAACCAGCTCTCACCACCACCTTACAAGAGCGCACACAGATAATGCATCGGTTGAAGACCACCCTCGCTCTCACTCAACGTCGCATGGCCCAAATCACAAACAAATCACGACATCGTCACGTCTTCAACGTTAATGATTGGGTGCTACTACGACGCCAAGCATACTGACAATGGTCCCTCTCTTCCGAGCCTCACCACAAACTCACTAGAAAATACTACGATCCATACCACGTCACCAAACGTATAGGAGAAGTGGCTTACGAACTCGACTTCCATCCCTCGTCTAAAATCCACTCGGTCTTCCATATCGTATTACTTAAACCTTACCACAGCAACAAAAACACCACCACTCACCACTCCGGTGACAACCCACCCATTTTTTCCCCACCTCCCAACACTCTCTACGATTCAGAACTCAACTCTGAACACTCAAAAAACAACTTAACCCCTTTTAACACTTTACTCCCTCCTCACATGGATTCTTCACCTAATAACGAGATTTCCTCTACCAACAACACGTGTCCACCATCAATGGCCACCATTGCACGACCTTTCACCTCTCACGTAACCCACCCACGTGCCTCTGACATCATAAATACAGCATACAACAACATTAAAACCCACCCACACTCCATTAAAACTATAAGCCCATCAGCCAACCACCCCATTAATACCCACCCACATGTCATTAATGCTACAATTGTCACGCATTTACCCTTCCCAACCCTCCAAATCCACCCTAATGCATCCCTAACCCACTCAAATAAACCAGCCCAACCCACACCAAAAACAGCCCCGACCTCACCAACTACACTGTCCCCTCCACTAATACACCTTACTCGGCCCAACAACATTCAGTCCCAACATCTACTCCACATTCCTCACTCATGGCCCAACCAAATTCACCATCCAACCAAAGCTTCTTATCAAATCATAGCCCTTTGATAACAACACCTCCCCACTCTACACTCAAGGAACCCTTCACATACCCACAACCTCTTTCAAATGCCCTTCCCAAACCCACGTCCAACAACCTTGAGGACAAGGTTGATATGCAGGTTACAACAATTGATAGTGGCCTTATACCACATAGGCCCATTAGAAAGATATCCAAGCCCACATGGCTAAAAGATTTCATCTAGGGTGATTTATGTTTTGTCTGGTTGTGAGGATCTGAAAAGATCTTGCTATTTTTAAATTCTGTTAGTTTAGGTCAGCTGTCTACCAATGAGAAATGGTCTATATAAGACCATTGTTAAAAGAAAAAAAGGAGGAAAAGTTTGTTTTAAATTTTAATAGTTTTTCCATGGAGTCTTCATCCCTGTCTGTAGGCCTAGTGTTCATTTCCTTTTTTGTTGTTTTTTTTAAGCAACCGCATATCAGCATTGATGTGCAAATTGATGGTTAGACGCTATTGTTTTTGTGTTCATTGTCCAAGACACATGATCACTTCAAGAAAATCTTACTATATGGAAGGGAGGCTTACTCACTTATGGAGGTTCATGTTGCTTTGAGCTTTAAGGAGTTAAATAATAAGTTTGAAGTTAATACGTCTAGTGCTGAAGATGACCTTGTAGCAAAGGGTAGATCATCTACCAATGATAACAAATGAGGTAAAATGAAGTCAAAGTCAAGGTCAAAGAATGGTGGAAATACAGCTCCTATAATGTTTTCATTGCAAAAAGGAAAAACACACAATAAGACTTTGCTAGAGAGACAAAAGAAGAAGGCTACCAACCTTGACAGACTTTTGAACGATTATGAATAATCAATGATCCTTATGGTGTCAAGGAGTGAAGATGATTGCAAGTGAATAATGGACTTTAGATGTTCATTCCTAATGACACCTAATCATGTGTCCTAAGAGTTTACAAAATTTGAAAAAGGTTTAGTTCTCCTTGGTGACAACAAGTCTTTCCATGTGTATCCAAATATGTGAAAATGATAAACAATGTTACTTTCACTATTAATAGTCCAATGCACCCCCACATATATCTTTTCCTATAACAGAGGAAGTATGTTTACTTATTAATACAAAGTTGCATGTCAACATGTGACAAGGAACATCTATAACTACAACTGAAAGTAATAAATAGAAGTATTCACACCAGGTGTTGGTAAGGATCGAGGGACACTTTGCTGAACAGCTTAGGTTTGATAACCATCCATCTTGGTATGCTATTTAGAAGTAGGCACCAGAAACCCATGCTAAAGCTTGTGACAAGCCCTGGCCTAGGAATAGTAGTCTTCCCTTTCACTAATCTTTTCCCAACCAAAAAACAACAAAGACTAATAACATATTTCCTCTTTTGTGCATACAGTGTAAATGAGCTAGATGTGGGGAAAAGACAAACCATAGATTGCAGACAATAATCATAAAAAAAGTTTATCAACGCAAGATACACTCAATTCGTAGCAGGTTACTACCACGCGTTACATGAGATGAGTCAAGAGTGTCTATTATTCTGATTAACCATGAGAACCTTCTTTAAATAAAGGAGTAAATCTCAACCAGATTAAATTCTAAAATATCACCCTCACCTTTGCCAAATCTATGGACAATTTGCATCAAACATATCAGCATTTTTTAAGCATTACGGCATATTTGAGAGATGAATGCACCAAGCAAAGTAAAGATACGTGGGAAATGGGTGAAAAAGTGGAGATAGGAGGTTAGCACTCAGCAGTATGCGCAATATCCCTCTGAAGATCCAAAGTTTTGTCACCTTATTAGCATATAATAAAATCTCTTTCCTCAAAACCTAGTATAATGAACATTTTAATGAAAAGGAAGAAACAGAGCTTTCCTGGGGTTCTTTGTTGTTCAAGCCATGGCTAGAGCAAGAACAAGAAATAGCAAAAGGACTACAGTGGGAGAATAATCCATGAATTTTGATTCAGAAGTAGCTAGGTTCTGTAAATGAGAGCCGAGGAGAGAGGGTAGGGGGGAAGAGTGTGATCCAAATAAACATACCCACAATTTAACTGTCATATGACTACAGAAAATCCTTCAATGATGCACATACTGCAAAAAGAATAGTTGAGCAAGGTGTGTACCTCTTTGGAATTGTCAAACAACCGGCCTCAAAAGTAGAAAACCCATGACCCACTAAAAATATTCAGAGAATTCTTTAAAAAAATCAGAGTATTTGAAACATTTAAGTGCATGAAACAGCCAAAAATAATAAAAAATAAAACCCCTCCTAATGGCACGTATACCACCCCTAAGAAAACTCTCCACCACTTTCGGTCTTTATGGTCCGAGTGTTTTAAATTACCGTTGTGGACAGACTTGCAGAGACTGCAAAAACTTTGATATTTTGCGATCACAACTCTAGTACCATGACTCCCCCTTACACCAATAAGGCAACGATATCAGTAACAGATGCACAAAATATTATAGAGTATAAGCATGAAGCACTTGCATTAAAGCACTGATAATAAATGTCCACCTATGAGCCCGGAACAAGGAAACTCAATCTGCAGCTTTGCTCTAAGCAAGCATGCGCAACTTTCATGAAAAGCCCACAAAAAATGCCATCCTACAAAAATATGAAAAACAAATTGAAGAGAAAATGCTGGGACTGGGTTGACAATTATAAACCGATAGTCAAATGTAAATAATTACATGAAAGGCATACTAATATTTTTTATAATGATTATGATTATTCTATCATGACTTCTTAATTAGAAAAAACAGCACCAAATTCCATATAATTCACGAACCGCTTAGTTCATCTCAGGTAGCCGAGTGTGATCAGCCTAATATTAACATAAACATTTTAATATGAGGAGAATAAAAGAAATTGTACAGAAAGACAAAATGGACAAGAAATTATCCAAAAGGAAAGGCTACCATGTGAAAACAATGAAACTCAGAACGCTTGAAAGAGAGGCAAAGCTAACTGAGACAGTCAAGAACAAGCAAAAAAATCCGTTTCCAAGACCAACAATTGAGTGTTAAAAGCATACGCAAGCAAATATCTAACAGATTAAAGAAGGAACTGAAAAAATCTATCAGCAAAACCATCTAAAACGATTTAAATTTCGAAATCAATAGTTTTTCTATAGATTAATGTTCTTGACTCATGTAGCCAATCACGCCCTGTAGAAAGAAGCTTTGTAGTTGTTGTATTCACATAAAATGCAATTCCATTCCACAAACACTAGTATAAAAAGGAAGAACTTTTTAATGAAAAGGAAACAACAGTTGTTTGCAGGGTTGTTTATTGATAAAAGCCATGCCTAGAGAACGGAATGAGTGCCATAGTTCTATAGCAAAGGAAGGGGGTATTGGGCAGGATAGGAGCAGCTTGTTTTGCAAATGAACATACCCACAGTTCGACTTCCATACAAACCTTTGAAAGAACTGGATCAGAAATAACAAGAAAATGGTAAAATTATTCAAATAAATCCCCATTTTGTTGCTCACTAGAGATGAATTTGTAGGCCAGAATGGATAAGACATTATTGAAATATAACCCAGGTATTTGTTAGACCTGGACTCTCCCACTGAAATTCTGATAAAAATCTTCCATACCCACCAATGTCATTAGATAACCATTATGTCATAATGCTGCAACATGGCATTTTGGACCCCTCCACCATTCGCCATTATTCACCATACCACACATGTGGCATCTATGATGAAATTCCTCCTCTTTTTTTTTCGCTTTTAAAAAGACCCAGTTAAGGGTTTCTTTATACTTAAAATATATCAATCCATTATAAAAAGTACTGTCTACTAGACAGTTAAAAACTGTCTCCATCTATTCCCACTCTCTTTCTTACAATTAGTAGCCCACAAAACATTTGCTGCTATTAATATAGTCCCACTCTTCCTTTCCTTTATAATGAGTAACTCTTTTTTTTGTAACAACGTTACGGATTAACCATCATAAGCAGGGACTGGCATCATTGGGGCGCACACAAGGTGGGTATTTCCCTCCAAACATAATTTATTCCATACTCAAAGTGGTAACACTAGGACTTGAACCCTGAATCACTTGGTTAAAGGACATAAGTCACTACCACTTGTGCCAACCAATGTTGGTTTCTAACAACCTACAAAGAATGTTAACGGGATACCAAGAGAAAAATATAGGGTAGCAGCAATATAAATTTTACTATAAATGAGAGTGGTCACACAAGAAAGGACAAAATACAAAATGATTAATTAATACAAGGATTCATTGGTGTGGTACCAATTGAGAAAAGGATGATAAAAAATCAATCAAGGTAGATTGGATATGGGAAAAAAGTCATTAGCAGCACCACTGAACCAGTAAGGAATAGTTGCATGGTTTTTGGTCATGAAGAGAGAGAGAGGAAGAGCGAAAAAAAAAAAACATTGATAAAATTGTTTAAGAGCAGCCTCATCATGACTAACATTCCTGAGAATTTGGCCTTTAACCAAGCCCAATGACAATATGTGAAATCCATACAACCGACTTCATTTGGTGGGATAAGGAATGCCCATCTATGTGTGTCAATCTCCAACATTAGAAAAGAAATTATAATCATAAATTATCAAAAAACACATTTATATACTCAATATCAAGAGAAAAGATAACTTGTCAATTATACATGGATATAAATATAAAAAAGAGTTAAGGATGATCTTGTTTTTTAAAATATTTGGAGACTTGTTAGGTGAGGTGTATGATCCATGTTCTCATATCTCTATACTTTGGAGGATTTTTGCTCCGGATCCCCATCTCCACAGGGTAACAATTCATAAACTTAAGGCCTCTAATGCGATAACAGAAAATTGACTTGCAAATACATAGATAGTAAAATAACCATGTAGAAACATGAAACAAGGAAACTCAATGTGCAACTCTGTCAAAAGATGCATGATTTTTATGAAATGGCCAACAAGAACTGTCTGCACCACAAATGTGAACCAAAACATGGAGAGGCAAGCCAAATGAAAATATTTACAGAAAGCATTCACGTTCATAACAAATATTTTATATTATGAACATCCAGTCATGAAAACTAACTCTAAAAATTTGCACGCAAACCGCCTATGATTCATGATTATTTATTATTATTAATAAGTTGATCCTAAATTGCAGTATGACTAGCCTAAAAACAGATATTTAAAATAAGTGGAAGAAAAGGAATCAAACAAGAAATATAACTACTAAGACAAAAAGACTATCACAGGGAAAGGCAATCATGGAGTGAATATGATGAAACTTGCAGAACACCATTTTAGCCATCAAAGACAGTCAAGAACAAGTATAACCTGCCCGTCTTTGGCAACAAAGGTGGAAAAGCAAATTCTTAGATTACAACTGGACATGAGCTTTCCACTTCCTATAAATACTATCATATCTGTCTCTTGCACTTCTACCTTCTTTATAGAAGGCATCCTTCAATAATGTCATTGTAGATTCATACACCTTGATCCTTCTATAAAGCACATCCTCAGCCAGCCTCTTCACCTCCGCGAATCTACTCAAGTTACAAAGTCCAATTAGCATGGCATTCGCACTCTCATCAAGCGGCTTGACATGATTCTCATCAACATAACTCCAAATTTCATGTGCTGCTTCAGGGTCATCACAATCAAACAACATTTCAATGGCGGCAGCGCAGTTAGGGCCGGTGGGCGGCCATTCATTCTTGATCATCTCGAAGAAGAAGCTCTCCGTCTCACGCACCTTCTTGTTCTTGACCAAGCACTCAAAGATCATGTTGTACGTGAGGGAGTCCGGAAAAGCGCCATGGAAAGCCATCTCATCGAGCAGGCGAATCGCGTGATCAATAGCCACATTGTTGCAGAGCAACCCAATCATGGCATTGTACATGATCAAATTAGGCACTAACTCGCCACTGACCATCACATCCCACATAGGGACAGCGTGATGGGCGTCGTTTCGCTTGACAAGAGCGTCAAGCGCGTTGGTAAAGAATTTCAAACCTGGGAAGCAATCATGGTCCTTCATAACCTGAAGGAACCTGACAACATCATCCATGAGGTCAGCGCGAAAGAGGGTCATAAAAAACGCGTCGTAGGCAGCAACATTGCCCTTGTTCCACCCAATTTGAGCCACCATATCACCAAACGTGATCTTAGCTTTAGCAGCATTGCCTTCTTTCTGCCACCCTTCCAGAAGAATGGCAAAGGTGTCGCCGTCAGGCGACACCTTCGCCTTGATCCCCTCAAGAAACTCGACGCCCACGGAGGTTTGGTTGTCCTCGCTGCAAATGGCGCTGAGGAGCGAGTTAACGGCGATCACGTCCTGTTTGACGCCGTACCTGTCCATGACGTCGAAGCTCATGACGGCCTCGTTAAATCTACCGGCAGTGGAGTAGCTCTGGAAGACGGAAGCGAAGGTGGAGAGAGAAAGCTTCTCTTCCTGTTTCATGGACCTGACGGCGTCCCACATGGGCTCGAAAAGCTGGTTTTTTCCCAGCAGGTCGACCATCAAGTTCCAGGTATGGGCCGGGTGCTTTTTGCCGCGCCCGGCCCACCGGAAGAACTTGACGGCGGAGGAAGGGTAATTGTAGGAGAGTTTCAGGACCTCTTCGATGAGGTCATCCTCGGGGACGATTCCCGAGGAGGAGAGGGCGGTTTCGATGTCGTGAGGGGAGGCACGTGTGAGGATGTCGCAGATGGCACGCGCGGTGGAGGAGACGTTGGGCGCGTCGAGGTGGGAGGGGAATTGGTTGGGTTTGGGAATCGGGGGTGGTTGAGGTTTGTTAGGGTTTATGGATGCGTACTTTAACCCCCTTGACCTAGCGGGGTTTTCCAGCACTGCCTCCATGTTACGATTCATGGATGAAAGGGTCTGGTGCGGGGCATCGAAAGGCCTTCTTCAAGATTTGCGTTGAATCAGTGGAAGCAGTGAATTGGGTTGGCGACGAAATTCGAAGGAGGGAAAAGAAAAATGGGAATTGGAGATTGCTTGTGAAGAAGGGAATGGTGTGGGGTTCCGTTTTGAGAGTGTTTTGGAATAGTTGAGTGCAGAGTGCAGAGTGCAGAGTGCAGAGTGCAGAGTGCAGTGAGTTACAGAGATGAGTTTGCGTTGTGTAACAGTAACAGAGATGAAGAAGACTGTGAGAAGATCCAAGTGAGATGTGAAACTGAGAGATACATGCGTGTGCATAGAAATGGGCCTCTGTCAGGAGATGGCCCAAATTGGTTGGAATATATCACCATAACAGATTTTTTGCTGCAAAAAATAAAAATATTTATAATATTCATATTTTTAAAACAATTTTTTGGTATTGAGATGAAGATTAGGTTTAAGTCTATAAATCATAAATAATAAGGAAAACAATTTTTGAACCAATTTGGCAATTAATATTTTTATAAAAAATTTAATTTAAAAAAATCCAGTTTCTTTTAGCAGTATTAAATTAAGCTAAACGTTATATTTTGTTAGTTTTATTTTAACTTTTATAAAACTTTAAATCTGAATTCATAATTTTTTAAATTTTAAAAGTGTAAGTTGATATGATATTTCAAATTTTAAAATTTTAATTTTAATTTTTTTATTTAAGATCAATTTACGTTAATTTCATTTAATATCAACTTATTTTGATTTTGCATCATAACAATCTATTGTCGTAAAAGCATATCACAAAATAAAACTGTTTCAAAATATAAAAGTTAATTTTTCCAAGAGTTCAAAGTTAAAAAACTTAAATACTTAGGATAATTACTGCAAAATATGTGTATTTTATTTGTAACACGTTTTAAGAAAATACATTGCATTTATAATTAGCCAGGTGAAGATGTTACCCATTTGTGTATAGTATTCATTTGATTGGTGTAGATACTAACACCATTATGTATTTTATTTTCATCATGCTTCATATAGACATAGCTTACTTTCCATACTCACATTAAAATTACCATATCCATTTTAACTATATTAAATTTATTTGAATCTTTTAAATTCACTTAAAATAGATTAAATTTAGAATAAATTCACTTTTTTTATTAAATTAAATTTCATGTACGATCAACCTAACGTGAGAACAATTCAATTTAACATCGGTCGACCTGGTTTAGGTCGACTTCACTAGACTTGGATTTAATCCAAATTCAATTAAATAGGTTTGACTTAAAATTGAAAAATATGGAATTGGATTTGAAATAAATCCATTAAAATAAAATTAAAAGTAATATAAATTTGAATAATTATGAATTGGATTTGACAATTTGAATTTTTGTCTCACCCTTAATTGATGTTATGATGGATCATACCTGAGTCTATGGTCATTGCCTTTGTACATTATTCTTTCCATGTAGTATCCCATCACTACAAAAAAATAATTATATAAAAATTTAATTTTAAAGATAAAAAATAATTAATCATTATATTATCTTATCACTACAAAAAAAATAGTTAAATAAAAAATAATTTTAAAGATAAAAATAATTAATTACTATATTAACTAGATTATATATTATTTTAAAAATTAAACAAATTATTAATATATATATATATAAAATAATTTTTATTATTAATAATATTTTTTAAATTAATTTCTATATTTAGTTGTCAAAATTTTAGTTATGTAAGTTATCTAAGTTAATTATAAATATTTGAATTAACGCACACTATAAAATATTAAATGTATATTATTTCTATATGCTATATACACATTATAAGTAATTTTTTTATTATATATAGTTAATTGAATTTAAATAAATAGTCACAAAATACAAAGATTAAAATAATAATATAAATTATATTAATAAAGGTATAATTGATAACGAAATATATATACTAAAAACAGTTACATAGTACGTAATTATAAAAAAAAAAATCTTTAAGAGTAATGAAACGAGTATGAACGTAAATTCATGGATGCCTATTATAAAATAGAATAAAGATGAGAAAAAAAAAATTATATCCAATATAAGTAAAAATGAACTTCTTTAAAAATAAAGAAAAGGATATTCAAACTCGTGTCAATCTCAACCCAGTTACGTCACATCAATGTCATTTTATCTCTCTCATTTATTCAAATTACTTCTTTTATTTTTATTCAAAGTAAACATTGTTTAATAATAAATTAGTAAGATTACACATGCATGTGTAGTTTACATCACTTAAAATTTATTCAGTTACATCTCCAATCAATTTACAATGCAAATTTTAATCCTTCTAAATGTTTGTTATAATATATTTATGATTATGTCTATTAAATTTCACATAATTTAATTTTTTAAGATATATTATCTAATAATAAATATTTACGTATTTGCAAACATCATAGCATCTATTAAACTCACGTGATAAACTTTTAAAATAGTATAAAATTTTATATACATTATTTAACTAATAAGAATATGGTATTCAATGACTGAATTAAATAACCTAATATATATATATATATATATATATATATATATAAAGGTCTATTCAATTTACTTCTTTTATTTTTACTCAAATTAAACACAATTTAGAAATTAAATAGGCAGCTAATTAATATATATTCTACCAACTTTTAATTGTTGTGCTTAAGGCGTAAGTTTATATTGGTTGCACTCAAAGAAAATAATAAAATAGAAACCAATTTTAAATGCTAAATTAGAGATATTAGAGACTAAAAAAATTGGTTTCTAAATTAATTTTTATTATTGCTAAATAGTTTCTAATTTGGTATCTAATTACCTACCAAGATTTTAACTATTAATTATTTATATTCTAAATTTGGTAGCAAAAACTTTGGTAACTAATTAGATATCAATTTAAAAATCATTTAACAATAATAAAAACTAATTTAAAAACTATTTTTTTAATCTCTAAATGATATCTGATTTAGTCAATATAATAACTAATTATTTTTGTCTCTAAAATTAATTTTTATTTAATGATTTCTTGTAGTGTTGAAACAAAATTCATCTTTTATTTGAGCAAAATCAATCATTATTCATAAAAAATTAAATATTTAAATAATGAAAAAATATTTCAAGTTTTCTTAGATAGATTTTTGACTTTCTCAAAAAAATCATTAAATAAAAATTAATTTTAGAAATCAAAATAATTAGTTATTCTTTGATTAAATTAGAGACTATTTTATAAATTAAAAAAATTATTGATATTTAAAATAGTTTTTATTATTAATAAAAATTATAAAATAATTTTTAAATTAATATATAATCATTAGCTACCAAGATTTTACTTACTTACTACTTTATATTCTAAATTAATTTTCATTAGTCTTTTCTTTTTATAAACTAATTTATAATCTAAAATATTAATCTCTAAACTTTACTTAACTAATTTAAATATAAATTTATATTTTTTTATTAATAATAAAAATTATTTTAAATATGAACAATTTTTAAAATTTTAAATTAATATATAATTTAATTAATATAATAATTAATTATTTTTTATCTCTAAATTTAATTGTTATTTAATTTTTTTTTATTTGTAAATAATTCCCATACTTCTCATCAATTAAGTTTTTGAAACTTATGAAAATGCAGAGACAGCAGAAATTGTAAAATCCAATAAAAGATGCCTTGTGGGATTTTACTTCCATCCAATAAAAGTTCGACAGCATTAGGAGCACAAAAGGTGAGTTAAAGCATATTGGAGGGTTCCTAGATAAGCCTTCAGGTAGTGGTAGTGGGTGAAGACCCTCTGCATCTGACATATGCAGATGATGGAGAAAAGCAAAATCTTTCTGCCATTTCCATAATTTATTTGTACCTTCAAACAAAATATAATGAATCCCAACAATAATACAAACTTCCCTCAGTAGCATGCCAAAGAAAAAGGTTGGTGAAAGATGAATGAATGAGGGTATTGTGAATTAAGAAACCTCAAGTTGCAACTTAATGATCTTATTCCCACAACTTTTGATGAAGTTAAAGGAGCATTACTTGAGAGCATTGTGCATATGCTATGTCACATATTTTAATTAACAAGGAATCTCTCGTGTTGGAGTGTTTCTTTGACCACCAGACTTGGGTGGTCGAATTATCTCTTTGTAGTGGAGCTAAGTTGACTCCATATATAAAACGAAAAAGAGAACAATGTATGATTAGATATGATGCCAACAATAAGGTACTTGATGTTCGTACGTTTAAGTTGTTGGGTCTTTCGAAAAAGATATTCTAGGAAGATTTAACATTATTAGTCAAGAAGAATTTCAATAGAAGCATCACTTAAATTTATTGGAGTTAGACATTAAATCAAAGTATTCACTTTGATAGAGTATTGAATAGGGTTGAATTGTTTTAGAGATGTATATATCGGGAGAGATGGAGAATAGTTGGTGTATTTCGAGAGTTGAAAAATATTTGGTGGAAGGATCTTAAGCGGATTGTTTGAGAGGATTGGATGTAATCCTTGTTGATTTGGTGAACTAATATAAATCTGTATCTACTTCTTTTCCTCTATTTTTGTTTAGACGTTGATTTTTATTTTTTATACTTCGCAAATTGAGTGTATGATCCATTCAATCCCCTTCTGGAGCCAATTGCCTTTTGGAACAATTCATTGTACTAATTGTGTTGAAACTCTTCAACAAAATGGCATTATAGAAAAAAAAAATGGCAACACATTATGAACATTGATCATGCTCTCATTTTCAATCAAATTCGCCTACAACTCTTTAGTCATTTGTTGTCACACATGTTTTTTTTATGGATATTAATTCATAAAATAACCATAATATAATCCATAATTTATTAATATAAACTTTTTTACATATTGGGTGATTATAATTTGAATAAGAACGATTTATTTACACATTTGTGTTAATTTCAGGATTTTAGGGAATAATGAAAATAAAAGGGCAAAAGGAGAATAAACAAAGATATAAAGGGAAAGTTGGAACGCTCCAGCACTCGCCCAAGCTCGTCCAAGCCCGAAGCTCCAAAAGAATTTGGCCCAAGCGAGCCCAGGCGAGATCACTCCAGTGATGTTGGACCTGTTTTCGTCCAACTCGACCAGGTGAGAAGTCATTTAGCCCAAACTCAACTACGTTAAATATGAGAGGTGAGACACAATCATAGACATTCAAGAGGGAGAATAGGAGGTGATAGAAAACCTAAAGAAGACAATCGTCAAGGAGAAACATTCTGGATCTTCTTTTCTTACTCTTCATGCTTGTAATAGTCAACATGAGTCGTTAATTCTACCATTTAGGATTTAGAGTAATTTGTTCAAACTCTTATGTATTAAGGTGATATAAATATAATATTTTTGTTCTTGATTGATTGATGATTGATATTTTCATTTTATTTGTAATGTTTGTTTCTATGATCACTACAAAAAACGTTATATAAAGTGACTTTGATTTTCGTATAAACTACTCCAAAATCATCACTTGGACACTTTTATCAGGATTTCTATGGAGAAAGAAACAACTCTAGCTGAAGGAGATTGGAATAACGAACTATAACAAAAAGAACTTTAATAAAGAATGAAATTTAAGCTTAACGCAATCTCATAAAACCGGAATCGATTTATAAGGTGGGGTTTGTACCCACTTATATCTTATGAAATGTCCTAATCTTTAGTCGATATGGGATACCCAACACCCCCTTACGTCGAAAATGAGAGTCCGTGTGCAGGATTATATATTTAAGGGTGATAGGGGTCGGATAGCGGGTGTCCTGATAAACCTAACAAACTCCCGATAAGATAAACTTTAAATAACTATGATATCATATTATAAAATAGAACATAGATGAGCAAAAGACGCATTATAACAAAAAGAAATTTGGGCAACATCCAAACCGTGGGCAACTGAATTGCAGTTGTGGACATGTCATGATTATATGAGATTTTGATTGTAGTAATATTCTCTTTAGGAAATGCAAAGCACCTTTATAGAAGTCTTGAAAGAGGTCATGTTAGATAGCATATATCTTCTTGAATAATCTTGCTCGTAATTATTGATGTAATTCACAGTGCATTCTGCTTTATCCTACTTGAGGATTTTTGTTCTTGTTCTTTTCTACGGTTGTGTGGTGTTCTGCTTATGGTGATGGGTGAATACTTGGTTCCAGAGAAATAAAGTAGAATTTTTAGTTTTAACGTTACATGCATGTTGTCAAGTGGTGTTTGTGGATTACAAGAAATAACATTCTTTTTAGAAAAAAGAGAGTATTTGAAACGATAGTCTCCTGAACTTGATTATGGTGAGGTATTGGCATTAATTTAACTCAAGTTGGGAAGGTTTCTTTTTCCTTTCCAAAGTGGTGTTTAAATCTATTGTGATACTCAAAAACTATTTGCAAGTTGGTGTGTGGTTTTGATAACCTTTTGTACTCAATTTCAATAAATTTCTTTTGTTTATAAAAGTAATTTAGTTTTTCTTGCTGTTGAGAGAGAATCTTAGTATTAACAATATTTAAGGGATTCTTCTTGTAACATGTTTGTACGGATACCTTGATGGAAGGGAAAATAAATAACTGTACGACTATTGCGTTGAGCGGCGTCAATATATATATATATATATATATATATATATATATATATATATATATATATAAAGTTTATGGCAAACATACGTACGTGAAAGTGAAGGCTTAAGCACTTGTTGCTTCACTTTAGTTTTAGTTTTAAGACTTGATTCAATTTTAAGGATGTTAACTTTGGATGACCTCGTATGTGGTAATTTCTACTTCTGCCATAAAAAAAAAGTGTTAATACTGAACATCACAAGCATTGTATTTAAAATATTGATAGTGTAGTGCTGGTTTTATGCAGAACGATTGCATAAAATTGAATTGAACAAAGCTTGTAAGGGTTTGTCTGCAGTTGGTGTCATACCTACACAAGTATATGAACAAGCATGGATTAGGTAATGCATTGTGGTTTATTCGAACTGTTCTGCTGCATTAGAATTTAGAATTATGCAGCGTTGCATTATAAATTATGCAGCGTTGCTGTAGTAGAAATTATGTAGAATTGATGCATAGTGCAGCTATAAAAACCAGTGTCAGTCTACAAATATTGACTCATATCTTTTCAATTCTGTTTGCTGTTTTCAATTTGTAATTAGGTAATGAACTTTGGTTATGGTATAAAATGTTTCCTTTAATTCATTTATTTTTTTCTGATAAAAAAAAAGTCACTTCTACCTATGAGTACGTAGTAGTTTAGACAACCATGCATATGAGAGACATCATATATTCTATAGAGTTTGACACAAAGTTAATTCATTCTTCATTTAAGACTTCAAACTAGTTTATAAGGTGTTTTGTATTCATTTATATGAAATATTCTTATTTCTAGTTATGAGATTTTCAACATATTTCTTTACGTCGTGACTATATATTTATGGATAGTCTGAAAAATAAATTTTAAATTTAATGTTATAAAACGATTTATAAGATAAGGTTTACACAATGAAGAATCATTCTATGATAAAACTTGTTAGTGCAGGAAATTATGCTGAATTTGCTACATAATTTGCCATGCAAGAGCATGAGAGGGTGTGTTATAGAAGCCTAGGTTTATATGTTTTTATGTTGCTTTGTCATGCTTTTGGATTCTAAGTTGGATGGTGAGATTTTTTGGTACTTCTATAAGGATACTTCTGAACTTCTTTTAAAATCTCCAAAAATAAGAGTGAAGTTTTACTTCTAGCAGATGACGAGAATATTTAATTTGCAACTCAACCCACTCCATATACTTATATATAAGAAAATGATTACCAAAACCAGGTATTGAGAGAAGTTATCTGTTTTACAGAATCCATAGTTTACTTAGTGGAAGAAACTTTTTCTTAAACTGAACATAGTAGAATAGCTATTTTAGGCAATGATTGGAGAGCCAATCGATACTGAAGTAACTTCTTTTGTAAATATTCCAATCAAATGTTTACTCTTTTATCTGCATTTCCATTAATCTTTAAGAGACACCCCATGTGCATTAAACTCATAGTTTATGGTGCAAGTAGCAAGGTCTACAGCACGTGGGGCAGAAGCAGTCACGTTAAATAGATCTCTCAGGGTACAACATCAAAGGCATCAGTGAGTGGAAGCAGCTGGCTATAGTTAGTGTGCAGTTCAAGAACTTGTTTTCATTAGTGTTGTTAGTTCCTTAGCTATAGTGAGCTTCATGGCACACAAAACCATCATGTTAACCTTTCTTTTCTTCCTTGTTCTGCAACACGACTTTGTGTTATTGACAGCATCAAGGAAGAACATTCAGATTCAGGCACCACCAGCTATACCTAGGACTCCACAACATCTGCAGTGGCACACCACCAATAAGGAGGGTGCTAGTGGTGATGCTTTCCGCCCTACGAGCCCTGGTCATAGCCCTGGTGCAGGGCATGAGACACCACCGACTAAAGCATAGTTTCTTTAGGGTTTTGGTTTTGAAGCTTTTGTTTCTTCTTGTTTTAGTACGTGTGCATGCTGTGTGATGTGTTTTTCTTTTGTTTTCATTTCACGGAGCCTTACTTTTGCTCTATATTCCAAAGGTGTTTCATCTAATAAAATTTGGTGTGAATCTCATCAAAGATCTCATCAGCTAATTTCTCATTATCTGATTGATGTCTTGAATCATTGTTATGTATACATTCAGTTTAGTTTTATGTAAAAGGTTGATTCTTGAGTTTTTATTATTATTGATAGAGATGGGATAGAAAATAAAGAGTATTTTGATTGATATGTAAATGGAAAGATTTTTTCGAAAAATCATTGTTGTATAAGGGTTGTGTCTCATTTAATTTCGTTGTCTCAAAAAAAACTGTTTTGATGCAATGTATAAATTGGTTTTTCTAAATCAATGAATTTTTAGTTAGCTTTGCATCACTTTTTAGCTATGCTGCATGCATACGGATACGGCACTGGTTGACATAGTATTCGTTATAGTAATCGATTGCATCCTTTAATTATCGATTAAATATGTTCTGGTATTAATTGTTGAATTATTTTAATAGATTAACACTTATTTAATCAATTAAAACATAAGTTGTTTTCATATATAAATTAATTTATTAACACTTAATATAATTGATTAAAAATGTCAGAAGTTGGTCATAGAAAGTTCTAACACTTGTTCTTGTATGATTTCTATGATGCTGAAAACTTATATAACCTTCCACTGTTCCAGTCCCAGGTATCTTCCTTTGTCATATTCTACAATCAATTTAAACTACACTTTTTCGTATAATTTCCCTACAAACATTTTATAATTTAATTCATAAAATTTTAAACAAAATAATAATTAATTAAGTCACCCTAAGGACTAAAATAGTTAATTAGTCCCTATAAGTTTTACTATTCATGAAATTTAAATTACATCTTAAATATCTTTACTATTTATGGGTATATAAAAATTAATTTCAATATTCCAAATTTCAAATTTAAACAACTAAATAACACATTTAAAAATTTAATAATTTTTTTAATATCAATGATAAACAACAACAATTTAATAGAGACATTCATGCATTATCTTAATTAAGATTTTAAAATATAAACACCGTGTTAATCTCAATAATAAAATGGAAATATAAATTACTAACCTCAATAATAAATATTCATCGATAAATACTTCCATAAAAATGTGCACCTTCACAGAGTCAAAGACGAAAGCACACTACATATGATAAAGTTTTGTTTGGGCTTGTTGCTCTTTGCACCATCCTTTTTCCTTTTGTGCGTTCTTTCTCTTTTTCGGCCCATATGTTTGGCCCACACATTTACTGTTTTTCTTTTATATATGTACTCCTCTAATTACTAAACAAATAATAATACTCTATTCAGTTCTTCACCTTGACGTGTATTGTTCTTTCTGTTTTTCCCTTTCTCTTAGGTTCCTCTGCACTTTCTTGTTTTCTCTATTTTCCTAAATCACTATCACAGTGTTGAAAGTGCTCTCTTCTCTGTGTTGCAGTGATGATGCGGTGATGAAGAACAACACTGTGAATGACGAACAAGACACAGAGAAGAAGTGAGAATTTTTTTTATTATACCAAACAAAAAAAAAAGAAAAAAACACTATAATTATTTAAATAATTTTATGTTAATAGAAAAATCCATATTTATTATATCTAACATAAAACTTCATATTTACATCAAATAACGTAATTATCTTACATAAATATAGATGTTTACATCATGCTCTTAAGCACCCCACATTTTGTTGTTATTATATTTTAAAATTTTAAACCAAGTCTTTCCAATCACAAGGAAAACGTTAGCCATTAGATAAAAAATTTGATCATATTATCATTTTTATTATACTTATTATTAACGTAATTTATACATATTAATATAATTATTATTAATAATAATAAAATAAATTATATTCATATTATTAATATTATTAATATTTTTACTAAAATTATTAATATTAATATTATAAATAATATTATTAATGTTATTAATATTATAATTAATGTTATTAATATTATTATTAAAGTTATTAATATTATTAGTATTAATATTCATATTATTAATATTATATTCATATTATTAATATTAGCGGGAACACATCCCGTGCCTGTGTATCCGCATTTTTCATTTTTACTATTTATATATTCATATAATTTTAATAAATATTAAATTATATGAGAAGATATGTAAATTATCTAAATGCACCATTGATAATAGTTTTATTAAGATTTTATGTTAATTTTTTTATATTTTCATTTTATTGTTTTTGAATATTAAATTTTGATTTAACTTTGGTGTAATCTTGAACTTTGTAAGGTTATCAAGATTAAAATTAAGGTTTAAAAAAAATGGACCAGCAACACAATGTCAAAACATAATGCAAATGGTTGTATGTTGGAAGTGGTAGAATCTATCACCATATCAATTGAATCCACAACTTCCATGACAAAGAAGTTGAAAAAAATAAAATAATAAACTAAATACAAATTACCAAACTTCCAACTTATGTAATATCTAATAGATCAAAGTATCAGTAGACATCAAAACTTTGTCCGCAAAGTTAGGCTTAGGATTCATACAAAAATATTAAAAAAAATTATGAAAGCAATAGAAACAAAAATGTACAAATCCTATAACAATGAGACACGTCTCTGCTTCGAACGCTTTGGGAAGTGCGAGAAGGAGGAAGCAATGGTGGTTGTTGTACAATGGTGATTGAAGGGGGACTAAGATGGGTGAGAGTAGGAAAAGAACATGGAGCGTGAAGGAAGAGGGTTCAAAATGTGTCAAAATTTATGAGCATTTTTTTTTTCTTTGGATGCAACTGGTGAAAACTACTTCTTATAAGGAGGTGGAAGAAAGTGGTAACCGCTCAACTACTCCTTATAAGGGAACCGCTCAGTAATAATCAAATTGTTCACGTTTGGTCACTACTCACATTTCCTAATATTTATTTCTCTCTCATGAAACAACACTTCCTCTCATTATGCAATTAATTTTCAAAATAAATTATCTCTTTTAATTCAACGGTTGCTCCATTTATTTCAAATATTTTATTAACAGACACTCTCTCATTATGCAATTAATTTTCAAAATAAATTATCTCTTTCAATTCCTAATCACTCATCCACCTCTCTTTCAATTCATAATCGTTCATCCACCTCTCTTTCCATTCATAATTGTTCCTCCACATCTCTTTCAATTCAAAATCACTTTTCCACCTCTCTTTCAATTCAAAATCGGCCCACTGCGTATACCAAATATTGTAGAAAAAATAAGAAAGGGCACAATGACCATAATACAATATAAGGAAAAAATGGGAAAAAATTAAGAGCAGTTAAGAGGGAAATAAGAAATGACATAATGACCATAATAGAATAATAAAATTAAATATTAATATAAGGATAAAATAGAAAAAAAAACAAAGAGCAGTTAAGATGGGAATACCCTTTATATATAGGTATAGATTATATTCATATTATTAATATTATATTCATATTATTAATATTAATATTGTTAATAATAATACTAAATAATTTACTCGGTGTAGTGGTTAAATTTTCTTTGGTTATCTCATTGCTTCGAATCCCATTCATTAAAAAAAAATAACAACAATCAATCCTTACAAATTAGTTCAACAACTCTACATTCACATTACAAATGATTTGTTCACTCCTCTATCTCCTAAACTAGCAACACATATTACATACACTTTGTGAAATACATTAGAAGAGTGATATGTTGCAAACCCTTGTGAGCAGCATCATATATTTATTGTGATGTGAACTAATCGATGCTCTTTCAATTAAATGAAGGGGGCATTGTTCATCGCACAACATTAATTTTATTTAGGTTTGAAATTTTCATAAATATTTTTGCAGACAATTATATTTTTGCGCAATAGGGTATCTGCTTCTACGTGTCTTGCATGCATAAATAGAAATACGTGTGGTGAAGAAAACCTCTCATCCTTCATCTACCTCTATTTTCTTCCTTTCAAATTCATCATTATTATTGCCCTTGTACACCCTCATTTTGCATTGTTAGGTCAGACATGGTCCTCACGCTAGGGTCACACCTACATCCATTTTTATTTTTTTTACTTTTTAAAAAAATAGGTTTATTCTTTAAAAAATCACAAAAAGAGTAAATATAAAGTTTGCATGTGTTCTACAGTGGTAAAGTAATTGTTTCAATTCTGAAAGTGACTCATTGAGTCAGCTGAGAAAACTTAAATCGGTGTCACCATGCATGTGATTGCACAAACACGTTGCCAATGAGTGCAGTTCTTTTTTACTGTTCCAGGGTAATTGATTGACACGTTTATTTAATCAAACTTCATTTATTATTCAAATACCTAAAGTCCTATTCATACAACTTCATCTAATAGTAAATATAGAATACAAAGGTGTAATATGGAAAACAAAATTTACCCTTTAAAAATTATATTTCTGTAATTTGTACACAAAGTTTACTCTGAAAGGTGAAAAACCAAAGGTTTTTATTTTCACGCAATATTTTTTTATATGAAGTTTTTATTGATGATATAACAAAATATTCTAACTTGTATATAGACTTACAAGACCATATTAAAATGATAGATATAGCTGCGGTAATAAAAAAAATATAGAACACTATCCTTCTTGATTGAAACTGTGTTTTAATGTTGGCAAAAAATGTTAATATATATTTAATTTCCTCATGGTCTACATTATTTATTATTTATTATTCCTTTTCATTTTATTTTCTTTCTATCTCTCTCTCTTCGTCCTACCTCATTTTGTCAAGTCTATTTTCATAGTTGTGCAACCTCGTTTTATGCTAAGACAGTTACTGTCATTAATGAAAACAGCTACTATAGCAGAATAGCAGGGTCCCAGAACTTAAATATGAGCATGCCCACCAAATATCTTAAGCATATATAAAAATAATACAATTTAATTCTTTGCTCTTAAAAAAACAATTGTTAAAATGTATGTTGACTAAATATTACTTTTACCTTTCTAATCTGTGTGCTTGTATTTTACGTTGTTTTATGTTTGCTGGAAAAGAGTATTTTGTACAGTTTTTATAATTTATATACGATTTTTTCTTTGCCCGAATAAAAAAAAAACTGAAAGGAAACCAGATCTTATATGCATATTTTATTTCCCAAATTCGTTATCATAAGAAAATATGAGTCTCCATATTTCAAACTCATTAATAAGCATATAGTGTATTTCTATTTAAGATGTAACATTTTCTAAATAAGGAGCGGAAGAATGGAGAGAATATGAACTAGCAAGGTACGAGGCCACTGAAAATGTTTGTATCTAGGTTCTATTTTAGAGTACTAAGTTTCTCTTTAATGGCAAGAATATATTTTAGATAAAATAAGATAGATATTTTTATATTTCTTACACCAATTTTGTCTTCTATTTTTCATTTTTGGTCTTTTGTTTTCTTAACTTTTTTTTTTTTTTTGTCTTGGGCTCTTTTATTTATGGTCTTCGACTTCTTAGATTATGATTTTCATATGAATGATTAAATTAAACTAAAGTAAGCTCAAGTACAATTAATCATGGTTTACAAATTGTTTACAATTCAATACTTGTTAATTGTATTGTCAGGCTCTTATTTCTTCTTACGTTGTTGAGGTGCTGAAATACTAGACGATATCTCAGATATTCGGATAGTACACTTACTCCTTAAACTCGAGATGAAGAGTCTAGAAGGAAAATTCATGTCAGTTAAAAGAAAACAATTATTTTTTTGTTACGTCCACATATTTTTGGTCTTGCATGGTATATTGGCCCCAAGCTCGAGTAGTGGTAACTTGCGAAAGGTCTAGAACGTTAGAGGTGACATGTTGTCAAAGGATGTGAAGGGACGCGTGATCATGATCATCAATGATGAAGCGATCTGACGGTTGGGGATAGTCGCGACAGTTGACATTCTCTCGTGTCCAAGCTTATAATTAGGTGGATCGTGTGTTCCATATTTCACCTTTGTTGATTTCTTTTTGTGTATGAGTGTATCGGTTGAAGAGTTTGCTGAGGTAAACCATATGTCTTCCTTCTTGTCTAATAGTAGTTTGTTTTAGGCTGAGTCAGGTGGTATTGGCAGGGGCATACTATAATATTTTGTAAATATATGTAGATCGAACTCCGGTGACTTTGAGAGCATGAGTAAATAATCCTAGGTTAGTCGTAGGTAAGGTGTTATAGGTAGCATTGCACCCGAAGTAAAGTCACCTCTCTTGGCATCATCGACTATGGTCTAGGAGTCATGTAAGAACCTTATCCAAAGTATCCGATTACGCATGGGGTGGATGGTCGAGTTCAAGAGTATTTTTTCAAATTTTAGTACACATTCATGCTTCAATCTCTCGCTACTAGCGTAGATATATTAGAGGACGATGTGTCGTACAATATCATTTTCTTGTGCAAATGCAAGGCTTCTAATACCATGTGTCTTGGACGAGAAGATTTGTCTAAATTTTTTTTTTATTCATGTTTAAATAAATATAGATATAAACTAATTTAAATATAATTTTTAAGATATATTTAAAATTTAAAATTGTTTTTTATCCCTATCAAGAGAATTTAGATTAAATTTGGATGTGTTGAATTTGAATATGGATAAAATGAATTGATTCCCAGCCCTACCAAAAGCTCAAAAAGTGTAAGAGATTAGTGTACGTGTGAGTCCCAACAAGAACAAAATTAAGTTACAACTTATATAATCAATGTCGTGCGGTCCCCAAGACACGAAGTTCTATTAATTTTGAATCATAAAATTTATGTTCAATATTCATCAAATCTACACTCTATGTTACTTTTCATGACACTACTTTAGAAAACGATATGAATCATATCTCTATAATAATGTTATTTTATAACATCAACAATAAAATAAATGATTTTACATGGTTTTATCAACTACTTTGACCTCTAATTATTTAGGTCAAGATTATTTTCTTGTTAAACAATAAAATATTAAATTAATTTTCAAATATCAATGTCTAATAAATTATGACACTATTAGAGTTAGTTCAATAATTCTAATATGATACAAAAGGATAATTTTTTTAATAAAAAATTAAAATTATTATAAAATTATTTTTTAAATAATTTAATTGTTAAACAATATCGTTAAGGTATTGGACACTAAAGTATGTTTGTTTTCCTCATAATGAATAAACATCTATATTATTTTCACTTGCATTCATTTGGTGTACCTATTTTTTTTTTAATAAATATTAAAAAATTATTAAATAAAATTAATTTTTAAAATTAAAAATAATTAATTATTATATAATAAAATTAAATATTATTTTAGAGACTAAAAAATCATTAATATGATACAAAAGGATAAATTTTTAATAAAAAATTAAAATTATAAAATTATTTTTTAAATAGTTTAGTTGTTAAACAATATCGTTATTGGACACTAATAGAGTATCTTTGTTTTCCTGACAATGAATAAAAATCTATATTATTTTTAATCTAAATGTCTAAATTTAAAGATGACAGGTCTCTTAATTTAAATTTTTTTATTTTTTATGTAAATTTTGTTACTCTAATTTTTTTTATTCACACTCCTTTCTTTCATGCATATTCACCTTTGGCATTTAGACTTATCACTTTCATCTACACTAATCTCTTTCGTCAACATATGTATTATCCACCATACTCATCTCCTCTATCCACTACAATATTTTTTTTGTATTTTATTTTGTTCAAAATGAAGACATTTTATGATAATTGTTTTTAAACTTATTGTCATTAGCTTTGGTCAAACCAATGTAAATTAAATTAATATTTAAAAGGGATTTTATTTAATATCAGTTTAATCTTTGTAAATTAAATAAATTTTAAAATAATAGTACATTAGCATGATTTAGCTTACACTAACCTACTTTAATTAAAAATTAATTTAAAAAATTGATGATGAATTAACATTAACTTAGGCGATGCTACTTATAGTTTCTCTATTAGTTTGGTGGTTTTTTTGTTTGAGTTGAAGTTTTATACCATGTATAAGGTTTGAGCCATCTCTGAAGTGACTTCTATTTATTTATTTTTTATTGCTGATAAAAAAAACTTATAGTCTATCTTTAGAAGTCGATGCTAATAAATTAGTGTTTATAATTTCAGAGTTTATTACATGTACAATGCAAACACGACAAGAAAATCGTTAAATAAAAATTAATTTTGGAGACCAAAATAATTAATTGTTATTTGATTAAATTAGAGACTATTTTATAAACTAAAAAAATTATTAGTATCTAAATTAGTTTCTATTATTAATATTTATAAAATAGTTTCTAAAGTTGTATCTAACCATTAACTACCAAAGTTTGAGCTACTTACTACTTTATATTCTAAAATAATCTTTATTAATTTTTTAAAGATTAATTTAAAATCTATAAATATTAATAGCTAAAATTTTAGTAATTATAATTAGATAGTAATTTAAAATTTATTTAATTTTTTTATTAATAATATAAACTACTTTAATATTAATAAAATTTAAATTTATAAAATAATATCTAATTTAATTAATATAAAAATTAATTTTTTATTTTTAAAATTAGTTTTTTTATTGATTTTTTTAATTATTCAAAAGTTACCGTCAATAAAAAGATTTGATGAACTGTTTTTTTTATGAAAAGAAATAAGCAAGTTATCAATTAGTCACCGTTTTTATTTTGAAAAATATTATTTCACACCCATTTTTTCACTTGCATTCATTTGGTGTACCTATTTTTTATAATAAACATTAAAAAAATTATTAAATAAAAATTAAAATAATTAATTATCATATTAACAAATTTAAATATTATATTAGAAACTAAAAAAATTATTAATATTTAAATTATCTTTTATTAATAAATAATTTTTAAATTAATATCTAATTAGATACATACTAATTTTAAAATCTAAATAATTGATAATTAAAACTTAGATAACTAACAATTTATAAAATATTTATTAATAGAAACTAATTTAAAAATAAATATTTTTTAATCTTAAAATAGTATATAATTTAATTAATATTAAAATTATTAATTTTTTTTCTCTAAAATTAATTTTTAATTAATAATTTTCTAATAGTGAAAATATTATAATAAAATAATAATTTATAAAGTTATAATTTGAGAATAAAAAAAAATAAAAGTGTGAAATTGTGATAACCCTCATTTTATTTTATTTGGAATTTGGTGTGAGGTTGTATTTATTGCATGAAGTCATAGCCAGAGCAGAGGCCTTGCACAGTGTTTGTATATATAGCAGTTGGCATGAAGAAAGAAAAAGGATGAACACAACAAATATGGAAAACAATGGGGAGAGCCATAGCAGAAGTGCTAGTTTCAGAATGGGGTTTGGGTTGAGTGTGAACGAGGCAAAAGTTCACACTGTGCTTCACCTTGGTACTCCCACTCTTCTACATGCTCATGGTGATGCCGATGTTGGTGATGAGGAGAGAGACAAACACCAAAAACCTCTCACAAACTCTCTCTCTCCTAGGCAGATGAAGTCCCTAGTTGCTCTCTGCGACACCATCATACCTTCCATCGACAACAACGTTGTTCGTTCCTCCGATGATGAATCTGTCGCCAACTTCTACAAGACTTCAGCTTCCATGGCTGGAACACCTCAACATGTAGCCACCTTTAATTAACCTTTCAACATTCTGTCTTTCTCTTTTTCTTCTTTTGATCTGCGTGAATTTCGTTGATGGTAATTTTGTGTTATTGTTGAAGCTTGGGAAATTGATAAGTGAGAAAGTGAAGCACCCAAGTACATGGCTGTTGCTGCTGACACTGTGGCTGCTGTCAACATGGTTTGGGACGTTGATACTGTGTGGGATGGCGAGTGTGTCATCAAGGTTTCCCTTCTTCCATAGCTACCCTGAAATGTCTCTGCTAAAACGCCAAAGGGTTATGCAGTCTTGGTCTCTGAGTTACCTTCGTCCCCTTAGGATGTTTTTCAGAACTATAAAGCTTCTCACTCTCCTTACCTTCTTCACTCAGGTAATTTATCTCCTCACTCTACCAACCCACAACATTTAATGCTTCTTCCTACCATCTTTCTATCTCTAAAATTCTTTCTTAGGATCTTGCCTTAGATTCTAAACTTCTAATTATACTTTTTATTTTTTAAATTAAACAATTTTGATTCGTATCACCTAATTATTAATATAAATATTAATACTTATAGTCTGATTTGGAGATTGGTGTTCCGTCATGATTTTATCACGTCTAAACAAGTTTAAGGATAAGAAGTATATAAAATGTCTTTGACATCGACTCCTAAGTTAGGTAGGACTATGATCGTACCAGAACATTAACTAAATTATATATTATTTTATATACTAAAAAAATATGAGTATTTAAATTATTATTGATAAATAATTTCTAAATTGATATTAGTTATCAATTATTTAAAGTGCAAAGTTGGTATCTAATTAAATATTAATTTAGAAATTATTTATTAATATTAATAATTTAGATATCAATAATTTTTTTAATCTATAAAATAATATCTATTTAGTCAATATAATAATTAATTATTTAAAAAAAAATTAATATATATGAATAATGTGTTAAAACTTATTATTAGTATCTTATGTGAAAAAGTAATTAATATTATTCTCACTTATGAATATGTGTTTTGGTAGTATGATAATAATTGAATGAACATTAAGAATGGACTCACAACTATGTAATTTGAGCTTTATAAGAACTAAAATTACATAAATATACGTAACAAAGTGAATTTAAGTCCTGGTATTTCTTAAAATATGTTATTTTTCTCTCTTTCTTTGATGTGATTAGTTTATATAGTTTGTGAAAATCAATAAATCTTTTTTACAAAAGTCTTTGAAGTGATGAATATACTACATACTTTTCTTAACTATAATATTACCTTTAATTATCATTAATGTACCTTTAACTATCATTAACGTAGGAGTTTTCTTTTTTATCAGCAATAAAATAAATAAGTAAATAGGAACCACTTCAAGAGTGGTCCAACCCTTATACATAAATACCTGACAATAACTCTTATTAACTCCTATCATTAACGTAGGAGTTAATTTATAAATTTGGAATAATAACATGAAAGATTATACATTCCATTATTGTTCGGAGTTTACATGTGATCTTTCTGGTAAGGTAATAAATAATGTGAATTAAGAGAATAATTAATGTTTTGTCTACAAATATATGATAGAAAAGGACAGGGGAAAGAAAAAAATGAAGCAAGTGGGTGAATTATTGTGTCCTTTTCTTAAGTAAAAAACAAAACAAAAAAATCTCACATTCACAGTTGAACTCGAAAAGAGGAACTGAGGAAATTAATAAACTCACTGTTATAACATTCTCACCATTTTGTAACTTATAATGTTTATACCAATTTGTATTTTTCTCTAAATCTTTTTTATCTCCTTTTAATGTTTTATTTATAAAAAATAGGAATCACATCAGATACGTTTTCTACATGGTTCATTTGATTAAATCGAAACACTGTTCTAACTAAAAATACTGTTCTTTTGTTTTGGTAAAGATTTTTTTCTTTTTTTTCTAAGTCAACGTGGGAGATAAAGGTATGTAAGACAATTTCTGTATAGATACATAAATATACATTAATGCATGTCCATTATTGGAAGTCGCAATTAATAATAGTTAAGAAAAGAAAATTAGAAATAGATATATTCAAAGTAGATTTATTATATAAAAGAGTAATTAAAAGTATTAAATGGTCTGGATATTTTGACGTGTTGACTTGCACACCCAAGAAAAAGAAATAATGGAGGAACTTTAATGTCTTAAATGATTTTTTTTATTATATATATAATAAAAATATTTTAGAAATTCCTCAACTTTTATACAAAAGAAATAAATAATCTCTAACTTGTATAAGAATTATAAACAATTTTAAATCTATAATATTTTCTACATTAAGCAAATCTGTTATTCCTAACCTTTATATTTTTTATAGACCTCATATATATTTATGGTTTTAAACATCAATTAAAGTAAGAAAAACACTTTAAACATAGCTTAAATGATACTCATAACCAAATTTTCATATCGATCTATTTTTTAAAAATCTTCTTATTTTTTATTTATTCTTTGTTTCTATCTATAATTGCTATTCACAAGAGTGTGAAATGTCTTCATGATACATGCACAACACAATAAAAACGTATGACAGCAACTACTTCTGTCACCCCACACTTTTGAGAAGATATTCAAATACAACAATAATTATAGGGAACATATTCTTATGATTCTTGGTATGCTAAATGAGAGAGAAAGGGTTTTACTAACACTGAAAACACAGAAATGCAGTAAAACTGTTTCTTTGTATATGATCATAGTTGCAGCCCAAGCCAGTTTCTTCATAATAGTATAAGATCAAACATTACAATCTTCAAAGAATTGTCTCCATGCAAGAACTTTTCAAATTATCACCATTTGAGGAAGTTGGTGTGCAAGTATTTGCACAAAAAATCTACTTTAATGTCCCAATGATCGGTGAAAAACATTCGTATAGCTGATACGAACCAATAGTATGCATGGAAGTGAAGTGATGAGTGTAGGGTATACAGTGCATTTGATGAACATGTGCATATATCCAAGTGGTGACTTATACAGCTCGGACATTCACTACAACTGTACCTTAGGTAGGGAATAAGGGTCCTAGCAATAGTCCTTCATGAGTGCCTCCTTCAATTTTCAGGTACTGTGCTTTAAATTGAGATTGCAGATACTTTAATGATTCCTTGTTCAAATCAAATAAATCCTCACAGTGTTTAAACTACAAGTTGTGTTAGTATCATTCCTGAAGGTAAATACCAAGTGTCCCACAAAAAGAGTAGTAAATTATGGCAGCTCAACAGAGAATAACATTACAAAAGATCATTCACCTCTCTTTCCCCATGAAAGCTACCAAATATAGCTGATAGGACAAACTCAAATCACTATTTCAGTACACTATCCCACTCCCTACACTCTCCACACATTACTATTTTATTTTATTTTTTTTAGTTTTCGAGTTTTCTTCACCCTAGTGGAGAAGAACCTGGCCAAGTGTTCAATCTTTAGATACACATATGATTTCTTTTATTTATTTGCTATTGTAGTTGTGACAATGTACGATTACTGTTTAGAATTTATACTTTAGGTTACTTTTAGAAAATAATTAAATAGTAATTAAATTTAAAGATAAAACTAATTAGTCACTGTATGATTAAATTAGATATTAATTTAGAGATTAAAAAATTATTAATATTTAATGTGATTTCTATTATTAATAAAATATCATAAAATAGTTTTTAAATTGGTATCTAAATTATTTACAAAAAATTTAGCTACTAATATTTTAGATTTTTAATTAGTCTCTAAAAGATTAATAGAGACTAATTTAAAACATAAGTTGTTAGTAGCTAAAACCTTAATAGCGTTAATAATTAAATATCAATTTAGAAAGTATTTTATAAATTTTTATTAATAATATAAACTATTTTAGATACTACTAATTTTTTAATTTATAAAATAATCTCTAATTTTATTAATATAGTGACTAATTGTTTTGGTCTCTAAAATTAGTTTTTATTTAATTATTTTTTTTATAGTTATACGAAAAAAATGAGTTTCCTTCCACCTTAACATATTTATAAAAAAAATTATTAAAAGATATCAGTTTACAAGTTTACAAATGTAATTTTAAAATTATTTTATTTTTAAAAAATAATTTATTTTCAACAGTATTCTATTTAATGTAAGGTTGTCAAAAACTACTTTATATTTAAGAATTTTAAATGTTAAAAATAAAACATAATCCTTAAAAAATATTTGTCACAAATTGTCCTGAACTTTGATTGGGATCACTACTAGCGGGTACTAATAATTTTATTTTTCTTATGTAGTCGGGTGGAAATAAGAGAGTGAAAATATGAAGAGTAAATATAATATTGGTGGATTGGTAAAATAAAAATAAAGTGGGAATAGGATGAGGGTACATTGATACTTTTCATTTCATTATTTATTTATTTTTCTACAAAACATATTTTATTATAATTTATTTTTTCTTTTTCCAATCACCCAAATTTTTATATTATTTGTGGGTATTGACTCCTGGAGGCTTGGGTTTGTTTGATCGTAATTATGTGCATCACATTTCCAAAGACCGTAGGACTTTTCTTCATGTATTTTTATATTTTTGAAAAGTATAATTTATTCTTTTCAAATTATAAAATTCAGAGGATATTTTTAAATTTGAAAATACCTTTCAAACTCTATAACTCAGAATATAAATGGTAATTATAAAATTCGAAAATACCTTTTAACTCTACAATTAATAATACATTTTTTATTTTGAATTTTATAATTTAGAATATAAAATTTTGTATGGATTGTAAAATTTGAAATACAAAATTTACATTTCAAATTGTAAAAATTCAGAATGTCAATTTTGATATTTTTGAAAATATGGGGGTGAGATATGAAACTGTGGAGGTGCAGAAAGAATTTGTGCAGATCCAAACAACTCACCTCTTCACAGTGGTATTGGGCTGGAGTGGGTAGCACTTCTATCCTCAACTACTCTGTAGGCCTTAGGGTACCAAAAAGAGTTCTGTTAGACTGCGGAAATTAGTTGGCCCAATTTTAAAGATATTGTGTAGGCTTTTGACAAAATTTGGGCCAATCTTGTCTCGACTGTTTAGCCCAAGAATGATGTACTGATATCTCTAGATAAATTTTTCTATAAATACTTTTAGAATAAAAGTAAATAAATATTTTTTTCATAAATTAAAACTATTTTATGAACATCTTAAAAAATTTATCATAGAGAAATTAATATCAGAGAATTTTAACAAATCAACTTATAATAAAAGGTTTTATTTTATCTCATGTTTTTGGAATATTTCATTTAAATATAATATAATTACGATCCATAATATTATGTGTTCAATATCATATGTTTTTTTATCCCACATCTAAATTAGGAGATTATGATGTTGATTTATACTTAAAATCCATTTCTAAATATAAAGTTATTTGGAGTTTATCTATAAATAAGGATTGCTTGTTACTTCTTAATATTTTTGGTTTTGGTGTGGAATTAAAAAGCATTTTGTGATGGTTATATAAAGTAATGATAGGTATTCCATTTTCAGGTTGATGAAGCAGAAGAAAACCCATCATGGAAGGCAATTGGCTATTGTGGACCTGATCCAGAGTTCAAAGCACAGTTGAAGAACAATTTCTTACATAGAACATCCAAGGAAGAAGAACACCAAAAAAAAGATGATGATGATGATGAAGAAGAATTCAGAGGCCCTCTTCACAAAGGCCTTGTCCATTTAAACTATCCACGAGACATGATTAAAAATTCTCTAAGACGATTTGGATTCTCTGTCTCTACCATATCTAAAAAGCATGAAGCTTCCAACCTGTCATCACCTTCTTTAGTTATCCAATGTGATGCAGTGGTTGTTGGTTCTGGCTCTGGTGGTGGGGTAGCAGCTGGGGTTCTAGCAAATGCTGGTTATAAAGTGTTGGTCTTGGAGAAAGGAAGCTATTGTGCTAGGAACAAACTTTCCCTTCTTGAAGGACCAAGCATGGATCAAATGTACCTCTCCAATGGTTTGGTTGCAACAAAGGATATGTCTGTCCTAATACTAGCAGGATCCACAGTTGGTGGTGGCTCTGCAGTGAACTGGTCAGCCAGCATTAAAACTCCTCAACATGTATGCAAGGAGTGGTGTGATCTTCATGAGCTCGAACTGTTTGAAAGTAAGTTGTACAGAGAAGCCATGGATGCTGTGTGTGGCAAAATGGGAGTCCAATCTGAGGTTGAAGAGGAAGGGTTCAACAATGAAGTCCTGAGAAGAGGGTGTCTAGAAATGGGATATCATGTGTGCAACATTCCAAGGAATGCTTCATCGGATCACTACTGTGGTTGGTGCTGCATGGGGTGTAAGGATGGAAACAAGAAGAGTACCTCAGAAACATGGCTAGTGGACTTGGTGAAATCAGGTAATGGAGCAATCATTCCAAGTTGTGAGGCCATACAAGTCTTGCACAAGAAAAAGAAAGGTACTGAGAGAAAAATAGCTCGCGGAGTGGCTTTTGTAATTGAATACAAGGGAAAGAAGGACATTTGTGTAGTGGAGTCCAAGGTCACAATTGTAGCATGTGGAGCACTCAGCACTCCAGCATTACTTAAGAAAAGTGGATTGAAGAATCAGAACATAGGAAAGAACTTGCACCTTCATCCTGTGGCAATGGCTTGGGGCTACTTCCCTGATTCATCTTCACCTAAGATGTGGCCAGAGAAACATAAGAAGAGCTATGAAGGAGGGATTATGACAGCAATGTCCACAGTTGTTGCACAGTTTGACACAACAGGATATGGTGCAGTGATCCAAACACCTTCATTGCATCCTGGTATGTTCTCAATTCTAATGCCTTGGACTTCTGGCCAAGATATGAAAGATCGAATGCACAAGTTTTCTAGAACAGCTCATGTATTTGCACTGGCAAGGGACCAAGGATCAGGAACAGTGAATTCACCATCTCTTATAAGTTATGAGTTGAAAGATGTGGACAAAGAGAATTTAGAGACAGGAATTGAGAAGGTGCTGAGAATTCTTGCAGCAGCTGGAGCTGAAGAAATTGGGACACACAATAACAAGGGAAGGAGCATAAATGTTAAGCAGGTGAGCTATCATGAGTTTGAGAAATTTGTAAAAGAAGAAAGTTCAATGTCTTTAACAGACCTTACAACACCATTGTGTTCAGCACATCAGATGGGAAGTTGTAAGATGGGCACTAATCCAAGTGACTCAGTTGTGAACCAAATGGGAGAGACATGGGAAGTGGAGGGCCTTTATTTGGCAGACACAAGTGTCTTTCCCACAGCTTTGGGTGTGAATCCAATGGTCACTGTTCAGGCTATAGCTTACTGCACAGCACAGTATGTTGCTGAAGTTCTTAGAAGGAAGAGAAAGTGAAGAGAAGAGAAAAGAGAAGCAGAAAACTCTAGCTGGTGATGTTCAAAATTCAATAAAAAAGAGTAGCATGCTAGAAGCAGTGGATATACTTTTACTTATGTGTTATCATGTATATAAGCTTCTACATGCACTTAGATGTAAAATGAATTGGATTTCTCTCATAAATTAAAATCTTCTTATGCAAGTAGCTTTTCTAAGTTATTTTATTTATCTTTTTCAAAAGCTAAAGTGCTTAAGTTGATTTTAATTTTGAGAAAAACTCAGTTTATTTTGATTCTTCTAACATGTGTTCATCTAAACTGGCTCATAAATGTAACCAGCAATGTTTGTTCTATAGAAAATCCCAATGTTTATTTCTGCTTAATGAAAGCAATAACAAAATGTATGAGACTTCATCAATGTACTAAACGGAATCATTCTCTGAATTGAAAAAAAAATCAAAAGTTTTAAATTTTAGTATGTTTAATCTTAAACACAAATGGAAAAAAATTATAGTATGTGGAGATGGTGAAGATGATGAGCCAAAACGAATAAAGTGATAAATTGAGGAAGAGAGACATTTTTTAATATGTGATTATTAAGGGTAGAGAAAAAATATTAATCAAATAAAAAGAAACTAATTACATGGATGACTCTTGTACCGGTTGGCACCCGGACGATCGAAATGTTTCCATTGAATAACTTAATCAAATAAAGAACGTGGTTACACGTGGAACGAGCGGTTATAACTTCCGTCGAATAAGTCAAGCACGTTCCTTAGAACACTCCCTAGATTCCAGGAAACCACTAAGCACGACCCAGAGACCACTAAGCATGTCTCTAGCCGTCAGTTGCTTGGGCCAGATGGCCAAGGCCCAAGTCAACCTACTAAAGGGACTTCTAAAAGGGGGAAAAGGTACGTTTTTTCATATGATAAGAGAATTCTCACTAAGCACCACTGCTGACTTGAGCGTCGGAGTGTAATCGCAGGTACCCCCGCCGACCGGCCAAAGCACGTGAAGAGGAAGAGAGACTTGAAGAACAGAATAACCAAGAGTGAAAAAGTATCGTGTATCGACGTGGATCAACATTACTCAGCCCTCCAATATCCATTCAGGTACAACTCTAAATCATCTTCCAACGAATCCAATAAACTTGTGTTCAAAACATATATACAAACAATAAAAAATAGCAATAACGATAAGTAAAGAGAAGTTTATGATTGTTAAGTACGAAAATATAATAGACGTTGTAAGATAAATAAGAAACAAATGACTTCCAAGTTATTCCACCAATAAATTATTCACAAGTTATCTAATATTATCATCTTTTAATTCTCACTCAGGATTACACTAAATTAATCATGTGTTAATCAAATTCGACGAGTAAAAGATATGTCTACTTATGGATTTAATACTCCACTTGTATTCATGCGTCTACTTATGAGATGTTTTTATTTTACCTATTAGATCATTCATCCAAGAGATTGATCAAACAATGTGAACTATTAAGAAATCCAAATTAGATAAAAGAATTGAACCCTCGTTTAGAACAACTATTTACAAAAATCATATTTAAAAAATATTAGAGGATTAAAACAAACTGTTAAAAATTAATTTAAAAATAATAATTAATCACTATATTACCTAAATTAGATATTATATCAAAGACTTAAAAAAAATATTAATATCTAAAATAACTACAGGATCTTAATTCATAAGATTTTAACTATCAACATTTTAGTTATCAATTACTTTAAATTCTAAAATTTTCATTTAATTAAATATAATTTAAAAGTATTTATAAATTTAGAATCTAATTTATATATTAATAATTTTTTAATTTATAAAATAATATATAATTTAATTATTATAATAATTAATTATTATTTGTTTATAAATTGTTTTTATTTAATGATTTTGATATAATCGATAACTCATTAAAGTCCACCCCTTAATGCATGTTTTTAGTAGTCTTGGTGGTCGAATTCAGATCCCACCCATTGAGTCTACCCCTGTCAACGCACCGAAAAGGAAAGAGAGTGGAAGAAGAGCAAAACCAATGGAAATGCAATTCCTCTGTCATCTTCATGGTTATCCAAAGTTGACCATTCTAACACAACTACACCAACTATGAACCATTCACATTTTAATTCTCCTTATTATCCACAATTCAAACGACAAAGTTTGATTCCTTAATCACTACCCAACTTTCTTGTCTCTTTGATTCATATGCATACATACTATGAATATATGTGTACCATAATAGTTTGTGCAAACAAGAATTCTCCAAAACCACTCCACATTCAACAAGCACTGATGTCTCCTTCAAACCAATGGTAGACTTGTTAAGAACTCTCAAACATCACTATGCAAGGAACTCAAGAAAAACATCTCATCTTTCTGTTCCTTGAGAAGGTTCCAAAACTTATTCATTAATTACTGTCTATTCTCTTCTCATGTGTATTCATATGAACAACCACCCTACCATGGAAAACCCTTCTAGGTTCAAATTCACACAGCTCTTTTTCATCATCATTTCCCTCTCCCTTGGCTTATTTTCCTTTATCTTTTGTGTTGCAGCTGAGATAAAGAGGAATAAGGTGGAAATGCTTACTACTCTATTGATTGCTCCAAGTTTTAGTCCTGCTAGTTAAGACTTTTGAAAAGGGTAGTTTGTTTTGCAGGAGGAGGATCTCAGGTGGACTGGGAAGCTATGTTATTTGCCAACAAGCAAGGCCTTTGGACTGGGAATTGCAGCTTTGGTCAGTGTCTTTCTTGCCCAGATCATTGGGAATTCTATATTATTGAAGTATTGTTCTTGCAGAAGAAAAAGTAAATCCCAGTACAAGATCCCTGCTTTTGCAAAGGTTCTGGTTTTGATATCTTGGTAGGTTATCAATCTTTTGCACATATTTTGTTAAGCTGTTACTTCACAATCACCAATTAGATATTGAGAATATGAAACTGATGAATTTATTATAAGGATAAGTGTTAAATTTTCATAGTATACAAGTGACCATAAACCTTATTTTATAAATCTTGAGATAGGTTTTAAAGTTCACTTCTTAAATAATATTTAACCTGTTATCACTGGTAACACATAGTGAAAATAATACACAATTGGTTTGTGATTTATCCTTGTTGGAGAACAGAAAAGAGTTGTGGTATTGAAAAAAGGTTAGCATTGAGATTATGGTTTCTTGGCTTTGAAGTTGAAATTGTGAGGGCAAATGGTGATATTTGGCAGGTTGAGCTTTGGATTTGCCACTATTTTATTGATTACAGGCACAAGCATGAACAGAAAGCAGCCATATAGGGTTGGATGGTTGGATGGTGAGTGCTATGTAGTGAAAGAGGGGACTTATGCAGGCTCAGCCATATTGGTCCTAGTCACAGTGTGTTCTGTGAATGGTTCAGCTTTCTCAACATTGAAATCTAGCCAACCAAATCAGACTACAAAAGTGCATAAACCAATGGGGTGAAGTTGTCTTTGGAAATCATAGAAAAGAAGAAAGAAGCACATTTTTTGAGTGACACAGGAACCAAGTTGCAGATGCAGAATTAAAAGGTCAAAAATGGAATCCAATTCTTTGATCTATTATTAATTAATAGTTGTTAATTATGTAAAAGAAGGTCCAGTGAGTGGCTTATCCAATACAAAGGAATAAAAATATTTAGACAGCAAACAGAGACACCTCATTTGTCCACATTTTCTCCAAGGTGATCACTCCCCTGAATAGGAACACCTTGGATCCCACCTCCACATTCTATTTATATCATTTTTCAGATTTCTTTAATAATTTTTCTTCTTTATTTTACACTTAATATACTCTAACAACAAAATTTAATTTAATTTTAATTACTTCATAAACATCGATATTTTTCCTTATATTAAGTTTTTATTTTTTGTTTGACTATTGAATCTTTCTAATATTTTTTGTTTTTGTTTAATTATTTTGCTGTTTGAATATTGTCTTCAATAAAATGAGTAATTATTACTCAGTGATATTGTATGGTTTTCCCATCAACACAAGGAATCATAATTTGAGATGATTGAAACAAGAAACTGTGCTAAAAGCTGGCGTATTTTAAAAACTACATTCAATTGGCTACAATGAGATCACGCTTAGGAAATATTTTCCAGAATAAATAAATAAATAAAAAGACATCCCACTAGACGAATCGGGCCTCTTGTTGGGCCGATTTCTGAATTGAATTGTTGGATTTTGTTTGTTGCACCCAAACACTTTTAACTTTCACCTCCAACAACAAAACCCCAAAAACTAAAACTATTTACAGAAAGATATTTTTGGAATTAAAATAATCATTGGGTGCAGTAAAAAAGTATGGAGGTACAGGACGAAAATACCTTTAAATCATATTTTTTTTTGGGCCTTTAAAGTTGCTTCATGTAGTTTTTGTGTCTTAAAAAGGCTATAGGGTAATTGGGTTGGGTCCAAAATGTGCATTTATATCATGACTGTTTTTTCCTGCACCTCCATATCTTCTTCTGCCACCTCCATACACAAACTGAAAATACATTTTTATCCCTCTTATAGTAGTTTCTGGATTATGTAATTCGAAAACTCATTTGAAAAAAGACTTCCAGATTACATAATCCGGACGCTGAATAAAACTTCCGGATTATGTAATCCAGAAATTAATCATCCATATGAAAAAAGACTTCTCGGTTATGTAATCCGGAAGCTAATTACAAATTTAAAAAATGAATTCCAAATTACGTAATCCGGAATAGTATAGAGGGGCATTTTTGGAAATTTGAAAATATATGCAGGTGGGAGAAGAAGGTATGGAGGTGCAGGAAGAAACAGTCTTATATCATAAGTTTGGGTCACGAGTTCAATGGGTTAGAAATGTTTTGTGCGTGATTACTATTTGCATTACTCGAAATTGGTGACTACACTTCCCACAGATTCTATTTGCCACGTCGTGCTTGCTGTTAATAATTCCAAAAGATAGATTTTGCATTTTAGGTTAATAAGGCCCGAATCAAGTTTTCTCACCTTTCAACCCATCTAAAAAGCATGAATGCATTAGAAAAACACAATTTTATATAAGCCAGTTTATATAATTAATATGAATATTTTTTTAAAACTTCTCTCTCTTTTTACTTATTTAAAGTCACTTATCACCACTATTATCTTTATTGTCTTACTATTTATTATTAGTTTAGTACGTAATTTAAAGATTGAATAAAACTAATGTTTTTATTAATTTTATGTTTCTATATTTTATTTTTATTTATTTATTTTATATACTATTCATGCATATAGATTCTTGGGTGTCATCTTAGATAGTGAATGATACAAAAAAAACATGTATAACGTATAAAAATATCATAGGAAATGAATCGAGTTTTCATTGAAATGAATATTAAAGATTAAAAATGATGATTTAAAATTTTAACAGGGTGAAAATTTAAGACAAATAATTTATCGTGAATAAAATAAAAATTCACTTATTTTATAAGGATTAAAAAATAAAAATAAAAAATTTATGGGATTGAGTAACAAAGAACAATCTTTTTAAAGAACATAATCAAAATCCATTAATTTTACATAAATTAAAATCTTATTTAGGTTTGTTTTTTATCTAGTATGTATATTTTCATAAAGAGTACGTAATTAATTATTTTTCAAAAATTCCTTTAATAATTTTTTTCATTGAATTTTTATTTCCTATTATATTATGGATGAATGATTGAGTAGTTCAAATGATACGTGTTTGGTCAGCTTTACTTAAGATATTTTACATTAATTTATTACATAAAAAATAACCATTAGTGGGGAGTATGCAAATAAAAAAGTATCGTTGTGGCCGTAAAGGAAAAAATCTATTATTCAACTAAGTAATTTATTTATTTTCCTTCTATTTCAGTTTCAATTATTTGATATAATCTTTGTTTATTACATTTCAAATTTAATTTTTATATCTATTAAAAAAAAATGTACCATAGAAAAAAATAAATACTATACCTAAGCCATCAAGATAATAGAATTTACAAATAAATAAAAAAACGTTAAATTTAAATATGTACGAGGAGAGAATGTTATTTTTTTTTATCAATAAAAAATAAATAAAATGAAATAAACATTTGAGGGTTTCCAATTCTTTAAAAAAACTCAGACCAAACTTCTCAACATCCAACCAAATGGGGATCCAACATACTCTACAAAATATCAACCAAAGTGATATAGATATGACAAAACTCATATAGGCATGACCACATCATAATACAATTACATTATCACTACAAAAGAGACACATTCTCATAAAATAAGACAATAAATATCACAATACACCCTTCTTCAACAACTGAATAGGATCTTTGCCAGTAAGCATAAATAAATCAAACATGTCATAAATATCAAATCAAACCTGCAAGAAAACTCTGGAAGTCAAAAACCTACGCTAAATCACACAAAAACTTTCAAACCTGGTCAAAACCTTAAACATAAATCACCTAACATCAATTTCTCAAATACCTTATAAAGTATAAAGATTTCAAACACCAATTCAAATAAGAGAAATCAATCAATCTTTCTTTTACTATAACCCAACACCATTATTTTATTTATTACCGTAAAAAATTCAACTAGATCAACTTACCCTTTATTAAAAACAACCTTATTGGCATGATTAGAAAATAAAATATATGTAATTAGTTGTAATCAAACCCTATATTTTATATATTCAATGTAAATAACTTTAGATAATGATTTAATGATTTGACATTTGAGATTTAAGTGAACACCTAAAGTCAAAAGCTACCACATTGTGCAGTTTCAACCTTATACACGCACACATTTGATTTTAGTTCTTTTTTTTTCATTCAAAAAGTTGGAAACTTCAATTCATTGACGTACAAAAAGAAATTTTTGGATTCATTTTGTTTCCAAATAAAACTAAAGTTAAATCTTTGAAACAGTCCATATTCGCTAACATATATGCATGCACACAAAATATCGTTCAAAGATGGTAAGTGAAATATTCATTATTATGGCCACAAACTATCCTCCATGTTTTTGCTACATGCCATTGGTTTCAACAAATCTAACTCACATGAACTCTTTTTTTAACTATATTCATATAATTTAGCATATTTTAATGTATATATATATATATATATATAAAATTCAAAAATTAGTAAAAAATAACTTAATAATCTTCTTCTACGTATGAATAAGTTGAATTAGTATATGTTAACCTAAAAAAAAAATCATACAAGCACAGGTGTCGTGGATGACCTACAACTTTTTTTTTTCAACATCTTACAATTAATTCAACTATATTAAAGAACATAATTGAGACACTTGTGCTTCTGTTATTAGAGATGCAGAACTTTAAAGTCATCATTTTAGGATTTGTTTTAGAAAAGTAGTGTACAATATTCTTATTCGTTTACCAAAATCGATATTTTATAAATTATTAAATTCAACAAGTACTTAAAAATACGATTTTATTATAACTACGTTGTGTTTATAAATATAATTTCTGTTTTTGTTTATAAAGAAGCCCTACTTTTAAGTATAATTGTTCTAAAATTAGTTTTTAAGGAAACAGTGTGTTTCAAAATGTTTTTTTTTTAATTTTAAAAAGATTGTTTTTCAAATACAATTCTATTTTTTAAAAATTGAATTTCCAAACATTTGAATTGATTCTTATAATTCATAATCTTAAAATTTAAAATTTATTCTTACATTTTTTTCATGCATTGCTTCAAAGTTGAAAGCTGAGGTGGATTGCATGGGGGGCTCAATCTAAAAGCAGATACTTCAATGTTGTGTTGTGTGGTGCACTCTTCACTAAGAATGAGCCAAGTGGCAAAGAGTGTGATAAGATGAACACATGGTGATTTGATTTGAATGGAACTTTTCCTCATTTTGGGATATCAACCACTATTTTTTTTTTTAATAAAGAAAAGCACATGTTTAAAAATATCACTTCTTGATTAAAAAAAATCATAAAAGCACGAATTCTTAAAATATAGGTAATAATTGATAATTCACAATAATCACGTCATAACTCTTAATACTATTATTTTAATATTTTTTATATTATTTAATTTTAAATTTATTTTTTATTATATATATTTATTTTTAAACTCATCACGTCGTCAAGAGTTATATAAAACTTTAAGAGTTGTCAAATTATCATTTTCTAAAAAATAATAATAACACTTGTTTTTATAAGTTAAAAGAAAAGGGTTGAAAACATGATTTGTTAAGGTTAAATATTTTTTTTTTAATAAACACGAAATTGATTTTTTTTTTTTGATTCAAAATATTATATTGTTGAAGTGTTTGTAGTATAAAAATGAATGCAATGAGTTCTTCTACATATGAAATTTGTTCAAATTGAAGTTTTATTTCATGAACTCATTGGAAGTAATTACGATAAATATTAGTTTACAATAAAAACAAATTTTGAAAAAAAAATTATCAGTCTTTGAAAAAAAAATTAACAATCATTTTATACATAAATAACTAATTCCAAACATTTTCATACAACAAATGATTTCCAGAAATAAAAATTAATTTATATATTATAATGAAAGGATGAAAAATATTTTTTTTATGATGAGATCGTGTTGAGTTATTTTGGTAAATATAAAAGTGAATTGCAGCGTTTGCATTGAAAAAAATGCATGTGTTTGGCTAAGATTTGAGGAAGTCCTAAACAAAAGTGTTTTTCTATATTTGTATTGAGAAGGATGTGAGATTGGAATTCAAGGTTTTTAATGAAGCCATTATAATGTGGGCATGTGTAGTTTTGGTTATGGAAAAGAGAGTAAATAAGACACTTCGTTTTCGTTTTGATTTGCAAGATATATGCATCCCCCTTTCACCAAACTCATGTCTCACTAGTTACCCTTTTGAAAGTGACCCAATTCAAAATTCTTGTTTATTTCATATTAGTGGATAATGACAAATTCTAGATTCAATCACAACATCTGGTGCTGGGTTATGTGAAAATGATGGTGCAAACTTTTGGATAAAAACTCTCTAATTTTATATCAAAGTCATGGAACAATTTATGTCATACTATCACCACATTTTAATATTATTCTTTCAACAATTATTTGTGTTCCATCTTCTTTAGGGAATTTTCCTCACTAAAACACATTCTCACTTTTTAGGGCAGAGAGTTCGTATATCCATATCCACTGTGTTGAATTAACCAGCTTATAATATTAATTTAACCTTTAAAATTTATTGAATCTTTTTTAGTTTAATTGAATCCAACCCAATTAAATTTAGTAAAAAATAGTTTGGATATTGAGTTTATGTCAAAACAAAATTTTACAAATTTGTATACCTAAAACAAAATTTTAAATTTGTGAAATAAGATATTCAATTGAATCCAATTGTTTTTTAATGGTTAGTCCAGAACACAACAACAAATTATTGAATATCAACTAAATTAGAAATAAAAAATAATTAATTATTATATAAATTAAATATTATTTTATGAATTAAAAAATATTAATATATATTATTGAATGCGTTATATAGAAAAGTATAAAACCATTTAATATTTTCACATTGGGTAAGATGAAAATTACTTATATCTTATTAATACTTTAAAAATATAATTAATATAAAAATAAATATCTATTTAATATAAATAAAAATGAGAATTTATACATATATATATAATTATTAAAGTATTATTACTATAGAAAGGAAATTTTATAATATTTTTTTGTTAAAATTATTTAATAGTCCATGTAAAATAAAATAAGGTGACAAGCTTGTAATATTTTACAAAATTTCATGTCATTTATGATAGAGACATCAAAGAGATATAAGTTTTCTAACATATTTGAAGAAACAAAAAAAAAAAGCATAATAATTTTTGTAAGAGGGTAATGTGAAATATTTGACAAGGTTATAGAAGCTTGTAAAATATTGGAGAAAGAAAGAATGAAGTGAAAAGATGCATGAACTCAAATAATCACATTATATTAATGAGAAGGTCATAAATTTCTCTTCGCATCACGATCATTGATTTTAGACCAAACAAGTTTATTGAATTTGCATTGGTTTGTTTTTCTTCTTAGCATTTTTTTTGGATGGTTCTTCTAATTGTAGTGTTGTAATCTAGGAGGATAGACGTTAATCCTCTAAATTTAAAAAATAAAAACAATCTAACTTTGAATACGACTTAATGTGTAGGATACCTAATCAAAATCTGAATATTCAACCAAACCTATATCTACTTACTCTCTTTGATTTCTATAGTTATAATTTGGTATTTCTGAACACTTTTTTGTGATCATGCTCACCTAAACAACTGGAAAATATATTGTTTAAACTTTAGGTCAATATTTTATGTAATTGACAATTTATTGTTAGAGAGAATTCAACTCAAGTTTCATAAATAAAAATATAGTCTAAAATCATTACATTAAATAAATAATTTTTTAATGATTATTATTATTGATTATGGTCATAACTATTATAATTATTATAATGTTATTATTGTTATTCTTCATACAATAATATTATCATTATAAATATTTTGTTAATAATAATATTATAATAACTATTATTAATAATATTAAAAATAATATAAAAAATTACATAAAAAATAATCTGTATAATGTTATGTGTATTACTTACAAAATAATTCTTAAATGCATTATATACGATTATAATTATTAGGTTATATTATCTACGATCATAATTCATATGTAATGAGAAGTAACATTATATACGAATCCAGAATCCTTGAGTAATATCTGTATGCAATAATGAATTTTACAACGAATAAAGATTTGTAAATAATATTTATATATAATGTTAAATTTAATTATGGATTTGTATCTGTATGGAATGATCTGTAAATAAATATGAAATTGTTTGTAATTATTAAGTGATATTTGTTTTAGTCTTAATATCATTTTTATTAAACATATAAAATACTTTAGTGTTACTTACTAAAAATATATATATAAATTATAGGAGATATGAACTTATTTTATTAAAATTATATATATATATATATATATATATATATTTTTTAAAATTAGAGGAGAAGTGAGTTTTCTTTAGAGTTAAGTGCAATTTTTACTTGTATTAGTAGATAGATTCAAAAGACTTGAAAACTATTGAATCAATCACGGATTGAGATTATTTTTGTGAAACAATTATAATTTATTTCATTAATCACGTATCATTAAGTTCAAATTTATTATTTGTATTAATGTGAAATATATTTTTTTTATCAGCAAGAAAGATATAAGAAAAGTGATCAAGTTTAGAAGTGGTTCAACCTTCTTACAAAGCAAAAGAGACATACATTTCAAGAAAATCTCAACTGCCTACCTTGCCACAACTAGCTAAAAAACCACTTAAAATTTAAAGACCAACTTTGTCATCCTATTAACAACTATTAATTGAGTATATACCTACCACGAGTTAAGAAACTCGTTAAAAATACATTTGACGAAATCCAAGACCAAATCTTAACATTTACTTAAAAAAAAAGCCTTTATAATAGTATATCACTCCTCCGTTAAATAAATAATTATTTCTATATGACTCCAACATATAACCTAATCCATCCTCTTCCACCTTTGTTCCTGAAATTTGTTGTATTTGGGTTTTGTTTTATGATTGGGAGATTTATGTTCCTTGCGGTGCCGTGGTTTGTTGATACACAAACTAGTGATTCTAGACTTTCAAATTGAACTGCATGAACGAAATAGGTGATGAGGTGTTCCTACGTACGTGTTCATCATCTATAACTAATGGAACTATGAGCACAATAAAGGAAACTTCACCTTCTAATCTAACTCACAATTCCAACAAATTTCCGACTACGATTAACCTCGTCATTTTTAAAAGCGATTCCACGTTATACCAGAAAAAACAACCTAAATCCAAACACAGCCTACAACATCTACGTGTTCAACAACTACAAGGAGTGGAAGACGTGAGAAACAGGGTGAACGTTATTAAGTTGTGTTTTTTGTGGTTTATGTTTCAATACCCTTTCTACTTAAATTTCAATATAATAAAAATCTTCATTTACCAGTAAAAAAATATTACACATGATTCATTATATATGTTCATGCAGAAGAAACATATGTTATTACGTTGAATGAAACGTAGCACAACATGAAAAAACATATATGTTTGAATAGAAGGAAACCAAAGGTTGATTGTTTCACTATTGTATTAAATAATGGTCAAACTTTGAAGCTTTTAATGCATATCTGTTTGTACAATGCCAAACACACAAAAATCTGCTACTCAAACTTCAATTACTCAGAGGATAATTTCACATACTTTTCCACAATAATACTTATATACAATTAATTAATATTTCCGTATCTCTTTTTTTATCCTTTTTATTACGTACTTACTTATAATTTTCTTCTGTTTTATACACATATCGAATTATATATCTTCTTTCTTCTCATTCCCTTCATGCAAATCTTCACACATGTATGAAGCAAAAAATAGGTGTTTTTATATATTTTTAATTACGTAATTGATTAGGACTATTTTATTATAATAATAATAATAATAGATAATTTAAAAAGTATTAATAAATTTTGAATAAGAAATAAATTTATCTTAATTATCATTCTTTTACACTCAATTTAAACAGTTTATTTTTTATGTTCTTTCTTTTTCTCTTGCAATTCCCATCACATCAAGCGAAGCATAAAAGGGAGAATCTGAGAAAGGTAAATGAAAGTAAGTTATCTTCTATTGAAACTATAGACAAAAGTTTTTAATACCCATTTTTTGAAAAGATAAATAAAAGTTTTAAGTATACCAAACAACTCTTTTAATTTATTAAAATAATATAAAATTGTAAAGAGACTATTGTAATTGCCAAGTTTTTTTTGCAAATATACAATACTATAGTAGTATAATTTATAAATTAGTAATTCAAATAAAAAAACTTAAAAGCATTATTATATTTAATTTTTATGCGATTCTTTTAGCTAACTTTGAAGTTTCATTTATGAAAGTATAGTATCAAGACAAAACTCTAAATTAAATTGAAAAAAAAAACACAAAAAATGCAGCATTTAAGTGTTTTATTAATACTTTATCTCTTACTCTTAAAAGTAAGATAAGGATCAGTACATGCAGATTACTTTTCTTGCAATTGAGTCTCACAAATTTTATACACGTGCCTTATAAGTGTTGACACCATATATTTTCTTAATTGGTAATTGGATTAAATATGAAAATTTCACCGCTTCTAATATTCAGACATTTTTTTAGACGTCGTTATACACTATGACGTGACTGTTACCTGACATTAAGTATTAATTATATCATATTTTAAAAAGATAAGTTTAAGGATAAAAATATGTTTTTATTATTGTTTTCTAAGAAAATTATATTATATTATTTTTATTATTTATATTAAAAAAAATCCTTAAACTTATTTCAAATATAAGGTGAAAAATTACAGTTACTTATATACTATAAATTTTTTAATCTTTAATTGATTTGAAATTTTCAACACATTTTTTTATGTTGGAATTATCAATTTATGTGTAAGATAACGGTTCGATAGCAGATGGTCTCATAAGCTTAACAATAATCACTATGAATCGAAATAATCATATTAAAATATAAATTTTAAGTATAATTTAATTTTATAAAATTAATTTATAAGATAAAATTTGTATCTATTTATATATTATAAAATGTCTTGTTTGATATGGCGAGAGTAAATAATTTAACTACGATAGCAACTTCATCTCTTTCTTGTTTTTTTCTTTAACATATTTTAAGCTGCCTACTTAATTACATTGTTTTACACTCATGAACATTCTGTTTAAAAAAGTGTGTTCTTTAGACCTACTTTTCCCATGTTGCTGACATCAGTTTCACTTCTCCTTTTTCTTCTTTTTAAGTTTATGGTGTATTAATTTAATGCATGAATGTGTTCTTTTTACATTACAATTCAAATTTGCTTTGTAATTATTGTTTTTACGTGCACACATTTTATGATGATTTTCTTTTTTTTTTTTTAAATTTTATTTAAGGTATTATTTTATTAAAATAATTATTACTAAGATAATACGATTTTACTTCTGTTGGAGATCTCACATCGACTAGAGATGAGGAAAATTCATTGTATATAAGTGGGTGCAAACCTCAATCTCATGGTCGGTTTTATGGGGTTGAGTTAGGCTTAAAGTTCACTTCGTAATATGGTATCAGAGTCATTTCGAGTCTACACACGAGTTAACCGTCTCAGTGTGAGGGGGTGTGAGATCCCACATCGACTAAATCTCATAATAAAATATACTTTTATCTAATCAAAATTGGTCAGAGTTTTTGCATTTTAAAACATGGTTATGTTCCCGTAAATTTTGCCAAAAATTGAACTTAGTTCTTATATTTGAAAAGTGTGGTTTTCTATTTGAAGATTTGATCAATCTTAGTTTGCATTTTTTTTTAAATATTGTAGTTTTGATTTGTTTTTTTAAATGTGCACCCATATCATTAGTGGTTGGATTAGCCACATAAGAAATGCTAACGAGTTAGGATGAAATATCAATCAATTCCATCTATTTTCAAGAATACCACTACTTCTAAAAAGAAAACTACGAGTACTTAAGATAAGATAAATAAGTTCAAGCATTAAAAACAAAATCATTGAGTTTCTGTAAATTAAAAAAAAAATATTTAAACCTTAGTAATTCAATGAAAAAAGAATTTTAGTTTTGTAACTATTTTAATTTATATTTTAATGTAATAAAATAATACTTTGTGAATCAAACATTTTTATAAAGTTAAAAATTCTAACACCTGTTTTTCTTTTAATTTTACTTTATATAATCCATAACAACTATTCTTTCATATTTTACCTATATTCATAAATTCTTGTGAATCTTACATTTTTTTTTATCTTACTAATTATCAAGTTATTAATTAAGTAACACTCAATAAAAAAAAGTCCATAAAAGATGTCAATATTGGAGAATACAATATTTGAATTTTCATTCAATTTTTTTCTGTATTGCATTCAATACATTCAATCTTTGGAAGACTTTTCCTCCAGATATTATTCGAGTCAAAGATGAAAAAAAAAATCTAAGAAAAAAAAATGATAAAGGTGTTGCTGAGACCTACACCTGTACAATAATGAAGCTCTTCAATTTGGTTTTGTTTTGTTCAAAAAAATAGAGAAAAGAATGGATGATTTCTTATACATGGTCTCTTTCATCACTTTCTCTAGTCTAACAAATTTGACTGTGATTATGTCCACAGAGAAGAAGTTGGTTCCAGCTGCTATGGTTAGTGTGCCTCCACTCTTTGTTTGAATGATATCTATTTTTTGGGATACAGTGTGATGGGCAATCCATTTTGTGGAAGGGCAAAAGGGCCATACTGAATCCCATTGTTTGCACCTATTGCAGACCACCTGCATAACAACAACAATAACAAAACAACAACTCTTAGAATTATTCAAAACATTCTAATATGTGAAAGGGTTAGAATGAGATTGTGTTTGGTAATAAAACAGATTTCCAACCTGTACTTTGTGATGAGGTGATGTAGAAGTACCAAAATCTCCAACTTGGCTAATTCATTGCCAGGACATGCATGGCTCCCATTGCCAAATGGCATAAAAGTATTGGGCTTTGGAGCCACCTAGCATAATAATTTAGCAGATCTGTTACAAAAATATGTTCTGATAATGCTTGAAGTTGTATACAATGTGACCTTAGAATCACATATGATATGATAGAGAAGGCATAAGTTCCTTCACAACAATTACCTCAAATCTTGAAGGATCAAACTTCTCTGGCTCTTTGAAGTTGTCAGGACTGTGGTGGATGTTTCTAAAAAGTGGTAACACTTTCCACCCTTTGGGTATGAGATACCCTGAAGAAATGTATCCACCAAACACAAAATCACAAACAAGGAATAGAGAAGAATTGTTTGGTATATTGAGAAACAGAAAGGGGTATCTTATCAGATTTGGTTTCTGACCTTGAAATTCAACATCCACTACAGCCTCTCTGAAAGTAAAAGACAAAATTGATGCTATTCTTAGAGTCTCTTGTATGACCCTGGATGTCACAGGCATGTTTTTTGTGTCTGACCAATTCAGGCCCATTTCTTCTCCATTTTCTGCCTTGCACCTTAATATGGACTCATGCTCTTCCTGCAAAAGTCACAACCAACAACCTTAAACCACAGATTTTACAACCTAGTTCCATTTATTTGTCATCAAAGGTTGAAACTAGACTCTTAAAAAATGTTTTTTTTTTCTGTCATTAAATTGTCGGTTAAAGAAAAAGTAGATGATTATAGGTAGGAGGCATATGCTTACAGTTGCTGCTTCTAAGACACTGGGGTTTTCTCCAAGGTACTTAACAATCCACGTAAGTACTGAGGCAGTGGTGTCACGAGCAGCAAAAATAACACCAATGATGTTATCAATTATCTGTTCATCAGTGAATCCTGCTTTTTCATTCATGAACGACCCCATCAAGTCATTGTGTTCTTGCTTCATCTTCCTCCTTGTTGAGATTTTTTGAGCTAAAATCTCTGCAAGCTCTTTCCTTGCCTTCATGGCCTTATGGAAAAGTGTTCCTGGAAGGTTTATAGGCATTGAGTTGTACCCTCTCTCAAGGGTGTAGTAGCATCGCTTCAGATCCTCTGCATTCAGAGTTTCATCTTTTCCAAATATTGACAGCAGGGCCACGTTGAAGGTGTACTGTAAAAGAAAACACGAGAAGAAGAAAATTTTAAAAACTCATCGTTTATTTGGTAAAAATACAACAACAAGAGTTGTAAAGGTTTTTTTTTTCTTAAAAGGAGGACAGAAACAGAGGATTTTGCTCTGTGCTCTGGTTTGAGGGCTTACCGTTTTCATTTCGAGGAAAGTGGTGATGAACTTTCCTTCCCATGATTTGAGGCAAGTTTGGGCAATGGATTCAATGTCAGAGACTACATTTTTAATGGCCTCAGTGGTGAAGGTGCGTAGGACAAGCTTTCTGAGGGTAGCATGGTATGCTCCTTGGTGAAAGAAAATTGCTTGCGTCCCCAACATCCTCTGTTTGCTAGCAGGAAATGTTGGTTTGAAGAGTTGAGCTTTGTTGAGCACGAACTTTGCTGCTTCCGGGTTAGAAATCATCACACAAGGATAACCCAAAATGTGTGACTTAAACATAGAACCATACCTATTGAAAAAATTGAAGAGTTAACCTCGAGTACCAAACAGCACATACGTTAATGCAAATGACCATTTTGTTGAACAAGATTGAGAAAGGAATTGTTTTGAACCTCTTGATTTTTGTGGCAAAGAAAACATTTGGGTCTTGAGAATACATTTGGAAGGTTTCTCCTATATAAGGCCAACCCATGTTGCCAGGAGGAAGTGGCAATTGTCTCCTCCCTTTGGAAGGAAAGAAGAAGAAGGATTTGATGAGTGAATTGAAGAGAAGAATAGATAGGAAAGGAAGAAAGAAGCAGAAGATAGTGGTGAGTTCCATGTGTATTGGTTTAGTGTTGTAACTTGTAGGCGATATATAGTGAAAGAAGAAGAAGAATAAGGTATGATATGTTGTGTTGTGAGAGAGAAAAAGGAGAAGAACTGAGGTATTTATAGGGTGCAGAGAGTGAAATGAAATGATATGAAGGAAGGAGAAAAGAGGAAAGAGGGTGGTTTTGAATTACAGGTAAATTTGCACACACGGAATCTCTCTCTCACCAGCTAGCTAGATGATTTGTGTTTATATGTTTTGGACTGATTGTGTTGTACTTGTATTGTATTGTATCTGTCAAGAGAGAGAAAGCATGAATGTGAGCACGTGTCCCAAGAGTGTATCTATATACGGACGGATACAGTATTTTGAAGAATTGAATTTGGTCACTCGTACCATAACAAGATTGGGAGGAGGGGAAGAACACCACCACTGGACCCCCAGAAATTGTGCATATACAAGGTATTCTCTTTAATCCAACACTAAACTTACGTCATATCACCAAATACAAAATTATATACTATTGTATGTATTCTTAGAATGAGAAAGTCTTTCATATAAATAACAATAATAATAATTAAATAAATTAATAGGTTACTAATGTTCTCTTCCTTTTCTAAGTTTGGATTGTTGGAGATCGACTAAAGATAAAAACATTTTATTGTATATAAGTGAGTGAAAACCTCGTCTCATAAGTCGATTTTATGGAATTGAGTTAAGTTTAAAGTACACTTCGCGATATGATATCAGAATCATTTCGAGCTTATTCTAACTAGAGAATATAGTTGTTATAGTCAATGTAATGGAAAAAAAATGGAGATATAGAGAACTCAAATTAAGTCAGTGCTTTTATGTAAAAACTAAGGGTGTTTGTGTATCTTGTGTGCGCGATATGAATTTTGTTATTTATATTTTTTTTTTGTCTTAATGCAATTTATGTAAAATAATATTAAATGTTTTTTAAGGAGAGAGTGAGAGACTATAAAATTAGTAAATTAACAATTTTCTTCTCCAACGTATTATTGAAAGTTAAATTTCTATGAGCACACACTTAATCTGTTGGTAAAAAATTGCTGTTACGAATAAGTTTTGGGTTTTAGAATTTTCTTGAAATGGGAATTGTGTGTGGTTTGAACATTTTTGCAATGTGCTGAGTGGGTCGAGCTTTGGCTGCCCCACCCTTCACGATGCATTCGTGTATTCTTATGCTAACAAAACGTAAATTCTCATGGCCCAAAAGAAAAATATTTTATAGAAATTTCAATAATTTATTACTGTTAAATATTCTTTTGTTAAGAATGGGAAAAATGAAAAAAAATGCATATAAACAAAATGAAAATATATATAAACATTTTTTGTTAGATGTCAGTAAAACGATATTTATTTTTAGTAATATAACAAATTAACAAAACTATCTATTTATATTTTTACATTTACTGGCATATCATTCGTTTAACTACAGTAAGAGTTGGTGAAATTTTTTCATACACAGATACAGTAAGAGTTGGTGGTAACCACCATAAAAAGTTTGTTACGCATATAATGTAACCTAACAACTTAAAATTCAAAATATCCAACTTGTGAACATGAAATGGTGATCGATGATTAATGAAACTCCTCAACTCTGTTTCAACGTGATCTTGGTCGGGAAGCATGCTCCAAACACACTCAACACGTTTGAGAAAGTAAGAAGAGACAGGAAGGATTCAATATTGAAAGCAAGTAAGGTTATCTCTAATGAGGCAATTAGGAACTGTTGGTGTGAGAGGTAACTAGTTAGAATAGTTACACTAAATTATCATTTTTTATCTTGTTATCAATTACTTGAAGGACTTATCTCTTACCGACTAACTATATTGGAATGCTAATTCAGTTGGAATCAAAATGCAGAATTAGAATCCAAATTAAGAGGGATGTAATAATTACAAGTCACAGTATAAATATGATCATTATCATAGTATGGGTACACACTTGAAAGAGAAACAAACTTAGAAGATGAAAAATGAGTCATTAGATCTACACATCTATCTTATTCACGTCAAAAAGAAGAAAATTATTATTTTGTATACATGTGCGTACTTATGTCGAGTGAGATGTCTCTGACTTCATTAACTATATTTGATCTGTATAAAATATTATTGAGTACATTTCGTTATTTGGTATGTTATTCCATATTATTTTACCAAGAGGAGTGTCCTTAACCACATTATTATTATGGTTGGATTATTATATGAGTTTAGGGTTTATAGTTTTTTTGTGTCACTTCATTTTGACTTTATTTGGAAAGTGAAAATTAAATTATATGTAGTAGGTGGCGTTTCATTAGGATCTAAATTATATGTAAATGTTCTCACTTTTTTTTTTTGTTTTTCCTTTTATGAATATAATAGAGAGATTTTGAGTACATATACATGATATCTCCTTTTGTGGAACAATTTTCAGCATCAGTGAATGCTACATTTCCAAGATGTGGGTGTGCAAAATAATACACTGACATTTAGAGGATATGGATCGTCTTTGTTAACTTTACTAGATGAAACCATAAATTCTATCATTGGACCAATCACTAATGTTTTTACTATTCTAGAAATATCAACACGTGTTAATCTATTTTAGACTATTCTAATTCACCAAATTTCGTAAATATGATCGTAGTGTATACAATTTGTTTGACTAATTAAATGCATCATGAACAAATCAAACGTATTAACTTTATGTATCATTTTATTTGGATCGAGAAACAAATTGAAGTGTGAAAGATTGACTTATATGTTCACCAAACTTATTCTCAAGATCCAAACTTATTTCCAAGAACAAGTTCATCCATTAATTGAAGTTCTTCCCAAGATCCAAACTTATTTCCAAGAACAATTTCATTAGTTGTTCATTGGTATAACATTCATAATCACTCACCTACCATAAGTCCAATGATGATAATGGAAGTTTGTAGTTGTATTGTCTGAAAACTTTAGAATTTAGTTTTAAATAAAATGTGATGTTTTTAATAATCAACTTTAAATAACCTTGAAATGATTCAAGAATTAATATTAAAAATTAAAAATAAGAAAAAGAATTTAGTGAGTCTTATTATTAATAATAAAGTATAAAAAATATGTGAAATTTGAATAAGCAAGGGCAAAATCTGAAAAGAATATTAAAAGAAATGAAGAATCCCATAGATTTGTTTCTCAACGCAATCTCTCCATCAAACTTTATCTCTTCTTCTTCCCATTTCCCCATAAACTCCACTTGTCCGGTGCACAACGTATATAATATAAAGCTGCTGCATCATTTGTTTTCTTCTCTTTCATTTTCTCTGCAATTTAAACATCATTAATGCTTTATTAATATAACTTCCAATTTCATACATATATTTTTATTATAAAATGCTTTTATATACAAACTTCATCTACTCAAAATATTATCTTATTACTATATCATGATCATATATCAAATCTTACAAACTATTCATTCTGACCTTAAATCCGTAGGACCAATCAATCATTGTATTTTGAGATATTTTCTATTTTGGAATTTCTGTATTCAACATATTCTTTATTTTTTAAATTCAGTTATAAGATATTTAAAAATTGTTTAGTGTGCTTTTTAAGATGAGTTGGAATGGTGATTCGGGTCGTTTCAATTGATTTTTCTTACTATTATTTTTAATTATACAATTTTTTGAACTGTTTGATATTATTAGTAAAATTCTTTTATATAATAAAGGATGTTTTTTATAATATATAGTATTTCATTTATAATACAAAATTTTACTTTAAAAGATCTGTATAGAAAATAATTTAATTTACAAATTATATTTTCATTATAAGAAAATAATTAAATAAAAATTAATTTTAAAAAAATTATTATTATTCTTATATTTATTAAATTAAATATTATTTTAAAAATTAAAATAAATAATTTTTAAATTTATATTAAAATTGTAGCTACCAACTTTAATTGTAATTAAAATTTTAGTAACTAATTAAATATCAATTTAAAAATTATTTCTCATTAATAAAAATTAATTTAAATATTAATATTTTTAAAACATATTTAAAATAATATTTAATTTATTTAATATAATAACTAATTATTTTTAATTTTTAAAATTTGCTTCTGTTTAATAATTTTTTAGTTGTATTTATATCTTACATTTTAATTAAATATATTAATAAAATTGATATATTATATTAAGAGTTGGGTAATCCAGACTTTGTCCAATTTATTTCAGGTTTTGATATTTTCAATTTCGAAATTAAATTGAATGCTTTAATTAAAATTTTTAATTTAATCAAAACAATGAAAAACCTCACCCAACCCAAAATATGCTTACCCCTGTAGTATAATTTAGTTGTTAACTCACTTTGAGTTTCCATAGAAGAATTGAACTACATTAGGATTTAGTTAAATAATCAATCCAAAAAAAAATCAAATTTCTGAAATCTTTTCATCATGCTTGTTCTCTTTCTATTATTAAATTATTTATAACTTCTTCTCTTCTTATATATTTTTTACCAACAAAATTAAGTTTAAACTTATATCAAACACAATATAACATGTTTATTCATGACATTTTATCTTTGAAAACTATTATTTTATCAAAAAAATCTAATCTAATACATTAATTGAACAAGTATCACCTATCAAGTTTTTTAGCTAGTTTTTTAGTTAACTTACTTTTCAGCTTCTTAAAAATACATATTTAAACAAAATAGAGCATTTGGTGCAGTCTTTTAATACAGTTATCATTACTTTTTTGAAAAGTTAAAAAAGTTTATAAAAAGAAAATATATTTTAATGTAGAAATTGTGTTGTGTGACAGAAAAACTTGAAAATGGTATAAGCTGAGTTGAAAAAAGTAGTCCATTGCACTTCACTTGCATTTGGTTGCGTGCATAAGTATTTGATTTGAATACAACTCCTGTGTTTAATTATATAAATCTCTCTGCTTATCTTAATTTATGAGCATGCATGCCCTAACCATAACCATTTGTCAGAATATAAATGTTTAGATTCTTTTACAAAGGGATCTTAACAATCTATCCATTCTATCATGCTAATGCTTTACAACTCATAATAACAAGCCAAGAAAAAAAAGGTAGTGTTTGACAATGCAAACTTGTGCTATAAAGTTGCTAAACCCTATTCTATAATTTTCTCATACTACACTTAATTTTTTTAATTAAGTTTTAACTGTATGATAAATTTGAGTGTTTTTTCTTGACATTTTATTAATTTTTTTATCATCAAGAAAAAAAAAACTATAAATATTTTATGGGTGGTCCAACTCTTATATGTTTTGAATGTCTACCACTCAACTCTACAAACAAAAACATCAAACACCTTAGCAACAAAAAACAACTCCCTTGTTTTTAATTGAAAACATATATACCAGGAGATCAAGACACAAATCTTAAAAGGAAAAACAAACTGAAAAAATTATGGAGGTTACTCAAGAACAGACAATTGAGCCACGGAGAAGATTTATGAATGATCAATCACTCTTTCTTTAAAGATGTGCTTATTTCGATGTCTCCAAATCTCACTAACCAACACAATTCAAATAGTTCCAAAACTAAATTAACAGATGTAAGAGCACCAGACAAATTAAATTACAAGAAATATAAGGCAGAAGCATGATGGTTAACCAATATCAACCCTAATTAAAAAAACAAAAATTCCAAACTAATCATTATGTGTTTCTATTGACTACTCAATTTTTTAATATTTTTAATTACATTTTTATTATTTAACTTTTTATTAATAATACGATGTGACTATTATTTTGTCTCTTCCTTTACTCATCTCCATTTAATAGAAAATGTAAGATTTTATGAATAATATAAAAGATAATCGATTAATATAAAATAAAAAGTGATTTTTATTAATTTTATTTGAAATACATGGTGAATAATAAGAACGGTCTCATGATAATGACTTAAATAATCTCTTATTTATTATAAGTGATGACGCATAGATCTTGTTATCTAATATATTTTAAATGAACAAAAATTACGCATCATTTTATATTAATAGTAATATCATTTTTATATTAATTATAGAAATATCATGTTATCTTAATCTAAAAATATAAAATTTTAAATATTTAATAATTTTTTAATAAAAAACCTAGTTAAAAATACTAAATTTACTAAAAACTTGAAATTTAATTAACTCTAATTTTATTTATCATTATAGTCACTGAGACTAATGTTTTCAAAATTAAAAGAAGTGCATATATATGAAATAAATATGGATGGTAGTATGATATATTTAAAACATAATAAATTTTTAAAAAGCTGAAATACTTTTATAATTTGAATAGAAAATCTTAAAAGATGTCGATTAATTTTCTTTAAAGGTCTCACTAATTTTAGTAATCACGAGATCATATGAAAGGCCTAATAATAAAATGTGAAGTCAGTTTCTTTTATATTGAATTTCAAAGTACGAGTTATATTGAAGGAATTTGAAAAGAAAATTTGAGATTAATTTCTATCACTGTTTAATGTAAAATAAATTCGTACACTCTGAAAATATAAGAAATAGAATTTTAATTATTATTTAAAGTCAATCTATGATATGACAGATAAAATAAGATATAATAAAATAATTGTATATAATATTTGACACATTAAATAATACTGTGTTATCATATTTCATATTTTGAAAAGATAAGTAATGATAAAGTATGGAGGATAGTGACAATTATAGCAATTGTAACAATAATGTTGACAAAAAACAAAAGTGACAATAATAATAAATATAATAGAGGTGAAGACACTGATACGATAAATTTAATGATAATAGCAACAAAAATAGATTATATATGTAATGTGTATCTAATTTTACCATTTTTTCCTAATATTTTTCTATTAAATTTTATTTTAAAGTTTAAACTTAATTTTTTTTACAATATTAAAAAACTTACTATTTTTCTTTAAAGAATGGTTGAAGAAATTTAAGTGATATAGATAGAGGAAATAGGTCATTTTTCGTTATTTTGTTACAAATTGGCACCAGAGAGATAATCTCACTGTAAATTAATATCAATTTAATTAAAATAATAACTAATTATTTTAATCTTTAAAATTATTTTTATTTAATATTTTTTTTTAGTACTGATAGTCTTACAAAATGAAATAAGAAAGATAAAATTTGTTTGACGTGTAAATAGTGAAAATAAAATATTTAATAATTGTTTTGAGTGAAATATTATATTATAATAAAATAATAATTTATTTAAGGGTGAAATGAATCTAACCAACCATGTTAAAGTAATAAAAATTCTTATATTATTTCTCATTTTTCTTTTTTGGTCTTATAATATTAATATTTAAAAAAATAATGAAAACTATTTGTTAATCTTAATCCGAACATTGAAACCTCGTATTACTTATAGCAACAAATATGGATACAATTTGCATATTATAAGTTTCCTATTTTGGAGTGTTGGAAACAAAAAAGGTGTGAATGTATCTTAGTCCCTATAGCACAAGTGGAGTGGACCCATCCACCATCTTTTTTCTTGCTCTCACAAACTTAAGGAAAGTAACATTAATTAATGTCTTTGGTTCCAATGTTGTATGCTGACAAAATATTAGTTGAAAAGCAAGAAAAGGAAGAAACAGCACTACAAATGTACGGATAAACTACATATAAATTTATGAAAAGCCATGCAAAAGAACATGTTTGCTAAGTGCATGAACAATGGTCCTCTACCATAATTGCAGCTTCCTTATCAATCTTTTGCCAAAAACATACATAGATACCCAAAACAAAAATAAAGACAAATAATAGATTTTCAATGGGTATTTACAAATAATGAATATGCAGGTATCTCTTTTCATATTCATTAATAAAATCATGGAGAAAAATAATTCTTTTGCATCATACCTAAAATTACTATAAACACTTTATATAACAATTAAATATATGTATTTTTTTAAGATCAAACTGTTCTAGTTATCGAGTTTTATGAGATTATACATGTTATATATGAAATAAGCTCAAAAGATGGAACTTACTAATGTTTGACTGATATGTGATTTTGTTTTGGTTTGTGTTACGTTTACTGCTAGGACCAATGTTCCTTTATTGTTTCATAGATGAAATATTTGTCTTAGTTACTGTGGTAAAATCAGAGTTAGGGTTACTCATATTTTTTGTGAAGGGAATATTTGTGCTGATAAGTTGGTTAATTAGAATTTATTCATAGAAAATCTTTGCATTGATATAATAGGCTACTACTATCTAGTCTGTTTTTCGAATTTTTTATGAATGTGTATAGTTTACCTATGTATGATTTTTGTTAACATGTGGATTTTGGTATCATTTTCTATATTTTTGTATTTTTTACTTTTTTAATAATATTTTTTTTAAATGATTTTAACAAATTTTTTAATTATTATTTTTTTTCTAATTATTTATTTGATTTCACGTGTCACCCACATTTCCCTATGGAATAATAGAGTCACATATGTAGTTACAAAATTGATGTTTTAAAAGTAATTTTGTGATTGGTTTTGTGTTTAAAAAATGATTTTGACCTTGAAAAGAGACAGTGTGATTGTGATTTGGAGTAAAAAGTAGAATTTAAAGAAATAAAAATAATAAAATTGATAATGTGTGTGAATCTTGAAAAGGAGATTTGAAAGTTGTGGAGTAGTGAATTTGTATAGACACAAGTTCTGACCATTGGATACGGATCTTATCTGGTTCCACACTTTCAGTGTTGGACAAGATTTTTGTTTTACAAGTGTTGGGCTGAGGAAGAGTTTGTAGGGTGAGCAACCGCATTGGGTGGTTCACGGGTGAACCAGAAGCCACTACCGTTCGATATATCACTAAAATAATCAGATCAATCATTTTCTGCACAATCTGCACACAAACTAGATTTTCAAGGACCATGGTGCACTGGAGCTTCCACCCTACTGCTGCGTGGTGTAGGAAAGGATTAATGAATTAATTATATGTAATAAAACTTAGTTTTCATTTTGTTTCTTATAACTTCTTTTCATTTTATAAATTTAATTTTTTTTTATAAAATGACTGAAAATTAAATAATTACTATTTTTAGTAATATATATTTTTTATTTTCTAAGCTATAACTTATTACAATCCAAGAACAAACCATTAAAAAACCTATATACATACTATGCAATTTGTGAATGAAATATCTTAAACAAAAAAGTCTTACTAAAAGCTAAAACATCACAAAATAATGCAACAACCAACCAAAAAAAAAATCAAAATCAGAAGTTATAAAACTTGGTTTTCTTAGTAGTTTACAGCTGTGAAAACTAAATCCAAAACCAAATCCAAATCTCAGGAAACACTATGATTCAATTTGTTATGTCTTCATATGCACAACAATAAATACATAGTTGCAAAGGTCAACAACTCAAGGTCCAAAAGTGTTGGCAACATCAACCCTCTGACCTCAGACTAAAAGAAAATAATTGAATAGAGACCAAATTACATACTATTTTAGAGACTAAAAAAATTAGTGATTTCTAAATTATTTTTTATTTTTGATAACTAGTTTTTAAATTGGTATCTAATTAGCTATCAATGCTTTTGTTATCAAATTTAGAATTTAAATAATTAGTAGTTAAAACATTGATAGCTAATTAGATACCAATTTATAAATTATTTATCATAATATAAACTATTTATCAATAACATATAACACAAAACATTTCTTTGAAGAATTATGACCACATGAATTGGATTAAGACTTTAAGCTTGATTGTTAACATAATTTAAAGTAACAGCTAATAAAGTTGGTTTTTATCAGAAGAATTGTTTGTTGTATTTGGGGTGTCTATTTAAGTTTTTAATTAATCATAAAATTAGTGGCATAGTGAGGACTGAACTAGGCGCCGAAATATTAAGTGAATATCATATTCCCGGAAATCAAGCTATGATTTTGTTTCTTTCGTCTACAAAGTAAAGATTCACAAACAAAACACTTTCCCATAACCCCATTCATCAACTAGACCTTCACTTATAGCTAAGATATTTTAGGATCTTCAACCAACTAGTCTATTTCATAGCCTCTTAACTATAAAAGAAGAGAGTATATTGGTAATTCAAAATTAAAGACTTTTAAACATATATTTAACAGAAAATAGAATAATACAAGGATTAAAATGCTGATATTTATGCTAATTTAAGTCATAATTATGAGGATACAAAACATTTTTATAAATATTGAATATTTGATTGGTCTTTTATAAGTATTCTCATTGAGACCTGTTGGGTCATGGGCCTGGGCCGACCATGGGTCATTAAGATATGAATCTGATCTACATGAATAACATAAAGGAAATAACGTGGAATAGAAGATTTGAATTAATTAGCATTAACTAGACAATAAAGAGATAATCATAACGACATACATGGGGGTTAAGACTGATCCCCATATATATTAGGTGAAACCTCACAGTTAAGTGGATCTCAATTTAGATTAATAGCACACTTATTCTTGACTACCTTGAATGTTCTGGGTTTAGGTTACTTATTTGTCTGTCTAGAACAAGACCAAAGATCAAAAGTCAAGACTTATTAAGTGTCAACACCAAAGAATCAAAAAGTACAAGTAACGAAAAAAACAAAACTTTTTCAATCCATACAAGAACAAAAACCATTAGCTTACTACTCTATCTTTTTTTTTTATCAACAAGAAACAATAAAATTAAATAGACTGACTTAAAGGATGATTCAACCCTCATACAGAGTAAGAGAGACAAAGGGTACCTTTTCATGTATACAACAAAAACCAAAATGAAACATCTTAGTACCTACACCAACACTACTAAATAAAGAAAAACAAAAAAATCAAGGACCAACCCCGTCACCCTTATAGTAACATTAAATCAAATACATACATATCAAAAATTCTAAGCATCGGTTAGAGAACGAAAATCTTACTGAAGAAAAAAAACTTCATTATAATCAACCACTTCACCTTTAAATAAATAATTATTCCTGTGTCTCTAACTCTATCTTTCTATTATTTCATTGTATTAATGTGTCCACCAATATAAATACAAAATAACCTAATTCTTAAATATGTAGCAGTTTTACTAACACTCCCTATTATAAGCTTTAGTTGTCAATTGCAATAGATGTAAAGGGTCCACCTCCAGAAAAAAAAAAAATATAGTTATGATGTTTCATTAGCTTCTTTGTAGTATCTACAGATGATTTTATTTCTCTTGACTAACATACTCGAAATATTCTTGAAGGTGAGTTGGAGAAAAGTATTGTAATTTTGGACGAGTTTTGAATGTTGAAGTAGAAGCACCAAAATTAAAAGTTTCTATATTGAAGACGTTGTTTTCCAAAACCAGCTGGTGATGGATAAGGAATTAAATGCAAATGGGTTATAGGCACTTGCAAAAGACTGAAATCATGGGTGTTTCTGTGTGTGCAACTCACGGAATAAAAAAAGAGAGGACTATGTGTCAATTCATACCAATCCTTGGAGGATAATAACCATACTAGCCCATATTGGAACAAAGAATTGACTAGATGCAAAGCAAAATCAACCAAATGCTACTCGAATCTTTCTTCACTTTAACTCTATTTTTCCCCAAATGGATGAACTCGTCACTTCAATAAATTCTTATTATTATAACCTCTAAATGATTATAATATCATATTAAAGATTAAACTTTAAATTTAACTCAATTTTATAATATTCATAAAATGAGATTTACACTCATTTATATACACGGTTAGACAATTATAAAATAGAAACTATTTTAGATATTATAAATAATTAATTGATATATAGACTAAATTAAATACTATTTTAGAGACTAAAAAAATTATTAGTTTCTAAATTAATTTCTATTATTGATAAATAGTTTCTAAATTGATATCTAATTAACTATCAAGATTTTAATTATTAATTATTTAGATTTTAAATTTGGTAGCAAAAACCTTGGTAGTTAATTAGATACCAATTTAGAAACTATTTATGAATAATATAAATTAATTTCGAAACCAATAATTTTTTTAGTCTCTAAAATATATGAAATTTAGTCAATATAATAACTAATTATTTTTTTTTCTAAAATTGATTTTTATTTAATGATTTTTAATTATATATATAAATATTCTTAGTATCTAGTTGATTATATATATTCGATCTTTAAGAATGATCCATGTTTTTGTTGGAATTGTGTGCTCCAAATGATTGAGATGTAATCTACACACCAAATCTATGATAGTAACCTATGGACTTGAAGAAAACCAGAAGAGGAGTGTGATGATATTGTGGGAAGGAAATGAAGTAAAACCAGTGGCCAATTCCAGAGTGTTGTTAGTTTAGGGTTTTACTTGAGTTCAGTTGCTTTACTCTCTTTTTTATGATTGGAGGAATCTTATATCCTTAATTTATTATTCTGCGTAGCATACACTATTATTTGTCTATTTTTGTCACATTTAGCATTTGAATATGTTCTGCCTAAAATATACAAGAGAATTTTTAGGATCTAGGAAGAATTGAATTGTTGTCAAAAGTATTTATAATGGAATTTGAAGTTTAATTCAAATTCTTTTCATTTTACTTTGCATCCACCAACCGACGCTATCTATCTTTAATTAATTTTAAATAAAAAATTATTATCCATTTTAAGTGTCGATATAAACATCACAACATTTTATATTTAAAAAAAAAATCATTTTAAAAAGTTTTAGTGTTGATTAGACTCTAATTAGGCCACTCTAACCTTTATAATTATAGTAATGTCTTAGTTGCATCAATTTAAAACAATCTATTGGTGTTTTCTTTTTATATTTCTTTTTATAACTAATTCATTGCATTTATAATTATTATAAGTTGATATTTAATCATGAGATCTTTCACAAAAATTGTTAATAACATTAATAAAAATAATAAGACAAATTATAATAATAGTTTAAGAATGTTAAAAAAATAAAAAAATGAAAAATAAAGGTGTAGAGAAGTTGTTTTTCCCCACACCACGATTTTTTTTTTTTCTTTTCTTTCTCTCTTCATATTATTTTCTCTCCCTCTCTCTTATTTTTCTCTCCTAATCTTCATCTATTTTAGAATCTGATTATACTACGTTGTAGCAGAGGAGTTAAGGAACATTTCTACCCGATCATATTTTTAAACGGAGTAAGTTCATTTTTGCTTTAAAGTTCATTTGTTCTCTATTTTTCTTAGGATTTAGTCATCAATCTTCGTGGAGTCAGTTGAGAAGTTTAATCCTCTCAACTTATTCTACTATATACTGAATTTTTGTTATGTTTAGATAACTTGCTTTAGGCCTGTAAATCTTGAAGTTTATCCCGATTGTGTGAAATAAAATTCTAGAAGTTGCTTGGAAAACAAGCAATTGAGGTAAGGGAAGCTAAATTTAATTTTTTTTATAGCACCCTAGGATAGAAGATCTGAATGCAGAAGGGACGTGGTCCCAATATTGAATTTCTCTTGCAGGGGTGTTATTCGTTTATATATTGTGTGTGTTTATATATTATTTAAACTTTATAAATATTATATTTTGATAGTTTGAGAGTTAAATATTGTTTTTGACGTTGGACAAGTTCTAGAATGATATGAATTTTTAAATGTTATGTGATTGAATGATATGTATTATATACGAATGATGTAAATTGTATGAAAGTGATGTCATACATTTTGGATAATGTATGAGTTGTTGTTTGATGATACGTTAAGTATGAAAAGCCTATGTTTAACGGGTAAGAGGGAGTTCATACACACCGGGTCCCACTGTAGACACTCGGTATTGGATGTTTGAACTTACCCTGATCCTTTCTATTGGATTCGCTGGTAATCTTTGGGTCAGGTGTTAGTCTCTGGTAGGAGCATACTTAATGAGTCTTCCGGAAGATGAAGTGGGATTGAAATGAAATCCAATGATTGTGATTGAAAATAGATCCATGAGTGGTCTATATGAATGATGAAATTGATATTGAAATTTTACATGACAACATTTAAAGAAATATTTATAAATGATTTGTTTGGTTGGTTCTTTTTGCAAGAATTAGATATGATATGCAATTTCTTTTCACTAGCTTACCCTTGCTTTTCTTGATGTGTTTGAACTGCGATGACTGTACTACGTACACGAGCAGATGATATTACAGGTGTCAAAGGGTCTGAAGAGCTTTAGGGTGTTGACTTTGAAACTTATGTTGTAAATAATTGTATTCTATATCTCCTAATCATATATTAGGAATGTTTTGAAAAAACGCTAATTTTGTATAGAAATACGTAGAACGTTTTAAATAGTTTATTTTATCTCCACTCTACACCTTCTTTACTATAAGAAAATCATGAAATAGAAACTAATTTCAGATACCAAAATTATTACTTACTATATTGACGAAATTAGATACCCTTTTATAAACTAAAAAATTATTAGTATCTATTGTAATTTCTATTATTAATAAAAAATTATAAAGTAATTTTTAAATTAATATGTTACTATTAGCTACAAAAGTTTTAATGACTAATTACTTTATATTCTAAATTAGTCTCTATTAGACTTTTAGAGACTAATTTAAAATCTAAAATATTAGTAATTAAAATCTTGGTAGCTAATTTAAATATCAATTTAGAAATTTTTATTAATAATATAAAAAATTTTAGATATCAATAATTTTTTAGTATTTAATTTAATTATGAATATAATGATTAATTATTATTTTTCTCTAAATTTAAAAGTTATTTAATGATTTATTTTAGTTTTACTTAATGCCTGACATACTCTACAATGTCATCATCCATAACATCCTCAGGGCTTCAAATATATTAACTAACAAATAATAATAACTAATAATAAATGTAATTACTAATTGTGAGAATTAATGTAACTAACAAACTCGTGCTTCAATTTAATTTTACCTAGACATAGGTTATTAGGTTATATATATGGTAGTGATGTATGGTTACTAGGTTAAGGAACTTTTGAAGAAGGCACCACTAAGGCCAGTGTCAGATTAAGCCCTTTTATAAATAATTATATAACAATTAGTTGCTAATCATAAAATTAACATAAAATCTCCCCTTTTTTTATTCATGATGATATCACGTTTAAATTTTTATATATATAATACTATATATGTCGTACTTAATAGTTAATTGCTTCATAAAAAGTTGTCAACCATGATTAACTCACTTCATTGATGCTTGGTAGCAGTGCATCACTCTTTTATTCTTCCATATACTAATTAACAAACCCAACTAGGGTTCTTATGCTATTAAAATCCACTTGTAAAACATATATATTGTGGATTTCAAGCTTCACTAAAATGTTAAATTGCAATTTAATAAATTATAAATAGTTTTTATGACAGTTTTTAACATGTTTATATACATGGTAAAGAGTGCAACGTGAAACCTGAATCCTGTACATGTGTTTTTTTTATAGATAAAATTAGCATTTTGATCGTTTAAGTAAATTAAGTTTAAGGTTAGTATTATTTTGTCCTTTGATTTTTTATTTAATTTAGTCTATATTAAGAAAGATATATTGAGAATGAAAGTAGGAGCTTTCACGTGGCGTTTAAAAGAATTATAAATTTATTAGATTCCGTGTAAGATAGTGGGTTTTTTTATCATCATGGGATTTTTTTTTTGCTTTTTACCGAAATGGGATCCGTTTAAAAAAAATTACAAATTTAGGCAAGTCGTGTCAATTCGGCACGACTTCATATGCACAAATCGTTCCAATTAGACATGACTCTGTCATGTCATACTGAAGTCGTGCCAACTTGGCACGATTTCTGCCTTGTCATATTGAAATCGTGTTAACTTGACACGACATTGCCCTGTCATACTGAAGTCATGCCAACTTGGCACGATTTTTGCCACGTCAAAATTTATTTATTTATTTTTAAATTTTATTGTTTATATATTGGGTAGTAAGTTATGTAATGTTAAAAATTAATTTGATACATAATTTTCTAAGAGTGTTAGTTTTAAGGAACAAAAAATTGGATAATCGTGTATTGATCATGTTTGAATTGAATGAATAAATACATAAATAAAGAAAATGAATGTTCTAAGAGTGTTATGAATAAATACATAGATGAAGTCGTACTGAATTGACACGACTTGCCTAAATTTATATTTTTTTTAAAACGGACCACATTTTAGTAAAAAAACAAAAAAAATAACTTTATAATGGTCAAAAACCCAAGATAGTGAGATTAAAAAGGATTAAGATAGAGAAGTAGAATATCTAATTATCTTCATACAATATCAAAGTTTATCTTAATAGTAGCTAATGAGCACCTGAATTAATTTATGTTGAATAATGATAGAAGATAACTCTTGGTCACGTTTTTATATGCATGTGGAAGCAACTTGGTTGGGTTTGACTTAGGAGCTATGTATAAACATTTAGTATACTAAGTTGTATGCAAATGTAACATCATCAATTTGATCCACTTTTTTTCTAGGTTCATTTGAAAACAGCAAGCTCCAACTTGGAATTTCAGATTTGGAGGCTAACTTTTGAAATTATACATAAAAGTGATATTTTAATGACAAGTGGTTGATTTATAGCCTCTTTTGAATTGAAAAACTGGATGATGGGGAGCCACGTCAGAGCAAACTTTTAATTTAGTTAAAAAAAAAAATTTAATTTAATTTTAAAATGTGTAAAGAATATTAGGTTTTAATTCTTTAAGATGATTTTAGCATTAAACTCTATTATAAGTTATATACGTTGGGCATAACACTTTGGTTAGATTTAAATTTAATTTTAATATGGTATCAAAATCATTTAGAGTATATTTAACAAGTGTTGGTTGAACTTATCAAATCATCCCTTATCGTATTGTTATCTGATCATCCCAAAATATATAGTTTCATGCATGAGTTGGTTTGTTTCAGCGTGAGGAGTGTATTGGAGATCCACATTAAATAGAGATAATGACTTTTTGTAATATATAAGTGAATGCAAACTTTATCTTATAAGTTCCTAATGTCAAATATCTCAAATTAATTAAAAATAATAATTATATTATAATATATAAATAATATTTTTGGAGTTTATTTTATAAAATTGTATTAGATATAAACTTATTAGGTATTAGAATAATATCAAAAGTAATATTTTAATTAAATTTGTTGGAACTATTATGTATTTATTATTCAATATCTAAAATAAAGTCTATAAGTATATAGTTTCACTAAGTTTGAATTATTTATTCCTTAACATATTATTAGAGAATGATATAAATCTTACTTTAGAGACTTGTTTTTGTGAGTTTATATAAAAATAATTAGTACTAACTAATACACTTTTAAGAAAAAGAAGTAGGAAAAAAATAAAATAATTTTCATAAATTAAAATTAACTACACTAATTTATAAATATTATTTTATAATAACTTAAGTGAAAAAGGATTTTTTAAGTTATCCACAAGTTAGTTTTAACTTATGGTGAGATTTATTATATATTTACTTTTTTTTAACAATAGTATTTGCCAATAAATTTATCTATATAAATTAATTTTAATTTATAAAAATTCTTTTAAAAATATTTATGGAAAATTTTATCTTCTCAAACCCGTAATTTTAAAGGTTAATTTATTTTTTATAAAAGGAAAAAAAAATCACATTTAATATGAGGTGTTTCAAGAATGTATGGAGGTACAGGAAGAAGCAGCCCTCTTAGATTGATACATGGCTTTTTTTTATCTGGACACAAGGCCTGTTTGAAGACAACTGAAAGAACCTTTCAATGTGGAGATTTCATTTTACACCCTATAAATATGAAAATTCCCACTTTATCCTTTTAGTTTATGAAAAATGATTTTTTGGATTATGTAATTTGAAAGTTATTTTTTATAATTTTTTTTTGAATTATGTAATATGAATTTTTTTTTACTTGTGGATTGCACAACTCAGAAATTTTTTTACTTCTAAATTGTGTAATGTGGAAGACATTTTTTTGCATGAAAAGAAACTTTGGAATTGCACAATACAAAAAAGTCATTTTTTACTTTCACATTGTGTATTTTGTAAGTTTTTCTTTATAATCTAAAAGTCATTTTTCTTGCATGAAACAAAATATTTCTAATTATACAATTCAGAAGTTATTTTTTTTATTAAAATAGTTTTTAGAGTGTATAATCCACGAGTATACCAATTGTTTAATTTAAAAGTCAACTTTTATTTTCAAATTTTACATTATGGAAGTCAAAATTTGTTTAGATTGCATAATTTGGAACCTGAATTTATCTTTCAAATTGAATCATTCAAAAATCAAAATTACTTCTAAATTTGTGGATTGCATAATCTCCAATCTGAGCTCTCTACACCAACCTCAGGAAAACCAACAATGGTGTGCCTACTCCATTGCCATATAATAGAAGAAGGGTAATGTGATTATTTTGAATTATATGAGGTGCGGATGGAAGTTATGGGAGTGCGAAAAGAAATATCTTATGAACAAAAAATCATTAAACCCAAAACAAAATTGAGCTTTTTGTTTCGTGAAAGAAAGTAACAAAAGGATCCTGCTATTTCTAGACCCGTTTTATATTAGTACACTTCCTTTTTTATTTCTTAAAATGACACATTTAAGAAGTTGTAAGACAAAAGGTATTCTTACATTTAACAAAAAAATCATTTTATCTTCATCTTAGGTAATTTTCCATACATATCTAGGAATTAATTCCTGCGCAAATAAATAAATTAATGAAATGAGGATATCATCACCACATTTTTTTTTATGTATTATTATTATTATTATTATAAAAATTGAGTCCAGATTAATATGTTTAAGAGATGTAATTACCTTTTTTTATAAAGAAATAAAATATTATTGATTTTTATTACAATACGTGTAGAGAATGTTATATTATGCCACAAACTTCAACCCAACCTCAATGTAAAGCCCCGTCTACTCGTAGCATATTACTAATACTAAAAAATTAATAGCATATATTAATACTATGTTTTCAAAAGTAATACATAGAAACATTTGCACCCAATTTGCACTAATTTCATAGATTTGTCTTTTTAAAATCATTATTTATGTTTAAAAACTGTTTATGTTAGTAGTTTTTAATTAAAAATTTAAATGGTTAACTAATATACAAATCAACTCTATTAATCTATTTAATATTTTTTCAAAAAGATAAAATTAATATTTAAAAAAATAAAATATTATTACATCTAATAATTTATGTTATTCGGTTGAAGCCAATAATAATTTATATTTTTTTTTTGCTAAATCTTCTTTTAAGAAGAAAATTATAACAGAATTCTAAATTGACAATACATCGAATTATGGTATCAGATGGTGACTCTAGTGATGTTATTTCTTTTTTATAAAAATATAAATAAATTATAGAGATTGAATAAATAATTTATTTTTTAAAATGTTAAATAAAATACTAATGTGATACTAATACAAAAGGCTTTAAATCAAAAACTTCAATCTTCAAAATAAAAAATTCTTCTTATATCCCCTTTGTGATTTCCTGAAAGAGAAAGGGATCAAAAGCTGTGATGAAAATGAAAAAAAAAGTCAACAGATCCAAGATCAAAATCAATGTAATTATAGAGTAATTAAAGAAGGTTGGTATTTGGATTCGTAGAGACAAATACAAAATAACAAAACAAAAGAAATGCTGTCATGTCGAATTGATAAGCAGAATGAGTTGACCATTACAAATTCACAGAATTTGGAAGTGCCATTCTGAACCGAACAAACAACTCTCTTTCCTCCCTCTCTCACAATCAACGATAATCAAATCTTGGTTTTTAATCCATTTCTTTTTCACCACCACCTTCTACTTCTTGTTCTGAAGCAGGGAAAGGTGGCGATGTTTTATTGGTGATTTCTGAAACATTGATTGGTAAAGATGGCGTGGAGAAAAGGGTGTGAAGAAGTGGCTAATTCGAAGCCTCTGTTCCTCACGATCTACACTGTTGTCGTCATTGGCATCGTGGTTTCCTCCTTCTACGTCTTCTCTGCTATATACTCCAGCAACCCATCTGCTGCTCAATCTTCTGCATGGCTCTCTTCCCTTCCGAGTATGTGTTTCCTTAAAAATCATGCCTTTTCTTGTTCCGCACTAGTTTTAGTTTCATTTTTAAATACCCATTTAAACTTTTATCGCTGTTATTGCTTAGATAATGATATTTACTTTTTTATGTTATAGAAGAGAAGGGTAGTGGTGGTGGGATGTTAGAAGGTGTTTGGGTTTTGGAGCAACAGCTAAATCCTTAAATTTTGTCTTGTTCTTCTGGTAGTACATAATTCTTGTTAGAAAAGGAAAGTTGAGATACATGTTTTATGTATGTGAGATGTGAATTCTATTGGCAGTTTAATGATGGTGCCTGTGTAGGACAATTTTTGATGTATTTAAAGCCCTGGTTTTCTTCCATTATGAGTGTGTTAGATATTAAAACTTAGTTGATAATGGCTTTGTAGGTGAGAATACTCGTGTTACGGATCAGACACTAAATGTTTCTCGGTCAGCTGTGCATTTTGTGCCAAGGCCTTCCTCAGGGGCTCAAAATGAGTGGTCAAGGACTATATGGGATATTCCACCGACCAATAAAAGGATGCCACCATTGTCGGATTTCCGGCTGACAAAGGCGCTGGTTCAGCAAAGGGTGAAGGATAATGTGGTAATAGTGACCTTTGGTAACTATGCGTTCATGGATTTTATTCTGACATGGGTTAAGCAATTGAGAGATCTGGAAGTTTCTAATTTTCTTGTTGGTGAGCAGCTCTGTTTAAGTCTTGTTCTATCTGTCTTGTTAATGCAGTGGTGATGTCTTCTTGATACAAACGCATATCCACAATTTTGTACCATTGATTGTTTGAATTTTGAAACCTGCTGCTTAGGTGCAATGGATACCAAATTATTGGAGGCACTGTATTGGAAAGGGATACCGGTTTTTGACATGGGCAGCCATATGAGCACAGTAGATGTTGGCTGGGGGTCTCCAACATTTCATAAAATGGGGAGAGAAAAAGTGATTCTGATAGATTCAATACTTCCTTTTGGATTCGAGCTGTTGATGTGTGATACTGACATGGTTTGGTTGAAGGTGATATTCATTTTTATATATATGCTTTCTTGAGTCAATTTGTTTTAGTTATAAGGATGGTCCATATGCTTGCTTAGATTTTGATTATTGATCCAGAATAAGCAGTAAAATTCTATTGGTTAGGACACTTTCTTTCTCTATAGGGAATGAAATAAAGTTATCAGAGATTTTGTTCAGTTTCTTGTCCAACTGGCTTATGGCATTTAAATTCAATAATTCCCCTAGTATCATTTGCTTTTATCATCTACCTCTATTTTTTTTATGTAATTATTATGTTTTCTTATAATCTTTTACATTCATTTAGCACAATCATCTTTTACAATATCTCCAAGCCAATGATGTGATTGTTGTAATTTATTCCCATTACGAGTGTTCAATTGTGTAATTGTTAAACAGAACCCACTTCCATATCTTGCTCGTTATCCAGAAGCAGACGTTTTAACTTCAAGTGATCAAGTTATACCAACAGTTGTTGATGATAGTTTGGAAGTTTGGCAAGAAGGTGAATATTAACTTACTGTCATTATTTTTCTGGTTTTGTTGTTTCTTTAGCATAGTTTTTTGCTGCAATGTAACTATGTTTGATGGTGTCGTGTTATCTATATAGCCGACCTCACCTAGTGGATAAGGCTTTGTTGTTGTTGTATAGTTCATGTAACCAAGCATTTGCCAGTCAAATGGCAAGTATGGACATACAAATTATTCTTTTTTGAATGATAGTCACCTTTTATGGCAATAAAAACAGTTTTGAGGCATGACTGTAGACGTTAGAGTGCCTTGTTTTCCTTAAGTTTGGCATGGCTTTAGATTTGAAGTAAGCACATTGAATTTCACACAATTAATTAAAAAAGTCACAACTCTGATTTTTTCCCCCTTGTTATTGTTATTGTTATTGTTCTTCCCTGTACATAAAAATAAAACCATTTTGATGGAGGCTCACGTCACTGACTTATAAAATTAAATGGCATAGTTTGAGAATTTTTTCTCTCCCTGGTTATATTGTTCTAGAATCAGTGTAACCAATCCATTGCTCTTACTTATTGCTTCTCTTTATCTCTCATGTATTATACATGGTTCACTTGTTATTTTGACTGTGTTGATGACCTTCTTACCACCTTGCATAGTTAGTGGTGCCTACAACATTGGAATTTTCCATTGGAGACCTACAGAGTCTGCAAAAAAGTTGGCAAAGCAATGGAAGGAAATGCTTCTAGCTGATGACAAGATATGGGATCAGAATGGGTTTAATGATATTCTTCACAAACAGTTAGGTCCATCTGTTGATGATGAAAGTGCGCTTGTTTTTGCTTTTGATGGAAAACTGAAGATGGGGATTTTGCCTGCGAGTATCTTCTGTAGTGGACATACATATTTTGTCCAGGTAGGGTTTGTTCAACTAACACTTTTCAACTGTTTGAAGTATTTAGTTCTGATTTTTTATGTGTTATACCTTTGTTTTCTTTCTCGCAATTAAATACCTTGAGGAATCTATATAGGACTAGAGAAAATTTTGTCTACCTTTCTATTGTAATTTTTATTTCTATATTATGGTTGCAGGCTATGTACCAACAACTAAGGTTGGAGCCATATGCAGTGCACACAACATTTCAATATGGAGGAACTGAAGGAAAGCGCCATCGACTGCGAGAAGCCATGCTCTTCCTTGATCCACCAGAATACTATAATCCTCCTGGTGATTAGTTGTTCCTCCTTCGATTTTGTGTGCAGACAACATTCACTTAATAATGTTTTTTTAATGCACTTCTGTAAAATATACTCATTTCACTATTTTTCTTTACTTGTTACTTAAACTTTGTATTGAGCGGTTTCTACTCTATCTTCATTTAGGCTAGCATCATACAATGATGCTGAATTTGAAATGTTTTTATGCTTTTGCATATGCAGGAATTGGTTACAGTTTCCCCTTCTGATTGATTAGTCAACTCTGTTTCATGAAATTACTGCAACATAATTTTTAGATGAACTTTTGCAGGGGGATTCTTGTCATTCAAGCCACATATTCCAAAAAGCTTGTTGCTAAGTGGGGAGCATAATGTTGAATCACATTTTACTCTTGTTAATTACCAAGTATGTACGTATCGACCTGAACTTGTTGTTTTCTACATTTTCAGCAAATTATTTGCATGTTGTAATGTGTTGCACATTTTTTTTCAGATTAAACAGATTAGGACTGCACTTGCAATTGCTTCCCTTTTGAACAGAACACTGGTAAGAACTAATTTTTGGGTTCCTACTCGCTTCTTTATGAATCCTATTAAGTGATAAACCACTAACCTTTAGATGAAAGATGGACTACACTCAGTTTTTCTGGGCTAATGTCCAGAAAAATATTTGTTGTACAGTCCTATAAAATCTGGTTTATATGAGACTAAAGAACTAGCTTGTTACTTTAAGTACAGTGTAATTTCGTCATTTGCTTAATATAGACCAAAAGTGTGGCATCATGTGATTTATGTAATTAACCTCACCTAGTGCGATAAGGTTATTGTTGTTGTTTAATATGAACAAAAAACATGTATATCAGATTTATGTTGTATGCTTCCACAAATTTATGATATATTGCATATTGAAAGCATACATTCATGTCACATACAATCATTATTGTGATGAGCACTTGTTACTACTTGGTGACCTACGTGTCCCATAGTATTTTTGCATAGGTATTCATATGTTTTAGGGTTCTAGATTTTTTGAAAAAACTGTTTGTATTCCTGGGGAATAGATTTCTAGGATAGCTAAAAAGACAGGTTTGTATAGTGTCACATCACTATTCTAGGGAGTTTACATTTTCTGATTATTGCTCTTAAATGTAGCATGAAAGATTATAAAGAAAGATGCTGCTAGTATTTTACCAAAATTTAGTCTTCAACTTAGATTATATTTGTATTTTGTTTGTCATACTTTGATTGAGCTGAAGATGTTTGGTTCTCATTGCCATTATTAGCAAAGTCGTGATTATAATTTATAATTATTATTACAGCATTTATTATCATAATTTTCCATGATTCCTTTGTGCTTTTCCTTCCCGTTTGTTAATATTTTTGCTTTCCAATTATTCAGTGACTGGAAAATAACTGCTAGCATTATTCTGTTACTGGATTCTGCTCTCCCCCTTCTAATAAATAACATTCCTTGAAAAGCTGCTATCCAAAATATAATATTTGAAATACATTATTCTATGAGCTAACATGTTGAATGGTTTATATAATGACTGGTTTTGCATTTCAGTTTTAGCTGAATATGTTTTCTGATAAGACAGTTTGAATTGAAATATACACCTGGCTAAGGTGATTTCGCTACTGTGGGTATTCTTGGTTTTTATAATTGATGGTTTAATTTTTTGCTGCTATTTTTACTTGATAAATTCTATTTTTCTATCTTAAAGTAGATTCTTTGTGTTTAGGTCATGCCTCCACTATGGTGCAGGGTTGATAGGCTATGGTACGGCCATCCTGGTGTTTTGGAAGGGTCCATGACTAGACAACCTTTTCTCTGTCCTTTGGACCATGTTTTTGAGGTATTTCCTGTTTAAGTGATTCCTTATTATTTTATTGTTCATTTGTCATTTGGATTTGGAACTGGAAGACTAAAATCATCTCAATACAATTGGGTCCACAGAGCGAAGGTTTTGAGTACAAATTTTAATAATATCATTTAAAGTAACTTTAGAAGAATAGTTCAACCTATTTTTTACATAATTACAACATTTTATCAGTCACTTCCTAATGCTGATATGTAAATGTTTTCTACTGTAGGTCAATGTCATGCTGAAAAAGCTCCCTGAAGAAGAGTTTGGTCCTCAAATAGATTTTAGAGAGTACTCAACACTTGATAATCCCTCTCTGCCATCAGAGGTAATAAACGTCAATTACATCCATTCAAGTCATGATTCATGATTCTTGTTTCTTGATTTATTTCACTTTGTTTAAACTTATTTACCTTGGTTCTTGAGTTCAGATAAAAAACTCATGGCTTGATGTTAAGCTCTGTAAAGAAGGAACCCAAGGTTGTGATGTCTCAAATGATACCACTAGTGTAGGGGGAGTACTTAAATTTCCAAAGCACAGCAATGAAGAAACGGTATCTGATTCTATATCATTATATCTGTTATCATATCTATCCATTTAATACCCATTTCTGTTTAAATTTCTCTAAATCAACCCTATAAACTACATTGATATGATTATATAGAATGTCCAAATGATCATATGTCATATCAATTATCATGTCTATCCATTTAGCACCGTTGTTTCTACCTGTACTTGCAGTTTATGAAAGTATTCTCATCATTCAAGGATGTAAAAGTGATCAAGTTCTCTTCAGTGCAAGATGCTTTCCAAGGTTTCACTGACAAGGCAAGGACATTTTTCTTTTTCAACATGAAGTTTACTTTTTTGAGTAACAAAGAAATGAATGCCAATCATTTGCTGATGCCATGCATTTATTTTCCAGGAAAGGGAAGATAAGTTCAGAAATCGTGTTAAGAGGTATGTGGGCATATGGTGCTGTGTGCCAGATCTCAGCCCTGGCCACATATATTATGATATGTACTGGGATGAGAAACCAGGATGGAAAGCAATTCCTCCTCAAACTTCGGAGGATGATCATCCCCCTTGGTAAGATTAACATAGATTTTGTGTTTGTTGTGACACTGCAATGGATAGGGGAAATAAGAGACATAAGTCCAAAGGAGATTCAGTTTCCAGCTAATTGTCAAAACCAAGATTGTATACAAGTGAGGAATCTGTATCCATACTGAGGATGTAAGATATTCTTAGAGACTAGACAATTGGTTCTTGTAACATTTAAGAGTTTTTTTTGGTTTGTATCATGTTACTGATATTGAAACTAGAGAAATGGAGGCTCGCAATTTCTTAGAGGTTTCACATTTTGGTCTGTGATGTTCTTATTGTTATTGTATTGGCTGTAATTAAATACTAGAGACATTCAATTGTAACACACTTTTCTACCTTATTTTAATTTGAACACTTGTTTTTCTGCAGTCCAATTACAAGTACTTACACTATAAGAAAATCATTAAATAAAAATTAATTTTAAAAATCTAAATAATTAATTATTATATGATTAAAATAGATACTAATTTAGAATTTAAAATATTAGTTGTTAAAACTTAAGTAACTAATTTATATTCAAATTTAAAAACTATTTTATAAATTTTTATTAATAATAAAAATCACTTTAAATATAAATAATTTTTTAATCTTTAAATTAATATCTAATTTAGTTAATATAGTAATTAATTATTTTTGTCTCTAAATTTAGTTATTATTTAATAATTTAATTGTAGTTAGTAATATTACAAACTAAAAAATAATCGTCGCCTAGTATTATACGTTTCTAATACAAATTTTTGTTATTATGTCATAATTTCAATTGGGGAAACAATTGGTTAGAAAGACACTAAAAAAATGGTACTTAAAACTTTTCTTGTATCAAATGTCTTATGGAGATGAAGGTCAACTAAGAAGGAAATGTTTAAAAAACCATATCGTATTTTTTTTCTAGTGTATTATTGAGTAAGAATGTTCAAAATTCATAATCTTCAAAAAAGTTATCCAAATGGCTACACAAAATGATGTGTTAGGAAGTTTATAACATTCTTTCTTTTTATTAAATAATGATTAAAAAACACTAAACTCTTATCTCTTAATTTATGTAGCATAGACATTGATATAAACCCTAAATCTTAAACACTGATACAACACTGACATAAACACAAAAATACATATAATTTTTAGAATGTATAACATAGAGACACAAATCTATATATTATATAATTATGAATTATATAAATTGATAATAAATATTTATGTGTATTAAGTATGTTTCAGTGTTTTTTAGCAGAAAAATGTTTTTTTATTACAGGTTCAAAAGGATTTTTTTATTTTTATAATTATAAGAAAAATTTATATAATAAGTTTGAGTTTCTTAAAAAATTAATGTATTAAATTATGTTAGATCCGTGTTAGAATTATCAGAAATCCAATAATTTTTTTTTGAATTGGACAACTCACTATACATATGTTAGTGTTATCCGACCCACCATTTAAGATAAGATAGCTCCTAATTCCCTACATCATTTTGCTTTTCCTATTGTTTTTTTACTTGCATTATTTGTAAGTCTATAAAATGTACTTAGTTGAGTGCAAAGATCCAAACAAGTTAAAATGTTAATCTTGGAGAAATAAAACGTATACAGAATTACACTTAATACTTGTTAAATTTTTTTAGTGTGACTATTATCGTGTCACAATTTAAAAATATATTATTTGGTGAGCAATAAAATTCATTTTTCTCAACATGATTAAGAAAATATTTCTCTAGTCAAGTAATAATGTGTACTTCATATATGAACAAGAGAAGCTCTCGCTTCAGATGAGTAATGGAATGTAAAAGACAACGCTGAATGCAATTGCAGTAGCAATATGCCTATGGTTATTTGAAACTTGCTCTTGATCTGGTGCAGCTGTGTGTTTTGCTGTTCAATTTCTACAATCTAAAGAGAACCTCTTATCCTAGCCAATGCCAAAAGCATTCAAGTAACAAAAGAAATAAACAAAACAAGAAAACAGGAATCATACTTTAATAGATCGATTGATCACATCATCCCAAGTATGGTTTATTATAAAGCAAAAAGCTCTACACAACAGAGCAGCCTTTTAGAGTCATGGTTTACCATATACAATCCTCACTTCCACTTCTTGAACCCACCACCATGCTTGCCGAACTTTCCATGCTTTCCATGCTTGAACTTACCATGTTTTCCATGCTTGAACTTGCCGCCATGTCCATGCTGCTTGAACTTCCCGTGTCCATGGCCCATGTGACCACCATGTGCATAGCCATGGGCCATGTGAGCACCATGTGAGCCATGTGAGCCATGAGAGCCCTGAGCGATATGGTGAGCACCATAAGCTACACCAGCTGCGGCAGCACCTCCAGCAAGCATTGCTCCCATACCACCATGCCCGTGCCCTTGGTGTCCATGGTGCCCTGCTCACATACAGAAGTTAATCAAAAATTTCCAAAGACAGCAAATTGTCACAGCCAGATCAAAGCTTTTGAATGCATAAATCAAATTACAATTGAAGAGAACTTCAAAGAGCTTGAAATACAGTAATGAACAGCCAAACCATACATTACATGAAAAGGTTGCTCAACTAGTGTTAGAATCCAAACAACAAGACACTCAATCTAATTAAACCACCAAAGTAAATATTTCTCAACCCATGAATTTGCTTCTGTGGCCTAACAATCAGTAACTTTGTACGGATTTGGATAACTTTTTGAAAAAATAATGTAATCTTCTACCCTTCATTTAAAGTAGGTTAAATTAAGGTGGCTCTTCATTAAAAATCGACAGCAAGTATATATATCCTTACCTTTTCTTTTTACAATAATATAATATTCATATTTGAGGGTGGAATATGTAACTCTTAAAGAAACTACTTCTAGGTAGGCATCCTCACAAGTTTTTAAATATACATTGTAGTAAATAATAATCAGTAACTTAAAGATGTAATAAAGGAGAAACAATATAAAAGGAAACGTACCTGGAGCATGTGATGAAGCAGGGTAACCAGCAGGAGGGTAGCCAGCAGGAGGGTAGTTACCAGGAGGGTAGCCACCAGCAGGAGGGTAGCCACCGGCAGGAGGGTAGCCACCAGCAGGAGGGTAGCCACCAGCTGGAGGGTACCCTTGATGTGGAGGGTATGCCCCAGGTTGGGGTGGGTAAGCCCCAGGTGGGTACCCATGGCCACCATGTGCCCCATGAGCAAGGTGTGAAAAAAGTCCTTTGTCAGATTCATCATGCGTGTCCTTGCCACCTCCCATCTTTCAGAATCCAAGACCCTGATGCTGATGCTGCTGATGGTGATGATGATTAGGAATCATGCTTACACAGTCAGGTCAAAACAAAGAAACACAAAATCGGAATCTCCAATCCAGACCATTATTCAGTACAAAAGTTTCAAAAACCTTGATGAATTCAATTTATGTTGCATGAAAAACAAAAATTAAAACCAGTGATCAACATAATTCAATGAAGAGATCAAAGATGAAAACAATGACAGCTAGAGGACTATGAATCACCCTAACATAATTAAAGGATTTCATGATGAAGAATTACACGTAGAAATTAAGAAAGCTACACAAATGAACATTGATAATTGTGAACAAATTAGGGAACTTACCTCTTTGAATTTGCAGTAATTAAGAAATTTCAATAGAAATGGATGAAAATGTGAGAAATTGGGGATCTTGTGTTTGTAGTGGCTTTTGTATTGACAATTGAATGCTTAGCGAAAGAAAAAAAAAAAAAAAAAAAAGCGCGTAACGTCTACTTACGCGTCATTGACGGGGAAATTGTCCTCAACACAGAATGCCACGTGGAAGATCCTAATTGTTCGAGGTTGTGTTTTATCTTCTCGGGTACTTCACACGTATTTTTGTGGTTTCATTGTTTCCATTTTTCCTTCTTCAAACTTGGACCATGCCTTAGATCTTAAGAAAATAGCAATTAATTTTCCTCTGAATATATTATAGGGTAGAAGAATATTTACATATATCTATTTTAATGCCACCATGCAATTTCTTTTACTTTATGGACTGTTTCTGATCAAGATAAAAACTACAAAAACTCAATAGTTTGATTTGATCAAATGTAGCTAAGGTCACAACTAAAATCAATCAAGAAATACTCATCGTGTCATAGAGTAACTAAAGTTACAAGTTATTCAATTAAAAATTAAATAATTAAAAACTAAAAGTTATTAAAAAAAAATTAAAAATAAATTATATATTATAAAATTTATTTATATAAAATAATTTCTAAATTAATATCTAATTAGTTACAAAATTGTACCTATCAATTAATTTAAATTCTAAAACTCATAATTATAAATTTTAATAATTAATTAAATATTAATTTTATAAATTTTATTAATAATAAAAATTATTTAAATATTAATATTTTTTTTATTTAAAATAGTATTTAATTTAGTTAATATAATAATTAATTATTATTTTTTTAAAAATAATTTTTATTTAATAATTTTTGTAGTAAGTACTTAAATGGTGTGAAAAAAATTAAGAACCAGAAATTAAGGGATAAGAATGTAGAAAAAAAAGTTAGAAACTAAAATTCCGAATTTTATAAAATATAGGGTCGAAAATTATAATTAAGTTTTGTTGAAAATTCTTTGAATATGTTGAAGTAGGTAGTCACAAGTGAAATAGGAAATATATATATGTTCGAATAACTAGTAAGATGGTTTAAAACATCATATTTAATACGTGATGTTAAAAAAATTTACATAACTCAAACAATGTTCAAAGATTTTGAGCACAAGGTTCGAAAAGTCTGAAAAAATATATTTAAAAATTGAAAGAAGATTTTGAGAAAAGTTGTTTCAAATTAGAAAAAATGAAATAAATAAAAAAAACAAGTTATATCTTTCTGAGAACATTGTAGAGGATTGTGAAGTGAGAAGAAAACGTAAGTTGAAAGTAATATAAATTGGTCATAAGACTATATAAAGTAAAGAAAAGGAAGCAGTTGAAACAATTTTTTGATCGTAATAAAAAAGTGACTTTAAAAACTAATAACTTTTTATTTTTAAAATTGATTTTTAATTAATGATTTTAGTAGCAGTAATAATCTCACGTATAATTTTTTAAATTTTTTAATAAAATAAAAGTTTGTAAGTAATTTTAAGAATTGTTGATGAGGATATGAATTTTAGAAATAGGTGTGGTGTAGGTTTTAGGAAATTGTGAAAAGAATATAGTTTTTGTTTTGATAGGTGGTATAGCTATCATACTATATACACCCCTTTGGACAATTATATGTCAATTATTTTGAGAAGTTTGATAGTTGCAGCCGACAGACATATTGGATATGTGCATTTGTTTGTACGCATGCATGTGTAACATCATTAACATTCATTATTGAATTCAATGGTTTCATCAATCTTAGACAACCTATGAACTAAATTCCCATCAACATTTTCGCATCTCATTCCTATTTTTTATTACTTATCTTTCACTCATTCATTCATTTCACCTCTTTCTCTATCCCTTCTCCATTCATTCCATCCACAAATTCATCACTTTTTCCATTCTTATTGTACTAAATCACCAACAAGATATGCTCATAATACACTCACAAACTTTAAAACACCAAAAAAACATTCACATTGAATAACTTGTTAAAGGTTTCTAAATTATGTAGTTTGAAATTGTTTTATGATTTAACTGCATGTGTTTCGATAACTGCGTTTTCCTTAATCAGTGCGTTTGTATTTTGGAATATCTAATTGTTTGTCTTATATTAAATCTTTTTTTTTGTCTAGTATTGTTTGTCTAGTTATATATATGATTTACATAAGTTAATTAGAATAATTATTTTCTGTATGGTTGATTTCGGTTGGTTATGAATAAGATTAAAATCAATATGAATACAATCTTAAATAATAATAAATATTGAATATAATAATTTTTTTATTTTCTTCTCGTATTATAATATTTAAAATAACAAAAATTGTTTTGTACGGATAATTAACATTTAATATTGAAAAAATTTGAAAACAAGATTAAAATACAACCAGATATGAGAAATAGGTAAAATATAAAAATAACACATATGATCGAAAGAAGGTTAAAAACAAACTCAGCTAAATTATCTATCATTCTTTATTAAAATAATATTAAATAAGACATTCTATTAACCGTTCTCTTTTAACTAAGAATTATTATTTAATAAATAAGTATATGAGAGATAATATCGTTAGGGTCAATTATCGCATTCGAATTATTGTGTTTTATCATAGTTTTATCCTTAAAAGGCACGTCAGTGTTTTGAAAGAATATATAAATTATCATTAACTTAAACTCTCATGAGCGATGTGAAACTATATGGACGGTACAGAATAAAATATTTTACGTCTTATATGCATTATTGATATTCGAACATGCATGTCTAATATTCTTTGCCTAAGGAGAAGATGGATGTTTGAATTTTGATGTAAACTTGAGATTCCAAAAATTCCTGAATATAAATTTGATATATGTTATAAGCAAGAAAGCTAATCCCGAAGAAGAAGAAGCTTAGGAAATCTGAATATATGAATATTGTAGATGATGTTTGTGTGACATTTTAAAAGTGAACAGCCAAAAGTCAACATTCCTAAGGATATAAAAGAAGGAGATCGAGTGGCTCAGACTTATTCTAACTTTCATTTTCTCTTGGAATATTTTTATTTAACTATGCAACCAATCAATTTTTTCTTCTTCATTTTATACAAATAAATTCAAAAATCTAATTTCAAATTCATAAAAATGTTTTATCCACTCTTAATTGTTGTTATCCTCTTTCTAGTGCACTGGTGGATAACACGTAGGATAATCCTTTCTTCTTCTTCTTCTTCTGGGACTATGAATTGTGATCAAATTAATTATTGTATTTTTTTTATACTCTTCACTTTAAAATATGTTTTATTTTTCTTACTTAAAAAATAATCATAATTAAATTTTAATAAAAAAATACTTTGTAAACAAAGAATAAGAACTATATATATATGTGAGAATATAATAAAAACTTATTGCGAGAAATAAGAGAATTTAATAATAATTTTGATTAATAATTTTGATTCAAATTGTCCATCTGCATTCTTTTTTTTGTTAAAAATAAAAAACCATCAACCACTCATTTAGTATATACTTTACACTAATTTTATAATGTTTTTAGAAAAAAAACACAATGATATAATATACGTGAGATAGAAGACAAGTGAAGTTTCTAAGAGTTTGTTTCATGATTTTTTTTAATATTTTCAAGAATTAATATAAAAATAAAAATATGTATTTCTCTATTTATTAATTAGAAGGTTATAAAAAAATTTAAATTTCTGTTTTATTAATTTCTAGGACGGTTATATAATTTTATTGGTACAGTTTTTATTCATGTGACCAAAATTATTTTTTAACTTCCATTCTTAATTTTGTTTATTTTATTGAATTTAAAATTTAAAAGGAATTTGAGAAATAAAAGAATTAACATAAGTTTGTTTAAAGTAAAACTAAAACTTGAAAAAAAGTAGCCCTAATGTTATAACCCTAGTTGGAGTGATGTGACAAAAGTTCAAAATAGTTTTAAAGTAAAAAAAAAATGGAATTGAAAAGTAATTTATAGTGGAAAATGTACTATTGTTCCGTACTTAGATTCTTATAACATATTGGGCATCCACCCACTTTTCAACTTATTCACTAATTATTTGAGTTTGAATTTTGATTCTATGCATTAACAAAGCTTAATCTTTATTATCATCATAATAATGGTTAGGCTTCCAAAATAGCCATCTTCTCCATATGCCCATTCATTGGTTGACTTCAACTTTCATACATATAATCATGCTTCCAACTTTCTTAACACATCTTAATATTTTAATGGAATTATCTTATTTTATATATATGTATCACAAGAAAATTATAAAATATAAATTAATTTTAAAAACCAAAATAATTCCTTATTATATTGACAAATTAAAGATATTTTACAAAATAAAAAAATTTTAGTATCTAAAATAATTTTTATTATTAATAAAAAATATAAAATAGTTTATAAATTGGTATCTAAGCATTAACTACTAAGGTTTTATCGGTTAATTACTTATATTTTAAATTAGTTTTTAATAGTCTTTTAGAAAAACTAATTTAAAATCTGAAATATTAGTAGGTAAAATCTTGGTAGCTAATTTAGATATTAATTTAGAAACTATTTTATAATTTTTTATTAATAATAGAAATCACTTTAAATACCAATAATTTATAATTTTTTAGTTTTTAAAAAGTTAATATAATGACTAATTATATTTAATTTTTAAATTTGATTATTATTTAATGATTTTTTTAGTGATATTGAGACATAGATAAATTATTTTAAACATGTTATTTGTCATTTGTTAATATAATTATTCTAATATGATTCATATCTATTTGTTATATATAAGGTAAAAATAATGAAATATTTTAATTTGAAGTAATTTTATCAAACCTTATATACCAGAATTATTCTTTTACATAACAGTTAAGTTTCATGTTTTATTGAAATATTTTTTTTATCTATATATTATGTCATATTATTTTTGAAATACTTTAAAAGACAGATAAGTTGTGTGTAATTTTTTTTCTTTGCAAAAAGTGTACATATTTTCTTTCCAACTCGTAAATTGTGAGTTTATTCTTAATTAATGAATAATTTATAATATTTACGTTCATTAGTTATTTCATTATCGACACAATTTTTTGTTCATATACCGATGTTTTAATAAATGTTATCTATTTATTATTTAACTATTAAATATACTATCTCAAATGATACTATTCTAATTTTATTTTATGTTATTACATTATATTTTCTTTATGTTATTTCTTTGATATTATGAATATGTGGTTTAATTTTTTTAATGTCATAATAATCGCAATATTAATATGGTTTAATAACACAAAAGAATCAATTATATCTCAAAATGATTATATACGCGAAAAAAGGTAAAACTAACTATTTGTTGCTTTATTTTTACTTATAAAAGTAATTAACTATTATATTATGGATCTTATCCAAATACTATATATTTTTAATTTCACAACATGATAGATTGAATAAAAAAAGTTATTAGTTTTTTTATTTATTAAAATTTTAATAAAAAATGTGACCATTTAATAAAAATTAATCAATTTATTCATTAAATTTTTTTATGATGGATATCTAATCCATTCTTAGAAGTAATATTTAAAAATTAATATTTTCTAAAAAAAAAGTTATAAAAAAATCAAAATCAATTTTGTAAAATAAATCAAACATATATTTCTGAAAAAATTTAACAGAAATTTTAAAAAGTATTTAATTGAAATTTTTTGGTTAAATTAAGTTTGATATGTAAATATTCATAAAATAGTCTAAGGGATCATTAATAATCTTATGAATGTATTTAATCTAATTCATTCTTTTTTATTTTTTTATACTAAATAGATTGAAAGGATTTACATGTAGAGATTATATGAATGATAAATAAATTATTTTGTTCTAGTATGTGTTTATAACACTTGAGCAGAAACTAACTCATGATATTATCATTTTTATAATGTGATATTGATAAAAACAACTAAACAGTTTATTTATCAATCTCATCGTCCACGTGGCAGCATAATGAAGCGACAAGAGTTGCATAATTAGTGGGACAGAATTAATTACAAATAAAAACATATTTTAACTATTTTTTGTTAATTATATTGTGAAAAGGACATTAATACGATATTAGAGTGGGTATTTAGATTCTTAAAAGACTTGGTCATGCTCCCACTTTCAAACTCAATCGCCAATTATTTTAATTTGACTTTTCATTATGTGCATTAACTACGCTTAATCATAACAATGATCAGGCTCCAAATCTTTATATCATTTCCACATATTTGGATTGGTTCTCTCCATTTTCGTAGTTATACTCATTCTCTCAACTTTCTCAGCACATATATTTTGAGAAGAAAATGGATCTGAACTAAAGGTTTTCATTCTATTAGTGTAGCATTTGTAAGTTTAGGATTTAGGGTTTAAGAATAAAGGTGGTCTACCAATTGACACATTAAGGTATCAGTACAAATTAAAAAATCTCGGATAATCAACCTTTGTTAGGAAGCAAACATTTATTATTGAATCAGATTAATAATAAGGCCAGAGACAAAATAGGTAGCAAAGAGATTTTAGTATATATCAGAAGGTACACAAGAAAAAAAGACAGATCACTTATTAGGTTAAAAGTACACTTGATCACTCTGAATGTTCTAGGTTTCAGATTGTTAATTCTCTTGTCTGCAACAATTAGAAATTAGAAATATGTGTTTGTCAAGTCACTAGTGCCGTTTTGGGAGGAATATTATTCTGATAATTATTCTCTGTTATGGTTTATGCAGGAAAATATGAAACAACAATTTGGTTTCAAAGGCCTAATAATGATCAACAGTTGAATTGCTGAACCTTAGCGTCTAGTCGCAATCCTTGACCTATCTTGCAGATTAAATGCATATGTTCTTATCTTTGCCTCTTATCTTGTGACTTATCCCTTGTCTTCAGGCACTAAGTTTTATTCTAAAGCAGACATTAGAAGTTGGTGTTTTATAAAATTCCATAAAAAGACTAAATACTTCGTATATATATAGTTATCTAATCTCATTTTGGCATGCAAGATAACACTCATACTGATCATGTTTCTGATTGATTCACTTTGTAATTTTTTTACACCATTAGTGCATAGAAAATAAACTGCCAAAAAACAAACTCTTAACTTAAAAAGTTGATCAAAATTTCATTACATAAGTCCCATCAGAAGTACAATATTCTAGTATTATTCCTGTTAGGACAAAACTCTTCCAAGTTCTCATGTTATGTGTATAGTAGCTAAGGCACAGCTTAGCTCTACCTCACTCTCTGCAGTGCTAAATAAGCAACTAGACGGTAACCTACCAACATCATGGCCATTATAGACATGTCAACCCACAAGTGGTTCAAACCCACTGATTTGATTGGAGGAAATTCTCCAACCTTGCACAAGACCCCCTTTGAGCACTCATAATAATCATCATCCATGTACTGCACACCAACAAGAAGCTTGTAACAGTAGTAGCTATAGCTTAAGTACTTGAGCCACTCTATGAAGGGAGGAATCTGTTGAATATAGTAGCCACCAGCAATGAGGAACACAAGGGTTGTCACAGAAGCTAAGGTAGTGGCCTGTTTGACCTCCATCAAAATGGCCCCAAATGCTAAGCCAAGGCTTTGAGAGACAAGGACACTGTAAAGGACCACTAGGAGGGAAAGGAAAAAGGTGAGTGGATGAGGATTAAGCCCTCCCATCCAATAGATTATGAACACAAATGCAGTTGGAAGTGCAAGCTCTATTGGCAAGTCTCCTACTGTTCTAGCTAGAAAGTAGGAAGATAGACGGTACATCCCAGATGAACGTTCCTTGATCAACATTCTTCTCTCTTGTGGAAATGTGAAAACAGCATTGTAGAGAGGGTAGAATCCCCAGAAGACAGAGAAGAAAAACAGCAGGGCTATCTGCATTTTCAAATACACCTCCATTTCAGATCCAATGAATTTAGCTAACAACTATAACAAGTCAATAACAATAGTCTAATTCCACTTGCAGATTGTTAAAGACCATATTATTTACCATAAGACCAAGTTACTAAAGATCAAAATTTCAATGATATTATTGATTACAAGATTCTTTGTAACAACAAATCCCTTTCAGATAACAATAAAAACCAAAAGAAAATGTGCTCTTGATAAATAAATCAAAGGATAAAGTTAGATGAAGTTGCTAAGTTATTTTTTATGTTACTCCTCCATCAGAGTTAGAATTTTATTTTAATAACAAACGTAATAAAAATTGACACTAAACGTCAACATAAACTGTTTAAGATGAAACACCCTTGAAAAACAGCATTAAAAACACATAAGAACCAATAAAATCGGTGGAATATAAAGACAAAAGAACACAAATCATATTTTAAACTTGAGGGGGAAGAAACATTTTAGTTATTGGTGTTAGAAAACAGAAACTCTGAAATGATGTGATTTGGACATGAATACAACATTACTTGAATGTGAAAAGGCAGGAATACTCTGAAAATAAAGAACCAATGATATGTTAACAGCACAAGAGTTAGTTGATGATGTTCTGTTCTTACTAATCAATAATGATCAAGTTACTGAACTTAAGAAAACTCTTACCCTGTCTCCAATGTGCGATTCTGGGGTGTGCCACCACAGAAGTCCTCCAAGGAAAGCGACACTTATGACTTGGAAAATTCTCAGCCTGTTGAAGGCTTCAAACCTTCTCTCCCTCAGCCCCCTTTGCAACAGCACTTTGAACTGATGCCACCAACTTGTGCACCATCGCTCAGGTTTTATTTGATTTCCTGCATCAATTCAGCAACAAATCTATTTCAGACCTATAAGACTTATCTAACCAAATGAACATTTGAAGCATATGCCTGTGAATGTTTTTCATTGAAAAGTTACAACACTTACTTGTGGAACCATCCTTAATGACTTCATAGTTATTCACTTCCAAGCTGGATAATTCATCTTTCAGCTCAGTACCTATATTTTTGTCATAAGCAGAGATTAAGGCTTCTCTAACCAACTTATTTTCTGCCTCCTGGCTTTCTCTTTGTTCAGTTCCATGCTTGGAGGAGTCCGGAGCAATTCCTGCAGTTTCTCATTCTCAAAACTCTGTATATATTTAACAACACACAAATATGGTTCTGTTTAAAGAAGTCATTTCAGAAAACTAAGATAATTGAAAGTGGCCTCTCATTATAATCCCATAATACAACAAGAAAGCCTTATCTCACTGTGTGAAGTCGGTTACATGTACTAAAACACTTCATTTGACACACTTAAAACTCAAAGCTTCATGAATATATACACATAAAATTCAGTCATGACTTCATAATACTATTACCAATATTTGGTATTAAGTTGGTAAAAGTAGTAGTAGATGGTATCTGTTTAGATGCATTAGTATAAGGCTTGGAGTATTCCTGAAATACCAATAATTTAATCCACAATAGAAAGTAAAACCGTGATTGGCTAAAATTGAAAAGAAAGAATATTACCATTGGCAAGATCAAGCAACAAATCAGCAGGATTGACAATCATGGATGTGGAAAAACCAACAGAAGAAAAGTAGGCCATTGCAGTTGAAGCGGGGCCATAGTAGATGGGGCATCCTTCAGAAAGCAAGACCACTTTATCAAACATGTGATAGAGGCGACTAGAGGGTTGATGAATGGTGGTGACAACAGTTCTTCCCCCACTAGCCAAGCGTTTGATTGTGGTCATGATCCTTTGTGCTGTTGTAGAGTCCAAGCCAGAAGTGGGTTCATCCAGCAGCAACAGGCTTGGATTGATGAGCATTTCCTGGCCTATGCTCACCCTTTTTCTCTCCCCACCTGATATCCCTCTGAATAGGGGGCCTCCAATCATGCTACCCCTGCACTTGCTCAGTCCTAGCTCACTGATAACATGCTCTACATGTTGAGCTTTTTCTTCCTTGGTCAAGCTGCTGGGGAGCCTCAGAAGTGCAGTGAAGAGCAGAGTTTCAGTCACAGTGAGATGGGGGTATAACACATCATCCTGAGCCACAAAACCTGTTCTTCTTTTCATGGCTCCTGAAAAAGGCTGGTTGTTATATGTTACCTTTCCAGATAATTTGCCACTAAGCCTTCCTCCAAGGGCTGTGAGAAGTGTGGTTTTGCCACTGCCAGAAGGCCCCAACATAGCCATTATTTCTCCTGGACAAACCATACCCGTGACTCCTTTCAGTATGGTCTTCTCTCTAGAACTCCCTGTGCTCCCCCAACACATACCCTTCTGCTCCACTTTAACTTTGTACACCAATTCCTCAAACTGCAAATGGAAACAGAACAAATGCCAAAAAAAGTTAAATACTAATGCCCCACATGAATGAAAAATATGGTGGTGGTGTAGAATCAATGTAATGGTATATACTAAGGGAATGACCTTCAAAGTTATGGGGTACACAGCGAGTTTTAGAAAAGATTGCTCGTTTGTTTGTAGGACAGTCTCAGTCATCTTGGGGGGTCCTTCCTGAGGGTGACTGTTGCTGTGATCTGGTTTGAGTGCTATGCAGTTTTCTGTCATGGCTAAAGAAAGTGAGAGGTTTGTAATGTTTTGGTGGTGGTGATAGTAGTGACAACTGAGGTTTGAGAGAAGTTAAGAAGCTCCTTTTAACTTTGCTTCCCGTTGTGGAATGAGAGGAGCACACATCTATATATATAGCACAAGCTAAATTTTGTTACTGTGCACTAACTAAGATACTGTTTTAGGACTCGCATGGATGGTGGACTCCACCATCCTTTAATCTCAGAATTATTCCAAGAGAACCATTCACACCTAAAAACTATAAACTCTGAACCATTGCTTATGATCTCCGTTTTGTTTACTTTTCTCGGTTTCTCTTTTGAGTGTACCTATAACCAAACATTTTTCCTCAAGTCACCTAATTACATCGTATCATAGTTTTCTTTTCTTTTAATCACCTTCTTGAACAAGGATACATAAAATATTTCTAAGTTTCGACATCTAAATTACTAAAAAGTCGATTTTGATTTTAAGTCTAACTCAACCGATAAAATCGAGAGTGTATCTAACACTCTCGTTGAGTATTATTATAAGTACCACTTTGGCACAACATGCTCCATTGATACAAAGACACCATGTACAGTGACTAGGTGGCCTAAATTACATGCAGACAAACACAAACAGTAATTTGGAGACTACTCAGATATCATCAACTATTATTTAAAACCACGCATATAACACATGATAAATATGACATAAACACAGAAATATGCATATTTTAAATATTATTTTTTGGTATAAATTTTTTTGGGGAAGAGATTAATTACATCCCTGTCTAAGATTGTGACTAACTAAATAAAATGTTTACAGAATTTTCCACGATAAGAGAACAAATGTGTTATACATGAGATCTGTTTTGCTTTACACTGTCATTGATATAAGAAAATACGACAACCATTTTTCGATTAAAAAATTATAATTTTGAGTGTCAGTGCACCATTACTCTAAATATAAAAGAATCTATTTTAAAAATGAGTTATAGAGTATTATAAAAAAAATGTAATATTTTATTAGAAGAGGTCAACCGTGAATCACTAAACATCATTTGGTCTAGATAAAAATCAAATCTGAAATCTTTAGAAATACTTTTTAGGGTGATATGATACTTTAACTCCCCAAGCACTAAAATATACAATCTACATCCTAATAAATTATTAGTTTAATTATATTTATTTTATTTTTTAATTTAAAATATTATTATATTAATATAATTGGTTGTGAAATGTATGTTTATTTATTATTTGAGTGTAAAAGAAAATTCTTCTATTTTTTTATTAGCACATTCCTCCTTAATTAGTTTTCCAATGTTCTTCGTGGACTCTCTTTCCATGGGGGATAAAAATAGGCTTTCACGTACTATATCATTTGCCTGCACTATATATTTTTTTTGAAATGTCAGAATTGTCCTTCACTTTTTATTTGAAAGAGGAAGTTCAAATGTGTAGTTGTTGCCTCTCGATTGTTTGTAGGGTAATGATAGGTTGAGAATTTATATTTTTTTATAATCAGATTATAATTTTTAATACTTTTTGTATTATTTAATTTTAAATTTATTTTTTATTATATATTTATTTCTAAACTCATATTATTTTTAATACTTTTTGTATTATTTAATTTTAAATTTATTTTTTATTATATATTTATTTCTAAACTCATATAATAGTCGTATATAATTCTAAAGATTTTCAGAGTATTATTTTTCTTGTTTTTAATGATGGTGAAGGCAAAGTTTAATCACTTGAGGTGTGCTGGAGATTGTGGTGGTGTTCAAAAGTTTGAGTTAGTTGATTTAGAAAAAAATAATGATTAAATATGAATTTTAAAATTAAATGATGATATATAAATTTTTTGGAAATTGAATATTCTTACGCATTCTATAAATGAAAATCCAAAATTAAATTAAAGAATAGGAAATTCAATCTAAAAAAATAATTTGGAAATATGAATAATGACTTCTAATAGAGGGATCGTGAAAAACAATTTTTATATTTTAGAATTCTTCTTTCGAAACCTATTATTCTTATTTCAAAATTATCTTTCTGAAATGGATTTCCTAACCCTAAACCCCATCACAAAAACCAAAATCTAAAATTGAAAATAAACCACAAACACACATTTCTTTTATTTGTACAAAGCAAGAAAAAAATAATTGCAAAAAATACCAACCACACTAACACTAAGACCTCCCACAAAATACTCAAAACAGTAAAAAAAAATTACAAAGAAAAAGAATCAAATCCCTAAATTTATTTAAAAAAACAACTGAAGATATTTTCATTATTTTACTAGTATAGTAGAAGGTCACACAAACGATAGAGTGATGGAAGCACAAGCCCTAAAAATAATACCATTTACTCTCATTACTAATGTTTTTGCTCGCATTTTTACATTGTGCAGTCTCTTAAAATTTAATTAACTATTGTGATGTTTTCAATTCTTTTGAAGAAAGCGTTTAAAAGATAAAATTAAAACCAACTGGTAAAATAGAACTTGGTGACGTGAATATGTATGGTATGAATACGACTGTTATTTCGAGTTTCCATGCTTCCTTCATAAAAAAAAACACAGCACTTCTCTGTCTTAAATGTTTAGATCTGTAGCAATCTGTTACATATGATATTCTGTGTCTATTTTAGGTTTTGACGGTATGAATGCACGGTGCATACTTGTTTTAATATGTCAACATGCGGCTGGGAGATAACTTTTGATTAATTATCACATTTGAGGTATTGTCGGTTTTGGAGGTCGGTACTCCGGAATTACAGGAATTGTGTCACTTTTAATAGGGGAGTGGTAGATGCGTCTGAAGTGTTCGCTTTGGTGTAGGTGAAGATTTGGTCTTGGCTCCATGCAAAGTGCAGGTGATGTGTTTTTCATGGTTGTATCTGGGTCTATGGTAGGTGTCTTAGTTAGGCGTTCAATAAGGTGTCTTTTTGTATAAGGGTTGCACAATTCCTGAAGTGATTCCCATTTATTTATTTTTTATTGTTGATAAAAAAAGCAAGAATGTATATTTAAACTGCTTTTAACCTCGATTTCTAAGAAGACTATATTTATGGTACATGAACACCTATATTCTTTATTAAGACACATGGATGCAAATGGTTGCAAGATTTCCTTGCCTCCTCATATTTGGTATTCCTGGTTATCTTTCTCCATTAAAATTTTTAATCTCACTTAATCCATTTCTTTGAAATGAATTAGTGCAAAAAAAAAAAAAAACAAAGAACAAAAGAGATAACATATCTTAAGTTTCATCACCCAAACCATTTTATAGTATTCTTAATTACTTTTAAAATATAAAGACTAAAAACATGTTTTTTAACAAAAGGGTATATATATAGTTGGGATGAATCTTTAATAATAAAAAAATTTAATTTATAAAAAAGTTATAACGATGATTTGGAACAAACAATCTCCAAGCAGTTAAAGATGTTACAACTAGAATCTGGATTTAAAGGAACAAATTTGGTTATATAACTAGATTTTGTGTTCTCACACACCTCCTACTCGTGGTGATGGTGATGATGATTCGTTATGTCTTGCTACATACCATGATTTTGTCTTTCCTTTGTGCTTTTGAGGTGCTAATATGGCCAAACAGTGACTAAAAGAACCGTCCAAGCCCAAACTAAAAGCATTATATTCTCTTTCCCTCTTTACTCTCTGCGTGGTGGCCATCCATTAGAACATATTAATAATCACAATAATAAAAATTAATCAACTTTACCATGTATTATTAGGTAGGTACCAAAACTTTGACACCAAATTTTACAAAATCAAAGACAGATAATCGTCGTACTTTAGTGAAAGATCATATGAACTAGTTTTATAAGGTTGAATTAGGCTTAAAGTTCACTTATTAATATAAAAAGTTCACTTATTAATATAGTATCAGAGTAATTTAGAGCTTATCCTAATGAAATTTTGTTAGACTTATCAAACCACCCGCTATTGAATCTTTGTCTCGGTGTGAGAGATGTGTTGGAGATCTCTCAGCAATTAAAAATAAAGAAATTTCTTAATATATAATGGATACAAATTTTACCTTAAGAATCGATTTTATAACGTTCAGTTAAACCTAAAGTTAATTTTTTAATAATATAAAAATTTCTTCAACTAAATCAAACAAATTAAGTAGAAGAGTGTCCAACATCACAAAAATAAATACAATGGAAGTTAAACAAATGAAGAAAATAAGAAAATATCTATATCTAAAAAGAACTATCCCTAAACTCACTTTACACTTGTAAGAGTTGAACAATAACTCTAAATTTAATTTACGATTGTGATTATAGCTTTTAGTAACATAATTGATGTAATTAACTTCTAAAAATACACATGAAGTTACTAGGGCAAATACTCTAAACAACACTAGACTCCCTAGATATTAAACATATTAAACGCTTTATTGAGTTATCGTCCAATACTAAAATATACATATCTACTACTAAATATTCTTCAAAAGCAAGACTAAATATTCTTCTAAACCATTTTTCATATATATCACTACAAAATTATTTGATACCTTAATTATACAATAAACTTGATAATATATAAAAAGCAGGATGAGAAATTCAAACCCAGGAAAAAAGCACATGTCTAACACAGCATTTCCATTTTGAGTAATTACTACATAAAGAATTTGAGTATTTTTCTGAAAAAATTGATATGCAAAAACTTTCCAACAGTATAAAGTAGTGGCTGGATCCGTGGATATTGTATAGTAATGTTTAGAAATGCAGTAAAATGGGAAGAAGAACTTAATGATGCTGCTTTTTTCTGATATAGATATGCGATATTCTTATAAGATCTATAATTTTCAACGTTCCTTCCAAAGACAAAAGGGAAATAAGATGCTACACCGTCCAAGCTTTCTGGTATACTATATTCCTTTTTTTTTTCTTTTTTTTTTCCTTTTTAGTTTTCACATTTTTAGTATGGAAGTAAGCTGAATAGGGGAAGAAAGTATGAATAAGATTCCCATTTCTGTCCATAAAATTAATTAATTAATTATCTCATCTTAACTTTTTGTAAGCACTTGTGAGTATTTTTGGTTGTTGATGATGCCAATGTATTTCCCATTATCAACTTTGTATTAATTATACATGCATCATTAACCTTTTCTTCCACTATTCAAGAACACTTTTCTTTTTATCATATTCTCATTCATTCCCTCTTATCTTCCATATTTTTATCTTCTAACCAGAGATTCTCTTTGTTTTTTTTTTTATACATTGTATTAGAAATCTTAGTGAGATGTTAGAGAGACATTGCATTTCAATCTTGTTAGATGAGATTAAGTGTTATCCTCATAGAGTGACAGAAACAAATATTATAATCTTACTTTCATAGTAGAGACATTTTCTAGACTAGATCCCTGAGTTTTACTTCTCAAATAGAGAAATTTTTTCTACGTTAAAAATTTTCGGTATCATTATTCGATTTGGTTTATTTTCTATTATATGTTTATTGTTTTCGCAATTGTTCATTTTATATCTATACTAAAGAGTGAGAATTAGTTCTGACTTTCCGAACCCTAATAACCTAACCTATAATCTATAATCGAGTGAAGCTTGAAGAAGTAAATGTTAAGAACCATGCAATGTGGAATAGGGATGATTTTGAATGTGTAGTGTCCCTTTTAAAGAAAGATTTGAAAGGGTTATTTAGTTTATTGATAAGATTCATAAGAGAAGCGTCATTTACAACCTTGTTTGGAATGGTTAGGGTATAGGTGTTTATTTCAACATCAATCTTTGAAATTGTAATGACTACTTGTGCCATTTGAGTAGGTCTAATCCCTCACATAGATTAAGACTCTACTTGTGGGAAGTGTAATGTGTTGCACCTTTCACAGAGAATTTTTTGGATGATAGCTATCATGTTTCTCCACCAGATTTTGTTTCCCCGTGTGAAAAATGCACAATGTGTGTGGTACGCCTCGCTCGCGTGTCTTAGTCGGAAATGAAATTCATCAAACCTAGAACATCAACTATATATACTACCTATTAAATTCTATTATATTCTTCTTGTCATTTTTGTTCACTTTTGACAAATACTAATATACAATTTTTCTTATAAAAAAAAAATAATTGAGACAATCTTTTCTCCTTTTACAAAATATAATTATCTCGATTGAAGTAAAAAATAAACATTTAGTTTATTCAAGATTGCACTATAAACTCTATCTAATCCTCCTTATATATGGAGTTATACATACTATGGAGGAAGCTCAAAAGATGGGACTTACTAATGTTTGGCTTGAATGTGATTCGGTCTTGGTTTGTGCTGCGTTTACTCTCAGGACTAATGTTCCGTGGATGCTTCGTAATCGATGGAATTCTTGTCTTAATTACTATGGGACAATCAGGTTTAGGGTTACTCATATTTTTCGGGAGGGGAATGCATGTGCTGATAAGTTGGCTAATTTAGGGTTCATTCATAGAGAATCATTTCATTGGTATAATAAACTTCCATCTAGTCTATTCTTAATTCTTTATGAATAGGTATAGTCTACCTATGTATCGTTTTTGTTAACATGTGGGTTTTGGTCTAGTCCCCCCATATTTTTGTATTTTTTGTATTTTTTTTTTAATAATACTTTTTTCATGTGATGGCAGATGATTGTTGTTACTTGAGGTGTCAGCCTTACTGAGATGTCAAGTTGCATAGTGATGCCTAACATGAAAACTTTTATAAAAAAAAAAAAAATCCTCCTTATATATAACACAATGTATAATGTATAAGTAATTATCTTATCACCATCCTCCTTATTCAATATAATACAATGTATAAATATTTATCTTATCACCGTAGCTAAAATATATTCAATTCAATTTTCTTATCAAACTCAAGACTTTGAATATATCATTTTAATAAAATAAAACAATACATAGTAAAATACAGTCAATTTTCCACTAATTCATTCACATGCTTCTAATTTAGGTTTTGCAACTCATCCCTTAAAATTATGAATCTACTTAAAATCTCTTACCATTTATCAGTACCTCCTTCAAAAACTCTTTTATAAACACAAAGAAAAGTGAGAAAAATTCTACCTAACTTAAGAAAAAATAATTAAAAAATAAAAGAAAAGAACATCATTACTTCCTTAACTAATTCAAATTCATCTTTTCTGAGAACTAACTCATATTTATTATTATTATTATTATTATTATTATTATTATTATTATATACATATATATTTATATATATATATACACACATTTATAATTTTAACTTCATATATACAAAATACCACAAAAATATTAAATATTTTTAAAAAGTTATTCTTATTAAATATTTGATCGACTAAATTGGACCAAATCTTGATAATATTCACAACAAAGAAGCCAGATCTAGAGAAAAAAATATTAAATAAAAAAAACTTATATAAAAAAGTGACACAAAAAATTGAAATTTTTAAATAAATAAAATATATTTAAATATTTCACTACAAAAAATCATTAAATAAAAAATAATTTTAAAAATATAAATAATTAATTATTGTTTCATCTATAAGAAAAAATATCAAGTATTTTTTTTCTAAAATTATTTTTATTTAATAATTTTTTTATAATGTATATATATATATGTACCTATATATAAAGGGGATTCCCCTTCTAACTGCCATATAATATTATTTCAACTTTATTCTTAGATTTATATTTTATTTCATTATTTTAAAAATTTAAAAATATATTATTTCATTTTTTTAACAGTTTTAAATGTATAACAGAAATATATAACAGAACAGATAACATTATTTTTAAAAATCAAAACTAAACATATCTTTTTCTCCCATTATTTTCTCTCATCAAACGATCTTTTGTCTTCATATTCAAATTCATATTCAAAAATATGAGAAGTCATTCTTACATTCCACGAGAACCCAAGAACCCAACCAGTCTTTCAATTATAAAATAGAAGATGAAATTGTATGGTATGAATTTACTTTTATTTTTTATTTTTTATGTTTTATTTATTGATAATAATATTATTCTTATTGTGCTAATACATAAAACATTGAAAGGGAAAGAACGTAGCGCTGCAATTGTTAGGTTCAGTGCCATGGCGGTAATGGATTCCGACTCAACATCGAGTGTGGAACGGATGACGGTAGTAACGAAGTCAGCGATTTTGATTGACTCACCGCAGACATAGGCAATGAGAGAGTTGTTCGATGGGCCACCGGTGTAGAATTGTGGCAGAGTGGATTCATAATGGTAGTTGGTTTTCAATTACAAGGATTCCATTTAGAAACTGCTGCCACTGTGTAAAATCCTTCAGGTTTCAAATTTTTTCAAACTTTTTAAATTTGAAACTTTTCAAAATTTTAAATTTTCAAAATTTAAAATTTTAAATTTGCGAAATTTTAAATTTCAAAAAATTTCAAATTTTCAAAATTTCAAACCCTAAATTAAAACACTTCAAAAAAATTTAAATTTAAATTTTAAAAATTCTTAAATTTTCAAAAATTTTAAATTTTTTAAACCCAAAAAATCTTTAAATTTTAAAATTTCGAAATTTTCATATTTCAGAATTTTCAAATTTCGAAATTTTGAATTTTTAAATTTTTTAAATTTTCAAAATTTTAAATTTAAATCTAAACTGAAGGTTTTATAAACCCATCAAATATCTTTTTTGTTTTCTATTTTCTTATTCAAAATATTAGTCGTAATATTGTTTCAAGAACCACGAAATCAAATCAACCAGTAAGTAGTGTTTTTCAGTGGCTTCTACACAGTTGACTCTTGCAAATTCGTAAGTATGTATATAATTATTGTTTTGTGTTTCTTATAATAATTACCAAAACCATTCCATTAACAAGATTCTCCATTTTTTGTTTCGTGAACATTTATAACTCTCTCAAATTAATCTTTTGGTCTCATTACCTTTTCTCTCTCTTATTTTCTCTCTATTCTTTGTATCTCTTTTCTTCATTAATCTCTTTTAATTTTATTATATGCGATTTGCAGTTTGAAGAACTTTCACGCGTTATGGCCTGGGATTTGCAAGCTATTGTGGGATGCACCATTGCCCTAGCCACCACTATGGACAACCCGAATCTCATTCTTTCTCAAGGTTTTTGTGCTGAACAAGATGACCTACTTTGTGATTTTCAGAAATTCTCATAAACCAAAACGGTGCTTCATGAATTGGAAGAGATTTACAAACCTTTCTACCCTCATGTTCATAACAACCCTCATCCCATCATTTAATGTTTCCAACCTATCCCTCATAAAAATGTCAAAGCACTCAAACTATCAAACAAAGTAGATGAATAAGCACAAGATTTGCACGACACGGAAGCATCTAAATGCAGAAGAAGGTAAGTCATTCATCCAACTGAAATTGAAAATTGATGGTACATGTATAATTTTGTTTTGTTACATTAAAAGTCAACCTGTTATGTAATATCATCAAGAATGAGGGTGGTGAAGCATATAAACCGCGGCAGATGGTGTGTCAGACCCACAAAAAGGGTAGTTTTGGATTTAAATTTTGGGCGATTTTGGTGTTTCACTCTCTTATCTCCCCAGAGTCAACTTTTCCTATCCATGTTACAAAGACCAAGGTCAAAGACTCATGGGAATGTTTAAAAATCATAAACCAATGAATGGGACGTTTGTGTTTTCAGAATTGAAGTGCTCCCATTTTGCTTCACAGGGTGCAAGAGTTACACGATCGAAAAAGGTAGATACTTTTAGGAGTCTGTGGTGTAAAGAAACTCAACAAAGCAACAACAATAATGATTCTTTGGGCATTGTTTTTTTCCATTAAAGGGATTTTGTCTTGAGTCTCCTTTGGAGAATTGTGTGTTCCTATATATTTTGGGATTATTATTTTACAATCACATGGTGATGAGTGTGCATTTGTCCATTGGAAATAATGAAGAAGATGAGAAGACCAAACTTTTGGTTAAATGGAACTTCATTCTAAAATATTGGTTCATGTTAGCAATGAGAATGGAAGTAATAAAATTGACAGTAATGTTGAAAGAGAGGGTGAAAAAGATGAATAATGTTTGCTCTGAATTGTTTTATATTTTGTTTTCACTTTTACTATGTGTAAATAATAATATTATTTATTCAATTTTACTATTAAACATAATTATATAAAAATAAAAAATGCGGATACACAGGCACGTGACTGCCTGTGTTCCCGCTAGTATAATATATATATATATATATATATATATATATATATAATTTCTCAATTTAAAATATTATTTTTTATTTATTTTAAATTTTTTCATTTAACTTTAGAAAATTAGGTCTTAGACCCATTAATATTACTGCTTTATCTAGAAAGATAATAAATTGTTAAGAGCAATGGTATAATTGTGTAGTGGAAGTTGAATAATAAATATTTAAAGTTGAAGGGCATGAGTGATAATTTCTGAGAATCTACTTGCCACTTCAATCATATTAAATCTGTCACTAATCCAATCTTAATATATCTCTTATAAAATTCGTATCACATAAATACTATATTGCTCTTTTCTACGGTCAAAATACACGCCTCTGCAATTCAATGAACACGCTTGGCACGTGCGTCCAATTGAATCGATCCGTTGGCACGCGCGACCAAGTTACACACACATGCTTCTCAGGTAAAGGTTTGCAAATATGAAAAAATAACATATAATAACAACTAATACAATCATTTAATAACTATATTACAATAATATAGTAATAAAAACAGATTATTATAAATTAAATGAAATAGTTATGAAGTTGTAAATATAAGTGTATGTATTATTGGTTTTAAGGTGTTACATCGTTTATGATAGGTTTTGTGGAGATCTAGTAATTTATATGTAGTGGCTAAAGAGCACCCACTTTCTTTAATAATGCAAATAAGGGGACCAACCCAAGCTCATTGCACCACCACTAATACACTTTTTCAAAGTCTTAAATTCATTTAATTAATACTCTCAACTTCAACTTCAATATATATACAACCTTATGAAATAGATACTTAAATGAATATTAATATTTTACTAGGTTATATGTTTATTAATTGATTTTTTTATCGATAAAGAATAAATAAAATAAATTGAAGTATTTAAGAGATGCTCTAATATCTATACGAAAAAGATTTAAAATTGATGAGGTCAAAAGGCCACCATAGTATACACGACCAACAACTCAACAATAAAAAAAACAACATAAAAAGTTATTACAAGAATGTTGCATGCTAAAAACATTCACAGTTGTACAAAGTTACCGCATCTAAAAGGAGTCCCTACACCAGAACATTTCCCTCCCCATCCGTATATTCCATTTCCATGACCTAACCATGTAGAATTTTGTTTTAAGTAGTGTTGTGGTAGCTATGTGAGAAGAGGCAAATGTGTCTTCATACCGGTTAAATTCTGTTAGTGTTGAACTGTGTTTGTGACCCCAACTTGTTTAGTCAACCTACAATTACCGAAATTGTTTTTGACTGGACTACACCACAAAGAACTCAATTACCTTATCAAACACAATAAATGCATATTTATATACATCCTACATTTACTTCTTATTGAGACATTCGTACATAATGGAACTCAAACACGTAATCAGATTAAAACACCAATCAGAGTATGAAAATAATGCAGACTTTTCTTTACTTGATATTCAAGACCAAGTTTTGAGTTGAGCAAGAGCAAAAAAAATTTAATGGATTGGATCTATAATTCTTAAAAATAATGTGATTCCTCGATTTCCAAATTTATGCAACAATTACAACTCACATACACCCCATGCTCTATTTTCAGCCTAATTACCTCAAACTCTTAAATTGACAAAAGTGATATTTTGTTTCATAATACATAACAATGACTTTTCCAAAATAATTGTAACAACAATTCTAGACACTCAAGATAATTTCACACTTTAGAAATATATGGTAACAAATTCCTCTATTTTGCCACATAAAGTTTAATAGTTTAATTAATTTAATGGTAAGATAAACAACTTTGTTGTGAGGACTACACATCATTAATTGACATTGAGTTATGTAGCATATTAGAAAAAGTTGTGAGTTAACAATTTCATTAGGTGTTTGTTAGTGGAAAAAGATTAATTTCTTTATGAGTTAATTGATGCATATAAAGGAGGTTGATGAACATGTGGCAGTATGATACTGGTAAAGTTGAGGAGAGGAAAGGGATGGTGATATATATGTTTGTGTAGTGCGTTGAGTTTTGTTCAACACATGCAATTGATTGAGCCAGAAATTCATGCATCATGCTACATACTTTCTGATATTTCAAGGGATAGATATGGTGTGTCATTTCCTCCCTGTAATGTTGGAGCATTATTTGATAGACGTCTGTGAGTTATTTTTTTTTTCTTTTATCGATAAGAAAAAATAAATATGAACCAATTATTTTATAAAACAACTCCTTTTAAAAGAAAGATCATACAAACTTATCAAAAGTTGTCAACTCAAAACCATCAGGAACCATTAAAGAAAACATCATAAAATTCACATACTCAAAACTATCAGACTCTTAATAAAAAACAAACAAGTCCACAAGTTCTCAGATCAAGACATCAATCAGAAAAGAAAAAAAAATATGCTGAAACAAATTTAGTTGATAAGCAGATGAAATCTTTGGTTGAATCAAGAAAAAAAATTCAGAATCATCACTATTTTTCTTTTAAATATGTGTTTATTTATGTGTGGAATGGATGAGAAGATAATAATAACGAGGGGCAAAATCCCAGATAGCACTGCAAAAGTTTGTGAAAGTAGAACCCACAGAAACACGCGTGTGCGTTTTGTTTCATCTTGAAATGTTTCCTCCTCGGATTTTCCTTTTCCTTTTGCTGTTGGAAAGAGATTTTGGATCCTCCACCACCACCACCCATGCCCAAGGGAATGTTTTGATTTTGGCTATCATTGATCAATTAATGAATTGGTACCTATGCAAAGCAAACATGAACAACATTATTCATCACGAATCTAGGAGATGTTAACGTGCATTAATGAAATCTAGTGTGCTACCTAGGTTTTGAAAAAGAGAGGTAGAAAAAGCAAAACTTGCAAGTGATTCATAAGTGGGGGGCACATGACATGATATTTGGAATTTGGAAAGAAAAAGATTACGCAGCTTTCCATATCTTAATTCATCCCATCATTGCATTCGCAGCCCTAATGACCTATAAACACTTCAAAACCATACCATAATTCTCTACTCATTCAACTCACAATTTTAATATATCTCACTTTTTCTGATTTGATTTTGCTACTAAGATTCATTAGCTTTGTTGTGAGCAGTGCAATGTTATCTTTCCAAGATATCCATATCCCCATCCCTCATCATGTTATGGTTTTTGGGTACAATCCATATCATGTCCTACTACTATCTCAAACAAAAAACTATTAACTTCCTTTTTCTTGCTTTTCAATCCTTTTTAATGCTTCTATTCAAACTGTTTTATTGAATTACCTCAACAATCAAAATAAATTAATTTATAGACTTCCCACTTTCATTTTTAATGTGTAAATAGTTTTTGTCGTACCCGAATTTGTTGGACTAAATGATTGATAAGACAAAAAGTTACTCAGCCTTTTCGTAAAGTAAAAACTTCGTTGAATAATTAGTTAATCCAAATTAGGAACTACAAAGTATCATTAAAGACTTGTTGGGCTTGGGCTAACATCATTAAGTAGAAAGACCATATAGAAAACTATAAATAGGAAAAAATCCTTACAGTAAAAGGTAATGACTTTTATAGTTCTAAATTCACAAACACCTTAATACCCCAACTGACTTAAGCATTGATGTCTCTTTGCAGATGCCCCACTCTTCTGAAGATACTTGATAGAAAATATCCGATCTCTTATATTGTATGAACAATTTTCATCTTTATTAAGAATATAAATAGATGTACAAATTTATAATATATTTATATTTTCGATCACCATCAATTTATAAGGTAATATTTTTAACCTTCCTAGATTATTTTATAACCAAGAAGAGTGAATAAAGAAAAATAATTACTGTCAATATTTTGTTATTAATGAATTATATTATTTTTTTATAAGAAATTAAAACAATAAAAAATATAAAATTAAATCAATGACAACACATTTAACTCAAATAAAATAATAACAAAACAAAATGTTTAGTTTCATCAATATCCATATGGACAAAGAACTTATCAATTAGGGATTAAAGGAAATTCCACAATTTCTTTAAATGAGGGTTTTCTCTCAAAACATGAAGAATTTCATACTTGAATAAGGTTGATGTCATAATTGTTTTGAGAATCTATTTGCAAGTTGGAATTACTGTGTAATATACATTGGAGATTTTCCTTTCAAATCACACCATATTTTCCATAAGGATTCTATGGGATAATATTGTTGATAACATCAAAGGTGCATTTTGTTTTGTTATTTGTGTATAAAATCTATTAAGTTGATTTTGTAGATCTTTCGTACTTACTTGGTTGAGAGTGTACAATGTGTACATCAATCTTTTCAACAGAAAGACCCTCTAAACATATAAATCTAGATTTTTGGAGATTAAGTTTTAAACATGAATCATTACAAAAATCACGTAGAGTGGTTAAGATTAAACACATATACGATCCTCAAAAACCTTACAAAAATAATAATTAAATCTTACAATTTTATTTTTCTATATAATTTTCCTTTTGATCACAACGGCCCAATTTTTTAAACTTCATAAACAATTATTTTACCCATATCAAAATTGTGAGACTCATTATGAGTGTTTGGGCTTTCAGCTTTTAACATGGCATGTGAAGTGAGCTTGCAAAGGCTTATTATTGTCACACCCATTTTTGTTATTCTCTTACCCTAATTTCCCTTTATTCTAATCCTTTTCTCTTTCATTTCTTTCCTCAAAAGTCAAGTCCTTTCAAAGGATTCGGGACAAGTTTTAATATTTTTTAGTTACAAAATTATTTAAAGGATAAAAGATAATGAATACTTAATTCTTAATATATAATCTATAATATTATATTTGACTTGAATATTAGAGTGTAATTGTAGTTAGAAGAACATGAAATAATGAAATAAAAAAGGTTGGAGATGTGAAAAATCCAAATAGAACTACCTATCTGTGTAAAATATCCGATATTAATATATATATATATATATATATATATATATATTACAACTTAACTTTTAATTTATCATTTTTAACGTATGAATTTTAAAATTACTTCCATTTTACTTTTCTTAAATCTCATGTAAAAAGATTATGAAGTTGAGTCTCATGTAGTGTGAAATAAGATATTAATGGTCTAAAGAGTAAAAAAAACTAAATACTAATCATATCAATAACAAAACAAATAAATTAATTTAAAATGAGGTAAAAAATATATATTTCTATTATCGAAGATCATAATTAAAGAGATTGCTCATATAATCAATATTTTTTTTTTATATTTGTTTCTCCAATATATTAAATTTATTTTATTACAATTAAAAATAAATTTCATTACTATTATATCAATCATATATGCTACTCAATCCAAATAACATGTTTCTTTTATACTCGCAAATTTATACAATCAAATCATGTTGCTGTTTGCTATACGTACAAAAGTACTACCTTTTCGAGTGTATAAAATAGACACATTCTGTTAACAACAATGATCACTAAAGTAAAAGAAAAGAAATAAAAAAAAATCCATTATATATTTTAAGAATTTTGAATGATAGTCAACTGAAAAAGAGAACTCAATTTTATACATAAATATATAAATAAATTTGAATGATAGTCAACATAAAGTTAGGCTAGTGGGCATTACATTTATTAGCATTAATTATATTTCCATGTAAGTTCCTTATTAAATATATAATTCTTTTTAGTTTTAACTATGAATGTAAATATCAGGATATTAATTGGTATTCACTAATATCCATTAACATGTTATACTTTTTAAAATTGGAAATAAGACTATTTTAAAATAAATTTTAAACTAAATAAAACAGTAATTTTAAATTATAATATAAATAAATCCAAATAAATTATACAAATTTAATATCATTTGAATAAAAAATATAAATGTCAAAATAAAATTTTCGCTAAAATACGTAAACAAATTATTGGATGTTATGATTTTTGGCATTAACAAACATGTAACTAAAATACGTGTATATTATCAACATATATTTATGAAATTAAAAATATCCTTTTGGTCATTAATTTTACACATGGATATAGGTTTAAGTAAAAAATTGTGAACTTTAGTTTATATTTTAATTATTTTTATATGATTATATTAATAATCTATGTTGTATAGACATTGACACAGATACTGATACATAAGGAGATACGAATAATTTCTAAAATGTAAAAGTAACATAGATCTATATATTATATAATTATAAATTATATAAATTGATAATAAAGATTTATGTGTATAAATATGTTTTAATTTTTTTTAATAGAAAGATATTCAAAATGATTTGTTTCATATTTTTATAATATAATAAATTTGAATTTTTTAAAATATAATATATTTTTATAAAAGAAAATTATATCAAAATTATCAAAAATTTAATAAATACATAAAAACCGTATCCGAGGTAATAATAATACATAAAAATAAAAATGGACTAGGGAAGAAAAGTTGTTAGAGTAATTGGTGGTGCAACCGTGCAGACACGGAATTGAGCCGCCGCCTCAGCACCAGAAATGATAACATTTGTTTACTTTTATTCAATTTTTTTATTTAATTATTATTTATAGCATGCGATATTTGTGCTTCAACGGAGTTTCAAACGAGAATTTTGTAGTGATGGGAACAGTTTCAGGGAGGGAGATATGGAAAGCACACACGTCGTTGGTGATGGTGCAGCTGTTTAGCGGTGGCTATCACGTTATCTCGAAATCGGTTCTTGACGATGGCATCAACCAAATCGTCTACTGCGTCTTCCGCGATCTCATTGCCTTCCTCATTCTCGCTCCCGTCGCTTATATCCGTGAAAGGTTCTTCTCCTTCTCACTCACTTTTCTTTTATGCATTTCAACATTCAACCATGTTCTGTAACCGATTGCGCTTCATTTTTTTGCTTCCATTTTCATTTTGGACTGATCAAGAACAAGAACCAGATGATTGATTACTGATCCATTTAGTTTATTATTAGCGACACGATTTACAAATATCTTCATTCTTCTGTGCTTAAATCGATCATTAGATGTATGCATTATCATAACAGCTCTGATGATCCACTACCACGAACTTAAGTCGAATCTTTTAGACTATTCTGATACCTATTTCTATTTAAGTGGATTGTAGTTTGTATGTCATGAATAACATAGCACATTTTCTAAATAACAATGTCAATTATTTTATTATTTGTAGGTATGGTTTAATAAAATTAAGTCAATTAAGAACTCATTAATCATATATTTAACTCCATTAACGGGTGACTCAAAGTAATTAAATTCAATAAATTCAGTTCATAGCGTATTTAAATTTAGTTAGATTGAAATGTGTTTAGATTATGGTTTTTAAAATAGGTAGCAGACGGTTTTAAAATCATAATTTATGCAGGTGTTGTCTAAATTAATTAAATATAAACGTTGATTAAAGTTGTTTTCTATATAAACAGATAATTGTTGTTTGAATTATTGTCTATTCATACGTGAGCATTTATATAGAAGGAAAGCATAAGTGATGATTGTTGTTTGAACCGTCGTATATGTTTTTGTTATATATGACAAAATGTTTACATAGACAATGATTATAGTTACAAGAGTAGTTCATAGTATTTCATAGACTACGGTTTTAGTCAAAATTATCATCTATATGAGTTATTTTGTTCAATTTATTTATTACGTTTTCTTTTCTTTATTAACTTGTATTGTTTAAAACCTTGGCTAGATTCAATAATAATGCAGAAAAACTTATAAATACTTTTAAAACAGTATATAATGAATGCAAACGAAGTTATAAAGTAATGTGTAAAGTCAAAAAATTTATACACTAATTATATAAATCTTAACAACATATGATTTAACTATTTTGATCATCATCTATCATAGAGTGTTATAGAATGTTATGAAATATGTGGTTCAAGCGTTCCTCACATAGTTTGTTGATTATGAATCCAGTGGTTGAACATCTATAAAATACTATATCATGAAATAAGTTCAAATTAGTCCATAAACCACATATAGTTTTATATAAACAATTAGTGAAACATGATTACCTAGTCCTAACCTCTGTCAATTTCGGCTCTTACGATGGTTGTTAACCATTGCATTATATAGTAGTTACACTTATACCCTCCCATTTGTTTATTACACTACAATTCAATATTAATGGAAAGTTAATAATGATATTCACAAGATAGGAAATTAATATTGAAAATTACTAAAACCTTTAGGTGTGACTATGTCATCTTTTTGGACTTGGACTTTTCACTTTGTTAACCTCTCTATATGTTATATCCAGTGTATGAGCTAATTAATAAAAAACAACTTGTTAGGGTTAGGGGACATTTAAATAATATACATAGGTAAGTTAATAATGTAATTACCACTCCACTTTTTGCTTGAGGTATGTGAGTGACTTATTGTGCAATGAGAAGAACTATGTTGTAGTGTGATCATTCAGGAGATATCACAAGTAAATGTCAATGGAGTTTGCATTGAGAAAATAATTAGTATAACTTTAAATGATGAAATACTAATAATTGACAACTTAAAAATTGTACTTACTCATTAATGTAAGTGAAAAAATATAATGTATGTTTCCTCTGTAAACACTTTGTGATGTATTTTGTGATGTATGGTGATGGGCAATTGCTTATTGCACCTAATCAATTTTGACTCGCACCCAAAGAAAATTTTAAAACCCCATTCTGCCATTTTCACACATTTGATTACGGATGCCAATATTGGGAAGTGATTTTTATAGATTTTGGATTTCGAAATCCGAAAGGTCATTTTCATATTTTATTTAAGCTTCTGGATAGTCATATCCAAAAGTGAGTTATGAGTTTCGAATTTTCATATATGGAATGGTGTGGTGTAAATGGTGTTGAGGATTGAGATCCGGAATTCATTTATGTTTGCTTACGGATCTTGACATTCAGAAGGTCATTTATGCTGTCCAGATAAGCTTCCGGATGGTGAAATCCGGAAGTGACATATTAGTTCTGGGTTTGTATATCCAAAACTTTGTAGTTTGACTTACGAATATGAATATCTGAAAGACAAAAATTTTAAATCATTGAAGACAAAATGGACATTTCACGTCAATGTGTTGGGTGCAAATCTGAATTGATATGGTGTAGGAAGAATCAACCTCTTTGTGATGTGTGTATGAGTTTCAACTTTCCTATTTCCATTTGATTAATTAATTGAGATCCATAAATCCATAAACATCATATTTCTCGTCATTAATACATACTTCAAACAAATACCTACAAATATACTTAATTAAAACATAATTAATAATTTAAATTATATAAAATAAAATAATATCTTTTAAAACATGTGTATATACAAGGAGATGTGATTATTTCTTCCAAAAAAAAAACAATAATATCCCAAGCACTCTCTATCAATACAAAACCCTAACATATAATGAGAACAAAATTCCTAACATATATTGAAAATGGTAGAGTTAAAATATAAAAATATAAGGAGAATTTGCAAATATGGCTTCAACCTTGAGCCTACTAGTCTAGCTATGTTTCTGCAACAATCTCTACGTATTTTCCTTTCAACTATTAACCACTTTTTCAAAAAATGTAGGATTAGTCTTTTCTATTTCTTTCTCCTCGTTTAAGAACTATTACAAGATTATTGCAAAAATTATATATAGAATAATTTTCTAGTAATCAGTTATTCTTTTCTAGAAACTTCCGTTTTATAAGTGAAGAAGCTTTTACACTTTAATACACTCGAATATTCTCATTTAAGATCCAATAAACTTTGGATTAGAATTCTTCTCTTGAATTTTTAGATCACAAAGAATAATGATGTTTTATTATAAGATCTTATGTCCATAAACATATTCGTGGAAGAATGACAATAGCTTCCTATCAAATACAATATATATATTTTTTAATTTTTTAATTTTTTATTTGCTAATATTTATATAAATAGGATGGTTTCAAATTTTTTATTCACAGTATTTTTAATTTTCTTTTTCTCTTATATTCTTTGTATCTCATAATCTCTTCCTGAAGCCAATTTTATTTACTTTCACTATTTTTATTTATTTCTTATTACTCCGAGAATCAAATCAAAATCCATTCAATTCTTATTTTAAATTTATGTTAATCTCTTATTAATTTAAATTCTTAAAACTTCCCACATTTATTATTTTAGTAATGTACTTTTCATTAACTTATAGCTTTATATTGTCATAATTCTACAATTTTTGTTGTTTGTAGCATTTTAAATAAAATCTAATTACTTAATTATTTATTTTTAAATTGTATCATTAAAAAATATTTTCCAAAATAATAGTATAAAAAAAATCTTACGTTTATATTTCATTTATTCTATAAATACAATAATTATAACTTATTAAATGAATTACTAATGAAATGTAAAATTTTAGAGTTTTTTATTTACTCATTTAAGAATCCTAAGAGAAATACTCAATTGGAGAGTGGTTGTAATTTAATTAAAGATAATTTATTTTTGTAATTATATTTTATGGATACGTTTGCATAATTTTAATAAATATTTTTTTCTTTAATAAATATCATAATAAAGTAATAATTATTATACAGTTAATTTTTATTTTTTCATATCATAAAGAAAATTGAACACACCCCGGTTTAAATATAAAGTAAATAATAATAGAAAATTGACTTCGATAAGAACAACAGAGAAAATGGAGTTGCTTAGAGATTGGGGCTCTTTTCCTCTGGCATAAGAAATTCAACATAGTTTATTTTGAATTCAATGGTTTGAATTCAACGAAACCCCAATCTTGAAGGTGAATTGTGTCCCTCTGTAGAAAGAGTTGTAATCTAATAAATTGTAAGCTAATAATGATGGCAACAGTGTCAGGGGGTGAGATATGGAAGGCCCACACGGCCATGGCAATGGTGCAGTTATTCAACGGAGGCTATCACGTCATCACCAAAGTTGCCCTTAACGTTGGAGTCAACCAAATCGTCTTCTGCGTCTTCCGCGATATCATTGCCCTCGCCATTCTCGCTCCCCTAGCTTTTATCCGTGAAAAGTACCTTCCTTTCTCTCTCTCTCACACACACACGCTTCGAATGTTGGCGTTTATCTGAAAGGGGCAAGTGAATTGATTGCTTTGGTGTTGTTTTCAATGCGTTTTTTGCAATGCATGTATCATTGATTCGGTGTTGTACTGGTCCCCGGTTTATACTTCTGTCATCAATTCTACTTTCTTTCATTGCTTCTTATTTTGTCAGCACGATTTCTAACACAATTGCAATCTACTAGCGACTGTTGGTCAAAACTCATTGGGAATACAAACTCACCAGTGAATTTCATTAATAAGAAGTGAAACTCACAGATTTGTAATTTTTCATAAATTTTTACTAATAATAATAAAGTGTGTGTTGTTAACATTTTTATTTTCTTAGAGGTAATTTAACATATAGTTTTCCCAAATGTCAGGGTTTTTGGTGTCTCTGTGTAGGGTGTGTTTAATTGGATCAAATTATACAGTTATCTATGCCTAAAATTTAGACCTATCTTCCATCTAGAGTTATAGTTTTTAGTATGTTTCAGTAATTAACTAATAACCAAGGGTTATCATGATCGAGGTTAATTTGTTAACATCTCAAGTTTGATTCTGGAATGCTCATACTTATGGTCAATTTTTGCCTAGATGACAGCTAATTTTATGATGCTTCTTTGCTCATTTAACTGTGCTTTACTGCTATATTATATATATATATATATATATATATATATATATATATATATATATATATATATATATATATTCCAACTTAAGAAATGAAATTTTAACTTGCTACACTTTTATACCCATTTCTCATCGTCATTGCTTTACTTCTAATGCATCGTTATCCTAATCATGTCTGGTTTGTAGGCGTACACGGCCACCGATAACTAAACGCCTTCTACTGTCATTCTTCTTTCTTGGATTGACTGGGTAAGGTTCTGGATATAGTCACATATTCTCTCTATTGGTTATGCGTGAACTCTAGTGTTTTATTGAGGCAGTGGTAATTTGGCTTCTTTGTTAATGATCAGGATATTTGGCAACCATCTTTTGTTTCTTATTGGCTTAAGCTATACTAGTCCAACTTATGCTGCTGCGGTTCAGCCAGCCACTCCGGTCTTTACTTTTCTATTGGCTGTGATGATGGGGTCAGTTTCTCTCGCTTCAATTCTACATTATTTTTTGTCAATTTATCTTTTTCTAGAACACACAATTCCCCACTATTGTTGCACTGGAATTTATACATTAAGTAAATCAAGATACACCAGGACATAGAGTAATGTGCACCTGATAAACTTATTCATGCAGTACAGAAAGAGTGAACTTGCTAAGATATGAAGGTTTGGCCAAGGTTGGAGGAACTTTCTCCTGTGTTTCAGGTGCTGTACTGATGGTTTTGTACCGTGGTCCGCCATTGATAGGATATTCAGAAACAGACTTTGTATCACACAGTGAAATAAGTGCCAAAGGTCAACCAGAGCCTTCTGGATGGTTAATTGGTGGCTTACTGGATCTTGGATTTGATCAATTTCATCTGGGAGTTTTGTGCTTCATAGGGAATTGCATGTGCATGGCTGCTTTTCTAACCATCCAGGTTCTTCTCTTTTTTATATTCTTCAAATGATTGTTGACTACAAGAAGCATTAAGAAAAAAACTGGTAGTGATCACTGTCATTTCTTATCTCTATTATTAACTGATACTTATTTGTTAAGTTCCAATTCCATGCATTATACACATGTGATGTTATGCTCTCTACTAATCATAGTGGAGTGAACCAGATGGTTCATCTGGAAAACCTGTAAGTGATCCTCTAAGCCATTTATGTTTAGAGATCTGGTCCAATTTTCAGGATCAACCAGGTGAGACCCTCTTGACTTGCTTCAACCCTCTAGACCTGTTTTCATCTTATTAAGCTGCTTGCAGCAACACCAAGACAGTTGTGGAGACTGCTGGTAAGAAGTGATTCCTTGCATTGAGTACTTTGAAACTGTCGTGAAAATTGAGTTTGAACAAGAAGATCAAGCTTGGATGACAACTAAAAAAGTGGTTCTCGAAAGTAAATGAATGAATCAAAATAATAGAGCCATGGTTAAGGCTCTATTATGGATGAAATATTGGAATAGTAACATACGAACAAGAACCAACAACATTAGATTCTTCATAAACAAGAAGAATGAGTATTTATTAATTTTGTTAGAATCTTGTAAATATACTAATGGTGGATAGTATTTCACTTTTATGATAATTTGGGTGGTGGTAGGGTCAAGCATTCACAACGCCTTGTCTTGTCCTTCAAAAATGGTGATTGAATGTTCCTTGTTTCTTTTAAGAGGTAACCCCATGGGTTTCTTGGAAACGGCAGCATATGTTGTCAACAAAAATTTATACAACTAGTGCTTTTTGTACTAATCTCCTTAGCATCAACACCTTTCCGAGGCTACTACTAGCAAAATTCACCTCTATTGAAAGGAATATTCATCAATCATTCATTTAAGCTTTCAAAGTTATTACAAAATGAAATTTAAGCGAGGAATGGACATCTCGAACATGAGACTGAATATTTGTGGGTGATTTGTTAGCAGTCCGGTAACGGATGACACAATACGCCCACCAAATCTCATTAGGATAGACTCTTATACCATATTAGAAAGTAGACTTTAAGCTTAAGTCAATCTTACAAAACCGGCTTTAAGTTACATATTGGATAGTATTGAATGGATTAGTGACAAAACAAGTCACGGACAATAGTATCATTCTGATACCATGCTGAGAAGAGAAGAATTGAGAAGGAATATAATGAATTATGTGTGCTAAATTTTTTAACAATTTTATGATATTAGGTTCTATTATATGTGAAAAATGTGCTAATAATTATTGTGAAATATTTCCAGGCTCCACTGTTAAAAAAGTATCCGGCAAACCTATCTGTCACGGCATATTCATACTTCTTTGGAGCTGTTCTGATGGTAACTACATCTTTCTTTGCAACTAACGAGTCAACTGACTGGAGATTGACACAGTCCGAAACAATTGCTGTTATTTATGCTGTGAGTCACTAGAACTTCAAATCAACCTTCAATATTATGAGCCATTATTAGTTATCTATCTCTGATAATTTTAGTTCATCTTCTTTATTCAACATTTGTGTGGTTTCATTCTTGAACACCTCAAATGCCAATTTTATTTTTTTAATTGTTTGAGTATGTGGTTAAGAAAGGGCTCACAGGCTCCTATCATGAGCACTGTTACTGTTTCCTCTCTCTAGTTAGTTAGCCTAGTCAGTTGGTTAGTGTCCAAATACTCTGAACCTTGTATTCTCACTGTGTATAATACTGCTGTATCCTTAAATTCATCAAATAATAACACAATTTAGTTTTCTTCCTTAGCAAGTTTATCTTGCTTCTCTTTGAAGCTTTACAATGGAAGCATACTCACTTGTGTATTTTTTTATCAAGGCATACCAAGTTTTGCATTTGAGGAAAATGAAAAGACGTTGTTCATGCATGCAGTTTTATAAGATTTCCTTAAGATGTTGTTAGTTGTTACCGACAAAGTTAGTTTCTCAGTTAGTTAATCTGTTGTTTGGCTGTTGCCGGCTCAGCAAAGTTAGTTTCTCAGTTAGTTAAGCTGTTGTTGCCAACTCAGTATAGTTAGTTAGCCCTTCTCTGTACCCTAAATGAACTGATCTCATTGTTTATGAGGTCAGAATAGGAAATACATACACAGTTCTCAATTCAGTTTCTCAATTCAAGTATGATCTTTATATCAACTTTTAATAAATTTCTTTGGAGGATTCTTAGCATGTAAGAGTCTGACAGATGTTTCCCTTATTTGTTCAGGGATTTATCGCATCTGCCCTTAATTATGGACTGATTACATGGTGCAACAAGATCTTGGGGCCAGCCATGGTTGCTCTTTATAACCCACTTCAACCAGGAGCTTCTGCTCTCCTATCTAGAATTTTTCTTGGAACTCCAATTTACATGGGAAGGTACATCTATTACTCCTAGTTATTGATGCATTTTTTACTAGCCAACTCAACTTTTAATGCTATTTCCAAAAGGCAGCACGATATGCTTTATTTCCAGAAAAGATGCATAGTTGTCTTCAATAAGTAACTCGTCTTTATTTTCTGTGCAAAATTTGTTTAGGGTGTGATGTGTCATATTTACTTTGTTGGTGTTTGAAAAAGTTTTTACTAAGCTTATTTAAACTTATGAAATATATTTATGGTTCTTATAAACTGTTTTCAGTTGATTTCAGTAAGCTTCTTTCTGTAGTTTATTGAAATAAGTTTATGTTCTAAAAACATTTAGTAAATTTCAAGATGAAGTTTATGGCATGAGCTCTCATTTGTTAAGAACTTGTCCAACAAGAACTTGATCATGTTATATATCAGAATGCATCTGTTGTCTATAAAGCTTGTGGTGACTAGGTTTTGTACGATTCCAGAAGAGACATCCTGGAACAGTTTATTGTATTGTTTCAAGTTTCTTACTGTTTTTATTTTTCTTTATTGGTGACAACAGCATTTTAGGGGGTTCTTTGATCATTATTGGTTTGTATGCGGTTACTTGGGCGTCTTATAGAGAAAGACACGCAGCTGCTGCAGTTATTTCTCATGGCTCTCGGGTCTCTGAATCACTTATCCATGACAAGACTTCTTATAGAGTTAACATTTTTTCAGGCCCCCCCATCATGTCCCCAAAGCCTTCAGATTAACATTTGTGGATTTTCATGTAAAAAGTTGTCTCATAATTCTTTGTTCACTAGGTTACATCTTAAAATGATTTCATAAGAATTGTTTTTAACAATAAATTTAAATCACCATTAGAGGTCAAATTAGAAAGAAAAAATTATGTAAAAGAGGGGTTATTCTATTTTGTAAGAATAGGTTTATTAAAATAAGTTTAGTATGGTTAAAAATTACCCTATATTCTATAATTGAAAATCTAAAATTCAAAAAATAAATTTTGGAAATCTAAATCTAGAATAGCTTATTGTATTTTGGAAATGAAATTCTAAAATAAAATTTGAAAATCAAAATCTTATTAAACTAATTTCAGAATGCAAAAATACGTTTTAGAAAAAAAATTCAAAAAATGAAATTATTCTATAAAAATATTTTCGAAATTCAGAAAAGTGTTGACCAGTAAATAAGGATTGAGTTCGAAGTGAAATAAGGATTTTCTTTGGGCATGATTTAGAAAAACGAAGAAATATAGAGAGTAAATGAATATACAAAATTTAGAAATATAATGATCTGTGGATTTACCATCATCTCATCTGATAAATTTTTTGTTATATGGTCTGTTGAATGCAAAATGTTATTTTATTTTTTTTATAATTATTAGGTGGTAAAATGATTTTTAATTGATTAATTAGGATAAAATTATATTAAATATTTGGAGTAGTTGTCTACCAAACTAATATTTCAACAAAAAATTACATTATTTTTATGAATCTCCGAAAATATTTTCAATTTTATAAATTATTCATAGTAATTATTTTTCACAAAATGGCTGACAAATCAAAATAGATATGAGAGGTCTTAACAAAATAGATAAGACATTATAAGAAAATGAAATATGACATATCAACTTGGTCATTTATACGGGCAAAAAATACAATTATATGGAAAGCTTACTCAAGAAATTGTGAGAAAAAAATGGTTTGGTAAGTATGAGAAAGCTTGAAAGAAAAAACAAGTTCAGGAATGATATTAAACAAAAACAAAAACAGTTTATCATTTTACCTTCGATATTGAATGAGAAAAAACAATGTTCCAAAACAAAAGGAAACTGAGCTCAAAATAATGTTGCCTAAAATACCACAAATTTAAAATGGAAAATAATTAAATTAAAGAATGATATCAAAGATAAAAAAATTGAAAATAGACTGATTATTATACTTAGATCCCAAATCAAGAAACTACAATATATGAATTAAAAAGTATATTAAACAACTAAAAAATGGAAACGGGACTCATTAATTTGATAATTGCACCTTAGATCCCAAAGGAAGGGATTTTAATTTTCCAAGAAAACATAGGTAAAATGAGTTTTAGGTCAAAATAATGTTAATTAAGATACGAAGAAGCCTAAAAAATATATTGATAATAGTATTAAAGAGAAAAGGTGAAATAGATACTATGAAATTGATCATTTTACTTGAGACCCCAAATGGAAAAACAAATGTAATTTTCCAAAAGGATGAGGTAAGAGAAATTTTGGTTCAAAATACTGTTGGTTACGATATGAAAGGTTGAAAAAGAAAAAGAAATAAATTAAAGAGCAAAAATTGGAAATGGATTTTATCATTTTATCTTAAATCCTAAATGAGAAAATTATAATTTTTGTATAGAGTTGAAATTGGAACAATATATTATTTAGGTGATTATTGATAGGTCCAAAGTCCCTTGAAATGGAAGGTTTGAATGGTTGAAAAGAAACATATGATGAAAACGTTGTTTTACTCTTTCACATAATAATGCTTTGACTCAGTCTTCTGAGTCTGCGTTAAGCTTTGACAGACATATCCTTAAATTGAGACCAAAAAGACAAAGCAAAACAAGTTTGAATGTCAACATGAAATAACAACTTGTTTAAAGTCTAACGGGCCAAAATATAGTTATCAGAAGTTTAAGTTAGAACTTAGAAGATAAAAAGATAAGAAAAAAACCAAGATTTCTGTGTCCTAAAGTTGATCCAAATTTGGACCTAATAGCAATATGAATCACGTGAGATTTAAATTAAAAATTTGGTAAGAATATGAGTATTTTTTAGGCTGATTCTCCATGCACCATGCGAACGAAAAACACCTAACACACTGACGTGAAGTATTTGTTTTATCTTTACTAAAGTAAAAGAATTTCCATATTCATATTCGTAAATTAAATTATGAAGTTTTTGATATGCAAGTTTAGAATTAATATATCATTTCTAGATTTGATCATCCGAAATTTTATTTGGACAACATAAATGACCTTTCGGATGTCAAAATCTGTAAGAAAATATAAATGAATTTCAAATCTCGATCCTCAACACCATTTATAACACATCATTTCGAATATAGAAATCCAAAACTCATAACTCACTTTCAGATATGAACATTCGGAAGCTTACACAAAATACGAAAATGATGTTTCGTATATCAAAATCTAAAGTATATAACCATCACTTCCAGATTTCTGCACCCGTATGCAAAAATGAAGTCAATGACAATGTTGAGTTTTAAATTTTTTGTTGGATGAATGTCTTAATGGTGCAGGGAGAAAAACCTAATTTTAAATGTAGAGAAATGAGCCTTAAAGTAGGGTCAATTAAGCCCATATGGCCCAAGAATTAAAGGAAATAGCAAAACTAAGAAGGCAATTTCTCCATACAACATATCAATTCCAACATGCACCGAATCTGTTATTAAAAATGATAAAAATATCCCTCTTAAATAACGAAAATAACCTTTACATAAAAGGAAAGTGTAAATAAAAATTACTCCTAGAAGCTTTTATCCAGAAATATTCCGAATTTTAATTTCCAAAACATTTTGGATTCTAAATTTTTTTTATCTAAAATGCATTTCTAATTTTGTGTTTCGGAATGTATTTTTTTTTTTTTGAATTTTATTTATTCTTCCAGAAATAAGGGTAATTTTAGAGATTTAAAAAAACTATAGAATACATGTTAAAATTGACATGGTGTAAGAAGAAATTGCCTACTAAGGAAAGAAAGGAGAAGAAAAAACCGGTTTGGTTGTTGTGGTGTGTGTTTTTGCACTCACCAACGACGCAGTTCTGTGCAGAGAGATCTGCGTATATTCCATTTCCGTCTTCACTGCACTTTCATCTTCAAACTGACACTACCCAACATAACTACCTCTTCTCTCCGATCTCATTCAACTCAACAACCACCATGCACCATTAACCCCAACCCAGATCCAATCCAACACCCTCACACAGAGACATGATCTTTGGCAAACTACAAGGCGTCAAGAACAACCTCCGAATCTCCGCCTCCCTTCAGGATCTCTCCTCCTACCGGAACATCGACCCCGAACATGGCCTTCTCCGAGACCCATCCAACGCAAGTTTCTCCAAAACCAAACCACTCCAACTCCCCACCCCGGTTCGCCGGAAATGTCTCGCCCCGATCGCGATCATGGCCCTCCTCCTCCTCCTCCTTCTTCTCTACACCTTCTACTCCCACCAAGCCTCCCCCAAATACTACGTCGTTCTCGATTGCGGCAGCACAGGGACACGTGTCTACGTCTACAAGGCCCAAGTCCAACAGCCACACTCCACCAACCTCCCCATCGCCATCCAATCCCTGAAAGACGGCCTCCGCAAGGACCCCGCCAGTGGCCGCGCCTACGACCGAATGGAGACCGAACCGGGCCTCGACAAACTCCTCCACAACTTGACCGGTTTGAAAACCGCGCTCAAACCGCTTCTGAAATGGGCGCAGAAGCAGATTCCAGAGCCTTCCCACCGGTCCACTTCCCTGCTCCTCTACGCCACCGCCGGGGTCCGGAGACTTCCCTTCGATGACTCCAAGTGGCTGCTCGATAATGCGTGGAACGTTCTGAAAGGTTCGCCTTTTGTGTGTCGGAGGGATTGGGTGAAGATCATTTCCGGCACCGAGGAAGCTTACTTTGGTTGGATTGCGCTTAATTATGACAGTGGCATTCTCGGAGTTGAGCCCCAGAAGGAAACCTACGGTGCTCTTGATCTGGGGGGTTCTTCTTTGCAGGTGACGTTTGAGGGTAATAAGCAACAGCATTTGAATAGTGAGACTAGTTTGTATGTTAGGATTGGGTCTGTGAACCATCATTTGACTGCGTATTCACTTGCTGGTTATGGCCTCAATGAGGCCTTTGATAAGTCTGTTGCGCGTGTTTTCAAGGAGTTTGGGTATGGTATTGCGGATGTTATGAAGGGGAATCTGGAGCTTAAGCATCCCTGCTTGCAGTCTGGGTACAAGGCGCGCTACACGTGCTCGCATTGTGGTGCTTTGGAGAATGGAGGGGAGAGTCCTAAGGTTGAGGGGAATGGGAATGTGTCGGGGAAGAAGACAGGAATTAAGACCATGGTCACTCTTGTTGGCGCGCCCAATTGGCAGAAGTGTAACGCGCTGGCCAAGGTTGCTGTTAATTTGTCTGAATGGAGTGATGCCAGTCCTGCGCTGGATTGTGAGATTCATCCGTGTGCTCTTCGGCATAACTTGCCTCGCCCTATGGGACATTTTTATGTGATTTCTGGGTTTTTTGTGGTGTATAGGTTTTTCAACTTGAGTGCAGAAGCCACGCTTGAGGATGTGTTGGAGAAGGGTAGGGAATTCTGTGAGAAGAGATGGAATGTTGCAAAGAAGAGTGTTGCTCCTCAGCCCTTTATTGAGCAGTACTGTTTCCGGGCGCCTTACATTGCATCATTGCTTAGAGAGGGTTTGCACATTACTGATAAGAGTATAACTGTTGGTTCTGGAAGTATCACTTGGACACTTGGAGTGGCTTTGTTGGAAGCTGGGAAGTCGTATTCTGTTAGGTTTGGCCTTCGTGGTTTTGACTTGCTTCAGATGAAGATGAATCTACTTGTTCTTATTCCCATTTTGATACTTTCGTTTATTCTTCTGCTTTGTGCTTTATCGTGGGTTGTCAATTGGATGCCAAGATTTTTCCGGAGACAGTATCTTCCATTTTTCAGGCATAACGGTGGGTCCACTGCATCTGGCCTTAATATCCCATCCCCATTTCGGTTTCAGAGGTGGAGTCCAATCAATTCTGGTAAGCTAATTGCACAACTGATATCTGATTTTTTGATGATCCAATTACGTACTTACAATACAAATAAGTTAAACACATGGAAGCATGCACATTGATAAACATATTCCGATTGATTTTGATGATTTTCTCTTATTCACACCTGTTCCACGATAATCTTCTTCTTCCTTCTTTGGTCATTGCTTCTTCTGCCATTCTTGAACCCTCCAGTCCGTATTATATCCATCCAAATGAGAACCCGTTTTTGGTTCTCATTTCCATCATTCTTGATGGATCAAATTTTATAACTGGGCTCAAGCTATGTCCATGTCCCTCAAAATGAAAAACAAATATGCATTCATCAAGAAACCAGGAGCAATAGAGTCACCTCTATCATGGAAAAGGTGCAATAGCTTAGTTCTTTCTTGGCTGTACCATTTAGTTTCAACCGAAATTTCTACAATCATCATTTGGATGACTGAAGCTTACAATACATGATTTGAAAGGTAGTTTTTCTCAGGGCAATTATGCTTGTATTTCTCATCTCTGCAATGAGATATGCTCTCTTGAACAAGCTGATGTGTCTGTGACCTATTTTACCAAGATGGAAATACTTTTGGGGCAACTTCCACCCAATTCCTGCCCCTGCTGTTCCATCTCAGTGTTGCTGCAACGCCCCTAAAACCATCCAGCATGATTGTGTCTTATCCTTTCTCCATGGCCTCAATGAAAATTACATATATGTTAAGTATCTAATTCTTTTAGTGGAGTCCTTTCATCTTTGAATAAGGCGTTTTCTATGGTGTGTGACTCTACAGAACAGCAACTCCAAATTGGCATTTACCTGATCCAGAAGCTCTCACAGTACAAGCAAAGCTCCCTCTTTCTCAAAGTCATGGCCGAGCCAAATTTTTTCCTGCAAAATCTGTTTCTGCAAGGCTATACACTCATTTGTGGTCACACACAAGTCATAATGTTGATAGATGTTTTCTTAAGCACGAATTCCCTCCAGGGTATAAGTCAAAAAAGGTAGCAAATAATGTTTCTTCAGCCATAACCTATCGATTCCTTTGCTGATTATTCTCCTCCTTTATCTGGTATCAGTAAATAGCAAGTTCAAAGTCTCTTGACCTAAATGCTTTTTTTTTCTCTTAATAATCTGACATACATTCCTCCTGCTCGAGGTGTCTTGAGTGTTCTACATGTTTTTTAGACTAACATCCCACTGACACATGTTTTTGAGACTAACATCCCACTGACACATGTTTTTGACACTAACATCCCACTGACACATGTTTTTGACACTAACCTCTCTCTTACACATGTTTTTGACACTAACCTCTCTCTGACACTCTTTGTTAGGCATTTAAGTAAAATAATATTTTGTTGTCTCAGCTCAGACACTTAAGCAAACATCTTGAATAGCTTGGACATTTGAATGGAGTCCATCGACATCTTATGGATAGACATTTAATGATGCTATAGAAAAAAAATATATTCAATTTTTTAAACATTCAGCTAAATATTTCGTGAGGCATATTTTCAATCAAATCTGAATTATCAATTTAAATATTGTGTTGTGTTGTTTATGCTTAGTTTCATTACACATACAAATGCACTTTGCTAGTGTTGTATATTTTGGACTTTAATTGTGTTGGAGTAGTGTCGATGTTCGTGTTGTGCCTTGTGGCTATATTAGAGTCGATGCTTGTGCTTAGGACACAATAGATTATTTTTGGTGAAAACGCATTGTGGTGCTTTGAATCTTGTAGCATTCTTCCTTGTCAGTGTTATGCACACAACTTATAATTTCTGATGACTCCATAAATGTATTTAATGTAATAACATGAAATTTCTGCAACTTAAACAAACATGTAGAAACCAAATGTATGTATAAATTATCTTGTGTATGGGATTGTACACTTGATGATTGACTGTTATGAATAGATATTGGTGTCAAGTTTTCTAACTTCTCAGGTTAACCTAGAGTGATGCAAATCCAATTATGCTTTATGCACCTTAGCATTCCAGTATATGAAACAAAATTAACTTCTCTTGAATTTCTTATTGATCATAGATATGGATAAGTAGAGCTTATAAAGGCTTAGGCAATCCTATCCTCACCTCATGAATTATAGCTTTGGGGTTGAATTAGGCTTTAGCTCAAATTCAAGATGATATTGGAGCCTGGATCCAATATTGAGCTACCCTCAATTATCCAAAGAAGAAATCAAACTACCCGTTCCCCACTGCTTTCCCAGTGCAATCTACCTGGGCAATATAGAAAAGTTCAGTCCTACAATCTCCATTCTCCAAATGTCAATCCTAACCGTGAGATATGTGTTGAGATCCCACATCAATTATAAATATGACTAAAGTATAGTTTACAATGGCTTGGACAATTCTTGTATGATTATGTCATGAGTTAGCTGTTGGAATTGAGTTAGGCCTAGCTCAAATTCAAGAACTTTTAATATCTGAGAAGAACATTGTCCCAACCTTCCTAGATTGGTATTGCCAGCATATGATATTTACACTTTCAATTTTGTTACAGAAGGAAGATGGTATCATTATAAGGATTGAAGTCAATCAAGCTTTCTTCTTGATTCAAATTTGTAAACAAACCCTATATATGAATAAGTTCAAAGCTTTTTCTGAAAAATTGCTGCCTCATTTCAGCCTAGTAAGTAAATAACTTGGGGTTCTTTTGTTTAGTGCATCTCCCAGTTCTTATTGTGTCAAATATTCAGAGTAAATTATACTTCCTTCCTTGAAGGACTCATTACATTCCTTTCTCCTCTCTTTTTTTGGAAAAAATATACACTGTTGTTTGCCGTGAGAGATGGATTTGTTTCATTTTAATGTAGATGAACCTCATAACAATAGTGAATTACTATGAATATGCCTCCCTATGATGTTTTATTTTTCTACATCTTTCAATGTCTTTGCAACTAAATTTGAACATCCATTACTTACTATAGTCTTTGACTGGGTTTAATGAAATATTAGCATCTCTACTATCAAATTTAGAATTTCATCTAAAATCTTTATTCATCTTTTGAAGTCTGAAAATTGGTAGTAAATGTTCAAGAATTATATTGAGAAAACACTCTAAAATGCTCATATATTCTCTTAAGAAAGTAGGATTTAAACCTAACTTAATCTCACAAAATCAGCTTATAAGATGGATGATTTGCCCCCACCTATATATTATAATTTGCTCATATCTCTATTCGATTTGGGCTCTTCAACACACCCCTCACACCAAGGAGTAGACATCTCGAGTATGGGACTTGGGGGGAATGCGATAGCGGGTGACACGAGACCCAACAAACTTGACTAGGATAGACTCACTTTGATACCATCTCAAGAAAATGAACTTTAAACCTAAGTCAAACTCACAAAATTAGCTCTATGTATTATAGTTTAGCCTTATCTCTAGTCAATGTAGGTTTCTCAACATAGGTCCTCATGACATCTCGAGCATGAGACTAGGGGGAGAACCTGATAGTTGGTGACACGACGCCTAACATCTTGTTAGAATATGCTTTGAATGACTCTGATACCATCTTTAGAAAGTGAAATTTAGTCATATCTCTAGTCTTGGGGTGAAGTGTAATTTAAACATTTCTCTAGGAAGGGGAGTGTAATTTACTTATTCTTTGTAATTCCCCTTTATTGGAGCTGCATTTCCAAAACCATGATAATGATTTGGCTAAGACATTTGACTGCACACATCATTGCATCATGACATGTAGCCAATGTTCTCTTACAAGAAGTTAATCACCTCATGTTTTTGTGTTGTGTGTCCATGTTGCTGCCAATATTTTGGAAAATTGCAGCCGTTGTTGGTGCAGAGGGATGAAAGCCCATCTTTGCCCATTTTTCTGAGTTTTCCAACCCATATGCTTTCATGATTTTGTTTTCTTTTTTATTTTATCTGAAGATTCCTATAGGTTCAAAGACCTTCTTCTTCATTCAACGCCAACTCTGACCTCTGTTCAATACAAACACTAAGCCAACCCTTAGACCACTGCTCGTTGGCAGTTATTTTTTACATGCCTGGTGTTTTTCTGGCACACCAAGTGCTCGCAGGCATCCTCTGCTGATCTATGCACCTGCATCCACGTCTCATGTCTTGCAGGTCTCCTGATCTGCTCTTTTTCTGATTCATGATTAACAATTTGCACGTCAGTCTGTGATCATTTTTATGTCCGACATTGACATGGCCCAAAACTCCCAAAACTTCTGACTCAAGTCCGATGCATCACTGCAAGATCCAAATGTAGGGATGCCATTTTTTCTGACTTGTCAACTTAAATTTTAAATCTTATCTTATTTTCAATCGAGATTGTGTTGATTAAGTCAAAAAACAAATCACCAAAATCAAAATCCATTACATTAAGTTACAAACTGCATCAATAGGAAACAATTTATGCACAAAATCCTTCTTCTCCGTTCTGCAGTGTTCTGTTCTGTTCTTCTCCTTCATCTCTCCTCCTTCCCCAGTGCACGCTCTGTTGTTGGCTTTACTGTCAACTCTAGCCACCTCCTCTGTGCGGCTTATTGTATTGTGGTCATCAGGTTTGCTTCCTTATTATTTTCTTTTTGTGTTTATTAATCTCCTATGGTTTGGAAAAACAGGAGCATGTCATTCATTGTGCTTATGCTCCTGTTTGTGCTTTCTACTGCAAGGCACTGATAATAATGCTTTTTTTTTTCCCTTTTTATTTATAAAGCCTACTCCTTTATGTTTTTTATTGTATTTATAAAGCTATACTACGACATTAGGAACTTACGTATAATTGTGAAGCTGCTTCCAGTAAAGCTGCTAATTTGTAACTTGATGAACTGGAACTAGAGGCTATGTTTTTCTTAGATGATGACTAAGGAGGACACAAAATCTGTTTTATGTTTTTAAAATTTTGGGAGAACTAGAAATATTATGACTTTATATTTATTTAGTGAGACTCATTATTATATGAAATATTATGACATGTTTGATCTTGTTTTTCTTGGAAATGTTTTGTAAGAGTTGCATTGTGAAATGATCTCTTATTCCTTTTTAGTGTTCTTTTTATAAAGGTTAATATCATAGATGATGAATGAATTTATAAATATTATATATATGGGGTGTTGTATATTTTACACATTAGCCATGTCGGAGTTGATGTTTCTTTGGTCCTCCATGAGGTGTTGGAGTGTCATAATGCTTCCAACACCATTGCACGCCTGACACTTATTGACACTGCACCTGTGTATGATTACTTTTTTTTTCTTTTCAGCTTAGACATGACTTGGACACTAGGCTTAGTCATAACTAACACTTCAGAGACAGTTATTATATAAAAATCAATTTACTATTTGAACTCTGATAAAGTCAGCTTAAAATAAAATATAAAATATTAAAAGATGATACTCTGTAGCATTGTGAGTCTCGTTATAATAGGGAAAAGAGTAATGCATCGCAAGTTGTTTTAGGAATCTTTGGAGTGAATCTTTGGTAGATGCTATGGCTGTGAACTGATGTTGTGAACAGTCCCTCCGTAAATGATACTGATTGAAAAACTGTAATTTACATTTGCAATTGATATGTCCTAATTATATACGTGCTGATGATGTAACATTTGCAATTGTTACAAGCGTGCATCATGTACTTTCACAGATACTATGCTTGGTTTTAGTTTCTTTAGAAATGATTGCTGAGCTTCTGCTTTTGGATACTTTGAATGTCGGTGTACTCTTTTTTGGTAATATTTCTTTGTGATTGCGAGCTTTGAAGTCATTGTATGTACCTATGGTATTGCAGGGGATAGAATAAAGACCCCACTCAGCCCAAGAACGGCAGGTTCACAGGATAGACCGTTTAGCCTGGGGCATGGTCCCGGTGATAACAGTGGCAACATCCAGCTGATGGAATCTCCCTTTCATCCATCAGCTAGTAGTGGTGTCTTGCATAGTTATTCTTCAAACAATTTAGGGCAGATGCAAGTGGACGGCAGTAGTATAGGGACATTCTGGTCACCCCACAGAAGTCAGATGCGTCTGCAGAGTAGGAGATCTCAATCTCGAGAAGACCTGCATTCTTCATTGGCTGAGGCGCATATGGTGAAGGTTTAGGGGATGCTCTTCTGAAAACTTTGGTATGCTAACACTGATATCTTTACCAATTCTTCATAGGCATTCTTTTTTATAACATCAGAATAGTTATAGGTAAATTCTAGTAAAACACACATGCATATTCTTTTTTGTTGATTGTCCTTTCTATATGTTTGAAGTTATTGATACAAATTTCTTGACCTTACTAATTAATATTTCCACGCATTTCTCCTATGTTTGTAAATGCTGTTGTTCATGAGCAACGAATTTTATGGCTTGACATGAGTTGTAGGCCAATTGAATTGGACTGCCCAACTTGAAAATTTTCTGGGCATTTTTCCTGAACATCTTGTCATTTGTCATCTGTAATGATACTTTTTTCACAAAAAGATATATTTGAGTCACTTCTGTATATTAATTTTCTCTAAATTTTTCATGCAAATTGTAAAACATTGATACGTGTCCCAGCATTTCAGTTTTTGTCATGGAGTTGACCAAGGGGGCTAAAGAAGAGTTGGCAAGATTCTTTAATTCCGTTATAATTTACATCTTCTGGATGACACTTCTAAACTGATTTCTTCCACAAGATGCATAGCACGACAAACAAGTTCCTATTCCATCATTGCTTACCACTCTCCTTTAGTGGCTACCGAGTCTCCATGTTCTGCAGTCACTGTACAGTTTCCCGGTGACCTTAAGCCTTCTGATGATGAATGAAGCATCAAAGTATGCCAGCGAGAAGCTCTTCAAACTGCTGAGATCTATTCATTTGTGACTATTTTCATACCATTTTTTAGACTAATAAACCTCCATTACTACAGAGAACCTCTCCTTGTTCCAGAGGGGACTTATGACCGGGAAGCTCTAAAAGTTAAAGCTCTAAGAAAAGTTGTAATATAGTATAAGGCTCATATCTTACATGTCAAATAAGCTATTGAATCCAGTTTCACTTATGCAACCTACTTACCCCCTTTTCTTCATCGTAAAGACGTTAATCCCACTTTCCATATGAAGCAAAGCGTTCCGCTTGAATATTTATACAGCAAACAGCATTCATTACGTTTAGAATTGCTCTAGATGTTATTGATTTTTGATGCTAGCCAACTCTATATTCGTGGAAGCTCTTGAAAATGTTTTACGTTTTGAAAATTGCTTATTCATCTTCAACATAGTAAAATTCGTAATGAAAAAATAAAAATACTAATAAGAATCTTCTGTACAAAGCAATTGCGACTTCATGGAAATTATAATCTAATTATATATGACAATTCATATATAGACAAGGGAAAAAGATTAGATGGTCTATAAATTCTAATTCCAAAATGTAATTAACTCTATTTGATTACTGAGATCTCAAGAGATTACATAAAATATAACTTCATCAAAACAGAGTCTCTTAAAATGTTGCACGCGCAATCAGAAAACAGAAAGGCATTAGGTTGGAGGTGTGATTCATATCAAGGATCATTGCGAATTTTATTTCTTAAAAACTAAATTCTCAACACGAACAATAAACAGGTATATTATAGTAAATAATGTTGCTAAACCTAAAAAGAATGTATATGTATAGCGCATCATAATGAAGAGGAATACCGAAAAAAGAGGAGAAATGAGTTTGAAAGTCGCTCACAGATATTGTGTCGAACAGGTGAGAGGCGCGAATGATCCTTGTTGTGGTGGTTCAGGCGCGAAGATGTATCTCAAGAAGTAAATGCGATGAGAGGGAGAGCTTGAGACACAGCGATGTGGTGGCCGAAGCAGAGCGAAGAGGAAGCAGAAGCAACACTTTTTGTGGAAGAGGGACCTTTAGGCACACTCGCATCACTGCCATCCTTCTGCTTCACTTAATTCCGATGCAAATAACAAAACCTTATGCATTTTATTTCATAATTCAAATTTCTTAAAAATTACTTTCTATAACATTTTTTTTAATTAAATTTTATACATTCTTAGGTAAATATCCTATTTTTTATTCCAAACACAAAATTAATTTTCTTAAAATAATTTTTCAGCAAACCTTTCTAAATAAGCATTTTAAGCTATATATATATATAAAAAATAAGATAGTATTTCAGTAATTTTTTTCAATAAGATATTATTATTAGACAACGGTTGACGATTTTAAAATAAAATAAATATGCAGGTGTAGTAGTAGTTGACAAAAATAACTACTGGATTAGATAAATGATGCAAACAAAAATTAAAAAGTGAAATTAGTTAGAGATATTTGATTAGTATAAAAGAAATTAGCTTAGAAGCAATTTGGTGTAAGAATTAGAAGAGAGAGTGCGATGTGTTAAAGGCAAGAAGCAGAGTGTGGTGAAGTGAGGTTGGTAAGTCAAATGTCACGCACCATGGAGTGGGCGGCGAGAACGGACCACTTCCGAGGCATTCCCAGAAAAATTGTGATTGCGGTGGTGGGCGCCTTCGCCAAAACGGTGTCGTCTGTTCTCAACACCACCTCCGTTCACAACGCCGACACCCTCCTCCGCCTCGTCCGCTCCAGACCCAGCCGTGTGCCACTCGTCACCGTTAGCAATCACATGTCCACGTCAGCACACTCTCTCACTTGAATTTTCTTTTTCTTTTTCTTTTTCTTTCTTGTGTTTATCTGTGAATGCAAATGGTGCAGCTTGGATGATCCGCTCATGTGGGGTTTTAAGGGTTTTCCCATCTTTGATACTAAGTTGGCTCGATGGGTTCTTGCTGCGGAAGATATATGCTTCAGGAATGCCCTCTATTCCTATATTTTTCGCCTTGGTAAGTCTACTGATTTCGTAATTGATAAATTATTAAATTGTTATTTCTTCTGGACTGATCTTGCAAGGAAAGGCTATTGTCATTTCCCCAACCTTTGTATATTTGATCAATTTTGGGTTGAAGCTTATCATAAATTATGCGTCAAAATATGCTGAAAAGGATATCTAGTTGTTTTTATAGGAGACTGTTGTTTTTCTGTTTCTAACTTGGTAACTTGCACAGGGAAATGCATACCTATTACAAGAGGAGGTGGAATTTATCAAGAGCACATGAATGAAGCTCTTGAGCGCTTAAAGAATGGAGAATGGGTATCTATGTAACATTTAATACTTTTCTCCCTCACAAGCTTAATGCTGAAGTAAAACTGATATATCATTTATGAATTTGTTATGGCAGATGCATACTTTTCCAGAAGGAAAGGTGAATCAAGAAGAGGCACCTATAAGGCGGTTGAAATGGGGAACTGCTAGTCTAATTGTTCGAGCACCTATAACTCCAATCGTATTGCCAATTTTCCATCATGGTTTTCACGAGGTAAGTTAGAACTTCTTTGCTTTTCCTAAAATTATATATCCTACTACACTTCTAGTTACGTTTTCTACCACAGTTGTAGCACTGTCAATTTATCAGTCTGTTGGAATAAGAAAGCCTCTATGATAAGCTGTCTCCAATTGTTGACATATTTGGGATTGAAGCATTTTATATCCTCTAGATGAACAGCACTGTCTTGCAAGGAAAACAGTTTTTATATTACTACCAAATATGTTGCAAAATAACCATTTAACTGGAACTATGAAGATAGCGTTGAGCATTTATCAATGTTTCAAGGACTATTTATTGTTAAAAATAAGTGTTGAGAACATGACTTGTCACTCTAATTATATCTACACATTCTATGTTTGCTCTGTCCAAGACTTCTTTTCTCATGCTTGCTTCCTTCTCTAGGCTTTCACTATGCTATATTTATAAATTGCTCATAACAATGTTCATGTTTTAATATAAATTATAATCATATTGATTATATATGCATTCTTGTATTAGCACGAGCAAGAGAACAAATTATTTCTACATAAATTTGTAGTTATTGTCTTGATGATCACTTGCAAAAGTGGTATTGTAGTGCTGTAGCAGCAGAGAGCGGTCCTTGGCTGCTACAAACTTCCTTCATAAAGTGTTTTGGGATCAGTGCTGAAATTTCAGACCAAAATCACAGATTTTGACATGCTACTGTAGCACAATGCCAATGGGTGGTAAAAGTCCCCTTTTTGGCCCTGTTTGAATGTCATTTTCAGGTAAAAATGAAATTCCGCCCACTTTTCTGACCTTCGGAAATTTAGGATTTTCCCTACTTTCCTTCCGTTGTGCCTCTGTTTCCCTCCCACTATTACTCTCTAAACTTTGAGGCTCGCCAACCCCCATCACTGAAATAAAATCTTCTCTTAAGCAGACCTTGTGTGTGTTTGTGGCCACTTTGTGTCTGTTTTGGTTAAGACTTGATGAGATCATGGAGTTTTTTCTTTTTATTATATTTTTTTTCTGGTTAGGAAAGACTTGGTTTATAAGATCATGGAGTTTTTTCAGTTGAGTGAAGTTTATTCAGATTGCTTATTGCAGTTGTACCCAATTCTTATCTAAGTAAGGGTTTTTACTCAGTGGTCAATTAACTGAATTCTTATCACTCGCAGTTCTCCATTTCTAGAGTGTGCAGGAATGCAACTAGGTTTCTTTAGGTTGTGGTGTTTCTACTTATCCACCCAGAGTTGTCTAGTTCTCTTTACTTTCTTATTTTTAACTTTCGGGGCACATCAAGACTGTTGCCTTTTTATTGTTAATTCTTCCTCACTGTGAGTCATTCAATTGTGGCTTGATTAAGTGCTAAATATCAAACTCCTACACCCTTTTGTAGCTTGGACCTAGGGTGCATTGAGCTGTCCAAGCATTGTTTGCCCAAGTGCTGAGAACCTATTCCCTTATCACTAGAACCTTTGTCACCTTGATATCCACTCTACAACCAATAAAGGACTAGGCAAAATTTGGGAAGTCAGCAGAATGCTTCTCGTCAGTTCAGACTTACATGAGCTTGTTATTATTCTCTCTGTTCAATACACCATAAATGTACCGTTGGTGTAAATCCAAAGAGGCTGGGCAAGGAAGGAATCTTCTTCACCTTTTGGTCTCTCGGGCTAGGCTAGAATGGATTCATTCCCACCTCTTGTCTATGATAGTTCAGTCTTCAGGGGCCATAAATGAACAATATGTGCGTAGCATTTTTGGGGCCAGCCACTACACCACTGTATGAAGATTGATAGCTATGTTTAAAGTCGTGAGAATTCTTTAAGGATAAAGATGAAGATTTCTGTAGTCCTATATCTGATGAATTTTCATAATTTAATATTATATTGGCCTGAAGGCGGCACACTAATAATATTTCTGCATTACGGGGACTTGATCTGCATTAAGAAATCGTCTTATTGTTACTAGGGATACATATTTGTAAATTTGAGTGATTTTGTAGATTTCTGACAGACTGCTTTCAGTAATTCTTTTATTATACAGTTTTTATCAATGCTGTGTCTTTTGTCCCAACATAACCGCTATAGATGTCCAATAGTAAATAGGCAAGCTTCCTCACGGTTTTCTTTCTGCATGGTTTTGATCATCTATATAGTTCTTAGTAGTTTAATAATTGAACAGTTATTATGTTGTATGCTTATTCTGGTTCTTAATGCTGGGTTCTGATTATATTTCTAGGTGATGCCAGAGAAATATATGTTTGATAGACGACCTCCTTTACCATTATGGAATAAGAAAGTTGACATTATTATTGGCGATCCAATTGAATTTGACCTTCCAGCAATGAGGCAAAAGGCTATTTCCCAATCTCGTAGTGAGTCATTCCCAACTGCTGGATGGCCAAGCACTTGTGATGGTTTGGATGAAGCAGCACAAAGATGTCTCTACGCCACAATTTCAGAGCAAATCCATGCTGCAATGGAGAGATTAAGGTGTTTTGGTAAAAGTTTTCTGAGGTCATAGGTAGGTTGAGTCAGAGATTAAGGTGTTTTAGATATTGAATCATTCTTTGTTATTGTAATTGATAGTTGAGCCAGAACTATTCGGTTTCTTAAAATCAAGTTTCATTCAGTAGAATATATACAAGTTTGTAGGGTAGATGTACAGCCCAAAATTAGATGGGCTTTGTATTCCAAAATCCAAAATTTCATTTGAAGAATAAAAATTTGGAGTCCATGGTAACTTTGGGTTGTGTATACATGCATGGACATTGATCCTTGGCATTTTAGTAGTGTCAATATCACCTAGGCCATTTCTTTCTGTGTGATGTACTATATCCTAATCCATGTTTTCATTTCATATGATGTGTCTGTCGTATCGTCCGTATTTATTTGTCCACATGGTGCTGGTCCTATTTGCTTTGCTCCCTTCTTTTGTGGTCCCCATCATCACTCTCTCTTTTGCTAATAAATTCACTGCTAAGACCGAAAAACAAGGGCAGACAATATCATTCTGTGTTAGAGAAATTCAAAAATTTGTTAGCAGAAGATGCATTAGTAGGGCCTTCTGGTAGGGCAAAACAAATACTAATGGTTGCATTTATAAATTAAACTTACACTCAATGTTATGCATGATCTAGTTATAAGATTTACAGCCAGTTCAGATAAATAATAAATGTCTTAACAAACACTTACAAGAGAAGAAAAAAAAATATTTTTAACAAGTTAAAATTAACTTTCTAGGCTTATAGAAAAACTTCGAGAGTTGTAATAGCTGACTTTGGCTTTTGAGGGAAAAAATGACGTGTTTTATCCAGTTCATTTATGCTCTATTAACGACAAATATAAAAAAAGTCACTCATAAAACTAAGTTGTTGTAAATGTGGTTTTGAAAAAAAATCTGTGGTATAGCAGAATAAAAGTGAAAGTATGAATGAGCATTTTGGTATGTGGGATTAAAAAATTGTCCGTATAATATTCCATCTATTGCTTTGTTATGTTCCATAGATCTTTTTAAAAATAGAAAAAGTATTTTCGTGTTGTCTGGTGTTATATTCTTTGGGAAAAAAAAGGCTTCCAAATTCAAATACATTTGGCACCGCTGAGATATTTCTTTGATCAATTTCGGCCTTAAATAGTTTGCAGTTTTCTGAGAAACAGCAATGAACAGTAGCTATCTGCCTTCTATAATCTTATTGGTTTGGCTCAATAAAGAGCACAGCTTCTGTTGTGTTAAACTTTTTTGCAACTGGAAACTAAAGAGTGTTTGGTCAGTATTTGTTGTCGCAAATGGTGTAGCATTACACCTTGAATTTGACATGATGTATCAGCAATCTTGTACATTACCAAATAGCACTTTCTTTTTTGTTTTTTTTGCATTGTTTGCCTTTTAAATCTGTCAATAAAAATAGGTTAAATTATTTGTGATATAATAATGGTTACAAATAATTAGGTTGTATTCTTTGTTTTCTTTATTGAATATATTTGAGTGTTTTTTAATGAATCAATTTACATTAGAGATCTCAGCCTAATCACAAATATACCCATTCAAAAAAAGTTGCAGGCCCTTGACCCTCAAGCTGGAACACTACAAGAATTTTGAATTTTTCTTGTAGAACCCTACAACTAGGTCCACTTGAGAAATCCTTTTTCAATATCACAAATTCGTTAAACAAATAAAAAAATATCATAAGAAAGATATCTCTTACATTTTGATGAATTGACAATTAATGAACACTTACACATGCCTGATCACAAATTTGAATCCAATCGTGTGAACTCAAGATTTGAAAACAGAAATGCAATACACTCTTAAAGATTCTCGCACGATCTACAGACTCATGATAGATATATTTTGAGAAGCTAGCGTGTATAGGAAATGCAATAAAAGGTGCTAGATGTGGTTGTGGGAGTCCTGTTCAGAATGGCTACAACAAGTGTTTTCCATCAAACACATGGTGGGCATCCATTTTGGTTAAAAGATTCTTGAGATTGTAAAAAATGCACATGTACAGATCTAAGTGAGTACCACAGCCAAGAAAAGCAATTTTGTTTGCTGTGACACTGCCAATTGAGATGAGAGTAAAATGGATTATGTGACAATAAGTAAGTCTTGTTGATGTTACTCCATTTCCTAAGATTCTTAAACTTATAATAATCCTATATATAATCTTTACAATGGAAATATCCTAAGAACACATTATTGTAGCTTATCTATATCATTTAGATTGGTTGGTATGATTTGAATAATAAATGTAATATGCAAATATTGTTTCAAAACAATATGTAAAAAAATTTATTAGTTTAAAGTTCACGATCTTAACTTTTTGGATCGCATTTTAGAAGAGCAAACACATTCTAGTCCTAGTTTACTTTTCTTCTTTGTAATTCTTTTGTTTTGCTTCTATATGGAAATTTAAACCTTTTTGGTTGTTTGCTTTGTAATTTTCCACTGAGTTGAGGTTTTGATCAATAAAAGTTTTGTTAAAAAAAATAAGTTCACAATCTTAATCCATTATATATTTTTAAAGAGAGTATACATGTTTCACTGTTGCTTATAAAATGAGTGTTTAGTTTTCTAAAAAGTAAAAACATGAAAAAACAAAACATTTAACAAATGATTCAGCATTATAACATTTGTAATTCTATATATTAAAAGGGACCTACATAGTATCTGGAACTGGAATTAGTAGTAACAATTGTTCTTGATTTCCCGATCGCTCCTCCTTCGCCCTTCTTGTATTCGCTCTATAGTGCTCAGGTCAATCCTCCTTCACTCCTTTTATGCTCCTCTTGTGTTCCTTGGCCCTTCAACTCTTTGGTGCTTGATCGAGAGTTAACTTGCAGAAGGTTCTCCAACGATCAAGTAAGTACTTTGTATTAAGAGTCTATGATGTAATTGATAAAAGTGTATCTCTTACTCTTGCGTAGAAGGGTTATTTATAGTGTTTAGTAGTGGACTATTTCATGGGTCTATCTAGCGCATATCTTCAATAAAATAATATTAGTTGATTTATCTCATAGCTCTTAGATTTATCGGAGTGCAGCCCGAATTTGTAAGGTGTTAGCCTGATTTGTAGGCTGTTATCATACTTGTCATATATTCTTCATTTTTTCTTTATTGTAATTAATCATCCGGTCGATCATTCAACGATGTCGAGTGACGTGGTTCATTCGATCTCGATCGATACAACACTGAAGTCTATTAAAAAAAACTAGTAAAATAGAAAAAAAATGATAATTTACATGTGACAAAAAATAACGTAACAATTGTTTATTGATGTCAAAGATCAAGAAATGTATAAAAAAAATACGTAAACACATTAGCCACTCTAGTAAAACTATAGAGTTAACATGCAAGAAGAAAAAAAAATTAAAAAAAAAAAAGATGATTCTATAAAAAAGTTTTTATGAAAATATAAAAGAGCAATACATAATACATAGTGACTTTAGACAACAACCTTCTTTTGTGAAAATCTCATAGCAGCAGTAAGACCCTTACTATAGGTTGTATAATTGCTTTTAAGTGACTAAAAGATTTCCAATGTGAAAGCATAATCTATTATAGATCATCTTGCATTTAGATCACCAACATGATCTAAATATGAATATACAAGAAGGGTACATCGAATGTTACCTCTGTGGATGAGGCCCACATCAGATATACCCTTAACATTCGTGAATATATGTTTCACTAACAACCATTGTTCTTTTCTCATATTAGCCATGTACCAAATTACTAGACTAATTGCTTGAGCAAGGTTTGGTCTAGTGCACATTATCACATACATCAAACTTCTTATTGTACTTGCATACAAAACACAAACCATGTATTCCTTCTCAGATTTTGAAAGAGGGGTACTAGTTACACGTAAATGAATAGATGATGTTAATTGAGTAACAACTAACTTAACACCACTCATGCCAAAATAGTCCAAGACCTTTTGAATATATCTTGTTGACCTAGAAAAATATTCTCCTACACATGATTCTACATGATCTACATGCCCAAAATTGTACAAAGAGCTCATAATTCTTGCATCTCAAATTCACTGCTTAACAACGACTTCAACTTTTGTATCTCCACCTTATTCATTGACACTATAAGCATATAATCTACATACAACAAAATATAAGCATTAGATTCCACCTTCTTGCAATAAACATATGCATCATAAGGACATCTGTTGTATCATGAGAGACAATGGATTGATTAAATCTCTTGTACCATTATTCAAACCATACAACAACCTTCATAGTTCCTAGACCTAATTATCCTTCTCTCACTCTTCAAAATCTTCTGGTTGAAACAAAAAAAGCCTCCTTTATACTTCCATGGAGGAAAGTAATCTTCACATCAAGTTGTTCTAGCTCCAGATCCATGCATATCAAAAGAGCAAGCAAAAACTTTGATGGACATGTGTAAATCACTTCTTATCTTTGCTATAATCTTTAGCCTCATACTTAACGGATTCAATATAAGCCACTCCAAATCGTCTGACTTCAGTAGTAGACGAATTAGGGCTCAATGTTCAACATTTTTCTTATATATTCACTTGCATCTACCTTCCCGCCTCTAGGTAGCTTCACTGAATCCCAAGTTTCATTTTTAAGATAAAATTGTTATTCCACATATATTACTACACTTGTAATAATCTGCAAAAGTTATTGCATTAAGAAATAAACATGGTCTACCCAATCAACATCTTTTGCTACACTCAAAGCAAATGTCATCACTTTAACATGTTCATACCTTATAGGAGGTTTGTTAATCCTAGATAACCTTTGGATTACAAGTGACTAATATGTCGAGACAATCTCATCTTTAGACTTTAATTGAAGTAAATATAAATGTTTCCTTTGAGAATCCATTTTAGTCTGACTAGACATACCAGAGACGGTTGCTCTAACATCTAAATTACAACATCATCTACTTTCACCTATTTTCTTATGATTTTAGTAGAAAACGTTTATCAAAATTTACATAATCTCTACTCAAAATCATTCTCTATTCAAAAGGTGACCAAATCCAAAGGCCACAAGAATTTTTTTTCTTGGCTATGACTTACTATCATCTAAATAATAGTATACTAGATTGTTAAAGCAAAAAACTAATAACCAACAAATCATAATCTTTTACCCTCTATTATACGGATGTAACCAACTTGGGATATTTGCAATCATAAGGGAAAATATTCTATTAAAAGCTATTTAAGCATTTGTCACATTCATTTTTTTTATTAATGTCTAATACAAAACTTAAGTAAAGATTTTGCTCTTATTTCAAGAACGTCATTTATGTCCAAGTTTAAACATTCAATATAGAACCTTCAAAATGTATCTAGCCTTTGAACTAATATAAAAAGTTCTCACTTTATAAATTCTTTTTAATCTTTAAATTTGAGTAGCATAAAATTGCTTTAAAAAAATATAAAAATAAACTATTATAAAGGGACTCAAACATTATCTTTTTGTGTGGAATAAAAGTGTAACATTGAATTAGTTTGTGTCTATGGTGTATACCTAACAAAGTATAAAATTTAGTGTAAATATTGTAAGCCAATAGAATGATACAGTATAATATAAAATAAGAAAAGTTTATTACTCTAAAATAATATATATATATATATATATATATATATAATGTGATATAATACATAATATAGAACAATATATGTATTAATTAATAATTAAAATGATACTTCAATTTTATTGGATAATTATTATTAACATAGTGTAAATTAGAGCCTTATGTTTTACAAAAATAAATAACATAAATTCGTTGGCTAAGATACAAATGAACAAAATATAAAGATAAATAATTTTCTTAAGATTATGTTTTCTTATAAGAAAATCCTTAAATTTTTCACTTTGTTGTTTTTTATGATGCATGTAAACCTTATACGTTCTCTACAAAAGTTGATAGGAGTATTTTTTTCATTCGGAAGAAAGAAATTTTTTTCCCATATAATAGGGTAATTTGTGTTTTAATTTATGCAAATAGACAAATTAAAATTTTATTTTTAAATTACAAATCCTAAATCCTAAATCCTAAATCCTAAATCCACCTATGATTTATTTAATTAAAAAAATTAATTAATGTGGGCATTTCCAAAAATTCAAAAGCAAATTACACTAATATGTGAAAAAAAAATCAGAAAAAAAGAAAGTGAGCTTAAGTGAGAGGAAGTTTGGTTAAGGAAAAAAAAAATAGTGAAAGTTGTTAGGAAAAGTTTGCTTTGGTGAGAAAAGTAGTGATTATTATTATTTGAAGTTTAGGTTACGCATTTTGCAAATGGTCCACCGAATTGAAGAGTAGCCAACTTTCTCATGCTTCTCTTAACTCTTCTATCCATCACTCTTCTGGTTGTTGGAATCACTTACTTCAAACCTTGCTTTTCATAAACTCTTTCTTCTTTTCTTCTTTTCTTTTCTTCTCCAAATATATTATCCACCATGCTTATCAAATATTCAAACTCACCATTCTCGTGAAACTTATAAATCCACATTAATTCAACCCATCTTTTCCCTCTCTCTCTGTGCTTTCTTGTTTTTTCTCTCTGCATTTCACTGGCCCTGCCCAGCAACACTGTCAATTTATTGGTTCCATGCATTTTGACTCTTTCTTTTTCTGAATTAGTCAACTTCAATTCTTTTTTTTATGCATCAAGTAACAAATTTTGATAGGTTGAGATAAATTGCTTCCATATTACAACAGTTAAAATGTTATTCGGATAACTGCATAATCAAATATAAATATCGATTTATATTTGTTATAGTCAAAAAGGGTACCTCCTAACTAGAGCATAGTTTTACTAGAAACAGTAGTTTCCAATCGAGTTGTGTGTCCTCCTTGATCGGTCTCCCTTCTCTCTTATAATGAGTTCTTTCCTGTTCCTTTTTGTATTTTGTTAGAGATCCCACATCGACTAGAGATTAGAACATTTCATTATATATAAGTGGGTGCAAACCTCACCTCATGAGCTAGTTTTATGCGGTTGAGTTAGGCTTCAAGTCCACTTCGTAATATATTTGACTTGATCTCCTTTCTGGCCTTATTCCCTCACAACTTCCCGTGACCTCTCCTACGCTTATTTAACATCTTCCACATAATGACATTTTCATTCATTTACCAGATCGGAATCAAAACAGTTTCACTACATTAGTAAGATCAGCTGGACCTCACAATAACTTTTCAAAAACATTATATTTTCTTACACAAATCCATTTTGATAAAAAAATATTTTTCTTTCTATTTTTAACAGGTTGTAATGTGAAACAATTCATTGTTAGTTTGTAAACATATCAAGATTGTTATTATTATAAGTTTATTATACATGTTGAAAAATATTCACAATAGTGAAAAATGATAGCAGATTAACCTCTTTACTCACTACAGAAATAAATACTTATGGATATAAAATTAGGAATTATAAGAATTTATTTTATTATGACGTTATTTTAGAGTGTGAAGTGAAGTGTTTCCTAAAAGCTAGCTGTTGGATGTGGAAAAGTATTAATGTTTCATTTATTATTAATAGTAAATAGTGATGTAGTTGCTGAGCTGTTAACTAATTGATACTATTAATGAGGAATTGGTGGAAAACAAATGAACATTACTTTGAATGCAAAAAGGAATTTTGTTTTTTACAAAAAAAACTACAATTTAAATTCTAAACGATTGAATTTTATTTCTTTTCAAAATTAGAAATGAGAATGAAAATGTTAATGACATATTTTTTTTTTCTTGCTGATTCTATACACAAATCAAAACTATTAATAACAAGTTTTATTTTTGCTATAGGAAAACGAAATCAAAAGTGTGGTCATAAATTAAATTTTCAAGAGTTTAGATTCCTTAATTAAAAGTGTGGTCTTAAATTAAGTTTTCAAATGGATGTATTATAAAAAAAAATTGTTGAAAAAAGAGACACTTCAACATTTTTGGCGTATTATTTCAGTACCTTATTCTTTCATTACTAAAAGCAAAAATATTCATCTAGTACTTTAACTAATCAACAACCATTTAAATTTGATTTAATGATATTTAATTTCTTATATAGTGACAGTCTCGATTATATAATATTACATATTATATTGTAATACAAAACATTAATTAACAATAACACTTTAAAAATAAATGAAATGCCAGTAATCATGTTGAAATGTTTTGTTTAGAAGGTTATAAGTATATTTTAAAAAATGATTCTGTTCAAATTGAGGAAGATTATTACAAATAATAAGAACAAATTCTGAATAAAAATGTTTTTCTTTTATTTATTTATATATACATTTTGTTTGGAAAAAAAACATTTATTGTTAGTTATGGTATGGCGAGGACTGGTTACTCTTGAATAATTATTTTGAGTACCTCACGCATAACCCCACAAGACAAGTAACTCATGTGTAATGCTACAAAAAAGTTATGGTATGTTCTATTCCTTTTCTTTCTTTTATATCATTTTATGGAAGAAAAAGTTTATGAGACAGTTAGATAGGTGGTGTGATTGTCACCATCACTTGGTACAAAATCAATAATTTTTCATTTTGTAAAAGGCATAGTAGAGATGTGAGATATTTTAAAAAAATATTCACCTAACTCAATTTTCTAAAATTAGTTTATAAGATGATAATTTGTATGATATGAAATATTTTTATTTCTGGTCGACATGAGATTTTTAACGCATCTTTCATGTTAAGACTAACAACTCGTGCATAAGACTATATATTTATGAATAGTCTGATAGCGGTCCGATAAGGGAAAGTTTGATAAGGTTAACAAACTTTTATATAGACTGTAAATGACTTTTATATCATATTAAAAAAATGGATTTTAAGTCTCACTTAACCCTATAAAATCGACTTATAAAATAAGGTTTGCATCCACATATATTATAAAATTTTATTAAGTAATATGTTTGAGAGGAGATTTTCAATACTAATATGAAAGTAAGTTGGAAATATGCAGAAGTTTTTTTTTTAAAAAAAAAGCCAATTAGAAATGCAATTGATTCTATGTAAAGTTACATCATTAAAATTTGAAGGTTTCAACATCAAAGAAGTTAGCATAAAGAGGTGAGAAGTTAGAAATTAAAATTGAAAGGAGATTTTGAAACAAATGTGAGATGACAGGAAGATTGAGAGAGATAAGTGTTGGCAAAAGAAGAAGCATTGTAAAGAATTAGGGTTAGGGTTAGTAGGGACCCATGTGGGTAATGTGAAAATCCAATTTGGAAGGTGTTTGTTTGGAATTGGTATGCATCTATTCTCTCTTCAATCTTTGGAGGGACACAAAAGTTGTGGGTCCCCTCCTTCCTCTCTCCATAGATTATCCACTCAACTTTAGTGTAATTCAAATTTAATATTTCAACTTTATTGTAAAAACAACAAATGAAAAATAAAAAACGAATCAAATTGAAAAACAATTTAACAAAAAGTGATGAAATTACAATGCTATAACAATTTATATTGTTAGTATTTTTTTTAAAAGATAACTTTCATTAATCCAACCATTAAATTATTATAATGATTATTTATATAATTTTTTTCTAAAATTAAAAACTATTATACATGTTGAAAATGTTGATAATACCGATGAAGAAAAGGGATTACAAGAAAAAAAAAAGACTTGATTGTGATATTATTTGAGTGTGAAAGTGAAATGTTAGCTACATTAATCTTGCTATGCTCATAAAAAATATTAAAATCTTTGCTACCATTCGAAGCATGTATTCAATTGGAAACGACAACATTTGGAGAGATTTCATGAACTTAAAAGAATTTCATGTATTTAAAAAAAATACTTTATATTTTAACATTTTACGATGAAATTTATTTCTTTACCAATTATTCTATTATATAAAGTTACGTAAATAAATTCATATAATAATAAATAAGAGAAATATAACTCCACATTTTTACTTGAATTTTATGAATTTAAAAGAATTTCTTGTATAAATATGTGATTCTTACACGATACATGTCTCTTTTAGCTGCATAACTATAATTTTGTTTCTCCTTTACTTTCTTTTAGGATTTATGGTGTATATATAAGTAGAATTAAAATAGTTATTATTTTAATATTAATATTATATTACATTAGATTTTAATTGGATTCGGTGAGTTGGGAATTCGTTAACTAAATTACCGAACTCAATCTATATGTTATTGAGTTGACAAAGTGTTATTAAGATAGATATTATAAATGGTTTACCTTTTAGTAAGGTTAAAATAATTACACACACTATACTATTATGTATTTTAATTCTTATTACTGAAAAAAATAAATTTTTATTTTTATTTATTAACCCTAATACCTATATTATATTTAATTTTCTAAAAATAATATTTAATAGTTTTTATAAATTAATTATGTATTAGATTTAATACATTGTATACACACCTTTATTTTTATTTATGTAAACATATAAATATAGAAAAGTGAAAAAATACCAATACTATTACAAGAGTAATGATTAAAATTTAATAATATTTTTGAATCTAAATTTATTTATGAGTAAAGTAAATAAGGAAAGAGAGTTGAAGGTTGTGATTTGGGTGTATTACCGTTGGTCGTGTCGCTCCCAACAAACAGGAGGTTGAGTTAATAATTAACACAACATTTTGAAAAATGAGTAAAGAAAGAATAACAATGATGTTCTAAATGATGTTGTGTTCTTATTTTTATTCTTAGCGATAAAGGAAAGAGAAGGAAAAGTAGTAGTAATTTTGATGAGTGAGTTTTTTCAAAAGCCTTTTGGCAAATCACATATAATGCACTCGTGACTTCCCTCTAGCTTCACAAAAAAAAAACTCATTTTGCCACATTTCCCTCTCTCTTATCATGTAAACAAACCACATTGTACCACTCTCACATCCCTCTCTCTTCCATTCATTACAACTTTGCTGCACACAACCTCCTCCCTTTTCTCAGACACAAGACACCAATGTTATTGTAACTCAGAGACTTCATTGCTGTCACAAAGGTTGCCTTTTTATTTTGCATTCTTTTTAAATTTCACAGCTCATTTTCTGGGGTGCTTCCATCTCCCCCCCACCCCCCTCATTTTCTGGTCAATGCAAGGATGTTCTCGCAAATGGGTGTTTGGTTCTTTGAAGTTTGTAACTTTCGTGGATCTTATGTTTGATGCTTGAAGCTTTTTTATCCTGGTTCTGTTTATCTTTTTCCGTTCTCCATTCTTGTGAATTTGATCAATTTGACAAATGGGTCTGGTGATTCCATTGTGCTTTGTCCTCTCTTCTTTGAAGAGGATTTTTCAGCTTTTAAGAACAATCACGACACTTATTCTCTTTCTTTTTGAGTTTGGATTCTTACATACCAGCAAGGCTGAAATGGTTTATTTTTTAGTTAATTGTGTGTTGTTCTGACTTATGTTTGGATCTTTGTGTTATGCAGTGAAAGAGCTTGAAGGGGGAAAGGAGAACAAAAATTGTTGATTTGATTGATTTAAGATAATCTGAAAGCAAGATGATCACTGATGTGCCCCCATCTATGATGCAAAGCAGTAGGTCAAGCAGATATTCCTTTGGCTCTAGCAATGGCAATGATGATACCCCAGCACACAACGGTGCTGCTGTTGTCAATGTTGATGACTATGATAGTGATAGCTCCAATTTTGCCCCACCGTAAGTATCATCCTTTCTTTTGGAGATACATTGAAAATTTGGATATTTTCTCTCTCTTTAAAATGATGTACAGCTTAGTGTTCAGAAAACTTAATTTGGACTAAAATTCTAGTATATTTTCTCTCTGAATTATTGGGTATCGGAATCTCACATATCTTTCTTCTTCGGTAAACTGTAGAATAGTTTGATGTAAAAAATGTTGGTTTGAATCGTAAACAAATTTTACTTGTTAACCCAAAAAATCTTTTACTTCTTTGGTACGGTTCTACAACATTCAGATAATACTTTTGAATTTTAATTCGTACTTGCTTTGAAACTTTGTATCAATCAACTCTTGGAAGTTTAACCTCTAGGCAAGCACTTATCGACCTTTATTGTATTCATTCAAAACATCATATACTTGAATTCTGTTCTTCTTGATAATGATCAATCTCTTACTCCTTGCAACATGGTGTTTTTGCGTTTCCCTTTTGAACTGAGTGGCTAATTTTATGTCAAGCAAGAGAATTTGCCGTTTGCAGTATTATCCATTTTGTAACTTGGTATTGATTTGTTTGTTGCAGCACGCCATCAACTATGTCAATGACTGTTCCAGCAGAACTCGCTGGAGCTGTACCCTTGATCAACAGATTCCAGGTGAGATAAATTATATTTTAATTTAGACATTTATATCATTTCTTAAAAATTTTATAGCTTCCCTGCTAGTTCTGTGTCTCAACGATCTGTCTAACTAATTACCTCAATGATGGTTTGTAGTTTTTTGCTCTGGTGCATGAACATTTATGTTTCTGTTCCTGTTGTTTGTCTTAGGTGGATGGATTTTTAAAATTGATGCAGAAGCAAATTCAATCTGGTGGGAAACGTGGATTTTTTTCTAAAAGATCTGTAGGTCCTCAAGTTCGAGAAAAAATTACATTTGAGGACATGTTGAGTTTTCAAAAGGTAATAAAAAATCAAATCAAATCAAATACCAGTTTTTTTTTGAAATATGTGTGGTATGAAGAGAAAAAAATCTAATTTTTTGCAGGATCCAATTCCAACATCATTGCTCAAGTTAAATGTTGATTTAGTAAGCCGGGCTACAAAATTATTCCAAATAATTTTGAAATATATGGGAATTGATCCATCTGATCGAGTAACTCCTATAAGCTTAGATGAACGGGTTGAGCTTGTAGGGAAGCTGTACAAGCAAAATTTGAAACGACCAGAACTACGAGATGAACTTTTTGTTCAGATATCAAAGCAAACAAGAAATAACCCGGAGAGGTATGGAACTTTTAGATTCAATATTGAGTGACATGCTTCATATTTTTGGGCCTTTAATCATTGAAGCTATATCATCTGTGATTTTTGCCTAGTGATTAACATTTGTTTCTCAAAAATAGGCAATACTTGATTAAAGCATGGGAGCTCATGTATTTATGTGCATCCTCAATGTCTCCTAGTAAAGACATTAGCAGTTACCTATCAGACTACATTCATAACATAGCAAATGGTGTGGGTACTGATTCTGAGATCCAAATACTTGCATTAAATTCATTAAATGCTTTGAAGCATTCTGTCAAGGCTGGTCCCAGACATATAATTCCTGGGCGTGAGGAGATTGAAGCTCTATTGACCGGGAGAAAACTTACAACAATAGTGTTTTTCCTGGATGAAACATTTGAAGAAATTGCATATGACATGTCAACCACAGTTTCTGATGCTGTTCAGGTTCTTCAGACTCTCATACTTCTCTTTTCATTTGCATATGTTCCTACTGACGTGACTATGCCTGGTAATAAAATGCTATTGAAGATTGAAAATTAAGGTGAAATTTGAATAGATTATAAATGATTTGATTGAAAGTGATTGGAGAAAAAATTTAGTCTCTTGACAGAATCAATCTAATGAAGGTGGATCAATTTCATTCCGTTTCTATAGGCTTTGGTTGCATTTAATCAACAACTTGAAATGTGACATTAACTCTTATCTGCTTCTGTTTGCATTTGCATGCATTTCAACTAATGTCAATGTATAGGATATATTATGGAAGATTCAAAATTACAGAATGTGAAATGTAATTTATTCAATAGGGAATCCATATGCATCTAATTTCAAACCTTTTCAATCTAAAACTTTCAGTTGCTTTAGGCTTGAGCTAGCAAAAAGGTATGAGTTTTTAGATGATTATCAGCATTACAAGAACTATAAAACTACCTTCGTGTTGACACTTTTCTCTTGCTATTTTACATTAATGTTTGCATTCTATTAGATGAATTGTGCTTATGACTTCTCTGTGATTTGCTTGTCCTTTTATGGAGATCATTCTAAGTACCATTAAAATGCACAAATAGCCTTTCTTCTAATTTGTGGAAGTAAATAAACTAAATTGTGCATGACAATCCTTTTGATATCTTAGGCGATTAAATTGATAAAAGGTTGAGAATGGTACTCAAAATGTTAGTTTAAGAGTTGTGTCTTGGTAATTGATGACCACCTATATCGGCAGTGATCAACATGATCAAGGGATTCATTTCATTTGGGGAATTTTAATTCAGATTTATCAATGAGAGAGAAGAGATTATTTTTTTCAGAGATATTCATTCATTTGAGTGATGTCACCTTAAATTGTTTAATGGATATGCTCTGGTTTTTTTTCATCATCCTACTGCTTTGCTGTCTTATACAAACCAGCTCACTCTTCTAACATAATCTCATTTTGATTGTATTACATATTTAGTAGCTGCTACATTGCAGCATTCTGTTCTTAAACTTATTTGGTTAACAGAACCGCGTATTTGTCTAATTAAGTTATCTGTTTGTTTGCTTCGGATTGAAGTTCTTCATACCCACAAACACTTGTGTTTACACTATTAAGTTCATATCATTTTATTCCTTACTCAACATATTTACTTCAGGAACTTGCAGGGCTCATTAAACTGTCAGCATACTCCAGCTTTAGTCTATTTGAATGTCGTAAAGTTGTTACTGGCTCCAAAGCACCTGATCTTGGGAATGGTATGTCTATTTTCTCTCACTTGTTTTTGTTATGTTGTAATCAAGCTGAGCTTAGTAATCTGACAGCCCCTTTCATTGTTACTCAGAGGAGTACATTGGGTTAGATGAAAACAAATATATTGGGGATCTGCTGGCAGAATTCAAAGTTGCAAAGGATCGAAGTAAGGGAGAAATCTTGCACTGTAAATTGATATTCAAGAAAAAGTTATTTCGTGAGTCAGATGAAGCTGTGACAGAACCAATGTTTGTGCAATTGTCTTACGTACAAGTATGTCTTTTATATATATGCGATGACAAGTATACCTAGTTTATGTACGAAGCTGCAATTACCTTTAAGTTATAGATTTTCTGATGCTGAACGTACTTTGCAGTTGCAACATGATTATATTTTGGGCAATTATCCTATTGGAAGGGATGATGCAGCTCAGCTTTCTGCTCTACAAATCTTGGCTGAGATTGGTTTTCTTAGCACACCAGAATCATGCACGTAAGTGATTTTTAGTGTTCATTTGTGATAGTTGTTAAATTCTGTTTCCTATATTCTTGTTGACACTGAAGGAGATGCTGTATTTCTTAGTGACTGGAATTCACTTCTGGAGCGTTTTCTGCCAAGACAAATTTCAATGACACGAGCAAAACGGGAATGGGAGTATGACATTATTTCTCGTTATCGCTCATTGGTATGAGAAGACCATCTATTTATCTGTCTTTGATCTTCATCCACAGACAATTATGAGAAAGTCAATTTTTAGTTTGTATTGTTAGTTATACTTGACCCTTTGTTGTGCTCATAGCTTCATTCATTTTTCACTTTTGTGTTAGCATTTTAAATATACTTCATTCATTCATATTTGCTTCCATTACATACACTTTATAGTAAATGGGTTCACTCATGTAAGATTTTCTTCTCTTTCAATAGGAGAATCTGACAAAAGATGATGCACGGCAACAATTTCTGCGTATATTGAGAGCACTGCCTTATGGAAATTCTGTTTTCTTCAATGTCCGCAAGATTGATGATCCTATTGGACTCTTACCTGGTCGGATAATTTTGGGAATTAATAAAAGAGGGGTATGATAAACAGAAAAAAAGAAACTAGTTAACTCAACCTTTTTTGATATACTATTACAATTATTAAGAAATGAACTGTGATTTTAATTGTGTGCTTTTTCTCGATCAATTGGCTACAGATTCATTTTTTCCGACCAGTTCCTAAGGAATATTTGCACTCAGCTGAGTTGAGAGACATAATGCAATTTGGAAGCAGCAATACTGCGGTCTTTTTTAAAATGAGAGTTGCAGGAGTTCTTCACATATTCCAGTTTGAAACCAAGCAGGTATAACACTTTTGTTGATGTCAGGCAAGCCCTTGTTAATTTGGAATATTTTCCCTCACTGTTTTTTATTTCTTTGTTGTAGGGAGAGGAAATTTGTGTAGCTCTTCAGACTCATATAAATGATGTAATGCTGCGCCGCTACTCGAAAGCACGATCTGGTGGTGGTGGTGGTGGTGGTTCTTTGAATGGAGATATTTCTAATAATTCTTCTAAACCTCCTAATATGGAATTATATGAGAAGCGTGTTCAAGACTTGTCAAAACTAATTGAAGAATCTCAAAAAAATGCTGATCAAGTATGTCTAAACTTCTAGTTTATGATATAATATGCTGTGCAGGTTACACAACAAATCCCAAACTGAACCATTAATCCTAGAGGACAATTTCTATGGCTTGTTGCATAGTAAATAAAACCTATTTGCTTCCCTTTGATACTGGTTGCCTTTGGGTAAAAAATAAAGAGGCTTGTACCTGGTTAAAGTTCTCAATATAAATGGAAATGTTTTATCTTCATATCATATTGGATGTCTAATACATGCTTTTGGGGGTAATAATGATAATCTTTACTGTTCTTGAATAGTTGCTTGAAGAATTACGTGTGAAGCAAAGACAAGAAGAGAAAATGCAAGAAGAATTGGATGGCTTGAAAGAATCCTTAAAAGCTGATAAGAAAAATCTAGATTCTGTTACAAGTGACCGTGATAGACTTAGATCATTATGCAATGAAAAAGATAAGGAACTACAGGTAAAGATCAATTGATCTTTTATCTCTACATTTATTGATCGATGTGTCTTACTGATTGTTCAATCTAACAGGCTGCTATTCTAGACAAAAGGAATATGGAATCCAGGATGGCCAAGTTAAGTAATGCGGTGATAGAGAACACTGCCAAAAAGGATCTTGCTAATGCTGGAAATAGACAGGTAAGATATTCTGCGAAACTGTAATTCATGCCTTCAATATAATCTTTCTTATTACCATTGCTGATTTTATTTATTCTTGATGTATAAACATTAACCATGGGCATTGTATGGTACCAATAGGTGACTCAAAAGCTTGAAGATGAGCTAAAAATTTGTAAATATGAGCTGTTTGCAGCCAATGAAATTGTCAAAAGCTTGAAAAGTGAAAAAATGATTTTGGAACAGAATTTATCTGCACTTGAGAAGAGGAATGCTGGAGAGGTAACATAAAAATTTAAATTGCTGTTAAAAAGAATCATCAATTTTAGATGACAGTGGTTGTTGTAATGCAGATTAGTTCCCTTCAATGGAAACTTGAGCAAGAACGCAAAGCTGTTAAGTCTGAAGCATACGAGCTTGAAAGAAGGCTAGAAGGGTGTAGACAAGAATTATTGGCTGCTAAGGCTACTATTTCAGTCAAGGACTCTGAGTTGGTTTCAATGCAAAATAGTTTGAAGGAACTAGAAGAATTGAGAGAAATGAAAGAGGTTGGAATACTTTTAATTCATAATTTTCACCGCTCCATTTGTATACCAACTAGATTTCAATGTTTTGTTTATTTTCACTTCATTGTGATTTTAAAATATATGAACATGTTTTATGATTTAGGATATTGATAGAAAGAATGAACAGACAGCTGCCATACTGAAAATGCAAGGAGCTCAACTAGCTGAAATGGAAACACTTTATAAGGAAGAACAGGTTTTAAGGAAGCGCTATTTTAATGTAATAGAAGGTGGGTGATAGAAACTCTTTATATTCAGAATTAAGTTTATGTGAATGTACATTGACATACAAACAAACAACCATCAATTATTCAACCTTGGAATTTGGTTTTATTTCAGACATGAAAGGCAAGATTAGAGTTTACTGTCGACTAAGGCCTCTCAATGAAAAAGAGATGGCTGAGAAAGAAAGAGAAGTTCTCACTGCAGTTGATGAGTTTACAGTTGAATATCCATGGAAAGATGATAAGCCAAAGCAGTACATATATGACCGTGTTTTTGATGCTGTTGCAACTCAAGAAAGTGTATTTGAGGATACAAAGGTAAGTCATACATCATTCATTGTCATTTCTTCTTATGGGAACATGTATAACTTAAACTCATTTACCAATTTTTCTTTTATTTGCAATGCAGTATTTGGTGCAGTCTGCTGTAGATGGTTATAATGTTTGCATATTTGCTTATGGTCAAACTGGCTCTGGAAAGACATTTACAATTTATGGATCAGACAACAACCCTGGGCTTACCCCTCGTGCAATTTCAGAACTTTTTAGAATTTTAAGAAGAGATAATAACAAGTACTCTTTTTCCTTGAAGGTAAACATTTCTAGAATGGAGATAACTAATTTTTTTTCATCTTTTCACGTTTAGAATTGTTGTCATTTGATCTGGTGAATGTACAAATAAATATTCCATAGGTGTAGATGATTACATAGTTTAATTTAAATGCCTTGTTAGTGTAAAAATGTTTGCACTGTCTTTGTCTAAGATTTCTGCAAAACTTTGCTTCTTATCTTTTATGCTGACTTCTGGTGTCACTTATGCAGGCATACATAGTGGAATTGTATCAAGATACCCTCATAGATCTTTTGGCACCAAAGAATGGAAAACATTCAAAATTGGATATCAAGAAGGATTCAACGGTAACCATCTCTGTTGTCATTGCTAATTTCAATTTGTAAATATTTTATTCCTTGGACTAAAAGCATTTATAAATGTGCTTATATGTATGCTTGGTTTTGATTGCTCAGTAAGAAAATTTACTGACCAATGGTTATATTTGAAAACATTCATATTCCATTTAGCTATGATTTCTAACAATAACAATCATATCATAACTGTTTTATTTTGATGATTAGGGAATGGTAGTTGTGGAAAATGTGACAGTTATGTCAATTTCTACAATTGAAGAATTGAATAACATAATACAAAGAGGATCTGAGCGGCGACATATATCAGGAACCCAAATGAATGATGAAAGTTCAAGATCTCATCTCATTCTATCAATTGTAATTGAAAGTACCAACCTTCAAAGTCAGTCAGTTGCAAGGGGAAAGGTATATTTTACATTTTCTCCCTTTGAGCAACAATAATATATAATTTTTTAGGAAATGGACTAGAAAAAGTAGAAGACAGAAAGAAAGAGATGATCTCTATTTCAATACTCTTCTCCATTATTCCAAATCAAGAGGGAAGATGCAAAGGAATGAAAGTAGTAAACCAAAACAATTTAGTGATGTTTTATTTTATTTCATTACTTATTTTAAAAACTGAAAAAAATATATTATTTTCAATACAGTTTTCAAAATCTATTCTTATCAAACAAATTTTCTTGGTTTTGGTTTTAGAAACAGCAAATAGTTTTCAAAAGTAGGAACCAACATGCCTTAATCTCTATTGTTTATATTCTATTATTTCTCCCTCCTTCTGATTAACTAAGGTAGCTTCATTGTTAAGTAACAATGTGGAACATTGATTGTTTCTTGAGCTTGAGGCACTTGCTGTTAATATGCAGCTGAGTTTTGTGGATCTTGCTGGTTCAGAAAGAGTGAAAAAGTCAGGTTCTACTGGGAGTCAGCTTAAGGAAGCTCAAAGCATTAACAAGTCATTATCAGCCCTTGCAGATGTTATCAGTGCTTTGTCTTCTGGTGGTCAACACACACCATACAGGAATCACAAGTTAACCATGTTGATGAGTGATTCACTTGGTGGTAATGCCAAAACTCTAATGTTTGTGAATGTTTCTCCAGCAGAATCAAATTTGGATGAGACACATAACTCTCTCATGTATGTTCTTAGTCATTTTCTTCCATTATATTTTACTTTATTGGTGCTCCTCTTGTTCTTCTTTCCAACACTATTCTTCTATGCTTATTTTAGGTACGCATCCCGAGTAAGATCCATTGTGAATGACCCCAGCAAGAATGTCTCTTCAAAGGAGATAGCAAGGCTGAAGAAGCTGGTTGCATATTGGAAACAGCAAGCTGGTAGAGGACATGAGTATGAAGACTTAGAAGAAATTCAAGATGAAAGACCAACTAAAGAGAATGGTAATGGCAATAGGTAAAAGGATTACACAAGAGATTGGATTGAGAATAGTTTTCTTTTTGGAATGCATAAGGATCATTTTTCATGATCAAATTGTATATCTTTTTAGAGGGATCATCTAGGTTGTATAGTTGAAATTTATGTACATAGTATTAATACTTTCGACTCATACACATACAAGTATATTCACTATTTTATATCAATATTTCTTACCTTCAAAATGCACCAGATTTTACCCAACATTGGATGAGAACTGCATTGTTTACTCATAGTGCATTTCTTTTATTTTCTGCCTTCTTTTATATCCACCTTACATCCTCATAATTACAATATTTTTATGTCCATCAATTTTATACAGTATAAGTTGTATTGTTTTATCTATTTAATTCTAATTATATATACTAGCGGAAACCGAGACCCTGTTGTGACGACCCTGTTGTGACTGTGTATCCGCATTTTTCTTTTCTGTTCAACTTTTATCATAATAGAATTTTATCATACATAAATAATAGATTTCTTATTTAAAGGTTTTTATCTTTGTTAGTAAATGAAGCAATTTTGATAGTTATTAAAAATGAGATACAATAGATAAAATTAGGTAAAAAAAATTGAGAAATTTTTTAAATAACTTTTTGGTGGACAAACTATGTCCAAAAGTTTAAGAACAAATTTTTGTGAGCATTCATTACCAATCAACTTACAACCATTCGAAATTGCTCTCTAGTAAGAACATAGTGATTAATTTTCTTTTTTTTTAGGGTTGAATATAATGAGAACCAAACTCACCTAAACACTTGATTTTGAATTTATCAAAGGTTTAATTCAATTATATTGTTATTTTCTATGCTTAAAACTTGTATTAATTTGATCACCTTCTACTTGTTTAATTGGAATTCCATTAATATTGAAAAATATTTTTAAACATATAGTGTTTGAAATAACACTTAATTAAAATTTATGTTAGAAATAAATTGATTTTAATTTAACATATTTAAAAAATATTGATCTAAGAAGTTTGATTAATAATAATTGTTAATAGATTGAGATTGTAATAAATCATTTTATGTTCAATTGCTTAGACAACTAAGTTTTAAATAATTTAATGAGTTGTGATATGATTCAGATTTATTTAGATAGGTTTAACTTGTTTTCTATCGCTTGAAATTTTTTATTTATTGTACCTTTATCAGTCCAACAAAAAAAAAAAACTATATGCATCCAACTTCGTTTGTAAAAAGGCAGTTTTTTCCTGCACCCCTACATTTTTCTTCCTGCACCCCCACAATTTTGTAAATTCCAAAACTGACCTTCACCTGTTATTTGAATTCGGGATCTGGGAGTGTGCTATAGATTCATCATTTCGGAAGTGAATCATGTTGCTTTCCTGATGAGGGGGTGTTCCGGAAGCAAAGTTTGCATAAATTGTTGATTTCTGGATTGATGAATCTGGAAGCCTAATTTCTATTACAGATTGTTGGATCTGGAATGATTTTTTTCAATTATGGATTTCTGAATCCGGAATGCATATTTTGAATTATGCATTGGCGGATTCGAAATGTTTTTTTAATTATGGATGTTTTGCATTTTTTTATTTTGGATTAACACTGCCATTCATATACTACCGGAAGCACCAATATGGGAGATTACCGGACGCGCCAATATGAAATTTTACCGAAAGCGCCAATCCGAAAATTTACCGGATTTCATAATCCGGAATACAAAAAAATAGTTTTATATAGGGACAATTTTGTCTTTGCGTGGGTGCAGGAAGAAACTGCCTTGTAAAAATTATTTTTGGGTAGTTTCTTCCTGCACCTCTACATTTTTCTTCCTGCACCTCTGGAAAATTTTTGAATTGACACTTCCAGTAAAATTTCGGATCCACCAATCAGTAATTCAAAATATGCATTTCACATTAAAAAAATGCATCATTCAAGAAAAGCATTTTGTATCCACCAATCCGTAACAGAAATATGCATTTCAGATTCAGAAATCCATAATTCAAAAAAAAAATCATTGCGGATCCACCAATCCGTAACAGAATTAGGCTTCCGGATTCAACAATCCAGAAATCAATAATTTATGCAAAATTTGCTTCCAGAACACCCCCTCATTTAGAAAAAAGTTTCAGATTCATGAATCCGTGGCACACTCCCAAATTCCAATTTTCGGTAACCACAATACCCTTTTTCAAATAAAAGATCAAGATCAGTTTCGGGATTTAGAAAATTGTGGGGGTGCAGGAAGAAGAAGCCTTATTTTTTATACCTTGTATATATTATAAGAAAATTATTCAATAAAAATTAATTTGATAGACAAAAAATAATTAATTGCTATATTAACTAAATTAGATACTATTTTACTGATTAAAAAATTATTAGTATCTAAATTAGTTTTTATTATTAATAAAATTTATAAATTAATTTTTAAATCGATACCTTAATTTTAAAATTGATATTCAAAATATTAGTAATTAATTAAATATTAATTAGCTACTTAAATACCAATTTAAAAATTAATTTATAAACTTAAAAATTATTTTATATATTAATAATTTTTTAATTTATAATATTTAATTTAATTAATATAATAATTAATTATTTGTTATTTTAAAATTTGTTTTTATTTTATTGATTTTCTAATAATGATATATGAAGAGATATGTTACGATACAACATGATTACTTGATTTTAGGAGTAATGATGGTGGAAAAATCCTCAGTTGATTGTTTGATGTTGGAACTTGGGTATTTTGTGAAAGCACATGAATCCATTCAGACCATAACCAAATTAAGAAGAAGTAATATGAAGAATCTTCTGTGACTGAAGACACTGCTTACTTTCATACAAATGTTTCGTACCACAACGACACTCACTGTCACACTCAACAACAATCAGACCCACTTTTTATAATTTATCTCAATAATATAAAGTGCATTCAAAAGTACGTGTTAGTGCGTTTCTAACATAGCTTTATGAGGGAAAATCATATGTTTCAAATCTTATTTGTCTTTTTAGGATAAAGTAAAAATAATTTTCTTTTGAAGTAATTGTTGAGAATGAAAAATTTTCTTGCATCAAAATTTTGTTCAGCAAAAGAGGGAGTTTCTATCATTACTCTTCCCAGAAAGATATACAAGAAAAGAAGAGTGGATGATAAAATATTGTATTTGAGAAATAAAGCAGGAACTTTGAGACAAGGGAATGGACCAAATAGGTATAATAATTATGAGGAGAAGGGTTGATTTGAGAAGTGTGCCACACAAAATTGTGGAAACTGATATGGATACTATGACAGCAATGGGTTGCTGAAATGCAGTAAAAGCTGTTTCTTCTGGTGAGCACCATGCTCAGTACCACCTTTCTTTTCAATAATAAATGTTTACCTTAAATGTAATGAAAAAATCTTATACCCTGTTTGGTACTGCCAAAATAATGTAGAAGAGAAAGGAAGAACACATAACAGTTCCATGATTTGGTATGTCTGAAATACTTCAGAATTTTTGTTTTCAAAACTTGTTTATTTATTTTCTCTTTAATTTAAATCAAACAACTGAACTTTACTTTCTTTACAAATATTTGAGTCACATGGCTCATCTCAGATGTCTGCATGTGGAAGTGACTAACTTTTAAATAAAGTGAAAGCGAATATGTTGCAACAACTGATAAATAAAGAATTTCAGAGTAATTTTTAAATACACCATCTCTTTGGATATTTTGGTGACTGTTGCTGCTCCAAGAACACAATGAGCATAATTTTGGCAGCTATCATTTGTTGCATCAGGATTTCAATATGAATGACTGTTCTGGTCACTAGAATTCTGAAAGCTCTTAAGCTAATATTGATATATACAAGCAATGCTATCTCACCAACCTATTTTATTCCTGGTGCAAGCTGGACAACCAAAGGACTAGTGACTTGTGACCTTCCATTCCTCCATGACAAGAACCCAAATGCATATCCCTTTGAGGGAGCAGTTATTTTGAACTTCACAGTGAAATTCATTTTCTGCCCAATTCTTGTAAAGATTAATCGGTTTGGTATAACACTGACTCTAACACCAGGTGGAGAAGACACTACAGCTTTGTAAACACTTCTTGCTTTCCCAACATTAGTCACAATCCTAGTAACAAAAAAGTTATCTTTAAGATTGGGCACTGAAATAGATGGGTAGTTGAGGTCAGATGCTGTGTTGAATGCCCTATCACAGGTGCTGTTGTCTCTTGTAACTTGGTGGAGTGACCTCTGATCATAACCAAGTGAACACAGGAATGCAACATAATCTGCAGGCTCCGAGTCATAGATGAGACCAGGATCAAGAACTCTAGCAGGGTTCACAAACCCTGATCCGTAATCAAATGCATTAGCCCTTCTTTGCTCTGGATCTGCAATGATGGGTCTGTGGTGCTTATCCAGTATTGTAGCTGCATAAAGAGTTCATGATTAGTCTCTTGAGTGGAACCAGAGAAGCCAGTGCACTGTAAGAAATATAACACAATCATGAGAAATATTGGCATACTCTTTTAATATATTCTTTCCAATATTCCCTTTATTATTGGGTGAAATTCATGGAGCTCCTATTAAATAATGTGAGTTTCACCCTTGTTTAATGGATTTCATTCAACGCAATTTGTAATGCAAGAGTATGTTGGAAAAGGTGTATTAGAGACTATATTACTAGCATTCTCTCTGTATCATATTATTTCATTTGGTGATATAAAAAATTATTCACAATGTTCATTTTCTAGATTTATAGACATTGCAAGTTGGAATTTAACCCAATATACCATCAATTTTATCTTTAAGTTTTACTCTTTCTCCTAAATAGTCCCTAAACTAAAAAAAATTATATAAATAATTCTCCAAACATTAGAAATCATTTTAAGAATATGTTTTTGAAAACCCTTTAAATTGGTTCTTAAATGTTAATAAAATACATCAATATAGGGACTAAACTGATGAATATTTAATACTTGAGTGAGAGGTTACTAATACAGTTTTATTATTTCAGAGACTACTTAGGAGAAAATGTAATACAAATGAATGATTTACTCAAATGTAATCTACTATGGAGTTTTATTTCAATTTGTCTGACTAAGAAGACCCTAAACATAGTTACATATAGGCCTCTGGAAAATGATATTAATATAAGTGTATTACCAGTTGTCATGATGGCAGATTTGATAGCAGATGGAGACCATGAAGGATGGACAGCTTTGACTAAGGTTGCAATTCCTGTTACATGAGGACATGCCATAGAAGTTCCTGAGAGAATGTTGAACATGTTCCCTGCTGCTGGAGACCATGCTGCAAGGATATTTAGTCCTGGAGCTGTGACATCAGGCTGTGTAACAACAGAAACACAATCAGAACTCAGAAGTCCTAGAATGAAATAAAAGTAGTAATGAGTATCATGAAGAAGCCAAATCGAGAATATAGAATTCAGTTGCTACTAGTTAGAATGTCACCTTCAGAATTTCAGGGTTCAAAGCATTGGGACCTTTAGAGGAAAAAGCTGCTACACGTGGGGCAGGATAAGCTCCTAGAACTGTTTTTGCACCAAATATTCTTGACACCGGATTACTGTTTAGTACATAACAGGATAAATCTTAGACTTTGGAGAATGGCAGTAGAATAGCACTTCACAGAAAGTCATTCTTTTTCATTCTTAAAACAAAACAAACCGTGTAGTTTTGAGGTAGGATAGAATCCGTGCTCCTGTCTTCTTTCCAACAATAGCTGAAGGGATCACAAATGGGATGGCAACATCTTGATCTCTCTCATCAATAAGTATCATGCCAACTCCACCAGCATCTTTCACTATCTTGCTCTTTTGCACCTTTGACTCTGTTGAACTCTCTGCATGTCTACACACCAGAACCTTGCCTTTGCTCTTTGTTTTATTCAAAGAACTTTCCAAACAGTAACTGCAGAAGCGAATAGAAGAAGGAAAATATAACTTAAGAGTCACATTTTTGCATTGATTCTTAGGTAGTTCTCACTTTTAAGTACCTTGCTTCACCTGGATTGATAAGAAGTAAAGTATCCTCCATTGGCTGCAGAAGCAGAAATTATCCTCTTGGAAGCATTCATTTCAAAGGGACTCAGACTTTCACCCTGCTTCAATCATGGAAAGCTAATCAACGTCCTCGTAGTAATACCAAAATGCTACCTTTAAAAGAAGTCAAAGCTTAAATTTTTTACATTAATGAATTTCTTATCAAAATTATGGTATGGTGGAAGTACATTGGTAAACTTTTCTACAAACCTTGTGTTTGGAAATGCACTGGGATGGAATAAATCACGTCAAATTAACATTTGATGAAAAATTACTAGTTGTAGCTTTTTCAGACGTGATGGGCAACCAGACACACTAAAAGAATTTTACTTTTAATTCCTTAATCATTATCAAGATTACTTGTTAGTGTTTTCCTTAAGTTTTATTCATTTCAAATCTTAAAAATTTAAAAAATCATAAATTTGTAATCTCGGGAGACAGGCTACAAATGCAGTGTTTTTCTGTTGATGTAAAAATAAGTTTTTTTTTTTGGAACTAGCAAGAATAAATTTAAGCCAACAGTGAAAAAGTTTTACCATGATTTTGGCACCATTTCCCAATGTGATCTCGGAAGTGAAATCCCTGTCAGTTGAGCTGGCAGCAACAGTGAGAATCCATGGAGCAAGGTTTGTGGCAGAAGCAGCAGTCCCTTCATTTCCAGCTGATGCAACAACCAGCACCCCACGATTAGCCGCATGGAATGACCCCACAGAAATGGCATCACTGAAATAGTCTCCTTGAGGTGATTCAGCACCCAGAGAAAGAGATAAAATATGAACCCCATCTCTTATGGCATCATCGAAGGCAGCTAGCAAGTCCACATCATAACAACCAGAATCCCAACATGTCTTGTACACAGCAATTCTGGCCATTGGTGCACCTCCCCTTGCTCCTCCAGCTGCCAGTCCCTTGTAGTTCATATTTGCCACATACCTCCCTGCAGCTATGGAGGCTGTGTGGCTTCCATGACCAGTGCTATCCCTTGCAGATCTGAAGGAGATTTTGGCATCTGAGTCTTCCTCAGCTTCATATCCACTCCTGTAGTATCTGGCTCCTATCACTTTCCTATTGTACAAGTTGTTAACCATTGAAGATGACAAAACCAAATGGAGAATAATGACCTTGAAGTGAAAATTAAAAGATAAGGTTCAGCCACAAACCTGTTGCAAGATGAGGCATTGAATGATTCCCCTGATTGGCATTGGCCCTTCCAGCCTGGTGGCACTGCAGGCATGTCGGTGTCACTGAAACTAGGGGACTCAGGCCAAATTCCTGAGTGAACAGTGAATGTGGATGTGAATATGAATATAACCCATTATCAATCCCATTGATTATCAAAATCCAAGTCCTTTATTGCAATTTTTGGAATAATCACCAGTTTTTCAGTAAATGTGAAAAGACTAACAGGAGATGACTAAAACATGTTTAGGTTCTATTTTAGCTCCTTACAGAAAGCGATTTAATTAACTGAAAGAGTTCACTGGCAAGAATTTGACTTGAACAGCAATGCCATTGTGTAATTTCCAATGTTATTAATTATGCTTTCCTTATGCCTGCTACTGCTAAAAGAAGGGGAATAAAGGGACTGATACTCTGCCACTATAAAGTAATAAATGAAGCGTGGAAATGGAGATTCTTGTGAACCGAAGAATAAATGCAATTATGGTACATAGAAGTAATCAACTTATTTATCATCAAGGATTTCAGCAAAATGGTAAGGCTGCTAACCAGTATCAATGAAGCCAATGATGATATTTTCTTGGTTTCTGATGGAGTAACCAAGAGTCTCCATGGTTTGGTCATCCAGAAGTCCCATGAAATCCCATGAATGAGTTGTGTGCAGCTTTCTTTTAGAATTGGGAAAAACAGAAACCACTCCTGGCATTTCTGGTTAAATTTGAACACAAGTCACAGAGCCATTAAAACTAGCCCAAGGGTTAAGTTGGAAAATTTGGAAATTAAGTTCAGAAAAGGAAAAGAAAATGCAACAGGAAAATTTCCTATGACATACTTGAAATTTGGGAAGCCTGTTCTTCGCTGAGTTTGGCTGCAAAGCCTCTGAAAGCATGTTTATAGCTATAAACATGAGAGGCTTGGGCTTGTTCAATGCTGTCAAAACAATAAAATGAGGAAAAAAAATGAGAAGACCATTTACTTAAAACAAGGGGTGATAAGAAAACGCAACTAACTGAAAGACTTGCAGAAAATTTGCCAAAAAATGAAAAAAAAAAAAAAAGTGATCTTAGCTCTGACCTTCCACTGTGAACAGCAGCAAGCATTTCATGATTTTCCCTCAGAACATCATCTGGGTGTTCCCCACTATTGCTTCCCATGTACACTACATAAACCTGCCATCCAGTCCATATTCCACAGTTCACTTAAGAATCCATAAATCTAGTGATCACCATAACCAAATATACTACACAAAAACACCACTCTTTGAATTTACCTTGATAGAAAAGCAAAAGCTAACTTTTGCAGCAAGCACAGCCAGAAACAGAAAAAACAAAGCACTGCTTGTGGCATAACCAGAAGAAGACATTGCTAAAGTCTCAACCTTTGGTAACTAAAAGCAGTGTATATATCAGCATATAGTGACAACAACAAGAAGGATATAGGACATTAACCAATTCAAGATTCTGAGAATGACAAGATAATAATAATAAAAGAAAGCCTTGATGGAAAGAAAAGAAGGTGAGAAAGAATCATGGTTGAGGTATCATCATCATATTGGTGTGTGACATGTGTTAATGTTGAACCAGGTTTGTTTTATATAACAACAAAAAGAGGCTAGTGCAATGAGGAAACATGGAGTGAGAGTAGCAGTGGTTGAGGGAATTAGCAAAGAGCCAAAGGGTGATAGCACTAGTGGGTAAAGGGAGTTTTAAGATGATGACTATGAGAGAGAAAAGACAAGGAGAGAAAAAGACTAGTGCTTCTGTAACAATGGCAAGCAATCACAAAGCATATTCCAGTTTTTGGTGTCTACTCAAATGTCAATATGACCCTCTTATTCCGGAGACTGTTAAAAACAATGTAATTCACACTCAAGCTTAGTGGAGACAAGGTGGCTCAAGGGAGCATGTGACCTTCCTTATGTGTTGATTCATTATTTTTATCAGACAAAACCAGAAAATAAAAATACTATCTTATCTGATCTAATCTAATTAATACTATGTCCCAAATCCCAATGCTCAATGGTGAGATTCTTAGATATACTTTCTTAAAATAAAGAGAAAAATTCTTCAATAATATTACTATAAACACTTTCTCATGTATTATGCACTAAAATGATGGATGCACTTGGAATTTTTGGACATCACACTCACACAACTGTTGAAAGCAGAAGAGACAAATACGCCATTCATTGATAGCCAACAAAAAAGCAAATTCAAGCATGTTCATCAAGACAAATAATGCCTTCACGCCAATGACAGCCAAACACCAACCCAAACGGTAACTCTTTACAAATACCTCATTTTCTTTCCATCAAATGCATTTTCACTATCATATAATCAAAGATCACAACATATACATAAAAAATTAAGCTCAAAGCTCAGAATCTAAATTTTCTCAATTTCCCATTATAGATATTTTCACTAAATATTAATTACCTTACTTTAATGAGTAAAACTGTTAAACAGAAGCTTCAACTTGAACCCACGTGATATAATAAGATTTTGGAAAAATAGAAAAATGTTGAGAAAAAAGGTGTGTTATTAACTTTATCTTTTTTGTTGTCGCTTCTGTGACTATGCAGAATAGAGAGACAGTGTGATGCAGAGGAACTTTACTCTTACCTGCATCATTGTCATGGAAAATTTCAGTGCCTAAAGTCAACATTCTGATGGATGTGTGCTATGCTCTCTCACTTATCTTCACCTAATGATCAAATATGATTAGCTCAGTGGCAGATGCATCATCAATTACCATCATTATCATCCATTTTCTCATTACCAGAAAACACAATAATTACTTTCATAAGGGAAACAATAAAAAATTACCTTAATCATCTTAGTACCAACATTTCCACCATACTATGTAATTTCCGGAATCTTAAATCACATCATTGCATATTATACTCCCAAACCCCATCTTTATATCCAAACTCTAACGGATACTTATAAGTATTTATTTGGTTAGAAATGTCACATCCATAAAAATATTTATATAAAATATATAAGTTGTATACCTTACTTTATAAGTTTGGATTTTATCATGTTAAAAGAGGTTAAAATTTATTTTTTATATGATATCAGAGTCATTCTATCAAAGTCGATATCAAAGATATCAGATCATCCAAAATGTTGTTATATACAGGATGTCACTTTCAACATGAGAAAGTCGATTTATGAATTTGACTTAAACTTAAATTTCACTTCTTAATATATTTAAAAGAATTTAACTTTTCATACGGCTAAAAATTTATACGATTTCTATTTTATTGTTTTTATATTTATGAATTTGTGGTACGATCAATTGTAGTCATATATATATATATATATATATATATATATATATATATATATATATATATATATATAAAAGTCGAAAAAAGTTAGTTGTACATATGATTTTTTACAAATTTAACCCACATTTGATTCCTGATTTAAATTTTGATTATACATAAAATGAAAAAAAAAAAACTTAATTCATGTAATACTTAAGAAGAAACATAATTGCTAGAGTTACTGAAACGTATAAAAATAAATAATCGATTATATAAAATAATATATTATATTATATGTTGTACATATAAAATGTTATATAACATAAATTATTATATTAACATAACGGTTATAATTATATAATATAGTATATATAAATTATTTTAATAGTATTAATAATAAAATATCAGTAATAATAATAATTAAATGAATTTATAAAATAATAATAATAATTAGAAAATCATAAATAATAATAATAAAATCTTAAAATACTAATAATCAAAATAAATTTATAAAGTAATAATAAAAATAGAAAATAATTAAAAAAAATTAAAAAAAATTATCATCATTTATTCCATGTTTAATATTTGTTATGTGCTTAATTTTATACTAATTTCTGTTTGTTTTATTATGTTCTACAAAATTTGGAATGTCAGTTAAATATTTTATAATTATTTTGAATAATTTTACATTTATCCACAATATTGAATAATTAGTATTTTTTGTCTAGTGAGACTATGAAGGCAATAATGTTTTGATATTAAGCGAGTTTCATAGATAAATAATCATATTTTATTTTAAATTAATTTTAACAATTAGGACAAAATTAAAATCTTACAATTGTATCGATTAATTTTTTTTACAATCACACTTTAGAAACTTTCATAAACTTTATTTTATTTTTATTCACTTTTTTTTCTTTAATTCAAACAATATTATTTTCGAGTATCTATCCCCTCAAACTCATCTTAGTCTCTCTTAAATTCACTCCTAAAACAAATACACTCTTTGTTCTTACTTACACTCAATAATAATAATAATAATAATAATAATAATAATAATAATAATAATAATAATAATAATAATAATAATAATAATAATAATAATAATCAACATTGATGAAACCATGTAAGTAAATGCATAGTTATATAAGTACAAAATTAAATCTTGATCTTAATCTTACCATTACGAATGGTAAAGAATCAATTACATTCTCTCTTAGTATATTCGACAACCTTAACTCAGTTCTTTTTTATGAACAACCTTATCATGTGCAAGCCAGCTAGTTAATACTTACCAATTCAATTTATCCAACAGATGATCATTGAACATTGGTTATCATGAACATGATGCTGTGTTATGATTCTCCAATCATGTCATTTCTCTTTCTCCACCCTAAATAAATATCTACACAAAAATTACAAGTGCATAATTAGTTAATTAGCAAGTTTTTTTTCTTCAATACTTCTATTTGATCTGACTTAGATTATTCAGATCCCCATGTGCATCTAAATATTGGTTCCTAAATTAAGAGGGATCGAATAACACTTGTAATTCTAAATTATATATGTAATTCATAATTAATGGCAAAAAATTCATATGATTAACAATTATGTGACGCATGTGTGTGTGATAATTAAATATTAATGGACATCACGTGTAAACCAGATTTATGTATTCATTAGCTTTTTGTTTTATGTATTTTCTGGACATTATAGAAAATGATAGAAAGTGTTGACCATTATTTTCTATATTAATTTATTCTATTTGTGTTTTTCTTTGTCTACTTTTATTTTTCCTTGATTTGTTTCTTGCATAGCATTAATCATTTTGTTGTTTACTATTATTTTGTTATGCATAAAAGGGATTTTGGTAAGTGAGGTCTTAGACTTGGTTGTATGATGACAAGATGAGGAAGATCATTTGTATGATAAGAACATATCTACATATTATCATGAGAAAGTGACTCATTAATATAATAATTTACTCAGCTACATGCAATGTGTATATTTAAACAACTTATGAAAACTATTTATATTGCAAAGGTTGAAAATAAGTATAGACATATATTACATGGCATTCAACAACAAAAGTCTATTAAAAGCATGTGTTTTTAGTCAACTTTGGTTAATGATTATCAAGTTTGTCTGCCGAGAATCTTAAACATATATAACATGGCATATTTTAAAAAATATATTATAGGTATTAGTCTTAATGATATATTTTTCACTTTGTTATCATGTTCTTTTAGGTGTTAAAGTAAGATATTTAGAGAAACATGTACGAATTAGATTTTAATTGGATGTTATCTAAAAAATTTATCATTTATACTAATTAGTTAGTTATAAAATATATCTATATAAGGGATTCACATTTTATCACTACAAGAAAAACATCGAAATAAAAATTAATTTTAGAAGAAAAAAAAATAGTTGTTATAGTAACTAAATTAGAGACCATTTTAGAAACTAAAAAAATGGTTTCTATATGAGTTTCTATTGTTGTTAAATGGTTTCTATTTTTTAATCTTTAAAATGGTCTCTAATTTAATCACTATAGCAACTAATTATTTTGGTCACTAAAAATTAGCTTCTATTTCATGATTTTCTTGTAATGTATTTAACTCAAAATCTTAAAGATAATGTATTTATGAACGTTTTTTCTTATATGTTGTTCAACTTTCTCATTTCTACTCAATGTGAGACTTACACTCACACTTGGATTCCTAATAATCTCTCTCTCATGTGTGAGTCCCTTCGACATTGGGATAATCTCCTTCAAGATAAAAGACTTTTAACTACGAGTACCTCACTATTAACTCTTACTTGTATCTTTGTTCATCACAATGAGATACGTTTTCCTAAAATTTCATTCAGAAAGGGACAACTCTTAACTCACTTCATATTGTACTCGTCTGAGCTAGACATCAAGATAAACCATTGACTTTGATACCACTATTGACTCTTTCAAGAGAGGATTTACCAAGGATATTCAACATCAATGAGTCATGAGTCAAACCCATATAAGGAATTAAGATCTTATTGAAGGCAAAAGACTACTATATAGTGTGTTGATAGTTAATGAGGTGTAAAAAGAGAAAATATATTATTGTTAAATTGACTTTGAGAAAGCTTACAATTTAGTCAAATGTAATTCTTTCTATTACATGCTAAAGATGCTATGTTTTGGTGAAAAAGAGATATATGGAGTTACCTTGAGAAATGATAAAAAAAAAAATGAATATGGAAGGACGACAATGCAAAAATATACACTGTAAAATCAGCCTATAAAAACTATAAAATTCCATTAGAGGTGAGGAAGATGATTTTTTATGAATCGTTTTGAAAATCTAAAACCTTAGATTGCACTCAACATTTTGCATAGAGGGCATTCTTAAGTAAGGTGGTTCCAAAGAGATAATTTAAAAGATAAAATTTAATATTAGGAAGCACTTTCTATATTATGTGTGAGATAAATGAGAAAACAATTAGCCATTTATTCTTTAGTTGTGGGATGGTTAACATTCTTTACTATTTTTTATCTAAAATTATATATGGGGTGGGCACCTATAAAATGTTAGCTAGATACCATAAATAATGGTTTCAAGAGAGCAATTAGACTCCGACTCTGAAATTATATTTTATTTTATACTTATGTAAATATTATATATACAGTGTAAATTTTTTATATTTGATTTTTTATCTGAGCATCTTATGTTAGTTTTGTGATCTTGTCTGTTCAGCAGGTATATTTAGGGAGAGAGAGTTTAAAACGTTGTTTGTATAATGGTTGGATCACTCCTAAAGTGATTCATTTTTATTTTTTAATTTTTTTTGCTGATAAAAAAAACAATGTAAATTTATTCGTTGTCAATAAAAAAGTCTTCATTTCTTCATTCAATTATATGGTTTATCTTTCATTTTACAAAAGTATTTCAAAGTCTTTTAATTTATTTTACTTCTAATTATCTTTATTTTATGGTATTTAGATCTAAATTTATATTTATGTTTGTTTACTCTTTCATAATCCTTTTATCCCTTTCTATCACTTACTTTCACACCATTTACAATTCTGCAACTTATTTTCATACAATTTACAAATCATGTAATTCATTTTTTATGCTTACATTTAGTTAAATTTACATCACGATTCATTATTATTATTCTTTTATGGTCAAATTTTACTTATGTATATATATATATATATATATATATATATATATATATATATATGAGATAATGAAATTGATAGGAATGAATATAAGTTTTAATCCATACCATAATGAATTATGCATAGAAAATTATTCTATTTTATTAAATTTATAAAATCACGAAAAAAGTTATTATAGAAGTTGAAAGTTATAGAATATTACTAGTATACACACAAAAACTTACAATTATATTTGTTTTTGGTTAAGATGTTTTTATTTGTATTTTTAATAAAAATAAATTGGCATATTTGTTTGGTAAAATTGTATTATATAGTTTTAAAAAAACTGATATTTCTGATGAGATTGTGTTACTTTTTTAAGCACATATTTGGTTAATATACATAATCTTGATTTTGCATGAGACTCTTTAGTAGTTGAATAATGTTGAACATTGTAAGTTGATATTGGTATTTAAGAGGTTTTATTTTGCTAAAGACAAATCAGAAAAATCTCAGATTCTCGGCAGAATAGTAAAGAGCACTTATGACAAGATCAAGATCGAAAACAGAGTCAAATTTAACAATGACAGATATACATATGTATCAAAGAAGATAATGAGGGACAAATAACACATTAGGTTAAGAACACACTTGTTCTTGACCACTTTGAATGTTCTAGATTTCAGGTCACTTTCTAACTTATCTGGAACCAACATGAATCAAAATAATATTGAGAAAAACAATATAAATAATATTATTAATACACATGAAATGCAAATTGTTACTAAAGTTTATACAAATACAACAAAGTGGTTAAATCAATCTATTATTATTATTATTATTATGGCATCTACTCTAATTCATATATTAACCAATATTCAACTTATAACTACTAGGATGAAACATATCTCATTTCCCTTGACTTTATTCTAGGAACTTAGTTAGTTAGAGATTATAAAATTCCAAATTTATTAAATTTTCTAAACAAAAAGGGGAATCTACATGTGAACACATGATTACGTGATAAAAAGGATTAAAATTGTATTTATTTATTTTGTTTTAGTTTAACTTGAGTTACTTGAAAAGAATAATAAGCTAATTATCTTTAATATTAATTTTTATATGTTTTGTTTGGACATAATGTTAATGAAAAGAACTTTTTGTTTAATCCCTTCCCACTACATTCTTGAGAAACTTATGTTTTCATTTTTATAACTTTGATCCTAATAAAGATTTTTTTGGAGAATTTTTATCTTAGGTGGATCATATCTTAAGTGATTAATCTCTTTTTTGAATCATATCTAAGTAAATAATGTAATATTTCTCTTATTTTGGTCTAATCATATCTAAATAATGAATATCTCTTTTCTCTTATCCTCTTAGTCTTAGTAAGTGATATTTAAGTAAATTTCTTGAAAAACGTTTAAACTTTAAGAGATAATAATAATTAAAATTAAAAAAGTAAAAGTGTTTATCTGAGTTTCTTATCTTGTAAATCATATCAGATGTGACAATTATTTTGTACTTGATCATCTCAAAAAATTCAAATACCACTATTTATTTACTTGAATACTTTTCTTTTTTTATGATTTTTGTAAATCAAGATCACAGTTTATCGAGATTCCTTTCAAAAATATTAGAGATTTATACTGATGTGGGTAGTCTTTGGAACTTTTTTAGATTTAAACAAAATGCATAAATAAACAGAAATAATATATTGGGGAATAAGTTACACAGTCACCACATTTTAGGCATAGACTATTAGCAATTTACTCGATTTTATTCAACTATAACTGACTTTTCTTAAATTTTGATATATCACTTTCATAAACTTATTTTTAATTAACCTTTTTTAAATCTGTAGATGACACTTCAAATATTTTGAAGTAATAAAAAAACTAAACAAAGGATATACTCAATACACTTTTTGACTGATTTAAACATAAATCTTTATTATCTAAATTTGAAACGGAGATAATTTTATGTTATATCATTCTTTACTTTATCATGTATAATTATCCTGTGATTTGAATATTTTTTCTATATTTTACAAATTAAAAAAAAAAACCGGCACACCAGAGTAAAATACTAGTGTTACATGCAAGGAAATTTTGGAGATCTTACAATGTTTTTGTTAACTGCAATTTTGTAAAAAAACGCATTTTAAAAGAATATAAAATGCAATTGAATTTGGAACGAGACAGAGCAGAACAACATGTTATCTCTCATCTATTTACAGTGAAAACAAATCTTCAGTTCCGAGCAAAGAAAATGCAAAATGAGAGTCTGTTAAAAAAAATGTAAGCACAAAACTGACAGTGGTGGAAGTCAACAATCTTTTCCTGCAAAATAAGAGATGCAAACATCAACTTCACTTCCTTCAACAAGCATTTAATGATAGCAGAGCAAGGATCACAACTCTTGCCATATGCACATAATGAACTACTTTCTCTCAAACTACTTGCTTTAAGAGGACATCATCTGCTTTAAGAGGCTTAATTGCTTGAAGACACTAAGGTAGAAATTCAAAGGAATTTCTGATATTCCTAAACCAAGTTATGTTTGGAAGGATAGTTCAGAATTTGAGCATTCAGAGTCAAACCATAAATTTGTTTATGAAATTCAAATCTGCACTCAATCAAGCTAGTAAACAGGTAGAGGAATGTGCTAAAAGCTATGAAAACAAACTTGTAAAGTTAAGCATAACAAAAAAAATGCAACAAACTTGACTAGATATAAAGGTGAAAAATGAGAGAATACAAATCATACAAGAGAAATATTAGGTAAAAGAGGAGATTGATTATATTTAGTTTCCAAAACAAAACAATACCTTTATGAGAGCAGAACAACTGGTTATGGAATGCTTGCATACTTCTACAAGCAGAAGAAGTAATCAAAGACAAGTTCTTCTTCGAGTCAAAGAAGTCAATTCCCTTGGTTGATAAATGCCTTTGCCTAAATCCAAACAATTTACCACTGGCTTCTCTTTGCATGTCAGAGATACAAGGTAAATTTCCAATCCAGCTAACCCCTGCAGTATTAAAATAAGTTGTATCTAATCTGCATGAGTTTAAGAATGAAGACTTGGGAGTCCAAAATTCTCACAGCACATGAACTTTGTATCCACTGATTGAGAAAGACACCCCAAAATGCATACAAAAACTGGCCTAACTTTTCTAAGTGACACTTTAAGATAGCAATCAATGGCTTCACTTAATGATTGAGATTTACCATTATAAGGAGCTTCAAAGATAAAGTTAGCGGGGAGGCCAACTCCAACACCAGCAAAAGTGATGCCTACATTGAATCCAATGCCACAGCCAGCTCCAACATAGCCTACCACTTCAGGGCCAAACCCAGGACCCCATCCAACACCACAACCAACGCCCACACCCATTCCCCAAAAGGCTCCATAAGTTGGATGAACAGGGTTCCATCTTTCGTACCTTCTAAACAATCCTTTTATAATCATTAGGACCTGAGAAAGAACATTGATAAATAAGAAACATCTCAGAAAACAAAAAGTTTGTAGATGCACTAAACCTGCAGTCATCTCTCAAACCATAATAAAAAATTATCATGACATGAGTCGCATATATGAATGGAGGAAAGAATCATTAGATATTTGACACAGCCAGTTATCCATAGTCACCTAACAAAATGCCATTAAACTGTATTGCAATCATAAACTGTGTTTCTAAACTACCCAATAAACTAGAACATGTCTTTTCGACTTAATAGCCTGAAACATATATCTATGCAGTAAAAACAGCCTCATGAAACCATTTTGTGCCACCACCAAAATTCTTAGTATAGCACACATTCTGAACAGGTTGACAAATATTAAGAGAGAACCAGTAATTAGGGAATGTATAGAACAATCCATGTGGATAATGCCAATTGTAGAAAAGATCTTTATAAGGCCACTTAGAAGTTCGCTAGAAGCATCACAATTCTTCTACACAATGCCAAGTATAAACACCCCCTCATCAAACCCAGTTTGCCAAACTTAATCTTATATCTACTATCCATCCCTGATTGGCATAACAAACACTAATAAGCGATGACAGGTTTCACGGTTGCTCATATATACATATGAAGAAATCTCAAGATTCAAAACTAAAAAAAGCAAAATCATTGAAGCCTACAAAATGAGATTTGTTATTCTTCCATTCAGCCACCATCCCTACAACAGCAAACAATCGACACAGATTCCTGAACACTCAGCAGGGTAAATAGTAAGTGAACAGTGTGATTAACGGAAAGAGGAAACCTGAAAGTTGGGAGAAAAGAACCCTAGAAGATTCTGGATTTTTGGGCGAATCCAAAATTTGCCAGTTGGCCAAGAAAAACAAACAAGCAGTAACAGGATAAGAAAGCAGCAAAAGAACGTTGTCATTGCATTACATTACCTAAATTGTGGTGTGAATCAGTGAAGTGAACACAAGAACACAGTATGGGGTTTTCTTATCTTATGCGTAAATTTGGCACCACAACATACCAAGGGGATTTTGGCTATGAATAAATTACTTTGTTCTTGTCGCTGTCTGATTGCACATGCTTATTTTTAATTGAAACAAACTTGAAAGACATCCAACAAAAACAACTAAAAACATATATAAATATAAAAATTCAACAAACATAATTGAAGATTTTAGAAAAAAACCTAAAAGGTGGTACCTGTGTCCCTCAGTCAATCACCAAAAATGAAGACCAGACATTAAATCATACGAAAATCGAACTACACCAAACACCACACTGCCCAATTAGGTTCCAAAGAAACAATCATTGATATGAACATTCTGGAACCTTCGAATGGGATTCACAGCACTATCCTCATTAATGTCAACACTGGTTTATGTAATTTCTTTAAAACATAATAAATTGTTCTTAATCACATGGATTTGTAGGAGTTTCCTTTCTTTACTAATTACATTAGTGATTATTTTATTTTAAATTATTACATACATTTTAACCTCACAAGTTTTATTAATTAACTTCGTATATTTATTTCTAAGTTGTCATTTTTTCACAAAAAAAGTAGTATCAAATACTTAGGAATCCGAAATTTTAAAAAACTTAGTTTTTTATGAATGACAAAATAGAAAGAACAAAATAAAAAGGGAATTACATGCTAGTATGAGAAATTTACGTAGTTAGCATAAGATTTCTCAAAATTGTATGAGAAAAACTGAAAAGTAAAAGAAAGAAGTTTGAGCATGAAACTCATTCTTTGTTAGCCAAGTCAACCTAGGCATTTAAGAAAAATTGGAAAATTAGAAGAAAAAAAATTTAGATTTAGTAAAAGATTATTTTTTGTAAAATTAATAAAAAAAACATAAAAAGAGAAAGAGAAAGAGAAATGAGAAAGATGGTGTGTATGTAGAAAAAATAGAAAAGAAAAGAATAAAAATGGAAATGAGAGTGAGTCTGGAGAAGAAAAGAAAGTGAGATTTTGAATATCTTCTTTAAAAAATACTGTAATTGATAATTATAAGAAAAGATAAGTTATTAAAGTGATAAGAGAAGAGCTCTTTTTTTTCAACGATAAAATTGGGGAAAAAAGTTATTAAATTAATTTTGATTTCTCCAAGATAAAATTATTATTTTTCGAGAATAAAATTGAAAAAAATTGTAGAAAAAAACAAAAATTATATACTGTTATAGATTATGCTCTAAATTTTGTTAATTACTGGTTTATTTAAAAATAATTGAATTAAATTAAATTGATTTGTATAAAAAAAAAATGAACTAGATCCTTATATTACTGGTCTTATTTTGTGACAATCGTTTTGGGTGAGTGTGGACTTCAGAAGAATTCACTGTTGACTCCACCCACACAAAAAAAAAAAAAAAAAACAACTCATTATTTTTTTTTTCCTTTATTTTGTTACATTTTGTCTGTGTTTTTTTTTTTTCAAAAATAGACCACTAACTCTGGCTTAGTTTTGTAGTTTTAGACCCTATATTATGGGCCAGGCTATGCATGATTTTTGGACAACAGGAATTCGACTGCTTCTTCATATACTTTCATATGTTTTCTGTCATCCTATAAATAATTTTTGTATTTTCAAAATGTCCTTCGTAATTTATATTTTGAAAGTTTTTTTTCATATTTATAATTAACTTACTGATTATGTAAATTTGAAGTTTTTTTTCTAAATTTGTGATTAATTTCAGGATTATATAATTTAAAAAGTTTTTTTATACGATATTAGCTTCCGGATTATGTAATCTATAATATATTCGGATTACATAATCGATAAGCTACTCTCACATTTAGAAAAAACTTTTGAATTATGTAATCCCAAATATATATTTTTAAAATATATTATTGATTATATAATCCAAAAGTTATTTCTAGATTTAAAATTAGCTTCCAGATTAGATAATCCAAAATATAAATCTGGAAAACGCTTCTGAATTTGAAAATATCTTCTCATATAGGAGTGATACAAGAAGAATAAAAATGTATTTTTACATGTAGTACGGGGATAATGAAAACCTTATGGAGGTGTAGGAAGAAGCTGTCTAGGAATTCACACTTATGGAAGATCAAAGGCCCAAAGTTCATTGATCTGAATAAATAAAACCTTAGCCTTCGGCTTTAGCTTCCTTTTGTTTATCCATTGCATAAAAATAGATTAACGTAAATGAAGTATGAATATGTTGATGAAAGTAGCATCTCTCCACGTAACACTCCAAATATCACCCCATAACTAAGAACATGCATTGCCTACACCTAAGATCTTCTCTTTCACTACAATGAAACAAAATCAACATCTTAATCAAATTGCACTAAAAGTTATCTTTTGTGTAAGAACTATAGTTTATGAAGGGATTGGTAGCCAATGAGTAAACATTGGAGAGGTTAACACGTGCAATTTTATGGCTATGTTCAATACCTAATGTCTTTAAGTTTCATAGCCACTTATTCTTCTAAGATTTCCCTTTTCCCCTTCCCTAAGAAAAAGAAAAAACAAAATACAAGTACACAAACAAAATATTCGACATTTGAACATAGCCTTTGCAAAATCGATTTCCCTGTATGTACGATTTTGCAGCAATTCCGTTTCTTCTCTTTAAAGAGATTGGTACATGAACAATTTAAATGTTGTTCCTGGAAAGACAACCAACGGAACAAACATACTAAAGTGTCTTATCTGATGTTTTCCTCTTTGTTCAAAGAACAATTCAGGCACACATTTTTTTCTTTCTTATTTTCTTCATGAGATCCATTTTCACCCTTTTCTCACATTCCCATCATCACTAACTCAAATGAACCTGAATATTCACTTTACCCTTCTTTCGATTTCCCTCTCCAACCCCTTCCCTACATGTGAGATAAATCAAGAAACAGTTTTTCTGAAAGCTAGATCCACCCCATCTCACAAAAACTTTTCCTTTTATATTTTTCATATTCATCTTCCCTTTTCAATCTTATTCTCACAAATCAGATTCCAATTTCATGTTTCTAATTCAAGTATTTAGCCGTTAATCAGCAGAGTGTTCCCTTAAGCACAAGCAAACCCCTTACAACACTTTACCTGCTTTGTTAAGGTTACTTTTCAAGGGGCCACTGCATCAATTGGGTAAGAGTTAATTCCACACACATACATGAATCATCCACCAAGGTGAGATTCTTGGTTTGAATTCCCATCATGGCACCAAAATGAGTGAGAAATGAAGTGAATTTATGTATAAATAAATGAGGGGTTTAAGTGCATAGGAAGTAAAAGTTATGATAAACAGTATTTGCACAAGACACCCCACTTGTGTCTCTTCTTTTAACATGGGTAAATAATGGTTTTATTCTGGAGCAAGAAATCAAAAGAGAACAACCTAATAACCAAAGTAATCAAACCCCAAACATTGGAAACAGGGAAAGAAACACTTGGGGATTGAGATTATGGAGATCTACCTTGGGAGAGGATTGCTGAATGGGAGCTTTATGATCACTTTTCAAAGCACATTATTATATATATGATAATTGCCTTATGCTTGCTTATTCACTTCAGAAAAAACAGAACATTCCTAACGTTAAAAGTGGTCTAATCTACCCCATGCTTTCATGTTTTTTAGTTTTACCTTTTCTGCAGATTTTTGAATTTCATGAGCTGAACCTGAACAAATTTTTTTGAAGGGCATGTGCCAAATGGAATTTGTAACTGAGACAATAGAAGCATGAGAAAACAAAATTTGTAAGGGAAAACATGGAAGGGTGGTCTAAATAAAAAAAATGATCCTTTTAGCAAATGACAACAAGAGGAATAATTGTGTGTTTGCTTGGACTGAGCATAGGCTTTTGTTTGCTAACATTTGTGTCTTGTCTTTTATACATAGATTGAAGATAAAGAGAAGTGAAAAAAAAAATAACAAAGATGTGATTAAAGTGTGGGATATTTTTTGAATTCTCTTGAAAACGAAAAACCCAAGTTGGGAAGGAATGAATGGCTTTGGACCTTGACTATGCTTTTCTTACTTAACAAGATCTAGTGAGAACATGTCTTTAGGTAAAGCAAAACCCCCAGATTGTGACACGTGGAGTTCCCATTTTCAGATAGGAAAAGAGAGAGAAGTGTAGAGAGGGAAAGAGAGATTGTGTTATAGTTTTTATAGTGTGGTTTTGTTGTCCCTCCATTCCAAGCATTCTTTGCTTAAAGAGAGTTTAGTCCAGGGAATAAAGCCAAGAACCAAAAACAGTAGAATGGGTTAAAGTTAAAGCACATCATCACTTGTTCCTTCACCATGACAAGGCACCAATTTCTGACACACTCTCTTCACTCCTTCATTCAGACAAAACAATCAACACAGTAACAAAATACTATACCATGTATACATCATATACACCCACTTTTACTTCTTTCACAAAACTTTGTCTTTCGATTTTACAACTAATGTTTTTGTTGCCATTGTTGTATGGGCACGTAGAAACCATTCGGTGAGCAAAGAAAGCAAAGTTTGGTGGAACTGTAGTTCAGGAAACCAGCAGGCATAATAACATGTCTTTAATGAAACGTCTTATTTTCATATCTGACTATTTCCAAACACTGCACCCACTTTTCCCACTCCTACTTAAGATGCTTTCTTTTATGGCTAATTCTTTCATTTTATCTTCAATCTTATGTTATACTAAATTGAGATAGTTTTAAACTTCACTTCTAAATATGTGGAATGAGAATATTTTCGAATTTATTCTAATGAGAATTTGTTAAATTTATCAGATCATTTGCTATCAGGTTGTTATCAGATCATTTATTGTATAGTCTTACACACAAGTTGATAACATCGACGTGAGTGATGTGTTGCAGATCTCACATCGTCTAACATTTAGTAATATATAAATTAGTGCAAACTTCACCTTATAAATTAATTTGACAAGGTTGAATTAAGCTTAAAGTTTACTTCTTAATAAATATTGTATGAAGTTTGGGCCATCTATTGTATAGTCTTAGACAAGATGGTAACATCGATGAGAGTAGTACGTTGGAGATCTTACATCAACTGATATTTAGTAATATATAAATATGTGTAAACATTACTTTATAAATCAATTTGATAAGGTAGAATTAGGTTTAAAGTTCTTAATAAGTGTTGTATGTTGTTATACGAAATTTTGACTTAATGAATGAATTCACATTTATTTCACTGAAAAACAAGCTTCAATGGACTCGAACCGAGATGCTCTAACAGTACTTTCTAAGAGAAGCGTGTCTACCAATTTCACCATAGTAGCTTACTCGAAAGCAAAATTGGAGTCAATTGTCGAGATTCAAAGAATCAATTCAAATACAATATTTGTTTACTAAACATTTAATAAAATAATTTTAAAGAATGATCTAAAATATAATTTATTTTATTTAAATTTTTAAAGTTAAAAACTAGATGATAAGACATATTATATTAATCGTCATTTTTTGTTAATGAAGATATTACTGGAAAACTGTGTTTATATTGTTTAAAAAATTAATACTACTAAAATTTTGTATAATATTTATTTCAATAACATTTTAAATGAATTTGATATTTTATATATTAATAGTGAAATTTTGAAAATGTTTAATTGCAAATTTTGATTAATCGAAATGAATGAAAAGAAAATAAAAAATAAGTTTAAAGCGAAAAATATATTAATATAATCAAAATTAAAAATAATTAAATAAAATATATTTTTAACCAATATCATTTAAGAGATAAATTCTTCTCAACTACTACAAGAAAGCGATCCACAATAAAAGTAAAAATCGAAGCTAATTAGTCAATGATATTGAATTTGTGTTCCACATACAACAAACTCTCAAAATATAATCTTTAATTTATTAGCACGACTTTTGAAAGCTAACTTTAAGTAGTCTTAACCATTACTAAATTTTAAATTATTTTTTAATTAAAGTAGTTTAGTATTGACCAAACTCACATTAATGTGTTTTTTATTCTAAAATATATTTAATTTAACTTTGGTTTAGTCGACACTAAATAAAATATATTTTTAATATGATATTTTTAATATGATAAATATTCAATTTAGAAGAACAAGTATTACCATATTTTATTTTTAGTATAATAAGAAAAAAATTATAGTCTTAATACAAAAACTTTAATTTTGTTAATTTTGTTTGAATCTTATCCGTGATTGAGATAAATAAAAATATATTTTCTCTTTAGTAATAGTTATGAATGTCTACTTATTTATTTTTAATATTTATTTCAGTTAATATTAACTTAACTAACCCTAATCAAATACATTAACATAAATATTTTTACTTATAAAAAAATTAAAAATAATAAAATTATTTTAAAGTTGATTAATATGATTGTATTAACGTCTCCAACTTTAGCATCAACAACACTAACATTAATATTTATTTTTAAAAAATTAAAAGGATTCAACATTAACTTAGAGTTTTCTAAACTGGTTTTATGAAAAATTAAATTATTTAAAAATGATTTAATATTTTTAAAAATATAAACTAAATAACACCATAATTTAACTGACAGTAAAATTTAAAAATTAATTTAATATTATATATATATATAAATCATTAAATAATAACTAAATTTAGAGAAAAATAATAATTTGTCACTATATTAATTAAATTAAATACTATTTTATAAACTAAAAAAAAAATTAGTATCTAAAATGGTTTCTATTATTAATAAAAATTTATAAAATAGTTTCTAAATTGGTATCTAAATTAACTACCAAGGTTTTAGCTACTAATGTTTTAGATGTAAATTAGTCTCTAAAAAACTAATTTAGAATAAAAAATAGTAAGTAGTTAAAAATTTAGTAGGTAATGATTATATATCAATTTACAAACTTTTTTGTAAATTTTTATTAATAATAAAAATTACTTTAGATACCAATATTTTTTGTAATTTATAAGATGGTCTTTAATTTAATCAATAGTAACTAATTATTTTAGTATCTGAAATTAATTTCTATTTAATTATTTTCTTATAGTATATATATATATATATATATATATATATATATAAAGATATCGATGATCTACTAACCATTACCATATTATAGTTAATTTAAACTAATTTAAGATATAATCATTCTCATCAATGCATATCCTATTAACTTTAATTGTATTGCAAAATAAACCATGCATAATGTAGGGATAAGTAATCATATGGTATAATTTTATCTTTTAATTATTGAAATGAGTAAACTTTAAAAAAAAATATTAAATGGCTAAATTGTGTCGTGATACAACTTTAGTTAAAATTTGATCTTACCGAAATCGGGTTACCTTGATACAATTTTGGTTCAAAATACATTAAAGTCATTAATACTAATTTATTGAAAATATGTGTGAGATGACCCATGAATCAAATAGTCCATTACCAAATATTATAAATAAGCCTTATATGAAGGAGTAAGGTTCATTTTTATCAGTTTTATATCATATACTCTTAATACAGAGTACTTACTTGATCATCGTCGAAGAACCTTCTACATGTTTACTTCTGACTGAACGCTAAAAAGTTGAAGAGTTGAAACATCAAGAAGTGAGAGAACTGAAGTAGAAAGGAGGAACGACCGAGTATAAGAGAATGATTACAAAAAAAGCGACCCACAATCTCAGATATTATCTAGGTCCACTTTGTCTATACAAATACACCACCAATTATAAAATGAAATTGTTTATTAAATTATAAAATGAAATTGTTTGTTAAAATTGAAAATTAAGCAACATGGAATCTTAAAAGAGAAGTCTATATATAAATTTTACGTGTAAGAGAAAGTCTTTGAAACAAAAAAAAATCTATATATTATATAAGAGTTTGAAATATATGCTTATGCATGTATTCACCACACACATTTCATACCACTAATCACATTGTGATCAAGTATTAAACAACATATATACATGTTATACAGAACTTCATATATAAAACTTCACATCTAACAGAAAATCGATTAAGACATAATCATTTGTTGAGAGTTTCTGCATATCATCAAATGCATTCTACTTAACAAAAGCATTTTATTATTGAACACTATTCATGACTTAGACTATTAGAGAAATGATTAGATAAATGATGTTCTATGGTGTTGATGATAGGATTTTGCAGAAGCAGAACTCCATGGTGGATTGATCCAACTACCAGTGCAAAATCTTGTGTTGCCAAACTTGCATTGTCCTTGACCCACCATTTGCTGTACTCTTGGGCACAAAGAAACATGAATGGGTTGGCCTAAAGCCCCTTGTTGAACGCACTATGTTGCTAATTGTGGAAGCCTGAGTGAGACAGAAGGTGCATTGTGGCACACCCATGCATGCACGTTCAATCCTCCACCATAAACATCTCTCTCGTCTTGAACCCACCATGTTTCCCTTTCGCACACACTCTAACTCACTGCACCTGCTTCACACCATCCTCCATCAAACCCTTTTTCCATTCTTGCCGGAATTCCTAATACCATCTTGACCCAACCTCACCCACTCTTCACCTTCTTCTCTCTCTCTCTCTACAAAACCTACCCTTTTCATGCAAAATGTGTCTTCTCTAATCAAAATAAACTTCTGATTTCGATTGATGCAAAAGGTGTGAGATTGGTGTAATGTCATCATGGACCCTTGCAACTTCTCTTCCAAACATTTCTTCATAGCAATATCATATTTTCATTGTGAAACATTACCTCTCACACCACTTGCTTACCTATTTAACACAGAATGAGAAAAGGAAAAATAAAGAGAAGTATAGATATAACTACACATTTTAATTTTAATTTGAGTATAGGGAGATGTACGTGGCCTACAATTTTCTAAGTATACAAAACAAAATATTAAATAAAATGTTACTTAAATTTTGAAATTAACCACTAACCTGTTTTAATCTTGATCCAGAGTGTTAAAGTCTCGTCATAATCCTATCGTCATAATCCTATAAATGTGCACAACAATCAAAACAAATTTACGCATTAAATAATATTTATTATCATCATGTACTTCATTCTAAACTCTAATTTAAGTATTCGAGTACTTAATTTCGCATGTACTCCATCCACACGGACAAAAATCAAAGATCTCAAAGCATAATTTGCCAGGAATAATAATAATGCAAGGAGATAAAAGAAAAAATTAAACATTATTTTGTAAGAAGAATATTAAAATTAGAAGAAAAGAAAAATCATTTAGTTGGTGATTCCTCCTCTTCTTCTAACTTTTATTTCTCATTCATTTCCAATCAGTTCCCTCTCTTTTCTATCAATTTTTTCATAAACACAAATGATTGCTATATTTTCTAAAACAATTTTTCTTAAAATAAAAAAAATGCAACATGTGGTAAAAGTGCTAAACAAGAAGCTAAGAAGATAATGATGTAATAAAACGTAAAACTAACACAATGCATGGTAAGCGACCCTGAAAATGATGAGAAGGTGGACACATCATGAACACGAAACTTGAAGAAACAATTAACCTTAATGTTTTTAAAGTACTTTTCTTTTCTTTCATTCAAGTCTTAGAACGTATAGGTAAGGATTTCTACTGTTGTTCTCGTTTGCTTCTTGATGATCGTAATGTTAGATTATGAAAATGTTAGCAATTAGTATAAAAAAAACTAGTGTCAAGTATAAGTTCGACCTAAGTAGACTAGAAAATTCTGACACTAAAATAATAAAATTAAATATATTATTTTATGTTTGTCAAATTAATATCAAATAAATTTATTCTTAATATTTAGTAAAGTTAGTCTCAAAAAGTTAATTTTATTAAATGTTAATATAGGTTAATGTTATTTAATTTTAATATTTATACATTTGACTACATAGAAAAGAGAGGCATAATTTTTGTATACTAACAGTGGGGACCTACAAGCTATTTTGGAGGATAAATGTTCCATCAAACAATTTTATAGTATTGTGAGAATCATAAGAAACAAATTACAAATTAAGAATAATTTGTTAAAGAGAAACATACAAATATGATTACAAGAATGTGCTTGCTCTTTTTGCAATCAAGAGCAAGAAATTAGTAGTCATCTATTTTTTCATGTAATTTCTCTTCTCCATATGACTTTCATGCTATGATTGATTAGGTATCTTAGGTTTTTTGCACAAGGGTAGTCTTCCACTTTTTCTATAACAATTTAATCATATCAAAGGTAATTAAAGCAATTACAACTTAATCGTTCATATGGTTTGTAACAATATGGTTAATTTGATGAATGACATAATTTTTAGAGAACAAGAACTAAGTACCATTTTAACTATTGACATTATTTTTTTTAGTAAATCTCAACAAACCCTTTTTTTATTAAGTATTATTAAACAACAAGTGAAAACATCAATGTGTTTCGTCTATAAGTGATAGTTTTCAAATAGATTATGTGAGATGCAAGTGTTTCGTCTAACTAATGATATAACACATTATGTAAAGTCTTAGTAAGATGATTCACAAACAATCTTAAGTTAATGTTATACTTCACAAAATTCTTTATAACCTTATTTTGAGTTGTAAGGAATGTTTCCATCTTCATGTCTACCAAGAAAATTTCATAAAGTTCTTGTCTACATCTCACACGAAAGTTGTTTTAGCCAACAAACATCCTAACACTCCTTATGTCAATAATCCTAGCAAGACTATTTATCGTGTACGTTCTTCTATTTTACTCTAGTTTGGGTGAAAACTCTCATGCCAGCTATCAACATGTTAAAACAAAGAAGAGATAATCATTTAATGTTGTATGAAACCCATTTAATGCATCTTTATGTTTTAATATACAATTCAATCTTCATTTCTTCTTGTGTATTAGACTTGTTTTTTACATTATTAAATTAAAATATTGAGCATGCTTGTAAAATAACACAGGGATTTTAATTTTCTTTTATGGATTGGTCATTTAATTCTTTATCATGTCTTTGTTCTCTATGATGTTTAGATACAATTGTATGCATATTTATATACTCCCTTTAACTTATATTTCTTTTAAGACAGACATGCACAAATACGTGTCCACAGACCTACAAAGAATTACATGCATGTCTTTCCAACTCAACTAGGAACCAACAAATTATAGTGAAAAGAAAAAGGAAGAACCCAAAGTTACAATGACTATCGTAAAAAATAACATTTATGAGATAATAACAATTTTTTTAAAGATGATTATATATATATATATATATATATATATATATATATATAAATGAGAAGAAATGAAAGACAAGTAATGGTTCTTGTAGTTTAAAATAAAACTTTATACTAAGCAAGCTCATACGAGGGCATGTCTTTTGATCTTTTAGCTTTGTATAAATAGCTCTCTTTAGTATTCATATTACTTTCATATTAAATGAAAGGAGCACATGTATTCGTTTGTTAAAACGTTCAACTTAAACCTATATCCTATTGCTTATATTTGAATATTTGTCTTCAAAATTCTTTGTAAAACAGATTTAATGTATATAAGTCAAAGTTATTTGTCAAACAATACTTGTTATAATTCATTTTTATATACAATTTAAAGTATTTTATAATAAAATATGTTATTTGGATAAATAATTTAAAAGAAATTAAAATTTTAGAAATTTACAAAAATAATTTGATTACTTATAATGAGATAATTTCAAATTCTTAACTTAAGTTTCAAATTTTACCTAAAATTTAAAAGTTTGAAAAATTGTATACTCTTTTCCCTTTAACTATGTGTTTTTTTATATTACTTTTTCGGTCTGATCTCGATTAAAATACCGACAATCGAACTATTTCTTAAATGTTTGTTCAGTTTTGTCAACCAATACTGATATAATTAGTTTTTGATTGAAGTATGTAATAATTATATTTTGAAAATATCTTGAGATATTTTTTCTAATCGATGTTATTAGTGTCAGTGATAAATTTTATAGTCGATGATAATTGAAATACTATATTTAAATTAAAAATTAAAATTTAATAATTTCAAGTTAGGAGACAAAACAAATTTGAAATGAAAAAAAAAAAAATTAAAAATGAAAGTAATTTGAAATTCAACTTTTTTAGAAAAGAATAAATATTCAAATTGATAGTTGAAAATATATTATTCTTTATACTAATAAATTAAAAACAAAATTACATTATTCCAAATATCCTTCTTTTTATTCAGAAGGAGAAGCACTTAAATGGAATAATTTTAAAGACTCATTATGAGTCCCCAAAAAAATCTTGGCATTAAAATAAATTAAACTGTGACTCATTTAAATTTTAAGAAAAAAAAAGTTTTTGGATAATGTAATTGAAAGAAGTGTTTAGGTGAAACATGAAACGGTATTTTGAAAATACAGTGACGTTCGATAATTTGAGTTGGCGAAAAGTTGAGTTATGATTTTACGATATGATTATTAAGAGGTAACGAAGGACATGAAAGGCCTGATGGGATTGTTCCCAACTCTGTCATACTAATCCCACCCACTCAACACCTCCATTACATCACTTCCAATCACGCTTCGCCACGTGTCATGTTACGTACGCACGTTAAAGATCCTTCTTCAGTGTTGCATTGCATCACCATGAACATGTGGACCCCACTGTCTTCTACGCCCTCCAACATCGTTTCCGCTGTAAAAAGACAAAATCAAAATTCCTCGTTACGTCTTCCCTACTAACGCCAAACATTTTCCGTCAAAACTAACGCCGTCACCCCTCCCCCTCCGTATAAATACCGCACCCTCAACCTTCGCCATCTTCCAAATTTTCGGGCACCGATTCCAGATTCTCGCATCCCGTTTTCTCGCCGAAATAACCAACAACGCCACTCATTGCTAAGCACCGCTTCGTCGTTCTTCGCTGCTTCGGAGCTCCAAAAATGGAAAGCTAAATCGAAGGAAAAAAAAAGTGAATATCACATCACATCACATCATATCATACTCTATCGAATCCAATCGAATCGAATCCACCGTTCTTGTATATAAGGTAAGTTTTGATCTCTTTGGTGTGTGGTTAGGGAAATTAAAGCGTAGATAGCAGTAATTAATAGGTGTATGCATTGCATTAAAATGCGTTTCAGATCCCAAACGCAGCGCATTTAATTTGATTGATAGATTGTAGTAAGAGATTTTGATTTTGATTTTGATTAAAGTGAGAGAGAGAGAGAGCGTTGGAGATATGAAGAAGAAGAAGGTGTTGAGCGTTTGCTTGCTAAGTCGTTTTCGAACAGTAATGACTGACTCTATTTAATTAATTCTGCTTTTGCAGTAAAGCTAGAATTATAATATCCCAATCAATGCACTAACAATTTCAATTCCCTTTTCTCCTTCATTCTCTTTCCCTGTCCAGTTACCTCTCTTCGCACCCTCCGACAAACATTGATTCCTCATTCAAACCCATTCTGTTTTTTTTTCCGCAATCCCAAAAACACGTACACTCTCTCTCTCTCTAGGTCACTCAGTCAGCCGCTTTTGGTTTTCGGGTGTGCCTCGGAGAACGGGGATTGATGTGATTTGCACAAAAGATAAAGAGAGAATCGAGAGAATATATTATAGTATGTCATTTGTTTTTTTATTATATCTCACTGTGCAATAGTACCTGTTTTTGTATTTGTTTTCAATTTTTCTCTTTATTTGAGGCGTGAGAAAATGTGTTTATAATCAATGGGGTTCATTTGCTTCTTTTCTTTTTAAGGGGTGTCAGAATCTTCCTTCGGCTTGGAGGTTCTTCTTTTAAAATTGAGAATTTGTGTGCGGTAAAGCAAAGCAGATAGTAGTAGTGTAGTAGTACCCCTGGCCATTCCTTGCCCCATTTTGTTTCCTTTCTCTACTTTTTATTATTGATCCCATTTTCTTCTTTTGAGATTTTGAGATCGCTTTCGATCTTGCTCTGATCCCGAGCCTCCTTCTCAAGACCGCTTTTCCTTTTTCTCTTTTCCTCTCTTCTGTTTCCCAACGAAAACGAAAGATATCATTTCTTAGACCACCAAAATTTGCAAAATTTAAATACCCTTTTCTTTGTCTTCTGTTTCGCATTCTCGCCTGTGCTGTTGCTGCATTTCTTCATTCAATTGGGTGCTTCACTGGCTGGCGTTGCTCTGTCACTGTTTCATTCAATGAAAGTGATTGCCTCAAGCGCGTAACCAGTTATGTCCTTCATTACTCTTCCACGTCGTCCTCCATCCCAGTCCATCCAAACCCATTATCATTATTATTATTAAAAAATTGAGTGGCTCTTTAATATTTATCTAACTATTTTGGATTTGTTGTGCAGGTAAAAACCAAGGTATCATTAAAAAGAGTAAAGAAAGATGTTTACGTGCATAGCGTGTACGAAGACGGATGATAGGGATGAAGAAGGAGGAGTCCGTGAGAGTGGCACGCCGAGTACAAAAGAAGCTGTCAAAAGCCTGACCACACAGGTTCTTCATCTCTCTCACACACATTCTTTCTCTCTCTCTCTCTTGATTCACCCATAATCTTTGCTTTTCCATCTTGGTGAAAAACAAATAAAATCTTCACCCCGCTTAGGTGCACTCATATATGAGGGGGACCACCACTATTTTACCAACACTTGAATATGGTTTTTGATAAATTTCTATTTCTATTTTAGAATAAATAGTGCAGGTATGTAATTATTTCGGTCTTACATTTGTTGATTTTAACAAGTTACCGTCAAAGCTTAAAAGCCATAATTACGTAATTTCATGAATGCTTTTGATAAATGCTTCTTTTTAATTTAAAGTAAATGGTCTATGCAATTTTTTCAATAACACGTTATTATCGATCTATGGGGACGTTACTGATTTTAACAATATTGATATTATTACCTTTTAATAGTATATCGAAATTAAATATTTTATTTTACCAATATATTTATTGATATTATTCTTCTTATTAATAATTTCTTTATTTGTTAATTTAAAAACAAAAATATTATTTGACCAAGATTGAACCGAGTGGCAATAAGTTAAGACACGCATGGTTTTGGATGACGCAGTTTTGTTTTGTTCTGTTCTGATATGGACCCTTTTGATGTTGGCGGTATGCTCCCTATCGTGTACTATTTGGTCTATTTTATTCGTTTATTTAAGTGATTTTGGGCATGTGGTGTTGCCATTTTGCTAAGCTGTGGAGGTGCAACATGGGTTCATGATTAACCAATCAACCCATGATTATCCACTTATAATTGAACATGAAAGGAGCATCAAGGTGCTCCGCAGTTTAAAATCTATAATAACCATGCAAACATCAACGGATCAATATATATTTACACGATTCCGGTGATGTCTCGTTACTTTCTAGTACTCTATATATAACTTATTTTTTAATTTAGAAAATAATAAAGAATAATACGACGAGATTTTAGATGCGGAAGCTAACTTATTATATTCATATAATCTTGTTTAATAGTGAACATTATCAATTAATTTTTTTGCTTTTATCCAAAATATTAACTTGGTTTTCCTAGAAAAGCAAATGTCTCGGTCAATTATTCTAAATGTGTAATGAGAATACCAATAGTGGGAACATGTTTCATATTCAACATTTGAGTTGATGATGAGAAAAGATTCCTATCAGAGGAAGGGTCTGCCACATTCCTATCCCTAGTGTGGCCCATCCTTGAATTCTTGTCGATACAATGTTTTTCAAAAGTTTTCTATTATTACCAATGCAGAAAAAAAAGAGCAAAAATAGATAAGTGATATAGCCGAGTATTAATTGTTTTAATGGCAGAAAAGTATATCTAATATAGCGGCCCTTAGTATTTACTTTAAGAACAATAGACATCTCTTTCTTAATGTCTGCTTATGCAAGTGATATACCTTTATTTTGATGCTCTTTATTCTTTCTTGTAAGTCAATGTAAATGCAATTTAAGCTAAACACTCAACTCTCTGTTAAGACGATCCAATATTGTTCTAATTAACAGAATAGTGAACTTCTCTCAAAAGTTAAAATTTTGGTGATAAAAACCTGGTTAGAAATGATCTGAATTTTCTTCAATTAGGAAATGTTTTCCATTAGTGGTAACAGAGTTCGTGGTAGCATATATGTAAGGATTTTGTCATCCACTTGTATCCTCAACCCAAACACATTCTCCACAAGTCCAGCTGTAAAGGTTTTTCTTTGAAAATGACCAAAGACTGAAACCTTAGCCTCCATTCAGTTTCTTTCAAATTTACTTTTAACTTATACTTCAGAACTTGCACAAATGGTTTCCATCAGTCCTTCCTTGTGTGCCATTTGACGAACACATTTCTGCTATCGTCTGTCAATGTTCAATGTGTTTATCTTTAAATTATTTAGATCTTTAATTATGGCTTTTCTCCCTCTTTTGTTTCCTCCGGTCCAATTCCAATAAAAAATAATAGTTTTTTTAATCATGGGCAATTTTTATTTGCTTCTTCTAGCTAGTAGACAACTAGTTCTCTGTCTATACTTTTCTCTTTTCCATCTAGTGCATCATATTTTAGACAATAATAACATATTCATGATAAAAGGAAAGTATCAAAGCAATATGAGTAGGTGGATAAAGCAAGATGCCACTCAGGTGTTTATGAAGGCTTGACACATTGCTGAGGTGTAATAATAGAATTTTAAACTGTATCCACTCCCCACTTAGAATACTAATTGTGTCAGTCAGTGACCGAAATCCACTTAGACACATAATATATTATTTAATATTCGACAATCCCAATTTAAAATAGAATAGAACAGTAGATGTTATGTGAACAATGAAAGGAGAGTTACTTGGGGGGTCGTTGGACCAACATACGGTACTCCTTTAAGATAAAAGGAAGTGTGATATAATTATATATTTCTGGTTGTCGTGAAATGTTTTGTTGTATTATTTCCATTACAAAGCAATGATTTAAACATATAACCACGTTACAACTTCATTTATTTTATCAATCTTCTCTCCATATTATTATCTTATTATAATATAGTTGTTAATTATTGAGTTGTTTTGGTGGTTAAAGTATTATTTTCGTTCCGATTACTCGTGTCTCGCGTCTAAATAGCTTACTAATCAATTTTTTCAACTGAAGTTGTCTTATGTATAAATCGGTGAAAAAGATTGGTATTAAGATAAAATTGCAATATCTTTTCTTGCAATTTCACTCGTCCTGAATAATTTACCCTTGTAGTAGAAAAAGGCTCTTACATTTATTTTCTATTATTTAAAATTAAATAATTGAAGCCTCTAATGCATTGGTGTTAATACGGTTATATTCTTTATATGCAGATAAAGGATATGGCACTAAAGTTTTCAGGTGCTTACAAACAATGCAAACCCTGCACAGGGTCCAGTAGCTACAAGAAAGGACATAGACCATATCCAGACTTCGATACCATCTCAGAAGGGGTTCCATACCCTTATATTGGGGGTGCAAGCTCAAGTTCAACCCCCGCTTGGGACTTCACAACCTCTCACTACCCTGGTGGTAGATCAGACCCACGATTTGCTGGGGCATTTGGTGGTGACCGCACCCCTAGAGGACGTGACTCGGCGTCAGTTTGTGATGTAGTCTTAGAGGACGAGGATGAGCCTAAGGAGTGGATGGCAGTGGTGGAACCAGGGGTTAACATTACTTTTGTGTCTCTTCCTAATGGGGGAAATGATCTTAAAAGAATTCGCTTCAGGTATAGTAACGACTACGCCAATAATTAACAAGTGATTTCAGTTACAAGTTATTGCAAAATTGTTTAATTTTCTTGTGCTTGTCCCGAAAGTAATAATTAATGAACCAATTAAGCACTAAATAAATTTGTCCCAGACTGCGCTGGCCTAACAATAGACTATTTGCTTGGCACTGCACTTGTTGGATCAAAAGATTAGCTGAAATATGGAGTTTACATTCTGAAAAGAATGTGTACCTTAGGCCTTATTATAAATATTAAACAAAATGTATGGGATTTTTTAGTTGTTGAGAACTTAAATTATCCTGTAGGAGAAAAGACTGACAATACTTAGCATTTGAATTTGAAGCCGAGAGATGTTTAATAAATGGCAAGCGCAAAGATGGTGGGGTGAGAATTACGACAGAATCATGGAACTTTATAACGTACAGAGATTTAATCGACAGGCACTCAACACTCCTCCGAGGTCTGAGGACGAGGTAATAATCTACATTTCTTTTCTCGCACTCCCTAAACTTGTCGCTTGATAATATCTTTCCCATGAATTAAGTAAGAAGACAACTCTATTCAATGTTCAAAAACTATATCGTTTTCGAGACTAATCTGTATCATTTGTTTGAACAGCCAAGAGATTCTACCTACTCAAGATTGACATCTGCACAGGAAAGTCCCATGGCCTCAAACAAGGATTGGACCCCCAGGAGTCACTATAAACCTTCTGGGAGCAGAGGATATTACCCCTCTGAAGCGTTGGATCATGGTGAAGGTGGTGGGCCATCCATGGAACCAGCAAGGGATACCACTGCTTCTAGAGATGAGCCTTCTATTAGCAATGCCAGTGAAATGGAGGCAGAATGGGTAGAACAAGACGAGCCTGGAGTTTACATTACAATCCGGCAGTTAGCTGATGGGACAAGGGAGCTTCGACGTGTCAGATTCAGGTACTATATAGTACAATGCATCTCCAGAAACATGTTCCCCTTCTTTTCCTTCACAGGGAAATAATCCTAGGAGCATGTATTACTGTGAAATAATATTCACACAAATGAGAGCCATGAAAAGAAGAACAAATCGTAGCTAAATGTCAAAATAGTGATGATCAAGATATTTTTAAGTAAAACAATCCTTAGCATCTATGCATCATAATATAATCCTTTAAAAGTTATTATGTATACTTGGTTTTGAATTTAACAGTTATTGAACTGATGTTTGCAGCCGGGAAAGATTTGGTGAGGTGAATGCAAAAACATGGTGGGAAGAAAACAGAGAGAGAATACAAGCTCAATACCTTTGAAGTGTATTCCTAAGAAAAATGGTGGAATCCCAATTTTGTCTCCCAAGAGATTGTAACGGTATGACTCCAGATTAAGGAGTGGAGTCAGTGCGATGGTTATGGTCTCTGGTGTTAAATTCACATCACAGTGTGACAGAAGAAGATAGTGCAAATCAAATCAGGGATTTAGTTTTGTGGTGATGGTGACTCCATTTTTGCCAAGGATCAGTCGCCATTGGATTCGGAGGTCTAATCTTTATTACATATCCTCCTAATTTTCCTGCCTTGCTTTCTTTTCATCTTAAGGATTACTTTTTTTCTCATCACAGTTTCTGTTATTACATTAATTTATCACCATTTGTTTATTTTTTATCTCTGTGTTCTACCTGCTTACCAAATGGTTGCCTTTTATAACGTGAGATTAAAGAAATTAATGCATGATTTTAGGCTCCATGAACTCGGAACTCATATCCTTTATTTAACCAAATTAGATATTCTAGTATTTGGTTTTGTTTAAACAAATTTCTCTATAAATCTTTGTAGAGAAATGAAATTGAGCTTTTCAATTAAATTTAGTTAACTTTAAGTTTGCTTTTTGAATAGTTTTTTTAAAGAAAATCATGATAAATTATTTTTAATTATTTTGTAAATGCTATAAAAATAGAAGATTATAAAGATAATATCTTTAAGAAAATATTAATAATTTGAAAAATAATTATTTTCAAAACTCAAATTATAATAAAATTTAAGACCACATGAAGTAGAAAATAAATCTAACATGACTCGTAATAATAAAAACTATAAAATAAAACTAAATACTCAATTTAGTTCATTAAAGATTTATCTTACATTTAAGTCATTCCATTATAACATGACATTTAAATGTCACAGTGACACCTTTATCTCTCAATTATCACTCTGAAGTTTGATGCATTATGGAATAAAACTTAAATGCATGAAACAAGTTCATAACTAATCCACTATCTTTCATCTAAATTCTTCTATAAACAACTTTTTTTCTCGATGCTCAATAATAACACTTACACTAACACTATCATCCCCTCCTCCAATAAACGTAGAGAATGGGAGATGAAGAAAAGAATGCTTGCAAGCTTTCATTATTGAAAAATAGTACCCAAAATAATCTTGAAGAAGCATATCTCAAAAGGAAGACAATGTATTTCTAATTGGAAATCATAACAAATCACAAAAGCAAGCAACCACAAAAAAATGAAAATGACGGATAAGTTTTTCCCTAAATATAGACACTCACATTGTAAAATAGAGAAAAATAAATAAAAAAATCAACTAAGGAATTTTTACTTGGATTTTAGTTTCTATATTTCATTTTTATAAAATTATCGTTTTTTAAAACTTTTTATGTTTTCGAACTATTATATGTTTTAAAATATCTGTACAAATCTTTGGAAAAATGATTACTAAAAAAGTGAATAAAATATAAAAAAATGCAAATAAATGATATAACAATGAGAAATGCAACTTACCCCATGGCTAGTGGATGGTGGTCGTTTATGAATTTTTGTTGGCACACATAACCTATAATTCTGTTATTGGGTCTAACTGCATTGTGTATCATCTTTGACACATCGCTATTGTCTTTAACACCTCTTTAGTATACGACATTCTCATACCCAGTGTTCTTCTGTCATTTCTTTATATCCTACATTATTTTAGGTTATCAAATTTAAATTTGATTCCTTTATAAGTTGTAATATGATTATAGAAATACATAAAATAAGTTTCAAATCCATATTTTAACATAGGGATCTATGTTGAGTAAAGGAAGGATTTTGGTGAAATTCATATTGATGGTTGCTAAAGAAGCTCCACACTCAATATTTCAAGTTCTACAGATAATCGTACGTTTAGGAGTCCAGTGGGTCTTTAAGGTTCCTCCTGCACCTCCACAAATAGGAAAGTTTTCATTATTTTTAACTTTTGGATTGCAACTGAAAGTCATTTGACTTCCATCCTAAATTCATTTGGATTATGCAATCCATAAACTAGAATGCAAAAACATGAGTTATAAAATACTAGCTGCCGGTTTACTTCTACTAAAACTAATTGATTACCATAAATTTGAATGTATTAAATCAGCCCAAACCACATTTATGGCGTGAATCGTGATCTTCTAAGAGTGGATTTTTCAAAATCCAATTTAGATCCAATCCAAATCTTTGGATTTAAAATCCATATCCACTTTAACTAGATCAAATATATTTGAATTTTTTTTAAATCCATTTAAAGTGGATTAAATCTACATTAAATTCACTTATTTAATTATATTAAATCCACTTTCAACTAGATTAAATCCATTTTGATATAGATACAAACTAACTTGGCTTGAACTAGGCCTAAGCCAACTCAACCTCGACGCAGACACACCCGGCTCTACATCGGCCCAGACCCGGACAACTCGACATCAGCTCGGGCCCGGACAACTCAACGTCGACCAGGGCCCAGACGACTCGACATCGGCACGGGCCAAACAACTCGACATCGGCCCCGACCCGAACAACTCGACATCGACTCGGAACCGAACGACTCGACATCAGCCCGGGCCCGAACAACTCGACATCGACTCGGAACCGAACGACTCGACATCAGCCCGGGCCCGAACAACTCGACATCGACTCAGAACCGAACGACTCGACATCAGCCCAGACCCGAATGACTCTACATCGGCCCGGATCTAGACGAATTGACATCGGCCCGGGCCCGAACGAATTGACATCGAACCAGGACCAAACGACTCAACATCAGCCCAGGCCCGCTCAACTTGACATCGACCCGGGCCCGCTCGACTCGACATCGATTTGAGTCTGCTCGACTCAACATTGGTCCAGGCCCACTCGGCTCGATATCGGTTCGGGGCCGCTCGACATCGGCCCGAACCCGCTTGGCTCGATATCAGTGCAGGCCCGCTCATCTTGACATCGATTCGGGCCTGCTCGGCTCGACATCGATCTGGGCCCCGCTCGGCTCGACAACAGCCCAGGCACGCTCGGGCCCACTTGACTCGACATTGACCCGGACACACTCGAGCCAACATCAACCTAGACCTGGACCTGCTCAAGTCAACATTGGGTTGGGCCCGCTCAGCTCGACATTAGCCCTGGCCCAATCGCTGGATATCGACACGGGCCCGCTCGACTCAATATCAGACCTGAAAGACTCAACTCGACATTGGCTTGAACCGACTCGACTAGACAATGGCATGGGCCAGCTCGGCTCAATATCAATCCCCGTCGACTCGGGTTGATTCAATATCGGCCACTCAGCTCGAAGTGGACTTGGGTCGACTTTGCTCAACCTGGGCCCGAATTGTCTTGGCTCAACCTGGATCAGGCCAAGTCAAAATCCAACCCAAAATGCAATTTGGATAATCCAAAAATGTATCCAAATTATATCTAATCCATGTCCAATTAAATAGATTGGATTTGGATTTGAGATAAATCCAGAGTTTTTGTCCACCCTTATTCATGAGTTATATCCTAAGAGTAAGCTAGTCTCATGTAAAAATAATGTCTAAAGTTGAAGATATTGCCTCCTATTTCTCTAAATGAATACATACCATAATATCAAGTAGAAAATAATTAAAATGTGTAAACGATATAAAATGTGAATGGATTTATTTGTGTGAGATTTAGTTGGGAGTTGAAGGGTGAATCTAGTATTAATGAAGAAACTTTTACTCAAAATACTAACACATCCGCAAAGAAAAGTATATGAAAAAGCCGTAATAGTAACAAAAAAGCATCACCAAACTCAAGAGGGCAGGTGCAAACCCATAATTGAAAATATGGATCTATGAATCAAAGATTGTCGAAAGTGATCTCAGCCTGCAACTTTTCTTGTCAAACTTCTCTCAGTTGGATTTTGTTGTCCGGACCTGAGTGATTCAGATATCCAATTGGCTGTCTTCATTGGAGGCGGTGGACGGCTTTGTCCCATGGACTGTCTTCGCGTACCAATGGACATATTTGCCAACTTCTCAGCGCTTTCTGAAACCCCGCGTACACTCCTCCCCTTGTTCATACCAGCTGCCAAACACATGATTATATTAATGAGAATCAGCTTTAAGTAATGTCCTTATATGAAATTGGTTATTTATTAGAGGACTAAAACCCTTACTCGGGCTATCTTTTCCTGTAAATCGATATTTTGATTGTGGAGTAGTAGTCTTCAATGGCTTCTTGTTCTTAATTCCATCCTTCAGAAGAAACAAAAAAATATTAGCAGAACAAAAATTGACAGCAAATAATTTATGGGCGAACCACAGTCCAACATAGTAACACCAAAAAGGGGCAACTCTATAAGGCCAAAAGGAGTCAGATTTGTGAGATTTTTAACTATCTCAATGCCTGGCACCACATATTCAAAGAGTAAAAAGAGGGCGTGGGTTGGCACCAGATTTTCAACGTGTAAAAGGCATGGGTGGGAACCAGAGACTCAATGAGTAAAAAGAAGACAGCATGGGTAGGCAGGGCATGATTTAGTCAGCATAACGGGAAAGGACAAAAGTAGAAAGACAGAACTCACCTTGGTTGCCAAATCCAGCTTCCGCTGCACACCTGTAATGTTCAGAAATAAATGAGTACCAAAAAGAGGGGGCCTATTTTCTCCACTTTTCAAGAACATAAAAAATCTCAGCTGCATTTATAATTTCATCGCTTTGAGACTGGAAAGAAGAAATAAATAGGAAACTATATATTCAAAAGAGTATGACTTGTGTTTGAATAGAAGATCAAATGCGTGGAATGTAAGTTTAGTTGGTGGTACATTCGATTTAAACTTGTGAGAACTGGAGATCATACCATACCAAACATAAACGATGTAATATCTGATGGAGATTTCCCAGCTTAAACACCAACAGATATTTCTAACTATAATGAATAATAATACAACTCAAATCTACAAATACAAGAATAAAAAAGATGCAGCATGTATTAAACCTAAATATGACTGAAACCAATTATATCACCTGAAGTTACAGAAGCATGTAATTTTTGGGAAGAAAAATTGTTTGTGATTTTTGTATTAGGCAAAGCACTAGAGTATCTCTTGAGCCCCTGCCGGTCCAATGAACCCCTGGTCCCAGCTGAAACAAAATAGACAACAAGGAGTTTGGTATCCCTTCCAATTGAAGCATAAGTCATTCCTTATAAAACAATCTAAATTAAACTACAAACCAGATGGAGGAGTTCTGGTCACGGCTCTTGTGCGAAGGGACGGAGGGATGTAAAAGCAACTCTAAACAAATCAAAAAGCAAAAATATTGAAGTTAACATATAGTCATGTGATTAAAAGATAGAAGACATTTTTTACAAAACTTATCTAAAGTAAGGATTGGTTAAAAAACAACCTGAAAGAAAGGATGTTGAAGAGCCTCTGATGCTGTTGGTCTCTTGCAGGGATCCCATGAACAAAGTGACTACAGAAATATAATTCAAACAGAACATGAATACATAGCACTCAATAAGTTTTAAAAAAAGGGGCCAAGACCGAACTACTGAGTGATAAAAGTAAAACTACTCACTGTAACAAGGCTAATTGCACTATCACTTCTGGATGGGATAAGAGCAGAGAGATGTACACTAGCATGCTGCAGAATTTATTTAGGGAAGAAAATATCCATCTTAATATACATAATATCAAAAGACAACAGGTTAAGGGGAAAAAAGACTAAATAAAAGACTTTAAAATTATCCAAGCAGACAAAATAGCACATTTTTAATTGCTTCACATGTCACAGTCACACATTGCATAATAATTAGTATCTAGCACTCTCAAAGTAAAACAGAAAAAGTACAAAAAGAACCTGCGGAAACTGATAGTTGATATCCCTGGCAAGCTTGAGTCCATCAGCCCAAGATTCAGTTGTTGGACTACCTATTACACTGCATATTTTGTAGATCTCATCTGCTTCACTGCATGTACAGAAATAATGGAACATGTTAATTCAAAGCTCAGTCACTAAACTTGATGATGTCTAGAAGTATGCCACTAATATGGAATTATAGATGTTAAGCCATAAACTATTAACAATTTGAAACCAAATAATTTGCCAAAAAGTATTCAGTCATGTACTTGGATTGGACATCGTAACTTGTTCAGAGTCGAACCAAGTATCACAGATTTGTGAATTCCCTAATAAATATTTATTAGCTTTATCTAACTAAAAATATCATTATGGGAAGCTGCATAACTGGAGAGAAAAGTTAATACCTGGTACCAGGGAATAGAGGACGTAGAGTGAACAACTCAGCCATAATAGCACCCATTGCCCACATATCTACAAGATGAAAGAAAATCCATAAATGTATGGTACTTGACACTTGAGTAATGTATTGTCTAGACTCTAGACCATAATATTTTTGTAAAACATAAGTCACCATAAATGACAATTATTCAATATCAGATACTTACCAACTTTAGGTCCATATAAATGGGATTGAAGTAGGACTTCAGGAGCACGATACCTAATCAGAGGTTATAATACATATTAAATTAAATGCATATGAAACAGTGCATCATACATTAACAATAACAATAAAGTATTGAGTAGAAAAAACATACCATCGTGTGGAGACATACTCTGTATAGGGTGGTTGTGAACTGATCTCTCGGGCTAGGCCAAAATCAGCAATCTTTATGACATCCTTAGTGACCAGCAAGTTCTCTGCAAAAAGAAGTGTACCTCGAGTCAAAACAGCAGAATTTTGTAGCAGAGTAATAGAAATATGTAAATCTTGTCATGATATTCAATTCAATTATCCAGCAAGCAACATTTAAAAAATATTTTTAAAATAGACAAAAAGGAAAAATTGGCAATAAGAGAATAAAATTCTAACATTATATCCATTCCAAGCTGTATAATATAAACGGAACCCTATTACTCCATCATACCACATACTAACACAATGGTATAATATGATAATCATGTACCTGGTTTAAGATCACGATGAAAGTATCCACGCTGGTGCATATAAGCTAAACCTTGGAAAACTTGAAAACACCAATTTCTAACATCATTTTCAGAAAACAGCTTTTCCCTGTTTTTCATAAGTTGGTACAGGTTGAATTCCTACATTACCCAATATTGACTTAAAACAATTAGTATTAGGCTTTACATCAGCCGCCAGTATGCCACAAAATCCAGTCACTCACCATGTACTCAAAAACAAGGCACAAAGTGTCACATTCTCGAATAACTTCCTTCAGCTTCACAATATTTGAATGATTCATTTTCCGCAATGACTGCCATAGGAGAAATTAGAGAATAAATATAGGGAGAATAAAAGCAAGGAAAGATCAAAGGGATGTGATACCTTGACTTCTCTCAAGTTTACACACTCCTCCCAAGAGTAATATTTCTTCTTCATTTTCTTTATTGCAACCTGGAATTTTATGACAAATTAGATGAAACAAACACAATGCAAATTCATATATCATTCTACTCAAAACATACTTACAACTTCACCACTTTGCTTATTAATGGCTCTCCAAACACTCCCAAATGTTCCATCACCAACTTCCTTAATTAACTTGTACCTGTGTTTAGGGAAGGAGAAAAAAATTGAATATATTAAAAAGTAAAAAAGAGGGAATAACAACTTCTGGCTTGAGAAACAAATACTCACCTCTCCATTTTCCCACAGAACCCAAAGCAGCTCTTATTCAAAAAGAAATGACAAACAAACTAAAGATAGATGGCATTTATCTCTAGCAAACAATGTCAATAAAAGGGTAGAAAATGTTGACAGATATTAGATGATCCGGCAAATTTCACTGTCAATTCGCTGTCATGTCAATGAAATAAAAAACATAACTTTTTTATGCAAGGGCAGCATAGCCTTATTGATTAATAGACCCACGGCTTCGTAGTGGTAGCAGGATGCATCTGGTAGAATCAAACAAGTCCTGGAGAACATACTATCAACTCCCAGTCCAACCAAAAAAGATTGATCAAAGCAACATTAATCTTCAGCTAAACTCATCATGACCCAAGACTTGAGGACTTCAATAGTAGTCACTTCATCTAATCTAGATAGTTTTAGAATTGTCCGGTAAATAGTATTTTGTCACCACCAATGTCCATTAGAAACAACAACGCAGTGATGGTAAATAAGTACTGACTACACTTCTTCAACGCAGTTGCTTGTCTAATACTTGAGAAGCAGGCAGCATCCAAAATTCACACATTAATCTATATACTTCAGCCCTGTGAAACAAAGAAAAGGTTCAGTTAAACTTTAGTAGGTGAAAACAGGTGAAGGTGGAGGAGATAAACAACTGCTCCCTGAGAATCTCTTACCCCAGAAGTGGATTTTTCAGATGTTTCAACAGGATGTCGGGTCAGGAATGCACTGCCAAAGGAACACTTATTAAGAAACAACATTTTTTACAGGTTTCAGCAAAAGACAAATAAGTTCTTACTTGTATGTGTTCCCTAAAGATGCAGCACTGGTCTCAGAAGAAACAAGCATTAAGTACACTGTGCTGATCATCAACGTAGAACAAAAAACTAGGTGCAATTGACAAAAGAAACATGAATAAAATCTCCACGGACGAAGAATTGGTGGTCAAACACTTCTTGGAATAAAAGCAACCAATACTGGAAGCAACTTGGCAAGAAGCAAATTCTTTCCATGTCTCAAAAAATGTATCCGGAACCTCAAGATTCAAATCAAGATCACCCTGCAATCAGAAAACATGAGAAAACATCTGATTAGATTAATAATCTACAACATATTATGAAAAATGGCCAACAAAGATAGAAATCTCAACAAAAACAGAAGAAATGACAGGAAATGTGATAGACTTCAACGCTATAAGTAAATCAAAATTAAAGAGTGTGTACCATCAATGCCCAATTAAAATACACTTCATTTTTACTTTCTAATTCTAATTTGTGGCTAAAAGTTAAAATTTGAAATCCTACAGAAATTTCAATTTTTCCAGTGGTAGAAAAAATACCAGACAGTTAAACCAGCATATCAACTAAAAACTAAAACTCTGTTCAAAAATACAATCAAACAAGTTACAGTGGAGGGAACAAACATAATAACTAATTTGCAAGTCCCAAATTCAATTATGATTACAGGTAGAATGTAAAATATATAATTATTTCAAAAACCATTTCCAAACATCCGTATTAATCCAAACAGTTACACTCCAGACATCATCACACGTCAATTTACCTACAAAAAAAACATATCGTCCAGGAAATTCAAGAAGGTATCAAAATTTAAAAAACTTCACCTAAGACACAGAACTAAGCTTTCAATGCGCCTCAAAGACAAACCCACTCCGATCTTTAACCCAAAAAATTAAGCATCACAAGGATGAGGGATCCAATCATAAGAAGCCCTAAACATATCATAAAGACCAATCACATTATTGGCAAATCCTACCAACGCACGCAGAACGCAAAAAAAAAAAAAAAAAAAAAAAAAAAAACAATCAATACCATTCGAATCAAGCCCAAAGCAATAATCCAGAGAATTCAGGACCCGCCAATTCATCTAGCAAACAATGCGCCCATTAAATTCCCTAGATAATATCGAAGTTGAAAAGCATTAAAACCAACAAGAATGAAGTTTCAAAAGAGAATCCAATCTCGAATCGGAACCCTAATTAAGCCATAAAAATACATCAAGAAAACCACACTGGGCCTCCTCTACAAAATCCCACAAGAATGTTGAATCAATCCCACAGCATGAAACGAGAACCAATCTCAAACAATAGAGGGGGCTTTTATATTGATTTTTTGCTCTGGTGAATTTTGAACAGAAAATTGCAATGATAAGAACGAATGGGATGAATGCAATTAAGGTAAAATGGGATCTGAAAAGCATGGAAGAATCGAAAAGGAAGAACCTTAAGAGGTCGAAGGAAGAGGACCGTCACGAAGGACGGGAAGAGGTGGAATCCAGAGTTTCCCTCTCTCTCTCTCTCTCTCTCTCTTTCTCTCTCTCTCTCTCTTTCTCTCTCTCTCTCTGCCACCAAACCCAACGCAATGATGCAAATAAAGTCAATGTTTCCCAAAATTCAATATATTTCTGTGGAGTAAAGTACACTCCAATTTTACCTCATCTTAAAATATAACTTTGTAATTAATATTTCAAATATTTCTTATCTTTAGTTCAAATAATCTTTGGTCCAATTCATGATTAACAAAATCTTAAAACACTGCAGGTACAAGCACAACAAAATAATTATATTTTTCTTTGAGAAACATGAAAGAAAAGAATATATATATACATATATTTCATATAATAATTGAAAAATTGCTAAAGAACTTTTAGTATAATAATATTATATAAAAAAAATTATAAAATACTAACACGCAAAGTTTTCACTAGTTTTATCTTCATGAGTTGATGTTCAAGAACTAATTCTTCATAGGTGAAAAACACTAAATAAAATTAAGAGGAAAATAGAAAAATAAGATGGAGAGACAATTTCTAAGAATGAAAAATAAGCAAATGATCATAGTGTCTTTTAGAACACATTTAGGTTTATATATACTTTTAAACATCATCCGTCTAAGTGTGAGTTCTAATTAGGATCATAAGTCCAACTAAAACAAGAAAAATTGAATTTGTATGGGTTCGTAAACAAAAATCAACAAATATATCTCAACTTAAAAAAAATAATAGAAAATAGTCGAAGACTCCAAATTTAAAGCATCATATGTCCATTTTAAAGTTCTGAAAATGTGGAATCCAATGTAACTTAAATCAGCAAAAAAAAATGTTGTTTACAAAAAAAGTTATGATTAAAACAATAAGCAAAGAAAGGTTAAATGAGCTGAAAAATACAAAATTAAATATGTAATTTATCAGTAGTAAAAAGGAAATGAGTAACAACTAAAAATAAAACATATGAAAAGTATTTTCAAGGTATAATAAAGTTATAAATGTGTGTTCAAAATATTTTTCGTATGACATATTCAAAGTTTGGTTGAGTGTAATTGTGACACAAACTCACATTACAATAACTTATATCATAGTAAGTTGGGTTTAACAATAGGTTTTGCACCAAGATAGTGGAATCTTTAAGGCAATTCATGCATTAAAATTGATTACCTTATATTACATTTATATTGTGGTTTGTAATAATTATTTATAGTGAATGGGAGGTAAGATATGTGATTTTTTTTTGTGTAGAAAACATTTGTTTATTGAAAATCTATTGTTTTAAAGAAAATCTTTTTTCTTGCATGTTACATATGTAATATTTTTGTGTGTGTTGGTGGAGGTGTTAGTGGGAGATCTTCACCCACCATTAAATCTCTCACTTCTTCTATTTATGCCTCAACTTGAAGTCTACATGTATTATCCCTTAAATGAGTCTTGGTTCATTCAAGAGGACTTTGAATCAACCTTATATAACACAAGAGTCTCTTACGCATGAGTATTCACATCTTTTATAGTTTTACAATGTAGTTGATCAAATGCCTTGGCTTCATGTAGAAAAAGAAGAGTGAATAAACTTTAATTTAATTATTATTTTTTGTTATGCCATTATTTATTTATCATTTTGACCATATATGTTCACACAAGTTTACACTAGTAAATATTCCTTATAATATAATCACATGGATCATTAAGAACAATTTTAATAAACCAAGTCCAACATGGAACGAGGTACAACTTGAACTCCAAAATAAATGATTTGGAGCCAAAATAAATGATTTGGAGAGTTTAAGGTAATTTAAATTGTAGTTCAATTTAAAAGGGTTTTTCTTGTTATGCTATATTTGTGTTTCTAAACATTTTCATGTTAAAAGAGTATAGGTGAGAAACACAACATGAGCAAGTCATTGTCTATTTGATAAAAAGGTTACACATTTAAAAAAAAAATGCAATGAACAAGGTTATGACTCCTCGTGATAAGGGAATCTAGATTCCAAAAAATGTTCAAACAACCTTGGACCAATATTGGGCTTCTACAAAATTCTAAAATAAGAGCTCCATTTGTAAGACAAATTGAGTTATTGATAAGGAAGCCTTAACCTATTGTGGCGGCTTCATATCTACTACAACTCACTTTGAGAAAAAGACTATCTTATAACATTTATGAATAACCGATTAAAATGTAATATATTTTATTTAAAGTATAAATTTTACCTTATGGATAGATTTATGTAAACCAAGGAGCTTGAATGAAAACCAGCCACTTCAGAAGTGGTGGAAAAAACAAATAAATTAGAGGCTAAAGAATGAGTTAATGGAAAAGATTCACGACCTTGTTGTATTTTAACCTTTTGACCTTGTTGTATTTTAACCTTTTACTTTGCAATTATAATTTAATGTTATATGTTTAGTTTGAAAAAAAAATCATATTATGACATCATTTTGAGAAGATGTATAAAAAACATCAAGAAAAGGTTCATACCATGCCACATTCAAAGACACGTATTCAATGAGAGTTCCTTTGTTGTCTCCATTTAGAATAATAATATATATTTTAACGTTCTTGGATGTGAAAATGTAAAGGGGATATGTATGTTCATTGAGCAAAAGGTTCAACAATCGTTCCCTGTATTAATATACTTCAGTCTTATAACTTATAGTTCACTACAAGTAAATACATATTTAGCGTCAACTTTTAACTTAAGCTAACAAGTAAAAGTCATTGATAATTAGCTATTAGCATCGAATTTGTGTCGTACGTGCAATTCACTTTAAAACCATAAACATTAATTCATGAGTGTCAACTTTTGAAAGTTGACTTTAAGTAACATCAAATTTATAAACTAATTTTTAAATTTATTTTTAATTAAAGTAGTTTAATTTCAAATAAGTCGATGTTATGTGTTTTTATCTTAAAATTTATTTAATTTAGTGTTGACTAAGCTTATGTTAAATAATTTTTTTAATATTAATTTAATTTGTCAATTTGACTGACACTAATAATGGTATTAAAAAAAATTCTTATACCAACTTCAACAAAATAAAATATAAACAAAAAAATAGAAAAATATTTGTAGTGGATGAAAGAGATGTGTGCTGATGAAGCAGATGGGTGTGAATGATGGAGATGAATATGGATGAGTGGAGATAAAAGAGATGAGTGTGGATGAAAAAGATGAGTGTAGATGAAGAAGATGAGTGCGGATGGAGGAGATAAGTATGAGTAAAGGAGACGAGTGTGAGAAGAAGATTTTTATAGAAAGTGAAAAAGGAAAATTGTGAGTGAGGAGATTTGTCATTAAGCCTTTGTTTGGATGAGGGTGGGAGTGAAAGGGAAAGAAGAAAAAGAGAGTGGAATCACTACAATACAATCACTAAATAGAAACTAATTTTAGATATAAAAATAATTAGTTGTTATATTGACTGAATTAGATAATATTTTAGAAACTAAAAAATTATTGATATCTAAATTAGTTTCTATTATTACTAAATAGTATCTAAGTTATGTTGTTTTGATGAGTGAAAAATGAGTAAATTTGAGTTGAAAGATTATAGACCATACAACTTATGTGAAATGTAAAAAATAAAATTAATTGTGTTATTTATTAATTGACCAAAATACCATTATCATGAAATTGTGAAAGATTTGAATTAAAATAAAGATAAATGTTTAGATATCTATATTTATACATATATATTTCTATAATTGGGTTTAAAATAAAAAATAATATTAATAATTAAAAGTATAAATATTTATATAATTATTATTGTTTGAAATTTGTAATTAAAAAAACAACTGTAACGCTTAAATATTTTTAACCAATATTTTTTAGTAAAGACAATAATATTCCTAATCATAATGCATACTGGTGAAAAAATGGTAACATACATGCATCAAGTTGTAAAATGTAAAGGAATAAGTGTCATCAAAATGATTTAAAACACAAGTAAAATGATATTAAAACATAAAAATAGGTAATATTTTAATTATTATAAGTAAATAAGAAAAGATACATTAAAAATAAATATATTAAAACAGTATGTATTATTTTTTGTCTGAATTTTAAATATTTATTATAATACAAAGATGATAATTTAATTTGAATATTTACATATAAAGTTCATATGTTGTTTTTAAACAGTTTTACATACAAAATACAATTAATGAGTTTAGGTAGGAGAGAAAAAATAATGTTGAAAGAAATATGATATATATTTATTGCATTTTTAATATAATATACCTTTTTATCGTAAATTTGACCAAATAAATAAAATAATTATAAAAAAAGTTTAAAAGACCTACAACAAAGAGTAACATAAAAATCTTGAAGTCCAAAATGGCTAAAAGTATACACTTTAACATTATCCTTTTTTAAAAAAAATATTATTTGAATCATAACTAAAATGACCTGTAATTAAAATTATTTTATGATTTCTATTCACATGAATTCATAACATAAAAATTAACATCCAATTTAATAAAAACTAATTTAAATAAATATAAATATTAAAATAAATAAAATTAACATCAACACTTTATTTTTAATATTTATTTTAATTAATATTGGTTAAGCTTATGTTAACATAAATATTTGTATTTATTCAAAAAAAATAAAAAAGAATTAAGGTGTCTTGTAATTGTTTAACTTGAGTCTATTTATGTTTAGTATTAAATAAATTCTATTAGTTTTTTTTGTCAATATTTAAAAACTTATTTGATATTTTTTTTGCAATGGTTGTTCAACAAATAAAGAAAATCAGAGGACCATTGAAAAAATTAAATATTGACTAATGACAAAGGATATAAGTAAGAGGTCACTTGAAGAAAAAAAAATATAACAAATTTAACAGAAGTAGGAAATGATATTTTTACATTCTATTTCACTTTATACCTACAATAAAATATTAATATTTATATAAATAAATTTTTCCTTTAACAAAATATTAATATTTATATAAATAAAAAAAATTTAAAAAAATCTTAATAAAATTATAAGCAAAATTTTAAAATAATTTTTAAAATTAAAAAAAATTATAAATAATTAAAATATTAATATTTATTCTGATAGAATTTTTTCTTTTTATTAAATGCACCAACAAATGGAATGGAAGCAAATTTTTATATAAAGTATTTTTTGTGAGCCCTATTCTGGTGACGTATGCATGACACTAACGATGACAGATGAAAGGCTCATTGATTTTAATGCCTCTTATGTCATTATTACTTAGGATGTTTAACACTTTTTTTATAATTATTTTACTTTCCTTTTTGCATTGTGCCAAATTTGTTGACTCTTGTTCTAAATTTAAAACATTACTAAATAGTAATGAAATTTAAAGAATAAAAATAATTAATTATTGATTAAATTAATATTATTTTGGAATTAAAAAATTCTTAGTATATAAAATGGTTTATATTACAAATATAAATTTATAAAATAGTTTCTAAAATATTTTAGTTACTAATATTTTAGATTTTTTAAATTAGTCTTAAAAAAATTAATAAAATTTAATTTAAAATATATAATAATAAATACCTAAAATCCTGGTAACTAATGGTTAGATACAAATTTAAAAATTATTTTATAAATTTTTATTAATAATAGAAACTACTTTAGATATTAATATTTTTTAGTTAAATAGTAATTATTTTAGTCTCTAAAATTAGTTTTTATTTAAAAAATTTCTTCTAATGTTATATCACTGTTGTATCACTATTGTTTTCACTATAAATTATGTCTTTTTTTACTATTATTTATTTATATTTATTAATCAAGTCAAAATAGAAATGTATATATAAAAAAATAGAATTCATAAATTAATAGTGCAGACTACCACAAAGGCACTCTATAACATAAACTTAGATGATACAGTAGAATTGATGTTTGAAAACAATAAAATTTGAAAGTAATTAACCAAGTGATATTGTTGTAGGGAAATGCATAGTGATGGAAAGTTGTGTTGTTCATGATTGAAAGAGAAGTTTTGCAGGGTCAATGTTCATATGGGTGATTTGGATCTCCTGAGGAAGAAGATGATACTTGACACCATGGATCTCAAAGATCCTCTTCAGTTCAAACAAGAGCTCAGTCATTCTAACATTTCTCTCACTGTAGTTCTGATGGTTGATAGTATGTTGCACACACAAGGCAAATTTTAGCTTGTCCATATTCTCAATTCCTTTTGCTATCACACTGTGTTTTGGATTCCAATAATTGGGCTTGCTCTCAATGTACCTACACTCATAATCATTCATGTCAAATATTAACAAAATCAAAAGCTGCTTAGATTTGAGGAATAAATTAATTTGCAACTTTATAGTGAAGTTTGTGAAAAACAAATTTTGTTACCAAATTAAATAATTTTATAGGTTAATTACTAAATTAAGTAAAATTATAAAAAATTGACAAAATTAGTAAGTCGTGACATTTGACACAATTTTAGTGTAATCAGATCAACTAATACTAAAATCGTACTACTTATGTTGAAATCTAATTAAAAAAAAATATGTTATATTATAACAATTTCAGCTAAAATAGATTAAAGTCGACTTACCTATTTTAATATTTTTTTAAAATTTTATCTATTTCAATAATTAACTTATGAAGTTATCCTATTTTAATTAAATATCATTAAAAAGAGGTGGTTAAAGAACTTAAATATGTACTAATTAAATCAGATTTCGTATAAAGTTATGTAAAAGTAACACAAGTTGAGTTAACTGAAGTCGTGTTATTACTTCCGTTCAAATATCCTAAAGTCGTGTTACTTTAACACAACTTACTTATTTCAATAAATTTTCAAAATTTTATTTATTTTTGATAATTAACCTATGAAATTACTATACTTTATTAAAAAAATCATTAAAAAAAAGATAGTTATAGAACTTACATTTGTATTGATTTCTTGAGGGCAATGATGGTCTCCATGGAAGTTGAAACATCGACAGTGAAATCAACTGCATCCCCCATCTCTGGACTCCTGTAGAAGTTGCTTATGGGCTTAGAGAGCAAAACTTGGTTAGGGTAGTATATTTTCTCATTGTCATATCGAAGAAACACTGTTGTCAAGATATTCATCTCTTCCACGATCATCTGCATGTGAGTGCATGCATGCATGCATATGTAATTAGGACAAAATGATTAAGCTGAGATGAAAATGGTGAAATGAAGAGTGTGAAATTACATGAACTCCATCAATGACGCATCGATCTCCAATATCAAAAGGGTGCATGACAAAGACAAAGATGATGGCTTCCAACACAGTCTTGCAGGTACCTTGGAAGGCAACACCAATGAGAACTGTTTGTGTGATGCAGAATAATATTATCTTGAGTGTGGCCACCTCCATCACCAAAAGCATCACAATGATTATTATCACACTAACAATTGCACTTGCTATTTTGTGAAGCTGTTGCACTGCTGTTTTCGTATCATTCAGTGACTGTGCTAGGGCTTTTCGTTCATAATATGCTCGAATCTGCTCAAATCAATCATTTTTTTATACTAATCAAAATGTTAAAAGTGTCTAACCCAATTTTAATATTTTTTAACCTATAGTTGTTGAAAAAAAGTTAGGTTAATTTTTTTTATTAATAAAAAAGAATAAATAAATAAAAATCATTTTGATGGAATGATTCAACCTTATAAAAAAAATATAAACAAAACAAAAGAACTTACCACCCAATTTCTGAATGAAGACCTAGTGATTTGTCCTGTCTCAAGAGCACCTTCAAATAGTGGAAATATGGTATGTATCTCAACCCTTTTCAAAAATCTCATCAGATCTTCCTCTTCAATATACCTTCAATCCAAATCACCATATTTTAATTCACTCTTCAAATATATCTATGCAATTTTTTTTATCAACAAAAACTAAATAAAATAAAAAATATATTTTAGAAATATTTCAGCCTTTATAAAAAATGTCAAATCAAATTGCTTAACACCATCCGACTTTACATAACAACAAACCAATCTTCAAAGATATATATAAAAAATTGAACAACTCTCATAAAATCCCATTTATTGGTGTATTTTAACCCATAAAAAATATTAATAATTTTTTTTTATAAATAATAATTATAATAATAAAAATAGTAATAGTAATAAAATTATAAAAACAATAATAATAACAAAAAACCTAATAATAATATTCATAAAATAACAACAATAATAATATAAATAATAATAATAAGAAACTTATAATATTTAATTAAAATTGCTTTATAGCAACGAGAACAATTTGATCGGTTTTAAGGATATAAATTTATAATTTTTTAAAAATTTATTATATTAATAAAATCTTTCACTAATTTTCCTTATGATTTTTTTTTATTCCCACTCTTTAATTTAATCAACTTCACTTTCTATTATTTATTTATTTTTCTTTTTGGTTCCTGAAAATCAATTATGATAGCCTTGAATAAGAAGGGAGCAAGAAAGATGTTGGTGGGACAATGATGAAGAGTGCTTTGCTTGCGCACTAAATTTAGAATATTGCACCAGAATGGAAGATCTTATAGCAGAAGCTTCTTGTTGGGTTGCTTTGCTGCAAAATAATGGATCTCACACACCACTATTCTGCACACACAGAATAATAACTCTTTTTCAACACCATCTTAACAAAAGAATGTAATTTAATTAATTATTAATATTAAAAGTGTTAGATCAGAAATAATTTGTTAAGAAGTGGGCTTTAAGCCTAACTCAACTCCATAAAACTGACTCATAAGGTTGAGGTTTGCACCCACTTATATACAATGAAATGTCCTAATCTCTAGTCGATGTGAGATTTCCAACATACCCCTCACGCCGAGGCTACCAACTCGTGCGTGGAGATATATGTTATGGGTGGTCCGATAACGGCCCGATAGCGGGTGACCTGCTAAACCCAACAAATACTCGCTAGGATAGGCTCGAAATGGCTCTGATACCATGTAGGAGATATATAGGGAGTTTCTCTCCCCAAATTACAATCTAATTAGGTAGGATACTAATCATGAGATTCTATAATTATTAAATTAATTGCATATAATTGGGTACAATATCGTCAAATATTGCATACAATGATTGCATATAATTTGATAATTATTATTTCTTTAATATAATTGTTTATTTAAAATATGAGTGGTGAAGTTTTTTTCCTATCACAAGTTAAAGTTTAATCTTTGATTTATTAAAGTTTAGTCTTGGATCTCTTTAAAATATCGTCAATGAATTTCTTGTTCTCTTAACTGATGTCTATAACTTTTATAACTTTTGTTCTCTAACTGGTATCTATAACTTTGATATGTATGCATGCATTTAAATTAAAGTTACTATATTAAGATGGTGGGATTGGTTCTTAATCTTATGTTGTTTTTAGCTGGTAGTGTCGGAATAGGCACAGTGGAGTGTGTATTTTTGTGTTGCGGCATGATGAGGAGTTGGCACTGAGAAGAAATTGCGTAAATTGGTGGATGAAAGGAGTGTTAATGGACCACTCACACTGAGTACGGAATCAACCACCAAAATGCTTCTGCTACCAACACCTCATAATATGGACCACACAAACACAATAAAACTTGAGCAATGATATGGTGACATCTTGCTCCATTATACAACTTCTTATTAATGATATAAAAAATGGTATTTTTGTCATTTCATGTAAAATTTGGAATTTTAAGCATAGAAAAAAGGTTGTATAGTGAAGCAAAGGTTGTCATTTTATCATTTTTCATAAAACTTTCTTTTCACATACAAATATTTATTACACTCAATTTTATCTTTATTTAACCATTTTTTTTCATACACATAACCTAAAATGGAATGATGAAAACATTGTTAACAAACTTAGTTATATGTAGACCTTGTCAATAGTTAGACATGTATGACTCAAAATCTCATATCAACTCAATCTTTTCTGTTTCATGTTAGTCCTAAACAACCACTACCTAATATTTGTGAAAAAAAAATAAATTCTTGTGTGATAAATAGATTCTCTTTTGAAGTCAAGTTAGAGTGAAAAAATATTAGTTCATTCCCATAAAACCAGCTCATGAAATTGAGGTTTGCACCTACTTATATATAATGGACTATTTTCATCTCTAGTCGACGTGGGATCTCCAACAATCACCACATCTGTTAAAAAATTAGACATTTTAGAGAAGGTCGATGTTTCATCACAATTTTATCTTTAAAAGACATTTTGGTGAGTTCACTACAAGAAAATCATTTAATTGACAAAACTAGATACTATTTTAGAAATTAAAAAAATTATTGATATTTAAATTAGTTTATATTTTTATACATAATTTCTAAATTAATATGTAGCTAAGACTTATGCAGCTAATTAGATATCAATTCAAAAATTATTTATTAATAATAAAAACTAATTTAGATACCAATAATTTTTTTTAAGTATCTAAAATAGTATATAATTTAGTCATTAGCGAGATTAATAATTTTTTTTTCTCTAAAATTGTTTTTATTTAATAATTTTCTACAGAAGAAAAAACATATAAAGTCTCGACTGGATTGATGTAAGACTATATTGGCTCTAGGAGAAAATATTGAAAACGTAAAGTAATAGAAAATGATAATTTGAAGAAGATGAACTTACTTGGCACCAGGTTTGGCAACATTCTTGAAAATCCTCTGAGCACAGTTTCTAGCTTCCCACTCACTGCTAATCTCAGACTCAGCGTTGCCAAAATCATCCACAGTCCTTGAAATGGTGGACAAGCCAGAAGATCTGACATAGTTAACAAGTCTCTTCACACTCCAAGCAGACGCAGTGCTCTCCATGCTCAGCTCTCTCAGCTTCTCCATGTCGATCTTCCTCGACCCAAACCTATTCGACTTGTACAACTTCTTCGCCTCCTTCATCTTCAGCCTCGCCGGCATCGACTTCGACCCCTTCAGATGGTGCTGCCGCACTATCTCCTCCGCGTCTTCGAACGGCGGACTCGACAGTGCATCCAAAATGTAGTGGTGGAAAACGCTCTCCTTCATTCTGTCAAAGTACGTGGTCACGTGGAACGACGACGCCAGCATCTTCACCAGCACGATCTTCACCAGCCATATGGTTGCGCCCACCAAAACCGCCACCAACGCCTGAAACATCTTGTTCAGAAACTTGTGGTTCTTCTTCTGGACATCGTCGAATACCAAGCTCCAATAGGAGAGTAACACCAGACCTAACCACAAACAGTTTCTTATGCTCTTTCTGAGGCCGTATATGAAGTACAACACCTTATCCCTCAGCATGAAGTTTCGTTCCAGGAAGAACACTATCACACCAACTAGCCACCCTGTTTGGATTGCATGTAACATCAATCAATTTCTACATCACACACCAAGAGAAAAATATACATTGAAAACTTGTTCTCCTACACAACTCTCTTTATTTCTCTAAAATTGATTTTAGTATGAAATAATAAAAATATAATTTTTTTATCATCAATTAGAGGTTGTATAGTAGAAATTTAACAAAACACAGGGGAGAATTCAAATGAGTTTTTCGTTACTTTACGCTATATTTTTTTATCGATAAAAATAAATAAATTAATTGGAGAGATTTCAGAGATATTTTAATCCTTATACAAAGTCAGTCACTACCAATCCTCAAAACTCCTTATACATACCCTAACACATAAATAAAGGATCATAGCTAGCTAACAAACGTAAACAATCCCATAATTCAACATATAGCATTTTCTAATAGATCTCATGCATAGCAAAGGCTCAAGACAACCATCAGAATGAAAAACTTATCCCACAAACTTTTGAGTTCATCAATGACCATACCTTCACTTGCATCATAATAAAAACTTCAATATGATCTATTCTGTCGCTTCTAAAAATCTTCTTATTCATATGTCTGCTACCATCAAATTAAGCTATATAAAATGTTTCTAAAACCCTAAAGTCAATATATATACATTTATAAGAGTTACACCAGTTCTTGGGTTGTAGTCTTTGGTGTAAGAAACCTTACAATGTTTTTTTTTTAGCCATATAAGGAGGTGTAGCCTTGTGGGTTTTGTATTCGGTGTTGAGATTCTTGAAGTATAAAAAAAATGCATTTATAAGAGTTACCTGAAACGAGACGACCGCTGAATGTAACCATCATCATGACACACCACCTCCAAATCTCCAATCCCAGGACGTGCATGTTGGTAATGGAAGAAATGGTCAAAGAACACACCAAGCATGCCAAGATATTGAGAAACAAAAGCCACTCCATCACCGGCCTCCACTTGATTTTGAACTTCCTCTTTTGGTGCAACTTTGTGTTATGCTCTGACCCCTCTTCTTCCGTCTCTTCCTTGTCCCATTTCCAGTCATCTTCTTCCTCATCGTCTTCTTCATTGGAAGTGAGCTTATAGGTGGGTTGGATAATGTCACCTTCTTCAGAGGTTGCTAGTTTGTTGCGGGGAACATAGTTGTACTCTTGGATTCGGGATTTGGGTTTTGAGAAGTTCAGACGGTTCAGAGTTCTCACTTTTAAGGGTGGCCTGAGTTTCTCTTGATGATTTTCGGCTTCCATGGATGATGGTTTAGGGTTATGTTGGTCGATGAACACAACAACTTGGTCTGAACTCCTTGATTTCTCCATGACTTGGGATCACAAATGTAAGGAATGTAGTGCTGTAAAGGAATGTTGCTATAAATTTTGCTACTGCTGGAAATTATGCAGATTTTTGCTGCATAACTATGCCATATAAAGCACTAACTAAAGGATATATTGCTAGTTTTTGTTTGTTGTTAAGTGATGTGGGTTTTATAATTGTATAAGGGTTGAGAGAGTGGCCAAAACTCTCTTGTTTGAGTGGATATGAGAGAGATACTCAAATCCAAACTTATAGAGAAGCTTTATCTTATCAAATTTGATAGGGTAGAATATCATTTTTTATTCATGAAAGTAGAATACAAGGTCTCCTTTCACAGTGTGTGAGCAAATAAACACTTTATAGGAAAAGAGTCCATGAAGAGTTTTGAAGTGGCTTGAGGGAATAAAAACCTAAGATTAATAATCATGTGTTGTAATATCATTGTTAGGTATTTTAAGATATATAAATCTAGAAGAAGGGACATCATTGAGTCATGACCAAACCCCATATAAGATATTAAAACACATTTAACTTCACAATAAGTTTGTAAGTCTTTTTATATTGATTAATTTGTATTTTTTTACTTTATGTGATACTCGAATTTCTATACTTGCAATCTTAATAAATTATTTTAGTAATTTAGAAAATACCTTTAAAATAGTTAAGAAAACGTGTTTTGTACCGAAGATGAGAAGAGAAAAAAATAGAAGGAAAAACATGAATAGAAAGAAAGGAAAATAATTATCAACAAAGAATAAATAAAATAAAATAGGAGATTTAAAAAATGTTTCAACCTTTATAGAGACATTTTAAGGGTGTCGTAACCCTAATACAGAAAGTAATCAAACTTATTCAACACCTGACCTACAAACATACTTCCGACTCTGTAAACTACCAAACTAATCATCAATTGAAAGACATCACATCATCAACAGAAATCATCATCTATTACAAAACAAAAAGAAGGAAAGAAATAGAAAAAGAAAAGATATATTAGATATTTATGAGAATTGAATTTGTGTAGGTTAGGTTGAAAACTTAGTAAGTGGCTATGGAGGATTCTCCTTTTTCTAGCATGAGAATGTGTGCCCACAGCGCATACAAGCACTTTCTTGAATGCAACTTGCCTAAATTCTTAGTTATTTGTTGCTAAAGTCTAACTTGCACACATTTGTGATGATTATGTGACAAAAAAATAGGAAAACGTTTATGATGGTTTTGGGCACGTGGTTTTGTTTTGGAGTAAATATTTCATTAAATAAATTTTTCATTACAAGAAAATCATAAAATAGAAACTAATTTTTAGAGACAAAAAATAATTAGTAGTTATAGTGACTAAATTAGAAACCATCTTAGAGACAAGGTTTTTGCTATCAAATTTAGAAACTAAATAATTGGTAGTTAAAACTTTGGTAACTAATTAAATACCAATTTAGAAACCATTTAACAATAATAAAAACTAATTTATAAATCCATTTTTGTTAGTTTCTAAAATGGTTTCTAATTTAGTTACTGTAGCAACTAATTATTTTTGTATCTAAAATTGGTTTCTATTTCATCTTTTTCTTGTAGTGTTTAGTATTTTTAAAGTAATTTTGTAATGAATATCTTTAACTTTTTTTAAATTTTATATATTTAACATGTAATTAACTTTTATTATTCTTGAATTATTTATGATAATGTAATTATTTTAGTTAGATATTTCTAAATATACTAATATATGCATATTTAAAATTAGCTAAATCTTTCAGAAATTCGAAGTCAAATATTACAAAATTTATTTCTAATCAAAATTGATAAAAAAAAAAGAGCTTCATACAATAGTTTCTATTATTACTCTAATAAAATTATTGACTAAAGCAAAATTTGAAATGTAATGACTAATTCCATTAGTAGGGGAGTCAAATTCTTATTTTGAAATATATTTGACCGGTTTTCATGGATAAGTAGAAATTTTCTCCTTACTATAATTAATATATCTGCAAAATAAAAAGAGTTTGTATGTAATCAAATACAGTTTTTTTTCTTTTTTATAAAAACTTTGGTTTGTAGATTTATATTATATTAATAACTAAACTTTAAATCTAATTTAATCTTAAAAAATAATTTATAAAATGCGATTTGTACCTACTTATATATTACAAGAAAATTATTAAATAAAAATTAATTTTAGAGGTAAAAAACAATTAGTTGTTATAATGACTAAATTATATACTATTTTAGATACCAATAATATTATTGGTATTTAATTAGCTACAAATTTTTAGGTATCAACCTTTTTTGTCAATACCTCATCCAACTCTTGTGACTCTATAATATCATATTAAGGAGTAAATTTTAAGTATAACATAAATCTTCATTCTTTATTTCATATTCTTGAAGTTTCTACACATGAAATTTTGTTCACAAAGTAAATTGTTAAAATATTCATTATTGTTGAGGAACGATTAAAATACTTATTTACTTGTATTAAGAGATGTTTTGTCTGTATTATATTTTACCCTCTTTTGACTAAAGATTGGTTGTAAAGATCCTGGTAAAATAGTTACTAAATTCTTTTGATGTGACCCACAATTCCTTTTCTTTCTTGAGGATTGGTTTAATGATTTGTAAAGTCTGATGGATGTTTGTAAGTCAGGTGTTGAGTAGGTTAACATTTGTCACTTTCTGGGTTGAGACATCGAATGTCTCAATTTATTTTATTTATTCTGGACTGATAAAAAAAATTCATTCAAAATGTATTTATAATAAAAGTATTATTTTTTAATGATAAAATATATAAAAATTGTGTAAAGGATATATTTATCTGAGTTAGTAAATTGTGCAGCTTATAATGCGTGGATAGTGAAGGGTGGTCATGCGCATGAAAAGAACACCATGATGAAATGAAATACCCTTTCTTTTTTGGTGGAAAAATGAAACACCCTTGCTTTCCATCATATTAAAAATGCGTATATATATTATATTATGATATCGACCTACAAAGAAACAGGTGTACGAGGTCGGAAAAGTGCCCCATCATGGACAGTTAATTTAAGGTTTAAACACATGAATTATGGTTAAAGAAAGTATAGCATTATAACAAATAGTATTAAATATTAAGCCAATATAGGAACATGATGAAGCTAGAAAAAAGGAACGTGTTCCATCTTTGTATCAAGGAAGTGTTTGACTCACAACACCTTGGTGGAGGATATCCACTAAGGTATAGTGAATGCACACTTTTAAATATATAAAAAATGATCGAAGTTCACTATATTCTCCTAACAAACCAACACAAGGAGAAAAGACAAGAAGATAGATGCACCAATAAAACAACAAAGCACACCACGCATCACTCACAACTAAGAGTTGTTATTATCCCACAACTACTGTCTCTTAGCTTTTTCCCACAAAGACCACAGTTTTTTCATCTTCTGAAAAAGTAGAGGGATATAAGTGAAGGACCACTTTCCTATTTGAGATCTTTTGAAAGTCCTGTTTTTAAGATAAAAATTTTATTCTTACTAAAAAAATTAAAAACTAATTAGAATTCAACATCAACAACTGTTTTTCAAATGCGAAACTATAAGGATTCTCAGTTATGTTTTTCAAATCCAAAACTATGATCGAACTCTAAACTTCAAAAATCAAATCCAAAACTATGATCGAACTCTAAATAATGTATATTGAATCCAAAACTATGATAAAAAATCAACAAATCTTTAATGTATATTGATTCTAATAATGTTATCTCAAATATCTCCAAGTTTAAACATTATGTTATCTCAATATCTCTAATGCAATTATTGATATTAATTTTAATAATGTTATCTCAAATATCTATAAGTTTAAACATTGATGCTATATGTGAAAATGGAAAAAAGTACTCTCATTTTTGTTAGACCTCAATTGTTTCAATAAGTTCACTAGTTTCATACCGTTTAAGAATCAAATCTAAAGACAATTTAAATAAACATTATTTTCTTAACACTCCAAGATGCTTTATACAACCCAAACAGTAATAAAACTCCAAACTCCAAAGCAAAATATACTTTGAATATGGTAATTAACCCTAACAATATTATCTAAAAGGTTGGATACTCAAGTTTATCATGCATATATTGAAAACAAATAGACTTTCTACTGTAATTCTGAAAACATAAAAAATGTGAGAACAAAAAGAATTGAGTGACAAATATAAATCAGGTAGATATCGAAGATATTAACTGTGCAAATTATGTCCAACAGCATTATAGTATGTGTCCTTGTTTCTTTCCTAGCTTGAAAAGTAGACATTAGCACAAGAAATAAAATTCCAATAACGTGCATGCATTCACGTCTATTTATCAGAAAATAAGGAATGCTACGCTATATGAAATACTCAGATATAAATTATAATATGCCACTAGTGAAGTGATCATGGAGCTCGAGAATTATAACTAGCCCCAGCATGATCTTCATAGCAATCTGAATGATCCTGGCAATGTTGATGTGATAGAGAAATTCAGACCATATGGATGACTGCCCATGTTGCCAATCATATACGATAGTAGCAGTTTATGAAGTAAAGTAGCAAAGCTTCTTATCGCTTCCATTCCAGATCTTCGCAATGAACTCGAAGTTTAATGCCTTTCAGGGAGTTCTCCGGTTGGCTTTTCATGTTTACGTTTCAGATACTTCCCATCCCCAGCAAGTCCAGTATATTTAGTAAGAATCTTCGAAATGAAATACGAAATTCCACGACAGATTCAAGAGTCAGAGCATGCTTTAACATGAAGACGAGGGATGAATGATCTTGCTACTCAACAGTTTGGAGATCATCATAGCATTTCTCATTGGTGGGGACCAAGACCTCATTTTTTTAAAAGCCATGTCATCCACCTAGACAAGCACTGTCTATGAAGGTACTCTGGTAAATCTGCCTAGAAAAATAACACATTAAATAATCAGTTAACAGTAGAGTGATGTTTTATTTCACCTTTATCAAGAACAATAATTTTATTTTTTTTTAAACAATAAATATTATACAAAGAAACACATATTGGATGCAGAGGGGCGTATTCAGTTCAAATATGATATTTGGGCGCCGATAATAAAAGGATAAAATACTTGAATCAAACATATTTAGAAGTAATAGCCAAAATATCTATAGCAATTCAAAAAGCAAGGTTTGCCAAAAGAGACAAATTGATCTATTCATATAAACTAGAAAACATTGATAAACAAGACAAGGGTCATAATTAAGGTATTACACAAACATAGAGATAGGGTACATTATCAAAATTCTAAGACATGGTTATGATAGAATGTGTAAAATTAATATAAAAACAAAGCTAAAAATGAAAAAGAGAATTGACATTTTGAAAACGAGCAAGTCATTATAGGCATTGTAATAAGCCATAATCTATCTAATTATTCCTGTGATATATATATATATAGACACACACACTCAAAGTGTTCAAGAAGTAAAACACATGTACAACACAACACAGTTACTATTTTGAAATGCCAGTGCTTCCTCAAATCAGACTAAAATTCAATCAAGATATTCAGTGATTTTAACAACCAAAACAAATACCACGGATATTTTTAATTTGAAAGCAACCATGCAGTTCTATGTCCACAATCACTGCTTCAAATTCTACTAAGGAGATTCTCGTTTTTTCTGGTAACTTAAAATCTCATCTATAGGCAGAATCATTATGATCAAAATCCAATAATTTTCACCTTAAATGTTGCAGATACGATTCCATCCACTAATGTTTATACGCCTAAAAGTTTATTCAAAGATATGGATTGTGGAACTTACACTGCTCAACCCTGAAGAGTATCCATCAGTTGAAAGCAACCAACTTCTAGTATTTGACAGAGAAACTAACTTCTGGCTAGCAGAATCATAATCTAGCAGTTCATCATCGTCACCATCTTCATCACGATAATAGGTCCTCTTCTTCTTTCTAGCCTTCTTTTTTCTTCTACTTTTTACTCTAACTGAAGAACTGCTATCAAAACCAGAACAATCTTCTTCTGATGGTCCATCCCGCTCTGGCAATGTATGTTTATTAGAGTTACGAAAACCAATTTGATTATTAACAAACAAAGACTCCCAAGACTCGGGGTTCTGGCATTCTCGTGACAGTCTATAGTAAAGAAGCCATGACAGAAGTCCCACATACTTTATCACTTCAATAGTTTTCATCTTATATTTGTTCTTTAAGATTGTTGTCAAGATATTAGGATTGCTTGGGATTGCAGACATCTTTGACACAATTTCATTGATTTTTTCTTGTGGCTCCCAAGCCTCTTCATCACGTAATAGGCGTAGAAGCTGCCTCCGCTGTGCAGTGACAGCATTTAGCAGCAGTAACTGGTCAATAGATCCATAAGCACCACATTTAGAAACTAAAATCGCAAACAAATTACTGATGTCATTGAATTGTTGAAGTTCCATTCTTGGGCCAAGAGATTCACAAAGCGATTCCACAAGGTAGCATAAGTCTTGATCTTCAAGAACAATAAGAAGACGTCCACACAGAGAGGAGAAGGGCTGCTGCCCAAGGAATTCATTTACAACATCCCATATGTCTTTATATTCCTCCTTATACATTAAATCAATGAAATATTGCACAAAGAATGACCTGTCAATGAAAAAAATATCACCATCCTTCACTGACTCAGCAAACTCATCAGATGACCAAAACTCAGGTACATGTTCTAGAAAGTTTTCTACAGTTTTCTGAATATCCAAATCCAGAAAATAATGGGGCTTAGTAGCAACTACTGCTGGTGACTGCCCGTGCTTTCCTTTCCACTCCAGCTCCTCCCAACAAATATCTCTATTTTTAAATGCAAACTGGGACAGTGCCTTGAAACCTTTCCCCTGCTCTAGTCCACCGCCAGAGGAAGAGCAGGAAAACCACAGCAATACTCGCTTGGGATTACCTGCATCCCATACACAAGTTATACAGTCAAAGAAAGAACTGCTCCACACACTTGTTTTGCTATCATCACAAATTCACAAATCATAGTAAGTCCGATTTAATGAATACAACACCCATCACATATATATAAAGTTCAACCAGAAACCATTCAAAAATTCACAACAAGATTAAATCAACAAATATTACACTGTTTGAAACATAGAGCAACAAGGTATCGCTAAAAACAACCAATGATGCATTCAGGATACAATACAAGAGTATAATTAAGGAGAAAGGCCCAATTTTCTCCCCTTGAATATGCATTCTTCTTCATTTTTTGTTTCTTCCCTGACACAACCTACTACTAACCACCAAAGTTTCAAATTGCAGTCATGGTTTGAAAAAATAATCCGTGACCACAATTTCAACCACAATGTCCAGGTTTTTTAATTCAATGTAACAGCCTTTCGACAGCAAATCACCAGTATTTGCCCACAGTTTCCTATGACATGATCGCAACGAGGACATGATCACAATTTTAAAAAACCTTGAAATTGCGACCAGCAACCGTGGTCACAATTTTATGGTTTCAGTCTTTAAGAGTCAATACAAATTGCAACACAACCAAAATTCAGAGCTCTCGTTCCCAATTTACAGCAACTTCATTAACTACTCCCAACAGCAGTTTAAAAGAGTAAAGAATGTGCAAACGGAACTAACCTTGAAAAAATTTCTCAAGCACGTGACTCCTCCGAGCCAAAACGGAACCAAGTTTGTGGGGCGAGGTGTCGAACATGAAATGCAGAAGCTGAGACGCCAAATCGCGCTTCGTCCTTGGTGTTCTTAGCAAAGCCCGAAACAGGTCACGCTGATGGAGTAAAGTGACGCAGTTGAAACCCGCGACGGTGTTGCAGAGCCATAAACGCGCCTCGGCGCGATCCACCGCGGACCAAATAACGGTTTCCAAGTCGGTGAGAAGGGACAATCTGGATCGAATTGAATCTTGATCGTCTACGACGTCGTTCCAATTGGGCTTCGTCAACAACAAGTCGATCATTTTCTTGCTCTGAATGAACAAACCCTACGAACTTGTTTTGGGAAACTCTGAAAACCCTAACGCGATGGAGCAAGCAAAATTGCTACGCAGCTCCGAACTAGCATGTCGCCAACCTTTCAATATCTATCTACGAAAATTGATTTTTTTTTAATTGAAAAATGTTTAATTAATTACTACGAGACTTTTTTTTTTTTTAATAATGTCCGTATGTTACACGTATTGGATTTTACTCCTTTACATTCATAAGACTGTTTAATGATATCTGTGTTGGATATACATATTGGATCTTACTCTCGTACATTCATTTGTAAGACATGATACACGTATTGGATTTTACTCTTGTACATTCATAAGACATGTTAATGATATCTGTGTCGGATACACGTATTGAATTCTACTCTCGTACATTCATAAGACATGTATCGATAAAGTGTCTAATTCAAAAACTATAAGTTGTTTTTTGGATAACTAAATTCAATATCAATCCTTTATAATTTATCATTTGATTATGATTTTTATATGTTATAAGACTTTTTTTTATTTATAATAATGGCTTGAAAAATCATATTTAGGATAATTTTTAATTGATTAATATAAAAAAATTATGTATCAAAATTAAACTTATTTAAAAAAAATTAGTAAATAATTTTTTTATTATTTAAACAAACAAAAAATTCAAACAAGCAATAAACTACAGTAATTCTTAAAAGTACAAGGATAAAATTACTAGGTAAGAGTCATTTTAGTGTTAAATGACTACTCCTTATATTTCAAAAGACTAATAATGATATACTCAATTTTCGACACACTTTAATTGATGGAAACTTATAGAGTTTTACTAGATTGAGAATGCAAATTATATAATTTGTTAGTGTAGCGAATTTTACTCACTAAAAAAGTGAGTTTAAAATAGACAAGTAGATAATATATTACTATTTTAATCTTAAATATATTATTTAAATTATCTTTAATCTCAATTTCTAATTAGAAATATAAAAAAAAATTACTACCTTTTGAAAAATTAGAACTAAAATAAGTAGTACCAGTTGAAATTAGAATGTTAGATAATATATTACTAGCATTCAAAGAAAAACGTAAATAAAATAACTAGCATTTGATAACTTTAGTGTAAAATGATATTTTGTAACTTTGGAGAGTTAATAGGTTGTTTAACTATTTTATGCATGATACATAGAGAGATTAGGGTATATTAAGATAAAAACTTTCTTGTTTATTCATATTAACAACTTTTGGTGATAAAAAAAATAAGACATTATGGTTCAAATATCACCTATTTAGATTTAGATTGTTGTTTATCCATATGAAGAACAACTTATTCATATGAACAACAATCTAAATAGGTGATATTTGATATTTGACTCAAAATGTCTTGCTTTTTATTATCAATAAAAAATAAATAAATAAGAACTATTTCAGAGGTGATCCAATCTATGTACTAAGAGTGTCTTGTCCTACAGAATGAAAAATACATATAGTATTATATAATAAAGTTCTTCATCTATTTTGTGGGGGCATGTTGTATCAGATACTTATAGAAACATGTAAATTTAGGCAAATGTATCATAGTGCATTAAAATCATGTAAGGTTCTTTAAGCTTAATCAGATATTTGGTTTTCAAATACTGAGTTTGCAGCTTTAAATAGGGTCTTCTACCAGACTCAAGTAGAATTGTCTCCAAAAAAATATCATTGCACAGTTTCACATAACTGATGAACACTAAAACTATATATAACCTTAAAATTTAGTAGAGACTAAACTTAAAATTGAACATTTAGTTTTCCAAAACAAAAGATTGTATCCATAATTTGTCATCTTGAATGATGGTTAGATGAATACCATAAGTTTTTGTGGCATACTAATATCTTCTGACTGCTACTTCCATTCTCATTATCTTCTTTATGGCATTCCCAAAGCATACCCTTACCAATGGTTGTGATAGCATCTGTAAAGTAAATGGATTCACGAATAACTGCATACCCATTGGGTCTTAAGATTCTATCCATTTCCAGCAACACGTATTTCATTTCACACCTGAAACATAACAATACTTAGATGCAAAAATGGTGTACAAAACCTTTTTTTTATCTCTGCATTGTAGAAGAAATTTCTGGTTTGAAGGGTTCACAATTTACTTCAGTTACAATAAAGTCAACTTCATGGAACCATTGTAAGTGCAACAATAGTTATTTTCTTGATAAAATTTTAACTACAAGAGACACAAACTCTCATGTAGGTGTAAATTTATCTTAGGAAGTAAATTAAAACATGTCAAATGATGAAACTATTCTCTCGAATGTTGTGAGGCTGAAGAAGGATAGAAAGAAAATTTAAAAATTTTAAAACGATTAAAACCGACTTTTTACAATTAATATAGAATTGCAGGAGAATTTGCCTCTTATTTCAGTATGGGTTTTTTTAGGAGAGCCAAATTCTGATTTCAGTCGGAAAACCACCACAATTCGATTATCCGTAAACCGAATTTCTAAATGATTTATTTTTTCATTTAAAATAATGGGAAGGGGTAAAATTTTGAGAATTATGCTGTAATATTTTGCTAATTTATATTTCTTTATAATATATCTATTTATAACTATTTATTTGTGTACTTTTTAACTTGTCTAAATAATTATATCCTACACATATACTAAACATAATTAATTTTCTCAAATTTTCTTCTAAATTCATTAATTTTTATTTTTTTCCAAAATTTTCCCCATTTCCAAATAGAAAAACCATGCTATTCCTTAATTAAAAAGGCACAGTATGTTATATATGTGGAAATAAAATCGGAATCCATGCTGTGTCAGTCAAAAGTTCTAGAAAATAACTCACCTGTGGCTTTCTGCAGTGAAGAATCCATCAAGGTGAAGCAGGTCATATGTTCGAGGATATGTTGAAAAAGCTTCACACCTACCATTCAAGAATCGAATGAACATCAGTTTAACAAGCAAAACCATATTCATAAATAAATTAAAATTATGATTTATATTAAATGATAAATATGATTTTATATAATATTTTAGATTTTCAGTTGTAACTACTCTTTTAGCTGTAACTACCTAGGTAGCATGTAACATAAACATAAGAGGACACTAGATACATATAATCTCTAAAATATAGGACACAAAACAAACACGGATCTGTATATTATATAATTATGAATTATATAAATTGACAATAAAGATTTATGTGCATAAGTATGTTTCAGCCTTTTTTTTTTGTAGGAGAAAGATGTTTCTCAAGACAGGTTCAAAGGGATTTCTTCCTTATTTTTATAATCATAATAAATTTTATACATTATGTTTAAGTTTTTAGAAAATTAATGTATTTCTTCTTCTTTAAATTATGTTAGAACCTAGAATTGTATGAAATCTAACAAATATTTTTTGAATTGGAGACTTCACCAAGTCCTACAAGCATCGTGTTCGATACATGAGTCCGACACGGACACACCATTTAAGAGACATGTCCGAGCCTCATTGGTTGTAACTACTTCAGCTGTAAAAGAGTTACTGTTGAAAAAGTAATTACAGCTGAAAATCTAAAATATTATGAGTTAATATTTATCATCTAATAGTTCATATCAAACATTTTCAAATTACCAGTCATGGAAGGTTCCAATAAGCCCTCGATCAAAAATCACAGGAAGTGTATTGGGAGCATAAGATGAGACCACGTTCATGACCCATACAGGATCATTGATAAAGGCTGCAGCAAAACCTCCATATGCTGTGTTCATGTCCATTATATTTCTTATCTTCTCTGTCCCAAGCTCAGGGATCAACTTCTTGTAGTACGCACTCTGCTTTTTCCATTTACTGTTATCCTGTTTGAAAGCTTTAGCACTCCCACGATGAACCATTGAAAGCCGTTCTGGTGGAACGTTCAACCGCTCAGGCCACTTAGAAATGGATGGCAGGCCTAATTTCCTAAACTTAGGATCTGGAACCACAATGCAGGGACGAATTGGAGTATACCATGCTGAATCTGGTTCGATCCCATCATCACAGCTAGGTGGATAGGTATCTCTAACCAGCTTATTGTAACAATTGTTATCTTCAGACTTCTGCCATACTGCAATGTCACCCTTTTCCTTGAACATTTTAAAGCACATTGAAGTGAGCAATTCCTGCAACTTCTCATAATCTGATGTTTGTGCTTCAATAGTTGTGTTCCATCCACGCCACCTGCGCTTGTAATTTACTGGTGGCCCAGACAAGACCCAAAATCCTCCGGGACGAACAATCCGGTGTATTTCGAGGAGATATGTACCACCTAAAATCAGATATCCATCATAAAGAACCGGAATTTAGAGTGAAGTTTTCAGCTCTAAGCAGAGAGAGATTAGAAGAAAACGAATGAAAAAACCATCATAAACAGTAAGATTAGAGTATACTATTTGCCATTTTATGAAATAGCCACACTTGTTAGGATAGGAAGAACAACTAAAATAGTCACATCACAGCTTCACCTTTACCAAAAGCAAAGTAGTAAAAGTTTCTGATTAAGATCTAAGAATTCAGCTGTTCATTGAAAACTAAATGGCAGCATATGAAAGAACTCAACGTGTTTACAACAGATGCATTAAGTCCAAAATTTAGGCAGCCACAAACTGGTCATTACTGAAGGTCATGATCACAAGAAGAATTGAGCAAAAAAAATCGAGTTAAACACAATAAGTTCAAAATCCCCAGAAAAAAAGTACCAAATTCTGTCCATGGGATTAGACATCTGGAGCAATGAGCCATATCAAAGGAGTTTGATGGGAATGGAAGTCTCTGTGTAGAAATGACACCAAGAATTGCAGGGATACCACGCTCTAGAGCAAATTGAATCTGAGCTCGATGGTTATCTCTTGGTGCAAGAGAGAGAGTTAGAATCCCACGATCCAACAAGTTACCACCCCAGCTAGCAACCTAATATAATATAAATTTGAGTTATGTGGTTTAATTGATGTAACTCATGTTTATAACATCTATGAGTAATAGGACAGGACCAGAAGTAGAGTCAAGAAATAGGAATTACAATACTGGCACTTTCCAAATCCCAAGTTTGTGTGAGGAAGATACAATAACAGTGATGCAAGTGAAGAATACAGCGAAAATGTTTTAATCCCCCATTCCTCTCCTTGAGCTTCTACTTTAAACCATCTTAATAGGTGTTTTACATGCACAATGAAATCAATTGGTTCTTTGTTTTGGGGTACAATACAAAATAAATTGATTTGAAAATATATTCATGCAGCAGTTAAAAGAGCACAACTAGTCAGCATGTGCAGTTAAACTAGAATCATAGGAACTTTGAGAATTCCTATAAGCAGGCCACTAAAAAAGATGAAACACTCACCCCACAGCCAGTATCAATGGCAGTTCGAATGGTCCCATCTTTCATTTCTGGGATCAGATCTTGCATTAAATCAACATATTTTCCAACACCATTGGGGAACATAGTACCCCCACCCGGAAAGATAAATTTCTCTCCTTCCTTTTTCAACCAATGCTGATTAGACTTCTGCTTGTTAATCCACTCGTTTGGAACATTGCTGTAATTATACATAACACAGAACACTTGAAGCAGAGGCAAAATATCTATTAAAGGAAATTTCAATTAAGCAAACATTTTATTGATAGTAACAAATGATTGTTATTATTTGAGGTGTCAGAGTAGCAGAGATGTCAAATTGCATAGTGATAACATGAAAGTTTTTATAAAAAAAAAACATTTTATTGATAAGCTAAAAGACATTTATTATACCTGTACCAACATTCATCTCTGCTCTTAGGCCATGTAATTGGAGTCTTATACCCATCTGGGGGAGGAACTAAGCATTCTCTCCTCTCAGATTTTGGAGGGCAATGGCGTTCCAACAAAGTAGGCTGACGGGAGATGTACTTCTTCCATCTCTGTAAGTTAAAGCATACATAATCAATCAGAAAACTTTCTTCTGCAATTCCTATAACATAAAAAAAATGGACTACTATTAGTAACATTACCCTTGGATCTGTGCATGGAGTGTAATCTTGAAATTCAGCACTGCATTCTGGAAAACTAATGTATTTAATTTGGAGAGGATTTATTGATGACTCCTTGGGGGACCCAATGGATATCTGACCATATATTGACAATAATTTGTCCTTCTCAGAACAAAAGATTATACCCATAAAGAAAGAAAATCCACATAGCACCACAAATATGATTGTCACAGGGACAATCATGCTCTTTTCCTGCTGGGGGACTAGTATTCCATCTTTGTTGTTCATTGTCTCAGAAATAATAAACTATCTGGAGACAAACAATGAACTCAACGTCACAAATATGAAAACATGCTCCCCCCAACTCATATATCTTTCAAGGAATGATAAACCCAACAATCTAAAAACAAAACAAAATCATATCCCATTAAAATAGTCAGTTATTAACATTTATCAAACATAGATAGATAATCACTGATGAAAAAAGGGCACTCGGAACTCACGAGTTTCAACAGCCACACTCTAACCACCTGCCAAGAAATCAAGTTCTGTTAGTTCTCTGTTTTACCTCTAATAATAATAGTTATAATAATACTCTAGAAGATGCTAAAATACATAAAAATGGTGAAAGTAACATCAGTTTTCCTATCTGCTACATAAATCAAACAATCGTATACTATAAGTCATGCAGTATGCACTAAACTCCAAAAAAACAATTTCTCTAAGTTATCAATCCTAGTTTAACTACTTAGGTCAAAGAAGAACGAGGGATGAACAGAAATCAGCAATCTGTAAAGGGGTTATCGATGTTTATATTCACATAAAAAAAGACTTAAACACCAATATCAGAACCACACCAATGCAAGAATACACAAATTCCCATGATTGCTCGGCATTGTGGAACCAAAAAACTGACAAAGAGAATATGAGAGTGCAACATTTCAGAAAAGGGCTAAAATCAAAGAACCCTCCAATCCAAGTTTCACCGATTCAGTTCAGAGCAAGAGGGCATATAATAATGTATTTTGTCCAATAAACAGTAAGAATTGAAAGTACTTAAAGCCCATCTGATTGAAAAACGGAAAATATAAAGACCTTGAGAAGTCATGCAGAAATCAGATCTGTGGCAGTAAAGAATGAAAAATGGAAGAATCCAAATGAGACACAAGGACAAAGATCCAAATCCAAAGAGATATGAGAGAAGTAAACAAAGAGAAAGAGAGGAATCCATGCAGCAACTCACTCAGATCCTAATGCCATCACTAACTAGCTCACTCATTATATAATACCAAATCTCTGCTGTTTTTGTCCCATGTTTGCGTTCAATTCAACTTAGTCCATCATAAACCTTTTTTTTCATTTAAATCACCCAAATGAAAAAACGAATTTTGTGAACCAGGGATTTTCGTTCTTCATATTTTAACTGTCTCAAAATTAGATCTTTCCGATGTTTGTAATTATAATAATTTATCTAACAAAGACACTCATATCAATATTAATAACAATACAATAATATTCACATGGAGATACTTATAATTTTTAAAATAGAAATATAGTAGAAGAGATACTAATAATTTTTAAAATATAGTAGAATAATGTTTTTTATGTCTAGATCAAAATAATTATTTCTTATTTTTATAATTAATTAAAAATTTATACAATAAATTTAATTTTTATAAAATTAATATATTTTTTAAATTATATTAAAATTTTATAATTATCATAAATTTAATAAATATTTTTTAAATTAAATATTTTCTCGATACCTATCCTACTAATGATATGAGTGTCGATATCCAATAAATCCTAAACCCTAAATACATATTTTACATAAATACGTCGTATAAACCTCATAACTTATAATCAGCTTTCACGAGCTCAAATTTATCCAATCCTAAAGTTATCAATTTGTTCAAAAATAGAAAGACATTTTATTTATTTTTTATTCTTATCTTAAAAACAATTATTTGCTCACGACCATTCTCGACTAAACAATAGATCACTGTAATTCAGATGTTTTTTGTTTTTTTTCTAGCAAACCGTGTCGAGACAGCGATAATGTTACGTCCAATTTGTATCACTATTTTGGATAATTTTTTCGTGAACATTTTTAAATCTTATGAGAAATAAATTTATTTAAACAGATCTTAAAATTCCATTGAATATTAAAAGCAGTTAAAATGCAGAGACTTAATTATTCATAAAATAAAATAAAAACTATCTTCTCTAGAAATAAAAATTATACAATTTTTCTTGATATACACTTCTGGAAAGAAAAAAAGTAAAAAAAAAAAAAAAAAAAAATTTGGTTATGACTTGATTGTGAGTGGATGTGATATTGAGAGATGAGGCGTTTACTCCTTATTCAATGGACATTCAAAATAATGTCAAACAAAGTAATTTTAAAATATTTAAATTTTTTAAAAATTAAGACATTTTATAATATATAATTGGATATAAATTTTATCTTATAAACTAAGTTAGTTTTAAAATTTATGTTTATTTTACATTTTAAGACAATATATATCATTTGTTGGATTTGGAATTTTTTGAACTTAAGGTTGATTTGTTGAATATTTTTGAGATATTAATGCTATAATTTTGATGAATATTTAATGAGAAATTAATGCAATAACTTTGGAATTGGATCTCGTACTTTAATTAAGATACTTGATCATTTATCAGTTATGAATTGACTATGCACATATTAAGAGACATGATTAAAGATCTTTCTAAATTAAATATAAAGAAATATTATTTATATATATAAATATAAATTTTATAAATTTGATTAAGTCTACTTGTTATACTCACTCATTTTACTTCTATAATTTTATCTTTTGGTCGAGGTTTTGTGATTAATTGAAGACCAGGTACCAAATTGTTTGAATTTGTTTATTATTAAAATTTGGAGCTTGATAATTGATTTAGAGGAAAATTCGTTTACTATTTCCTATTCTGTTTCGATTCAAATAAAACCCTCCTTTATTTCTGTTGATGAATTCATATGCACTGTAAGTATTTGATAAAATGTTTTAACAGTCGTTGATTCTATAGAAATGATCTAAGTGTGTTCTTATCTAAGTAACAGTTTAAATACCAACTCACAACAAACACAATATTTGAAGCTTGCAGAAAAAAATCATAGTATTACTATACTGTTCTCAGCATTAACACAAGTCCAGTGTTGTTCTCCGTAAACAATCTGTACAAAAACATCATCGTCCTTGCCGTGGAGTTTGATTCCTTCACAATGGCAGCATTTGGTTTGGATACAAAAACATTTTGTTCTGTTTGAAAGGAAGCAGGTGATACATAATTATGTATATAGGAAACTCTTCTCTATAAATTAACAAAATCAGATTTGTGGGTTGCCACTTGTTCTTTTGACAAAGTTGAACTTCAATGATTCTTCTTGGCTCATCCCTGAAATCGCTTTCGTTTTGCCTCTATACTACTACTCATGTTCAAGTTCCATAGTTTGTCATCTTGAACCTTGTTTGGATGAATACCATAGCTTTTTCTGGCATACTAATACCTTCTGAGTGTCACTGCCACTCTCAGTATCTTCCTTTCGGCATTCCCAACGCATGCCCTTGCCAAGGGTTGCTATAGCATTGGTAAAATAACTGGATTCTCGAAAGATTGCATGACCCCAAGGTCGCAAGATTCGATCCATTTCCAGCAACACATTCTTCATTTCACACCTGCCATACAACAATCTTTGTCAGAACAGTCAAATCAAGTCATGTATACACACTGCAAGTTGAATAAGCAGTTCAATTCAATCACCTGTGGGATTCTGCTGTAAACAGACCATCAAGATGAAGTAGGTCATATGTTCGAGGATATGTGGAAAAAGCTTCACACCTACCATGAGAAAATAAACCAACATCAGATTTCACAAGATAAAAGGTATTAAGAAGTGGATTTTAAGTCTAATTCAACCTCATAAAACCGGTTTATAAGATGAGGTTTGCATGCACATATATACTATGAAATTTCTTATGAAATTTCTTAATCTCTAGTCGATATAAATAAAAATCTTGTGTTTGATATCCAGTTATGCAAAATTACCAGTCGTGGATGGTTCCAATAAGGCCTCGATCAAACACCACAGGAAGTGAATTGGAAGCATAAGATGAGACTACATTCATGACCCAAACAGGATCATCAATCAAGGCGGCAGCAAAACCTCCATATATTGTGTTCATGTCCATTACATTTCGTATTTTGTCGGTACCAAGTTCAGGGATCAACTTCTTGTAGTACCCTACATGCTTTTTCCACTCACTGTCATCGTGTTTTAAAGTGCTATCACTCCCATGATAAACCAGTGAGATTCGTTCTGGTGTAACATGCAATCGTTCAGGCCACTTAGAAATGGATGAGAGACCTGATTTCTTGAACTTAGGATCTGGAACCACCACACAAGCACGAAGAGGAGTATACCATGCTGAATCTGGTTCGAGGCTATCATCACATTTAGGTGGAAAGGTATCTCTAGCTAGCTCATTATAGCAATTGTTATCTGGAGACTTCCGCCATACAGCAATGTCACCCTTTTTCTTGTACATTGTAAAGCACAATGAAGTCAGCAATTCCTGCAACTTCTCATAATCTGATCTTTGTTCTTCAATGGTTGTGTTCCATCCACGCCACCTGCGCTCATAGTTGATTGGTGGACCAGACAAGACCCAAAATCCTCCAGGACGAAGAATCCGATGTATTTCAAGCAGATAAACTCCACCTATAATCAGATACCCAATAAAAAAACTGAGAATCTAGATTCAAGCGAACATCTCAGCTTCACATTGATTAAAGGAAAATGTTACTTTGACAACAGTATATTGAAAGACATCAATTTACAACTCTGATTTAACTGGTTTCAGAATTGTTTCATTTCAGTAAAAAGTAATTTATCTTTCTAGTTGTAATCTGGTGCAGAGTTGTCAACATATCACCACTCTTGATTAAAATCCAAGTAGTAAACAAATTTGTGATAAAGGTTTTAAAATCCTGGTGCTCTTTGAAAACAAGATTTCAGCCTGTTTTGAAAGAACCTCGTGTATTTACAGCAAATGCTTGAAATCCAAAAGTTAAGAGGCTACAAACTGGTAAAGTATTAAAGATCATGATCACTAGAGTCTTGCATAAACAGGAATAAATTCAGTTTAGATACTAATAGTTCAAAATACACAAGGAAAGGTACCAAATTCTGTCCAAGGTATGAGGCATCTAGAGCAATGAGCCATATCAAAGGAATTTGAAGGGAATGGAAGTCTCTGAGTAGAAATGACACCGAGAATTGCAGGGATACCACGCTCCAGAGCAAATTGAACCTGAGCTTCATGGTTATCTCTTGGTGCAAGAGAAAGAGTTAGAATCCCACGATCAAGCAAGTCACCACCCCAGCTAGCAACCTAAAGTGTAGAGTTACACGGATTTATTGATGTAATGTAAGTCTTGGCTATAACATGTTTGAACAGTGATGCACAATAAATGAAGAACACAGTGTAACTCACCCCGCAACCAGTATCTATGGCAGTTCGAATAGTCCCATCTTTCATTTCTGGGATCAGATCTTGCATTAAATCAACATATTTGCCAACACCATTGGGGAACATAGTACCACCACCCGGAAAGATAAATTTCTCTCCTTCCTTTTTCAACCAATGCTGATTAGACTTCTGCTTGTTAATCCAGTCATATGGAACATTCCTGAAATTATACACAGCAGAACACTTGAAGGAGTGGAAAATTATCAATTTCAGGAAATCTGTATTATTGTGAACATGTGTTAACTTATATAAGACATATATTGTACCTGTACCAGCACTCATCTCTGCTCTTTGGCCATCTAATTGGAGGCTTATACCCATCTGGGGGAGGAACTAAGCATTCTTTCCTCTCAAATTTCGGAGGGCAATGGCGTTCCAACAAAGTAAGCCGATAGGATCCAAATTTTCTCCATCTCTGTAAATTTAAGCATACTTAATCCATAAAGAAACTTTCTTCTACAACTTGTGTAGCATCAGAAAATGGATAGTGTTAGTATTACTTACCCTCGGATCGGTGCATGGAGTGTAGTCTTGATAGTCAGCACTGCATTCGGGAAAACTGGTGTATTTAATCTGCAGAGAACTTGTTGATGATTCCTTGGGGAATTCAATGGATTTCTGGCTGTAAATTGAGTCAAAACTATCCTTTTCAGAACAAAAGATTATACCCATATAGAAAGAAAATCCACATAGAACCACAAATATGATTGCCATAGGGACAATCCTGCTCTTGTCTGGCTGGGTGAGTGGTTTTCCATCTTTATTGTTCATTGTCTGTGAAATAATCAACTATCTGCACAAAAGCAAAAAACTCATTCAGCATCACAAACATGGAAACATGCAACCTCCTCCCCTTTTAAAGAATGATAACCCCAATTCATATCTCAGACATAGATATAGTCACTAACAAAAAAGAGCATTTGGAAGCACTCTAACCACCTGGCGTATTAAAAGTGAAAATGCCATCAGTTTCCTATCTACTCCAAGAACCAAACCAGCACATCACTTACCTACTATGAGCTCATTCAACTTGGACAAAACCATTGTACCTAAATTATCCAATCATCCTAGTTTCACTACTGAAGTTATAGACGAAAAATAGATTAACATCACTGGATTACATCAATGAAAAAAGCAACAAAAACAAAAGAATCAATAAACCGTAAAGGACAAGCAATGTCGCTACTTACAAACACAAGACTTAATCACGATTACCACAATCAGATCAAAGCAAGAATACCCAAATTCCCATTTTTTATCCGAAATGAGGAACTAAAACATGGAAAGAGAATATGAAATGATAATTGAATTCCAGGTGGTCAATACTCAGTGATCAATCACAGTTCAAAGAGCAAAAAGGAACCTATAGATCATACACCATGCTCTCTGACAAAGGAAGAAAACACAAACGTAACACAAAGAGCATCAAACAACAGGGATATAATAATCATTTCTTGATATATGTTGTCCTCACTCAAACCGATGAATAGTTTTTCCCTGAATCATAGTTGTGTGAGAGTGAAACATTTGGGAAAAAAAAAAAAGCAAAGGTGAAAGAACCCTCCAATCCAAGCTTCAGTGGTTCACTTCAGAATAATATAACAACGCACTTAGTCCAAGAAAAAAAAAACACAACAAGAGTTAAAAATGATTAAACCTCGTCTGATTGTGGAACAGGAAAAAGAATAAAACTTTTTGTCTTGTAAAAATATAGTAAAACAGGAAATTTAAGCCCAAAACAAGAGATGAAAGGATGCAAAGAACCCACATGCAGAAATCAGATCTGTGACAGAAAAGAATGGAAAGAGGAAGCATCCAAGAAGAGCAAGAATGAGAAGTATGGTAATAGAGAGAGATCTGACAGAAGAAAAGAAGATGGGAAAGAAGTGAAAGACATGAAAGAAGGGCACTTACATAGTCCTTGTGTGTGTTATCTCAACGTTTGGAACAATGAAAAGTGAAATCCAAACAGTGATCAGAGAGAGAGAAAAGATGAACTAAGAAGAAAAAGAGTCCATGCAACAAGCAGTCAGATACCTAATGCTGCTATCACTAATTTGCTTAGCACTATATATAGCATAAGTACAAAACCATGTGCTCATGTTTCTTTCTCTTCAATTCAACGTACCTTATCTCACTACTTTTTTATTCTACTTGTGACAAAACTATATAAATACAAGTTGTGTTTTAAAATATAAATTTCATTTTTTTAAAATGATATTCTTAATTTTTCAAATTGTTACATGCTTTAAAAAATAATTTATAAAAATTAATATTCTTAAACGAAAATGGTATCAAGAGCCCGATTAAGACTTCTATTAAAAAAATATTAAAAAGATTAAGAAAAAAAAAACATCATAAGACAGGACTTTATATTGTCGATGTTGTCAAAGCTGTGATCTAAAAAATAAAAATTCAATATTTAAATAAAAAAGATGACTTTTACTATTTAAAAATAATGAAAATGACGTCGAATTTTAAAACACAAGCTTTGTATAAAAACATGACTCGTTGTTTTCGGTGACAAATTTAAAAATACCATTTTTATTTTTTTTTTAAAATATATTTCATCAGATAAAAAAGTCGTCATACTCGATCTGTTGGAAGACTTAGAACAGAGTAGCTTAATTATAAATAAAAGAAAATTAAAAGTTTTCATTATTAGAATATATTTAAAAATTTAGTTAAAAATTAAAAGTACTTGGGTTATTTTATGTGAAAAATTATGTGGGTTTATTTTAAATTGTGTGAATAAAAAAGTGAGAGCAGCTTTTAATTTTCTTTTTACCACTCTGTTGTGAGAAGTGTGAGGTGAATATGTGTATTAAAACCCTAGAAATTATGACTTTTGCTCAAACAAAGGGACCCGCCACTGTCATTCTTTTTTAATCAGCTAAACAGAGTTTGCCACGTTCACAATTTAATCAGCATCTTATCCCTAAATTTTTTTTCTTTACTTTTTATTTAAATACATTTTAAAGATAAGATCGTGACAGAATACCGACATCTAAAACAAACAATATCTCAAATGTCGTGATTGACTTTAGCAAAACTATCTCTTAAACTGGAAGTCGAAACAAGTACAATTATGATTGTATCTCAAAACTCAATTTCTTAATTTCTACAATATACTACAAGAAAAACAGACAATAAAAATTAATTTTAGAAACCAAAAATAATTAGTTATTATAGTAAATAAATTAGAGACTATTTTAAAAATTAAAAAAAAATGATTTTTAAATTGATTTATATTACTGTTAAAGGATTTATAAATTGATATTTAATTAGCTACCAATGTTTTAACTACCAATTATTTATATTTTAAATTTGATAGTAAAAACTTTGGTTACTAATTAGATACCAATTTAGAAACCATTTAACAATAATACAAATTAATTTAAAATCAAATTTTTTTAATTTTTAAAATAATTTCTAATTTAATCACTATAGCAACTAATTTTTTTTATTTCATAATTTTCTTATTCTAATGATATTATCGCACATGCTTAATCATTTTGTAAAAAAGTATTTAATGGGACGTTGAATATGATATTGTGTTGTGCATAATAATGAGAAGTGATGAACAACTAAGAAACAAAGAAATCCTTAAAATGGTTATAATTAAAGTTCATGAAACATAGTAATGCTTCGTGCTTGCAATCATACCAACCATCATCTTTTATTAACTTCCATTAGTTGAAAAATTCAGTATGACACACAACACATCACCATGCATCAATAACTATCATCATAAATTCTAGTTAATGCAAAGTAGTTGCATAGTCTTCAAAAAGTGGAACTAAAATATGCATAAACAGAAATCGATGTTAATTTAACACCATCATCAATATTACAAGAAACTTTGGTGCAACGATGGAAGTTTTGAAACCACCATTTTTCTACTTTTGGATACATACTTTCAACTCTCTTTTTTCCTAAGGAAGGAGATGAAGTCCAATACCAGAATCTTTTTAACTAATTTACATAATATTCAGCTAACACAACTAATTCCTAATTACACATAATATTCCATTTGGTTCTTTTTATAATAACCAAATAAAGTCATCCTTTTCATAAAATATGAAAAAAAAAAACTTCATTGCTAACATGTCTTTTTTGTGAAGTTTGGTGAGGTAGGTAGGTACACGACTTTATTACCCCTTCTTTCAATTCTCCATACTCTGTTTTCAATGTAATTTTATTAAATAATAAAATAATATATTTAAGATTTCGTATTTAAATAAATCTAAAAATAAAAAATACTTGTATTGAACATTTTCTGCTTTTGAATGGTTGAATTTTGTCACGATTTTATCTTTAAAAAAACACTTATGTAAGTTGAAGGAATATATAAATTATCATTGATCTCGACTTCTTAGCGATGTGAAACTATATTGGTCGTACCAAAATATAATCTAATCAGTTTTATAAGATTGATAAAATAAAAAACTTTTTTGTTGACATTGTTGGAGATCCCACATCAACTAGAGATTAGGATATTTCATTGTATATAAGTGGGTGCAAACTTCAACCTTATGAATCGGTTTTATGGGGTTGAGTTAGACTTAAAACTCACTTCTTAATATGGTATCAGAGTCATTTCGAATTTATCCTACCAAATATTAAAGATATTTTATAATATATAAATAATATGATATAATCACATAAAGCTAAATAAAACATATGATATGATTTTGGATGGCCTAATAAATGATTCTAAAAAGGAAAAATTAAAGAGGGCACTTTCTGATTGTTGACTTTATTAATTTATTGTTTTTGTTCTTGTTATTCCATTATTGCTGCTACTGTCAAAGTTGAGCACGTCGATGTCACACAGAAGAACGTGAATCACCCACTCCCATTTATGCCACAAGCAATCAAAAGTATGAACAAAGTTGTGGAAAAATTCCTTGCTTTGAAAATCGAGATTTAATATCAGTCACGTATTCAACTTTCTACGAATTTTTTGTATTAATTGTTCTCACACATATTAAGAAAGTAATAAATGGTTGAAGGAAAGTAATAATTTACAACCGAAAGTTGAGTTTTCATTAACAAGGTTTTCTAATTTCTTTAAGATTACTTGCATATTTGAGTGTAAATGTTCCATTCTTTTTGCTTCAGAAGAAGATGGTACAAAAATCTGGCTACAATTAAAAGTCAAAACTTAAATGCATTTTCTGAGATACTTTGCTCATTGTTCTGCTACTAAGAATTATAATTTCATTTTGATAATCTATATAATAAAAGTTTACAATAAACAACGACATAAGTTTATAAAAGTCACACTCTAATTTTAATTGGATAATCATAGTTTCAAATGTCTAAGAAAAATAAGCTAAACTTTTTTTTTCTATAAAGCTAACTCAAAACACTTATAATTGGATGATAGCATAAACTATATGTTCTTTCTTCTTCTTCTTTTTCTACTAATGTACCACTTTATTATTTGGACGCGAGTCATAACTACTACATTGAGGTGGATTTTTTTCAAGTATTACATATTATATGGTATTAATCAAAGGTATGATTAGATAAGTTTTGTATGAGTTTCTTTTAGTCAGAAAAATAACATAATAAAAAAATATTTTAACAATTATGTTACTAAACAACTTAAATAAGTTAACAAACATTAAATTATAATTTTACAAGGTTTAATATATTGCAAGCTCACATGTCTTATCATTGACTTATTCTAATTATTTTGTTTTTTTTAAGAATTGGCTCATTCAAGCTCCCTGGTCAATATATATTTAAACATAAGATAAAATTTAGTACCTTAAGTTAATAAATTATATTTAAATTAAATTACAAAAATATAATTTGGAATTGTCATAATAGGTTGAGATTTCCTTCTCAACAACTCAATTTGCCTTAATAATGATACTCTTGCTCTAGAAATTTCTGGAAATTCAATGTAGGTCCAAAGTTGCTCGAACCCATGGTATCCAGGTCCTTTTATCTTGACAATTTCTAACTTTGTTTATTGTATTTTTTTAAAAACATCTTCACTCGAAGTGTATTTCTCATTTTATTCTTCATTATGTTTGTTTGAATTAATCATTGTATATCTATTTCTTCGTTCCCACTATCAACATGAGCAAGAGAATCATAAATGAAGTTTGGATCAACATGTAGCACTATTTGAAGTTATAAAAGCTCATTATCTTAGTGTGGAATCTTATGCTCAACTTGACTTATTATTTTATCATGACTCCACCGCAAGTTTTTGTCTTAATTACATCTAAGGATATACTCATATCCGCACCTGTATCCACCCATTTGTTGTCATTGATTTAGTGTCAAAAGAGCAAACATTAGAAAGGTTTACATGATTGAATACTTGAAATTAAGAGTCAGCTATTCTTATGTGAAAAAAATAATAATAAAGAAAAGTTTAGATAATCAAATGTTTGTCCTATTTAATTTAATAAAATTGAAGTTTGTGTTTTCCAAAATGCAATGTATCATTAGAACAAAACACATAAAGAAAAAAAAAAAAAAGTGTAATCAAGGTTGTGATAAGAGAGAAAATACTTTAAAAATCTAAGTGAATTTTGTGAATATTGAACAAATCAAACACTTGATAGAGATAATGAAAAATTGTGGGGCGAAACAAAGAAATATGAATTTTTCAAATGAAACAAAACTAAAATAGTGAAGATAAATTTTTTAAAATAGTATAAATGTATAAACCCTAAAAAAATTATAAATGTTTTAATAATTTAAATGGGGATGGGATTAAAGGAGGGAAGGGTATAAGAATGGGTACAGGGACAACAACAACAACAAGATAGATATGTACGTATTTATCCACATTATAATACCCATACTTACGCAAGCTTACCATCAAAAATATATTTCCGTGTTTCATGTCTTATCATTTTTTAATTCAATTTCATCTAATGTTTAGTGTGTTTTGTCATTTTCATCGGTTCAATCATCTTGTTCTTCATTCAATCTCCATTATTTTGTTGTGCTTGGTGTGCTAGTTTGTAGTGTATTATTATCTTTAATACATTATTTACATCTTGGGTAATGGATATAAGATATCAAGTTGAGATAATGAAGGATAGAAAAAGGAGATCGTTACAAAAATTAATATACCTAAGTTTTGGAGAAAAACAAATAAAATATCTTTTTCACATATAAAAAATATTAAGTTTTAATAACATACATTATAAATTTGAAAATTAATCAAAAGGAGGAAAAATTGAGTATACAATAACGAATATAAATTTCATTCCAAAAATAAACAAGGTAAATTTATTGTTTTAAGTACCAAGCTGTCAATTTAAAAAACAAATGAATTCGATATTTGAAATGAATTCAGTAACTTTGATCTACATAAGACATGATACTTTTTTTTCTAATTCAATAAATTAAATTAAATCTCGAAATGTAGATAAATTATTTTAACTCGTTATAATAAACCTGGACGATCACTTATAATTAGATCAAATATACTGTTATATTATATAGTTTCTTGATTGCCAATATACTAATTAGATCAAATACATTTTGTTAAACTGTATAGTTTCCTGAATGTATCTTTTTTTTAAATTGCAAGTCCCTTGAAAGGTACAAATCTCAATATCATTATAATAAGATCAAATACATTTTGTTAAATTACATACTTTCTTGTATTTTTATTTGAATTGGGTTGTAATTTTTTGGAAAAATATCGTAATATGGAGTAATTTTAGAAATAAAACAGCAAAAACCTTAATGGGCCTAAATATCAGGAAAGAAAAAATCCATGTAAGTCCAAGCAGTCCAGTAATCTAAATTCATATAAAAATACAATGTATATTTGATCCAAAAAGATGAATTTTATTTTTCACTAATTTATTCTCGTCGTTTCGAAAAGATGATAAATCAATGTAAGTTAAAAAAAAAAAAAAATTACAAAAACCTAAATCTGCGCATAGAAAACTAAAATCAGACAGGTTTAACAAACAGATTCAATTTGAACAAACAATCTAAGCCATAAAAGCCTATAAGATGAGCCTGATGCAAATTTACAGAGAATGGAGACTCTAGAATGAAGATAATAGTGTTGGAAAGGGAAAATTAAATTAGAATAGTGAGTGTGAAAGTATTGAAATGTACAGTGGAATTAGTAGACAAACAGCATTGAGAATGATCCGTTCATCTGTGGATCCACAACGGCAGTTGTCTGGCTGCCTGCTGACGAATCAGCACTCACTTTACGCACAACTGCTCACAGACCTCTCCACGAAATCGGAGAGGCCTACGATACAAGGTGCATATTCAGCACACTGCTATTCATCAACTATGACATTTTCACAGATGCAAAGAACATCAAAAAAAAATCTAAGAGGAAGCAAACGGTTTCAACAAATGAACAGTGAGAAAATGATAAACGGTATATTTCAAAAAAACAATAATGGAGATTGGGAGAGATGCGAAAATACTCGGCGGTGGCTGGTGAGGAATGGTGATCCAGCTGCTATGGCTAGGGTTTGCGGTGAGAGGGATAGGACTTGAGGGTATATATAGCGAGTGGAGGCGAACCCATAGGTTGCATTTTGCCTCTGTTTTAGAACAAACCCTAGTTATCGTAACCAGAAAATACCAACATTGTTAATTTTTAAGATGTTTTAATTTTTTTATGAGTATTTCTTCCTGTACCCCTATATTTTTCTTTCCGCACCCATATATTATTTCTTGAAACATATTTTTGTAATTTCCAAAATTGTAAATTCAGAGTTCATAAAATATGTTTTGAAAAGTATATTCTAAAAAGAATAATTTGGAAGATATTTTTAAAATGGGTAAAATAATATTTTCAAAAAATAACGGAGTGCAGGAAGTCATTTGCTAGGGGTGTAGGGAGAAACACCTTTTTTTTTATTTCTATTTTATTGTCCATAAGGAGACCTTGCAGAGAAAAACAAAAAAAATGGTTTAATACATTTAAAAAAAAAGTAAAATAGTATTTTCATAACGGAAATAAAATATTGACAACTGTTTTCACAAAGTTAAACAACTCTTGGAAATAATTTATATGGTTTGCAAAGAATAACATTTAATCATTTAAAATTTCATTTCACTCCATTAATTTCACTTAAACATTTCAGAGTCTAATAATCACGTTGTTTTACTAAATTCAAATTACTTAAAACTAACATTATAGTGATTTTAATGAATTAAAAACATATTTAAATGATTAAAATTGTGCTTAAAGGCATTGGGTTTTGTTTCAATTCATTAAAATTGGTAGTTTTATATGAAAGTTGTTCTAAGCTATTTAAGGAAACAATTTATAAAAAAAAAATCATTAAAAATATATTTGAATGATTAAAATTGTGCATTGTTTTTTTTTCAATTCATTAAAATTGATAGCTTTATATAAAAGTTATTTTAATCTATTTAAGAAAACAATTTATAAAATGTTTTTAATCATTTCTTAAATTTTTAGAAAACTCTAGAAGTTAGAAAAAAAAAATGGGATGAAGTTGTATAGGAGCAACGTTGAAGATGTCCGTAGTAAATTTATTGAAATGGAAAGTAAAGTAGACACAAAGAAGAAGTATGAGTCAACATCCTCTCGACCATGACACACGTTGCCAGTAACACAACAACTCTCGACTGAGATAATACCAACTTCGATATCGCTCCTCAACATGGAAACACTAAACACAAAAGACTTTATCGTATACAACCACTTATACCGGGAAAATTATTCAGTGACCATCTTGTCAACCCATTCATACCAAGGTCGATAAGTCAATCCATTCTCGTTTGTTTCGCGACTAACTGAGTAGTCCTATCTAGAACATTTACATTAGTAGAGATAATTTCAACCTTGTTATTCTTATTCGCTATCGACCCCGAAACTAACCAAAGACTTCCCACCCGAAGAGTCCGACGAACTCAAAAAAGAATTCATGACTAACCTTGCAGGACAAACAATTTTTGGCACCAATCCATAATTCGGTATTTGGGTTAAAGTAATGGTCCTAACAGAAAAGACACCCTTATAAGGGAAACAAGCTCGCGACTCCAAACGTCCCAACTATTTGTCAACAGTTGGATCGTCTGCAATCTAACAAAACCTTCTAGAATGTCTCACACCTGGGCACCTAAGCCCAAAGACACCACGATCTAGTCGGAGACGTCCTAATCTAGAAAAAAAAAATATGGACTGAATGAGATGAAGAAAAAGTTAGGGTTTGGTGAAAGTTTTTTTTTTGTATTTTGGATTTTTATGCATTGGATAATTAAAACTTTGATCCTATTGTGAGTGTTGTCTTAGGGTGAGGGGTTTTGAAAAATACATGATTATTCCCTTAGCCTATATATACTTATGATTGATTCCTAAACAAAAATATCACTTTCTAACACTTCAAACTTCTTTATAGATTGAGTTCCAATATCTTTAAAAACTTACATTAACTTGCTTTTCATCATTATCGTCATCTTCTTCTATTCTAGATTTTGTTTCCAAGTTCAAATTTTACTACATGAATAAAAAGCACTATAATGTTTACTTCAATTATTTGTTAAATCATTAATTGTTTACCCCTCTATTCTCATAATTTATCATTTATTTTTATGTTTCCACAACCACCACCACCCAACTTCATAACCAATTATTCCTCGAATCATTTCGTTAATTCCTTTGAAAATTGTTAACATATTCCATATTTGACGCCACATCATTTCTCTACAATGGAGAGTGGTGGTATAATCCACTAATGAATTCACAAATTAAATAAGTCTATGTATATTTCAATTCCTAAATTTTTTTATCTCAAGTTGATGTAAAAAAATAGTACACCCAATGAAAGGAGGTGTTAATGGATACTAAAATCAACAAATCAAATGGTCTTCATAATAATATATTATTTTATGTGGAGTATGACTTAATGAATCAATTTATATAAGTAATCTAAAAGAAATTTTGAAGATCATATAGAATAACAGTTAAGACCTGAATCATAACACAATTGAAAGGTTAAAGAGTAAGACTTGTGTTTTTCCGAGTCTAATGGGTCCTAGACCATATTATGCAAATGAGGATAAGTGGAAGCTCAAATGAGAATACGATAACTCAAGCATATGCAATATTTTTTTGAGTTACGAGGAAAAAATTCACTCATAAGTATGCATTACTTCTTTTGAAAGGTCAACCTAAATAAAAACATGTAATGTAAGTTGATTTTCTTGTAGTCTTTACCCATTAACAAGTTTTGAATATGACTCAACAAAAATGTTAAAAAAACAAATTGTAAACTATTTTATAATAAGTTAGATAATAATATACTTTATGTTTATGTTTAGTGGTTATCCTTGTCTTTGTAACCAATATTTTAAAGTTATTTTCAAATGAGAGTTACTTGTGCAACAAAAACAAATTTATCTCAAGTTTCAAATAAATTTGGTGAAAAAATTAGAGAACAGTTTGGTCGCAAATAAATACTTATTAAAATTAATTTTAGATATTTCACTTTATACATTTTTAAATATTTATTTCACATATTTTCTTTGATTTTAATTTACTTTCAACCAAAAAATAATATAATGTATTTGTTTTATTTTTATTTTATTAAATGTTGGAGTCTCGCATTATTTTTTATTCAAAAACACGTGAATTTAAAACAATAAATATGTAGATAACTATATGAAAATTAACTGAAGTTCTTAAAATAGTTCACCATTAGGACTAAAAGTTAGATAAAGTTCATATGGTCTCAAGCTCTTTTAAACCATTGATAATTGTCCTCCCCACCAGACTTGATAATATTTTTTCTTAACTACTTTAGTAACTTTCTTCTAATAAGATAGTTATATTTCGCATAATTAATTATATTGTAAATATTAATAAAATATATTTTTTACATTTTCTTTATTATAATAAATTAAATAATTAAAATAAGACTTAAAATAAAAATATTATTAATGAACGAGTTAAATATATTTTTCGTCCTTATCGTAAAATTTATTTTTATCCTTAATCCAAACTTTATTCCTATTGGATACTTGTAATAAGGAAGTTATTGGAATATGACCTTAGTATTTTTTTATGAAACAAATAGATGTAAAGTGAGAACTATATTGTAATATTATAATATCCACTGCATCGATGAAATATTTTAACATCTTAGTTTATAAAAGAAATATGTTTGCCAAAAAAAATATATGAGAAACTCACTCTAATAGTTTTCTTACTACAAATATTCAGTAGGTCCAAAATTTGGACTAGGAAAAAAACAATTTTAGAGAAAAATACAGAAAAAAAACATATTTAACTCATATCCCATAAGTTCTTATTAGTTTATTATCTCATTGTTATCTTATTTCCTACTTTAGGATATAATCCAACTATTTTTCTCAAAATGTAGTTTCTTATAACAATTTAAAATGGAAAAAAGAAAAAAAAATACATTTTAATTAGTCTTAATGACTTTATTAAGGTAGAATCAATATCAAAATCAAGATTTATCAATATATACCATAAAAGACAGAAGGAAAAAATCATCTTTTACACATCACTTAAGGGTGTATTCACTCTTGATTATCATTGAGTGTTCTGGACTTAAAATCGTATACCCTTTTATCTGGAACAAGATACATTTTCGAAAGTGACAACAAAAATATAAATGGATATGTGAAATCCAGAAATGTAGTCAAATCATAGAGCTAAAAGTTTCAATGGGATCTGATTCTTCAAGCAAGGAAGCTGCTTGGAAGCAATCAGCAGCATCAGTTATTCGACCATCAGCCTTGTGAGTTAAACCCAAGTAATACCAAGCCATGCGGTTGGTGGGTTCTATTCTAAGTGCATCACAAAGTAGACATCTAGCAACAGAAGCAGCTGCACTAAAACCAATTTTCAGTATCAAAGAAGCCATCAAGATCTTGCTTGGCACATAGTTTGGTTCAAACAGAACTGCATTCAAAGTAGCAGTGAGAGCTTCTAAATTTTCTCCACGTCCTTCGAACATAATAGCTGGTTCAATCACGTTCAAACATATGAAATGTCAATTTGATTAAAACAACAGGAAAAACATAAGTTGATTGTGGTAAAAAAAACCACTAAGAAGAAAATTATAAAATAAAAATTAATTTTAAAAATAAAAAATTATTAGTTTCTATAGTGACTAAATTAGATACTGTTTTAGAGATTAATAAAACTATTAGTATCTAAATTAATTTTTATTATTAATAAATAATTTTTAAATCAATATCTAATTAACTACCTAAGTTTTAACTACCAATTATTTAAATTTTAAAGTTGATATCTAAATCATGATATCTAAAATTATAGTATCTAATTAGTTATTAATTTAAAAATTATTTATCAATAATATAAACAAATTTAGATACTAATAATTTTATTTTAAAATAATATCTAATCTTGTTAATATAACAACTAATTATTTTGTTAAAATTCTATTTAACTATTTTTGTGTGGAAAAACTGGTCATAACATATAGATTTGTTCTTGCCTTCCGTGTGTGTTGTTGCTGGTGAGTATTCCTTTAACTCTCTGGCCTTCTGCAAACAGATTTCGGCATCCTTCCAGTGAGAAAGGTTTGCATATAAATTTGCCAAACCATGCCAAACTTCAAGTTCATTTATCTTAGCATCATCCACCTACAAAGAGAGTTAATAAAATAAAAGTAACATAGTTTTGGAATCAAAGGGGGAAACAAAAACTTCCTTTTTATGTATGGTACAATATCTGAAAAATATATTAGAATACTCTAAAGTTTTATTTCTTTGGACCACTTCTCCTATTTGCTTAGTTTTCAGTACAATAATTTAAGGATTATTAATGTAAATAAGCATAATGGTTTATGTTTTACCATTACTAAACATTATAATAGAAACTGGAGCTTGAGAATATATTTCCATGTTTTAGGAACACTTCGGCAAACTATGACATGACAAGTTATGATCGATGATAAGACTCCTGTTTAACTCAACAAGACAAAGAAAGGGAGAGAAATAGTGGATGAAATTGATTGAATGTGTTTTACTTGTGCTATGCACAACACCTACACATAGACTCTCAATAGGCTAATGGGGACAATTTCTAAGGCATTGTAATTATGTGTTACTTCCTATATTGTTATATGCAAAAGTTAAAGGTAAGTTTGTTTAAGGAGTGAATTCGAGGAAGAGGAAAATGATGGATTTGAGAAATGAAACTTGAAAATTAGGTTGTTTGGATTTTCAGCAATAATATTCGTTGGAAGAAGAGAAGATTGCATAATCATACCTGTGAACCTTGTTTAGGAGGCCCGGGTGATTTCTTCTGGGCTTGAACCAATGCAAGAACGTACCGATAAATTTCAATAGCATCCATGGGTCGTAATTGAGAGTTCTTCAACTTGGCTTTCAGCCTGAGTAGTGGCCCCTGCTCCCATTTTGCAGTCTCGTCTAAAGCTGCATCAATGACCACTTCAGCCTCTGTAAATCTTTTCTGTGCAGACAAAACTAGAGCAAGCAACCTCCACCCTTTTAGTGTAGAGCCACCAGTTTTGTCAAAGAACTGTTTAGCACATGATAAAGCAACACTCAAATTTCTGTGCATAGCATATTGAATAGCCAATTCAAAAATGAGATCAGCATTGTTCTGCTCCAATCGAATTGCCTTCTCCAATGATTTTAGAGCTTCAGATTGAAGCTCAGACCTCTCATGGTCAGAAGAAGAAACCGTAGCTTGTATTCCTTGGCAAAGTCCCAACATCCTTAGACCCACACCTTTCAAATGCCCATCTAATCCCTGGGCATTATTCACTGCTCTTTGTGCATAACCTGCTCCCTCAGCACCAAGATGAGGATCCTCACTACAAATTCTGGCAGCCAATAATAATGCTATCAGGTCATCTGGTCGCTCATGTTTATGCAAAGACATCCTAAGCAGATTCAAAGCACTATTATTTTCTCCAGCTCCACTGTTACACAGAGCTAAAAAAATCCAACGATCAATGCGTTGATATGTACCAGGTGTCAACTCTTCAAATTGCTTTGCTAGAATAGAGGTTTCTCCACATGTTGAAAGTGTGAAAACCAGGTGTTCCATAACTGAAGGATCCCACTTTATCTTACCAAGGACGAAGTTTCTCAAAATAATCAGTAAAAGAAGAACTGCTTCTTCCATATTGCTTTTGGGTACATAAGACCCATCGGTCTTGTTAGGTGGACTTGCCTCCACTTCACTGTACAACAAAAACACAGCAAGTGCCTTCTGAATTCTTGCACAAAATTCATTATCAAGGTTCCATTGACCAAGTAGGGCATTCCTATAAGCTGACAATGCCTCATCATAGCACCCAGTCTCCTTCCAAAGCTCTGGAAGGAGCTCCACTACATGACTCACTATCTCCTGCAATTTATTGTCGCCTTGTGTATCAACTTTACCCTGACTATATGTCTTCTCAACAGCATCCAGAACACTCTTACACCCATCAATAGCTTCTGTATAAATCCATGAAACAAAATTTTCAATCTATTAATATCCCTTAGAAGTTGGTTTTTAAACAAGTGAGAATGTTGTGTGATCCATTAGCCAACTTCATCTGGTGGGATATTGTTAGAATATAAAAAGGTGTACAAGGAATGGAAGATTCGTCTCCAATTAGAAACAAAAAGTAAACCACAAGTAGCAACAACTTTCAATAGCTGGAACAATAGTCAATACCTGTACATTTGTTCAACTTTTGTAAACACTTGGCTTTTAGGTAGATAGCTTCAAACGTTAAAGTATTCTTCGCAGGTGTTTTGTCCGAAAGGGAAGTTTGTAATTGTTGTATGATTGGTTGAAGATCAATTCCATCAAACACTCGAAAGGCATTCTCCACATTACCTCTTTGATACTCTAATTTTCCAAGAAGAGCCTTTGCTTCCTGTCAAGATATAATAATTGAATAAGAATCCAATCAATTAAGTAAAACCACTCTAACAATGATCTCTCATAAGTTTCTACCTATTCAAAATGGTAACACTGAGGCAACAAATCAATGATACTAAGACCATTCGATAATAATGTGACATTGTAACATTGGTTTGTATTGTCATGAAGGATGGAATATACAATTAACAAACAAAAATGAACCTCGGAACTTATTGATAACCCATTACGCAATGTTGCTTCTGCTTCTTCAACATTTCCTGCATCAAGTTTGGCCTCAAGTTCTGTCACTTTCATGCAACTTCCATTCCCGCAAATCTCGCGAATCGTCACACTTCCGTTTTTCTCAAACTCCATTGATCATTATCTCACCACCTGCACATATTTGTGTGTTAATAACTTTAATAAATCCAGACATTATCATTTAAGATTGTTGTGTTGTTCATTCGTTGTCCATACATAACAGAAAGAAATGAAAATGTTGTTGTGAATAGAGATTGATGAAAATAAAACTGTGGATCCAGACAAACGAGAAAATGAGAATTAGAACCTTAACGTCGTTAGAACAATGTGGCGTCGAATGGAGGTTTTGCCTGTTCGGTGTTTGATTTAATTTTGTAGTTTTGTTTTGGTTTTCTTCTCCGAAACTGTTTCAATGGAATTTCGAGATCCCACAGACAAATCAATTATGAATGCTATTTTGTCTTTTTTACCTTTCAATGTGAAAAAAAAAACAAATATTTTTTAAGAAAAAAAAAAGGTGAAGAAGGAGAATTGGCGGGTCAACCGCTACTTTAGAAATTAATTATTTTTTAGGAAGGGTCAAAATCAACAATTTTAGTAATTTAAATGAAAAATACATTTAGAATTAAAGATATTAAAAATAATTTAAATATTGTGTCAAAATTTAATCGTTACTAAAATAAAATTTAAAATATTAACGAAATCAATATAAAACTAATAAAAATATATTTTTCATTTAAAATAAAAAGATCAAAATATACATTTTTAAATATAAATGACGAAAGTGAGATTTTTAAAAACATAAAGGACCAAAATAATATTTTAGCGTGATATCTATCCAACAAGTGGTTAGAAAGTATGAGTGGAAAAGTGGGGCGGGCTATGCAGGCCGGTCCGCGACCCGCTGAAAAAAACGCGGGTCGGGTTGTTTATTTCAACCCGCTTAGGTTCGCCCCGCATAACTCGCAGCCCGTGTGAGGCGGGACAGATTGGCCCGCATAACTTTAAAATATATAATTTTTTTTTTCACACTCCTATATTTTCTTCAAACAGTCTTATATTTTACATCCCTGTATTATGAAACCATCTACCTAATTTTTCTAAATAAAAAAAATTAAAAATTTTATTTAAAAAATTATACTTTTTAATAAATATTTCTTATGCAGGCTGGTCCACAGACCTGCGGACCATCCAGATTAAAAAAATCAGTAAATTTTATGCGACGGACTAACCCGACCCGCTTTTTACGACCGTAAAGCCATCTCTTCGTTCCTGCTTTCAACGAGACTTTCTTAGCTGCTCTTGTCAAAGACATTGTAACAAAAGACAAAATAGAGTAGACATGAAACATTGAAATATCAATATTATGTATTTTACAGGAAATTATCATGTTTTGTTGAAAACAGTACAGAATTACAAGAATAACATTAAAAATACATTAAAGATATAAATGAAAAAAAAATATTTATTTTAAAGATTTATACAAAAATATTTATTAAGAAATAAATAGCAATTTTGTTTTCTAACATGGCAATGAAAATGGGATGGAGGGAATAAAAGCTCGCCGACCTTTGAATCGTAGAAAGACAAAAAGGCACTCAAAATATTACCAAAATCATTACCACATAACAATTTTGAAAAGGGCATTATCGTCTATTCACTCGTTCAGGTTGTATGACCTAGCAATCCAACACGCGCGAGAGCAGTGTAATAACGCAACACGAAAGAACCGCGCCGGCGCCCGCGCACGCACGCACTGTGGAATCAGTGTAAGTCCAATTCGCACATTCTTCTTCTCATTGTAGACTTGAGAGAGAAGTGGTTTTCGTTTTCGGCGAACTGAATCTGAGTTCGCGACTGAACGATGGGTGTCCCTGCGTTCTATCGATGGCTGGCGGAGAAGTATCCGATGGTGGTTGTGGACTCAATTGAAGAGGAACCGGTCGTCATCGACGACGTGAAGATCCCGGTCGATACGAGCGACAAGAACCCTAACAACATCGAATACGATAATCTCTACCTCGATATGAACGGCATTATTCATCCGTGCTTTCACCCTGAGGATAGGGTAACATTTCTCATTCTCACTATTTCTTCTTCCAAACTTAAGTAATTAATGTATTTATCGTTTTTTGAATTTCAAGAATGTGGACGTTTACGATTACGCGTTGTTTTTTTGTATGCAGCCTTCTCCGACGTCGTTTGACGAGGTGTTTGAGTGCATGTTCGACTACATTGACAGGCTATTCGTCATGGTGCGGCCGCGGAAGCTGCTCTACATGGCTATTGGTGTGTGTCTGTTTCTTGTGATTTTTATGATTTGTCATTGCGCTATCTATGTTACTGGTGAGGTTTATTTGTTTTGTTTGGTTCGACTCGTAGACGGTGTTGCGCCGAGGGCGAAAATGAACCAGCAACGGTCTAGGAGGTTTAGGGCTGCGAAAGATGCAGCTGATGCGGTATGTTTTATGCTTATATCGTTTTACACTCATTTGGTGTTGTGTGCATTTGGATGCTTCGAGATGCGTTATAGACATCGATCTTTTGTGTTTCTTGGTATCTAGTAGAAAAATGTTATTTGGACAACGATCTGTACAAAAAGTTACAACTAAGAGAGCGGAAAAGAGAAAAGAGAGAGAAGTACAAGATGTAATAACTAATGTGATTGAGAGAAAGGGGCAAAAAGTGTTGTATAAATTGTTGCATGAATTTGACATCTCTATCTTGCAATTGTTGTGGTTGTGGCATGTGCCCTGCATCCTCGTCATCTCTGACAAGTTTTCAGCAAATTGAACTTTTGAGTTAATATAATGCCAATTTTTATGTGTTTTATTTTTGTTTGCTTACAACTTTGTTTTTAATATATGTATAACTTATATATCATATATTTCAACCATTATGTGACTTTCCCTATATGCTGCGATACTGTCTACTATATGATATAGCCGATTATTTGTTCTCTGCCGTTTTCCACTATCTGCAATTGAAACATTGTTTACACTCTTTGCTTGTTATCAACAATTTAGTTGAATCAATGTCATGCAATACTTTTTGGTTGGTAATTGAAAGCTTGAACTTTGCTCGTTGTTTGATTACTGATAGACATTGCAAATAGTGAATGCTCTGGCATTGGTCTTGAGTATTTATCCATTTATCTATACTTTTTTTTTAAAATTTTGTAGCTTACATCAACTGGTAAAATTTTCTTGATGTTGGAGTGGAAGATAGTGTTGTGTTAAAATATAAGTTCTGTTGAAAAAGTCTGGGATGATACTGCAAATGTTCCTTGCTTTCATCACTTTTTTTGTGGTTAATGTGGTTGGTGTACATGTCACCACCCTGAATCTGTCAAGATAATGGTGAAATATACGAGAAGATGCCTAAATGTGAATTTTGCCCATGTTTGCCTTCTTTTTCTCTTGCATGTTAGGCTGCTGAAGAAGCAAGGTTAAGGGAGGAATTTGAGAAGGAGGGCAGAAAGCTTCCACCTAAAGAAGAGTCACAGACTTTTGATTCAAACGTCATTACTCCGGGAACTGAATTTATGGCTGTCTTGTCAATTGCACTTCAGTACTATGTTCATCTTAGGTTGAACAATGACCCTGGTTGGAAAAATATTAAGGTAGAGAGTTAATTTTATATTTTGTGTGACTGTGGCTAATGTGTCTTATTTGAGAGGGGGATCTAATCTAATGTTATTGTTTATGTGTGTGACTGAAGGTTATTCTCTCTGATGCAAATGTTCCTGGTGAAGGGGAGCATAAGATTATGTCCTATATTCGTCTTCAGAGAAATCTTAAAGGTTATGATCCAAATACACGACATTGCCTGTATGGTTTGGTATATATCTCACTTCCAACTTCCTGTTACTCTTCAAAATTCATCTTTGATTTTGTTAATCAAAAACAGAAAATCAATTTATTTTTTACTTTTACTTAGTGTCTTCTTTGCTTTATTTATCATAGATGTAATTAACTTGTTTTTTGCATTTGGTATTCTGACGTCAGGATGCTGATTTGATAATGTTGGCATTGGCTACGCATGAAATTCATTTTTCAATTCTTAGAGAGGTTTGTGTCTGATGAGTTGTTCTGTGTCTGTGAATTATAGCTTATTAATGCAGTTAAATAAATACATGATGTTGACCGTGAGGAATGATTGATGTAATTATTTTGGCTTTTTTCCATTAGATATTGTGATTGAATTGCTGATAAATAATCTGTTAATGCAGGTAGTATTTACTCCTGGACAAGACAAATGCTTCATCTGTGGTCAGATGGGTCATTTTGCTGCAAACTGTGAAGGAAAGGCAAAAAGGAAGTCAGGAAAGTTTGATGAAAAAGGAGAGGCTGTTGTGGCAAAGAAACCCTTCCAGGTCAGGGTTTGATCTGAAATTCATACATTCTTAAAGTTATTGAATATGACAACATAATTTTGGTACTTTTGCCCTTAATTCTTACTTCCTATATATTTATTTTCTTTTGCAGTTCCTGAATATTTGGACACTGAGAGAATATCTGGAGTATGAGATGAGAATACCTAATCCTCCATTCAAGATTGATTTTGAATGCATTGTTGATGATTTTATCTTCATGTGTTTTTTCGTCGGCAATGATTTCCTACCTCATATGCCTACATTAGAGATTCGTGAGGTTTGGCATTCTAGATCTCTTGTTACCTCTGTCCCTCACCCTCTCCCCTGTTTTCTATATATTTGGAGTGAATCAAATTTCAGGACTGGTCCTTTATTTTGTAAGTGCTAATCATGGATTTTCCCCTCGCTTATCCTAACCGGTTTTGGATATATATGGGTGCTGTTTTTCTCAGCATTTGGACTTTGGTTGCTAATTTTAAAAATTTGGGTCAATTTTGGAAATCGTGGGCTTCTTCTTTTGTCTAAATAACAAGGAACTAACTATCGAGAAAGCTTAAATTGTTAGGGCGAACAATATTAATTAAAGTACTTTGGGGTGAGGCATGAATAAAATATCAAACTCTTTTTTCTTTGCTCTAAAATTTAAGGTAATTTGAAGCGTGTGAATGGTTATGCAGGATTTTGTAGTCTAGGATGAAGCAAGACACAAGGTGTTATCATGTCAACATGGCATTTCTAATGGGTTTATTGGTACAATCATTAGAAAATTTGATCCGCGGTTCAAACCTCAGTTGTTCTATTTGAGTTGATCAATTAAGACAAAAGTAATCATAGCATAATTCACTGCACTATTTTTAACTGCAAAGAAATGGATAAGAATTTTCAAGAATGGTCTAAATGTTATGGTGGATAGAAGTCCTAATCTTTAGCATCCTTTTTAATTTCTTAGTGTTATTGTATGGCAGTAATTATGGTGTTATGATATTGGTCTTGTATTGTCTAATATACGTGTAATGCTTTTATGTGCTGGTTTAGATTGTGTAACTGATCTTTGTTGGGAATTTCACTTTTTTTTTACCTAGGGTGCAATTAACTTGCTGCTTGCAGTATACAAGAAAGAATTTAGGGAATTTGGTGGTTATTTAACCAATGGAAGCATGGTATGTGATGGCAACTGGAGTGATTTGTGTGATGCCTCTTTACATCTAAATAATGTTCATTTACAATTTGTTTCTTTTCTTTACTGCCTTTTCTCAGATAAATTTGAGCAGGGTGGAGCACTTCATTCAGGCTATTGGATCTTACGAAGATAAAATATTCCAGAAAAGAGCTCGATTGCACCAGGTCTGTTTAGTTGCATCTCTTTCTTTATCCTTTAAGGACTGGATTTATACAGAGATCATCAATTAGAGCTTATTATCAGTGTGTATATGTCACACTATTGAGGAAGTGACTGTTCAACATTTGTCATAATATTGAGTAGTGAGAGATAATAAACATTAAGCCTTATGGTTTTCCTCTTAGTTGTAGATGTTCGATTGTGTTCTGAAGTGATTCTTCTTTTGTATTTATTATTCTGCTTTCAGCAACAAACTGCGAGAATAAAGCATGGAAAGCCACAAAGGAGAAGGGGAGATGATGCCGAGCCTCAATTTCAACCAGACTCTTTAGTAGCAGTTTCACAATTCCATGGTTCTCGTCTTGCTTTGGCTCCAACTCCTTCACCATTTCAGCAATCTGGGCATTATAATTCTCACATGTCCTCATCAGTTAGAAAAGACAAAAAAGAACCCTTTGAGAGACCTCGTAAAGTTGTTAGGTTATCTTCAGGAGCAAGTGTTGCTGCTGCTATTGTTGAAGCCGAGAATAGTCTTGAAATAGAAGTATGTTTTCCTGCTTCAGGAGAGGCATTCTTTAGAACTAATATAAGGGCTAACCTATTACTGGGTACGAGCCTGGCGAGGAATTAGATGCACTTTATTATCTTTTCATTGTTATGTTAAGTTGTAAGGTTTTTACAATGAGCTGGTTATCTCCTCTGTTGTCTGACTGAGTTTAGTATTCCTTTACATTTCAGGTTCATGATAATAAAGATGAATTGAAAACAAAATTGAAGGAGATACTTCGTGAGAAATCTGATGTATTCAACTCAAAAAAAGCTGAAGAGGACAAGGTAAGTTCTTACCTTTTTTTTGTTTAGTATTTTAGTTTTCCTAGACATTTTTAATTGCGGTGTTATTTGTATTTTAAAGTAACAAATAGTATATAAATTATCCTGCCTGTGATTTTTTTATTAAACCCTAAGGATTTAATTACATTGCAGTAATTTTGCCATGTCTACCTTGTGTTAGTGGGGATCATGATAGTTAGAATTGCGTGAATATTGTATTGTTTATATCCTGTTTAAATTATATTTACATTTTTTAAACGTTTTTATGTGCTTTGGAGCTGAATTTGAATTATCCGTGGGTGTTTCCTGTTTTCATTTTCGATTTTAACTGTTTAATTACAAAACTCTTATTTTGTTTTCAATCTGTTTTCTGTTTGCAAAGATCAGAAAACATTGAAAACTACTTGGTTTTCTTTGTTTCCTGTACAAATATTTGACAACAGGAAGCAGATTACAAGCAATGTGGCATTTTTGTTATTTATGCTGATGCTGATTAGTTAACTTCTCTATAAAAGAAAAAAGGGAAGGAAATATTAAATAATTAAATTGATGAAACAAACTGTAATAGATTAATTTTATCACTGTAATAGCTTTTTTTCCAGTTGAGTCCTTGATGAACCTTCAATGTACCAAAAACATAAAATAAAACTCAAGAAAATTAACTGAGTCTTTGATCTTTATAATTTTTTAAATTATGGATCTGCATGTTCTTCACTCCCAAAGAATAAGTGTTGAATTTAAAGCGCATGCCTTAGAAGGATTATCCATTTGTAGTTGTTTATCTGAAAGTGTTGATTCATTTAGAACAATTACTCTTGTATGCTGGAGAGAATGGTTGGAGTTGTTGCCATGTGACCTATAAAAAGTTCCAAGTTATGAAATCAACCTGTTAGCTCATAGTTGTGCTAGTCTTAGCATATAGTGCCAAAACCACCTCTTTGTCTTAGCATATAGTGTCAAAACCACCTCTTTTTTGGTGGATTGATTATGTGCAAAAGCCTATAAATTATTTTTGTATCTAGTTTATTGCTTACTTTTTTTGATAAGTATGACATCCATTCATATATAAAGCTTGGAATTGTGACTCTACTGCTTTTTTGTTTGTAGAAAGTTAATTCTATTTGTCTTTTTTAAATTATTTTGATTTTAGCTTATATTTCTTTTTTCAACAGATTAAGTTGGGAGAACCGGGTTGGAGAGAGAGGTATTATGAGGAAAAATTTTCTGCTAAAACTCCCGAGGAACTTGAAGCTATACGAAAAGATGTTGTAAGTTAATGAATTGAAGTGTCACTAATTTTGGTTCGTATGGAGGTCAAGGTTTTCTTATTACAGTCTATTGTTTAGGTCTTGAAATACACTGAAGGCCTATGTTGGGTGATGCACTATTATTATGAAGGTGTTTGTTCTTGGAATTGGTGAGTTTCTTTTCTAGTTCTTTCTGGAGAACTGTATGAGTCTTAAATTATGTTGGGTTTCTTTTGCCTGTAATATGGCACTTGAGGTGTTTTCTCTTTCTTCACATTGACCAAATATGTGATGACCCAAATTTGAGTGTTGATGGCTGAATTTTGAGTCTTATTTGGTTTAAACCGAAATTATGCAATGTGTGATTCTTGCAAATAACCTGTTCTCGGCATGTTCTTCTCTGTTCTGCTGCAGTTTCTTGACCTTAGTGCTTGAATATTATCGGTGAATCTGGGTATCAGTGTCTGAGGTCCCTCTGACTAATTCTTGATATTATGTTAGAAACTGGTCCTGATGGATTACAGGAAATAATCTTCGTTGGAAATTCTGGTGTCCTGACCCAGGCCAGGGTGGTGGCAGAATAGAGGACAACCGAAACAAAATCAGTACACTCTTATTTGAAAAACTAGTGCTGACAGTACCCTCCTACAATTCTTTTTACCCTATCTTGTAACTAATTACTGTTAGTCTATGACATGTCTATGATCTATTTGAGGGGAATGATCCCTTGTTGTGCCTATATTCCTCCTCACTTGAACCTTCCTAATAGGTGGTCATCGTCTATCTGGATTGACTTTTATTGTTTTAGTAGAAATGAAGAGGCTAAAATTTTGCCGCAATCTATGAATTTGGTTAGCACTTGAGAAAGTACTTTGAAGTAGGTATATGCTTTGTTATAATTAGAATTGGGGAAATTGGCTCTCTGTGTATTAATCTTTGTTATCTATCTGGTTCTAGGGAAGGGATGGGGCTTTTGTTTTTGTTCTTAGAAAGTGAACTTTAAGTTTAACTTAACTCGCAAGTTCTTAGAAACTGGTCCTGATGGATTACAGGAAATAATCTTCGTTGGAAATTCTGGTGTCCTGACCCAGGCCAGGGTGGTGGCAGAATAGAGGACAACCGAAACAAAATCAGTACACTCTTATTTGAAAAACTAGTGCTGACAGTACCCTCCTACAATTCTTTTTACCCTATCTTGTAACTAATTACTGTTAGTCTATGACATGTCTATGATCTATTTGAGGGGAATGATCCCTTGTTGTGCCTATATTCCTCCTCACTTGAACCTTCCTAATAGGTGGTCATCGTCTATCTGGATTGACTTTTATTGTTTTAGTAGAAATGAAGAGGCTAAAATTTTGCCGCAATCTATGAATTTGGTTAGCACTTGAGAAAGTACTTTGAAGTAGGTATATGCTTTGTTATAATTAGAATTGGGGAAATTGGCTCTCTGTGTATTAATCTTTGTTATCTATCTGGTTCTAGGGAAGGGATGGGGCTTTTGTTTTTGTTCTTAGAAAGTGAACTTTAAGTTTAACTTAACTCGCAATTGTAAATGAGATTTGTACCAATTTATATACTATAATTTGGTCATATTGTGAGCCGATGTGAGATCTCTAATACACTTTTTCACTGAAGACTGAACATCTTAAGCATGAGAATTAATATATATGGGTGGTTGCGGCCTGATAGCAGGTGACATAATTGGTCTAACAAATCTCATTTGGAAGGATTTGTTTTGATGTTATCTTAGGAAGGAGACTTTAAGCTTAACTCAATCTTACAAAACCGATTTTTAAGATGAGGTTTGCACACATTTTTAGAGATAGTGATGTCTGATTTTAAATGGAAAATTGTAAATCCTAGCGAATGAACTACAATTGGTCAAGAGAAAGGATAACAACACACTCTCTTTTGATCACTTTTCTATTGATTGAAAATTTTCAGAAATAAATGTTTTTAGTAAGTCTCTTTTCTCATTTAATGAGCTTCTCTTGATTTTGTAGTTTACGACAAATTTCAACCTGTGGTGGAATGTTTATTAGAAAAAATGGAGATGTTGTTAGCACTAGTTGGACAAAGTGCTTTGTTTGTTAAGCTTGTGATTTTAGAGAACTTAATGAGTCCCTTGCTAGTGTATATATTTTGTGGGTGGGGGTATCTTTAGAAATCAACATGCTTCCATTGTGGGTTATTTCTTTTCATATCTTGGTCATAATGCTTTATATGTTGAGGTGGTGGGTGTGATTCTGGCTATGGAAGTTGCAATCTCCTAGGGATGGACTAATATTTGGATTGAGAGTGGGAGTCAACTTGTTATTCATGCTTGGTTCAATACTTCTATTATCTCTTGGGATCTTCGTAATAGATGAATTAATGGCTTGGTAAATAGTAATACTTTGTATATTCGTATTTTGCATATTTCTAGATAGGGTAATCAATGTATTGATAAACTTGTTGAGTTTGGCAGTAGATCTCAAGGTTATAATTGGTGGGATATGTTCCTAGCTTTATTTGTCCTTGAGTTTTTCAGTGATAGATTTGACATATCCTTTTATAGGGTTAAGGATTAGTAAGTCAGGTTTGGTCTCCCCCCCCCCACACACGACTACTTTTTGTATTTTTTTTCCCCAATGATATTTTGAGATGCTGAGCAACAGATACAAAAATAAGGATTATTTTATCAGGTAATGTTGGAACAAATACTGTTTTAGCCTTTAATACTTTCATCTCACCACCTGTGTTGACAACATTCACCTCAGAACAATCTAAAGTCACTGGTTAGCAGCCTATTGTTTTCTGTGTGACTCTGGTAAGGTTACACACAATCTATCCTTCCTAGATCCCCTTCCCCCCACTAGATGGGGAACTTTGTGCTCTGGGATGCTTGTTTAGAGATATAAATAAGGAAAAAACACAGTCAAGGAAGGAATAACAGAATTTAGTTACTTCTATTGCCTGTAGATTTTGTGAATTTTATGTTTTCTTCATCCACAATCCAGATTGGATCTACAAGAATTGCATGTCTTGTTTTATCAGTTTTAATTAATTTTTTATTAAAACAGGTTTTATCCTTATCATTATGCCCCCTTTGCGTCTGATCTCAAGGGCCTTGGTGAGCTTGATATTAGCTTTAAGCTGGGTACTCCATTCAAACCATTTGACCAGCTTTTAGGAGTCTTTCCTGCTGCAAGGTTTGCTTGCTGCACAACTTATTTTTGTAAGGAGTTGTAGCTTTCTAAATTCAGTTAGTGTATGTAACATTGGAATTATGATATATCTGCAGTTCTCATGCTCTTCCTGAGCCATATAGGAGACTTATGACGGATCCAAACTCACCAATCATTGATTTTTATCCAATTGGTGTGTCTTTATATAAACAGGCTATTAATTTAAGTTTTAGAAGTTCCACTATATTATGAATATTGTTCCCCATTTAATATTATTAGTGTTGTGTCTCAGACTTTGAAGTGGACATGAATGGCAAACGCTTTGCTTGGCAGGTTCAATCCTGATTTACCTTTGCCTTTTTCTTCAGTGTTTTCTAGACATGGTTGCATCATAGCTCATATAATACCATCCTTTCTCTTTGCAGGGTATTGCTAAGTTGCCTTTTATTGATGAAGGGCGTCTCCTCACAGAAGTTCAAAAGACTGAACACTTTTTAACTGTATGTCTCTGTTCTCTGAATTTAAATTCACATTTGGTCCAATTTGCTGACATTTTTTCTCCATATCCTATTTCTATTAAAAAATAAAAGCCTGAGGAAAAGCGACGGAATGCTACAATGTTCAACTTGCTCTTTGTGAATTCTTGTCATCCTCTCTCTGCTTGCATAAGCACACTCCATAACAAGTGTAAAAACATGTCAGACAGTGAACGAGCTATGGTCAAGGACAGAATCAGCCCGAAAGAAAGGTTGGTACTGCTGATTTGCAATTTCCTAACAATATTTTTGGATGATGATAAGGTTTTAATAAAATTTCCTTCTGATCATAGTAGTGAATTGTTGCATCTGATGTGGTCATGAGTCACAACTTTTCTCGATTATGATATGGCAAGCCATAATGTATGATTTATGAACTTGTATGTATGGAGTATGCATATGTAGTTTAAGAAAAAATTAATTTTAATTTCTCGGTAGGTATTTGTTACTTTTTAATTTGAAATTAAGCTTGGATGTGATATACACATCTGAGACATTAAAAGACACAGTAAAACAAATTAATGTGCAAGATAGTGATAAGCATCCAACCTCTTGAAATCAGTGTTATCAATTATCTGCCATGGCGGCCCCATGGCAGATGGCAATGACGGATTTTCTGACCACCGCCACGACAAGGCGGTGGCGATGCATATTTTCCATGGTGGCCTATGGCTGCCGCTTTTGCCATCTCGGAGTGGTAACGGATAGCAGAAATATCCAAGAAAGCGGAGAAAAAGACGGTGGCAGTGGTGGTGGCGCACGCTGTGACGACAGCAAAGCATAAAGAAGGAGCTGCGGTGGCGCTGCGCATAAGGAAGGAGGAGATGTGGGCACATACTGTTAGGTTCCCAGACAGAAAACCCAGAATTCCCTCCCAAACACAGCAAGAAGAAAGAAAACTCTGTTTTATTACAGTGCAGAACAGAACACCCAAAAGGGTTACAAAGGAGAATAGCTCCTTTCACACAGGTTAATTCCTGTCAACTATAACTTAAAAAATTATAACTATTTTCATTCCTTTTGTATATAAGTATAGATTATATTTCTTTCAACTGCCATGCTTCCGCCATAACCCATTATGTTTTCCATTATAATTCTATAAAGGATTTTTGAGGTCTCTAATATGATCCGATATCGATAGCACTGCTTGAAACCCACCCTAAAAAGTTAGAAATTAAGTGAGGAGAACCAAACACTTTAATACTCTATCGAGCGTCCCATATTATTTTATGTGTGCCTCTGGCACTTAAAGTTCCCAATCTAGGCACCACCTCAAAGAGTTGATTTCTTGATGACTTTCGCTGACAGTGCTTCGTGACATTTCACTCAGTTTCCTCGTTTATTAGAACCCTTCACTGATCAAAACCCTTTAGAGCTAGCCCTTTCTGAGACGCTGACCCATGCACTTGGGAAACCAACCCTTAAAAGCTTGTTGTTAAAGGGAGAGAACCGAACACTTGAATACTCCACCAGACATCTCATAGTACTTGATATAGGACTTAAAGAATCCTGTTATACCCAAATCCATTTTAGATAGCTGATCAAAATGTGGGTTTGGGTTGCAGAGAATTTTATCATTGGTATGCTAAATGCTGTTGTAATTTTAAAGTAACCATAGTACTAATTCATAGTTAACTTTCAAGTCCATGTTATACCCATAGCTTACGTTCTAAACAATGTATGTCATTTGTGTCAGTGCTAGACTGGAATTAGTACTATTTTCTGTTTAAATACTTAAATGCTTAGATATGGCACATTGTTACGATAAAGCATACTAATATATTATGATAATTAGAGTGGGCTTTTCTGTAGGGTTTTAGAGGGAGGGATAGTGTTTTGGAGTAGCAAAGTTTGAAAAGTTAATGATTTTTTTTCTCCAAAGACAAGCACAATAGATGCTGCTATAGAAGTTCCCTGCAGTTTTTAAATGCATGAAATTGTCAAGTTTGTATGCTTTATATGTATATACTTATATTCAATTTTCAATTTTAATATCTTGCTGGACTATCTTCTGATGTTATTTAGGAATACATGCAGTGGTGGAATGAATGGTTACATATCCTTGTGTGCTGGAGAACCTTGCCCTCCTATCTTTAGGTCTTCTATCGCAAGCATGGAAGATATCATGGACAATCATGTTATGTAAGTCTCTCATACTGGGTATAATTTAATAAGAACACGATTTATGGTGAAAGTTGCTGTAATTTTTCTTATTTGCCCCTTGTTGCTCAGATGTGCAATATATGGACTCCCAGAGGCACATAAACACATTACCCGACCACCACAAGGAGTTAAATTTCCAGAAAAGGTATCAAATTTAGTAGCTGCTCCTTATTTATTATACCCTCCAATTTCCATGTCCTTCTCCCTGTTTAGTTTTCAATCTTCAACATTTGGTGGCGTATAAAGACACTGGTCTGTTTAAAGTATCATAGCTCCTCTTATTTCGTCTACTTATTCTGTAACGTATTTGGAAAATAAAATTATGTGCTTTGTATACAGGCTGTTACAATTAGAGATCTACAACCTCAACCTGTTTTATGGCATGAAGATTCAGGTAGGAGACTCCATTCTGATAATTGGAGGTAAGACTTTGTTTTTTGCATTGTTTTTTATTACAAGTGAAATAATACGGAGCAAAGAAATGAGGAATGGAATAAAAAAATAGAAATATAAGAGAAATAAAGTAAAAATCATGTATTGTGGTGTATATAAATCAAAAAGTGAAAAGAAGTAAATAAATAAATTATCAAAAATATTTTTATAGTATTTACAAAATTAAACTTTATTTCTCTTAATATTTATTTTAAAATTTCATGTTGTATATATTTATTAAATTTTTTAATAAATTAAAATAAAAAACCACAAATCCTCTCGCCTTCATCCCATTTTGAGGGATTTACTTAGTCCTGGGGTTCTCTGATTTTTGCCAATTTTCCATTATATTTCTACTTTAACCTATAACTCATAAGTCACAATCCCTTTCGCTTTCCTCCCACCAATCACCCATTTAAATTTATGATTTACTGTTGTATTGTATGCAGCTTTAGTCCATCGTCTACTTGGCTAGAACTGACTGGGGCTCCGGTTTTTTGTTTCAGGAAAAACCCTCCGGGATCTATTTCTGGTCAAGAGCTTGGAGATGCTGCACACAGACTCGTTGTGAATTCCTTACAGGCAAAAGTTGACACTCCTGGATACCGCCACCGCGCGGTGAATTCCTTACAGGCAAAAGTTGACACTCCTGGATACCGCCACCGCGACCGTGCGGTGAATTCCTTACAGGCAAAAGTTGACACTCCTGGATACCGCCACCGCGCGCATAATGGACCTCCTAAATCTTATCCCGCATCAGTGGGTCATCGACAACCAGTGTCTTCCTATGGTTATGAATCACCTCCTATTTCAGCTCCCCCACTCCAAGGCAAACCACACTCTGTACCTTACAATGATGCTCCTACTGCTCAGCCTTATAATTTTAATCAACAATACCCCCCTAGATCAAATTCGTACCAGAAAAATGACTACCCTAGATCACATCATGAAAGAAATCACCATCCGGGTAGGGGTGGTAGCAGTTCGAGGCATGGATACCACTCATCAGGAAATTATCACAATGATCATCATGAAGTTAGTCACCACAGCCAAAACTCCCAACCATCTAGAAGTAACCATAATTGGACTCCACGACACAACGCGAGGGGGCGCAGGGGACATGGCCATCATGCGTCTAATCAATATTCTTCATTAGATAGAGGGAACAAGGATGCAATGCCACCACCTGCTTAAAATCGCAGATAGTTTCATTTCATCCGGGGAATATTTTTGCCCACAAGTTAAGTGTTGTTGTACCTTATATTTTTCTCTCAATTAGATGAGGTTGGAGAGCTTCTGGACTTGCATTTTGTCCTGTTATGTCTAGTCGAGACAATAGTTAAACCAATTTTCCGTTGAATAGATGAATCTGAGAAATTATATCCCCTACAACTCAGGTTTCATAACATTTTTCCTACATGATACAGGCTATTCAATTGATTGTTTTCTACTGGGACTAGATTGCATCCCTCTTAAGCCACTTCTATTTTCAGTTTGTGATGTTTGTTTCTTATTTTTCTAATGATGTGTTGAGCAAGAAAAATGATGGGTAATTGTATAATTAAACCGATTTAATCAATGGATACCTCAGTTTCTAAGGTCAAATACTTTGTTTGGCAGAGAGAACATATTAGTTATGTTTTGTTTTTCAGGCGAAATGGTTGAATGAAATTAAGTTAATGAAAATAGGTGAAAAATTAAATAGATATTTTAAGCAATAATGTTTTGTTTAGTTGAAAAGGAATAAAGAAGCAATAAGAGAAGAAGATAACTAAGACTAAGTATGAATTAATATAATAGGAGTCATTCACCAAGCATCACACATTTAACTATTTTTTTAACATTCTCAACTAAAATGTGATGTTTTTAGAAGTTAATTTTAAATAAATAAGGAATGGAATTTTTTAAAATAAAATATAGATGTTAAAATGAGGAGTTTTACTTAATTTTATTTTTGGTTGTTGTGAAATTTTTAACAAAAAATTTATTAGAAAAATGTGATATTTTATCTTTTATTTTTAGTATTTTTAACAAATATTAATTATAAAATTTATTAAAAAAATGTAAAATGTTACTATTTGGTGAGACATGTTTTATATATGCCTTTTATAATACCGTTGGATGTGACAAATTATATTTATTTAATTAAAATATGGTTGAAAATTAATACATAATTCTTGAGATATTCAATTGTAATCTTATGATAGTACTATGCTGATATGGTATGACATGATTGATATAAGCAGGATTCTTTTCTTTTTAAATTAGTCCATTCTTATATATATATATATATATATATATATTTATTTATTTATTTTTATTGTTTTCTAAATTATTACTGTCATACTTAATATCGAAAAAATAAATAGATATTTTATTTTCTATAAACTTAATGTATACACTTTAAAAAAAAATGACATTTAATATATCCTACCAGTATAAATTATAATTTTTGGGTGGTGTTACAAAAGTTATCCATTACACGTAGTTTTCATTTTATATTTTTATAACAAACATTATTTAAAACGCGAAAGTAAAAATTAAGCTATGTTTTTATGTATTATTAATTACTCCACAATTTAGTTTTTTTTTTATTTGAATACTGAAATCCAATAATTGGTTTTGTGTTAGTGAATAATAATTATAACTACATATTTATTACCAGTTTCTCTCGGTATATATTTTATTATAATTTTTTCAAAGATATTAACGTATTTTTTTAAAGTTTAAATAAAAGAAAGTAACAGCGTTCTTACTGTTTGGTTTACAACTTTTAATGAGTTTCTTTCGGCCACTTAATAAAATATATTCGTATATTTATTGATTTTTTACGAAATATTTATATATTCTTAAAATATTAATACAAAATATATTTGGATAAAAATACATTAAACATTGTTAAAGATCTAATATTATAAATACTAATTGTCACTTTCACTTGTCATAAAGACATTTCATGACTAATATGTAATAGAAATTGTTCTCTACTTTTAAAAATTTATTACAAAATTCTCCTAAAAATTGATAAATTATTTGTTCAAATAATTAACATAACAACAACGACTACCAAAAAATATTTCAACTACTTTCAAATATTTATTCAGTAATTTGCTTGGATCCATTTATTTGAAGCAAAAATTATACTAAGGTCTCATAAACAATAAAAGACAAGAGGAGAAAAAATAAACAACCAAAGTGATTGGAAATAAAAAGTTATTTGTAATTAGGATTATTTTGTTGGTAATGTGAGTAAACAATTTTTTTTTTAAAATTTATTTGTAATCAAAACAATATAAAAAAAAACTAATAAATGTAAAAAATTGTATTATATATGGCAATAAAGACCTTTGCTACTCTTAAAAGGATAATTTTCTGAGACATCACCAATGCTGGAACAAATGAAAATGCAACATTAAATGTTTACAACCACAGCAAGATTCATGAGACCTTAATCACCATTAAACTGTGGCAAGTAGCAACTACTTTTACAGTTTTTTGTAGTTACTTTTATAGCTTAAATCATATTCCATAAACATCCAAAAATAGCATGTGCAGTGAATTATTGACAAGGAAATGAATTTTAGATCATATATATATATAAAATAAAAAGGTAAGAAACAAATGCAATTAAGGGAAACAAAAAGAACTTGAGCTCACATATTGGAGCAAACAGTGGAGATGTATATATTATTACAATAAAATCACTAAATAAAAATTAATTTTAGATAAAAAATAATTATTTATTATATTAACTAAATTAAATTCTAATTTATAAACTAAAAAATTATTGGTATTTAAAATATTTTTTATTATTTTTAAAATTTATAAATTAATTTTTATCTAATTAGTTATTAAGATTTTAGTTACTAATTACTTTAAATTTTAAAATTAATAGTTAAAATCTTAATATATAATTAGATATCAATAATTTTTTTAGTTTTTAAAATAATATTTAATTTAATTAATATAATAATTAATTACTTTTTTAATTTAAAATTGGTTTTTATTTAGTGTAGATATATAGCTACCTAGAAAAATTTAGTGATGTATAGGAAGTATTATAAGGGTACAGGGAAGATAATCTTTCAGAATCTACAGCAGAGAAGAAGGTGCTTCCAACCCAGTTGCTTCCTGCGATGCTCACCATCAGGTTTTGCCAATCTTACTGGACTGCTATTCCATTCTTGTTGCAATCTGCAAGCACCACAACCAAATCAGTGTGTTCATTTCACAATGCTTGAAGAGAAACTTACAAGTTTTTAGGCTTTTTTTTACATGGGAAAGGCAAAGGATTGTGAGCTAGCTGTGCTGCTATCTGATCGAAGAGAGATGCTTCCAGAATAGAAGGAACTTGACTCGTCTAATGTTTGAAACACTTCATCTTTCACACCCTCGTCTTCAGACTTCACATCTTCATCTTGAGTTTGATCACAATTAATGTCACTAACTTGGCTGCTTCCATGACCCGAATGATCTGAGTTATGCACCATGTTTGTGTTCTCCTGCAGTATACTGCCAAGGATTTCAGTTTTTGATTCCAAAGCTGGAGTACAAAACACTGCATCATCCTCAATCACATCTTTGGACTTGTTAGGCTTTGAGTGAAACTCGGGGTCCTTGTCAACCTGTAGTAATAATTAAAAATAAAGGATCATTACTTCATGAAATGTATATCTTCACATGAGTGCTAACTCACACTATTATTAAGAAGTGAACTTTAAACCTAACTCAACCTCATAAAACCGGCTTATAAGGTGAGGTTTGCATCCACTTATATACTATCAAACCTCCCAAACCTCTCTTATGCTGAGAGTAACAACTTTGTGTATGAGACAACATATTATGGGTGATTCGATATTGATAGCAGGTGACCTGATCAGTCTAACAAACACTCGCTGAATAAACTTATTCTGAAACCATATTAAGAAGTGGACTTTAAGCCTAACTCAACATTAAGCCTAACCCAACCTCATAAACCAGCTTATAAGGTAAGGTTTGCACCTACATATATACTATAAAATATCCTAATCTCTAGTCGACGTGGTATCTCCAACCGATATTCCTAAAGAAGTCGTCATCAACATAATGTGTATTTCATTTAGACAATGATAAATATATGGCAAGATATGGTCTATGAGAATAACCTATGACATTGATGGTTAACTTGGATAAATAGCATGTAAATTGCACAAGGAAAAGTTGTTGAATACCTTTGCATGGTTGTGTTTGATTTCATCACCCTCAACACTTGATGTCCTGGATTTCTCTCTGTCTAACTCTTGTAACAAAACGTTATCTTCAGGCACAACAATCTCCTTATACACGCTATCAGCAAGTTTTCTAGTTGCGCCTTCAACTAGCTGAATCAAATCCTCGGATTGATCAGATTCATCTGTAACTGGTGGATTTGATAAATTAATCCCAGCATTGTCTTTCACTGGTTTTTTACTTTCATAAGAATAAGTTTTGTGGATGTTTTCGTCTACTTTTCTCCAAAAAACAATCTTATCCTTGGTAGGGACTCCTACATCCACACAGATATCCTTAATAATGTTGTAATTAGTCTCTTTGTGACATATTACAAGTTCTGGTTCACATTCTGTAACACTTTTGTCCATATAGACATCTGTTGAACCCTCTAATGAATCTGTTTCATGGATTGGTGAATAGAGGGAGTTTTTCTCTGATTCCATATCATGGTGAAGCATCCCAAATGACTCTATTTCCTGCGGAGAATGAGTTGATGAATCAGTAGAGTCCCTGACCTGTGCTTCATAATCATTTTCAAAATCAAGTGTAATTGTAGTGGTGAAATCTACTGATCCCATGTCACAGGGTGATAGATTTGAATCTGTTACACGTCTGTATTTCAGTGGAGGCTCTAGTGTCAGATTCCTTTATTTTGTGTTGTTGTGATTTGCATCCACTAGAATATTACATCACTGTCATTGAAGTCAAATGGTTTAGGCCAATATTTGAATGTAAAGAAGCCAGTTCTAGTTCTGTACATTCATTTTCAGATAGCAGAAAATAATTTGCAGAGTCCGATTTTCAAAATAAAAGTCACTTGATCATAAAACAAACACAATAAACAACTTTGTAATGACTTTGTAATGACAGATGATTGTTGTTACTTGAGGTATCAGCGTAACTGAGATATCAAGTTACATGAGTAACATGAAACTTTTATATGAAAAAATAAACACAATAAACAAGGTAAAGGAATTCAGTAAATTCATGTCATGGTTATGTCACGGACTTGGAAGAATCATATTCAACAATATATGAATGGCTGTAAGAGAAGATACAAGTATAGCTGCTGGAGACAATAAAAGTAGCAAAAGTTTGTTACCTAGTTTCATTGTCCATGTAGAGTTCAAACCAATGGAAAACTTTCTGTATATTCAATCGATGAGACTAGCCAGATCACTCAACACTTTATAGGACCCTGAAGATCAGAAAACAGGAATAACTAGGTTTGTATGTATGCTGCAACAAATCTTAACAGTCTTTCAGTGACTCAAAAGATAATTTAAATGAAGAAGACAAAAGAAAAGTGACATTTCACTGTTCATAAAAGAATTTAGATATTTGTTTGGATTTCAGCAGAAGGGAAACCATGTCTATGTTACAAAGACTGCAAGACCCTATTTTCCCACACATCCATTACAAACTTTTGATGCAAATAACATTTATCAGAACCCAATTCGAACAAAAGCTTTAAGAATATTGAGAAGTAACTAAACTGGGGGACCATATTATGACTTAAGCATCTGGTATCTGCTATGCCTGTCCCAATCATTTTTCATTGTAAAAGAAGAAAAATGTTACATTTACAACAAGACAGTGAAAAACCACAATTTACAACTATGATGTGGTAGAATATAATTTCAAAATTGTTCTATCTTTTCACTGAAATGCATCTCTCAATAAAGAAAATCATTTCTCTTTCAAGTTCTAATTTGGTCTCTTCAATTGAGGGAAAACTATTTATCTTTCAAGTTGTAATCTGGTCTCTTCAGATGAAATTCATATCTCAACAAAGAAAACTATTTCTCTTTGAAGTTGTAATCTGGTGTAGAATTATCAATAATGTATTAGCTGTCACTAAAGAATATGAGCTTATGCTTATATTTAAAGTTGTGAAAGCATGTTATTGCATCCTTTTTCTTTTATTAGTAAAAGATTTGGTTTTGGACTAACTGAATAGAATCCTAGGGTGGTACTCGATGTATAAAAGGACAAAGGGAAAAAGTTTAGAAATCCTAAACTTTTGGAAAAGCTTTTTCAGCTACAAATATTCAAACTCAGATTGATTTGACACCATCAAATTCCCTACCAATACTTTTTCCTTTAGAGCTCTCACTGGATTGAGGTTTAGCCTCAAAACAAATCAGACACAAGTCTGCAAATCCAGAAAAGTACAGTGAAAATTCAAGGTCTGTTACCACATATACACCTCAAACACATGATGGAAAAAAAGGGAACCAGCACCATAATATGTAATGTATATAGAAACTCAAATGAAGAAATAAAAATATGAGATTTTTTGGAGATCACATCCACCAAATATTACAATATTTTACAGTATATAAGTGAGTGCAACTTCATCTTATAAATCGATAATAGATAAGTGAGTACCCTCATCTTATAAATCGACAATAGATAAGTGAATGTAGACCTCATCTTATAAATCGATAGTATATAAGTGAGTGCAAATCTCGTTTTGTAATCGATAATATGTAAGTGAATGCAAATCTCGTCGTATAAATTGATATAATTACAATGAAAAATGTAACTACAGTAACAAAAAGACAGAACTAAGACTTAAAATGTGGATAGTGATTTCACAGTTCACATAACAAACAGGTGGGGAGTGAGAGGAAGAGAGTACCATAGGCGACAAAAGAAACATTCCATGGTTGAAATTAAAGCAGAAAACAATGAAGAGGTTGTTTCAAAGTGTATAGTTGGCAGTGTCAAGGGAGAAAGGTGAATAAAATAATATTCTTATCATAATAACAAAATCTAGTGTTATTTATCTCATCTTATAATGTAGACAAATGTCAACAACATAAATCATTTTAATATAATATTTTTTTAACATGAGTTTTTCAGAAGGATAATTTCAGAAAATATTTCAATATTTGACTAAAATATCAATAAACATAATTGTAATTAAAAGATAATTATTATTTTGACTTAAATTCCTTTCAGAATTCATAGTTTTCTAAACATATGCAATTTTTTTCTATATAGAAATTTCATTATACATTTATTTCTCTAAATTGTTTAAATTAAATAAACCTACTCCATGGACAGTAGTTAATTCAACATTCTTTGAACATATTTGCATTAAATGTCTCTTATGATAACAAATGTGTGTATTTTAAGAAGAAAAATTTGGTCAAGTCACGTGATTTTTCTTTTTTGGAAAATAATTAATATGAATTTTATTGTAATTAGTAATGCCATTTAAAATATTTCTTAATTTTAATTTGAAATCTTAAATGTTGGTCATTTAAAGACAAAATATACTACCTACATCTTCTTTTCCTTGTATTTTAAGATTTTGATACCAAGAAATTCATTTTGCATCTATAAAATAATTCTAAAAATTCCTATTATACATTTCTATTTATATTTTGCAATGAATGCAAAGTAATTGTAAGTGTATAATTGATTGCAAATTTGGCTAAAACTAAAGAAAAAAATTGACAGAAAATAATAATTAATTATCTTGAATTTTGAAAACTAACATAAATAAAAAAATAATATACAATTGATGCTTAAAAAAAGAAAGGAGTAGTGTTTTATTATATCATTATAATTATATTTTTTAATCTATTACCTTAATACAATTAATTTATACCTTTAATGTTTTCTATTTCTATCAATTTTTCGTTTTTGGATTCATTATTGATTTTTCTTGAATTCAATTTTGTAAATTTGACCTTATTATTTCCTTCTATATTGTGTTGATTTGAGTTTCTTCTTCTGCTTATTTTGTTTGACTGAATTACTATATTGTTTTCTCTTTAATTCTTATCCCCAATTTTAGTCTGCCTATTATTTATTTCCCTGTGATTTTAGTTTCTAAGTGTTGGAAAATTCGCAATTTTGATTGAATAGTCAATTTTACTTATGATTTTTATATTTTACTAATTAATTAAATTATTTATTAAGACGCCAATAATGTGTATATATGGTTTAGGGTTCAATTTGCAAAGAAAAATGTGTACAAAACTAGTGATTGAACTAAAAAGGTAAAGTTTTCAAATCTAAGAAAAAAAGAAGAGCAAATTGTGAAAAAAAAAATAAAAAAATTCTTAATTTATAATTTTATGAGTCATCATATTGAAAAATAACATATAAAATAAAAAGAAAAACATGGAAGATTAGAATAAACTTATGAAATAAAAAACAAAAAATAAAGAAACTTTCAAGAGTATTCTAAGCATTTACATTGAAAGTTTAAATCAATCAAAAAGATAAATTAAACAAAGATAAGAAGAACTTTCTTTAATGTTTAGTTCTCATAAAGATAAAAAAGATGACCGGCCCAAAAATTCAATCATATTAGTCCTTGTTTGCATTCAATAACAATACTAAAATTCTATGATATTGATGTACGTCACTAACTCACTTTAGTTTTAGGGAGACGTCCCAGTCTTATAAAAATTTGAACCAGTTCATTGTTTTTACTAAATTAGAGACCGAATTAATTTATTATAAGACAATATCAATCGCCATATATTCAACTATATTTTTATTTTTTCTATTTTTTATATACTATTTTTTTATAGAAGTTATAAAGCTTTTTAATTAACTAGAGGCTCGGACAAATAACGTGAAATGATAATAAAATATCCATTTTTCAATAATATAAATTGCAAAAAATATAGAAATAAAACTTACTATAATTCAATAATATTTCTGAACATGTAAATGTGTACTTACATAAAATCCGTGATATCAAGCTAAATCATATTTGAGTTAAACTTAATTATGTTGTTTTTCATTATTTAATCTTGTGAATTTACATGTATTATACTATGTAGTACGGATATGAAAATACATATAATTTCTAAAATCTGAGACACGGAACATGGATCTATATATTATATAATTATGAATTATATAAATTAACAATAAAGATTTATATACACAAATATGTTTTAATTTTTTTTTAAACAAAAAAATATTTTTTCATGGCTGGTTCAAAATGATTTGTTTTTTATTTTTATAATCATTAATAAGTTTTAATTTTTAGAAAACTAATGTATTTTAATCTTAAAATTGTGTTAGAATTATTAAAAATACAACAAATATTTTTTGAATTGGACACTTCTCCGATACGTATCATATGAGTGTTGGTGTCTGATACGTGTATTCGACACAAATATATCATTTAAGAGAAATATCTGAGCCTCATAACTATTTTATCAAAAAATAAAATTTATATACTAACATATTCAAGTAGATATAACATGTATAAGAAGCTAGGACATATATAAATTTGTTGATAGTCATTAAAAAAACATATGTTGATATTGAAAGCTAGACAGAAAGCATATGAGAAGAGAACAGAGAAAAGGTATAGGAATAAAAGCACTAATTGATATTTCACTATTGCAGAGAAAAGGCTTATATAAATCTCTGAGACACGTGTCAAACAAAGGAAGAGAACACGTAGACGCACGTGTCAACTATCTACAGCACATAAGAAAACAACCGTCTAAAGCAAAATAAGTAACCGTCTAGCGTCTAATGTTACTATAAGGTTAACACATATTTTTAACCGTATTTTACTACATTTATTACTTAAATTTGTTCTTAATTTTTCCTTTTAGCATTTTGTCCTTTTATCTTTTCCAATATTGTAACTTTTTTGTTATACCTTTTTCCTGAATATTAAATAACATTTAATATTAAAAAATTGTTTTTTCATTTCACTTTTAAATTAAATTTTAATTCTATTGAAGATTGTGTCAATGTGTTTAACAGATCCGATAATTTTAAGAAGTTGTATAGTTTTCTATAAATAATCACTCACTACAATATTCTGAAAATTCATCATGGGAATATTGGAAAACTCATTCTGAGAAACTCATTCCAGAAGATATTATATACGATTCAGAAAGATTATTCTGAAAATTCTACTCCAGAAAGCTTCCTAAATGTGTTGACAGCAGCTAAATCACTAAATCTTAAATCTTAAACCAGTAACTGAATCAATTTTTAAGAACATTGGGAACACTAACCTTCTGTATAGTACTGCTATATAGTTTTAAATAATATAAATATTGTTTTTCATAAGAATTGGAATTTATGAATATATCAGTTCATCTCAAACTTCAGCTATTCATTAACTATCACTATGATCTGAAGGGAACTGAATAAAATTGCTAGTATGGTCTGTCAAAATCTGCAGAGGCTATGTTGTTCACATATTATCCTCCAAGCCAGCCCTCAATAGAAATTATTCGGTTTTCCAATTTTAATGTTCTGCTCCGCAAGGAATCCTGTTATGGCATTCCTCTGCCAGCCCTTGAAACTCCTGCAAAAAAATAACTGGTTTAGGATAAAGATTAACTTGAGTAAAAGGAAAAAAAAATTAAGGTCTATCTGTGATGTCATAGCCAGGATCACCTACCTTGGCACAGCTTAAATCATACTTAAATTTCTTAATTCCTTCTTTGTGTAAAATCACAAAAGCTAAAAGAGGACAGACACATGAAACATTGAAAGTACTCCTTAGAACATCACTTTCTAGCATTCAAGGACAAACTCACAAGACCATCCTTAGTAATCAAGGACAAAACATATGTAATTTGGCAACAAATACAAGGTCCAAATGACAGCAGCATGCCCTGCATGTATAGTGTTTTCTTCTTTCTTCTTATTCTTCCTAGTGCAGAAAACCCTCCTCTACTCATTTTGAATCTCAAAAATTTCGCAGTTGACATGAACATATTATCAAACTGTTAACATAAACTACCAACAAGCAGACCCAGTAATAAAAATCTGTCAGATGTAGGTGTAGGTATGAGGAATGTAAATGACAACTAATTTGAAAACTGGGCAACCTTGGGGCTAGTTTGCTCACTGCTTTTTCTTTTGGCGATCAAATGGAGGAACTAAAAACCCCTACAAAAACTTGTACCAGATAAATCTGTCCTTAAGCATTAAAAATAATGGGAAGAACTAGGAAAGATCCAGGTTCGTTCTACAAGGAACTTGTTTTGTGACCTTTTTCCCTTAGTAGGGGAAGGAGCCCTTCATTAATCCCCCATGAAGAAGAATGACCAAAAGTCCGTGAACTAGAGGGAGGGATGGTGAAAAAGGAGTTCTCTTTTCCCACTTTTCCCTAACCTAGAGGTTGTTCTACCATTTTCTTTACAATCTATATTACTGTAAGAGAATGGCAGGTGGAAAGCCCTAGGCAAATTATGGGATATACTGACAGAAATTTCTGTAACAACATTGAACAAAGGTGCCTTGTGGCTATGAAATATTTTTATAAAATGCTCAGCACTCAACCAAGAAATGGCTTTCAGTTCTTGCTTTGGGATTAGGAATACAAATAGTGATTGCATAAGGAGAATGTTCATAAAGCTCACTTGTGGTCTAGGTGCGCAAGAATTTCACCACCAGGAAAGGCAGACTCAGTGGCCTCATATGCAGCCTTTATAGACTCTCTCCATGTTCCACCAATCTCCCCATTTGTTTCTCCTTTTGACTGGTTTGGATCTTCCATAGGCACTGAATATCCAGAAAGTAGGTGACCCACCCATACATTATCTTTCCTAGATAGGATAAGCAGAGTAAGTAAGTATTCATATTTTATTTGAGCAAAAACACAAAATATAATGCACACAAAAATTTGGAAAATTTTAAACAGCAAGGTATAAAAAGGCTTTTTCATGACCATACAATTTTATGTATAAATCTTCTAAAATGGATTTAAAAGTTTATTCAACCTAAGTCATGAGGCAATATAAAACAACTTTATAGTCAGTATATTTTTGTAATATATTTGAATGTACAATTTACAGCCTTTTATCACAGGGCCATTAAATTTGATGATGAAAGTTTATGGATAATGTAATAATCAAAATGTTGATGAAGGCCAAATAGCTATATTTACTTATCAATTTTATTAATACCATGACAAAAGTCTTCATCTGCATACCAAGTAAACGAATGATGCTAGTAAATTTCAATAATGGAAACCTTAAAAAGAAAATGAAGTCCAAATATTGGGAGAAAATTGCAGAGTAAACTACGATAGGTTTTCAGAATAACCCAAAAGTTAATAACGTACAATAGCTGCATAGTTCAGTTTCTTTGACATCAGAAAAATAAATTATAAAGACAGGATTTGCTATGACTTATTTGACTACTTACAATACTACATCCATATGACGAGGTGCATAATGTCCACCACCTATCCCAAGAAGGATTTTCTTGTTATCATTCTCCCTGCAAGAGTGATATTTAGATTCAGGTTACAAAAAACTCACCATTTGTTGGTGGAAGATTTAACGATAATTACGCAATAACACAAACAATTTAAAAGCTTCAGGAAGACATATAGTCCGCCAAGAAAGGAATTGTAAGATCAAAGGACCATAGATAGATTAAACATATTTGCATCTGAGGACACAGAGAGAGAGACATAGCAAGATGTTAAGACATTGGGAGGTATATGCCAAATAAAATGAGTATACAAACTAACGTCACTGCATTTGTTTAACTTGGCTTAATCAATTTACCTGCTCCAGTTTCCTATATCTGTTCCACCTCCAAGCCCAAGTCCTTCCCAGACTAACTACAAGAACCAGAACAAAATATCATTTCAGTAAACTAAATAAAATACTACCGATCAGTTGCCACTAAAGCAATTATTATTCAGGAGTAACTGTGTAAAAGAATATGATCTCCATACAGGGAAATTCCAGATATTGATGGAAAAGTAATGAAACAAATTATTACCTGTGCCATAACTTGAGCAGCATCCTGTCTCTTCCAGTAGTCTTCAGTACTACCTATACCAGAATAGAAAATGAGTCGCTGTATTAAAGCTCAAATTTTATCTAACTGCTAGGAGCTTCTAGTGTAATTTGAGCATGAAGTTTAGCAGCTACAAACTATGATATGAATAGAGAGGAAAACTTGGGCCAGCTGATACATAATGTGGAAAACAAGCACAAGTTTGGCACATTTATTATAGGAAACATAAAAATAGGGGGCTTGAGCTGGCAAGAAAAGAAGACAATGACATGCAGTGAGTTAACTATAAGAAATAAGGGGGGTGAGAGAGAGGATCATCATAGATATCAATAATATGAAGAGGAAGATCATCAAAAGTTTTCTCCGGTGGGGGCAGGGGGTGATACAATCTATGGTATTCTTCATTCATTTACAGTTCCAAACCAAACAATTGGTCCAACATGCCAGATACCACTGAAGATGATTCGGCAAGTGGATGTTCTGGAAGCTCAAATGAGCCTTGTGACTCACAAGTTGTGAGAGCAAAAGAAGGTGATTTCCAGGAAGCTATCCAAATTCACATGGAACAGCTTCAAAAGCAGAATACCACATTGTTGGAATTGAATAATGTGGTAGGGAAGAAAGGTATTGGAGAACCAAAATTTTCTCGGATCTCGACCAATGATACCCATCTCAATAAATCTCAAAGTCAACCAACAAGGTGGAATGTCCATGTTTGAGGGAGAGGATCCATTTTCTTGGAATAATGAAGTACAGATTTACTTTGACGGCTAAGTTGAAGCTCACACAATTGAGCATGGATTGTCAGAGACAGGGGATGAATTGTCATGAGCAAAAACTACTGAAAGTGCTTATCACGCATTATATGGGAAGGGAAGAAGTTGAAGGGAGTCATGCAACTACAGAAGGTAAAATGGTTGGAGTGGGCTGAGCCGAAGGAGGAATTTACAATTCAGGTTTTAAAACTTTTAACCTGACCCAGTTCTCAAGCTCAAGTTGGAATGGCCCACAATGTTAGTTGTTAATTACCTTTTCGTTATGGAAACCCTGGCCAGACTAACTCTTCTTCAATTGCCTCTATGGAAGGAAAACAAAGGGAGAGTGGTGGTGCTCCTGGTCCAAGGAGGTGAGACATGATAGAAATACCCAAAATTGATGCAAGAAAGATTAAGGGAATTTTCTTTAGGTGCAAACAAATTTCAGCCATGGAACCAATGTCCCAAAAATAAACAGAGGAACACAGAGGGAAGGGCAGAGATGCCGTTTATACTCTAGTGCCGAATTAAACTAAAATAACATCACTGATTTGGAAACTCCACTTCATCTCTCCTTAACATACAATATTCCGTTTCCTATGGAAAACATAGACAAGATGAAGCCTTCTTTGCAAGCAAGTAATACTTTCAAAAGGGAGAAGATGAATATGAATGGGAAAGGAGATTAAACATCAAAATGAAGACTAACTTGATCTGAAAAACAAACGATGGAGGATACAAAAACAACAAATTATTTCCCAGTACTTAACTGATAAACCATGCAATGTGCTTGTAAAATACGATATATCAAACCTATCAATGCCAAAAAGATCTAGGGGGAAGGAAAAAACACTCACCAATCTCCAAAAACATGGTTGGCTTATTGGTCACAGGTCCATGGTGAGTAGCCTCCAAAGTAATCTAAATTGAGGAAACAGATTAAATTCTACCATAATTGCTTTTAAAAAATTAACATCATCATCTTCCTTGAACAGGAAACAAGCCATGCAATTGCAGAAATGCTGAATCTAAACCAGAAGTACTGAAGATACAACTAGAGAAACGACAATCAGTCAAAGAAAACGTCACACAAGAAACAGCATCAAAAAGACAAGTAAAGAAAACTAGTCTAAATACCAACCAATCAAACAAACAAACAAAAACAAAAAAGACACCTCGAATTCAGGGACCAGATTATGAGCCTGAGCAATATTTTTCAAAAGGCGAAGCCAAGGCCCCATCCTAGGATTTGGCAGCGCTGCCCATCCAGGTCTGCCACCTTGGGGCGGAACATCACCTTCACGCAAATGAGGAACTCCTGCACATGCACACACACACCCCACCAGAAAAATCATTGCAAGACACAAACTTTTCCACACCCACAAAAAGAACAGAGACAAAGTGAACAACTTACCAATGGGGTGAACAGTGAGAGCAGGCTTGTTGGACACAGCCGTGTGTTTGCTGAAGAAGATGACCTCATCAACAACCTCCCCAGTGACCTCTTCCCACCTCCTGTCCAAATCATCCTCCACCACTATGCTCTTTGCATGCAGCAACACCCTCACCCCTTCATTCACAAAGCTCTTCATATCATCCTAGTGGACCAAACACAACCACAGACAACAGTTAAAACAGCAAAAGGGGCATGATGGGTTCCCTAAAAGGTTGATGCTTTGAACCTGGAAATGGGGACCCGGTTGCCACCCGGGCATGGCCAACAGCGCATTGGCCGGGTTGATGGAAGCCGGGTCGGAGGAGGTTGCCACAAGAAGCGCCACCATTGTTGCTTTGGTAGAGAAATGTTTGTGTTTGTGTTGTGAAGTTGAAAATGGGTTTGAAGGAATTGGTGAAGAAAACGCTGAATTTGTATTTATATGAGAACCAATGGAAATTGGTTTTGATGATCTGAGCACACGGTTTCTCAGCGAAAGAGGAGGAAGCTGAAAGAGCTTGCTCACTGCTAACATCACTTCTCAAATTGTAAACAAAAAATATTCATTTCAAAATACATATACTTTTAATTTACTACATTTATTTATACTATTTCTTTTTTCGTGGTAATAACAAATTTCAATAGATTCATATTTTTTTTGTTTATTTTTACTTAATTATATTTATAAAAAATTACTTGAAAAATTATTTATTTTTCCTCTAAATGAATATACAAAAAGTTTTTTTTTTCTTAACTAGAAAAATTGAGAGTACTTTGAATAAAGGCAACTCACATTAGTTGTTTCATGCATTAAAAAAATGTAAATTGTGATTTTTATGGACTCTCATGATCATTAAATATCTTTTAATTTAAAAAAAATCAATAAATAAAATAAATTTTAGAAATAAAAAATATTAATTACTATATTAACTAAAATAAATATTATTATATAAAATAAATATATGGTTAATATTTAAGATAATTTTATTATTAATAAAACTTATAGCTTAATTTTTAATTAATATTTAATTAGCTACTAATTAATTATTCAATTAATGACGTGACTTGGGAATGGTTAAACATTGTAGAAGTTAATTAGAGAAATTGAGAGTACTTTCAATAAAGGAAACTCACACTAGTTGTTTCATGCATTAAAAAATATAAATTGTGATTTGTATTGTGTCACATAATCATTTTGTAAGGAAAAATTATATTTTTTAAACATTTCATAGTTTTATATCTTTATTTTAAATTTAATTATTATATATAAAATAAAAAATATTGCTGGACTGATGAAAGTGTTTTTTATTCTTAAATATAAAATATTTAGAATTAATTAACCAGTTGAAAAAAAATTAAAGTCATTACTATATTTTACCACCCTTTCACACATTGTTCAATGTGTAAGTTTTTATATTAGGAAGTTTTGAGTTATATATATATATATATATATATATATATATATATATATATATATATATTAATCTTTGTTCCAAAGTCAAAGTTGGCATCAAAGAACTATGTTTTTTATTAGCCAATATTAATGGCCATGACATGAGAATGGTTAAACATTGTAGGAATTAAGAGTTTTAATGATGCACTAAACATTTGTAATAAACTAAAATCATAAGTTTCTTTATAAGATTTTCACCTAAATTAAGGAAAATATTTAGTGTTTATATTTTAATTTTAATTTTAAGTGAGTTACTTATACTTTCATTTTTTTTATTTTAATTTGTATTTATTTGTCATTATATTTTATCTCTTTCCTTTGTGTTATCATAACTATTTTTTCTCCTTCCGAATTAATAACATTAAAAATATGATAAAAAATAATTTTATCTTGAAATTTTAAAAATATCAAATAAAAAAAAACAATTTTTTGTTAAATTCACAATTAAAAGACCCAGAGGACCTAATTCTTAGGCGTTTGCTTGTTTTATTTCTTGCATCATCGTAAGTTTTGAACCAAGAACATTATAATTTATTACTTAGAATAATATAGTTAATTATTTAATCATAAGATTAATTAAAATTGCAAAATTTGGCAAATAATTTATTATCCACTTATAGAAATACATTATCTTAGTTTTTTTTTAAATGTGCGACTATCTTATAAAATAATTGAATATTTTGATTTTAATCCTATGCAAGTAATTTGATGAACTTGATATATAATTTAATGAATAAAATAATTGATTATTATGAAAAATAATCAGTTATCTTTTTTGTCAATATAAACTGAAATGGGAAGTGTCAATATAAATTTGGCTAGAGGTAGGTCACCCTCAATCCATTTTTTAAATAAAAAATTAAACAAAAAACCGTTTAAAAGATTAACTTTTTATATTATACTACTTAAGTATAAATATATAATAAAAAGTGTAACTTAAATCATTAACACATAAACTAAATTCTAATTGTTAATTATAATGAAAGCATTTAACAATGTAATAATTATTTTAACTTATCTTATTATATACATTAACTAGTAAATTAAAAACTTTTAAAATATTTATATAATAAAATATTGTTTTTTAAAATATAAATAAATTAAAATACAAAAAAAAAAAAGTTTGTGGATCCGTTGATCCATCATTTGATAGAACATATTAAAATTTTCAATCGATTTTAATACGACAATGACTCTTTATTTTTGGTGGATTGAAATAAAAAGAGCTGAGTTAACATATTTTGCCACTTCTATAACTATTTATAGTAGGAATGATTATTTTTCCCATTTTAGTTTTTAACTTCTCTATGAAATATCATGATTTGAATTTATAGTAGATTATTTTTCAATATTAAAATGTAACTTATTTTTAAATTATATTTTATAACAAATATAAATTGTAGTTTTGATTCGATTTCAATATTAATTTTAGTAGGTCGATTATAAGAATAAGATACAATAATTAAATCCATTTAATACTGATAAAACATTTAAATTATTTTAATATAAATCATAAGATTAAAAAGGTGTAATTATTTTGTATCGTCTTAGAAAAAGTAGAAAAGTTTACATATTTTAAGTTCATAAATTAGACTAAAAATTGAAAAAAAGGAACAAATAAATAAAATTAATAGATGACCGGGTTTAGGTGTGGGAAGATATGTAGCACATATATGGATACGGACACTGACATGACATGGATACGGATACAGAAATACGTATAATTTTTAAAATGTAAGATACGGAGACACAAATCTATATATTATATAATTTTGAATTATATAAATTATGACGAATTCAAAAGAATTTGTTTCTTATTTTTACAATCATAATTGAAATTTATACAATAAATTTGAGTTTTTAGAAAATGATTGTATTTATACATTTTAAAATAGTGTTAGAACTGTTAGAATTTTCAAAAATTCATTAATACTCTTAACTTATAAGTGTCATTCGTACCAGTGTTTACAGTGATACGTTTGTCAGATACAGATACGCCATTTAAGACAAATGTGTAAGTGAGGTATTGCTATGCCGTTACGAATTTTAATTTGATTAAAAAAGAAAAGAAAAATAAAAAAGAAGAAAAGAGATGTTACACTCTCTTCACAAGTTTTCTCTGTTCATGGCATCCAAACCTCAACGCCTCCATCAAAGTAACCTTCTCTCTGTCATTCGAACATCTTTCATTGCCGTCAATTATTTCTCTGAGATAACATCCTTTTTTTTTTTACTTTCACAGTTGCAGGGACCAACTCTCAGAGCTCAGCAAAAAGGGTTAGAACCATGGCCACATTCACACCCATTGAACCCACTTTGAAGGACGCTTTTACCAGATATACCCAATATCTCAATGACCTTGTAATGCTTCTCATCTACTGTCATGCACCGTTAATTTTGTCTATTCTTTATTTCAAATTCCCAAGCCCTTTTGAATTTCATTGCAAGATTGTGTACAAGTAAGCTGAAAGGGGTTTTGCTTTGAAGACTAAAGGTTTAGTCTTCCACCCCTTTGTTCCTTTTTTCATTTCTTAGGGTTTTTTCTTCATGTTTAGGCTACTTTTCATTCTGCAGTGGTGTATTAAGGACAAGCTAGTGCCCTTTGAGGATATGTTTGGAAAAAACAGTTTAGTTGAAAAGGGATGGTGGTTAATTTATTTATTGTCAATTTATATAATCGTAAAATGTTTAAAACATATGAACAGGGGATGTTGGGGTAAAATGATAATCTCTCATTTACTTCCTTTCATTTTGAAGAATTCTTAGCAAGGAGAACATTTACTTCAAATTTTCTCTCCAAACTCGTTGGATCCAAACATACTCACTGCCTGTGACTTAGAGAAGAGGAAAGGATTGATGGGATGTTAAATGTTGATCATTTTATTTGTGATGGAAATATTGAATTGCTATTTCGTTGTTCTTAGGAAAGTGCTAAGGAATCAACAAATATAATGTTTTTGTTGGAAATCATAGAAAATGTGCATTTGTTTTGAATTTATACTTTCCTATAAAAACTTCCTACTTGTGTTTTCTTATCCAGGAATTTTTTAGCAAAGTTGATATTGAAATTTTAAATGTTTTGATTATGTATATTTGTTCTTCCCTCGGCTTGGGGCTTTATGTTCGAGAGTCTCCTCTCAAATTTAATTTTGTGAGTGTAATGTTTCACTATTCATCTGGGATTTTAGGAATTGATTTTTGGAGCACAGTACACGTTGCCCCTTTATACAATAATCTTGCCTCAGTGATGATATGTAGAAACTTACTTTACAATAACTTAATTTGAAGGTTTAAATCTACATGGATATTGGGTAGCTAAGAATATCCTTTAAAGTCAGCAGTACCTTTACAGTATTGCAGATTACAATTCCATATTTGTCTATTATTTTGAATTTTTTCAAACGTATATTTATAGAATGACAAACGCGAAAGAGTGGTTAAAGCAAGTCGAGACATAACAATGAATAGCAAAAAAGTCATATTTCAAGTGCACAGGTTTTCTCTTTCTCCACTGTTTCATCCCTCCTGTTCTCTATATATGTCCATGGCGGTGTTACCTGCATCAGCTGAATTACTTAAACATTATGATATATCTTTTTCATGCTCTTTTCTGTGATTAATTTGTCCTATCTTTTCAATTTGTCATCTGAATCAACTTAGTTGTACTTCAAAACTATTGTAGTTTGATGAGATTGTTTTCTATTAGCAGTGAGTATTATATGAATTGCATTACTCTTGCAGTCTCACATTCATTATTTATACCTTAATCCCCTTGTATTTTTTAAATACAAATAGAATGAGTTAATATGAGTCATTAAGACCTTTATATCTCGATGAATTCTTTTTGTACAGTAAAATATAAAGTAAAAGAAATAGGAGTCCAAATTCTACTGCAGATGGTTAATGATTTATTCTTATAAACTTACATGTCATCTACATCTTCATGATCTTACTGGCGTTATTGTATTCTAATTTCTTAACAAGGATGAGTAAATACAATAAAGTGGAAGTACTTGAGAAAGCTGAAAAGGACTTAGCAGCTGTGACTGATCAGTATGTGTCACGACTAGTCAAAGAATTGAAGGGAACTGATTTTTGGAAGCTAAGGCGAGCATACTCACCAGGGGTATACTTCACACATATTTCCTTGTTAAGATCAAATACTTTTCTCTGATTCTTGTCTGGGGCGGTTGTACTATGCAGATACAGGAGTATGTTGAAGCAGCTACATTCTTTTGTTTCTGCAAAAATGGAACACTTTTGAAGCTTGATGAGATGAACAAAACATTGCTACCACTGAATGACCCATCTCTACATCCTCTTCAAATAAATGTCCTTGACTATCTATTAGGGGTAAAAACAAATTTCTTAACATTTTATCATTTTCCCTGTTGCGAGACCCAATTTAACAGATTTGTAGAATTTCTTGATTTGTTGTGATGATTTCTGCAGTTTCATTTGACACATTTTTAATAATCTTCATATGGATATAAAACATGCATAGAACTTAACTTTTATGCTGGGAAAAGACTATTTAACCTCTATTTCGGTTCAAGTTGATCCTTAAACTAGTGTTGTAAAACTTGGACTAAACCAACTAGTCTGATCAGTTTAACGGGGAACCAGACCTATGTCCAGAAAAAGTCATGTCTTCAGATCAGAGATGTTACTGACCATGCGTACGTCATTAACTCAGCTAAACCGGTTCATCCAGTTAAGCTTTGAATTGGTCCTTGAATGTGGTCCTCCGGCCATTGAATGTTGTCCACAGGCCCTTGTATGCTGTCCAACTTGCTGCTGTACATTCTGACCAACTGCTGCATGCTGATACCCGGTGTCCATTGTCTGCTCCTCACTGTGTGCAGATCTGATTACAATTGAAGCTTGCACATGCAAAGGGTAATATGAAGTGAAATAAGGCAAAAATTGGGCAGAATTTGCACTTTGGTTGGGTTTGAACCCATGCTTCCTTGCTTACCAAGATGGGTTACTGTGAGTTTGCTTGATACCCATGAGGCAAAAATTTTATATATAGAATTCGTTCACATAAATTTTAAATTTTATATATTTAATAGACTGGCCAAAGTATTCTGATTGTATTTGGGAGGCTAGCTAGGAACTGAACCATCGCGCCAGCCAAACTACTGTGATTGTACACAGTTGAAGTTATATGTAGAATCTGTAGTATAATAAAGTTTGACATATTTAATGAATACGGGCTCATGTGGTTCAATTAGTGACCTACTGGTATAACCATCTATCCAGTGTGTTGAGCAGGTCGATAATTTGTTGGTTCTGATACCAATGCCTTAAACTGTGCATTTGTAAATTGAAATCCCAATCCCTTACTTTATTTTTTAAATAACTTTTTCCATATTTTTTGACTTTTCTAAAATAGAAAAATAAGAAAAGGGTAAAAATGTGCAACTATGCAGAGATGTAAGCCACCTTCTTCTGTTATCAAGTGGTGCATCATCTGCATAAAGTATTTATCGTTATGCTGCTTCATATTGATTTCATTCTTTCTCCATCTTTTTTGGGCTCTGTCTGGGAGAGAATAAGCTCAAAGGTGTTCTCACAGACCTACCAATTGAACTTCTCCATTGGTCCACCTTTCTCCATCAAAATTGCCTTTGTGCATACTTCTTGTAAGGGTAGTTGGTTCTAAGAAACTTTCGTGTGCATAGGCATTAGTAGAAGGGCATCAGAGGAGCTAATGGGACACTTCACTGTGGGTAACTGGGGTGGGAGGAGCATTGATGGTGGAGATGGGGGGAACTGTAATGGTTTTTTGATGGCATTGTCAATGTGGCCAAGGTGGAGGTGTGAGATGTGACCCTGTTTATTTTCTTGAACTGGCACATGCTTTGATGATGATCTTGTTCTCAGTGAGGGTGAAGGGACAATGCTGCATGTCAACACTCAGCTGGTTGCACCACCAGAGATGGCACAACTAGTGCAGGTGGTATTAGCTCACTAACTTCTAGAGCATGGTGTTCTTTTCGGGGACTCCATGAGTTGGAGTTAGAGTTGGCAATGATCGTGGTTCCCTTTTGGTCTCTGTTACTGGCAAGAAGACCAAGTGTTTTGGTCATTTCAAATCTCTTGATTGAATCTGGAACCACATTTTTTTTTTAAAATATGGAAAAACTGATTTAAAAATATAAAAGTTAAAGGTTGAGATTTTAAAAAAACAAATAATTGAAATTATCATTGCCTATAGTTTAACCCTAACTTAATAGAAGGAGCCAATAAATATTATGCAGTTTAAGGATCAATTTGGGCAAACTAGAAGTCCAAGGTATTTGTGAAAAATGTTATGTTTAAGGGAGTTAAATGATCCTTTCCGTAATTTTTTCTCCCTCTTCCTCTAAAAGGTGTTCAATATTTGTTTTCAGCTTGCAGATTTGACTGGAGAGCTGATGCGTTTAGCAATTGGTAGGATATCAGAAGGTGAACTTGAATTTGCTGAGAAGATATGCAGATTTGTGCGTGATATATACAGGGAGCTTACACTTGTAGTGCCACTTATGGATGACAATTATGATATGAAAACAAAGATGGATGTAATGCTCCAAAGTGTCATGAAAATAGAGAATGGTAATGCATTAGTTTTAAAAATACTGTTTGGTAGATTGAAAGTTCAATCTATCAAGTTCGATGCCTTAATACCTTGTTACTCCAAGCACAAATAGAATTAGCGTCTGATTGGAAAAATGTTTCATCTAGTTATATTTTAAAGAAATTAGTTTTCCATTCACTCGTGAGATTATTTTCTTAAGTTCATGATTTTGGATCCTGCCTATTTGAACTCAATTATTTTCTTGTGTCTAAAGTCATTCTCACTCTTAAATGTTGATGTTTGCTGCAGCTAATAGCTAGTAGTATTTGTATTTGTATGATAACCCCATTATATATATAATCTTAAAAACCTATAGTACATAATGTGGTGAGTTCATGAGTTTTAGGTCAGCTGGTGCATGAACATTGTTATGGTAATTCCTACCAAATATACTGCCTAAATGATGTGTAACAACATACATACATCATAACTATAATAACACATCATCAACATATCATGCCATAACATCGAAGGAATGTTGCTTAAGTAAAAACTTCTTCGCTTAAACGACCTGTCTTTACTTCACTATGTTGTAAGACTACTGCTTGAATAACCAACCATATCCCTTAAGTGAGCTAAGTTCGCTTGAGCGATACTAGCTCTAGAGGAGAGAAAATTGGTTCAATTTCTCTCTTGCTTGAGCTTTGCCTTGTCCTTTGATTAACCAACTCTAGAGGAAAGAGAATCAACATTAATTTTCCCTCACTCAAGCATCACTTTGTTGCTTGAGTGACATGGCTTGGTACACAAGCTACCACCCAAAAACCTATTTCTTCATTGCTTGAGTGACCACTTGTTGCATGAGCAGTGAGAGCTCCACAGGAGAGAAAATTGCTTTGGTATCTCTCTCACTAAGCCATAAGTCATAGCTTGGGTGAGGAGCATTGTCGCTCAAGTCACCATGATGGTGTTTGAGCGACACAGCTTGGTGCATGCAATGATTTCATCTGCTTGAACATTGCTCGAGTAATGGCTCGACACTCAAGCAATATATTCAGAGAAAACAAAATAAGTAGATTGCACATCAACGTCCCAACATTGATTTCCATCAATTTTCCCTTTTTCCACTTGTATTATAACTCAAATAGTACCTATTGGTACAACCAAAATCATAGTTTTGTCATCCAATCAAAATATACTATTTCAACTCAATTCAACCACTAGAATTTAGTTGAAAGACAATCATTGTTCATTCAAAATTTAACATACAAATTTACTCTAACCAAATCTAGACAAAGTTTCAATATAGTTAAGTTCCCCTTACCTAACAGTTGTGTGCTTCCCAAGCAACACTAACTAAGAGGAAACTCTCAGAATCTCCCAGAACCCTAATTTATACCACCTAACCAAACAATGCAATTGATCATAAACTATGAAAAGTATAATATAGGGAAACCTTAAGGAGAGTATCCCTAATTATCAGTTGTACATATTTTCCTCGATTACTAAGCTCAAATTATATCTGTTTTACTCTCCCTCAAGCTAGAGCATATATGTTATATATTGTAAATGTGGAATAAGAGAGCTCTTCAGATATTTAGTGAACATGTTTGCAAGTTAGTCACCAGAGTTGACAGTGTCAATGATGATTTCTTCAGAAAGCATATTTTTTCTCACAAAATGGCAATCAATTTGTGTTTAGTCCGCTTTTGTAAGATTGGGTTTGATGCAATGTGAATGAGAACTTCATTGTCACATATTGGTTGAGCATGATGTGTATGTATCTCTAAATTTTAATTGATGGAGAAGTTGCTTAAGCCAAGTAATATCACATGCAATTGCTGTCGAAACTTGGTACTCAACTTTAACACTAGATCTAGCAACTATATTTGTTTCTTGTTCTTCCAAAAACTCAAGGTTCCACTCAGAAGACAATATCCTGAAGTGGACCTCCTATTTGATGGTGATCATGCCCAAGCAATGTCAGAATAACACAATTTTGGAATTGCATTTATCTACATCTATTGAACTACAACTTGGTGCATTCTTGATATATTGAAGTATGTGTATCACAACATTCTAGTGACTATCACATGTGGCCTTTAAGAATTGACTAATCACATTAACTGCATATGTGATATCTGGTCCAGAGACATTAAGGTCTGCCTACTAGATTACAATACCTTCTAGGGTTGTCCAATGGTTCCCCTTGACCTGAATGAAGCTTCAAATTAGGATATATAGGATTGTCGTTGAGGCGATAAGTATACTAGTCTCAATCAATTATGAAACTAGGATTGGGAAACTACGATGATGATAATGTCATTAGCATGTATGACAAGATAGATGCACATGCTAGGCGGAGAATGAAGTGAAAAAAATCGATTGATCAGTGTCACAATGAGTCATACCAAACTTAAGCAAAATCGAGTTGAAATAGCTGAGGAGATTGCTTAAAGGCATAAAGTGAGAGGTAAAGCCTACAAAGAGGGTGTGAGTCACCGAATGCTATAAAATCAGGTGGATGTTCCATGTACACTTCGTACAAGTCACCATGTAGAAAGACATTTTTTATATCCAATTGGTGAAATGTTCGCCTGACAAGAAAAAGGCGGCAAAGGTGATTTTGGCCACAAGAAAAAGTGTCACCATAATCCAGGCCTAAAATTTAAGTATATCCCTAAGCTTAAAAGCAAGCTTTGTAACTATTAACTGTACCATCAAGTGTGATCTTCACTATATAGGCCGAACTACACCTAACAATGGTTTTGTTGGGAGCAAAGGGAACAAACTCCCATATGTTTCTAGCATCCAAAGCAGTCATCTTTGCCAGCAATGCCTATGGCAAATTGTGGTTAGCCATGACTTCCCTTGTAGACTTAGGAATAGACAAAGAGTCCAAAGAAGATATAAAAGAAAAATAAGAAAGAGGGGTCACACTTATAGTGGTTACTATGGTTTTCATGGTATGTGAGAAGTGGAGGTGGAGTAAGAGGTACTAGAGGTGTAGGGACAAAAGGTGGAACCTCCCAAGGGACTTCTTCAATGGTGGAAGAAAAATAAGGAATAGTCTCAATGAATGTAACATCAACAAAGATTAGATACCGTTGTAATTGATGATAAAAACATTGATAATCTTTGTGGAGTTGAGAGTAACCCAAAAAAATACATTATAGGGATTTAAAAAGAGTGTACTTTTACATGGACTGAGATCATGAACAAAATATTTGCTCTGATACAGTGAGAACTAGAGGACGCTACATAAAGAGGATCATTGGTATGTTGGTGAATGTTACGGGATAAACTTATCCAATTCCAATTTTGATTGGATAGAGTTGATCTAGCTGAAGCCACCCACTATGTAGAAAGAATATATATATAAAAAAAAAGTTTAAAGAGATGGTGAGTTATTGGAAACAATTAATTTGTATGTAACTTGGAAATTTAATCTTAATTCTTTTTAAACCATCCTTACTAAACTAGAAAAACCGATCTTACAATGTGATGACACTATATTTACTTAAACAGCAAACCGTTGCTACTGCAGTATAAAATGTTGATTATGCAGTATTTTGATTCATATTGAAAACCCAATATCAAGTAGCTTTTTCTCCCCTTCCACCCAAATGAAGTGTGAGAGAAATATCAAGATCTTCTATATGCTACTTTTGCTTGAAACTCGTTGACATATGTTCTTTATGCAGCTTGCTTTGGTGTTCATGTGAGAGGGTCAGAGTATATTCCACTTCTTGGATCCAACGATCCAAATTCTTTCTTGGTGGGAGTTCCAGATGTTGAACTATGATGAGGTATTGTATTCATTCCTGAGTCTTGGTTTATTCTGGGGCCTTTTTGCACCGTGTTCGTTCCTAATGAAAGGATCTTACACCAGTTATCTATTGGATGCTTTGTGAGATCTGTCAATGAGAGAATGATCTGCTAGAAGGTTTTGGAGGTTGATTTCACTGCATGGACCAATCTCAGCAATATTGTGTTTTGCCCATGATCATCCAAGAGGAAATTTAAGCCAATTCTTGACAAAGAGGACAATATAGTGTTCTTGAAAAGGTTGATCATTATCACATAATGTTGAACTTGTTCTAAATCTTCTGAGATTAAAGAAAACTGACATTAAGTTTGAATTATGCTATCATTCGAGCATTTTAACTTTATCTCACTTTGTCATCATATCTGATGTGCCTCTTCTATTGACATGTAGAGAAGTTTTAATTAGATAAACCATGAATTAGCCATCTCTACCCACAAAATGGCACTAAAACAGATTGTTAAAAACTTGTGTCAGGAAATTAATGGATACTGGTGTGATTGGGGTTTGGCTAAACCGTATTGTGTGTAAACAAATTTTGAAACTTCATTTTGTTGTAGTTTTTAGGTTAAAATAAATTTAACATGTATGAAAATTTAGTTTTTTTTTTAAATTTTTTTTATGTTAAAATATTTTATTTTGAAAAAAAATAAAAATCTTGTGCTTCAATTTGTTTAGAAAAATAAATTGATTTAATTTCTATCATATACAAATAACATTTGATTAGTTAGAAATTTCTTCATTTAAAAATTCTTTCGTTTTACTCGAAAAAAATATTTTGATTTCACATCAAAATAAGTCGTATTAATGTAGATATTTTAAATTTAATTAAAAATTTGATCGTTTTAAAATTGCGGAGCTGAACTAGATATTTTATTACTATAAAAATAAGGTGTTATAAAATTCAATCATTTTCTTAAAGGGAATGATATATGGAGATCTCCAATTGGAAATTGTTTTTAGTTTTTTTTTTTTTTTTTAAATCCATAGCTGTCAATGAGGAGATACCTTTTAAAAAATAAAAGTAAAATTCATTTTAACAAAGTATTAATTATTTTGTTAATTTTTAAAATCAAATAACTTAAAGGTTTATCCATTTACGTTTTTTTTTCTCCTATAAGTATATAAAATTTGCATCCTACTCTTTCACATCATTTTTTTATTTTGGAAAATGGTAGTTAGATACTCATTTAAAACCACTTGATAATTAAATGTATTAGTACTTTAAGTTAAAAAAAAATATATATTAATATTTTAAGTATAAATGGTTTTTTTTATGTGAAAATATTACCATCCTTTAATTTTTTTTAAAGAACTCATTGATTTCTTTATTAAATACATTTTCAATAGAGACAAAAATCAATTCATTATCATCTCCTCTATTTGTATAGACAAAGTGAGTCTAGATAGTACTTCATCCACTTCTTCAGACTTTAACCCTTCAATTTTTTAGCTCCTTAACACTCGGTCGAAGTAAACCTGCATAAGGTTCTCTGACGATCAAGTAAGTACTTTGTATAGAGAGTGTATGATGTAAAACTGATAAAAGCATACCATAGTCCTTTGTAAAACACTTATTTATAGTGTTTGGTAATAAGCTATTTGATTCATGGGCCACATTTGACGCATATATTCAATAAATCAGTATTAGTTGATTTCTTGGGGTGTCACCCGAATATGACAGGGTATGGCCCAAATTTATAGAAAAACTCAAATTTATAGAAAAAATACCTTGATTTGTAGGATGTTTCCTTACTTGACATTTATTATCAACTTGTTCTTTAATGTGGTTGATCACCCGATTGGTCAATGACATCGAGTGACGTGGCTGATTCACCCAACCGGTACATCTCCAATATTTGAACAATTCAATCCTAAAGAAAGATAATTAATTTTAATATAATGCTATGAATAATTGGAAATATACTTAACATTTCTAAATATAATAAATTTAAAGGAACATAACAAAATCAAATAATATGACTCGACAATCATAGATCAATTGAAGTTTTCAATGATAGTCAAAAAAAATCTTTGCCAATGATTATTGATCAAGAAAATTGACATGTACAATATAAAAAGTAATATAATTTTTTTATTGAGGTTATTGATGAACGATTTTTATATACTTGGTTTCATTGGATAATTATTGTGTTTGATATGCACATTTTAAATTAGTTTATGTGTTTAGACATTTGTCTGAAAGACATTTTTACCCTTGAATGCATGACTAATAAGGATGTGAAATGAAAATATTGAAGAGAGAAATTGAGACTTAAAATATATTACAAAATAGAACAAAGATGAACAAAAGAGTAAACTGAAGACAAAGGATATGAGAATGAATATCTCTTCTTTCTTATTATTTAAATCAAAACAAATTGTCTGAATATATACACGTAGTACACTCATTCTAGGGTATAACTAAAGAAGGAAATAATCAATATTAAATACTAGAATCATAACACACAAAGATAAAATAAAGGTTATTCCCTTCTATAAAGAGAAATAACTGATAATTAGAAAAGACACCCAATTATTCTTTTCTATAAAGAGAAACAACTGATAATTAGAAAAGACTCCCAATTAATATTAGGATCCTTCTGTAACTCTGATATCCGTATCCTTTAATACCCTGCCACAAGCTGGAGAGAGCAAATATTGATGAGACCCAGCTTGGAACAAATATTCTTAAAAGATTGAGGACTTAAAACTTTGGTATAAATATCAGCCAGTTGCTCTGTGGTGGAAATGGGAAGCAAATGGATGAGACCCTTCTTTAATTTTTCTCTGACCACGTGACAATCTATTTCTATATGTTTTGTACGCTCGTGAAATACTGGATTTGCTGCAATGTATCTTGCTGAGTCATTGTCACAGTATAAAAGAGATGGTTGCTCAATAGGAACTTTGAAATCTTGAAGAAGATAAGTTAGCCATTGAATTTCACATGTAACAGTGGCCATTGCCCTGTATTCAGTTTCACAAGAACTCTTTGATATTGTTCCTTGCTTCTTTGATTTCCAAGATATGAGAGAATTTCCAAGATACACACTAAAACCAGTCACTGATTGTCTTGAATCACTGCAGGTGCCCCAATCACTATCACAAAAGGCTTTGAGATGAACAGAAGTAGTGGAAGAGAAAAATACACCAAGACTTGGAGCCCTATTGATATATCTGAGAATTCTAATCGCTGCATTATAGTGAACAATTGTAGGCTTAACAAGAAACTGAGAAAGTTGTTGCACAGAAAATGTTATGTCAGGTCGGGTATTAGTGAGATACATAAGCCTTCCAATCAATCTTCTGTAGGCTTGAATATCTGTGAAAAGAATACTTCCAGTAGAAGAGAATTTCTCATGATTATCAATAGGAGTGGGTGCATGTTTGCAGGCTAAAAGACCTGCATCAGTTAATAATTCCAATGCATATTTCCTTTGATTTACCATTATTCCTGTCTTACTTCTTGCTACTTCTAGACCAAGAAAGTATCTTAAATTCCCAAGATCTTTAATCTTGAATGTTTGATTCAAGGCTTGTTTGATTCGAACAATCTCTTCTTTATCATTTCCTGCCAATATTATATCATCCACATATACCAATAATGCTGTAAAAGATCCTTCAGAAGAATTAATGAACAAGGAATGATCATTCATAGATTGAGTATATCCCATAGAAAGCAAAAATGATGACAGTTTGGCAAACCATTCTCTGTTGGCTTGTTTAAGGCCATATAAAGCCTTTTTTAGTTTACAAACTTTTCCTGGTGGAATAGAAGTCAATCCAGGAGGAGCAACCATGTATACATCTTCTTTCAAATCTCCATGTAAAAAGGCATTGTTTATGTCTAATTGTTTCAATTCCCAATTATAAATAGAAGCTAAAGAAAGAAGCAACCTTATGGTGGTCATCTTTGCTACTGGAGAAAAAGTATCGAGGTAGTCAATGCCTTCTGTTTGTGTATATCCCTTTGCCACTAACCTTGTTTTATACCTTTCAATTGTTCCATCAGCCTTATATTTTATTTTGAATACCCATTTGCAACCTATGGCAGCTTTTTTCTGAGGCAGAATAGCAGTCTCCCAAGTTTGATTTGACTCTAAAGCAGATATCTCACATTGTATAGCTTTTCTCCAACAGTCATGTTTCACAGCTTCAGAATAAGTGTTTGGCTCAACATGTGAAGAAAGACATAACAAAAGATTTGTAAGAAGGTGATAAATTGGTATAAGACAAAACAGAATTCAAAGGATATTTAACACTTGAAGATGTACTGGAAACATTAAGATTACAATGATAATCCTTTAAATACTCAGGTGATTTTTTTATTCTTGTGCTCATTCGGACAGATAGATCTGATTCAGAACTTTGTTCTATATCATGATTTTCATTGAGGTTTTGGTCTATATGGGAACAATCTTCTTCTGAAACCTCAATTTGTGACTCACAATTATTATCACTGCTATTTTCAACATTATCACAAGGTGCAAGAATGGCTTGTGATGGCTGACTTAAGACAAATTGATCTTCAACAAACAAAATTTGATCATTAACGTCGGGATTGTTAGTTTCATTGCTAGTATCTTGAACCCTTTGGTATGGAAAAATATGTACATAAAAGACAACATCCCTAAACACAAAAATTTCTCTTGATTGAATATTCAACAAAATATATCCTTTTGTCCCCCGTTGAAAACCAATAAAAACACATTTTGATGCTCTTGGATCAAATTTTCTTCTATTTGTTGACAAGGTGCTAGCATAACATAGAGAACCAAACACCTTTAATCCATTAAAATTTGCATCAGTTTTGAAAAGCATTTCATGAGGAGAAGAATAGTTTAAAACAGGTGTGGGAAGCATGTTTATAATATGCGCAACATGTATCACAGAATATGACCAATAAATTTTGGGTAAATGAAATTGTATCATAAGAACTCTTGCTACATCTAATAAATGACCATGTTTCCTTTCAACTATACTATTTTGTTGTGGAGTATTGACACATGATGTTTGATGTATTATTCCTTTACTGACAAAAAAATTAGTCATGAAAAATTCAATTCCATTATCACTTCTTATTATTTTTATTGTTGTCTCAAACTGTGTTTGAACAAAAATAACAAAATTTTCCAAAACCTTAACAACTTCAAATTTTTGTTTCAAAAGAAAAATCCATGTGTACCTCGAATAGTCATCAACTATGGTAAAAAAATATTTATGCCCATGAATTGATGGTATTGCGTATGGTCCCCAAACATCTACATGAATCAAATCAAAACATTTTTTTGATTTAGATGTACTAATAGGAAAAGAAAGTTTTTTTTTCTTTGCAAAACGACAAACATCACAAAAAAAAGATTTGTTATATTTAACAAAAGGAAATTTATTCTTGATAACATCAATACATTTATTTGAAATATGACCTAATCGAAAATGCCAAAGGGTTTCTAGATCACTAGCACTGACATTAACAGTATTGATGGTGTGTGTACATTCAAGGGGTTTAATTTGAAATTTCTAGTAAGATGAGATCCTGAGTATATAAAGTCTATCTTGCGTCTTAGCGATTCCAATCATCTTCATTGTTATTTTGTCATGAATGTGACAACCATTAGAGTCAAAGGTAAGAACACAAGATAGTTTATTAATCAATTTTGCTACGGAAAGAAGATTAAAATTGAAGCAACGAATGTACAAAACATTGTCTATGACATGATTTTGATTGAGAAAAACACTTCCAGAATAATTGGCAATGACTTGATTTCCATTTGGTAATTAGACATAAATAGGATCAATTTGATGATATGAAGTGAAATAAGTTAAAGATGAACAAATGTGATCAGTAGCACCACTATCAATAATCCAAGAACTAAAAGAAGAAATAAAATTATTACCTCTTTGATTGGAGGGATTGGAGGGAATAATAGAGACTTGATTAGAAGCATTGCCACTGGATTTGATCTGTTGTAAAAGAGCTAACAATGTTTGATACTGCTCAGGAGTAAAACCAATTTGTTGAGACTCCACTTCTGACTTTGAACCTTCATGATTCTGCTCATTATTATTGAAATTTGTATTCTGAAAAACTGCATTAGTATGACTATGATCATGATTCTAATTTTTGAACTTGAAATGAGGTGGAAAGCCATGCTTTTTATAGCATGTATCAATGGTATGCCCTGTCCTTCCACAATGACTACAAATTTTGGAAGTATATCATCTTCCATTGCTTCCTCTTCCATATCCAGCACCTTTGCCATAGGTTGTAGCATTGTTTTTATAACCTCCTTTGCTAGTAGCAATCATTGCCTTGGATTGATCACCAAATATTTGCCTCTCTTGTTGTGTAACAAGAGAGCAAACTTTATTCAAGGATGGCAAATGGTCCATCAATAAAATTTGAGTTCTCACAGTCGAATAATTATCATTTAACCCCCTTAGAAACTTGATAATCTGGTCTTGTGTTTTATATTTAGAAACATTCACAAGAGTATTGCATTTAGAGGCACATGAAGAAGCGGATAGCGGGCGGAAAAGATCAAGTTCATCCCAAAGAATTTTTAACTGAGTGAAATAGTTTGTAACAGTCAACTCACCTTGTTTAAAAGAAGAAATCATCTCCTGGATATAAAAAATCATGTCTCCTTGTGAGAACCTTTCCTTTAAATCATTCCATATGTCAAAGGCATTGTCCATGCAGATGATGCTCTGTGCGATGGATTGAGAAACAGCCTTGAGAATCCACGAAACAACCAACAGATTGGCTCTCTGCCATGTTGGAAACAATGATTTGGTACGATTGGGAGCTTCTATAGTTCCATCAATGAAACCTATTTTGTTCTTTGAAATTAGGTTAATTTGAAACGAACGAGACCAATGATGATAATTTGGTCCCTCAAGAATAATAGGGACAATAAGAAAGGAAGCATTATCTAATGAACTAACATGGTAAGGTGAACTAAGATCTTGTGAGGGATCATCAACTTCACCCATGAATAAATGTAGCAAGCAGAGCTCTGATACCATATTACAAAATAGAACAGAGATGAACAAAAGAGTAAACTGAAGACAAATGATATGAGAATGAATATCTCTTCTTTCTTATTATTTAAATCAAAACAAATGGTCTGAATATATACAAGTAGTACACTCATTCTAGGGTTTAACTAAAGAAGGAAATAATCAATATTAAATACTAGAATCATAACACACAAAGATAAAATAAAAGTTATTCCCTTCTATAAAGAGAAATAACTGATAAATAGAAAAGACACCCAATTATTCTTTTCTATAAAGAGAAACAACTTATAATTAGAAAAGACTCCCAATTAATATTAGGATCCTTTTGTAACTCTGGTATCCGTATCCTTTAATATAATATTTTATAAATAGAAGGAATAAAATATATATAGTTGGAATTATTTGAATATTTGTGTAGGGTAAAACTAAGGGTAAGGTTTTCCACGTTTAGAGATTCTTAAAAGCTCATTAATATTTCATCTACTCCTAACAAGTGCTATTACTATATACCATCACAAACAACTCATTCTTACATTTTTGCCAGTACCAATAACACGAATGTAGCATCTCACCAATAACACGCATGTGGCTGTGCCTTTGGAATTTTTTTTCTCTTTTTCTACATTTCATTCATAATCATATAGTCCTTTAAATACTCACATTACAAAGCTAATTAATAAGTCTACTAAAAAATTGAAAATAAAAATAGACAAGACAAAAAACTTCAACTTGAAATAGTGCAATATAGAGCATTGATAGCTGTCGTTTTGCTGTCAAATTAATATGATTCTAGCGTAGACTTGCCTAACACTAGAGAGATGATAATATAGTTGTGGTCAGATGACCCCAAGTCGTCTCCCAACGAATCCAATAGTAATTTCAGTGAATAGAATTCAAAACCTATCTGCAAACAATGAAAATTAGCAATAATAGTAAAGAAATAGGGGTTGTGATCGCTTAGCAAGAAAATATAAATGATGATTTGAATCAGTAAAGAATGCAGATTGACTCCCAAGTTCTTCCACCAATGAATTCTTCACAGGCTCTCTAAAGATTATTCTTTTCTCAATCCTCAGCAGAGTTAAACTAGATTGAACATGCGCCAAACCTAATTCAACTGAAGCTCAAAATCTCACCTGGGACAGTTTATCACAAAAGATTCAACTCTAAATTTCTCATAACCAACTTATTTTTCAAAACTTTTCTAAGAAATCCACACAACAAAGATCAAGAAACTCAAAATTTATCTAGAAACATGCATAATGCTTGTATTAGATGCTCTAAATGTTTGCTAGAAGAAAACAAAAAATATTAAGGAGTTTTTATTTGAAAGCAAACCAAGTAAACTCCTAGGAAAGAGAGGTTAGTCACAAATGGACAAACTTAAATACCAAGTCTTTCCTAGCCAGAGTCTTCCCTGGATCACTTTTCAAAATAATTTTTTCTTTAAATAATAAAAAAAAACATAAATAATGAATAAAAGAAAATAAAAATAAAAATAAAACAGTAAAACAAATCCTAACTACAATTCTCCCCCCACACTTAAATCATACATTGTCCTCAATGTAAAAACAATTAATATATGTGTTTGATAAAAGTAAGGGAAGAAATACTCCCTCCTCAAGCTTGAGGGTAATTCGGGTGCTGCAAGGTAATCTCTTCCACCGTCTCGTCTTGAGCAATCTCATGAAAGAGCTTTAGACGGTGTCCATTCACCTTAAATGTATTGGTAGATGTCAGACTCTGCAATTCTACAACACCATGAGGGTGGACATGGGTGACCAAAAACGGTCCAATCCATTTTGAACGCAACTTTCCAGGCATGAGTTTTAATCTGGAGTTGAACATTAACACACGCTGGCCGACAACAAACTCCTTTCCAGTGATGAAGTGGTCATGTAGATGCTTGGTCCTTTCCTTGTAGAATTTGGAGTTCTCATATGCCTCCAAACGGATCTCGTCCAACTCTTGCAGCTGAAGTTTTCTCTGTTCTCCTGCCTTGTCATAATCCATGTTGCATGTCCTTATTGCCCAGTAAGCTCTGTGCTCGATCTCCACAGGTAGATGGCAAGCTTTTCCAAAGACAACCCTAAAGGGAGACATCCCAATAGGTGCTTTATAGGCTGTACGATGGGCCCAAAGAGCATCGTCTAAACGTTTACTCCAGTCCTTCCTTGTTGGCTTAACCATCTTCTCCAAAATGCGTTTTATTTCTCTATTAGAGACCTCAGCTTGACCATTTGTTTGTGGATGATATGGTGTGGACGCTCTATGGATCACCCCATATTTCCGAAATAGGATATCGAGTATCCTGTTGCAAAAATGTGTGCCTTGGTCACTGATGATGGCTTTAGGAATCCCAAATCTGCAGAAGATGTTAGATCGAATAAAAGCTGCAACAACATGGGAATCATTAGTTCTTGTGGCTATTGCCTCCACCCATTTGGAGACATAGTCCACAGCAAGAAGGATATAAGTGAATCCAAAAGAAATAGGGAAGGGACCCATGAAATCAATACCCCACACATCAAAGACTTCACAAAATAGCATGGGTTGTTGGGGCATTTGTTGTCTTTGGGAGATGGCATTACCTGCTCTTTGACACTTCTCGCATGTGGATGAGACGGTCCATGCATCTTTAAAAATGGTTGGCCAAAAGAAACCACAATCTAGTACCTTTCTTGCAGTACGTTGTGCAGCCAAGTGTCCTCCGACAGATGAAGCATGACAAAAATTTAGCACAGATGGGATCTCCTGGTCAGGAATGCATCTGCGTATGATCTGATCACTGCAGAAACGCCATAAGTATGGGTCATCCCAGACATAGTATTTGGCATCGCTCTTGAGTTTGTCTCTCTGTGCCTTAGTTGCCAATAGTGGAAAAACAGAAGCAACAAGGTAGTTCACTATGTCAGCGTACCAAGGTATAAGTTCAGATGTGCTAGATAATTTAGAATATGCATTAGATGCTCTGGTTGGACCGTTTACTGATTCCGTTATAAGAAGATGCTCATCTGGGAAATCATCATGGATGGGCTCTGCATCTTGTTCCTTCTCAATTCGACTAAGGTGATCTGCAACATGATTACATGCCCCACTCCTATCTTTAATCTCCAAGTCAAATTCTTGGAGCAGCAACATCCACCTAATCAACCTTGATTTTGAGTCAGTCTTCTTTAAGAGATATTTCAGGGCAGCATGATCAGTAAAAACAACCACCTTGGATCCTAGGAGATACGATCTGAACTTATCTAAGGAAAAGACAATAGCCAACAACTCCTTTTCCGTGGTGTAGTTAGACTGAGCAGCGTCTAACGTTCTAGAGGCATAATAGATCACATGTGACAAACCATCTACTCGTTGTGCAAGGACAGCTCCAAGTGCATAATTTGAGGCATCACACATGATCTCAAAAGGGAGTGTCCAATTATGAGTTTTTATAATTGGAGGTGTCCCAAGTGCTGCTTTAAGGGCATCAAATGCCTCTCTGCATCTTTCTCCAAAATCAAACAATACATCCTTCTGTAGTAAGTTAGATAAAGGTAATGCTATTTTGCTGAAATTCTTGATGAATCGTCTATAGAATCCTGCATGACCAAGAAAAGACCTAACCTCCCTCACAGAAGAGGGATAAGGTAGTTGTGAGATAACATTCAGTTTAGCAGGATCTACCTGAATACCTTTCTCAGAGATAATGTGACCCAAAACTGTACCCTGTGTAACCATAAAATGACACTTCTCATAACTTAATACTAAGTCATTCTCAATGCATTTGTCAAGTACTTTGACCAGGTTAGCCAAACAATCATCAAAAGAAGAACCATACAGGCTAAAATCATCCATAAAAATTTCTATGCAATGCTCAATTAAATCAGAAAATATGCTCATCATGCATCGTTGAAACGTTCCTGGAGCATTACATAGGCCAAATGGCATCCTTCTATATGCAAAGGTTCCAAATGGGCAAGTAAAAGTGGCCTTGTGTTGGTCCTCTGGTGCTATACATATCTGAAAATATCCAGAGAAACCATCCAAGAAACAATAATGCGTTTTACCTGCTAGACGTTCCAACATTTGATCAATGAAAGGAAGAGGAAAGTGGTCCTTCCGGGTGGCTTGATTCAAGCGTCTGTAGTCAATACAAACTCTCCAACTGTTCTGCACTCTAGTAGGAATAAGTTCATCATGCTCGTTCTTTATCACTGTTATCCCAGATTTCTTGGGAACAACCTGAATCGGACTCACCCAAGTGCTGTCAGAGATAGGGTATATGATACCAACTTGTAGCAGCTTAATGACCTCCTTCTTCACCACATCAAGAATCTGGGGATTAAGCCTGCGTTGAGGTTGTCTCACAGGTTTTGTCCCTTCTTCTAGTAGAATTCTATGCATACAAATAGAAGGGCTGATACCTGGAATGTCTGCCAACGTCCAACCAATGGCTTTCTTGTGCTCTCTAATCACCTGCAACAGTTTCTGCTCTTGTTCATCAGTTAGAGAAGTAGAAATAATCACTGGAAGTTGCTCCCCTTTTTCCAAATAGGCATACTTAAGATGATCCGGAAGTGGCTTCAGTTCAAGTGATGGCGGTTGGATGATGGACGGTACTGGTCTAGTGCTGAGAGAAACTTTCGCAACCTGTAATTCATCATGGTTGATATCATCTGATGTTGCTAAGTGTGAATCAACAACATCTACATCAGTTACAAAACCTAGAAAATCAAACACATTATCATCCACAATATCATCTAAAATGTCAAGATGATACACAGAGTGATCTTCAATTGGGTGTTTCATAGCGTCTAGGATATTGAACTGGACTAAATTGTCTCCAAACTCCATAGTCAGTGTGCCTGCATGAACATCAATCTTGGTGCGGGCTGTCTTCAAGAAAGGTCTGCCCAAGATGATGGTTGTTGAACCAGAATTTGAATCTTCTCCACCCATGTCCAAAATGTAGAAATCTGCAGGAAAAACAAGTTTATTTACTTGAATAAGGACGTCTTCAATAAGCCCTGCAGGTTGGACTGTGCTTCTATTAACGAGCTGAATGACTATGTCTGTGGGTTTAAGAGGACCAATAGACAAAGAAGTAAACACAGATAAAGGCATAACATTTATAGATGCTCCCAAGTCAAGCATCGCATTTTCAAATAGGTTATTGCCTATTACGCAAGGAATGGTGAAAGTGCCTGAGTCTTTGCATTTTTCAGGAATTGTTACCGCAGGCTTTTCAATTAGAGCAGAAACATTCCTTCCCATGTTTACCTTTTCGTTCCCTTTAAGACGCCTTTTATGTGTGCATAGATCCTTCAAAAACTTTGCATATTTAGGAATCTGTTTAATAGCGTCTAGCAGAGGAATGTTCACCTCAACCTTTCTGAATGTCTCGAGAATCTCCTTGTCAGTTTTTTCCATTTTTCTGCTCGTCTGAACAACTCTTTGTGGAAAAGGAAGAGGAATAGATGGTCTATCGAGACTAACATTTTCTCCTTGTATATCAACTTCATGAGACGGTCTAGGAGGAGCATCCATGTCATTATTCCTTGTGCTGACCCTTCTTTGATCATCATTTTCTGGAGTAGTAGTAATGTTGGAGGTGTTAGACGATCTCAGTTGATCGTCTACTTTGGTGGATTTTTGCACAGGTGCTTGCAACTGTGTACCACTTCTCAGAGTGATGGCACTAACATTATGTGGATTGATGGCTATCTGGGAGGGAAGCTTATCAGACCCTTTGGAATTCATCTCATTCATACGAGTGGCTAACTGACCAATCTGATTTTCCAAGTTATGAATGCTTACCTCTGTTCTCTGTACTCTTTCATCTGTTCTTTGTACTATTTCACTTGTTCTCTGTTGGAATTGCGTATTAACTTCAGCCATGTGCTTTATTACATCCTCTAGAGAAGATCCACCTTTTTCTGATACAAAAGTTGGTGGTGGGGATGGTTGTTGTTGCTGTGAGTTACCCCATCTAAGATTCGGATGATTCCTCCAACCTGGATTATACTTATTGGTGGACAAATCATGGTTGAATGGTTGCTGAGGTGGGTTAGATAGTCTACTATTGAAGGGAAAACTAGTAGACTGTCTACCACTATTAAAGATGTTTGCAGCATAAGCTTGAGGACATTCAACATTGTTTCCTCCTTCAACTTCTTGAAGAGTGGGGCAAGCATCAGTGGCATGGTTAGCGGTGCAAATGCCACATACCCTTGCAACCATCTGAGGCATAGTTAGTTGCTTCATCATGGATGTGAGATCGTCTAGTTGTGCCTTCATCTGAGCATGATCAGCTGCATAATTGGTTGTCATCTCATGAACTCCACGAACAGGTGCTGCAGAGTTGCTACGTGTTTGGAATTGTTGATTGTTAGAAGCCATGATCTCAATCAATTGTCTTGCAGCGGCTGGCATCTTGTCAACTAGAGCTCCTCCACTGGCAGCATCTATCATTTGTCTATCAATAGCTATCAGACCCTCGTAAAAATATTGTATTAGAAGTTGTTCGTGAATCTGATGGTATGGACAACTTGTACATAGCCTCTTGAATCTCTCCCAGTATTCATAGAGACTTTCTCTATCTTGTTGCCTGATCCCGCATATTTCCTTCCTTATTGATGTGACTCTGGATGCTGGAAAGAATTTTTCAAGGAACACTCTTTTCAACCCTTCCCAATTAGTCACTGATCCTGCCGGCAAATAATATAGCCAATCTTTAGCTGCATCTTGGAGTGAAAAAGGGAATGCTTTAAGCTTGATGTGCTCCTCTGTGACCTCAGCTGGCCTCATGGTGGTGCACACTGTGTGAAACTCCTTAAGATGTTTATGCGGGTCTTCACCTGCAAGGCCATGAAATTTAGGCAGCAAGTGTATCAAACCAGATTTAAGCTCACATTGCTCATCTGGATATTGGATACACATAGTTTGGAAGGAAACATCTGGAGCAGCAAGTTCTCTGAGGGTCCGTTCGTCCATAATTCCAGAGTTAGGACTTCCGACAGTAGTTGGTGATGAACTAGAAGACGAGGTTGTACTAGACATGTATTTCAATTGAATATTCTATTAGACCTCTTAGAGCAAAATCTTTTTTTTTTTTTTTCAAAAAAAGGAAACAACCCAAGTCAACTCCCAGGAAAGAGAGGTGAGTCACAAATGGACAAACTTAAATACCAAGTCTTTCCTAGCCAGAGTCTTCCCTGAATTGCTTTCAATTTTTTTTTAAAAAAAAAACAAAGAGTAGCAACTGAAGTGTCTACCCTAAATGCAAGATTCTAAAAAAAAACTAATGTAATTGCTACACTTAATGCTTAAAAAAAATGACAAGGAAAAAAAATGTAAAAATGAATAAATAGGGAAAATAAAAAGATCAATAATAAAAATAAAACAGAAACAAAAATAAATAAAGAATGACAAAAAAAAAACTAAAAACAGAATATATATAGATAAAGAAAATAAAAACAAACAAAATAAAGATAAAAGATATAAGAGACAAAATCAAATCAAATAAAAACAAAACAAAATAAAGATAAAAGATATAAGGAAATAAAATAAAAACAAATCAAAACAAAATAAAGATAAAAGATATAAGAAAATAAAATAAAAACAAATCAAAACAAAATAAAGACAAAAGATATAAGGAAATAAAATAAAAACAAATCAAAACAAAATAAAGATAAAAGATATAAGAGATAAAATAAATTAAAAAAAAAAAAGATGTTCTGAATATTATATTTTTTTAATTTTTAATTTTTCGTTTTTTTTTATTTTTTTCGTTTATAAAAAAAATAAGAAAAAAAAAGGTTGAATATTAGATTTTTTAGTTTTAATTTTTGTTTTTGTTTTTTAGGGTATACTAAATAAATAAAAACTAATAAGAAGAAAACAAAATTTAAATATGCAAAAAAAAAAAAAATTAGGAAGGAAAAATAAAATAAAATTATACAGATAAGAAGAAAAACCTGATAACCAAAATCAAATTGGAATCCCCGGCAACGGCGCCAAATTTGATAGCTGTCGTTTTGCTGTCAAATTAATATGATTCTAGCGTAGACTTGCCTAACACTAGAGAGATGATAATATAGTTGTGGTCAGATGACCCCAAGTCGTCTCCCAACGAATCCAATAGTAATTTCAGTGAATAGAATTCAAAACCTATCTGCAAACAATGAAAATTAGCAATAATAGTAAAGAAATAGGGGTTGTGATCGCTTAGCAAGAAAATATAAATGATGATTTGAATCAGTAAAGAATGCAGATTGACTCCCAAGTTCTTCCACCAATGAATTCTTCACAGGCTCTCTAAAGATTATTCTTTTCTCAATCCTCAGCAGAGCTAAACTAGATTGAACATGCGCCAAACCTAATTCAACTGAAGCTCACCAATAAAGCATGCGTCTAGCGGTTTAATCAATACCCACTTTGTTCCATGCGTAAACTCCATGGAAATGCTTATCTCCTCTCTCTTGAATCATGCGCCCAAGAAATTAATTAGAACAATACGAACTAACTAAGAAACCAAAGTTTAAGATAAGGAAGACTCTCAATCATGCGTTCAAGTACAACCTCTCACAAAAACTAGTTTTCCAGGAGATTAGACAATAAAAACAACTGCTATAGAGAATTAAAAATAGAAACTTTTATTGATCAAAACCTCAGAACTCAATGGGGAATCACAAAGGAATCAACCAAAAGGTTTAGCTTTCCATGCGGAGGCAAAAGAATTACAAATAAGAAAAGAAACTAAGAAAACCCTATGAAACTCTCTCCCTTTCTACTTGATGCTTGTGTCCTTTTATAAGGCTTTTCTGCTCCAAGGATTTTGGGAAAATATTGCAGTTTAGATTTTGTAAACAATTTCCACTTTCCATAATTCTTTTTATTTTGCAGAAGATTTGCTTCCAATTCTGTTTCTGGAATCTTGTAGCTTTTATTTTCTCTTTCTTCTCCTCAGAATTTGTTTTCTGTTTTGATTCAAAGAAGCAACTTGGACTTTTGCATTTTTTGCCCATTCACAAGGGTAGATGCTTGAGATCATTTACCCTAAAAACACAAAATTAACAATAATAATATATAAGGCCCAAATAAACCCAATTATAAGAATATTAATTAAAACAATGGATTTATTTATTATTATAGTCCAATAATCTATGATTAAGGCTATTGAGTGTGAATAAATATATGCTCATCAAGCATTAATGTATTAAATTAATGGAAATAACCTCTAAAACAAAATAATTGGCATACATGTCAAATTTGACAAAGACTTGGAACTCATGTGAAATTAGTCTTCAGGTTGAGTTGCAAGCTCTCCATCAGCAACTTGCAATACTCAACCATGATCGGAACACATCAATCCAAGTAAAACTTGTAAGCCATAACTCAACACATTGAGAAAGTAGTTAAATCTTGGATGGGGATGACTAATATGCGGTACCCGATCTTATAAGGTAGTAGTAGAGACGCGAACACAATAAGTTTAGACTAATGACCAATTTCGAGTTGTAGGCCGAACCAATGATGTGAAACGAATTCTAAACTAAGCTCAAGGGTACTCATCACAAAACAAATCTTAGGCATGTAATCAACAACAACTTTTAAGGTTGTTTCAACGTCTCTACTATTGAGGCAATGAAAGCAAACCTCTTAAGTTTCCACCCTTTCACTCTAGATGTTATCAAGGTTTGACTTCCTGAAAAATGGAAGTGATCTTCTATTGAAACGTATGATAGATTGTTAGACCTAGAGAAACACATCAAGGCGTACCAAACTCAAGCGAAGCTCTTCTTCAAAAATTTGGGAGTACGTTGCAAGCTTTTCCCAACTACTCGGACCAACCCTGGAATGGTAGTATTCTCTGTTCATAAATTCGATAAATTCATTCAATACTTTTTAAGGAAGGTTCTCAGCTTGGTTTGCATATTGTAAACTCATGTCACAAACTCGGTCTCCCTGCATAATGTAGTACAAGGGGATAACAAGTCACTTAAACAATACATGACTCGATTAGCTAAAGCATCCCTCAATATTTCTGCCCTACACCTAACAGTGCCCATGCACACTAGTGGGACTCCGTTTGGGAAAATTCCTCAATACATGATATGTTGACCTACCTGCCAACATGGACAAACTTTGTACCCAAACAACACGATATATCAATATAGAGGAAAACTTGAGCATAAGAAAAATGGTGATGAAAGTTATGGTTCAATCTTCCTGCCTTTGCTCCAAATACCACACATGCCTTTAAGAAAATGTGTGTAAGTAAGTATGAAAATTACACCCCTTTGAATGTTAGTCAAGACATTATCATCAAAGAGACACATTTTAAAGATAAAATCATGATGAAATTCCGAATTTCAAAACAGACAATATCTATAATTCGTTGATTGATCCTTATAATGTTATTGAGATAAAAAAAATAACTTTGATTAGTTTTAAGATGAACATTATATTTCTTTTATTTTTATCACGAATTATCTCAATTTCATTACGTCATAGAATAATCTTTAACCTAACAAATATAATTATTTCTAGTTAAGAAGTCAATTTTATAATCTTGAATAATATAATAAAATATAGTTTTAGTTTCATAAATCATCTATTATATTTATTCAAAAGCACGAGTACATTTTAGTTAATTTAATCCAAACTATGCATTTATAAATCCCTTAAAAATATATGATAATTACGACATTAATATTAGTCAATGAAATGACTAATGTTATATTATTATTATTATTATTATTATTATTATTATTATTATTATTAGTATTAGTATTAGTATTCCCATAGTAATTATTTAAACAAATACTTTAACTAAGCAATTTGAAATAAATTAGTAATGGAAAAACTTTATAAATAAACATGATAAATTAAGTTGTTTACCTAGCTCCTATAAATAGATATATAAGCATTAACATGCATATTAGGAAAGATTTGTGATTCACAAAACACTTATTTTGTCCAACACCCAACAATAGTCCTAATCGGTTTTATTTATTTTTCTTTATAATTTTTTTTTATGTTTGTTCTTCTTTAATCAATTATAAACTTAAAAAAACACATAGTCTTTTGCATATATATTTTAGAAATGAAATAATAAAGTTCAAAAAATCATAAAATTCTTGGTTTTTTTCATCATTAGTTTTTAAACAAACAATGAAGATCAACAATATGAAAAAGATTATTTTTGTTGTAATAAAGTATACAAAAAAAGAGAGATTATTTTTACCTTCTTTTAAAGGTTGTTTTTCCTACTTGTATGGATTTTGGTTTCATCTCTATTTTTTTTTCTCTTTAATAATATTTTTTTATATAATGAGGTGATGTCTACCATAAAGTTTTATATATAACAATAAATATTAAAAAAAAGTATATGACAATTAAAATTTATTAATAATAAAAAAATTTAATCCACTTTTTTAACATTCTGTTTGAATATCAGTTTAAAGAGTTTCAATTCTTAACATAGGTTTTTTCATAATTTTGTAACTTTTTGTAAATTTACTGAAACTCCTTGATATTGAAAGGGAAAATATTTTTTATACCACTTTTTTTTTATCTACCTCTATTTTGACATTACTATTTATAATAAAATACTATATTATATTATAATAATAAAAAATAATAATAATAATAATAATTTTTAAAGTTGTAATATGCACATAGAATGAAAATATGATGACTGATACTGAAAACATGCACTGCACTGAGATAAATTTTTCATTTTTCTCTACTTCTGCTGCAGAACCATACATCAAATTGTAGAACACAATGGTACCTTCTTCTTTATTCATACATTTGAAATTGCAAGCTTTGGTGATGAAAATGAGAGTTACTTTTCTCAGCAAAAGCAGAGAATTTGCACACACAACAGCAACTGTTAAAAACTGGTTAACCAAATCATCTAACATAGAATCAGTCTAAAACCTGAGTCCATGTTGACCCAGTTTCTCTTCAGTGATGGCATCGAGTTGCTGAATCATGTCAACCGTGAGATGATTCTTCCAATCTCCGATTTCGCCACGACGGAAGAAAGCTTGGTGTGCTTCACCGGACGAAAGTTTCCCATTCTTATTCACCTGCAAGTTGCTCAAGTTATCAAAACTACACAGCTTCAGAATCTCTTGCACCACCCCTGCTTCCTCTTCTTCTCTTGAAACAGGGCACCCCACAAAGGTGGCTAGCTCCTTCAACACAAACTCGGGCTTCAGCTTCATTTCCTCAAACCTCATGAACATGATCTTGCTGGGGTGTTCTAGGCTCTTCTGCCAGTACTCCAACACATGCTCCCAAAAGGGTCCGTAGAGACTCACCCCTCTGCAGAACTTGTGGAATGCCTCGTGGAGCGAGTTGGCCCCCATGCTCTGGAGCCTGAGGCTGTTTGTGAAATGCCAGAGGGAGATGAAAGCGTCCTTGGGGTCTCTGCAGAGATAAACAATCTTGCAAGATGTCTGCGTGACGGATTTCGGCAGTGAGACAAAGGGGAGGTGGGTGGAGAAGAGCCTTGGAGAGGGCAGAGAGGAGAGGTCAGGAACAGAGGAGTTGTCAATGTAGAGGTCAAGTTCCAAGAAGGGAACAAGAAAGTGGGGATTGTGAGTGAGCAAAGGGTGGTTTTGGTTAGTTGGATGATGTTTGTGGCGGTGGAGCAAGGAATAGGTCCAAGCTTTGAGCCAAGTGGTGCCTGATTTGGGAGTGGTGACAATGAGAAGATCAGTGTGATGAGCCTGAAAGTGGTTTTGGCAAGAGAGAAGTCCTTGAAGCTGCCTTGTAGTGTGCCAGAACCCTTGGTACTGGTGAAGATGGCTTGCAACCCAACCTTTTTCCAATGGTAAGGAGGGTATCAGTTCCTTGCACTCTTGGCTCAGTTCTCTGTTCTCTTCAAGGTATTTGGGTACCACACTAGATTCTGTTTCTGGCATGGTTCTGTGGATGGAGAAAAGATGAACAGAGAGCTTCAGGAAAATGACAACCTTTGAAGCTCAAGCTCAGAGACACCTTCCTATTTCTATGTGGGTGTTATGTTGCACCACAAACACTAAAAATTATCATTTACAAACCAATAAAGTAATAATATTTTAAAGGTTGATGATATTTTCACATGTTGTGGAATTTAAATCCATAATAAAATATTAATATTTATAATAAAAAAATTAAATAAAAAATATTCTTAATGAAAATATAGACAAAATAGAAGATGTTAAAATAATTTTTAAAATTAAAAAAGTTAAAAATAATTAAAATATTAATATTTAGTGAGATGTAAAGTGAGTAATGAGTGTAAAAAATATTTTTCTATTTTAAATTTAATTTTTTTTTAACTTTAAATATTATTATAATGGGGTGCCAAAATAAATGTATGGTGGGAAAGAAATTTTTTCCTTCTATCTGACAAATATTAAACACTTATACTAGAAGTGTTAAATTTTTAAAAAAAAATCTTTAATAATTCTAATAGTTACTACACAATTTTTAAAAGAATAAATATAATAAATTTTAAAAATATATAATTTGTTTTATAATTTTTTATTATTTTTAAAAAAACAAATGCAATAATTTTTTTAAAACTTATAATTTATTATATAAATTTCTGTTATATTGTAAAAATAAAGAATAAATCATATATACAATTATAAATATTTAAATTATATATGTATTGATGTTTTTATTTAGTCTTCCATCATGTAAATTTTGTTAATTTTTCTAAAAAAAAAATCAATTAAATTCTTATTTTTTTATAATAATAATCTTCTATCATATAATTTATAATAATATAATATGTACCGGTGAGGGTCATACGACTGATTATATGTCTTGGTTTTCATTATTGGATCGACTGATATCATGGCCTACATCAATGGGCTGACCGACACCTCAGACCCAGTTACGTTTAAACAAAGTTAATAAAACTAATCCGCGATTAAAAACTAGGTAATGTATCCCTAAATGCGGTCCAACTTCATAATCTGGTCAATAAAGAAGGCCCATCAAAGGTAATATAAATAGCACACATTCCAAGATTCATATTCGTCATCATCTAAAGTGCTCTGACAACAGAGTGTTTGATACTTTTACTGACTTGAGCGTCGGAGTGCATTCAGTGTCTTCTGTAGGTACCATCCGAGTCTGTGTTACAAGAAGATCAAGAAGTACAACGAGTAGGGAAGAAGAATGAGTTAGCAAGAAAGAAAGTGAAAGTGCAGCACGACAAACCAACAAAGATAAAAGAAGAGTGATTTCAATAGTTCTTTGAGTCTCACACCATTCCAAAACAATATATATAAATTAGAGAACAATATATATAAATTAGAATTATAATGTTTTATGATATAATTTATAATGATGTAATAGTTATATAGATTGCAAACTTTTTTTTTTCAAATAAGGTATGATGATGGTGACTTACAAGAGAGTTTTTTCCTTCAAGGAAAAGAAAGAGAAATTGTGTTTATTGGCGCCTATGTACGAATCGACCAGCGTGGAGCGCAGCCTCATGATCGTACATAATTCCAATTCATATAATTTTCAATTTCTCAAAATATATTTGATATTTGATATTTTAAAATATATTAAAAGAAATTTTAGTTTATCAAAATTAGTTATTTTGAAAGTAGAATAGGTAATCAATACCAAAAATCTAATATAGAGAAGCAAAGAAACTCGTAGAAAATTTAAAAACTGAGACATTAAATTATAAAACAAGATAAAAATTTTAAGTATACACTAAAAAAATAGATAAAAAAATAGGTATTTACTATATTAATTAAATTTATTATATTAACTAAATTAAATATTATTTTATAAATTATTATTTTTAAATATTTAAAATAGTTTTATTATTAATAAAAAAAAATTATAAATTGATTAAATTAAGTGTCATTTTATAAACTAAAAAAATATTATTATTTAAAATAATTTTTATTATTAATAAAAATTTATAAATAGTTTTTAAACTGGTATTTCTAAAATTTTAGGTATCGATTTTATAATCTAACGTTTGATAGTTAAGATCTCTAGTAGCAAATTATAAACTAATTTAAAAATCAAATTGTTGTTTTATTAATAGTAGACATTATTTTATATATTAATAATTTTTTTAATATCTAAAATAATATTAAAAATGAATCTGAAAATGAAAAATAAGTTGAAGAAACTTTAGAGGTAATCTAGGATCAAATTTTTAATTGATTCATGAAGAAGATTTCAGAATGGTCGATTACTCTTCCCTTAAAAATATGTGTGAAAATAATTTCCATAATGAACTTGTTACACGATTAAATTATCCATGAATTAAAATAGTAACATTTTTTTAAAAATGTAAAGAAATATAAAATGGACAAATTGGAGTAGAAGTGTGTTATGATGTGTTGCAATCATAACTCATCTTATTATTGACTTATTATATTTTGTTTATTCAAAACAGAAAAAAGTGTGGTTCCACTTTCTACATATGAAAAGAGAAAAAGTGTGCTTCTATCTACTCTCTACAAACGGAATATGAAGAAAAAAAAGTGTGATTCTACTTTCTACGAAAGGAATATGAAAAAAGAAAAAGTGTGCTTCTACTTTCTAACAACAAATTATTAATATAGTGACATCACACTTAAAGCTCTTCACCACCACTCAACTATTAATGCATTTCCTACAATATGAATGTGCAATAAGTTTTAATTTAGATTAATTATTTCCAAAAATTGGCAAACACTGATGAAAAATAATAATATATAAGTAGGGATGGCAATGCGGGGCGGACCGGCCTGCGGTCCGCTGGTAAAAAACGCGGGGCGAATTGACCTTTTCAATCCGCTAACCCGCATTTGCCCGTCCCGTATTAGCCCGCAATCTACGCGAGCCAGCAGTGGGGCGGGGCTGGCCCGCTAACCCGCAAGAAAAAAAAATTGGCACTTAGCAGCGGCAGACAACGCAATTAGGTTTTCACAAAATTTCAAAGAAAAAAACACAACACAATCGAGTCAATAATGTTTATGTTTAATGTTTTTGAATTAATGTTTATGTTTAATGTTTTGGAATTAAGTATTTTTAATGTTTTGAAAGTGGAAGAATAGTGATATTTGATATTTATCTTAATGTTTAATGTTTTGATGTTTGACTATGTTTGAAAATGAAAAAAAAAAAAAGAATTTAAGTTTGACAGTAACAAATATATAGGTTTAATTTGACAATTTTTTTAAGAACAAAATGTAAAAAAAAATAAAAATATTTAATTTTAAAAAAAAAACGTGGATCAGCTCTTACGCGGAGCGGGTTGAGAATTCTAACCTACAATAACTTTGCGGGACGGATCAAACCAACCCGCATTTTTGCGGGCCAAGCGCGGGACGGACTGACCCGCTTTACCACCCCTATATATAAGACAGTTAAATGCGAATCTGTATAAAAAAAAATATAAATTAGTTAAATGCGAAACAGTACAAAAAAAAAATTTAGTGATATTTTGCAAATATTTTAACATATATTACATCGATTCCATATCGATGTAAAAAAAATATTCTACACTCGTTATGTGAAAGAATAGATGTAGTATCTATTAATTTAGACTAAAATAAAAATTTAATTAAAAAGATTATTTTTCATGTATATATTTACACTTTATATAAAGCTTTTTTAATTAAACTATTAAAGATAATTAGTTTGTTAGTAATTTAATTTATTCATATTATTGGAATAAAGTAAATAAAAGATTATGTAGATAATGATTGTGCTAATAATTAGAGAATTACTAATAGTTTAATTGGATCTTGATTAGCAAAAATATGTATGTTGGGGATCCGGTTAGAAAAATAGGTGTTGTAACTACAAATAGTAAGAATAGTAGTTAATAAATTTGGGTGCTGCAAATAGAAATAATGCGCAGATATAGTTTCGATCTAAATGGCTAAAATGTTGCAAAGGCAATTTCTTCTTGCACCTCCATGTTTTCCTCTTGTAGCTCATACTTCCAAGAATACCGAAACTACCATTTAACATTGGTTTACTTTCTAGGTTAGTTTTTCATTATCCGTTTTTTTAATTCTTGAATTTGAAGTCTAGGAACTTCCCAAATTATAGAGTTAAAAGTTAAAATTTATGATTTTTTGGATTTCAGAATACAAAATTTGTATTATAAAAAAATGTGTAATTCATAATACAAATTTTATATTCTAGAATTTATATTTTGAATTGCACATCCAGAATACAAATTTTTATTATCTGAAATGAATTTTTTTTATATTTTAAAAAGTATAGGAGGTGCATGAGGAAATCGTGAGAGTGCAGAAAGAAATTGCTTGCTACAAATAGTAATAGCTATGAATGATTGGGCCTAAATAGCTAGACACGTACATTAGGCTTCTTTTTGTTTAGGGTTTAGGAAAAATAGTATAAAGATAAAAAGCTTGCAAATCTATTAATTTAAAATTCTGATGAATTGAAAATAATTTTATAATCTCCATTCATTTATAACTTATTTTAATAATTTTTTATATATAAAAGTCAACATAGTCAACATAAGTTATGGAAAGTAGTTAATTTTTTGGAAATGATTGTTATGAATGGATTTTAGGTTTATATATTCATTGAATGTGATGAAAGCTGAACTAAATACTAGAATGCATGGTATAGAGCTTTGTTCAGATTGAGGGTTTTTATCAATTTGCTGGATTAGGTGTGAATGAAAACAAATCTCAAATCTAACAAAATATATTTGATTTTTTAAATAATTTAATTAGATTAATTAATTTAAATTTTACATTTAGTTTAAATTCAAATTTAAATTAGATTAAATTCATTTAATCCATGCAGTTTGGATGAAATTAGTATTAAAATCAAAACTATTATATTTGATAAACTCAAATTATTGTTTCTGAACTAATTTAGTTATTATATTTTTTACAAAATAATTAAATTTTTTCAAAACTAAGTTATTAGTTTTTGGGAGAAAAAATGTATAACGTGAATAATAAATAATATGATTTCAACATAATGCTAATTAAATTATATATATTTTACGTTTCTGTTATTTTTAATATATTAACTTATTGTTTGATGAAAGTTTGTTATTTTCTTTAATATTAGTATTTAAAGAATAAATATATGATCACGAAAAAGCTTCAACCATAGCCGAAATTAAAGATGAGCTTTACGTAACAAATATTTTAACTGAGAACAATTTTTTTTAATAACTATTAATTTTATAAATTTTAAAATCCAAAAGGTATTCCATCTATATTCAATATAAATTCAATTAATTAGATTGAATTTAAAATTTAAAATAAATCCTTTTACAAAGTGTATGAATTTTCATTCATTTTTTCTTTTACAAAATGGTTTAACCTCTCCGTCTATAAATAAAAGTTTTTTATGTATTTTTTACACATTTTAAATTGAATTAAATAAACTCTTGTGAGATTTTTGGTGTGTTGAGAGTATGAAACTTTTTATTATCTTAAATAGCTTTTTGAAGTTGTAAATCTTTCTTGTATGTAGTTATTATATGTTTAAGTGTTGTAATTCTTACTTGTCTTTATAATTTTATTTGAGATTTGAGTTCGAAAGTTAGAAATAACTTTTTGTTACAAAGGTACAACTAAAATAACATTGACGAAGATCTATACTAAGCCAATTGGCAAAGAAAAATTGGAAACAAACTAGTTTAAAGTGTTGAAAATAAAGGTCTCAAAGTCTTTTGGCTTAACAATCTTAAAGATTATATTTCTATTTGATTTTGATTTGACAATATTGAGCTATTACATTTATGTAGGTTTTGCCTTTTGATAACTCGATTGTTTTGGAGAATTTGTGTTTCATCTTGTTTATAATTGAGATCATACACGTATTTCAATTTGTTATAAATAAAATGCTACAATGTTAAACACAAAGACTAAAATCTTTAGTGGGATGTTGACAAATTTGTCCCTTTTTTAAACTTTTCTAGGAGTGTCTAAGGGATCAATGTTGTTCTTCACAAGCCAATTCATTTTATGTGATCCAAGTACAAAAGAAGACTTTTACACAAACTTTGAATAATGTTTGTGATATCTCTCTTTTACAATTGTCTTCTCCTTGCATCAAGGAAGATTTGACATATGTTCAAATTGATGAAGATGTGTATCTCATAGGTCTTGAAGACTATAAAAATCATTTCATGGAAGAATAGTACTATCCAAAAGTGAGAAACCTCTTACTCATATGAACATGTGCAAAAAGTTGGATCTTGCTTGGAAACATATGGGATCTTGGAAAGCTATTCCTCTTGGAAAAGAGTTTTATGAATTTTGATTTTTCTTTTGTTGAAGACATGGGAAGAGTGCTAACCGTGGGGTCTTGGAATAAAGACTTTGTGCCATCTTCCATAAAGCTCACCAAAGCTCAATGTTGGGTTAGGATCCATGATCTTCTTATGGATCCATGTTGATATTTTCTTTGAAGAAGCCAATTTGGTCTATAAGTTCTGGGTTGAAAAGATGGATAAAGAGGAATCATTAAGTGAAGACGATAAACTAGTTCAAACCTCCAAGAGACCAGGATGTCCTCCTAAAGTTAGAGTGAAAGCCAATAAGACGACATCTACAATAAGTCAACCTAAGAAAAAGTAATGGTAATGATGTGCATCAATATCATATGATTTTATTACTACTGTTGAATGTAATTGAGCTTTAATATGATGGATTCAATCGTTCCTCTTTGTTGTCTTTATGGTAGCTACACATTAGAAAAAATTATTTTGTTTGTCTTCTTGTCTTTATTTAATTTATCTCTTTTTGTTGACTTAAACTCTCAATGTATTTGCTTAAGTTACTTTATTTTTTGTTTCTCTGCATGAGTTTGGTTTAGTCTCCTATATTTTTGTTTTTTATTTTATGTTATTTTTCATGTGATGACATGTACTTCCTACCACGAGTTTTGTTTTAAAAAACTTATTGTTTTGGTTAATTTTCTTTAATATATTTTATCATGAAGTGGAGACAAAGTATAATGATGAACATAAAAGTGGGTAAGGAGACTTATAACTAGGTACTTTTAATAGTTGGGAACAAGAATGTTTACAACAATGCTTGCAGGTGAAACTAACAGTGAAAATGAAGGAACAACGCAAGGAAAGACTACAAATAATGACATAGATAATAAAAGGAAGAGCTACAATATAGACAATAACATAGTTACAAACATAAAAACCAACAACAAAATTGACAACACGTTGAGAAGATGATGAAATAGTTATGCAATATAAATCAGATACATAAACTTGTGATTTCAAATATATATGTAGTAAATAGACAAGATCATAAAGTCTCATGCACAAGACACCAAGATCATGAAGAATCATGCAAAAAAAAAATGCATACATTTTCTATAGTTCAACACTATTGTAAATTTAAAAAATTAATGGCTTTTGCCAAAATTCTACATAGCCTTTTCTAACTATGTAAACATTGTGGAGCTTTTAGCAAAATGAATTGACATGACTGCAACATTTGGTTGAACTTTACCTTTTTGAAGAAAATAAGGAAATGAAAAAACCTTAAAAGATTAAGTGCTATAAATGAAAACAAAACCATGTTAACATATTTCCCATAATAAAGGTGGTGATGAAAAATTGTGAAGGATTACGAAGACAAACACGAAACACTGACCATGACCACCATTCATCAGTCGTGTGCACAAAGCCATGGATTCCTACATGTCACAAAATAGGAAGCAATCAAATAAATAAAAGATTGACCAAACAAAAGTGAAGACAGATACAAAGAATACCAACACAACCACTTATACATTATAACAAAAATCACTAAATAATTTAATTTAAAAATAAAAAATAATTAACCACTATATTAACTAAATTAAGTATTAATTTAAATACTAAAAAATTATTATATCTAAACTGATTTTTATTATTAATAAAAATTTATAAAATAATTTTTAAATTTGTATTTAACTTTATTTTATCAACAAAAAATAAATAAAATAAAATAAGGTACTTTAGGGGTACTCCAACCCTTGTAAAAAACCAAAAACAAGTTTCCTTGCACCAGCAAATGTATTTAACTTAACTATGTAAGTTCTAGAAACTAATACTTTATATTTTAAATTAATTTTTAAAAAATTAATAAAAATTAATTTAAAATATAAAATAACTAAATTTTCGTAACTAATAATTAAATACAATTTAAAAATTATTTTATAATTTTATTATTAATATATTTTAGATATCAATAATTTTTTTAAGTTTATAAAATAATCTTTAATTTAATTAAATAATAACTAATTATTTTAATTTTTAAAATTAATTTTTTTTTTATTGTTATCATGTAACAAACCAAATAAAAAGAAGAAGGAGAATATAAAAGTTAAATAGAAAAAAAGTTATAGGAGACAGTGATTTGACATTGGTACAAAGTTGAACTTCAAGCTTTGCAGATAAACTATCTAGAGTGTATTGTGTGGAAGGAATTGTTGAACATATAAGTCAACAAAATAAACTAAGATTTTAGACAAAAAAAAAAGCTTGTGTAATTTCTAAGTAATAATATACTTATAAGGCCAAACACTTCTTTTATAAGTAGATAGTAGTTAACTAATTTTAAAATTTGTAGCTATGCAAAATTCAAAGTAAAAAAAGATAGAGATAATTGAGATTTTTTTAATTTATCTTATTTTTCTTTAATTTTTGACTGTTAGGTACATTAAAAAAATTATTAAATAAAAATTAAATTTAAAGATAAAATGTAATTAATACTATATTAACTAAATTATATATTATTTTAAAATTAAAAAATATTGATATATAAATTAACTTTTATTATTAATAAAATTTATAAATTAATTTTTAAAATAATATCTAATTTAGTTAATATTATAATTAATTGTTTTTTATTTTTAAAATTAATTTTTATTTAATAATTTTCTTGTATTAATAGTATAATATTATCATTCACTTTATATTAAAATAAGGTATTATTAAGACAAGATAAAACTAAGTGATGTATAACCTCAAATTTTTTGTAAAAAAAACTATTAAAATTAATATTTTATAAATAACCCATTTTAATTTTGATATTTAAAATGTCTTATAATTATTTTTAATATATCAAATTCAGTAACTTGGAAGCACAAAAAGAGAAAAAAAAATAGTAAAAAATCTGGAGTCTTTTTTCTTGTATGATCTCATTTGTATTCCATTGCTTTGATTGAAAAGAAATTGACCTAACTTTTGGTTATACCAAACAAACAAGGGTTTGGAGATACACCTATTCAGTATCCACTTTCCCCTGTAACCTTGGAACACACGTGGTTAATTCCTTTCATTATTATTATTATTATTATTGAACACCCACGTGCGCACCTTAGAACATGCCACCTACCTTGGCTCTTTTCTTCGCTCACGAACCACCTTCTCTAACATGCGCCTCCTTTTCTTTTTCTAGGTTAGGGAGAATGGGAATTGGGTTGCTGACAACGGGTGAAGGAAGAGAGACAAAGGGAGAAAAAAAAATTCTGCCTTTTCTTTTTGGAGGGACGTTGCAGGTGTTGAAGCATATGTCGGGAAGGTTCTGATTCAGAACTTTTATCTTTTTTATTTAGGGAAAAATTATATTAATTGGTTATTTCATGCTTAACTAAAAGTAATATTAGAAGATCAAATTGGTTGTGGTTGTGGTGTTGGTGTATGACTCTGTGTACTTAAACAATTCGTACACATATTTTCTGTTACTTTGTAACACATCCTCAAAGCTTATCATCTTCCGAGAAAGGTGTAGCACCAAAACTCACCCGCTGCAATGGGTAGGTGACATTTCATTTTGTCTTCTTCTTCAATTTATGATATTTTATTTTTGTTAATTTTAACCTGGGCCTTCTATGGTCGCTCAGAATTTGACGCAGGAATTGGGTATTTTTATCTTTCTAGATCATGGTTTTGGGAGAATTTTTCTGGTTTTAACAGATTTTTCTTTTACCCTTTTCTTTTGTTGATGAAAAGATTTTTCCTTTACTCTAATTGGGCTTGTGGGTGTTTTCATAGCGTCATCGTTCTGTGGTGATGGGTGTTTCTTTTCTCAGTTTCTCCCGTATTGGTTGATGAGTTAATTTGAGTCCTGTTATCTTTTCTTTTGAGTTTTTGGCTGTTTTTGTTCTTGTTATTCTTGCGGTTCTAATTTCTTTCACTAGCTTTATCTTTCTCTTTCCAATTCCGTTTTCTCTATGCTGATTGGTCCGTGATATCAATTCTCTCGCAGCTTTCATTTCGGGGGTCAACATGAACTTCTCTCGCTACATGAACGATGAATATGAAAAACTCTTTAGAAGAATGAATCCGCCCAGGTATGGTAGTACCTATTTGATGAAACAAAACCTTTCTGTCCTTAAAACTTGCTTCTTCCTCTTCTTATCCTTGTCCACTTGTTTTGTCTTGTTTTGTCAGAGTTGTAATTGATAATGAATCATGCGAAAATGCCACTGTTATTCGGGTATGAATATTTTCTTTCTTCTTCTTTTTGAGGGCTTCTTTATCTGCGATTCACCGTTTTCCTTATCTTGACGATTCTTCTATTTGTGGGTGATGGAATTGAATTTACCTTTGCAGGTTGATAGTGCAAACAAACATGGAATACTTCTTGAAGTTGTACAAATTCTCACTGATCTAAACCTCACAATAACAAAAGCTTATATATCCTCAGATGGAGGATGGTTCATGGATGGTAACAATTTTTTCTTTGCATTAATTTCTGTAATACTATATATAATGCATGTAAGCGTGCATGCCTGTGTACATAATGAACTCATATTTTGCGGGAAAGTAATGGTTGGTGTTTTTATCATGTTTTGTCAGTTTTTAATGTCACTGACCATGATGGAAAGAAGGTTACAGATGAAGCTATTCTGGAGTACATTCGAAAGGTTTGTCTCCTTTGCTGTTATTTAACATAGGTTTTTTTCCCTTTCTTTTTACTTTTTAGTATAAACTCATTGACTTGGGAGGGCTACTGCAACTTATTGTTGCAGTCTCTTGGCCCGGAGTCTTGCTTTATGTCTTCCATGAGATCTGTTGGGGTCACACAAACTATGCAGCACACTGCAGTTGAGCTATTGGGAAGTGATAGGCCGGGGCTGCTTTCAGAAGTGAGTGCTGTTCTAACCAATCTCAAGTGTAACATACTGAATGCAGAGGTGTGGACTCACAATACCCGTGCAGCTGCTGTGATTCATGTAACTGATGAAGAAACAGGTTCTGCTATCACTGATCCCCAGAGGCTCTCCCTAATTAAGGAGCTTTTATGCAATGTGCTGGGTGGTGGCAACAAAGTCAGGGGATCTAGCAGTGTAGTCACTAAAGAAGTTAACCATACTGAGAGAAGGCTTCACCAGATGATGTTTGCTGATAGGGATTATGAACGAGTTGATGATGATGATGAGGATATTGATGAGAAAAGTAGACCAAAAGTGACTGTAGTGAATTGGTCTGATAACGATTACTCTGTAGTTACTATCCAATGTAAGGACAGGGCAAAACTTCTCTTTGACATAGTTTTCACTTTGACAGACATGCAATATGTGGTTTTCCATGCAAGTATTGATTCTAAAGGGCCAAATGCTTATCAGGTATCTCTTGTTTTCTGTGTGCGTGTGTGTGTGTGTGAAAGAGAGACTCTTATTATAATCCTCAAAGGATGAGGTAAATATTCTGTGGATTTTAATTTAGGAATATTACATCAAGCACATAGACGGATCCCCTGTAAAATCAGATGCAGAGAGACAAAGAGTGATACAATGTCTTGAAGCTGCTATTAAAAGAAGAATATCAGAGGTGAAGACTGAATAATTACTGAACTTATTATCTATTACTGTTGACTTTTGCTCAGAAACTTGCCTATATAAAACTCATTCTTTCAATTCTTGTGTTTGTAAGTATATCTTTAAGAACATTACTTTTCCATCAACTATGATTTATTTTTATTCTTTAAAATTTGGTGGAGGTGACCATTATCATTTTATTTATATCTTTCTGATGCACTAATCCTTCTACCCATAACAGTGATCCGCAATTATGTTTAGTTACAAGGCAACAACAGTCATGCATTCACTACTTCTATGAATGAAGTTAGACAATTTTCTGGTTGTAGGCTACTCTATAACCCAGATTTTTTATGACTTCACAATGCATAATGTAAACAATTTTTAAGTAATTATTTCTTCCTCCACCTTATTGTGTTGTTATATTGAAATCATTGTCATTTGCTGTATGACTTTGCTAATTTTGTATTCTAGTCCAGAAAGTCCACTACCCTTTAATATACAAATGTGAGTCATGCATTTTTGGCATGTTTATCTTTTCACTTTCCTTTTGGTTAGTTTTCTTTAAGAATTTGTTTCTTGCTCCTTCAGGGTTTGAAGCTAGAACTATGTGCAACAGACAGAGTTGGACTGCTATCTGATGTCACACGAATCATCCGAGAGAACAGCCTCACTGTTACAAGGGCAGAGGTGACAACCAAAGGGGGCAAAGCTGTTAACACCTTCTATGTTGGAGGGGCTTCAGGTTGCCCAGTTGAGTCCAAGACCATAGAATCCATTCGCCAAGCAATTGGCAATACCATACTCAAAGTAAAGGGAAAGCCTGAAGAGTTGAAACCTGCTCCTCAAGATTCTCCAACAAGATTCCTTTTTGGTGGTCTTTTCAAATCCAGATCCCTTGCTAACTTCGGCATGGTTTCTTATTCTTGAGATTGTGAATTGAACAAGCTTCCTTTCATTCTGTACAGGAAAAAATGATGAAGATGCAAACCTTAGCAATATTTTCACCTTAGAACAAGTTTGACCTTAGTTTAGCAAGTAAAAAGCATTGAATCCTTACATAAGTGGCCTTGTGAATACCCCCTCAACCTCAGTTATCTAGCTTTATAGCTTTGTCACTATCAATCATAAATTGGAACGATGAAATAGAAAAAACTTCAACTGTGAAACGCCATTGAATTAGTTTCATATGTATATAAAATTTCCCAAGTATGATTTAATATTGGTTTAAACATAGTTTTAGTTCCTATAGTTACCTCGATTTTCTATTTTATGTTTATACTTTATAAAATGGACACAGTCCTCATAACTCTTTGTAAGTTTTAATCTCTATAACTTTGTTAGTAATGTTTTGAAGTAGTTCAATTTTATTTAAGTTTCAGTCTTTATACTGTAGCAAACAAGGGTACTGTTGGTTGCTTCTTGGACGTTATATGCGATGTCATGTTGATGGTGGTAGAAATCAAAACCTAAAAAAATAAAACTAGAGACTGATCAAGGAAGTATAAGTGAGAGCATATTCAAGAAGACAGAGGACCCTGTGGAGTAATAGTCCAGAAGAAGCAAACCAAGTTCTACAAAATTCAACAGTAACAAAATTTTCTCTCCAGCTTGAGTCTAAGCACTCAGAAATTCTTGCGTGGAATGAATATCAATTTATCACTTAGAATGGGAAGACAAAAATGATAATTCCAACAGTAACCAACAAATAACATGTCCAGAGATCAAATTGGAATCAATTTCAAGAAGAATGTATAGTCTCATAGTCTTAATAAATAACACCTAATTTCTCATTTGCTTGATAAACAGCAATTAACTCATTTTAGTTCATTTCACTACACAATGGTGATTGACACAAACTAATGAGGTCACATTCATTGAGAGAGCATACTAAAATGCCACTCATCCCTCTTTCATTCATGTGTGATTCCCAAATATCAATATACAGACAAAAAAGAGTACAACTTCCCTTTTAACCTTCTCACTCACTCCTAAAACAAACTCCTCTCTCTAACAAAAAACAAGTCATGCAATATTAGGATTATGCTGTTTTCTTTTTCACTACAAAATAAAATAAAAATTAATTTTAGAGACTAAAAATAATTAATTGTTATATTTATTAAATTAGATATCATTTTAGAGACTAAAAATAATTAATTGTTATATTTATTAAATTAAATATCATTTTAGAGACTAAACAATTATTAGTATCTAAATCAATTTCTATTATTGATAAATAGTTTTTAAATTGGTATTTAATTAGCTATCAAGATTTTAGATACCAACTTTAGAATTTAAATAATTGGTAGTTAAACTAAGTAGCTAATTAAATACCAATTTGAAAACTAGTTATCAATAATAAAAACTAATTTAGATACTAAAATTGTTTTTAGTTTCTAAAATAGTATCTAATTTAGTTAAAACAATTAATTATTTTTTTTCTCTAAAATTTATTTTTTTATTTAATATTTTTTTAATAATGTTTTTTTAAGTAGTGAGTAGTTTTTCATTGACCTTCTTCTGTATTTCTACATGTAATTATCAGTTTTTTTTGTCCATTGTTCTTTTTTAATAAATTTATGAGAAAGTCACCATTTGTCAATTTGTATTTATTTTCTTGTATATTTGTTATCCTCCCTATTTTTTTTTCCTCCTCTGTCATTTTTCTCTTTCAAAGGACATTAAAATATGTTCTTAGGTAGAAAAAAAAGAAAAGTAATTTTTTCAATCATTTTGTTTTTAATTATTATATTTTGGCACAAATATTTTAGAAAGTTAATAAGATGAAATTATGATAGAGTTAATTTTAAAGTCCTGTGAGTTTAAGAAGAAAAGAATAAATATGAAAGTTAACCTAATCTAAGGAGTTTGAAGATTTTGCATGCGTGTGTTGAAAGTGGACACAATTAACTGTTTTGATATTTTGGAAGCTACATGCGTCATTTTCAAGGGCTACACCATAGGTCTGACCTTCTGAGTGCCCTAAGAAAGGGCAGGTTCACTTACTAGGAGGATGGACCAAGCTCCTACTCCTAAGTGCCCTAAACAAATCAAGATTGACTTTTCAAAAACTTTTTACTGTTTGATAGATTGGAGATAAATTAAAGGAGTGAGAATAATATATAATAACAAATATTTAAAAAAATTAAAATTGTAGCTGCTTGATTTTAAAAAGAAGTATTAATGAACCTAATCTAATCTAATCTAATAACCTAGTTTTATTTTTTTATTTAATTATTTTGGGTCGGCATTGGATTGGCTATGCTTAATTACGTGTGAGGTAATCTTTTTTTTTTCTTTTGAAATTCTAATTTATTTTTTCAAGCCATAATATATATATAAAATTATTAAATAATAACTAAATTTAGAGATAAAAAATAATTAGTCATTATATTAACTAAATTAGAGATAAAAAAATTATTCATATTTAAAGTGGTTTCTATTATTAGTAAAAATTTATAAAATAATTTCTAAATTTGTATCTAAATTAGCTATCTAAATTTTAGTGACTAATATTTTAAATTTTAAATTGATATCTAAAAGACTAATTTAAAATATAAAGTAATAAATAACTAAAATATTAATAGTTAAATGGTTAGATATTAATTGAAAAATATTTTATAAATTTTTATTAATAATAAAAATTATTTTAGATATTAATAGTTTTTTTAGTTTATAAATGATCTAAAATTAATTTTTATTTAATAATTTTCTTGTAGTGATAAATGAAAATTATTAATTTGTCATTTAAAAAATGATATTTTTTAAATCTTTTTAATTTTTTTTACTTAAAAATGTATAATAACATAAACTATTATTGAGTGAAAACAAAGGGATGCATTGTGCACCACCCAAATGTTTAATGAAAATAATTAATCTATGTTCTTGAAGTTCATCACAAAGAAAAAACACAAAATAAAAAAAAAATAAAAAAAAAGTTGTCTCCGCACCAGTTTCAAAAATTTCTTAGGTTATTAAAAATCATCGATGAAAAGTAAAATATTAAAAATTATAATTACATAAGTAAAAATTTAATTCTTTACCCATAAAAAATATAAAGTAAAAGAACGATTTCTTTGAATAAATAAGAATAAAAGGCAAATTACATTTCTATTTATTTAAATGAGCAAGAAAATTGTAAATCAGTAAATCAACTATATAATGTTTTAACCCACTAATTAATAAATAATAAAGTTCTAACCAAATAAATGACCTTTTTTCATAAATTTATTTATTAATTTTGCGTTATTAAAAAATAATAAGATTTTCAAAAACCTAAAAAAAAAAAAGAATTCCATATTTTATCACCTTCCTCCAAATGAGTAGTGTATGAGTTAGACTAGTAAAGTTTCTTTGAAATTGAATAGCTTGTTAAAGTACGTAAAAATATAAGTATATTTGTTTTTATTTTATCTCAAAATATATCATAATATTAATTTATTTATTATTCAATGATAAAAATACTTTAACTCATACACCTTAAATATACATTTATATTATATTATTTGTTTACATTATTTTTTTGTTCACAGAGCATTGCTTCAAACTCCTACAATTGAATACAATTACTTGATAGATTATAGAAACTGTTAACAGATGGTTAATCATTTACTTTAAGTATACTTCATTTTAATATTACACTTTTAAAGAGAACTATTTTTGCATGGAAAATTATATTCATAAACCTATTAGATTTGTTGGTCTGTTGTGAAAGATAGGGAAAAAAAAAAGATTAAGTAAAATAAAATAAAAATATGTGACAATGGACATGATATGATAGTAAAAAGCATAAAGGAGCTGACAGGCAAAAAGATGAAAGTACTGTACATGTATATTTTGTACCTTTGAAAAGTTGAGTTCAAAGATCCCTAATGCATAATTTCAATCCTTCCTACTAAAGACACATTCAGCTTAAAATAAGGGAGAGTAAAGTGAAAAAGAAGAACAAAAATTTAACCAAAATGACTATATATTATAGTATTTTCCTTTATAAAATGTAACACTAATTAGCATTAGATTTTATACAAAAAATTATAAAAAAATTAAATTTATTGAAAAATCACCTCAGAGGCAAATGCATTTATAAAGGGCATTTAAATATCCTAATTAATGATCAATTTACCATTGTCTCATAATTTAAGAGGCAAATAACCTTTTATATATGAACTTTTTTAGTTACAGCACTTGAATAAATTAAAAATCCACAATAACATTTTGATACTCGAATTATAAATAAATAAACGAATATTTACTTTCTTTTTCAATAAAAAAAATTGAACATGCATATATCCACCTTATCTAGATCAACCTGCATAAGAATGTTGTTACAGTAAAAAATAATTACTCTCTTTAAATACATTTTCCATAATTCATATATATATATATATATATATATATATATATATATATATATATATATATATATATATATATGAATTTGATGTGTGTGTTAGGTCAAACAAAATGAATGCTACGTACCCAATTAGAAAAGACAAAGTCTTGAGTTCAAATTTCATCATACAAGACATGTCCCTTGGAGAAACTTAACTATATATATAAGGTTTGAGTTAAGAAAACATGGTCTTGGAACAAAGTTAATTATAGACTTACAACACACAATATATATATTAACGTCTTGAGATTAAGAAAAACCAGAAAACATAGAGGCATCATAAGCCCTGAAACATGTTGTCCAATGCCTTACCACATAGTTATAACATCATCCATTTTTCTAAGAATGTTTTCAGAAGCATCCAAGGTGGCAGGAATACAAGGGTTCCAGAGTGAGGTCAAGTTCATTCCTCCCTACTTCTTGTGCTTCCTCACGATAATTGCCACTGCAGAAAGTAATAACATTAACTATCAGTTAATACTTGTAAAGAAGACAACCCCAGTTAAAACATGAACTGTAACATAGTATGTTGTTATGGAAACTTCACCCCATGTTCAGAAGTGGCTGTGGTAGCAAGAAAGATGCATTGACTCCATGGTTTGGATGCTCCCACTGTGCCTGCTGTGCTGCAACCTTTTCTTTCTCCTTGATCTGATCTCAGTTCACACAAATACTTTAGCATGTGTTATACGCATACATAAATGAAGAATGTGAATCAACCTTCCATGAAATAAATAGGGCTATATACCATTTCTTAAGTCAAAATTAACAAAGGAGGTGATTGATCTCATTTTCGTTATAGTTTCAGAAGCAGATGAAAACTTTATAACATCATGATAAGAGCCAGAAGTGTATGTATTCAGAAAAAATATGAAGGGAATGATAATGAAACCTTACCTTTCTGTATAGACACACACATATTAGTTAATTTTTTTATCAGAAAAAAACCCCTTAAGTACAGTAGCCAATTAGTTGATTTTGGTTACAATCAAGTACAAAATGAATCAGAAAGTTTTAAATTCTAAAGTATGGTGTAAATCATTCTACAAGTATATTGTAAAAGTTTGTTAATTTGAAAAATAATTCATATACACTCTATAGATGACATCTGCAGAAGAAAACAAATAGAAAAAAAAAGAGAGAAAAGTTTACATGTGATAAGTTATAGGATGCTATAATAAGAAAAATTATTGAAGTATTTAATGTATGTTAGACTGGGAAAGAAATGAATTTTTTTTTAAATGGTAGAAATTGAAGAAAAATAAAATGGAAAAATGTGTGATTTGGATGAATTGGTAGAGGAAGAAAATTAAAAGATTATAAATTTCTTTCTATTTGTTTGGATAAGTTGAAAAGAGAGAGTGACATAAATAAATTTCATAAAACAATATTTTGTATGTAATATTTTTAAAATAAAACTCTTTACAAGCTTATTTAAAAATGTACTATGATTTTTATAAAAATAAAAAGAGATAAATTATTTCCCTTCCATGTTATTCTAATTTGGGAGAAAAGTAGGAGATCCAACAAAAATAGTTTTTTTCTGATCTCAAATAACAATGAAAATTTAATATTTTTTATCTCATTTTTTTTTCTATCTCCCTTCACTCTACTAAAACAAATAAATTGTGTCCTCTTAGTTAAAAATACACTTTGACTGTTTCTGATTTTAAACTTATATTTTCCAACTTACATAAAATAGAAGAATCCTGAAACATTTACACCATTATTCCTTCTCTACATGCATTCTATACTATTATTTTTCCATAGTAGTATATTAAAAAATGGTAGAATTAAAAATTTGATGCAAAGAGAATAAATGAGTAATAGTATGTATTGTTCATCACCTTCTTTGCAAGCATGTTATTCTGCTCCTGTATCACTTTCTCCTGTCAAAGTACAAGTAGAGCACATGTCAGATTCTCCAGAGGGACACGCATAATCAACAAGATTGGTCTCTGAAACTTATATGCAACCGTTACAACCTTTTAGGACACAGAGACCTACACAAAGATGTGACAAGATTTTAGTAAGTACCTTCTTCTGAAGCTCAGAAATTGACTCGTACATGAGTTGGTTCTGTCATTAAATGTATAATAATACTAGTTACTATGCATAATCATTATTCAGTATTCAGTACCAATGAAGCATAAAGAATACAAGTGAAGTTAAAGTATCATAGTTAGTTGTATGTTTTATATACTCTGCGTGTACGAATTTGTTTGAGAGCAGTATCTAACTGCTGTTCCAGACTCTGAAGCTCTTTCAGGCTCATTGATCCTAAATCTTCTCCCATATAGTGCCTGTATATAAACATTTTTCATCAAATAAACTATTTTTATCATTAAAAAATAAATAAAATAAAATAAAACACTTTAGAAGTGTCTCAACCGTCATACATACACTTCAGGTTGTCCTAACCCTTATACACAAAATAACATTCAGACTCTACATACCTCCAATTTTTTCATGAAATAATAATTGAAACTAGTGAATATTCAAAATTCCTTTTTTCTTTTCTTCTTCTAATAAGACAAATAAATTAAAGACAACAAAGTACAAATATAGTTTAGGATATACCTATGGTTTCTCTGCAAAAGGTCAATCTTTGCCTTGAGTCTGGTATACTCAATGGTCCAATTTCCCTGCACAAACACACACCTAACTGCTCACATTCTTAACTTGGATTGGGACAACAATCTCTATATATCAGTTTGATTATATCACTTCATTCACATATTCAAGAACTGCAAATGTGGGGCAGAAACTTTGAAATAAGATATTTGTAAATTAGTTAATCCATTATTCAATATACTTATAATTGTATTTAGGGTTTATGATTTAAATCTTATAAGAAATAAAATTGGTAATTGAGTGTTAATGTTGTTTAATATTTATCAATTCATAATAAAGCTAATTTATATAATTGTTGAGACATTATTGATTATTATAAGTGAAAAAAAAATATTAGTTTTCTTTTTTGAATAAATATTTCTATGGAAATAATAATTATTGAAAATTTTCTATCTATTTAATAAGCAATATATGCATTTGAAAGTTTTTTTTTTTTATATATAATTGAATATGCTAATTGATATATCATTTTTCACTTTCATATTTTTCTTTTTATATTGAGATATTTTAATCTTAACTTTATAACATGAAATACAAATTATCTCTATACGTTTTAAGTTGGGGAAATATAATTTGGAGTAGAAAATGCTTGATCTACCATGTACAAAAGTTATCAATTTTAAATGGTTTTGAGAATCAGAATTTATAATTTCAGTACCAATAATTAATCTCATAAATGATCTTTTTATACAAATAATAGATTTTTCACAAAGTTTAGATTTTTATATTCATTTCTATAATTACTAATTGAAAGAAATCATACCATTTTTAGATCTATCTTCCCTATATTTGTCAAAATATGAAACAATCAATACCTTTTTATCACATCTAAATAATATAATATTTCAACTTTTCTGTCAATAATATATATATATATATATATATATATATATATTTATTTATTTAGGAACAAATGACAAACCTGTGATTCGGAATCATTGGCAACAAGTTGTCTCTCTGCATAGGCATACCTTTCATAGCGTTCCAGTATCTTCTCCATGCTGTTTAATAATTGTTAATATATAGCAGAAATAAATAAAAAACATATATTTAGTTATCACTAAATTAATAACAAAACCAGCCAAAAGATTATTCAAAGTCCTTAGCAGAATATAAAAAAATATAGTAATAAGATAAGCGATGAACAGCTAGTAATTAGAACAAGCTACACAAAATAATAATAACAAAACATGTTTTTCACTCATGCATTTATAAAAACAAAACTCAAACTCTATGTAAGTGAAAAAATTGAATGAAAAAATAAAGTATGAATAATATTAACATCCCTTAACAGAAAACATGGATTTTATAATTGCATACAACTTTTCATTTACATGCGTAAATATAATCCCTACATAGTTACAGTTTCCACATCCTTATAATTCGTAAATTCGAACATAAAAGAGAGTTAGATTTAATTTATGCAATTGAAGATGATGATTAAAGCAAGCATACTACAGTTTTTGGAGAAAAAACATTACCCTCTTAAATATGAAATATATATAGATATATAGATACGTAGATTCTTATTTCCCTGGTTTTACTCTGCAAGTTAATAAATCATGTTATTTAACACTGTTGATAGAATCACTTTTAAAATGAGTTTTTTTTTTACTGTAAAAAAACAGTGTTGAATCCCAATAATGTTGTGGTTTAAAAAAAATGCAATGAAAGAATTGGCGAATGTGAAATGTTACGTTTCAGTGGTGGCAGGTATGGAATAATAAATATAGAGATGTGGTATGAGGGAATGAAAATAGAAAGAAATTAGAAGGTGAAATTGACATGGTTGATCTAGGAAACTGAACCCATGAAACTGACAAGAATAATATTAGTCTGAGATTAAACAGAAAAGCATGCAACATTCTTGCTTCCATGTTATGATATGTGAAAGGACTTGAGCTTCAAAATGAACTTGACACCTAGCTATGTGTAAATACGTGTTAATCAACCAGCTTTAAGCAGCATACTCTATCACAAAAGAAGGAAAGAGCCATCATTTTCTTAAATGGAAAATCAAAAGTACGAAAGTTCGAAAGCAGCAACAGCAACTGCTTCTTCTAGCTCCTGCACCCAAAGGACCTGAGGTCCAAAATCACCTTCACAACTAACCAAATACTGTCACTCCTGACCAAATATTTCAAACTAAATTTATTTATGTCCAAAAACCTTGAATCATCGGATACCACACACTTCTCTAACCTAGTAAATGTCAACAATCTTTCACTAATCAACATCGATCAACAACACCACTAATCTGTTCATAAAAAAATTTCCAGGTTTGTGCTGACTCAAAAATATGCACAAGGTTCATAAAAATAAGACATGTTGTTTCTTTCTTTCTTCTGCATTTTTCTCTAAAATCTCTTTAAAGCATGAGATACCCTTTTTAGTTCATGAAAAGAAATCTGTTTGATCCGGCAGAAAATAAGATTTGAGGGAGAAAACAAGAGGAAAGCAGTTTCTCCTCTAGCTTTCGACCCCAAAACAGAAACCTTTAACTGAAAAGTACAGAAAAAGCATTATTTGTGAAGAAAACAAAGAAAGGGTGAAGAATTGTGAAGAAAAAAGAGTGATGTAGTTATAGATCTCCCTCTCTGGAGAGGAAGGCAGTGTAGGAGAGAGAGATCTGTGGAAATGATAGGATATATGCAGTAAAAATAGAGGGTTATATAGAGATCTATGAATTATATATATATATATGATGATACAGTGCAGTTACCAAGAATCAGTGGCATATTCAAAGAGCTTTCCTTTGTGGGAGAAGACAATCAAAGCGACCTCAGCGTCACAGAGCACAGAGATCTCGTGTGCTTTCTTGAGTAACCCAGCTCTCCTTTTGGAGAAGGTTACCTGGCGATTGATCTTGTTCTCTATCCTCTTCAGCTGAACCCTACCCCTTCCCATGTTACTGTCTTCTTTTTTCCTTTAATTATATTATACCTAATTACTTCTTTCCCTTTTTTTCCCAACAAAACCCCAAACAAGCAAAAGGGAACAAACCCCAGAAATATGCTTAAAAACCTTGCTATTCTAGCCAATGGAGGGAGAGAATGTTAATTTACGGATCTTTCTTCTTCTGGACAAGAATGGAGGAGAAGCACCACTGTGTAGTAGTAGTAGTGCAAGTTTCCTATTATCTCTCTATCTATCTATCTATCTATATACTCAATTATTTCTATTATTATTATTACTACTAAGACGGTAATAACATGGGGTTTGGAGAGAAGCGGTTTTGGTTTCTGGTGTGAAAAAACCAGGCAGTTTTTTTAACGTTGTGCTGTCGAGCTGCGATTGGTTGAAGAGTTACCATGTTGGTGCATGTGGTAACCAACAGCCACACACACAATGATATCTCTTTTGCTTTTCGGGTTTTGTTTTTGCATTCTGTATCTCAGTGGATTCAACTTTCAAGTGTCTGATGGTTTAAACAGTGCCCATGTCGTACGGACCAGAACATTACGTGCATCCTTTCATTGACGGCGCCACAACCCACTCTGGTTCATCCCTTCGTCCACCATATATTCAAATGCTTTTTTTAGGGTTCACTTTTTTCCCTCCACTCTTCTTAATATCACCCTCTCTTTCTCCTTCCATTTGCCACTTTTTCCACATTCAAATTAACTAATCACTTCCTTCCCATTAATGTCCAAAACTTTTCACTCTCCAAATATGTGTATGCATATTTCCTCTTTCTTTAGGTCAAAAACTTTCCATGCTTCCTTCAACGTTTTCTATTGCAACTTTCCGTACACGTGAAATCCAGCTGTCGTTAAAATCTGAAGCATGTGACTGTACTCTCGCTTTATACTTATATTCTGTGTTTAATAGTTAGATTGGATTCACCTGTTCAACGGAAATATTTTATGAACCAGTTTCACTGAGCAGATTTAAAGCTATTTTGTTTTAAGTGTCTGACTTAATAAAAAATTAAAAGATATTTTTTGTACTGAGAAAAAAGAACAACCAATTTGGACTTTGATTGAGACTTGTAGTAGACCATGTTCTTGACAAAAGTAATAATCTATGTAAAGTTTTGATAATTGTAATGTGTACTTTTTTTTACCTAAAAGATAATAACTAAAACCTTCCCACATAATGCATCATTTATGTGATTTGTTACTGAATCACCCAGTTATGATTTCTCATAAATCATGCTCTGGTAATTAATTTATCACTAAGTCTTCCACCTACTATTTCTCCTAACTGTTCATTCTCAATTCATATTAAACATCATGAATATTGCAATTTATATTAACATATACTATTCTTTTTATAGTTTATAATATTTCATTTGAAAACATTTTATTTCCACTTTTCATAAATGATCACTTATTATACGTCACAAAACAGCGTGTACAACAATTTAATTAAAGCAACTATATACAACTCATTTAATTTAAAGAAATCAAGAAAAAAGGAAATAATTCAAAAAAAAGAGTTAGTCGTGTGAGTAAGGAGTTCTTATTTGAGCTTATTTCCTATTATGAGAGTTTCTATAAGGTTAGAATATCTTTGAAATGGTTCATATTTTTGTTTTTTTTTTATAAAAAGAATTTCTTTGATGAGAGAGAATTATCACATCCTTTTTCTTGCTCAAACATCCCATTGTCGCTAAGGGTGTGTTTGGATTGGGGAGGAGATTTGAGAGAATGGATTTGGAGTGATTTGAAAGGAATGTGAGATTATTTGGATTGGGATATGTTAGAGTAGATTTGTGAGGAAAATTTATTGGAGTTAGTGTGATGTGATGATTGCGAAAGTTTTTTTTAATTTTTTTTAAATGTAAAATGTATAAAATATAAGTTTTTACAAATTTGATAAATATAATAAATTTTAAAAATATTATAAATAATTTAGAAATATATATATTAAAATAAAAATAAATTCAAATAAAAAAAATAATATTAAATATTATTAAAAATACGTATTAATAATTAAAATTTAAACTAATATTTTATTTATAATTTATTTTATTATAATATGAAAATTAATATTAATAATTAATAAATAAATTATAAATGTTATATGTATATATTAAAATATAATTATATATACAATTAATATAAAATTTATTAAATTTTATAAAAAAAATAATATATAATCAACTTTCTCTTCAAATCCCTTCATGAAGGCAAAGAAAGTTTAGACCAAACAACTTTTATCGTTTTAAGTGTTTTAACCTCAATTCTTGCCTCGTTTTCCCAATTTTCTTTGTTTTCTCTCTTTCCTCACCAATCCTTGCATTTCTTCGCCCGGATACAAACAGACCCTAAGCATGAATATTAGGGATGACAATGTGGGTCAGCTTGTCCCGCATAAAAAATGTGAGTTGTTTTATTGGTCTGCATAATAAATATTTTTTAAAAATTAATAATAAAATAAAATTTTAAGTATAAATTTTGAATAAATATATTTTTTATTTATTAAGATAAATTTTTTTCTTAATTAGATGAATTAGGTAAATGATTTCACAATATTATTCTCACGATACATGCATAATAAGATATGGGTAAAAAAAATTATAATGATGTTTTGATTTTCAATCGTACTAATAAAATGACTAATAAAACCTTTCATTAAATATATCGACTTTTTAATGTAATACATGTAAACACATAATTACTATTCTAATTTAAAAAATAATATAAAATATTATATATATATATATAATTATACTATATTTAAATTTTATTATAAAAAAGACTAAGGTTTGACTACTGCATTAAGCATTTGATGAGTATTGAAACCTAAATAATCTATGCATTTTAGAAAGGCAAAAAAAAATATTATTAAATATTAAAAAACCATTATTGAATTTGGTGAAGGTGTTATGAATTAGGGATTGATGGTAGTTTCTTCCTGCACCTCCATGCCTTTCTTCTTGCACCCCATACTTCAAAAAATACTCAAATTACCCTTTGATATTTTCATTTAATTTTTTTTCTTTAATTTCAGAATGTAGAATTCAAAGACTTCTCGAGTTATAGAATCTAGAAGTTAAAATTTATGTTTCGGATTGTACAATATTCCAAATTGCACAATCCATAATACAAATTTGTATTTCAAATTGTAGAATTTGGAATGAATAATTTTGAAATTTTTTAAAATATGAGGCTGCAAAAAGAAATTATGGGGGTGTAGCAATAAATTTTTAAAATTTTAAAATATACGATTATGTGGGCTAGCTTGTCGTGCACTTGGCCAGCACTGACGGTGAGTTATATGAGGTGGGTCTAAGCAAGCCAAAGAGTGCAGGTTGAATAGGCAACCCACCCTATATTTTTTCTCAACAGACCATGGGTCGACTGACACGACCTTTCTCACTACGTCATCTCTAATGAAGATATAGTCACTTGAGTGTCATGAGAATGTTAAATCCTATACTCTATGAGTGGAAAGAATTTTAGAGGAGAATCTTTCTCACTCGAACATTTTGCATGAGTGACAAAAATTCTAGAGAAGAGTTAATTGTTGTCTCCTCCCTTTGCTCAAACTACCATCCATAACTTAAGCGGTAAAACTCTTTATCCAACTGACATATGGTCATCTATGCTAGGTGGAAAAATTTCACAATTCAAATATTTAATTAAAATTAAACCAAAAATAGTTTTTTTTCTCAATCTAAAATAATATAAACTATTCCAACTATACTTATTTTAATTCAACTAGGTTCAAAGCACTTAACCAACTAATCAACATAACACTCAAACAACATAACATTGCTTAAACCTAACCACCTATTACACTTATCCCAAACCTCCCTAGCAGTAATGCACTTGAAGACAAGATGATCAACATTTGTATAATCAACAATGATTCCTAGTGAAAGTAGGTTACCCTTGGTAGCTATTTGCCCTGTATAACTCTCCAAGTGAAAATTTGCATCGACGGTAAGATTCTAACTCTGCAAATTAATCTGAAAATGTCATTATCCACTATTCTACTACGTTGCATCAAACTTGTATATATGTTTCTAACCATCACTAAAAAAATCATCAAATAAAAACTAATTTTTAAATCAAAATAATTAGTTGCAATAGTAACTAAATTAGAGATCATTTTGAAAACTAAAAAAAAATGGTTTCTAAATTAGTTTCTATTATTGTTAAATAGTTTTTAAATTGATATCTAATTAGCTATCAAGGTTTTAACTACCTAGATTCTAAATTTGGTAGAAAAACTTTGGTTGCTAATTAGATATCAATTTAGAAACCATTTAACAATAATAGAAATTAATTTAGAAACAAAAAATTTATTTAGTTCCTAAAATAATCATTATAACAACTAATTATTTTTTTGTCTCTAAAATTGGTTTTTATTTCCTGATTTTCTTGAAGTGCAGGTAAGCATTTGATATGTTGAGTTATTCCACTTCCAATCATCACTTTTATTCTTAATAAGCTATTTAGAATTTATAGTGTTAATCATACAATTGAGTTGTTGTATTTTCCAAATTAACCACTCCCTTCTCCCTTCTAAGTTCTAAACCCATGTTTGATTTAACCAGTGTTCGAGGTTTTCCAATTTTGCATCTATATTGATATGGTTGTTGTACAACCTTGGATATGACAATGCTAGTGTCTCATCCCTATCCCATTTATCATGTCAAAAAATATTCTATTACCAATTTCCCTGTTATTACCATTCTTTGTTACCTATTCCACATTATTTTCAAATAATTTCCCTTTTTTTCTCATTTGTTATTTTTCTCAGGTCCCTTCACTAAACTAATTCCTTTTTCCTATTCTTCCCCTTATTTAAAAGATCACAGTCCCCATCCTTTGCTTCCAACATTTCCTTCAATATTCCCCCCATGAAATAATCTCCACATCCATTTCCCAACTAAAGCCATATTGAAAATTTGTATATTCTTAATACTCAAACCCCTTTCATATTTAGGCTTATAAATAATCCCAACCCCACATGAAGTCCTTTTGAATCTTCTTAATTATGTTGCATACAACTTTTGGTAAGGACATATAAAACCAGGGTAGGTTTTTATTACTAATTTTATTTATTGGGCACACTCTCCTCACAAATAACACGTTTTTATATTCCATTTTGTCAATTTTCTCTATGACCTCCTTAAAAAATGAAATCTTTATGGAATTTCCGTCATAGGCATCCCTAAATATTTAAAGGGTAAAGTAATCTTGTCACAACTTAACATTGCAAAAAATTTGAGCACCTATTATCCTCAACCCTGATTTCACCTATCTTGGTCTTAGAAAAGTTTGCTTTCAATCCTCAACCAATGATATTATGTGCGTCACATTATCAACTGTTAACACCATTGGTGAAAACTTAACGAAAGAGACCAAATTGAACATTTTAAAAAAACCTTGAGATCAAATTGATTTTTTTAAAAGCCATTATATTAAATTAAACATTAAACCCAAATATAGAGATAAAAAAAAGGTAATTATTCCTATTAAAAAAAGTAGTACCATTTTTAAATATATTTATTTTATTTTTCTTATATTTGATTTAACGTAAATTTTATTAATGAGATATCCACTTATTTTTGCATGGAAGTTGGCTATTAACAAACCAAGTCATTTCATTAGTTGAAAAAAATATTTCTTGAATTGCAAGTAATATCATTGAAACCAATTAGGTATTTGTTTTTTAGAGACAACTACCTTTCATCAATTATTTTAAACAAAAAATAGAGAAGACAACCAATTGGTAATAAATCCTTATCTCTTCAACAAAAAAAAGGAATATGAAAGCTTTGAAATGAAACAAGGACCCGATATTAGTGAAAATAAAAGTGAATATCAAAGTTTCAAGACTTTATAACAAATCTTTATCATTAGTACCATACAAAAAGGAGTACCAATTTAAGTTTTTACCATTCAAAAAAAGTTGCATAAAATGAACCAAAGTCAACATACTCCAAAACCAAAAGAAAGAAAAAATCCAGAATAAACCAGATTCACAGTAAAAAAGTTTCCATGTAGCTCCATCACAGTTGAAGTAGAGTCATTTTTGCACAGTTGTAAAACCATGCATGAAGATCAGAAGCTCCCCTTATGCACGAACCTTACTTTCTTTCCAGTATACTCACCATTGTACTCGTCATCTTGTTTTTCATGCACGAACTGTGAGCTGCTTCCATGAAAGAACTGTGAGCTGCTTCCATTTAGATACTGTTGTTGATCACCAGAAATGTCTTTCTCCTTCGAATATCATGTGTCATAAACAAGACAATAACCGACAAAAGAAATAAGGCAACAAGAATGGAACAAAGTGTGATTCTTTTAAAACAATTCGAAGAAAAGTACCATGTTTATTGGAACAGCAAAAGTAACACGATCATTGTTGTTGCTTGTACTAGTACTGAAAAATATCACATCCGTTAGATACAGCACTAACACTGTCATCATTTATTAAATAGTAATTAAATTTAAAAGAAAAAATTAATCTCTATATTGACTAAATTAGATACTAATTTAAAGATTAAAAAATTATTGATATTTAATGTGATTTCTATTATTAATAAAATATTATAAGATGATTTATAAATTGGTATCTAAATTAGCTGTCAAAGTTTTAACTACTGATATTTTAGATTCAAAATTAGTCTCTAAAAGACTAATAGGAACTAATGTAGAACATAAGTAGTTAGTACCTAAAATCTTAGTGACTAATAGTTAGATAGCAATTTATAAACTACTTTATAATTTTTTATTAATAATAGAAACTATTTTAGATATTAATTATTTTTTAATTTATAAAATAATCTCTAATTTAGTCAATCTAATGACTAATTATTTTAGTCTGTAAAATTAGTTTTATTTAAGGATTTTCTTGTAGTGTAAGTATGATCAGGATGAATTTCACCCAGTAATGAAGAGAGTAGAATCTAGCTTATTGTTTTATTAAAGAAACATAAGGGTGGAGTGACAGATCATTTAGAGGCTTTCTCTTTGCCTTAATTGAAGGTTTGATCTTGGATTTCTTCTAAAATTTCATCTGTTTGTTTTTCTTATTCAAATTGGTGTCTTGAACCTATGATTGGCCTAAACTCGATTTAGATTTGATTTTAGCTTGTTGGACTATGGTTTTGGGATACTTGTTTAGAGTAGTTTGGTAGGCTTTAGAGTAGTTTAGTTGGTATTTTGTTAGGTGATTGTTTTTGATAAGTTGTATAAGAGAGACTTACTTCCCGGTTTGCTGATACAACATCCCTCCTTGTGATACTGAAATAGAGTTAGTGAGTTCAACACTACTTTGAGGTAAATAATCACATCTGGGTTGTGATTCTGCAGAAGGAAATATCAAAGTTATAATAGAAACTTTTTGACTTCTAAAAGAACAGGAATCATAAAGTGAATTGTGAAGATGAGAAATTAGGTATTAAGAAACCTGAATATGGAGGTGGATTGTTCATCAGCAGCTTATGGCACATGATGCTACCCTCAAAATTTAAGAAGGTATAGTCCATAAATGTAGACCTCTCAAAATCAGTCATCTTTGCAAAACCAAATGATTGAGTCCATGTCTTGAGCGTACTAGGAACAGCAGGCAAAACAAGTCTCCCCACACCTAATTGCATCAGAAACTGAAGGAACAAAACTACAACTCAGAAAATTATAACTTCAAAAAAAGTCTAAAGCTATAGAACTTTGTCTTCAGAAAAAAATTAGCCAATTTTCAAATTTAATTAAGTAATTCACAAATACTTGTGTCATCTCAGACTCCACAGAATATGTTATGTTAAATTATTATGCAAATTTCAGAAACATAGAAGTCCTAAAAGCTACTAAAGCATTAAAAACTACATGTATTTATTGGAGCACACTACAAAAGGAGTTTAAACTTAAAACTCTAAGAAGATGTGAATTTGAGTTATTAAATATGAAAGAGTTTGAGAATATTAAAAATTATTATTATGGAATAAAAGAAATAGCCAATCAAATGACAACATGCGAGAGAACTGACAAGAAAATTCTAGTTTCTATTTCCTATAAACTAGGCAATTGTAACGATTGAACAAACAAAGGATTTGTCTTGCTTATCGGTGACAAAACTAATATGTTATATTAAAGCATATGAGCAAAGATTGAAAAGGTGTAATGATGAATTCGTTGAAAATAGCTTTCAATCAAAACTCCAATTGAGGTCTCCCGAATAAAGAGAGCAGAGAAGAAAAATGGAAAAATTTCTAGAAATAAAGAAAATTTTAGAAGTTTTTTTTAAGTTCAATCGTTTTGTCATGGAAGCTCAACTCTTTTACAGCAGGGTCAAGAAGTTAATAGTAGAAGGGAGATACAAGAAAGTGTATGTGTAACATCAAATCACTAGACAAAGGGTTAATCAATGTCAAAACTAGTGACTCATTGTCGAATCTATGACAACAGAGACAAGAGATCAATGAAGTTAAAATGGAGAAAAAATACAAAAGTTTTCCTAAAACATTCTGAAGTGTCTCATTTTATTTTATTTATTTTTTATTGATAAAAAAACAAAAGTTTTCATATAAACTTCAAATATACTATTGATATTGCCATGAATTTCCAAGTTGATGATGATTCATGGTTTTGGCATCAAAGATTTGATCATTTCATCACCCAGGCTTTGAAGTTGTTATATCAAAAGAATATGATGAGAGGATTAGCAAACCTAAAAGAAAATAATGAAGCTTATGAAGGATGTTTTTGGGGGAAGCAACACAGATTACCATTTTCAACAAACAAAAGCATGGAGAGAAAAAGACTTGTTAGAGTTAGTCTACATAGACATTTATGAACTGATGAGGACATTGTCACTACCTAACTACAGGTACTTTTATCCTTTTCATTGATGACTTCTCTATAGTACCTTGCTTCATTTCATCAAAGAAAAAATACAAAATCTTTGGAATACTCAAGAAGTTTAAAGCTCCTATTGAGAAACAAAGTGGGAGACATATAAAAGGAGGAATATAGCTATAACTTACAATTGCAAATTCTCCACGACAAAATATTGTGTCAAAAAGAGAGAATCATTTTTTTTATCAGCAATAAGGATTGAATAACAGGAACCACTTAAGAAATGGTTCAACCCTTTCATGGAGATGGCTAGATCAATGAAAAGGATGTAATTGGAGTTAAATGAATTTATAAAACAAAGCTAAATCTCAAATAGAACATACAAAAGCTCAGATTAGTAGCAAAGAGATATTCACAACAACATGAAATTAACTATAATGAGCTCTTTCAACACAAAAAGGATGGAACATTCACCAGTGAGATGTCAAACAAACCATTCTAAATGGTGTTCTTGAAGAATTTTAAGATATCTCCAAGGCCCAATACTATCATTTACTACGAGAACAAATCAACAATACCAATGACAAAGAATCCAATCCATCATCAAAGAACAAAGCACATAGTTATTAAATATCACTTCATTGCAAAGGTAGAAACAAATAAGCAAATTCAACTTGAGTACTAAAGAAAAGAAGATCAAGTTGTTGACTTATTTATCGAGGTATTACCAAGAGTCAAGTTTGAGCAATTACGATATACTTGGAGTTGTTGAAATTTGCACCAAGTAGGACTGTTAAATCTTTATGCAAATTTTTAGAAAGTTCAAGAAAATAAAAATCCTAAAAACTACTAGAATTAACAATTTCTATAATTATGAGAACAATAAAGGTTTTATGAGTTGCTGAAATTTTTTAAAGAGGAGGCAATTTCAGATAAGTATATATAAGGTTTTTTTTGTACGTGTAAAGGTCATTTTTAGTTATTTGGGTCATCTTTAACCATTGGTTCATTTTCAAAATTATCCTGTAATATAGATGGAAATATTCCATCTTTGGAAGTTGGGAATTTCATTATTCTTTATATTATTAACATATTTTTTTATCAACAATAAATAATAAATAAATATAAATCACGTTAGAGACTTTATATAAAGATGATAAAAAAAAATAAAAAAAAAATGATTGAGATGGAAAAGAGAGTAGGAGGTCTTTTGGTTGATATGTAGATGGAAAGGTTTTTTGAAAAAATCTGTTTTGTTGTATAAGGGTTGGACCACCCTTGAAGTGGTCTTATTTAATTTCATTGCTATTTGCTGATAAAAAAAAAAGATAAAAAAAAAATTTACACCCAAATCTAAATCAATTTCTGAAAAAAAAACGTGTGGACTAATCCAAAATCCAATAATATCATCTGCATAGAACCCACTTTTACATTAATTTCATATTATAAACAGAAAGCATGTGATTATACACACTATATTCTGTAACGTCTCTAAATGGAAATGTTAATACCACATGACAGATTGTTTTGTTCTGAAATTTGCAGTGTGAATCTTTAATAGTTTTTAATCATACAAACCTAGATTTACAACAAAACCTTCAAAAGGAAAACCTTCTCCATTATGAATACACTTAATTGCCTTTATTTCTCTTTGAAATGGTAAGAATTAATTGAGAATGAAAGTTTATTGGATAAAAATGGACAACTAAGATGAAAGAGTTTGTTTGTGACATCTTTCAACTTAACCTAAATCAATAATTTTTTATCACCAAAAAACAATAAAATTAAATAGATCCACTTAAAAAATAGTTTAACCTTGTACAGAATAAGATAAACAAAGAGTATCTTTCTACACATAACAAAATTCAAAATGAAACTTTTTACCATGCACTCCAACACTACCAACTAAAGAAAAATAGAAAAATCAAGAACCAACCATGTCAATAACATTAATTACCTAAACCCTAAACCTAAATCAATATTATATTAGAATGATGAGAAGGTAGGGCATAAAACACAATTAATGACAATAAATTTAATCAAAACAGGAAAAAATCTTGTTGATGAAAATGACAGATGCAGTTACTGTACAATATATACGTGGCAAGTAAAAGGGTTCAAAATTAAGGTAAAAAGACAATAAAAAAAACCTGTTCAAGGCCATTCATTAGAATGCGACAAAATCCATGTCGACGATAGTGTAATCTGGTACCAACGAAAGGTACTTCTGCCACCTTCTCCCCGTGGACCCTAAAACATTGCCACAACATGTCACATAAAAATAATTTATTAATCTATTTTCATCCGTTTTATATCCATTTTCATGAATTAATTATAAATCTGAATATTAAATATGTTTCTTATATTTAGGACAAAAACAACAATTGTTTTTGTTTTTTTATATTGCATAGGTGTGATACTTTAAAAACTAATTATTTTTTAATAAAGATTTAAAAAGTATGAAACAAATGGATTAGATTAATTTTAAAACATTAAGTATTGATCATCAAATTTGTTGGAATTTAGAAAACAGTGAATAGAAAGTCATCAAGCATCCATAAAATTAAATTGTTTAATTCAATCTAATGCAACTATTTTTTGTAGTAAAAATGAATTTCATCTAATATACACTATCTTTATTATTTTCTATAGATAATAAATTGAATGAACTGACTGATAAATGAACTTTGATAATGATAGAAAAAAAAAAAAAGAGGCTATAATATTTTGATGGTGAAAGATCATATCCTCACCTAACAGTTGCCACAGAAACCAGTTCTTCATTTTTCTCAAGTAGTACAGTATAGAAACCCTGGAAATTTAATCGCTTCAGCTCAGACCTACAAAGTTTCAAAGTACACATATCAAGTATAGGCCTCAGATAGAACAATTTTTTCTTTATAAATTAAATAATCTAGCAAAAATTTACAAACTAAATATAGTAGAATAAAACCACTAGTAAATAAGGGTAGATCTCATCACAGAAATAGAAAAGATCAAAATAAAACATTAAGAATTAGGTTATAACTGATAAAAAAAAATATTTTACTAAAATGTTGATAAATGTAAAAAAATTGTCAACTAGTGTATTTAATTATGTAATTTTCAAATATTAATTAGAAATACATTAACAGTTCCAGTATAACTCTCTTTCTTTCCTTAAAATTTCAATTTTTATATAAAATAACAAAAATAATCTTCTTTATATCATCACTTAGAAGTTCTTTATATCATCACTTAGAAGTTAGAAGTTCTTTATATCATCACTTAGAAGTTGTATAATTAGAGATTGTATAATGAAGAAGTTGTGTGAATATATCATCATTTTATAACGATAACAAAAGAATATGTAACCTTCTGGCGAATATAACATCTTCAATGATATCTCTGCTAGATAAAGTTTGCTTGAGGGTCTCAAAACATTCATGCATCACAGAAAGAGCAAGATTGAGTTTGGTGTAACTTTCTGCCATTGAACTGTCATTTTTAATTCTACCAAGATCATCACACTCAGGCTCAATAAACTTCACCAATGTCCATGTTAGATTGTCCACGCCCACTGAAACTGGCTTTCCTAATAGCTGGAAAAGCCCCTCGTGTATCTGCAAAATACAACCCCATCTCATTTCATAACAATAAACTCACCAACTTATATGAAAAATCTCATCAGTAACTCTTCACCATAATCACACATGCAGTAATATATATAATTTTGTTTCAATAAAAAGTAAGAAAAAAGTAAAACAATGCTTCCGAAGCAGTTTTTCTTGCAAATGGAGATGGAGTTAGCGTACCTTTTCACAGGTTTTTCCACAGAACCAGTTTTCTGAACATCTTGATAAATCTAAACCTCCATTCTCCAGGCACCAAACATGGTCTGCACAAGTTTGATAAAGATAACTCCGGATTTATACGTGTAGACAAACAAATACACACTCAAAAGATACCCAGAAATGGATGAAATATTAAAGTAAAAAATTTACATTTATGTTCACACTGAGCACAAGTAAGGGCAGCATGTGCTTCCTCATTTTCATCTAGTTTGCTTTGGCGGCAGCTACGGCAACGACATTGTGGGCAAAGCCAATGACCATCAGGGATATGCTGTTCATAACATAAAACAAAGCAACCTCGGATTCAGAAAAAATATTTTAGGATACCTCAACCCTTATAAAAAGAAGCAATCACTGATATGAAAGTAACAACAAATGAAATGACTCAGAAGGAGAATGGTTAATCTACCTCCAATCCAAGACATGTCATGTGAAATGAAGATGGACATTGATCACACAAAATAAGTTCACCACCAAAGAGGCAAAGAGAACAAATCAAGTCATTATCATCTAGAAGCAAATTGCTGCAAGGTAATTCACTAGTTTCTCTTGTCACCAGATCTTGCATTATTTCTATTTGGCATTCCAAGAGTGATTTACCATCTTTCAAGAAAATACAAGCAGAGGGTGTGCTGGTACTGATGCCACTAGCATGATATTCAAACCCAACGAAACTGTATATTATGTCACAACAGTAACACTTGATTCCATTGCGAGTTATTTTTCCTCTAGTCCAACTAGAAGCTGCATGGTACCATGCTTCTTCGTTGTAATAATACACAGTAGACCTTGGAAACACCATCTTGTTGTCCATCAACCATGACAAAATATTTAGAGGTTTGAAGTTAGGTAAAAGTGATCCTTGTTCCAAGTTTCTTTGACTCTTACATATTTTGGCCTTTGAATCTCTTGAGCTTCTCCACTTCTGATTTGCATACGTTTCACTCCTTTCAGAACTCTCACCTGAAACTACTTCAGGAGCAACTTGATGGGAAATTTGCATTTCAAACTCAGGTAAAACCTGGTTAACAAGAGGAGAAGGTTCTTTCTCCATAAAATTATCTTTATCAAACAAGGTCATGTTTAAGTCAATATTCATTGGTTGAAATTCCTGCTCAGGTCTTCCATCAACTACACTCCCTGGAAGCTCCAAGCCTGAGAAAAGTTGGTTCACTGTGAGACCTGTGTCAAAAGAAAATATAACTCAAAACTAAAATTAAAGATAATAATTATTGACTATTGAAGACTTTAAATTTAATGTTATCAACCTGAGTAGCTTTTAACGATAGCCCTCACAACATCTTTGTGCAAGTTTTTATCGTTGTAAGCCCACTCTCCCCTCATGCCAACTTTCATTTTCTGCAATACATCATACCATATTTGTCTAGCTGAAACAGCAACAAATGATCCATTTTGAAACTCCTGAACCAATTCAAGAAACTTCCAGTTTCCTCTTCGTTCCCACTGGCGTGTGGTTTCATTCCAATCCTGAGTAATCCGCAGTTGATGAATTTCAATCTGCATTTCATCACCCAAATCTGGAAAAAACACACTCCTCTTCTGCAATCCATCACCTTCATCAAATATCACTCCTTCCCACCAAGCTTCCTCACACTTCACATCCACACACAAACCATAGTTAAGGTCAAATCTCTCGAACTCAATCAAAGGTGGCGGTGGTCGAATGAACCCTCGCACGCTGTATCTTGAGCATTCCGATGCTTTTGAAATCCTCACTACTGTCACAAGATAATCCGAACCATCACTGTTTAGAACATTCTTGTATCTGACATAACACTTTGGTATCCCACATTTGATAACTATCCCAGGATGCCATGATCCTAGAAACCCCTCCTCCACGCGCCTCACCTGCAAAAAAAAAAACTCAAAACATTCTCAATCCTTTTTTATCATAAAAAAACAATATATGCATATGAATATGAACCACTTAAGGACTCATGGAACACAAACAAAAAAAACTAACCCAACCATGTAACACAACACATTCCAGACATATATACATATAAACTACTTCAGAGTAATCCAATCTATATACAAAATACAACACAAGACATTCCAGACAGCAATACACGTAACCCTGACCAACAACAATAGCAAAACATTCTGAATCTTGTACATGCAAATCTCGGATTCAAAGATCGCACCTCTCTTAGAACAAGTGATCGTGAGGGAAAACATTGCCTGGGACCACAAATTAAAATACCCTTTGCATGAACCACAAGGAGAACAATGCATCGGTGAGCACCGAAACAAAACCACAGATTAAAAACACCTTTTGCATGAACCACACTCAGAACCACCCGAAACGGCGGAAAAAACCAAAACTTAATAAAAAAAACAGCAGCAGCAGCATGCTTAATGAAGCTAAACACAGTAACAGCTATCAAAGCTACGAATTAACAACTAAAAAAATCACATGCACAACAGTAGCGTAATGGGTAGACCACAATTTTTTTATTATTTTCAGAAAGCCGTAAAATTCAATTAAAAAAATGTTACATCTTTATCAAAAATTTGATATTACCTCCACCTCTTCATTCACTTGAAATATTCCCTCAGGACTTCTTTTAAGCTTGCTGTTCTTACGACCATCAGCATTCTCCATGGCCATTGAGATAAGGTGGTGAAGAGATAACACAGTTTTTTTTCTTTCTACCTTTCTTTTTTTTATGTTTCCAATGCTTGCAACTTCGGAATTTTGACACCTTGAAGTTTCACAATAAATGCTAAAAAGAAAAATAAATAAATAAATAGAAATAAGAGAAACGATACAAAAGAAACTCAACAGACAACAATGGCTCAGGACTTACTATCTCAGACTCTATATAACAAAACAATTCTCTTCATCTTAAATATCTTTTTACTTTTATTAAATTAATGCTCCCAACTTTTATGTTAATTTATTACATATATTTAGGAAGTCTTTAATTATTTATTTTGAAACTGATCATCTATGTATCTTTTTATAGAGTTCATTTTTCTTCTTAGAACACTTTCTTTTGAAAGTTTTATTTATGTTAATTTTACTATCCTTCTCTGATCAATTATTGGTTCAAAATAAATTTTAATTTCTAAATACTTAATATTAATTGATTTTTTTAATTAATCTTAAATATATAATAGAGTATTAGTGAATTTACTCAAAAATTGTTTACCAATAATATTAGTAGAAAACTTAATTTTTAAATTTATCCAATTTCAACTCTTTGCAAATATGTACATAGATAATTGGGACAAAAATACTTTTAAAAATAATAAAAAAGAAAAAAATATACTTCCTATTTTATATTTTATTATTAATAAGGATATGGGTAGATAAATTGATGTATAAAATGTAAGAATTCACTCTTCATGTTACATACTACTAATTAAAAATTTGAATAATTATATATTTTTTAACTTTATATTTTATATCTTATTTCTTTTATATAAAATAATTTAAATAATTTCATAAATTTTTAGTAATTAAATTAAATTTTAATAAATTATTTTCATTTTTCTCTACACTTAATCTCTTCCTTCAACCTACTACACAAATTTCAATTCGTGTTCTCACCTCTAATAGGTCAGAGTATCTTTATATGGGACTTATTAAAGCCGCATTAATGTCTGTTAACTAACCTACTCCTAGTCTAGGTATCTTCAACTCTATAATTATTTTATATTTTATTATCAAAATTTTATCATTTGAGTTTTGTGGTTGTTTAAGTCCTTTTATCTCATTTACATTTTTAATATTTTATTTGAACATTTTTAAATTAATTTATTAAGACAATTTTGTGTATTCATATAACACTAAATATAATCAAACTGATAGTTTTAAAGACTAAATGTTTTAAAAATTATAATAAGTTATCTTAGTTTAAGACATTAATAGAAGAGGATAAATATTTATTGTCACTTCTCAATAGAAAATACTAAACAATAGTGAGATTGACAAGAAATATTAATAAAACTTTATTATAAATTTGAATGGTGGATAAATTTGAGTTATACATAGATATGAGGTTTGCATTTTTCATTCAAATATCAATAAAACTTAATATAAGTTGGTGATAAGTACAAAGTTGCATGGATATGAGGCTTGAATTTTTCATTTAAATTTACCATTGCACCGGTAAGACCATCAACATCAAATCTTAAGACATAAATTTTAAGTATAAGTGAGTCTTATAAAAATCAGTTTATAAAGTAAGATTTGCACTCATTTATATATACAATGAATTTTTTTATTAACAAAGAATTAATTAAATCAAATGAAATACTTTAGGGGTGCCACAACCCTTATACAAAAGACTTCCAACAAAACTTGCTTTCGAAACTTACAACCCAAAAAATCCATCTAGATATAAAATTTTCAAGATATCTATCAAAACACCAATCCTATATCATCTTCCTTCAAAGAGAATACTCTGCGATTTATAATAAAATACATGAGTTCAATGAAAGGAAGCCTCCAAAATTAAAGAGTCAATAAAATGAACAACATTCATATTATGCATCCACAACCATCATTGTTGTTTAACCAATCAGCTTTCAACATAAGGATTGAGCGTCTCCCACCAAGCAAACCACACAAAGACCTCCACAAAACTTCATTGTCCTCCTATCGTATCCCTACTCCATTGAAAGTCGTATATACCCCTGTGGCTTCTTCTTAATTACCCCAACAGTGCTTCCTACACTCTGAGCATCACCACGATTTGTGAGTTTGGTTGTTGTCCTGATATTCCACTCCAGTTATTGCTCCATAGCTTCTTCTAAACTTGAGATATCCTCGTAATAATGCATTTATTTCATCCTGCACATGTTAAACACCCACCACTTCCCCAGCCTTATAGTATAACGTTAGAAAGCCCACTCACACACACAAAATTACAAGTTGCTTACACTCAAAGGGTTCAATAGCTAGTCCGAATAAGAAAAATTAAAAGCATGCATTTTGTGGTCAAGCTTAACCAGGTTTTGAGTTGTGCCATATATAGAACTTTTTCCAAGTCAACTTTACCTTGTTTAAAGACAACTTTATTCCTATGATCTTGATCTCAACTACTCCACACTACCACCACCCATAGACCTTTCCACATACGATTTTGTTTTGCATTAGCTTGTAACAAATAGAATTTTCATAATAGATCTTCAAATTGTTATGTTGGGCAAACACTATTCCTAACCAGTTGTAGCATTTGTTCCATACCACTTATATACTATGAATTGATTTTATCTCTAGTTGATATAGAATCTCCAACATCAAAAGCTCCTCTAATGCACATACCTCTCATTTTATTTTAGGTGTACTCACCATTGTCTTATCACTTTGTTTTTCATTAAAGAATTGTGAGTTGCTTCCAAAAAAACTGCCTTGCTTCCATGAAGACACTGTTGATCACCAGAAATTTCTTTCTCCTAAGAACCAATAAATTGGTCATAAACAAAACAGGAACCATATAAAGTAATAAGGCAACAAAATGGAACCAAGTGTGACTCTTTTAAAACAATTAGAAGAAAGTACCATGTTGATTGGATCAGTAACATAACAATTAATGATTCTTTTGCAATTGTATAGGTTTCTAGTATGATTACAAACTCTTGACAATTTGGGTGATACTCAATTTATTGAAAAACATTTGCTAGAAAGTTTGAGTTCACAACTTTTCCTTTTCTGTAAAATTTGTTGTAAAAGAGTTGAAGAATTCCTAGTACCCCATTTATATTATTCTTTATTGCTGATAAAAAAAAAGTAATAACAATAACTCATTATTGCTACCGAAAAATATCACACCTGTTAGCTACAACACCAACATTGTCATCATTTACAACATAAAATCTCTGAACAACATGGTTATGCTCACTACCCAACATAAAATCTCTAGTTATGCTAATGAAAATAAAATTTTACTACAAATTTGTTTTGTAGAGGATTACATTGATAGGTACAAATGGGTGATACTTGGATGAGATTTGAATTATTTAGTTCATCACTAATGTATCATCATTTTAGTTGATGCGAGAATGAAAGCAATTGAAGGAATAGATAAGGTGGCATGACACTCAGAGTCATAGAGAAGAATCATAATAATGAATCATTACATGGAGAAGAATCATAATAATGAAGATGATTTTCAATAATAATGAAAAAAAAAATAGAAAAATAAATTCATTGTTCACTTCCCTATTGATGATTAGCATCCCTCAGTGATTAAAACTTCTAGGGCTCTCATAAGGATAAGGATTGCCCTTTTTATAATCAGCAATATCAATATCATGCATATAGTATAGTATTTAAATTAAAAAGGGATGAGAAAGGGTGAAAGAATAACCAAATGCACTTCATCATTCAATTATTTGGGTGTAGTGCAACTTCCAAAACCTAAGCTTTATGTTAATGAGATTTTAGTATTATTAAGTGTGACCTACATGAATTTCACCCAATAATATGAAGAAACTAAGAAAGAGGAATGTAGGAAGTGTATAGTCATGTATAAACGATAACCACTAAGGTTTTGTAAATGTAGATTATGCCGAGAATGTGGTTTTGGGTAGGTATTCATACTGTTTGGGAATGCAAATTGTTGGAAAGCCAATTTACTAAGTCTTTACCAAGATCTAAGTTCAAGCATTGTTTATAATTGATTAAATTTTTTGTTTAGGATAAAGATTTATGACAATAAACACTCTTTCATGATGATTTGTAATCAAGGTAGATAACTGTGAAATCTGACTCTAAATTATATTTGTCTAAAGAAGGATGTCTACTAGGTATTGTCTCTAGTAGTATTAAGACTAAATAGTTGTCTGTGTTTGATAAAATGTTCTTGATAAACACATGTGTCCGATGTGTACATATAGTGTGTCTATATTAGAGTGTCTACTTTTATAAACTTTTAGATAATATATAACATCCAATGTTTTAAATAATTTTCTATTACATTTGAAGTCTATATATAAAGTTCTATTTAAATTCATACATTGTTTGGTATATGACTAAGTGTTCGTGCATTATGAATATCCTTAATTGTTTTGTTTCTCTTTATTAATACTGCACACCTACAAGATTCATAATATTATATCTTCATTTATTTTTGTGAATTCCATTATATCACTCACAAGATATTATTGTCATTTGTGTTTTAAATAAAGAGTCTTATAACATCCATACTCATTAATGTTTTATTTACTTATTCATAAATATTTTCTTTTTACTTTTATGACTTGGAATCTTAAATTTTATAATAAATCATCATATTTTAGGAAGGAAATCTTATAACCTTGTAATGGATATCACTAAGATTAAGGATTTTCCTTTATGCATCTTTGAACTCAAGGTAAATGGATATTATTCCACTCCATAAATGTTGTCACATGATTACTTATTAGAGTGTTTAAGTTATTTAGCAATTAAGTTATTGCCGAATTCATGAGAAGGTAGGGCATAAAACACACTTAATGACAATAAGTTTAATCAAAACAGGAAAAAAAACCTAGTTTATGTGTCTTCAGAAAATGACAGATGCAGTTACTGTACAATATATTGGTGGCAAGTAAAAGGGTTCAAATGAAGGTAAAAGGACAATAAAAAAACCTGTTCAAGGCCACACATAATGCGACAAAATCCATGTCGACGATAGTGTAATCTGGTACCAACGAAAGGTACTTGTCACATTTTCCAGATTTTTTATCTGGAATAAGAAAAAACCTTTTAGATTTTAGTGTCCAAAAAGACATTCGTGTACTGTAGATCGTGGATGGTGATATTTGAAAAACATATTTCAGTTCTAAATTTTCATTATCTAGAACTGTTTTATTTATGTTATGGATACCAAAAGATTAAGGATAATATAGATATTTTCATACAAGTTTTAGATGCAAATTATAATTGATCTGGTGCAGGAAAAATTAGCCATGCTACTTCTGCTGCACGTGGACCCTAACACATTGCCACAACATACCATTAGGTATCAACGAAAGGTACTTTGAATGTACATATCAGACAAATTATCATTAGGTAGCAACGAAAGGTACTTTGGATGTACCTATCAGACAAATATACTGTGCAAATATTGGAAAATAAAACAAATATTAAGTTGTACTTTTCATACTTTTCTTTTTCTAAGATAACAATAACTATTATGACAGCATTGATATGTAAACATGATATAAACAAGAGCATTACTAAATAGAGTAGATATGTATAAACAAATAGAAAAAGGAACAAGGATACCATTATCTGAGCTGCTGAATATAATATCTTGAATGAAACATTTTGTAGAGAAGAATTGGTTTATGATGCATGAGCAAGAGTTTGGTGTAACTTTCTGCCATTGAGCTGTCATTTCTAATTCACTGTCCAGGTTAAATTGTCCACACCTTCTGAAAGTGGCTTTCCTAAAAGCTGATCAATGTCCTAGTCTATCTGCAAAAGAATAGACACATTAACCATCTCACCAACAGTAACATAATAACTAGTGTAACTGTTGACCCTAATCACATATATGCAGAACCATTGGTAATAAATATCATTTTGTTTTAGTAAAAAGTAAGTAATGCTTCCAATGTAAAGTAGAATAAATCATTGAAAAGGTCAAAAAGTTTGAAGGTAAACAAGTTTTGGAAGATGAGAAGAAAGAATGGAGATGGAGTTAGTGTATCTTTTGAGTCTTGCAGAAGCAGTTCTTTCTCCATCTTCTTGGCTTTGACACATTGTGAGCAAAACCAATAACCACTAGGGATATCCTATACATGAAACAGGTTTCAAAAAACATTTATAAATGAACATCAACAATCCTATATAAGTCCAAACCAAAATAAAAAGTAATGACTATATTAGAAGCATTCTTTCTGTAGTGAAAGTAGAGACTGATGGTATCATCCTTTTTCATTGCTTTGACTCTTAGATATTTTGGCCTTTGAATCCCTTGAGCTTTTTCCACTTTTGATCTGCTGTTGATTCACTTCTTTCAGAACATCTGTGCCCAGAAACTACTTCAGGAACATATTGAGGGGTAATTTGTATTTCAGACTCAGGTACAACCTCTTTAACAAGAGGAGCAGGTTTTTTCTGGACAAAAATATCCTTACAGACAAGATCATGTCTCAATTGACATTAATCATTGGTTCAACTAACCCTTTGATGAATTTCAATTGCATTTTGTCACCTAAATCAGAAAAAAACACAATGATGAAACACTTCCTTTTCACAAAGATAGAATAAATATAACACATTTTATAGGTTGTTCAACACTCATATAGAGAAAAAAGACATAGAACTAAAAAAAAACAAATTAAATTGTCTACCCTGCTAAAACTAGCTAAAAGCAACTTAAATTTCAAAGACCAACTCTGTCGCCCTATCAGCAACTTTTAATTGAATGCATACATACCAAAAGTTCAAGGCACACCAATCAGAGAAGGAGAAACTCGGTGATGGTACCTTTGACGAGATCCAAGACCAAACTTTAACATGTGTCAAAGAAAATACTTCAGAATAGTTTACCATTCCTCAGTTGAATAAACATTTATTCTTATTTCCTATGTTTCCAAATCTTGCTTACCAACACAATCCTAACATTACTCAAAATAAAATTAACCAAAGTAATCACATAAGAATTTTAAACTGTTGGAAATGTTATTAGAAGAACAAAATTTACCGAACACAATCCTATACCAACAAACTTTATTATGGATCACATCCTCTCACAAACCATATATGTAAGGTTCAATCTCTCAAACTCAACCAAAGGGGAAGTGGCCTAATGAACCCGAACATGTTATAGTTTGAAGATTCAGAAGTTTTTGAAATCCTCACTACATCCACAGGATAATCCCTTTAGAACGTTTTTGTATCTGTCATAGCACTTCAGCTTCCCACACTTTAACTGTTCCACATGCCATGATCCTACAAACTTCCTCTACACTCCTCACTTGAAAAGACTTAAAAAAAGTTTTTTAATCCTTATACATGAAAATCTCAGATAAAAAAACTTCAAAACATTGTCATCATCCAAACTAAAAGCAACACCACATTAAGTTAACACAAAAACAAAATTGCAACTTAAAATACTCTTTGTTTGATGGACAATGAGAACAATGCATGCCCTTTGTATCAACAACAATGGGAACCTCTGCAAAATTCGTCAAGCCATCAAAACAAACACTTAATAATGAAAACAACAACAGCATGATTAATGTAGATAAGAACATTCAAACACCTTATAACAGCTATCTAAGGTAAGAATTAACAATTTAAAGATTGTATGTACAAACATAGAAAGTTTATCAAATCAACAGTAGGAACAGGAGAAGATGTAACAATAGTAGATAACAAATCTTTATTATTTTAAAAAGATAAAAAATTTCATTAAAAAAAATATTGCATATTTATAAAAAAATTAGCATTACCTCAACTTCCTCTTAAAATATTCTCCCAAAACTTCTTCTAAGCTTGATGCTCTACCATCAGTCTCTCCCAAAAAATATTCTCTTATCTTTATTTTTATGTTTTCATCCTTTGAGATTTAAGAATGTCGACACATTTTTTTACTGTAAATACTACAAAAAAATAATAAAAATATACAAAAGAAGTTCAACAGACTTTTCTCATATTATAAAATGTAACTAGACCATACAAGTAATTTTAATGAGAAATTATGTTTTAACAATTTTAATCTATTTTTACTCTAATTAAAGTTCATAGTTGATTGTGAGTGAAAACTTTACATCAAGTCAATATTTCCTTTCCATCATTCTAAATAAAGTGTTATTTTGCATTAATTTCATTATCTTTTTCTAATTAGATAAGTAGAGTAAGATATTTAACAGGCATATTAATGAGACTTTACTAAGTTCACTTGTTTATTTGGATGGTTAAAGATGATGATAAATTGAGAATACCAAATACACAATACAAAATACACAATACACAATAAAAAATACAAAATATAAAATATAAAATACAAAATATAAAATATAAAATATAAAATACAAAATATAAAATATAAAATACAAAATATAGAATATAAAATACAAAATATAAAATACAAAATATAAATATAAAATACAAAGTATAAAATATCAAATATAAGGTACCAAATATCAAATATAAAGTATGAAGTATAAATACAAATTAAAAAATATATATAAAATATGAAATATAAAATATGAAATGTGAAATATGAAATAAAAATAAAAATTCTAAAATATTGAATATTAAAAATTAAAAATTATTTTAATTTACAATTTATTTATAGATGAAAAGCAAAAAGTTGTGTACTTTCTCTCTAATTCTTTCATAAATATTTTCAATAATGTTTTTTAAATAATTCATATTTAGAATTTTTTTTTCTTGTATAATTTCATTTTTTAAAATGTATTATTCCAATATGTTTACAGTCTTTTTAGGATAATAATTAATGTGGATGTTTTTCAAATGGAATATGAATATTAAAACTGATCACAAGAGGAAAAGTTGTCTACAAGACAATTTGGGAGAAAGTTGTATAAAGATGACTTAATACTTACTTTAAACAATCAATATGTTCTTCTATAATAAGTTCTTCTATAGTTATAAATGTACTTTATCTCATTTCTTAAAAAAAAAAAAATAGTTTATCTCACAAAACTAAAGTTGGTTGTTCAGAATCCAGAAAAAACTAACAATCAAAGAAAAAAAAAACTATGAAGAGGGAACTCAGATCAATGTTAGAATATGAAAGAAAGAGAAAGAAGAAGAAATATGAAAGATAAGTCACAAAATTTGAAAGTAAAATCTTATTTGAGCATTGAATGAATCCATGAATTTATGTTGTGGTCAGTGTTTGAAAACAGAATTCAAGAATGAATCTGCAAGTCGTGGTTTTGAATTCAAAATACACATTCAAAGCCAACACCACTTCACGCGTGCTTTGAATATCAAAACATTTTCACAATTCTCTATGGACGCATTGCAAATTCTTAAATGTTTGAATCAATTCAATTTCACATTTGGAATCACGAAGCATAATGGCATGTTAACAAATCAAATTTGAATAAGAAAATGTGTACCCCACTAAATCTTCAAAGATTCAATTGCACTGAAATCTTGCCACGTTCATTTGATTAAGGTGCACCACTGCAACCTCAAGCCAATTTCAATGGCTAAACATTGATTGCGCACCAGCTGTTTGAAGAATTGTCAATTTGCTTTCAATTTTCAGTACAAAAAAAATCACACTTCGGATTAACGGAAAATTGAAGTCCCAAATACTCAAAATCAAAGAATCAATCTCTCGTTTACTGATTCAAATCACTAATTCAATCTCTCGTGCAATTTGTTTTTTTTTTTTTTTGCAATATATTAGGAAGACCTGTTTTTCATATTCTGAATGGTGTTTTATTAGAGGAAGACATTTTTTTCATATTCTGATTGGTTTTGATTCTCTGATTTGTATGAATTTGATTTAGTGTTGTGTTTGAATTGCTAGTTTTTTCTTATTATAAACTGAGTGTTTATTGTGGTATTGTCAATTGTATTGTTGTAAGACAAATTCTTTCTCCACCTTACAAATTGTGACCTGCACCCGATAAATCTCGAAATTTCCAAAATTACCATTCATTCCAGAATTAAAAAAAAAACATTTGGAAAAGTAAATCCATAACAGATTTTTGTGTTTAGGAAGTGGAATTCCGTAGTAGAATTAGAAAATAAAAATTTCATTCTGGAAAAGTAATTTCGAAATATAAAAAATACATTGCAGAAAAGAAATCCAGGAAACAAAATACACAAAAGTGTTCCAAGAAAAAAATTCCTCTTATCTAAGGAAATTTTTGTCATTTCACATAAAAATCGGGTGCTGGTTCAAATTTCATCAGGTTCACGAAGTAATTGCCTTGTTATAAGGAGTATTTTGTTATTTTATGGATGGTTTTGAAGATTCTCTTAGTTTCGTTTTTTTATCGACAATAAAAAATAAATAAATGTGAATCAATTTAGGGATGGTCCAATTCTTATACAAATTAAAATATATAAAACATTTACACCGCCTTACATATAGGATTACAAAACACTCATGACTAAACCCAAAAATAAGTATATAAAAACAAATACATGAATTAAAAGATATATCAAAAAATCATCATCATACTAAATATTGTAATAAGAGTTCACTCATTACTAAAGTAATTCACGTTTATTTATTCTTTCCGACTATTACAATCACCAATCAACCGTATTCGCGGCAATTCATGCTCCTATCAATACCAATTAAAATTGCAGCTTGTGTACCAATTCAATTACAGTTTCCATGAATTCATATTAAATGCACTGAATTGATGAAGAACAGAATTATATACTAGTAGGATTCAAGAACACAGAATCAAAGAATTTCAAAATACAAAACCAAGGATCAGACAAAAAAAGAACAGATGAAAATAAGAAAAACACCAATTGCTAATTGCACCACCACAAAGTTTACATTGCTATCAAAGTTTTAGAAAAAGTTGTGGAAATTTCCAAAACTAACCACGAAATGTCACATCAAGCTCTAATACCAAATCATTAAAAACTAACTTTATGTAAGACTATTCCAACAATTTTTGGTGATGAATTACCGAAAATAATAAATGTGAAAGGGACTATGAACGAAGAAACTTCAATATATCTGGATTCATATCACATTCCGTCAATTTTGAATTGAAAATTCAAATACAAGATCAAATTTCAAAATAAACAAATTTTGAATACAAGAATCTAAAACAAATACTTCTATATTATTAACCTTCTACTCATGAACCCGGACATTATTAAGTTACATCCATCAAATCTTTTAAACTAAAGTCTGAAAAATATCTAATTACAAGAAAAATAAAAACATAAAGGTCTAATAAAAATCCAATACAAACAAATAAAAAAATAAATGCTCAAAACAAAAAATTTGCAAAAAAATAAAAATAAAAAAAATTATAATTCCAAGTCTCCTTTGTGGTTCTTAAGAAGGTCTCATCCATGATTTCATCACTATCACTACCTTATATCTAACAAGTTATGTTATATATCAGAGGAGTTGCATAAAGAAGTCACACATTTATTAGTGTGTGGAGAGCATTTATTGCGTCTATACGCTTGAACATGGTCAGACACAAGATGAATAAGATGAAAGGCTTGTAAACCTCATAATAGCTCTATAAGGATTTGCAATAACTATTTTTCTTCTCAATTTTATGTAAAGAAGTTCTTTGTGAAGAAGAAAGGTCCACGACAACAATCATAATGAGAACTTTAAAGTTCTTATAATTTTAAACAATCCTTAGCCTTCGTTTTATGAGGAAGAACATTGGTTTTGTTCATAGCTATTTAGAATAGTGTATTCAAACTTATATCCATCTTAGGATGTTATTATCTTTTACTGAGTGAAACTCATGATCATTTAAATCACAACCTTTGTTTATCAAAGTGTTTTAGCCAATATTGATTGAGTCCAAACAATTATTGTGCTTGGTTAGAAGTGGTTGTGTTCAAATAATACTTATTGTAGTTAGGAGTGATTGCATTCAAAGACTTTGTCCCCTATGATCCATTGAGACAAGATAATACCAACTAGGTTGCACATAAGAGTATGATTAATGGTTGGTTCGCCCATTACTCAATCCCGAATTTGGAGCACACTATGTGTGGGAGGATGTGACTTCGAGTACGAAGGGTGGGAGAATGTAGTCTCATTGCATATTTAGAGACCACACATGAATATGCTTTTGCAAATTTGGATGAGCTTTGTGTTTGCCAACATAGCTCATACCCTTCATATCTTTGACATCGTCACTTACATTGCAAAGTTCATATTTTTAGCACATGGACGATGATGATAAATATTGGCAACATCGTCTCTTGAAAGGAAAAGTTTTTGTTAGCCCCGCTTGAACTATTAGGAATTCTAGCTTTCATCATTGGGTTTGCAAATCCTTTAGAATTGATGTGGATCCATCACATGTAGAGTCATGTGTTCTTTTGTGTCTGCCAATTACACACTCTTTTATTTAACGTTATTGTGTACCTGTCAAGGAGGTTCAACAACCTTAATCGCAAGCAACACATTCATCATCATCACAAGTTATAACATTAGCTACAACACCACATAACATGTAGTAGGTTATGGCTACCATTCAAGTTGATGAAATGAAATTACTACGACTTTTTTTTAGTTTATGTTTTTAATTTATTTTAAATTTCAATTGTTACTAGTAAATTATTTTTAGAGTAATGAAATTTTATAATTTAAACCTTATATTATCTTTTCTTATATTTAAGTAAATATATGTCATAAGCCAACATCACATTCTAAAATTAACTATTAAACAAATATTGAATATAAATTAATTCATTATAATTAATCACTTAAACTTAACCAAATGCGTACTTACCTTAATTTAAAATGTTTTCTCTTTGTCTTAACTAATCATCGTTTAAGCAAGAATAACTTAACAATTTATTGACAATACACTCTTGCTTCAAAATCCTTCTCTCTCGATTAAACAACGCATTTTAAGAAAAAAAATACATTTATTTAAGCAATTATAACAATTTTTTGTCATTTTTTTATAAGATATTCTTATTTTAAGTGTCTTTACTCTTGCTTAAACAACTTTGCTTAATCAAGTAATGACATACTCAAGCATATTACTTAGAGTGATAATAATTTTACATTAAGTGGATGCTAATTTCATAAATACTTAAAACATACTTTAAAATAATTAAATAACTATTGCTTTTTGTGATGTAGTAATTATGACAAAGTGTTGTTAAAAATAATAATCACATATTCTCTTTATATATTTTGTGACGAAGTTTGCAATGCACAATTTTAAAGATGCACCCTTGACATCATAACATTTTATTACTAATACACATATAGTTTAATATTTAAGAAACTAATTTAATATTTTTTATGTAGCAATATAATATTTAATATTTCCTTTAAATATTTATGTTATTTGCACAAAATATTCAAATTTCGATAATTTATATATGTTAGTGGTACAATATTTAAATATTCACTAATTTTTCTATGATTAATATTTTTTTTATCTTGAACTTTTTCCATCTATAAAATTTCAACTCAAACCTTGAATTAAGTAAACCAATTCCCTATCACCCATCACACATGAATATCTTGTAATGATGTAACACCCAATCATCTCAAAAATCAAATTAAAAACAAAATAGAGTCAACTGCAATTAATATTTTTTTTAATCATTAGTCAACCATGGTTATGAAAAAAAAACAATTTTAAAGTATTTTTTTTATTGCAAGAAATGAGTTTTAATACATTGTTCCACCACTAAAGTATTTTAATATTTATAAAAAAAGTTTTGTAAATGCTATTTGATAACAAACTTTCGTGGATAAAAAAAATGACCCTTCTCTAAAATTTTGCCATTGAAGGAAATAACTAAAATTAAGAAACCCCAAAAAGAAGTGTAAAGTGTGTGGGTTTGGTTATGTCCCTTTCAACAAAGTGGGAGAGAATATGGCATTTATTATTATATTTATAATAAAAGTTATATTTTGATATTATTGTTTTCTTATTAAGTATAGTAAGTAATTTATTTTAACCATGTTATTTTTTTATTAATCTCTATTCTAAATTCTAAATCCTAAAATTAGACTATATACATTAATTTATTTATTTATTTATTTATTGAATCTAAATTACTCCAAATTAATTTTAAGTTCGAACTGGTCTGAACCAAAACAATAATATATACTAATAAAAAACGAAAACAAAATTTGAACTTAAAAAAAAAAAGAGATTTATTTTGATAAAAGTAAATAGAAAAATGACTTATTTTGGAAAGTAGAAATAGTATTATATATTATTATATGATGGTGTTGAATTATTTGATGATACGACAATAAACAAAAAATTAGGAAGTGTTTAGTTTCCGATTGGATCAACGAAGAAGCATTGAGGGTCAGCGAAGAAGACGATGAGTTCTTTCTTCCAAACCTTGGACTGGCACCATGAATCTTACCCTGCATATCGCGATTTCTACTTTCTTCCACTTTTCGCTCTCTTCTTCCCTTCCATACGCTTCTTCCTCGACCGATTCTTCTTCCAGGTTCGTTCCTTTTCCTCTCCCCATTCACTTCCAATTATTCAACTCTTTCAATGTAATCAACCTTCACCTTTCACCTCCTACATGTTCTGCTCGCGCAGAAACTAGCCACGCGATTGATTTTCGGAAAGGGGAATGCGGATATCGACTTGCGCTCCGATGAGAGGAGAAAAAAAATTAGGAAATTCAAGGAATCAGCTTGGAAATGTGTTTATTATCTTTCCGCTGAGATTCTTGCTCTCTATGTTACGTATGATGAACCCTGGTTTACCAATACGAGAAACTTTTGGGTGGGGCCTGGGTCTCAGGTCTGGCCAGATCAAAAGACCAAGTATGATTGATTTTTTGTTTATTTCTTCATACCATTTCCACTTGCTCTGATGTTGAATGCTTTTTTTTTTTTCTTTCATTTATTTTGTTTGTAATTTTTACCATTTCAGGTTGAAATTGAAGGCGGTGTATATGTATGCAGCTGGGTTTTACTCATACTCCATTTTTGCTTTAATATTTTGGGAGACCAGGCGCTCTGACTTTGGGGTGTCCATGAGTCACCATGTTGCTACTGTAATTCTCATTGTGCTGTCTTACATTTTTAGGTATCTTTTTATTCAAGTTTTTTTTTTTACCTCCAATTTAATAGCCTTTATTTATTTTGTTTATTTGAGTTCTCTGTATTGACTTCAATTCAAGCTCCTTACCAGAAGATGTAGTTTTTTCATCTGTTTCGTGCGTTTACTGTGACTGATCATTTTTATCAACTTAGTGCGTCTTAAGGGAAAACAAACGGTTAAATAATATTTCAAAATTTTAGACTACCTTTTTATTGACGCACACACACACACGAGAGTCACAGAGAGAGAATTTTGGAACTAATTTACACTTGTTCTATTTTATTTTAGTGTATTTCCCTTGGAAATTTGACTGTGATTCTGTTCCATGTTTAATTAAAATATTCAGGTTTGCTCGTGTTGGATCAGTTGTGTTAGCACTTCATGATGCCAGCGATGTGTTCCTGGAGATAGGGAAAATGTCCAAATACAGTGGTGCTGAAACAGTGGCTAGCTTTGCTTTTATTCTATTTGTTTTGTCCTGGATCATATTGCGCCTCATTTACTACCCATTCTGGATCCTTTGGAGTACAAGGTTTGTATTATTTTGGTTTCCAATTTACATTCTTTCCCTTCTCTCTGTTATATATTGTGGTCCTCACCTGCCTATTTTTGTGTGTTCCTAAAATCTAGGTGAATAACAAAATGATGTCCCTACATATATTTATTAGAAGTAAAAAGAATTAATGAAATACACTCTAAAGGATGATGGCCCCCTGTTGCTCTTCAAATTCAAAAAGTTTTCATCTTATATCAAAATATACACTTTTGTATGCATTCTTAACAAAACAAAAGTACATCGTTTTGTATTTTTTAATTTTCATCCCTTCGTTTGTCACTTTGATTTTTCTGGATTACAAATTAACTGTTAACTTTTCCTCCAGAGTAGTTCCTTTATTACAGATTTAGTGCTTATGTGCTTGAGTGGTTTGGATTATGTATCGGGGAACGACAATTGTTCAGTGCCTGATACATTTGTGGAGCAGTTGCAGTAACCCTCTGTGTCAAAGCATGCATCTTATATTGTAATACAAAATTACTTAGGCTAAACCTGTATTCAATTGCAGTCTCAACCAGGAATGAAAAGAAAACAATTTAAGTACTATTTTAGGGAGATTTTGAAGCCATTATCTTAGTTAATGGTTAGATTGTCTAGAGGTTCTGACCTTAATCTTTTACTGAACATGTTCTTCTGCTCAGGTTTATAAGAGACAAAGTAAAAAAAACCAGTTAGGTAACTCTAACTAGAAGAGTGTTAGGTTGGCAGGAGTTAGTTGCTGACTTGGTTAGGTTGTAGTCAGGATATATAAAGGCCAAAGGTGTAAAGAGATGGCCAAGAAAAGTTTTAGATGTTGAGTAGAAGTGCCAGGTTCCTAGAATTACATGGGTGTTTTTTTCTGTGATTTCTATTTGGTATCAGTCCTTTGAATCCAGGAGTTGCCTGTGGGGAGTAGTAGCATGTTTAATGTGGAGGAGATGGAAGGAGGCCTGAGTGGAGGCTTTGGAGAAAGTGGCAATGAGCTGGAGTCAGTTCCTAGAGTGACTGGATGCAATATCTGAAGCAAGATTCATGCACGAATTATCTGCATTAGACGCCAGAGAGGTTGGTGTCTGCAATGTCTGAGGAGAGGTTTAAGTACATGAGACTTTAGGGCTGAGATGGAGTGGAGTCCAAATGGAATGAGCAAACCAAATTTGGGAAAGGGGACAAATCTAGGAAGCTTGACATTTTCATCTTCGAAGGGATGCTTTGGGATGGATAGAAAAAGTATTTTTTATTAAGGGGAATAAGTGAAGAAGAAAACATGAAGGCAGTGATGGTTGCTCTTGAAGGAGATGTGCCGTTATGGTTTCAACAGTAGTAAAACAAATCAATCTTGGGAAGAGTTTAAGACTGCCTTGATGGCGAAGTTCCTACCAGTCTTGATGGGTGATCCTTTTGAATCTCTTCTAACCTTGAAACATGAACAGGCAATGACAAAATTAAATCACCCAATTCAAAAGGCTAGCGAGAGAGGTGAAAGGGCTAGATGAGTAGCATTTGATGTGAATATCAAATGGAAAGGGAGAAGATGTTTTGTAAGAGGAAGAGTCTTTTGTAGTCGATGGATAAAGCACACCAGCGAGGAGAGTAAGATAGGATGGCCAGATGTAGTAACATTCTTGGAAGCAGTTTTGGGGGAAGGGCAAATAATTCTGCTTGTAGTTTGGCATGCACAAGAACATCCAGAGAATTGAATCCCCAATTTAAAGGACTGAAAACAGGAATTTCACTTCCCAAAGCTCATAGTTATTAGTCTTCAAAGGGGGCAGCACTACAGGAAACAAAAGCAATTTTCAGAGATTGACTTGTGTTGAAATGCAAGGTTAGCAAGGGGAAGAATTTTCATTGCTACAAGAAATATGGACCTACCTAAACATATTTGTAAAAACAAGCAACCTAATGATTTAATCATGGTTGTAGATTACATTTACAGTCATTGCAGTTGTGTTGTGGGCATTGTGGCTGCTGCAATGCAGATTGTGGCTGTTGCAGCATGATATTATTATATGATTGCACCAAATGAAATTTTTTATTTATAATCATTCTAATTATCAATATCTCTCTTATGTATAAGATTGTATAGATTTTTATTCATTTTAAGATTTTCATTGTTTGCCACCATTAGATGCCTCCCTTGCTCCTGTAACATTCCACACAATGACACCTATTTGATCATCAACACTTAGAATAGAAGATTGAGGTTTGAAATTTTCATTTGACAAAAAGAGGTATAGAATGGTGTTGAAGTTGTGTTGTAGCCCTGTTGCAGCTCTATTGTGGATGCACTGTGACAATGTGATTTAAATTCACATTGCAATGCAAGCTGTTGCAGTTGCGGGTAGCTCTCCGACAGAAATATTGCTGCCACAACAGGTGTTGTGGTCTGCAAGTTAGAACCTCAATTCTAATATTGAAGGAGAGTGAAGAATGGGACGAAAACCAAGAGATGAAAGATATAGACATTGAAGATCAATTGAAAACTTAGCTTTTGCATAGTATTCTTTGGTTCACTACATGGAAGTCTTTAAAGTTATGAGGCAGTTTAAAGGGATGCAAGGTTGTGCTATTAGTTAATTGTGGGCAACTTAACTTTATCTCAATTTTATTGGTGTTACAGCTAAATTTATATGGATGGATAACCTTTCTTATTCTTATGCATAGGTGATGGATTTAAAATAAGGTACGTGTGAATGCGCTGATGGGTCAAGCTAAAGATATAGGATATTGTAATTCAGTAAAACTGCATATTTAGTTTAGGGGGAGCAAATATTATCTCTGGGTTAGAACGGTTGGCTGAATTGTGAGAGACCAGAGCTAATTTCAATGATTTGACATTGAAGTTGAAGATGGATGGTTAACCAAGGTGTTTATGACAGAACATGAATTATTCAAAACCTCAAAACATCCATAAAGCTCATGAGGGGAGCCTTACAGGATCAAGGAAAAGGAGTCATTTTGGATCTTAGTCATATTGCTGATTAACCTTCAAGAGAGATTCAGTTCGTAACATCCAATACTAGGTGATTTAGATAAGTGCATCTTTCGGGCCCCTCAAAGCCTACCTCCACACAGGCAACATGATCATGCAATAATCCTGATACTAGAGGCTCAAATCCAAATATAAGGCTATATAAATAGCGCTATTACCTAAAGTCAATGATTGAAAAACTGGTTAGTGAGATGTTGATGGCATACACCATTGTCCCTTTGCTAGGTCTATTACATTGGTGAAGAACAAGGGTGGAGTTCTGTGTTGACTATCAAGCTTCAAACACGATTGCTCAAGTGAACAATCTTCCAATTTCAGTGATTGAAGAGTTGTTGGGTTCAATTGGAGGAGCTACAATTTTCTCCAAATTGGTCTTGAAATCAAGTTACCATCAAATATGAATGCAAGGTCAAGACATAAAAAAACTTCATTCTGCACCCATAATAGACGCCATACATTTCCTGCCATGCATTTACTTTTCAATCCCTGATCAATGAAGTGTTGTAGTCTCTTTTGAGAAAATCTGACCTTGTATTCTTTGATATCCCTACATATGTGAAGCACTTAAAGTTGCTCTTTCCGATACTAATGCAACTTGATTTAAAGGTTAACTAAAAGAAATGCATCTCTGGTTAAGCTAGCTTGGAGTACCTCAGTCATATTATCACACATAAGGTGCGACAACAGTTCCTAATGATTGTCACCTTTTCCAAAGGATATTAAGGAGTTAAGGGGATTTCTTGATCTTATAGGATATTACAGGAAATTCCTCAAAGAGTATGGTAAGGGGGTACTAACTTTAACTTCTTACTGTAAGAAGACATTTCTATTGGGATTGTGACCTTTGGGAAATTTAAGGCTGTTACTACTTTTCCTCTATTGGCCGCCCTGGATTTGTTCAAACAATTTGTTGTGGAAACTAACTCTTTGGGGACTAGATTGGGTGCAAATTTGTTACATCAGACTATCAGCTTTTTGGAACCAAATCTTCCTATCTGAAAATAAGCAACATAAATCAATTTATGAGGGGGAAGTGATGGTTGTTGTGTTGGCTGTGAAGTAAAGACACTGTCCTTTGGGTGGTCTTTTTATATCAGAATAGATCAGAAAAAGTTTCTTACTGAATATAGAGTAATGAGCAAGGCTAAAATTATAAAGGCCACTAAGTTGATTGGTTATGATTTTGACTTGGGTAAGTATAATTCAGTTGCAGATACTCTTTCTTATTTTGCATCTTTTGCTTCCCTTTCATTAGCACGGGAGTGGAATGACTTGATTGGGAAGATGAGCTGCAGTGGAGGGGGAGGGGGTTGCATTTCAGAATTTTTAGAACATATAAAGAGTAGCAGGGGCTATGTTTAGGGAAGGCACGAGGTCAGATATAAGAAATTATGTAGCATCTTGTGAAGTTTGCCAACAAAATAAATCAAGCACATAGTCACCTTCCGTCAATCATTAAACTTTTTATGAGTAGATTTTGGAAGGAACTAGTCAAATGGACAGAAACCCAACATCAGCTAAGTTGCTTGCCATCCACAAATGGATGGGCTAACTAACTAAAGTGCTCAGTCAATATATTTGAGCTACTCGACTTGTATAAAACCATGACAATGGCTGCTGCATCTAACTTCAACTGTGTTTTGGTTCAATAACAATTATAATGCCTCCACCACAATGTCTCTTTTCTGAGTTTTGTATGCCAGTACCCTCTATTGTTGAAAGGAACAAAAATCCTTTCCAAGATTGAGAAAGTTGATAAGCTGACTCAACAAAGATATCCTACTGCAGGAGCTGTTTGTGTCAGCAATCAGATTTTTTATTCCACATTTAGTAGATTATAATTAAAGTGTATAACGTAAATATCCTTGAATAATAGTGATTTGATTATATCCCTGAATCATAGGGATCTGATTACATTAAGTGCTGTTATTATATTTCCAAAATTACTTTTCCAATCTTGTGTGTGTGTATATATATATATATATATATATATATATATATATATATATATATGATGTACTCTTAGCAATAAAATCATTCTATTTTACCCTAATATTTGAGAGTTTGAGAGTTTTATAAGAACATAATAGCAGATGAGATGAGACACTATGCCAACTGTCACATAAGATGTGGTTTTTGAGTAAGGTGATGGGATTTTTGAAGTTTCAATTATATAAGATAAGATTGTTGGCTAAAGGACCCAATGAAAAGTTGAGCTTGAGATTTTACGGATTTTAAATAGGGTGGGGGCATTTGCTTACAAAACAAAGTTTCCAGCCACAATAAAATTTACCCTGATTTTTTTTAAAGCTCTCATGTTAGGCATCACCATGAAACTTCACATCTCAACTAGGTTGACACGTCAAGTATCAACAATCACCTGCCACCACATGAAAGAAGTATATTAAAAAAGAAAAAAGAAAGAAAGAAAGGAAATACAAGCAAATATGGGAGACTAGACCAAAACCCATATATAAAAATCATAAGAAAAGCGATATTTCGGTAGTCTATACCTATTAATAAATAATTTTGAGAAAAGACTAAATGGAAACCTATTATACCAATGAAATTGTTCTCTATGAATAAATCCCAAGTTAGCAAGTTTGTTAGCGCATACATTTCCTTCACGAAAAATGTGAGAAATCCTAAACGTGATTTTCCCACAATAATCAAAGCAAGTGTTCCATCTATTACAAGGAATCTAGTAAATGCAACACAAACCAAGGCATAATCACATACAAGTCATAAACTAGTAAGACCTATCTTTTTAGCTTCTTCAAGACCATGTATAACTTCATAAAACTCAGCCACCAAAACAATTTGAATATCAAGGAAAGCATTGAAACCACTAATAAATTCTCTCATACTCCCACGAAAAATACCATCACAAGTAGCAAAATCAGGAGAAACCCTAATAGCACCATCATATTAATTTTAACCCAACTTGGTGAAGGAAACTCTCATCTAATAGGAAGAAGATGAAGAACTTTGCCACTACGAGTATTAATATCAAAGAACTTAAGCACATTGAAGTTGAACATATCATTCCTCATAAAGCTTTTTAGAAGAATTACCAACTAGGCAAGTGAAATCCTTAAGGTGGAAATGGTCATGGACAAATCAATCTTAACCTGAAATCTAGCATAATTTATCATACACCATATCATCCAAATAGAAAAGGTAATCGCAACAAGTTTAATCAAATTAACCAAAGTACTACCATCGTTCTTAATATAAGAGATGGAATCATCTACATTAGAGAAATGAGAATTAAGAAAAAATTGTCAAACCCAACTCCAAATATGCAAAGCATTAGCACATTCTAAAAATAAATGTTGAATAGATTCTTCTTGTTTTTCACAAAGAGTACACATAGAACATATATGCAAACCTCTGTGCTGAATGTGTTGATCTGTAGGAAGCCGCCCATGAAAAACTTTCCAAATTACCAGATTTTTGGAAGGAGGTATATATTGAGACCAAATGATATTACCTCAACCACATAGAACTCTTGGATCCAAGAAAAATTTCCTAGTAGATTTGAGAGTGAAATGACCAGAGTCTTTCAGAATCCAATTAGGAGTATCCTGTTCCTGCCTAATCATGATATGTTAAAAAAATGATTCACATGTTGTAAAGTCAAGAGAATAATCCAATCACGACCATTCCAGAATTGGGAAACTGTAGTCACCAGGGTTCTAGAACCATCAGGTATCCCGGCAATGTTTGATAAACAAGTAGAAGAATACCATTTATCATTCCAAAAATTAATAATAGTACTTGTACCAACAGTCCAAGAGGTATATTCAAGAATAGTGTCATAAAACTATTTAATCCCAGGCCAAATAGAAGAGGATCTATAAGCCAGTCTAAGTTGGTACTTAGATTTAAGAACTCTGACTTTCAGGAGAAGAGACCAAGGCTTATTACTATAAGCAAAGTTTCAAGAAAGCTTGAGAAGGTAAGCATTATTTTCGTACTGGAGGTTATTAATCTTCAATCCTCCATTCTCAAGAGGAGAACAAATCTTAGCCCAATTAATCGTAACTATGCCTTTCTTCATAATTTCACCAATCCAAATGAAGTTTCTGCTCCACTGCTCAACTTGCTTAAGAATAGAAGTAGGCCATTTATACACATTAAAACTATAAGCAAGGAAACTAGTATTAACCAACTGGATCCAACCCATGCTAAGAAATTTCCCTTTCCAAGACACAAGCTTCAATTTGACTTTATCAGCCAAAGGTTGAAAAAACCTGAGCTTGAGAGCACCAACAAAGATAGGCACCCCTAAATAGTTAAAAGGTAAAAGGCCATGACTGCAAGAAAGATGGTGTTGAATTTTTGTAATGAATCTTGCAAAATTATCCATGGTGAAAAGCTACTTTTAGAATTGTTAACATACTGACCAGAAAAATCACCATATTTTTGAAGAAAAATAATCAAATTTTTTAGAGACTTATTATCCGCCTTATAAAAAACAAATATATCATCAACATATAAAATGTGAAAATACGTCTCTCTATATTGAAGAAAGTTCTTGGCCCTACACAAGGGCCTCAACCTTTTACCATTTATGTTGACTGAAGATCATGATCTGCAGATTTTCCAAATTAAATGCCACTAGACAAAAGAAATTACTCAATTAGTGGAAGAATTTACCAGAACATGAAACAGTTGGGAGGTTGACGGGGTGTTTTCTCAGTTCCTGCAGAAGGACAAATTGCCACTGGGGTTATCGATAGAATATGTCTCTCTATTACTCATAATTTTCAAAGAAGATATAAAAAGAGAAGGTAACTAATTAGAGGAGGGTTAGCAAGTGGGAGTTAGTTTCTGATTTGAGCATGCCGTAGTCAGGATATATAGACTTTGTAAGGGCCAAAGTTGTGAAGAGTGAATCAGGAAAGGTTTTAGACAATGAGTGGGGGGGGGGGGGGGGGGAGGATCAGTCAGGTTCCTTGAATTACCTCGGTGTATTTTCTTGCAATTCTCTCATTACATGTGAAAACACATTCGTCCTTTGTTACATTCTCTCTTTCTTTTTAATCTTACCCTGGTCCAGTTCTATAACATTTTTTAAAAGTATTTTTTACATTGTCATTTGGACTGTTTTAGAGTGTGGCGAAATCTTATTGGGTAATGTCAGTGCTATAATAGTAAATTAGATAAACAAAAATGTATGATCTTGCTGCATTAGATTTATCTCTACACTGTTGTTTTAACTCCCTACTCAAGAGTGCCTTTAACATTTTCAAATTTTAATATAAATGACTAAAGTTTCTATATAATGTAGGTATTTTTATTGGCCAAAAGATAGTGTTAGGGCTATATAGATTTTTAACGATCCTTATTCTGAAAATGTATTTCATGCTCTTCTGTTTTATAACATCCATTTCATTTTTTCTTGTTTGTTAGTCGGGTCATTAGTTTTCAGTTGTAATGGGTTTTACATAGAGTTCATCAAAAAACGTTTGGCTTTTTCATTAATAAGTTTTTAGCTGTCTTGTTAATAAAATTTGTCCATTGGGGCAAGTTTTTAAGTAAATCTCTATTGTAAGCACTATAAAAGAAATTTGTTTGTCTTCATAAAAAATTTAACAATTCAGTTTGAGGAGTAATACACAGATGTCTTTGATTCATGTCATTGCGATCCTCTGTTCAATTGTTTTTTTCTCTTTTTGTCAGTTATGAAGTTCTGCTCACCTTGGATAAGGAAAAGCACCGAGTGGATGGTCCAGTATATTATTATCTGTTCAATAGTCTTCTGTACTGCTTGCTTGTCATGCATATATATTGGTGGGTGCTGATATTTCGGATGCTTGTTAAACAAATCCAAGCAAGAGGGAAAGTTAGTGAAGATGTTCGATCTGGTAAGTTGAAGATGTGTTGTGTGCAAAATGTCAACTTTTCATTAACTGAGCAAACTTGTGAAAAAATTTGTTCCTCATGCCTGGTATATGCATTTAACTAGAAGAGAAAAATAACTACAAGAATATATTATGATTGTAGACGTAAGTTCTAGATTTGATTTATCATGAACTGAATTTGAAATCTGGATTAGAAATGTTAGTGAGTTAACTTTTGCTTAGTTTATAGTCTTTTTCTTCTAAAAAAAGAGGCTTACCAAAACTAAAGTTAACAAAAAGAACGACTTCACATCTTTGTGACCTAATCACTTTGATGTACTTACCATTGAATCAGAAATGAATGTCTTTTTGTTCAATCAATCAAAAATTGATTTACTTTTTGGTAATGACTTTAGTCTGTCATTTTTTATTATTTGTGTATTGCTTCACAGGAAAATTCTTTAACTGTTTATCTGCAAAATGCTGCACATTTTCTTTATGCAGATTCAGAAGATGAACATGAAGATTGAGTAGGGAAGCAAAAGCATAATGTAATCATTAGGCAAAGGTGAATTTTTAAGATGATGACATTGTTTTATACCATAACATACGAATGCATTTTTTTGTGGTTAATATGTTGATTATGTTAAACTGTTCATATTTTATTTTATTAGAAAGAATTCGTTTGTCCGTGATTATATTGTAAACTAGGATCAACTTATAAGTTTTTTCTTCTTCTAGTTCAATGTAACAAAAGCTTAGAAGTAAACTGCACGGAAAAATGATTAAAGTCTTTGCCACTCTCAATGCATATTACGAACTCTTTCATTATATTTTTTGCTGACATTTTCTCATGGTACACTGGCATGTGGAAAAAGAGAGAATTTAAATTTTGTCTTTGTTAGGTGGGAGACATGGAGCAATAAAAAATGAAACACTCGTGCTGTATTTTTTAAGGGCTGGCAACGACTTACTTTCATTAAATTAAGGGAGATGCTGTTTGGTTTTATTTCTTGCAGATGATATGATTAGCTTCAACCGTTTTCCTGTGCTTTTGGCCTCAATGCTAATATTTTCAAATCTTATTCAAATTTGAGAGGGTTGTATTTATACGGATTGGAGTACAGACTGCGGACATGGTTTAAAAGGGCCACTGATGGAGAGAATTTTGATTCTTCTGAACTATTGGTCTATTCTACACACCCTGAAGTTTAGGCCCTACTCCCTGACATTTGGTTAAGACATTTTGACTTTCCTCATTATTTGTCCCTCGTTCAAATTACAACTATTGTGTCCATTAATGTTTTCTGCACAGTTGTTATCCTCTTGGATTTCATTTATTGGAGAAGAAAATTATTGGTCTTAGTTGTGCTTCTGGACTTGTTCAGGGTTATGTTGATTCGTGGAATCCAGCTTTAATTCTCTGTTAAATAAAAAGGAAAAGCCTATTATAAATTATTTTGCTACTTCATTCTGATAATACCATGTTTATATGCTTTATTTTCTCATTTATGACTGCGAGGGAAGGGGGAAAGTAGCTATAAGATTGAATTTAATTTATCAATAAAATATTGCACCAGGGTGTTCAAAAATCTGGAGTTAGTGCCAAATCTATCTAAAACTCATTCACTAAGGGTGAACATCACAGGTGGTTCAAATGGGTCTATGTTTTCTTTCACCTTTTTCTCTGTTCCCCTTTCTCCTACCATGGCATTTCCCAATCTCCAACTCTTCCATGGCCAATTATTAGTGAACTAAGAAGATGGTGATGTGAGTTAATATTCTCAAGTTAGGAAAGTCTTGGCCTTGTTGTGCAGAAGGAAGATGATATGACAAAGAAGAGAACATCAGCACTTTCCACTGACAACCCTTATGATATAAAGGTGGAACATCATTTGATATTCCTTTTGGGGTCATTTTCTTGGTTCTCCATCCTATAAAGGTTGCTTGTTATTTCACTAAAACTTGAAAAGAACCAAGAAAGTCATTTCAAAGGAAAAATGCAGCAACTTCAATCATAATCATATAAATGTTATATGTCAAAAATTAATGGCAGAAATATAATGAATGTCACCGACATAATTTTAATTATATATATAAAGAGAGGATTCACTTAATCCAAGACTAATGGAAATAAATTACTTTCAATCTCAACCTTCCATTTATTTTACATTATCAATTTAGATTAACGGATTTAACTATCCTTAATTATTCAAATTGTTTCTCTTTTTTGTTAATATATTAAAAGAAAATTGAAGGCAAAAAAAAAATGTGAAATAGTTGAAAGCTATGTAGCACGGATACGGAGATACACAAAATTTCTAAAATGTAGGACACGGGGACACGAATTTATATATTATATAATTATAAGTTATATAAATTGACAATAAAGATTTATGTGCACAAGTATGTTCCATATTATTTTTTAGGCAGAAAGATGTTTTTCATGACTGGTTCACAAGGATTTATTTCTTATTTTTATAATCATAATAACAATTTATACAATAAAGTTTGAATTTTGAAAAAATTAATGTATTTTTCCTTTTTAAAATTATGTTAGAATCGTACTACAATTGTCAGAAATATAATAAATACTTGTTGAATTGGACACTTCATGAATACGTGTCCTACATGTGTCATACAAGTATCAGATACCGACATGTCATTTAAGAGGAGTGTTCAAGCTTCATAGGTTGAAAGTATGCATGTATTTTGTCTATTTTCTTTTACCACACATAGACACGACGTTATGTATTAAAGATATTATAATTTAAAATATAATTAAGTATAAATACGAATATAAAATATATACATAAAATGACGATGAAAAATAAAACTCAATAAGTTATATATATATATATATATATATATATATATATATATTATCACATAATAATATGCTTGTGTTAAAATAGTAATTTTATTTTGGTTATGAAGTATGAGTTAGTTGTCATCCATTGATTGACGTCAGGTTGTCAATAAACAACCTAATGTTTTCCATTTCAATCTCTCATTCCTATTTGCAAAAAATTCACAATTCCATTCCCTTCTTTTTCCATTTTATTTATATTTAATATATTATTAATTATTAAATATTATGTTGTTTGTTTCAACTAAAATAAATAATTTGAAAACATTTTATTAGAAACACTTCAAACTTTTGTGATTTTTTTTATAAATAAAAAAAATGAATAAAAGTACCTACAAGAAAGTCATTAAAATAAAAATCAGTTATATTATTTTAGAGTCTAAAAAGTTATTAGTATCTTTTATTATTAATAAAATTTTAAAATTTTGTTAATATAATAATTAATTATTTTTTATCTTTAAAAATGATTATTATTTAATAATTTTATTGTAGTATATGTTAATAAGTTGAAATATAAATGATAATAGTGGTTGATGTTATTTAAGAAGGATTAATTTTTCTTATTAATTAAATTTATAATTCATGTAAGTTATATATATATATATATATATATCATAATTTAATTATGAAATTGTAAATATATTTTGTTGATAATAATTAATATTTAAATACAAGTTATATAATGTTAAAAATATTACTCTAAAACTAATAATTTTCAAACTATTTATTTTACACTCCACTTCTATTTTTTTTTAACTATTATGTAGGACACATATATAAATAAAAAAAAATCGTTTCACACCAAATAAAAAAATAAAGAATGAAAATTTATTATAAATTTAAGCAAAATTATTTTTGCATTATATGCTATTAGTCATAATAGGCAAATTAATGATATTTTGATAATTAAAAAATAATAGTTACTTATTTATTAATTTATTTTATTAAAATCTTATTTAATGTTGTATTATATTCATTTTTTTTATATATTTTGACAGACTCTACAACATCAAATGATACACTAAAAAAAATTCATAAAATTTAAATATACAATTCAATCATTTCTTCTTGTGAATCTGACTTGTTTTCACATCTTGCTTCATTAATAGTTTAATTAATAATGAAAAATTGAGAAATATTCATCATAATGTTTTGTAGATGTACTTGAATTATAATGAACATTTCTCTTATTAGATTTGTTTTGATCCAAGTCTTGAAATGAATTAAGTGTTAATATTTTGTAGGAGATATTTAATATGACTATTTTATAAAATGTGAGTCATATTGAATCTTTTAAATGTATGCATAAATAATATTTTATTTATGGTTCTATATGAATGAGATATGATTATTGTTCAGTTGTAGAATTATTTAATTTTATTTAATCCATCTATTTGCGTATTTTAATTTTAATTAGGTCACATTTTTGTGTAATTGCTTTGATTTTCTGTTGTAGAAAATATACTTCATACATGAGTAGAAAATATTGCAGGTTTTGATGATAGTGTTAAAAAGACCTAGAATTTCCTTCAAAACTCTTGTTGGACTTTGTTTTAAATATTTACTTTGATATGATTTGATTAAATTTAATTATGAACATTTTTAAGTACTTTATTAAATAAAACATCTCCTTTTATATAGTACTTTTTATATTATAGCTTATAATATTATTATATCATATTATAATAAAATCATTAAATAAAAAATAAATTTTAGAGATAAAAATAATTAGTTTTTATAGTGATTAAATTAGAGATTATTTTAAAGACTAAAAAAATTATTAATTTATAAATTAATTTTTATTATTGATAAATAGTTTTTGAATTTGTATTTAATTAGATACCGAGGTTTTAACTATCAATTATTTAAATTTTAAATTTGGTAACAAAAATCTTGGTAGTTAAATACCAATTTATAAATTATTTATCAATAATAAAAAATAATTTAAAAATCAATAATTTTTTTAATTTTTAAATGGTCTTAATTTTAGTCACTAGTAATTAATTATGTTTATTGTAATAACGCTAAAAAAAATTAATATAATTTTCTTGTTCTTATTAATATATTTTTTTTTTGGCGATGTTAGAATGTGAATATATTTCATTTTTTTTTTAACTTTAGTTAGAATATAATTCTCTTCATACTTCAATGGACTTAATAACTACATATATATTTGAACTTTGGTTAAGAAATTAAGTTGAAGAAAACAAGTTAACTTTTTAAAATTAAATGTAGTTTTATTAAATTTTGTTCCTAACATGATGTTAAAATAATTGTCAAACATGAGTATTTATGAATACGTTAATATTATTTGAGATCAACTCAATTTTTATTTTGTAATTGAAATCTAAAATCACTTCCATTCTACTTACTTTGACACCACCAAACAGGGAATAACTTTTTCAGTCAGAATTTAAATGTAAAGTTAATAAAGACATTTTTAATTACTATAACGTACCTGTTGTCATTATAGATTGGATTGCATTAATTATGAAATTCTCTTAAAAAAATTATATAATTAAATGTTTGCAACTACTTGCTATAAAGAAATAAATAAAACATCTTATCAATTAATGACTTCTTATTTTTATTTTCTTATATATAAATTTTGTATGAAACATATTATCGTTTTTTATTAATATTAATTTTGACGTGTAAATTGGTATATTCATATTTAAAATAATAAAATTAAATATTTTTAAAAATATTTAATTATAATCATATTTTAAAAGTGTATGAATTTTTTATAATTTTTGAGAAAAATTAATTACATAAATAACTGAGTAATTTCGCATAAATGATTTTTAAATTTTTAAATTTAAAAATTAAATTATTTTTAAAATATAAGTTTTTTTTTTCTAAATAGTTTGTGTGATTTGAGCATAATTCACACCTATCCTATAATTATTAGTTTCGTGTTAATTACAAGACATGAGATAACACAAGCATGTGATATGAATTCCTATACAGGAAACACCAAATAATACACAATGAAAAAATAATTTAAATTGATTTTTAAATTAAATTACTCTATTTTTTTAATCATATATCTTTTGTAAATGTTACCGTATAAACTAGATTTTAATTAGATTGTTTATAAAACTAATTTGTAAAAAGTGTTTATATTAAATTTTTAAAAATTTGATTTTTAATTTAAGAACAAAATAATTTTTAACTTAGGGAAAAGTTTTTTTTAAGTTCTTCAATAAAAGTTAACAAATAAGATTTGAATCATATACCATTTCATTATCCATAAATATTAATTTTTTAAATGGATTAGTAAGAGACAAATCAACATCCAGATACAATACTTGAAGTTCGTTAAGGACACGGTTATAACCACCTTCAAAACTTAAAGAAATTTCATTTGTAGCAGTGTTTACAAAGTTTTCCAGTAATTTCTTATCAGAGTCTCGGGCTTCTTTCTCAACCACTCGAGCTTTTTGTTTCACCTTTGTGAGTTTTACTTGTGCTCTCTTTGAGAGTTTTTTTCATTATTTTTGAGAAGTATAACCAGAAGAAGTTGTTGTACTCGTTGTAACCTGAAGAACAGTGTAATCAAGGTGTCTTGATTAGTGGAATCTCTTGAGCAATTTTCTTAAGGGGATTAGATGTAGTTCAAACTTTGGGTGAACCAGTATAAAATTTTCGTGCTATTCTTTCTCTGTTCTTGCTAAACGATCTTGCTTGCTTGATTAGACAATCTTTAAAATGTCTAATGTTTTTCCCATGCGAATAAAGTCTTAGGACTTCATTCAACCTCCCTCCCTTTTTGGAGCTAGTTGTCCATAGTTCTGTCATATCTTTCTCATTCTTTGAATCACTAATTTTGACTTTGAATTGAATATTAATTTATGAAACAAAATATATGAGTTAATTATTGAAATATCCTTATCAAACCATTCTAAAAGCACTTATGTTTATGTTGCATCAACTCTATCATTACCTCTTTCAACTCTTTGTTAATTGAGGTTTAGGTTTAACATGCATATAATTTATGTTTATGTCCACCTTCAATGTAAAAGATGCATATAAATTGATTAAGATGAATAAAAAGTACCGATATACATAGAAGTCAAAATCTTGGTCTCACACTATTTCTTAAGAAGAAACAAACTCATGTTTAGAAACAGAATTTTCACACACAAAAAATTAAAAAATGGAATTATATTTTTAAGTATAATTTCTCTAAAAAAATTAAAAATATGTTTGAGAACACAATTTTTTATCATGGATATTCAACCAGAGTCGTACTTCAAAATTCAATTTATTCATTTTAAAACTTGTGTTTTTAAACACAATTTATCCACTTTTATAAAAAATTAAACTTTATTTAGTTCTATATAAAATGAAGATAAAAACTACACCATTTTTATAAGTTTGCTGCAGAAACACACTCCTGTTACTTTTACTTTACTGTTATCATTAATAGGAGTTGAATGCATCTTTTTTTTTTAATAAAATTGGTTAATTTAGACGAAATCGAGCAATAATAAACTTTATAAAAAAATTATTAATATTTTATTCTTCTATGAAACATTACACTCACTTCTGAATTCTTAAGTTTAATTACCATGCAATACCAATCAAATATCAAATTCACCTAAGTAGTCTTATTTTTAAGATAAAGTAAATTAGTTTTAATAAATTGAATAAAACCTAACCCTAAATTCAAAAAAAAATGGTATATAGAAACATTTTGAAATTCATCATATACAAAAATTGACTTGACATATATCCACCACGTGTAAGATTTAAATACGCGAATTTAAAATTATTTTTATAAAAAAATCATTAATAAAATACTCCAAAGTCACAATTGGTACAACAGCCATCTAACAAAAATCAATCACCAATAAACTCTTTTTAAAATAATACCCAAATATTATATCTATTTATAGCAAATACTATTTATGCAACAAGAAAAGTGCGTAACCTTATTTATTTCAAACCATTAAAAAAAGTGACGAAGAAAATGTGAAAGAATGCATTTAGACTATCTTTACATTTAAAAAAAAAAGAACAACACTAACATAAAAAAAAGTAAATAATTACATATTTATTTTACAAATAAAAAACATCGTAGAAAAATTATATAACGTTATCCAACATAACATAACATAATACATGCGATTATATTATGTTATATAATATAATATATGCGATTAATATAATTAATTATATTACATAATATAATAAATAATAATTCAATTTTAAAATAATAATAAAACTGTTAATAATAAATTAGAGTAAATAATCATAATAAAGTTATACAATAGAAAAATTTATAAAATAATAATAATAAATATAATAAAATTAGAATAAATAAAAATTACTATTAATAAATTTATTAAATTAAAAAAAAATCAATAATAATACATTAAATATATCACTACTAGAAAATAATTCAATAAAAATTAATTTTAGAGACAAAAAATAATTAGTTGTTATATTGACTTTAGAGACTAAAAAATTATTGATTTCTAAATTAGTTTATATTATTGATAAATAATTTCTAAATTGATATCTAATTAGTTTTTCAGGTTTTAACTACTAATTATTTAGATTCTAAATTTAGTAGGAAAAAACTTACGGTAGCTAATTAGATACCAATTTAGAAATTATTTATTAACAATAAAAATTAATTTAGAAACCAATAATTTTTTTAGTCTATAAAAAAGTATCTAATTTGGTCATTATAACAACTAATTATTTTTTGTCTCTAAAATTTGTTTCTATTCAATGATTTTCTTGTAGTGTATAATAATAAAATTATAATTTAATATTTATTAAAATTAATTTATAATAAAAAGATAATTTAGTTATTTGTAATTTTTAAAATTCAGTATCAATCATAATTATTTTTTTTATTTATCTCCACTTTCTATTCTTTTCTCCTTAATCTAAATAATATCATTTTCTCTTCTTTTTTTCTTTTTCTTTCTTCTTCACTGGTCCACACCTTAAAATTGAAAATATTAGTATGAACAATAACATTAAAATGACATAATTGTCCAACCGTTAACAATCACCAAAATCATCCTTAAATGGCAAACCAATTCATCCCACCTAATATATTTTAAGCACTCTCATACTCATTCTTATGTTTTTACCTTTTTTTTTTAATCAATGTGAAACTTCGAATTATTTTAAATTCCTAAAAATTAATTATTTTTAATTATTTATCTGAGTTGTTGCTTGGGAAATAAAAAACTTTTAGGTAATAGGAGTTGAAATAAGATTATGCAATCATATTTTGATAATTCAATGAAAGTACTAAGTGGTAAGAATCCATGAAAATTTATAACATTAAGTGAGGGTGAAGAATCATTTATGCTCAATAAAATGTATAAAAAAATATTTTGTTAGATAAGTTTGTTGGATGAGATTTAGATTGGAGAGAGTAATTTGTTGTGCTAACAACACTAAGAAAATTATTAAATACCATTTAATTTATAAAAAAAAATAATTAGTTATAAAATTATTGGTATTTAAAAATAATTTTTATTTATTAATATAAATTTATAAAATAGTTTCTAAATTGGTATATAATATTAGCTACGAAAGGTTTGATTGTTAATTACTTTAGATTCTAAATTAATGATTATTTTAAAATATAAAATAGTTTGTAACTAAAAAATCTTAGTAATTAATGTGAAATATCAATTTAAAAACTATTTTATATATTTTTATTAATATTAAAAATTATTTAGATATCAATTTTTTTAAAAACTTAATCAATATAGTAATTAATTATTTTTTATTTTTAAAATTAATTAATATTTAATAATTATTATCCTATAAGACTGATCTTATACTAGTCAATCGTAAAGTGTATGTATTATAAAGATAAAAGTAAAAATAATCTTTTATTAAAATATGAATCCATATATGAATCAGACCAAACTAATTAATGCTACCTAAAACAAAACCAACATGTATACGAACATTTGATCTATTTTTTCATAAATTCAAACATAGAAACCGATTGAAAGTGTGTAATTTATGATTTATTTATACAGAATTATTTTATTCGTATAATAGGTTTTAATCTAGCGTGCTCTTAACATTCTTTATGAATATGCATAGTCTATCTAAGTATCATTTTTGTTAGTACATGAGTTTTGGTCTAGTTTTTCCATATTTTTTTTAAAATAATATTTTTTTCATGTAATGACAGATGATTGTTGTTGTTTGAGGTGTCAGCCTAATTGATATGTCAAGTTAGATAGTAATACTTAATATGAAAGTTTTTTATATAAAAAAAAAAAAGTGTGTAATGTGTGTTTCAGAAGTAAAAAAAAAAAAGTGAATGTAGAGAAATAGAAATAAATTCTGGAGAGGGAAAGAGAGAGGAGAAAGTGAAGTGAGAGTGAAAAATGATGGGAAGCAAGTGGCTATAGTTAATGCTTGATTTAGACTTCACATAATGTTTGATGAAGTCCAGGTACAACACTATATATATATATGCCTGCATTCCAATATAAATACACACAAACCTCAAATTATTATTCATGTGATGTGAATATTCTCACATTTACAATGAAACTATCACTTCTATTCCTATTCCTGTTCCTATTCCTATTCCAGTTTCCTCATTTTCTTTCTTCTCAAACTCCTTCCATTCTAGATGGCCTCAAATCCTATTCCCAGCTTGATCTTCCTTATTCCGTTTTTGGTTCTGAAAGTGCAGCCTTCGATTGCCATGGTAAAGGACCATATGTCGGAGTTTCTGATGGTAGAATCCTCAAGTGGCATCACACAAACAAACACTGGATTGATTTCGCAGTCACCTCTCCACACAGGTATATATTTTTCATGTTAAGTATTATTATACAACTTGATATCTCAGCTAAACTGACACCTCGTATAAGAACAATCATCTTCACGCAAATATACATACATGTAATTTGCATTGTATTTGCATGAAACGACAATGTAATAAGGAAAAACATAACAGAGGGAAAAAAACAGTGTGTTGTCAAGAATGTTATTCCTTAGGACGGTCCCCGCCTTAAGAATGTAGAGGAACTGTCTTGTCTCCAACCTGAGACCAATGAGGGTGCTGCTATGTGCAAACCACAAGGCTTCAGTTTCAGACACATTCATCTTAATTCTTCATCTTTCATTGTTTTCATACACCCACTTTTTTTTTCTTCATTTGGACCACAACTCAACTTTTCCTCAACAGAATTCCTTACACCAGTTTCATCCTTCAAATAGATCAGATTGACTTCAACATGCCCTGAAAAACAACAACTGTTCAACACAAAATATAGGACTTAAAAGAAAATAACAAAATTGATAGAAAGTATTAGTTCCATATTTTCTTCTATTTTCTTTAATTGTTGTTAATTAAGGTGTCAGATTTTTATAATGATAACTAATATGAGAGTATTTATAAAAAATATATTAATAAAAATAAAATTGTTTTAAAAAAATTATAAATACTTTAAAAGAGATAAACAGAACAAAAAAAATCTCATTTTTTATGAACAAAAAATAATAAAATTATATGACAAAATGATCCAAAATGTGATATCTATGAGAAGGGTAAATAGTGTCTCTTTACCTGTTCACTAGATTCCCCTAAGAAAACTTTGAGATAGCATTCTGACATCTAAACATAACTTTCTGGGTCTACCACATGTCATACAAAAGTTTTCATGTTATCTATATATAAATGGTAATTATTAGTTAACTATTTATTAAGAATTTTTATCTTGTAAAATATGCACAATCCTTATTGATGTGATATTCAATATATAATATAATGTTAAACTATCATCAATCTACAATAACTTTTTAATAATTTTATATTAAGTTTTTTCTTTATATAATATATAATAAGTAAATTATAATGACATGATTTGAATTTGAGCTGAATTTATTTTAATATTTTCCATTTTTATCTTTACATTAACTTTCCCTTCATTATTTGAAAAACATAACATGTTAACATGTTGTATCTTCATATAAAAGAGGTTGTTATAAAAGATACACATCATTTAACACGAAGGTATTTTAGTTTTCAATTCTCATTCACACCATTCTTCATTTTTTACATTCACTTTACAACTTTATATATTATTATTTTATTGTTGTGTAACATTTTATTAAAAAATTGTTGAAGATCCCACATCGATTAGATATTAGAGCCTTTCATTGTATATAAGTGGGTGCAAACTTCAATCCTATGAGTCGGTTTTATGGGGTTGAGTTAGGCTTAAAGTTCATTTTGTAATATCGTATCAGAAACGAGAGGTGTGTTGAAATTGATATATTTCATTTTCTTTATTAACAAAGAAAAATTAAACTATTTTTTAAGAATGTTAGAACCAAATGGATATATTTAACTATTTGAAGAATATTCCAATATTGTTTAGACTTATCTTAGTAAACAACTTAACAAAATTTGCACTAATTGATAAGCAAAAGAATGTTGAAGCAGAAATTATAATGGCTTAAACAGTGCATTTTGACAGTGGCCAGAACACATCCTGTGTTACAGTAGATGTATTTAATGAATTGTGGTGTGAAAATATAATTTAAATTTTTCTTCAGTTTAACAAAGGGTTTGGAGTTTAATTTGTACTTGGAGAGAGAATAATTTATATGAAATCATGTCCTTGTCTTGAGAGTCCAAATCTACCTATTAATTAGAAGTACTTTTAAGGTGTCAATAAATGGATTTTTGTTTGTTTTTCTAGGTATCGGAAAAATAAAAGTTGGTATTCATATATAACAAGTACAATAATTCTCTATATTTATATATTTATATATTTATATATATATATATATTTAATAAAAAAAAATTAATGTAATCACAAATGATTGTTATTGTCAGATATGAAGTTGCATAATATCCCACCCACGTGAAGAGTTTTATTTAAAAAATATAACAAGTACAATAATATTATATAGTAAAAGTTAGGGCAATTTTGAAGAAAAAAAGAGTTTTAGTATTCGAGTTAAAAAGTTTGGGGGTGTAATATTTAATGGGTGTATGAGATCCATCCTGGAAAAATAAAGATTTTTTTTTATCAATGAAGAATTAAATTAATAAAAAAATACTTAAAAAATTTCTAACTCTTATATAAATCTGTCTTTATAACCATTATAAAAAAATTATTAATTAAAAACTAATTTTAAAGAAAAAAAAACAATTAATCACTATATTAACTAAATTAGATACTAATTTAAAGACTAAAAAATTATTCGTATTTAAAGTGGTTTCTATTATTAATAAAAAAATTATAAAATAGTTTCTAAATTGGTATCTAAATTAACTACCTAAATTTTAGTTACTAATATTTTAGATTCTAAATTGGTCTCTAAAATATTAATAGAGACTAATTTAGATTTTCTTGTAGTGAGTTTACGTATCATCATATGATTTTTTTATCAGCAAAAAATGAGGTATTTCAAGAATACCTTAACCCTTATATAAAAGACCAGAGACCCTTATCTACTGATCTCCTAACAAAAATTGAAAAAACCTAAAAGCAAACACCTCATACTCAAGCTACCTGTCTCCTAGAAACATTGACTGACATCATATAAATCATAGATTCAAAACACCAATCTAAATATGAAAAACTTATACCACACGTTTTAACCTAATTTATACTAAATCTAAAAAAAAATAAAGATAAAGATGGTGATGTTTTTGTGTAGAAATGAGAGAGTGTTGTGTTTTGGGTGAAGATGCAAGTTGAAGCTAAAGCCAGGCTGTGTGGGTCAGGCTTAGGGTTTTGTTGTTGATAGTTAACCATCGTTTTCAGTTTTAGAAAATTACACAAAAGCTCATTTATTAGAAATGCAGAGACCAAGTTCACTCTCATGGCTCCATTTCATTATTGCTCTGCTTTTGCCTCACCCTCTCTTAACCCCACTCATTAATGAATTCACTCTTCTACATTTTTTCACTCCATTGCTTCAATTCAAATATCACAATTTTTCAAAAAAAAACCCTAAATAAAGGCCACTCCCCATGCAAACTCACTTCTTCACTACAACCACAAAGGTTTATGTGAGCTTGTTCAATGTATTTTTTTCAATATTATAAATGTATATTACGAAGTGGACTTTAAGCCTAACTCAATCCCATAAAACCGACTCATAGGGTTGAGGATTGCACCCATTTATATATAATAAAAGACTCTAATCTTTAGCCGATATGGATCTCCAACAATATAATATGTAATATGAGAGGGATAATCTAAGATATAATTATTTGAATCAAACCTTAAATAAAGTGACCCTATTGTTTACATGATTTTATTATAGAATAAAATATAAGAATAGATAATAATATAATATAATAAAAATAAAAATTATAATTATAATTATAGTTATAAAAATAATTTTTACATTAAAGTAGTGCATTTTTTTTATAAATTACGATTTTAAATAATTCTTTTATAAAAATAGATAAGTCGTATCTCATTAATACGTATAAGTCATATCTTATGAATAAAATTTCAGAGTATGAAAGTCATAACAAAGTTGTATCTATGGTACAACTTCCACTTTAAAGTCTGTCCTTAAAATACTATTGACCAATTTTTGTTATATAATTTTTTTTTTTAAAAATTATAATTTTGAAAAAAAAAACTTTATGAAAAGTCATGAAAATAAATAGAATAAATAATGATGATATAATGATGCTTATAATAATGATAATGGTCATTATGGAAATGATTGTAGAAGTAATGATAATAATAATGATTGTAAAAGTAATGAGAATAGTCAAATGGAGTAAGAGTATCGAGGATAATACATAATTCCGTTTAAATTAATTTCACGTAAACAAAGCTTTTATCAGATTAATATATAAAAAGAAATAAAAATATTTTCTCCTAACTCTAATTGAAGTATAAAAGATTTTCTTTTACTTCTTTCGAGATCCTTTTGGAATGTGAATTAAATATAAGAATTAGCATAAAATTTATTTGAAACACGTATTTAAATAATATGAAATTTTAATACTAATTTTAAACCAGTGCAGTTCAGGTTCTGAAATTAAATATCAGAATAAAAAAAATATTCACAAAAGCCTTCAGTATTTTTCCTTAAAAAAATATAGATAAAAAGTTTTTAAAGCATGCTTTAGATAAATTTTGAACATATTTTTTAAGTATTATGATAATTCGCAATTAATAAGCGTAAATTATTGTTACTCTGTAAGTTCATCTAAAAAATATTTAAAAGTATAGTAATTTATATTAAAAATACATTTTTAGTAGTAGAAGTTCAGTTCCTTATATAATGCATTTATTTATGTATTTAATATATATATATATATACTATTTTATTGAGAGCAGAAAATTATCTATTTCTTTTATCTCATTTTTTAATGTTTAATATTTTGACTCTTGAGAAAAAAAAATGTTTAATATTTTAATAAAAAAATTTAAGAATGAACTTTAAACTTAACTCAACTCCATAAAACCGATTTATAAAATCGATTTATGAAATAAAGTTTGCACCCACTTATATATCATGAAATATTTTTCTCCAAATTATGTTCAACCAGAATTAACATTTATGATTTCATAAAACATAAACATTTTCTAATATTTTTCGTATCAATTAGATAATTTTTTTAACTATATTTACTTTAATGTTTTCTCACTTTACAGCAAATAATTAAGAACAGAATAGAAAAATATTTAATATTTATTGATATGACAGTAAACTGGAACAACTTTTTACACCATAGCATCAAACAAAAAAGTAAGGAGGATCATTATTATTTCAGTAAACTTTTCGAGAAAAAAGTAAAAACCAAAACAGATATTTCATGAATTAAAATAAACTTATATATATATATGTATTTATTTCTGTTTACTTTTTATTTATTATATTTAATTGATTGAATGGGGACACACTCAGGTTAAAATAGACTAAACATTAGCTCACCTTTTGGAAAAGCATTTATTTCATGCACTACACATTGAAATTTATTAAAAATCTTAAAAAAATATCTTATGGCTTAGTTAATAACTCTCTCATCTGATTTTACAATTTTTTAATAAAGTTTGACTAATATTTTAATTTTAAGATAAATGTGTTAAATTTTGTTTTTAAAGACTAATGTATAGAACTAAGATTTTATTTGTATATTTTTTTTATTAAAGAAAATTATACATGTGATTGGAAATCCAAAGATAAGAAGAATATAAATAACTATTTTACTTTATGGATTGATTGTGTTAGATTTAAAATTTAATATAGTATTAAAATTATTTAAAATATAATTTTACAAGAGTTTCTTAATTTGATCATTCAGTATCGATCATTCATAATTTAAATACATAATTTCTATAGAAGTTGAGTATTTATAATCTCTCGTACATAGAAATTGATAGGTCTAACGTGAGAAAGTTATATATTATATTTTTTTTATCAACAAACAAATAAATTAATTAAAAATGACACTTTAGGAGTATCTCAACCCTTATAAAAAATCAAAAGGAGCTCACCTCCTAGGTTCTGGTAACAAGCAAAAGGCCTAGATTCTTTAGCACTCCCCTTTCATGTCAAGACAACTTCTTCCTACACAAATTTGTTGGGTGACAGATGGAATGCAGCTGAAGTGGCAACCCCATAAAACTGGTTAATGGGGTGAGATTTACACCCACTTATATACAACTGATACCATATTACGAAATAAACTTTAAGCCTAACTCAATCTCATAAAACCGACTCATGAGGTGAGGTTTACACCCACTTATATACAATGAAATGTCTTAATCTCTAGTCGATGTATGATCTCCAAAAAAAGTAGCATTTTTTATTCCGGAAAGAACCATAAATTAGACCAGCATATCTTTGGCTCCTCCCTTACTTATATACTATCTAATGTAGTTATTTCACTTTACAAAAACAAAATTGTTGATTCTATGAGTGTTGTAGGAAAACATAATATAAAAGTATTACATTGGCAATTTGTAACAGTTTAGGTATAATTGATTACTAATTTTGTTAGTTATTATGAGATTATGCAGGGACAAGAAAGTGTGCGATGGGTTAACAGACGAAAGCATGGAATCAATGTGTGGAAGACCCTTGGGTCTCAAATTCAACAATGTGACTTGTGATCTCTACATCGCAGATGCATACTTTGGTCTTCTGGTGGTTGGACCAGGTGGTGGTGTGGCTAAGCAGTTAGCCACTTCTGCAGAAGGGGTTCCATTTAGGTTCACAAATGCCTTGGACATTCACCCCCAAACTGGTGAAGTTTATTTCACAGATAGCAGCATCCTATTCCAGAGAAGGTAATTCAAAACCCTTCACAATTTCGATTCCTCGATGGATATTTAATTAGTTATCAAGATTTTAACTACCAATTATTTAGATTCTAAACTTGGTAAGTTAAAATCTTGGTAGTTAATTAGATACCAATTTATAAATTATTTATCAATAATAGAAACTAATTTAAAAATCAATAATTTTTTAATTTTTAAAATAATCTTTAATTTTAATTAATATAATAATTAATTATTTTTATTGTTTAAAATTAATTTTTTATTTAGTAATTTTTTAGTATTAAGTGTTTTTTAGCTATGAAGTTCGGACATTCCTCTTAAATGGTGTGTCGGTGTTTGATACTTGTATCAGACATCGACACTCGTATGACACCTGTAGGATACGTATCCGTGAAGTGTTCAATCCAAAAAATATTTGTTAGATTTCTGACAATTCTAGTACGGTTCTAACACAATTTTAAAAAAGAAAAATACATTAATTTTTTTAAAAATTAAACTTTATTGTATAAATTGTTATTATAATTATAAAAATAAGAAACAAATCTTTGTGAACAAGTCATGAAAAACATTTTTCTGCTAAAAAAATAATCTAGAACATACTTGTGCACATAAATCTTTATTATCAATTTATATAATTCATAATTATATAATATATAGATCAGTGTTACATAGTTTTTTTTAGTGATTAGTGTTGTGGTTTTGTGAATGAAAAAGGGTATACTTGTCAATAATTCTGAGCGGGGACAGAACTGGAAGGTTGCTGAAATACGTGCCCAGTAGCCAAAGAGTGTACGTGATGGTCAAAGGTTTGGCCTTCCCCAACGGTGTGGCGTTGAGCAAGGACAACTCCTTCCTTCTGCTGGCGGAATCAACCACTTTAAAGGTTTTGAAAGTTGCACTCAGAGGCAGAAACACCATACAAACTTTTGCAGAGGTTATCATACCATTAAACTCAAAGTGTCATTACTTTGATTTTAAAATTTGAATAGATAATAATAATTATTTTTAATTTTGATTTTAAATATCATTTATACTATCATTTTAAATATCATTTTTATGAGAATTGGTATAATTTAATAAGTATCACTGCCTAAAAATCACTAAATAAAAATTAATTTTAGAGAAAAAAATAATTAGTTGCTATAGTGATTAAATTAGAAATTATTTTAGAGACTAAAAAAATTATTAGTTCTAAGTGATAAATAATTTCTATTAGTATCTAATTAGCTACCAAAGTTTTAAATACCAGTTATTTAGATTCTAAATTTGGTAGCAAAAACTTTGATAGCTAGTTATATACCAATTTATAAACTATTTAACGATAATATAAATTAATTTAGAAATTAATTTTTTTTTAGTATCTAAAATAATTTTTAATTTAGTCAATATAACAACTAATTATTTATTATTTTTATTCAAGATTTTCTTATAATATGGTAAGACTAGATTTTCTTATAATATATATTATACGACTATTTAAAAAATTGTATTTTCATTTAAAATTATATTCTCTCTGTTCACACAGGTTCCTCGTTCCCCAGATAACATAAAGAGTAACTCAAAAGGAGAGTTTTGGGTGGCTCTGAACAGTGGAAGGGGAAGGATCAATGGTTTTGAAAAGGAAAGAGAAGTTGAAACAACAGTGCCATGGACAACAGATCCTGTTGCCATTAAATTTGATTCAGAGGGGAATGTGGTTGAGGTGTTGGATGGAGGATATGGAACACAGCTTAACTCAGTGAGTGAAGTTGAAGAACATGATGGAAGTTTGTGGATTGGTTCTGCTGTTCAACCTTACATTGCTCTTATCAAACCCTAGTTTTTCTCTTTCTTTTTTCTGTTTCTTTGTGTTTTCTTTCTCTCTTTTTTTCTTTCTATTTCAAAACTGTATTTACTTGGATTCAGTAACATTGATTTGTTCCAATGTACAATAAAATTCTATTAATGAGTTCTGCTCCAGTGGTTAAGTACTTCCTACAATTCAGCTGCCATCCATGTTCTAAATTTTAATTTTAATTTGAACCCACCTATCAAAAGACAAAAACAGTCCTTTCACAACTAATATATTAATATTTGTGTTATATTACTTTTATTATTAACTTAAAATACTAATATATATTATTATATTGTTAAAATGAATTGTAAAGTAATTTTTTTAAGATTAATGATATATTTTAATTTTATTAATATTAATACTATATTTTAATTTTAGTATAAAAAAATATTAAAAGTCATTATTGAATCTTGTGAAGATGCTATCAATTAAGGATTGTGAGAGAGTATCTTTTTGTACCTTCATGTATTTCTTCTTTCAACCATACTTCAAAAAAATATTCAAATTACTTTGTCATTGTGGTTATCCATTGTAAAGAGGTTTCATGAGATAATAGGTTTCTTTCATGATTTCTTTTTTTTTTTTTATTTCACCCTTTTTCTGCATCTTTGGTTTACCTCTTTATCTTCCAACCTTTTGATTCTTGCTATGAGTTCTTACTTGGTTGACATGTATTAGAGAGAGTTATTTGGTAAAGAAGTATTATGAATTGAATTTAAGTCTAACTCATCATCACAAAACTAGCTTGGAAGATAAGGTTGGTCCACATTTGTATATTATAAATCAGTCTTATTACTAGACAATATTTAGTCGATATGAGATCTCAACACACCTTGTCACGTCAAGACATAGACATATTGAGCGTGAGACTAGATATTTGTGGGTTCTCCAACAACAACCCACTAGTGGGTATGATAGGTACAACAAATCTGGTTAGAATAAACTTTGATGTCATATTAGTAAGTGAGTTTATGTCTAACCCAACCTCAAAAACTGACTTGTAAAGTGATGTTTGCATCCTAGTTATATATTACGATTTGGTCATACTTTAGTGGCTATGTCATTTCTAACACACATCCTCACGTCGAGGCATGAACATCTCAAACATGGAATTAAATATTTGTGGGTGGTATAAGAGAAGTCTACTAGGGGAGGAGGACATATCAATCCCAAATGGATTATTTTATTGATATCAATCACAACAATTACATTCTCATAGTTCTACTTAATCAAAACCTTAAAAAAAAAGGAATAAAAATATGTTGAAATGAAGGTGAAAAAATTGGTCAAAGAGTTAAGAAATTAAAAGAAAATTCAAGTTTGAATCTCTTCAAATCTAGACACCAACTATTCATACCTTCTATGTAATCTAGATGTGTAAAACACCTAGTGAATCCTAATTGGCCTGTCTTGCTCTCCTCATGATCGACCTAGGATTTCTCTTGGACCAATGAATACTCAATTGAAATTAATTGAAACCCCATCTAAATTAAAAAGGCAAATTCTTCCTACACTAAATCTTTTTGAACTTGCACCTAACATAATTTTAAATTTCTAAAAATACTCTTCATTCTGAAAATGAAAATCTAGAATTAAAATAATACATTCCAAAAAAAATAGATCTAAAAGAGATTATTGTATTTCATAAATAAAAATCTGAAAACAAGAATCAAAATTTCATTTCAGATAAGAAAATCCACAAATAAAAAAAAATGAGTTGGAAAGAAAAATCCAGAAACTATTCTGGAAAAGGGGTCTAAATGTATTTTTATATGTACCCATTTTATTTAAGGGCATTTTCGTCTTTTCATATTGAAATTGGGTGCATTGACAGGGTGCAGGAAGCAATTGCCAATTAAAAAACTATAATTCTAATCCTAGTTTACTATAGGCCCATATACACAAGTCCAAATAAATACTACTTGGCCTAACTACATGTCCAATTTATTTGATAAATACAAATCCAACAAAACCTGAGCTATTATATACATTTTGTACAAACTAAAATTTAATGGAAGATTATAAGAGTTTAACCAATCTTAACTCTAATAAATTCTCCTAACCATACTCTATGGTTCATCCTTTTAATTAGAGTTGTCATGAATTATAATATTCAAGACCATGCAATAACCTATATGCATATTATTCAGTGGTTGTTGCATATAAACCAACTCTTTCTCATCCTGACGAATGTTATTGTGCCTTTTATCTGATAAACTAAAATACGTTCTAAACAAACCTATTTAACATGGTTTAAGACCAGTTTAATGAAGTTATATTCGATCTAATAACTTAATTCAGGCAACCTTAAATCCGCAATCTAATCAAACAATGACACAACGATTAATTAAAGAGGACTCACAGTGTACAATTAAACTCAGAAAAGTTCCAAATTTCTCCTAGAATTGTGCAACTAGCACACTGCCACGTTAAGTTCATCATTCTCGTGGATCTATATTCACCACTGTTCTAAATCATGCAAATTAAATGTTACATTATCCATGTACCGGTGAACATAATCACATGGTCAAATTATGCAGATTGGCAAAACAGTGTCACATTCTTGCTTTCTTGTAGGTACCTCATGCATAAGGCATTGGCTATTTGTTTTAATATTGCAATATTAATATCATATATTCCATCAATTAATAAATTTTATATATTGGCAAAATAGAAAAGCTGAAGCATCTTTGCAATGAGGAGTAGAATAGCAGGGTGGTGCTGTCTGCATCTGAAACAGTAGGGAGGAGATCACTTGGTGGGGTCCACATGACGGGAATCTGCAGAAGAAGTAACAGAATGAGACCCCTTTTGGTCATTTGCCACACTCACACCATTCCATGTATGGCATCTGCTCAGTACAGTTGAAAAAGCCTTCACAGTCTGTGTAACCTCAAAACCACCAAGAGAATTACACGTCCCCCACACAACCACTCTTCTTGCAGAAAAACTTCTATCACTTTAATGAAGTTTTCTTTAACTTTTGAAGATTGAAAAACAGTTTTTTTTTGTTGACAGGGTAGGGTGCCCTTTTGTTTTCTTTATAGAGGCAAAGATCAATCACTGTGTGGTCCAAACATGTACGAAGAAAGTAGTTGCTTTGATCCCAATGGGATGGTGGCAGAAGACTGTTTCTCCCAGATGGTTTCAAAATCAGAGGCAGTTATGTCTGTGAGTAGCATACAGCCCCAAAACACCTTTGGGATGGAAAACTTAGCCTACACATATTCCAGTGGAGAAGATGCTTCAGCTGTTGCTATGGAAATCATTGCACACCCCCAACAAAACTCATACAATCAAGTCAATAACTTGAACCCCCAGTTTGTGCAAGTGGTGAACAACCATGCTTCATGTGAGGAGCTTTATTCTTTCCCCCCTCACTCCTCCACACTTGAGAGGGGTCACCATGATCACCAATTTCCTTACTCCACACCAACACCAGATCTCCTCAACCTTCTCCACTTGCCAATCACCTTTGAAAACCAAAGCAGCAATCTTCCAAAACCCTCTGGCCCTATGGGAACAGCGGACAGCACAAACGTCTCCTCTGTTTCCTATGACCCTTTCTTGCATCTCAACCTGCGAGCACCTCCCCCAGCTCTGAGAAATGATTTTGCCTTTGGAGGAGGAGGGGGTGCCATAGAAGGCAGTGGAATTGCCTACCAAGATTTTGGAAATGGGGTGGTGGAGTTAACTCAAGATGTTGGGAAAAAGAGAGGGGGGAAAAGGACCAAGCAGTTTACCAGTACTACTACTGAGAGACAAAGGAGAGTGGATTTGAGTAGTAAATTTGATGCTTTGAAAGAACTCATCCCAAACCCCTCCAAGGTAACATTTTGAGTAAATTATACTGTTGAGATTCTGTCAATTAATAGACATTTTTTTTCTACTTTTTCTATAACACAGTAACTCTACAACTGTTTAAAACACATGTCTTTTTTCTAAGAAAGGTTGTTTTAAATGTTAAAAAATTGGTAAACTTTGAAAAAAAAAACTTATATTTAAACCCAACATTGGTTAAAGCTAATGTTTTTGAATCTAAAGAAAAATTTTGTTCTCTTTTTGTTTTGCTTTTGGAAACCAAACCAAAGAGTGATAGAGCATCCGTGGTGGGAGATGCTATTAACTATATCAGAGAGCTTAAGAGGACAGTGGACGAACTAAAACTCTTGGTGGAGAAGAAAAGGCACGAGAAACAAAGGGTAGTAGTGATGATGAGGCACAAGGTTGAAACTGAAGGGCAAGAGGACTCGAATCTCGACCCAGATGATGGTTCCTACAATGAAAGCTTAAGAAGTTCTTGGATACAAAGGAAAAACAAAGACACCGAGGTTGATGTGCGCATTGTTGACAACGAGGTAACAATCAAGCTTGTTCAAAGGAAGAAGATGGATTGCTTGGTGCATGTCTCACAGGTTCTTGATCAACTCAACCTCGATCTCCAACATGTTGCTGGTGGCCACATTGGCGATTTCTGCAGCTATCTGTTCAATACCAAGGTTTGTGTCAAATGACTATTGATCATACATGTGTGTGTTTTAGTGTTAAAATGGTACATATGATTGTTTTTTTGTGGTGGTGCAGATGTGTGACGGTTCTTGTGTTTATGCAAGTGCTATAGCCAACAAGCTCATTCAGGTCATGGACACAAGTTTGGTAGCAGAGTCACTCAATTGATTATCATTGCCATGATTCAGGACCAATAACAGTGTTCTGTTTCTTAACGTATCACCAAGTTACTTACTTTTGGTTTTTTTCTTTTTATGTTCTCTTTTTGCACTCTATGTTTAGTATATATTTGACCTAGGCATATATTCAAATAGATGGAGATTGGAGCTATATATTGGTTTGAATGATGTTATATTCTACTGTTAAAAAAAATCTAAGAAATAATAGAAATATTTTGTGGAAATTAAGATTAAACGTGTACACTTTTTTTTTTTTTTTAAAAAGAGTCCTTTTATGTTGGATGATTTTTAAAATAGGTGTAAGTATGTTTTTAGTAGAGATAAGACGAGACTAAGTGATTTATTTTTCATAAAAGTTAAATATTCTTTTAAAGTGGTTTACATTTATTTAATTTTTCTTGTTGATAAAAAATAATATTTAGTTTGAAAATTTTAAAATGAATCCATTTTTTAAATTTGAAAAAAAACTATAGATGTTAAATCTTGTTCCTCAAATTAAATATTTTGGAATTAAGTATTTTTTAATTTGAAATATTAAAATCGTACTTTTTAAAAAAAATGGATGGACCAAAATTTGATTAATCATAAATTTTATGAACTTGAAATATAATTAAGAATTTTTAAACTTCGAATGCCTTTAAATAATTTCACTTTAAATTCGAATTGAATTTTAATTTTACAATCTAGGTATAAAATAATATTTAATTGATAAACATGGATATTATTATTCTTAATTTTAACAATTCACAAATTTTACAAAATAACAAAAGACTTAACACATCATTTCGTAACACTTAAGATGCTATAACACTTCTTTCAACTTATGTAAACAATAAAACAAGCTAAAAAAAAAGAAGATTAAACCAAAGTATTTAATTTATCAGATATCCAATTTAAAAAGAAACATATATAAGGAGAGATTAAATTTACAGAAGTAAAAGTTAATGAAATTATATTTATAATAATGTTTTTCCGAATGCAAATTTAATCATGTATAGAATACAAAATCAAAAACATTGGCAAGTAGATGCTTTAAAAAAAGATGAAGAAAATAAATTTTATACCATAATGCTTGCCAATAACTGGAAAACATACTAAAATTGGAAGTGGAGTATAAAGGAGTTCAGGAAGTAACTAAGCAGCATAAGAATAAGAATAAGAGAATAAGAATAGGTTATTAAAAACCTTTTTCATTCTCTCTAAACCCTCTTCAGTTTATTCAACAGAAGTTGTAGTCCTTCTTTCAGAGTTGCTCTCCTTCCCTCTTTGTAGTTCCATAATACTGAGGTTAAGTATCGCCCACTGGGATTATATTCATTTATCTCTGACAATGCCTGCACCACTGCTTTATATGCCCCTTCACCCAACTCTTTTTTCAACTCTTTCAGCTTTTCATCGTCATCTTTAATAATTTCCTGAAATCAGTAAATGCATAATCTGGTATCAGTGCCAACGGAGGGATTCAAAACTGCATCTCTAATTCTCTCAACAGTATCCCACAATCCTTGTTAGCTTGGTATACACTTATATTCTAAACTATCAGCATGAAATTCCTTTTATTTCACATTGTATCCTCCTTTATCAACCATCCCCTTCTTGTAAATACACTTGAGTAGTAAGGATCTATAAAGAGGATAGAAGTAAAGTACTCACCTCCCATGTTACACGCACCATCATTTTTAAATTTGAACATAACGCAGTAACAATATTTTTTGCAAACAAGTTTACAAGGAGAAAATGCCATCAAGGGTGGAAATGAACCAGGTTTAGCCTATTAACGTAGTTTCATTTTATAAGGGACCTTTAGGCTTTTTATAAAGGCCTGACTGTTTAACTCTGTGACATGGCGTACAAGGTTGTTTAAAAGTTTAAACCATTAGCAAACTGGCCTATATTCTTAGTTGTCATGTCATTCTTTTTTCAAATAGACTCATAACGATTTTAAGAAGTTGACTTTAAACCTAACTCAATCTTATTAAATCAACTAGATGATTTTTACATTCACTTATAGTATATACTATGAATTGATTTTATTTCTATTTGATGTGAGATCTCCAACTATCCAAAGAGTTTATTTGAAAGTTGGTTTTGGATGAAGAAGACATGTCTAAACAATTTTACGTATTACATTAGAAGTTATGTAATTTTATAAAAATTCATACAAAATTAGGACATCAAGTTTATGCCAATCTATTTAATAACTTTTAAAAAATTAGGGACCTTTTCTTTCCCTTCAGCCATGATAACTTTGAATGGATGCCAATTTGGGTTCTTTAGATGCTCTTCCCACAATGAGCACAGTTCTGAAGCTCTCTCTTCAACTTCCTCCTTCTTATATCTTTTCTGAATTGCTTTAAGGAACGGTCTAGTGTCAAGTTCTCCCATTCTCTTCAAACGGATGTTTCCTCGAGATGCTAGTTCTTTAATACCCTGCCAGTGAGAAAAAAAATGATTAAATCTTGAAAAGCAATACCAAGAAAGCTTTAAGAATTGCAAAATATTTTCAGAAAAAACACCCACGATAAAGGTAATGATGACATATAAGCAGAGAATGTCCACACAATGACAGTTATGTCTCGTCTGCATAATTAAATGAAGTAATGAATGGTGAAAAGCATTTCGAGTATTATGAGTCTATTTGATGAATAAACTGATAAGATTTTAATTTTACTCAAATCACTTAGCTACCTTGCTATGAATCATAAAAGTTAACAGCATGGTTAACCAGATAGAAAAAATGGAATGTATAAGAGCACATGTATTTCAATTCAAACGACACTTTAGACAGAAAATTAAAATCACCAAAAAAACACCCCCAGCCGTGAGCCAACTGAGTTAGTAATGATCCTGGAATGGACCACATTGAGATGCTATTGCAAATTAGTTTGAAGAATCAGAAGAAAGATATATTTGAAAAAATATACTTACATTAACCAGTGCTTGTCGAGCTTCCTGCAGTTCATCATTACTCACACGCTCTCTAATAATTAATGTTCGGTTCAACTCATCTAAATCTTCAAGTGACTCTTCCTTGTCTATTAAATCCTTTTGTAAAGAATCTACCTTCTTCAGAAATTCTACACCATCATCATCATCTTTCATGTGCTTCAACACATTTAATGAGCCCTTTAATCGCTGAATCTCCAACTCCAGCTCTTGTTTCATATCAAGTTGTTTTTGAAGGCGAAAGATTTTAGCATGGAGCTGTTCTTTTTGTCTCTGTATAAATAGGAATTAAATAGCATTAATACTATCACATTCTGGTGTGGCACACATATATGTTAGGTTATTAACAAAGCTAAAAGGTAACACACACCCTTTGATCTTCTGCCAATTTCATAACATTTTCATTAGCTTTCTTGTGCTCCAGAGTAGCCATATGAACAGAGCTATTTTTCATTGCATTCTGCAAATCCAATAAATGCGGGCAGTGTTACACAAAGTCTTCCACAAGCCTTTTAAGCGCAATATTATTTTAGATGATTTCAAAAGCACAGAAAAAACACAGGTTATGTAAAAAAATTGATTTACATAGTCCTTAAGGAAAACCATTAATGGGAGTAAACAAATTAATAGAAAAACAGAAAACCCATTGCGTGAATATCTATGGGATACAACTGTAGATTGACCACTCCTATCCTCTCTAGCTTCTCAAAATTCCATCTCATTAATCCATGGCCTTTGCCACATTACCACTGAATGGATCTCATAATTTTAGTTATTACAAACACTTGCCAATTACTGTTTGATGTCAGGGCCATCCAATATACAGTGTCAGGTGATGCGCCTGTGACTTAACAAGGGGCACCATCACTTCATAGATCAAAATCACGGACACACAACACACAAATTACGAACTCCCATCAAGGATTGAATCATTAAATAGTATACTTTAAAAGTAAACACACCAGCAATCTTTTTTTTTTTTGTGGGCAACCAGCAATCCTGATATTAACATGTTTTGGATTCAGGGCGTTCATCAGCATGAATATCAAATAGCAAACAGTTGATTTTTGTACAAATTTTATTACCCAAATGAGATTGGTTTCAAATAAGTAGCGAAGGATCACAACTTTGGTAATGTCAAAGTAAAATCATCTCAATCATGTCAAACTAAAATTATGTCTGATGATTTTGATTAGTGGATTCTTTTTAAGGTTATACCAAAATTGTGTCTAAGTGACACGACTATCAGTTTTATTAAATTTAAAAAAAAAATGTTTGTTTTTTAAATTTGAATATTGAATTATTAATTTGAATTTTTTTATAAAATTAAATGGTCATAGAGTTTTGTAAAAAGAAAAAAAAAATTATATAAAGAAAAAAAATTAAAAAATGAATTTTGTTCAAAATGAGGTAAAAAATTTAATGACCAATTCTGGAAGAGGATTGGATTTACCAAAATTTTAAAATATCAACCATTTTTTAATTAATTTTTCAGTTAAAAGATAACTAAATCTTTCTTAATTTTATAAAATTTGTCAAATTAATAATTCAATAAATTATTTCATTTTTGAAAAAAAAAGAATTTAAAAAATAAATAAATCAATAATCAAAATTATACAGGATGACACAACTTTATTTTGACATCATCAAAATCGTACAATTTTGACAACTTATTCAAAATGAATTGTGAGGTTGTCACAACTTTCTCAACCTCATTTTTTTCAAAACCAACTATTTTGGTAATAAAGGAAAAAATTGTTCCCACCAAAACAGTTTCATTTTATTATGTTCACAGTGATGTCAGAATATTTTAACCACACATTCATTTGAAAACAATTTTCCAACCTATAAATTTTCAATCATTAAACCCAATAAGTAAAATCTGAAAAATTATTGACCATGGTAACTAAGTCCTTCCTTGAAAGCTCTGGAAAATCTAAACATCAACCATAAAAATCAATCTACCAAAACAAAAATTGTATTTCTTCACTTAATTTCACATAAATTTCAATCATAGTATAACATATGAGACGTAGCAAAATGAGAAAAAAAAACTATACCTCCCTGATTTCTTTTTCCAGCCTTTTTCTTTCACTTTCATTCTGTGCCTCGCGCTTTTCTAATTCGATATTCCGCAGCTCAAGTTCCTTTTTCTGAGATTCTAGTTGCAATTTAAGCTTTTCATGATCAATTGAAATTTTTTTGAGGTTATTCATTGCACTTGACTGTATTTTCTTTATCTCTGAAGACAAGGAATCATATCATAAAACAATGTTGTTACCACAGACCAGCAGCATTTTAAAATAATAATCAATTGTTAAAAATATAAAATTGTATTCCAGCACAATGATCTTAAGAAATTGATATAGCAATGATAAATACTATGGTGCTAACCACTACAATGGTTCAAGTATATGCGTATTAGGTCCTAAGGCTCAATAAAAATATATACCAGCATTATAAGCTTGAAAGAGTTTATCTTTTTCCATCATCACAGAGTTTATTTTGTGTGTCGCCTCATGGCATCTCACTTCTATCTCTTTTAAGTGCTGGTTCTTGACCTGAATAATATTAGTCAAATTGGAGACAAGTTTATCCTGCCTTCGAGATTCTTCTTCTATAAGCTCAGATATTGTTTTTACATCAGCAATCGTTTGCAGATGTTCTCCATAGATACTGTTCCTTTTGAAGTCATCTGCTCGAGCAACCCATGCATAAAGGCCAAACTTCTGCTCCGAATTAGCAAACCAATCCTTTTTGCCATGATGATCTAATTCATATGCCCTTTCAAAAGCCAACGCATTATGTAAGCCTGGCCAGTCTTTACTAAATTCCACAAGAGCAGTTCCAGAGTGACCCCGGTAATTCCATAGAGCATTGACTCGAACAGGATTGAAACCCCTGCTTCTGTAGTCATCCCTCAACCTGGAACCACTTTCCCCAACACATCGCCCGTCAACTGTCTGGCTAGTTGGAATATTTACAACAATTCCAATCCAAGGCCACACAAATTGCTCATCACAATTAACAGAGGAATCACTTTCATCAGTCGGTTTAGAATCTTTTGCTGGAGCATCTACATCCACGAGATCCTTTTCCAAATACTTCACCAGAGCCAAATGATTAGCCTTGTCTCTTGCCTTTCTCTTCTTTGAACTGCTCTGACCCACCCCAGAAGCATGTTGAAGGAGCTCATTGTACAAATAATCCTGTTTCCTCTTTCTAGGGCAGTACGGACAAATGAAAGTCCCATTCTCATTCGAGGTTTTCACATTCTGAACTCCATTTCTCAGTTCTTCATAAGTCTTATCTTCATACTCACTAATTTCAGATTCACTCATATCAGTATCCTCATCAGAGCTGCTGTGAGACATCACAGTTCCTCACCTGAAAAAAAAATAAAATCAGTGAATGCTGTTCCATCGCTCCACAGACAGAATATTAAATATCATATTCACATCCTGAGATAAGCACTCGACTATAACAGAACTTTTATCACAATACATCATAGTTCATGCAATCAAAACCTCTATTACTTGACACATATAACATCATAGTTCCTTGAAATACGAAACTGAAAACTTAACACTGTAAATCTGAACAACCTGAAACTATCGCAAGTAAGAAAACAAATACAAGAAAAAAAAATGAATGCAGAAAGTATCATAACAAACCAAACCACTAAGATTAACAAGATGTAATAACTTCACCTCACCAAAAAACGGAGCATACAATATTCAAATGGAGCAGCATCGAAACATTGAAGTATTGATTACAGAAATTCCGAATATGCATGCGAGTTGATACACAGAACACAACGAAGAAGACATGAATGAGATGAATCCAAATATAACGAAAACAATTGGATGAAAATGCAGATACAAGAAAGTGACCTAAGAAATGAAGCTCCTTCGAAGTAAAAGGTGAAGAATGAGAAATGGTAAGAACAAAATGCGATTTGGGGGTTTTATACTCAACATCTTTTACTTGCTACTAACATCTATAAAAGAAAATGCAATTTATAATTTTGAATCATATTTTTAGGACAGTATTTGAAATTTATATAAATAAATTAGAAATATGAACTTATTTTATTTTATTAATCTGAAATTTTGAAGCTTATTTTCAGGTTACTGAATTCATTTTATTATGTTATATAAATATTTGTGTTGGTTTCTTAAATTGTTGTTAAATTTCGTTCTCAGTATTTTTTTACATTTTGTGTGTGCTTTTGTAAAATTCTTTTATTTAATTAAAGAAAAAAAAATGTGACAAAAACAATGTTGTTTCCTTTTGAACGTTTCCAATTCTAGGGTAAAATTCAGAGAGAGATGAAGATATATATGTATTGTGTTTTCTTTACAATCTTCATTTTGCTTGAAATAACATTGTTGCATTGTATTTAATTTTTTTTAAAACAATTTTTTTTTTTTTTTGTAAAAAAGACACATAAATTTTACTCAGTTACTAATGATTGCTAAATTAATTAGTCATAAGTTAAAAGGAACCAATAAATGATAGATATCTAATCAAAAATAAAAATTTCGTAACTAAAATGAAAAAGAAGTTATTAGGGACTACGAACAAATTATGTAAATTTATTAAGACTAAAAAAAGAAATACACATGTCAGTTTTACTTAATTAGTAACTTATCACATAACAAACATGTCATTACTTTACATATGTCAATAAATAGTAGGACCAAAACGATTTTTTTTTGTTAAAAATCAAAAAAGAAAAAAATTGTATGAAAAACAACATAATTTTTTTACAAATTTATGTACGTAAAAGAATATCTACATCATACAAAAGTAATGGAGTGAACTCTTTATTCTTAGTTGAAAAATTATAATAATTTAAAATATATTGTTGTTTGTTATGATTAATTTGCATTGAAAATCTTGTTAAATGATTTTTCATCTTTCACATGTCAATTATTATTTATATTTTAGGTTTTTTATTAGAGAGGAGAATATTGACAAAAGATCTTTTCACATTCAAGTCATTAATGTTTGTTTTGGTATATGATGGTTGAAAATTATAGTACATTTGACTTGTTATTGCATGTGTATTTATAAGGTGAAAATGGAGATACTTGTATAAGGGAACTCAATTTGAAATAACTTATCAAGTTAATATAATGATTAGAAAAAGATTTTGTAATCATTTAATGTTAAGCTCAAGTGGTAGTGAAGATGGTTTAGGTTGGGTGGGATGGTGGTTAAAGGATTGACTAAACTTTCTAGCTATGGTAGATGGTCTTGGGATTGGTGATGAAGTGAGAGGTATGTCAGGAGGTGGTGGTGGTTCCACAGGAAGGCGACTAATGCCTAGAGAGACTTCAACAACCTGAAATTCATTAGAGTTAGAATATTTTAGAACATCAGACAATATAAACTCATTTATCTCAACGCCTGTCCAACCAATTGAATATGAAAAATTACAGTCTCCTAAAAAATCCAACACATTATCATCCAAAATGTAAAGATGATACACAAAGTGATATTCAATCAGGTGTTTCATAGCGTTTATGATATTGAACTGGACTAGAGTGTCTTCAAACTCTATAGTCAGTGAATGTGTCTGCGTGAACATCAATCTTGGCGCGGACTATCTTCAGGTAAGATTTGTCAAGATGATGATGGTTATTGCACCAAAATATGAATTTTCTCCACCCATGTTCAAAAGGTAGAAATCTATAAAAAAAACAAATTTATTTACTTGAATAAGAACATATTCAAGAAGCCTTAGAAATTGAATTGTGCTTTTATTAACCTTAAATCGTAAACTCTAAATTTTTATTAACGAATTGAAAGACTACATTTATGAGTTTAAGATGACGAATAGAGAAATAAGTAAACACAACAAAGACATTGGCATAAAAGTTAATTTTAAGATAAATATGATTATTTATACTTTAACATCTAATATTTTAAATTTTATGTTGTGCCCTCACTCTCTCACTCTTTCTCTCTCGCTCACAATTTCAGAATTGCCACCATGAAGCGCCCAAACGACGACGTCGCCAACACCTCAACGGCGAAGCCAACATTCCTAACCAAATCCCAACGCGAGCAATTGGCCCTCCAGCGCCGCCAGGATGAAGTGGCGGAGCAGAAGCGGCGCCAAGAGCAGCTTCTCTCCCGCAACCACTCCTCCGATCCCAAACCCTCCTCCGACCGCCAAAGAGACAGAGACAGAGACAGAGAAAGGGACAGAGACCGCGACAAAGACAGGGACAGGGACCGCGAGAGGGCACGTGACCGAGACCGGGACCGCGAACCAGAACGCCGCAACAGAGAGAGGGAACGCGAAGAGGATAGCCGGGCCAGAGAGCGATCTCGTTCGGATAAACTGCCGGAGCGCGAGAGGACACGTGAGCGGGACCGCGAAGCCGAACGGCGCAACAGAGAGAAGGAGCGTGAAGAGGAGACCCGGGCACGCGAGCAAGCTCGCTTGGAGAAACTCGCGGAGCGCGAGCGCGAGAAGGAGCTTGAGTCTATCAAGGAGCAGTACCTGGGTTCGAAAAAGCCCAAGAAGCGCGTGATCAAGCCCAGCGAGAAGTTCCGGTTCTCCTTCGACTGGGAGAACACGGAAGACACCTCGCGCGACATGAACGCTCTTTACCAGAACCCCCACGAGGCTCAGCTCCTCTTCGGCCGCGGCTTCCGCGCCGGCATGGATCGCCGCGAGCAGAAGAAGCTCGCCGCGAAGAACGAGAAGGAGATGCGCGAGCAGATCCGCAAGAAGGACGGCGTCGAGGAGAAGCCCGAGGAGGCAGACGCCCTGCGCCGCAAGGAGGCCGCCGCCGATCTCTACGACACCTTTGACATGCGCGTGGACCGCCACTGGAGCGAGAAGAAGCTGGAAGAGATGAGTGAGAGGGATTGGCGCATCTTCAGAGAAGACTACAACATCTCCTACAAGGGTTCCAAGATTCCTCGCCCCATGAGGAGCTGGATTGAGAGCAAGTTGAGCCTGGAGCTCTTGAAGGCTGTGGAGAAGGCTGGCTATAAAACCCCTTCTCCTATTCAGATGGCAGCCATTCCCCTTGGCTTGCAGCAGCGTGATGTCATTGGCATTGCCGAGACTGGTTCCGGGAAAACCGCGGCGTTTGTGCTTCCCATGTTGAGCTATATCACCAGGCTTCCTCCCATTAGTGAGGACAACGAGGCTGAGGGTCCCTATGCTGTTGTCATGGCCCCCACTCGCGAGCTCGCGCAGCAGATTGAGGATGAAACTGTTAAGTTTGCGCAGTATTTGGGCATCAAGGTGGTGTCCATTGTTGGTGGACAGTCCATTGAGGAGCAAGGGTTTAAGATCAGACAGGGGTGTGAGATTGTCATTGCCACTCCTGGACGTTTGATTGATTGCTTGGAGCGACGCTATGCTGTTCTCAATCAGTGCAATTATGTGGTTCTTGATGAGGCGGATCGCATGATTGACATGGGGTTTGAGCCCCAGGTAATGGGTGTCCTTGATGCCATGCCTTCCAGCAATCTGAAACCGGAGAATGAGGATGAGGAACTTGATGAGAAGAAGATTTACCGGACCACTTATATGTTTAGTGCCACCATGCCCCCTGCTGTGGAGAGACTTGCCAGGAAATATTTGAGGAACCCTGTTGTGGTCACCATTGGCACTGCTGGAAAGGCAACTGATTTGATCAGCCAGCATGTGATCATGATGAAGGAGTCTGAGAAATTTTACAAGCTCAAGAGATTGCTTGACGAGCTTAACGACAAGACTGCGATTGTGTTTGTCAACACCAAGAAGAATGCAGATATGGTTGCCAAGAATTTGGATAAGGAAGGGTATCGCGTGACCACTTTGCATGGAGGGAAGTCGCAGGAGCAGAGAGAGATTAGTCTTGAAGGGTTTAGGACCAAGAGATATAATGTTCTTGTTGCCACTGATGTTGCTGGACGTGGGATTGACATACCTGATGTCGCTCATGTTATCAACTATGATATGCCGGGGAATATTGAAACGTACACTCACCGTATTGGGCGTACTGGTCGTGCAGGAAAGACGGGTGTGGCTACAACATTCTTGACTCTTCAGGACAGTGATGTCTTTTATGACCTCAAGCAGATGCTCGTTCAAAGTAACAGTCCTGTTCCACCGGAACTGGCAAGGCATGAAGCTTCAAAATTCAAGCCAGGATCGATTCCTGACAGACCACCTAGACGAAATGACACTGTTTTTGTGCATTAGAGAACTTTTTTTTAGGTAGCCACTTCTTTAGACGACATCAACATTGCAGGTAATATGAAATTTTCTGGTTGGGGTAATGAACATTTTGCCAGTGAGACACTAGCAGCCTGATCTGCTTAGTATGGTTATATGATCCTGCATAAAATTTATTTACAGCAGTCCTTCTATTCTTGTATCGCTGTCCTTGCTTGTATTCTGTTTAGCTAGAGCTACTATTCTGCTTATTAATTATTTCTAACTGGATTGATACTTTTTAGGTGACTGATGCGGTCTTCGGGATTTTGTCTGTGCCAACAGGTGTATCCTCCAAATATTTTAAGCTGAACTATTATCAGGCATCCTAGCTTTCATAGACTTGTTCAGGTTTAAATATTCTGCTACCTCAAATATTTGAAAAGATTTTGGTTTCTGTAACTTTTTCTTTCATGAAGTAAAAACGAGAAGCATGAAGCAAACATATTGGTGTTCATAAACATCCTGGAAGCATGCTCTTGGTGTTTTGCTAGATTACGAGTTATCTTAATATACTAGGTGATTTTGCATGTTGTTAGATGCAAGAATTATATGTAGACTTGCATTGTACCTAGCAGCTAACGATTTTAGAGTGAGGTTACTTTATATAATATGAAACCTTCTTGTGGAAGTGGAGGAGAATCTGATCCATGCACTCTCATTTCTAAAATTGAGCATAGCTTAGTGATGACTGATAATTGTTCAACTTATGCTTTGTCTATGTGTTGGTGGTGTTATTTTGTTGACTTAATATGTTTTGATTTCAAATCTTGAGGATGACCTTCCACTTTTGATTCTAATAAATTATTTTTTAAAACTTGTTAGTTCTTTTTGGTAAATTCAACCATGGTTAACTTTCCAGTGAAAGGCATGCAATTATGTCAAAATCTCAATTCAATAAATTCTATTGATACTTTGATTATAACCTTGACTTTGTGGTTATAAGCATAATTTGAATAAGTTTCTAGATAACCCTCCCTTGATGGAATCCTAGAGTGTTACCTTTGACGACCTTCATTCCATTAACAGCCTGACTTGAAAAGAATAATTTACTAATTGAGCTACGCATGTTATAGCTTATTGTGCATGCCAAGTAGCCATCAACAGGCTTCAACATTCATAACATGCCTTAAATTTTGTTTCTTAATGTTAGTAGAAATAAGTTAGTTAGTTCAGTGTTTACAGCTGTCAGCTAGTTCAGTTTGTACAGCTGTCAGTCTTTTAAGCTGATAGCTTATATTAGTTAAACCGTGCCAAGCAAAAGCACATAGTAGTTAAACGGTTAAGCGGTGCCTATAAATACATTGTTTTACTCGTATTATTGAGTATTGTGAAATTAATAAAATCTCAGTTAGTTCTTCAGTTAAGTTTCTCCAAGACTTAGATAAATTGATTGACATTATAAAATATTAGGCAACATGACACTGTCAAATTGTTTTATTTGGCGCTTGCAACTGCTAAATTATCATTGATGATCATGCAGAAGACAAGTCTATTGGATGTCAAAACAGATGTTACAACTAGTGATGGAAGATGCAATTGATGATTGGCTCCTTAGACAGATACATTGGCTCCGGAGAGAGGAAACAGTAGCCCAGGATGTAAGCATTGAGCCTAAACTTTATAAACATTTAGAGGACATTGTTTGCCAACTCAGAAAAATGAAGCTTTTAATACAAATAAAGAGTAGTGAAACTAGACTTGGTTGTCCATGGCCTGATTAAATAACCATTTCTCTGTTTGATGGTGTATCTAAAGCACTGGATATAGTTATAATGGGCTAATTGCTGTTTGTTAATAGATACCATGATTGGACAAAGTATCTGTCATATCCATAGTACCTCAAAGAGAGCCACGATGACAATGTTATACTAATTAAAGAATAGTGTAATCAAATAAGCCTACTTTAGAACTGGATTTCAAAAGTTCCCCTTAAAAATCTGAGCTTTTCATTCCATTATTAAAATCTACTGAACTGCATAAGTTGTGCATCATAAAAGCTTTTACCATCTAGGCTCTTGCTAATAGCTCTAAAACTAGTTGAAACAAATTGGTCCAAGTTTTGAGAGCAACTGAATTGTTTGTCAATGGCCAAAGGGTACTCTGGATGTGGTTGATTTCTGATCAAGTAGTGTTTTGTTAGACATGCAGAACTGAAGAGCTATTTTACATATTTATGCCATTTTGTTCTTATAAGATTATTACGTAGAATGGCATTTGGTAATCATCAAGATTACAACTCTGAATTTTTTAGCCACACAAGTTTGAATACGTAAGAGGTTACATTGTATTGTGAAATTAAGTTTTATGGTTGGTTATAAGGTCCTGATAGAATATTTTGGGAGCTGTTGAATTTTTTGTTTTTTTTTATGTATGTTGAGGATTGGTTTATTGGTATGTATAGTTTGTTGGATAATAGGTTGGGGGTATTGTTTTTTTTTTATATATTAATAAAAAATTCATAAGATGATTTCTAACTTAGTTAATATGATAATTAATTTTTTTTTTTTATCTAAATTTAGTTTTTATTTTATAATTTTCTTTTGTAGCAGAAATAATTAAGTTTTAACTTGTTTAGGTAATTTTAATTGAATTTTTTTTGTAAAATATTTGTATTTTATTAAGTGTTTAAATTTGTTTATATTTTTTAATTAAGTTAACATTGTCAAGTTTTTTTATTATTGGCAAAAGAATAATATATTATAAACTAAACATTTTGGATACTTCAACCTTTTAAATTCAAAATATTATTACCCTTTTCATTTTGTCCTCAAGTGAAATGATGTGTTGTTTGATTTTCTAATTTTAATTACAATATCATCAACTTAGATAAAAATAATGAAGTAGTCTCTAAAATTATCTTTATGAAAAAAATAACTTGTTTCATTTTTTTAAATTAATAGCGAAACAAGACACAAAACAATGTTATTTACTAAAGATATTTATGTTATTTACTAAAGATATTTATGTTATTTACTAAAGATATTTAAAGTTTCAAACTTTCATTTATTTTTTAATTGTCCAAGTTCGTTGATTGATGTTATACTTGAGAGTGAAAAAACAGATATTCATATTTTGAAAAATATAAATATTTTGAACACTCAATAAAACAAGATATTTTAATAGGAACTTCAAGAAATTTTTAGCATAAACTCAAATAAAAATATATAAATTTATAAGGCACTTAAAATTTAAGTATGTGATTTTATATATTTCATGGAGACATGTAAGCAATGTCAATGTAAGATAACCGTGAGTCCATTTGATGACAAAATCAACCAAAAAAAAGACTTAATATAACAACTCAAATAAAAATATTCGAAAGTAAACTTAAAACTTAATTAAATATTTATGTTATAACAAAACACATAAACCCAATAACAATAAATACATGACTCAAACACAATCATTATTAAATATAATTTTATTTTAGAAACAAAATATAATTAGTTATTTTTTTATTAAAATAGATACTATTTTATAGACTTAAAATGTGGTATATAAAATAAAATAATTTTTTAAGTGATATTTAATTAATATTTAACTTTTAAATTTAAATAATTGATAGCTAAAACATTTGTAATTAATTAATTAAATATTAATTCTAAACTATTTATCAATAATAAAAACTATTTTAAATATTAGTAATTTTTTTAGTATTTAAAATAGTATTTAATATGAAAGCATAACTCATTATTTACTATTCAAACTATTTTTTTTATTGGTTCAAATTATTTTTATCTTATCTCAATTATAATTATTTTGTTTAACATTAGTTATCTTTTGAATTTTCTTCTCAAAGGTTATTTTTTATCTACTACTAAGAAAAAAAAATTGTTCCCATTAACATTGACAAAAAAAGTGATCTTAATTAAGATTTATTGAAACTCCACATTTGAATATTAAATATTAACTTTAATTTGAAAGAAACTCTGTCTCAAACTTACCAAGCCCCCAAAAAAAAGTATATAAAGGGAATAGAGATGCGAGAGAGAGAAGAGAAAAAGTATAAAGAATTTAATTTTTTAGGTGAAATTTTAAATTTTAAATAATCAAAATACTTGTGAAAATTTCTATAATTTCAATTTAGTAATGTTTAGGTGAGAAATTCTTACAATGTAATATTTTTGTAGAAAACTTGAAATATTTTATGAAAATATGTTATTTGGATAAGTAATTTTAAAAAATTAAAATCATACAAAATTATGAAATTAATTTGATTATTTAAAATGGGATAATTTAAGATGAAAGGAGAGTTTATGGTGAGAAATAAAACATGCCAAATTATAAACCCTAGATTAAAATAAAAGATACACACACACATATATATATATATATATATATATAATTGAAAAGTTATTGTGCAAGCTGAAAAACAAGAAATCTCACTCCCAATCTTTTCTACCTTTGTGACCTATTAGTTTAGCAAACACAATTCATGCATCCAAACATATTGAAGAGTAGAAAGAAAGCAACATCTTCTTCCATTGAAAGTGAACTCATATGAATACCTTGCTAATAAATTTTGACAATGTCGAATATCATGCAAGCACTCAATCATTTCTTGGCACGTCATAGCTTGATGTGAATGTAAATTAATTATACTTTATTTTAATATTCATATGTCATCTGCACAACAACATGATATAATCTTTATTCAGAAGCTATAGTTTGCGTTTGGTCTTCAACCAAATAATTAGAAGCACGAAATCACCAAATATATCTTAGCTTTTCCTCATCAAATTCCATTGCTTCCTCCCCACCAAGACCTCATCATAGGGGAGAAGGAACCTCTTCTTTAAACATGCATGCCTTCTTTTTATGTTTCGTTTCTTCTTCTCTAACTGGTGTCTACAACCTCTTCCTAGAACCTGGTGTCTAGAACTCCTTCAAATAATCTTTGGTATGTATGTATTCGATTTAATGAACTGTAAGGGTAGTAGGAGGATAGGTTCTTGATCTTTCTGTTTGTCTGTAGTTGGGTGTGTTGGGGTAGATAGTAGGTGGTTCCATTCGGGTTTTGCTGGATATGTGGAAAGGTGCTCTTTGATATCTCTTTATATGTACGAGGGTTTGATCACCTTAAGTGGTTCTATTAAGTTTGCCGATAAAAGAATATTGATCTCCTTCTTCACCACCACCCCTCCTTCTCTTTCACAGCCATGGAAGAATGGAACATGCTTGGAGCTGATTGTGTGGTCATATCATGCTGCTGCCAGTGCTTGGTGCTGCAAATTCTTGTCTTTCTCTTGCTGAAGCTTCCCTGGAAGGTGATAAGGAAAACAAGGGAATATGCTAAGAAAAAGCTGAGACAAAGGAAGGGAAATGATGAGAGAGCTAAGATGAAGATAGAATCTGGTTGTTATGAAGATGTTCTTGTGAGAATTGACCATGAACAATCTTTTAGAGATGGTGAAGGATTCAGCTGTGGTGGTTGCATGGAGGAAGTTGAAAAGATGATGGAGGAGTTCTATGAAAAGGGAGAGTTTGGATTTGGGAGCTTCTGGGGGAGGGAATTAGGAACATGTGGATGTGGTGTTCCTGCAATAGTCAACCATCACAGTGATGATAATTTTGTGAGATATCAAATTATTGATTTGGTTGGTTCCTTAAGCTGTGCATAAACTTCCAACATTTATGATTCTCATGCTGAAGATTCTATCACAACAACAAATGACTTTCACCAAAACTAATGTCCACTTCATAGATTAGGTTAATTTACTTAATAAATCACCTTTTGTTAATGCTTCCTTTGTTACATGTAAACATTCTCACAAGTACATAATCCATTTTGCAATACTAATTCAATCATTATTTTATTCTCTTTGCGTAATCTATTGTACTTTAGTTGATGTCATTCATACTCCAAAAACCATACATATAGTTAAATATAAACTAATATAAGTCATGTACAAATTCATGGAAACTATAAAAAATAATAAAATTGTAAGTATATTTTTTTTATAAGCATCATAATCAACTTGTAGATAAAGTTAATTTATACATAACGATTAACCTAATCACAAAACAAAATCTCACACCATGCTTTGAGTATGAAAATGACAACTTTAACAAACATCACATTTATGTTGGCCATAGGGTTGAAAAAGGGAATGAGTCAAGGTTTTTCATTCCACATTTATGAGCTTGTAAGAGTAAACACAAAAATCTAACATGGTTGTGTTTAGAAAAGCATAAGTGTGCTATTTGTACTACTGGATGACAACAAAGCCGACTAGACGACAAAGCCGACTAGATGACAAAATGCAAAGTTAAACACGTAATTAGGTATAAACAAGCCAACTTAAGTGATAAGCACGATTAAGTCGTTTGGACCCTAAACCAGACCCATAGCAGCCATAGCCCATCTAGAGCAGTATAAATAGGAGAAGAGGCACAACACCCAAGGTAACTATTCACTCCCCACTTTTTTTTTTTTTTAACCCTAAACCCTAAACTTCCCACTCTTCTGGTACTTAGCTATCGGTCTAACTTGATCGTCGGAGTGTCTTTGCAGGTACTCCCCCATCGTGTCCAGACCAAAAGAGATCCAGCTGAAAGAAGACTAACCGAAAGGTCGGAAAGACGAGAAGACCACCACAAGAGGAAGTTCTGCAGGGTTCAGATCTCGTAGGAACACTATTTTTTTTTTTTTAATTTTTCACATAAGGAGATTAACCTCCCTATGGATTCACACATTCCTATTATTTTAATGTTCTTTACTTTATAAAAAATAATAAACTTTATAAAATGACATAAAATAATAAAGTTTATAATAAGATAATATTATATATATATATATATATATATATATGTGTGTGTGTGTGTAGATTCTAATAAAAGAGGTAGAAAACTGTGAGTGTTTCCACTTCTTGTGATGTTTCTGTTCTCAGAATTTAGAAAAAAAAGTTAGTTTTGTTTGTAGATGAGAATTCCAACCAGACATAAATTAAATATAGGAGCAATTTGTTTGAATTTGCAGAGACTTTGCATCGAACCGTTATTTATTTCGCAACCGTTTCACACGCGCTTTCCATCTACCTTTGAACCATTCCAATCCAAATGCGAAACCCAAAAGCCACCATTCTTCTTCTTCTTCTTCTTCTTCTCTCAATCCAAAACATTCTTTGATCAACAAAACAAAACAACGTCGTTTTCGTACGATGTCAATGCAGCAAACCGACCAAATCAAGCAGCTAAACGACATATTCAACCGCTTCGACATGGACTCCGACGGCAGCCTCACGCACCTCGAGCTGGCGGCGCTCCTCCGCTCCCTCGGCATCAAACCCACCGGCGACGAGATCTACGCGCTGCTCTCCAACATGGACGAGAACGGCAACGGATACATCGAGTTCGACGAGCTCTTGCACGCGATCATGCCGGACCTCAACCAGGACGTCCTCATCAACCAGGAGCAGCTGCTCGAGGTCTTCCGCTCCTTCGACCGCGACGGCAACGGCTACATCACGGCGTCGGAGCTCGCCGGCTCCATGGCCAAGATGGGCCACCCCCTCACCTACCACGAGCTCGCCTCCATGATGGCCGAGGCCGACAGCAACGGCGACGGTGTCATCAGCTTCAACGAGTTCGCCGCCCTCATGGCCAAATCCGCCGCCGATTTTCTCGGCCTCAATGTTGCCTAAAACCTCCCTCCTCTTCTTCTTTTTCTTTGCTGTAAATTTTTAGGCTACGTTCGTTTTTGGTGTGAACAAGGACACATGCAAAAGGCAAAACAGAATTAAGGGATGCAGATTTTTCTTTCTTCTTTCGCTAATTGTTAACTTCTCTGTATATATAATCACTTCTTCGGACGTGAAGGCAGATTCTTGCTTTGTTTTTAATAAGAAAAAATTACAAATTAGTCAGCAATTTTTTTGCTTTTTTATCTTTCACCAATCTTCTTGCACATGCTACATCGTGGAAACTGGTGTTTGAGTGGTGAGGAAATGTAGAAGATGAGATTAGGTTAATGAATTAGTGCAATCTGATCTTTTTTGTTTGATTTATTCTTCAGGGGATCTTCTGAACTTCGATCAATGGAGCAAAGTTGGTAGCTTCTGATACTGTACAAGTAAGTTGACAAGAACAACAAGGAGCTGATATAGATTCTCCATTGGAACCAGAATTAGTACATGAACAAATTTACAAGGTTGCTTCACACACAAAAACTTTCTCAGTAATAGGGTAACTTTGTTTTCTACAATAGCAAGCAGCTATATCCAATCTTACAAAGAATTGGTCTGTCTCTATACAGTAAAGACTATGATACAAGTGGATAAATGAATTCTTTCCAGCAGCAAATGGCCGAAACAGATATACAATTTTATTTTTCTTTCTGGCATGGCATCAGTCACAAATATTGGTCCTTGCACCATGCAATCACCTTGGAAGTGGATCGAACTTCTAAGCAACATTCTTCTGGTTTAGCAATTCCATGATCACAGGCAAAGACACAAAAAATACATATTTGTAGGAAGCTGTACACAACCTAAGCTCTGATGGTAATTTGTCAAAAATATCTTATCTACCGTTTTTAACATTTCTGTCTCTTACGTGGTGAGCCGTGGCAGCTAAGCGTGCTGTTGAACCTACGGTTGTTGGCCGCAATGATATCTGCCGCACCATATCACAAAACTCAGGATCCTTAATATTCCCTTCATATCTTATCCATTGTACTATTTCATGATACATGGGAAAGAACCGCATCTGAATTGCTGCGTAGGAGAAGTATGGTATGAGGGTTGAGATCACCACAAAGAATGTCACAAGCCAATAGGAAGGAGAAGGAGCAAGTGCTTCAATGAAGACTTTGTAAGCATTTGTAGAAAAGTGTGAAGGCATTGCTCCATATACCATGAGAAAAAGATACCAGAAAAAAATGGAACCCCAGATGAAAAAATGTTGGATCATGGTGAAGTAGCTTATAGCTAGTGCCATTTGCAAGTTTACAACCCAAACTACACAGTTGTACATTGTTACCCCCAGTATATCCTTTCCAGCAGTTCTCCCCTCTGCATCGAAGGCTTGGAGCTCCATCGCTTTTGTGCAGAAGAAGAAAATTATTATGGCACTGATAAATCCATTAAGCATCCAGCTCAGTATTCTACGCCAGCTGAACAGAACATTCTCTACTCCTTCTTGATATAACAAAGGAAACTGCCATATTAACAACAAATCATCATCAGAGAAGCAAGCAAAGGAACCCCAAATCAATTCTAAGCTTATTTTTCTTCAGATACAACCAGGGGGGATTTACCTCTACGCTTTACTATGTGACAGATGGGTTTCAAAAACTATGGCCAACCTTTGGAACTGAATTTGATTGTTATCCAATAAAAATCAATTAAATAGAGTAAACATAAATTGGACTCGTTCATTCAGTGGAAGGTCAAAGTGGCTTCAATATGAATGCTAGTAGATAAAGTACAAGGCCGTGATTTGCTGTGTCCTGGTATTTCGTCCTAACAAATATTCTCCTAGTATTCAATATGAAATTATGCCACATGCAGCAAAATAAACTAGCAGGAGTTCATAAACTAGACAAGGCTCAACTATGTTACCAACAGTATGCAGATGAGCTTCCTAAGTGATGTAAATATGATGAGATGAGACGAAAAGACCAAACCAAACAGCCAAAATAAAGAGGCCTGAAGCTAGTTCTGAGGTAGGTATAATGCAATCATGAGTACTATGTAGATTTTTCATTTACTTATTTTATTTTTCTGTTCTATGTGCAATCTCTTTGATGACAGAGCAATAGTGAATTTTCATTTCACGCTCATTAGCAAAGATGACTCGAATCATAGGCTAAAACAAACTGACCTTGAGGCAGTACCGAGCGGAAACATCCTGATCAAACACCCCAAGTGCAACCACAGGAAGTGATGAAAAGAAGACATTATAGAGAGACAACAACCAGTCATTGTATGCGGGTTGTCCAGAGAATGATGCATACACCTCATATAAGAATAGAGTGAAACCAAATGTGATATTCTTGTAGAAAAAGTAGCATATCTGCCAATGAAAAAGTTAATAGAATATCAGAGCCTTCCAATATATTCTACAACCTCTATCTACAATATTTAGAATATAAAGCTAAGATACAAGTGTTGTAAATACCATAGACGAGATTCTTCTGTAACACCAATGTCCGTGAACCAGAAGTAATCGTTCCAAATACCGGAATTGTGCAATTGCAATATCACTAGACATAACTGCCTGGGGAATTGGGAGAACAAGACAAAAAATGTTGTTTAGAAAATCACATGAATAAAATCAATAAAGAAAACGAAAGAATATTTTGTGAAGCTTTGCATTACCTGCATTCCTTCAACACCACTTATACCAACTCCTATATCTGCTTCTTGAAGCATTCCCACATCGTTAGCTCCATCCCCAATGGCTAAGGTTGTTTTCCCAGTTCCAGATTTGACCAATCTAGTGACCTTTAAGAGAGGAACAGACTAATCAGGTTCTGAAAGCTTAGAAGTAACCAAAATTACCATCAAGATTAGCATATTACAAACAAGAAAAGGTTGAAAATTACCAGTGCCTTCTGCTTTGGGGATGAGCGACAACAAATAACAGATGCACAATGAATCGCTAGCTCCAGAAACATGTTCTTCATATTGTCTTCTAAAGCATAAACAAGTGATTTTCCATCAATAATCAGAGCAAATGCCTTCTGAGAGCTCCCTCTGTATGCAACAAGTTGTGCAGCACCTTCAGATATCTGAAGGAGGACACTTTGCCTTGATGCCTAAAAGATCAATCAGCAAAAAGAATATCAGCAAACAAATTTTAAAATCTACGGTATCAGTACTACAAGTTTTGAGGTGAAAAAAACAAATGGAAAAGAAACAGAGTGATAGAAAATTTATAATTATAACAGCATAGGGCTTAAGTCCAACAATTAATATCATACAATACTACTCAAAAGTACACAGCTATGCATGGCATTTCTTATGAAATGTTATGCAAATGCAGTTACTGAAACTTTTAATAACACATTTTCAATCTGTTCTGTTCAAAAAACAGAATGAAACATAAGTTCAAATCGTCAGCAATATAAAAAAGCAGGTCAAGCTGACATGTTTGCCAAATGTGATGTTTCATTAGAATATTGCAACGTTGAAGAAAACCAACTTAATAGAATATTGCTACATGAAGTTTATTTGACCTTGGCAATGGCCATCTTGTCCCCATCTTTCTCTAGTGCTTGAATTTCTGGACTATCCAAATTAATTATAATCTGCTTCATCCCTTGTCTAAGTAAACTGCAGGCAAAACTGCAATGGAATATTTATGTCAGATTATTTTAGAGAATCTTAAATTATCTCTTAGGATTTTTTCTTCTTTTATATTTTATTTGTTTCCTTATTTAATTAGGATCTTCATAATTATAGGAATAGGAATATTTATTAGAATATGATCTATAGGCATATCATGATATCATGTATTTATCGTCATCACAGTTGATATAAAATGGAATCTGTTCTCCAATCCTTATACACAGTTTTCAGCATCTATTCAACAAATACCATAGTTAAAAGGGCATAATCAAAATATAATACCCAATATTGATTGCAGTCTCCATTTTATCCCCAGTCAAAACCCAAATTTTAATTCCAGCTTGAGCAAGCTTGTCAACGCAATCAGGAACCTAGCAACAATACAGAGGCATCAGTTCCCGTGCTGCTCCAATGAACAAACATTAACAAGTAAAACATGTATTTTTATTCTAACTTACCCCATCTTGGAGCTTGTCCTCTACAGCAGTGGCACCAAGAAGGATCAGGTTATTCTCAATCTTATCTGATACCTCCTCAATCAGTCTCTCCTGATCAGCACTGACTGAATTCTTGGCCTTAGAGAATTTATCATCGAACTCCTTGTACTCTTCTGTGCCAAGTTCACGATAAGCCAGTATAAGGGTTCTCAGACCTGCATCAGCATATTCATGCACATGCTCCATGGTTTTTTCTTCAAACTCCCTCCCATTCTTGGCAAGCCTTTCAAACATGATGCTGAATGAGAACAACACTCAAGGTGGGTCAATAGGGTGAATCACAGGATAAATTTCCGTTTAAGGTTATAGACAAGTTTATCACAAACCTGTCTGCGCCTTTGCAGAGAAGCAAAATTTTCCCTTCTTCATCTTCCACTATCACTGACATTCGCTTCCTTGAGCTATTGAATTCTAAAACACTGAGAAGCTTGTATTTCCTGCTAAAGGAAACTAGTTAGTGAAAATATGTATCACAAGTATAAAAGAAATCCTGAAACATTACAGATATAAACAATAAATCAGTTGGGTACAGAGCAATTTTGAAATATTAACATTAGGTAGGATGAATAAAGTGAAAACAACATTAAATAGAACAAAGACTATGCAGAAAAATATGATGTGGACATAAATTAAATATTCTTTTTTTGTTTTAGATGTTTGAAAACAATTCAATGACTTCAGGAAAAACAGGTGAAAGTGTTGAGAACAAAGTCACCTACTATGAGCAGCTACAGTAAACTGGCCATGTGAAGATAACTATGACAACATCGTAGTAAAAGGTGCCATTTAAAGCTCTTTTTATTGAAAAGTACTTACTGTCATCACAATGAAAGTTACTATCAAATATCATGTTCCCTTCTTAAACAGTAACCAGACAAAAGCTTAGCAAATCGATATGCAAAGATAAAATGTAGCTGTAGCAGTCAAATTGAAGAGTTATTAAATAGACAAAACAATTGATAGCTTGAAACAAGTTACCTTTCAACTTTATTTCTAGAAACTGGATCCAACTCAAATGTCGATAAACTAGTCTGACCCCTTCCATAGAATTCAAAACCAAGTTCTCTTGCAGCAATTAGAAATGCAGCTTCATCTGGGGATTCAGCCTCATATGAAACCTTTCCGGTGTCATCATTCACTTCTGGTATGGCTGTATGACAGACTGCCAACACGCACAAAAACTTCTGGATAACATCTGCATGAGGCTCATTAACCCAATGTCCATCTCTTATTCTTTCGTCATCAAAGTTAAAACCTTTAATAAGTGTTTTTTTATCTAGCGAACCCCTTATATTATGCGCTTCTGATTCAATATCATGCTCATGAATTCGTGGTGAACCTTTTCTTCTGCCCATGGCCTTCTCAACCTCTGTAGCACCACAGCCATATGCTACCCCAGCTATAGAACATTTGATGAACTCCATTGAGTTGCAGGTCAGAGTTCCAGTCTTGTCAGAAAGTATTGTATCAACCTGCCCAAGCTCCTCGTTCAAGTTTGAAGTACGAGCTCGGGCTGGTTTGTCTGCTTCCTTGTAGTACATATGGATATCTTGATTGATGAAAATACTCTGAAGAACTTTGACCATTTCTATTGACACATACAAAGAGATGGGAATAAAGAACCCATATAACATTAAGGCTGTCAAACAATGAAATAAAGCAGCAGCAGTTGGTCTTTTTGGGTCAAAGAAAACAGTAGAATCATCAGGTCTTAAATACCATCTTTTCATCAACCCATTTTGGAAGTCATCTTCAGTTGCAATGCCAAAGAAAATAGATCCAACAAATGCCATTAGAAACAAAATACAAAACAAGAAATAGATGACTTTGTCCATCTTCTTCTCGATTCTGCTTCTTTTTGAAGGTGGGTCAGTAGAATTTTGAATGACCTTAGTGTCATGACCAGTGAAAATGACAGCTCCAAAAATGTAATCTGTATTACGAAGTTTAGAGTCACGGAGAAGAAGTTGCTGAGAAGAGAGGGCATAGTTTTTCTCTTCAAACTCCATGCTTCCAACAAATGAATACAAATTTGCATTGGGGTCTTCACATTTGACTGTAGCTTTAAAATTTTGGAAGTTAAGATCCTCCTGTAAGGAAGATGTTATCTCTAACCCTTGTTTTAGCTTTAAATTTGTCTCCCCATCCAAGTTCATTGTCTCAACATAGCAAACTGCATCCTCATAACTGGATGAAAGCAACAGGAGGTCACCTGGGAAGAACTCATCCTTCTCTACCTTCACTATATTCCCCACCTTCAGATTCTTCCATGCAGTATGTTTAAAAATACCATCAACACTATGAACTTTAACTGTTCTATTGTTCACCTCAGTATCCTGCAGAAGTATTCAACTAGAAAAATTATTTACACTGCCGTCATAGCTTCCCACAAAAGCATTCTTCTTCCCTTTCCTCCTCTTTTTGTTTATCACATGCACAGCAGTAAACTATCGTTGCATTACTACATTGTTGTATTCTTTTAATTCCATGGTAATAGAGTGGGGGGTAAATTTTAGGGGAAAAGTAAAAAAGAAATTGACGGAGAGAAAAACATTTTAGCACTAAAAAACTTAGCATCCCCCCATAAAAAAAAAACATAAGATCCATTTTCCTTTTCAACAATCTGGTAACAATGTGAAGTTGCATATTATTTTTTGTCATATGCAAGATGCATTTGAGGATAAAGTTGAATGTTGGTACCATTGATTAAAAATAACACTTTAGAGTTTGATATAATACAAGAAAACACACTACGGGTTCCTTTGAACTGAATTCCTCCAATAACACTTGCAGTTTAATTTAAAAATTTAGAGGATTCAATTCAAACCCTTTAGCAAAAACGGGAATTGTACGAACAAACAACTTTGGTAACTGCTTCTCATCCCTTCCAAATATTACCAAGAAACTAAACATAAGGGCAAAAAGTTAAGAAAATTCACATTATAAGAAGAAACTAACAAGAGGACAAATAGGTAAGCAGAATATAGCACCTGTTTTTTCCTGCGCCAGTCTTCGATACCTTCTTTCACCATAGTTGCCCCAATAACAATAATCAGTGGAAGGATAGCACTGACAGCAGTATATGGAGCAAGTTTTGTGAAGGCCAATGTGCCAGTGACCAAAAAATAGAAGTTTGCCACCCTCCTAAACTGTTCAAACAGAGATTTGGGAAAGAAAGTTGCAGGAGTATACTTTGTAGATCTGACAGAATTATCTGCAAAATTCCTAACACCATCCTCAGAGATATCTGGCTCATTGCAGAGCACTACCCTGGAATAACCTTTTCCTCCAATCTGTGAATCATCTCCCTTGAAAGATGCCTTGCAGCATGCGAATGAGTAGATCTTACTTAAACGCAGCTTCCTCTTCCTGTCACCACTCATTCTTTATCCTTTATCCCACTGATTAACAAAATTTAACACAACATCAGGAGACAGGAATGCCCTCCGTGAAAATAGCTGTTCTTCCTAGGAGCAACACTCTTGTGTCATTGCTAAAACTAGGAATCAAATTTGCAACTTGCCCCAACCCCAAATCTCAAACCAGGATCAACTCACTAGAACACTTGCTAGGGAGCTCAAGTTGAAGTGCAAAATAATCCTCAACGCTTCAAAAACTACCACCATTAAGAACTGCACAAATATCCCGCAACCCAAAATTTGGTGGTAACTCATCAGCACAAGTACCTAGTAAAAACTAAATAACAAATAAAGCAAGAAACAGATACTAAACCCCAGAAAGGTTCCCACCAGAAGATGCTCAAAATTCCAGTAATTTAATAAGCAATGAACATAAAAGAAACTAACCAAAATAATAAAATAAAACCAATAATTGAGGGAGAGAGAGAGAAATTAAGAGGGGGAAAAGGGACAGCTAGAGTAACTTAGAGAGTATTGAAGAAAATGGTGACACAAGTTGAGACAAAACCAAGCGATAGACACAACCCACAGCAGAACCAGGCCTGCTTACTGTAACAACCAATGTGAAGTCTACAATGAAAAAACACAGAAAAGGAAACACCCCAGTGAGCCCAAAACACCAGAAATTATTGGGGAGGCACGGAGAAGAGACAAGAAAAAGGGATAATAAAAAAATCTGCAGATTTGAAGCTCCCTGAAAAGGTATCTGGAGAAGAAGAAGAAGAAACTTTGAACAGAGACTTAAATTATTAGATCTCGCATTTGGAGTCTGAAAGAGACAAGCATTTCCCTTTCCCAGCGTGACCAATTCAAACTGGCTTAGATTTTTTCAGATAGTTCAGTGCCATGTCAAAACCTTTTTTCTTTTCCGAGAAAAAAATAAAACGCCAATCACAAGCACAATTTCTTCTCTCTATCTATGTTCCGCGGGAAACCTATGAGTGAAGCTTGTGTTGTGTTAATGGTGGCAACTAAGTGTCTGTTTCACTCACACCCAATTTCTCGTTATATTCTTTCTCAGTCATGGCAATTTAATAATGAAGAGAGAAAAAAAAACATTTTTTGATAACAATAATGTGGGGAGAAAATCGAAACCAATGAGAAAGGGTCATCTCCATAATACTTGCAACAAAAAGACAGAAAAAAGAATGTGGGTTTTCCAAATTTTTAATTTTTAATTTCTTGTTAAAGCGATGATAATTGACCTACCTGAATGAAGCACAACCGATGTACCCTTTCAACTGCAGAAGCAAAAAGAATCTTCTGCGCCAAATAACGTTTGTTATAGTATCACTGTGATAAGCTGAAAAAGAAAATGAAGAAACAAAAATGGCATGTGGTTAAGAGAATGGAAGAGGTTTACTTAAGCTTTTTACTTGTGTGATATGCAGCATCATGCTATATAGAAATTCTATGTTGGATAGATTCCTTAAAAAACATATATGTTTTTCAGTTCTGATATATACAGTTACAAAATATGGAATCTAATAGTTGACTGCGTTACATATTCAACACTCTTTCTAGATGACGTATCAGTTAAATATACATATCAGATACCAACAATTGTATAAATATTTGTTGGATTTCTGATAATTCTAATACGTTTTAACACAATTTGAATTTTTATTATGACTATAAAAAAAATAACAAATTTTGAACCAGTATAAAAAGTATCTTTTTCTTTAAAACAAAACTTGAAGTCCGTGTATATACATGTTCGTATCAGCCTCCGTTTTCGTGTTTGTGCTAAATAGGTTACAATTCATATAATTTAAACAAAACAAAAATTAAAAATCCAATTTTTTTATCTACGGTTGCATGCAGTGACAAGCCAAGCAAGGAACCAGGAAGAGAGACTAACCAGGGTAAAGCATAAAAGGAATGAAGGAAGAAGAGAATATATATGTTATTTCTTGTTTTATTTGTTAGGAAAAGCAACGAATAATCTCAGAATTTTGGTACTTAACGAAGCAACCCAAATGAAACATTGCAATAACTTCTTTTTTTATGCAGTAATTGAACACTTCACATATAAAAAAATCCAAAAAACTCATACTTTTAGTATTTATTTTTCTAAATGTGTTTTCTATTTAACATGATAACTGTAAAATTAAACTTTTAAAAAATACCTGTTAGTTTTATCTTATTAAGAAGGTTCTTTCAAGCGAAAATATATATGAATACAGTAAACATTTTTTTTTAAATCTATTTTTTCTAAAACTAAAATAGTTAATAACTTGTTTCTCTTGGTTTTCATAACCATAATAAAAAAAATATTAAATATATTTTTATGTACAATTAGAACGATTCATTATTAGTTTGTCTGTTGGGTAAGAAAAAATACTCATTTCAATTATTTCTTTACTGCTTAAAAATTATAAAATTTGAATTATAAATAAAAATTAATTTTACATAATAAAGTTAAAGAGACCAAAATATATTTAACTCTAACAAAATCATTCTTATTTTTCCTTTAAAAACATATGATGCACATCAATAAATATTCAGATTATTGGAAGTTCTATAACATTATTATAAGTTTGAAAATTACAATAACAAATTGTCTATGAAAAACTACACAATCACAAAAACAAAGAAATAACACTAAATAATACTATGATCCACAAAAATCTACTCCACTAAATAAGAATAACTACATTAATATTAAAACCATTGTACCTTAAGAAATTAACTAAAAAAAGTTAGGTAGACCAAGACCTTCCATTATTAATGTTGACCTAATATTGTTGATGTAAGAGTGATATTTATAGAAATGTTGATTCTATAATATCATAATTCTCTAGGACTTCTGAAAAATAATATTGTGGTCCTTCTATAATAGTGATAATAACTTTATTCTATAATAGTATATTATAGTGTCATGATGATGACATTGATTTGGATCAACATGTGATATAATAATACCTTCATTATGCTTTTAAAATCCACAACTTCTATCTATCAAATTATTTAAACTTTGGAATAAAATATTAATCACAAAATACGAGTTTCGTACGTTTCATTTACTAAGAAAGAAGACAAAAATCTTACTTCCAAAACATTAGAAAAGAAAATGAAATTGTTATAGTGATTAAATTAGAGATATTTTATATATTAAAAATTTGTTGATTTTTATATTAATTTTGTTACATAGTTTTTAAATTGGTATCTAATTAGCAACTAAGATTTTTCTACCAAATTTAGAAACTAAATAATTGGTAGTTAAAATCTAGATTGCTAATTAGATATCAAATTAAAATCATTTAATAATAATATAAACTAATTTAAAAACTAATTTTTTCTACTTTTGAAAATGTCTCTAAAATTTAGTTTCTATTTCATATTTATTACTTCAATAAAAAGAGTAGAAAATTGAAGAAACAGTTACAACAATTAAAAATTATAGTGATTTAGAAAAGTTTAATTGCATTTACTCAAAAAATTATAAAAAATCACTATAAAATAAAATTATTAATAGATATTAAAATAATTAATTACTATATTAATTAAATTAAAAATTATTTTATAAATTAAAATCCACGAGTTTTATCTCTCAAATTAGACTTTGGAATAAAATATTAATAAAAAACGAATTTCGTACGTTTGATTTACTAAAAAAAAGACAAAAATCTTACTTCCAAGTCTAAGTCCAAATAATTTAATTAATTACTATATTAATTAAATTAAAAATTATTTTATAAATTAAGATCCACGAGTTCTATCCATCAAATTAAACTTTGGAATAAAATATTAATAAAAAATGAATTTTGTACGTTTCATTTACTAAAAAAAAAGACAAAAATCTTACTTTCAAGTCTAAGTCCAAATAATTTAATTAATTACTATATTAATTAAATTAAAAATTATTTTATAAATTAAAATCCACGAGTTCTATTCATCAAATTAAACTTTGGAATCAAATATTAATAAAAAAAGGGGTTTCGTACGTTTGATTTACTAAAAAAATACAAAAATCTTATTTCCAAGTCCAAGTATAAGAGTATTAATCATTGAAATGAGAAGAAAATTGAAGAATAACGGGTTACAGCAATTTTAATTATTATTGTAAAAAATCAGTAAATAATAATTAAATTTAAAAATGAAAAGTAATTAATTATTATGTTGATTAGATTATATATTAATTTAAAGACTAAAAATTTTTATATTTAAAAGAGTTTATATTATTAATAAAAAAATAAAATATTTTTTAAATTGTTATCTAAATTAATTATTAATATTTTAAATTTTAAATTAGTTTATAGAATATTAATAAATATTAATTCAAATATAAAATTGTAAGTAACTAGATATTAATTAATGTTTATATATCAAAATAAAAATTATTTTATAAATTTTTATTAATAATAAAAACTATTTTAAATATTAATAATTTCTTTTAGTTTAATTTAGTCAAATAATAATTAATTATTTTAATTTTTAAAATTATTTTTTTATTTAATGAGTTTCTTTTAATATTGAAAAAGTTTAAGTGCATAAATTAAGCGGAGAGTTAAATTACTTTTGGCAAGAAAAGAATTAAAAACTTTTGAATTGGTTGTTTTAAAATAAGCATCATCATGATTACATGAACAAAAAAGCTGGTCAAGATTCTTATCCATTACAATAGAATCATGAATTAGTATTTTAATGTTGTGCAGTACACAAAAATTAACCAAAACCAATGTTGCAGATACCAGCACATCTTTCAGAGGACCACTGTTATAGTGAGACAAAACATCATACACCACCATCTATATAATACTAAGAATCACCATTTTAGTTGCCAAAATCATCTCAAAAGATAGAGAGAGAAATAAACTCAAATGCACTGAAACAAAAAATCCTATGTACTTTCTGATTCTGCAACACTATATATTATTATTATTATTATTATTCCTTGTAAAATATATGTTTATTATAGGGAGATGATCTAGAGAACTATTGATGTCTTTTCCTTTTTTCTTTGGTCGGGTAGGTGACTGGGTGATGAGCTGAGATTCTTCTCGTTCTCCTACTTCTCCTTCGGCACTCGGTCTTGGGTGAACACCGGATGGTGGGTACCTGCGAAGGCACTCCAACACTCAAGTCAGTAAAGCGGGTGGTCAGCTCTTAGGTAGGTGAACAGTAATAAATGACATACCTTACTCCTTAGAATACGTGCTATTTATATTATTCTAATGGGCCTACCTTGTTGGACCCGTTTATCGAGGTGGATACCGGTTAAGGTTGCATTACCTAATTCTTAATGATAGATTAACTTCACTGATCTTGGTTTGAGCGTTAACTGTATTAGGGGTCGGCCGGCGGCCAAGTACCCATGGTATGTGTCGATCGTCCCGGCTAAGCCTCTTAAGGACACGGCCAAGTCTTCCAAGGTCTCGGCCAGACAGGCAGTCGGCCTCGTCATCTCGACCAGGTCTCTCAGGTCTCGGCCGACTTTCCTTTAATTTTGGTCAGGTTGATCAGGTCTCGGACAGGGTCAGCCTCGCGGATACCGGTACAATATATATGCACTTGGTATGTAGCTTTCTGCACCCTTCTGAAATCATGCAAGTTTATACTATTCATTTCATGTTTATATATAGAAAACAAAAAAAAGATTTGAATTTGATTAGTCTGAGCTACTGCTATAGCAGTGTTGTGGGGTCTGAGATTTGTTTACTGGTTTTGGCTTGTTGTAGGATATTCTGAGAGAATATTATACAGAGAAAATGAGGAAAAAATGATGGTTTTTGTCATCATGGTTTTAAGATTTTGTGTTTATCCTTTTCAGCCTCATGTTTTTCACCAGAGATGGGAAAAGTGATCTCAACAACACCATTATCTGTTGAACTATTCTTCCTTATAGCAGAGTTGCAGATATTTTAAGAAGTGAAAGTTTGAGAAGAAGGAAAAAACAACAAGAGTGGTTGAACAAGAATAAGTGGTCCCATTGTTTGATTCCCAAGTTTGACAAAACCATAATAGACAATCGCATGATTTCAAAACCATACTCTTATTTGGAGTGGTTATTAAAGAGGATTTCATCAGAATTTTCATTACGTTGTATATCTCCATGTTTATATTTTATTCCATTAAATTATTATTTTTTGGTACTATAATATATATTAATATGAAATTGATTTTCGTTTTTATCTAAATTTTAGAATATTTAGATGTTTGGAATATAAAAATAATTGAAATATGTCATATTTTTTATGGGAAATGAATCAATGACCAAAATCAATTTGGTGTTATAGTTCAAGAAAAAAAATATTTAATCTTATTATATATATATATATATATATATATTTTGGAAACTCCATATCGGTTAGAGATTAAGACATTTCATAGTATATGAATGAGTGCAAATCTAATCTTATAATTTGATTTTATAAGGTTGACGATTTTGAGATTGAATTAGGCCTAAAGTCTACTTCTTAATATGATATCAAAAGTCATTTCGAACTTATCATAACGAGAATTTGTTGGACTTAGCAGGTCACCCGCTATCGGACCGTTATCGGACTATCTATAATATATAGTCTCACGCACGAGTTTGTAATTTCAGCATGAAAGGGTGTTAAAAATTTCACATCAATTAGAGATTTTAACATTTTATAATATATAAGTGGGTGCAAACCTCACCTTATAAGTCAATTTTATGAGGTTAAGTTAGACTTAAAGTCCACTTCTATTACATCCTAAACCAATATTCTCTTAAAAAAAAAATTGGATCATGGTAAAACGCCAATCGTTATTTTGTGAAAACGTTTATGCCTTTTGTTTAATTTTATATTATTTAATACATAGGAGCTTAAAATTTAAACTAAACTTTAAGCTACAATCTAAAAGTTCTTTTAAACAAAAATTGACTCATGAATGAATTGTGTAATCCATAAGTTAAAAATGAATTTTAAATTGTACAAAACTCTTTTAAATTGTACAATCAAAAACACTTTTAACTTAATGGATTGTACAATCAAAAAAACAAAATGAGAATTTGCGTATTTATGGAGTGCAAGACGAAAATATGGAGGTGGAAGAAGAAATAGCCCCTTTTGCTAGTTTGTTATGTGTAAAATAATAATTTTTCCTTTGTTAAATTTATTGGGCCGAAAACTCTTAATCATTGGTGGCCCAAAATTCATTTTTGTAATAATATTGAGGCTGAACATGGACGAAGATGACAGTGTGAAGATAATATACTTTTAACCCAAAAACAACTAAGTTCACCATCATGAAAATCTTGATTAAATTGAGTGATAATTAAACCATTAATGTTACCAAATTACTGGATTGTTGATATTAATATTTGTGTAGAAAATAATATTGTATCTAATAGTAGAATTATTTTAGAGATATAAAAATAATAATGATAATATCTTAGTACAATCTTGATATGAGATAATAATCGTTAAAGAAAATCAAATGGTGTTGTATGATTGAAACTGAATTTAACTTTATACATGAAGAAAATGTATTAGAGAAGACATGTCACTAAAAATAGCTAACTATGTTATTTGATTGAGATTAATTATTAGTAAATTCAATTAATAGTCACATCCGATTATCCAAAACACCTACAAATGTATAATTTAATTAAGAAAATAAGAATATTTAAAATAAATTAATTATATTATATATTGTAATAAGTTGATAATTATAAGACTCTTTCTAAAGCCTTTCACAACTATAAGTATTAACTAAAATTAAATTTTATAATTAAATTACTCTTCCTCCGTCCCAAATTACGCGATTTTAATATTTATAATTTGTTTAAAAGAAAATATTGTTCTATTAATTATTCTTTTCCTAAGTTTCCCTCACCTCAATCTTAATGAGCATCGTGTATTTATGAGAGAATGATTAAAGAAAATGTAATGTATGAGTATAATACTATTTATTAAAAATCTATAAAAAAAGTATATATTTATTGTTATTCTCAATCTATGCTTAAAAATCTTGAACAGTGAATAATTTGGAAAGAAGAACAATAAAGATATTTGCAATAGAAAAAGAGTCTAATAGATGTACCATCATTTTATCAATAAAAGTTTGATAATAAAAACAACTTGATATCTTAAAATATCTATCTAAAATAATTACATTTTTTTTTTTCAAAAACAACATATTTAAAAAAAATACTTGGACATTATGCTTTTCTACTGGAACATGTATTCCTAAACTTTTTAAAAAAAAAAACCAATAATAAAATGAACAAATTCCTTACATTTCTCTCCTATCTAATTTTGTTTTAAGGTGAGATAATTTTTAAAAAACATTAACAATTTGTTAAAATAAATACAGTAATATTTGGAATCATTTATTATATTTGAGGACAAAGTAGGATTTCAGACATATAACATCAATTAACGCATCCTTATATATTGTCCGCTTTAGAGATTAATGTTCTATTTTATCTCTAAAAAACGTAAGTTGGATATTGTCCGCTTTAGAGATTAATGTTCCGTTTTATTCTTTAAAACATAAATTAAAAAAAAAATCAGTATATAAATTATAATTAACCTTAACTCATTAGTTATATATATTGACGTTATCAAAACAATTACATTAAAAATTATTTCCAAATATGTTGAAGGGTCCTTAAAAGATAATTTTGTAGTGAGGAGAAAACATCAGCTTGGTATGTTGGTTCATCAGATATTAACAGAACATGAGACCTGGTACTAACATATAGGTCACATGTAGATATATGAAGGTAAAATTGTACCATAATTCATATACATGCACCATACCCTATAAATAATTAACAACCTAACTCTTTCTACCAAATCATATCCAACAACAATGGCTGCAATCTTCTGGGCACTTGCTTTGGCTACCCTTTGCTTCTCACTACCCTCAATAAGTGCCCAGCCACAACCATCAAAGTTCCCAACTGCACAATCCCCTTCTTCTGGGACACCATCAAGGAATCCACCATCTTCTCCCACTTCTTCTGCCAACAAACCACCACCAATTGTGGCATCTACACCTGCTACCTCAAAGAAACCACCACTGCCAGCAGCCACCTCTCCCTCTTCTACCAAACCACTACCTCCTGCAACTGCTGCTGCACCAGCAACTCCAAAATCTTCTGTTCCTGTTAAATCACCACTTCCTAAGGCTACATCTCCAACATCTGCTCCTGTCAAAACACCAGTTCCTAAGATTGCATCTCCAACATCATCTGTTCCTGTCAAAACACCAGTTCCTAAGATTGCATCTCCAACATCTGCTCCTGTCAAAACACCAGTTCCCAAGACTACATCTCCAACATCTTCTCCTGTCAAAACACCAGTTCCAAAAACTACATCTCCAACATCTGCTCCTGTCAAAACACCTGTTCCTAAGATTACATCTCCAACATCTTCTCCTGTCAAAACACCAGTTCCTAAGATCACATCTCCAACATCTGCTCCTGTCAAAACACCAGTTCCCAAGACTATATCTCCAACATCTGCTCCTGTTAAAACACCAGTTCCTAAGCCTACTTCTCCAAAATCTGCTCCTGTGAAATCACCAGTTCCTAAGCCTACTTCTCCAAAATCTGCTCCTGTGAAATCACCAGTTCCTAAGCCTACTTCTCCAAAATCTGCTCCTGTGAAATCACCACTTCCCAGAGCTACATCTCCAACATCTGCTCCTGTGAAATCACCTCTTCCCAAGGTTACATCTCCAACATCTGCTCCTGTGAAATTGCCAGTTCCTAAGATTACATCTCCAACATCTGCTCCTGTTAAATCACCACTTCCAAAGGCTACATCTCCAACACTTGCTCCGGTGAAATTACCAGTTCCTGAGGCTACATCTCCAGCATTTGCTCCTGTTGAATCACCAGTTCCAGTGATTGCATTTCCAATATCTGATCCTGTTACATTCCCTGATCCCATAATAGTTACAACTCCAACATCTGCTCCACTCAAACTACCAACTCCCCGAGTTAAACCGTCATCTTCTCCACCAAAATTACCAGTTGCCAAGGTTTTACCACCACCGTCTGCTCCTTTCAAAGCACCACCTCCCATTGCGGTAATCCCTTCAACTTCAACTACACTATCCATTATCGTCTCACAAAGCTCATTACTTCAACACATTTTTTCATTATCCATTAATAATACCTTTCATTAAGAATAAATTGCACACATTTTGAAAATAAAAAGAAACTGTCAACTAACATAAGCCAAACATAGACAAAAAAAAAAACATTATGGCCTAAAACAATTCATGTTTTGTTTTACTTAAATATGCCATGAGTCTCTTAAATTTAAAATAAATTTGTTTTTGTTGGTTATTTTTTTTTTTTATAGTTTCTTGTATAAAAAAAATAAACTTGTTTTAGTCTTTTTCTTCTTAATATCATACATTTTTTTATTTATGTGATTAGTGAATTACAAACATGATACTGAACTTCAATTTTGCTTTCTTCTATTGACAAAATTATATATTTGTTTTATTCTAAAACTATTCATTGTAAAGTCATTTAGGTAGAAGACATAGTACAAAGTACTAACATGGTTTTTTAAAAGTTAATTTAAAATACTAAAAAAAAAATTATCTTGATTCATATTCTTTTATTTCTTATGACCATCAAAATAGTTTCTTGATGAAGTAGATAGTAAGTTTGACCCATTCCTCTCCATTATTCTATATACAAATTTAATTTTTTCAACACAAACCAAAATTAAATCTGTGTGTTGGTTATGCTTCTTGAGGCTCAAAATTATTTCTTTTCAGTACAATGCGACTCGAACACTTATTTTAAATGGACGTATCTGTGTCGGACACACGTATCGGTGTCGACACTTGTATCGGTGTCGACACTTGTATCGGTGTCGACACTCGTACAACACTTGTAGGACACTTATCAGTGAAATGTTCAATTCAAAAAATATTTGTTGGATTTTTTAAAATTCTAACACGGTTCTAACACAATTTTAAAATGTATAAATACAATAATTTTTTAAAAACTCAAATTTATTATATAAATTTTTATTATGATTATAAAAATAAGAAACAAATTTTTTTAACCAATCATGAAAAATATATTCATGCTCCCAAAAGAATCTGAAACATACTTTTGCACATAAATATTTATTTTTAATTTATATAATTCAAAATTATATAATATATAGATCCGTATTTCCGTATCCTACATTTTAAAAATTATACATATCTCCGTATCTGTATCCATATTTATGCTACATATAAGTTAACATGTAAGTTAACTATGTTTTTGACAGAATCTTTATGTTTTTTTTTACAGAACCATGCAGCATTGCAAGGGAAAAAGATATGGTGGGGTACTGGACTAGCTATTTCCATTTTGCTATCTGTCACCATTTGACACTTGCAACAGCTGCTAGATAACATGAATTCACCCTAAATGACCATTGGGTTTTGCAAAAGTGGAAACATCTTTATTTATATATAACTCAAAAATGATAATTTATGCTCATATTGTTTATTTGTTCTTTGCTTAAAAATACTAATTAATGAAAAGACTTTCTGAATTATTCAGGAAATTCAGCAACTTCTGAGGGCATTATTTGTGTTTGACCAACAACTGTTATGTGATTATAAGTTAAAATTATTGGATTTCACACTGCAAAGGAGATCCACAGAGGAACTCTAGAAATATTCCATATATAATGTTATTATATTGCACCTCTTCACTATTTTACTAGTACAAGAAAATGCTATTTACTCACAGATAATTATCCTGGTTCTAACTAATTTAATATTATTGACAGATTTATTTCCAATCAAATAATAGTTAAAATGCATCATTGATAAAAAAAAAACTCAATAAATCAGTAAAAAAATTGGTACTTTCTAGCACGAGCATTTGCAAAAGTTTTCTTTTTTTTTTCTATGGTTTTTAGAAAATAAGAGAGTTGTTAAATATTAGCATTACTCTTGTTTCACTCAAACTTGTGTTAAGAGGAAAATTTTGTAAATGTAAATTTCGTGCATATATAACTTTGTATTATGTGGTGAGATGATTATTGATTTAGTCTTCACCGATCTAATTGAGATTTGAGTGGAAGCAAAAGAGGCTATTAAAAATAAAATTGGACTTTTTGTTTTGAGGGAAAAGTTAAACATTACTTAAAAAACTGTCATCCTTTTCCTACTTTTTAAACAAAGTTGTTTTAAATTTTTTGGCAATTTTTTTTTGGATGTTAAGTGTTAAGTATGTCATACCAATCCTAACACAATCCAACTCTTAGAAGAAAGTCTTCTTAGACTCCTCAAAAATCCAAAGATACTACTTTAACACAAATATTAACCACCTACAATTTCTTAAAAAACAAACAAAATCATAAGAATGTTAACACTTTTTTTTCATCTACCAAAAGCTGACAAAATGGATAGTTTGTTTACTTTGAATCTCCCATCACACCATTATACATGGACAAGCTATGAATAACACTAATAAAAAACATTATTTTACTAATAATATAATATGATAGTTGTTTTTTTTTTTATAGAGAGGGTCCTCCTCACAAATTTGTCTATCTACACTACAAGAAAATCATGAAATAGAAATCAATTTTTAGACACCAAAATAATTAGTTGCAATGGTAATTAAATTAGAGACCATTTTAGAAACCAAAACAAAAATTGGTTTCTAATTTAGTTTCTATTATTGTTAAATAGTTTTTAAATTGGTATCTAATTAGCAACCAAGGTTTTAGAGACCAAATTTAGAAACTAAACAATTGGTAGTCAAAACCTTTGTTGCTAATTAGATATCAATTTAGAAACTATTTAACAATAATAGAAACTAATTTATAAACTAATTTTTGTTTTAGTTTCTAAAATGGTCTCTAATTTAGTTATTATTGCAACTAGTTATTTTGGTTTCTAAAAATTGGTTTCTATTTGATGATTTTTTTGTAGTGCTAGTCTTTAATTCATGTCAAGTTTTTTTTTTGGATGATCTCATTGCTTCACTCCAAAACTACCATTTTAGGTTCAAGATGAGAGGGTTTTACTTGCAAAGAGTTTTTTAACATTCAAGTCAGTTTTGCTAGTTGAAAGTGATAAATATTATTAGAATATAATATTTATCTGTCTCAAGTCAACCTATTTATAGATTAATCACTACAAATATTATAATTAATCTTGTATTAGTTTTGACAATACGGTCAATTCATGAAGTTGATTTAAGATTAATGTTGTTGTTAATTATGTTGTCTCGTCTGTTTTTCAATGTCTTTAACATTACTTCCGAGACCATTTTAATTAATTCTATTATCATCGACTAGATTTATCAAAGTTATCTCAACTATCTAATTTAGTTATATAACTTCGTTCAAAGACCATATGATACAATAGTTATAATTAATTCGTCATAATAAATAAGACACTTTATATTAATTATAATTTAAACATAATAAATACTTACTATAATAGTTTTAATTCAACTCTTATATTAAATAAAGTCACTTCCTATTCATTAATATTTATTAATATTAAAATTGTTATAATGTAAAATAGAAGGTTTAAAAGTAGAAGTTGATGTTTTCTCTCTCTTGAAAATAACTCTTATTCTTATCGTGGATGAGTTATGATATCTAGAACATATCTTTATACAATTTAAAAAACATTAAAATACATTTTCAAAAAATAAAAGAAGATGACTTAAAGCAAATAATTCCTAATTTATTTTCATAAAATTATTATTTAGTTGTATAAAAGAAGAGGAGGTAAAAAACTCAATCCCTAATTTATTTTCAGAAAATAATTATTTTTGGCCTACTCTTAATAAAGTTTTTTCAAACAAGTAATTTATTTATTTTAAAAACAGATATTCTAAACATTTAATAGGTTATCTTACTAATTCCAAATCCAAGTCAATTGTCACATACTAATCAAATACGGTTTTTCTTAACATTAATCTCTTTAAATTCCATGGTAAATGAAATTGTGCCTTTCAAGTTTCAACCATTAATTTTCTTTCTGCACCTTTTCTCTAATCATTGATCAATATACAGTGTTAGGTTTAGTGGGATAGAGTGCAAGAATCAAATACTCTTATTTAATATAAGAAGAAGAAGAGGAGGAATTGTAACGTAATTTACAACTATCTTTCACTATGAGAATAAGTTCACTTTATTTAATATAGATTTGAGGAAAATGTTGTTGTTTAGATTAAGTAAATGAAAACGAGAGACAAAGAAAAATTTATAATAATCTTTTATATAAATAAAATATAAGAATAAAAATTTATTTTTATGATTAAAATTAAATTAAAATATAATTAAATTAAATTATTTTATAAGTAAAAGTTTATTATTGTTTTAATTGTATGTCAACTATAGTTATTTTTAATAAATTGATAAAGTAAAATATTAAATTAAATAAATTTCATATAAAAATGATCTGTTCTAATTATTTCTATATTATAAATATTTAAAAAATTTAAAATTTGAACAATCAATTTTGTGTTGTAATTAAATGAAAAAATATCTCAATCCTTAATTTTAATACAAAACTAAGCGTCATTTACGTAATTAGATTTTTCACAAGTAACAGTGATAGTTATTCTTAAAATCACGTTGTTTATTTTGAAAAATAATAATTCAGTCACGCTTTTAAACTTCAATTTAAATATATATATATATATATATATATATATATATTTAAAAATATTATCTGACAAGAAAAGAAGGTAAAGAGAATGTTGCAGACAAATGTACGGCTATTCCGTTAATTTTAGAGTGATTTCAGGGGTTCGTTAAATACATAAAAAAAAAATATATTTAATATTTAGTTTTTGTTTAAATAATTACAAGAATTGAAGCATTTATTAAAATATTTGTGTATTAATAACACATATTTGTTAGATTTAAAATTTATGAAGTGAAGAAGAGTTATTGAATAAAGATTTGAAGTGGTATTGAATAAAAAAGAAAGAAAGCATTTGAAGTGGAGTTTCTCTATTTGACGAACTCAAAGTCCCACATGGGCCCCACATTCTTCCCATCTAAGCCAATCACCACCTTTCTTTTATTTCTCTCTCTCTCTCTCTCACGCTTCATCTTCCAATTGAATCCTCTCTGTAACGAACAAGATTCGCTCACACACGCACTCTGCATTCGCTTCAGCGCAAAATGCCATCGCAGATCTTTCCGACATCCAACCGTTCTCTTGATTCCGCCGTTTCAACTTCTTCCGCCGCATTCATCCGACCGAAAGAGGACGAGAATGATCCCTCCGTCAGCCTCCTCGACCACTCCGCCCCTTCCTTCCGAGACATGTCCCTCAAGCCGCCCTTGCCCAGGGCGTCCAGCTTCACCACCTCGCGCAACAAACCCTCCCGCCCTCGCCACTCTTTCAATCAGAAACGCCGCCGCCGGGCCGCCAGCCAGGACTCCTTCCCCTGCGTCTCCGACCACTCTGACACCGCCATCCGCTCCTCCTTCGGCCGCGATGTCGCCGCCGAGACCTTTCTCTTGACTCGCCTTGGCTTCAAGCTGCTCGGATACCTCGGGTATTGTTATCGTTTTTGTTCGCTTCGAGATCCTGCATTCACCCAAAATAGAATATGTATAAGTGCAAGATTTCAACAATGCAATCAAACAATGCTGATTTCTAACATCAATGGTGACGCACGTGTGACAAGTGGTTTGGGTTCTTTGACTAATGTTAGGATGGATAAAACTACATGCTTGGGGTACTTAACTGATACTTTACTTATCCACGGGATTAGTTCGTCTAGCTATGAGATAGATACCTGTGGCTCTGTACCGATCTAGTGTTATGTTAGAATTTCCATGGATGAAATTAAGAAGAATGAGTGAAAGTAGGTGTGGAATTAAGTGACAGTTCAGGTGTTTTGATCGTGGAGAGATAGAGAACAAATGTGTAGAAATAAGTGAGAATTAATTCAGTGGGTCACATTATTTTTAAAATTATTTCAACTTATTTCTCTGATCACACCAGATTGTTTCCTTCCGCTCTTTGCCCCTAATTTCTCACCTGCCAAACAGGACCTACAAAATGATGTTTTCTTAGTGGGTTTTTGAGGTTTTTCACTATAGTGTATGACTGATTTGAATTGGTAATGCAATTGATAGGAAGGCTTGTTATATATCTTCTTGAAAAGACCCATATTGTCTGTCTCAATTCTTAGGGTGCAGTTTATTTGTCTGTTAAGAACCTTCAATTAATGGAAGTTGGTTTTAAGATGAACCCTAACATCTCTGCTTTTTTGTATTACGTGATTATTATCTTCATATATACCAGTTGTGGATGCTCTCTGATCATTTATTTCTGTTCAGGGTAGGCTATAAATGGATATCAAGATTTCTTGCCCTTAGTTGCTATGCACTACTTCTTTTTCCAGGCTTTATTCAAGGTCTGAATTCTGTGATCTTTAACATTTTTCTTACTTGTAATTAATTATTTGTTTCCAGATTCTGATTTGAAATGCATTAATATCACTCGACATTTGCCCCCTTCTGTTTTATAGTTGGATATTACTATTTCTTCTCCAGTCAGATACGCAGAAGCATAGTTTATGGAGATAAACCGCGAAATAGGTATGATTTATCTCAATCGTCTCCTTACATTTATTAATTCCTTCAATTGTTACAATTTGAGCTTATTTTCTTTTGCAGGCTTGACTTGTATTTGCCTAAAAATAGCAGTGGTCCAAAACCAGTTGTTGCTTTTATTACTGGTGGAGCCTGGATTATTGGGTACGTGATGTCTGTGCGTCATTTCAAAAATTGCAATTTAATGTAATTAGGTGTAATAATTTTTTTTCTAATGTTGTTGCTTTGATTCAGAGCATGATCCCTTTCCGTGAAATTGTTGATTAGCTTCAATTCTTATTTTTATCTCCTATCAAAAGAGAAGTTCATTATTTTTTTGCTCACCATTAATGGTGGTAAGAAGGTTGCAATTTATTGAGACGCATAAGGAAATCAGTTGAACTTATTAAGTTTTGGAAATGTCGATCACACAAGAATATTTATACTGACAATGCTAATTGTTATAAAATTTTACATATTCAAATGTTTTAAAACTAGTATTTACATGTGTTATATTGAATACTCCCTTTCAAGCTAGAGCATATAAATAATATGCACCAAAATATTCAACATGGGAGATCCTTTGAGGGATTTGGTGAATATGTCAACAAATTGATTACTGTAACTGACAGTCAGTTTCAATTTTGCTAAAACTAATATCTACACGTGCTGCGTGAGCTATATTTAGTAGTACTGTATAATGTCGTATTAAGTAGTTTCAACCTGAGGTTTATACAGTTTTTTTTTTCTTTTTTGACTTTTATCATACCATGTGCAATCAGAATAAGATGCTACAAATTTCATTATGGAAGGGATTAACGTGTTTGACTGTGTCTGTTGTTGTATATAAACGCAGACACATTCACCACTTGCCAATTCTGGTATTACTAGTTTTAAAGTGTGTACTGTATTTGTGTAGTTACAAAGCATGGGGTACTCTTCTAGGTCAACAGCTATCAGAGAGAGATATCATTGTGGCATGTATTGATTACAGGTGATATTTCCTTCCCCAGCTCTCACATCTGTATTGCTCTAGGTAGAAGCTATCTATCTGCTCTAGGTAGGAGACAAATATTTATCTGTACTAGTAAATAGTAATAAAGAAAACTCTATTCCTGGATTCTATTCTACTATATCATCTTTTCTAAATATTATCTGTTTTAATTTATGCTTTGGTCCCGGTCCTCATGTTTTTAATTTGTTCTGTCTCTTGTTGGTCTCTTCTTGTTATTGATGATAAAATAAGAACTCTTTGATAGTTTTCAATCTTATCTTTTTGTTTTGAAAATTCTATTGATAAATATAAAATATTGTTATATAATTAGAAAGTCATAGGGTTTAACCAAGCCATTATTTGAAGTGAGCTCTTTCAACTGCCGACTTTCCCTTGAGTTTTCTGGAGACTCCTGAATGGTTCCATATCTCTAATGTGCCATGATATCTTCCAGTTTAAAGCATAGGGATTGTTGAAATATAAAAGTCAAAATCAAAATGAAATTTGGTCGTGAAAGCAGTAATGAAGAATACCAATCCAAGGAAATCAGTGGTTTTAATTGTACCTCATCACAAACCACTAAATGCATGTGTAATTCAAATTTTCTCTCAAGCTACATGATTCACCTAAGTCTAAATAGTCTACAGAATTGAGTGTGTTACTTGCTTTTGTCTTTCTATTGCAGTGTTATAAAACATCTATTTTCTTGCAGAAATTTTCCCCAGGGAACCATCAGTGATATGATAGCTGATTCTTCTCAAGGCATCGCATTTGTGTGCAACAATATTGCAGAATATGGAGGTGATCCTAACAGGTTAATAATCATCCTCCTAAATCGAAAGTTTTCTCATGAAGGCATCAAATTTGTTCACTTGCTTTAAGAGTAATGGCTTCTCAAGATCAATAATGATTTTTTTCCAATTTTTTCCCATAGAATTTACCTAATGGGACAATCTGCTGGAGCACATATTGCTGCATGTGTAATTGTGGAGCAGGCAATCAAAGAGGCAGGTGAAGGAGAGAGTACATCTTGGAGTCTTTCCCAGATTAAGACTTATTTTGGTTTATCTGGAGGGTAAGTACTTGCAGAGAGTCCCTAGTCCCTTTCCCTTTCAATCTTAGTAGTTAAATATGTGTGCTATAGCTGCGTCGTATAGCGGGAAGGGAAATCTACCATTTTATACGCTAATGGCGCAAGCTTCATACCATATGCAAGGGCTCTGTCACCTTATTTTAACACAAACTACCCACACCCAGGGGCATACCCACCTCTCGAAAGGGTAGTGGACTTGCTTTGTCGTTATTTGTCCTAAGTGTGGTCACTCTGTGTTATCGCTCTTCCTCTCCGTTTTATTATATTAGCAAATGTTAATTGGTAATATGTTGTTTTCTGTTAGCATATTCAAACCCACGACCTTTATCTTTCCCTCCCTTCCACTTTTACCATCAAATCTACCTCACATCTCCTATCGCTGACCCCCTTTGTTATATCCTTATGTTTTGTTCTTAAAGTTTTTCTTTTGTTTTTTAATTATTTTGAACTTCATAGGTCGCCCTTGAAACAATTGTAGCATCATCCACTTGGAGGGTTACAGTACAACTATTTAATTTCTTGAATTTGTTTGTTATTGACTTGTGTGTCTCTATCCGAGATTGATAACTATGATGTTATCCACATTTGAATTAGTCTTCTTTGCTGCGTTCTGTATATATCACTTTAGCTGGCTGTAGTACGTGATGTTCTGTTCGATCTCATTTTTATGTTGATCAGAAATGATCAAGGACAAACTCAAGCCCCAGAGATAGCTTAAGTGGTTAGGATTGTTTAAGTCTTAACAAACACCTTTCACACAGGATTGGACATTTGGAGCATGGATTGGACATCTACGGTGACTTAACATTAATGCGGGATAAACTCTGATATCATATTCAAATTTGACTACATCTAACTCAATCCAAAATGCTTTCTCAAGGGGTGAGAATTAACCATTTGTAAGGACTATTTTGGTTAACATTTCTACCCAATGTGGAAACATCTAATAATGTTTAACACCAAGCTTATTTTTTTTAATTGTTGGGATCAACTTTCTTCACTTGTTTTTCATCCCTGGTGATTTATTCCTCTTTTGCTTGGAAAAAATTAGCACTGAGCTGGTTGGTTTGGATGAAGTTTTCTCCCTTCAGTTTGTGGACAATGATAGGAAGAGTAGGTGAACCAATCAGGCTAGTTATGTCAGGGTACCCTTCAATATACTGTTTGTTTGCTATGAATGGTGCAAAATGGTGTTTGAAATCAAAGATGGGTAATCATATTGCGCTTTGCTACCTTGCAGAAAATATTGTATTTTCCTTGATTTTACTGGTTACAATATGGTAGAACAAATAGGGAACAAGGGCAGCAGCTGTACCTAGGCTTAAGTGAGAGGAGAGACAGTATCTCCTAAAAGTTTACACAAATTACGGATATCAGATAGTAGAGATACCTAAAATAGGAATGATGGAACTAATGTCTGCACTTACAAAAACAAAATAGGAAGATTCCGTTTTCTCCTGACAAGCAGGAACTAATTGCCAATCTAGAGTTTGATCCTTGTCACTCAGTTCTTCTAAATAAAAACAGAAGTTGGATTTAAGAATTAGCGGAGTCTGCGCATTATCCTTTTTTTTAAGCTCAAAGGACTCGTGCAGTAGGGGAGTCTGTTAGAAATGTAATAAAAGTTGCTCGTGCTTTCACCTAACAATTTTAGCCATTGTTTTTGTTTAGTTCGTGAAAATCTCATGTTGGAAATGCAAATTTTTATCGAGATATTTTACTAAGTTCTACTAAGTTAGAAATGCAAATGTTAATGGTGACATGTTACAAAAGTGCTTTGTTCTACAAATATTATAAATGCATTTTTTTTATTGTAATATATATTACACAAGCGTTTTGTTTTACTAATATTAGGAGTGCTACACTGTTGTACATGCCAAATATAATATAGCTCAAGTTGATTATGTATGGATTTAATCTTTTTAAATTATAACGACCTTAATAAATGTCTCCAGAAGATATGTGTGTAATGTCTATTAATTCTTCCAACCATTGGTTTTGTTTTGTTTCTCATGGTCGTAAATGTAATGTTATTTGATTGAGATTGTTTATTATATTACCTTGCAGTTCCCACCAATGATTATTGACTTTACACTCAGATTAACATAATTTATTTGCTGTCTTTCCTTCTTACGTCAATTCAGGTATAATTTATTTAACCTAGTAGAGCACTTCCACAGTAGGGGTCTTTATCGGTCCATCTTTCTAAGGTACACACTTCATTAATCTTCAAGTGAGTTAATATTTAATTTCCTGCTTTTCGCTGTATTCGACTTTCAAATGACTACCTCTACCTTGCAGCATAATGGAAGGGGAGGAATCCCTGAAACGGTTTTCTCCAGAAGTAATGATTCAAGATCCAAACATTGGAAATGCGAATTCTCTACTACCTCCTGTAGTGCTTTTTCATGGCACTGGGGATTATTCAATACCATCAGATGCCAGGTTTGTGTCCCCCCTTTCTAAAAATTTGTAACTGTGGAAAACAGGAGTATATATTTGTTGTCCTATTAATTTGTTATGATTTAGTTGTGCCGAGATATAGCCTAGATGACCTTATTTGCGGAGCGTAGTGACTGAATTGTTTCATGCAATATTAAAGTGCCAAGCTTTGTGTAATGGTTGAATTATTGAATGATTTAGTTAGCAATCAGCAGCTTAATTTAACTTCAAGGTATTGAAAAGCATGTAGAAGGAATAACATAGAATGACCTATGTCAGTTCCTTGTCCCCCTGAAAGGAGATTTCAGCAAACAATCAGTATAGAACGATAAAAAAGTGTTAATTCAAAAACATGTAAATGATGTAACATGGTGATTAAGTTCAATTGTATAAGGAGATCTCACAATATCAATATCGTACTATTTGAGTATCTTAAATTATCTCTTGAAATTAGTTTCTCCATTTTTCTTGTTTTTATTCTTTTTGAGTTTATTACTGTCAAAATGGGCATACTATTATAAGTGATGTATTATCGGGTATACACGCATTTCTGTAGTATCTGACAAACTTTCAGAAATTGAAAAGGCATTCTCAATTTATGTGGTTGTTTAATCTCTTTGAACCTTTGGGAAAAAATTGCACTTTATAATGTATTATTTGCTACAATTCAATGTGGTATGCTGCTGATTAGTTGTTTACGAGGGTTCATTGATGATTGTGTGAATTGTGAAATTTGCCGTGGCGCTTAAGTTCATATCTGTTTTAGTAGTCCCACTGCGTCAATAATAATAGTACACACTTAAATAAAAATAAGATCTCAATACAAAACGGAGACCCAAAATAAAAGAAAAATCGTCCTAATCGGAGGCTATGTATTATCTATCTGCTACCTACAGGATAAGTGTGTTTTTTTATTGACTGAATACCGATGAAGTGTGAGCCTGGAGATGGAAATGCGTAATGGTAACAAAGTTACATTATAAGGTTTTTATAAGCGACAAAGCTGCTGTTATGTGACCATATATACTTGGAATTAATTGAAACTTAAGAAATATTCTAGTAAGAATATTTTCTTGGGCACTTAATTTGGTAAACTGTTAGAATTCGTTTCATAATAGGTTAAATTGAAATGTGCGCATGTAATGCTTTTGCATGGATTATAAAGTAGGCTTTAATCCTGTATATCCTTCAATGGGCAACTAGAAGAAATGTATAGCTTTTCTCTTATCTTCGTATTGAAGCATCTCTTTAAAAAAAAATTCGGAATTTTCAGCTGCTAGACTTATGACTAACATACTATTTTATACAGTAAAACATTTGCTGAAACTCTTCAAAAAGTTGGAGTGACGGCTGAATCAATTATGTACGAAGGGAAGACTCATACAGATGTGTTTCTACAGGTATTTGACCACTCTGCTTCTCATTGATTTTGATAAATCTATGTTTACATAATAATAATATACCTTGATGATGCATTTTTATCATCAGACACTTTATTACCTGTCTTTTTTAAATATCCACGCAGAACCATTTAGGTATTTTCTGAAGAAATGGTGCTTGCTAATTTTTATGAGAAAATTCTGGTGAATGTTAAAATTTTTTCTACGCAGCCATTCATGTGAAATGCTTATATTATATTATACATTTCAGGATCCCATGAGAGGTGGAAAAGATGACATGTTTGAAGATTTAGTAGGATATATCCACGCAGGTGATGCTGAGGCTCGTGCCAGAGATGCAGTGGCTCCTCCAAGGAGACGCCTTGTACCTGAATGCATGTTAAAACTTGCTCATAGCGTCAGTCCATTCTAGCCTGCAAGCAGAACGAACTAACATTCTTTCTCCAGAACAACTTCTTGCTGTTGTAAGAACAGAGCTATCCTTTTTAGCTGGCTGGAATGTTCAATGCTATGTTTTCTGGAGCCTCCAATGTCTATGTAGAAATTCCCAAGGTTGAAAGATTTGGTCTAACCAAGGAAGAAGAATGTTGGTACTTTTCAACTCTATATTTTCTGTGGACTGCACCCATCTCTAGTCTAGGCTTTGGAGTTTACCTCCAAACATGTTTCTAAGCTAAGCTTAGAGGTTTGGAAGGTGTAGGTCAGGATTATAGCACTAATAGAATCTGTGTTTTCTTCTGTGCAGTTTCGCAGCTTCTCAAATACTCTTTTTTAGAATGTAATCTAGAGTGGGTTTGGGTAGGATCTGGAGGCCAATTAGACTCTTTTTGTGTGTGTATATGGACTGAAGATACTTCAAATGTTTTTAGTTATTTAATTAATTCTTTACTCATAAAAAAATAAAAATTTCTTTCTTCATTTTATTATTTTTCTCTGTACATAATTAATGATTCACTTGCTAAATTAATTTTCAGCATCAAGTTTTGGCAGGTTCCATTCTATTAGTAGATTTACCATTACACTTAAGAGTCAAACATTTGGTTTTCATCAAAACATGGAAATGTCATTTCTAATGTTGAATTTTGAATTACTCCCAACCCAACTTAACCCTAAAAACTAGCTTATTACATAGGGAGTGTAGAGATTATACTGGTAACTCAATAATGTATAATTATTATTAAATAATTATAAATTATAATTTTGTACAATTGAAATTTTGAAATACCAATAGTAACATCTACGTATACATGATAAATAAAATAAATGATAAATTAATATAATACTAAGTTATAAGAAATTATTAGGGATGATTTTTTTAGAAACTAGTTTGGGTTTTCAGGTATTAATTTTCAGGATTGTATCCATGTTTTTACTATGCTCTTTAAGGAGAGATATAATAAGTTAACTCAGTTACTACTTTAATTAAGGTGTCAAAATATTCGTTATTTTAAAAGATAAGAGATAGCATATAGGTATGTGAAAATAAAAATTGAAAACATTTAGGTCTCTTTTTTCTCTCTCGAATATTTGTTGATTTTTTTTTAACTCTATTAGTTAAATAAATCATGGTTAAAATTTTGGTAGTTAATTGATATTACTCTAAAAATTATTTTATAATTTTTTATTAATAATAAAATTATTTTAAATATTAATAATTCTTTTAATACATATAATAATTTTTTATTTAGTTAATATAATAATTAATTATTTTTTATTGTTAAAATTAATTTTTGTTTAGTAATTTTCTAACATTTGAGCCATCCTTCTAACAAAGCATGAAAAAACATATAAGTAAAGCTAGTTCTTGAACCCTAAACAATTTCTTATCTATACTGTTAAATCATTTATGATAACGAACATTTTTTATTTCCTAATCAAGATTTAAACACCTAAAAAAACAAAGATTAATAATGAATTAGATCACCTTAACAAATAGTGACATAAGATATGGAAAAGTTATATAAGGTGATCTCAATATCTTTAGCTCAATCTATGTTATTGAAGTTATTTTGACTGACACAATATCAACAAATGTTTTTTTTTTCTAGAACTTGTCTCAAAATTCGTACAAAGTTTTTGTAACATTTTGAAGTTTATTTCCAAAAGTATCTTAGTTGCATAATTTTAATTCATTAAAATCACCAGATAATGAACTTTTTTAAGTATTTTTAATCTATTAAATCAATGAGATTTCCCTATCACAAGTGAAATTAATCAATTAAAATAAAATAAAAATTGATTGAAATGATCTTTATTCCAAACCAACAAATTTAAGAAGATTGAAACATTAAAATTGAAATGGATTATGCACACTGCTAAAGAAGAAAAAAAAAAGCATAAGAGCCAGGTGTAGTTATTTGATTATGTGTGAATCATGCACATAGTGGAGCATCAAAGTTTTTTCAATGTTCACACTCACCTACCAATTTACTGTGCCATGGCACACTCTCTAAGATCACTCATAAGAAGCCATAAATAAAATAAGCACTGTTCTTGTGTAGCAGGGAGGTGATTATGAGTTGTTGAATATCCCAAGGCCACAACCACCCCACTAGTGTTAATGTGCACTCCTTTTTCCCTCCAAAAATTGTATATAAAGAAGGTGATGTTGGTCCATGGAATTCAGAGTACTATAACAAGTGAGGGATCAGTGAAAAAGCAGATTTTGAAGGAAAGATGAGGGGCTTGAAGGGTAGAGATAGGGTCATTTTCCTTGTGGCAGTGATGATTTTTGTGTTGGTTTTGGTGGCTGAGGGTGCTGGTGAGTGTGGAAAGACCCCTATAGGGTCTGCAGCTGCTAGTCTCAGCCCTTGTTTGAGTGCTGTTAGCAATGTGAAGGCAAAGGTTCCTCTGGCTTGTTGTAGCAGAGTTGGTGCTTTGCTGAGAACTACTCCAAAATGTCTCTGTGCTGTTCTGTTGTCTCCTCTGGCCAAGCAAGCCAAGATCAATGTTGCCACTGCTATCACCATTCCAAAGAGATGCAACATCAACAACCGTCCTGCAGGGAAGAAATGTGGAAGTAAGTAACCACTTCCTAATTCACCTTCATTCTTGTCAGATTCACATTTACCATGCATTCATGTTTTGTATAGGAGACTATAATAACTTAAATTTGGCAAAAATAGAAGTTCTTTAGAGAGGGTACCGAAGATCTCATCATTATTTTATTTCATTCTTAAGTTTGAAATTCCCTTCTTTAACATGATATTTCTTAACATGATATCATGTGTTATTATCCGTTATCATCATCCGTTATCGGATAAAGAGTTATTTTTTAACATGATATATTATCGAACTATCCATAATATATATTTTCATGCAATAGTTATATTTTCATGCAATCGAACTATTTATAATATATATTTTCATGCAATAGTTATATTTTCATGCAATAACGGATAAAGAGTTATTTTTTAACATGATATATTATCGGACTATCCATAATATATATTTTCATACAATAGTTATATTTTCATGCAATAATTGTTAAACTCGTAACCTTTCTTTATAAACTGATTTTTTCACTAACTGATTTTTTTTTTCACATTATAAACTGATACTGTTGGAGATCCCACATCGACTAGAGATAAGGACATTTCATAATATATAAATGGGTGCAGACCTAAACCCTATGTGCCGGTTTTATGGGGTTGAGTTAGGCTTAAAGTCCACTCTTTCTTAATAGATACTATTTTATTTTATGAAGTTGAATTAAATTTAAAATCTTACTTTAAAAAAAAAATGAAAAAAATAGAAGTCTACTAGTGGCCAACTTGGCATAAATAAGCATAGAGATGGTAATATTTCATGTTGCGTGCTTCTTCATTTGAACAAATCTCTAATGTGATTAATTAACCTTGTTTATTTTGTCTTTACAGAGTACACTCTTCCCTGAAATGAAAGAAGATAATAATATTGAATATGCAGTGTTAAGCAGATTAGAGAGCTAAATAAGTGCAGTGATATGGCATATTTCTCACTGTGTTGTTACAATCACATTTCATATTTTGTATACTTGTACGTGAATCCACAAATTATGTTTGCCTATGTGTTTTTAGTAATGGACCATTATTATGCATATTATGAAAATATATATTATATCTAATTCTTATTAGTATTTTTACACATTATTATATTATAAATAGTTTATTAATTAAATATAGTTAATTGATAATTAATTAAATATATAAAATATAAAAAACTGAAACCTCTATATGAAAATGTACTCACCAAAAGCCGATTTCTAATTGAAAAATTCTCCGAATTTATAAATTTTATAGTTTCGAAATCGTCTGCTTAAACAACAATCTCTATGATAATACAATGATTGGGTTTATTCAGTAAATAAATTTTCAGTGTTGTTTAAGTAATTATTTTTTATTTGAGTTTATTCTAGGAAAAAAAATCAGATTTTGTTTACGCCATTAATTGAATCAGTCACTTCATAAAGTAACAAATTAAAATAATTAAATTGAGCATGGCATGTACTATAAAATGCAAAGTACATTAAATTTTTTTTTTATGGTTGTGAAATTCTCCTTGAGGTTTTGTTTCTATTCTAATAATGGTGGGTAGCAGAGTAGAAAAATGAACAAATTTGAAAATGAATATAAATTAAAGAAAAATAAATATATAAAAAATAATTGAAAATGTATAATTAATTTGATTGATATGATAAAATAAAAAATAATTTAATATAACAAAGAAGTTTTAAACAAATTATATTCAAGATAACAAATTAAAGTATTTTTCAAAATAACAAAATTTCAGTTATTTTATTTTAGTTATTATTTATTATAATATATATATATATATTAATAAAAAAGTTATAAACATTATAATATGTATATAAACATTTAAGTTATAAACATTTTAGTTCTTTTTCATTTATTTTATTTTAGATATTTAGTTATTACTAATTTTTAAAATGATAGGATAATAGAAAATTTTATTTTGAAGATCGTTTTGTTTTGTTTTTAAAATCAAGACGAAAGAAATGAATAATTTGAAATAATTATTGAATGATTTTTAGAAAATTATAGTTTCACTACCATCAAATTCTAAGAGGTTCTTCTGTATGTGAAGAAAAGAGAAATTGGCAAAAGTAGATGAAAAAAAACTGGTTGGGATTAAATATTTATTTAATGTAAATAATTATTCATTAACTACTCTTAATTATGTAATTAGGAATGCTATTAAGTTTATTAAGTTGTTTAAAAAGATTAATATTTTTAAATATTACAATTCAGAGCATATTCCAACACCATTTTCACAAGCCAAAATTTCATGGATGCTGAATTTCAAACCAAAATCATGTATGAAAACAAAATAATTACAAAATTTGTAAAAGCAAATATCAAAAGAGAAAGAAATTGGTCATGAGTCACTTTTTTTAATAACAAAAACAAAAAATTTCAATAACTTTTTTATTTATGTGTTTATTATTTATATCTATTAAAATAAATTACAAATTTATACCGATAATATAAATGTGTGAATAATAATATCTTTTATTTAAATTTTAATATTATATATAAATAATAATAATAAAACTATATATCTATATAAACACTCTTAAAAAAAACATTTGTGTTTCCGATAATAATAAGGATGAAAGAGAATGTAGGAGTTATTTATAGATATAATTTTTATAAAAAGAAGAGAAGTGACACTATTTTGTAGACCCGTGACCCAATAATCTATGTTGTCAATATAAAATAAAATTAAAGTTTGGAATTGAGATTAATTAATTTCATTCATTACGAAAGTAAGTGAATCTCCACTTTATACGCATAATCAATTCTAATATATATAAATTATTACACTCTTCTCACATATTAATTAATATTTTTTATATAATTAATTATACTTAAAGTATAAAAAGTTTTTCATTCTTTTATTCTTAACACGTAAAAGTAGTAATATATAAATATAAATATAGATTTGCGTTTATAGAAACGGATAAGAGGAAGAAGGTTGAATGAAAAAGTGTGAAAAAAAGAAGCACTAGAAAGAAAGAGGTGTCTGGAGAGAAATAGATGTTCCAAATGTCGTTTCCATTTCCAATGTCGTTTCGAGTTTCTCTTTATACGCCTAAACACAAACACTTCAACTGCACTTCCATTAATTCTTCTTAATGGATTCTTCTCTCTCTCTCCACACTTCACCTAACCACAATGCCTTCCAACAACCGCAACCGCCGCCGCAACCGCCACCACTCTTAGTTCCCAAATCCGAACCCTTCTGGTCCGCCTTAGACCACGACGATATCGGAGACGAACTTGACCTACTCACTGAGTTCAACCGAGTCACCGAGTTGTTCCACCTTGCATTCGGAGGCACCAATGCCGTCATTCCCCCCGACTCCTTCGGACCTCAGCCTGCTGCATGCTCCCACCTGCTTCCTTCTGTGGATGTCGATTCGGTGTTCCAGGAAGACCCGAATTCGTCCACCGCCGCCGAGAGTGACGCCTCGCGCGCGATCGTCCCCGTCGCGGACCTCACGGTGAGGTTGGCGCCGAGGCGGAAGCAGAGCCGGCAGAAGGAGCTGGTGCGGGTGATGGGTCTGTCGGTTAGGGAGGATGCGCAGCTGCGGGAGACGGTGAGGCGCACGCGCTTGGTGTACGACTCGCTGCGCGTGTATACCGCTGTGGAGGAGGAGAAGCGGGTGGCGGCCTTGGTGGCGACGAAGGCGGCTGCGGTGAAGGAGGAGGAGGGGACAGCGGTGGAGGGCAGGACGCGACGTCTCCGCGGGGACCTGCGAGCTGCTGGACTGATGCGGGAGCGTGGACTGTGGCTGCACCGCCAGCAGCGAATAGTTGGCGCCATTCCTGGGATTGTGGTCGGGGACGTGTTCCTTTTCAGGATGGAGTTGTGTGTGTTTGGGTTGCACGGTCAGATACAGGCTGGCATTGATTATCTTCCTGGAAGTATGAGCTCCTGCGGGGAGCCTATAGCCACCAGTGTGATTGTTTCTGGGGGTTATGAGGATGATTTGGATAATGGTGAGGTTATAATCTACACTGGGCAGGGAGGGCAGGAGAAGAATTCGTCTAGGCAGATTGCTGATCAGAAGTTGGAGTCAGGCAACCTTGCATTGGAGAGGAGTATGCATTATGGTGTTGAGGTGAGGGTTATTCGTGGGATGAGGTATGAGGGGAGTGCTTCTGCTTCTGGTAAGGTGTATGTGTATGATGGAGTGTATAAGATTGTTGATCACTGGTTTGATGTGGGGAGGTCTGGTTTTGGAGTTTACAAGTTTAAGCTTTGGAGGATTGAGGGGCAGCCTAAGATGGGAAGTGCTATTTTGAAGGAAGCTAGGACTATTAGGAGGAGTGAGGTGGATTCTAACACTCTGCATTGTCTTTCTGCTGATATGTCCAACAAGAAGGAGAAGGTTGCTGTTCGGCTTTTTAACGACATAGATGATTATCGGGATCCTCTTAACTATGAGTATCTTCCCAGGACTAGTTTTCCACAGTTTGTGTTTCATCAGAGTGGCCAAGCTACTGGTTGTAACTGTGTGGATGGTTGTGGGGATGGATGCTTTTGTGCTATGAAAAATGGGGGTGATTTTCCTTATACTCTTCAGGGGCATCTTGTGAAAGGGAAGCCTTTGATTTTTGAGTGTGGCCCTTTTTGTTCTTGTCCTCCTCATTGTCGGAATCGTCTTACGCAGAAGGGGTTGAAATATAGGTTGGAAGTGTTTAGGTCTCTGCAGACAGCTTGGGGGGTTAGGTCCTTGGACCTTATTCAAGCCGGTACTTTTATCTGCGAGTTTGCAGGGGTTGTTCTGACTAGGGAGCAGGCGCAACTCTTCGCAATGAATGGTGACTCTTCAATATATCCTAATCGGTTTTCAGAAAGATGGGCGGAATGGGGGGATTTGTCTCAAGTAGACCCTAAATATGTGCGTCCATCATATCCATCTATTCCTCCTCTAGATTTTTCTCTGGATGTGTCAACAATGAGGAATGTTGCTTGCTATATGAGCCACAGTTCAACTCCAAATGTTTTCGTTCAGTTTGTTCTGTATGATCACAACAATTTGATGTTCCCACATCTTATGCTATTTGCAATGGAGAATATCCCTCCCATGAGAGAGCTCAGCCTTGATTATGGTGTAGCTGATGAGTGGACAGGGAAGCTCTCTATATGTAACTGAATGGTTTGAAAAGGTTAATGCACTTCTAATATGTTGAAGCCAGTTTTGCGCATGGTTATCTGAGGTAAAGCCTAGTTCTATCATTCAACTTTATTGTGTTCACGATTATCTTCCTTTGGTTGCATCTTACTTTTCTCTCTGGTACTTTGTTCTGTCTCCAATGCAAACTCTGTGCCGTATGATGGTGAGTCATGGATGGACATAAAGGTGTTGTGATATTTCACATGTCTAGGTGTACTTTGGATGATGAAAAAATGTTGTAGCGAGGTTGATGATTGACTTCCTGTGTTTTGAATATTTTATTGCAGTTTAATTTGCAAACATGGAGGGATTGATTCTTGTGGTGCTGAAGTTTATTTGATCAGGGAAAACTAATCTTATTTCTACATCAAGTTCTTTTTCAGGGAAGGGGCAAATATGAATTGAACCAGCTTGAATTTTCTGTTGTTATTTCCTTTACTATAGGGGATATCATACATGCTAGTAGTTACATAAACTAAAATAGGTGTCAGGAACTGAATAGTGGATAGGGATATTATATGTTAACTATTTAAGACGTCATAAATATTCTTTGAGGGTGGTTTAAACTTTTTCTTGTGGTTCTGTTCTTCATTCACATAAGTCTAAAGCTTCCATAGAATTGATATTGGGAAGATGTTGTGTATGTTTTGTTGCAACAGTCCACTATTTGCTTATCTATGGCATAATTTTATCCTTTATTCCCTGCTACCTTGTGACTTCAATTGTCAAAAACCCAAGCCTCCCCATCCTAATAATTTAGTATCCAATTTAATGATACAAAATTAATTGTTTATAGAGTGTTTCACCATAAACAAAGAGGATTGCTAGGTCATTAGTGTCTGTTGACTGGTGAGTGTAACTGTTTGTTTGGGTTGATGTCAGTGTGATAAAAGGATGGGATTGACATTCTCATGCAATATTTATGAAATGGATTTTTTGGAGATTGTTTGATCAATTAGTGTTCCGTTCTCAGCAACAAATTCTTATTTTGTTTTTTTTTTTCTCCAAAATGATCAGATTTAGCAAAATTACAACGTTTCATTACATACACTGCAACTGTACTACTTTCTAAAGTCATAGGAAAATCTACAACACAACAAGGGAAATGCTCACAATAGGCTGCAACAGGCCATGTTTTTAATAGTTCACACACAATTAGTTTCTCATGCTTTCTCCTTCACACACAGGCCATGTTTTTTATTTAAGAGTGACATCTAATCAAATATGTCAACATGATGAAAACAATTGTTAGTATATTATGAAATGAAAGCTTATTAGCTTGCAATTAAGGAAGTTCAAAGAAATCCCAAATAAAGCAGGCTAGTGGTGACTGCAATTAAGGGGAATTTCCAACACCCAGGGCTACTTGGAGCATGACAAATGTAGGTGACCCAACATTATATGTAAGATAGACTCTAGTACTATTCTAAAATTTGGACTTAGAACCTAACTTAAACCTAAAAACCGACTTTAGGGTGAAGATTATCCAAGTCTTGTAAGCTTTATAAATTATATAAGTCAAACCCTTGTAAATGTGGCACTAAACACACTCCCTTCAGTCATAGAACCAGCAACAGGCCAAGAGTGGTTTCTTTTAAGGTGGCTTTCCAACAACGGATTAGGGGGCCTTTTAAAATTTGTAAAAAAGGGAGGCAAATCTCAATTTATGATTGCTCTGCACCACCATAGCATTTTATTGATAACAACAACAACAACGGTTAGTTATTCATATTATATAGAAGACCTTTTTATATTTTTTTATAAGTTCCAAATCAAGTAGTATTGGAATGTTTCGTTGGAGTATTTAATTTTTTGGTCCAAATACTTAGTTCCAAAACAGTCCATCTCGTGGTGAATCCCTTCACATCTGTGCCCAATCCTTTTGCAGGTCCCAGCATTTATTCTGACTGTTCTCTTGCACATCTTCCTTGCTATCTTGAACTTTCCTTCCCCAGCCCTCTGACCCGTTTTTTTGCTGCCTGTCAATTTCCTCCATGTCTTCTCACATTTTCCCCATTTCTGATGCTGGTCTATTGTTTTTGGTTAGCTTTTTAATTACTGAAAAATGGCTTCTTCTGGGCTAGGTGATAGTGGGGCTGGGGCTGGTGGTTATTATTTGACTTATTATTATGTGTTGCTTTGATGTTGTTATTTATATGTTTACCCCTGTTTTTTTTGTTGTTGTCTTCTACTTTTTATGGTCTTGCAACCCCTACCTATCCTAAGTATGATCTTATTCTTGTCAACATTGGTTTTGCAGACATAACCATGGTTTTCTGAAGGTTTCAACATCACCAAATTTCTTGGAACTATGAAAGTGCACATTTTGTGGAGGTATTGAAGATAATGTAATAGCTGTTATATTTTCCTGCTCTTGTCTGACTTTTTTTTGGCTAGTGCATAGCATTTGAGGTGTGGTGACGAAGATAGAGTATAGGAGTTCAGCAAGTGCTTAATCTTGAACACTTGTGGAACTATTCTGTAATTTTGTGATGTTAGGGTCTTTGGCAAAGGCATTTGGTCACCACCTTCTTCTAAGCAAGTAGCTCGGATTTATTAGATTTTCTGTAGTCATTGTATATAATGTAAGTTAAAAAGCTTGTACAGGGATGATGTTAGTGATGGATAGAATGTAGCATTTTAATTTAATTGGTTTCTAAGCAAATGAGTAGATATATGATTAACCAGAGCTCATGCTAACCAGATCTATCATCTCTGCCTTTCTTCCCAAATTATTCAAATCTCCTACAATTTGACTGACAATATATTTATGTGTTTTGCATTGGAAGCACAATTGGGATTATAAAATATGATGACTTTGTCTCCTTTTAAGACATTAAAGAAAGTAGCACTTATGGAGAAGAAGAAGATGAAGACCATTACTACATTTGGAAAGTGTACATCCTTATCAAGGGAATGTACATCCCTCCTTTGATTCTAATCACGTTCTACTCTCTTTACAATCCAAAAAATAATACTCACTTTTTGTTTTCTCTGCCTTAATTTATTTACTGTCGGATGATAGAGAAAATTAACAACTTCAGTCTCCAATCTTGTTCATTTAATCTAGAACATAATATATATTAAAAAATATTAATTTAATAAATTGATAATAATATAATAATAATATTAATAGTAATAATGATTTTAGTAAAAGTAATATTCAAAATTAATAATAATAATATGAATATAATAATAATAATAAGATTCAATAATAATATTATTATTATTAATAATATTAACAGTAATAATAACAATATTTATAATAATAATAATTTTATTAATAATATATAATAAGTAATAATTTAAAAATATTATAATAATAAATAAAATATTATTAATTATTGATGGTTTTTATATTTTTTATGAATAATTTATTTTATTGACGGAATTTTTGCCTTACCAACTAAAATTAATATTTTATAATAAATTATTGAAATCAAATTTATCATTTAAAATTTTCCTATAAAATATTAATTAATCATTATTAGCCACATCACCATATATTGTTTTATTTGATTTGGAGTTGAAATTTTAAACTGTGATAAGTATTTAGAAAAATAATTTAACCCTTGGAACAAAATTGTTCATTTAAAGAATAAATGAACTAGTTTATTCCATTATTTTAAATTTTGTGTGGATTATAATTTGAGGTGATGATAATATATTTAATAAATTAATATTTTAATTGTATTTAATTTATTTTTAATTAAAAATATTATATTATTATAGTTGTTTATTAAATATATGCATATTATTGGATGTTAATAAAATCTTTTCTAGTTTGAGTATGATAGTACTTTCAAGTAGAATGCAGTAGCTGCACATGCACATGCACCATTTTCACCTTTTCTGATAACATCATTTTTTTTTAAATTTTTTTTCCTGTGTAATACAAATTACTTCAGTCTCATGTTTAAGGAATCCAATGTTATTTTTATTCTTTTATCTTTTTATTTTATATTATTGGCTAAAAAAAATTGTCTTTCATTAAGTATTCCGTGGTTGAATATAAGAGACAAAGTTAATCTATGAATTAAGATTCAATATTTTTATTAAAAATTGTGTGCGATTAATTTGTGTTAAGATTTTGCAATTATGTCTAATTCATGAAAAGAATAATGAAAATGTGATATACACTTTAACATATTTCACATGTTACTATATGTATATTAATTTTATTTACTTTTACGATAATACTTAAAATACCTAATCTTTAATGACTTATAAAGGACATTATTTGGTAGATATGTTTTTTTTCCGACAATTTTTATTATTATAATTATTATTATTATTATTATAGTAATTCATAAATCATATAATTAATATTATTATTATTATTATAGTGATGCATAAATGTTGTATAAACGTTATTTTTACTATTTTAACAATGATTATATAAGTGTAATCAATTTTTCGTATTTAGGTATATCTATGTATATACTATTTTATGTTTTGTTTTTTACTTTCTCACTTTTTTTAAATATTTTTTTTTTCAAAATAAATCCATTTTAAAAATATTTATTTATCTGATTCCTTTTCAGTGTCCTTGTCCTATTGTATAGTAGGGGTTAGCTATTCATATTAATGACAGTGTCAAAATGATAGAAATCTTGTGATAGCAACTTTGAAAAAAAAAAGATGAAAGTGTAGTACCATGTTGTGACCCTTCAAGACTTCTGAACCCTATCACCATCATTTACACTCCTATTAATCTTCTTCCATTTTATCAAATCAAATCTAAGAAAGCTTTCATTCTTCAATTCCAACACACTCAAAACTTTTCATACTTTTCAATCAATCACCACCTTTCTTTGCAAATTTTCAATTCTAAAATCATACTCTTTTTTTTTCATAATTTTGATCCATAACTATTAATGTAGATGGAAAGATGGGTGAATTACGTATTTGTGTTTATTTAATGTTGTTGATTAATAAATATAGAATAATGGTGTTTGTGACTTTTGTCTTTCTCATTCCACTGCAGAGAAAGTATGGAAAAGTCACTGCATTATTCCTAATGTCTTAATTTGATGCAGGGAATCTTCATTTGTTCATGTTGCATGCAGAGATTTGTTGATTTTTGACCCATCACAGTAATCATAAACAACTTTGATTTTTGGACACGTGATTCTTTGATCAGTTTGAATTTGAGTGACCAGATTGTTGGTGAGTTCTTAAATATTCATCAATAGATATACATGGCAAGTATAAGCTTGATTCTTGTGAGCTATGAGGCATTGTGTGTTGTTGTGGTGAAGCTTTAGGGTTGTTCAATTTGAGCTTTCATAATGTTTTGGTGTGTATTCCTAGGTGGTTTGGTGTTGGATCATTAGGATAAGAACATATATTGATGGATCATTTTTTGGACAAAATTTTTGTGTCAAGGAAATCGTATTCCGTGAATATAATGCCTATTTAGTTCAATGCATGGAATATATGATAAAGATAAAGTGTTATAGTCTTTTTATTGATTGGTCATGTCATACAGACCTGAGTTGTATATCTAATTGATTCGATTTGAATTATCTAAAGGATATCTTATCTATCTATCTATTCATATAAATAGATATTCTATAAAAATGGACTAATTCAACATATTTCTTGATTCAATAGGAGTCCAAAGAAATTAATTGAATAGGATCCTAAAGAATGAGAGATATGTGAAAAACATGTTCGATTACACCTATTCCTAATCCTAAATAAAATTGACCTAAAGATTTATATGTAAACATAGTATCTATTTAAATATGATTGAATTATGCTCGAATGACCCTGCTGATATTTTTAGTTAATAATCAATGGTTCATTGTCTTTGAATACTTACAACATCGATTATGAGGTATTTTTAAGTAAACATCAATTTTCAGGTGTCCATAATCAATGTTGATATTTTTTTCACTCACATAATGGATGTTCTCGTGCCTTTGTAGAGATAGATAATCGATTTTCTACATTTTTAAGTGGATAATCAATTATCCTCTCCACGTAATTGATTATCTTGCATGATTTCACTTTTCATCCATTTGAGTCGGTTCATTTGTTGTAAGATTTGATGTTTTCAAAGTTCACAGTATTATTTCGTAAATGCATTTTGGATTATGTGGTTTTGTTTGCATGAAGTGGTGTTCTTTTCTTTGTGTAGGTGATTCTGTTTTGTATAGTTGGTTGTCCTCCTCTTATTTAGTCCAAACATGATGGATTTATGGTGCTAGTGTGGTGGTTAGTGTGAATACAAGTTTAAGATCTTACAAAATCATTATATTAGAAGTTTGATACCCTTATAGTGTGTGTAAGCATTTATTTTTTATGGAATGAAATTGACATGAATATTTGTTTTTTTTTTTATGTTCTAATGTGCTGTGATGGTGAAGTAATTTGAAATGTAATTTTGTTTTAGTAAAATGTATTAAGTTCCTATTTTCATTGGTTAGATATAGAGAAAATTATTTGTGTGAATAAAAAAAAATTATGTTGAAAGATGTGGGAAATAATTTTTTTGTGTACTCAAAGAATATGTTTATGTAGTTAAATTGAGTTATGCTTTTACATTATTTGTAATATATGATTTAATAGTGTTCTATAATTAATTATAATAATGTTGTTTGTTAATTTAATTTTTTTACTTGTACCCAAATACCCAAATCTGTAATTGTGAACACTAATCATAACACATAAGACCCTCACCAAAACCCAACTTATACCCATAACCCTAATCCAATCCCTACCAATCATCCAAACCCTAACCACCACAAAAGCCTCACCCCAAATGCTAACACTAACCAATAACCCTAATTAAAACCCAAACAATACTCATAATTCTAACCCTAGTCATAACCCTAATCATAAACATAATCCAACTCCTAATTTAACCCTAACCCTAACCCTAACCTTAAACACAAACCATACACCTAACACAAAACCTAATCCAAATCTTAACCATAACCCAAACCATCACTCTAACCATCAACCAAACCTTAACCCTAAACACAAACCCTACCCATAATCTCTAACTTTGAACATAACCTTAAATCAAACCCTAAGCCTAACATAACCACTAACCCTATCAATGCCAAAACCCCTAACCCTAACCCTCAACCAAATCCAACTTTAATTGATATTTAAAAAAAAAAATTACATTAAAATTATATATCAAATAATTAAACATTATTCTGCAAAACTAATATTTGACTTATAATTGAATAGTTTGTTTATAGCAGGAAATAGATATTTAAATATTTTTTAATATGTAATCATATGACACTTTTAATAAAATGATCTATAATATTTTTTAATTATATTAGTTGACAAAAAAAAATTTATATCATGTTAATTAATTCATAATTTTTTTACTTTATGTTATTTTTTTTATTCGTTAATATAAATAACGTCACTTGTTACTTTTTATTTTTCAGTTTCTCCTTTTCTATATAGGAATTTTTTTTAAAAAATGATTCCATTTTAAAAATATCTATCTGATTCCTTTTGAGTGTCCTTGTACTATTTTATATTAGGTGTTGGCTATTCATATTTATGAGACTTGTCCAATCAATCACCACCTTTTGTTTGCAATTTTGAACTGTAATGATAGGTTGATACATATTCATTGACATGTATTTTATTATTTTATTTTAAAATATTATTTATATATATATATATTAATTAAACAACATTTTATTATTAAATAGACTTGTAAAGTGAAAAAAAAAATAAGATGATGATAAGCTTTGTTCAATCTTCAATTCTAAAATTGAAATTTTGCATAATTTTAATGCATAACTATTCTATGTGGGTGGAATTTTTGCCCAAATTCAACTTTTTGATTAAAAGCATAGCAGTGTAGGAAAGTAACAGTTGGGTTAGCAGATAAATTGGAAAGCTGTAATGATTTGTTTGGACTATATATTTAATTTGATTATATAAACTTGAGATGATTTGAAGAAAAAAATTAAAAAAAATTAGAAATATTTGTATTAGGGTAAATAAATTTAAAAAATATATTGTAAATGTAATAAAGTTTATGAAAGTTATTTAAAAATTAAAAAAAAATATTTATTTGTGGATTATAATTTTTTTTAATTAAAATATTATTTTCAATTTAAGAATTAATTTTGGAAAAGATATAAATTATATAAAATTGTCATAACATATTGTTAGAAATAATATATAATAACCCATTTAAATAAAAACAAGAAATATATAAAACTTATTAAATATTCAAAATCTAAAATAAATATAAATTTGGAATTATTTAATGTCTTATTAATTAAAAATCTGATATATATAAAATTCTTAAAATATTTAAAATTATAAATAAATATAAATCCTAAAATTATTTAATCTTCGGTTTGAATAAAAATTTAAAATAAATAAAATTTTTAAATTATTCATATCTCAACAACACAAACACCACAAAGAAAATAAATCATGTGGACATCATACCAATAATCTCAAGTGAATGTAGTCTATAATGTTAGTTTTGTATATGTTGTCTATCAACAAGAACAATTTTAATTCATTAATTATACTAAATTTAAATTCAGGTATGTAAAAAATATGAGTCACAAATATTGAATTTTCGAGAAATATACATGTCATGCTTAAAAAACTTGATTAAATGTTGTATTTCAGTTGTTAATTTTCTTTATGACCTTCAATATGCATACCCTACATTGTACATTTGTTTTATAGTCAGAATCGATGTCTTCACTTTCAAAAGCTCAATAATGTAGTAGCATCCAAGAAACTAGTAGGAAATTAGCCTCACTAATTAGGAATAGAATTTAAAGATACTTCCTTAATTCTGTTAATTATCCATCAGTTTAATCTTGCAAACCCCGTGAACAAGCGTGTTATAGGTAATTCTATCGGAGGTGCAAAAGTAATTGTAGGTGTATTGCAGCCTAATATTGTCGACTGCTCAGAAATGAAAATGGGCCTAACCTGGGCCTAAACGAGACGGCGTCGTTCCACTGCAATGGTTCATCTTAGGCCTCAATTCGCCATGGTAGCGTAAGATGGTTGCGATATCAAGACTTCTCCGCGTTACTTCAAAACCTCGTCTTCAACGCAGCTCCCTCCACCACCACCACCACCACCACTACCATAGACAACAACAGCCGCCGCCGCCGCCGCTCCCTGCCACGTTCTACCTCTCCCGCCTCTGCACAAACCTGGAAAGTCTGCAGAAGCTACACGCGTCCTTGGTGGTCCAAGGCCTCAGCCGCGAGCTCCTCCTCTCGACGAAGCTCCTCAGTCTCTACGGCACCTTCGGCGTCCTCCACCGTGCTCGCGCACTCTTCGACCTCCTCCCGTCCCGCGACCTCTACTCCTTCAAAGTCATGATCCGCACCTACTTCCTCAACGACCACCACTCCAGCGTCGTTTCGGTCTGCCGCCTGATGCGCCTCTCCCTCCACCCCACCCCTCACGATGACGTCCTCTTCTCCGTCGTCCTCAAATCCTGCGCCGAAACACGCGACCTCCTCCAGGTCGCACTCACACACTGCCACCTCACCAAGTCCCTCCCTCCCGACAGCTTCCTCCTCACCTCCCTCGTCGATGCCTACGCTAAGTGCGGCCAACTCCCTCACGCGCGACGCGCCTTCGACGAAATACCCCACCGCGACGTCGTTTCCTGGACCTCAATGATCGTCGGCTACGTGCAAAACGAATGCGCTCGTGAGGGCTTAACCTTGTTCAACAGAATGCAAGAAGCCTTCGTCCACGGGAATGAGTTTACAATGGGGAGCGTGGTCAGCGCCTGCACCAGCCTGGGGTGGTTGCACCAGGGAAAGTGGGTTCATGGGTTTGTTATCAAAAACGGAATTTCGGTTAATTCTTTCTTGACCACCTCGCTTTTGAATTTTTATGTCAAATGTGGGAGCGTTGGGGACGCACGTGCGGCGTTTGATGAGAGTATCTCTTCTTCCTATCATCATCAGGATCTTGTTTTATGGACGGCTATGATCGTAGGGTATACTCAGAGAGGTTATCCTGGCTTAGCGATAGAGTTGTTGAAGAACGAGAAATGGCCTGGGCTTTTACCCGATTCTGTCACCATTTCAAGTTTGTTATCTGCGTGTGGGCAATTACGTAATTCTGTTATGGGGAAATTACTTCACTGTTTTGTAGTTAAGTGTGGATTGGAGGATCCTCCTGTAAGGAATGCTCTTGTTGGTATGTATGCGAAATGTGGCCTTGTTTTGGATGCCCGTAACGTGTTTGAATCAATTGACAAGGATGTTGTGTCTTGGAACTCTATTATTTCTGGTTGTGCGCAGAGTGGTGAAGAGTGTGAGGCTCTGGAGCTCTTTAAGAGGATGAGATTGGAGTTGTTCTCGCCGGATGCAGTTACTGTGGTCGGTGTTCTCTCTGCGTGTGCTTCCCTTGGCGCGCTTCAGCTTGGTTGCTCTGTTCACGCCTTGTCATTGAAGTATGGCCTGGTGTTGTCCAGCATCTACGTTGGCACTGCTTTGCTGAATTTCTACGCAAAATGTGGGGATGCGAAGGCGGCGAGGATGGTGTTTGATTCGATGGGGGAAAAGAATGTGGTGACGTGGGGTGCAATGATTAGTGGCTATGGGATGCAGGGGGATGGAAATGGATCTCTTGGGCTGTTTAGGGATATGTTGAAGGAGGAGCTTGAGCCTAATGAAGCGGTGTTTACAACTATATTAGCTGCTTGCAGTCATTCGGGAATGGTTGGAGAAGGGTCCAGGTTGTTTAATTTGATGTGTGGGGAGTTGAATTTTGTTCCTTCCATGAATCACTATGCGTGTATGGTTGATATGTTGGCGCGCGCTGGGAACCTTGAAGAAGCGTTTCATTTTATTGAGAGAATGCCTGTTGAACCTAGTGTTAGTGTGTTTGGAGCTTTTCTCCATGGTTGTGGGCTTCATTCTAGGTTTGAGATGGGGGAAGTGGCTATTAAGAGAATGTTGGAGTTGCACCCTGATGAAGCTTCTTACTACGTGCTTGTGTCAAATCTGTGTGCTTCAGATGGGAGACGGGGCATGGTTAAGCAAGTGAGGAAGATGATAAAACAAAGAGGCTTAAACAAGGTCCCTGGCTGTAGTTCAGTTTGAATCAAGGTCCCAGTCTTCATATTTTGAATCAGTTTTGCCTGGAGGGTTCCCTTCTAGGTGACTCAATTTCTTCCTTCCTTTGAGAGTAGCACGAACCAACTGGGCCCATTGCGGTGAAGGAGGAGGAGGGGACAGCGGTGGAGGGCAGGACGCGACGTCTCCGCGGGGACCTGCGAGCTGCTGGACTGATGCGGGAGCGTGGACTGTGGCTGCACCGCCAGCAGCGAATCGTTGGGGCCATTCCTGGGATTGTGGTGGGGGACGTGTTCCTTTTCAGGATGGAGTTGTGTGTGTTTGGGTTGCACGGTCAGATACAGGCTGGCATTGATTATCTTCCTGGAAGTATGAGCTCCTACGGGGAGCCTATAGCCACCAGTGTGATTGTTTCTGGGGGTTATGAGGATGATTTGGATAATGGTGAGGTTATAATCTACACTGGGCAGGGAGGGCAGGAGAAGAATTCGTCTAGGCAGATTGCTGATCAGAAGTTGGAGTCAGGGAACCTTGCATTGGAGAGGAGTATGCATTATGGTGTTGAGGTGAGGGTTATTCGTGGGAGGAGGTATGAGGGGAGTGCTTCTGCTTCTGGTAAGGTGTATGTGTATGATGGAGTGTATAAGATTGTTGACCGCTGGTTTGATGTGGGGAGGTCTGGTTTTGGAGTTTACAAGTTTAAGCTTTGGAGGATTGAGGGGCAGCCTAAGATGGGAAGTGCTATTTTGAAGGAAGCTAGGAGCATTAGGAGGAGTGAGTCGGATTCTAACACTCTGCATTGTCTTTCTGCTGATATGTCCGACAAGAAGGAGAAGGTTGCTGTTTGGCTTTTTAACACATAGATGATTATCGGGATCCTCTTAGCTATGAGTATCTTCCCAGGACTAGTTTTCCACAGTTTGTGTTTCATCAGAGTGGCCAAGCTACTGGTTGTAACTGTGTGGATGGTTGTGGGGATGGATGCTTTTGTGCTATGAAAAATGGGGGCGATTTTCCTTATACTCTTCAGGGGCATCTTGTGAAAGGGAAGCCTTTGATTTTTGAGTGTGGCCCTTTTTGTTCTTGTCCTCCTCATTGTCGGAATCGTCTTAAGCAGAAGGGGCTGAAATATAGGTTGGAAGTGTTTAGGTCCCTGCAGACAGCTTGGGGGGTTAGGTCCTTGGACCTTATTCAAGCCGGTACTTTTATCTGCGAGTTTGCAGGGGTTGTTTTGACTAGGGAGCAGGCGCAACTCTTTGCAATGAATGGTGACTCTTCAATATATCCTAATCGGTTTTCAGAAAGATGGGCGGAATGGGGGGATTTGTCTCAAGTAGACCCTAAATATGCGTCCATCATATCCATCTATTCCTCCTCTAGATTTTTCTCTGGATGTGTCAACAATGAGGAATGTTGCTTGCTATATGAGCCACAGTTCAACTCCAAATGTTTTCGTTCAGTTTGTTCTGTATGATCACAACAATTTGATGTTCCCACATCTTATGCTATTTGCAATGGAGAATATCCCTCCCATGAGAGAGCTCAGCCTTGATTATGGTGTAGCTGATGAGTGGACAGGGAAGCTCTCTATATGTAACTGAATGGTTTGAAAAGGTTAACGCACTTATAATATGTTGAAGCCAAGTTTTGCGCATGGTTATCTGAGGTAAAGCCTAGTTCTATCATTCAACTTTATTGTGTTCACGATTATCTTCCTTTGGTTGCATCTTACTTTTCTCTCTGGCACTTTGTTCTGTCTTCGATGGAAACTCTGTGCCGTATGATGGTGAATCATGGACATAAAGGTATTGTGATATTTCACATGTCCAGGTGTACTTTGGACGATGAAAAAATGTTGTAGCAAGGTTGATGATTGACTTCCTGTGTTTTGAATATTTTATTGCAGTTTAATTTGCAAACATGGAGGGAATGATTCTTGTGGTGCTTTATTTGATCTGGGAAAACTAATCTTATTTCTACATCAAGTTCTTTTTCAGGAAAGGGGCAAATATGAATTGAACCAGCTTGAATTTTCTGTTGTTATTTCCTTTACTATAGGGGATATCATACATGCTAGTGGCTACATAAACTAAAATAGGTGTCAGGAACTGAATAGAGGATAGGGGATATTATATGTTAACTATTTAAGACGTCATAAATATTCTTTGAGGGTGGTTTAAACTTTTTCTTGTGGTTCTGTTCTTCATTCACATAAGTCTAAAGCTTCCACAGAATTGATATTGGGAAGATGTTGTGTATGTTTTGTTGCAACAGTCCACTATTTGCTTATTTATGGCATAACTTTATCCTTTTTTCCCTGCTACCTTGTGACTTTAATTGTCAAAAACCAAAGCCTCCCACATCCTAATAATTTAGTATCCAATTTAATGATACACAATTAATTATTTATAGAGTGCTTCACCATAAACAAAGAGGATTGCTAGGTCATTAGTGTCTGTTGGCTGTTGAGTATAACTGTTTGTTTGGGTTGATGTCAGTGTGACAAAAGGATGGGATTGACATTCTCATGCAATATTTATGAAATGAATTTTGTAGATTGCTTGATCAATTAGTGTTCCATTGTCAGCTACAAATTCTTATTTTGTTTTTTTTTTCTCCAAAATGATCAGATTTAGCAAAATTACAACGTTTTCATACATACACGGCAACTGTACTACTTTTGAAAATCATAGGAAAATCTACAACACAAAGAGGGAAATGCTCACAATAGGCTGCAACAGGCCATGTTTTCAATAGTTCACTTCACAGACAATTAGTTTCTCATGCTTTCTCCTTGACTTGTATATTTGGTTAAAGTAGAAGAGTGGCATCTAATCAAATATGTCAACATGATGAAAACAATTGTAAGTATACTATGAGATGACAGCTTATTAGCTTGCAATTAAGGGGAATTTCAAACACCCAGGGCTACTTGAGCATGACAAATGTAGGTGACCCAACATTATATGCAAGATAGACTCTAGTAGTACTGTTCTAAAATTTGGGCTTAGAACCTAACTTAATCCCAAAAACCGACTTTAGGGTGAAGATTATCATAGTCTTCTAAGCTTTATAAATTATATAAGCCAAACCCTAGTCAAGGTGCAACTAAACACACTCCCTTTAGTGCTGCTATTATTAGGCAGCCATAGAACCAGCAACAGGCCAAGAGTGGTTTCTTTTAAGGCGGCTTTCCAACAACAGATTAGGGCCTTTTAAAATTTGTAAAAAAGGGAAGCAAATCTCAACTCATGATTGCTCTGCACCACCATAGCATTTCATTAATAACAACTACGGTTAGTTATTCATATTTATATAGAAAGCCTTTTTATATTTTTTTGATAGTCTTGAGTATTGAGGTGCCTAAGTTCCAAATCAAGTAGTATGGAATGTTCGTTGGAGCATTTAATTTTTTGGTCCAAATACTTAGTTCCAAAACTGCCCATCTCATGGTCAATCCCTTCACATCTGTGCCCAATCCTTTTGCAGGTCACAGCATTTATTCTGACTGTTCTCTTGCACATCTGTCTTGCTATCTTGAACTTTCCTTCCCCAGTCCTCTGACCCTTTTTTTGCTGCCTTGTCAATTTCCTCCATGTCTTCTCACATTTTCCCCATTTCTGATGCTGGTCTATTGTTTTTGGTTAGCTTTTTAATTACTGGAAAATGGCTTCTTCTGGACTAGGTGATAGTGGGGCTGGGGCTGGTGGTTATTATTTGACTTATTATTATGTGTTGTTTTTGGATGTTATTATGTTAAACCAAGAGTTATTTATATTTGAGTGGTGGATCTGAATTTGCATTTTTAGTGTTCTTGGTAGTATCCATACATCAAGGGTGGGTGGTTTATTTAAACAAAAGTTAAATGGACAATTAAAATTTTTATTTTTGTCATATTTAATATTTTATTACATTTTGTTTTATATATAAAGTACATAAATAAAACAAAATAATAAACTCTTATAAATAAGATTTTTTTTATTTTTTTAATGTCAAGTTACATAATGATATATAATATAAAAAAATTTATTTAAAAAATAAGATATTTTTCTATTTCCAAAACCTATAACCACAATATAAATTATCCAATTCAACTATAGTGTGCATCCTTATCAAGGGAATGTACATCCTTACTTTGATTCTAATCATGTTCTACTCTCTTTACAATTCAAAAAATAATACTAATTTTTTTTTGTTTTTGTCTACCTTAATTTATTTAGACATTCGTCACTGTCGGTTGGTAGAGAAATTAACAGCTTCAATCTCCAATCTTGTTCGTTTAATCTAGAACATAATATATATTAAAAAATGATAAATTAGTACAGTAATAATAATAATAATATTAAATATAAATATGATAATAATAATAATAATATTAATAATTTCCTGATAATATAATAATAATAATAATTTTAATATTAGTAATATTATTAATAACTACAATAATAATAATATTAATATTAATAGTAATAATAATTTTAATAAAAGTAACATTCAATATTAATAATAATAATACTAATATTCATTATTATAATATTAATAATAATAATTTTATTAATAATATAAAAATATTTATAATAAGTAGTAATTTAAAAATATTATAATAATAAATAAAAAATGTTATTAATTATTGATGAATTTTTAAAAAAAAATTATGAATAATTTATTTTATTGACGGAATTTTTGCCTTACCAACTAATTGTTGGTAATTTTGACAGTTGGTAAAATTAATATTTTATAATAAATTATTGAAATCAAATTTATCATTTAAAATTTTCCTATAAATTATTTAATTAATTAATCATTATTAGCCACATCACCATATATTGTTTTATTTAATTTCGAGTTGAAATTTTAAACTGTGATAAGTATTTAGAAAAATAATTTAACCCTTATGATTTCCTATCGGAACAAAATTGTTCATTTAAAGAATAAATGAACTAGTTTATTCCATTATCTTAAATTTTGTGTGGATTATAATTTGAGGGTGATGTCTTGACACCATACATAATATTATATTTAACAAATAAATAAATTAATATTTTAATTATATTTAATTTATTTTTTAATTTAAAATATTATATTATTTTAATGGTTTATTAAATATATGCATATTATTGGATGTGAATAAAATCTTTTCCTAGTTTGAGTATGCTATGCAGCACATGACATGCTCGCATGCATCATTTTAGTTTGCTTGTGTTTTCCAATGCTTAACTCAAACCAACGCATCTGCACATGCACATGCACCATTTTCACCTTTTCTGATAACATCATTTTTCTTTTGAATTTTTTTTCTGTGTAATACAAATTACTTCAGTCTCATGTTTAAGGAATTCAATGTTATTTTTATTCTTTTATCTTTTTATTTTATATTATTGGCTAAAAAAATTGTCTTTAATTAGGTATTACGTGGTTGAATATAAGAGACAAAGTTAATCTATGAATTAAGATTCAATATTTTTATTAAAAATTGTGTGCGATTAATTTGTGTTAAGATTTTGCAATTATGTCTAATTCATGAAAAGAATAATGAAAATGTGATATACACTTTTACACATTTCAAAAGTTACTATATGTATATTAAATTTATTTACTTTTACGATAATACTTAAAATACGTAGTCTTGAGCACTGTTGGAATTTGATAATGTATTAAAAAATTGTTATCTTTCCTAATAATAGCCTTAGAATCATTTTAACACAATTTTTATTCATGGGATATGTTACTTAACATTCAAATTATAATGGGACATTATTTGAAGATATGTTTTTTTCCACTCCAACACCCTAAATAACTTTTATTGTTAAATTATAATTTTTATTATTATGATTATAATAATATTATTATTATAATTAATATTATTATTACAGTGATTCATAAATATTGTATAAACGTTATTTTTTCTATTTTAACTATGATTATAAGTGTGAATTAGTTTGACTTATTCAAGTTTTCGTATTTAGGTATATCTAGATATATGTTATTTTATTTTTTTCTTAATATAAATAACGTGACTTGTTACTTTTATTTTTCACTTTCTCACTTTTTTTTAAATAGGAATATTTTAAAAATAAATCTATTTGAAAAATATTTATCTGATTCCTTTTCAGTGTCCTTGTACTATTGTGTAGTAGGGGTTGGCTATTCATATTAATGACACTGTGAAAATGATAGAAATCTTGTGATTGTAACTTTGAAAAAAAAGATGAAAGTGTAGTTTGATAGGTTAAGAGGAGAAAAGACAATGTTGTGGTCACATTACCTATCATCATCATTTACACAAGATCATACCACTCCTATTAATCTTCTTGGATTTGATCAAACCAAATCTAAGAAAAGCTTCCATTCTTCAATTCCAACACAGTCAAAAATTTTCATACTTGTCCAATCAATCACCACCTTTCTTTGCAAATTTTCCATACTTCTTTTTTTCATAATTTTCATCCATAACTACATAACTACTAGATGAAAAACGGGTGAATTACTTATTTGTATTTATTAAATGTGGTTGGTTTATAAGTATAGAAGGATGGTGTTTGTGACTTTTGTCTTCCTCGTTCAAGTGTAGAGAAAGTATGGAAAAGTCGTTATGTCCATTGTTCTTAATGTCTTAGTTTTATACAGGGAGTTTTCATTTGTCATGTTGTATGTAGATATTCTTTGACACGTGATTCTTTGATCGTTTGAATTGAGTGATCAAGTTGTTGGTGGAGTTCTTAAATACTCATCAATAGAGATAAATGATTTCATTAGCAAGTATAAGCGCAATTCTTGTGAGTTATGAAACATTGTTTGTTGTGTTGAAGCTTTGAGCTTTCATAATGTTTTGGTGTGTATCCCTAAGTGTTTTTTTGGTGTGGAGCATCTTTGATGGTTTGGTGTTGGATCATTAAGGTAAGAACACAGATTCATTGAGCATTTTTTTCTTATCTATCTATATAGATAGATATTCTATAAAAAAAATTGGACTAATTCAACATAATTATTAATTCAATAGGAACCCAAAGAGATTAATTGAATAAGGTCTTAAAGAATGAAAGATATGTGAAAAACATATCAATTACACCTATTCCTAATTCTAAATAGAATGGACCTAGAGATCTCTATACGTAAACATAGTATCTGTTTAAATACGCTCGAATGACCATTGATTATGCTAGTATTTTTAATTAATAATTAATGGTTCATTGTCTTTAAATACTCACTACATCGATTATTAGATATTTTTAAGTAAACATCAATTTTCAGGTGTCCATAATTGATGTTGGTATTTTTTTTTTCACTCACATAATCGATGTTCTCGTGCCTTTGTAGAGGTAGATAATCGATTCTCTACATTTTTAAGTGGATAATCGATTATCCTCTCCACATAATTGATTGTCTTGCATGGTTTTTTATTCGATTCATTTGTTGGAGATTTGATGTTTTCAAAGTTCAGTGTTATTTCGTAAATGCATATTGGATCATGTGGTTTTGTTTGCATGAAGTGGTGTTCTTTTCTTTGTGTAGGTGGTTCTGTTTTGTGTAATTGGTTGTCCTTGGTCCAAACATGGTTGATCTATATGGTGCTGGTGTGGTGTTCGTGTTTGTGTTGGTGTGAAAACAAGTTTAGGATCTTAGAAAATCATCATATGAAAAGTTTGATACTCCTATAGTGTATGTGAGTCTTTATCTTTCATGAAATGAAATTGACATGAATATTATTTGTATGCTGTAATGTGTTGTGATGGTGAAGTAATTTGAAATGTAATTTTGTTTTGTTTTGATTTAGTATAACTATTAAGTTACTAATTTCATTGTTTAGATATTGAGAAAATTATTTGTGTGAATAAAAAAAATTGTTGAAAGATGTGACAAATAAATTTTTGTATAATCAAAAGAATATATTTATGTAGTTAAATTGAGTTATGCTTTTACATTATTTGTAATATATGATTTAATAGTGTTTTATAATTAATTATAATAATGTTGTTTGTTGATTTAACTTTTTTTTACTTGTACCCAAATACCCAAATCTGTAATTGTGAACACTAATCATAACACACAAGACCCTCACCCAAACCCAACTTATACCCATAACCCTAACCCTAACCCAACCCCTACCAATCATCTAAACCCTAATCCACCACACAAGCATAGTCCCAAATGCTAACACTAACTAATAACCCTAATCTAAAACCCAAACCATATTCCTAATCATAACCCTAGTCATAACCCTAATCCAACTCCTAATTTAACCCTAACCTTGAACACAAACCATACACCTAACACAAAACCTAATCCAAATCTTAACCATAACCCAAACCATCACTCTAACCATCAACCAAACCTTAACCCTAAACACACACCCTATCCATAAACTCCAACTTTGAACATAACCTTAAATCAAACCCTAAGCCTAACATAACCACTAACCCTATCAATGCCAAAACACTTAATCCTAACCCTCAACAAAATCCAACTTTAATTGGTATTTTAAAAATTATTTTTTACATTAAAATTATATATCAAATAATTAATAATTGTTCTACAAAACTAATATTTGACTTATAATTGAATAGTTTGTTTATAGCAGGAAATAGATATTTAAATATTTTTTAATATGTAATCATATGACACTTTTAATAAAATGATCTATAATATTTTTTAATTATATTAGTTGACAAAAAAATTATTATATCATATTAATTAATTAATTCAGAATTTTTTTACTTTATTTTTTTTATTCGTTAATATAAATAACGTTACTTGTTACTTTTTATTTTTCAGTTTCTCACTCTTCTATATAGGATTTTTTTTAAAAATGAATCCATTTTAAAAATATCTATCAGATTCCTTTTGAGTGTCCTTGTACTATTTTAGAGTAGGTGTTGGCTATTCATATTTATGAGACTTGTCCAATCAATCACCACCTTTTGTTTGCAATTTTGAACTGTAATGATAGGTTGATACGTATTCATTGATAGGTATTTTATTATTTTATTTTAAAATTTTATTTATATATATATATATTAGTTAAACAACATTTTATTATTAAATAGACTTGTAAAGTGAAAAAAAAAATAAGATGATGATAAACTTTATTCAATCTTCAATTCTAAAATTGAAATTTTGCATAATTTTGATGTATAATTCTATGTGGGTGGAATTTTTGCCCAAATCCAACTTTTTGATTAAAAGCATAGCAGTGTAGGAAAGTAACAGTTGGGTTACCAGATAAATTGGAAAACTGTAATGATTTGTTTGTACTATATATTTAATTTGATTACAGGAATATGATTTGAAGAAAAAAGTTTAAAAAAGTTTAGAAATATTTGTATTAGGGTAAATAAACTAAAAAAATATATTGTAAATGTAATAAAGTTTATGAAAATTATTTAAAAATTAATAAAAATTTAATTTTATTTATTTGTGGATTATAATTATTTTTAATTAAAATATTATTTTCAATTTAAGAATTAATTTTGGAAAAGATATGAATTATATAAATAATATAACATATTGTTAGAAATAATATATAATATCTCATTTAAATAAAAACATGAAATATATAAAACTTATAAAATATTCAAAATCTAAAATAAATATAAATTTTGAATTATTTAATGTCTTATTAATTAAAAATCTGATATATATAAAATTCTAAATAAATATAAATCTTAAAATTATTTAATCTTTTGTTTAAATAAAAATTTTAAATAAATAAATTTTAAATTATTCATATCTCAACAATACAAACACCACAAAGAAAATAAACCATGTGGACGTCATACCAATAATCTCAAGTGAAAGTAGCTTATAATGTTAGTTTTGTATGTGTTGTTCATCAACGAGAACAATTTTAATTCATTAATTATACTAACTTTAAATTCGGGTATGTAAAAAATATGAGTCACAAATCTTGAACTTTCATTAAAACTATTCGGAAAATATACATGTCATGCTTAAAAAACTTGATTAAATGTTGCATTTCAGTTGTTAATTTTCTTTATGACCTTCTATATGCATACCCTACATTGTACATTTGTTTTATAGTCGTGACATTGTCTTTGTAGTGTTTTTTCAAAGTCAATAAAATGAATAGATCGTTAGTTCTTGATTGTCCGGGATTATGACATTCACAAACTAACTTATAATCCATCTTCCACCCATGTTTGCTAGTTTTCCATGCACTTTAAAAGGAGAATCACATTTCCTAATTCAATTACAATGAGTTTTAAATTCTTTTTATAACGATTGTATTTGTTACCTCTTTCGCAACTAAATAACACATACATCTTCCATCCTTATTGGTCATTTGTTACAACTAATCTTAATATGACTATGGCAAATTCAAGTGTATAGCCTACCTCACATTTTTTTTAATCAACAAGAAAGAATAAATAAATGTGAATCACTTCATGGGTGGTTCAACCCTTATACAAATCGAAAAAGAAAAACACTTAGTCTCCCTCTAACACTGCTATAACCTCCTACCAACGGTTTAATAAAACTGCAAACACCCAAAAAAACACCTAAGGAACTAACCAACAACCTAACACATCATTTAATCAATCTCATATAGACCAAAGGATCAAGGCATCAGTCTGAATAAGAGAAAACAATTGAGGGTACCTTGGAAGTAACCCAAGACCAAACCTTTAACTGAACAAGAGTGAACAATTCTAAAACATCAACCTCACCACCTTTAAAAATGACATTATTTCTATGTTTCCAAATCTCACTTAGTACAACAATCCAAATCATTCCCCAAACATCATTCATAGATTCATAGACTACCTCACATACATATTCAAGTGAGTTTTCTTGCATACCAAACACCTACACTCTTATATTACAATATAAAATATACGTCACTTACTCACATTGTTATAATAAAAATAAATAAAAAATATATTATTTAATGCATTCATTCTTAAAGTTTCACTATAATCACCTTCAACTAATTCATTTATAATTCATCTATAGTTAAAATAACATCATTATTATCTTCTTCTTTTTTTCAGCAAAGAATTAAATTAAATAAAAGGGGATACTTTAGGGGTATCCCAACCCGTGTACAGAAAAAGGAAAGAAACCTATCTATATCTAGAGCAAAACCTCTTCCCTTCTTAAAAAATAATAAAACTAGGTACCATAAACAGTTTGTACCAAGAACAGGTACCATAACCTAGGTGACACAAGACAAGGTTTCATTATAGCTAAGCCACCACCATCAACGAAACAACTAATTCTATCATTCCTCCAACACTTCACAAACCTTGCATCCCCATGGATCATCCACGGCTTCCAGCAAAGTCTCTACACCATAAACAATGTGTTGGAATCTTAAATCTTCATATTTACCAACCAGAGCCAGCCAAGAAACCAAATTGGCAGCAACAAATAATTAGCTGCAACACACATCAAATAGCATACTAGGATTGATACAGCCTTGATTTGGCCTTGGAAATCAATTGTTGTGATTTGGCCTTGGATAGCATTTGCCATATCTACCATCAGAACCACTGAATAGCATCCTACATCCCTTTGTTTGGATTAAGCTGTCCCTGCATAACGCATCATTATCTTCTTGCCCTTTAAGCAACACTTTTTACTCCTCCCTGCAAAACATCCAAGTATATACATCACAGCCTCACAACAGAATATTGAACCTCACCCTTCCAACTATGCTAGCTTCTCCGTCCTCTGCTACTTATTATTGAACATCTCCTCATCCTGTTTACCTGCATCACAAAACAACTACCTTCTACTCCAACTCAAAAGACATAAAAAACAGAATGCTCTATAACCATAGATATGCAAATCAAACACAGTTCTTAGTGCCATCCAGCCTATCATGCTTTATGAATAGAATATGAAATAGTTACACAGATTGCAACAAGCTGAACTTATTTTGTTACCATCTTAATGCAGGTTAGGGGTGAAAAAATCCATTCAGAATAAGAGAAGTTCACTTTCCTTTCTTTATGTTTCATCCAAACCCAGGATTGTACTTGTGCTAGAGTAAAGATTTCCTCTGCATCTACCTTACCTTGATTAAAAATAACCCTGTTTCTATGCTTCCATATACTCCACACGACTGAAACCCACATGCTTTTCCATAAACTGTTGCCTTCTTGATTTAAGCATGAGCATGCGAATTGTTCAAAATGACAAATCAAATCACTGTGGTTCACCGAACTAATCCCCAACCAGCTGAGGCACAAATTCCAAACTTTAATTGATTCCTCGCATAAAATTAGAATGTGCGTAGTTGTCTCCTCCTCCTTCCCACATAAAACGCATAAAGTATCCTCCATTACAACACCCCTTCTCTGCAGGTTCTGTTTAGTCGCGATTCTATTCGACAAAGCCCTCCACACGTAAAATAGGGCTGAGGGCATAACCTTTAAACCCCAAAGATGTTCAAACACCTCCGACCCCCTCCCAATAATGTGATTTGCTATCTTATTATAAGCTGATTTTACCGAAAAAGAGTATGATGGAGGGTCATTCCAAAACCTTTTGTCCTCAGTGTCATGGTGTAATGACACCTGTGATATTATTGTCATAAAATCCTCTAGCATTATTTTTTCCCACTCAAACCACTCTCTTCTCCATCTAAATTCCCACACCCATCCTTCTGTAGACCATCTTCCACATCTATTTATTGTCTTATCCTTCAATTCTGAGTTATTATATATTCTTTCAAATCTCTCTTTGAGTTGACCAGTATCTAACCATTCATCTTCCCAAAATTTGATTTTCTCCCCTGATCCCACTTTCCAGACTAAGTTCGCATTAAACCAATTATTGCCTTGATCTGAGGTTCTAACTTTTATTATATCCTTCCACCATCTAGATGAGTTTGCTAGCCTCCTCGAATCATACTTCGAGTCTAGAACTTCCTTCCAAAGTCCTGTCTCTGGTGATTCTAGTCTCCATAACCATTTAGCTAGCAATGCCTTGTTAAACTCATCGATTCTCCTGATTCCTAGTCCACCTTCCTTTTTCGCTTTACAGATGTTCTCCCAACTAATCCAAGCGATTTTACTCCCCTCTGCTCCCCACCCCCACAAAAACTTTCTTTGTAGTTTTGTGATCTCCTTGCACACTCCTACAGGGGCTTTAAAAAAGGAAAGAAAGAAAAGTGGTATGGCGTTGATGACAGATTTTATTAGGCAAACTCTTCCCGCGAAGGACAAGTTCCTCCCCTTCCATACTGAAAGTTTCTTTCTAATCTTTGATAGGACAGGTTCCCAGAAGGAACACCTAGATGGATTACCACCTATGGTTAGTCCTAAGTATGTAAATGGTATATCCATAAGGCTACAATGCAGTATTTCCGAGTACATCTTCACCTCATTTCTATCTACTCCAATTGCTCCAATTTTGCTCTTATGGAAATTAACTTTGAGGCCCGAGCTTAGTTCAAAACATCTTAAAATGGCCTTTATGCACATAATATTCTGTACTTTCGATTCACATACAAAAAGAGTGTCGTCAGCAAATTGGAGTAGATTAATTTCCACCTCTTTTCCTCCCACTTTTATTCCGGATACCAAAATTTTTCTCGTAGCTTGTTTCACTAACCCCGCCAGACCTTGTGCTACAATCAAGAACAAGAACGGTGCCATAGGATCCCCTTGTCTAAGGCCTCTAGAGGGTTTAAATTCTTTTGACGGGCTACCATTTACCAAAACCGAGACTGTAGCTGATTCAAGGCATTCTCTAATCCATTGTATCCATCTTTCACAGAACCCAAGTCTTTCCATCATATAAAACAAAAACTCCCAACTCACCGAGTCGTACGCCTTTTCGAAATCAAGTTTCACAATGACCCCACTTTTTCTCCTTCTTTTCAAATCATCCAACACCTCATTCACTACTAGAACGCTGTCTAATAATCCTCTATTCGATAAAAACGCCGATTGCGATCCATCTATCACCTTCTCAATAACTTTTTTAACCCTGTCTAACACTTTAGTCAGGATTTTATACAAATAGCCTACTAGTGATATGGGTCTATATTCTTCAAGAGATTGGGGATTTTCAGACTTTGGGATCAGTGTTAGGAAGGAAGCATTACAACCCTTTGGAATTTTCCCTTCTCTGTGGAAACAATTAAGAGCTCCCATCACCTCCTTATTTAAAAGACCCCAATACTTTTTAATGAAACTGAAAGTTACACCGTTTGGACCAGGGCTTTTCTGACTATCACAGTTCCAAATTGCTTCCTTAATTTCCTTTTCGTCAAAAGGATCAGTTAAGAGTCTATTGTCGGATTCTGTTATCTTCTCAAAATCTACGTTATCCAACCTCACGCCAATGTCCTCAATGGCCGACATCTTTTTTTTGTAGAATTCTTTGACCATCTCCTTTACTGTATTCGGCTCCTCCACCCAATTACCTGAGATATGGCAATGTAAACCTTTTATCTCGTTCCTTAATCTCCTCCACTTAATTGACACATGGAAGTATTTAGAGTTAGTGTCCCCCTGCTTGATCCAAAGGTCTCTTGACTTTTGTTGTAATAAAGATTCATTCCTCACATTTATATCTTGTAATTGGCTTAAGAGTTCTCTTCTTTCCCTAATCTTTTCATCATCCAATTCCTCTATGTCATCCTTCATATCCAACTCTTGTATTTTCCTCAGAGTATCAAGTTTTAACTTATCAGTGTACCCAAAGACTTCTTTATTCCACCCTTTCAAGTCGCTCTTTAGCATTTTCAATTTCTCTTTTAGCACTACTATTTCGTTACCCTGCACCACATAACCCTCCCATTTTCTTTTGACAAATATTTCAAACTCCTTATGGTCTTGCCAAATATCTAGGAACCTGAATGGTTTTGGTCCCCAGTCGACCACATTTGATATACTCGTTAGTATATTTACTTTATCCTTCAAAATTGATTATTCATTGTAGTTCTATCAATCAAATTCTTTAAATTTAATAAATAATTTTATTAAAGTCTAAAACAAGTATCTGAAAGTGAAAAACAACTTTTGAATTATATAATTTGTTACTCATAATAGAAATCTCTAAATTGGTCAATCTAGAGTTGTCCAAAAATACTCTCCCACTTACATTTAGGAAGCAAAAATCTTCACCCACCACAAAGGGCAACCAATTGACTTCCATTGTCATTATAAAAGATAGAATGCTAATATATTAACACTTTCAACAACAATAAAAACATACACTTCACATTTTAATAAATTAATATTTTATTTTATTTTTTAATTAAAAAAATATTATTATATTGTTATAAATCGTGTGAAATATATGTTTTTTACTGTTCATATTATCAACAAAACTTTTCTCTAAAAGATAAAAATGAAAAGTGATATATAGAAAAATTAAGGGTGCGGGGAAGCAAAAGCATGTCCCAATCTCTTAATTTTCTTACCAATGTTTTTCCCTTTTAGTAAAAAAAACTTGACATGGTCAATGGTCGTATTTCCACTGTTTATTTTTTAAACCTCCACTTTAAGACATTAAAATATGTATTATATTGAAAAAAAATCTCTGTTACATGGATTATTGGACTGTCTAATGTAACTCTATATAGTTGGTTCACAATGCAATCTAAATTGCAATTGAATTTCTAACTTATCCACGCCCACTTAACAACTGCAACGAAAACTCGTGTGCTTCAACAATCATGTTTCACGTGACATCAACTAATTCAGCAAAAACTCACCACTAACACAATGAAACTTTTAAAAAAAATTGCACTATACTCAGGTGACAGTATTTGGTGTAATTAAAACTCATGCACTGCAATGGTCATGTCTCAAACTTGAAACAATTTTGTTTCACAACTAACACCATCACCATCTGTATATGCTAATCTGTATATAGAAACCGATAAAATTTCATGCCATCTACATATTTACATTGCCAATAATCAGTAACAAGGTTGCTTCCAATTACAAGAAAATTAGATCAATCTAACTAACCTCTAAGGTTTGTCCCTATTCTTACTGTAACTCTAATTTTGTGTATTGGGATTTTCCATATAATGGCTAGAATGGAACAAAAATTCCTGATAAATAACTTCGATGCATAGAAGCATGCTAATAAGCTCACAACCATATACTGCTACACTATGGATTGTTTGGCTTTTCTTTGGTTCAGCAGGATCTGCTCTTCTGGCCTTTATGCATGGTTTATCTTTCACTGCAGATTGAAAAATTACTTAATACCAAGTAGGTGCTACCAGTACACTTCTCTTTTTCACCATGTGCCAGAAACCATTACTGAGACAAATTATTCAACCTCAAAACGTCACCAACACTCCAAACGAAATAAAACAGCCATAGCAAAGGAAAGCACGCCATCATCAGTCATAATCATAAAAGAGAACTATCTTTAAAAGCAGTATTCCAAGGCTTGGTTACTTCTCTAGGGCAGGCCCTATACAGCTTTTATGCTGGAAATGGTCTTGCTTATGTTTTTATCATACTTAATAGGAACAAGTTTGATGGCCCCTAACATCTTGAGACAGTTCTGTCAAGCAGTGCAAGTAAGCAATCAAAATTTGAGAGCATAATTTAGCAAATTTGAGAGTTGAGACTATAATCAGCTATCATTTTTCAGTACATCATCAATTGATGAAATTTCATTAAGATTCGAACAAAGAAAATTGTACAAAGAGTTTGTTTTTCACTTACTTAAGATAGATGTTCTACTAGCTATGTTTTACTATATTGCAACAAATACCATAGCAAAAAAAGAATACAAAAAAAAAAAACCTAGTTATTGCTCAAGTAATAGCCGCTAGGCCAGTACCAACATAACATTTAAGCATGAACATCATAAAAGATGGATGATGAGACATTAGTAGATGGTAAAAAGATATGTCAAACAAACATGTCCATTGCAGTCTGTTAGACATAAAATTACCTGAATGGAAGAATATAATAGAATAGCATTATGACTGCAATCCAAAATGTTTACCAATCTCTTCTTATTGCACCAGGATGGTCAGTCACGTTATGACCACCTCAACTCAAATATTGATCATTAAGACTTTATGGTCTATCTGCCATTATTTTTGTGACTCACAAAATTGAGAAAGGAGTTGAATTACTCAGGCAATTCAGAAACTGGCGATACTCAACCTGCAATGAATAAAAGAAAAGTTACATTGATAACCCTCGCTCTGAAAATTTTAGTAATGTCAGTGTCACATAGTTCAGTGAATTTTATGTTCAAAATAATTTTAACAGTTAAAGTATATATATCAACAAGTTGCAAAAAATAATAAATGTAATTTAACATAGAACTTGGCTGCATAGTGATAGAAACCAACTGGTATTTATTCAATTGACTGATATAGAAACACCCAATTTTCCCAGCAATAAGCTCGGGTTGGATACAAGGATTCCCTTACAAGATGTTGAGTGCTTGGTCTCTCCCTTTCCACCCAATTACCACTAAATATAAAACCTTTACTTTCCCCCTATTTCCTATTTTGTTCCTGACTCATAACTGTCTATAGAGGCAGTTATGCCTAAAACTGCTAACTGTTGAAAATCAGAAAACTGCTACTCAATAAAAAACTACTAACAAATTCAGTCCTATTAGAGAACCACCTAACCCCTGGTTCTCCTCTTATAATATTTATTTATTAGAGGCCTAACACATGGTTTCACTGAAATGCTTATTTATAATGTCCCAAAACTCATAATAAAATGCTAACACAAACTCTAGAAGTAGCTACCAACCCCAACCTTCCCTCACAACAAATAAGGTTATAACTTCTAATAATAAGAGTGCCTTCATCAAGGAATGAAACTAATACTAGTTTTGTAGATGTGATCTTTGAAGATGAAGATTCATTACATGAATATTGTACAAATGTACTTCATTTGCTATCATGTAAAATTGATAGTAAAATGCAACAAGCTGCATATGGAACCAGTTTAAATTATTATGGGGGGCTGGGGTATGCCGGGGAAGTGAAAAGCAGGAAAAGAGAGATGGTATATATTTCATTGATAAAGGGATACGTGTATGATACACACCCCTGATAATAGTCTAGAACAAATATTAGTTTAGAACTAATATAAACCCAGTCAAATAAAACTAACATCATAAGCGACTCCCATAACCACAAAATTTGGTATCCCACGTTATCCAGTCAAGAGTGCCACCAAATTCGTGCTCTATGTGCAGGATGGGTCACAAATGAAAGATGGAGCTGTCGTGGGTTGGCACAGCCTTCACTGTTGATTTTGGTGTTTGTAAGGTGATCGATGCTACTCCTTTAATGGAGAAACAATGGAAAAAGGTGGTGTTTGTTTACTCCAGAACAACAACACAATTAGTAAGATAAGCATAGCAAGACTAGAGGCATGGTATAACATGATAACAAAGCTACGTCCATCAAAGCCTCTAAATAAACCAAGCTCTTTGTAAGAAGGATGACAGAGAGTCACCAACAAAAGAGGAAAAGATAAATTCCTTATTGTACTATTTTTTGTTGGTGTTGAAATGGCCAAAAAGTACATCCATACATATGAACAGGGCTTTATAATCTGAGGTACTATACCCAGAATCGATGTCTTCACTTTCAAAAGCTCAATAATGTAGTAGCATCCAAGAAACTAGTAGGAAATTAGTCTCACTAATTAGGAATAGAATTTAAAGATATTCCCTTAACTCTGTATCTTTCCATGATGTTTCGTGCCTCTTCCATACAATTCTGCTGAACTAATATTTTAATAATCAAGTTACATATATACAAATCGGGAGAGCAGCCGTTTGCCTCCATTGAGTAAAATATCTTCTTGGCGTCCTCTAATCTCCCAGATTCATAGAGTGCCTCTATAAAAGCACCATAAGTGTAATTGTCCGGATTCAAGCCAGATTTTGACATTGAATCAAAAATATTTTTAGCTTTATCGACTTTATTCGTCCTACAGAAGATTTGGATCAAAGCATTATAGGAGTAGGTGTCAGGGTTTACTCCTTCCTTTTGCATTCTTCTTAAAAGTTTCACTGACCTTGCAACATCCCCAATGGCACAAAGAGACCGAATTAAGATATTGTAAATGACGGCATTTGGAGTTATGCCCCACTCAATCATCTCTGTAAAGCATTCGAAAGCTTCCTCAATCTTCTTTATTCGACAGAGTCCATCAATTATAGAGCCAAAAGTGAAGATATCAGGTTTAAGCCCAGTTTCTAAAAGCATCTCCAACAGCTCCCGTGCCTTAACTATTGCTCCTTCCTTGCAATACCCATTAATAAGGGTATTGAAAGTAACAAGGTTGGGAACAAAACCTCTAAGCTGCATGTCCCTGAAAGCCTCAGACGCATTATCCATCAGTTTGGCTCTGCAGAAGCAATTAATTATCATGTTATATGTGAAAACATTACAAATTAGCCCATCACTAATCATTTGTCCAGATACTCGATCCCCATCCTCTCTCCATCCTCTTTTGTACGAGGCCTCCACAAGTACAAGGTAAGTACCAATGCTTGCCTTCACACCTTGCTTTCTTAAAATTTCAAATATGTCACACGACTCTCTCAGCTCAGCTCCCTTAACCAAACAAGCAATTATGACATTGAAAACAGAGCTATCAGGGGCATAACCTCTTCCCAGAACCTCCCTCAGAAACAAAACCATCTCTTTCGCCATAGAACTATTCGCAAGGCAATACAGCACAGTATCACAAGCTAACTTAAAATGAACACACTCCTGCTCCACCTCCCTATATAAAAACTTAGATAACAACATCTCAAGAGCCTTACCTGGATCCACGCAGCGAAAAACCCCGTGGACTAACGCTCTCACAGTGGCTTCATTTGGACCAACTCCACTCCGCTTCATCGTCTCAAAAACCCCAAACGCTTCTCCAACCCTGTTCGCGTTACAAAACCCATCAACAAGCATTGTATAAGTGAACACATTAGGCAAATGTCCCTTCTCGTTCATCTGTCTGATCAACCGAAGCGCCTCATCCACCACGCCAATCTTGCAAACCCCGTGAACAAGCGTGTTATATGTAATTCTATCGGGGCGGCAATTATCCGCGGGCATTTGCTGGAATTTGAGATAAGCAAGGTCAATTGAATTGGATTTGACCAAAGCGTCAATAAGAGCGTTGTACAACCTAGTGGAGGGGGTGAGACTCAAGAATGAAATTTGACCGAAAACATGAGCACAGTAATTTGCCAAACCGAGCCTTCCCCAGCTTCCGATCAACGCGCAGAGCAGATCCTCGGAGAGCCGAAACCCGGAATTGTGAACGTCACGGAGCAGCTCGAGCGACAGCACCGCGGGGCCGTTACGGTGCAGAGTGTTCCGAAGAGCGCCTTGCACTGAAGGGTGCGTGGCGAGTGCGGGGTTGACATGCGAAAGCCAGGCGTGAAACTTGATGGCGTGGGAGGGGTGGCGTTGGTTGTTGAAAACGGTTACGGCGGAGCGAGGGTTGAGGAGGAGAGTGTTTGAGAAGAGGTGGTGGTTGAGTAGCAGGGCCCAGTTGGGTGTGGAGAGGACTTGTGAAATGTATGGATGCTGTATGGAGCTTGAAGACGTTGTCGTTTTGGGAGGAATCACAATCGAGGGTTTCATGCAATTGAAGGGTTGATTTTGGGGACGCATGCTTGTTTCGAAGAGGGTTCGCAGAGACACAGTTTCTCCCACTCCTCCTTACAACATTACAAATTTTAAAAGCGGATATCAAATTTAAATTAGGTTTAATGAAATTGAATTTCATCAACTCAAGCACATTTTCTAATAAATATAACTTTAATATTCACATAAAAGAAATGTATTAGTCTAATTCTAAAGCTTAATAAGAAAATATTATTTTATTAGTTTTTTCTAAACATGATTTGTGTAAAGATATCAAATTATGTTTAGAATTGTATTCCTAAGTTCTTTTAAGTTCTAAAAATATTTTTCATAAATAATTCAAGCATAGATAATCAAACACAAAACACGAAAAAAAAAATTGTAACAAACTACACATAGTAGAAATTCATTACATTCAAAATAGGAGTTAGTTACTCCTAGATATTTAGAGTAAAAAAATGTTAAGAGAATGAAAAGTTTGAAGTGGTAACTCATTTTGGAGTTTCTTATCATAAATACACATGTTTTGTTTTCTCTCCAAAAAGTTACTTCAACATGTTGAGATTTCACCTTTTAAATCACTTCCAAAAAGTGAATTTTCCTTGGACAAACATAAACTCTATTTGGTCCAATGAGTTTAATGTTCTTCTTGTTAAACGAGACTTCTGGTTGCTTGGCTAGAATTTTCTGAAATGAATTCCTCTTTTTGTCTTCAAATTTGCATTTTTCTAAAAAAAAATGATGAAATCAGAGGTGATAACTTCTATCTCCAAAAAATTGTTTAAACAATAATTTTTAGTATCAAAGGAACAAATGACATAAAGACAAATGAAGAGGTTAATTCATATGATAAAATAAGTTATTATCACACTTATCAAATGTTGAGTTATTTAATACCAAGATGAACAATATAATAATATACATCACAAATGGAACAATATTTTTTGAATTAAGAATAAACAACATGAAATAGAAATCAATCAATAAACAAATGTCTTACAAAAGATTCATATTAATCATTATTTACTAGAGAGTAACATTCATTCTAATAATCCTGTATATAATTTATCCTTGGAATGAAATATAATTACAAAACAATTTTTTTTCATAATATTAATAAACCAATAAACTTTTCTATCTTCTATTATTTTAACCATATTATTTCGTCTCCATAGTATCTTTGCTTCTCGTGATAATTTTTTTTATGTCGATCAATAAAAGTATGTCATTAATCTTTTAGTTACTTTGTTTTTCTTTAAAATAATTTTATCACTTTATCCTTTAAAAATATTAACCTATTATATTAGTGACCTATGAAAAAGTTGAAATCTATCACATTTTTTTTCATAAAATTTCGTTTATTTTATTCATTCTCTCATCTCTTTTACATTGTTCTTTATATTTTTTAAGACAGACTTAAAAAGGATGATTAAATACGGTCTCTTAAAAAAAATAGTACTTTAAGTTATTGAAGATTTTTTGTTAAAGGAATTATTGTTTGTGAAATAATTTTTACATTAAATTTATTCGCTCTTATCTATAGGAGCTAGACTCCAAAGGTAAGTAAAACTTAACAAAAATTGTTTCCACTAATATTTATTTAAATAAGTAATTATTTTAAATAAATATATTTATTAAGAAAATAATAATTATCACAAATAAATATAGTTATTGCATACGATATTGTATGCAATTATAATTGCATACGATATTGTATGCAATTATACTTTAATAAATATAGTTATTGCATACGATATTGTATGCAATTATATGCAATAATTTTTCTTAGTTGGGAGAATGTAAGGATTTAGAAAATAACCTTAGAGTAGAAGTGGTATATTTTAAATGATACCTGAATATTTTATTATTAAAATGAAAATGACATATAAATAGAAAATTCTGTTATTCAGGTTTCATTTTAAAATAACCACCATCTCTGTCTAAAAGTTTACTCCTGGCAGCGAAGACTACAAGATTGTCCGATTAGGGTAAGTTCAGTTTTGTTCCTCTTTTTCCTTTTCTTTCCCTTCTCTCTAAGGCTTTGTTTGGATTAAAGGGTGTGGAGGAGTGGAAAGTTGAGGATGTGGAGGAGTGGAAAGTTGAAGGTGTGGGAGAGTGGAAGTGTGAAGATTTGAGAAGAAAGTGTGAAGAAAGTTGAGAGTGTTTGAATTAGGGTATGTTAGAGTGGATGTGCGACGAAAGTTTATTAAAGTTTGTGAGTGAGGTTGTATTTTGAATTATTTTTAAAGATATAAATTATAAATTTACAAATTTATCCTTATTTTTAAAAATATTTTTATGTAAATTTGATTTAATTAAAATTTTATATATTATTCTCTTTGAATAATTATTTTAGAAAAGAAAAAATACAAGTTTCATATGATAAAAAAATGATTTAATTATTATTAATTTATTTAATATATTCATTATTATTATTTCAAAAAAAAATTAATTAATATTATTATTTTATAAGTTAATTCTAAATATTATTGTTATTTTAATATTTAAATATTCATATTATCAATATTAATATACTTTTTATTATTATAATTAATTTTTTATGTTTTATTATATGTGTAATATAGTTTTAAAAAAATATAAATGTGGAATGTGAATAATTCATATAGTAAATGTTGTGAATAAAATTAAGGGTTTATAAGTCATTTACATATTTTGTATGACTTTCTCTCTTCCCCCTTCTCCTTTCTTTGCAACTCTGGAAAGAAACATTCAGCTCCCTATTTGGCACTTCCTCGCTCTCCCACCTCCTTTCAGCTGTTGATCCAAACACGGGAGATTCTGCACTTCTTTGCTCTCCCACCTTCCATCTGCTGATCCAAACACAAGCTAAGATTCTAACCTCCTCGCTTATCAGTTTGGCGATCGGAGTCTGTCATTGGACTCCTGACAGTGAACCCTATAAGATTGTCCAATCAGAACCTCTCATAGAGTAAGTTCATTCTTGACCCTTTTTCTTTTGAGTTAATTTTGATCTTATTAGATTTATGCTTTGCATATGATTCTTTTAACTTCAGGGTTAATTGTTAACAAAAGGTCCTAGTTATATAGTTAGATTTTTATCAGGATTCTGTGGTGCAAGTTAAATTACTTTAGGCTTTTGATAGATTTGGAGCTCCTAGTGAGCATCAACTAAAGTTCAGGTAACGGAAGCTAGTTTTAAATTGTAAAATAGAATCCTAGGCCAGAAGATCTGGATGTGGGGGTGACGTGGTCACCAGTTTCAAATTTTCTTGCAAGATCTCTTGTTGTTGTGTAGATTGGAAATTGTTTGAGATTGAAATGAAAAATTTAGATATAGTAGATGGTGTAGAATGTATGTAAGTGTAGAATGTATATATGGTATTTGAAAAAGGTTTGTGATGATTTTCTTGACAATTTCAGAGCATATATTTTGATTATTTCGTGATGATTCAGTTTATGAACTAAAAATTGTTTGTGACAATTTTTAAAGTAAATTGTGAATTGATTATTTAGAGAATTGCTATGTTGATTGTAATCTGAATTCCGGTGTTTTTGAGATAAATTAGTTGTTGGGTTTAACAATTGGTGATCAAACTTTAATTTTCATGTTGTGGCTTTCCCATCTTTTTATTAAATAATGTTGGATACGTGGTGTTAGGTATATGTAAAGTAGTAAAAAGAAGAACATTTATTGTTCATGCTCTTTTCTTTCATTCTATAAATGCTATACAATATTGGATAATACTCTTCTTTTCTCCTTTTGTAATTGGTGTAACAATCTTGCAATAATTTTAAATATTGAAGTATTACAAGTTGGAATTAGTTCTTGCTTGTGCAAATTTGAAGAAGTTGATGACCGTTGGATATAGTTGTAGTTGAGAGATAATTTTCTTTCATTCTCCTTTTATTGTGTCTCTTTTTGGGTAGTAAAACTTGATGTTATTTAGATACACTTTGGAGCCCTTTTGATTCAAGACATTTATATCATTAGTAAATAAATTGTTGTGTGTTTTGGAAATTCTAAAATTTGGAATGATTTGATTGTTTGATGTTGGAGATTGTGATGTTTAAAATATGAATTTTAATCAAAATATAGTATTTTCAGGAAAGAAAATACTGTGTTAAGATTGTTTAGGATGTGCATTGACTAGGGATTCGTCTAGAAGGAGATATACTGACTCTCCTGAGATAATGGAATCATATAGATGAAGTTATTCAGGTGGTGAGAGTCGAAGGAGGTTCATATGAATGGGTAAGTTGTTTGAAAGATAACTAACTTGACCTGTTATATGAGTTAACCATGTCATACTAGGAGAGATATGATATTGAGATTCTTTATGCGCATAGCTGTGTGGATTTCACAGTGAGATAGTATGACAGGTGCAGATCTCTGAGTCTAAGTCAACGCACGAGTCTTCCGGAAGTAGAGAGTCAAATGTCTATGTGTTGTGAATCAGTAGAAGTCTGACATATGAAAGATTAATTTTATGAATGTAATAGACACTTGATGGTTTGAGAAATCATATAAGAATTGATTAATTATGCTTATAAATTTGAAATTTAAATTATATCAAACTTTTTATATAGATAGTTTATCCTGTTATTTGTTTGTGTTGTTTCTTTATCTGTGATGATCTAGATTGCAAGTAATAGAGCTCCTTAGTGAGCAGTTGAAGGATGAGATAGTTTTATTTGAATGTTTTGTTTTGTTGTTAAAACTTTTGATGTATATATTAAATCCCTATGAGGAGGGATATTTCTTTTGAGATACACATATGAGAAAGTAGTATATGTTTATTTGTAATTAGAAATTGTTTGTTTTACTTTTATTTCATTATATATGGGTAAAATTAAGGATGTTACATATGCTTCTTTAATATTATTTGTATTCATATTCTATATTACACATTAAATATAAAAAATCATGTATATATATATATATATTTAAATAAATATAAATATTAAAATGACCTATTTAACTATTCCATTTAATAAAAATATCATTATAAAATTTTAAAGTTTCAAAAGGTAACTAATTTCTAAACAGGTAAATTTTGAAGTAGGAGAAATTGTCAGACCCAATTTTAAATAACTTTTTCTAATTTTAGGAAATCATAAAAAGAAAACCATTTTTTTAATATTGAAAAAATGATATCATGAACTGCGGGTAAGTTTCGGATCTCAACAGTAGAACTTATATTTTTCTTTAATTAATATTTCCATCTTCAGTTTTGATGTGACAAAGTACAATAACTGATGTGACATAAAGAAAATAGTGATCAATTATGAAGATTTCATATCCCAAAGAGACAAGAGAATATGTTATAATATGTTTTTTATTGTATTATTTATAAATATATAGTCTATACACTAGTTCATATTTATATATTTATAAATATATAGCCTATCTATTAGTTAATAGTTTTTGATAAAAAAATGGGTTCAAAATCTTATATCAACTTAAAAATTAAAACATTTTTTAAAATATTTTATTTTATAAATTAAAAATTTCAATATGTTGTTTGGGTGGGGCTGTTAGTTTGTTCAACCGCTTTGTGTGTGGTAGGATTTTAGTAGGAGTCTTTATATATTAACACTCTCTAATAGTAACACATATTTGAGGTTGTAAAAGTGGCAATGACGTGATTGAGTGAGATTGCGCATGAGTTTTAAAATAGGATAAAAAAAATGTATTACATTGGTTCTTAGTAACAATTGATGTAATATTTTTTTTTTTACTCACAATGATTCATATTACACTGGTTAAGTCATCTAACTGACGTAATATATGATCCATATTAAAAAAAATTGATTTTTTTTTTTCATAAAGAGTGGGTGGGTCATAAGCGTCACATAGGTAAACCACTTACAGACACACGGGTAACCAGTTTTGCGTGTGCCAGTATATGCGGAGAAACCTGTGGCTTGGTAACCAATTATGGTAAGGTTATTTTGTCATCTAACCAATGTAATATATGGTTTTGTCATCTAACCGATGTAATATATGGTTTTTATAAAAAAAAATGATTTTTTTTCTATGAAGAGTGAGTGGTCATAAACGTCACATATGTAACCACTTCCACACACGGATAATCAGTTTTGCGTACGTCACATAAGTAACCACTTACAAACACATGGGTAACCAGTTTTGTGCGTGCTACGGATCATATATTATAATATAGAGTTAGTGTTACATCCTCATTAGATGTCACGTCTGTTACATCAATTAATGTCACGCAAGCACGCAAGCAGTGTGAAGTCTGTGTTAATGATAGAGGATATTAATAAAACATATATTCCTTTTAGTAGGCACTGTTTGCGTTTATATATAGGTAGTAAGAGATTTTAGTAGGATTATGTTATTTATTATATTTTTATTTGTTTTTATCATTATTTTATTTATTTTAATCTGTTGTAAAATATGGTTTTGAGTATAAAAAATCATCGATGATAATAATAATAGGGTTGGTTGAATCGTAATTGTGACAGTAAGAGCATAAAATAAAATATAGTATTAGATGATGAACAGATTACATTACTGAATCTCACTGGTTTTACAAACAAAGAAACAAACAAAGATTTATTCTGAAACACAAGTACTTAACTTAACTCAACAACACATGCAGAAAGAAGATAGATGAATCATCTTCTATGGAGAATAATGACTCTTGAAGTTCTAAGAGCGTTTGTCGCAGAAGCATCTACAACGGAAGCCACGGCAGTGTCCTCCGCTGAAACGTTCAGTTCGGCAGGCAGAAGCACAGTTCTCGTCACTCTCACATTTTCCCCTGAGATGGCGGCTCCGAGACTCACAACCTCTTGCCTCCGCCACCATTCTTGGTCCCATCTCTGCTCAACATTAATAATATAAGTACTTGATAAGTTATTACAGAAAAGTAGTTAATAGTTAAGATCACAATAAAGAAAACCCTAAAATGGTAGCATTGAGCATGGAGAAAGGGTTACCAGTGGCGAGCAGAAGCAGAAGAAAGACGAAGATGGTTGAGACGAAAGACACAGAGCGAGCCATGGATGAGAGAGTGAGCAAGTTTCAACTGTATATATAGCGAAATGCAATGGAGCTGCTTTGCCTTAAATAGAGATCATCAAGGTAAAAACATGTATGCGTTATAAAATTATATAAATAATATCTTATGGATCATCAAGTTCGATATTCAACTTAAAAATTATAAAATAGTTATAAATTTTATATTATTTGAAAATACTTATAAGATTCATATCTATGAGCTTGAATATAAAAATGAAAAGAAAACCATGTATACTTCAGCTTTTGCATTTTCACCTTTTTTTTAACATTTCAGAACTCATCACTACACCTAACAGGCCTTTGGTAAGTGTGTCCCTTCGCTGGTACCAAACAGGTGACCTTTGGCTCACTTTTTAATCTACAACACAACGAGGGAAATGCTCACAATAGGCTGCAACAGGTCATGTTTTTAATAGTTCACACACAATTAGTTTCTCATGCTTTCTTCTTGATTTGTAGATTTGGTTAAAGTAGAAGAGTGACATCTAATCCCAAATAAAGCAGGCCATAGAACCAGCAACAGGGCTTTTCAAAATTTGTAAAAAAGGGAGGGAAATCTCAACTTATGATTGCTCTGAACCACCATAGCATTTTATTATTTTTTGTTGTTGTCTCCTACGTTTTATGATCTTGCAACCCCTACCTATCCTAAGTATGATCTTATTCTTGCTAACATTGGTTTTGCAGACTTAATCATGGTTTTCTGAAGGTTTCAACGTCACCAAATTTCTTGGAACTATGAAAGTGCACATTTTGTCGAGGTATTGAAGATAATGTAATAGCTGTTATATTTTCCTGCTCTTGTCTGATTTTTTTTTGGCTAGTGCATAGCATTTGAGGTGTGGTGACGAAGATGGAGTATTGGAGTTGAGCAAGTGCTTATTAATCTTGAACACTTGTGTAACTATTCTGTAATTTTGTGATGTTAGGGTCTTTGGCAAACGCATTTGCTCACCACCTTCTTCCACAACAAGAAAATTATCAAATAAAAATCAATTTTTAGAGACTAAAATAATTAGTTGTAATAGTAACTAAATTTAACTACCAATTATTTAGTTTATAAAACCTTGATTTTGCTAATTAGATACCAATATAGAAACTATTTAACAATAATAGAAACTAATTTAAAAACCAATTTTTGTTTTAGTTTCCAAAATGGTCTCTATTTTAGTTATTATTGTAATTAATTATTTTGATCTCTAGAAATTGATTTCTATTTCATAATTTTCTTGTAGTGTTCTAAGCCAGCTCGAATTTATTAGATTTTCTGTAGTCATTGTATATAATGTAAGTTAAAAAGCTTGTCCAGGAAGGATGTTAGTGATGGATAGAACATAGCATTTTAATTGGTTTCTAAGCAAATGAGTAGATATATGATTATAAAATATGATGACTTTGTCTCCAATCTTGTTAGTTTAATCTAGAACATAATATATATTAAAAATATTAATTTAATAAATTGATAATAATTATAATAATATTAATAGTAATAATAATTTTAATAAAAGCAATATTCAATATTAATAATAATAATATGAATATAATAATAGTATATTCATAGTATAATAATTGATTTTGGGGACGCATGCTTGTTTGGAAGAGGGTACGCAGAGACACAGTTTCTCCCACTCCTCCTTCCTTACAACATTAATGCCATGGATTCATACAAATTTTAAAAGCGGATATCAAATCTAAATTAGGTTTAATGAAATTGAATTTCATCAACTCAAGCACATTTTCTAATTAATATAACTTTAATATTCACATAAAAAAATGTATTAGTCTAATTCTAAATTTTAATAAGAAAATATTATTTAATTAGTTTTTTCTAAACATGATTTGCATAAAGATATCAAATTATGTTTAGAATTGTATTCCTAAGTTCTTTAAGTTCTAAAAATATTTTTCATAAATAATTCAAAGATAGATAATCAAACACAAAACATGAAAAAAAAAAAATTGTAACAAACTACCCATAGTAGAGATTCATTACCTCCAAAATAGGAGTGAGTTACTCCTAGATATTTAGAGTACAAAAAATGGTTAAGAGAATGACAAGTTTGAAGTGGTAAGTCATTTTAGAGTTTCTTCTCATAAATACACATGTTTTGTTTTCTCTTCAAAAAGTTACTTCAACATGTTTATATATTTTCTATACACGAATGTAAATACACGCAAGAGAATAAAGACATCTTCATTTTTTTTACCATCTTCTTATATAATTTTCTTATAATATTTAAAAAGAAAAATCACGACAGACACCCTCATTAAGACACAGGCTCGTGTTCTAAATATGGTTTTGGTTTCTATCTTTTCACTCTGTGGCGGGAACTCACACTACCTCCACTCTCGTTCTCTACCCTTCACAACAATGTGCAGAGTAGTCACTAGAATCGTCGTTGTTTTTCTGCCTCGTCGTTGTCGCTCTCTATCGCACTTCTCTCATTTCGCTTCCTTCGATAATCTTTCTCTTTTATTTTTGTGTTTTTTTGTTTCATATTATCATATTCTCTGGCGAATATTCAGTTCATCTGTCAAAACATTGTTTATTCTCTGGCGAATATTCACTTAAATCAATGCATTCTTTGTTCTTTATTCTTTTACCAATGCAAATTTTACAACGTGTCTGCGGTGGGAACTTGTTTTGGCATGGCTGAAAAAAAAAACTATATTATTTAGTTCTTGCAGAAGAAACCTTTTCGTTGAAATTTGACTTTTATACTTCCTTGCTCTCATTGAAATTCTACATATGTCTCGCTCGAGCATCCACTTGTCATTCGAGTGATCAAGTCTCCAAAAGAAAAATAATTTATATTGACTATTCCTCCCTCAAGCGTTACAATTGATGGAGTGACTTGACACGTTGCAGAAGCCACAAAGTTCTAAAATACTTCCTACAACTCTAATGATTCATCACTTGAGTTTAAGTGACCATTTATTGCTTGAATAGTGGGAGTTTTAAAAAAATATAATTTTTTCAGCATCTCTAACTCAAATCTCAAGTCATGACATAAATAAGAAACATTGTCACTTACGTGATCATGTGATTGTAAGTAATAATGACAACTGCTTTCAATATTATTTGAATGACAACTTGAAAATCAAATAATATATGTAAAAAAAATGATAGAACAAATAAGTGATTGCACAATTTAGAAATTTCAATTCTAACACTTCTAACAAGTTTTAACCATCAACAACTAACTATTTTCTCTTAAAAAAAAGGGTAGAAACACCAAACCAACAAAAAAAATATGACTCATCAACATCATAATGGGCTCAAAATTTAGCATAAGGCAAGGATTCAAAATCACAACAACTCTAATATTTCAAATTCCTAAACATACAAATTTAACCCCATAATATTTCACATAATTCCAACACATTCAAACAAAAAATAATTGAATAGATGTAAGTAATTATCTTTCTTTACCTTAAGCTATCTTGCCTGGTAAGAAAAGTGACTCAAGTAACCACAAACCTTCAAAATAAGCAAAGCTGATAAAACCCTCAAAGCTTCAACTTATACAATCAATATCTCTCACTTATTTAGATTACTATAACATTTATGTTTCTCAATTGATTCAAGCAAATTGAGTACAAAACTTTCTTAAAGCCATAAAAAAAAAAAAATCAGTAGTAGGAAAAATAGTAACATATATATATATATATAGATTAAGATTCTAGTTAAGATATTTCAATCTACTAACTATAATATAATTGTTGAAGAGAGGAATAATGAATTAAAATCTTAGAAAAAAATATAAATTATTTAGAAGTTTATGAGTTATGCAGGAATCTGTCCTCGTGAAGTGTTTTGTCCAGTTTTAATGTTGCTTTTTATTGTTCTTGTCATGGTAGTAAGTATCGTACAATTCACGATACGAATCGTACACGCGGTTCCAGATACCAGCGATACGAATCATGAGAAGAATCATTTTCACTCCCGTATCGTGTGAATCGTATCATGAATCGTTTGAATGGCAAAACAGTTCAGTATCGCGACTTGAGTTTTATTCTGGGTTTAGGTGTGAATTGGGTTGGGTTACTTAAATTGGTTTTATAAAAAACCTAATTTTAATTTTTTTACTCGCAAACCTGCACCATTATTGAACTTGAGGTGGACGATCGGAAGGTGCGAACAACGACGAAGGCAAGTTGGCGAAGTAAATGTCAGAACGACGGTGAAGCAAACGCTGGAGCAGCGTGAGGCGCGAGACAGGTGTTGTAGTCGTAGGTGCTGTAGGCATATAATATAACCCAGCCTAATCCAACCATTATAATTTTTTTTTATCAGCAATGAATAAATAAAATTAAAGGGATACTTCAGGGGTATCCCAACCCATATACAGTGACCAGAAGTGGACTTCCTATTTCATTCACAAAAGAAACTCTCCTTTATGGTTGGATCATAACAACCTTAAAGTGAGAGAACCATACCCAAAACATAACCAACAGGTTACCTCATAGCATCATTCAGCTTTACCAAAACACCCAGAACCGAGGCCACCTACATTCACCACGCCACACGCACACATGGAGATCGTCGTTTCATCGACCGGCGATCATGTTGATCTTTGCATAACTTCGACGACCACCGACTACGCATGCATGGAGATCGTTGTTTCATCGACCGGCGATTATGTTGACCTTGTCTAACTTCGGCGACCACCGACTACACATATATGGAGAACGTCGCTTCATCAACCGGCGATCATGTTGACCAACTTCGATGATCACCGACTACACACGCATGGAAATCGCCGTTTCATCGACCGGCGATCATGTTGACCTTTGCATAACTTCGACGACCACCGACTACGCATGCATGGAGATCGCCGTTTCATCGACCGGCGATCACGTTGACCTTGTCTAACTCCACACATATGGAGAACGCCGCTTCATCGATCGACGATCATGTTGACATTGAGAACGCCGCTTCATCAACCGGCGATCATGTAGACCTTTGGATACCTTCGGCGACCACCGACTACGCACACATTGAGTGTATCTGATATAAGAAGGCCATATATTGCTCTATATGATTATCAATTGTTCCTTTTCCAACCCACAAAAGACGAGCCACTAAACATTCCACACTTAAAAGTCGATCCATGTAGTGCCAAAAGCCAAACCATGCACACCTCTCATACTTCACAACCCGTTTAGGGTCTTTGGATCTGCAGTGGCGTCCAAGCACGCGTGACAAACATCTAGGCATTAGACCCTCTAACACCATTCCACCTCACGCCTAGAATAATTCACTAACCCTGCAGGTTGCAGTAAAACCACAACTGCAGCATATTGCTTGAGATCCTATGCCAAGGTATTCTCTCCCTGCATCCAGCATTTCACCTCCTTTGTCAATGTGATCCCAGACCCTCCTTCCTTCGAATGAAAGCCTGCTCCAACACTGCATTCAGCCAGCTCTTCCCCTTCCCCTGATACCTTCGTTGATGTCCTCTGCCTTACTCATTTGCAGTTGGTGATGCACACCAGAGGATTCATCATCCATTCAGCAAAAGAGTAATTGAAATGTTGTGCCTTATTTTTCAGCCATAACCACGATTTGAGTTGGGCATTGTGAAACACTTCTTCCGCATCAGCTACTCCTTGATTGAACACCACTAGGTTTCTATGCTCCCATAAGCACCATACTATGGCTGCCCACACACCTTTCCAAACCTCATTTTGTATCTTGCTGCTCTGCATTAAATGGAAACTCACAAAGTGGGCCATAATGTCATTATGTTGGACAAACACTAGTCCACTCCATCTGAAGCATAAAGCCCATACATGTATTGCAATCTTACATTCCAAGAACAGATGTTGGCATGATTCCTCCTTTGTCTGGCATATCGGACACACTAGTGTGCTTAACATAACTCCTCTCCTGCCCAAAGACACCCTAGTTGGCATTCTGCCCATCAAAACCCTCCATGTTGTGGTTAACACGTTAGGGAACGCCTTAGCCTTCCATAAATACTTAAAGGCATCATAGTGTGGTCCCCTATCAATTTTATCAAGGCAAACATAAGCAGAACTGACATTATAACATCCAGATTCATCACCTGACCATACCTGTATATCCTTTACATCCTTAATGATGATGGCTCTAGTTAAGAGTATACCGAGCTCCTCTTCCATCGGGATTTCCCACTCAAATCTTGTACGCCTCCATCTTAAACACCACTTCCACCTCGCGTCGTCCCACATACCTATCTCCTCCACCTTCTGACCTTGGTTCAACGACACAGAATACAATCTAGGGAACAATGTTTTTAAGTTGACATTTCCTAACCATACATCCTCCCAAAACCTTGCTTTATCACCCCTTCCTACTTTCCACCCCACAGCTTCTTGAAACCACCCATCTTCGTCGCCCTCCCCACAAACCTTCCCAAGGTCTTTCCACCACCAGGATTGTAGTCTCATAGATGTATGATTACCACCATGTTTCAGATCATACTTAGAGTCCAGGCATTCTTTCCATTTTCCTTTCTCACTCGAAATACACCGTCATCTCCACTTAGCTAGAAGAGCTACATTAAACTTCCGAATATCTCTTATACCTAGACCACCTTCCTCCCTCGGTTTACATATGATTTTCCAGCTTACCCATGATATCGGTATCTTCTCCTTGCCCCATCCCCAAAGAAACCTTCTTTGAATGCTGATGATACTTTTGCATACCGAGTCTGGTGCTTTGAAAAGAGACAGATAGTAGAGCGGAATAGCCGTGATAACAGATTTTATTAAACATATTCTACCATCCATAGACAAAAACCGCCCTTTCCATACACTAAGCCTCGATTTCAGCTTGTTCAGAACCGGCTCCCAAAACTTCTTCTTCCTTGGATTACCCCCCACTTCTAATCCCAAATAAGTAAACGGGATTCCCATTTGATCACAATTCAGAGTCTTTGCGTAACACTCCAAATCATGTTGGGGGACATTGATACCAGTTATCTTTGACTTATGGAAATTGATCTTCAGGCCAGATGCCAGCTCAAATCCCCTAAGAATAGCCTTGAGAGTGACTATATTGGCATAAGAATTCTCACATAGGAACAAGGTGTCATCTGCAAACTGGAGAAGATTCAATTCAACCTCCTTTCTTCCGATCTTAAGGCCCTTTAATAAATCAGCCTTCACAATTGCCTTACTAGCCCTGTCATGCCTTCAGCAACCACTAAAAAGAGAAATGGAGCTAAAGGGTCACCCTGCCTTAGCCCCCTTGATTGTTTAAATTCTTCCGTAGGACTCCCATTTACGAGTACTGACACCGTTGCACTTTCCATACACCCCTGAACCCACATAATCCACCTCTTGTGGAACCCCAACCTCTGTAACATATCATACAGGAACTCCCATCTTACTGAATCATACGCTTTTTCAAAGTCCACTTTTAAACACAGACCGCTCCTCCCTCCCCTCTTTAGATCCTCCACCGTTTCATTGGCCAAAACGACACTGTCAAGAATTCCTCTGTTCTTTAAGAAAGCCGACTGTCTTTCATCGATAACAGCCGATAGCACTTTCTTAATCCTTTCCACCATCACCTTTGTTATGATCTTATATACAGCTCCCACCAGAGATATTGGCCTATATTGCTCGAAAGTGAACGGATCCCTTACTTTAGGAATCAAAGCTATGAAAGAGGCGTTACAGCCCTTCGGTATACACCCTTTCTCATGTAAAAGACACACCGCTGCCACAATGTCTTCTTTAATGAAATCCCAACTTTTCTTAAGGAAATTAAAATTGAACCCATCAGGGTCTGGACTCTTTGTGCCTTCGCACTGCCACACTGCATTCCTTATTTCTTCCTCAGTAAAACTAGCTATCAGACTCGCATTGTCTTCCTCTGAGAGGGATTTAAACTCAACCCCATCAAGACGTACTCCAAAATCTTTAGTTGCTTTAAACCTCTTCTCAAAGATCTTCTTGGCTTCCAGGAGAACTGTACTAGGTTCTTCACACCATTGATCCCCTACCTCCACACCTTTTACTTCATTCCTCAAACGTCTCCACCTCAGAGTTGAGTTGTAGAACTTAGTACATGAGCCCCCATACTTAAGCCAGTTTACTCTAGCCTTTTGACACATGACAGACTTCAGCTTCTTGTCAATATCCCTCAGACAACCAATCAACTCACACCTCTTAGCCCTATCACTTTCCGTAAGGTTACTGAGACAATCTTGGTTATCAAAATTCGCAATTGCCTGCAATATCTCCCTCTTCTTGGAATGAATATTACCAAAGACATCCCTATTCCATGCTTTTAGATCACCCTTCATCCGCTTCAACTTCTCTTTACACTTAACGAATTCACACCCCTGGACATCGTAAGAGGACCATTTTTCCTTTAACATCTCACTAAAACCTTTTTCCAACATCCAGGCATCGATTGTTCGGAAAGGCTTAGGCCCCCAATCTTTAGCCATAGATTTGACCACAATAGCACAATGGTCAGATACTTCCCTTTGTTGAACATACTGTTTGCTCATAGGCCAATGATCCAACCACTCTTCTGTAATAAGCACCCTATCCAGTCTGCTTTTCGCCGAGCCATTAGATTTGAACCATGTGAATTTTTTACCCACAATAGGTATATTAAGCAGCAGGTTTGTATCAATGAACCTGTTAAACCCATCCATCTCACTTGATTGGTCAACCCTATCCTTACTTCCTTTCCTTTCACCTCGTCTTCTAATGGCATTGAAATCACCACACATACACCATACCATATCCTGTGAAGACGCTTTAATATTAGACAACTCCTCCCAAAGTAACCTCTTATCACTCAGATTACATGCAGCATACACATTTACCACTACACATCTTATGTTGGTTTTTGAATAATAACCAAACACCACAATGAACCCCTTTCCCATGACATGACTATCGTAATTGAAGGCCTCTTTATGCCACATTGACAGAATGCTACCACTTCCGTTATCACCTTCATAATGTAACCACCCGATATTGTTATTCCCCCACAAAGAAAAACACTTAATCCTTGTTGACCGTCTCGGATTGGGTACCGAATCCCCTAGTTCAGACAAAATTTTCTTCTTTCTCCTTCGTAAAGGAGAATTAGACATACTTCTTGCCTTTAGTCCCCCCTCTCCTGTAAATTTTATAGCGGATGCACACAACCATGTATCTCCTTTTGTTCCGTCATCTTCTTGAGTCCCTTCCTCTTGCTCCACACCTTTCCCTTTCTTCATGATTTTCGGCGATCCATTCTCAAGCATGGTTGCTCCCATTGGGCTACCTCCATAAAGATGCTGACTTGAACCATGATTTTCCTTACTCATCGGGCCTCTTACAAGGCTTTCCCCAGTTTTACCTATATTACCGTTGGCACCCCTACCACCACTAGCCACTTCTATTGACCATTTCGCAGACCCACTCTGTTCCGCTTCTATTTGGGCTGGGATACAATGGGCCTTCATCTCCCTTGCACAGCCCAACCCTACGTTGGCTTCTTTTAAGTTAGTACCACATTCTATGTCAATCACAAGTCTTGCCGCCTTAGGTTTTGCAGGGGCACTACGTAGGACAGCGCCACAGACACCTTCAGAAAGGTAGAAGTCAACATCTTCAGACACCTTTTGCTCATTCCTTGCTACATTCGTTATAGCTGTGTAACTTTTCCCCTGACATGTGATATTTTCCGCAGTGTAGCCCCTAGTGAGTGGCGTTAGCAGCTTTGTCGTTTGCGAACACTGTTCATCTTCTTCCTTTGTCTCCCATCCTTCTTTCGCCCCGATTGACCAGTGGTTCTCCCCCTCCCACGGCCGGTGCTCCTCCAAACCATTATTGGCTGTAAAATCTGTTTCTTCTACATAAGTTTCTGAGGAGGAAACGCTGTCTGATGATTCTGACTGGGCACTTTTAAACTTATAACTATCTTCACAACACATTGGTATCTCCTCCTCAATAAGAATATTGCATAGCTGCTTATTAATTTGCACACATTTTGCTAATCTCGCACTATCAACTTTCAAAATGCGAACTTGGACCCGTGCATATGCCAACATCTCCCACGATTCAGTCACCTTGTCAATGGATAAAAGTGAAGCCGAAGGGTTCACAATTCCGATCAACTTGGCAAAGCAGTCCCTATTCCAATATGGCAGCGGTAGACCATAACATCTTATCCATACTATTCTATGACTCGATCCGCTAGATACCGTCCAAGGCATTATGCTGGCAAAAACATTGTCAAACCATTCACCATTTTGTTTAATAATCTCCTCCATACTCTCCCCTTCTCTCAGGGTAAGCATTATGAGGTTGTCCCCCATGACCCTCAATGTAAGCATACTCATTCCCCCTTTCACTACTTCCTACCCCAATCTGTCATTATCCATAGCGTCTCGAAGCTTCCCAATGGCACTTCTTTCCATCCACGGAAAAACAGAGAAATGGGTTTTGATGCTCGGACCCTTCCATTGTTCCGAGTGTTCTCCCGTCACAGCTTCAGCATAGGATCTTCTCCCCTTCTTCTCCACCCAGGTCTCCTGACTACTCTGTTTTCTGCTAGGCTCAGCTACGTTCTGATATCGCTTCCTTTGTTCCGATTGTTTTTCTGCGTGGATAACCTCGAGACCTTCGTGTCCAGTCTGCGTGATTCGGAGTAAGTTCTCTTATATTTTGGAGTGTTAACGTAGAGTTTCCTACTCCCTATGTACACCTAATCCAGCTCTTTCTCCAACTGCCCTGCATTTCTAACACCAAAGAAGCTCACAAACCCAAACCTCCGTCCCCATTTGTTAAGTCTTCGTGGGATAAAGACCTCTTTCACTCTGGCCCATTTCTGAAAGATCTTGAACATATCGAGTTCTCCAAGCTCACTTGGGAAATTCGAGAAGAAGAAAGTTATGTAGTCTTGCGCAGTACCGTTTCTTCGTCCTCTCTCCGTGCGGCCTCTCCTCTCCATTCCCAATCTCTCCGTATAAAACCGGTTATTAAGGCTTCTTGAAACCTTTGGAGAACACTATCCCTTTTTCTGAGGGTTGCAGAGAGAGATCCTGGAAACGTGTCTATCCAACCATTATAATATTAACCTAATCTGTCCAAATATTAACTTATGTGGCCAATGATATAATAACTCTTTTCTTAAAGTGATTGTGATTATTAATTATATTTTTACAAGGAATTGGGCCATATAACCAAGCCCAATCCAACCATTATAATATTAACCTAATCTGACCAAATATTAACTTAATATGACCAGTGATATAACAACTCTTTTTTAATGTGATTGTGATTATTAATTATATTTTTACATGTTTATATGTCTTATGTTATATTTTTTAAATATTATGTTATATTTTTAAATGTTTATGAATCTTACGATTTGCGATACGAAACTATTCAAGATTCGAAATATAGACTCTCCGATTCACGATACGATTCACGATTCAACTACCATGGTTCTTGTATCTAATTATCTTTGTCTTGTTTTTTTTCTGTGTTATTCATTAATATGTTTGCATTGTCCATGTTCTCAATGTTCATTTAAAATTCATTTGAACTATTCATTTTCTATTATCCATTGATTTGAAAATACAACTATTATATTAAAAAAAAGTTATCTTTATTTATAACAATATATAATAAGATACTCTTATTATTTATACAGTTTTTTATTTTTATTTTTATTTTACCCTGAATTATATTTTAAATTTCAATATTTTGAATATTAAAATTATCATTTTGTTAAGCAAGCATCAATTAAAAAAATAGTGAAAATACACTATATTTGTCCACTTAAAATAACAATACACTGTTATCCCACAATATAATTATGCCTTTTCCTTTCTTTTATGTAAATTCATAATAATATATATTACTTCTTTAATATTATTTGTATTCATATTCTATATTACACATTAAATGTAAAAATTATGTATATAAATTTAAATAAATATAAATATTAAATTTTAACTCACTAAAATAATATATCATGATAAAAAAATTACAGGCACACTTATTCTATTGCGTTTGTTTTCCCTAACAGTAATAATAATTTTTTTAATAATTATAGTTACCAACCATACTAACTATATTACTAATTTAAAAATGAAATTCTTATTTATGATATTATATGTCATTAAAAAAATATAATTATAAAAAATTCAAAATATAAGAATGATCTGAAACTAATTTTAAATCTGTGTAGTTATTTTTCAATAGTCTTCAACTTCTTTTAAATGTTTATAGAGTTTATTCAATAAATCAATTATTCCCGAGTAGCTTCCTTTAGAAGCATGACAATAACATGGTGCCGACATTTTTTTTTTTCTCTTCTAAATAATTATTTTTTGGAAATATTGTGCAATGGTAAAAAATTTGGATTTTTTTATTGTATAATTTTATATCATAATTATTAAAATAGTTAAATTTTAAAAAATTAATAAAATGGATAAATAAACGACTTTAATTGAATTTTATTATATTGAAATCACGTTAATTAAAAATTGTGACATAATAAAATTATATGATGATTTATTTATTTTAATAATTTTTTTAAATTTCTCACCTTTTATTAATTAAAATGTAAAATTATACTATATTGTGAAAACATCCTAAAATTTTATGGTCTTAGCTTATCACTAAAACCCAATAAATGAAAAATGCCAAATCTATCCCTCTCATCCTACGCGAGTTGGTAGACATGAAAATGATGTGATGCAATCTTAGACAAAGGAATAATAAAGGAATCTTTGTACCTTTATTCTTCTTGTTTTCTTCCTGCAATTATTTTTTGTTTTTTCTTTAAACGATTTATAAATTACCTATTTAACTATTCCATTTGATAAATATATCATTATAAAATTTTAAAGATTAAAAAGGTAACTAATTTCTAAACAGGTAAATTTTGAAGTAGGAGAAATGGTCAGACCCAATTTTAAATAACTTTTTATAATTTTAGGAAATCATTAAAAAAAACATATTTTTAATATTGAGAAAATGAATCATGAACTGTCGGTAAGTTTCGGATCTCAACAGTAGAACTTATATTTTTCTTTAATTAATATTTCCATCTTCAGTTTTGATGGGACAAAGTACAATAATTGTCCAGTTTTGATGTGACATAAAGAAAATAGTTATCAATTATGAAGATTTCATATCCAAACAGATAAGATAATATGTTATAATGTAATTTTATTGTATTATTTATAAATATATAGTTTATACACTGGTTCATATTTATATATTTATTAATATATAGTCTATCTATTAGTTAATAGTTTTTGATAAAAAATTGGGTTCAAAATCTTATATCAACTTAAAAGTTAAAATATTTTATTTTAGTAAGCACTTCTTGCTATTTTAGTAAGCACTTCTTGCGTTTATATATAGATAGTAAGTTATGTAGTCCTGTCACGGACAATGGTATAAAGTGAACACGGACATGAAGATATATATAATATTTAACATGTAGGATATGAGACATGAAATTTATATATTATATAATTATAAATTATATAAATTGATAATGAATATTTATTTGCATAAGTACGTTTCAGATTATTTTTTGGAACATAAAACTGTTTTTCATTAATTCAAAATGTATTTTTTATTTTTATAATCATAATAAATAAGTTTGAGTTTTTAGAAAATTAATATTTTTTTTTAAATTATATTAGAACTGTATTAGAATTGTCAGAAATTTAATAAATAATTTTGAATTGCACACTTCACGAACACGTATGAGTGTCGTGTTCAATATGAATATCCACCGCGTAATTTAATAGAAGTTTGTGAGATTCAGTAATAATTTTTTTTTTTTAGTGATTGATTTAGAGCATTATGTTGTTTATTATATATTTTATTTATTTTTATCATTATGTTATTTTTTATATTTTTATTTATGGTATTGAGTATAAAATATCATTGATGATAACAATAATAGGGTTAGGTGAATCGTAATTGTGAAAGTAAGAGCATAAAATATAGTATTAGATGATGAACAGATTACATTACTGAATCCCACTGGTCTTAGAAAAAGATCTGTAGAATAGGAGATAAACAAACAAACAAAGATTTATTCTGAAACACAAGTACTTAACTTAACTCAACAACACAGCTATAGAAAGATGATACATAAATCATCTTCTATATATGGAGATTGAAGTTTTAACAGTGTTTGGTGCAGAAGCATCTACGACGGAAGCCACGGCAGTGTCCTCCGCTGAAACGTTCAGTTCGGCAGACAGAAGCACAGTTGGTGTCACTCACACATGGTCCCTTGAAACGGTGGCTCTGAGACTCACAAGTTCTTGCCTCCGCCACCATTCTTGGTCCCATCTCTGCTCAACACATTATGCAACACAACTTATAGACAAGATCACAATAAAGAAAACCCTAAAATGGAAGTATTGAGCATGGAGAAAAGCTTACCAGTGGCGAGAAGAAGCAGAAGAAAGACGAAGATGGTTGAGACAAAAGACACAGAGCGAGCCATGGATGAGAGAGTGAGCAAGTTTCAACTGTATATATAGCGAAATGCAATGGAGCTGCTTTGCCTTAAATAGAGATCATCAAGGTAAAAACATGTGGTAATATTTCTTACTTACATTAAATTACTTAATCAATTATTTAGTAATTTTAATTGCATCTTTTAATTCATTCTTCAACTTTTATTTTATTATTTTTTAATTATTATTTTTTAATTAATTGTACAAAAAGTGTATTCTAGCCACTTTTGAGAACTCGTGAAAATATAGCAAGATTGAGTGAATCTATAAAGTTTAGAGTAATAAAAAATGTAAAAAAAAAAAATACTGAATTTAAATAGTTTTTTAATTGAATTTTATACCGGGAATTTAAAATTTCTGAAGAACTAGTTAAAGATAATAAATTTCGATATTCAACTTAAACAAGTTAAAAATTATAAAATAGTTACTAAATAAGGAGTTTAACTATGACAATGAATATAAAAATGAAAAGAAAATAATTTATACTTTCGAGTCCTGAATTATATAATGAAAAGAAAATAATGTTTTCTGGTTTGCATTAAGACCCTGTTTGTTTTAAAATGCTTTAGGAGAAAAAGATGATTATTTGTGAAATGAATGATCGAGAAAAAGGTGAGGAAGCATCATTATTGAGAAGCGGTGGTGATGAGAGAGGCTTTATCGCTTTGAGACAATCTTTATGACAAACACGGTGTCGACCTTCAGCTTTTCCATTTTCACGTTTTTTTAACATTTCAGAACTCATCACTACACGTAAGCGCGTTTCCTTCTTTGCTCATTCTGTATCACATGGGCTGGTAAGTGGGTCCCTTCGCTCGTACCAAACAGGACCTTTCGCTCACTTTTTTATTTACTTTTTTTCATTTCTTTGAATTTGGTTGTAGAGTATTACGTATTCATATTTCTTTAAACATCACTTTTTGTAAAGAGGGAATAGACAGAAGAAATAGAAAATATGGGGATGGAATTAAGAGAATTATTATTATTTTTTTCGGTTGGTCGATCGAATTATTTTATTTTATTATTTTAACGATTTTCTCGTACTTATCTTGTTTATCTGTTTTTCGTTTTTTTAAATTCTATACTTTGATAATACTTATAAAAGACATTCTTACATTAAAGTAAGACTACTCGGTGTTATTAGTACTGGATGATGAAGTACTTGATTCTTGAAATCTGTATCTACTTATATGATTATCATGGATATTTTATTGGACCGGATTAAGGATTTGAATCATAGTTAAGAATGTATTACATAATATTTCATCATTAATTAGTCTAATTAATCATCTGTTTGGATGGTTTAGGTTGCGTCGATCGTTCTTGACAGGTACTAAACTTTCAGGTGTCGTTCGTACCGACCAGTACAATATCAAATGATAAAAAAATATTTCATTTATTATTATTATTTATTAATATTAACATTTCTTTAACTATTTACTATCATTATAAAAGATAAAAAGTTGTAAAAAATAAAAAAAAAACACACCTTTAATTTGATTGTAAGTATCACATAATCCACTATGGTTATAAAAATAATTTACTTCTCCCTCTTTAAATATGTATTTATTTATTTTATATGTGGATTTATATCTCTTATTTATTTATGCAATTGTTTTCTATTAATATTTTAATTGGATTTTTTTCATGTTCATTACGTTAATTTGGTATGATAATAATTATATAAAAATTAGTTGTACCTCTTGGTGAGGACTATAAAAAAATAGATTATATGATGCTAATAAGTTGTATATAAAAATGAATTATATTTTCTAATTTTTTTCCGGAAATCCTTCCTGAAGAGGTTTATATATTTGTTAAACTTTAATGTTAATCATTTTTAAGTTGAAATCTAATATAATCTTAAAGTGTATAACTTATTTAGTAATCACCTATTATTAGACTCGTCGGTTCAATATATATATATATATATATGATGAAATATGGAAAAGTTACTTGAAGATAAGTTTTATTCACAATTTTGTAAAGTAAATTATTAGTTTAGTATAATATGTTATTTGTACTACGTTAATAATGAATAATTTTTGTTTTGTTAGTCTCACCCAATAAAGATTACTTATTATTTTATAAATTTATTTTGATTATCATTATTATTTATTTATTATTATTAATATTCTTAATTTTTAATAGTGTTCATAGTACGAAATCAGTGTGAACCACCCTACACCCTATATTATTTCACCAATCCAATGAATTGTCATTAATAATATTGCAACACATTATCTAACTTAATGGAGAAAAAAAGAAAGAGATAAAGAAAGGTTATGTCATGTTTGGAATGCTGTAAAAGAAGTTCGCAGAGCTTCATGACAGAACTTGTCACATTATACGAGATTTGCTTAATACTGAAATAGTTCATGCTAATTACTTATCTTGAAAACAAAATAAAAAACAATCATATAGATAAATAAAATAAATAGGGTATGTTAGTAATTTTTAGAATTTTTAATATAAATATAACTTTAAATTACAAATATAAAATTCATTCTTTTTCATACATTTTTACAAAATCGTTTATAGTAATTTATAATACATATTACTCATCAAAAATTCACTAATTAACCTACACAAACACTTGATTTTTTCTAAGTTTATAGTAATTTATAATACATATTACTTAGATCAGAAATTCACTAATTAACCTACACAAACACTTTATTCTTTCTAAGTTTATAGTAATTTATAATACATATTACTCATGTTAGAAATTCACTAATTAACATACACAAACACTTGATTCTACTTCTAAAAGATTTATGCATGGATTTAAACTCAAATATATGTATCTATCATATTACTTGACTATGAAATTTACACAATAATGCGCATAATAATCTTAATATCAATTCATCTCATATGACATGGTTAATTCATACAACAGACCAAACCAGTTATTTTTCAAACTGTAAACTCATTCATACGAATATCTTTCGACTCTCATCACCTAATAATCTTCATATGTATGATTCTAATATATCAGTAGAGTCATGATATCTCATTCTAAATGAATCATTAGTGAATTCACATTTTTATTTTTTTCAACTTTGAGAAAATCTTTCGAAATATTTTCTAAGAAATTTTCAACTTTTTAATGTTGTATCATATTGAAGGATATTTAACTTTGTATCATCTTAAACAACTCCGATAACGAAGTGTTGGATATGTATTTTTTTTCCAAGTTTAATTGGGTTTTTCATATTAGGATGTTTAAGATAAGAAGCTTATATGACTATTTTAAAAGTAACTTTTTCTTTTAAAAAGTGTGTGTGTGTGTTAAATCCATGGATGAAATATAAGATGAATGAATGAAAGTTGGAAGTATTATTAGTATTAGCAATTTTGGGGAACACATGTCCCTCTTTTAGATTTGTGTATCTTGCTTTACCACTCAGTGGAAGGATGTGGTACGAATTTGCGGAAAAAAGGTGTCATCACTCATTATTACAAAGAATGAATGTGTACACAAAAGTGAAAGAGAAGGAGATTATTTCAGAGCAAATATTTGTTGAATATGCAGTAAATTATATATATAGATAGATTTTTATTCTAGTTACTATTTGTATACTCTTTTTTTTTCTTATAGTAAATTAGCTATTGTTGTATTTCGAATTAAGAAAATGATTTTGTTGATTTTAAGAAAAAAGTAATGTTTGATTTGTATATTTTAATATGAAATTAAAATTGTGTTAGTAAGAAAATCACGTTTTGACATGGAGAATTTTCGTATTGATTGAATATGAGTACGAATAATATCCAATTTTGTATATAAGATATGGGAAGAGGTACGAGTATAGGTATGTACATATTTGTCTCATCTCTAACCTCATATACATGTCTTGGTTTTAAATTATTAAACTTGTTTTAGTTTATTAGGTAATATAAAAACTTATTTCATGTTTTCTTTTTGGTTCTAACTTTCACTCTCATCTAGATGACTCTTTTTCACTACACTTTTTTTTTTATAAGTTCATTCAGATCCTCAATATATTTTTTCTCTTATCACAACCTTTGATTACACACTTTTTCATTTGTGAGATTTCGTTTATAAGGTGTATTACATTTTAGGAAGGACAAACATCAATTACATTCAATGAAACTAGGCATACATTTGATTATTTTCACTTTTTTAAATATTTTTTATTTATTGGTTATTTTTGTCACATGTGAACATCCTACCCTCAATTTTAAGTGTTGGGTAGTATAAAGTTAGTTTATTATGTAACATACAAAACTTAACGTCTTTGTGCTCTTTGTCTTTAATTTTGTTTCATTTATAAAACCTTATTTATAGAACTTTTCTTTTGCTACAAAATTTTTCATAAAAACCCTCTTTTGATTTTTTATCAAAATCTCAATGTGAATGTTTGTTCGTAATTTTGACTATATATGAAACTATTAATTGAGCTTTTAGATAAGTGATATATAAGGTTCGAACACATCTCTTAAAATATCGTACACATGTATCGGACATTGACACTCGTACGATATTTGTAGGACACATATTAGTGAAACGTCCTATTAAAAGAATATTTGTTGGATTTCTGACAATTCTAACACAATTTTAAAACTGAGTAAAAAATTATTATAAATTTTTTTATTATGATTATAAAAATAAGAAACAAATCATTTTGAACCAGTCAAAACAAACATCTGCTCCAAAAAAACCAAAACATACTTGTACACATAAATCTTTATTGTCAATTTATATAATTCATATTTATTTTATATATAAAATTATGTTTCTATGTTCTATATTTTAAAAATTGTATACATATATCTATATCAGTGCATCTGTGTTGTGTATCGTATCAGTAGTCAGTGATCCTTATCGAAACTGCAGTAGATTTTAGAAAAATGTACACCTGTGTTCATCATTTCATATAAAATTTAGAATTCTCTTGTTGGAAATAATTTTCTGACACAAAAACTTCAATAATTTTGAAACAAAATAGCAACTAGTGTCAGTATTTTCTCTTGGTTCTTGAATCGAATTGCTGGATTCTTATCCAAGAAACATTTATGTGACAGATCATTGACTTTACTAACATTAGAGCTTCATCAATACCCGTGTCAGTTTTCCAGTTAAAAACAAGCTTACCGTTAATTTACTAACCAATAACATTTTACTAAACAAAAAAACACAAGGCTATAGGAGAGAATATTAACAAGGTTAATATATTTCCATTAACTTCGTTTAACCCATCATTCGATTCGTGGTATACACAAAGAGTTAATAACCTTTTCTTTGAACATAAAGATCCTCATAAAAAGATGAAAAAGGGGATCATATTGATGGGAATCACCAATCTGAAGTTCTCAGTCTCCAATTTAACCCGGTAATGAACACGAACTCAATCCCATGTCACCGAAATCATAGAGTTGGCAAGGCCTGAATCCTGGAAGGTTGAATTACTTTCATAGTCCAGATTTTTAGATGCTCCGGGAATTGCATGAGTTAGTCTAAATGGCTTTGTTTCATCCTCCCCTAGTTGGGTGGAAATAAAAGACCACAGCAGCTTCAAGAAAAACAAAGAAAATCAAAACCAGACAAATAAACTAACAAAAAACACAATCAACTTGCATCCCAAAAGGCAAAGATCCTTTCATACAAATCTCCACACAACACTAATACTTATTCTGAATAATGGGTGGTGTAAGAAATTCAGGAATTCAACTGAGGGTCAATAACTCTGTTCTCCAAATTAACAAGAAAATAAGCTTGCAATTTAAACCAGGGTACATAATTATTATCATTAACTTTGCAGTATCCAGCAGTCATCAAATAAAACGTAACAATTAACAGTACTACTGTACTACAATACATAATTAACTCATGTTTGAGTAAGAGTGTCCATGATAAATTTAATAATTAAAATATTTCCCTTTGCCATACACCCATATCATATACATCCATAACAATCATAATTTCAAGAACAATGTAGCAATATCGAAAGACATGCAGATATAAATAATATCCAGTAGTCTTTGAAGGGGATAAAGAATGTACAGCATCCAGAAATCATATTAAATTGGCAGAAGATCATCTTTAAGAAAAATGAGAACATTAGGTTGGATGAATTCCTATAGGTATGAGAGCAACATCTGTTACCTGAATTGGATCCGTGCGTAAGAAATTACGCTGAACACGTTGACCACCTGGAAGCCGCACACCAACTCTGCAGAGGAGATTTCTTTCAGCCTTGGGTTCTTCAGGCAGGGGTGGATATGTGGGCCTCTTAGCCAATTTTGTTTCTTGCCCGTTGACTGCAACATCAGCATCTTTATTGTCTCCACCACCAGCCATAGCAGTTGATTCTTTCATGCTTTCCATAGAAGCTGCCAGAGCTCGTTGAACTTCCTCATCCTCCTCTTTATTTTCATTTGATTCTACCAAGGCTATAACATCAAACAACATGATGATGAAAAAATTAAAAAAGACGGTTTCATCATTAGAAATGTAAGGTAGACATATCTCTATACTAAAATATAAACCTTGATTATCTTTGTTTTTCATCTATTCCCATTTTGATAAAATCAGCATATCATAATCCCAGATTTCAGATCCTTATCACTTATTATTTTCTTAGAATATTTGTTAGTTATGATTCTATTAATTAGGGGTTTCTTTATTTTTTTATTAGCATAATTGTTAGATATGATAATACTGACAAAGGATCTCTTTATTATTAATTAGGATATTTTTTAGTTATGATCCTATTAATTAGGGTTATCATTGTAGCCTTTTTTCAAAGACATTTATTTGGAATGATAATAGCTAATAACAGATAGCTGCAGAGTTTTCACCCACAAAAACATTATAGCATGATAGCAGAGTGCGAGATAACCACTCTATTTAATGTTATAATAATACTATTAAAATTTATAATAAATATTCTACCATTAAAATGTAGCATAAATCACACTCATAGCCAGTGAGGTTTTTTCGAATGACACTAACACCCCAGTTCTTTAAAAACTTTACTCAAACCTCCCCTTTGTTTTAAAAACATTACATTTGCCCCCCTTTTTACAGTAAACATGTACCCCCATGCAATCCCATTTTACATTTCATAATGACAAAAGTCGGGGGTCTCTGTGATTTACTCAAATTATATTCAATATTCTGCTGTTAGAAAATCATATATGAATAAAAAAAAGGTTCAATAGTCCAAAGTTGAAACATGGTCTTTGTTTGGAACCACCATTGGCTTGGCAGACTCCGACCAGTGCTATATATTTAAATAAATTTATAAAAAAGTGCATTGACACAGTGGTTGCCTTGACTAATGTTTGTACATGCCCTATATTTGACCCTTCCCAACCTAGCTTTGTAAGCTATTTAGAAATTACATGCCCAATCCCACATCACTCAAGCCCAATAAGCCATCATAAACCTAAATCTCATCTACATACAAATGTGATGAGCCACCACAAGCCCTCACATACACACAAGCATAGTTTAATTTTTCCTCTCTCTTCTCTCTTTCTTTTTCTCTCTTCTTATGCTCCCTCTACGCTACAACAAACTTTAAGAGACAACTACTTTTTTTTTGTGCCAATAAAGGTATTTCTAGTGCGACCGAATTCACTGATTTTGTCCAGTCTAATCTGATTCAGATCCAGTTCAATGACATTGACACCAGTTCGAGAGCAGGTCCAATCTTGTGACTTGATCCAACTGACCACAAGTTCGGTTTATAATCAAATCAGCCAATCCAAGAAAGTTTAATAACACTACTTGAAACTAAACAAGCATAGACTGGGATTATAATAGGCTGGTGAGTATAGAACAGAGTTGCATAGACACCAGTTTGAGAACAGATCCAATATTATGACTGACTGAACTGGTCACAAGTTTGGTTTATGGTCAAACCAACCAGCCAATCTGACCTGAGTTTAATAACACTACATGAAACTGAACAAAAAGTGTATGCGTACGTACCTATGGTGTTTCCTTCTTTTCCATCCTGATTATATTATTTAAGATTGGGTTTATGATTGGTTGGTGAGTATAGCACAGATTTGATGTTCAAAAAACAAACAGGAATACTTAGGAACGCATTGGTGTGCTAGAACTTGTTAACATCAAGTCATCTAACACCAAACAAACACCTAGAATATAGACAGAGACTAGCAAAAAACCTTTAGGTTTTGGTGGGCTAGAACTTCCTCTAGGACGCTTGTGAGACAATGTAATATGATGATCCTTAGGCCCTGCATCAAGGAATGCTAGTAGACCCTGCATCAGTAAGTTAAAAAATAACCTAGTTCAGGATTTATTTATGAATAATGTTTCAATTTCTCAATAAAAAATGTCTTGATCATAGCAAGTTAAAAAAACTGTATCACATACTTCCAATAAGCTTTCGGGTGGAACCATTCCAATCCAAGAGCGCATCTTTTGGCCAGTGATGGGGTCAATAACAAGTACAACAGGAATTGAATCCAGTCGGTAATAAGTGCAGACTTTTCTGCCTTCAGTTGTATCATCATATACCTATATGCAAAAACAATAATTGACAATGAAAAATTGTATATAATACAAAAAAAATACAACAAATGTACGTGTTTAATATCAGCAACAAATACTTTTGAAAATATCACCATAAACCCAAATGCAAGCAGCAACCACTCTTAAAGAATTGGAACTATAGAGGACTTAAAACAGCTACCACAGGGGGAAAGCAGTTGCCATTCACTGGTTAGAGCAAGTTTACATAAGCAAAATTGCCAAGAGTACAAGATTTGAGAAGGACAAGAAAGAAGACTTAAGTAATGGATGCTCCTAAATTAAAGAAAGTATTATTTCAATCATCCAACCCGATCCCATAAAGTATCAACCTGATGATTCTCCCACCAAAAGCAATTGTTACACTTACACACACACACACATCATCACAATATCTAAACACATATATAATAATTCATTCACTTTTATTTTTAAATCCAATGGATCATATTTTTTTGTTTCAAGGACATGATCCATGCAATATCCCAAAGCTAACAACCAAGGACTGATCTAATTAATACTTAATGGATCAAAGTCAATTCATCATAAATTTTTTCATATTTAATTTTTTTAGTATTCTCTCCTCGCCCATTCTCTCTCAATGGATTGGAATTGGATCTATCAAGTCCAAAATTCAAAATTCTTAATAAAAAAATTGTATTTAAAAACTCTAAGAGATAAATAATATTTTCTAACAAATTAAAAATGTCATTAAAATAATAGACACACATTCAATGTTGTTTTCACTCAAAACATGATTTAAGATCAAATACAAGCATACAAAATTACTGATAAAGAAAGTTTCACCAAATTAAGTTGAACAAGAAAACACTCATTGAACATAAACAAACAGACTGGGTTATTTACTTTAGTTACTACTTGCACCAGAAAAAATCAATAGTGTTTGAAGTGAAACTAAAATTTTATTTAGAAATATCTGAAGTCTTATACCATGTGGAAAGATTGAATTATTAACAATGAATCTTGTACTACAGATAGATCACAGATTCACAATTTCAATATTTAAACAATTATTCTAGTTCATTCATCCTAAATCCTCCTTCGGCTTTCAGCTAGCTATAATCTTTTAATCAACCAACGAATTGAACCCATGGTATATTGAAAGAACAATTGGAGTTTGCTTTCAACTTTCAAAAACTATGATATTTTAATTTGTCAAAAAGTATTTTTTTATCTCTTAGTTTTCAAATAGTATTTATTTTATCAAGAATTTTCGACCACCTAAATCCAATTCCAATTCATTAACAGAAAGGGGAGAGGGAAATGGGGGGCAGGGAATAGAGAAAGAAGAGAATATTTAACAAATAAATTTATTTCATTTTTAAAATATATTATTTTATTGGATGCCCATCCATTAAAAATTATAATGGATGGATTGCATTGGATTTTATTAGATGGATCATGGATGGATTGGAATTGTTAGTGGAACAAAATAAATTATTTGTATCCGATCTGTAATGATCTGGCTAAGAATTGATTTGATTCATCCATTTTATCATCCATACAGATAGAAAATATTATGAATCAAGAGGCATAGACAAATTCCAGTTACTGTAAACCTAATTTAACTGGGTCTCACTGACTCAAGTGCTCTATACTTTAATTGAAAGCTGCTGTCTAAACTACCAACTAAATGTAAATGTCCATCAAACTAATAATAGACACAGTTAAGAGAAAGATATACATAAAATTTAACTAAACACAAGAGAAAATGTAATCTGACATGAGCCCATTTTGAAGTCCAAATATCAAAATCCTCCAAACTTCATAATTAATTTAATTAATCTGAGTGAATTTGTTCTTTTATCCAAAAATTACAATAAGACATGGTTAAGCTTAACCGCATACCGTTAGAGTGCCATTCTGTGTATTATGGGCAAGATAATATCCAGAAACTTTTTTGAAGAAATTTGAGAAATTATACGTACTCTTATATAAATGCCAGGTAAATAACATTTTGAAAATAGAAAAAAAATTAACCACCAGTGTTCAAGTCAACAGAGTAGGAAACTGACCTGCCAGAATATACAGTTTGTACTAATAGTCTGAGAAACAGCTTCATTGGCCCATGTATCACGATTTAGCTTCACAAAGTGATCATGATATTAGTGCCAATGCTGAAACAGATCAAGAGAAATGAAAATGGAAAACCAAGAAAATAGTACCATATGGGAGCTGAATTCCTTGGTAGATTGTATGTTCACCAACAACCATTTGTTCTGCACGGAAGCAGCATCTTTTGCCTGCATACAAAGGCCAAATGTTTAGTCACAACGTATACCATTTACATTTACATTTCAAAATATATGCACTGCTCATCTAGACGGACCTGCTACAACTTTTAGGCAAAAATTCCCATAAACTATGGAGATGGAAATGATTGTAATCCAAATGAGTTTAGGGCATCAACTTGTACTATTAACAGACAGATGAAAAAGAAAAAAAAAGGAAGTGGCAACTTAAGCACTCTATCATGTATGCAAAACAGAAATAATCTATATCTTATTAGAGATCTCACTATGATAGACCAATTCCTGAAATAGGTAGGTATTAGCCAGTTCTAATTTTGTACAAGTTATTAAGCAATTATTTTTACATTAATTTCATATTAGGCAGTATATGTCTGATATGACAGTTACAGTGATTTATAGGTTCTGTGACTGACTTGTAGAAGACAATTACAGTGTTGAATTGTTATCCCTTGTCTGTAAGGAATGATGAAACTCTTTCTTAGGAGCAATGTTATCAAAATCGCAAGTATACTTGCAAACTCACACAATCTATGAGTACGGAAGACCAAAGAGAGAACAAGTGCAAAGCAGAACATGAAGGTCACGGATCGTTGCAAGATTGCAACTTCGCTCATGAAATCAGCAGATCATGCATCATGTCAATCCTGAAAGCGTTCATGCAGACTCAGACTTTGTTGCCCAGTTCTAGTTCCCAACTCCTGTAGTTGGCTTTCCAGTTTGGGTTATAATGACCCAATTTAAAAAAATATAAAATATGACCCTTGGATTACCAATTGCAAATCAGAATCAAACATCCTACTCTGTTCCACTATGCTCATCAACGACAGGTTGTCACTGACCATAGCAGCGTACCATAGTCATCTCTGGCCCTTGTAACACTCGTGTCTCAGTAGTTGCCAGCCATCACAACTAGCACTGACGCTTGCATCACCGTAGACAAGGTTCACATCACCATCGCTGGCACCAACTCTTGGGGGTGCCATTTTTTCTTGTTGCTTTGGCTGTTCAGAGTTTTTCTTCTCAGAGATACTTATTTTATTATTTTAGTTAACCATCACAATTTAAAAGACATTTCTTCTCAGTGTTTGTTCTATAATTTTTCTTCTGAATATTTTCTCTTATTCTTGCTTCCATTTAGATTGGGAGCATTATGTCAAGTTCATAATTTGTATTAAGCAATTATGAATTTACTAGTTATTATCAGTTATTCTATGGCTTATGAAACTATTTGTGTTATGTATTGGAGATATTTATGATTATTGTCTATATTATTTTAAAATATAGTTCATGTCTATAAATGTAGTTTTTCCTATATGTCTTATGAGTCGAGTTAAGATCTGTTATCCCCCTTCCGGTTCTCTTACAATCATTGAGTTTGACAACATTGTTAGGGAAACACTCTGAGTATATACACAAACAAATATGTCCTAAAACCCAAGTTATTTCTTTCTTTATTTAGAACTCAGCTTGTTTAATTCTTGAGTCCAACACATTACTAGAGAAGGAAAATTATTTAAGTGGTGGTGATGGAGATCACTATAACAACTCCCAGTCCTATGTTAAACAAGGCTGATTGAAGATTATATGCAAATTTTGAAATGTTGTTTGCCCAATAGCTAGAAATACCAGAATACAAGGGTTTGGAGTATTTTATGAACGGGATTAATAATGTTACTACGAGAAAGTTGTGAACTTGCAACCAAAAGATGTACCAAAGGAAATTGGTCTTTCAAACTCGACATAAATTGAATTGTATGGAGAAACAATGGGTTTTGAGTCAAAGAGAACAATATGTAGAATCTTTCCCTAATGCCTGGCAAACAGGTGAGTTTGTGACAACTAAACTCGGAATGTTAGGAAGAGAAAGGGAAGATGTTGGGTCAGTCTGGTTTTCACCCTAACCCTAATCAATTGGGTGATAGTCGAGCAAGGGTGCAGAATTCTAAAACATTAGCATCAGTTGGGCAACCCAATACCAATTCTGAAAGAAGTAATTAACAAACTTCTGAGTTCAGAAACAGAGGTGCTAGAAACTTATCATACCAGGAGTATGTGAGGAGAAGAGAGAAAAGTTCACTGTTCTCACTGTAACAAACAATTTGGCCATTCCATAGGTGTCGTAAAAAGAAGTAAAAATGCTTATTCAAGAGCAGCATGAGGGGGAGTTTTTGGGAAATCAAGGGCGTGAGGGTGCGTCGGAGTGTCAATCGCCACAATCTTTGTGCATGGCGGTCGCCTGATCGAGACAATCTGAACAATGGTGTCGTCGGTTCAAACAGCGATGACAACTGCACAACGGTGGCTCGAAAAAAAAAGTCACTGGTGAACAATGGGTTCACCAGGATTTACCTAACTCTAGATACCATGCGAAAATAAAGTAAAAAGAGGTATAGGATTAATCCCTTGTGTATAATGAACACATAGGATTATGTATTTATAGATAAGAAACATACAAAAGATATGGGCTAAGCCCATTACATCTAACATATGTAATGATGACTATGGTTCAGATATTAATGACTAAAAATATACTTCTTTTGCTTGTTCATTTCATTCCTTAGGCCTCCCAACCTGATGTCACTTATTGGTGGTCCAAGAAATAAACCTTGGTTACCAAATGCATTACTGAAGCAGAATAAAGGAGTCTTGTTACTTCAGCCTCGGAGAATCAATGGGTACAGTCTCAACTGAAACAACTACAGGTTGTTTGCTCCACACCTACAATATACCTTGACAATCAAAGCATTGTTGCTTTGAGTTGAAGCCTTGTGTTGCACCATTAAACAAAATACATGGAAGTGAACATCTTTTTGTCAAAGAAGAAGGCTATAGATCATTCCCACATAGTTGCTCGTGTTGCTCAAGATCAAATTGCAAACATTTCACCAAGCCTCTCTCTAAACTCAGATCTATAACTCAGACAAACTCAAGTTCTCAGACATCACCAATCACCCTGAGTTATAGGGGACATGCTAAAGCATATTGTATACGATTAGTTAGTTGTCACCTAAATTTGGTTATAATTCAGTTGTACCTAACCATCCTTTGGTTGTTAGATATAACCAACTAAAGTCATCCATAAATTGTGATCAATTGTACTTTACAACAAAGATTATCGATAGCTTGTTTTCTTTGTTTTCTCTAAATTATCTCTATGGCATACCAATCTAAAAAATTTAATGTTAATTTCGAATTAGGTAGTTAAACATTATGATATCTAATAATTATACACAAATTGTGTGACAGGCTTGTGAAAGGAAATTAAAGTGCCAAATTGTTATTCCTTGCCTCTTGGGAGCAGGAAACACCTACGTTAGGGGGAAACCCCTAGTTTGTACACAAATATGTCCTAAAGACTAATATAATTTTATCTTTATTGAGAATTTAGTGTGCTAAATTCCGTGAGCCTAACACAGTACTAGTGTGTGTTTTTTAAATTCTCTCCACATTGTGTTTGGCTTCACTCTTTCCACTCCAACAGAATCTGGAAAATCCAATCTAAGAAGCATGTTTACCTTATCAAAAGGACCATTGAACATCAGATGAAATGGTGGGCGATAAAGTGAAGCAAGGTTGTCCCGAGAAGTCTCTGCTGTAGAAGCAGCACCTTGCTCTGGCTCCCAAACTCCTGGATTTCTCATTTCCTCTTCAAAGTTACGAAATGCAACTAGGGTGCTTGGTTCTTGTGAACGATGCCCAACCCTTGATGCTCTGCATAAACATGACAAAAAACAACATAAATACATAGTTTGAATGTCAAAGCAACATATATACTATAGCACAAGAAAGTAGACTTATAAAACTCAATGAGCCAAACTAAAAAATACGCAAATATTTCTTAAAGATAAGACAAGTAATAAAACAACATTAATTGAATTCAGGCTACAATATCAAGGACTAAAAAGTAAAAACAACATTAATCCTTTATGATACATCTCAAATACCATAAAAAAAAATTGTCGGCATTATACTTCTTGGTGGGTAGTCATCAAACAGACACGCCAAGACACGCCATATTCAAAAAGTTAAACCTTCCAGTTATGTATGGATATCAAGACTGTCTATCTAGATTCAACAATTGATTCTTCTTTCACCTAATTTTGTTTCACAACTCAAAGGCACACATAAACAGCTTGCAGATTATACAAATATATAATCCAGAGAATAAAAAACACCGAATAATATGCATCTCTGACAAAACAAAAGAACAAATGAGGAAAAAAAAACATACCCATACAGCATTGCATCGTCATAGAGAGTTTCCCTTATTACAGGCAAGGGAGGGCGCACTTCATCTGCCTCGTTGAGTCCAACACTTTCACTCGCCGTTGCGTCCTTCCTCGGTTCACTGAAACAACAAGTACAAGTTAGAGAGAAAGCAACCCACAAAAATCACTTACAAATAGCACAGGAATCGGAGTACAACCTCGGAGGTTGGTCAGTCCAGGAATCAACATTTTCCAAAGGTGGGGTGTGCAAAGTTGGAGGCGGCACTGCCCCACTTTCACTACCTATCAAAAACAACTGGAGGGCCTCCTCAAGCTTCCAACTGGTAGCCTGTTACAACATCAATCACAACAACAACCCTAATATTCCGTAGATCTGTTAACAAATAACAATAGTCTACACTTCTCTCTTGATTAAAATTCACTCCCCGCCCCTATGAGTGGTAGGAAGTTTCAAGATTACACAATAATGAGTGTAGAAAGATGTGAAATTGGGGAATTTGGGAGAGAGCGAAACCTGGAGGAACTGGCGCGCAGTTTCGGCAGTCTGGCCCTGAGCGACCTCAAGAAACGAAGAAACCATGCTCTGCTGCTCGTTCGTGGACAGCACTCCTTCCATTGATTCCGATCGAGAAGGGATTAGGGTTCGTTCCAATCCAGAGGAAGAAGATGAAGAAGAATATGAGTACTCATTAACCAACTAACACACTCTTCTCTGTAATCTTTAATGTTTTTGTGAAATAATAATAACAATAATAAATTATTATTATTAGAATGTTTCTCTTCCTAACTTTTACATATTATTATTATATTGGCAAATATAATTTTAAAAAATATTTTTAACAATAATTTATCACATGTTAATCTATTTCACTGTATAAAGATAACTTTTTTTAATGTTATTTTTTAATTTAATTAATAAAATGAATAATTGATTTTTTATTTTAAAATAATTAAATAACTTTTTTTAAATAACGGGTATATAATTTTTAATATCATTTTTACAAAATTATATATATATATTAAATTCTATTATTTTTTTAATTAATTATTTATAAAAATAATAAAACTATATAGATTATAAAGCTATGCATTTTTAATATAATCAAAATGTAAATATACGTGTGTAAAAATACTTGTGTTTTAACTAGTACTTATTAATAATATTTATTTAATTATAATAAGAAACAGTATCATAAATATTATATATACGAATTAAATCAATCAATTAAATTATTAAATTTTGAATAATTTCGATAATTTACTACCAAATTTCTTATTAAAATTTGACTAAAAACATCTACAAAATATTTTGCTAAGGTGTGGTTGAGTTTAGTTCTTAAGGACTTATTTGTGTTGATTAAGTTTGTGATGCTATAATAGAATCTTCATCTTAAGCATAAAAAAACTAATATAGCACATATTATATAAAAAAGAATAGAAGAAAAATGTAAAATAAAACATGAAACTTGCTTAAATTGAAATCTTTTAAGTTCAAAAGAGATCCAAAACACATGACTTAATTCTCGTGCAAAATTTATGATTCTAGTTATCTACTTTCAAAGTATAACAATCATGTCGGGTAAATAAATTATTTTGAAAAATATTGAACCAAACAATGGGAGACTTTTTCAACCTTTTGATATACACAAAACTACAACACAAATAACTTAATTATCTTTTATTATATTTCTCCAATTGATATTCGACTAAACAACATCACAATACTTGAAACCCCAAGTGATCATTAGTCGATTATCTGTAAGCTCTTTCCACTAAGAAATTAGAGATTAACACTTGGTTCACGTCTTTTAGTGAGACAATATTGAAATTTAATAAAAACAACATTGATTTTCAACCTTGCTCTTTACTTTTTGTTAGGGAAAAAATACAACAAATGATGGATATATGTGAACCTTAACAATGAACAGACAATAAAAATAATATGAGTGATACAGTCGATGTTATATGGAAAGATGCGACAAATAAATCATTTTATGCCCCATCAAATTAAAGGATATTGCATGTCATACTCTCCTGTAATAGGGAAAGGTTGATCAAAAGGGATTAAGATCTATTAATGAGTTGTCACCATTAATCATTTAGATTTGGTCTTACCTCTAATTATTATTATACTATTAAGTTTATATATCCATTTTTACTTTCATAATTATTAGCACAAATCGTTTAATGACAAGTATATCAATCGCACGATAGTAAGTAGTAAGTAATTATCGTTCTCCTAAAGGACTTGTGAAATGCACGACAATAATTACAACTCATAACTAATTTAGACTAAAGAATATTTCCATACATTGTTTTGATGTTAACAAAATTAAAACCGTGCATAAATAATTAAAACCTTTTTTGGGATTTTATCAAACCACTTAAAATGTATATGAAATTAGATGTGATGTGTTATTGCTAGGGTTAGACTTCATTGAACCTCACTCTCATGCACATAATCACTCGACTTTTTTCCAATTTAATACTATAGTCAATCCATGAGTTTTCTCAAACTCAATTTTCTTAGTAAAATGAGTTTTAAGTTTCCTTGTTAAGAGTCAGATCCTTAAGCATTTAATAAACAATTTTGCTTTCACAATAAGGATTTAAGACAACTAAGGAGTTAAGTTTCATTTATAGATACAAGCTTTAGTAGGTATTTTACTTTGGTTATAAATTACAAACGATGTTTTTCAATACCCAATGAATCAAATATCAAGTTATGGGTGATAAAATCACAACAAGCATCAAGCGTAAAAGTTGAGTGTTATCATTATGTCTTTAGTAATAAAAACAATTAATTATGTTTAGCTTGGAAAATTGTTACTGTTAGAGCAAAAATCCAACACCATGTAGTTTTGATTAAGTATTTAAAGTAATAAAGCATGAAGTTGTGTTTGATATGACGAAAATCAAACCATACAAGTAAATCATTTATCAAATGATAAGAGCACCGTGACTAACCACAATGTTAGGTAGTTGAAGATTAAAGTTTAGACGATGACTACATTTAAAAGACCAAGTTGGCATCCTTCTGACCTATCATATATTTACGAGTCAATCCGATTCCCATATCTCCTTGGATCTCCCGTTAAGTTGTTAGGAGTCCCTTTAGTTGAATCATTATGAGTCTCAGTAAAAGTTGATTAACCTAACTCTCAATCAACAATTTAATGTTTCCTTTTACTTGTAGTAGCTCATGCTTTGATTCACCCTAACCAATGATGAGTTTCTATTAAGATTGGAGTCTTTCATTCCTTGTCGCTTCAATCCAAATTGAACTCGTCCCAACAACGAAGACCTTCCTATTGTAAGGTGATACTCTGCCCTTCCCTTAAAATCCACTTTGAGTTTTAGGGGTAAAGGAGTAACTAATCTAACTTATTGAGTTGTCAATATATTGAACAATTAACATTTGAGCGAGCCACCTTGTCTCACTTTGGGATGAGAGGGAAGGTTGGTTTGACTTAAATCCCAAACATTTTCTTTCATCTTACATTGTTTTATGATGTAATAAGATAGATTTGTTATTATTATTATGCTAACTTGCTTAGTCCCACTGGGAAAACCTTTGTTCCACTCGTAACTTTAGAATCCACTCATTTTTCCTAGTTTCTGAAAGCCCTTGTATCTTGGCTTACTCTTATTTCTCAACTTGAGTTTTGAGTTTAGCGACTTTTATCATTAACAAAAATTTGCGCTAATAAGACAGGTGGGGAGTGTATGCCTTTTTCATAAAATATAAAGCTCTTTATACTTTAACGAATAAATAACATCAAATTCATAGAATAAATGGTCAAGAAACTAATAGAGAGAGAAATGTCCTTTTCATTATTGGTGGACATTTCGTTAAATTGAACTGCTCATAGAGCTTTTGATTGAGTTGTTTATGTTTTAGAATTCCATGGATAATTAGGGGTTTAAGTTCAAAGGTTACAAAATGTAGTGTTTTTTTTAAGGGTGATCAAAGAAACCAAAACTTTTTGCTACTTTCTTTTCTATTTCTATTTCATAGCGAAATATTTCCTTTGTATCGAAATCTTAACAAAAATTTTAAAAAAACAATTGAATTGAGAACACAAAATATTACTCTAATCACACATTCTCACATCTCTCTACATAACATATTACAATTATCTTTTTCTTTAACGTTAAATTATTTTGTTAATTATATTTTAAAGAATATTTTTCTTATAACTTCTTAATTATAATATTTAATAATGACTCGTATTATTTTAAAAGTTTTTAAAATGCAACACAGACATGTGTTTTCATAATTAAAATGTACTCAATAATTAATGGTTATAAAATTACATATTGTTGGAGATCCCACATCGACTAGAGATTAGAGCCTTTCATCGTATATAAGTGGGTGCAAACCTTAACCTCATGAGCCGGTTTTATGGGGTTGAGTTAGGCTAAAGTCCATTTCGTATCACATATATAATATAATTTATAATTTATAATTATACATAAAAGAGACTTTCTTTGCGTAAATATTTTTCTTTTCTATATTAGTCTAAAATCAAAATTTTTTTTGGTTTTCTTTTATTTCTATCACAATTATCTCACACTCGATATCATTTCAAATTTCTTAAATGGTAAATTTAAATATATGAACAAAATTATTTTTAAACAAAACAACATAAGAAATAGTTTTTATTTTTTACTTATTTTTCTTTTTCAAATTTTCACATATCATTTGATCTTAAAATTGATAATGCGGGTAGGTTGGATAGGACAACTCGTGGTCTGATAGGAAAAAACACTAGATAAACTTACTATTTTAACATATTAACTTGTTTAGGTTCATCCCATATAACTAGCGATCCATACAAACTAAGTACGAGATGAAGTTGATCAACCCCGCATAACCTCATATCTTAAAATTTTATTTCAGTACCTAAAAATAACACGGGGAGTGCAACCAACCTTAAACATAATTTCTCTTACATATAGTTTTCTTAACCACAAATTTTTTTGCATGAGTTATTGAGAAAATGAGTCAAAATAATCAAATTATTAAATTATATATTTTTTATAATTAATAAAATTTCATTAAAATACATTTATATATATATATAATTTTTTCAAAAATATTTTTCTTTTGTTAATGAATGCGGAATAAACCTATAAAATCAAACAATTAGTAGCCAAATATTAAATAGGCTAGCTTCCATTATCATTCCTATTTAATATGTATAAAATAAGATCACTTTTATTTTATTTTATTTTATCTTATCCTCATTCTAACTAAGGTGATTCTGCCACATAAATCCAATTTATTTAGTACACCTTTCAACAGCGACAACCCATTCTTCAAATATAATTTTAATATCAGTGTATTTTTTAATATTTTTATAGGAATTTGAAGTTGGAAAAATATGTTTTCACATTTAATTTACTTTTTAGAAAATAAAATTATCACTAAACTAATTATTCGATTATAAGTCTTAGTTAAATTTTCCACAAAAAAATCCCATGGAGAGAAACTATCTTTTTAAAATAAAAAATCACTTAAATAGTTACCATGTTACTTTTGTTAAATTATTTAACACGTTAACAAATTAGTGTTTGCCATTAAAATAACAAATTATGTATGGGTTCATACATAAAAGAATATGTAAATATTGTTAGTAATAATTTTCGTTAACGAAATAGAATCGAGTCATTATAATTTCCACATTCATGATAATTTGTAATTCTTTTTTATAAAATATCTATTTTTGTGTTGTTAACACCATTAAAATATAGGTAGGGTTAAATGTTTTTTTCTTAATGATTAAATTATTTTATTTAATTAGTATTTTTTTGTAATGGATAGCATACTGGTTTTAACTATTTGATAAAATTAGATTTAAGTTTACTTATATATATATTTTTTTAAAAAAATTGTGTTGATGGGTTGGTATATTTAAGATTTATTTATAAAAAAATATTTTATTGGTATAATAAATTTTTTTTAATTTATTTTTAGAAATCGGTATAAATAGATATAATTTAATTATGTATTTTTGTTAACATATAAGATTCTCTCTATTTTTTCATATTTTTTTAATTTTTTTATTTATTTTATTTTAATAATATAATGTTTGAGGTATCAGTGTTTTTATGATTAAGATCCGAGAAGGGAGTGGGTTGGCCCGAACCGTAACCCGAATTCGAAACCCGAAACGTGAAACCCGAAACCCTGTTGAGAAGCATAGCAGCGGTAACATAATAGGTTTTATGGAGGGTTTATTGGCGGCTGGGTTGTGTGGTGTTTGTTTCAGATCTTTTGCAGTTAACACAACACCGTAACGCTTTCTCTTCTCTTTCTCTTATCTCCGAAATGTGGACCAAATTAGCGAAGCGAGCTTCATCAACAATAAGGAACAGTTTCCGTGTTTCTTCTTTATCTCCCAGATTTTTGCAGCCTCAAACAAGTACAATACTATGCACATACCCATGCCAGGGTTTAGCCAGAGTGGGAGTGAATCGGTCCTCGTTTTTTTACGAAGGTTTTTCTTCGCCGTCTTTGATGGTGGCCGGTAAAGGTTACGCCACGGTTGCGGAGGCAATTGAATCGACGGACACCGAAGACGATCACGAGGAGGTTCAGGAACTGTTGCAGGAAATGGCGAAGGCGGAACAGAAATTGGACTGCAGCAGCTACAAGTACAAGATGCTGAAGAGGAGGCAGATAAAGGCGGAGACGGAGGCGTGGGAAGAAGCGGCGAGGGAGTACGAGGAGCTGTTGGAGGACATGCGCAAGCAGAAGCTTGCTCCCAATTTGCCATTCATGAAGTCGCTCTTCCTTGGTTGGTTCGAGCCGCTAAGGAATGCGATTCTCGCTGAACAAGAGCTTTGTAAAGATAGCAGGTGCCGATTGAACCACGGTCCTTATTTCAACGATTTGCCCGCGGACATGATGGCTGTGGTCACCATGCACAAGTTGGTGGCTCTGTTGATGACCAATTCGAATGGCGTGGGCACCGCCAGAGTCATCCAAGCCGCTTGCCAAGTAGGTGAAGCAATTGAACATGAGGTATACGAGTCTCTCTATCTATGACTGCGACATTAATTCGCTAACGCAAGTGTGATTGATTTCGGTTTTTATTGTTCAACTTGGGTATTACTCTGTTGAATTCGCAATGTTCAAGTGTTCGTTAACTGAAATGCTACCCTTCTATGTGGATCAGGCTAGGATATTCCATTTTATGATGAGGGAGAAGAAAACCACCGCTGACAACTCATCTCATCTTGCTCCTGCAGTACAAAGCGGAAAAGTGACTGGAGAGACCGAGGAAATGGAACAAAAGAAGAACAAGCTTCGGAAAAGAGTTGCTGGTTTGATGAAAAAACAGAAGAGGCGACAAGCGATGGGAATAGTTCGGGGTCAAGATTATTGGAAACCTTGGGGGCAAGAAGCTCAAGTAAAGGTTTGTGATGCTTGTACTTGTAAGTTGTACCTGCGAACATGGAAAGTTTATTCTGTTTGTATTACAATGTATTTATTGTACGTTCCAGGTTGGCTCTCGATTGATTGAAATGCTAATAGAAACAGCTTACATTCAACCGCCTGCCAATCAGTTTGGAGATGGTCCACCGGATATACGCCCAGCATTTAAGCATACCCTTAAGACACTTTCAAACGAGTCACAGTGAGATTGACAGTACTCTTTCACAATCAATATCTACAAATTTGAACGATTACTTTTTCATTCCTAAACAATCGATGCTTTCTACTTAACTAGGAAGGAAACTAGGAGATATGGTGTTATTGAATGTGATTCTCTGGTGCAAAATGGCCTTGAGAAGTCTGTAAGTAACTCTACGGAATGCTTCTTCTTGAATTCATGTCCCCTTTTCTTTAAGTAGGTTATAGGCAGAATTATTATAGGTCATGCTAACATGTCTTGTACTTTCAGCTATACTTCATGCTTAAGTTTGTGAGTTTGATGCTAACATAAAATTTTGTTTATTTTGGCAGGCACGGCACGTGGTCATCCCTTACATGCCAATGTTGGTGCCACCCATTAGCTGGACAGGGTACTATAGATGTTTATACATTTTGTTTTCTTATTATAAAGATTTAGCTTTTTCCCATTCGTTTTATCTTTAGTTTAATTCCCTAATGTAATACCTACATTTTTTGATAGTATAATTTGAATCACATGAACAAGTTCAAACATCTAATTACTTTGTGTATGCTTTACTGATTTTTCTGTGATAAGAACCTTTTGGCATCCCACTTCGGATTGAGTAATGACTACATTTTGCTTATTGCAATATCTTTTGTAGCTATGACAGAGGAGCATACTTTTTTTTGCCATCGTATGTGATGAGAATCCATGGAGCTAAGCAGCAACGTGAAGCAGTTAAGAGGGCTACCAAGAATCAACTTGATCCTGTTTTTGAGGTTTGGATATTCTTTTTAAAATTATGTTTTTCTAAGTCTATTCATGGATTGCTGTTGATAGTTGTTGAAATTAATTCTGGTATTGTTCTGTTACTAGGCCCTTAATACTCTTGGCAGTACCAAATGGAGGGTAAACAAAAGGGTTCTGTGTGTGATGGATCAAATATGGGCTAATGGAGGACGCTTGGCCGATTTGGTGGATCGTGATGATGTAAGCAATAAACAAACCTTGTTGCTATATTTATCTGTTGAATACCCAGATTCCCACAAAACTTGGCCCACTTTATTGGAAGAAATGATATTCCACTTGAGTAGCTTCCAGCACAACAGTATATATTTCTTGGAATCATGCATGATTTTTATTTTTCGTTTAGGGTTTGATATGTATTAATCGATAAAAAAAACATCTGAATTCTTAATTTACATTTTCCTATCAATTGAAGAGTGAGGGAAAAGATAACAAGGGGCATAAGTGGGAATATAGTTGTAATGAACTTACAAATGCAGCTAGGTGTTTGTGAAAGAAGGATCCTTCCTAATTGAGTTATTGGGTATCTACTCATTGAGACAAAATTGGGACCTTTGGGCAGTGAGGAAGTAATCCCCTGAAGTTCTGCATTGCCTTGGTTCATTTTTTATATTTTATTTTATTCTTCTACATTTATATCGATCTGCGGACTTAGTGATATCAGTGTCAATGGTCTTTTACAATAAAGTTTGTATCAGTTGCTTCAAAGTTTCTATTGGATATAAATTTTTGAATGTGTTGTCAAATATAACTCAAGACACCAGGGTTGTTCACTGGTTTTTGATTGAATTCTCTTTTTAATCTCAAAGGTTCCCCTCCCTGAGGAACCAGATACAGAAGATGAAGCAGAAGTCCGAAAATGGAAGTGGAAAGTCAAAACTGTGAAAAAGGAGAATAATGAGAGACATTCACAGCGATGTGACATAGAACTTAAACTGGCTGTAAGAAATCTGCTACTTTTAGAGAGATTGAGTTATGTAGTAAATGCTTTCCAGGATATGTTGCATATATTTATCATTGTTGCATTACATTGGCTTTTTTGGCTGTAGGTTGCACGAAAGATGAAGGATGAAGAAGGTTTCTATTATCCTCATAATCTTGATTTTCGAGGGCGAGCTTATCCCATGCACCCATATTTGAACCATCTTGGTTCTGATTTATGCCGAGGCATACTTGAGTTTGCAGAGGGACGTCCTCTAGGGAAGTCAGGGTTGCATTGGTTAAAAATACATCTTGCAAATTTGTATGCTGGCGGTGTCGACAAGTTATCTTACAATGATCGAATAGCATTTACTGAGAACCACCTGGATGATATATTTGATTCTGCAGACAGGCCTCTTGAAGGTAATCGCTGGTGGTTGCAAGCAGAGGATCCTTTTCAGTGCTTGGCAGCATGCATGAATCTCTCTGAAGCATTGAGAAGTCCTAATCCTGAGACTACCATTTCTCATATGCCAGTACACCAGGTACGTTGTGTGGGATGTCAGAAATTGTTATTTGGGAACAACTATATTAACTGATTTTACATTTTATACTACAAAGACAACTCTGCTACCATTTTTAATTGAAATTTTCATCTAAATGGAACAGTATAATTTTTTCTTTCAGAAGCATAGTTGTTAGCAGGAGGGTGAAAACCTTTAAATTGGAGTTGCATCTTAATCATATAAGTTGAAAGAAATAGATGAAATATATTTCTGAGATATTTTACAAATGTGATTACAGTCTCTATTTATAGACAGTTTTACAACCTAATTAAGGAAAGAAATAATAGGTAATGAAAGCCAGAAATAATGGGTGTTTAAAGCTGTACAAATAAAATAAAATAAAATCACTAACAAATCTGTCCTAATAAAATGGAATCTGCACTTAATTATAACATAATTCTCCTTATGCAACAATATATATTCATGCAGATAAAGTTTACCTTTTGGGAGGAAGACACAGTAAAACGTAGTCATAATAACTCTTGATAATTGAGAAATGTGTTAATTATAATAATCACATCACTCAGGCAACTTATTTATTTTAAAAATGTGTTTACTAGGATTATTTTCACCTCTCTTGGAAGTTTTTCCTTGGTACATTTTGAAATTGAGTTGTGACAAATATCTAATCAATATTAATATTACATGTAAAATTAGATGTATATTAGTCGTATTTGCTTGTTGCATACTAGTATACAGCAACATGCTGTTCATTCAATGTGTAAGAACTTGGGTTTTCATTCAGCTGTACCTAGGAATACATAATAAAAAAGATGAGTTTGTGTTGATCATAATGCGAGGTTTTCAGGTATCAAATACCTTATTAATTTTAGACTTCAACTAAGTTGGTATACTTAAACTGTATCCCAGTATTGCTCTGACATTTCCTAGTCACTCACTGCAGCATGCATGCTGATGAAGTTGAGGCTTGAAGGCCACTAATCCATTCTTTAGTATTTCTCTCCTAATTTTAATTTTTCCCCATGCTTGCTAGGATGGTTCATGCAATGGCTTACAGCACTATGCAGCACTTGGGCGAGACAAGGTATTTTGCATTTCTTATTTTTTCTAAGGTTTTTTGTGTGTATGATGAGCGGGTCAGAGTCTATAGGAGTTTGTTAAATGTTTAGTTGGGATGTTCCTTGTCTCTAATGTTGAGATGCTGCATCAATTGTAGGTATATAACCAAAGAAAATCATATAAATGCTTGGGCAATCCTCACTTTATTAGCTAGTTTCTGGGGTTTAGTAAGACCCAATTGAAATTGAATAATGAACCAACCCTTCATGCAAATGGCTTTTAAGCTCCTTCCCCATCTTGTCTGTGAGAGCAAGACTTTATTTGTTTCATGGGATTGTTATTCAATATAGCTTGATTGATAGAATTAAAATATTATTAACTTTTAAATTTATTTTTTATCTTTTCTCAACTGCTTGAAATTTCCTGATTCTTCTAGAAACTGAAACCATGGAAATGCAATGATTGCCAAATTAAAATAAATTCGTATTTTACATTGATTGCCAAATTAAAAAAGCCTAAAGTTGAATTTTTTATCAACTAAAATAGTTTCCTTCTTTTTATTGTCTGGAAACTTAAAAGTGATATCTTAAAATTCAATGACATGGATTTTGAGGTAGTTCTTAAATTCTGTTGAAGTTGGGGATGCTGAAATATTTTAAAATCCTATTGCTGTCAGAGTTCAGCAATCTAGTGCGAGAAGGGTTTTCTGAAGATTTGTGGCATATATAAGTATTTGAGAGGGAGGCAGACAGTAGGGTAGAAAACTCCACCAATGTCAATATTACACTAGTTTAATTTCATTTTCAGTCATCATTTGCTATTCTATATTTATAACCTAACGAGATGAAGGAACCATTTGGATTTCTTACATTGTGTTGAGGGTAGGATGTTTTCTTTATGGTTTGATATATATGCTCGGAAAGGTTGGACCTTGCACGCTTAAGAATAGTTGCTGTAAACTTTTATCAATATTAATGACAGCATGTTGCTATGATTCTTTATAAATTAATCACTTTTCAATTATAAACATCCATTCTAACATAAAGTATTTGAGAGGGAGGCAGACAGTAGGGTAGAAAACTCCACTAATGTCAATATTACACTAGTTTAATTTCATTTTCAGTCATCATTTGCTATTCTATATTTATAACCTAACGAGATGAAGGAACCATTTGGATTTCTTACATTGTGTTGAAGGTAGGATGTTTTCTTTATGGTTTGATATATATGCTCGGAAAGGTTGGACCTTGCACGCTTAAGAATAGTTGCTGTAAACTTTTATCAATATTAATGACAGCACGTTGCTATGATTCTTTATAAATTAATCACTTTTCAATTATAAACATCCATTCTAACATAAAGTAGGGTCAACTTTTGGTAGTTTTGGCATGACAACATTGTCTTACTTCAGTTCACCCTCTTTTTCTATTCTGCCTCATCATCAATTTTACTTCTCTTTTTGAAGTTGGGAGCTGCTGCAGTCAATCTTGTTTGTGGAGACCAGCCTGCTGATGTTTACTCAGGAATTGCGGCCAGGTAATTATCACTGATATTTCTAAAACTGCACTGGTCGTTGAACTTTTAAAGGAAGTAGCTCATTGTTTGTGTACTAGCCCTTTGACTTATCCCGGATGAATTCTGCAATGTTGGAATCACTACCATTGTCTCTCAATTGCAGTTGAGAGAGGCATGGTAAAAAGTTGTGAATTGATAAGAACTTTGAGAGGACCTTAGTAAAAAAGCTACCTGTAATAGTGGAACTCAACACTTTCAAAGTAGGAATTGAGTCTAATACCTTGCTATTCCATCCTAGTAGTTTTCAACCATGGATTGGTATCTAAGTAATAACTGATTATTTTAAGAGAAGAAGCTACTACTCCGCTTTTCAATTTCTCTCTAACTATTTGATTGCATTATATAGTTGTATTGTAGTATTTCCCCCAGAAATGAATGAGGAGACCCTATTAAATTATATATATTACTACTACTGTCTTTTTATTCCTCTATCTATGAACACTCTAAATTTATTTGCTGTTGGAAAGAAGTTTATGCCTTTTGACGTCTTTGGCTCTGGCAATATGGTGCAGAGTACTTGAAATCATGAAAAAGGATGCAGAGAAAGATCCCCAAACTAGTCCAAATGCATTGCATGCTAGGCGCTTAATCAGCCAGGTTTCTTTTAATTGCAAGTTTCAAACAGTTCTTTTTCTTTTTTGAATGTTTTCCTCTGGAATATTTGAAGATCAAATGGTAGGAGCTTGTAGACTTATTATTATTAACAACATTGTTGACTTCTCTGACATTACAAGTGGCTTTGATATTTTTTCTTTATAATGTAATATGAAAGGATATACATTTTTGTCAGCCTTAAACTTATATAAATTAAATACTATCATAATTAACATTAGGTGGACCGAAAGTTGGTAAAACAAACTGTGATGACATCAGTCTATGGAGTGACTTACATTGGGGCCAGGGACCAGATGAAGAAGAGGCTAAAGGAGCGTTGTGCCATTGAGGATGATGTAGAGCTGTTTACTGCTGCTTGTTATGCTGCAAAAGTATGAAAATTTGATTTAGTGGAATTGTATGTTAACATTTCTAAATCTATTCTATTATTTATTTTACTTTTACTTATTAGTCATTGCTTTATAGACCACTCTCACCGCCTTAGAAGAGATGTTTGAGGCTGCAAGAAGTATTATGGATTGGCTAGGTGATTGCGCAAAGGTATGTCTAATTTTCTGTTGATTATCATTGATTAAATGAATGAGTGAGTGCATCCTTGTATTGTCTCTAAATTTTGTAGAGACAGATGTTGCTTCCCATGTTTTAGATTCTCTTGGTGGGTTTTGGTTTGATCCCCCCACTTTTGTATTTCTTTTTTTCTATTAATTGTATTAAGAATGCTGCATATGATTGGTAAAAGTTGTAGTGCTAATTAATTGTGAAATATAGCTAATCTGAAAAATTTCTAATATATTTATGTTTATCATGATATACTTTTCATAGTTTATCTATCTAGTTTATTTAAATTCTGTATGTGTAATCTTATTGTTTTTAATATATGTCTCTTTTTGATACAATTTGTTCAAAAATTGACAGTCTAGGGTTATGGTAAGATGTTATCTTTAATGAATACATGTGTGTGTGAATAGTAACACAAGCCGACCTTCAAGACTTTTAGAGGTTTGTGGCAGACGACACTCATTATTCTCTTAATAAGTAGCATTTTTTTTCTAAAATTGGAGATTTTGTTTATCGTTGTTGGTGTTGAATTGTCACTATTCTACATTCTCTTCTATGATTAGGTGCTTAGTTATCTTCTACATATAAGCCAAATGACATGCTAACAGTGACCTTGAGGATCTAGTGTTATTTGTGACATTTAATACATAGTAAGTTTTAGGTTAAGGGGGAGTCTTAGAATAACCACATGTAGCTCAGGTGCATTCAGATTTCATTGGAATACGTTTTTGGGAAATAAGACTCACTTATTCATAGCCTTGTAAATTATATCTCAAAAAGTGTTACTCAAGCTATTCCACTCCACCTTTCTGGATTCAACACAGGAAAGTGGTCCACTATAATAGATTATGCAAAACAGCCAAAACTAATCATGGGTGAAATGAAATGGCTTGCTAGGTGCTATCTTTAAAACAATATTACATAATTTCTCTAACTCTTACACTCCCCCTTAACCTAAGACTTACTATGTATATAATAATAATAATAAAAACTAAATAAAACATGATAAGTTAAAAAATTGTAAATATAAAAATTCTATAGATATATATTAACTAAAGAGAAATAAATATTACTAATCAATGCATATATTGTTATATAATATATCCTCATGTAAAAATCTAGAAAGAATATTTATATATGTGTGCTATGAAAGAGTTATTTCCATTTTTACTCTTCCTTTTTTTATCTAATGGTAAACACTAAGTTGCACATTAGAACCATTATAGTATAAGAAAATGAAAGGCGAGAAGGAAGATTATTCTTTTTAAAGTTACTCAAACACTCTAAAAGATTTACTTCTCATCTTCGCTCTTCCTTTTTTATCTAATGATAAAAGAATGCGTTACTCTTCACAAACATTATACTAAAAAAATGAAAGAAGTGAATGAAGATTAGTTTTTTTAAAGTTAATCTTGGAGTAACTTAATCCATATTCTCATATATTTGTTTAAAGTTATTATCTGATCTTTTTATACTGGCAAAAGCTATACATGGAGAATAGTCTTTGAACAATTTGTCAGTAGCACCAAAATCAATAATCCATATATGTGGCTTTAGAATCTCTTTGGGTACTAGTAGGAGCATCAAATCTAATCTAAATTATTCCTTAATCTTAACTACCTGAATCTTCTAGAATCCTTATTTGAAATTTAAACTTAAGTAAAATTAAAGTTACATGAACCTAAACTTTTAATGCAGCACATCCCAATAGATGTGTAGTTTTCAACAATCACCAAGGCATGTTGACATCATTTAGGTGAAACTTCTTTCATATCAATTTTACAAGAGATCTTTAATAACTTCAGTATTTGATTGAATGGAGATGGAATAATCCGAGGATGGTATCATAATTTTATAGGGAAAGTATAAATGGGGATCATTAAGGAACCAGTTCTGTTATATAATCAGCCTGTTGACACCCCTATGACTTCAGGGGTCAAGCTTTTGTGAACTTGGGACATTTCCAACTGTAAATTCAAATGGTCAGCTAGAATATGTATTCTCTAAGTGATTGAGATATCTTATGGCAAGTTATATGTGAAAAGTGTGGTGCGTATATTTTATATGCTCCATATTGCGTGGGACTTTTAGAATGTATTTGTTGTTAGGGTAACAGCAAATCCTTATATTTTTTATTCTGAGGATATATAGTTGAGTTTTTGTTTTGTATTATAGGCACAGATTTTACAACATGCCCTTTTTTCTCTCCAAAAGTGCTACAGGAATTGAACATGTTATTAAAGAATTTTATGTTATTCTAACACTATGTTCGCATGCTTTTACCTGTTTACATCTCAATCATTGTAATGATTTAAATTTTGAACATCGAATAGGTGATTGCTTCCACTAACCAAGCAGTCCGGTGGATCACTCCCCTCGGTCTACCTGTAGTACAACCCTATCGACAATTAGGAAGGCATCTTGTAATTTCTCAACTGTTGGCCTATATTTTTTCTTCCTATTTTTCATTGTCTCTTTTTTCTTCCTCTCTACTAGTTAAATAAATTGGAAGTAGTTAACACATTTTTTGTCACTAATATGGTAATTGGATATGATGCACAGATCAAAACTTCCCTTCAGATATTGACATTACAACGGGAGACTGACAAGGTAAGACTTGTCTTTGGAACTAATTGTTCTTTTTTGAATATATCACAGTTTCATCTGTGAATAAGATCCTATATTTGTACGATTCTTGACGCATTACCATATCAACTTAGAGTAGTTCATGTTTTGACAGGCTTAGTTGCACCATCCGATTTATGTTCTTTTTGCTGTATGTATTACTTTGTTATTATGTTGGTATTATTTGTCAAAACCTGCAATGCCCTTGGGACAATCTAGGTGTCTTTCCCTAAGCATACTATTGTTAAGCTAATAGAATATCCACACTAATGTTACAGGTCATGGTTAAAAGGCAGAGGACAGCTTTTCCCCCAAATTTTGTTCACTCTCTTGATGGTTCTCACATGATGATGACTGCAGTTGCTTGTAAAAAAGCGGGCTTGAACTTTGCAGGTGCATATTGGTTTATATAAAAAACATAAATAGTCTTGGGTGAATGCAATTTGACTTTCCATTAAGAATTTAAATTTGTAATCTAATGCTTAATTGCAGGGGTTCATGATTCATACTGGACGCATGCATGTGATGTCGATGAAATGAACAGGATACTCAGGGAAAAGTTTGTTGAACTCTACGAGGCTCCAATATTGGAAAATGTAAAGTGTTTTTTATCTTTTAAACTACATAGGTTGTTTGATTGGGTTGAATTTGACTTCTAATTTGGTTACTTAGATATTAGATTGCCAAGGTGAAGCATTTTCTTCAAATCAATCCATTCTGACTCAATCCTTTCCTTTTATACTCTTAACTTTTGGTAAATGCTTGTCTGTTGTCATTCAATCCACTCAAACTTTCTCTTTTTATGGCTTCCTGTGTCATTCAAACCATTTGCTTATTAAGTCTTTTTGATGCATTTTGTAATTGTGTAAAGCATTTATGATTTATCTTGAATCATCTAACTTACCTTTCTACTTGACCAAATCAATCAACGTACCAGACTCAATTTTTTGGTAGCCTTGCATGTTGCTTTTGGATTATTATTTGACATATTTTGTATACAAGTAAACTCGTCATTGGATACCAAATGACTTGGTTGTTTAATAGTTCATTCTTTACTTGTAAATGCAGTTGTCCGAGAGCTTCCAAAAGAATTTTCCGACATTGAACTTTCCTCCCTTACCAGCACGAGGAGACTTCGATCTTCGGGAGGTTTTGGAGTCTACATATTTTTTTAACTAGACTCTCAGAAACTCGGGTTACTTATCTAGTACTACCTTTTCCTGTGGTACTGGGAGGCAAGTCTAACTGATGAAATTTGTATATATCTCTACATGCATGGGATTGTGAAAGCCTCAAAGACAACCGTCATGGAGAAGAAGAAAGAAGTGCGTGGAGCAAGAATTGGGTTGCCAAACTTAAAGAATCTAGTACTTCTTTTATACCCTTGTTTCAAACAGAGACATATTTCCTTCACGAGATGTCCCATAGTTGGAACTCAAGTTGTCTTCCCGAATGCGTTACATGTACAAGGAATGAGGTGATCTAAGTTGGGTTTTGGCATGTACAAGAAAGGGGGCCTTCAAATGTGGCTTTACATATGTTGACGATAACTGTTAAAACAAGAAGCATATACAGCAGCCAATCTGTTTTAGTTCGTGGTTGATGTAACAGATGAAGGATTGGAGCACTGGTAATAATTTCTGGTGACTTTCAGATCTGGATGCTACAGTCTTCATGGCTTTCTCTCTTACGCACAGCCAAAATCAAGGTTGCTGGCAAGATCCTTTGTTTTGCTGCTGTTATACAATTTGTATTTTATTTCATTCTTGTAAAGTAAATAAATTAATACCAAAAGAAAAAACACCTGCGGTATCAAATTGTACATGGACGTGTGTTTTTTAATTTAATCACTAATGATTGATAGGTCTCAAAATAATATTTAATGCAAGTTTTAAATTTATTTTTGTCAAGCATTTCCATTTGTTGATAAAATCTTAGTTTACAACAGTATTAAAGAGTTTTGCATTGCACCCTCATAAAACAATTGTTCTACGACATGGCGATACATCCGAGGAAAGAGCTCTTGGTACGTACCCTAATGTTCATGTTTAAGAAATGTTCATATATTCATGCCACAGAATATTATTTATATAGTTAATTACAAAAATTGTTTAAATTATGTGTATTATTTACGTGTAATAATATGAAACTCATAACTGCTTTGTCAGTCCAAAACATCCCCAATGCTACTTGGTTAATTTCATAAGAAGAAAAATTTGTCAAGACATGAATAAGTTGCACTTAAGTAACACAACAGGTAATAAAATGTACTTAAGCATGTACTTTGACGCATTTAATTGGAAATCGAAGTTTATTAATATTTATTTTCCTTTATTAGGTTGAGACTGCCATCTATGACAAATGGGTGGGGGAAGATAACCTACACATCCAAGTAACAGAGAACACGTTTAGGCATGTGCAATCGTTTGCATGTAAATCTAATGTACTTTGAAAACAAGATTTATTCAAAGGAGTGAGATTTAATGTGCTCATTGTTGTACAGGATAAGTTGGACAGCAACTAACAAGATGTTATGTAACTGCAAATCATATTCAACACAAACAATGAAGTTTTCAATTACTAATTTTCAAAGTTTTAAGGAATATGGTAGTTTTAAATAAAATAAAAAGTGAGCATTATTTTATTAAAGATGTTGTTTAAACTATAAAATTATATGAACATCGCTTAACATAATTCTAAATGAACTGCAATCTTCCAAATTAAAATTACCTTGACTCAAACTTTAGTTACAAAATCAATCATAAAATTATGTTTATGATACAAAATTCGATTGGGCAACCAATTTTCTCAAGCTTCTATTCAAGAAGAATAATTACATTTTGAAACTTCCAATTTCAAAGTTATAAAATCAACTTTTTATAAATGTCGCTTCTATCACTTAATTAAAAATTCTGCTGTATTAAACAAATTAATCGACTTTCAAATTTTCCCGCTGCATCGCCTTCAACGAAAATAAGAATTGATTGCATGTACAACTTAATTCACATCCCCTGGTGATATATACATACTGTAAATTGAATATATAGTCGTTCATACAGATTAGAAACACTATTAGCAAATTCAGATACAAAAAAATGATTCCAAGTATCCACACAAGCTCGTAAAGATTGCTGTACACTAGTTAGTCTGAATCTAGCTCAGGAATGTGTAGATAAAGCAACAATTGCCCTCCACCAGCCACTCCCAAGGCACCTCTCGAATTATCGGTAGCAACACATGCAACATTGCCATCTGACATCGAAGACTTGTATTTTTTAAAATTTGGAGAAAAAACAAAAGATATATAACATGATAGAAGAACAATAAGAGTGACGCCTCTCTATGATGGACATCAAAGAAACCAGTCAACATTTTGCTTATGCATCATGTTGGAGATCCCACACCGATTAGAGTATTTTACAGTATATAAGTAGATGCAAACCTCACCTCATAAGCCGGTTTTATGAGATTAAGATATGATATTAGAGCTCAAATACAATTATTCGCAAATAAATGAGGGTGTAATACATGGGATTTGGAAGCTTGAAGGATCGAACAGATAGTGAAGAACCTAATAATAGCTTCACTGGTCACCAGAGTTTCAAAGAATCTTGTATCCATCTCACTCCTCTGATCTGTAGACTATAGCTCGTTCCCCTTTATCATTTGAGCTTCTTAATAAGAGATGGCCCCATTCCTTAAAACCAGCATTGACTGTAACACTCCTGTGTCTTTCACTTCTTCCGATGAGCAAAATAACCTTGAACCCTAGATTCAGAACATCTTCATGTAGTTTTAAACTAGGTTGTAAGGATGGAGCTATCACTCTCGACGTGAAAGGGATGTGTTGAAGATTCTATATCGACTAGAAATTAGAGCATTTCATAGTATATGGGTGCAAATCTCACCCTATAAAGCCGGTTTGTCCTTTGCCTATGTCCATGGTTAGACAACAAATGGACATAGGCAAAGGATAAATCAGCTTTATGAAAAGAGGTTTGCACCCACTTATATACTATGAAATACTCTAATATTTAATCGATGTGAGATTTTCAACACACCCCCTCACGTCGAGGGTGATAGCTCCATCCTTACAACCCAGTTTAAAACTATATGAAGATGTTTTGAATCTGGGGTTCAAGGTTATTTTGCTCATTGGAAGAAGTGAAAGACACAGGAGTGTTACAGTCGATGCTGGTTTTAAGGAATGGGACCATCTCATATTAAGAAGCTCAGATGATCAAGGGGAACGAGCTGTAGTCTACAAATCGAGAAGAGGAGTGAGATGGATACAGGATACTGTCTCAAGTATGAAAACCTAAAGAACGACAGCACATTGTACATAAGTATAATTATTCCCATTATTAAAGCCAGCCAGCCAGCAACCAGGAGTGACCTAGTACGAGCAGAGTAGAAACGTATCTGTATTCTTAAATACATCCCCAATTAAACTTAATTCATGTAGGCATTCTAACATTTTCAAATAAACATTACACGACCAATTTATTACCTCCAATAGTTTGCTGTTTAGTTACATTACTGTCAGCGTGAGGTCAAATATTCATCAAAATCAAGGGACTCGGTTTCTTCCTTGCAATGAAAGATACCAAAAGTCTGCTGCCCTTTTCAAATTCAACCAAAGATGTAAAACACACTATTCAAAACTACACCTTTCTAATTGATGAAGATGAGGAATTTATTTGAATTTTGGGTTGGATTGGAAAGGAAAATATGTATATACGTTTGGTAGGCATGCGGGATAAAATGTGACCCTGCCTTTTGGGATAAAAATGTGATAGGAAACACAGTACATAGTATGTGTTTGAGGAAAAACTCAATGCAGGGAAACAGTCAGGACACATCTTATTTTGCCTTGCTGAGGAAGTTCTTAGCAGAACCTTCTCTAATCTGGTTCGACAAAATTTGCTAATTCCCAACGATTGGGCATAAAGGTATATATTTCCCAACTCATACATTTGAAGTAATGGTTTTCCATAGGGGTAGGAGATGGAACACGTTGCATTGCAGCTAGTGAGGTTATTCCAACTTTATAAAGAAATTGCCAGACAGGAAGTTAATAACTCCAAATCCATGTTCTATGCAATGAGTTGGTCTGTTATTTACAAGAAAAGGACTATAGTTACTATTGAATTCTCTGAAGGGTCACTTCCTTTACATATGTTGGTGAATAAGGAAAAAACTGCCACAGTAGCTTGGCAGCAGTTATGCTTGTCTATAAAGGAAGGGGGTTTGGGGGATAAATCCTTACCTAAATTGAATCAAGCTGCAATTCTTACGCTAAGTTGAGGTTTACTCAAATCTGATCTTGAATGGACCAGGATTCTTGAACTAAAGTTATGCAAGGCAACAAATTTTGTAGTGCTTACATACAGTCATTATGATGGTCTGGAATTAAGTGATACCTCTAGACAACTGTGCTTGGAAATTGCGAGAAAAATCAATTTTTGGTTTGACAACTTAGAAGTCCCCGCTCAAGTCTGACGTAAACTGAAGGCAACTGTTGGAAGTTTTATTACAGATGGCAGATGAAGTATTCCATATGATTTGAGTTCTAGAATTTAAAAACAGATCGATCAATAAACCCGTCATAAAAGTCCACTGGACCTATCTCCTCTAAATAGAAACGTCATGAACAAACTAACGACTTTAGAGAAAACAAATTTAAAAAGTTGGTGTTTTTTCTATATAAAAAAAACTCAGGTTTAGTATCGAGTTTAAGAAAAAGTGTTCTTACTAATAGTGAACAAAAAAGCTTAAATAACCCAATCAAACTTAACAAATCAGTAGTGCTTCTGTAGCAGTTGTCAGGTAAGTGATCAAAGCAAATGCGTGAAAGAGGAACAGTTGAACATACCTTGGAACTGATGCAGAGTATAAAGCTTGGATCCTTTAGACAACTCCCACATATACACCACTCCTTCAGTTGTTCCGATGATTCCATAACCACTGGAAACACCAATACCGCAAGTCCTGCATAGAGTTAATACACTGGAAGCTGTAAATTAAATGATAAATCTTAATTATAGAATAAGCAATAACTTCGCAGCTAAGAGTATTATACTGAGATATCATCAGCCGTTCTTTAGATGCAATTTCATATATCTATCCATATCACTAAAAAATTATTTATAACTAATGGCTTTTCACAATCTTCATAATTAATCCGAGATTTGAATGGAAGTGTTTAAAATAGTAAAAATTTTCAACGGAATAAAGTACAAGACAAATTACATTCAAATTCAGAAAAAACTTTATAGCACCTTAGATTCAAGGGACTTCCAAAATTTATGCTATTTTTCATCATAAGTGCAAGCCTCCAACTTCTAGCTGTATGTATATCAAAACTACTTGAAGTTGAAGTAGGATTGTGGCAACAATCCTGATCAGAGTAAGTCGAGACAAAAAGCCACATAGCAACATTTTCCTCTAATGGTGAAGGCCAAGAGGTCTCTCTTTGCTGTGAGTACCACGAATTGGTTGCTTTTAAAAGTTTATCAGCCTGCTCCTCCATGCTAGCATAGCTGAATCCTGAGCCTTTTGTTTGCCACTGGAACAAGCTTATTGGAAAGAACTCATTTATTGGACTTTTTATAGCAGAGAATCTTGCAACACAGTTACACTTTGCAATGTCCCTGGAAAAAATGTTGACAATAGTGGATGAGATATTATCATATTACTATAACTGTAACCCCAGATTAAATGATACTTAAACTTTTCGAAAGTGATTATTTCTCCCTTCTCTCTCCCATTTCTTAAAACTGCTGGGTTAGGTCATAGGTCATTTCAATAGTAATAGGAATAGAATACGAAATAATGGATGAAAAAATGGCAGAATAGTCAGCAGTAACATTTTCTAAATTTTGAAGCAGATAAAACTAAGACTGGAAACCTAATCTTGAAGATTTGCATAGAAGAGGGGGTCATTATGGAAAGTAGACAGACACAAAATTCATGCTCCGAACAACTTGTGACTCAAAAAAGAAAATAAGATCCAATAAAAACATTAACTAATGCCCTAAATGTTAATGACTACAAAATGGACAAAAAGTGCAAGTGAATTCATACAGCAAATATGATAAATTGATAACATGTAGTAAAAATGCAAAAGTCAACATGAGTAACCCCCAAATTCATTCCTGAACAATTTGGCCTAGACCTGTTAGGTCTAGAGAATGTTTAAATGTCAACATTGTCCCAAAAAAACACAACAGTCCTTGAGAAGAACTTGTGTATTAGGTGCTTCAGAACTAATATGAGCAACATCTGTGGTTTAAAGCACATTGAGTGTTACGAACACAATGTGAAACCCTTTCAAGGTGAATGAGATGGCATACCATAAACTAAATTCCCCATAGCTATTATGACCAACAACCAAATGAGTAGACTTCGGAACCTTCTTCAACTCCACAATGCCAGGGGATGCAGATCCATCATCAGTTGGAATAATGAAGTGCTCTGTTTTTTCACTGCCAAAATATGAACGAAAGAGTAAACAACAAGCTAAGTTGCATGCACAATTGCAAGATAACCAAATGTTATATATTTAATTAAGCTAGCTATAAAATCAACAATTTTAATAGGTATTGACAATACAGACGTCATTGATCAACAAGAATAAATTCTATAATTACAAGTTACAACTTACAAGTGTGTAACTCATCAATAATTGTAGATCTCTTCTAGAAAAGAGGTCGGTAAAACTAATGGCAGGTCTTAGATTCTGATAAAATTAGAGCTTTAATAAAAACTTGGAAACAACCAAGACAAATCTGTCATGACATCTCAAAAACACAGTTTTCCAAATATTCTCATGCAATCTCAGAGGAAAAACAAAGGGAATTCATATCCATGCTGTCAGCTACGAAAGCAAAAATGCAATAAATCAGCAACTTAATTAAAATATTCCTACTCTGGAAGGGACATAAATGGCTTTAGGGAATGCAAAGTGTAAGAAGATTCACTAAAATCACCTCCATTTTGAATTCATGACCCACACCTCCAGTTTCCCACTTTCTCCAACAGAAACAAGTCGGTTAGGTTCACAAACCAATATACAATGTACATTGTCAGCCGTTTCCAATGTTGTTACAACTGATACATAACCATGTTCTACTTGGACAATCTTCAAAGCATTCTTCTCATAGAAAACTGATGTACATGTTGAGCAAGAACAATCAATTTTTCCTTCCCTGGGATGAAACGCTATTTAGTTATTCCACTTAAACGGAAATTACATATCAATTGAAGCATGCAGACACAGTTAACCTGCAATTTGGGGCCTTTATGCTGCCTATTAAGACAATATACTGTCCACCAGGAGTCAACTGCACCCCAGATCTTTCCACCATAGTCTAGCATAAAATATGATAGATTTTGTCACTTACTATGTAATAGTGTATAACTAGATTACATTCTGTTATGACAGCTGTACTTTTAACAAATTTTGATAGTGACCATTTATCTAACCAAACAGTTGGAATAAAAAAAGGAAAAAGGGGTTGAGTTGAGAATGAACCAAGCAAAAAATAACTTACTTCTTTTATGAAGTTATGTTTTGGGTCGGGTAACAGTATTGAGCTGTGAGCCATGACAGAAGGGTATCCTAGAGTTGGTTCAGTAATGGCTACCTTGTAAGTAAACAAGGTCCTGTACTGATCTGTCAGATGGCCACATAAGACACAAATATGGACTTCATCCTCTTTTGTGCTTAAAAATAATGATGAAACTGGCATTGGGTGCAAGTAACATCCCACAAACTTAACACTGCTTCCCAGATTACTCTTGAGTTCCTCGTTTTGCAGGGGCATTGGTTCTGAAATTAATTGAGCCTCTTTGGTACCGAAACACTTATTTTCTTCAGCAAACTGGGTTGGATTCTGAGATGGTGCTAGGCTTTGTTCCACTATGTTGCTATGTTCAATCAGAACATCCCTACAAGTTTGAGGAGTTTGAACACACAAACCTGCAGCATCATCTGGTTCACATGGTTTATCATTTGAATTGCTTATTAGAATAATTTCTGAGGAATGTAAAGTGTCCTTGGTAGTATACATTTGAGTAGTAACAAGTTTAAACTTGTCCCCAGAGAATGCATTGCTAACACCTGCATCGTGTTATAAAATTTGTAAGAAATGGTAATGACTGAATCAAACTGAACAATTCAAGTAAGCAACAGTTTCAATTCAATTAAGCTTAATTCTTCACTCGAGTCCTTGCCCCAAAATAAGCCAATATTTTGCTGCAACCATGACCAGTGATGCTGGATCATGTGATTGGGTTCTCAAGATCAGTGTACCATGGGGTATGGATACCATTATCAATACAGGGATTAGGGTACAAGATTCCTAAATTAGGGGGTACAAAAAATTTCTAAATCTAAGGTGTGCAGGAGCATAGATTATATAAAATATTAAAAAAAATATATTAAAATTAAATATAAATACAATTTTCCTAGTGTTCACGCAGTGAGCAAAAAATATTTAAAAGCACAAGTTCTGACGAGAATGAAACGGCAATTTGTTTCATTTACTAACAAACTTTTCTGCATGGACCAATTATGCTTGGTCATGATTGAGTGTTGGGTGGCCATGCCATGTGTACCCATTAAGTAGAGGAACCAATTTTTGCATTCAGTATGGGTACAATACAACTACTTAGGAGGACAGTGCATCATAGCTTGACATAAATCTCAGTTCAAAATAGACTGAAGAATTATATTGCAATATGCCATTTTATAATTTGTTTTGTCAATGTCAAATATCATAAACACATTACCTCCAGTAAAATCCTGGGCAGTTGGGAAGTCCTTTTGCGCAGGACTGAGACTAACATGTGCTGGATTTTCTTTCACACCTGAGTAGTCATCATCTCTTCTTTCAGAATTAACCTGATCCTTAGGAGACATGTCATCTAGAACAGATTCAGGAATACATACATCAAAATTCCGAGGACTGTCTTCAAAGTCAATCCCTGAAGCATGAGTTTTGGATGTTATGTTTGGCATGTCATGACCAAGAAGCTGCTGAGAGCCCATTTCTATGTTGAAACTTGATCTACCAGCTTCAGCGAGATCAGAAGATAACTTTTCCTGATTGGTTTTATAATCATCACATTCACTATATTCAAAACTGTCAGGAACAATACACTTCATATGTTCAGAATTAAGAGTGTTTGAATGTGGGTCAGTATGCCCATGTATCGTCTCTCGTTCCCCATGTGCAGCCTCTATCATTATTACATCTGCCATATAAAATTTTTCTAATAATGCATAAGGATACATAAACAAACAAACATGAAAATAAAAATGTAGATTGAAAAGACAACATACTATATTCAAAACTGTCAGGAACAATACACTTCATATGTTCAGAATTAAGAGTGTTTGAATGTGGGTCTGTATGCCCATGTATCGTCTCTCCTTGTTCCCCGTGTGCAGCCTCTATCATTATTACATCTGCCATATAAATTTTTTCTAATAATGCATTAGGATACATAAATAAACAAACATGAAAATAAAAAGGTAGATTGAAATGACAACATACTATATCAAATGTTTTGACCCACAGACAGTGATAACAAATTCTAAGAAACAATGATCAAGATAAGGTAATATTTACCAGAAGAGGCTACATCCAAACTACATCCAACTTTATTATGTTCGTCCTCAGAATTCACCTGAGAAGGTGGCATATCTGCAGGACTAATGATAAGCTCCTTATCTGTTGAAACAGACCTCAGTAGAGGAACTGCTTGAGGAAGCAGAAGTGACATCATTGAGTTTGCTACATCAAGGCCAGCGGAACCAAAGTCACCTTTTTCAGAGCATGGATTTGAATTAGATTTTACCAATTTTTCATGCTCCGCATTTGACAATTTTTCAGAGGTGATCTCACAAGTTGTCTCAATGTAAGCATTTTCATCCAGTTCACTTGGCGCAGAATCAGGAGTATATTCTGCAGTGTACTATAGTAAGTGATCCAGTTCAACAGGAAAATAGAAAAGATAAAAGAGAAATTATACTAAAGGAGAGAGAGCTTTGTAGAATGAGGAAATACTAATAAGTTAATAAATAGAAAAAAAGCTTCCAAGAGTTGTTTACAAAATGTGTTCTTGTTGAGAACTACATTAGAAAAGCCAAAGACCAACCGTGAATCCATAAATATTGTATTAACATTAGTGGAATAAATAAATGTCATATATTTGACAATATCACAAGACATTTCTCACTTTCATTCTGTAAAGAACACACTGCACTATTCAATAATGCTAAAGTTATTAAGGAGTATCACCCAATCTTTGATAGCCCAAATTGCAAAGGTTTAAAATTAGATATAAACCCCCAACATTATAGAAAAAGTCAAACAACTGAGTATTTTTAGCCAAAAAGTCTTCCAACCCATCAACTGAAATGAGCATGAGGATACGAGATTGCAGGTATTGAAAAACATTAAAAGTGAAAAGTAATAGCTTTTATAGTACAAACAAAATACAAGTACCTTGCACAAAATCTAGGGTATCAGGAGCACAAAGATCAATGGCAATACAACCTACAGTTTCTTTAGAATGTGACTGCATTAGTTTATTGTCTTCTGATGTCACCAACAAATTAGACATCTTCAACTCGACATTCTGCGACCTATGAAGCTGCAAGAAGTTAAGATATTTTCTTCGATAACAAAATAGACCATTAAATTTGATTTATACCCAATCTTTGGGAAATTTTAAACTGAATCTGAAATATCTCAAGCAGGAGAAAAAATAAATCAGTTGTAAGAATTAAAATAGATCAAGATGAAGAAAATTAAGGAAAGAACATGTTTTCAATGATAACCATTGAATAGATTGCGTTTTATGAAGCAACATGTTTCCATTGAATATCGTTCACTAGAATATAACAAGTTTAGAGGTATGCTTACTGAAGGTTCTTCTGTGGACAAGTTTTCAGTTAGTTCTTTAGCACTGCAACTTTGAGAAAAGAGAAAACCAGCAGATCCTTTAGAAGGCACAGCTCCCACTTCTTTATTATCAGATATTTCAAGAGGATTCAGCAGAAAGTCATTTTTGGATGAAATGCAATTTTTGCTTTTACAAACGGAAGATGCCCTTTGCAATGGAGCTGGCACACCTATCTGATTCTGGACTTCATGTACTTCTGAACCATAATGAGTTGTAGAACTCCCTTGACCATGATTCTTCTCATTCTTTACATTTGAGGGTCCACTGCATACGAATTGTGGAGACTGTGGTCTAGCTCGTACATTTAATTTTTTGTTTTTAAGTTCACATCTACTTCTCTTCCCTGTAACATGTTGTTTTCCAAGGTAACGTAGTAAATCAGGATACGTGCCTACATTTGGGCAGCAATTATCATCATGATCTGTTCTAGCAACCCCCTCACAGATGTTTGGGGATACCAAGCTCCGTTCTGCTATTCCATTTACATTTGTTACCAGTTCACGGAGTAACCTCTGGATAGACTGATTTTTGAACCCAAAAAACTGCATGTGATTAAAATAGAATAAAATATATTAAGCACAACACACAACTATATGAAAAACAATATAGTATAAACAAAAGATGCGTAATTGTGAAATAACAAAAAGGAACTAAAAGAAAAAAAGGAAAATTATGAGATTGCTCAACCCAGACTGGTTGCAAATCCTGGACACAAATTCTACACTTTTAGATCTCTTTATAAAGAAGAAAGTTTATTTAAGAGGAAAAGGAAGGGTTTCAAGTAGAGTAGAATAACATAATCTCACAAACAAAAGAAAGGAAACAGCAAAAATAAGCAAAGTCGTTACTATGATAAAGCTTTCCAATTCCACTGCATATATCCCAGAACTAGAAGACTTGTTAAAGAAACCAAAGAGAAGTAAGAAAAACTTTCTCACCATGTTTTGAAGCACAAATTACAAAAGCTTGAAGAGATTACCAATATAAAGACATAATTTCAACATAAGATAAGGGGTCTTTCTTGCATAATTGCACATTGAATTGACAAGCTTCTCATGGGAATTGGAGTAAGCTGGCTAAATTGGTCATCCAAGTTGTTTTTTTGGTTATTGATTTTACGTATTTGGTACAGTGGGAACCTCATTCAGTTTGATAGTCAATATATGCCATATAAGAGGATTAAAAATAAGGTTCGTAATGAGAAGTTGAATGGGTAATTTATTTCATTATACCATGAATTCTAACATGTCTGAGTTTTGTATTCTAAAGCATTTTAACATTGATATCAAACCTAGTGTTGGCCCAAAAATCATTCCTGTTTTGTGAGAGGACCTTTCTTCGGATGTTTTTTTCTATTTTCCTTGGAATCTATTCATCCATCTATGCTGAAATCAAGGGTACTGTTTATGCAGTTGATTTTGCTTTTGATAGAGGCTGACAGAGTTTGTGGTTGGTGAATGATTCTATGCTGGTTGTTCAATCAAGCATTTAAAATGATCAGATTATTCCTTCATATTTGCAATCCAAGTGACATAATATGAAGTTTAAATATAGTAATAAGAGGATGCATGTTTCTCATATTTATAGGGAAGGGATTAATTGTGGCTAGCTTGCTTGTTATGGAATTAGAGAACGCTGTACTCAGTGGTGGGATAATATTCCAGATTCTCTTAAGATTAGATTTCTTTAGGAGTAGGTGTTCTTTACCTTGTATGTTAATTCTGTAGAGGGTTTTAGTCTAACCCCCCTACTCGTTAGTATTTATTTTCCTTATTTTTAAGCTATTTGGGTATGTTACAAATGATAGACATAACATATAGGGTACCAACTTAGTTGGGATCATATGACATTGCGATGCTTTTGCATATGCTACTCTTTTTTTTAAATACACTACCAACCAGAATTTGAGTTCAGAATCTAATAGTAGCTGTTTTGATAGGATACTGTATACAAGAAATTTGATATTAGTAATTTATAGCCAATGTCATGTCACAATTTTGACACCAGAACCTAAGCAAACAGAGATTGTTATGCAGCAAATGCACAAGTAGTCAAGCAATCCACCTCCTGCATTCTATAGTCACTTGGCAAGTTGGCACACATCAAAGACTGTTGTTTCCATAAAAACATAGGACACAAAGGGGATAAGAATAACCAAAGCAGAACTTTGTGGTTAGTCAGAAAGCAATTTTAATTACAGTTGTCCATACCAATCATTTCCACTCAAATGTGAACTTGTCAAGTGAAGAAATGTTATTCATCCAAATTCCTAAAGCAAAAATAATAAAATAGGAAAAAGGACAGGTGAAGAAGCAGAACCAGAAAATAATGGTAGAAGTATATGCTTATGTTGTTAGGAGCAGGTCATGATTGGTTTTATCTCTATCACACGCCCCTTTGGCTTAAAATTACGCAAAATTTCAACTTTGGTTAAAAGGATATGAGAGGCAAGAATAAAACTCCTAACCACTAGAGTCTTATATATAGTTCATACAAACCTTACGAGAAGTAACCCAAGAACCTGACATCAAGATTAGAGAATCAAAGGTCATATGAACTCCTTATAAGAATCCCATTATTCCACTGTGGAACTCAAATTCCATACTTGGCCTTTGGACCCTAAATCCCATCATCTTTAACATCTCTTGCCACACAGGTTGCATGTGTTTTATGCCTCTAGAAGCCCAAGGAGAAGAACACTGTAATGATGGAATCACAATTCACAGAAGTATTTGCGACTAAGAGGCATGGTGGAAGTCTCTAATACCATATCAATGACCAAGTCTTCAAAAAGTTTAAGCTGTAAGGTGGTGATTTATAAATGGTTTTATCTCTTAACAGAAGTTTACTTATTGAGACAAAATGTAAAGCTTGCTTCTCTAAAACCAAATTCATCAAAAAGAGAACTGTTCCAGTTTGGTCTTCATTGCATGTATAGAACCTATGATTGGTTAGATAGCATAAATGATCGACAGAGAATGCAGCGGAAAACAACAGGTACTGGTTACTCACTCTAAACTTTTTTTATGAAAAAATTATCATAGTCCACAAAACATATAGTTTTATATTTTAACATTTAAATCCTGAACTTAATATTCTTGTCTCTTTTGACCTAGCTGTTTCTTACTTTCTTTTAGAAATCAACAATGATATCGTTGTTGATGAAAAATATATTTCGTCCATGATTGACTAGGGTAAGATATAAGAAACAGAAAGCATAGTATGGATAAAATATCATATTATAGCAAATAAAAAAACACTGTAACATACAATAAATAAGAGAAAAAGGGAAATTTCCGTAAAAACGAGAAAAATCTGAAATTTTACAAAATGATTTTGTCAACATCACAGATTTCTACCTCCAAGCCATCCATCTTAGATGAAAGTCTCTTCCCATGCCAAATCTTGATGCGGGGGCAACTTTTCTTCTGAAATTCCTCCCATGGTTGGTCAGGAGTTTTCCCAGAAGACGAACTCCCATCATCACAAGAAATCTGCATTTACAATCCACAACTGAATCTGTTTAGTAAAACCCAAAGCAAAATGTGAACCTCTACCATATTAAATCAATCTCTAAAACATAAATAAAGCACATTGAAACCCAAATACGAACCAAAAATTTAGGGCCATTGACACCTTCACAAATTTCCATCTTATAAGTGGTCCCATTATAAGCTCTAACAGCCTGATAACCAACAGGATATGGATACCGATCTTTTCCCTGCAATGTAGCGAATGCCAATGTGTTACATCAGTCAGCAGAGAAAAACAAATCAAAACAAAGTGTTACTCCCACACAAATCCTGATTTCCCATGCAATGACATTTCAAAACAAAAACAAAAAATCCATAATTGTTAAACACTCAATTAAATTGAAATAAGAGCAAAAAAACAATTTTATTTCCAAACCGCACAGTTGTTAAATTGAATACGAGTAATCTATAAATTTCATGAAAAATAGCTATTATGAGAGAAAAAAAAAGAAAAAGGTTGATGGAAAGTAAAAGAAATGGAAGAATGCGAATGGATAGTATGAAATTGAGGGGAAGGGAAGAGGAGGGAATGGAATCAAACCCTAGTGGTGGTCCAGTACTTCTTGTCCCAGGCTCCTTTGTAGAGAGAACCGATGGAGATTATTTCGAGGCCATCGCCGCCGTCCTCCGCCTCTGCTCCCGCTGCTTTCTCAGCCCTTCGAGTCTTCGCCATTCAATGAGAAGCAACCAACGTCTGAGAAAGACAAAGTGTAACAAAAATATTTATATATGGCGGGAAAGTCCTTTGGCTTTCAGCAGTTTCACAAACGTTTCCCTCCATTTTTTCTATTTTTTATTTATTTAACAGATTAAAATTAACAACTAATATTATGTAAAATGAATAATTTAATATAAAAATGAATTAAGTTAAATTACGTCAACTTTAACTGTGTGACTTACATAAATTTAGGACAAAGCAACTCCCAAATACATAGACTAAATTTTAAAATCAATAATTATAATTTAAAAATATTTTTTATTTAATTTAGACTTAATTAAATTTTGAGTCATTCATAAATTGGGTATTTTTAATTTTGAATCCCTATTAACTTTTTTATTTTAAGTACTTAAATTTTTTATATTTTCTAATTTAGTATCTATAGTTTAATTTTTTTTTTAACTAGGTCACATGATTCATCTTGCTTACTTCTCTTCCAATATTAAAAAATACGAGATTTTGTAATTAATATAAAATAAAGAGGGACTTGTTTTCATTAAAAACAGGTTTAATAATAAGGATGTCATGATCTTCAATGGCTTTCATATCATCTCTTACAATTAAGAGATTGTCGTCATCACCATTGGTGTATGTGACAAATGATGGTAATAATATTTTTTATCAACACATTTTCAATAAAATAATAAAAATCACCTATTATTTTATATTAATGATAATATTGTTTTATATTAACCTCAAAATCTTACATTATTTATTTAAATTTAAGTCAAATGATTTGGATGTAATTTATTTATTTACAATATATTTTATGTTACACTTGTAAAAACCATATTTATATTTACATGAAATAATTTCAGCCATGAGGATGTTGATCCTCTTGGTTGACCCTATCATGTTGTTAGACATTCTTGACATTAACGATATTTTATTTTTTCAAGGTTTTTTCATAGGAATAGTGTGACTAACCTAATTCAAACGAATGTATCAATGGATAAGTCCATGCCATTATGAGCCACAATTTGTGTAAGAAAAATATCATATGGGATATGCATGTTGTAGTCCTCCATTTATTCATGTGTTGCATGATACAATGAGACCAATTAATCAAAATATTATTTTTCATAGTCCATAACATAAAAAAAAAGTCTTCACACAATAATTGAGCAAAATTGTTAGCCTGCAAACTCAAAATATGCTCGAACACGTATTGCAAAAGTTTGTCTTTAGTATTCAAACTACATATATTCTTGACATTTCAATCCTACATCTTTGGTCATGAAACTGAATGTCACATCATACCATATTACGAAATGGACTTTAAGCCTAACTCAACCTATAAAATCGGCTCATGAAGTTGAAGTTTGCACTCACTTATATAAAATGAATTGTCTTCATTTCTAGTAGATATATGATCTATAACAAAGACTTCTTGAATATGTTAAGAATATCACTAGCTATTTTTAATTTCTTAATTTAAAGATTCATAAATATTTGTTCAATGATAAATATTAGTTGAAAGAGAATGTTTAAACATTTAATACCCAAAATGAAAGCTTGTAATTTTGCATATTAGAATTTGTTTAAGGAATTCAAACAAAACAATATGTAATGAATTAAATACAATATCTATCCTTATACTAACCTAAGCATCTACCTATATATATAAGTTGCAGATAGAGTATACTATTTTATGCATTTTTTTTTGAAGGAACTGTCTACTAATTTATTTCCTGTAGAGAGCCTCCGATGCATTATATTTTTTTGCATTATGCATCATAGACACTCAAAACTAAAATTAAATTAAGTTATAAGTTTTATTTTATTAATAAAAAATTTAAATTTTGAATAATTAATTCTAAGTTGTGTTAGAATCATTTTCCAAGAAGAAAAATTATCGACCGTCTACAACAGGAATAAGAGAAATTAATATTTAATTCTTTTATGCTGCAAAATTAGTGTATGTCTTAATAAATGTTTAATTAAAAGTCAATGGGTTCTAGTCTCAATAAGTGTCCAATGTGTCCAATAACTACGAAAATCATATTTTAATTTCAATAACAATGGATGTCTTGAGAAAACAATAAATTTTTTTTGAGTATATTTTCCAAAAAATAATTTCTTTGAACAAACTTAAAATTAAATGAGATATATTGAAAATATCAAATTAAAGGATTAATATATATTGTGGGTGGTAAATAGAAAAAAACAACAATGGCTCCATCAAGCACCAAAGGAACACCTGAATTGTGAGTAAAATAATTTGGAAAGTTGGACACGTCCATATTATTCTGTTTTAATCTGATGTTTGTATTGTATATGCTAAAAGGAGAGAATACTAAAGTGAGTGAGATATATATGTTAAAATAAAATTACATCAAAAAAGTAGATAGTAAGTGAAACAGATTTATCAAACGATTTGAAGTAATCATTTGAGAATTAAGAAGAAACGATTAAGAATAATATTAGGAATAACATCGAGAATAACAATTGCATTGACTAGTCGAGATAAATGAATAATCAAGACATCATTGTCATCCGACCAACAAAATAATAATTTCTACTCATTTAATCCCTAGGGATTCAATCCTTCATTAATAAGCATTCTAACTTTATCATGATCATGTGACTCATACATATAATAGAATTATTATGACACAAATTAGTGTAAGAAGGTTACATATAATAGAATTATTATGACACAAATTAGTGTAAGAAGGTTTCGTATACAGTAAATTCAGCAAAATCCTACCCAAAAACCAGGAAAAATATGTAGTGAAAACAACAGGAAAAACCAGTTAACTTTTTATAGTGAACTTTGTAATCATTACTTATAGTTCTACTTGAAATATATAATTGGAATCTAAATATAGAGTCAATCTCTGTTCTTTCATTATTATTAAAGATTAACTTTATTAGATAGTCTCATTAACGAGACTCATTAGATGGTTTGGTTTGAAAATTATATGATTTTATGTTTTGATGATAACAAAATTAAATAAAATATCTATTTATTCTAATAGTGGTTTGTGCAACTGTAAGGTGTAGCAGGTGATTTAAGTGTCTAACATGCTATTAGACAATCTAACCATCTAATAGATTTTTCCTCCTTAAACGGTCTTATAAAGACCTTACTGTTAGATGGTCTTATAAAGGCCTTACTGTTAGACCATCTTATGAAGACCTTACTGTTAGACGGACTTATAAAGACCTTACAGTTAGACGGTCTTATAAAGATCTTACTATTAGACGGTCCATTATTGTATATGAAAATATTACAAATTTTTGAATGTTACAACCAAGTTGTGACTTTCAGGTTGGAAAAAACATTCTAATCAGATCCTCGTAGTACATAGTTGTGATACAAAGAAATTGTTCAAAACCTTGAAATTGTAAATGATGGTGAAAGTAAAACCCTTTCCATATTCAATCATCTAATCACACTTGTAAAAAGACATGTTTGATTTAAGATGTCCTTAATTATTGGGAGGTTTCTAGTAGGAAGCCCATCAGTAGTGGTCGAAGCTTTTCCTTTCCTTTGGTTGACACTTCTTTGTCTTTTAGTACGGAACCATAATTTTATATAATTGAAAACACCAGTAAAGGCACATTTCATGTTTTCAATAACAATATTTTTAATAAAGATAGCAAAAAATGAATAAAATATTTAATAATATAAAATAAAAGAATATACATTCATGATAAAGTGCTTGTCACATGGTTTCAAAAGATTACATAGCCATAAACTTAAAAAATAGCATGATTTTTCACTTCCACTCATAAGATTTAATAACTTGTTTAAACAAATGTGAGGGCAATGCCTAAAAGATGTGGTGTATGGGACTTGTTAATTAGCATTGCTACATAATTTACTCGTCTTGTATATTCATGTTAACTAACAACTACACATTCATCACATCAACCATTGAGGCTTTTCTTTTTGAATTGTGTAATAAAGACGTATCACCAAATAATGTAGATTGAGTAAGACCTAGACTATATGAATTCAACAACGATGGTGATGAAGGGGCTTGGTCATCTAGAGCATGAAATGCAGGCTCCTCTAGGATGTATTCCATATCGTCATTAAGGTCCATGTTGAAACTTTTCCTATGCATATCACATTAGACTTAATGACATGTTCTTACTCTATGGTCTTTGGCACAATCAACACCCCACAATTCCTCCATCAAATCGTAGTGTCTAATGGGATTAACCCTCCATCAAATAGTTGGACCACTAGTGTACCTGAAAGTTTTGTCACTTTCAAAGGCACATAACATTCCACTATCACCTTTGCCTAAAATTGGGATGTTTAACTAGTAATGGAAGGTCTAGTTGTGGTGTCATTTTACCTTCTACCCACAATACACATGAATCAATTAATTAGTTTATTTGCTCAACCCAAACAAAATTTGGAAATATATGTATATGTATATCTCATGTAATATAAATGACTCATGTTATGAAGATGTATGCACAACATATTATATTTATAAACTTTCATTTTTAATGGTCCAATGATTTGGTTTAATTTTAATTAAAACATGAGAATTGATTAGATGATACAATACATGTGCAACAAAACATGTTCAAAATCCTAGTTTGCATCTTCATTTGTAGATCTTCTAATTCATTGTTTTGATTTGAATATCTTTTATGGATGAACACTATTGCGAAAACATGAAGAATTGTAGAAATTTGGAAGAGGTGAAAGTTATGACGATGAATATAAGTGATGTTAGGCCAATACTTAATTTTTAGAGTGAAGTTGGGTCAACACTACTAGGAGGACTTTAGAAAGTTGTCTAGCAAGGAGACAACTCTAGAGCGAACTTTGAACAAGTAAAAGTGTCTCAAATTGGACAACATTTCATTACTCAAATCAAAGTTAAAAAAACATGTACAAAAGACTCATATTTATAAGAAAAAGTCTCTCAAAACCTCTCAAATAAGGGTGTGACAAGTGCCACCACCTTATTGGTGCAAATCCTCTCTATTGGGAGATAGACAAGAGACATGCCTTCATTGGAGTAAAATCTTATCCATTAAGGAGAGGACATGTGAAGCCTCATGCCTTCCTTGACTAAATTTCTATTTGCACCCCTTTTTTTTACTATTTTACACTATACTTTATTTTCCATTTACATATTTCTCTACTTTGGTCCAAAATACAAAGCCCAAAACTTCTCAACTACTCTATACCATTTTTACAAGCCTAAGAAGAAGAAAAATACTTTACAATCTCTTCACTAAGGCTCAATCTTCATCTATTTTCTTAGCTAAAAGTTTCGAGACTTGATGGTTTTCATCAAAACATCTCACATAACACATTGGAATTTCCTTAATCACTAGTGATATAAGTTTTGAGGATAGTGAAGATTCTAGTTAACTTTCATGAAGAAATGTTTGATGAAGAAAATATGTTTAAAGGTGTATAAAAATTGTATATCATGCTCTTGGTTAGGATAAAGTTGTTTAAGTAGCCTTTTGCATTTTGATTCAACCTCATATCTCATAGCAATGGTGATGAAATTAAGCACAAGGATCTTTTAAATGGAGTTTTAAAAATCTGCTCAAGTTTTTCAAAACTGATTTTATTGCACTATATTTTAATATGTTGTTTGACAAAACAATTAATTCATTTGTACTGCACCAAAACTGTTTTGATTTTTTCAAAATTTTGTTTTGTCTCCAAAATTCGGTTTTGCTCACATATTCCGTTTTTAACTAATCAAAGGTTGGTTATGTTACTACCACCAAGTTTTTTTCAAAATATAATTTGTTCTTTTAAGTTTTAATCTGTTGTTTTATAACAGTTTTAAAATTGTTTTAGGAAAACTGTTTTGATTTGGATTCTATAAAAGGAGATCAATATCACAGTTCAAATCATCCCTTCCAATTACAAAGTGCATAAGTTTTCAAGTGATTTTCATTGAGGTTTTCAAATGAGTTTAGTTTTTGAAAGTTTTTCTTAAAAACTTTTAAGAGTTCTTGTGTTGTTTTCTCTTGGCTTGGGATTTGAAGGTTTGTCAAGTGCTGCAACAATGAGGATTTGGGTTTGAATTCCTTAGTCTGCAAACAATGTGTTTTCTTTCCTAAATATCTTTCTTTGTAAAAGTGTGTCTTGTATATACTTCTTAATAGTGTTTCTAGAAGTAGAGTGTTGCGAAAATAGTGTTTTCCAGCTTGTGTTCTTAATTCTTGAAGGGTTTAAGAATTTAGTTGTTTGTAAAGATTGTTTTGCTTTTAGTGGAATCCATCTTGGTGTAAGGTGAGACTGGATGTAACTCTTATTGAGTGAACCAGTATAAATATGTGTGTGTCATTCTTCTTCCTTAACCACTGCCTCTAAAACTAAAATCTGAAAATTTGTGATGAAATAAATCAGTTGTTTTAGAACTGAATCTGTTGTTCTTAACTGTTGTATTGGTCTGCATCACATTTTGTTTTCAAGATTTTGATAAGACTTTAATCAATGTTAAGATTCAAGGTATCCTTAATCTTTGACAGGGTAATACTCATAATAAAAACTCTTATAAGCAATCTTGTTCTAAAAGTTGTTTCAAGATTTCATCATATCAAATTTGGTTTTAAAAGATTTCTAAAAAGTATTTGTTGGTTTTTAAAATTCTGATTCTTGAATCTCTTTAACAGAACTGTTTTGAGTAAAACTATTTGAACTGAGTATTTTAAAGGTTTTGTTTTAAAATCAGAATTAAAGATCTTAGTTTCACTTGTCTTGACAAGATCTTGTTTTTAAAACGAAATTAAATCTTTGTTAATTCATTGTGTTCAAGGTTTAATATTGTTTTTAATATTCCCTCTATGTAAAGACCAGAACTGTTTTAGGTAGGAGTCTTAAGTCAAAAATAAATTCTATTAATCCTAAAACTAATATGTTATTTCTAAAATTGCTTCCTGAACAAGAAAATCAATGTTTTTGTTGAAATCAATCTGTTCTTTATTTGTTAGGATTTCCTAAAGAGTGTATTTGCAAAAATTATCCTGAGTACAATTCACCCCTCTTAAACTTAGACTCTCATAATCTCAACAATAAGTATTTACTAAAGATGTATACATTACTTAATTAAGTCATTCTAGACTTTAGCTTCAACCTCAAAATGTTTTGTTGATTCATTCCATGCAAATCCACTAAGTCCACTAAATAAATCTTGGACCTCGTGCCATCTATCTTTGAGGCTCTTCTGCCTATTTCTTACATTGTTTTTTGTTATCACCACTAAACTAGAGTGACGAAGAGACTCAATAATGTCACTGTAGGCTTGAGTCATTTATCTTCTATCGACCCTATTTCACAATTATGTCTCATTAACCATTGTTGACAAAAGTCATAAGTCCATGCCGTCAGTCTATTTTTGACTTCACAGTTACATGCAAATGACTCTAGTACAACATTATTTCCTTTATTCATGTTGTACCTATAGCAAACAAAACTCATCCAATAATGGTAACACAAGAGATGTGAAGTCATGGTTAAGAAACAAATTACTTATGATATCAAAATAGAAGCAAAGAAAGTTCTTATTCAAAATACAACTTGTTACATGATTTTTATTGTTTTCATAATCTCTCTATATTTAATTAATTATATTATCTCTAATGTTTGACCTTTACCTATAATCATTCTCAAGAACTTAAGAGAGGGAAATATCTACATCTTGTTCCATCAACTCTCAATCTACTTCATCTACTAATGACTTATCAATATCCACCATGCGAACAAAGTTGTAAATAATGCAACATGCTGAAACTATATTTGTCATTGTCTCAAAGGAGTAATAGGGTTTTGTTCCACTACCTATTATTGGAAATCATTTTTTCACACTAAACATCCTTTCAACTATATTTCAAAGTGACAAATGACGTTGATTAAACAACCCTCGTGGATTTTGTGAACCTATTCGAAAATACTCTTTTAGGTGGTATCTAATGGTGAAATATGGTGTTATTATTTATGATTTTAACATAAAGTTGATATCCCCAAGATAATGTTTTCCTATAATCATTGCATTTATAGTAATTAGCACTAAGTACTAAGTTACCACACATGAAGTACACCAAATCAAATTGAACTAGGCTTCATGTATTACTAGCAGATCCTCTTGAATAAGGACATCCTTTAATATTCTTGAATAAGATATTATTTCTTACCACCCAGCTAGAACATATGTGAACAAAATCATAAACTGCAAATACATTTTTGAGTTGACAGATCTTTTCTTCCATAAAAGCGAGGGACATCCAATTGTTAGACCTTTACACGTACATGAGGGTCATCTATGAACCCCAAACAATTCTAAAGGTAACAAAAAATCATAGTGTAATTAACAATCATGTCATACATCATGTATCTGAAGTTACACTTTAGTTTGTCTTACTGTTCCTCAAAGTATGGATAAAATTGGTTGTTGTTTAGGATATGAGGTTGCACCTTGCTCCTAGATGGTTGAATTGAAAATTCCAACATCAAAATTGAATTCAACACATTATGAAAGTGATAGGATTCTATTTCCCAGGATCAATGAAAAAAAGAATGAAACATTTCGATTCTCTATGTTATGTCTACTGATGTGTTGAAATTAATGACTTGTTCCTTAATTATTGACCAAAATGTATCCTTTACTAACTAGTTTCCCTTAATCGCTAACATAAGTTAATAAATGTTTTAGTCTCATTCAAATAATATCACAACATTGTTTAGTGTGCACCAAGTATGATATCAATTCATGTTCAAGACGCTATTTTTCTAGTACGAACTTCCTAATACTGTTTGTCATACTACTTGACAGTTGCAACATACTTAATCCACAAGCAACGATGCAAATGATCATCACTACTATTCGTACACAACAATAATTGTTGTTGCAAGTGTGAAATTAAATTAAAGTCTACATTGACAACATTGTCACCCATGTCTCTGTCGTTAAAATACAAAGACCAAGCTCTTTCATGTGCCATGTCAAAATGTCTTTCACAAATACAATTATAACATTTAATATTTTGATCAATTAAATTTTATAAAAAGTATAAATTAATTTAAATGCAAATATGTAATTTACAAATTTCATCTTTCATATTTTATAATTAAATAAATTATATCCAAATTATTTGACTTCAAATATGCCATTACAATCAAAATTAATATTTTTAGGTTCATCAACATTGTCTATTCTAAATTTCAATATCAACATTAATTATTTTCTAAGTTAAAGTATATGATCATTGCCGACATTTCGAAACTACAAACAGGCATAATAATAACTTCAAAATATATTACTATACAATAATAATTTTTAAATATTCATATAAACATAATGACTCATTCAAATCAATCTCACTCCCAGCATCAATAATCTCCACCCCCTGTTCTCAGATCACCGACACTCAACCTACCTTTCTTTGATGACAACAACTCATTGGATTGACTCTTTCAAGCAGACCAATATTTCTCCTTCTAGCAGATATCGCCAAACCAATGTGTACCCATGTTGCATTTCATATGTAGGGATGGACTTTTTCTTGGTTCAAATGGTTGCACAATAACAATTTGTTAACAAATTGACTATCATTCACACAGGCCTTGGAGCTCTATTTTGACCCATCAATATATACAAATCACCAGGTAGGGTTGTTCAAACTCCAACAAACAACCTCAGTTACTGAATATCAATGTTGTTTTGAACGACTATGCAATTGTATTGTGGGTCTCACTCCAAAGACTATACTTAACTGCTTCATTTATGGTTTGTATATTGAGATACACATAGAGCTAGCCATCTTGAACCCATATTCTATATCCCATGCCATTGATTTAGCAAAGCTAATTGAAGACAATCAAAACCTAAACAAAATCGTTTTCCCTTACCTTACCACACCCATCCTTCCAGTAGCTCATCAACAACAAACACGCCTAAATCCAATATCGTCCCTCAACAACACTACTATACCATTGAATGCACCACATGAAGGAGCCAATACCAACACGCCACGTAATCCACGCTAAAAAATGTGTCAACTCCTAAGACCTCGAGTTCAGCGAAGCTGCGTGTCAGAACACTCCACTCACACCTTACCCTAAATCCCAGACGATGTCTCCCCCACCTAAACCCAACTCTCAAACGACATCTCTTCCACTTAACCTTAATACTCCATTGGCCCCTCCCATACTTAAACCTAATAACCAACCCAATATCATCACGACCGACGTAAACAACATACATCCATTTTCCCAATGTCACCCAACCATCTAAACCTAATACTCCAACGACCCCTCCTACACTTAAACTTAATAATTAGCCCATGTAAACAATACACCCCTTTTTCCTCCAACGTCACCCCCACCAACTAAACCTAGTACTCAAATCGCCCAACTCACACTCACACATGCGACCCAATTACCCAATATAACCCCTTTCCCCACCAATTAAACCACGCTAAACAAATCCACGACCCAACAAGTCTAGAGATCCAATTAACTCTAAGACTCCACTTTGAAGACAAAGTGTCTTTCGAGACGGATAGTATTGTTACACCGTAATCCAACATAAGACCCAAAACACAACCTAACTAGATGAAAAACCTTGTAGTGGGATAGACTCAAAGACATTTTAGTGTTTTGTCATGTTTTATTTTCCTTTTATTAATGTTTACTGTTATGTGATGATTTTGTCTTTTAAGTTTATAAGGCCCAACGACCTACTTATACCTTTTAAAGGAAACTATCAGTTATGAGAAAAACAAAGAAGAATTTAGTAATAATAGTCTTAGTATTAATTGTAGCAAAAGCCTAACATGCAACAAAGTCAACAACAAAACAACGAGATCACCTTTCACCAAGTGAGTACCTACAATACATCACTCAAGTATGGTACAAAGTCTATAATGAAGTTAACTCCAAGCCAATCAAACAAATGGAAAAACAACTGCATAATACCCTCACATATCACGTGATCCAACGCCACAGCCACCCTCAAATTTGTCTTCACCAACAAAACTCACCCCTGAAACAAACACGGCATAAATAATTACTTGTCAAAATAATTTTTATGAGGTCATGGAAGCTATTATTTTATGTAATAAAATATTTATTCTAAACTAGGGAAAATACATACACTTCCATGCGTGTATATTCACATTTTTATTTCATTAAAAGATATATATATATATATATATATATATATATATAATTTTATTATTTTTGAGTAATTAATTAAAAATATAGAAAAACAATACAATTTAATATCTATGTGTATATATACACACACATAATTTTATAAAAACAATTTTATAAAAGTTATGTGCTGTTATTTGTAAAAAAAATAGAAATTATAATTATTTTGAAACAAAGAGAAGTTATTCAATTATTTATTTTATTAAATAAATAACTAAATTATTTTTTATTTGTTAAAGAATAAAATTGTTCAATTAAAAATGACACCAAAAGAAGTTAATGATGACTCTTTATATAATGATATAGATGACAAGTAATTACGTTGAGGAGTTTTCTTACAGTATGTTCAGTATAAAAATACCACTTTTCAGTAAACATGTAACTATAAAGTTGTTATTGAATTAATTCACTTATTATTTTAGATGAATAAGATAGACTTCAATACTTTTTTCTCAGAAAAATAACATTTTGATCAAGCAATAAATTTTCATTAATTTTTGAGAGTTTATTATAGTGACAAAAGTTAATGTAATGACTACATAATTGTAAGTAATTCAGTAAATGGTTCTGACTAAATAAACTCTATCACAAGGAAACAAAAAGCTAACTGTAGAAAACTGAAACAGATATGCCTTTCATGAGAAAAATAAAGAATGCCACCCACCACCAGAATGCCATCCACCACTTTCTCCCCAACCAACTCCTTTGTTAGAGCCATTTCCATCCCGTCCACCACCTCTAGTGCCATCTACACTCTGGTTATCACGTCGAGCTCTTGCTTTTTCAACTAACAAGGTATAACCTCCAATCTCAGTTTGATCCAGTTCTAGAGCTCTCTTCACACTGTCAAGATCCTTGAAATCTAGGACAGCAAACCTGCAAATTTTGATATTTGACTTGAGACTAGAACGCTATACACACTAATTCTTGCACTAATTATGTTTAAGAGATTTCATGAGTTCTACTCAAGGTTTATACAAGGGGATAACAGGAGAAATTTAAAAAAAGAGGTCATAACTCTTAAAATCCCACATCCATTAGAAATATGATTAAAATTATAATAATAAGTGTAAACTTCTCTTTACTGAAGATTGAATTAGGTTTAAAGTTTCCTTTCTAAGATGGTACCAGAGTATACCAGAGTCTATCCTAACAAGGTTTGTTGAGTCTATCCTAACAAGACTTGTTGAGTCTATCAAATCCTCTTTCTTTTCCCACACTCGATGATAAGACCAAAATTATAATATATAAGTGAATACAAACCTCTCCTTATTAGTTCAGATTTACAAGATTGAATTAGACTTAAAGTCTACTTTCTAATAATTCCTAAAGGAAATTTTTTGATACCATTGCCTTCTGTCTCTATGACCTGGCCTTCTACTCAGTGGGAAGTTTTATGCTCTAGGTGCCAAATGAGAGGGAGAGAGAGAAAAAAGTATTCAACAAAGAGCTAATTCTATTTGTGTAAATAAGATAGTTAAAAAAGTAAAGTAACAAATAAAAATAAAATAAGTATCACACTCTATGTGTGGAGATTACTGTATAATCTCTAGATAACTTCCAACAGTTGTGTAAACAAAGTGATTTTTATCCAGTTGATGAATGATGTTGAGATAAAAATTATTTCCAGCAAGCAGCATCCTAAACAAACAAGCAAATGAACCTTTTCCTATTCTATTTGTCTAAATTCATTGATTTCACTCTAGAGGTTGTGCTTAATTGTTGTGCGTATAAGCTGTTTATGAGCCAGAGTCTCAATCTTAATAAAAATGTTGCTCAAATAACTACTGCATTGAATATAACCATAGGGAAGTCTTGGTATATGCAAAAGCAGAAAAAATTAATGATAAGAAACGGACATAAATAAAAAAACATTAAAAGGAAGAAAAATAAGGATTATTCCTTAAGTGGTGATTGGTAAAAGCAGAAATGGCATTTGGAATAAATCAAAAAAATCATTTTGCTTTTGCAAGCTCGCAATAAAGTCTAGTATCTTTCATATTTTCACTAAACCACCATAGATTCTCTACTTATTTCATTAAGCAACATATGGACTGCTGAAAGATTTATGTGAATAAACGGAGAATTAATCTTTACAAATTAACAAAATCAAATTGCATACTACTGATATAGATACGAAAAGGCTCATAGGTAAATGCAGTGGCATGTCAAAACATTTAACAGTATATTATAACCTAACTTGCATCAGAACAAGAACACATACCCCTTAAATGCACCAGAATCATAAAATTTTGGAATTGATATCCTCGTAATCTCTCCACAAGAACCAAAATGCTCTTCCAGGTTAGCTTTTATCTGAAAGAAAAAAGTAGGCATTAAATACAGCTAAATACTCGTGTTAAACCAAGCAAAGAGTCAATAGAAAGAGATTCATACAATGAGTGCAGGAAGTGGTGTAAACAATAAAAAATGATAAGAGAAAAAAAGCTACCTCTTCTTCCATGAGGGAACAATCAAAACCCTTGACATATACTGCTAGAGATTGGAATGAGTTGCTCCAGTGGCTAAAATTATTAACATGGAAACATCAAAGGGAGATAATACAAGATAAAAGAAATCTAAAAATACAAGAGATTAAAGACTCATCTCTATTTGTTTTAAAAATACATTTTTAATTAATTTTTTTAAGATAGAACATAACTCATGAAAAAAAGATGAGTAAAAAACTATAATATGAAAGTGCTTTTTTTCCAAAGCTTATCCAAACACCCTGGACAAACGAGTATATAAATACATTACAAGGGACAGTAAACCATGCAAATGCACAGTGAAAAAATGTAAAATGTTCTCCAGTTCAAAATGGCCATGTTGAAATACACATTAGAACAATTAGGCAGGAATTTGTCCAAACACTAACTAATTTACTCAAGAGTCATGCACTTGCATGATTTTATTATGCATGTGTAGATATGTAGATTACCTTTTACTGTAGCTATAACTTTTTTCTCGAGCTAATTCAACTCTGATGGGACGTCCAAACAATTCTGTATGATCCAACACAAGAGCCTGTGATATAAAAGTAAATTGATTGTCAGCTCAATGTCTTCGATAAACATAAACAAACAGATGATGATGAGGCACAGCCAAACAGGCATAAGAAAGCCTAGAAATATAAATTCAAAACTAATTGGTATGCAAAGACAAAGGTTCAAACAATGAATGTAGCCAACAGCACCTAGTTAGTTGAGACTTGGTGGTTCTCGTTTCAGGAATGATAAAGGGGATGGCTTTATAGTAAATGACCATTGACCATGTTAAGAAGCAGTATAGAAGTTGCACCCTATGAGCTGGCTAGAACAATCTACAATGCATGAGTTAAAAATGTTTGGATGAGATTGTTAGAAAAACTGCTTATTTCCTATTGTAAAACCATCTTTGGTTGCATACCGATTATAACCATTCTGTTCAAAGTAATCAGTAGGTGTCCTAATCCTAGCTGAGAGATATAGTGTACTTTGTGTACTTTATTTCTCTACTTGATCTAATCCTCTCTTACCTTCATATATAAAGTACGTAAGTAAAAAACTATAGCCCTGTCAAATTTTCCCACCCGAATTATTGTGAACATACATGACTTGTTGTTATAAAATAAAATTCTTTTCACATGACTTTTAAAACATGGACATTGAAATCGCAGGTCTGCAGTTTTGGAATGCTTTGTTTGTTGTTACTGTAGAAGCATGAAATGGTTTAGATGGAATACTAATGCTATGGCCATTTTAATTAAAGAAGATAATAAATTCTCAATCTGTTCTACTTATTTAATTATTGATATAACTTTAACTCATAAACATCTCCAAATTTACTTCCATGAATTCAAACTCTCATTTAGAAGTGTTCTCTAAACTCACAATTTAGAAGATTTTTTTTCAAATTAAAAGAAATGAATGTGAAAAAAAAATATGTTTTTAATATTTAAAGATATGTCTTTAGAATTAATTCATTTTAAATTTTCTTCAATATTAGTTGTTAACAAATATAAAATTATGCACTTTCATGGCTATGAACATTAATCAGGAGGTAAAAGTATACTATTTTATGTTAAATGCAAACAATAAAAACCTCATGAGTTGACATAGTAGTTTGACATCACAGGTTCACACGATGTAAGGATGATCCATGTCGCAGGAATCGTATGATTGATCCGCTCCATGCACAAAAACTCGACGGACCAGCAACAATCCCACCACCCTAAGTGGGATTTGTATATGGCCTAGTGAGCTAAAAGAATGTATTAAAATTATAAAATAATAATATTATATTTTTAATAATGATATACATATATTAAATGATAAATTATGATAAAAATTTATACTAAAGTGAAACAAAATAATTAAATGATTGAATTTTTAAGACTATGACCAAGTACAGCACAATAGTAATGTTAGTAAATAACAAAAGTAATAGTTTAGTTGTATGTTACTCTTGTATGTATACAATTTATTAGCAAGTTAACACAAATAAAAAAATGTATGGTCGAAACTTATTTCTTGTAGGTGTTTACTTGCCAAGATAAGTTTTTACATATGAATAACTGTCTATCATAATTTCAAGAGTCAAATTTCAATACGGTTAAAAATTTTATATGTGTGTTGATGATATAATTAACCAAAAACTAATGATGGATATTAGGAAGTGAGTTTAAGTCTAACTCATTCTTACAAAACCGGCTTATAAGATGAGGATAGCCTCACTTATATAGTGTAGATTGACTTTATCTTTAGGCGACATGGGATCTTCAACATACACCTCTCACGTCAAGGCATGAACATCTTGTGCGTGAGACTAAATATTTGTGAGTGGTCCAATAGTGACCTGATAACGGGTGGCACAAGAGGCTCATCAAACCTTGCTAGGATAGTCTCTGAAACCATATTGAGAAGTGAGTTTAAGCCTAACTCATGCTCACAAAACCGACTTGTAAGATGAGGATTGCCCCTACTTATATATTGTAAATTAGCCTTATCTTTAGACAGTGTGAGATCTCCAACAACGGAAGATTCAAGCCATGCAGGCCAGTTCTAAGATTCTCTTGTTTTTTCCAAGTGTTTATTGGGATAAAGGTGGCAAGAGATAAAAATTAATTCAAATCATGCAATGCAACATAACACGCCCAAGGTAACCAAGCATAGGACAATGAGGCAGAGGAGTAACAGGAAAAATCAAGTCATAGAAAACATAATACAAGCATTGAGTGCTATTAAAAATCCCGCATCGACTAGAGATAAGGACATTTCATAGTATTATAAGTACGTGCAAACCTCACCTTAGAAGCTAGTTTTAAAAGGTTGAGTTACGCTTAAAGTCCACTTTTTAATAAGTGTCATAAATATAAAGGGCGCACACCTTAATCCAAATTGATTTGGTAGAGGGGTGGAGGGTAGACTTGATTACATTGCATAGTTAAGTGCCAATATTTTCCCATTTGGCACAAACAACCACTTATGTAGAAGTTGAGGAAGAAGTGAGATAATCTTGATATCTAAAGCTTGAGTGGGATAGTTGGAACCATTTAATTTCTCAGAAGCAAGTGTGAAATTTGAAAAATAGTTGTTGGGTCAAAAGAACCATTGAAAGACAGTTAGCCCAAGAAAAGACCAAACAGAAAATAAGGTATTGGAAATATCACTCAGAGAATGGGGTTGGGATTGCCTGAGTGTGCGAAGTTGACATCCAAAGGATGAATGGAACAATCCAATAACACAACACCATGTGGTATTGTTTGTATGTTATAAAAATTGTTCGTGAGAAAGTATTTGGACATGTTGAGTGGCAAAAAAATGTCACCAAAAAGAAAGGGTGACAACCAAAGATTGGAGCAAAAAACTAGATATGTACTAAGTTGAAAAAATTGTGGTTGTTGACAACAGGTCCTCAAGGTAGATCACGATTTTCAAGAGGTCACATTCAGGCACTAGATACCATGTTTAGAAAGAGAAAACAAAAATATTGGACACAAGTTTATATTGGTTACGTACTTAATTATACATATATAAAAAAATATTATGCTTCCTCAAATCATATATTATAAGCTTATAAACTAGCATTTTGATTATTAAAATACATTATATAACAAAAATGTAGCAAGTTGTGTCCTAAAGAGATTTTGAAAAAGATAATGGCAATAAAACAACATGAATCTTAATACATGTTTACAAAACTGATTTAAGAGGAACTTCTTTTCCATAGTATTCTCTTGCACCTCCCATCTATTATATCATGATATTCACACATTAAACTATATATGTGTGTGTGTGAGTTTGTATGAGTGGGTGTGAGTGCATAGATTTATGATGTCAATCCATCATTGTATTCCAAAGATAAGGTTATACACTTCATGAAGCAATCGTGAACTGATACCATGACCATCATCAAAATTGCACAATTTAACAAAACCAACAACAATCAAGACTGGAACACAACTAAGTACAAGGTATCAATTTACTTTAGCAATCAAATACAATAAATTTCATTGAAAATACTATATTGATAAACAATATTCAATAAATCAAATCGCAAAGAAAGTATATGGCTTTGTTGCTTCCAGAAGTACAACTATCATTCAATTACCTTTAGCAGTTCTAAATGATTTGCAACACAAGGTCTTAAAGCTTACCTTTTGTGCTGCTTCAGCCGTTGAAAACTCAACATGTAAAAAGCCTTTAGGCCTCCCTTCATGATCTGTATGTGGATGAACATAAACAATACCTCCACATTCTTTGAAAAGATTTTCCCTGAACAATCTTGAAATTAGAAAAAATGTACAGAACATAATTGATGAGCACCTTTATTAAAAATATACATACACATCAGCCTGTTCCACTCCACATGACAAGTTTCCAACATATATCGTATTTGATGAAGCATTTTGTTCTTTCAAAGTAGGTAGCATTTTAGGCTGCAAAATTCCAGGAAATAACACGTATATAAATGATTCAAAAATTTACATTACATTGGAAATTATGGTGCATACAACTGTATTGCCATTATCTAATGTATATTAGGTAAAACAGTGAGTTGTATACAATGTATTTTCTCCATCTCATTTATTCAAGTGGGACAAAGTGTATTCGAAGATTAGAGAGTAAACCAAAAACTAAGTACAAGGTTCTATGGGCCCTATGAGATCACAGAGAAGCTCAAAGACATACTTATAGCCTGTGATTACCAGAAGGAAGCCAACTCTACCTTGTTTTTCTATTCACTTTGCTCAAGAAATAACTAACTGCAACCACCCAGCCACTACCTTTGGTTCTTAGCAGATGATTAGGTACTTCAAGTCATCCCTTAAGAGATCTTAACTGTCAGGAAAATCAGTTTGGAATCAAAGAGGTCTTGGTGTGATGGCAACGACTACCACCATTTGAAGATCTCAGGGTAACAGTAGCTGAGTTGCAGGAGAGTTTCCTAATCGCCGCATTGAGGATAAGGTGTTAGTTGAACTAGGCAGAGATGATACAGGCCCATTATTTCTAAAGTATGTGTGAAAAGGGCCAAAATGTGTGATGCACCTGATCATGGCCAAAAACGCTAAAATGGGGGGATGAGTAGGGAAGAACACATAATCATAGAATAGTAGTACAACTGGAGAGAGTGTAGGAGCTGGGAGGCTGGAGCTTAGTGGAAAGTGAACCTTGGAGTTTAGACTTCTCCAAGTGCCTAAGGAGAGTTTCTTTTATTTCTTCTTCCTTGATTATATCTAAACAGTGCTATATTTCATGATCTGCTCCTTAATGCACAAAAAAATAATACAAATATTTTAAGTAATATTTCTCTCTTTAATTGATACCTAACACAATTTTACTCATATTTACTCAAAAGCTGCCTCATTTACATCCTTAACTTCTTTCACACAAGCCTATACACACACTCCAACAAGTCATATAACAGATAAACTTTCACCTAGCTTAAGTAAATGCATTTTGAAATGCTCACACTTTCATGAGGACTTTCGTGGGCTTTTTTCTCAATTTCTTCCTCACAGTCCTCTGAATACTCTGTAGTCTTCATGGGCTGAAATCTTTCATGCTTTTGGAAAGAGTTGCTACAACAAATAACATTATTAACAAAGAAATGGTGAGAAGAGGCAAGGAAAGAAAATTATATCATGACTGATTTTTTTTTACAAAGCTTATCCAAGCACCCTAAATAGAGAATTATTTGCATAACATGACAGAATTCCTGCAAACTCAGGAAAATTGGTTAAAAACAGCAATAGGAGGCATGCCTTTGAACGGTTTTATTATATACGAAGATTACCTTCTATTCCAGGTATGTTCACCCTTTCCTCGAGCTATTTCAACTCCAATGCAACGCCTCAACAACTCTGTATTATCCAACTCAAGAGCCTAACAATACAAAGGCAAAACCATTCGCATCTCAATGTCTTCACCCAGAATAGGTTTTCAACAAACTTAAGAGCACAAATTATGATGATGATGCACAACATAGACAAGCCTAGAAATACCAATCACAGCCCTCCATCACTTAAAAACTAATTGCTACACAAAGACATAGGCTCAAATCATGCATGTAATCAACAGAACCTGAAAAGTACAATCTGAGATAGCTTTTTTTCTATTCTCGAATCCTTGGATGCCTTTTAGCTGGTCTACTCCAGACAGTTACAACTGTCTAGATAGGTCTCTAGGCTTTTATATATTTGTTTGATGTATAACAAGACAATGCAGTGCTAATTTACAGATATTCAATAAAATTGCTTTTTCCCCCTCTCACTCTAATGGTCTGGTTGGTATTATAGAAAGGTGCAGGAAAGATTGAAGGAAAGAAAAACAGGAAAACTGTTCCCTTCCCTTGTTTGCAACACACCAAAAAAGTGAAGGAAAAGAAAGTACGGGCCGCACACTAAAACAAATAATCCCCTCCATATTGGGAAGAAAGGGATCAGATCTTGGGAGAAGAGTTTGAAGTTTGTGATTATTGTATGGAGTGCATTTGAGTTGCATACTGCAAAGGAGGGAGAACAGTTTAATTTTACGATGTTATACTTACAATATTTTTTATATACAAAATATAAATGATAAAAAAGAAAGGATTTGGCCAGTTAATAAATATAAATATTTTATATTATATTCCTCAGACACAGACAAGAGGAAAATATTTAATATTTTAAGAATATTGAACTAAAACAATAACGAAATTCTTTTTTCTTTAGAATTTATCTTCGATATATGTATATGAATAAAACAATGGTGAATAATATGATTTTTGGTGATAATATTATAATATTTAATAACGAAATATAATTAAAATATTATTTATCAACCTTTTATTATTTGAAAGTTTTTTTATTCAACATTTTTTATTTCATTTTCATTTTGTTTATTCTCATTCATAAATTTAAATAAAGAGAAATAACTTCTTTTATTTTACACTGTTTTATTTTATTTTATTCTACTCTGTAAAAAACCTTTCATATAAAAAGGTATTTTCTACAATTAAATTTTATGAAAAGATTCATTGTCATCTCTTTATTAATTAGGGGTGTTTCGCTCATATATCCATTTCCTTTCATATCAAACAACCTAAAATTTACTTAACTTTTACTTTTATTCTTCACCTTCACATTCCTCTCTACGCCAAACATACCCTAACACAGATACAACTATCTCAGAAATACTGTTGGCAGTGCTAACTAGTACAGACAACACATGGTCAAAAATCTTACTTTTAGTGCAGCTTCTGCTGTTGCAAACTCAATATGTCCGAAGCCTTTTAACCTCCCCTCATTATCTCTATGTAGCCGAACATCAATGATTTCTCCACACTCTTTGAAAAAAAATTCCCTGAACAATTTTGACATTGTATCATACATACAGAAAAGAATCAATAATCAATTACATGAAAAATAACACTTACACATCAGCCTGTTCCACTCTGTATGACAAGTTTTTGACATATATTGTCTTTGATGAAGCATTTTCTTCTTTCATAGTAGCCAACCAGCTAGACTGCAAATTCCAGGAAATAACATAATGCATAAATGTTTTGATCATTTAAACTATAGAGGGTGAGCATATTGTTCAATAACAGCATTCTTTTCAATGGAAGCAGCACCAAGCATCCGCATCCTTAGTCATTTCAAACAAGTCAACTATATACCTCCAATAACTCATAACAAATAAACATTCAACAATCATAAGCAATTTAATCCTGAAATGCATACACTTTTCCAAGGATCTTTTAAGACTTTTCCCTCAGTATCTTCCTCACAGTACTCTGAACTCCCGGTCCTTTTGAAGGGCTCGATTCTTTCGCACTTATTGAATGAATTGCTCCAGTTGCTAAAACTGTTAACAAGGAAATAGCAAGTGGAATGAATTGGTACAAGATATCTTATTACAGAAATGAACAAATACAAGTGATTTAAGGCTCATTTTAAAATAATGCTTGTATGATTAAAAATCTATTATAACTAGATAAACTTTCTGAAGAAAAAATGCCTCAGTCTATTTCATATAAGCTAAAAAAAGCAGCTTACGATGGAACAATATTTTAAAAAAAAAGATAACTATATATCATGAAAACACTTATTTTCATGGTTTATCCAAGCAGCATTAACAAAAATAATACATACATGACTAGACACAGTAACCCATTCAAATGCATGAGAAAAAACAAAAAATGTGCCCCAATTCCAAATGTTATGAAGAAATTTAGGCTAATGGTCTTAAGTGGGAAATTTTGTCAACAAACGACAACTGCACAATTTCATTATAAATGTACATTACCTTCTATTGGAAGCATATTCACCCTTTTCTTGAGCTAAAACAACACTAATCCATCGTCCAAACCATTTTGTATTATCCAACTCAAGAGCCTATGTTTATAAAAGAAAAATTCATTTCAGCTCAATGTCTTTGCATAGAACAAGGGTTCAGCAAACATAGACAACATATGATGAAATATAGCAAAACAGGCAATATATAAGAAAGCCTAGAAATATCAATGTCTGTCTAATAGGCCATGCTTGAAATGTAGCAGTAAGTTAATTTCCCATTAGTCTGTTCTATGTTATGGTTTAACTGTTAATGTTTTATAAGATGTGTGACAGACCTGTTGAAGAAATTGGAGAGTCAAATTATTACATAGAATTTGTACCAGACCAAGGAGAGTCGTATTCAAATCCTGGGAGATACAAATGGCTAGTTGGTAAGCTAAATCACCTTGTGTATGGTTTGGGCATTTTCGGACTATCATTCAGTTGATTGGAATGATACGAAGAGATTCTGATCATTCTCTACTCTATCGTCATTCTTCCCAAGGATGTATTTGTCTCACTGTTTATGTGGACGATATTGTTATCACACATAGTAATAAGAAGGGTATTGAATAACTAAAACAATATCTTGCTCAAACGTTCCAAAATAAAGATATGGGACACTTGAGGTTTTTCTTTGGTATAGAAGTGACACAATCCAAGGATGGTTTTGTGATGTCTCAGAAAATATGCTCGCACAATTCTAGAAGAAACAGGGAGACACACCAATGGATCGAAGTGTCAAACTTGTATTTGACCAAAGAGAACCTTATTATGATGCTGGGAGGGAGATACAGAAGGTTAGTTGGTATCTCACTGTGACTCGTCCTTGCAGTAAGTGTAGTAAGTCAATTTTTAAACTCAATTCAATGTTGTCGTACAGATCCTAAAGTGTATTAAGAAGACCCCGAGAAAAGAACTTACTTATGAAGAAGATAAGGGCAATACTGAAATTGTTGGGTACTCTGACACTGATTGAGAAGGATCACGAAACAATAGATGTTTCACTTCAGGATATTGTATTCTAGTTGGAGGTAATTTGATATCATGGAAAAGTAAGAACCAAAATTTTGTTTCAAGTTCAAGTGCAGAAACAAAATACATGACAATGACATTAGTCACTTGGGAGCTCATATGGGTAAAACAACTCCTCAGAGAACTTCGATTTAAAGAAAGTTGCCAAATGAAATGCACCTTGTATGTGACAACCACGCAGCATTAACATTGCCTCTACTCCCGTTTTTCATGAGAGAACAAAACAAATTCAGGTGGATTGTCATTTCATAAGAGAAAAACTAGATCATCACTAGATTTGTCAACTCTAATGAACAATCGGCTAACATATTCACCAAGTATCTAAGAGGACCAAAAATTGATTATATTTGCAATAATTTAGGCACATACAACCTATATGCTCCAACTTGAGAGAGAGTGATATAATTATAAAAATAAGGAATTGATCTTGTATAATCAAGAATATTGTTCCAATTATAGGAATAAGGAATTGATCCTATAATCAGAGATATCTAGATTATATATGTATTATTAGAAACATTTTTATTTATTTCCATATAATATCTTTTGTTATTAGAGGATATCAAATCTCCTTTATATATTGTATTAATTCCTTTTTCTCAATATAAATAAAGCACCCGTATTGTCTCAGAAACAAACAGTTTCAGCTTAATGTTTCTGTCTTCCCTAGAATCTAACATTTAGAAATATCACCAACAATAAAGCCCCAACCGCAAATAAGTACAAGTTAGCAACTTGCGTCAGGAATTAAATTAAAAAAAAAATATATAAAAATACAATGATTGAGAAAAATATTTCAACAAACCAAATTGTTAAAACTTCACCATTGAAATTTGTTTGGAATTGTTGCTTCCAAAGGTACAACTACTTTGAAATGATTTGGCAGTTCTAAAATTATTTGCACAGGCTACACAAGGTCACAAAGCTTACTTTTTGTGCAGCTTCTGTAGTTGCAAACTGAACATACCCAAAACCTCTAGACCTCCCTTCATGATCTGTTTGTAGACGGATATCAACAATTTCTCCACACTCTTTGAAAAGTATTTCGCTGAACAATTTTGCAATTAGAAAAACAATACAGAAAATAACCAATAACCACCAGAACAAAAAATAACACATACATATCATCGCTCTCCACACTGTAAGACAAATTTCTAGCACATATTGTCTTTGATGTAGCATTTTGTTGTTTCCAAGTATCTAGCACTTTGGGCTGAAAAATTTCAGGAAATACATTATATAACAAATTTGATAGGTTACATTGCAGGGAGCGCGGATATTGTTTAGTTACTGCTTTCTTTCTGGTGAAGGCACTACCAAAATGTCTATATCATTAACCTCATTCACACAATACAACCATATTCAACATCACGTTGAAATTATGATGTTTTCAGAATGGATGGAGAAACTGTAAAGAAAAAAGACTTTGAATAATATTGACAGATACATTGTGTTGTATTATAAGATATGTCATTATAAAACCTAAAACACTCACCTCTATTTGCTAATAATCATAACTAAATAAGGAAACAAATCGTTAAATATTAGAAAACATGGAAATTATGAAACTGCATAAACTAATTCCAAGATAATTTCTAAAATACTCTAAAAATTTCTACTATACTCTAAAATATTATAAAAATATTGATTATATGAGGTATCAAACAAGTCAAGTAACAAGTAAAGTTTGGGAAGGCTTTGCTATATGCATTATGTTATGAAATACTTCTGGTTGAGAATCAAAATAAGATTTATTATTATAGCCATGTAATCCTTATTTTAGTGCAGACAAAATACGTTATATTCATGCATAACAAATGTAATAAAGTTTAATAAAATCATATTTGCTGTGTATTCAAAAACATGATATTTAGTCCAATATCTTTGTGTCTGCACATTGGACCCACTATACCTGGAAAAAAAATCTTTGGTGAACCAAGAACATCTCTGATCAACCTATATGATCATTGCCCCTCTTCTGGTGACCATTTTCCCTTTTACAGATGATTTTACCAAAACTTTTTTGCCCACCATTGCTCTTGCGATCTTTTTGGTAAAAACAAAAACATTTTTCATGGCTTCCAAGAGCACTCAAGACCCACCAAAAACTGAACCATATTCTTTTCAAATTTCCCTCTATCCACTAAGGAGAGTATGGTTCCAACTACCCCCACTTGGGCTTCTAATATCACCCAATGGATTTGGTGCCAATTCCACTGATTCAGTGTGTTAAATTGGAGAAGATTGACGCTCAACCCTCTACCAGACGATTACACCAATTTTCGCCCTCATGTTACCTTAAAATTGATTAGACCATGGATTGTTGTTTTTAAAACATGACAAAGATGTATTAGTGAAGTATTTGGCTACAATGACTCAAATTGGTGTGGTTAAAAAATTGACTAAAAGAGTACAATAGGGTATGCATTTACGATGTGTAGAACAACTATTCATGGTGTTCAAAGAAGGAGTCAATGGTGACATTGTCTTCAAGTAATGCTGAATACATTGCAGCCTTAGTGGGTTGAGAACTTGATGTCAAAAATGGAAGACAATATTCTATGAAGATGCTAGTAGACAACAAGTATCTATAAGCTTGGATCTTGTGGCTCATGTAAGGAGCAACCATATTGAGACAAGATTTCACTTCCTAATAGATCAAATCAACAAAGTGAAACAAGAGTTCCAATACTACAATAATAATGAATAGGTGGTTGATATCTAGTTCAGCAATGATATTCTTCCTACAACTAGTCCTAAAGGTATGTGTTTCCCTTATCATGTTCTTTATGCATATAATATTTTCATTGCAGGGCTAACAGAAATAGTTTAACTTCCTTTATGCATTTTCTACATGAGTATAGTTTGGTTTCGGAGCAATAGCTCGGTGTTGATAAAAGTTACTTCTTCACTAACTCTGGTTCTAATTTCTTTAATAGGCAGATTCAGAGTATTTTGGGTTTCCAAAGTGGGGAGATACCTTTCACCTATCTTGGTGTTCCAACTTTTAAAGCTGCTAAGGCAAAGTTTCTTAGACCCATTGTAGCCAAGATTAAACGAAAACTTGTTTCCTAGAAAGGCAAGATGTTGAGCATGATGGGTAGTGTGCAATTGGCGATTGTAATTGTAGCTAGTATTGCTTATAGCTTTCAAAATGTATAGATGGCCTCTTTCTATTCTTAAAGAGATGAAAATATCGTAATATCTAGTCTAGTGATATTGCTAAACAACAACTTGTTACTTTAAAGAGGAACTTTGTGTGTCTTCCAAAATCTAAAGGGGGGCTTGGTTTGGTTAATATTTGGGAAGAAAACTCTATTTACATGCTTAGGCTTGCTTGGGATTTTATATATTATTCTATGAATTGATCGTATCTTATAGAGATAGATTTCTTAGTAAGAGTTTTCACAAATTTGTTATATACAAATCTTCTATTTGGCTTGGGATTAAAAATTGTTTTGACACTAATCGGGATAATTATTGGTGGTCAGAATGTAAACTTTTGAAATGATGCTTAGCTTGTGGACAAACCTCTTTCTAAGCTCCTATAGATTCTTTCTAATGTTTCTCTTTTATAAAAGTCCAAGGTTGTCAATGCTTGGAATGGTATTAGTTGGTCTATTCCTCCTTCTTTGCTTCATACTACGATTTTTCGACATATCCACAATATGATGATTTCTTATGTCGAAATACATGTTTTTTGGACTATAGATGATTCTGGTTTAGTTGGTGATCCAATTATTGAACTTCCCTTGCCAAGACCATTGGGATGTAGTGATTCGGATATTGAAATACAATCAGGGAGTGTTTAAAGAAAAGGTCTTTAGGAAGATAGAGGACATGCTCGATTAGTTGGATACTCAAATGTTGACGGGGATGGTTCACATAGTGATGGTGGTGATTCACTTCTGGGTATTGTATGTTAATTGGAGAAAATTTAATATCTTGGAAAAGTAAGTACTAAAATGTTGTAGAAAGATTAGGTGTTGAAGCATAGTATAAGATTGTGGCTTTAGTAACTTGTGAACTCATATGGCCAAAACAACTGCTTAAAGAACTCAAGTTTGAAAAAGGCTACACCAATGACTTTGATCTATGATAATCGAGCAACCTTACATATTGCCTCCAATCCAATATTTCATAAGAGAACCAAACATTGAGTTTGAATGTCATTTCATCAAAAAGAAGATTGAGTGAGAAATGTTGGCACAAGTTTGGTCAACACAAGTGACCAAGTGACAGACGTCTTAACCAAATCTATTAGGGGGGCAAGAATTGGGTACACTTGTACCAAGCTTGGTGTGCATATGATTTATATGCTCCAACTTGAGGGGGAATTTTCGAGAATTAGAAGAAACAAAATATCCTCCATTTAAGCCTAATAATTGTAATGAATCTATAAACTCATTCATTGTGTATTCAAATACACTGTATTTGGTAATATGTCTTTGTATTCTCTATTTTAACACTTACAATTTTCTGAACAGCTTTGGAGTCTTTTTCCTCAGTTTCTTGTTCACAATCCTCTGAAATCTTTGAGCATCTCACCGGCTGAATTCTTTCACTACCTTGATATTTGTTGCTAAAATAATTAACATGGAAACTGCAAAGGGAAGAGAGCATAAATGCAAAATGAGACATCATAAGACATTATAGGCTCCTTTGTTTGTGATTTAAAAGTAGTATATTTTTAATTAAAAACATTTTGAATTTTTTTTCTAATAATTATATCACCTTATGATAAACAAATCTTTTCAAGTTTCTTTCTCATGAAGTTGAAAAGGTAGCAGATGAAACAAAGTTAAAAAAATGTCATGAGCATGCCTTGTTTTTTTAAAGATTGTCCAAGCACCTTGAACAAGTATGTTCATAGTAGACATAGCAACATATGCAAATGCAGCAGGAATAAACAGAAATGTTCTCCAATTCAAATTGACATGTTTTGTAAGAAATTTAGATCAATGCTATTGGATAGGAAAGTTGTCATGAGGACAGCAACAATAGGCAAGTTCTCGGTCAGTTTTATTATATGTATAAATTACCTTCTATTGGGGGTGCATTTACGCCTTGCTGGAGCTACACCAATTCTGATGCGACACCTCAACAATTCTGTATTATTTAACTTAAGTGCCTATGATTACAAAAGCAAAAATTGACTCTTAGGTGAATCAATGTATTCACTCAGAAACAAGGGTTCAACAAACATAAAAGCAGAAATGATGACAATGCATTGCAACAAAGGCCATGCATACATATATATGTATGTGTATGTGTGTACACATAAACCCACACACACATACATGTACAAGAAATCTTCTATATGATAATGACAATCAGACAACTTGGATCTTTACCATTGAACATAATGATGCAAGAAAATGAAAAAAAAATTTGAAGAAAATTGAGAAATTGTAACAGAAACTTAATAATGATTGTGATACAACTTAATATATATATATATATATATATATATATGTTACAACTGAAGAATTTACAGAAGTTCATATATAGGAGAGGAAGCTTCTGTCAGATGCGTACCAACAACTACCTAATAGAAGTAATAAGAGACTTGCACTGCAAGCTTTAAGTTACAGATCAAGGCACACAAATGCCAATATCTGATCTCAATCAAACATTTACTATTAGAGGTGCTATACATTCTTAAAAACTGATGGGAGGAACTTCTTTCCACTGCATAGTCATAAACCTACCGTCCACAATACAATTCTATTCACACATTAACCAAATATAGCACAATTATGATGTCGATCAATCATTAGATTTCAATGACAAGGCCAATCTATCACTGTATTCACACATTAACGAAAATACATCTTGAAGACAACCCCAATCCGAAACCATGTCTGCCAAAATTGCAGGTTTTAGCAATATCAACCACAGCAGTACATCGTGGCAATTTGCTTGAGGATTCAAATTCATTGAAAACACTAGCAATGAGACAAATATTTCAATAAATCAAATTGATCTTTTTTTATCCCTGAAAAGTAGAAGTAACTGTTACTTGCAAAGGTACAACCATCTGTCAAAACCTTCCAGCAGTTATAAAATTATTTGCACAGACCACACAAGGTGACAGCTTACTTTTAGCACTGCTTCTTCTGTTGCAAACTCAACATGACCAAAGCCTCTAAACCTCCCTTCATAATCCGTATGTAGACGAACATCAACAATCTCTCCACAATCTTTGAAAAGAATTTCCCTGAAAAATTAAAAATTAGAAAAATAAAACAAAAAATAATTGACATGCACCTATGATAAATAATACATACAGATCAGCTCGTTCCACACTATATGATAAGTTTTTAGTATATATTGTCTTTGATCCAGCATTTCGTTCTTTCAGAGTAGCTAGCATTTCAGGCTGCAAAATTCCAGGAAATAACATTGTTAGGACTGATTTCATATTGTTCACTTATGGCGGCGCACCAACCATTCTCCGCGTCCTTAACATCTTTCACACTACTGCAATAATTCATAACCTTTAAAATTTTAGCAGGTCTATGGAAATGCATTACGAAATTATACATTTACTTGACCAGTTTTAGAGGCGTTTTCCTCAATTTCTTCCTCACTGTTCTCTGAACTTTTCACAGGCTGCAATGAACAGAAAGGTGCTTAAGTATTAACTTTTGCAAAATAAACAATTGCATGTACAATGTCCAAGATTCTCACATTTGTAGCCATATGTGGCTTGTCAATAAAATCAGAGTTATTGTCATCATGGTTGCTGTCATATGAACTATGACTAGAAGAATCATTTTCAGCATTTTTTGAGTCACATTCTTGAGCATTTGATGTGGTGTCCATCTTCAGAACAGAAAATTTGATTGATAAACAATTAAAAGATATGAACATATAACAAAACGCAATTACAAATATAGTGGGTAAAAGTTGATTGACTGAACAGTTTATATACCAAAACTTCCATCTTTTTCTCTTGTGTTTCTTCATGTCTTTCTTCAGAGTTATCACCCTCATCGATATTGATATTCTCCTGAAACTAACACGTGATAGAACTTTTTCAAACTCAACATAATCAGTCCATACTCTTCTACTACATATAGTCATTCTAGTTATATATTGCAAAACAAGGCATCAAATAGATCAGCTGTTATCCTGTAAGGAATCCCCACTACCAATGACCTATTCTTGGTAATATTACATTTGATCAGTCTTCATTTCAATATTAATACCTTACAAACAAAATTAAATCTATTATTCTCTAATGATGAATTACAAATGAACTAAGTTTGCTAGTGAGTATGGGCCCATAAGCCCATTAGCGTATTTTGTACAAATCTATATCTACCTACTCTTAATTTTCACAAAGTGAATAATAATTCAGTTTCACCGCTGATTGGAATGGAATTTATTTATTTTTGCAGCACTAATTGCATTGAATAATAGGTTTTGTTCATTTGCACATAAACTGTTGGTTATAAAACCCAGATGTTCATTTGTGGCTTTTGTTACTTGTTTGATATGAAATTAAACACAGCTACCATCATGTTAGACTATTTTTAGTCATCAAATTCTCATCTCCAGCCTATCTCTCATCAATTCAAACCATATTCTTCTTGCTTATCATTGAAATTGAGAAATAGGTACATGGAATTGATGCACCCTGCAACAATCTCCACCTCAGCAATTGTCCTACTAGGAATCAAATTCTTGAATTGTGACTCAGCCCACTTGGCCTACACCATAGGACAATTGTGCAACCTCCAACAATCTCCCCCTCATTCCACTAGGAATCGAACTTGTGACCTTGACTCTAATAACAATTGTTGGATAGAGCGTTTACCACTAGGCCAAAAGCTATAGCTTATAGTCAGAGCACAACTCTTTCTACCTAAGAGCATAATAGCCTAAGTGCCACAATTTGATTGTAACTTGACCCACCTGGCCTACGCCACGGGACAATCGATGCATCCTACAACAAAATAAGGAGTAACGTAACATCAATTACGTAGTTTCGTGAAACCAATTGAGCATGCGGGAGAACAATTTTTTTATTAGGCTTGGGTTTTAACCCAAAACTCATTGACGTAAGAAGTGTTATGTATGACATGGAACCCAAAACCTTAGATCGCAATAAAACACAAAAACACAACAATTCCACCATTTTCACGATCTTGGACGATGATCCCACTCTAGCAATCTTGCATGGGCTATAAATTGGACATGGTGAGTGGAATCATGAAATTGTGTGATTCCACATTTTATATCGCAATTTTGACTACATTGATCCACACATCACCTCCTAGTCACCAAAGCAACATTGTGTCACCTCCATTATTTCACCAGTCTCTCAAGTCCTTATTTCAACCTTACTTTCAATCATCTACTGTTGGTTGAAGTGCATCCCCTTGTGAACACCTTGTGGGTTTCCACTTTTACCCTTTACTCCAAAAATGTCTTTTGGACCTACCTTATCTTTTTTTGGGACTTCCACGATCACTTAAGAAAAGTTTAATGGCAAAAATGACCTATCTAGGATTGCATGTGTTTAATTTTGGTTTCTTAGAATCTTAACCAAGATTTTCATGATCATTTGGAAAAGGCTAGCAGGGGAATGTCATCAAAAACTGTTCTGTAATGGAAGAAGTTGAATTTTCAACATTGCTCTATTGTGATAATTTGTGAAACCCTATATAATGGGAACTCTCAAAACATGTAAATCTATTTGGAAGAAGACTCGGAGTATTTTTGCAAACATACACAACATCTTTATGATTCTACCCATAAACTGACATCTCTTAAACAACCAGGTCATGACATGACAAATGATAAGATAATCTTTGGATCTCCTAACATATTTTTTGCTATTTACAACAGTGAATAACATGTCCTGCATGTGCTATGCGCTACAGTGGTGGCAACAATGTGCTTCTGTTAGGACTTAAGATAGAAAGGAAGGCAGAGGTATTTAGGTGGCAACATTGTTCCTAACAACTTCTGCCATGTATTCTCTGTTAATGCTGTTTCTGGGTAGTTGGAGATTGTATTTCTAACCATTGAAAATTGGTAACAGCATCTATATATACCATAAACTATACCAGCATCTTTATATAGGTTCTGAATAACATTTCGGATATCACTCTCACTCCCTCCAAATTTCATCTTAAATTTTCTGTCATATCATCATGGATGGCATTGATTGACAAATAATTCCTCACTCATTAGAAAACATATAAGTAGTATTTAATAGGTACTCATTAAAAACATACATTTGTATGTAATGCATGCACGAAGTTGTTATAAAGTTGTCAAATTTTTTAAGTCATTCAATTGTAGTAAAAAGTTCATACATTTCGAAGCTATGCATGAACTAAATTGAAATTTCTTGAGCTATGCAAATATGATATACCTCATTCTTGAACTCCTCAGCAACCTCATCTCTCTTCTGTCTTTTTGGACTTCCTTGCTTCTCTTGTTCATCCCTGTCCTCACTCCTGCCTATATAAACTTCACATTTTAAGAGATTGAAATTTATAAAACAAGCAAAGAAAGTGGAAACATATATATAAAAAAGAAAGGAACACTGAAAAAAAAAATACCTTTTGGGGGAAGTGAAAATGCAGCAGTACCAACCTACAATCCAAGGAAAAGGGGTTTAGTCGAATTACAAATGGGCCAAAGAGAAAGAATTCACAATAAAGCATGCATGCATACATGGAGTGTGGGATTAGATTCATTGTCCATTTCTGTTTGACTTCAGAAAGGAAAGTGTTGAAGATGATAAGAACTGGTTTTCAGGATTGGGTAAGCAACTAGGGTTTTGGCCTTCAATCGGAACTGTTTCCTATTGATTCTGCATTCTGCTAATATACTGCTATTTGGATATATGCAGCGGTTTTTATAGTTTCGAACATCTTTTGTCTAATTGTTCTGAAATTTGATGACGCACGAGTACTTATCACCGCACGTGTTGAATAATTTTAATTGAAAAAATAATAATTTACTTTTAGCTGATATTTTTTATAAATATTAATTTTTATATGATTTTACTTAAATATTTCGTCACTCAATCTTTTAAAACTAAATTTTTTAATTTAATGGTGGTTATATGTACATATTCTCATAGTGTGTGTATATGTACATATATAACATTTTTTTTTATAAATTAAAATTTGAATATTAATTTAAATCTTGATTATTTTTCTATATGATGAAACTTAATAATAAATAACCGGAGATTACTCATACTTTTACCATATGTAGGAAAAAAAATAATTAAATTTAATTAAAGATACAGAGTTTAAAGAAGTAATGACAAAAACAATAATAATAAATAATGGGAATCACCAAATTAAAATCATCTTTACATATGATAGAAACATCATTTAGAAAAGGTTAATTAATTTTATAAATATGCCTAAGGTAGGATATAAGAATAAAACATAAACAGATCAACATTGTAAGAGAAAAATAAAAGAATAATATTTAAGAAAAATAAAGACAAAAATAAAATAAATTATAATTTTTCTCTAGGCAAAGAATATAATATACTAAATGATAATAAAATATATATAATTATGTTTACACTTTTATTTAAAATTACATATAAATTTTGAAATTTACTTTTAAGTTTTTTAAACCTACGGAAATTATATTTTTGTTATAGAGCTACTTTTATATTATAAAGTATAATATTTGTAACTTAAATAATTATTAATTATTAATTAATTTTGAAATTAGTAAATAGTATAATCTTAAATTATGTGTTACAATAATTTATAAACTTTTAATATGAGTTTTTATAAATTAATTTTATTATTCAAATATTTTAAAAATATATTTAAATAACAAATTTTTATATTTTAATTATCATTGTAATTTAAATTTATATATTTAGAACAAAAATTAGAGGTATGTACAACAACCAAGTGCATAACTCATATAGAAATATTTGACTCATAAGTATTTAGGTCTAAAGAACCTAACTTTTATAGGTCAATGTAATTTTACTAGACAAAATTGGGTGATCATAGATTAAATTTGTAAAGATCCAATTCAAATTCATATTTTTTTATGAAAACAACTTGAATTTTTAAAAAAACAAATATTTGGATTGAATGTTAAAACTAAACTCATATTTTTATAAAGGTAATTTATACTTCTATAAATTTAAATTCAAATATTTAAATCAAATTTTAATTTCAATTTTATATTTCATAAAATAATTATAATTTTTATAAATTTAATTTTAAATTTTAATCTATGTTTTCTACCGTATAAACATGCGTGCATAACTAATTAAAGTGAGTTAGTAATTTAAATAAAAGTAAGTTAGCAACAATACTTACATTAATTATTAAATACATGTTCATTTAAAAAATTAAAAAATAAACTTATATATCAAATTGAGAGTTATGCTATTTGGTTTAACATTAAATGTCGTCCAACAGACTTTTTCCTATTCCAATAAAAATAATTATTACATTTAGATGTTATATAATTAATATAAAATTATTAATAATCAATGCTTATTTACTCGACTAGCAATATTATCTTGTTACTTTATTCATGGCATAGAAAGCCAAATAGAGTAATAAATATAAAAGTTGTAGTAGAAATGTATCTTTTAATTACGAAAGAATAGGTCTTTTTTTTTCATATAAGGTTTTGTAAATTATTAATAATGTATGTAATATTTTAAATAGTAAATTTATTTTATCATCACATAATTTAAATTGGATTTATTACAAGATATTTAATTCTTCATGTGAACTATTATTTCTTTTTTTACTTTTAATAAATTAACTCATAAGAAAATTATTAAATAAAACTAATTTTAGAATGTAGTTATTATATTGATTAAATTATAAACTATTTTATAAATTAAAAAATTATTAAATTTATTATAAGACATTTAATTCTTCATTTGAACTATTAAAATTGTTCGGTCCGGTTGACCTGGGACGTCTTCGTGCGCGACCTCAACCGTCAGCTAGGGACTCCTTCTCACGGGTTACCTGTGGATTCCTGCAAAGAAGGACAAAGGGGCGCCCTAGCGGCCGTTTGCACTCCGACGCTCAAGTCAGCCAGCAAGAAACACCAAAAACTCTACACCTCCGTATTGGAGCACCGTGTGTGGCACTTTGAAGGTGGTCAAAGGAAAAACTCTCTCTCTCTCTCGTGTCTATTTCTCCTTCTGGCCAAAATCTTCCTCTAGTCCCTTGCGCGTAACCTCAAGGCTCGAGCAAACAACTAGAGTGTTTCTGGAAAATTTGCCCAAAAGTTCGAACCCCGTTCCCAACATTCGAGGCGCTATTTAAACTACTCCAGCATTCAAAGCGCCTTAAAGCGCATTTAATTATAAAACGTAGCGTATTTAAGACGTTTAAACCGTTTGGGAGCATTTATAGTACCTTAAATGCTTGAAACGGAAACTGTATTAAATAACTTTAATTACCTTGTACCTGACAAAACGGCGTTTCGATTCTGACTTGGTTGTTGTACACGTGGAGGGCCTCACAGTGCCGTGACCCACACTGAGGGTATTTCCTCGTGTGGGCCCTCCTATCTGGGAGTGCATCTGCGCAAGAGTGACCCTTCGGGTGCCAACTCATGCCCCCAAACCTCCAGTCACTCACTTTGAGAGCGTATCTACCTTCCTCTCGTACCCTGCACCCGGCTACCCTGGGCGTGACCCTCCTCATGAGTCGTATCTATCCCAAGGGCGTTTCTGGGGCGGCAGGGGCACTTCACGAGTCAGGTTGCTCTACACTGGCGCTATTACTTATGGCCTTGAAGCCACCTTTCTCTTCTCTTCATTACTGCCCCGGATTATCGAGATTTGAGGCCTTCCCATGGCGTCGCTCCCTCCATGGTCTTCCCTACCCATGGGTATCGAGGAGCGATATTGTGATTGCCCTGCTTTTGTGACAGTTGGCCTTGGCGACGCCCTACCTTGGCGACGTCTTATCTTGGCGACACTCCCTCTTGGCGACGCCTTACGTTGACTTTGACCTCGACGTTGACTTTGACATTGACTTTGTCAACGCCCGGGTACGGGACGATACAAAAATTATGTTTTTTTTTTACTTTCAATAAAATAACTCATAAAAAATTATTAAATAAAACTAATTTTAGATACGAGTAGTTATTATATTGACTAAATTATAAATTATTTTATAAATTAAAAAATTATTAAATTTATTATAATAAATTTTCTTCATTTGAACTATTAAAAATATTTTTTTTTTTTTACTTTAAATAAATTAACTCATAAGAAAAATCATTAAATATAACTAATTTTAGACACCAGAATAAGTAGTTACTATATTAAATAAATTAGAAACTATTTTATAAATTACAAAATTATTGGTGTCTAAATAGTTTTTATTATTAATATAAATTTATAAAATAGTTTTTAAATGGTTATTTAACCATTATTTACCAAAGTTTTGGGTACTAACTACTTTATATTCTAAATTAATTTTTATTAGTCTTTTTAAGACTAATTTAAAATTTAAAATATTAATAACTAAACCCTTGGTAGCTAATTTAAATATCAGTTTAAAAACTATTTTATAATTTTTTATTAATAATGGAAATCACTTTAGTCAATATAGTGACTAATTATTTTTTGTCCTTAAAAATAATTGTAATTTAATGTTTTTCTTGTAGTGTTAATCGAATTTCATATACTAATGCAATAGCCAATAAGAAAGTTATGAATGTGATTATTATGTCATACAACAGATGTGGATTATATCTCGTGCAACATTATTTTTTATTGGAACAAATATTAAAAAACTTAAATATTCTTAAAAAATAGATTGAATGTTTCATTGGGCATACACACAATTAAAAAGATTCGTTATAGGCAAGATATTTTCTATACTATTAAAAAATATTGTTAGTTAGGGTTTAAAATTATGTTTGGTATTTAGGCATTGGATTTTCATATTGCTACTTTAGTTTTTTATTAATAATTGTGGTTAGTCCAATTATGTTTTAATGTTTTTTACATTGAAATGTTCACATAGTTTAATTGGACAAGTTTTCAGAATCATAAGTCAGAATTAACCGTGAAACTTCTTCTATTAACAAATCTTATATGTTTATATTTACAATTAAAAATAGAAAGACACAAAACTAACAAATTACTTTAAAAAAATTAACACATATTACATCGGTTAAAAATCATAATTAATCTAAAAATACATGTATTATATTGTCCCGATATAATACATGTAAAAAAAAAAAATTCTTTTGCACCAACATCCCTTTGAGACCATAACTAATGCAATTTGTTTCTTCATATTTGTTTGGATTCATCTCCTTTACACTTAATTACACTAAATGTTACATTAGTTAGTATTTTTAGTTGATGTAATTTATAATTCACGTAAATGTCTTACTTTTTTTTTTATCGATAACATCTATGTACCTTGATTGATATAATATTTAACAAATAATCGATGTAAAATATTTTTTTAATCATAATGTTTTTGTGTAGTAATTGGTATTTAGTACACGTTACATGTTAAAATAATAGCTCGTTGTAAATATTATTCATTTTGAGATATTTTGTGTTTTAAATCCTTTCTTGAATTTTGTGTGATGGTTTTATTATGTGAATCAATATGGTCTAAGGGGTACAGTTATATAACTTGGGATTGGGACCTTACAAATGTAATGTTTTTTTTAACTTGACATGATAATATCTATTAATATTATTAAAGAATAATTTATGTTAATATATATATATATATATATATATTTAGAATATTAAAAAACTGTGAAAAGAATAAATAAGATGGAATCTAAAATAAGATAAAGTTAGATATATTTTAAATAATTTATATAAAAATTAAATAATTAATTAGTTTATGATTTATGCCAAGGGGTACCTTGAACTAAATATATGAACTTTTTAATTATGTTATTACAAATGCTTAAGCTTTTAAACCTTTAAAACCATGTCATATTTATTAAAATTCTATTTGTGGTTATGAGTAAAGTATAATTTTTAGAAATGTTTTAATGATATTAATGTATTTATTGATTTATATTTATATTAATGTCAATTATATTATTATATTTATTAAAAAATTACCTTGATATATTAGAAGACACGGTGAGGACTAGGATAAGATTTTAGTTTTATTAAAAAATTTCCTTGATATTATTAATGTATAATTTTAGTTTTAGAAGGATGAGATTATAATATTGTTAGGACTAGGATAAAATTTTAACAACTGTCTAACTAATTTTAATATTATTACACCATGCCAAAGTAGATGATGTGAAAAAACAGAAAATAAAAACACCATTACAATTTGTTCATTATTATTAATTCTGAAAAATATAAATGTTTTCTTAAAGCTTGTATACGTTTGTAGATTTGATTGTGATAAAACCAAAATCGATAAAGTTTTTTTTTTTTTACATGGCATGTCAATTCCATAATACTACTTAATGTAATTGAATTGAATTAGATTCATACTACTATTTAATGTAATTGAATGGAATTAGGTTAAAATTAACCACACAAAAAAATTGACTGGGTTGATTAGCAAGTTATGCAACTTGCTTACACCCACATCTAAAATTTTGAACCTAACAACTTTAGTTGACAAATTTTTCACAAACACCATTAAGGTAAAAGTTTCATATTGTCCATAAAGTATTTTATTACAAAATGAACAAGTTCGTGTCTCTCAATGATATTATGAATAAATAACATTAGATTTATGCATAAATGTGTCCAAATTAAGGGGAGGAGAAATTACAATAGAGATAATTTTTTTTATCAAAAACAAAATTAAAAGGAGTACTTGGAGTGTTCCAAATCCATATGAAAAAAAAAACCAGTAAGATTATCAAACAAAAGAATTTGCATAAAGACATTACAAAACAATAGATTGTCTGCAATAAAATAGAAATTAAATAATTGTTCCTTGCAAATCACAATCTTATGTAATCTTATGTAGTCATCAAATGTGCATATTCCAATTTTAGAATCCTTTAGATTATAGAGTTGATTGTGTATTACATTAAAAATTTCGATTCATCTATTACCGTTGTTCCAAACCTGACATATGATTTTGTAGTTAAAAATAATATGATTGATTGACTCAATGTGAGATGTGCACAAGGACCACTTCGTATCAGCCTATATAATGACACAAATTATCTTTTGTTGATATTTTCCATCAAGTAAAAAAATAACATTAGTTAGAGACTTAATATTTTATAAATCTCTAAAATAAAGAGAATAATCTTAAAATAATATATACATATCCTCATCAATAAAGTACATCACTCATCATGTGTGGCCATGATAGCACAATGGTAAAAAGTGTAGTACTTTTGTAACACAAATCCTCAAACATTTGCTCAATTTACAAGAAAACGTTTGTGTAACTAATTAAAAGTACCCCTCCAATGAGTTTAGCACAAAATAGGAGTAGCTAAAGATTCTTTAATTTATTTCAAATTATAAAAAAAATAAAAAAATTCTTTAATTTATAATAATAACCCATCCACCCATTTCAAGTTATATATAGTACAAAATTCGCCTTAATATGTGTTACTAAGACCACTCTTTTATAATTCGCTTCTTATAAAAAAAATCTGATAAATGAAATAAAAATAATAAAAATAAATAAGAAATAAAGTAGAAATTTAAAATATGTAGATGGAGAAAAATAAAAATATAAAAAAGTAACTGAAAAATAAAAATTTACCCACTCTATTGTCATCTTAGTTTTCACTAATTTTTTTTTTCTAAATTAGTTTTATTATTGTTAAATAGAATACCTTAGTCGATGTGAGATCTCCAACCCACCCCTCACGTCGAGAGTGACAGCAGTTCGTGCGTGGGATAACATATTATGGGTGGTCCGATAACGACCCGATAGCGGGTGCCCTGATAAACTCAACAAATAATTGCTAGGATAGGCTCAAAATGACTCTGATACCATATTACAAAGTGGACTTTAAGTCTAACTCAACCTCATAAAACCAACTCATGAGGTTAAGGTTTGCACTCACTTGTATACAATGAATTGTTCTCATCTCTAGTCGATGTGGGATTCCAACCAATTTAGAAACCAAAATTTGTTTATTCTCTAAAATAATTTTTAATTTAATCACTATAATAATTAATTATTTTTTGTCTCTAAAATTAATTTTTATTTTATAATTTTCTTGTAATGTGTGCGACATGTTAATAAAAATAAAAACAAGACTTAGTATTACACAATGCAATAAAGTTTTGACAAAGTTACCTATAATACTTGAAATAGTCATTGGACGTACAATTAATAATGCCAAATTAATCATTATTGCGGACTTTGTTGCACCTCGAGAAACAATGAAGGGCATAGAATTACCATGTCTTGTAGAACAATTAGTCAACTTTTAGTAATTAGTCAACTAAAACAATTAATTTAGTTTAGGTTTAGTTGATTTAAGAAAATTAGGGAAATGGAAAGACAATATTGAGATTAGGTACAGAAACCAAATGATTTTCCCATGATTTGCAATTTCCTAGGAAATGCCAAATTATCTTCAAATGATGAGAATAATTTTCTTTTAGCTTTTCTTTTATAAGATATCACCTTATTATTGTCTTGTTTGAACCTTTACTATATTCGTATTCTTTTTGTCACTTTATTCCAATTTTTTAGCCTTTTCCCAATGTTCATATTTTCTTGATAAAGTATAAAGTGTGTTTGTGACTGTGCCCAGATTAAATATATGAAAAAAAATTATATTTAAGAACCACTTATAATAATATAACAATATTTTGAATTAAAAATAAAACAAAAATAAATAAAATATTAATTTATTGAAGTATGAAACATATCATCACTTTCACAACTCCATTGGAAAAAATATTAAAATATTGATAATGTAAAGTCCTGTGATGCAATTATCAAGAATCATTTCATACTTTAAGATATCTAAAGCTCTCTTTTCTGCACATTCTTTTGTCAGATTGCAAATATACAATAATAAATTAGATTTAATATAGTTACTGAGAAATTAATAAATGTTGATTTGAATATGACAAAGAGCTTTGATTGGAAGGACATGCTTTTGTTTCCCACACCCTCTTCTTTGTTGCTTTCTGGCTTTCTTGTCTCCTTGTCTTTCTTTAGCTCCTTTTACTTTTTTTAATCCTTTCTTTTCTATTCTTTTCAGCTTTCTTTTTCTGTGATTTTCTTTGCAGGTACCATATTCTTATTCCTGCTATCTATAGCTCTTGTGATTCTACACACATAATTTCACAATGAATGCCTCAAAGTGATCGACCTAAGGTGAACTCCAAATCCAAATTTGGCTTCTTGGCACTTGTTTCTGGAGTGTTTGAAGATGAGTTTCCATCTGATATTTCATTGCTTTGGCCCTTTGGATCCATTCCCTTCCATAGAACAAAAAATGAAGATCAGAACTATAATATGCATGTTTGGCTTGGATAATTACAGAACAACATCAACTAGGGTTCACTTAGAGTCTCTTAGAATTATAATAGATTTGACCCAACTATTTTGCATACATAGTGGTGGTAGCTAGCATAGGAATAAGAAGATTTTTAAAAGTGTTAGGATAAATAATATTAAAATTTTTACCATGGTGCAAGTGAAGGTATGGTTATGGGTGAATCCTAAAGTTTGCAAGGTAAGTTTTTCATATTTTGACCGGTGTTAAATCTTTAGTATGTATGAGATATGTTAGAAAATGTTAGGAGTTTATGTTGAATTGTGTGATTGTTTACGTTTGTCAGCTATCCTTTGTTTTATGTGCTATAGTCTGTGTAAGAATTTTGGAAGATTAATTTTGGTTGGCTTTCTATAAGGTTGAGGTATCCCTAAAATACCTCAAATTCATTTATTCGTTTATTGTCGATAAAAAAAATTATGTAACAATTAATTTGAGTCAAATGGGGTAGGTTTAGGTTTCTATGGTGTTTTTAAATAAAGATATATTGCCATTAATTAAAGCTTAAGTTTTCTTTTCCATATCACAAATCAATTTATTACCCTTGTAATTAGCATCTATGAAAAAGATAGGTCTACCAGGTTGAATATGTGAGCAACAAACAAAGCAACTTTTTGAAAAGCCTCTAATTATTCCTTTCCTTGTCTCCATAATGTACATGGCCAAATGAAAAAGATAGAATATGTGTTCTCTTTTATTCTCAACATACTATTCCATGCATTCCAAGCTCAACAACATGCATGTGTTAGTACAAAACACTAGTTAATCCAAACCAAAAGGACACATTTGGAGAGAGATAAAGGGGTGTTAAGAGTAACATTACACAAACCTCAACAGAAGGCACGTTCCCAATAGAATCAACCTTTGGCTTGCCATGCAACCAAGCTTCCCTGCTGCAACAAACAAACACATGGAAAGAATATTTCCCATTACTGAATGGCATGAAGAAGAAAAGCATTCTGAGGAAAGAAAGCAATCTTTTAGTATCTTATTTATAGCTATTCTGCTCTCTGAAATAAAGTTGAAGCCACCCCATGTGATAGCATCTCTCTCTCAAAGGGCAAAATCACTTTGTTTGGCACCAACATTTCTAAGTATGGTCTACCAAGGGAGTGGCTTTAGGACTAAGTTTCCTATAGTTGTAGGACCCCATCAACCCCACCAAATCATAAGGAAAGAGATATCTCTCTTTCTGAGGTGGATTTGTGCAATCATGAAAATCCAATGTCTTGAGTGTGGGATTGTTTTCACCAACTTGCTAGCAGAGAGTGTATTATTACCCCATCATGGAGTCTTGGAGATCATGCTTTGAGAACAGACACAAACAAAAGCAAACTGAAATGATTTATACCTTTTCTGATTTTTCGCGCCTTAGTTTGTTTGTATGAATGGCCAAAGCTAAGAGAGAGAATCAAAGTGAAAGAGAGATTCTCGTCTGAATAAGACGTGCATGATACATGAATTGCGGTGACTACCTTACAATTAATTGTTTTACACACCACGGCAAATACAAATTAATATATTATATAATTATAAATTATATAAACTGATAATAAAGATTTATGTTTCAGGTTTTTTTAGTAAAAAAATGTTTTTCATGACTGGTTCAAAATGATTTGTTCCTTATTTTTATAATTATAATAAAAATTTGTACAATAAATTTGAATTTTAAAAAATTAATATAATTTTTTAAAAATTATGTTAGAACCGTGTTATAATTTTCAGAAATTCAACAAATATTTTTTGAATTGAACATTTCATATATATGTGTTTTACAAGTGTTGGTGTTTAATACGTGTGTCCGACACGGACACGTCATTTAAGAAAGTTGTCCGAACCTTACTACCAACCAAATAAATGCAAAGAACAAAAATATTACTTAAAATTTTGGTCATGATGATAATAGAAGTCCCCAATTGTAGAGTTTTTTTTCTCCCTAATATTCAAAATAACATGTTATGCGCTGTGTTTGGAGGAATAGGTAATACTAAATTATGAATATCTTTGGAAAAACATTTTTACAAATACTTGAGAAAAAAACACTTTAGAAAAACTATATATCACATATTCATTATAAGTTCACATTGTGTTACGTATTAGTTAACTAATTATGAAACTTACTTTTTATTAAATTTTCCGATTTTTAACTTGCATCACAAAGAAGACCAGCAAAATTTATGGATTGACATTCAATTCAAGTGACTTTTAAATGAATAAACAAACATAAATTACTGTTTGTATTCACAATTTTAGCTGCAAAATCTTGGTTTTATACAACTTGGCATTTGGTAACCTGAACGTATTTTGAATCCAAAAACCGTCTATTTGCATATAAGCATACGATCTACAACCTAATTTTAGAGATAAAAAATAACTAGTTTGATATATTTACAAAATTATATACTTTTTTAAAAATTAAAAAACTATTGATATCTAATTAGATACAAAAGTTTTAGATTCATATTTTTCTTATAGAATTTGTCGTATATTTGCATAGAGAAAAAAGTTTGCAGGTAAATATGCTGCATTTTGTCCAAAATCTGAATCTAAATCTTGTAAGTGTTATATAGAAGGGTTGAACCATCCTTAAGTAGTTCCTGTTATTCAATCTCCATTGCTGATAAAAAAAAGTGTTATATAAAAGGATAAAGCTGAGAAGAAAAAGTTCTGAAAACTCGAAGGGTTTGTGATATAGAAGTTTCTAAGTATTTGAACACATTATTCATGGTAATTATCATAACGCCATTACCTTGAAGAGTTGTCCCAAAGGCCACCATTTTCATTATCTTCATTAACACTTGTTCTTGCCTGCTTAATCCTTGGAGACTCTTCAGAAGTATCTCCAGAAGACCCATTATCATAAGCATCACATTGCCCTAATTAATTCATTTAAGTTTAAAGAACAAAATCAAAACAAAATTAGGAAGAACAAGTTTAGTGTAAAATTTCTGAGTCTTCAAACTAAATAAAGTTCAGTATATGGTCACTAACCTGATGATGCTGCAGCTCTATCAGTAGTTTTCACTGTTCGGTACATCTGGTTTTGAATTTTTGAATCATTAGCACAAGAAACAAGCTACTATGTAATTTATTTACTGCATGCATGCATGCATGTTTAGGAAATGTTTTTGCATTAATTCATATTTTAAAACAGAAAATATATAAAACAAAACTTATACAACATAGTATAAGTCATGTTTATTTAATTTTCTAATTACTACTACAAGAAAATCATTAAATAAAAATCAATTTTAGAAACAAAAATTAACTAGTTGCTATATTGACTAAACTAGATACCATTTTAGAGACTAATTTTTTTATTTATTTTTAAATTAATTTTTATTATTGATAAATAATTTATAAATTGGTATCTAATTAGCTACTAAGATTTTAATTACAAATTATTTAGATTCTAAATTTAGTAACAAAAACATGTATAACTAATTAGATATCAATTTAAAAACTATTTATCAATAAAAACTAATTTAAAAATCAATATTTTTTTTAGTCTGTAAAATAATATTTAATTTCGTCAATATAACAACTAATTATTTTTTATCTCTAAAATTACATTTTCTTGGAATGATAAATCACATAAAAAAACATTAATTTATAGGCACCGGAAAACCTTCCTGCATGATATCAGACTTTGTATATCTCATTGAAGAAATGAGAGATAAGAAGGTAAAAATGTATGACTTAAAAGAAAGAAAGAAAAATCAGAGATAAGAATAATGAAAACCTGTGTCAGAATATCAAACTTGTTTCAATAATGAATCTGATATACAGTAACCACAAGTTCTAGTATAGAAGAACAGAAGCATTGAAACCTACAAGGTGTGATATGTGTAAAGCATACAGAAATTTGGTTTCTAACTATAGATAAAGCAAGATTATATATAATCTTTAATGGGTATTTTGCTTTTTGAAAAGATTAATCTCGTGACTTTTATCTGTGAGATATCTTATTTGAAAGAGAAAAAAAGAAGAACTGAGTTGAGGTACATGGTAAGTTGGGAAGGGAATGCATGGAAACATGTGACTAACCATGGTTAAAAGTGGTGTGGTTAAAAAAGCAACTGAGGAAGGGATGATTGAGAAATGATGGTGTTTTGTACTTGCTGTTATTTTTTTTCCCATTTTTTGTTTGGCAGTTTATATAATAATACTGATAAGTTTGTATATAGCTATGGACTGAAGTCTCGGATTCGCTGCAACTCATTTTGAATTGCAGGGTTTTGTCTTACTCGTTTATAGAAACCTCTCTCTGACTCTCTTTTTCTCTCTCTCAACATCCATGGTTCATTCTTCTAAGCAAAAAGCTGTTTATTAGTAGCTTGCAGAAGCAGAGGCAACAGATCAAATAGTAAATGATATCTGCAAGGAAACCATTGGAATTTGCAACATATATTGTAGGCTTTTATGTATGCAAGTAATAATTACCAAACTCAACTAATTTAAACCCCAATAATCCAACTTTAACTAAAAGATTAACAGTAAAAAGAAGTCAAGATTAATTAAGATTAATGATGAAAGTATAGTGCAATGACCCAGTTTGAGATTACCTGCAGGTGAGACTTAACATGTGCTAAAGTGAGATCCTTTACATCCATTAGCTCAAGAACTGATTTGGGTGTAGCCCCTATGGTCAATTAGAAAGAAAAAAAATGCAATTTTTAGAAGAAATGAAGATCCATTTGTTTCTTTCTTTTGTCTATTTCCAGAATAAAAACAAAGTGAAAAGCAAAGTTGGAGGTAAAGAGGAGAGGAAAAAAAAGAGAAAGTGATTAAGGGAAATGATGAAAGCATGATTACTTTCATGGCCACCCAAAAGTTGAACGACATGGACGAAGCGAGCATGGAGTGTGGTGGTCCAACGCATCCTGGGAGCCCTCATGTGACGCTTGGGAGGAAAGCGTGAGAGGAACCTTGAGTTGATGAGAGGTTGGGAAAGGAAAGGGTTTGAAGGTGTTGGTGTGTTGGATGGAGCATGTGGATGAGGAAATGAGAGAGAAGGGTTTTGGTACACAGGGATTCCTCTTATGGGTCTCAGAAAACCTAGGTCTTGCTGAAAGAAATGGTTTTGTTGGATGGGGTTGTTGCCATTATTATTGTTAATGTTGTTTTGGAAGTGGTGGATAAGGTTGGTGTTGGTGTTGGGGATGTTGGTGTTTGAAGAAGAAGGCCTTGGATTGGAGAGGGAGAGGTCTGTTTTGACTAAGGATGTGTTTGTTTTGACTAAGGATGTGGTTGTTTTGGATTCCAAAGCTCTCTTCCAGAACCCCAAATCCATCTCCTCTTCTGTGCTTCTCTTCCAATTACTTGATGTGGATTTACTGTTTGGAGGAGTGATTTGCAAGGACAAATCTGGCTGTGCTGGGAATAGCTCCATGCCTGTCTATATATCTATCTATGTATCTATCTATCTATATTTGTACTGTGGTAAATACTTCTTCTTCTTCTTCTCCTTCTCTTCTTGTGTTTCTTCTTTTCTTCTTCTTCTTCTTCTAAGTTCTTGTTTCCCTAGCTCAATTTCCTTTTGTTGTGCAATATTGCACAACTAAGAAAATTTCCAAGGATGAGAGAGACATGAATTGGAGGGTGTTTGTGGGTGGTGATTTGCAGGAGAAAGGTAAGGAAATGGATATTTGTGAAGGTGTTTGAGTAGAGATTTGAGATTTAAAAGAGAAATGTAAAGAGAGAAAGAGAGAGAGGAAATGAATGAGAAGGTATGGGAAGTGAATTGTTGTTTGTGTTGTGTGAAGTATGTGAGAAAATGACACTTGAGGGAGAGAGATTGAGTGTGTGTACGTGGGGGTAGGGTAAGAAAGGAAGAAAAGGGTGACAAAAGGAAACCAGAGAAAACAAAATAAGTTTATAACTTTTATTTCTTTTTTATAAATATTGGATTTTAAAAACATCAAAAAGTCAAGAATTTACCATATCTTCTTTTATGTCTCCAACACATACTTCCATGAAAGTTAACTCAATAACTCTTAAATTTAAACACACATAATTTGCTTAAAGATTTTAGGAGTTTTTTTTTTTTTAAATATTAATTTTACAACTATCAACAATAAAAAAATATATAAAAAAAAAACTATGAGTGATCCAACTCTTATAAAAAAAATCAAAACTATCTTACATTACAAAACCTTTCAAACTATTGGATACCATATCTCCCCAAACTAACCCGGACAGAAACAAGTTAAATCGAGAATATACAAACTAAATGATCAAGATACTAATCAAAATCATAGAAGTAGAGAAAATTTAAAAGTAATTCAAGACAAAACCTTCAACTGAATTGAAGAGAAAATCTCTCAGTAATCCAACACTCCACATTTAAAAATAATCTTATTCATGTGACACTAACTACTTAATTATAATCTTTTAAAAATCTTTTAAAGAAAGTATCTTTATATTAGTCCTTATATTTATAATTTCATGATACATTTTTGTGTACAATTTATGTATATAATATATTTAAAGTGTTTATTTATTTTTAAGAGAAAACACAAATAAAAAATTCAAATTATACGGTGACTAAACTATTTTAAGATACAGTCCCAATTTTCAATATAATATATATTTAAAGATAAAAACTGATTTGTCCTGAAGTCATATGTAATTAATTATGTGAACTTGGCATTGTATTATTGTTGTATTGTGAATTTTAAAATAATTATTTCTAAATATGTATTATTAATTGATGTAGGATATTTTTATCTTTGACCATGATTTACCTACACCAATACAAATGACATAAATTACTTTTAAGAAAATTGTAATGATTTCTATCTTAAATTGGCTGAGATAACATCATTACAATCAATTATTGAGATATTGTCCGTTTTTAATGTTGATGTTTTTGTTACGGTTTTATTTTTAAAAGATGTCTCATAGAATTGGAAAAAAAAATAATATATAATCTATTATTAACCTTGACTAACTATATTCTCATCATACCAGAAGAAAAATATTCTAAAAAATGTCAAAAATCTATCCAACATATTTCAAAATGTTACTAAATATCACACACTTGATAAAAATATTTATCTGGAAAAATGTTTCCAAGAAATGTGATTCCTGAAATATGCAATACCTAATTTTTGACAAATCACTTCATGCATTCTTTTATGTTCTTGTCACTTTCTCTATTATAATGAACTAACAAATCAAAGGTTCATGACTATGATACATACAAATAAAAAGTCAAATGTACCCTCTGTCTTGTGTACAACAAAATCAGAATAATTATTTCTAAAAGGTTAAAATTGTCTTTCCCTTATATTTTACTTGCCCCGAACTAGGGGTAGAAAAATGGACGAAAAACAAGTTGAAACAATATTTTAAATATGATGATTAATTTTTATTTTTTTTTAAGAAATGAATGTCTTATTGGTGGGTTGGGAAATCTATGGAAAATTTAATTTTGAGGTCACCCTTTAAAATTAACGAGAAGAATTTATATTTATTTATAATTCTTACTGCCATTATTGTAAAATGCGGATAATAAGATGTCTTTAACTTCTCATAATTAATCTTATTCTACTTTTTATTATGATTGTCCCTAGTTTATTATTATTGTCCTTGCATATATATATATATATATATATATATATATATATATATGATATTAAAATATATATTGTCCTTGCATAAATCAGACATTTATGATATGAAAATCAACAAATAAATATAGAATGGAACATCACTATTTTTTTTATGATGATATGAATAATATTAAATTAAAAATATAGTAGATTAAGTATGTTAATTAACTTATATTTTGAACGATTTCGTGTAAATAATATTTGAAATCACAATATGCAGTTGTTTTTGCTCTTCAGTTATTTCTGTTTTCAAACTACTAGATAAGTTAATATATATAAAATGAGGAAAATTTCATCGTTACTTGAAAGAATTGAATTTAAAATATTATAAAATAACTCATTATAACATAAAATGATGAAAAGAATACCAATTCATAATTTCTATATTATACTAACTTTGTTTTCAATTTTATTTTCTAAAATTATAAAGTGAATGTCATAATTATGGTATTCAATCAAGATTATCATAATTCTATTAGAGGGCAACAAAATATGGGATATTTAATTGAGATTTTTAAAAATTGGAAAATAATAATCTATTATTCAAAATTATACAAGCTTCAAGACATTATTGTTGATAGAATTTTCATGGATTTTTCACGAATTTTTATATGTATGTGCGAATAATATTATTTTATGAAACAATATCATCGTTTAATGACCCACTAGCACTATTTCTATAATTTTTGGCAATTGATATTTAATGACTAATTTTAGTAACATAAAACTTAGTAATGTATATTAACGACGGATTTAGTAAAGAAAATTAGTGATGGACTTAGTGACTAAAAGTAAAAAATTTAGTGATCGAGAGGAATTGATTTTAAAATCCAAAAGTAATGATTAATATATTTGTTATTAAATTGATTACTAGTGATATTATTATTTTTATTTTCTATTTTAAAAATAATATGCTTAATAAATATGTTAAAAAATATAAATATAAGGTATCTTCTATAAAAATCACCAAAATAGGACAAATTTATGAACGTTAACATATAATAAGTATAAACAATCATTTAGATAATATTAAAATAATTACATACATAGAAAGGTTCAAATTAAATGTTTAGAAAACTAATAACAAAGTATAATCTAGATAACTAAACTTGTAATTCAACTAGTGGAGACTCTTCTACAATAAATATTGATTGAGAGATTTCTTATCATGTTCAAACAAATTCTGCTTGTAAACACTCAAATAAGAGTAATAATAAAAAGCATAAAAAAGACATCAATGTACCACAAATTAACATAGCATATTTATTACTTTGATTAACATGTATTGATGTTTGATTCACCATGAGATATTCACCTACATCCATTAGTGTATAACAAAACAACTCTAATATTATTAGAAGGTTACAATTTTAAGAATATCTACACAATAAAAAAAGACGCTCTTCGACATGACTTGTAAATATAAGTAATTTTAAATATGCATTACTAAGATAGCATTTCAAAATTAAATTAATTAAATTTTTTTAAACTTTCTAATTTAATACATTCAATAAACTAGAGAAGACCTCTAGAAGACTACAAAAAGACTGAAACTCAACTCTGCAGAGTCATTATCATTTTGAGTTAGACTTAGTTTAAAATAAATGTATAAAGTAGTTTAGGATTTCCTGAGTCATGTATTATAGAATAAGACAAATTCTTCCTACATTTGAAATACAAAATTTGTATTCAAAATTGTACAATTCATAATATATTATATTATGAATTTTACAATTTGAAATAAAAAAAATTGTATTTCGGATTCTAAAATTCATAATATAAGTTTTGTATTTTGAATTTTATAATTCAAAATATAATTTTTTGTACTTAAACGGTGAAGGTAAATGACTACTATGGTGGTGACGCTGGAAGTGGGAGGTGTTTGTGGTGGTGGTATTGGAGGTAGGGCTACTACAACGATGGTGCTAGAGGTGGAGAGTTGCGACGGTGAAAGTTGGATGTGGAAGTTGTTGCGAGGATGGAAGTTGGAGGTGGAGTGCTCAATGGAGAAGATGCTAAAATTGTAATTTCACTTCTTTTATGAAGGTACGGGAAGAAATTGCCTAGAATAATTGGGCCAAGTAGAGTAAAATAATGTTTCTCTTATATTTAGGTCAATGATAAAATAGGATGACATAAACCATCTAAAGTTACATTTGAACTTTTTAAGCCCAATGTAAATCCTAAGACGTCCAAAGGGAGAGAATGGTACACCAAGAAGCTCTACACACAAGGAGGACACATTCTTCACACAGGAGAGACATGGAGACTGTGACTAACCACATGACATTCTCTCATTGCCTATTCTAGATCCAGGATTTTATTTTGAATATGAATTTTGTGAATTTGGCTCTCTTTTGGGTTGACCATAACACTATAAATAAGTGTGTCCAACTCATGTATTTTTTTTAGCTTGAATAAGAATTGTTATGCAATTCAATTTTGGATATATATCTTGTTCTTGAACTCTCTCTATGATAATTTCCTTTGTAGCTAACCCTAGACTCTTTCTTAGTGAGTTGACATCACCTCTCACTTTACATCTTCACCCAATTCCACTTCAAAGCATCGAAAATACCTCCTCATCTACTTGCTTCCGCATCATCACTTATCCATTTTAAAATAAATAAAAATAAAAAATAATTCTAGAAATAAATTTTATCATATGATATCCAGAGCCATGATTTTGTTGAGTTGAGTGCTTTTTTTTCTACTTTCTTTCATTAATTCCGTTAAGGATGATGATGAATCCAATCCAAATCTAAATATTTAGATTAGATTTTAAATCAAAATCTATATTCTTTATAAAAAAATTTGGTTTTTTATAAATTCAAATCCATATTTTTATAAAAAAAAATTGAATTGGATTTTAAATCTAAATCTATATTTTCTAAAAAAAATCAACATAATATTAATATAATAATATGTAATTTTTTTAACATTATATAAATATTAAATAAATATAATAAAATTATAATTTAATAATATAAAAAATAAAGATAACATAATATATAAATTCTTAACATTCAAAATACACCTTCCTATAATACTTTAACTATAATTTAATTAAACTTGAATTTATTTATTAAGAAAAAATTAGAACCATTTAAATATCTATCAAGAAAAAAAATACATTTTACAATTTTATTTATAATTAATTGTACAATGTGTTATTGTCCAACACTTGAATACACTTTTCTTCTATTTGTGTTGCAAATTCATTTTACAAGCAGATAATTGCGTTGGGTGTCCTGCATTTATTTGTATTTTCATTTTCTCTAATAAAATAGGATTCGTAATCAGTTAACTAAAAGTCAAAAAATAATTTTACATAATCCTATAATATTCTCACACTAATTATTTCTTTAATTTTTATGGCTAAAACCGAAATCAAAATCAGGCTGAGACCGATGAACTATTTGTGAAACACAAATACTAAATTAATATTTGTACAATAAATAGGATTTTCACAAATACATTTCATGTTATTAGTGCTTAAGTCATGTATATTAAATTACACTTTTCTAATCTAAATCCTCCAAAAATGTTATCCCATTAGTCTTCTTTTAGATGATAATAAATATGGAACTCATTTTATATATTTATTTATTATTTTCATTCTAGTTTTTATTATATTATTTTTAGTTAAGTGGAGGGATAACTGTATGCCAAAGCTTAAAATCACTGGAGCAAATGAAATTCAGAAGAGACTGAGAGAGAGAGAATATTTTAAAATTGGATATTCAGATTTTTTTTTAATTTTTAAAATCTGTTTAAATAAATGAAAATCTGATCTGAAAATATTATAAAATATGAATCAAAATAAAAACTAAATTTAAATAAATAGATTTTTAAGAGATGAGTACAAAAATGGATCAGTTTGTCCAATTGAATTTTTTGCTTGGTTCAAAACATTTGTTCTTACTTGAACAGTCCATATGATGCTTTTATGTGTTATAACTTGTTGAAACTGTATTCTTTTATTTTCCTGTGTCATCTTGTTTTTTAAATGTACTGTGTTGATAATGTCATGTTGAATCCATAAATGTGATAATAGCTTATTAGTTATAGTTGGAGTTGCAATTGAAAATATTGGAAATTACTATACCAAATCACTATGTTTTCTTTACATTTCCTCCTATTTTCAAGTATGACAAATGTCATGTAACAAATGATACAGAACGAAAATGAAATTTACATAATGAGAAATTCTAGCATAATCAATAATTATGACGATTTCTTCTCATTAACATAACAAAAACTAACATTAAAAATATCCTAATTGTCGACAACGATGCAAATTGAAGAAACCATAAAAAAGAAAAGAACGGGAATTAGAAGAAATGAGGAATTTCTCTGAACTTTATTCCAGTAGTCCTAGGTAGATGGCTACAAAAAGAATGAATGAACGTCACAAAATCAACAAGAGGCTGATGCACTGAATTGAGAAAACAATAGGGGGACCAGAGTCCCTAAATTGACCTAAACGACTTATCAGAAAAAAAATAAAAATCATTTACACTTAAATCACAAACACAATTCTATGCTCTAGATCGCTGAAAAGGATCACCTTGTCATGCAGATTGCCAAATGTGAGGCCTGCACAAAGAATATGTATTCTTATCTATTTGGTTAACTGTTTGGCATTGCTTCCAGGATTTTGGCTGTTGTTAGAAAGCCCATTTAGCTTTTAAAGAAGTTAGAAAAGTCAGAGTGTTGATTGAAAGCCCATTTAGCTTTTAAAGAAGTTAGAAAAGTCAGAGTGTTGATTGTCTCAGCACTAATTCTCCCTGCACCAGATCAATTGTGATCTGCATTCTTCATTTTCTTTAGAACCCGAACTTGTCCTTGTCATCTTTTCTGGATTTTTGCATCCATAATGAAAAAAAGCTTCTAGATTTTAGCATCCGGAAGACATTCCTGTGTTGCGGATGGTCAAATCCAGAAAGCACATCTCAGTTCTGGATTTGCATATCCAGAATTACCTAATCTATGTTGCGGATATAGATATCCAGAAAATTAAGGGTAAAATAGACATTTTTTGTGCAGGTGTTTGCGGATCACAATTGATCTGGTGCGGGAGAATTAGCCTGGTCTCAGTTCAATTCAATCTGCTCTCTGAGCTTTAAAGCGCTTTGGAGCAACCTCTATGGAATGCAGCAACCTATCTGTGTGGCAATGATGTCGTCGTCTACTAACTTCCTCATTACTTCCCTTCTTATATCTTACGGATACGTGAATGTTATTTCCCCTAGCAAATTTGTCCCTCGAGGATATTTCACCATTAACCTTGCCGCCACTAAATTTGTAACTCGTTTCCTTTCTTTTGCTCATATCTACTGCTGGCACACTCCTTCCATCGCGAAGGTCTTTCTTCAACTGTTTGAGTTCCTGCTCATATACGCACAATAATATTATATGTCATCATGGCTAATGCATTCGTGCAGAAAAAAACTAGATGGTGACAGAGAATGCTGAAACAAGTACACCTGAAAGGCTAAATTCTTGGCTAGACCTTATCTGCACAAGATATTTCGACTAGACCAATCAATGTTTAGCATATTATCATTTTTATACTAAAAAAATAACACAAATCCTTGTGCCACAATTATTTTACATTAAAGTAATGATGTACTCAATTGGTGACTAGTTTAGTCTGCACAATTATTAGAATAAACAACAGATCGTTCACTTACGAAATACCGATGATGATTTTTTATTGGTTGACATTGTTAAAACTTTTAGACTGACTTACATATCTAAAAGTCATTTTTAAAAATAGTAGTTCAAATTATGTAACAATACCTGCTGTACAGAATTTGTTGAAAACGTAGCACCGCTTATATTTCTCCTCTCCGCCGCCTTAAGAGAAGAACGGCGCTTAACCCAAAAAACATCTGAATCTGAATCATCACTCTTGTTATCCACAATGAGCTTCTTCTTCTCCAATCTATGCACATTGCCCATAGATTTATCAGGGCATTCATACCGAGCAGGGGATTGATAAGAGTCAGAAGCATTATTGGATATTCCACAATTCTCTTCAGAATCAGGACTACCTAATTTAAAGTTAGCATGCACCTCATCCTGCAATAAGAATAAGGAGAAAAAATATGACTCCTGATGCAGGAATATGCAAATCATAATATCACCCATAGACAATGACTTACGATAGGAGGTTTGGAAAGAGAACATAGCGTAGATGCAGCAGAAGATACTTCAGGTCTAGAAACAAATTGACTTCGTATACGCTCTTGATTATTTGTTGACAGCTTTGGGTTGGTACAAAAATTAGTAACAGAATCAAATTTCACCTCACAATAAGGTGTATATCCATTAGCCTCAGCCATCTGGAACATGTTTGACAAAGGGCATGAATAGATGTTTTTTTCACTTTTCATTTGCTCAAGTATCTCTTTCAAAATTCCATCTTCCTGCTCAAATCTCTTGGCCGCAGCTTCCATGTCTGAAGTATCTTCCCTAAGATAAAGTGTGCGTTTGGTCCCACAGGTGAAGTCAAGAGATTCTATATCCAGATTATCACATTTAAAAACATAAAACTGCATCACTAAACAGGAGTGCATGATTTAATCAAATTGAAAAGTCACCTCATTACATATTTAATCTGAGGAAGAGAAAAATGTAATGCTTATCTTGTTATTATGCACAATATATGGAATGAAGAAATTGACTATTTATGTAACAACCAAAAAATAAATACAACGAAGCTTTTCCACCTACATAGGGTCGGCTAAATAAATTAAACACAATAGATTTTTATCATATTGTGGTTTTTAGAAAAAATCTTTGACAGTCTAACCTATAAATTTTCCCAGTTGTTTGCCTCTAGTAATTCGGCTACCTTCATGTGATCTACTCCCTGACTAAGGCCTTCTAAGGTCTTCTCCACACGTGTTTAAACTAGCTAAAATTGTACTATTTTTTAACAGTAGGTGTAGGTTATTAGGTTGCAGCCCAACTTTCTCTCTAAGCACTCGTTTCTAAACCTATCTTGGGAACAGAAAATGATAATATCAAATAAGCACTTCATTACCTAACTTGAGCAAACTCAAACTGTCTATATTAGTAAAAAGCATTGACAAAAGCTTACCATGGCGAAGGCATACTGGATGCTCGTGACATTTACAGTCAACATAAGCTATATAGCAGTCCCGTTTGCAGAGGCTACAGAGAATTGTACCTTGGGAATGTGAAGAAACACTTCTACATGCCCTTGATTTCATCAAGAGCCAACGAGCACAATGTTGAAAGCGCATCAAATTAACAAAAGAAATCTTAACACAATTACGAGATAACAAATCTTCAGGGGAAATGTCTGAATCTTCAAGTGTTAATGTTGCATACAAAAGCATTGCTTCTTTGCATAAAAGTTCTTCGTGGGGCAGCAAAGGAACCCTGTGAAGAAGTGCATATCTTTGACTAGCAATAGCCCCTAAAGGAAACCAATCACCAATTGCAAAATTCACTGCTTCTCCACAGTTGAAACCTAAAATTTGATGGAAATATATAAATTATGTATTTGATACAATAAGTGGGTTGGACTGTGGGAACACCAAGTTTTACATATGCTTTGGAACTAAAATGTACTGAATATATGCAAATAAATCTTACCATGACTAAAGCCAGCATGATATGCTCTGGGGAAAGTTATTACGTAATCCCCTGGATTTTGAACAGCCTTGTAGACAGGGACTTCATGCTCCAACAAAATATTTGGTGGGAACATAGTTGTTTTCCCCAGGAGAACATCAAAGGCTCCGTCTTCCCCACCAGTTGACAAAATATCATTAGTATACACGTGTTGTCTCACCACCCTTTCAAAATCCAATGCTGCATGACCTGGAATGCCATACCAAGTTTTTGATGCTCCACAGTGATGATAATTAACGCTGTCATAACAATATAAATATGATTAAAAAAACATGTGGCAAATGCTAACCAGTGCCCAAAGTTATAAAAACTTGAAAGCTTTTATTAAAAATGCTATTGATGCACCATTACCATGATTTCCAAATGCCTGTTTGTAATTAATAGAATTTAATATTAGCATTAGATTCTTAACTCTTGAGAATTGTAAGTTTTTTGGTCTCTTGACATTCCTGAATTAAAAGTAATAAAGGCTATATATAGGAGTGATTTCATCCGTTTTGTATTCTTCAGATTAATAAATCATTTTCAGATTTTTCCTTCACATCTTTCTACTTTCATGTTGCCCAATTTTTATTTTATTTTTTAATGTCTACCTATTACTCTCTTATCTGATGCCCTTCAAGACACTGGTTAGCAAGACCCTTAGCATCATTAAGCCTATGATGATGTTATGTAGAAAATAAGCAACATTTACCTGTATAAATAATGATCTTCAACGTGCCAAGCAAACATGCTAAACAGCATTCCAATGTATAGCATGGGTTCTGTTACTCCCTGCAATAAAACCCCAAAATACGTCATTAACAAACATAAACATGAGTTTTGGTCATTCAGAGAAAAATAACTGTTATACCGGAATTGATGTTTCCAAGAGCCGCAAAATAGACTTGGGCAACCATGAAAATTTCTGAGATCATAAAAAAAAGGTACTTCACCAAGTTAAACAACAATACACTATTAGATCACATTCACAAAAAAGAAAACAACGAAACAAAAATCATATCATGTTCCAACAAATGAAACGAAAAATCTCATCAAAAGTGCAAAAAAAGAATATATCAACATGGACAAAATTGAAAACGAGTTACAATAGTAAACAAGGGAACTGCATTGCTTGGATGTTCAGCAGCCAAGCAACCCAAGATGAGAGCTCAAAAGAAGGAGTGGATCCAACCTCTTTGAAGGTTGTTGATAAGAGGTCTAGGCCCAAAATTCGTAAGGTGTACGAAAGAAAAAAAGAGATTCAGGAATCATAGACCTGATATAGATAGTTAAAACAACATTATAAGTAGGGGATTGGAAGAGAGCAAGGGAACATATGTATTTTTAGAGTACTCACGGAACCACCTTACAGGAGGGTGTAGGGCTCTTGAAATCCCTATAAAGCTTGCCGAATTGGCCAGGAGGATCACCAATCAATTCTTAATAAAAAAAATTCCTTATTTTCATTCTTATTTCTTCTTTTCTGGTCTAGGACCTATCAACTGGTATTAGAGCTCCCAATTCAGGGAGCACAATTACAACAACAGAGACAAGAACAAAAGCACGACAAAATTCCCCACAAAAAGCTATCACAGCTTCTAGGGAAGAGCAAGAAACTCAAAAAAATTGCAAAATGGAAGGTTCAAGAAGATGGATGGAATGCTTGAAGATATAATGTAGATAGAGAAAGATAAATTAGGGGAAGTGCATCCATGATAAAGGTCGTTGTTTGGGAGGACTATTCTGAAGCAGAGGGGGTTGGGTCAAAAGACCCATCTGATAATGGAGCACAAGTGAAAGAAACACGAGATTCCAATGTGTCACCCCTAAAGAAAGGATGCAGGCAATATTATTCGCTATGGGGGAAAGACAATAAGTCGGCTCCATTGGTGGGAGTCTTGTAACTCAAATCCTTCTTGGGAAGGGTTCAAGACAGTGATTATTCAAAGATTTCAACCCACTATGATGCAGAATCCTTTTGAACTCTTGTTGAGCCTGAAACAAACATGTTTTGTTGAAGAATTCATCAAGCAATTTGAAGGATATGCATGCTGACTCATTGAAGTGACTTGATCAAGAATACCTTATGGGTGTTTTCTTGAATGGATTTTCTTAAATGGATTGTGAGAAGATATTAGGGCTGAGGTAAAATTACACGAACTAGTGGAATTGGGAACCATGATGAATAAAACTTGGATGATCATAGAAAATATTCAAGCTTATGTTATGTGAGAATAGAACCGCATCAATTATTAAGTCAAGGTTGAATTCAAAAGCCTCCATGCAAGAAGGAAGGTCCCTTGCATTTTGGAGTAGGGCCTTGTCAAAAAGAGCCCAATTTAAATCAATTTATGAATGTGAGTTGATGCCTATTGTACTTCCTGTCCAAAGGAGGAGACATTATCTTTCTAGCATCACTTTATTCTTATTGATCAAAGGAGCCTTAAATTTCTCATATGAGATGGAAAAGCAACACAAGTGGGCTACCACGCTAATAGGGTGTGATTTTGAAATTCATTATACTTGAATTTGGACGTGATTAAAGAATAAGTGAAAGTTGTTTCTCAGCTTATGTATATTATATATATATGAAAAAAGGAAGATTAGATTATAAGGGAAAGTTATATCCTATATACATACACCCAAAATTTATAAGGTGTATAAAAGAGAAAAAAAAGCGGGATGCAGGGAATCATAACCCTGATTAAAAGAGAGGAGAGTGACATAAATGTCGGGAGGGTGCAAGGCTCTCGGAATCCTTGTAAAGTTTGGTTTCCTTTATTGTTTTCCGAACCTTAGGCTGCTGCCAAATTGACCAGCAAGATCAGGATCCTCATTTTAATTCTTAATTCTTCTTTTTCTGGTCCGGTACCTATGAGTCCCACATGCACTCCTCTGGCTCGGATTACCTATAGTACATTGTTTCCAGGATAGGCAACTAACTGAAAACTAGTAAATAATACATAATGACTTAATGGCATATAAAGTCAATAAATGCATGCTATTCATTCCCATTTCATCAACCTGAAACAGTGGCCAATTAACTGATACAAACTTTCTAAGAACAGAATTTTGCAGAAATAGATTACAGTCAAATGTACAAGGAAAACCAGAAACATTTTTTTTCTTAAAATACTAAATTTTATTATTGGAAAATGTTTTGTTTGATTGTGATTCAATGAGGAAAGAGCAATTAAGAGCTATCACAAGGCAGTCGAGTTAAAGCAATAGCAAGAAGCATCTTTTATTAGTAATAATTACTTTTCTGTTAAAAAAGTAAATGAGAGAAGTAAACAAGGAAAGGAACATAAAATTTAAAGAAAAACAAAGAGACTAGTTGAATTAAAACCTTCAAATTCCATTTGCTTTTCGCAAGTTGATCAGTGGGCAAAGATGAAAAGGCACTACCATCAACGTCACATGCATATTCAACCGTTTCCATCTTCCCACAACCAATTTCACTCCAAAATTCTTTCTCCAAGTATGTGGCAGGAAGACATCCAGCACTGCAATATCTTTGTGCAAAAGACTTGTTCGCCATCTTTTCAAAATCACGAAATGTATAATTTCTGAATTATTTACAACCATATCAAAATCCAAAAGTGATAAAGATAACAGAAATTACAACAATGACATACACAGAAAGAAAACTGACATCCCACTCATGAAAAAAACCACTTTGTCTTCGGTATCCCATTCAGCAAGACGAAGGGGCTGCACTCTAGTTGTAAACTTGAACCCTGCTTGTTCCCTCATTAAAACAACCCCAGCAGGAACAGAAGCACTCAAAGGTGAAATAATCTTGCATATACCTAATGGATTCAAATGGAGTTAAGCTTTAATTCAATCACTCAATAGGTTCCTCATAAATCAAATGTCCGATTTCCAAAGATACATGGCTCATGTAAAAGATTTAACCACATCTAAACAATAGTGAAATGAAAAACTTGAAATAATGGTTAGAGATCAAGACCAACAACTTCATAAAGAGAATTAGAATTAAGAACTTGTAACCTTTCTAAGAAAAATAGCAACCGTATGAACTTATAGTTGAATCCCAAAAGAAATAAAGCCCAAATATAAGTGTATTTTGAGCTAAAATTAACATATTGAAAGCATGTATTCAAGTAAACAACTTCGGTACTCAAGGGATACATCAAAGAATTCAATTATTTGGGCTATAGAGAGCTTTTGAATTTTGAAAGAGCCTTTATTCCACCTCATAATATTCAAGTATTTGGTTTCCAAAAGCCTAGATAAGGCTAACACTTAAATATATTATATTTGAGTACCATCCTCAAAACACGGGTCTGAGGAAAACCAGATCACTGTTTAAATACAAGGCTTCAAACACTCCAATTTGTAAGGCAGACAAGAAAGTATTTGAATCACACTGTAATATTCAAACACAACCTTCTAGCTTGCAAAAGCAAAGGCTCTAATTTTCAGGATTGAATGAAACCCAACCACATCAAATATCCTCTTTGGACTATAAATGCAGGCAAGTATAAATTCCTGAACCTCTAGATTACATTCATTAAATGTAATTACTCTTTACCTTATATTATCAACTATAAGATAAGTGAATGAAATGAAGAAAAGAAAAAGAATTGAGTTAGAAATAAAAGTAAAACATCATGACTGGTGCGCCTTAGGCTATTTAACAATTTGTGTCTTTCTATATTTACACTAATGCAAAGAACATAAGATACTATTGAATTAACTTAGGAGGTATCAGTGCAGTGAACAAGGGAAAATTAACATGCTCACTTAAAATGAAATGTTTATTAAAGGTAAGCATACAAAACAGATAAAAACATGGCACTCACTTTTAATAATTTTAAAGGCGTTAGCAGCACAAGTTTTAGCATGTAAAATTAACATGCTCACTCAAATGAGAAGTGTTCTAGCAAACTAATGAAGTGCTTAATAGTAGTTGAAAGCTCAAAGGCACAGAAGAAACCAAAGTCATCCCTGTTACAGATAACGTGTTACAACCAAAGTGAATAGCTGGATAAGAAAAGGAATAGCATAGCTTCCAAACAAAAAATATGGTGATGAAGGAAATAGAGACTCATTCAACACCATTGAGGAAATCACTAACGCTAAAGTATTGAATACTCAACCAAGAAATTTATGTTATTTCTCACACAAAACATGGGAAAAAAGAATCCCACCACCACCAAAGGGAAACTTACCAAAATGGAAAGGTCAACACAAGGGAAACCAAAATGATACATACCGGGATATAAAAAATGAAGTACCCACCCAAGACAAGAATGAAAAGAAAGCTATCGTTAGACAATACAATCGCATTAATTCTTCCATGGAATCCAACCTAGAATCTAGATTCTCAACCAAGAAAAGGTGAATCACAAATGCATTTAAATTGCATTGGGTTCAATGGGATTAGATTAGACAGTAGGTTTTCAGGTATCATAATTAATGAAAGAAAAACAAATTTGGAAAATGATGTTACTCTTTTGAAAAGGAGAATGATAATTAGAAAATCAAAAATTAAAATCTTGGCATAATTGATGTAAATTCAGCAAATGTCAGTTGTACTTCTCATAGGTGGATTTTCATCACTTCGCTCAACTTGCCATATATGAGAAACTGTTTCAAATTTGAAACCTCCATAAAAACACCCTAGTCAAATCTATGATTGAATGATACAACTAATATGCTATTTATATAAAAAAAGAATTTATTACAAAATAAGAGAAGAACATGTGTGAGAGGAAAAGGAAACAAAAAGCTAAGAAGAGTTCGCTAACCTTAATATATTAATAAAGAAACAAAGATGAAAATTTGCGAATACAGTCCCAATATTCAACCATGTTCTACACCTTTGTCCTTTCATGATGATATTGTTGTCACAAAATCACAATGCATTATCTTTCACTCTTAAGATTAAACTATGGTGCTGAGATAGGGTGTTTAAGGACTTCTACAAGAAAAAAGCTTAATATTTTTTATTATCACATCTCAATGAGAGTTAGATACATAGCATGCAAGAAAAACTTTCATTTCTAAGATGTAATTTTAACTTTCTTTTTCCTAATTACTAAATTCTTCTTCTCGTTTATGTGCCAATAAAAGTGAAGGATGCAGCAAGCAAACTTGGAGAATGGGCCCAATATTAACAGCAGGAAGAAAACAAAATTCTAAGAAAGGGTCTTGATACCCACGTTCGTGAAGGTACATCCAGTTTCTACTTTCATTTTTAAACAGAAAGTGTTTTATGATTACTGACAACTAAAAACAGCTTTAAAATTTCAGCAGGTTAAAACTTTTTCTTAATTATCAAGTACAAACAGATCAGAATTCATTATTCTTTTGGTGTAAAATATAGTTACACTAAAATAAATGGTAGAATATCGAATTCAAGAATGAAGACATCTAAGGCCATAAAATGGCTAGTTTGGAATAGCAAACTACCCTATCACTTATGTTTTTCGCTATTACACAGGAGCTTCTCATCAGCTTATGAAGTGAGGTAGTGCAATGCCAGTCTTATACATCTAAGAAACCCAAGTTAACCATATCAACTCAAAATCTTAAATTGAATACAAAGTAAATCATAGATTCAATAGGGCACACTCATACCATATTTAGAAGCTTCGGGAGCTATTCTTTGTAAATAAAGCAAGGGATCATCAAATTCCTCCTTCGTTGGATGATATACAGGACACTCTGGAATTTTCTCAGTCCATGCCAGATCACTTGTGTCAAACTTATCCACCTTCCGCTGGGAAAAACTACCTGCATCAGCGTGCAACCTCATACTATATGATGCAGAACCTCTAAGAGCATCTCCTCCACTTCTGTTCATCATGTTAGCAATATTTGTTGCAGTGGCACTGGCAGTAGCAGATTTTGCTCGCTGAAGCCTTTTATGTTTCAAATATTCTAACCCATTTCTAGCTTCCATGGATGAACGTACTCTTCCTCCCACCTATTAGTTGTTTCATCATTTAACACCCAAATCAGCAAGTAAGTAAATAGGACATACGGTATGCACAAAACCACAAGTATATGAACCAAGTGAAACTCATGAGTTCCATCTACTCACAATAAACTGAAAAAAGAAATACAATAAAAGCATCATTGGAAGTCTGAATTATGGTGAAATAAGAAAGCATTGCACTCTAATTCATTATCAATAAAAAAAAAGAGGTGTCAATGCATAAACTACTTATGATGCATCAACTCTCTACTTGGACAAATAGAGAGAGAAAGGAATGTTCTTCAAAACATAAACAAGTTAGGATTTTAACCCTCCCTAAAGTGAAAAGATGAATAAAATGAGAAAACACGAGTACATCCACAATTAATTTAAAGTGATTACTACTGAGGTACTTACTTTAATTCAAATCAATACATTCTGAGTTTCTTACTTTGCATACTTCCCTACTTCAAAAGAGTCCAAATCCAACATGTTAAAATAACCCGTCCCCACACAAAAAAGAATGTAATTTAAAAGAAAAAGGAAAAAAAAATCTATGGCCCACAGAGTGCTATCTCACTTTGGCAAATTACCATTGAGGAGTCAAAAACTAGATGCCTAAGGTGTTAGTTGCGGGGCACTGAAAGTCAAAAACAGTATGAAAGTTACGTCAGGACTCCACCCTGGGCCAAACAGAAGTCCACAACTTTAAGTACGAACCGCTAAGACAACAAAAATTGACCCACCGACTGAATGACCGCACCGCCGACTTGGAGATTTTGTCAAACAGAAGCATGAGAATTATATCGGAATTTAGCGAACCGAAACCCCAAATATGGTTAACAGAAAACTACTTTTCAATAAACATAAACAAATAAGAAAATTCAACGAATGCACGCGCTGAAATTTGAACAGTGTCCTCTTCTAAACATCATCATTCCCCCAACCTTAAAATAAGCAAATAAACAAAAGGAGGTATCGAACATCTACACGGAATGCAATGAACCAAAGCAGAAAGAAGTTCTAGTCAAAAACATTATTAATCCTTGACGGAACATAATCCTTTAAAATCCTACTATAGAAAGACGGGGAGAAATAACACACGAGTCCCTTTCTCTTATTTTCATTTTCCTTAAAATTTTCAGAGACGAGTTCCGAATCTCTAACCAAATAGAGAAACTAAAAGACAAGAATTGTACAGTATATATAAAGAAACACGGGAAAAATCAAATTACAAAGTGATACTGGAAAATTCATATTCACCGTAACATAAAAAAAAAAAAAGCACGACCAATGGAGTCCGAACCGCCGGAGATGGAACAATGCCCGGGATCTGAACGACAAACCAGAACAAAACGCACTTCACAGAGTTTGAATAAATGTAATTGATCAAAACACCAAAATTACACGGAAAGATATTTCCAGAAAGCACGATCGACCTACCACTTCATTACGAAATCGCTCCCTATAGGGCTCCGTCTTCGTTCACTTGGAAGAAAAACTTCACACAAAAAAAAAGAGAGGAATGAAACAATCACGAATGCAATTCGCCAAGCCAAACCCTAGATCACAGACTACAAATTAAGAGCGAGTCGTGAAGGACATTAAGCCTCGCCACATTCTCCCAACACGACGAGTACAAGGTGGAAACCAGGTTTCCGAGAGATCCAAAGCTTTGTACAACCAAACTCAGAAAATTGTGAGAAAATGTAACCAGTTGAATCAGTAGGCAACAATAATCTTCCTCCGTAACGGCGACAAATCGCCGGAAATAAAATCAGTTTTCCGGTCGGTGAACAGATTTTTCAGGCGAATGAGAGAAAACAGTGGGTATGAGAGAGAGAAGGGGTAAAAGGGAATGCTTAAAAAACCAAAAAAAAAAGGTAAAAGAGAGGGACACTATTTTATAGTTTTATTATATTATTATTATAATATATGTTTCAAATTACCTAGCAGATACACTCATACACGATATATAACCTCTTAAAATTTAAATACGGAAATATACATTTATATATTATATAATTTTAAATTATATAAATTACAATAAAAATATATACATAACTATATTTTAATTTTTTTAATAAAAAAATTATTTTTTATTATAGTTTAAAATAATTTGCTTTTATTTTTTTATAATAATAATAAAAAATTATATAATAAGTTTAAATTTTTAAAAAAATAATATATTTTTTGCTTTTAAAATTATGTTAAAACCGTGTTAGAATATATTTCTGATACGCACATACCATTTAAGAGACCTGTACGAATTTTATAGGTTCCAAATATTAATAAATTCTCTAAAATTGTCAAAAATTCAACAAATATCTTTTGGATTTAACACTTCACCGATGTGTTTTACAAGTATCCTACGAATATATGTTCGATATAGACTTATGAAGTTCAGACACTCCTCTTAAATGGCGTGTCCATGTCCAATATCGGACACCGACACTCGTATGATGACACCTATAGGACACGTATCCGTGAAGTGTTCAATTCAAAAAGTATAATTGTTAGATTTATGACAATTCTAGTAAGGTTCTAACACAATTTTAAAAAGGAAAAATATATTAATTTTTTAAAAATTCAAACTTTATTATATAAATTATTATTATGATTATAAAAATAAGAAACAAATCCTTGTGAATCAGTCATGAAAAACATCTTTCTGCTCCAAAAAAATAATATGAAACATACTTGTGCATGTAAATATTTATTGTCAATTTATATAATTCATAATTATATAATATAAAGATCTGTGTCCCCGTGTCCTATATTTTAGAAATTTTACGTATCTTCATGTTTATGTCAGCATATAAGTGTGTCAGTGTCAGTGTCTGTACTACATAGATATAGACACATCATTTAAGATGCGTGTGTACGAGCTTTATAGTTTGCAAATATTAATAAGCTATATGAAAACGAAATATTGAGTAATGAGTGTTTGGCTTAATTTAAATAAATTCCGACGAGAAACGTGAGGACGTAGCGGTAGTTGGAAGGTGGGTACGGTTCAAAACAAAAAAGTTGTTTTTGTTGTCCAAAACGCGCTTCTGATACGCGTTGGCGTTTCGTATCATGATGGCACTACCGTTATAATTCGTGGCATTTATTGGCGCGCGAGTAATAGCAATGTTAGCTTAAAGGGTATTTTGGTAAATGTGGAGGTTGAGTTATGAGATGGAAAATACGATTTGGTTTTTACACGAGACTAGCGTGGAACCATTCAAGGACTCCGCGTCCCAAACAGAGTATCACATCCTTTTTTGGTGTTTGTTACTTTTTAGTATTTTACTCTTAATAATTAATTAGATCAATATTTATTTTATATGATTAAAATTTATGATTGTACTTTCCATTACTAAAATAATTTAAGAAGATTATATTATTTCTGAGATCGTATGTAAGAATCGGATAAAATCATATATAAGTTTGAATAATTGAGATTAATTTAAAAATTATCTTAGAATAAACTAGACAACCTAATATCTAGTAATATAATAGACTTAATAGTTTATAAATATAGTTTTATTATATAAGAATTACTATTCATTCTTAATTATTAAATATTTTTTATATATTTCTCTAAGATTTTACTAATTTAAACGCCATAAAATCTTTCGATAATGATTCTCTACTCATGGCTTCATCAACAAAGTTTGACAATCATTTTGAATAAAAATTAACTCGACTAAAGCTCGGTCTTCTTAAGGCCACTTCCAATTCATCTTTGACGGTTGCATCTCAGCTTTGGTAAAAACATTTAGTATTCAACGTACGACCTAGGTAAAACTATTCTCAAATTACAACTCTTATGATATTGACTAGAAGTCAAATTATGACGTCAAAATTATCATATTGCGATATGGATCCATCTTCCGTTGATGCTTTCAAAGCTCACTTAGGCTTTGTTTGTTTTCCACGACGGAAATGTGTGGATTCTTGCAAGCGCAGAATGTCGCAAAATACACAAATTTCAATGAATAAAATATTATTTAAAAGCAAAAAAGGAGAAAAAAAAATTGACAACTTTTCTTTCTACATTTGTGAAGATTTGTGAAGAAACTGATTATATGTAATTAAATATATATTTATAAGATTTTGAATTATATTTTTTAATATATATAAGTTTATATTTTCATATTATTAATTTATTAATATTTTATTATGATAAAATAAATACAATTAATTATATAATATAATATAAAAATAATTAGTATTATTAAAATAATAAAAAATATTAATAAATATATAAAATAATAATTATAATAAATAATTATAAAGAATAAATATAACTAAATAATAATACTAATAATAAAATTAAAATTATTAATTAATTAAAATTATTATTTTTTATTTAGTTAAAATTAATTTATAATAAATAAATTATTATATATTATTTTATAATTTATTATATCTATCAAGTCAAAATATATATTATCATAATTATATATTTTATAATTATTAAAAATTTACATAATACATTAAAAAGTCAAAATTATTCTTAATTTTATTTGTATCAAATATATAATAATATTAATAATAAAAATAAATAATAATAATAATAATTAATAATACTACAAAAATATAGTTATTTATATAATAATAGTATTAATTAAAATAAATAATTATATAAAATAATTATTTATTTTATTATTATTTATATATTTTTTAAAATAAAAATAAATTTATAAATTTACATTTTATACCTTTAAAAAAAATAAAAAAATTTCACACAACATTTACAAAATTCAATAAACTTTCCTCATAAATCTACTCTTACATACTCCAATCCAAACAACCTTACTTTATTATCAACAAATCTTCTCTCCAATCCAAACACAACCTTAGAGACTATTCTCAATAGGAATGAAGTCAACGTCCAACACGCCATCGTAGGCAAGCAAGATAAGTTTAATAAGAACTTGTAACTCCTATGAAATTAGCATCATAATGTGATGCAAGTCCACCATGACAATATGCAGGCTCTCCACGAGCATATCGCCATTTTGCACCAAGATAGTCCCAACAAATTTACCACCACAACATACAGAGCAAGTCACTGATCTTGCCTCCTTATTCCAATAGGTCGTATCCAAGGGTCCAACTATTCGGGTGAAGTTGACTGAGATCCACATTCATGGCAGTAAGCATTCTATTCTCAAAAGGAGATAAAGGAAACAACATGTCGAATTCTTTGAAGAATAACTCATACACGGAGGTAAAGTCCTCATGGTTAGGAAAAAGACTACATATAAACTCAATAGACTAGACAACTTAATACCTTAATGACTTGTATTTGAATATCAATTCAGGCTCAATAGCCTACAAATATATCTTTATTCTCTAGAGAGTACTAACTTAACTCATTCCCACTCACTAAATATTTTTGACATATTTATCTAAACTCTTACTAACTTGAGCTTGAATAATCTTTTGTAAATGAATTTCCACTTGAAACTTTATCAACAAAGCTTGAAAACCTTTATAAAAAAATATTAACTCGACCAAATCTTGGTCTTATCAAGATCACTCTCAATTTCCCTCGAATAGTCAATCTCGGAAAATTAAGAACAATGAAAACAAAATTATTTTAAATTGATAACTTTATGTTTTCATAAATGATACATGAAGGCTAATATATGATGAATTTTTCTATTACCAGAAAAATTTCCTTTACTTAAATAGATGTATGGATAGGTAGAAAGTGGATGTTTCAAATAAAATTAGTTATCTTCATTTACCTTCGTTCCATATGAAAAAGGAAGAAAATATATAAAATTAGAAATTAGAAAGTGTTGTAGCAATAAGTATGTAAAATTAGAAATTTGATCCTTAAATAAAAAAGTGTGTTAAAGGATTAAGTAAAGTAGTCATATTAGTTCGTAATAATTTATCTGATAAAAGAAAACTGCAAAACCAAGTATATGACTCAAAAAATAGAAGGTGAAAAGGGTTAATTTCACTTGTTTAGGTTTGTCTGGTATTATCTGTAAAAAATTGTTAGATCATACTGTTTGCCATAATTAGCTTATCTACCCTGTAGAAAATAGAATGAAGAAAAAAAAAATTAAGGTGGTTAACACTACAATAAAAAAAAAAACATAAACTTCCCAAATCAATAAAATAATACTTTAATTATATTTAATTTATTTTTTAATTTTAAATATTATAATATTATTATAATGTGGTGTCAAAGTATATGTCTTTAATGTATGTGTGATGTAACATTTTTTTTTCCAAAAACTTAAATAGAATCTCTAGGAAGTCTACAAGTGGTACCCATTAATTACTTTTGTTTGTGCTCTTGACTTTACTTTTTTTTGCTAAGTGTCTAGCAAGTTTCTCGGAACTAATTTAAATTTACACTTTTTTTGTATCATTAAAAAATGTACTAACTTTTCACTTACCTCTCATTGTTATAATAATTTACTTTCATTATTAGTTTAGGATTTTGTCTCATCGTCATATTTACTACCTTAAGTATAATTTTCTATACTTAGACTCTAGCTTTCCTTCCTTTTATACTTAAATATATGTAGAAAAGGTAAAGTCTAATGTCACTAGTACTAATGGTCTTAAAACTCATTTTAAATTACAATATTATATTTCTTTCATTAAAATGACATTTTGGGAATGGCTAATTCTCCATATTAACTAACTATGATCTGCATATCTTTTTTAAAACTCCAAATTATCCTTATATTTTTTCTGGATTTTTGCATCTGGAATGAAAAAAAGCTTATGGATTTTAACGTACGAAAGACATTCTTGTACTGGTCATATTGGGAAGACACGTCTCAGTTCTAGATTTGCATATCCAAAACTGTTTTTTTTTATTACGGTATAAATATTAGGAATATTAAGGGTAAAATAGACATTTTATGTGCAATGTCCTGTCACAATTAAGGCTTCTTCTTCCTGCACCCCTACATTTTTCTTCCTGCACCCCTAAAATTTTCTAAATCCCGAAATTGGCCTTAATATTTTATTTGAAAAAGGACACCGTGGTTACCGGAAATAAGAATCTGGGAGTGTGCTACGGATTCAACAATCCGGAACTGAATATTTTTTTTTCCGGATGAGGGGGTGTTCTAGAAGCAATTTTTGCATAAATTATTGATTTTTGGATTGCTGAATCCGGAAGTCTAATTCTATTACGGATTCATGGATCTGGAATGCTTTTTTTTTTTAAATTACAGATTTTTGAATCTGGAATGCATATTTCTGTTACAGATTGGTGGATCCAGAATGCTTTTTTTGAATGATGCATATTTTGAATTACGGATTGGTGGATCCAAAATTTTACCGAAAGTGTCAATCCGAATTTTTTCCGGATTTCATAATCCATAATGCAAAAAATAAATATAGTTCAAGTGCATTTTAGGGTTTTTAAAGAATAATAGGGACAATTTGGTCTTTGCATAACATTGTGGGGTGCAGGAAGAAAAATGTAGGGGTGCAGGAAGAAACTGCCCACAATTAATTTGGTGCATAGAGAATTAGCCTTTTTGAATTCGGTGGACTAACCCAATTTGATAGTGTGGGCATTGTTTTGTTTGACATTTAGCAGTTCTTCCTGCACCTCTATTATTTCTTCATGTACCTTCACACTTTAGGTGAAAACTCTACATTTCTTTATCTACCTTCACACTTTAGGGGAAAAGTCTATTTGAAAGTCATTATCACTTTTAAATTCTAGAATTTGGAACATAAAGTTAGTTTCCAAATTTTGAAAGTCATTTTCTGAATTGTAAAATTTAAAAGTCTCTTTGTATTTAAAAATTTAAAAATTATTTCCTCAACTCCTACCATGTCTATAAAAACTAAACACAATGTTCCAGTGATTCCAAACTAACGTCCAAATTAACAATTTTTTATGACCACCACTATGCCTACTTCAATCAATATCCAATTTCAAAATATTCTACCCAGAAATAACTGTATGTAAATCTAGCTAAACCTTTTTTCCCTTTTTCACACATAAAAGATAAGTCATAAAATACAATCAAATACATAATTCATCAATTAATAACAACTAAAATGTTTCACGATCTCATGACCTATCCAAATGAATTAAAACACAATCTTCAAAGTTAAAAATTCTTGAAGTTGAGTACTAGTGACCAATTCACTTTAAATCACATTTGAACTTAAACTGTATGTATTGCTTGAGAAATTTGGTTGATTTTAGCAATATGGACAGATATGGAAAGAAATGTTGAATCTTCTCTTGGTGTTAGTGGCTTAGGCAAAGTGCTTAGGAACTAAAATTCAGTACATGTGGTTATGTGTCAACTTCTTAGGCCATTTTGAGACAAATGGAATTTCTATTGCAGCCTTCTGTTAGCCAAAACTACATCAATTCAATAGACCCACAGAGAAAACAAATCATTTTGCCACTTTCTTAAGAGCTCACCAATTTTTGATTTTGTTAGAAAAACAATGTGTGAAAATCAATAAGATACATTTTCCTTTATAATAACTAATAATCATTCGTTTAGTCCTCAGTTTCCTCTGGTTTCACAAAGAATTCAATATGGGCTATTCTACCTGGTTGCTGATAGCCAACTGCATCCACATATGTGTGTGACACAGATGGTTTTGATATTGAAACCAAATGCTGAACTTTTAACATTCCACCTCTCCCAATGCTTAACTTACTTCCTCTGTTTTCTTTAATAACAGTGCTAGGCATGTTGGAAGTTGTTGCTCTGAGGAACTTATATTTGTACCTGTTGATAAAATGCAGAGCAATGACAGATTAATTGACTGCAAGAAAAGGATAACTGACACAAACAATAGTTATAAAAAAAGGGGAAAAGAAGTAGTACTTGAAAGAAGTTCGATGATCACACTGAAATGCTACCAAGAGTTCTGAATTGACATAATACATGAAGTCTATCTGGAAAAAAGAAGAAAAAAAAGTGTGTATATGATCAACAATACAAACATTTTATAATTCCAGTTGAAAACAATACAAACCTGTAAGTCTCCATGTCCTTCGGCTCTTAATGTAACAGAAGGAGGATCTGGCTCTAGAATAATCTCGATGCTTGATCCGGGCCATTCAAGATCCTCAATAGCTTCCTTTAGTGCCGCAGACTGGGTTTTTGGATTAATAATCAGAATATCAGTTAACAATATACAAAAGAAATATGTTTTTTTTCACAAGTGTGGACTTTAGAAAATCATGTATTTTCCATAGAGTATATATTCAGAGTTGACAGAAGCATAAACCATGCTCATCATATCAAAGGGTTCATTGAAAGCAACTTATTGGACTTCATAGTCCAGAATTCATAAGCAACAACTTTTATTTTATGAATGCAGTGTAAAAAATGAGTCAGATTTAGAAGATAATAAATCATGGAAGCAGAATTTGAATTTGATATGTGAAATTGATGGCATACTTTAACAGTAAAGGTTAAAGGGTTGGCTCCTGCAGGTTCAAAATTATAGTTCCATGCAATAGTATCTGGAATCCTTGTTCTGATCTCTGCACAAATACTGGCATCCAGCGAATCTACAGATCTAAAGAAGTGGAGAAAGCATATTTAAGAAAAAGACAAGAAAATTCTACAAAATGTTTCATTGAGCTATCAAGAATCTTATGGAATAAATCATCATCATGGCTATCACATAATGGAATAACAGATTGAACCAGAAGTGCATACTTGACAGAGAATATTAAAAAATGAAGAAAGGTAGAAGTTATCCTTTGATTATGTGAATGGAAGGACATTAGATTTGGGATTATATGCACTAGTTTTTTCCTTATACTGTTCCTCCGTTCTCAGTAATAATAATTTTATCCCCTGGACGGGGATTTGCATGCAATATACAGATTCCTTTCCGTCCAAGATTTGTCACTATTACAGATTTTAGAATAAAAACCCTAATTGGCAAGACAATTGTTTACTTACACATCCCATTGAAGCATCTTCACTAGCACTTAAAACAGAGTTTGCTAAGACAAATTTGGTATGATTTTTTGGAAAGATATAGGGTGAAAATGAAACAAAAATATCTGCTTGATTGTTTTCTATTTCCAAATGTTTGAGTATGAATGGTGTGAACAGAACTTTGTTGTTTTCACCAAGTTATTTTTATCTTGTAAAGACATGATCCAATGTACTACCTTAGTGGCCATAGACTACAACATGACCTGGTACCTCTCCGATGCCACTACAGTCCCCAACAAACTATCATCACTCCCATCATTTGTTTCGATTCAAACCTGTTAAATTACACTCGTTCCTTGACTATTATCTTCAAAATTATGCAGGGTTAAACTTATATTTAATAGCTAATGGCCATGACCCACGAGTGTCTCGTTTGTTGCAAACAAAAATTTGCAACAAACATACCATGATTCCATTCATGATGCTTTTGAAAGTTAAAATTTGGCTAAGAGTTAGTAAAACGTGGATTGAGTTCCTAATAAGACATGGTAGAATTCAAGTCAAGAAGGAGATTTATAGGAAATAGAACTAATGGGCTGTATCATCATCTTGCATGAATGCACTGACATGATTTGATAGTAATATTCCTCAAGTTGAAGAGTCATTAAGGTCATTTAACACAGCAACCACAGTCCACAAGTAGAAGTTTGTTCAGATGCCATTTAACATTCTACCCATTGAAGTAGTGCTAACAACAATGTTCATAGTTTCAAGAATTGATTCCAAATTATAAATGAAAAAAAAAACAGGGAAGGGAATAGTTAGTTACAGACTTGAGAAGAAGCTGCATGTCAGGACCAGGATATTGAATCTGAATAACGCTAGATTGACCAGGAAGCGAGAAGGCGTTCAAGCAATCAACGAAATACCCCAAACTCAGTCCAAAACGAGGTCGTCCCCTTGCCTTGTAGTCGTACCGAATGAAAAGCTGCAAATAAACACCACAAAATACTCAAATGGCGAGTTATATAAAATAGATACTGACACGGAGATACTGACACGGACACTGATACGACACGAACACGAAGACATGTATAATCTCTAAAATATAAGACAAGGGTCTATATATTACATAATTATAAATTATATAAATTAATAATAAAAATTTATGTCCACAAGCATGTTTCAGTTTTCTTTCTTAGTAGAAAGATATTTTTTATGGCTGGTTCAAAAAAAATTGTTCCTTATTTCTATAGTCATAATAAAAATTTATACAATAAATTTGAGTTTTCAGAAAATTAATGTATTTTTCCTTTTTAAAATTATGTTAGAACTTGTCAGAAATCCAACAAATAATTTTTAAACTGAAAACTTTACCGATATGTGTCCTATAAGGGTCGTACGAGTGTCATATGAGTGTCCTACAAGTGTCGTACGAGTGTCCTACCAGTGTCATACGAGTATCCTACCAAGTGTCGTACGTACAAGTGTCCTAAGTGTCGTACGAGTGTCCTATAAATGTCGTACAATGTCCTACAAGTGTCGTACGAGTGTTCTACAAGTGTCCTACCAAGTGTCGTACGAGTGTCCTACCAAGTGTCGTACGTACAAGTGTCCTATAAATGTCGTACAAGTGTTGTACGAGTGTCTTATAAGTTGTACAGTGTCTTATAAGTGTCATATAAGTCTAGGTGTCTTATAGGTGTCGTAGGAGTGCCTATAAATGTCGTAAGAGTGTCGTACAAGTTTCGTATGAATGTAGGTGTGTCGGAGCCCTCATAGATGGCCAGAGGAAAAAAAGAACCAATAAATAATAGTGGAATGAATTGAAGAAATTGGTACCTCTCGTTTAAGATAAACCTTGGCTTGGAGGCAACCGCTTTCTTCGACGATCAAAACGATGCCGTGTTCCGACAACTCCAGCACAGCGTCCTAGGAAGGTAGTTAAGGAGTGAGTTGTGAAAGATGAAGGAGTGGGAGAGGAGGGGGTTATTATCACCTGCTGCCGCTTCCACCGAACGGCCGTGAGCGCGTCCACTAAGCCATTAACGTTCTCGAGCTCACAGATAAGGTCTGGTGCTTCTTCCTCCTCCATGCCCGAATCGCTCATTCTTCTTCCCAAAACCCTTCTTTACCAAACTCCACTCACTACTACTCAATCAAGGTTACAACCTAACATATGAACTACACACTTTCACTGTACAAATTTGCTACACTGCTAAACGACGTCGTCGAGAAGATTTTGTTCTTCACCTTCCCTCATTTTGGTGGCTTCGTTGTTCGAAGAAAGCTGAGTAAAATTCATAATTTCTCAGACTTTTTTACTGATTTTAAAAAATTATCCAAATACTTTATTTAAAAATTATTGTTTTGCTCTTAAAATATTTACTTGTTAGATACATTTTCATTATTGCTAAATTGAACCTAAATTAAAAAATTATACTCAAACCAAAACTTATGTCTTTAAAGACTATTATTGCATAATTGAATAAATTATATAAAATCTAAAAATCACTATTAAAAAAAAACAAATTATCCTGTTTAATATCTAATATAAATTCACCACAAAATATTTATTATTAATGTCAATAAAATCAAATCCTCTCGCAGGGTTTCCATAACCCTTTAATTTATCCTTTTTATAAAAAAATTGATATTATTATAAAATTTAATATCTAGACTAAAATTTATATATTAACAAAATTTACAAATATTTATTAATAAATAACTTTAAAAAAAATAGATGAAAGTTTATTATATTAATAAAATTATTTTTTATAAATAAATTCTAAATTATTTTTAGCAAGATTATCAGTTATGACGCTTTAAAATTTTAACCCATTGCAAAATACCTAGTTTCATATTTTTCATGATTGATGGAGTATTATTTCATGAAAACTTAATGGTTCAATAGACGCTAAAAAAATATATTTAATTGGATTTACTTTTTACATTTTCAATTATTTTAATCCCCCTAAATGCATTATTCATGTTTTTTTTCATAATAATATTGTGGCTATCAGATTTCCCAACAAACTCGAAAAAACTGAAAAACTTGACATTTTAAAATCCTACTAAATCATTGTGGTTTGGTAACCCCTATAAATGTACATAGGGTTACAAAACCCTATTATTACACATTTTATTTGATCATTTTTAATTTATTTTCAACCATATTAATTTCGTATTTTATTTTTTTCTTTACTCCTCTTAATTTATGTAAATGTTTGACGATTATGAATACACTAAAAAAATTACTATGTATAATTATGGATAATAAAAGCTAAAAAATCAATTGGAAAATATTAGCGATTTAAATATATTCAGGAGTCATATTTGAAGTAAATATATTTAAACTTAGCTTTTACTTTTATTTTAATTATATTTTTAGTCCTTAAAATTGAAATAAATCTCACTTTAATTTTTAAATTAAAAAAATAGTCCAGTTCTTTAGATTTAAAAATGTTTGAGATTGTTTTAATGGTTGCTTTGTAAAACATTATAGCACCAGACGCTACAATGAGCTCACAGTTAAACTTCCATAAAATATAAGGAAAAATCAATATCAGCTACAAAAAGGAGAATTAGTTTTGGTCTCATATGCACAAACTATACCAGACTAAACAAAATGCATGTTAGTTCTGAGTGAGCAATTGCAGGTGTAATTAGTACCAAAAGAACATCACTCACTCTTGGGGATAAGGCTACCTTGAACAATATGAATTATTAATGTACACTTTCATAGCGCTAATTCTCCCTTCACCATATCAATTGTGACCCGCACCCAAAAAATTGTCTATCAAGAACTGAGATGTGTCTTTGGGATAAGAACATTTTCGGATATGACCATCTACAACACATGAATGTCTTCTGGAAGACAAGATCCATAAGCTTTTTTTCATTCCAAATATGAAAATCCGGAAAGGTAACAAGGGCAATTTGGAGTTTCAAAAAAATATGGGTGCATATCAGAATTGATCTGGTGCAGGGAGAATTAGCCTTTCATAGAACACTCAACTTTTCTCTACATCAGAAGAAAGTAGGCCCATCTGCTCAGTAAGCAGGTCCATATGTTGAGATTTTTCCCATCCATTTTCACTTGGCTGCAGCTCATTCTCCATGAATAATTCACCACCATTCGTTTCAATATCCTCTGACACTGGAGTTCGCACAATATCATCCCAAAAGTTAGGATTGTTCAACAAATCATCGATATCTGGTTCAGGTGAAATACTATTAAAATCAAGGGGCAGTGACATATCTACTCCAAATGAAGCAGGATCCATGTATCCGTCACCACCCGTCTCTGGTGCCATGTAATTTTCTTGAGGAATATCCAGAATATTTCCTGCCACTATATCTGGTATTGTAGAAAGGTCTGGCATGATTTCGTCTGTTTGAGTAGGAGAAGATATTGAAGGACCATGCCCTTGAGTCCTTGTTGCAGATGGAACATAAGAAGACATCACTTTAGTTGGAGGGACCTCTTGAAGTGTTACTCCAGAAGATCGAGTCAAAGAGTTTCCCCGGTCCATTTCACTGGATGGTGATGAATGATCATCACCAATCAAGTAATTATCGGGGTTATTACTGAAAGATTCTAGTCGAGAAGCATCCAATTTCATTATTTGCCTAACCATTGCTTTTGCTGCTTCATTTATCAGGGGTTGATATTTAACAATTTGCCCATCAGAAGTAGCCGTATGTTCCATTTCACCAATACCTTCCTGCTTCAGTCGACGTTTTTTGTTTGCCTCTGTTATGCGTCTATTACTCTCATTTTGCTGTTGTACAAATTGAGCTAAGAAACCAGGGCTCTGAACAGCCTTTGCAAGGAATGACATCATTTGTTGCTGTCGTTGCTCCATTCCCTGAAGGCGCTGAACCATAGTCTGCAGCTGGTTATCAGTAGATTGTTGCTGCTGCCTCAATCTCACAAGCTCTTGCATGAGCACATTCTTATCTCTCTTGAGAATCTCAACCTCTTCCTCAAGTCCAAACTTCCCAACTTCTACACAAGCTCCAACGGATGAACTCTGTCCATGTACTTGTTGTGCTTGTTGATGACTATGACCGTGGGCAGGTTTCCGCCGAGATATAGTCTTAAGCAGGTGCTTTTGACCCCTTAAAAATCCCTCATTTGCAAATTCCCAGCGATCTGGGTCTACCTTCCTAAAACCCTGCTTAATGATGAATTGTTGTAAGAAACGAAAAGGTCACAAGGAGGCCAAATGCAAAACTTTTTATTTGATATACACAACATAATAGTTGGCATGGACAAACAGTCGAAAATGGGGAAAGATGAAATGACAAATGGTAACATATGGATAAGATGCAACAATATAACAAAAAGGTTGAGTGGGTAACAAAACAAAGTAATTCATTTAACCCACATCTATATCACATAGGTTCCTCCATAGCCCGAGACTGGTTCATGGGAAATACATTCTAAGCAAAGTTGTTAATCCCATATACCAGAGAAAAGCAGCCTACCTCAAGACTATGCATCCAAGATAAATTATTTATGATTTGTATATTGCAAACTAGCAGAAACACATGCACTACTGAACTTGTGTGTGTGCATTTCTATTACATTAAATTTGATATATATTATAATAATTCAATCGTACTTGTTTCTTAAACCCAGACTCCGATGGAAAAATAATGAATCTACACTCAATTTGAGAAAAAGACTACAATTCTAGTGAATGACAAAATAATTTAAAAACAATATTTTCAATAATAAAATAAAAAAATAAAAAAAACAGAGGTCTTTGTACACTGCACAGACAAGAAAAAACCTTGAGAACAGAGGTGGGACAGAACAGGACAGGAGTTGCTACAAACAAGAGCAAAGAATGCCCTGCAGTAGAGTGACAAGAAAATGACAATAAACCCATGTGAATGGTGAAATTCAGACCATAAGTGGATGCACAACGACAACTATGCTTTCCTAACAAATAGTGAGGCGCAAACTAGAGGGAGAAGCACAGCCAAAACAGAGGGGGCCACAATGGTCGTGAATAATCAGTAGTGACTGTGATGGCACAATAACTCCATGATTTGCCACAACTAGTTAATGAAAAACTAAATCACTACCCTTGAAGCTACAATTAGTCCAACCCCCAAATATGCCACAACTAGAGTTGCCTAGGGTTGATCACAATTAAGGAGGCATTTCAACGCTACCCTCTATGCCTAAGGCTACCAGCTTCGAGCATGGCAAAAGCAAGTGATCCAACAATAGATCTAGGATAACTTTTTATGTCTTCTTAAAAGTTGATTTTAAATCTAACTTAACTCCATAAATTCGATGAAAGAAGTCATAACTAACTCAGGCTAGGGGTATCCGCAATGCACAAAACGTGGTTGCAAAGATTGTTAATTCCATTTTCCTAACAAATGGTCATTGCTTCGGCTGAGCCACCAGGTCATTTTCTACAAAATCCTAATCCTCAACTTTCCACAGTAAGAAAATAGACAAACTCAACCTAAATCAAATAATTTTCCATACTCAAAATGAAGTTACACATTCAACCTAGTAAAACCAGCCTAGAATCAAATTTTAAAGTATCATAACATATCATCGGATCTAATCACTCTCTAGTTTTTTTGCACCGAACATTGACGCATCCCCTCAAAATAGAGGATAGATCAATCAACGAACATGCCTGGAGTATCACACAAATAAACAAGCAATCAAGTAACTTATCTGGCAAATATACGTTTAATCACATTCCCCTCACGTGCTCCATCCCAATAAACAAGAGACGCAAACCATTCATTCTTCATAATCATCAAAGCAAAACAACCCATAAATTATCCGAGACATACATAATCACACTCTTTTCTAACTTCTGAAACATGTTTTGAAACCTTCCGAGAGAGCAGTTGAAGTAAATTCAACAACAGTTACTTCCTCAATTTTAATTCCAATTTCAACGACCACGGACGATAAAAACAAAGAACAATTCAAGGAAAACCCACCATTTCCCAATCGGAAACAGCCAATCGAACTGACAATTACTGGGAAATCATGGCACATGCGTTGAAAACGAAACTCGGAAGGGGTTTACTTACGTAGGTGTTTAACTGGCGAACGAAACTGGAGAAGTTATTGTGCTTGAAGTGTTTGGGCAAAAGGTCTCTGGCGAACTCCGGAGGGTTCCAAACAATGAAGCTGTTGTTCGCCGGACTCCACGACACAATCGAGTCCGTCGAAGGGTCGTCCACCATGTCGTACGTCTTGCTCAGGAAAGGCGGCGGCGCGTTCGCGTTCGGAATCGGTGTCGGCGCCGCCGTCGACACTTCTCCGCCGCCACTGCCCGCTCCCTCCATTTCACAATTTCAATAATACAAAATCTGTAGCGAAAATTAAAGAAAAAAAAAAATCTGGGTTGGGTTTTGGGTAATCTTGTATTCTATGGAAGTGAGAGAGAAGAAAAAACATAAACCCTAGTTGGAGTGAGGGATGCAAATATATATATATTATAGTGTTGGAAAAGGAACAAGTGGGAAAATTTTTACAGACAGAGAGAAGATCTAGACGATGATGGGGTCAGGAATCAAAATGGCCATTAATTTATATCTGTGTGAGAATTGAGACCGTACGATCTACATTTTCTAGAAAAGAAAAATATCTGTGGGAAAGGGAACACGAAGTTATGGTACTTTGATTTGTAACTCTATAGGTAATAAAATGGATGATGTGTGTTCAACATTAAAAACATACACTTTAGATTTTAATAAATAATTTTTTATTTATTTAAGAATATTGTTATATTATTATAATTAATATCAAATATATGTTATTTATCTATAACTATATATTTTGGACATCCCACATATTTCATTGTATATAAATTAGGTATAAACTTTGTCTCATAAGTTAGTTTTATAGGATTGAGTTCTTAAAGTCCACTTCTTATAATATATAAAGGGGATTTTTCATTATAAACGTTTTTTTTATGTAGTCACTTTTTTCCGATTTTACCCTTATTTAATATATCTCATTTTATTAATACAATGAAATATTTTGTCATTTCATATGAATTACTTAAAACATAAAATTATTTTTTAATTTAATATTAATGTTCTAAGTTACTTAGTATATTGTTAAATTTATTAAAAATTATTTTGTTGTAATAATTATATCTTAGTTTCATATAATTAATAATTATTCATATAAAAAAATTAAAACTAAATGACAATAATAATAATAAATATAACTATTTATATTTTTAAAAGTATAAAAGTATGTGTTAAATTGATTTAATTTATGTAAACAATACTTCAAATAATTTTAGATTAACATAAAATTTCATATATATATATATATGTGATTTAAATGAAAGACACTTTAAATTTAATAATAAGTTATAGCTTAATTGAAAATTATTAATTTAGGTAATATTTAATAAAAATCATACTGATATAATTTTGATTTCTTTTAGACATATAAATATTATATATATATATGTGCATTATTGTACTTGCTTTATATTTAGTTAATGATGAACATTAAAATTGTCTTTTAAACAAGCTTTAGCCAATAATTGTGTTTGTCTTTTTTTGTTTATTTAGGGAAAGCTTGACACTGATGGAAGACCTCCTTTTGACAATTGGTGAAAATGACATGAGGAAAAGATAAAAACACTTAGGAAGAAAATAAATTTTGGACTGTTGTGTTTAAGTTTGCAACTTTTATAGGAAAAAGTCTAGCTAATCATAAATATTTATTCAACTACTCTTTTCCCAAAAAAAGTAACTAAATATTATTCTTTTGTATATAGAAGAAAAAATGGCTTTTTTTAAGTAAATCCTAAATTTTGTTACCAAGTTGGGAGATTTGGTTTGCTGATTTTTTTAAATCAATAACCATGGGATCTAGAATTGTGAGTTTTATGTTTACAAGTATTAGGATTTATTAGGAGAAATGGAATTAGATCAAATTAACTTCTCGTAGTAATAAGGAGAGGAGAAAAAAATTATTGGCAATTTTCTTATTAAGAAGTTTCATCCTCCAATTAGGAACACCAAGCAAATCAAAGAGCATCTTACAAATATCCGGAGAAAGATACTAACCAGAGTTGTTCCAACCATCAACAAGAGTAGATATAAGACTAATTCTACATCCTTTTGCAAATATCTTGAGCAAAAAGTCAATGCTTCTTCTACCAAATAGCCCTCAACAATAGAACCTTTTGGATAAACTTTGTTTTGAACATAACTTTTAAGTTTATGTAAGTATCTTTCAATGGGATATATCCACCAAAACTGAAGATGACCAATTAATCTCATTGCATCTGGTAGATGAATAGGTAAGTGCATAATTATGTCAAAAACCTAAATGGGAAGATCATTTCCAATTGACAAAGTGTTTTTATGATATCCACTTCAAGCTAATCCAAATCTTGTACTTGGATAACTTTTTGACATATAGAGCGAAATAATGATCCAAAATGAATTAGAAGTTCAACCACAACATATACATAATACTTCTTGTTGGTACTTGTTATAAGTAATGTAACATAAAATATGTATGATGACTTTTGTAACCAAATATTTTCTTGTTACCAACTTGCTTCAAACATCATTTCTAGTGAATTGATTAAGCTTTTCTTCCATGATAATAATTTAGTCATCCTCTATTAATAGTTATTTTATTAAGTTGGACTAAATCTAATAGACAAATACATATGATGTTTATTCTCTTAAAAATTAAGGAAGACAAAACGGGTTAGTCAAGCCCATTTTAGTTCGGCATGTTTTTAGCCCGCTAAAAATAGGATGGGACGAACTGGCCTGACATAGTAAAACGGATTATAAATCTTATTCTGCCATACAGAAAGCAGGTCAACGGACTAGTGGGTTGGCCCACCATTTTTTTAAATTATATATTTTTATTGATTATATATTAAAATAGTATTAATCATATAAATATTTTTTAAGTTTTTAATTAATTAATTATGTCTTTAATTGGATAAATTAAAATAATGATTGTCTTACATCCTAAATTACTTTATTGTAATTGATAATAATAACTTAATTTGTAAGTGTTAATGATTTATATTGCAATATTGTTGCATAGTTACATCATTAAAATAAATGCAAAAAAGTTAATCTTTTAAACTATTTTTATTTTTAATTTTAAAAAAAGTGGGTTTGCGAACATATCTTGTTGGAGGGTTCATAATCTCTTGGAGGAGGAGTTTCACCTATCTTAGCATAGTTTGGTGTTCCAATTTGCATATTTGAAAAGTCATCTTCAAGAAGATATTATGCTTTATGGGGAATCATTAAGCTTAATAGTTATGGTTTCTTAAATGACCAATGTCTTAATTGTAAGTTTTGGATATATCAAGATAACTTTAAGACATATATTTTACCATCTTAGAATCAAACTTACTCCAATTCATTATTGGTATTAAGGATAAAACATTCAAAAACTGGAAAGATGATGGAAGTATGATATAATTTAAATTTTTCAAAAATGTCTTTCCTTTCAAAAAATAAAATCAAGAATTAGAAATAATACATTTCGAAAAAGTAGATTGGAAAAAATTATTATGTTTTAGAAATAAAAATCTGAAAATCAAAATCAAAATCTTATTAAGAATAAAAAAATCACGAAAAAAATCAAAAATTTATTCTAAATAAAAAAAATCACCATCTAGAAAAAAATTCAGATGTATTTTTATATGTATCCCATTTTATTTAAGGTCATTTTCGTCTTTTTGATAGATAGTGTTCATAATCTCAACGTACAAATGCTTAATTCCAAATTTTCACAGTGTATGATTTTATCCCTTTTTTTATAGATTTTATATTTTTTCCAACCACCTCATTTTATTGAAATGTTCTTATAAAAAGAAAGTGTGATATATGTCTAATATAGCCCTAATAGAAGTTATGAGAACATTTTTATTCTTCTGAAGTCATTCACAACACTTTTTTACACTTAATCATAATTTTGTTTCAACTCAATTAAAATCATATATAAACCATTATTTACCATAAAACCTCATTTTGATCACCTTACGTATAAAAAAATGGCTCATGTTACCTTCTTAAAATAAAACTGATCTGAATCTCCATAATTTTGGTTCATTCTCTTAGTCTATGTTCAATCATCTTTTTCATAAATTTGTATATTTGTAGACAGTACAATTTTTAATATCTTATTTGTTCTTAACATAGAACCAAAGTATTTTTATTTTACTCATAATCTCAAAATCCTATTGAAAAGCGTAGTGAACCAAATGAAAGTTTTTTTTCCAACACACTTCCAAACTTCAATAAGAATAGTATCATGATCTGCAACCAAAACTTTCTCCATTTATTCATTCTTGATCCAAATCTCTTGTATTCGTTTCTCTATTTTTGACAATCTCATATACCTTACTTTCGACTGTTTCTTCAGCATCTCATATATTCTTCTTCCATCTCCATAAATTTTCATATTTCTAAAAATATCCCTATGTAATATTCTAGATTACGTAATTCGAAAATTATTTTTCAAATTCATAATTAATTTCTAGATTACATAATCCAGAAGTTTTTTTCGGATGCATAATTAGTTTTCAGATTACATAATCTGAAAATTTTTTTTAACTTCTGAATTATGTAATCTGGAAGCTTTTTTTCAAATGCGTGTCCAGATTACATAATCCAGAAGCTACTATCAAATCCATATGTGACACAATAAGGATAAAAAAATATTTCTAGAAGCTACTATCAAATCCATATGTGACACAATAAGGATAAAAAAATATTTTCATGTTTTGTATCAAGGTGTCAAAATAACATATGGATATGGAGGTGCATGAAGAAAGAGTCCTTACTTTCTCTTTTCTTTGTCCTAAGGATTTGTAAAACTCTTCAAGGACTTTAGATTGTGTGCTTCATTCACAACTTGTCTTAACCCAGTTATGATATTTTGTCTAGTTTCCAACATTGTCATGATACCTTGTCTAGTTTCCAATATTGTTATGATACTTTGTCCAGTTTTCAATATTATTACACTTATACAAGAATTTAAATCATTTTATTTTTTTACCTTGTCTTAAACATTTTTATTCCACCACCTCGATTCTTTATCCCTCCATCCAAAACATTTTGACTCACTTAACATCTTCCACAATTTTCCTTATCTTCTTAGACTTATAATTCCAAATAGACGACGTTACTTTGAGATTCCCAGCACCTAAAACTTTCTGCTTAAAATCAAAAGTTTGATCCACATAGTTACAGAAAAAAAAGATTAAAAAAATTGTGATAGTATCTACTCACATTTTGACCCACATTTTTAATTGGTCCGATATAAACAATAGAGTACACAACAAAGACGAAGTGGGTAAAATGCTGCAAGGAAACAAATGATCCATGATAACTTTTCAACTACGGTTGGATGTATATGCATTATACTACAAACTCCACCAGAGACAAGACAGGATGTACTTAAATTACAAAGAGCACATTACATAACACTAATTAGTTCAAAGGTCGCTTTCAGAGCTTAGAAGAAATTGCCAGGAAGCTCCATATATTTTTTTAATCTTTTTTACCTTTTTATAGGGATTGGCCAATCTTAGAAGGATGAATTTTACCTTCCAATGAAAAAGGTTTTCCATTAGCTAAAATAAATACTAAAAAGTATAGCAATTTTCCACACCTTTCCTGCTTTTGGGGCTTTCAGAATAGAACAGACGAGCAAGTTCCCCCACACGAATAAATAGATGTCATTCACAGACAAAACTCATCAAATATATCCACATTTTTTCTTCATACACATTATAGTTCCAATTTGGGAAAGAAAAGCACTAAAACAGAAACATATTACCATATACGAAGGTTTTACTGAAGAGTCAGTACAACCAGCCAGTTTTAGTGTTGCATTTACAAGGGAAATGAAAGAATTAATACTTTTTTAATTAAAGAAACAAGGAGAGGACTTACAACATAATTCGTGACATATTTGAAAACCCCAAACACTAACATATAGAGAGAACATAACACCCCACAACAAAATTATGGGAATTCCCACATCATGTACTGAAATCAGATGCAACAAACTCCAGTCAATCACCAGACCCGACAAAACACAAATCAAGTTATATCTTCAGCAAGGAAGATGATATCTGCTGCTCTGTATATATGCATGTACTCCATAATGGAATTGAGACAATATTTGTCTAAGCAGCAAGAACTATGATCACGATCAGAAGCACAATCCCAAAAATCACCAAAAGCAAGCATGTCTATAGAGAAAATAAAAGAACAAAAGGTTAACAAGGGAAATAGACCAAGATTTCAAAAGGGTGAAAAAAAGACCAAAGGTTTGACCAACGTTGCAAAAACAAAGCTTTCAAGGTGGTAGACAGTCTATGGTAACTCCTTTAAGTAGGAAACTACATAAGGTATTACTTATTCCATCAACCACTTCTTCCCTTCCATATTATTATGACAACGATGCAATAATCCTACTTTCAAATGGAAAACAAATAATATGCCATGCAAACTTATAATACTAAAGAAAATTATAAGCTAAAACGCCTACAAAGATTTAAGCTGCATGCATAGTATGTTTAGAATATTTTCTCTGTAAGTATTTCTAGAAGAAGAAAATAATATAAAATGAAAATAAACTTTTCTCCATAGTATAAAATTAGTTCATGCATAAGTTAGAAATGTTCTTGAGAAATTCTACATATTAGCTTATCCATTAGGTAATTTTAATTTATAGATAAGTTCATTTAATTTTTCCTTCATATTTTTTCTTGTAAAAGTACTTACGGAGGAGTTTATTCAAATAAATCCCTAGTCATCAATAAATTAATTTTGCAAGTCAATACAATATCAGCACAACAAGCCCATACTGAGTCATTTTTAAGTCAAAACCTCTTTAGAAGATATCTCCTCTGGAGATTCCACACATAAAAAGCCATTTCATAGAAGGAGTTTTAGTGTAACAAACAGTAATTTAATTGCAATTAGAAAATTGATACATTACCAAAGAGGAATTTGATCTTTGGGTCTTTGAAGCTTTTAAAAGTTGAGATTTTGCTTGTGCAGTTGCTGCATGGGAATTCTCAATGTTGGAGCCAATATCATCTATAAAATGAAATTTAGTGGCATTAAGGAACATGAACAAGTATGGAAAAATAATTTCGTACAGAAATACAAAGATATGCGTAATCTGGAAAAGAAAAGGGAATGAAAAAAATTACCAATCATGGTTCCTTGCTCATGGACAAGCACAGCAAGATCTTTGAAGATCTCGTTAACTTCACCAATTTGCTGCTGTATTTCTTGAATGCCTTGGTCCCTTTCTTCAATGATGGCCTCATTAAAGGCAATCTCATTATCTAAGAACAAAACCTCCTGCCTGCAGCATGAATAAAACAAGAGCTAAGGTACTGAAATAAAGCAATGTGGAGAATCTGAAAATTCTGATAACACACAAATTCAGTTGTTCTTCTACTTTAGTGACACAACGGATAATTCTAACAGTGATTATGCCACCAATTCCATTGCACCACAGAAAATTATAAAAGAAAAAAAAGCGGGAAGAAGGGAGCTTTGGGTAGTTGGTATCAATCTATGTATGTTGCAGATGAATATGTCAGGCTGTGATACTAAATGCAACAGCTAAATTGGAAAGAGCCTTTTTCCTGATAAATAATTGGCATTCAGTTGTCCTATGATCCTATCAAACTTAACAGCGTAGACATGATCAATTCATGATTCCAGCTCCTCTGAATCACCAAGAAAGAAAAATAAATAAAAGCATCCTCTTTTTCACCTATTCAAAATTTTCAAATGATTAATCCAGATCATTGACTCGAAATTACATTTCAAAAATTGCTTTGTCACATCATAAATATTGGAAATAGAGCAATAAAACATAAAAATAATCTGCAAATCACTGATATACTACTAATCATAAATGAGAAAATACCTCCTTGATTCCACAAGTAAAGCACGCTCTTCCGGTGATTTATCAGAACCAACATTTAATTCACCAGCAGTATAGCTGCAAGCCAAAAGGAAAATCCCATGTCATAACCTTGTAGGCAAAGGTAAACTAAACACTTATAGTGACTACAGAAGAACAATCGATCACCTAGAAACCAATTGCATAAAATTAAACTGCAAAAATTCTAAAAGTAGCCTAATCTAGTCTTCATCATTCAGAAACAGGTCCCATTCGGCATAAGCCACACTCTTCAAAACAAAGGAGAAACACAGTCTTGCCCCTAAATTTGTATAGGCTCTAATTATAATTGATAAATCACCTGGAAGGAAGGATTGCTTGGGGAACAAAAGGAGTGTACGCTGTTTCCCTTTCAACTGCAAGGCGCTGTGCCTTCTGAAACTCTTTCAACACTGCTTGAAAATCTTTCGCAAGTTTAGCATCTGCGATCTTCTTGCTTGCCTGCAAAATTAAGAAAACTTTTTAGGTAAAAGGCATTGAAGGTCGTTCACCCTGTACAAAAGGATTTTGCCTGTAACAAACTTTCACAGTATTCTTTAAAAAAATGATGCAGATTGATTATAAAATTAACAATTCAGTGAAAACGACAGTTAGAATTTAAGCAATAACAGTATTCGGAGGAGTTAATAAATTTTGGAAGAAAACCACAAATTACCGAGACGGAGACCAAATAAACAAACGGCTTTGCACGTGCAGATGCAGTAAAACACAAGATAAAGGTTCAAACTTACATTAACTTCAGCATGGTGATCAATGTCACTGGCTTGCTTAAGTTTAGCAGATGTATCCTTCACCAATTGCCCAATATGTAGTCTTGTCTTGTGGCTGTAAATTTTAAGATAGGTTAAAATATTAGTCAACCACAGTAAGAGCCAAAGAGGTTCTTGTTCCACCAAATCAAAACTTAATACACAAGAGGGATAGTATCCACTTTGCAAGCTAAAAAAAAAGAGTTCAGTTTCCCAACATCCCTCGGCTTCATTTTTTAACTACTTTGAATCACAGAGCCACCTTTTACAATAGCATAACCATAATCATCAAATGCTCCATTACATAGAATGTCATGTTCCTGATTTGAAAAATTAGCATATCACTAGAGAAACAAAACCTCGATCAAAGCTACAGAGATAGCAATCATGATTCTTCCTCCCATCCACTTTTCAACAATTAACGAAGGTAACCTCATATCATCCACACAAAAAAAAGCCCACTGCAATTCAATCGACAACACGCCCAAACTAAGCCCATCTACACGAAAACGATCCCCAAAACACCAAGCGACATGCAAATATCGTAATTCGAGCGGCAATTCAGCTGATTCGGCAATTTTGATGTTGAAAGGGGAAAGGAGGGAGGGAACGTTTTTTTTTTTTTTCGTTTTCTTCGGAAAATAAAAAGTCAATTACGATGAGTTGGCCGAAACGAAAAAAATTGAGTGTGTGATGATGAAGAACTAACAGCTTCTCGCGGAGGTCGGGGGTGTCTTTGGGGGTTCCGAGGGTGTTGACAAGTCTCTGGAAGGTGGAGACGGCGGTGTTGATCTGGAATATTCCGGCAGCCACGGCCTGCGTGGGGTCCTGCTTGCCGTTGGCCAAGCCACGCCGGGAACCGAAGGGCCGGCCAGCCTCGATGTCCTGAAAGCTCATAATTCCGTTTCACTTTCTCGAGAAAATCGGAGGAATTTTCCGGAGAAAGGGAGGGAAAAGGCGAAGGTGGCGTTTACCGGGATCTGGGAAAATGCAGAGAGGGGAATTTGAGGAATTAGGGCAATGCAAGAAAAGGGAAAAAACGAAGGGAAGATTTTGATTCGGTGAGGTAGTTTCTTCGGTGGGTCTCTATGGTTGTAATTCCCTGCCGCTACGTTGACGTGGACCCGCTCTTCGAGACACGTGGCGGGCTTCCATAGGATGGAGTGAAGCTTCTATTTTGGTGGCGTCGTGGTGAATTAACAACTCCTAATTATTGGTGTTGTGTTTGTTTAGTTTTAAATTGTGGTGAGAGGGAGCCACCGTGGACGGTGTTCATTTACTTCTAATCATTTTAATTAAGTTTAATATTAAAATATTAAAATTTATTTTTATAAATACAAACTTATAAGATTATATTTTTTTTCTTTTCATGAAATAATGGATTTTATTTTCGTAACATGTGTATATTCTTTAACTTTTTTTAATGTCAATAGTAACCATTTGTAACTGAATATCACTATAATTAAATACCAAATATATACTTTATAATTTAAAAAAAACGTGTGTTGTGACTTTGAGAAGGAAAGTTCAGAATGACTTTTCCTTATTATTTCATTAAGTTAATTAGCATCTTATACGAGTTGATATTCACTTATATAAATTATCGTTTAAGTTGCTTGTCATTAAAAAAAATGTTAATAAATCTGTTAGAGGAAATTTGTTTTTGATAATCATCTTTAAAGAATAAGGTCGCTATTATGAATAAGAATGTTGGATTAGATTCAATTATTTTATAATTGACTTTGTTATGTTGAAAGTTAATTTAATTATTATATATTTTATTTTATTTTTTTGACATTGTAATTGTATACATAAAGTGGGTATAGATAGTATTTGAGATTGACCGTAACTCTTATCGTTGGTATTGGTCGTCGCTCAATTGTACTCCCTTGTACTCAAGTTCTTTCACTCCTTCAAATTTAAACACTACACTCCTTAGCTCATTAGAACTCGATCGAAAATAAACTTGCGAAGGTTCTTGTCACCCGAATTTGTAAGAAGGTATATCTGGAGCATATCTTCAATAAATCAATATTGGTTGATTTTTCAATGTGTCGCCTGGATTTGATGGAGTATGGCTTGGATTTATAGGATGTTTTCTTAATTGTTTATTGTCAATAAGTTCTTTAATGTAGTTGATCACCCGGTCGGTCGATCAATGAGGCCAAGTAATGTGGCTCGCTCGATCCCGATCGGTATAGGCGCAATTTTTAGAATGAGAATATATTGTTCAAATATATTATTAAATTATTTTTCTACACCTAACTTTTTTTTATAAGAACTTTATCACTATGTAACTTGACATCTCAGTTATGCTATGCTGACACCTCAAGTAACAACTATCATTTGTCATTACATGAAAAAAATATTATTAAAAAAAGAAAAAAAATACAAAAAATATGGGGGACTAAACCAAAACACATATGTTCACAAAAACGATACATAGGTAGCTATACCTATTAGAACATACTAGATGGAAGCCTATTGTACCAATGAAATAATTATTTATGAATAAATCATAAATTAGTCAATTTATCAGCATACACATCCCCTAAACTTGATTTTTCCACAATAATTAAGACAAATATTTCATCGCTTATGAAACATTAACAAAACATTAGTCATAGCCGTAAACGCAACACAAACCAAGGCAGAATCACATTAAAGTCGTCAGACATTAGTAAGCCCCATCTTTTGAGCTTCTTTCATAGCATGTATAACTCCATAAAACTCAACAACTATAACAGTATGAACTTCAAGAAACACAAAGAAAACACCAATAAACTCTCTTATACTCTCACAAAAAATACCTTCACAAGTATAAAGACTAGGATACGCCTAACCGTTCCATTAGTGCTAATTTTAACCCAACTTAGCGAAAGAAACTCCTATCTAAGAGGAAGATGACGAAAAACTTATCATTACGAGTATTAATATAAAAAAACTTAATCACGTTGAAATCCAGCATTTAATTTTAACATTTTAATCAAATATTTCTTTAATTAGCCAAACTAGCGTGTGAAACATTACATTTACTTATTATATTTGTAGATAGTGACGTATATGACATGTTTAAAAGTGCTACAAAGTAAACAAAAAAAATGGGGTTCTTTTATGGTGAAAGTGAAGCATCATACATCTACTTTAGGTTTTTTCATGACTATACACGTTCTTATGGGAAGGTACAGTGTCCTTCGAGTTATGAAACCAATAAAATCTCTTCGATGAACTAATGGATTTTCGAAAGATAAGTTTTGGTTTAACATTGAACGAAAATTTAAGACTTATAGTAAAAAAATTATTAGAATATGTCAGTTTTTTTTTTTTTTTTTTTACATCACTAACATATTTTTAATATGAATAAGAATATTAAAATATTTTACAGCAATTTTTCACTTACATATATATTGTCATATTATATTTTAGTCCACTCATTTCAATAGTTAATTTTTACAAATATTAAAAGAATTTAAAATTTGGACTAAAATAAAAAATTATTTTATGTAAAAGTTTTACAAGTCCTTTTGAGATACATTACGAAAGAGATTATTATTAAGAGCCTCTTGAAAAGTTTGTTTGGAATTATATATTTTAGATACTCATTCTAAATATTAGAATAGTTGTTTGGATAGACTGATAAAAAGTAAAACATTAAAAAAAAGAGTTAAAGTGAATTTTTTTTTAATACTTAGAACATGAATAGAAATAAATAGAAAGTTTATAGGTGCAAATGATTAATTTCAAGAAAGATATTTTTTTAATAGTCCAAATAAACTTTTTATCCTACTTTTATTAATTCAAACATGTAATAAAAAAATTACCCTATGATGGAAAATAATATATCATTTATAGAAAAATAATTTACATGATCTATTATCTTATATAATTTACCTAATCCATTATGTTATTATAAGTGAACACTAATTTAGTTAATTTCAATGAATAACCAAATACACTTTACATATTTATTTCATTTTAATTTACTGCTTTGTCTGGATATAGGAAATAAAAAGTGAACCAAAATTTACAACAAATATACTTTATCAAGGTATTTTATAGGAATTTGAATTTAGATATATTAAATGAAATATATGTATTGTTTTTATTTTAGTTTATGTGACTTTGTTTATTATATTTATAACAAAAAAAAAAATATATATATATATAATTAAATAAATAATGAGATATTGTTTAGTACATTACTTTAATCTATAATAATGTATAACAAAATATTATAATTTAGTTGCAGTATTCAATAAATAAAGTATATATATATATATAATTCATTGTTTTTCCCTGAAAGTTGTTTTATTTGAAGATCGTTGTTATAAAAGAATTATGTATTGTACTTTATATTTAGTGTGGTTAAAATAGTTTTGGCTCAGGTCTAAAATATCTGAAGAAAAACACAAAATAAATTAAATGTCACAAAATAATTTAATGTCTTTTATGTTATAATTTTACTTTCAACATTTTCCTTTGCATAATCTAAATAAAAAAAATGATTTTAAAAATGATTACATATAAAATATGATTAATTATTAAATAGTTTATTTATCACACTTAAAATAATTTAAGCTCCATTTGGTTACATATACAGCACAATCATATAAATCACAAGTTTATTTTTTTTAAAATGTAAAATTTACCTTTATATATTTTTAATTTACCAGAAAAAAATATACAAGCAAGAGTCCAATACTATAAATATATAAATAACATAAAAACTTTATTTCGCAGTAGAAAATATATAATTTACATAAGTTGTTTGAAATTGTTATTGTGACACTAACAATTATGTTAATATATAATTTTTTTTAAATAAAAGTTTTCAGTATCATTATGCAACTTCACATCTCAGTTATGTTGATGCCTCAAGTAACAATAATCATTTGTCATCATATGAAAAAAATATTAAAAAAAAAAATACAAAAATATAGAAGAACTAAACCAAAACCCATATGTTGAAAAAAATGATACATATATTAATATCTACTTATGTTAAGAGTACCAACAATTTGACAACCCTTCTCCAAATTACACCTCTTCAAGTGACAAAAATACTCTTTTCATGTCATGACCTCGATCATGTGAAAGTTATAATGTGGACCAATACAAAAAGTGGTTGTCAAATAATATTTTTTCTTATGTTAATTGACATAAAAAAAAACAATGTAAACAACAAATAACAATGAGTAGATAAATATTTTTGTAATAGGTGGAACACTTGTCTTAACTACCATCAATAAATCAGGTTTAAGGTTTCTAATATATTTTGTGGAGTGAATACAGGTGCTGATAAACTTGCTAACTTATGTTTTATTAATAGTGAGTATTTTTATTGGTATAATAAACTTCTATCTAGTTTTTTTATGAGTTATTTATTAATAGTATAAATTACCTATGTACCGTTTTTGTTAATATATGAGTTTCATGTATTTTTTTTCTTTTTTATTTTAATAATATTTTTTTTCATGTGGTGGCAATCTAGTGAAATGTCAAGTTTATTGATGTGTTTTGTCCAAACTTGATGTTAGTTGATGTGTCAATAGTGAAATGTCAAATTTCGTAATGATATTTAAGATGAGAGTTTTTATATAAAACAAAAAATATATTTAGGATTTTTTTCTCATAATAAACCTAATTTTTTTTTTCTAAATAGACTTTTCACACTTTATTTTCTAAATTATACTTATAAAAGATCGAATTCTTAATTGTGCAGAGTAGTTTCAGTGCTGAAAAATTGATCAGAATTTGGTTACTCAGAGACTGCTAAAAAGTTGTTGTTCCTGTTGCTCTCTGAGTAAGCACCTCCAATTGGTCTGCATTTGATCGCAGAAGCGAACTCAGCTCCAACTGCGTGAGATTCCCGTCGTTGTTCCGATCGAAGAAGGTATGGAATATCTCTCGCAACTCCGCGATTTGTTCTTCGTTCAATTTCACCACCTGCTTCCTGCTCATCTTTTCAATCGATGTTTTAACCAATTCAAATATTTATTTGTTCAATTAACATGCATGCTCAAGGAAGGCAGTGTTAATTTGATTCTAGATCTACGCCACTTGTGTGTGTTTTGTGTTTAAAGTATTGAATGTGGTTAAGCTTCCTTTTCCAAGGAGTTTGCCCTAATGTAGGATCTGCTTTAAATGTTCCAAAGAAGAACAATTCAGAGGTTAGTGGATTTTTTTATAAATAAAATAAACAAAGATGAAGAAGCTGAATTTGTATGATTGGTGTGAATTTCTTCACGCTATGGATGAAGGTAAAGACACGGAGGCAAATAAAGAACACTACAACAATAGGGAAATTCTAAAGAAAATAGATAGTTTTCATTTCATGTAATATACCCTTTGTTTGGGCACAAGGTTAGCTAGGAAGGAGGGGATAACAATTCTTTGTGCTTGGTTACATGTACAAGACGAGGGGGAGTTTTTTACCTCCTTTCCTTCCCAAACATCTCCTATATAAGAGGTGGTTTTGATCATTTTGAAGACACTTTTACTTTATAAAGAAAAGTCATTTGTTTGCAAAAGCCTTGAGTACTTCTGAGAAGTTCGGAGCTTCTCTCTTTTAGGTTCTTATCTTGAGTGTTAGGTCTCAAGTGACAGATCACCTTGCTTATCTCATGGAGTTGGAGTGGTGTTGGATTCTTTCTAATTCCTAGCTTCTCCGAGTCATAATCTCGATCTTTCTCCTAGTTTCTTTCTTTCTTCGCTTTGTTTTTCCTTCTTGGTTGCACATACTTTCATGGCTTTGTCCATCCAAACTTCCACATCACCTAAACTTTATGTTATTTGATTTATGTTCGAGATGCTCTTAAGTTACTGTTCTGTAGTGTGTGGTATGATTTTCATTCAAGAGTTTGTAATAATGGTCTCGAATTGATATGATTGCAGATTCCGGAGAGGTTTATCTTGAATGTTTTAATTGAAATCTCTATGTTTCGTCTGCCCTGCACTAATGTTCCCCTTAAAATGGATTGAACAGCATCGCTAATGTTAAATGGGAGGATTGAATAGCGGGATTAGATAAGATGCTATGTTTTTCTTTAAACTTGTTTAATAATTATTCAGATACATTTATCTGATGGGTAAAGAATGAAGCAATATATTAGTAATCCTTGTGAAGTGGTGACGCAAATGTATAATTTTAACAATACGCATATATCTCTTTACCTGGCTGATTAAGCTGTGTGTAGGTTATGTATGGGTGATAGGGGTTGGTTCACGTGACTAAGATTTCTGGATTTCTTCCTCATTTGTTTTTAACCTTTTTTAAACCAGACTTCTCCGTTTACCAAATTAAGTTTGTTAACTTTTGAACTCTCCCACATAAGTTATGCCCCCGTTCTGACTTTTTATAAGGTCGGGTTAATATGTGAATGGTAGTTATAAGGGGCAATTTTTCAACATTTGAAAAATGTACGAGTGAATTGGTCTGTAAAACAATAGAAGGATACCACAACATCCAATTATACAAGGTTTGAATTTTTCTAACTCATTATTGAGACTGCAATACTTACGTGTGCAAAGAAGCGCTAACAATATTTTGTTGATGGTTAGTTACTGTTGAGTTTGTGGAGTACTTTTAATGTGTGGTTCTATTATCTAATACTGGGAATGGGAGCAGTTATTTATTTATCTTTCGTTGTCAACAGGGAGTGAGAACAGTCAACAGCAAAATGGAATTAGCAGACAGGGCAGTTGGATTTGTGTTATCCATTACAAGCTTGTCGATATTTACCTACTATACATTTTGGGTTATCATCCTGGTTAGTGACACTATTTTAAATGAATGATGGCTTCCCCTTTTTAACTTCCTAATTACAATTTTTATTTATTGATATTGTGTGGTCTTTCAGCCATTTGTGGATGATGATCATTTCGTTCACAAGTACTTTTTACCCCAAGAGTATGCCATTCTTTTACCAGTTTCTGCTGGCGTTGCACTGGTTTGCTTCTTCAGTATATTTGTTGGATTGGTGATGCTCAAATCCAAAAGAAAGAAGGCGTGATTTTTATTTCCGTTTTGTTGCACCACTTTTTCTAAGTTTTCAAACTGAGAATGTATTAAATGTATTTTCGAACATTTCATACCAGTTAGCAAAACAACAGTTACGTAGATTGTGTTTATTGTTTGTCTGCCCATGGAACTACATGGATGGATTTAGGCAATGAGAGGCATGCTAAAGAATTTTGTTACATATATTGTAAAAAAATTATACACAGAAAGGAGTGTGTACTCTTTTTGATTGCTAGAAATTACATCCGACATCAATGCTGAACTAGAGAGAAGAATGAACTTACAAAAAATTAAATCAATCAATTATGAAAGTATCGCTATACTTAACTATAAAAGGGGATGTTTAAACTGTTATTTAGGGGAGAAAGTAATTCTAAACTGTACAATAATAATATTGATGTGGACAATTGTTTTATCACTTAACTACGCATTACTTCACCTGTGACTGGACTCAGCATTGCAAGTTGAAGAAGTTCGCCGGAGTAAAGACAACAGCTTGTCGGAGTGAAGATAGGTATTTATCTAAATTTCATGGATCACAAGATATAAAGCATGATTTGAGCATGGTTTGACAAGTCTTATTTTGTGCATCATGTAGATTGAGATTATTTGTTTCTTATTTGAAACTTTCTCAATGAATATGTGGTTGTTTTGCTTGAACACGAACATGAGTGCTTCTTCCTACACCTCCATCCCTATACTAAATTATGTGTCATCCCTATATTAAATGTGAAAAATACTTTTTTATCCTTTTTGTGTCACCTCCATATATAATCCAGAAGATATTTTTGGATTGGAAAGTGTTTTTTAGATTTATAAAAATTTGAGATAATCCTATGAATTATACAATCCAAAAGTTAATCTCATATCCAGAAAAGACTTTTGAATTATGTAATTCAGAAACATATTACAAAAGACTTTTGAATTACATAATAGAGTAGCTTATTACAAATCTAGAAAAAAACTTCTGAATTGTATAATTTGAAATATTAAATAAGAATACTTTTGGAATAAAAACTAAAAAAGTGATACAAGAACTTATGGAGGTGTAGGAAGAAGCCGTCCAGGAACTTGGATAAAGGCATACCAAATCACCAACCTTTACACCTTGATTCTATTAATGTCATTATTTTTTCTTTTAAAAGGTGAACCAAGTAATGTTTTCATCACACGACCAACTACCAAGAAGGAAAAAAGAACCCAATTAATAAAATGGAGAATTGAACTTGAAATAATAAAAAAGGAGATATATTTCTCCATGGGGGCTTAGATGGTTGTTTAAACATCACTGATTTGATGCATACAATTGATTAAGTTGATATAGTTTTAGTAAGAAAATATAAAAGTTGACGTTTGTGAACCTAGTGTTCTATACAACCCTAATCGAACACGTGGTTTTAACTTGTCGAAAAAATATATACAATATTATTTTCGTTCTTTTTAAACTTAACACATATATCTTTACAATTTTTTTTATCATTTTTTCTCTCTTCCACTATTTTACTTCAACCTAAAGGGTAAACTAATCAGAGACTAGCCAAATAATTGTAGGGGATCAACTTGCTTATATTACATGGTTATGTATTATATAACATCCTATTTCTTTTCTAAAATTAAATAATTTAGTATACCATGCTGTTTGATTTAATTAAATTATTTAATTGGATGTTGAGAATAAATAAAATATATTTTATAAGTAAAGTTGGGTTGTTGAAGAGAGAATGTTAGGAGTGGGTTGAGTTGAACCAAAATTCAGGTCCTAATTGGTAATTAGGAGTTATGTTTGTTGGATTAAGTGTTTATTATTATATCAAAAGTTATAACTCATTATATCGATTGAAGCTAAAAATCTCTAAAAAAAACAATGGAAAGAAAATTAGAATCATTATGAGATAAAAAAAAATAATCAAATATTTACCTATCATTAGTGTATTTGTATTGACAAAGTGAGTCTAGATAGTACCTGAAATTGATTGTAACAATTGTTGTGGTGTCAAACACTCAATTGTTCCTCAATACTTCACTCCTTTAGACTTCAAGACTTATTCTCCTTAATTTCGTAGTGCTCGGTCGGAAGTTGACTTGCAAAAGGTACTCTGACAATGTACCCTACTCTACAGTAGAGAGCATATTTATAACATCGAGTTATGAGCCATATGTTTTATGGACTGAATTTAGCATGTATCAGAGTTAGTTGATTTTTAGGGAGGTTACTTTGATTTCTCGAAACATTACCCAAATTTGATGGAAGGTGATTCTGATTTGTATGGAGTTTCTATAAGTGTCTTAACTGTCATTTATTATAACTATACTTTAAATATACTTTCAACCGGTCGGTCGATCCCCAAGATCAAATGACATGACACCAACCGGTATAATTAACATGCATTTTTTCTTGATGATATGGAACATTGGTTTAGTTTTGAATACATTTTCCTTTTGTTTCCAAATCTGTATTTTTCATTTTTTTTGTGTTCTTATTTTGCTTTCATTTTGAGTTGATCTTTTATAACATTTTTTAATGATAGATGTTTAAATATGTATGTATTTATGCCAATCTTTCTAAATATACATACACACATATATATTTTAATAATCATTTCAAATATTTTTACCTTATCAACGAATTCCTTCCAAATTATTTTAACATTCAAAAAAATAATTATCATCATATATAATTACAATAATTATTAAATTAATTAAGTTTACATTTATTTGCACAACCCAAAATAATATTTTTTTTTTGTTTTCAAAAAGTGCACAATTAGAATTAATATTTTTTTTCGTTCTCCTTTTAAAAAAAATACAAAAAAGAAAGGAAAACAGGTCATTCTTAGAGTTGAAAACCATGGTACAAAATCTGGAATTCGATTATCCAAAAGTGAAATTCTGAATTTATACATTAAACATATATGTTTTTGGAAAATAAAGTGTGAGATATATTTGAGTAATTTTATTTTAATTTAGTTTATTCAAGGAAAAAATTCTGCTTTTTAGTAGTTAAAAATTTATTAATTAAATGTATTCTTAGAGATTCTAAACCTTTTAGTAGTGAGTCGTGGAAAGTCAAAGTCTTACATATCAATGACGCTCACGCGGTTTGCATGCCTTGCTGCCTAGGACCGGCACGTGCGAATCAAATCCGGCACGTGTTTCCAAGTCTTCTCACTGAGACAGATAAAATAGAATACTGTAACTTCTACCGTTTTTTTCTCTTCGCTGAACTCTTCTCTCTCTCTTTCTCTCTCTCTCTCTGCGGCGGTTTCTGGTCACCGGAGATCTCTACGATGTCGGTGAGTTGCAATCGCATCCTTATTTTCTCGTATTGTTATTTGACGAATCATTTCCCGTATTTTTAAATTTCTCTCTCTCTTTGAATTTGCGTACTGTATGAAACATTGCCACTACCGTATGATTTTTTGTATGTGGAGCAGATTCCGTACTTTTCGCAAAGCTTGTTCAGTTACTGAGAACGTGGAAGAGTAGATCCGTCTTAGTTTTATTTTCTTTGAAACCGTGCTGTCTGGGTAGTTCATGTGAATTTATTATGAGTTATTAATGTTTGGCATTTCGATTTGGAAATTTCTGTTTTGGTGCGGAGGTTTGGTTTATTGTATATTGACTTTAGAGAGAAATTGCAATCTATCGGACCAATAAACTTTATGTTATTTGATTTATGTTCGAGATGCTCTTAAGTTACTGTTCTGTAGTGTGTGGTATGATTTTCATTTAAGAGTTTGTAAGAATGGTGTCGAATTGATATGATTGCAGATTCTGGAGAGGTTTATCTTGAATTTTTAATTGAAATCTCCATGTTTCGTCTGCCCTGCACTAATGTTCCCCTTAAAATGGATTGAACAGCATCGCTGATGTTAAATGGGAGGATTGAATAGCGGGATTAGATAAGATGCTATGTTTTTCTTTAAACTTGTTTAATAATTATTCAGATACATTTATCTGATGGGTAAAGAGTGAAGAAATATATTAGTAATCCTTGTGAAGTGGTGACGCAAATGTATAATTTTAACAATACGCATATAACTCTTTACATGGCTGATTAAGCTGTGTGTAGGTTATGTATGGGTGGTAGGGGTTGGTTCAGGTGACTAAGATTTCTGGATTTCTTCCTCATTTGTTTTTAACCTTTTTTAAACCAGACTTCTCCGTTTACCAAATTAAGTTTGTTAAATTTTGAACTCTCCTACATAAGTTATGCCCCCGTTCTGACTTTTTATACAAGGCCGGGTTAATATGTGAATGGTAGTTATAAGGGGCAATTATCAACATTTGAAAAATGTAAGAGTGAATTGACAGCTTGATAATAGTTATATCATTTATATGTATGTTTCTTTTTATCGTTACTGATGGTCTGAGGTAACATCACCACGGAAGTTTCCATTTTTAGGAAATGTACTTCAGTATTGAGTACTAGTATATGCTTTGATTTTGTCCAAAAGCATGAGATTTGAGAACATGTGTGCATATAAGGTGGTGGGTTCTCTGCACTGTTTTAACCTTTTAGAATTACATTATTTTCTTTGCAGATAAAAACTATTAAAGTCAGTAATGTTTCCTTGGGAGCAACTGTGCAAGATATCAAGGAATTTTTTTCCTTTTCTGGTGATATTGAATATGTTGAAATGCAGAGGTCAGTAAGTTGCTCTGTTTGGTGTTTTACTCCTTTTTTTGAGTTATTACTCTTAAGTTTTATTATACAAATTGTAAGTTTATATATTAATGCAGTTATGATGAACGGACTCAAACTGCCTTTGTTACCTTCAAGGATTCACAAGGTGCCGAGACTGCAGTATTATTATCGGTAATCTGCCTGGCATTTGTTACCAGTTAGTATATTTTTGTGTCAATTATCAAACATGATTCTTTATAGAATTATTGAGTGTGCCAAACAATTAATAAAGTTGTCCTGTATTGACAACCAAAACATATATTCTTTGTTGAAAGTTCAAGATTCAGGATTGCATGTCATTATGCAACGTTGACCGCCACAGTTGGCTTTAAAGCAAGACAATGCAGTACCAGCAACTTACTCAAAAGAGTAGATTATATTTAATAATTTCAGAACCATGTTGTGTCACATGTTTCAAAACTTTTTACTTTAAAGGCTTTTGAAGGTTCTCTTTTCTTGAATTTCTTTAACATATGTTGGTTAATCTTCAATCTTCCTGAATCTTTCTATTTCATTGTTTTACTGTGTTCTAAAATTCAAAAGCATCTGTGATTTTTTCTGTCTGCAACATATGCATGTTTATCTTCAACACACGTGAATATTTCCATGTCATTGTGTTTCTATGTCCCAAAAGAAGTTTGTTCATTTTATATTTTCCAGTATCTTGGATATTTTGCTGTCTGCAAACATATGCGTGCTAATTTTGAAGCTTCATATGCGACATCCTTCCCATTCATTTCCCAATACAAAGTTAAATGTTTTGAAAGAAGTTGGTTCTGATACTGATACTGATGCCAATGTTAGTTTATATTAATTTTCCATTGTTTCATTTTGTTAACAAGAAATGTTTCATAGTAAACCTCTTTTTTATGTAAATAATTTTTCTTATCCTGAAAGTTTGGCCTTCCTTTTACTATGATTTTCAATAATCCTATTGGATATGTATGCTACATTAAATTATTGATTCATGTGAATGTTGGATACTGGAAACATTTCCTTCTCTGCTTAGATAGAAAAATCCTTTTACTAGGAACTATTTTGGAAATTTCCATCATCTTTCAATATTATTGATGCCAATGGTATAAGTTGTTTTCCATGTGGTCCTAGCCACTAAGCTGTCTTATTTATGAGTGATTTTGTCTAGCAATTGAAAAGGAAATAGTACGTGGAACTTGGAGGTGGTATGATTTTGCCTCTGTATGGAATGTGTTTAATTTTTATATTTATTAGTTGGATACCACAATAATGTTATGATATACTCAGAGTTCACAACATTGTTCATCACTTGCTACATTGGTAAATGCTTATTTTTTCCCTAAGATTATGTGTTGTTGGTCCTTGAAACATGTATGCAAAATCAAATGGTTGTTACACCGCCACCTTTTTTTTCTCTTAGTAAGTAGGTTTATGCCTAACTCAACCTCACAAAACGATGATGATTGCACCTCACTTTGATTGATTTGCGATCTCCAACACAACCCTCATGTTGAGGAATGAATATCTTGAGCGTGGGATTAGATATTTATAGGTAGTCTAACAAGAGTCCCACAACAAATTAAGATAGTCCCTGATAGCCCCAAAAAACTTTATTAGGATAGGCTTTGATACCATATTAGCAAGTGAGTTTATACCTAACTCAATCTCACAAAACTGACTTGTAAGATAATGATTGCATCCCCATTTATATATTATAATTTGACCTTATTCCTAGTCAATGCGAGATCTCTAACACACTCTATATATTAACCCCTAAAATGACGTCAAATTGATCCACGAAGAATGATAGGCTCTGATACCATCTTAGCAAGTGAGTTTATACCTAACTCAATCTCACAAAACTGACTTGTAAGATAATGATTGCATCCGATTTATATATTATAATATGACCTTATTCCTAGTCAATGCGAGATCTCTAACACACTCTCTATATATTAACCCCTAAAATGATGTCAAATTGATCCACGAAGAATGAAACTAGTGGCATTAAATTTCATTTATATATGGAGAGGCAATGTGATGCCAAATGTTACCTTGTATGTCTATGAAAAACTAAAATGGGTGTATACTTGTTCCTTTAAAGTAGAATTCTTTATAGCTTGAGGTCATACTAAAATTTGACTATGTTTCAATATTTCAGGGAGCAACGATTGTTGATTTGTCAGTTAAAATAGCACTGGATCCAGATTACAAGATTCCACCTGCTGCCTTGACATCATCTGTAAGCTTTGTAAAGATCCTCTACTTATATTGTACTTAATTACCTAATGTTTTTGCATAACAGCTATGTAATATTTTTCAGGCAACAGAGGGTAAAACTCCTGGTGGTGCTGAATCTGCTTTACGGAAGGCAGAGGATGTGGTAACCAGCATGCTTGCCAAGGGTTTTATCTTAGGGAAGGATGCTGTTAACAAAGCAAAGACTTTGGATGATAAACATCAGTTAACTTCAACAGCTTCAGCAAAAGTTACTTCTTTTGACCAAAAACTTGGGCTTAGTGAGAAAATAAGTGCCGGTGCTTCTGTTGTAAGTGATAGAGTTCGCGAAGTGGATCAAAAGTTTCAGGTTTCAGAGAAGACCAAATCAGCATTTGCAGTTGCAGAACAGAAAGTCAGTACTGCAGGATCTGCTATAATGAAGAACCGATATGTGCTCACTGGGACTTCTTGGGTAACTGGTGCTTTTAATAGGGTTGCCAAGGCAGCTGAGGATGTTGGACAGAAGACAAAAGAGAAAGTAGTAAATGCAGAAGAGGAACAGAAGCGAAAAGTAGAAGACCAGTATGCAGAGGTCCTTTCTGACTCCCCAAAAGCAGCTGCAACTAGCGATCTGCACTCTTCCAAGCCTGCTCCTGCTCAGGGTTTGATCCTCTGATTTGCTTCTTGTACATACTTTCTTTGAAACTCTTGAAAATTGTTTCCATACGAACCCCACCCTTTTATCTGATTGGAAATGAATGTAACACTGGTTTTACTAGTTAGATGCACTAAGTTTGCAGTTGTTTCTTACTTCCATAAGCTAGATAAAATGAATTTTCCCTTGTTTGAAATGGTTTGTTTCTATGGTCTTGTCTGGTCCCCCCATCCGTTTGGTAGCATAATAACCTTTGCCGTTGAGGCGCATCTTGTGCAAGAAAAGGTATATTTGCTTTAATCAAACGTGGACTTTTATACTGCCATTTGCATTCTGCAACCCATGCTTGAAGTTTGAAGTGGCACCCGGATGTTCAGATTTATAAAACAACCCCACTTCATCCTCCTCCTCCGCAGTGCACCTCTATTTGTTGCACTGTTCGTGTGTTTGTGTGTGAGAGGTTCTGTTAGAACAATGTTGCTCTTGGAAGAAGTGATGGAGGTGCAGGAAAAAGCAGTCTAGTGGAAATGATAAACAAGGACCAGGCTCTGGAAGATTTTGTGATACGGGAAGATATGGGCTAAAATTATACTAAAAAAATTGCAAAAACTTCTTTTTTTATTACCAAACCTTGGTCTTATAATGACTTTGGTAGAACCGTCCTTTTATCGAGGTCGAACAATTGACTACATTATTTAGAAAACAAGATTTTAAGTTAGGCAAAAAAATAGCTTAGATATCATCTTTTAAGCATGTGGGCCTAATGATATTGGAAAGATGAGGAGCTAGATGGGGAAAATGAAAGCATGAGAAAAAGTGAAGAACTAGTTGGGGAAAATGAAAGTATATGGTGGAGGAATATTGGAGTGTTGGCTTAATGAGACTGTGCATAGATGTAAATTGGGATAAGGGGATAATATTGTGAGTGGATAAATTATATGGTGTAGGTTAAAAAAATCAAGTGTAGGAAGAATTTGCCTCAGCTAGAACTATTGGTTTTCCCTGTGGATTGTAAAGACTGGTAGAAGACTGATTCTTCCTCATCTACATCGGTGGAAAAATCATTTTATTCTTAACAAATACATTTTAGATTTTATATTATAGAAATATTTTTATTTTATTTATACTTCGTGAATTACAAAATTTGAAGTTTTCTTGAATTACACTGAAATGTCAATTTTTTTTAAAGTTCTACACAAACGTCCCATTTGTATTAGAAGCATTAGATTGTCCATCCTTTTTTATTATACATGCATCTCCTTAAGATTAAAAATATTACATAAACACCTTTTTTAAGTTTTTAAATGCTACACTCCAGTTTTACATTAAGAAGGTTATTATAATAATAAAAAAAAGCAACAGGTGTAAACAAAATGGTATACGCAATTAGTGAATTCTATGAAAATTAAAAAATTGTAACATTTGCGAAAATTTGGATTAAAATTGTAGTACTTTGATAAAAAGAACCAAGAAAATGAAAAAAAGAAAAAGAAAAGAAAGAGAGAATTTCATACTTATATCTATGGGAGGTGAAAGCCCACAGATTTTTCAGCAGTTGGAATAAAACAAAAGCGAAATCCAACGGTCACGATGAGACAAGTAAAAACCAATGGCGGAAAGACGTCACTGTGATGCGATCGCAAAGTGAACAAAATCTTGGGCAACAAGCAAATCGTGCAACTTTTGAGAAGTATGCATCAAATAAAATGTTGATGAAGAAAAGTTATAAACCCTAGAACACACAGTCACTGAGCAATCTGGGTCAGAAAAGAAATGGTGTTATGGGAGATTACCCTCGCCGCTGCCTATGTTTTGGGCCTCAAGCGAACCTACAGGCTCGCCCTCAGGACTCAGCGTAGGATCCTAGCCCCTAAGATCCGTCAATTTCTTCACCGGTATTTTTCTCTCCTCTTTCATCTTCCTCATTTCATGCCAATGCTGTGTCGATTCGTGTTCCTCATAAATAAGTAATGAAATAGGTAAATTGGGCGATTCAGATTACATATAGTAGTGATAATGTTGCTTTGGTTTTGTTATGCATGTTAGGATTGTCTTATTAAGTATTGGATTTGAAATGTTTGGATTTTATAGCTCAGAGTTGGAGAATTTTCCTTTACTATCATCCCTTTGAAATTCGATTTTTTTATTCCTTTCATGTGAATTTGTGGATGCTGGACGTCTGAATCGACTTTGGACCTGTCTGGATACAGGGAAAACGAGTTATTGAGAACTTTTTTGCTGTAAATATAAAACTTTTTCTCGAAAGCTCTTTTAGTTTTGTATCCAAACGTGCTTTTAGTTATATGAGAATATCCCTTTTTGCCCCCATTTTTTAGTTTTAAGTTTTTGCACATGAGGTCAAGTTTCTGCGTATGGAAATGGTATGTCCTTTTAAAAGTGACAAGTTGCCAGTGCTGTTAGTGAAAGCATTTGTGTGTTTTACAATGTTTAAAACTTGGTGTCGTTTTCATGGAAATCCTGGGAGGAACACCAAGAAAGTGTTTAATGTTTTTTTTAATAAATATTGTATCCAATCATTCTAGTTTGCTTCACCTAGGATGATCAAGTTTAGTTATTGTACATTCCAGAGGGCAGAAAGTTAAATGATGGAAGTTGATTTGTTTGGGTGATACTTGGTAATGATCTTAGATAATAGATATTGTACAAGGTGTGTTTTGTAATAATTTGTGTGATTTACAATAGCTGAAAGAAAAAGAATTGTAATTTCCAATAAATTTCAACCAATACCAAGAGTGTGTTCAAAAGAATATATTAGTTAGTCTTTGGGTAGCAGGCGATTTTTTCTTGCTGCTAAGCATTCAAAGCATAAGCAGTCAGATTTGAGATGTAATAGTTGCGTGATATTTACCTTTCTCCCTGTTTTCCTGTGCTTTGCCATGAACATGTTAAAATGATTTATTAATGTTAGTAGCCTAAATCTAAATCTTAAATCCTAAATTTAACAGACGAACACGAGCTGTATTCAATGTAGCACTCAAAGTTAATCAGACCATTCAAGAAAGAGACATGACATTTGGTAGGAATGTGGGAAACTACATTTTGCAGCGGCTAAATAGAATGAAACCATTGGCTCAAATTCAGGGGGGTTCACTCTCCAATAGTGCTCCTCACCCGAGTTCAAGATTGACAAAGCTTGCAGCAAAATTTTCTAACAGCAAAACTTCTAGTTACTATCAATTATTCAAGAGAAAATCAGGTAAACAAAACACTTGGTTCCAACAAAAAGTCATATGGTCAAAGCCTTTCCCCTCCATTGTAAAGATGATGCGGCCTCCAAGTCTTGCTGGGACTACCACCCAGTGCAGGCACCTCAACAGCAATGCTTCTGATGCTTTTAGCCCAAACTATAGAGTAAATTGGCCAGGTGATGTTATTAGGAAGGACATCATGCAATGGATGTTGCGAAACTAGCATCTTATTTTCTGGTGTAGGGTAAAAGCACTTATGATTCATCAGTATGGTAAATGCTGTAAACCAGTGGTGATGGAAGCTGCTTTGTATTTTCTTTCCCTAACTATTGTTTTTTTTTTCTTATTTCAGTAGTCTTTGTACACTGTATAGTCTGTTGATCTTCCTTTTGGAGAATGAACTTTGTGGCATTTGTCTGTTAGAGAACTGCAGAACTGATTGCAGTACCTAGGAAATGGAATAAACAAGAATGATTTCAATTAGAATATTCAGGAGATAGAGGTATATCATGAAATATAAACTTAAAACCATGTATAACATAGTTGTAGTATAGACACGAACACTCTTACGGATATACGAATAGAGATACGAATAATTTCTAAAATATGAAAATATGGATTTACTATTATATAATTTATGTAAGTATTTTTAGAAAAATGTTTTTTCATGATTTGTTCATTATTTTTATAATCATATTAAAAATTTAAATTATATTAGAACTGCACTATAATTACATATTTTTTAAATTGAACATTATACTTGTCTTTGAGTGTTTTAATTATTTGCATTTCAAGGAATGTGGTGCCAGAACCTAATGTGGGTTATTGCATATGATAAGTCAACAATTTTACATGTCATTTTCAATTTTGTTGTCTCCCAAGTTAATGAATATTTCTTGAATGACAACATTTTGAACTAATATTTATTTTCCTTTGCAGCACTTTATTATCAAACCACCATCCAAATTTTCAAACTTGAATTTTTGCTATTGTTAATAATCTACGCCATCAACTCGCATCGACAAGAAGAAATAACATAAAAATATTATTTAAATTAGCATGGAGTTGGGTGACGAAGCAAAGTAAGGAAAACATTATACAAAAAATAACTTAGAAAATTAATGTGTAAGAAAAAGAGTTCGATGACAGCGTTTACATGAAAAATAACTTAAAAAATTTAACTGAATAGAAAAATTTATCCCACAAAACTGAAATCTAAATTAAATCATATCATTATTTTACTAAAATTATATGAATAATGTTCTACCAGAAATTGCTTATCAAAAGAGATATTTTTTCTTTTCTTTTTATAAGCTACTAGTGGAAACACATGCAAGCACATGCGTGTCCAATTTTTTTTTTTTTATGATAGAAAATATTTTTTTATCATAATTATTAAAATAAAAAGTATTATTAAATTTATAAAAAATTATATTCATAAAAAATAATTACAAAATAAATATTTTTTATGATAAATTTTAATTATAATAGTTAATTGAGTTTAATAAATATTTACAAAACCTAAAAGATTAAAAAAATTATATTGATAAATGTAAAATTAATAATGAATAATGTATGAACAGAATTTTCTTTATTCAAGTCATAAACGAAATCCTCTTTATTAATACTAATATATATTCAAAGATAATATGATTGAAACTCTCTAGTTGAAAAAAAAAATTGTAATATAATGAAACACAGCAAAAATGAATTAAAATGTGCAGTTGTTTTGAGTGATGAAACTAATTATCGCACCACATTGACCATAAAATTTAAAGGGTAGAAGTAGTCATTTTAAAAATTCTGATGTGTATGAAATAAAATTCTTTATGTTATTTCATGTTATTGGATTATTCATTTGGGATTGAAGTTAAGTACCCTTGTGTTTTCGGCCGGAAGATGTGTGCTTTGTTTATAACTATGAAACATAGATACTTACACGATATGAATACGGACACCGAGATACTTATTATATCTAAATTGTAGATAGATTACACAAATCTATATATTATATAATTATAAATTATATACATTGACGACACATAATTATCAAATGACTTGTTATTTATTTTTATAATCATAATAAAGATTTATAGATAAGTTAAAGTTTTTAGAAAATTAATGTATTTTTCTCTTTTAAAATTTTGTTAGAACCGTGTTATAATTGTCAGAAATCTAACAAATATTGTTTGAATTGAACACTTCATCGATACATGTCCTACAGGTGTCATACGAGTGTCAATGTTCGATACGTGTGTCTAACACAAACACACCATTGGAGAGAAACCATAGAGTAATTGTTTTTTTTTTTTTTTGAATAAAGATTCTTTGATTTAATAGTTTTCTAAAATCACAATGTTTTTGGTTTATTTTTTTGAATTTTATGACTGTCTTATATTCCAACCCATTCCCAATTTTAGAGACTCGAAATCCTCACTGGAGATTAAACAATCCTATTATTTTACTTTTTTTAATGAAATATATTTGTGATTTTTATTTTCCGTTTTGTTGCACCACTTATTCTAAGTTTTGAAACTGTGAATGTATTAAATGTATTTTCGAACATTTCATACCAGTTAGCAAAACAACAGTTACGTAGATTATTATCTGTCTGCCCATGGAACTACATTAAATGTATTGTATAACATCCTTTTTTATATATAAATTAAATAATGTAGTATACCTTGTTGGATTCAATTAAATTATTTAATTGGGCGTTGAGAATAAATAAAAAATATTTTATAAATAAAGTTGGGTTGTAGGAGTGAGTTGAACCAAAAGTCATTTCTAGGTTACTAATAGGTAAATTAGAGTTATAACAATCTTTTATGAAATTATTGTCTAAAATAAATTGAATTTTTTTATTGTGACGAAGTACATTTAATCTATGTCATTCGATAGTTGTGTAACGTATAACAATTTTTTTTTAACAATTATTTAATTGAGAATTGAACTTGTGATATTAATTTTGATATCAATTGTTGATAAAATATTTACTAGATAAAAAATTATAGTAAATATTTATGTCACACTTTTTCTACTTAAGAGTGTAACAATCTAAATCTAATTGTGATTTGACTCATGACATTTTTCATGAGACAATTAATACACCATGTAATAATGTTTTATCACCTTTGTACAATACTTGTTTAAGTTTTAGCACTTGAGCAAAATTCTCTCAAAAAGACAAAAAAAAAATGAAAAGTTTAGAAAGCAACTCTTCAATAATTTTTTTTTTGCTTTGCTTCTCAACTAATGCCTCATAGTATGAATGTTTTTGTAAGAATTGTGCGTAGAGGTAACCTCTAAATTTAGAATTTTGTTGAATATAAATGAAGGATTTTGATTGGTAATTTAATTACTAATTTATTATTATGTTCTTTAGGACCATCATATCTTATTTATGTAAATTTTACTCATTGTTTAAAAGTGAAATTCTTGATAAACCAATTAATCTTTTGATGATTTGATTGTTCCATCCTATTACTATTTCAAATTTTAAGTTGATGATTTTGAAGTTCTAATTGATGAATTAAGATTTCATATCTAATTTATATAAATTGAGTTTTTAAATATTTAAATTTATCTAATTTGTCTGTAATCAAGTAAGCTCTAATCATGAATTTACCATTGTACACTACAAGAAAATCACGAAATAGAAACCAATTTGTAGAAACCAAAATAATTAGTTGCAATAGTAACTAAATTAGATACTATTTTAGAAACTAAAAAGAAATTTGGTTTCTAAATTAGTTTCTATTATTGTTAAATAGTTTATAAATTGGTATCTAATTAGCAACCAAAGTTTTTGCTACCAAATTTACAAACTAAATAATTGGTAGTTAAAACCTTAGTTGCTAATTAGATACCAATTTAGAAACTATTTAACAATAATAGAAACTAATTTAGAAACCATTTTTTTTAGTTTCTAGAATGGTCTCTATTTTAGTTCCTATTGTAACTAATTATTTTGATATCTAAAAATTGGTTTCTATTTCATGATTTTCTTGGGTGGTAAATTAAAAAATCTGTAATGATAATTTTAATGCACGTCAAACGGTATAATTACACTTAAAAAGGTGAAAAAATGTGTTGGTGTAGAAATTACATAAGAAATATGTGATATTAGTGTACATGGTTGTAATTGTGCCTACAAGTTGTGAGAAATCACATTAAAAGTTATTTCCAAGGTTGTGGAAAACGCATTTGAGAAGTTATTTCACTTTAAGAGATTATTATCTCATTCAAACACATTTTTGTATCGAGTTATGAAATGGTAACATTCTTAAAAGACAAAATAAAAAATCTAATCAAATTTTGAGGTAAAATCTAAGAAGTGACTTAACAATGAAAATACAAGCTATGTTTACCATTTGGATATACAATGAGTTATGCATTTAGGTTTTGTGAATTATGTTTGAGATCATGCATAGTTTGTTGGAATGGATACAAGTATTTATCTATGAGTGAGATAAGGAAGAACCATGATCAATTATACTACCTAAATAATTCTTGGTAGATTATTTCTAACAGTTATTTCTTAAAAGAGTTTTTAAAGATATATTTTTAAATTTGTTTTACAGATTTTTTTTTTTAAATATCATTTTAATTCATCCATACAATATAGAGAAGTATTTCTATTTATTTTAGATTATATAATCATTTTAAGTTCTATTATAAAAAAAATTTAAAGGTCAGTTCAGTGCATAAAATTTATTCTAAATTCTTTATTTATTCGCATGAATTTTTTTTATTAATAGAGTCAATAAATTAAGTGATTGGTATGAGAATGGTCGAAGTCATAATTCGTTCTCTGTTTGATGATCATATGAAATATATAATGATGATATTTGTTTAAAAATGTGTGTTATAGTTTTTTATTGGTATAAAGATTTGGACTATAAGTAATTCTATTTTTTTTTACAGATAAAAAAATATAATGATGATATTTCTTAGAATAACATATTGATAATCTTACATCAGATTATAATGATTCTTTTTGCTGAAATGCAGATTCTACTGAAGAATTTTGAAAATGTATTATGTGATATCACATCATATCATAATGGTAAAATGATGCCTTTCATTGTATAGTTGTCAAAGTCCACAATTCATAAAAAATTATTTTTGTTTCCATTTCAGTTGTCAAAGTCCACATTTCAACAAAAAATTAACTTTGTTTTTAGTTATATTATGTGGAAATTGTCAATATATCAACATTTTTAATAACTTTAATAACTTGTTTCTTTTGGTATCGTTTTTATAATTTGCAACTGTGTGCCATTTAGCACTTTGTTTGTCTACCCTAATAAAAAGATTTAACAATAATAACTTGGAATAAATTCTTCAAACATACCTATCTTGGATTTTTCTTGTGCTTCTGTTGTGGTAAACATCATGAAATACTCAATTGCAGTTTTTTGTGTGAAGAGCAATGAACTTTCAACCTCACCACACAAATTAAAAAACTATGCCTCTTGGAATAGGAAAAGAATGCTGAATAGCTTACAAAATTTTGTTACTTAAACCTAAACCTAAGCACTACCTTGATCTCAACTTATATCTGTCTACTAAAAAATGACCAAGTTCCTTGAATGAATCTAAGTTTCACTATCTATTTTGCAAGAAAAGCTATCTTCACGATCAATAAGATTTTACTATCTTTTATGGTTAGAAATTTCTTTTTTTTTTATCACAAGAAATAATAAATAAATAGAATCACTTTTGGGATGGTTCAACCCTTACCCATATCATGAAAATAAGGCACCCCATCTCTAACTATCCACCCCAACGGAGGAAAAAAAAAGACATCACCTAACAAAAGAAACTAGAGCGCTAACATATGCAACCTCAACTTCAAACAACGGAATTAAGAATCCAAAAAGACAAAACAAAACAATAAAGCACATAAAAGAGACACCCAATCCAATAAAACAAAAAACCAGCACTCAACCCACACAACCAGAGACTAACATAAGCAAACAACTTAAATCATATTCAGACAAATCAAAGAAACAAAACACTAATCAGAGAAAGAGAAACGAGTAGAGTGAATTAACTAATAACGTTATATTTTAGTTATAACATAATTAACTAGTAACGTTAGATTCATTGCTAATAATTAGAAAATGTTGTATATATAATTAATTAACCCTATATAATTAATTGACACAATTTCAATAAACAAATAATTATACGTAGCTCTATACTGTACAAATTAATAGGTTAATTTTTATTGTATGCAAGTATTCTTTACCCTATTAATTTGTTTCCTACATTGTATACTGAAATGAGGAAAGAATCAAATGCACACACGAAGATAAAGAACACATTTTTTATCCAAAATTATAACTATTAATTTGAAATTTATGAATTTAACTTCATCCCAAAACTACTGTTAATACCAAATCAATTTAATTGGCAGACATTAACATCACGAACTAAATTAATTTTCTGTTTCCAAAATAACAATTTTTTTTTTCATTTCGAAAGACAATAACCTTTTCTTTATCACACTTCTTAATTACTGTATTCTTTCCTCATATAAATTAGAATTTATTAAAAAGTAGTTAAATAAGATGTAGATTCATAATTTTTTATTAACATATAGTTGATCAGAAGGTTACTCCACTTGAGCTCCTTGAATAATTCAACTTCAAATCTCAGTATTTTTCTTTATCAGTAATAAAATATAAACAAATATGATCCAATTCATGCATACAAAATTGTATAAAAATGAATAATTTTTCTTTACAAAGCTTATAATTAACTTTCTATTAGCACAAATACACTCTAAATCTAAGTATTGAAGATGTTGTTAGAACCAATACGAGTGACGATGAGTTGAAAGATGTTTTTGATTTTGAATCAATCTCAATTAATGTTTTACAAATGTAGAAAGTAACATGACAGAAAGTTAGATTCAGATTCTGCATATAATCCAAGGAGCAAAGATTGATGAAAGAGGTGAAAAAGGAAAAGGACAAAAACGTTTTATATATTTTTGATGGAGAAACAGAATAACACAGACACAGTTTGTTTTTTGATTCTAAAAAAAATTGAAACGTAGTTTACCTAGAGACAAAACTGTTAAGGCCAGGAATTATCAAAAGCCGCAGAAGTAATGGCGTGGCAGAACTCCTGAAAGTTTATCATCCCATCGCCGTCGGTGTCAGCCTCTTTGATCATCCCGGTCAGCTCCTCCGCCGTCAGGGCGTGCCCCAGCCTCGCCATGGAGTGAGCCAGCTCCGCCGCCGTGATGAAGCCGTTCCCGTCGCGGTCGAACATCCGGAAAAGCTGCCGCAGCTGCTCGTCCGTGTAGGGCGATTTCGCCGGAAGCAGCTCCGGCGCCACCAGCGCGACGAACTCGGAGAACTCCACCAGGCCGTTGTTGTTGGTGTCCGCTCTCTGGATGAACACCTCCAATTGGTCCGCACTCGGCTTCAGACCTAACGATCGCAGAAGCGAGCTCAGCTCCAACTGCGTGAGACTCCCGTCGTTGTTCCGATCGAAGGTGCGGAAAATCTCTCGCAACTCCGCGATTTGTTCCTCGTCCAATTTCACCACGTGCTTCTTGCTCATCTTTTCGATCGATGTTTTGAGCAATTAAAATATATTTGTTTGTTCAATTAAGATGCATGCTGAAGAAATGCAGTGTTAATTTGATTGTAGATCTAGGGCACTTGTGTGTGTGTTTTGTGTTTGTGTTTGTGTTTTGTCCAGGGTATTGAATGCGGTTGAGCTTCCTTTTCCAAGGAGTTTGCCCAAATAACGGATCTGCTTTGAATGTTCCAAAGAAGAACAGTTCAAAGGTTAGTGAATTTTTTTATAAATAAAATAAAGAAAGATGAAGAAGCTCAATTTCTATGATTGGTGTGGATTTTACATCTCAAAGTCAAACTATATAGAAAAGGTGGTATGTGATTAATGATGGTTAATAATTAATTGCATTGCTTTGTTGGTTCACAATTCATTATTTTTCCATGAACTTCTCCAACTTTTCATTATTTTAACTTTTGGAACTTCAAGAAAATTATCTTTGTACATGAAATCTTGTTTTTGTTTATCTTTATTCTTATAATGTCAGTTTAATATATTTTTTTAAGTATATTTTAATATCTAAAACTATTTAAATATGAGCAGCTATGATTTTTAATGGAAACATTTTTAATAAAATAATGTTATGAAGTTTAGAAAGTTTGAGGGCGAAATTGGAGGCAGAATGGCGGGAATTGCGTGAGCAGTTCCCACGTTATGCTTGCTGGAACGCCGTCCGTCAGCGTTGGAATGAATAACTGTAGCACTCTTTTGACCTTATGGGTCTGTTTCAATAGTGGGGCACTTGTCATTGTGATCCATCAAATTTTCCAAACTTTCTTTACTGGATTATTTTTATTATTTTTTATTGTTTCTAGTTGAATTGGATCTTACAGAATTTATGGGTTTTGAATTTTTTTTATTTTTTATGATTTTAAAAGTTAACTATTCCTAACCATATGAATTGGGTTGTAAGTTAATATCTATATTGAAAAGTCATACAAGTAAAATGTGCATGTAATGGTAACTACCCTATATGAGAGTTCTAATAATTAACCTCTCTATATAGTTTAATGCATAGGAATATGCATCATTCTATTTTGTCCAATATGTGCAACTTCATAGCGGACAGTTTAGAGCATATGAACTATTTAAATATGTAGAGATTCTAAATGATAATTCAATATCTGTATATTGTCTGCTAATAGATGAGGGAAATATGGACATGATGTTACAGTACAAGCAACTGCAGTGGTAGTATGCATGTAATCCCATCTCTCTTTTGTTTTCAGGAGAGGTTTTTAGAAAAGAAAACATGTAGTAACAAATGATTCATGGTGTTACTTTTCTATTTTTTTTACCTATAACTAATATGTAGTAGGGTGTTACTTTGGTACTTTAATTTGACCAAAGTGAAATAAGTTTTAGATTTAACTTCATTTCTCATGAATTTTTAGTTGTGTTTTCAACTAATTCATTATCTATTAGGAACAATTAACCACCCCACTAATTAACAATGTCAAATAAATGGCTAATGACTGATTAATGTGTAACCATTAACAGAACTGACCATGTAGTTAATTATTCCAAAAACATGAAATACCAAATCAAGAATTTGATTGTTTTGTTTCCCAATTATTTTTATCTGAAACAGATAGCGAGGACATGTTTTTAGTGTTGTATTCAAGCAGGGCATAACTCTGAACACTGATGGCCCTTTCTCTACCTCAGCTAGCCTGTTTAAGGCAAGTTAATTGCAAATAACTAACCACTTAAGCAACTAGTTATGGACTTAATCAGCCATTTGCAACCTTAACCACCGTGTTAATGGAAAATACTGCTACAAAGAACTCCTTTTTCTATGTTTTTCCAACTAAATTTTACCCAAAGGAAATCTAGGACATGCTTTTACTGAAGGGTTGGAGCAGTTGAGGTCACAATTTACTCAGTCAATTGAAGCAAAGGCAACTGTGTTCTTGCTATCAGACTTTGCTATTGTAATTATTTTACAGGAAAGCTATAATTCCCATATAATTCCAATACCAGTACTTATTTAATACATATGCAAGCATACACAATAATCTTGTCACTCATGTAAAACTAAGTCCACACAATATATATTTTGGCACCCATCAACTGCATGATGATGCAGTTAAGCATAGGATGGATTTGCTTTTGACTGAAGCAAGGAATTGGATAATTAATTGAAGTGTCTATAAAAACAATGGAACTAAAATTATTCCAGATTAGCTTTTAGCAGAATAAAACTTAAAGTACATTTGTCCTATTTTCCTAATTGTTTTGAAAACTAGTCATCATCATCCTCCCCCTCGTCCTCGTCATCCTCATCATCATCAACTTCTTCTTCATTTTTATCATCAACATCCCACCCAAATTGAAATATCTTTACTGTCACCTGAGCATAACTTTAAATGTTCCAACTCCATCAACACCAACCCACAGCCACCCCTAGACGGTCCATATCAAATAATCCCATAGACCGTCTACATTATATAAGCATCTCTCTTCCATCTATTCATCACACACTACCACCCATTGATGAAACCATATCTACCCTCCCTACATTTGTCATTCTGACCCATTCCAATCTCACCTTGTTGTATAGGGGTTCATAAAAGCAGATGTTCTCCATGTTTCACCGTCTACACCAAGGTTTGGTGTGCCTTGGCTACATTTCCTGCAAACATAATCTTTGTGCCCCATTATATGAAGGCCTTTGGCTTATATTGCCAAGAAAATGATTGAAGAGATTAGCTGCAGTTCTTCCTATTCTTCAAGTTTGACAAGGGAGTTCTTTTTCTTTTCCCACTTTTATCACACATGTTTATTGATTGCTTTTCCAATGAGGATAATGTGTGATTTAAATGTGGAGGAGGGGAATCATAGTTTATGATTTATCTTTTATTGATTTTTTTAGATTCTATTTGCTTTTGTTAAAATAAAAAAACAAATCAGTTTTATAAGATTGTTTAATGGCTGACATGTTTCATAATTCTTGCGAATTTCAATTTCTTGATATTTGTTAATTAGATTTCCTTAAAATTGATAAATAAGTTGGTTATGAGAAATTTTGGGTTGAATCTTTTGTGATACGACTGTCCCTAGTGAGGTTTTGAGCTTTATTGACCTGTTTAATGGATAGTGATCTAGCATCTACTATGTAGAAGGTGATGAATAATGCAAGTTTTTGGAATGTTCAGGTACACTCATCAAAGCTTCAACGTTCATATTTCAAAGAAACTTTTTGAAAATGAAAATACATAGTTAAGCGCACATATTTCATCAAAACAGAAGTTACCATATAAAGCGTTTAATGACAGAAAGAGACAAAGTTCAGAATGTGATTCATGCAGTTTCAGAAATACACTTAAACTTTCAAATAAACATAAGAAAAGAAGGAATTTGAAATGAAATAATTGATAAGGACGCACAAGATACTATCAAAGCTGAAGTTATTTCATAAAGCATCAAAATTATAATGTTGAAACGCAAGATTCATAGAGATAGTGATTAAAGCATAAGCTACAATATTCAAGTCATTTTCACATTCACCTCACCCTCTACACCTAAAAAATACTATGTTCATTACCTCCTCACTCAACATCAAGCAAAGAAAACTAAAGGGGACAACGAGAGAGCTTATCTCAAACTCCAAGGATATAACTTTGTCTCCACACAACAATGACCTCATTTCTTTTCCCTTTCATAAACTTGCTCCCTTCCAAGACATACACAACATGCTGCATAATCATGTGAACTTAATATTTATTCAGAAAAATTATAGAGGAATCTCCTCACTTTACCTATTCATGCAACACCTATAGGTTGAAGCCTTTACCTAAGTACACCTATCCCATATAATATACATATACACATTTCAAAAACTTAAGCACATCCAACAATTATTCTACACCTTCCTCATATAACTTCGGTATTAAAATAATAAAGAAAATAAAACAACGTTAATATTTCTTTATTTAAAAAATGCTTAACTCTTTTGCTTAATGTAAGCAATGAAATTGAGAGATAATCCGTATATTAACAAGAAAAGAACGTCGCAACAACAACAGTACGTTATTTCATTTGTCTTTCTCACAATTACACGGAAAATTTAGTACGTAATTTCAACATTAGCGTGTTTTTACGACAAAAATGAAACAACAAGGGAAAAACACATGCTAGCTGGTCACATTGTCCCATGCAGAACAAAGAAACACCAAATTTGCCATCATTGACGTAAAGAAACCACCAATTAATTATATATCTTTCATTCATTCTCCAAATCAAATATATGGACATGGCTACATGATACAGCTGAATAAAAGAATTATCAAATTAGGGTTCATGGCTGAGTGAGAATTGAGTACATATAATTCTGTTTGTTTGAAGTTATGGATATTAATTTAAAAATGGGTTAAATACGTATATTATAACTTCAAAATTTATTTTTGTCTCTAATTCAAATTTTAAACTTTATAGATCTTGTACTAAAAAAATTATTAGTATTTTTTTACGTAACAATATTTTTTTTAACGTATTATAATATTTATATAAATAATAAGTTAATATAAAACATTTTAACATCCTAATAAATACTAAAAATCTGTTTCTCAAGCAAAAAAAATTAATAATGACCTATTATAATAATTTTCTTATCACAAGTATTTAGAAAGTATTAAGTTTAAACTAAGGATGTATACAATTTTTAAAAAATATATTTAATTCTTTAAAAATCACTTTTGTAACTTGTTCGTAAATTACTTAAAAAACATGAATGTATATTTTATGTTGCAGGAGCTGGAATTTAGAAAAATGTTTATGTAAATCCACATTGAGTAACAGACAATTAGTACAATACTTGTTTTTTTTTTTTTTTTTATATGAAGCACATGGTAGTTTATTAATAATAGTTTGTGGAGTATGTGTTTGTACAAAATGCTGTTTTAATCACTTAAAAACTTAAACATAGTTATTTGCATAACGCGGTTACTTAATAAAAATAACCTAAAATGTTAACAAAGTTGTTTACAGAATAAAAGAAAAAAATAATAATATTAAAGCATGTAACTCATTTATATGAGTAATAGTTATGTTTAGTACGTAGAATTAGGTTTTGTCTCCACCCAAATGGAAAACCACACAAGTCACATTACTTATTTAATTTCTTAGCAGTTAAGTTAAAACGCATAAACCAACAACAATGCCACCATTATCAAAACATATTTATTATTTATAGAGAAACTTAAACTTAGTAAATTTAAATATTTCTATCTAAATAAAATATTTAAAAATAATATAAAGTTCAATTTAATATATTTAAATACTTTAGAAATTGTATAATTTCCTATTTAAAAACAAACTACATACACACGATATCATCTTTACTTGTCACTACCAAATTTTTTTGCTGCTATCGCAACCTATTCAAACCCAAAATATTTTCATGTTATTGTTATTGTACTCACATGTTATTATCTAGCAACACAAAATTACTTTATAAAATTGATTCCATGATCCGTGAAAAAAAAAACAAATTATAATAAAAAATAATTTTTTCGAACATTCCAAAACGTAGTAATTTCTATGTAGAGAGTAAAAACAATTGAATGTGTATAAAAAAGAGGAATTAATCATATGAAACATTTTTTTTCCCTCTTTCAACGTGTCTAGATTTTTAGGGGTCCCTTAACTGTGTAGGTCATAGCCGGACCTGTCCTTCTAAATTAGATCCACCCGTTGGCAACAAGAATTTTTTTTTCTTTTCTTTCTCCTTAAGTTACTACGATAACCTAATCATTAAATTTTTTAGGCTTCTTTTCTATTACAACTTTTTAAAATTAAATATTAAAATGTACTCTTTTATTTTGTATCTTTTACTTATAATATTGGTTTTAAAAAATAATTACAATTTTTTAATTACAAATTTCAAACACAAAAATGTATTGTTCTCGGGTTGGAACCAAGAAAACGATTTGAACACTTCTCGGTAGGTCGGTCGATCTACACCTCACAACTTCCACTCAGACGAACCTCTTTTACTCTTTGTCTCCCACTCCTTCTCATCCTTGTTAGCTCTGAACTCGGATTATACCTGCAAAAGATACTCTAACGCTCAAGTTAGACTTCGACACTCAACACTCAGTATTTAGGATTAGATGATTGTGTACCCGATCCTTTGGGATCTGTGCTTATTTATATAATTATTGTGGGCTCATTGTTATTAATGGGCCTAATAAAAGGAGAGCAACAAACATTTGGTCATTAATCAGTTTTGCTATCGTCATGTCGATCAATCTAGATTGAGTACCAAGTTAGAGTCTCGATCATATAAACCCTACGATACATGTATAAACCTTTACATAAAAATATTTATCTTTATTTTAATTTAAACTTTCATAATTTCAACACACAAGTATTTTAGTAAATGAATTAATTATACAATATTTTTTATGTTTTAATCATATCAATTATATCATCTCCAAATTTTTCACTCAAATCTACTCACTTTTAATTCACTTTTCCAATATTTAATTAACCTAATCTTCCACTTTCTTTTCCTTTCTACTCCTTTCTTTCCCTTTCTAATTCCAACCACATTCAAGCTAAGCCTTAATATTTTTAAAACTCAATGAGTATATATGTGTAAGTTAAAAGAGAAGATACATATGCTTTTAAAATAAATAAATAAATAAATTGTATAGAATTTTTTTTAAAGTTGGAGTGTTGAGAAATTTGGATAAATGTTTATGTAATTCATTCTTAATTTTTTTTTAATATTAGCTTACCGACACATCTCTAAACATATGCTGCTATTAAGTTTTGTTGCATAAACACTTTCTGGTTTAATTGTTTATAACTTCTCTATACAAGTCAACAGTTATTATACTAATTATTACAAGTTCTATCACCAAAAGTCATATTAGTTTTGGATTATGCATAAACTATATCAATAATACTTAATCGTTTAGATAATTTTTTATAATTTATTTTAGTAAAAATTTATTTAACTTATTAGATCATATGATATGAGACATGAACCATCTCGTATTACATCACGATGGAAACAAATTTATAAGGTTGAATTAGCTTAAAAGTTATTATAATTTAAATATAAAATTATTGTATGTTGAAAAGTATATTTTATTTGAATAAAGTAAAAGATATAAAAATAAATGATGAAATTTTGATTAGTAAAGAGTTATGGTTACGTTAAAAGTAAGTTGTTTTATTAAAATAATCAGTGTGGCTAATATATTTGACAGCAGTTCACGATAAAAATATTTTATATACAAACATTGTATTATTATATAACGTATGTATGTCATAATAAATAAGAAATGGTATTAACATTCATTAAAATATAATAAATGTGTCTTCATTTTGACCTTATATATAAATCTACGACTCATCCACCACCAAAACCTATAGTTCTTGCTTTCCCTCTTCTTCTTCATCATCAAGTTTTCAACACATTCCTTCTTTCAAGCACAACTCATCATCATCATCAAGCATATATATGTTTGTTCTGCAAGAACCTTGCAGTTGGTGAAGCTTACATTGTAGTGTTTGGTTGTGTTTGAGGGGAAGAAGAATATGTCAGATGGGAGAGAGAAGGAACGAAAGGTTCCTCTTCTGAAGCTGTTCTCCTTTGCTGATTGGTACGACTGCGTTTTGATGGGTGTTGGATCTGTTGGGGCGTGTGTTCATGGTGCCTCTGTGCCTGTTTTCTTTGTCTTCTTCGGAAAGATTATCAATGTTATAGGCTTCGCTTACCTTTCTCCTAAAGAAGCTTCCCACGAAGTTGCTAAGGTTTGTTTCTCTTTGTTTCATAATATCAGCTTCATGTCTTGTCCACTTCTCATGCATAAATGGCTATGTTTCATCTTCTTCCTCTTTAAAATCACCTCACTGCCAAATCACCTCCCTTATCCACAAGGTTAAACTTTCATCGTCACATTAAAATATTTTAGGAATATCTCAATCTTTAAACAAGTAAGTCACCGTAAGCTTCAAACATTCAAGTCTTTCACTATTTTTTATTTAATACTTTTGAAAATTTTTATGTAAATCAAATTTCAAGACACTAGTCAGAATACGAAAAATTAGTTAAAAAAAAATTACAATCATACCTTACACTATCGTAAAGATTTCAATATAATCTATCTTCTCATCCCTAAAAATCTTATGATTTATGTCTTCACATAACGTAACATGTACCTTTTAATATAATTATTAGAAAAATCAAATAACTTGTCCTAATATATCAGTTTCTAAGTAAACAACATTAAATTACCTTATTTGTGTATTATTTTAATATTGCTTCTCCATCTTTTGCAGTACGCATTGGATTTTGTGTATCTAAGCATAGTAATATTGTTTTCATCTTGGACAGGTATGGATTAGTTATTATATGTGTTTGTGTAGTGATTTAGCTCTATTTAATCAGTGTAAAATTCGGTATTATCAAAATGGAATAATGTTTTCTTTTTTCATTAAAATGAAATGTTTTTAAAAAAAATTACAGTTATTAAGAAGTAAAACTTTATTGATACCATATTAAAAAGTGAACTTTAAACATAACTCAATCTTATAAAACCGACTCATGAGAATAGGATTTACACCCATTTATATACAATGAAATGTCTTCATTTCTAGTCGACGTAGGATTTCCAAAAACAATATTTTTAATCGATGTAGGATCTCCAACAACAACAACATTTTTAACGATTTTTTCATATTTACAATTTTTGAACGTTGATTGATTTGACAGAGGTGGCTTGTTGGATGCATACTGGGGAACGTCAAGCTGCAAAGATGAGAATGGCATACTTAAGGTCAATGATGAATCAAGATATAACTCTTTTTGATACTCAAGCTTCAACTGGAGAGGTTATTTCTTCTATTACCACTGACATCATCGTTGTTCAAGATGCACTCTCTGAGAAGGTATATATATTCTTGCTTTTTCATTTTTAATTCTAAAAATTCTTATCAACAACTGCTTTATATATTTTAGAAAATATAATCAGACTTAAAAACTATATAATCCAATCAACTTTAAGATTAATTATTCCACTATTATTAAAGAATATATAGCATAGGTACATATCCTACAGTACGAAAGACACTAACAAATATGAAGTTTCTTAAGTACCTACGAAAAACTAATATCAAGTGTAAAAACTTACTGTACTATAACGCAATAAATCTAGGTGTGAAAAGTAATTTAATAAATTAAAAAATAATTAGAAAAAGAATCTTAAAGAAATCTGAAAAACTTGTTCACAAAAGTTTGATCTTCTTTTTCTTTTTATCTCTCCAACTTTCATTTAAAAATAAACTTATATATTCTTTGAAATTTTTTATTAAACTAAAATTGGGTTTTAAAATAACCCGTTAAAATGTTGGTTTGATTTTGGGTCAGATCAAATATAAATAGGCAATTGCTTCCTGCACCATATCATTACACTCAATCAAGGGGAAATATCGAAAATACCCTTAAGAAAATGGGGCACATATAAAATTATATTTCGGACCCTCTTTTTTGGAACACAATAATCTCTTTCGGATAATTTTTTCCAGAATATATTATTTTCAGTTCCGGATTTTTTTTATCCGGAATGAAATTTTGTTTTTTTTTTCTGGATTTTTATATCCGAAACACAAAAACCTCTTTTGGATTTTTTTTTGGGAATGCATTATTTTTAATTCTGGATTTTTATTTCCAGAACAAAGGGTATTTTCGGAATTTTTGAAATTATGTTGGGTGCAGGTTCAAAAGTGTTGGGTGCAGGGAGCATTTGCCATATAAATATCACATTTTGTTTTAAATTCAAAACAATGCAAAACATACACAATTTTATAACTTATAAGAGTTATGTTTTAGATATGTAAGTATAATATGATAATTTATGGTTACTATACAGTTTTCTAATTTATATTTTAGTTTTTAGTTTCTTTTAAAAAATAATTAAAATATCATGTTTTACTTGAATTGATCATATTTTGAAATGTTTGTATATAAAAAAATTAGTGTAAGTCTCACAATAAAGTCAAATAATTTTAATAAGAACTCTTATTATAATAAAAAAATAAAAAAATAAAAAAAATGTTTCATTATTAATATCAAACACAATCAACAAAATAATTAAACTCCAAAAATATTTAAATCATGATTAAAGAATATAATAAAGTTATATACTTGATGTAATTACAGGTTGGGAATTTCATGCACTACATAAGCCGTTTCATAGGTGGTTTTGTCATTGGTTTTGTGAGAGTGTGGCAGATAAGTTTAGTGACACTTGCCATTGTGCCCTTAATTGCTATTGCTGGTGGCCTTTACGCTTATGTCACCATTGGCCTTATTGGAAAAGTTCGAAAAGCATATGTCAGAGCTGGTGAAATTGCTGAGGAGGTAACAATTTTTTATTTATTTCCATAACTTTTTTATGAAAAAGATCATCTAAACATATAATTTATACATAATTTAAGTCATTTTACTTAACACACGTAAATAAATAAATAAATAAAAATAGGAGATGTTATATTTTACTTGATTGAAAGATAAAAAAATTGGTTGCGAATTAATTGAAAAAAATAGACATTTATGTATAAATTCTGATATAACTAACACAACTATAAATTCTAATAATATCAAATATGTTCAATATTTTTTTCTTTGTTAGGATAAATTCACTTCACATGTTTCCAAAACGTATCGGTTTAAAAACAATTGCTTTCATAAATGGTTTGTTTAGATTTCCACTCAAACTTAGATGGCTAATGAAAAATCAGTACAACTTTGTGCTTTGAATAGTTTTGTGGAAAAGTTTATGGTGGAGAAACGTGGCAAAACTTGTGTTATTTTAATTGTATATATGATAGATTATAGATTTGTATTGATATATGTGTAACAAATTATTATGCTGAACCGTAAGTTATCCTTGTTTTTGGATAATTTTGTTTTAAAATTACCCTCCAAATGCTTGTAAAAAAGACATTATGTGTAGGATGACTATGTTTTACTCTTTGTGGATTTAAGGTGATAGGCAATGTGAGAACGGTACAAGCATTTGCAGGAGAAGAAAGAGCAGTGAGATCATACAAAGCAGCTCTGATGAAGACATATAGAAATGGTCGAAAAGCAGGTTTAGCTAAGGGTCTGGGATTAGGCTCCATGCATTGTGTTCTTTTCCTTTCATGGGCTCTCCTTGTTTGGTTCAATAGCATAGTTGTTCACAAGAATATCGCCAATGGTGGCGATGCTTTCACTACAATGCTCAATGTGGTCATTTCTGGCCTGTAAGTAACCTTTTCTCATGATAAAATGATTTGCAATTTTCTTTGAAATTTTACTTAGCAATCAATGATGCATTAAAATTCTGTGGTAGTATTTAACTCTACTGCATGATCCAAACTACATGAAGTGTCATTCGTTAGACTAATACATGGTATTACCCTGCAAACTGTAAATTCACCACGATTTTGTTTAATGCATTAGTTGTAGCATAAGAAAGCCAAGGAGTAAGGAATATCCTACTAACAATTATTTTAATTGTTGAGATTATTTTTCAAAAGTTTATGATGTATGATGTTTTGAATCTCAGGTCACTTGGTCAGGCAGCACCTGATATTTCTGCATTTATCAGGGCAAAGGCTTCAGCTTATCCCATTTTTGAGATGATAGAGAGGGACACCATGAACAAAGTCAGCTCAGAAAATGGTCAAAAGTTAAGCAAATTGGAAGGTCACATCCAATTTAAGGATGTCTGTTTTAGTTATCCATCTCGTCCTGATGTGGTTATCTTCAACAACTTTTGTCTTGAGATTCCTCCAGGGAAAATTGTAGCTCTTGTGGGAGGAAGTGGTTCTGGAAAAAGCACAGTTATATCATTGATTGAGCGCTTCTATGAACCAGTTTCTGGTCAAATACTATTAGATGGGAACACCATCAGGGAACTTGATCTCAAATGGCTAAGGCAACGAATTGGGCTGGTTAATCAAGAGCCTGCACTTTTTGCTACAAGCATCAGGGAGAACATACTGTACGGAAAAGATGATGCCACTCTTGAAGAAATAAATCAAGCTGTGATGCTCTCTGATGCTCAGTCTTTCATTAACAATCTTCCTGATGGTTTAGATACTCAGGTGAGAATGCACCTTTAGCTTTTTAACATAAAATAAAGATCCAAAACTTACCTTTTTCTAAATCGTGTTCAACCATGTATCTAGAAATTTTATTCATTGTCTCAAGTAGAATATGATGGATAATTTTTTCCTGGGAGATGATATTCATTTTCTTTTGCAGGTTGGTGAGAGAGGGATACAACTATCTGGGGGACAGAAACAGAGGATTGCAATATCTCGTGCCATTGTTAAGAATCCATCAATCCTCTTATTAGATGAAGCAACCAGTGCTCTGGATGCAGAGTCTGAGAAAAGTGTACAGGAGGCTCTTGATCGTGTCATGGTTGGTAGAACAACCGTGATAGTTGCACACAGACTTTCTACCATTAGGAATGCAGATATGATCGTTGTTATTGAGGGAGGGAAGGTGGTGGAAATTGGCAATCACGAGGAACTCATTTCCAACCCAAATAATGTATATGCATCTCTTGTTCAAATCCAAGAAACAGCCTTTTCTCAAGGCCATCTTTCTGTTGATCCTTTCTTGGGAGGCTCATCAAGGTACTTACTTCACTCTCAACCTTTTGTAGATGAGTTAATCTTATCAATTTATGGCATTGGCATTCATCTATTAGAGAAAGTTGCTGCAAATGATTCTATTAAGCTGTTACTTTCTGTAACCTTTATACCTATGTTCTACTAGGATAACATACCATTAGCATGTTACTTATATTTATGTTTATTCTGATTGTAACATAAGGCGCCTAGGAGAGTCATCATCTTGCACAACAAGCTTTCGTGGTAGTTTTCGCTCAGACAAAGAATCTACTAGTCGGGCTTTTGGTGATAGAGTAGAAAGTGTTGGAACTTCAAGGCATGTATCAGTAAAAAGACTATATTCCATGATTGGTCCTGATTGGCCTTATGGTGTTTTTGGAACCTTGGGTGCGTTTATTGCTGGAGCACAAATGCCACTCTTTGCTCTTGGAATCTCTCATGCTCTTGTATCTTATTACATGGATTGGGACACAACACGTCATGAAGTGAAAAAAGTTGCTTTCCTCTTCTGTGGGGCAGCAGTTCTAACCATCACTGCCCATGCCATTGAACATCTTTCCTTTGGAATCATGGGGGAACGACTTACCCTTCGGGCAAGAGAAAAAATGTTTTCAGGTAATGAGTATAATCTGATTGAGTTTATGACTTGACCTTCCACTTATGTGCTTGTCTTTCTAAGGAGTGTTTCCTTTTAATCTTCTCATTTTAAAATTTATGTGTTGGTTCTTTTTATTAGTTGACAGAGTAAAAATCTTTACACTGAATGTAACAAAATCAAACTGTTTTGTTATTAAGATGCATTATTTACTTTTTAAGTGTTCACACTTGTGCTACTGATTCTAAAATATGAACAGCTAAACAAAAATATAGCTATTATAGGTTATGATTTGATGATCTTTCTTTTACTAACTTCCCTTGTATATGTGGGTGCAGCTATTTTAAAGAGTGAAATTAGTTGGTTTGATGACATAAACAACACAAGTTCTATGCTTTCATCACGCTTAGAGACCGATGCAACATTTTTAAGAACTATAATTGTTGATCGTTCAACGATTCTTCTGCAAAATGTTGGTCTGGTTGTTACTTCATTTATTGTTGCCTTCATGTTGAACTGGAGGATAACGCTTGTTGTACTGGCCACGTACCCTTTGATCATTAGCGGTCACATAAGCGAGGTTTTCTCTGGCTCCATACTTCTACACTGCTAAATTAGTACATTTATTTGTGTTTTAACAACTGGGTGCCAAAATTTCAGAAACTATTCATGCAAGGCTTTGGTGGCAACTTGAGCAAAGCATATCTAAAAGCCAACATGTTGGCTGGGGAGGCTGTGAGTAATATCCGCACTGTGGCTGCATTTTGTGCTGAACAAAAGGTCCTTGACCTTTATGCTAATGAGCTTGTGGAGCCTTCAAAGCGTTCATTCAATCGAGGTCAAATTGCTGGCATATTCTATGGCATTTCCCAGTTCTTTATTTTCTCATCTTATGGCCTTGCCTTGTGGTAGGTTCTCTTGCTTCTGTTTTGGTTTAATAGCATATATATGTCTTACTCATAGGGGAGAACCAAAAAGTAAACAAACTCTAACTTATTAATAAATTACAAGACTGCAAGATTGCCTTTGTGCTGAGAGTGAAACTTGTATATCTTTTGCAGGTATGGGTCTGTGTTGATGGAAAAAGAGATTTCTAGCTTCAAATCAATTATGAAGTCGTTTATGGTTTTAATTGTAACAGCACTAGCTATGGGGGAGACATTGGCTCTGGCACCTGACCTTTTGAAAGGAAATCAAATGGTTGCATCCATTTTTGAAGTGATGGATAGAAAGACAGGAATATTGGGTGATATTGGAGAAGAGTTGAAGACAGTGGAAGGAACAATTGAATTAAAAGGAATCCGTTTCAACTATCCTTCAAGGCCAGAAGTGGTTATTTTCAATAATTTCAATCTTAAAGTGCCTGCAGGAAAGAATATTGCCTTGGTGGGGCACAGTGGATGTGGTAAAAGTTCAGTCATCTCCCTTATACTCAGATTTTATGATCCAACATTTGGGAAGGTGATGATTGATGGTAAGGTGTTTCAACAACTTTTCTTTAACCACTCACTCTTATTCCATAGTTAGTACAAAACAAAACAAGAAATATAAAAAATATTCTTTTCACTGAGTAAACTGTCTAATGCACACAATGGAATGCATTCTTTTTTATCAACAAGAAACAATTAAATTACACAAACTCACTTGAGGGGTGGTCCAATCTTGAACAAGAGAGACAAAGAACACTTTTTCCCAAACACAACAAACACTTTTTCCCATACACAACAAAAATCAAAATGAAATCACCTACTGCCTACCTCAACACTACTAACTAAAGAGAAACAGAAAGATCAAGAACCAACCACACCGCCCTTATATTAACATTAAATCGAATGCATATTTAACAGGGGTTTTAAGCATCAGTCAGAGAACGAGAAACTCATTAACGGTACCTTTGAAGAGATCAAAAAACAAACATTAAGATGTACCAGGAAAAAATTTTCTGTGATCAACCATTCTTTCTTTAAATAAACAATTATTCCTGATGCATAATAAAAAGACTCCATGGCTACATGATTATCAATGTCTAAATGACAAAACATTCTTCTAACTGTGATTCGTTCAATTCTTACAGGAAAAGACATCAAGAAACTCAACTTGAAATCCCTGAGGAAACATATTGGTTTAGTGCAACAAGAACCGGCTCTTTTTGCAACATCGATATATGAAAACATTCTTTATGGAAAGGAAGGAGCTTCAGAAGCTGAAGTGATTGAAGCAGCTAAACTTGCCAATGCTCATAGCTTTATCAGTGGACTTCCTGAGGGCTACTCCACCAAAGTAGGTGAGAGAGGAGTTCAACTATCTGGTGGCCAGAAACAAAGGGTAGCTATTGCAAGGGCTGTTTTGAAAAACCCTGAAATTTTGCTGCTAGATGAAGCCACAAGTGCACTGGATTTGGAGTCAGAGCGTGTGGTGCAACAAGCTCTAGACCAATTGATGCAGAACAGAACAACAGTTATAGTGGCACATAGGCTATCCACAATAAAAAATGCAGACCAAATAGCAGTTTTAGAGGATGGAAAGATAATTCAGAGAGGGATTCATGCAAGACTTGTAGAAATCACAGATGGAGCATACTACAAATTAGTCAGCCTTCAACAACAAGAACAACATGTACAACAGCATTTTGATTAACAACAAAAAAGACCATTGAATTCTTTTATCTGGACTACCTTTTTTATGTTACAAGGTTTGTTTGTATTTTTATTTTCCTCACACTTACAAAGAATGATGTGGATTCTGGGGCCAGTGTTTGCCCAGAAAATATCACACATATTGGAAACTGTTGTAAAAATATAAAATGGCTTTAAATAATTTGGTTTAATTACATTTTTTCCTCTGTTTCCTGGTATATACAATTTTAGTTTCTCCATTTATTTTAGCAAATTATCTTTTAAATTAAAAATATGCAGTCCTAGGCTCACTGGTTCAATCTCCTGTGTCAGTGCTGACATGTATTATTTTAATTTAAAACACATATTAGACACATAATTAAGATTGATAAGTTGAATTCAATTGATGTGTGTGATATTTAAGGAGACTTTGATTTGAGATGTGTGAATTTGATTTTATTTATACAATTTAATAGTGATTTTGATTTTGTTTTGATAATTTAAAACAGGTTTGATGAATAGAAGTGTAGAAGGAAAATATAAAAATAGTTTAGAGATGAAATTGATTCCTAAGATAATATATAACCACAATTTTAGTAGAAAGTATTAATTTATTAGTAATGAAATTCTTACCGAACACATTAGTGATCATTACAATCAACAATAGTAAATCAAAACAAACAAACAAACTAATGCTTTCAAACTTATAATCATAATTATTTGGTTTATCAAAACAATTCTATAGCATTGTTAAAATTATGATTATCATCACTTTTCATCTCATAGTATACTTACTATAATCTCTTCACGGGGCAAAGATATTCCCTTGTACAATAAGTAAAAATCCTAATTTCTCTTCATAGCGTTCCAACATTCTCATTCAGGCCAAATTACTTGAGTGAAAGTGCAATCATACCACATGGGACATATTCATTCCCTCTATAACATGTATATACCAAACAACTTGCTAACAACTTTGTCAGTGCTTCTTCCTGCACCTCTTGTGTCACTCCCATAAATTTTTTATTTTTTATGAATTTAAAAAATATTCTTATGTAAAAAAGTTAATTTTATATTCTGGACTATATAATCTGAAAATATCTCCTAAATTATGTATAGAGATGATAAAAAAATAAAAAAAAATATTTTTACATTTAATATGGGACCGATAAACACTACGAGAAAATAATGAAATATAAATCAATTTTATAGACTAAAAATAATTAGTTGCTATAGCGACTAAAATAGAGATCATTTTATAAATTAAGAAAACTTTTGGTTTCTAAATTAGTTTCTATTATTATTAAATGGTTTCGAAATTGATATCTAATTAGTTACGAATGTTTTTGTTACCTAATTTAGAATCTAAACAATTGGTAGTTAAAACCTTGGTAGCTAATTAGATACCAATTTAAAAATTATTTAATAATAATAATAATTAATTTAAAAATAAATTTTTTTTGTTAGTTTTTAAAATGGTTTCTAATTTAGTCATTATAGTAATTAATTATTTTTTGTTTTTAAAATTAGTTTTTATTTAATGATTTTCTTGTATAAAAGTTAGAGGAAGAAGCAGTCCAACTTTGTTGACCTAGGTGAGAGAAATTTGAATGAATTTTAGGTGAAAAGGTAATAAATTTGTTAGTGAGGACATTGTTGTGGCTGCTGCATTGAATTATATAAATATAGCTGACATTTGAGAGACTTTCAAATTCTTACAAAATATTAGACTAACACTCTTCTCACAAAACTAATAGTCAATCTCAGAATTACAAACTTTATAATATTCTATTGTCAAAAACTGCAACTTCCCAACATAGGTTACAGTTTCTTAATAACATATATTCAGATACATGCAAACTGCTGAACTTAATAACTTGTGGGAATCACATTGACATTCACCTAAATTCAAAAAGCAATAAACCCTAGAATGTGCATTGCTTCATAATTTTATTTGGGTTATAACTTACGTGCCCAACACTTTTCCTATTAAATTATTATTTATTTCTATATTTCGTCAAATGTCAACTCATTCATTTGGAAACTTAAAAACCTACTGCACAGAGTTGGTCTTTTATGTCACATTTCATCTAACCTCTACTAAGAGGACAAAAATTTAATACAAAGCAAAAAAAAGTTGCATGTACTTTTAATTTAGTTGTAATTTTTATATTCTATTCTTTTATTAATAAAAAAATAAAAAAATAAAAATGAAACATTGAAGTAATGTTGGAGATCTCGAGATTAGGACATTTTATTGTATATAAGTGGTGCAAACCTCAATCTAATGAGCCGATTTTATGGGATTAAGTTAGTTTACTTCGTAATATGATATCAGAGTCATTTCGAGTCTATCATAACAAGTATTTGTTGGCCTTATCAGGTTATCCTTATCGGGCCGTTATCGGAATCTCACTCACGAGTTTTTACTCTCGGTGTGAGGGAATGTGTTGGAAATCTCACATCGACTATAGATAAGAACATTTCATTGTATATAAATGGATGCAAACCTCAACCTCATGAGCTGGTTTTATGAAGTTGAATTAAACTTAAAAGTATATTACGAAATAAGTGATGTTTGAATCTTATTAAAAAAAAAATTCAAGAACTTCCAATCTTAGAAAACCGAAAAGAATTACTTTTTACATACTCTTGTATATCATATTACAAAACCAAAATTGAAGATGTTCCTTCAAAACTCTGTTCAATCAATATAACTAGATAAAAAAAAACCTGCTGTTAACTAGACATATTCCTAATATTCATCACAATTCCTTCTACAACATATTTATTTTAAAGAACAAAAAATACATTCTAAAAAAACAATATATATATATATATGCATATCATCTTATGACCACTATTTTGTTTAATCCTCTCAAAATTCTTCCTCTGAGCAGCTGTATGTATATATTCGTGTATGTATCTATTTTATACTATTATGTGTATTTGTAAATTTTATATTATTGTTAAATTATATTATGCTATATATTTTGTTTAATTAAAAAAGAATGAGCGAAAATGCATGTGTGATTATTATTGTACAATACAACCATATATATATATATATCATCTGTTGTGATCATACTATATAATATATATATTATTAGTCACCACTTTGAAACATAAGGTGATGAATTTGACAAAGAAAATGATATTAAGATACTAAAGATTCACAAGTCAAACAGATAGAAGTCAATTCAAATAAAAGTGGTTAATCCCAACATTCATTGTTAATTGCCTAAAAGGACTTTTATGAAGAATAATATTAAATATTTAAATTAATTGAGAGGCACTCCTTTTTGAAATTTCCTAGAAACCAATCTTAATTAATATCAGCAGGTTAATTAGGTGGACTGAATAAAGTAGGTTGATATTCTAGGATACTGTCCAACACAATATTTTTCTTTCCAACAATTTTTAAATAATTCTTTCAATAACGTTCTACTACTATTATTATATAATATAACTAGTATTATTCAGTTTTATTTAATAACGATTTTATAACATTAAATAGACTTTGGCAAAAAAATTTACAGTACGATATCAATGCCAGATTTTATTGTAAAAATATATAAAGTTCTTTAGCACGTTAAATGACATTTATAACTAATTTTGAGTCTGTAAAAAAGGATAATTAATTTTGCTTTTATATAAAAAAAAATTACTAATTATTCTTAAAAAATATTAGCTCCGTCCCAATTTTCAAGGTTTCTAACCATATATATTAAGAAAAACAATAAATATATGTATTTTTTACACTAAAAACACAATGAATTTACTTTTAAATAGAAGCTTTGGTATAAAATTAGATGTCATCAGAATGGGTTTAACTGACTTTAAGAACACAAAAGTAATTTAAAATTATTTTTATTAAGTTAAAAAACATAAAGTTATTACAAAATTTATTCTTTTATTATGTAAATATTTTATGTCGATTTAACTATGTTATTTATTTTAGAAAAATAAAAAAAAGGTTAGAGTTAAATTAATACACTCTAATTTAAGATTAGAATACAAAAATTAATATTTATATTTTTTCAAGTATGAAATTATATTACTATATTATTTTAATATTTATTTATGTGAGAGTAAATTTTTATTTAAGCTAACATTGATTTAATACATTAATAAAATATATTATTTAAATTAAATAGTTATTTTAACTTGGGTCAGCTTAGTTGAAGTTATTACCTTATAATTGATGTGTCTTATAAATTAAAATATGGATCATAAATAATATTTACTCAAAGATAAAAAAAAATATTGATTATGACATTGGTACTTCAAATTGGAGTTTTTTTGCTTTGGCTATATATTATAATAATTATCCTATGTCAAAAAAAATTATAAGAATAAATCTATTTTTAGTTATCTCATAAGAGATTTTGGTCTTTAATCTTTAGAGATGATCCTATTGTCATCGATGACATTAGAAGGTTTTCGATTTTAAGTTAGGTTAGTTCTCTTGTGTTTTTATCTTCTCAATTTTCGGTGGTGGTGAAAAATTATTGTCGTTGTTGCATGTTTTTGACACGAGAGACACTTTCTCATACTCCAATGTTTTTTTATGAATGGACAACCAATATACATTGTTGTTCCATGACATAACTTACCTGGTTTTAAAAACTTTGATGGCAAAACTACATAGTGTCAACTTGATCAACACTACATAGAGTCGGCATAGTGTTGACTAAGTCAATACTACATAAAGTTTGACGCTACATAGAATTGGTATAAGTCGATACTATATAGTCAACCTTAAAAAACGAACACCGATGAATTAGCATTCATACTTTTAGAGTCAATCATGTGTGTTATGCAAATCTAAAACAATTTACTAATTAGTTTCTACTTTTAGTTGTTAGGGTCGATAAAAAAACGATGTTAAATGTAACTTTTCTTTTAGTTACTAGTTTAAATAATCTCATTCTCTACATTCACTTTAACAATTTTATCTTCTCAAAATTTATCAAAATTAAGGTAATTAATGCGAAGACAAATTAAAAATGTAATTTATAGTAAATATTTTAAAATGAAAACATAAATCATATTGGAACTAATTAGCAATGTTAAAAGTGTTGAAATAATATGATAACAAAGGAATGCATAATTGTAAATAGTTAATGCAAAATTGATATAATGAATTTGAATTCTTATACTTGGCCTCTTCTAACTCAATTTGGTTTCCTTTGACATTGGTAGGGGTTCATTTACTAAAGCAATTTGAATGAATTTTAGGTGAAAAGGTGATAAATTTGATAATGAGGACACTGAGATGCAGTTGTGGCTGCTGCATACAATTATATAAATATAGCTCACATTGCCAGAATTTCAAAAGATGAGAACATGACAAACTACATTATCACTCTCCTCACAAAATTAATAAGCAACTTGAGAAATACGCATCATTGGTATGTGGAAACATCGAGGTTAGAAACAAAAAAGGGTTAATGTTTTCTTCTTTTTCATATTTTTATCACAGATACATCGCGAAACCATTTAATAGAAACTAATTTTATATATTAAAAATAATTAATTGTTAATTGATAAAATTATATACTATTTTAAAAATTAATAAAATAATTGGTATCTAAATTAGTTTATATTATTAATAAATAATTTTTAAATGGATATCTAATTAGATATTAAGGTTTTAAATGCCAACTTTAGAATCTAAATAATTGGTTGATAAAATTTAAGTAGCTAATTAGATACCAATTTAGAAACTATTTATCAATAATAGAAATTAATTTAGATATCAATATTTTTTTTAATCTTTAAAATAGTATCTAATTTAGTCAGTATAGAAACTAATAATTTTTTTTCTCTAGAATTAGTTTCTATTTAATGATTTTCTAGTAGTGATTGTTCTAGTATGAGGATTTGAGCCTTGAGAACTATTGAGAGGATTCTCCTATCTCCTTCTATCGGTCGGTCGTCTGCCCTTCAGCTCCCTTCTTTCCTAGCTTTGGCTCTCAGTCTTCTCATAATCTAGACTCAGAGGGTACCTGCAGAAGGCACTTTGATGCTCAAGTCAGTAAAGACATTTGGTACTCGGTTCTCAAAGCACGGTGTATGACACTACAAGAAAATCATCAAATAGAAACCAATTTTTAGAAACCAAAATAATTAGTTGCAATATTAACTAAATTAGAGACCATTTTAGAAACTAAAACAAAAATTGGTTTCTAAATTAGTTTCTATTATTGTTAAATAGTTTCTAAATTGGTATCTAATTAGCAACTAATGTTTTATCTACCAATTATTTAGTTTCTAAATTTAGTCTCTAAAACCTTGGTTGCTAATTAGAGACTAATTTAGAAACTATTTAACAATAATAGAAAATAATATAAACTAATTTAGAAACCAATTTTTGTTTTAGTTTCCAAGATGGTCTCTAATTTAGTTACTATTGCAACTAATTATTTTGGTCTCTAAAAATTGGTTTCTATTTCATCATTTTCTTGTAGTGTGATGACGAACCTAATTCTTAGAATATGTGCTATTTATATTACCTTTGGTGGACTTTCCTTATTGGGTTAGGTTAAAGAGTTGGACCGCGTTTAGGGCTGCATTACCTAGTTCCTAATCACAAATTAGTTTCGCTGACCTTAATTGAGTATAAATGAATTTGTATTGTCGATCGACCCTACGGAAGTGGACATTTACTTCGATCAGTCCAATGATGAGACCGAGACGTGATATTAGTCGTACAGTCCTCCCTGCTATATTAAATTTTTATATATAAAGCTTTTAGTCTCTCACGTGATAAAAGATTCAAATACTTTAATGCCAAGATAATACTATCACTACAGAAATAAGGTAATGCATGACCTCATTTCGTGAATTGCATGCACCAAACACCTATATATAACAATACATGTGCATAACCTCTCCCAAGAACTTGCATTGCACCTCTTATTTGCTTCTACTTTTTTTGTCTTAGAACATTGGCTAATGGGTAGGTCACCTAGCAGTAGCAGTAACGAGAGTAATGTGAAGAAAGGGCCATGGACAGCAGAAGAAGATGAAAAGCTAATGGATTACATTAGCAAACATGGAAGAGGAACGTGGAGAACACTTCCAAAGCATGCTGGTCTAAATAGGAACGGAAAAAGTTGCAGGTTAAGGTGGGAAAACTATCTGAAACCAGATATTAAGAGAGGAAAATTTACTCAAGAGGAGGAGCTATTCATCATCAACCTTCATTCAGTTCTTGGAAACAAGTATGATTTCCCTTTTATAGTGAAGCATTATATATTTGATCTAATTTCTTTTTATGTTTTGGTGCATGTTTTCTGGTTTGTGTGCCACTAAAACAAATATTAGAAATTAATTTTAAAAATTAAAAATAATTAGTTGTTATGCTGACTAAATTAGACTAAATTAAAGATATTTTAAAAACTAAAAAGTTTATTAATTTTTAAATTAATTTCTATTATTGATAAATAATTTCTAAATTGATATATAATTAGCTATCGAAGTTTTTTCTACAAAATTTAGAATTTAAATAATTGATAATTAATTAGATATCAATTTAAAAACTATCTATCAATAATAAAAATTAATTTAAAAATTAATAATTTTTTAGTCTTCTAATTTAGTAAATATAACTATTTTTAACCTTTAAAATTAGTTTTTATTTAATAATTTTCTAGTAGTTATTTTATTGAGTGTGTTTCTATGCAAATTATGTTCAAACCCTAACTTTTTATGAGTTTCTAGGTGGTCAAAGATTGCTACAAGTCTTCCAGGGAGAACAGATAACGAGATAAAGAATTATTGGAACACTACCATAAGAAAAAAGCTTCTCCAGAAGGGTATTGATCCAGAAACTCACAGGCCAAGAACAAGCTTGAATCATCTGATGAATCTTTTCCCCTTGCTTGGCATGTCAAATTTGGGCACATCAATGAGTTCTTGGACCAACCCTACTGGTTTACAAGCAGATGTCACTCAATTAGCCAAACTACAACTGCTACAAAATATGCTACAACTTATGAACAACACTTCATTGATCAACATCACTAATCCTTACCTTGTAGACAATCAAATTCTCAACCCACCACTTGATACATTTCTCAATGGGACAAACACTCTCCAAGTTAGAGATCCAATGTTATATGCAAACCCTCATGGTAACAACATACCCAATCTATTCTCTCAGACACACAGTGACTATTCTCTGCAGAATATCTTCAAATCAGGGATAGAAATAGAAAATGAAAGTAAGTATCAAGAAGTTCTTAGTTATACCCAAAACATAAACACTTCACAACAAAATGAAGTAGAAAATTTACTACCAGCATTAGTTGCTTCATGTACTCCAAGGACAACTAGCTTCAACAAAATGGAGAGCAACTATAATGCAGCACAAAAGTCTACACAGTCACCTTTCTCTACAACTTTTGAGGCTTGGGAGAAGTTTCTCATTGATGATGATGATGAAACAAGCAGTTCCTACTGGAAAGAGATTCTAGAGTACGTTTATTCTTAATTGTTTTGCTGTTTTTTACTGTTTTTTCCATTACTACCTACTACAAAAGAAGAAAAAATCAAAACTCAACCCTATGATAACATTAAATCGAATAGATACATATTAAGATTCTCGTGAGTAACCTTACATAATTTTTTTTCTTCTTTTGCAGCTTGACATCCACTTCTGCATCTTCAGTTTCCTGATAGAAGAAATTTGCTTCAAGATAAATCAGCTAAAGGATCTCATACCAAGATATTTTTCATTCTTTCATTGTTTTTTTCTTTTGATTTTGATCCTTCATTATAATTTCTTTTATTGTTTGGTTAATGTCCTTCATAAATTTGTGAAGTCTGTAATCATAATTAGTTCCTTCCATAGCAGAAAAAATTTGCACATTATACAGTTCGATGTTTTTTTATTACTTTTCAATGTATTTTGTATCTTCAGCTAAAGAAGTCGTCAATCAAAATCTTTTGTGGTGATAAAGCAGAGTTATAAATAAGATTTGTATTAATAATAGCTCTTTAATTTGATCATATGCTGCATCAAAGTAGCATGTTTGCGTGTGAAAATAAAGAATAATGCAAAAAGACATGTCCTCACAACTACTCTCTTGTCTTCATAAAACTGCTCCTTAAGATAAGGATTTAGGATACAACTTGCATCCAAGTAAAATCAAAGCCAAAAGAAGTAGTGAGACTCCATTATTCAAAAGCTTTTCTATAACATTGTCACTTTTTCATGTTCTAGAGTGTAAATTTTAGTATTTTAGAGGTAGTGGAGAAAGTTGTTGGTTGGTTGGCCTAGGTTTAGGAAAGCTATAGTTGTATTGCTTTGAGAAATAGTCTAAGGTGAATGCTAGTAGAAATTGAAAGTTGATTTGAAAACAAGTCTATGTTGTATTTATGATGAAGTGCACAATTTTATATGCATGAATTACCTTATCATGCAGAAATAGCTTTTGGTTAAACAATCACTTCTAATGGAAAGTACTTTTTTTTAACTATTTTAGGTTCATTATGTAGGTTTTACAATTGATATAAATTCAGATAATACATAAGTTTTTTTTTTGGTGAAACAATTCATATATGAGTCATCCTAAGAAAACTCCCCACATGATTTTGATTCTTTGAAAGGGTCCTAGAGTTGGTATTGTCAATGCAATTTTGGACTAGCAGGTTTTGGTAGAATATTTCAAGGTGATTTCATCTTATATACATTGCAAATGTTTTAACTTTGAAGGCTAAGGTTATGGGAGCTATTTTGGGTATTCAACTTGAGTCATTATAAGGTTTGGACAATTTCTTCCTCCACCATATCACTTTTCACTATAAGAAAATTATGAAATAAAAATTAATTTTAGAAACAAAACATAATTAGTTGATATAGTGACTACATTAGAAACCATTTTAGAGACTAATAAAATTTTTGGTTTCTAAATTAGTTTCTATTATTGTTAAATGATTTCTAAATTGGTATCTAATTAGCAACCAATATTTTAACTACTAATTATTTAGATTCTAAATTTGGTAGCAAAAACCTTGATTGCTAATTAGATACCAATTAGAAACCATTCAACATTAATAGAAACAAATTTTGTAAACCAAAAATTTTTTTAGTCTCTAAAATAGTTTCTAATTTAGTCACTATAACAATTAATTATTTTTTTGTCTCTAAAATTGGTTTCTATTTCATGATTTTCTTGTGGTGTTTAACCTACATCCTATTAATTTTTAAAATTTCCAAAATTATTTGTATTCCAGATTTGAAATGACAAAATAATAAATATAATTCAAAATAATAAGAAAATACATTCTGGATAAAAAAAAATCTAAAATACAAAATTGAAAATGCATTTTGGATAAGAATTTTTCAGAATTCAAAAAAATGTATTCCGAAAATTTAAATCCAGAATATTTTGAAAAAAAAAGTTATGGAAGTAATTTTTATCTACACTCTCTTTTTATATAAGATTATTTTTGTCATTTCGAATTTGGTATATGTTAAAATTGATATGTTGCAGGAAGAATTTGCGAGGAGTTTGTCTTCTATTTGGTTGGAGGCTGATTCTGTGTTGATAGTTGAAGCCTTTAGTTTTTCTTTGAGCTTTGAGGGGTACATGGAATTGTTGTTGCCAGTTTCTTCCTGCACCCCACACTCTTATGCAAAGATAAAATTATCCTTATTAATTTTTAAAATTCCAAAATTACCCTTGACCTAATAAAATCCCAAAAACTGGAAATGGTGCCGTTTGTGCATGCAGGCAGTGTCGTCTTCCTTGGATTGTTGATAGCAGCGGCGCAACACTTTCAAAGGTCATTCTCCTTCCAAATCTCACACGTCTATCTATCTTGTGATTTAGAGTGTTGTTCATAAAGGTAAGCAAAGTTTCATGTGTTTCGGATTTTCACATCCGTTTTTGTCATGGATTCTTGTTTCTGTAAATCTTTTTTTACATCCAAATCACAGAATCTGGTAGAATTTCGAATTTGTGGATCCGGTAGTGTCCCGGATTTGTGGATCCGGTAGTATTCCAGATTTGTGGATCTGGTAGTGAATTTCTAAAAATAGCTAAGCATTTTCGGCAGCCAAGGAAAGGTTCATCAAATGTTCATATATACTCCATAAAAGATTAGAGGTTATTACATTAACCACTCCCTTTAAATGTTTAGAGGTAAAGGAGAAGTTCCAAGCAACACTTTAGATAGCCCAAATAACTCAATTCGGGAACTATGAAATTATAAAAATAGAGAGGGAAAGCGTAACTTTTTGCCATGCAATTTAAACGAAGCAAAAAATAATAGAGGAATAGGAGACAGAGGTCTAATGGTTTTCCTACTTCAATAACCATCTACGAATTAAAGTTTTTGCTATATAAATTATAAAGTATAAACACTACCGGATACATAAATTCATGACACTATCGGATCCACAAATTCAGAAACAAGAATCCATGACAAAAATGGATGTGAAAATCCAAAACACATACTTTGCTTACCTTTATGAACAATACTCGAAATCACAAAAGAGATGTGTGAGATTTGGAAGGAGAATGATCTTTGAAAGTGTTGCGTCGCTGCTATCAACAATCCAAGAAAGACGACGCTGCCTGCACGTACAAACGACACCCATTTCCAGTTTTTAGGGTTTTATTAGGTTAAGGGTAATTTTTGGATTTTAAAAATTAATAAGGGTAAATTTTGTCTTTGCATAAGAGTGTGGGGTGCAGGAAGAAAAAAGTGGGGGTGCAGGAAGCAATTGCCATTGTTGTTTAATCATTTGCAATATCTTAAAATTTAATGTTTCATGTATAAAGAGAAGCAAACACGTGTGCTTATATATTAGGTAATTTAGGAATTGATTCCAAGGAAGATTTTTGTTAGTTTCAGAATTAGTGAGAACTTCTTTAAAAACAAGTTTGGGTAGCCAAAATTTTAATTTTTATTTATTTATTATTGGTTTTGGTTTTGGTTTATTCCCTTTAAATGTTTTTGTTTTTAATTTTTAATAGTATTATCCTCTTTATAGGTAAGTTTTTAATAGTAGTACCTAGAAGAGAAAAAAAATTAACTAAAAAGATAATAAAAATATATAACGAATGGTAATAAAAAAGAATTAAATAAACTAACTAAAATAATTTATAGATTATTGTTTATAACTTCTAAGCCAAACATTTCTAAAATAACTTACTTTTAATATACGTAATGAATATTTTTTTTTATGTTGATGAAAATAGTATGAACTAGTGAGATAAAGTAAAAGATAGTTTATTAATCTCACGAAACATTCTCTTTTATTTCTCAGAAACTTCCACTTCTTCAATTCAAAATGGTGTAATGGTAGAATGTTTAAATAAGATATTTGAACAAAAATACTTAATCCCAAGATTGATTGAAATGGTTACAATTATTTCCCCTTTTTTTCTAGTTTATCTGCTGCTGTATACAGCTCATTGATGCTGCAAATTATGCTTCCATGCTCGATGTTAGAATTTGAACTGGAACAAACACGAAAATTCCTACAATAATTTTGGGGCTATTTCCTAAATTCTTGAAATACCAAAATTATTCTTGATAATTTTGGATGATTCAGTTCCGTAAGAAAAATGTGTTTTCAGAAGAATATAGATTCCGTCAAAGTGTGTCACAAGAATAAGAAATTTAGAAGGCAAAATATCATTCATGAATATTCTTTCCAGAACACACATTTTTAATTCTCAGAATGATAAATCCAAAATTTATAAAATGTGTTACAGAACATATTTTAAAATATTCCAAAAAGAGTAATTCGGAAGTTATTTTTAAAAAGGGTAAAATGATATTTTCCCAGAATGATAAAGGTGCAGTAGCCATTTGTTGGGGGTGGAGGGAGAAACACCCTAATTTGGTATAAGGATGATATTAGGAATGGAGGATGTGGAACACAATCTTGAGGTACACGATGAACACTTACAGGGAAGAATACAGTGCACTGGACATGTTAGCAGTCATGCGTGCCTAACAAAAAAAATATCTGTATCTAAAATCATTAAATGAAAACCAAAATATTATTGAACAAAAGCATGCAAAATTGAGATAACATACGAAGTGATTAGGTGCAATTTCCTAAAATTACCATGTATTCATCTTAATTTTGTGTGAAATAATCCACCAGTACCCCTATTTCATGAACAGCTGAAGTTGTCTTCCTGTGTGTCAACTTGATGTTAAGCTGAGATTTTCAGAAAGTCAAGATCGCATAATACATTTCAGGCATGCATGTGTGAAAAGTGAAAAAGAGCGATGCTGTGTTGCTGATAAGTTGAGGCTAAAGAAAAACCAGAAGCATTGAAAGGCAAGATATATGATATGAACCTGGAAAAGATATCACAATATACTAACAAGGGTTAACTTTGCAACCATATTTCATGTCTGCTAACGAGTCTAGATTTTAATAAAGCCCCCAGGTACCTATATAAACTCTATTTGCACTATATCAATCAATCATACAGTAACACGACAAACATCTGGGGAGACATGCCTGGAGGAAGAATGCCCCAAAAAAACAGGCAAAACAAAAATACGTTTACTGGCATGTTAAAACACTTCAATATATCCAACTGAACAAAAATAATCACCAACAAGCATGAGCCAGAATCTCAATGTGTAAAAGTCACTTCTCTTTTTTATTCCATTCTCTCTTCCTTTTAGGAATGTAAAACAGTTTTGATATCTGTGGGGTTAACTTTCACATGTGAACTTGTTAAGTGGTTTCAAATCCAAGGCCCCATTGAAACTAGGACCACTATTTCATTCATTACTGCATGTCATATAAATATAGATGCATAACTTCAAAAGCAAAGTCATCATAATAGATTAATTGTCATAGGTTATACAACATTGAAGTAAAAGAAAATATTGAAAATAATTCTTTGAGCAAAATTTTCATATTCAGCCTCATGCACTTATCTAAAATGTCCAAAAATTCCAAATGAAGTCCAAGAATACATTTGCATTAGAAAACTAACAAAATGAGGAAAGTTCAATGATTAGAACTAAAAGAATAAGAAAAAAAAAAACTACTGAGCATAACATCAACAATTGTAGACCTATGCTTTTTAAGACATATTAGTATGGTTGGCATCAAAACTTGGGCAGGGATTCAACTTGGTCAAACAAGAGCAATTATAATATATGACCTTCATTGTTTGGATTAGGATAAAATCACAGCTCATCAAGAACTGAAAACAGACAATTTTAATATAGAAGTCATGTTAAGTTTGAAAACCATATTCTATTTTATGCACATTAGTCAAACCCATGTCAATTTGCCAGGGAATGACAATTCCGTAAACATGATGAAGATAGTTTAAAATTAAACAAAAGGGCAAAAGATAAGACTTCCAGCCTTCGACGCAAACCCACCAAATTGTGCCAAGAGCTAAGAGTACAAATTAAATAAAAAAACGACTATTTCCCGAGTATAGTGATGACAAAGATGTTACACCAGAAAGTCAAATTTCTGTAGAAGCCTGGAAGAATCAGTTAAAAACACAACAAATAGACATACATATCAGGGTTTTAAATGGAGCTGTAATAGCCGTGTTGCAAAACCCCTGCCTACTAGACTGTGGAAGAGCTGTTTAGTATATCAGCCGTAGCAGACCACAAATTGCAGGCTGCACAGCGTCTATGGCAACAGTATGTGTAGATTTCAAAAATTCCTCAGAACGGACATTAGGGATTTTTTCTGGGATTTTAATTTTAAAAATTGAAATTTAAAGATGTAAAAACAGTGAAAAAGAAAACAAAAGACATGGATTTAAAAGATGATTATTGATAACTACTATCTAAAAAATGTGCATGACTGTTAATGTGCTTATATGTGTTGTTTAAGACACCTAGCACTTTTATTATTCTTGTTATACACCAATAAACTATCAACAAAATCATCCTGCTATCCACTGCCTGGCTATAGTGTACTTTTTGGAGCTTACTACTTCATCACATCCAATCTGATATTTAAAACATCGTTACATATAAGAAGGGCAAACTTTGCATAAGCACATTACTCCCTTCAATCTCGTGTCAAATAATGAGAAGTTGCATTTGACACACTTTGCTCAGAAATCAACAAATAATTTGAACAATTATATTTGAAATCATCAATCAGTTTGAATATCTACTATCTAGATAAAAGTTAAACAAACTTACTCAACCAATAGTAAGTGGCATAACGGGTTTAACTTCTTTCCACTTTAGTCTGGGAATCATTTTTAAGGAATATTCATTAGCATAATACCAATTAAGGACCTTGATACGGCAAAATAGCAAAGGAACAGATGACTGCACAAGGAAATCGTAAACAGAATCATGTAACCAAAGCAATGTATGCAAAATGGGGAAAAGAGAGTTATTGAGTGGATAAAAAGGGCATAAAGTAAAACAGTTTCTAGCTTAGTATCTTAAGCCGCAAAATACAACTTTCCTAAATGTTGAGGGTATTTGAAAAGGTACCTATCTCCACAAAGCAATGGTGGAAGGAATATACATGTTAATAGGGTTAAAAAACTAGCCACAACCAACACTACTGTACCAACTGCACCCTAAATGGAAATGTGTAACTCGTGCCTACCATTACCAAGTACCAACCAATGAGGCCAATGGGTCCACAGGGGAAATTATGGTTACCCAAAAGCCACCAACCAACGACGCGTACAGAAGGAGAAACGCATTTGAGCTGTGTGACAAAATTATCTCAGACCTGAAAAGATTCCTCATTGTCCTTGGTCGAAACGGTAACGCGACCCTCCCCCTGTTGTTCTTCTTGCTCTTTCTTCAACATGACGTCGCAGAAAAACTGGGTCAAAACGGCCTCGTATCCAGGCATTTTGGCGTAGCCAGGGAAGTAATTGATATCGATGATGAGGTAGCGGTTGCCGTATCGAGCGTCCCGTATGACGTCGAAATTGAAGAGGTTCAACTTGAGGGCGCGTCTGAGGCCCCTGGCGATGTCGACGACGAAGGCATTTGGGGGCATCTCGGTGTCATCCAAATGCATCAGCCGGTAATACCCATCGTTGTCGTTTTCAGCGTCGTGGTTGGCCAGGTTGGAGACCTGCGAAAACGACATAAGGTTCTCCGAAACCCCCACCTTCTTCTCCTCCGACACATCAGGGAGGGACTTGCGCTTGACGCACCGCACGTGCTCGCCCACCACGTAAACCTTGAAGATCACGCCGCCGTGGTTGACGAACTCCTGCAGCACGATCGGGGGCTTCAGCTTGTCGAGCACGTCGCGCGTGAACACAAGCGCCATCTTATGCGACTTGGCGCTGCCGTCGGCCACAAGCGGCTTCGCAATCACCGGAAACTTGAGGCTCTCCCAAGCCTGGGGGTCCATTAGCGTGGCCTTGTCGTATATCACAATCTGCTTCGGGATCCCGAAGGTGTCGGTTCGGTCCTGGATTCGGAGCTCCGACACGACCTGCAGCATCGAGATTCGGTTGTGGAGGCGCTCGATCGCTTCGGGCGCGTCGAGGATAAGCGCATTCGGAAAGCGCGTCTTAAATTCTTGGAGCTGGCGCTTCCAATCGTCGCCGTAGAGCTTGTGGAGGACGCAATCGAAGGGTCCCTGATCCACCAGAGGCTTGTCCGAGTCGACGCGCACGAGCTCGATCCCTCGCGATTTGGCCAGAGTCAGCAATGAGTCGCGGATGAAGCTGTTCTGCTTCTTTGGCGCGAGCGCATACCCTATCACGCCGCCGAATGTGTTCTCCGCCATTGATGTTCGCTCACGCTGAATCACATTCCCGGGGAGAAACCCTAATTTGGAGCGCCTGGGTTTTGTTGTCTGGGAAGAGAATTTCGCAGAGGGGAAAAACTAACGGAACGGATTCGAGGGCGAGAGAGGAGAGAGAAGAGAAAAGAGAAGGAGAGAGAGAGAGAGAGAAACGGGGTAACGGGATGGGGATATTTATAGCTTCGACTAGGGTTGGTGAGGAAGAAGGGGAATGATAGGGTGACTGGGTTTTGATGGAGAAGGTGTGACGTGGCATATTCTGGGGATTGGGTTGCAGATGGCGCCGCTTTATGAAGCGCGTGTGCAACTGCGCTGATTGGGTTGGAATTCAGAAAGTCAAAAGCTGATAAGATTGGGTGAGCCTTTGGGCTATTTACTCATAAGATAAAACACCTTTTGACCTTTTAGTCTTTCTCTTTTCAATTTCAATGCTATTCAAAACACCAAAACCTGTTTCATTGCCTCACTTAATAAATACACACCAAAACTTTCACTTTTTTAACCACCAAATGCATCCAAATCCATTTACATATTATTTATAAAATAAATTAGTTATTAAATGGTATTATATGTTATTGAAAAATAATGAAATGATGCTAATTTAATATATTATTTACTTTATTATATTATATATGTCTCTCATTAAAGTGTTTTTTATATTTTATTTATTTATTTTTATTTTCTTATTTTCATTGTTTGGATTAGGGTAATGATATTACTATTGGTATATCACCAAATGTAGAATATTGGTATAACTATTTTTTTCATATATTAAGGGTTAATAATTAATTTGGTTTGGTTAGTGAATTTTTTTTTAAATCAATTTCGATTTATATTTTTAGTTCTTTGTGTAATTCAACACCTTATTTTTCTTTCATTGTTAAGAAATAAACTTTAAGTTTAACTTAATCTTATAAAATAGTTTATATGGTAAGATTTACATTCACTTATAAAAAATAAATATTATAATCTCCAACACCCTTATTTACGTTGAGGTTACCAAGAAAAGATATATGTTATGGAAAGTTCGATAATGATGACATTCAACAAACTTTTACTAAAATAAACTTTAAACTCTGATATCATATTAAGAAATGCACTTTAAACCTAACTATGTATTCTCCCATCAAGATTTATCTTCTCCCTCACAGAAACTACTTTCTCTTCCTTTTTTTTTTTTTCAAACTCTGCATTCCAGTAATATTAGTTTTACAAAATCATAAGACATAACTAGTCAATCTGAAGCAGCTATTTGATGCATCTACTTATTACAATGGACATAGAAATAATCAGTGTGCACAAAAGCAATTACTAATGGGACAAAGGCTAGCGTAACAATTTATTTAAGACTTCACATTTAATAATGGACCAATAACTTCAAGTGTTGCAACTTTTGGTTCTTAACTTGGTAATCAGAAAAATCATTCATGCTGAATTCTAAAAGCATTTTCGAAAGAAATTTTCTCCTTAATCAATGCTTCAATTTGTTCTTTCAGCATCAAAATTTCCCCCTCTTTCCTTTTAAAAAACAAAATAAAAAAGTAGAATAGTGGTATGGGGTTAGCATTGGTACTTTGAGAGTTCTGTATTTTAGGGTTTCAGATTTTGTGTTTCTACAAAATAGGTTTAGTGTGTTTATTTTCAAATAGGAAAATCGAATTTTGTGGAGAAGCAGTTGCGGGAATCTGTTTATGAATTCTTGGATTTTCAAAATTGGGAGAGTGATGGGGAAACTGTTATTATTGCAGTGAATGGTTTGACAAAAAAAGAAAAAAAAAAGTAATTATACCTTAATATTATTGAAAATGTTTATTATATTATATTGAATCACAAAAATATTATTGATTGTATTTGGAATAAAAATGATTACGAATTAAATTCCAATAATAATTAACTAGGAAAAAAATAGTCTGTGAAATGGAAAAAATAATTAGAAAAATTATTTACATTTTTACATTAAATATATATATATATATATATGTGTAATTAATTGAAAATGAAATTAAAAAATTTTCATACAAATATAATAAATTAAATATTAATAAGACAAGAAAAATACAACTTAATTTTTTTATTTAATCATAAATTATATAATTACCTTGTACTTGTCAAAATAATAAATAAATAAACTGAATTATTTAATTAATTTTTTTAAATCATTTAACTATGTCCTTTATAAAGCTTAAAAATATACATTTAAGAACAAAATATATATATATATATATGTGTGTAAAATTATTCTAAAATAAACAATTTATTGAGAAATAGTTGGAAAGACATAATCTATTATCATTGCCTCATCATAATCTATATTTATGAAATATGCATGAATCTAAAGACTGATGGGTAAGTAAGACAAATTTACATAATTTAATATTATGATGATATTGTGTAATGATTTTTTTACTGATACATGTTTTAATATTTAAAATAATTTTACATTAAAATTATTATTTTATGAGTAAGTTAACATAATAAAATGTTAGTTATATTTTAGGCATATGATAAAGATTAGTTATTTACATATATAACATGAGTTTTTTTTTTTTTTTTTTAACATGCAACAATGGTTATTAAAGAATATCTCTTGTGATATGTATGGTTATTGTTACACGGTTCCAACAAGTTTGTGGCTCGACAAAACACTGCATATGTGAATTCCGACAAAGAGGTGTGTTTGTTTCAACAGATTCAGTGTCGGGAAAATATGAAAATGTCACTATACATATTGCAACTCACCCAACCAGCGTTCTCTTCTACCTGCATTTTGCTCCTCCACTTAAATGCATCACCACAAAATTATTAATTTTAATACTTCAACAAATACAAAATTTCATAATTAAATTATTGATAATTTTTTATGAAAGATCATTCCTCCAATGAGTATTAACTTTTTTTTTTATCAGCAAATTATAAATAAAATAAAAAAAACACTTCAGGGATGTCTCAACCCTTATACAAAACCTCAAAATTACATGACCAATGAGTATTAACTTCTCAATCATCATGAAATAGAAACTAATTTTAAAGACTAAAAATAATTAGTTGTTATAATGAATAAATTAAAAATCATTTTAAAAATTAAAAGAAAATTACTTTTTATTATTATTAAATAATTTTTAAATTAATAACTAAGGTTTTTCTACCAAAATTATAATTTAACTAATTGGTAGTTAAAACTTTACTAACGAAATTAGATACCAATTTAAAAATTTATTTTATTTAAAAATATAATAAGTAAGTATGATTTGAAGTTTTGATAGAGAGAATTGAGAAATAGGATAAAAAGAATTAAAAAAAATAAAGAAATAGACTTTTAAATCACATTTTTTTCTATATTAATAACGAAATTCTAAAATAATTGATTAAAAAGTTTAATTCATAAAAATAAAATGAGATTTGATATATTATATAAATTAAATATTGAATATAAATATATATATTAATTTTTAAAATTTTAAAATTTATCATATTTACCCACGCGTTATCAAATAACATATCTAAGATTTTAGATATGTTATCTAAACTAATTTGAGAATAAAAAAATGATTAATTTTGAAAATTGGAAACTAAATCTATTTTAAATAAACTAACCACATCAAGTACATTTTATTTCATTAATATAATTATATTATTAGATATTTAATGAGTTTATAAAAAAATTATTGTTGAATTGGCTTTAGTGGGGTTCCTTGGTAAATTTTTAATTAATATTTTGTTAAAAATTTAATGTAGCATTCAAATAATATAGAACACATTGAATATGATTATTTTTTTTCTACAAGCCAAAATGCAAACTAAAACATTTCAGTACTTTATCTAAATTATGTTCATGGCTGTGCTTATATCATTGTGTCTCATAAGCTATTACCCCACAACCTTTTTTGAATTTTGGATTCTTCTTGCCACGAAAAACACGTGCTCTTGCAGCAGCAATAATTTTGCTCTGATTAAGATTTCTATTTTTATATTTTTTTTTTCTTTTGAGTGAGATAATATCCATGTTTTCTAAAAGTATAAAAGATTAGTATTTTTATATATAGGATACACGTTTTTATTTAATACTACATTTATAATAAATAGTTTATATTGTGGTAAAAGATTAATTTAACTATTTGGTGATTTATTTTAAAATAGTAATTCAATTTAAAAATAAAAAGGAAAAGAATAAACAGAAATGGATAAGCAATTAAGAAAAATAAATATTAAGATAAACAAAGATAGAAGGGATATATTAGCCTTTTTAGCTGGTTATCAACTCAAATTAAATTAAAATCAAAAGCTCAATATATATTATTATCAAACTAGTTATTAATATTATCCTTCTCCATTATTTTTTTAAAATATCTCTACCCACATGATTTGTATCAATGACCACCTCCTTAGATGTGATTATACTCATAATTAGAGTTACAACAAGTTCCACGTAATTAAGAACTAACACTATAATCAAATCATGAAATAAAAATCAATTTGTAAAAACCAAAATAATTAGTTATAATGGTAACTAAATTAGATACCATTTTAGAAACTAAAAAAAAATTTAGTTTCTAAATTAGTTTATATTATTTTTTATTATTGTTAAATAGTTTCTAAATTGGTATCTAATTAGCAACCAAAGTTTTTGCTACCAAATTTAAAAACTAAATAATTGGTAGTTAAAACATTAGTTGCTAATTAGATACCAATTTAAAAACTATTTAACAATAATAGAAACTAATTTAGAAATCATTTTTTTTTTCTAAAATGGTCTCTATTTTAATTCCTATTGTAACTAATTATTTTGGTTTCTAAAAATTGGTTTTTATTTTTTAATTTTCTTGTAGTGTAATCTAGAAAATATAAGCATATAATATTTATGTAATTACTCTATAAGCACAAAAGACTTCATAATTAATCATTAAACTATAATAGAATTCTAGACATTGGAGAAACTTGGACACAAAGGCAATGCAATTTAATCACATTAAGCATTCAAATGCATACTTCAAGACAAATTTATATAGGGAAATGCAAACTTCAAGACAAAATTATATAATAAATAGGCAATTGAAAAAGTCAATACTTGTAAATTTATCTCTTATTTATCTTCTTCACCCCTTTCTTTCTTTTACTACATATGCCATAAATGTGACATAAAGAAAGCCAAGCGTTTTTCTCTTTTTTCCTGTGATTTTTTTTTTATTATGATTATTATATGGTTAGGTTGTACAACAGTCGAAAGCCTCAGTATCCAGTCGAGATGACCAAATTTATTATGTTTAAACAGAAGATTAATCAGTTATGAATCATTAGGTAATGTATTCATTCAAAATCATAATTCGGTCCAATAACAAATGATCAATGATAATAATATAAATAGACATAAATTTTAAGAATAAAGTATGTCATCACTCAGTACTAATAGCACATAATACTAATATCTCATTTAAGCATCAGAATGTCTTTTGCAGGATATCATTTCAACTTGGAGTTCACGAGAACGAGAAGTAAAAAAGTGAAAGGAGACCATTTCGAGAAAAAGGGAGAAGAGGTAGACCAACCGAAAGACAATCGTTTTCTTGATTCCATACCATTAAAAAACAATTATTATTATTAATATTATTATTATTTAATTATTTTACTTTTTATTTTTTATTTTCTCACCTAATTTTTCTCCCTCCTCCCAAAATTACACTCTGTAAAATTCCACCCAAATCAAAACTGAAGTATCGTCCAGCACCATCCCCGTAGTTCAGAACCTTAACCTTAACTTCTTCAATCCATAATAGATGGAGCAACCAGTTTGCTTCATTTTAAGTGCAGTAATTAGGTTCAGTGTTGGGAGGTTGAGGCCATGGCCAGAAAAATGGAGAGTGAGTTTGGGAATGTGTCTATGGGTGGCTGGGGAGTCACATGTTTGTGGGTTGAATTCAAGTGGGTATTTGGTTTGTAGAGAAAGTATCCATTTTGGTCAGATTGATGATGTTCCTGAAGGAAGGGCTTTGGATTTTTTTGGTTTGGTGCTTGGTATAGAACATAGTTGTTATTCAGAGGTTCGATGGTTCTGTCTTTTGTTGTTGGGGGAAAGGGTTGTTTGAGGTTAATGTTACAAAAGGTGTTTTTTTAGGTTATGAAATTCATGATTAACAATTTTTCAATTATTTGTTTGGGTCCTGGTTGGGCTTATGGTTCAGGTTATGAAATTCATTTTCTTTCAGATCATTCTACTATCTCCCTTTTCAATCATAAGCCACTTCAAGATCCAAAATATAAGAGGATCTTATAGTAAATTTGAAATTAAACTTTTTTTTCTTGATGGTTTTCTTTGTTGTTTTTGCATATACAACTAGGTAGATGTGTTGTGTTTTCTTGATGCATTTCATTTTGAACTTAGTTGGTTTTAGTGATCATCATCTTATCATCAAAATCGATCTTTTTCAACCATGTAAATTTTAAAAAGCATGTTTTAATCATTTGTTCAAATATTATTAGAAATTTCACTTGAATGATTATCAATTGAAATTCGTTTACATAATAAATAACATTATATTTTTATACTGACTAGATGATGAGTATTTGATTTCGTGATTATGTGTTTTTCCAATCAATACATGTATCTTTTTAATATTTATTTTTTATAGAGTTGAAATAGAATAACTAAAACATGGTTTCTTAACTACAAAAAGTATAAAAACAAATTAAAAGACTAAAAATAAACTCAATTTTTTTTATCTAAAAGACTAAAAGCTTATTTTAGTCAAAGTTTAGTAAATTTCATATACGTTAAGGATTTTCATTTTTCCACTCAGAAAGCAAAAATTGGGTGAAGAAAAGTATTGATACTTTAGGTGAATCATAATAATTTTATTTTTGAAAGTTTGACCTAACATGCAAAAACGTATTATTAGTTCTTTGAACAGAGAATTTTGTCCAAAAGTGACAAAACAGTGTTTCTGCAAAATCATATCATAGTGCACGAAGCTTGTGCTCAAACAGAAACTATAATATTATTTTTTTCAACTTTTTATAGAACATGTTAACTAAGATGTAACAGATGGATAAGTATCTTTAAAAGTAAAATATTTAATTATATAAAATAATATTTTACAAATCCTAATCGTGGTTTTTAATACAATTCAATTCCATTTTTTATAATAATCTATGTTTTATTTCTAAATATATATTAAAAATAATTAACAGTATATTTGGTACGCATGCACTGTTTTTATGACAATTTACATATTTTATCAATAAAAAACTATGTATCGATAACATAATTAAAAAATTTATTAGTCAACTTTATTCAATTATATTATACTATTTGATAAAAGATAATTAAAATTTGAATTAAAGTAGAAATGATATTCATTAAATTCGAAACGAAACTCATAAAAAATTATCGATCAGGTTCAGTTAACGATGTGATGTACGTTACCAATATTTTGAGTTAGCATAATGTATTCAAACATTTGAATACAGTATATTTGTTAACGTTAAGTTAAAATTATGTATAGATAGTTATTCAATAAATATTTGTAGAAAAAATAACAAAGATAAAACACAGTATATTTTTTACATAAATAAAATTATCTTGTAAATAATTTAAATATGTTTAATTTGTGTATACGTAAGTTAAATGAGAAATTGTTTTATAAATGAAATGTTGGGGGTACTTTTTTGAGTTGAAAAATGGTCAAAATTATTATTATTATTTTATTATAATATAATATTTTATTTAAAAAAAAGTTATAATGATTATTTTTTACTATTACAATGTTAAAAAAAATTATTAGTTATAATTAATGTCATTACCATTTAAAAACATTCCAGCTGGCAACTCTTCTCTCTCCTCTGTAATACATGGATTATTATCTTCTTTTATTAAAAAATGTTAAATATAGGAATGCACACTGTTTAAAATATTAAATTTGGATAGTTTTACCTGAATTCAGTACTTCCAATTTTTTCTTAATGTTTTTATGCTTTTGTACCTGTCTATAATAAATATGCATTAGTGCTTATTGTTGTCTTGGTCATTTAAGTGCTAATGAAACTTGATTTATTGAAGTTTATTTTGAATCATCATTAATAATTCACATCTTAACATTATAGAAGGAAAGTCATAAAGGCATTTTTTACTAATAATAAGTTAGATTACATCAACTTTTGTTATATATATATATATATATATATATATATATATATATATTATATTGTGCTTTCTTGTGTGGATTTGAGAGTGCTTGAAAATTCCTGAATTTTAGGAGGGTTCTTACTTTAATGAGAGGATTTTTTTCCTTTTTAGTTTTCCAATATATGTTTATGTGTTGATTGTATTGATATTATGAGTAAGGAACAATTTTATATTGATTATTTTAAATATTATAAATTATTTATCAAAAGAATATATATATATATATATATATATATATATTACTAAATGTTGAGAGTGAAAATTTTAATATTAGTTTTGCATGTTTTTATTATAAGTTTTTTTTTTCTGCTTTCAGGTCTCGTGATAAGATTTATTTCAATTTCTATCACCTCCAATTCCAATCTTTGATTACCTCAACTCTAATCCTAATTTCGTCTTCAAATAAACAATGAATACATACACATTTATAAGGAAATAAATATGTAATGTTATTGAAAGCTCACAATGATGGTGTACGCTTTTGAGTTTGGAGTTTCATCACGATTTTATCCTTAAAATACGTCTTGAAGGATTGAGGGGAGGAAGTATATTTAAATTGTCTTGCCTCGACTTCTAAGTAATGCAAAACTATTGGACGTATTGGAATAAGTCCTCGAATTGAGCGTTAAGAGATGACAACGAGAGATTACAAGTCATAATTAACTTCAAGTTCATTGAGATTATATTATTAAAGTCAATCATCACATTTGAGGTATTGTACGCTTTGGAGTTTGGAGTTTCGTTACAATTTTGTCCTTAAAAGACGTCTTGAAAAATTAAGGGAAAAGTATATTTAAATTGTCTTGCCTCAACTTCTAAGTAATGCAAAAGTATTGGACGTATTGGAATAAGTCCTCCAATTGAGCGTTAAGGGAAACAATATTTCGTCTTTGGAACCACTTTTCCATCCCCACAAACAACATCAATGTTTCAATCTTAAATCCACAAAAGTAACATCGTTAGGATCAATCATCACATCCAAGGTATTGTTCGTTCTAGATCCTAGAGCTCTATCAGGGTTTTGCCTTAAAAGGTGTCTCAGAGGGTTAAAGAGGATTATGTATTTAATTTGTGCTTAACCTCAACTCCTAAGTCCTATGAGACTATTAGGTGTAATGAAACAAACCACCAAATTAAGGGGAATGATGACTTGTCTTTAAAACCACTTTTTCATCTCCTTAGACGATGCTAATGTTTCAACCTCATGGGGGCGAAGTTTATTTCAACTTTTTTAGTCCCTACAAATGATGTCAATTTTTTACATTTAAGTCTATTGAGATAGATCTGGTAAGGTCAATCATTGCATCTAAGATATTATTAGTTTTGGAGCTCAAAGATTCATCACAATTTTGTTCTTTAAAAACATCTCAGTGGTACAAGAGACAAATATGTATTTAAATTGTTCTTATCCCCGACTCTTAAAAATGTGTGAAACTAATGAATGTACAAGAAAAAACTCCTAGACGAAATTTAAAGAAAATAAAATTTTATCTTTGAAATCATTTTCTGTATAACTCATCTATAGAGAAAAATAAAATAAAACTTTTGACTCTTCATGTTATATTTTAGTAGTAAAATTCTAAATAACTTATTTTTAATAATATTAAAAGAATAAACAATAGTAGAAAAAATAAATCATTTACGATATCCAAAGTTAAATTTTAAAAATACATCATTTATAATAATTAAAGTATTAAACTTCAGAAAACTGTTATATTAAATAAGGATATTCTAGTTTAGAAACATATTAAGTCATATATTTTAATGAATTTGAAGAGAACTAAAACAATTATACGCATAACTAAAATAATGCAACACTAGAGAATTAATAATCTTGAAAAGAATTAATTGAGAATTTAATGTTCATAAGGTAGAACCATATCTATCTATTTCTATATATATATATATATATATATATATATATATATATATAAATGCACAGAAACATTAAGCAGCAGAGTAAAGACAAAGTCGTCAACTCTCAACTCATTTCATGTTAGAGGGACGATCTTAGCCTTACAAAAAAAAAATAAAGAAAAATAAAACACTGAGTTTCTCCACTTCCGGTTGGTTCACACGAAATTGTAACCAGGTACGAGAAATCCTGAAACTCATTCCACTGCGAACCCGTTTTCTAGATTGCATTCTTCTCAGAATCTTTCTTTCTTGCAAATGTTCGAACTATTTTTCGTATCAGATTTGTGACGGTTTTTGGTTTCGTTTTTCTTTGACACTGTCGTCACAGATCTAGTTTCAGTTCGGTGCCATAAATTAAACTCTCTCTGTAGGGGAATGTGTGAATCTTTATTACAAACTCTTTTTTTTTTTTTTGCAATTCTGTTTCTCTCATCACCCTATCCACCTACCTAGATATTTTGAACAAGATCTGTCTGTGATTGTTTCCAACGTGATGTCTTCAACAGGATTGTCTTCAACATAAACGAGGTTGTCTTCAATAGAATTGTGTTCGAAACGAGATTGTCTTGAACAAGATTGTCTTGTTACAGCCAGAAAAAGAAAACCCATTCATGCCATGTCCTCAGCTGCAGCTGTGTTGGGGGCAGTACTAGGTAGCTGTTAGTTTCCGCGAACCATCTTTTTCTCGGATTTTCCGAAACCTCGGTCTCCGAGGAGGAGCATAGAGGGAGAGAACTCTGAGGTCGAAATCTGGTTAGGGTTTTGGCTCGTTTGCGAGATGGATTACGCTCGAGACGGGAACGTGGTGCAGATAATCACAGGTGGTGGCGGAGGAGGAGAGAGCTGGTCCGGCGATCAAGCCGATTGGGCGACGGAGGATGAGTACCGGTTTTGGAACAACAACAACAACAACGGAGACGCGGAATCGACGCCGTCGAACTCGAATTACGAGTCGCGGTCGGAGCCGCCGAGCAAAAAGTCCCGGAATTCGCAGGATGGGAGCTCGAACCGGTCAAAGGCTATAGGGAAGATGTTCTTCAAGACGAAGCTGTGTTGCAAGTTCAGGGCTGGGACCTGCCCTTACATCACCAACTGCAATTTTGCCCACAGCATTGAGGAGCTGCGCCGCCCACCACCGAACTGGCAGGAGATTGTGGCGGCACACGAGGAGGAGAAGGCGGTGATGGCAGAGCCAAGGGAGGAGTTTCAGATTCCCACTGTGGGGTCTTCCACCTTTGCAGGGGATACGATGCAGAGGTCCTACAAGGGAAGGCATTGTAAGAAGTTTTACACTGAGGAAGGGTGCCCCTATGGGGATAGTTGCACCTTCCTTCATGATGAGCAATCGAAGAACCGAGAGAGTGTTGCTATAAGTTTAGGACCAGGGGGTTATGCCGGTGGTGGTGGCGGTGGTAGTGGAAATGGTGGTGGTGGTGGTGGGGGCGGTGGTAGTGGAAATGGTGGTGGTGGTGGTGGTGGTAGTGGTGTTGCTAATGCTGCTGGGAATGGGGCTAATTCCAAGCCCTCTAATTGGAAAACCAGGATTTGCAATAAATGGGAGATGACAGGGTATTGCCCCTTTGGCAACAAATGCCATTTTGCTCATGGTGCCACAGGTACAACCCTGTTTCCTTTCCCTGTTTTTACGATCTTCTTTTCCCTTTTCAGTGATAATTGAGGGATCCTTGTGTGCTGCTAGAATTGGAAATATTTTGGGTTGTTGCTGTCATTTCACATTATGATGTGTATTCTTGTTGATGGCACTTGATCTTAGGTTGCATTGTGTTTATTATTATTCAATCTTGGATTTTATTTATTCATTTTATGCTGTTCTTATAGCTATAGTTCCTGCTGTTTTTATTTTTAGTATGCCATAAATACTTGTGTCAATTATTAATAATTTGATATCGAAGTGTTGCATCAAACATATAATTAAAGTGTGTGTGGCAGCTGGTGTAATACTTTGCTAAATTTTGTTCAAGCATGTTTGCATGTTAGAAAATCACGCTTGTGCACAGGGAAATGCATGGTTCCTTTTACTTTTGCACAATGAAAGGCATAACAAACAACTCAAAATCTACAGCAAGAGAGAACTTGAGTTTGGAAGTGTGGAAATTTGGCCCTCTCTTTTTCCGAAGTATCTTTCATCAGCTATGTGTTCCCTTATTTGAGATTATTGATACTTTTTCCGTGCCTTGTATGCTTCAATATCTGAGGTTTCTTTTTATAAAAATGAAAGAGAGATCAGAAAAACATAGGTTCTTAAGTAGCAGGTTCAAAATGAATAAAGGGTGCTGCTTACATCCTTGTAGCTCTCAGATATAGTGTTATAGATGGAGTTGAAGCAAAAAACTCTTAGATGCAACTTTTGGTAACTGCTGTCTACACAGTGGAAGCCACACTAAGGGAAAGAACAATTTGTTAAACTCTACTTGTCCATTGACATACTTACAAATGGAGCCAAACCGAAATGTGAAGAAGCTGATTTGGGTAATCACTTAAACGGTGGGTTCTCTCCAACTACATAGTACTATTCTCGAGATACTGTTATGCTAGGGCTTGAGAAACCAGAAATGCAACGAATGATTTATATTGGGCAACCTAGATTCCACCTGAATCTGCATATTTAGGGACCATAAATATTGTATTAAAATACATTTCTGGCTTCCATGTCAATTTTTTTTGATTGTGTTGCTTTCTGATTTATAAAATTTAAATGACATGATATAAAAAATTGGAAGCACTTGCGATGATTCTAATTTGAGAAATTCTATTAGGCTCTATGAAATTTAAGGGCTTTTCTTAAAAAAGTGGAATTTAAGCCTAACTTAACTTAACAAAACCGACTTTATAGGTGAGATCCCCAACACAAACTTTATAGGTGGTCCGATAGTAGGTCGATAGCGGATGACACGATAGACCCAATAAACTCTCGTTAGGATAGACTCAATGACTCAAATACCATCTTAAGAGGTAGATTTTAAGCCTAACTCAACCTTACAAAATCAGCTTGTAAGGTGAGTTTTGTATCCACTTATATACTATGCATTAACTTTAACTATAGTTGATGTGACATCTCCAAAATCTTTGGTAATGTTATTGAGAAACTCTCACTCCCTCTTTCTCTGGTTTGCCCAAAATTCATTCAACTATTGGCCCTGGTACAATTGTGCCAAAATCCTAATTTATTTGGTTACCATAGAATATGTCTTGCAATTAACTTAGTCAGTTAGTAGATACTACCTATGTGGTTCTATATATAAAAAACAAATACCTAATTCATTTCATCCGCACCAATAAACATTGGTAGGTTAGTTAATTTCAATTGATAATGTCAGAAATTTAAGACGTATTCCAAAAACATGTATAGAATTAAATGATTCAAGTATTTGGTTATATTCAATGAGTTTACTCAGAATTCAAGAAATAAATTTTTTTGAACCAATGGGAGTGACTATTTTTATTGATAACTCAATAAATGCATCCACTCTTATGGGAAATGAGTGCATATCTCATTAATAGACTCTTCAAAAATTAAGAGTATAAAAACAAATTAGTAATTAGTAATAATAATACATTTGAAAATGATTCTCTGTTTCTCATAAAAAGGATAAAATAATTTGTCCTCATTTGTTTCTTAAACACAGTAGGAGCAGAAGTACCAGTAAATACAATTGGAATGTTTCATGGGGAATGCAGAAATATGTGTGAGTGAAGTACTCACTTAATCATGCTGTGCTTATTTATTTTTAGTTCTAAATGTTCATACCCCATCATTTTAATGTCTGCCTGAATTTTTTTTTCTGATCCGCAAAGAATAAAAAAAATAAAATGAGACACTTGAGGGTTGTATCAACCCTTATACAAACACTTCAAGGTGTTCCAATCCTTATACAAAAGTGTCTCTCTGATAATGCTTGTATTTGTATTTTGAGTGGATCCTTGAATTGATTATCCATGAGATATGTAGCTAGCAGTAACTAGTAATCCATTTTCACTGTCATCTGAGTCTGATACTGTGACCACAGAGTTGCACAGATATGGAGGGGGGCTTATGGAAGGAGAAAGCAGAGATGGTGGTTCTGTGGTTGGCAGTGACACAAGCAAGGGAGCAGCATCAAAAGCTTCTGCTGATAACGTGGTTGCTGCAGTTACTCCTGTTGCACATTCTGATGTGTATCACATTGGAGTCCCTTCACAGAGGCCTTCTTCCATTGTGATTCAGAGGCCAGGGCAGAGAACTCATCAGAAGTGGAAAGGTCCAGATAAAATCAGTAGGATATATGGTGATTGGATTGATGACATTGAATGAGTTATGATCACAGTTACCACCACTGATGAGGAGGGCTTATGTACCATGAAAAAAAGTGAATACGCAATCATTTTTCTTTTCTTTCGCATGTTATATTTTTATTAGCTAATTTCTCTTATGATGATCATGCTTAACTTGTAACGGGAATAACAGTTTAGTTGGTTTCACGGATAACTGTCAACTGTCTTGTACGATTATGTTTGCTGGTGTATTCACCTTCCTTAATACGCTGCTTCTCTGCTGTCTCAGTGTGGCAACAGCTTCCTTGTATTTGCATCAGAGATAGTATTTTAGCAAGAGCTTTTCATTAGGATTGTTTTGCTCCCCTTCTCCTCATTTATGAAAACCATTTTAGGATATTCCAAAAAACAGTTTTGTGAATTGAACTCACTACAATTTTGACTACCTCAAACCATATTCATAGTCTTTTTTCTTTCCTTGTTAATAATGTAACGGTTGTCTTATCTTTTCTTTTGTTGTTTTAATGTAACGGTTGTTATACTCTTTTCTTTTTGTTGTTAATGTAACTGTTCTTTACGATTAAAATGTGGTCTTTAAATCTAATTTAATTTTATAAATTGTGAAATTTATATTAAGTTGTATATTATAAAATATTTTTGTTTTTAAGATTTTTTTAAAATTGTTTGGTTATATATTATGAAATGTTATTGTTTTTATGATTCTGTACATATAAAATAGGTGTTAGATATAAGTTCCCACATGATGAGAGGTAAATAAATAATTTACACTATTTTCTTTGTAACATATATCAAACTGGTACAAAATATACAATGTTATAGGAAAATAATTCAAATTGATTTTACAGATTAGCATTGTTTTCTTTACACATTTTCATAATTTAAAGGCGTTATAGGAAATTTTTACACATGTTAATTCTATTAAAAATAAAATGGTATAATTAATATCAATTTATTTCTTACAATTTTTTTTCACATTTGTTTAAAAGATATAAAGTTGTCTTATAGAGATAATACTAATTATTTTATAAGGACAAAAAAAATCCTATGGGGAACAATTAACATAACAACTTTTTATGTGGATTTATTGCTAACAAGATATTTCTCGTTAGTGTTGTGAAATTTAAGACAACATGATTCCATTATTCAAATTTTAAAACATTATTGTAATATATTCAAAATAATTTTTTTAATAACAACATAAATTCAAAAATAAAATATAAAATAATAAAATTTCATAAAAAGAGTCAATCAGGTGACTGAGTTTTTTTTATTGACCCAATCAAGTCAAAGTGGATTGAATTTTATTGTTAGGACTTGGAATTGTTTTTTATTTATTTATTTAAAAACTCGTTTAAAAAAAGATATAGTGATTTTATACTTAATCTTGGTAGATCTCTTTGAAAATCAAGAACACTAAAAAAAGATTACTTTTGATACTCCTAAAAATATCCTCCCACCTAACAATCAATTTTGAAAATATAATATTATATATTATGATTTCATACTAAAAAAAAAAATATTTTGTGATGTTAAATGAATCTATTTTGTGTTTTAATGGTGTGAAAGGATGGTGGTGAGTGTGTAAAGAGTAAATAATGTTCGGACACTATTCCTTTACCCTCCGCCATCACTTCTTCGTATCTTCTGCTACAAAACTAAACCATTCCTTCATTCTCTCTTTACATTTTCTCCAACTTCACAAAAAAAAAAAGGAAAAAAAAATCAAATAACAAAAACAAAAACAAAAAAAAAATAATTTACCTTACCTTGCATGCTTTCAAACTCCTCTCAGATCCATGCAAACAACCAAGAACAGAGTCTCCGGAACAAGCCACTCTCCGGCGAACTCAACCACCGTAAACCGCCCCTCCCTCTCCGGGAAATGTCTTCGGTGGGGTACGACCCGGCACCGGCCGCGCCGCCGTACAACACCCCACCCGCGCTGATCGCCTTCACGCTGGGCGTGCTGGTGGTGTGCTTCGTGGCGTTCAGCATCGTCTACCTCTGCAAATACTGTTTCGCCAGCGTCATCCAGACCTGGACCTTCCAACGCACCGCTTCGGGTTCCCTCATCCGTCTCACGCCGCACCGGTCTCCTCCGAGGGGCCTTGACCCGTCGTTGCTGCAGGTCTTCCCCACCTTCGCCTACTCCTCCGTCAAGGACCTCCGCAAGGATCAGAACTACGGCTTGGAATGCGCCATCTGTTTGGTGGAGTTCGAAGACGACAACATGCTTCGCCTCTTGACGCTCTGCTGCCACGTCTTCCACCGGGACTGCATCGACCTCTGGCTCTGTTCGCACAAAACCTGCCCTGTTTGCCGCAGAGACCTCGACTCTGCCCCCGACCAAACCCTCAAACCCGGCAACGTCGTCGTTTCGTCGACCAGCGGCGAGTTACGCATTGATGTGAGAGAAGAGGGTCTTGATTCTTGTGATGGCAACCAAATAGAAGAGCAACAGCAACAAGAACTTGAACAAGAACGTGAAAAAGAAGATGAAAAACATGAGGTGGTTGAGGAACACGTGCGGTCGCATTCGACGGGGCACTCGATAGTGATGATTAGAGAGGAGGGGGCTGAGGAGAGAAAGGATGATGAGAAGTACACGTTGAGATTGCCGGAGCATGTTTTGAGAGTGAGGCATGATAACAAGCATAACTGTACGAGGAGCTGTGCCAGTTTTAAGGACATTACCAAGCTTGATGCTCCTCCTGCACCTTGCAGTAATTGTGGGTTTGTTCAACCCCAATCACCCACTTTCTTCTCCTCCCCAACTAATAGTCAGAAATCTTGAACCGTGCATGTTGTAGCCAAAAGATGTCTCTTTTCTAAACCAGGTAGTCGAAGTCGGTTAAACTTCGAGGAGACTTTACCGCCAAAAGATATTGCCGACGCTCAAGTTAGTAAGAGTATAAAATACATTGAGTATAATGTAAATATGAGTTGAAAGTACTATCTTGTGTATTAGATGATTATTTCTGTAGAGCGTAATTTAGTATATATAGATATAGTTGTAACCTCTCTTTGATTGAGATTCCTTGACTTGTCCTCTCTCATTAATGTTAGACTTTTAATGTTAGAAACACAGGTCTGAGAAATAACCCATAACTAACCAACCACCGGAACAGATCCATGACCTTACATGCCGCAACCTCAAGCGTAGACCAATAAGATTATGGTGAGTTAAAAGTCGGAAGATGAGCCATTTGTTATATTTTATCGAGTTAGGTCCGCGAACTTATAGTACATCTTTAAATTTAGAGTTTCCTTTTCTGTGTTTTTTAAGCTTTTGGTGCATGTACATATGCATAGAGATAGAAGGTAATCGTTTGAGGTAAATGGTTGTTGTAGAGTTGATAGGTACATTGTGGAATATTATGGTAATTAGGGATATTCACCTTTTCAGTTGGAAGGTTTCCATGTGTTTCGGCTCCATATATTTGAAAAACTAAAGGAGATAGTCATTCTATTTTTAGACATTTTTCACATCATAAATTACCATATATAATTTAGATATTCTTTCACTGTATAATTAAATATTTACAATATTTGTTTCTCATTTGGTGTGTATATTTAAATATTATCTATTATTACACTGAGCCAAAAATTATTTTCTCAATCATTTCAAATGAGCATTCTCTAATGCGTAAAATTAATCTTGGTCTCATCCTTTCTTTTAACATCAATGATTAAAAAACTCAACCTTACCATTAGAAAATCTCCATTTGTCGATCATATCGTATGATTTCAAACTCTCTCAACCTTGTAAAGAAGCAAAGATGTTGCACCACCATCAATATAGTCCTATATCATTCAAGAATCGAGTTTAATAAAAGTTTATATACTCTTTCTTCTTCCAACTCACTAAGACGTTTCTTAAAAATAAATTTGTGACACTAACTTTCAAAGTGAATAATACCTCAGATGTAGTGATTGATTCTAACAATATTATCTCTCTCGAATTTGAAGTCGGAAAAAAGTTTTCATGTATCTCCTTCATATCTTTTATAAAAGCTAAGGATGTCTGGTTTTTGCGAAGTTGGAAACATTTCAATACTCCTTAGTAAAGAAAAAGGGCCAATAGCAGTGATGAATGCATACATCTTGATGAGAAACATGAAATGTGGAATGAAATTGATATACTTAGGATTGTTGAACCTTAAAAAACAAACATGGTGTATACTTTGGGGACTTTAATGTTATTAGGAGAGGAGAGTGAGTGAGACGAAAGTTGTAAATCAGGGAGTAGCAGCAAAAAGAGATGAATATAGAAAAACAGAATTACTCCAAGTATCAGTATAAACCTATAGATCTGGTTGGGTGTATGTAGATTTTAAACTGCAACTACATAGAAATACACCTTTCAAATGCTTAGAATGCTTGTAGGGGAAATTCAAGGTAACAATTTTTTTGGCAACACACGATGGATAAAATTAAGAATGGTGAGTTCTTATTATTTGTTGGTATTTAAACAACTTTATTCGAAAGTGTATGCAAAGCAATAACGAAAATACAAGAAACTACCTTTGGGAGTGAGGATCTTAGGCTAGAAAGATTATTGTTAGAAAATAAAATTATAAATAATACAACAAAAGAATATTTTTCTTTAATTTATTTTCTATTAAACAACTTTTTTTTCACTCAATTTCTATCTTTTTCTTCTAATTTATAAGGGTGTTTGCAGGTTGAGTTATGTAGAATTTAGGAAAATTTATTATCTAACCCACTAAAAAATATCAAATTGAATTGAATCGAATTTGAATTGAATTCAACCCATTCTCGAAGTTGGATTGGGTTGGGTTAGTTGAGATAAGATTTTAAAAAACTTTGTTTGTTTATTAGGTTAAGTTTCAAATATCAACCTAATTAAAAAAAACACATTCTTTATAAAAATTAGTTTAAAACTTCAAGTAAATCAATAAGTCATAGCAAATTTGTCTTTTAAAATATATATAAAAAAATAACACATTTTTTTATAACAAATCAATAAGTTATAATAAATTTATCTAAATTAATTCAAAATATATATAAAAAAATAACACATTTTGTCCATAACACAAGTATAATAGTGATTCTTAAATTGAATCTCATTATCCATCCTAAACTCATCACCTAACTCGTATAAAAATGAGTTAGTTTAAATAATGACAAATTTGACCAAATCATAAATAAAACATAATCTAATTGAGTAAGATTATATCATATTTGATTATCGACTAACATGATCCAATAAATGTCTTTATAGTCTAAGTTAGTTTAATCATTTAAGTTTTGTAAGAATAAAATTTATTCTAGTTTAATTTATTTATTTTGAAAAGTTACAATATAATTCTAATTAAAAGAATTTTTTTTCCTATTAAAGAAATAAAGGCTATAAACATGCGCGTGATAGTCAAATTATTGTAATTTTAACTTTTATAATTTTAATTTTTAGTTAACAGTCATACTCTTATCTATAATTTTTAAATAATAATTATAAGGGTTGGAATGAATAAAATAAATACAATTAAGGTTGATGTATCAAATAAGATATAATTAAAAATAAACACGTGTTTTAATTATATTAATAATTAAGGACAAAGTAATTTAATCCAATATTTAGAAAAAAAACCCCAAAAAATTGATTGGGTTGAAAAGACAATGGAGAAAGAAGGAGGAATGGGTCTTTGAAGTGATGGTAATGTGTAGTGTGAGTATTGTTCCCCTGTTCCGTTCTCAGTTTCTGTGATTCTCCGTCTTCGACCGTTCACCGTTGGATTTCATCCATGGATCTTCCTCTGCCTAAACCCTCCTTCAACCCCAACAAGCATCTCAAAGAACAGTTACCCTCTTCTCTACCTTTCTCCTCTGTAACAATAATCCTCAAATTTTCACCACTGATCTCGTGTTTCCTTTCTCTCAATTTTGCAGATTTGTTAGCAACTTGACGGGATCCTCTGTGTCGGAAATTGCGGCACTTACAGTGACTATTCCGGTGAGTGATTCTGCCATTTGCATGCCTGTTCATACCAGCTTCCATGTGACGCCGTCGTGGTTGTTTTGTGTTCCCATTACAGGTTCTGGTTCTTATTCGTCACTCCATCTCCTACATTTCCGTTACTGGTCAGTTCCTTACAACACTTCAATTTTTAATTTTTTAAATTTACGACATTTTGGCTATGCTCAATTGCAATATTTCGTTTTAATTTCCGCGTGACTCTTTTTCTTATCCTATGTTTTGGGGGCAGAACTTGGATTATTGTTAGTGTATAAGGCTTTCACATTAGTGTTTGAAAATTAAATGGAGTCTCTTAAAGTACAATTAATCTGCAAGACACTTTAGTCCAAAATTAGAAAAGTTAAGTATAATTTTAACATATGTTTAGTGTTCAGAATGATAATAAATGGTCAAGTTTATGGACTTTTATTTCAGGACTTAAAAAATAGAATTTTCTTTGCTTTAAGGACCAATTCAACAGTGGTATACACCTCTAGGGACCCAATGGTATAATATCCTTATGTTTTTATAATCTCAGGTCTATATTTCTGTTGTTTACTTCGATGCAAGCTCGTTAGTATATTCGTACTGATTGTTGATTATCTTTTTATTTTTATTAATTATAGGTGCCTCGCTGAAGAAGAAAAATGACGATGCACCCTCCGGTAAAAGGAATTTCAAATCATACTTAGCCACATTGTCTCTGGACTTTCTTGTTATTGTTGTTCCTATGCTCTTATTTTTCACTGTAAGTGCTCCCTCCCTAGTACCAATAGCATCAGATGTTTTGCCAACAAATTGAAAACGGGTGGCTTGAAAGTTGTTACAGCTCGTTTAAGTGTAGCTACTCAGTAGTAACAAACCTTTGGTCGCAAGTTCCCCTCCTTGTTTATTTTGTAATTACTTACTACAATGAACTTGTTGATAGGTACTTGCAAATTGGATCTATATCTTTGCTTGTTCGTTGACTATCTTGACATTACTATATATTGCAACCAAGAGGTAATTTTGCAATTTTGTATTGGTAACTTTCTTATGGGATATGGACTTTTTTAAAACAGAAAATTAAGGCCAAAAGTTTCACATGAACCAAAGTAGATAATGGCTGATTCTGTACACAAACTGCAGGTCTGGTTGCTCATCTTCTTTTGAAGGAGAGCCCAATTCTCTTCGGGCATATGTGACTTCTTACAGGGTTCTTGTGGTATGAAGTGCCATATAGAATTCTTTATTCCATTGTTCTGATTGTCTTTTTGTTTTCATGTTGATGAAAATTGTTTTTGCAGATGATTATAACATTCTTGTGCATCTTGGCTGTTGACTTCAAAATATTTCCTAGAAGATATGCAAAGACTGAAACTTATGGAACTAGTTTGGTATGATTCTTCTGCAGTTCTGGCACGGTTCTATGAGAATGAAACACATGTTTTACAATAAGGATATAGGAAAAGAGTTTTCATTTATTATGATTTTTATACTTCCTAGCCCAACACTTCTTGCACTACTTCAAAAGCTGAAGTACGCAAGTTGGATTTAGCTTATTGGAGAAACCCAATTGATTTTATTTTCTTCTCCTATAAGTTCTTATAGAGAACTTTATCCAAACAAATTATGTGTATTTTGTTCGATTAAGGAGGATTTCTTTTCCTCTCTTGTAATGGTAATATGTTGTTACAAGGTGCATCAATTGTCTTATAGCATAGGTCATATGGGTCATTTCACAATCGAATCATGATATTTGGGTTGTTATGCTCTTAAGTAGAAAGAGTTGTTGTTTGACTATAAGCTATAATTTTTATGTAGTGGTAAGAGTTCGATCCAACAACCGGTATCTAAGTCATGTTCACTAGTTCGATTCCCAGTGAGACAATTGTTCATGAGGAGATTGTTGCAGGTTGCACAATTATTCCGTGGCATAGGTTAGGTGGGTTGAGTCACAATAGAAGAATTCAGTTCCTAGTGGGACAATTTTCAAGGGGGAGACTATTGCATTGTCCCGTAGAGTAGGCTAGGTCGGTCAAGTCACAATCAAATTGTGGCACATGGGCTGTTACACTCTTAAGTAGAAAGAGTTGTGCCTGACTATCAACAATAGCACTTGGCTTAGTGTTAAGCGCTTAATCCAAAAAATGGTATTAGAGCCAAGGTCACGTCACGAGTTCAATTTCCAGTGGACCAATTGTTTAGGGAGATATTGTTACATATTGCACAAGTATCCCATAGTGTAGGTCAGATGAATCGAGTCACAATCAAAGAGTTTGATTCCTAGTGGGACAATTGCTAAGAGGGAAATTGTTGCAGGGTGCATCAATTGTCTTGTGGTGCAGACCAACTTAGCCAAGTCACAATTGAATCATAATGATTGTGTTGTTATGCTTTTAAGTAGAAATAATTGTGTCCTGACTATAAGTATAAATTTTGGCCTAGTGGTAAGCGCTCAATGCAAGAATTGATATCAGAACCAAGGTCATGAGTTTGATTCCTGGTGGAACAATTGTTCAAGAGAGGATTGTTGCAGGTTACACAATTATCTTGCATCATAGGCCAGGTGGCTGAGTCATAATCGAAGAGTTCGATTGCTAGTGGGACAATTGCTGAGGGGGAGATTGTTGTAGGGTGCATTAATTGTTCCGTGATCTAGGTTAGGTGGGTCTCGTCACAATTGAATCATGAGACTTAAGTTGTTATGCCCTTAAGTAGAAAGAATAGCGTTATGATTACAAGTTAAAGCTTTTGGCCTAGTGTTGAAAGCTTGATCGAACATTTGTTACTATAGTACTTATCACTTGGGTGATATACGATTGGAAATGGAATTGGGTGTTTGTTTATGTTTGGAGTTGGAGAAGATGACCTTTTTTATTAACATAAATTAATTGTCCTTTGGATTACATTAAGTTATAAATTTTGATCTCTCTCTCACTTCAGCTATTTATTTTATTGTCATCTTCACTTACGCACCTAAATTTTTGTTTCACAATATTTCTAAAATTCATGACACTTAGGTTGTTATGCTCTTAAGTAGAAAGAGTTGCGTTCTGATTATAAGTTAGCTTTTGGCCTAGTGTTAAAAGCTTGATCCAACATTTTACTATATTACTTATCACTTGGATGATATACGACTGGAAATGGAGATGGGTGTTTGTTTATGTTTGGAGTTGGAGAAGATGACCTTTTTTATTTAACATAAATTAATGCTCCTTTGGATTACATTACGTTATAAATTTGTATCTCTCTCTCACTTCAGCTATTTATTTTATTGTCATCTTCACTTGTGCACCTAAATTTTTGTTTCATAATATTTCTAAAACTCAGTATCTTCAATAAATTTGATTGCTTTGTTATGATTTGATATTACTTTTGCATTCCAGATGGATCTTGGAGTTGGAGCATTTGTCTTAGCAAATTCGCTAGTTTCTCGGCAAGCACGGAATATCGCATCAGTGTGAGTCATTCATTTTACCCTATCTAATATCTCAAGGCTCTAGTATTATTCATAATTCAACAGATGACCTCTTGGAAAATAGTTATTGTAAGATGTAAAAATGTATTTTTTTTAGTTTGATAGATTATAAGATGTTTTACCTGAATGAGTTAGAGAACTTTCTGAAAATCCTAACAATGACTGAAGAAGCAACGTGAACAGAATGAACCTTGCTGCTGACAATCTCTTAAGACTAAGTTTCTCCTTTTCTCATTTTATTTATCTGGTCTATAATAACATTGATGCTTTTTAAATAATCTTGCTCAGATTTACGGCATTATGTATTCCTCTGATCATGTCATCTTTTCTCATGCTACAGAAACTGGAAGACTGCTATAGTTTCAGCTAGTCCACTGATCATCTTAGGATTTCTTCGTCTTGTTACAACAACTGGTGTGGATTATCAGGTGGAATTTTTTTCATTGGGATTCTTAGAATGAACTGTGGCAACTCAAATAGATTAACTTCTCTTGCATATACAAATACCCTTATTTGCTAAAGCTTTAGGAAGGCTAGTCACCTATATGTTTTTATGCTTGAAAGTAATATGACAGTTCATGAATATTACGGATAATAATCTTTTGGGCAGTATATAACTTGCGTCAAACCCCAGGGATTACGTTAGCCCATAAGCCTGAAAACTGAGTGCTGTGGAATGCAGGGGTAGTAGGGTTTTTTCTGCAAACCTGGCATCTAAATGAAATTTAATGTTGATTGCAGTATGCAGGATTATTTCATTTCCTCAGGTTTTAATTAAAATGATGACTGGTATTCTCTGTGTTTTTACCTGTTTATGGAATCTAATTTCTTAATGTAGGCAGTAATCATTTTTTTGTTTTCATTATTTTTTTTTCAATTTTAATTTCACACTGGTTTACTGTTTTGCCTATTTATTTCCTAATTGTGAGTAATAAATTTCTAATCCAAGTGTGAAGACATTCTCAAGGAAACAACTGATCAATCCTTTTTATAGGTACATGTCGGTGAATATGGTGTGCATTGGAATTTCTTCTTCACACTTGCTGCTGTGTCAATCCTTACTTCCTTTATTAATATTGCTCCTCAATATTGTGGAGTTATTGGTTCACTTCTACTAGTAGGTACATTTTTATTTGTCTTATTCTTATGCCTTGTCTTTTGAAATCTGATTTTCTTATCAAGTTTAATTTCTGTTTCCAAGGATACCAGTTCTGCTTGGTGCAAGGTTTAAATAATTACTTACTTTCTGATGAAAGAGGAATGGATATTTTAAGTCAAAACAAGGAGGGAATTTTTAGCATATTTGGTGAGAATTGCACCCTGCGTTGTTCAATCTTGATTCTAAGGCTATTGTTTTGTTGACAAGTACTTCTAGTCGTTTTGTTTTTTATATTTAAAAATTGGTCAAGCAATATTATTTTGTCTCCAGGATACTGGGGTATGTACCTTCTGGGCGTTCATTTAGGAAACTCTCTTATCTTTGGAAGCCATTCCTCTGGATTTAGAAGTAGCAGATGGGTACGGATGAGGGTTTGGGCTCTCTCCATCCTGTTTTGGTAAAGCTTGATCCAAAACCTGTTTATCCTGCACTAAGTAATCTTGTTTTGATCCAAAACACATTTATCCTGTCTACAGCTTCGAACTTATTCCTTTTTCATGATTCCCATGTCAGGTTATTAACTATACTATTGGACAGGCATGTTGAAAGAGTTTCACGGAGAACAGTATGTCTGACTATATTGCAGTTTCTTGATTAGAGGGGGCATTTTTTAGCATCAATGATGGAAACTAACTGTTGATATTTTGTGCAGTGCAACCTTCCATATGTTACTATGGTATTGGCTGACAATCTACAGGTCATTTTCACTTCAGTTCTATTCTATGGATCGGTGTCTAACATATTATGATAGGACATTTTGACTTTGTTGTTTGTATTGCATTGCAGTTGCTACATTTTAAAATTCTTTCTGGGTTCTATCTTGGTTGGTAGTTTGTAAATTTTTTTATTTATGCAATTAAATTTTTAAGTCCGACATATCAAATGCAGCTTATGGTGTCTCAATCAGTACCGTGGTCCTAATTCCACAGCACAGTATTCTTGAGTTGTAGTTGACATTGTATTTTCTAATTTGAAATCTGATTATGGATTTGACTATTTAATCTGAATTTTACCCATTTTTCAGCTGTTATCAATTTTAATGCTGGCTGACTTTGTTCCTGGAAGGAAAACTTCAATACTTGAAGAAGCATTCAGTCGGAACTTACTGGCTACATTTCTACTGGTGAAAACAAGATATTCCTTACTTACAAACGCTATGCTTTCTCTCTCTGGACATCATCACTTATAATTTCCTCGGACAATTTGTGTGCAGGCAAATATTCTCACGGGGTTGGTAAACTTGTCTGTTGATACCCTGTCCGCGTCATCAATCACGGCCCTCATTATCTTGTTGGTCTATGCTTATATTTTATCAGTTGTAATTGGTATTTTAGATTATTTTGGTATTAAATTAAAATTTTGGTGAAGCAGTCCATTGCTATGCTGCAGTCTCTTCTATTAGTGTTATGATTTCTTTTCAGAATATGAATTCTTTCTTTTAATCATCAATTGAATTTTTTATAAAAATGGTGTGGCAATTATGGTTGATTGTAAAGGTATACATTATGAAATTTGTACTGCCCTTGAACAGGGTCTTGGTTAACAAACTTAAGATTTAGGAATGCATGTGTACTCTAAAAATGACGCAGACTGGACAAAACTCATCTTTATGGCACTTACGGACAGCCATTTCGTTGACCCAAAAAAAAAAAGATAGTCATTCCCCTGCACATGCAATTGAATGGTATCTATGGTATCTCAGCATGGGTACCAATTGACCACTGAGCAAATTCAACCTACAACTCATACTTCGGTGCTTCTGTGTTCCCATGCTTCCTTTTCATGCCTCTTGATTTGGCAAGCCCTTGGTAGTTTTTGTACATGATTGCACAGTGAAACAGGGCGGTAAAATGATGCATAAATCTTTCTAGGCAGTATATATAATGGAAAAAGAAAGGTTGAAACTGACTTCTGGGGATTTGAATGTAGCCTAAGTGATGTGGACCTGCAGATGATGTACTTTCTCGAGAAGGGTAGCTTACAGTCACATGGTTAATGCAGCAGAGTCTGACAACTTGGACCACGCTCCTAGCTCGACCTCTGTCCTTTCGTGTGTCCTCATCAGCACATATGGCTAAAGTTCTGGTGTCTACAAAAACATGCACATCGAGGTGTAGACTATGCCACATGGATATTAATATTGTGCTAATTCTCATAAAGTATACACTTTTACGTCTAAGCTTGGCTTAGTTTTATGCACTTGCATCTACATGTCCTAAGCTTGGCTTAGTTTTATGCACTTGCATCTACATGTTTATAATTCACGTATTTGAAAAAGGACATCAAAGATATTCCTTGCCAAGTTTCTGGTGGTCCTGGCCATCCTTACTTTTGTATACAGTATGGAACCAATGTGTACTAGCCCCCCTTGTACAATACAAGTAGTAAAGGAATTTTGTAGCTTGTAGTAGGGGCTGTGTTGGCTTTATACGAAATTAAGTATACCAAACACTGTTTTCATCAACACAGTTAATTGATAGATGATAAATGTTTTTCTAGTTAAGTAATAATTTTGCAGATTGTAATGATGAAGATCTAATTACTTACGCAGCAATTTTAGATACTGTTTAATGGGTATCTCTACGTACCCTGGAATAATAATATGTACCATGGGATTTTTGTCTAGAACACAATGTTGTTATGGGTTTGACATGTAGAATGTTGTACCGGTGGATTGTCAAATACATGCACAGTCTTTGTCTAAATTATTTATATAGGAATCTCGGGTGCGTGAGCCATTCATTTCCTGCAAAGCCCAACACAGATTTGAATGTGATGGGTTGCTATTGCACAGCTTGTTCTGTTGTTTTTATGCTTATTTCTATATAGATTTGGGTCCCCCACTCTACTCTTCATTGGCATAAGCTGTGCCAGTGTTTGACAGCATCTATGAAATTGGGAAGGAAACCAAAGCATGGATGTGTGAGGAGCCTGTTTCCTTTTACTACACCTTTCTGATTCCTGAAAAGCACAACACCTTTTCTGCCCTTCTCACGTGCTGCGTATCCTCTAATCTAAATTAACTCCTTCTCCAATATTTAACTTTCAGCTTCATCTTCCTCTGTGACTCAAACTGCATCAACTAAGTTAGCCATATTTTCTATATATGGCTGTCATGACTACGAAAAGATCATGAAAACTCTGGTGGTGGTTTACTTTTCTCAGCAAGTAGGGAAGTTCAGACAGGTTTCAGTTGAAGAGAGAATAACAATGGCTTTAGAAACTCTTCCATCCAATGAGTTTTCCAACTTCATGGTCTATGACACTATCTCTGCAACTCCATTTAGCAGCCATGATTCTTCTGAGGCTAGTTTCTTGGAAAGTTTTGGGAACTATCAGGAACATGACCCCTCATTAGATAACTGCTCAATGAGGACACGAAAGCGCCAAGCCAGCGAGCCAGAAGGCATTGACAGGAAGCAGAATGTGGTGGGAGTGCAAGGTAGGAAGAAGAGGAGAAGGAAGCCAAGGGTTTGCAAAAACAAGGAAGAGGCTGAGACACAGAGAATCACTCACATTACAGTGGAAAGAAACCGCCGAAAGCAGATGAATGAGCATCTTGCTGTCCTTCGTTCACTCATGCCTGAGTCCTACGTCCAGAGGGTTTGTTTTGGCTTTCTTGTTTTTTCCTTTTCAGTCTCTATCTGGTTCCTCTTTCTTTCTCATAACGAATGTAGTTGGGATTTTTTCTCAAAATCACTACTATGTTATGGTCCTATTATAGTAGAGATGAGGAGATTAATGCTAAGCAGGACAAAGCTAAACTAAACCCAACATTCTAAACTTTATATCTGAGCTGGAATAACTATGCAGAATCAAAGATAATGTTCTTTATACTGCTTTTTTTTACTTCTCTTTGTAAGGTGAATCAAAAGAAGCAATACTAAGCCTAAATTATAGTCCACTTCTAGTGCTTCCAAATAACTGAAACTTTGAAATATAACATTTTCTGCATTCATACTTAGGCCACTCCAGGTACATACATATGCATAAATTAAAGTTCTGTTAAATGCAACTGATTTTTTCAAGATGCAAATTTGATGTTTTAGGGTGACCAGGCCTCTATAGTGGGTGGTGCCATAGAGTTTGTGAAGGAGCTGGAGCACCTCTTGCAAACACTGGAAGCAAGAAAGCTGCAACTTTTACAGCAAGAAGTGGCACAAACCAATGAAAATACGGCCATTTCCAAACTCATGCAACCCCCTTTTGCACAATTTTTTTTGTATCCTCAGTACACATGGTCCCAGAATCCTAACAAATACACATCCAAGACCAAAGCTGCCATAGCTGATATCGAGGTCACTTTAATCGAGACCCATGCAAATCTTCGAATTCTCACCAGGAAAACCCCCGCCCAGCTAACAAAGTTAGTATCTGGTTTCCAAAATCTCCACCTCACTGTCCTACATCTTAATGTCACCACCATAGACCCTTTGGTATTCTATTCCATCAGTGCTAAGGTATGTAATTAACCATCAAGTATGGCCATTTTCCACCTTTCTCAACTCCATGTTCTTCCGGATTATAAAATTATGTGAAAGTTTAGCTAAAATATTAGCATTTTTTTATGAAGGTTGAAGAAGGATTCCAACTTGGTTCAGTAGATGGTATTGCATCGGCAGTTCATCATTTGCTTGCAAGAATTGAAGAAGAGGCTTTGCTTTGCTGTTGATCAGGTTCATATGGGGCACGAGATTTTAGTGAAATGGCCAAATCACCCCTCTATCCACCTCAAGAGAGAGAGAGAGAGAAAGAGATGGGGAAAGAATATTTGCTGATGGCTGTAGTTTTTGTTTTTGTTTGTTTGATGTCCAACTGATGTGTTCATCCTAAAACATAGTTGCAGTAGATGGTTTTTTTTAGGTTGCTTCAAGTACAACTTGTTCTGGAATAATTTCCACAAATTTCGACACACTAGACTCAAAAACCGAATGAAAAAAAATGTTGATACACTTTTTCTCATTTGCTGTTCGAAGTATTAATTCAGTACGTAACTTTCTATGCAATAAGGATGCTAATCTTTCATGACATAAAATTCCAGGAAAAAAAACTATTTTTGAAAACCCATTTTCCATTCCTTCCATTTAGCAACTCTGTACATTAATAAAATATTGAATTAAGTTATTTAATTTGCAGAATGTGGTATTATAAACATTGAAGGTCCTAAACATATCATATCTCAAAATTTTATTATTTATTTTTGAAACATATCTTGTGTTACTGAGAAACAAAAGGTTTGATCGATGAATCCATTTGAATGGTAAACTAAATAATTTTAGGCAAACAGGAGCCAAAACTTTCAGCATCATGGTTCTATTTAAGAACAATCAGGCACAGTCGTGGATTAATCCTTGTTTGGGCAAAAATGCATTTGAGTGTTGACACACTTAAAGAAGAGTGTATCCTATATAAGGGGGAGGTAAAAGAAAACAAAATTAGCCCATGTTGTCGCTGTGGCTACATTTATAAATTTTGTTTTTTTTCAGTTATGGATGGGAGATAGTGAACCTGAACCAGCAAGACTAATGAACTCATCTTTGCAACAAGATAATATAATGCAAAAATGTATGTGAAGTTATAGTTTTAAAGATAACCATTTTGGATTTACTTGAGGTTGCAACTTGCAAGTGGGGTTCCTGGTTACCTTCATTACCAACATTACTTACAACATTTATCTTCGTTTTGATTACTTTTCTGATATATTGCCAACTTGTATCAGTATATAATCTCATTTTTCTACCTAAAACTTGTACGAATTTATGAAATGACAAAAATAATTTTTTTTCATATAATCAATCACAGTATTTCAATATAAAATTTAATGATGAAGAATTACTTTCTGAGTGTTCACATGGAAGGAAGAGCTTCTCCCCATCCCTGACTTTTTTTCAAGTAGAAAAGAAAAACATAAACTGTCCTACCCAATTGAGTTATTGTGCTTTTGCAAGCCAAACAAGGAAATTAGGTGCAAGTTAATTGGTCATAGAAAACCAAAAAGAATGGTAGAAAGCAGTATAAAGGAAAACATTTTTCTGGGGGATTCATATGATCAGCCACTGGTTTTCCTTTGCTAAAGCATGGTTTTTTATGAGTCATTTTCACCTTGGGGTGTGTGATGTTTTTTTATTTGATTTGATTTGATTTTAGTGTTGTTGTGCATGAAAGGGTTGGATGAAATAGTTGGGATCAATGCAATTTTACTTTTGTTTCAGCTTTGTTTCAGTTTTGTTTGGTTGTGTGTGATCGATAGATCAATATCCTCATTAAGAGATTGTGTCATTTAGTGTGAGGAAGAATCAGAGAAATGGAAATCAACTGCATTACCCTTTCCTCTATCCTGTGCTGTTCTGTGCTGTGGGGACGAATTTCAAGGCTCTCTGCAACTCTACACCACCCTGTGTCACTCCATGCAGAACAACATTTTAGCTTTTTTACATTTTTTTTTATCAACTAATCAAATCTTCATACCTTTTATATCATTCAAAATCTAATTATAATAAATCTTTTATGAGAATTGTTACCTGTAGTTATTCTTTTATATTATATTACAAAAGAGAGAGAGAAGATAATAAGAAAGAGCTGAAAAGTATAGTGTATTAATGCAGAATGGTCCTTGTGGGACCAATTGGGCCCAAGCAGGCTTTGGTTTATCCAATTGGTTGTCAAAGTCAACCCTTCATAAATTTAGTTTTTTTTTTAAAAAAAAAGCAAGAGCTTAAGGGTGTGTTTGGATTTGAGATGAAATGGATTTGAAATAAAAGTCTGAAGAAAGTGAGATTCTTTATATTTGGGTATGTTACAATAAATTTGTAAAGAAATTATATTAAAGTTTGTAAGTGATTGAAAGTTGTAGATAAATAATTACTATTTATATTATATAATTAATTATATTTGTTTTATTATAATATAAATATAAATATGAATGAATTAATAATATAAAAATATAATATTTATTTTATATAATATAATAATTATAAAATATATATTTAATATAATATTTATTTTTATCTTAAGTTTAATTTAATTTTATAAAATTATTATTAAGAAATAGAATTTAAGTTTAGTTTAATCTTAAGTTTAATTTCATCTTATAAAATTGTGGATGTAATATAAAGTTTGAGAGTATCTTAGTTATTTCAATTCAATTTTATTAAATAAATAAAATTATCAATAAAGAAATAATTAAATAGAATGAAGAATTTAAGTGATACTTCAACTTTTATATTTAAGTGATATTCAGAAAGAATTAAAAGAATTATAGTAATTATTTTAAAGTTCATAAATATAATCTTTATATTTCTAATTATGTTAACATTTAAGACAATATAAAATTCATGCCAGAATAAAATAACTAACTTTAGGATAAATTAGAAAAAAAAATAACTTTCTACTTAATATTTATATATATTTTAAAATATTATGAACCACAAATCAATTAGATAGAAGAGAATATTACTCAAAATATCATGAATGTAAGCTCCAAACCAAACCAATTAGTCATGAGAAAATATTTCATTATATTACTTTATTATTGAAATTTTTTAGAAGTCAAATGAAAATTGTTTTCATCCCTCCTATGTGTGAAAATAATTTTATTTAAAATAAATAAATAACATTTTTTGTAGGTAGCAAATAATCCTTTAATAAAATAAAAATAACATGATAATATAAAATATTTTCCAATGCAATTCAACCTTCTTTTTAATATTCATCGGAATAATTGAAAGAACTATTTTCTATTTTTTTACTATATAACTTAGTGGTTCCACATTACTTAATACATATAACTAAAGATTATACTATATAACTTAAATGGAACATAAAAATTTCACAACTATATACTATCAGCACTAGATTAAAATATATAGTAAATTAATAAATATATTTGTTAAAATAAACTCAAAGATATTAAAGTATATATTTATATTAATGTTTTTTTAAAAGCTTAATCAAATGCACACATCTATCACACTAATGTAGCACACCAACATCTCCCTAATTAGTTATGGGACACATATAACCCATTTTCATTTAAGTATATAAACCTTTAATGTTTGTGTTTGCATATAAACCTCATACTCACTTATAATATATATATATATATATATATATATATATATATATGTAAGCAAAGTTAAGTATGAAAAATAAACAGATTATTTAGTATGATAATTACATGATTATCTTAATGATGTAGTTAATATTATATCTGCAGAATGTGAAGATAAAATGAATGGAACATGTATTATTTGTCCTGCAGCATCTATTTATTGAATCCATTGAAGATAGAAGTTTGTGTGTGTTGTCTAAATAGAGAGATAGCATAAGATTTGAATGATTGGTGAAGGCAGAATAGTGAGTGGAGGTAAGGGAATTGCAATTATGTCCCACACCGCTTTCATCATTATTACCTTAGCGCGTGGAACATGTTTTCCTTCAACCATAAAAACATAGCATGTGCAAACTCAAATATTTTCAAACCACTTCTCCCATGATTCCTCAGACCATGTTGAATATTCATAACTCTCTTATGTTTCAAATTTCGTATTTCGTAGATGCTTTATGACGGTTTTTTCTTTAAAAGATGTCTAATTGAAGTTGGAAATGTTGGATATGAAATCAAAATCAATTGGGTTGGGCTGACTAGACACCATATTTAGTGAGTGAGCTTAATCATTGTACACTGTTGAAGCGCATGTGAACATTGTTCCGTAACTTCAAGTGAAAAATTGTTGGGTATGAAGTCATGACCAATTGGATTGGGACTACTTAATCACTGTGTCCATTTTATAATCTTTATTTAAATATATCAGTGTACTTGTAATTGGTGTACAACATGACAGAATGAAAACCTAATAGTTACACGTGTGGATGTAGGTTGCAGTTGGTAACCGAACCACGTTAAATCATGTGTTATTTATTTTCTTCAGTTGATTCATGATTATGTGTGTTGCTTCCGCGTGTGTTTTTCCCATCATGAAAAAGTATAAAGTGTCATTAGCCTTGACTCCCTGATTTAAGACTATATTGATGATACCGAAAAATCATAAAAACTCAAAAATCCAAAGGACATAGATGCAACTCACCTTAATAGAAGAGCTTAATGTAATATGCACTTAATACAATGCGTATACCTCACAATTAATGGCACATATCATGAGTAATAATCAATCTTCATGCGTTTTTTCTTTATACATTTGCCAAACTAAACTTCTCTTCCTTCCACATATATACTACACTTTATCATGATATTATGGTGGAAGAATCGAGAAAAGAAGAAGAAGAATGTGAAGGTAGTGATAATAGAAGAGAAGAGATGGTGTGGTGGTGAATTTAGAAATTGACATACATCAAAACACCAACGTATTTAGTTATGGACTTGCATTGCACCCAAATAAGCTCGTTTCATTTTAATTCAAACTAATTCTTTTTTACTTTTTATATTAAAAACATTTTTTTACACAAGACCCCACAATATTGCTTAACTAAAGTTAGCTACACAATTTTAGGTTTTGTGTGACCCACTATTGCCTATTTGGTAGGAATATACAGATGGAAAATCATAATCAAGTAGTGAGTCTCTATTATATTATTCAATAAAAATGCTCACATTAATGTCGTCAAAGATAACTAATATTAATACAACTTTAATTAGACATAGATTTAGTTCAATCGTAAATCATTTTTAACTAGGAAAATCGCGTAAGACTAAAATTGCAGTCAATATCAATTTATTGCAATTTTTATGCACTATATTATATGGAATTAAATAAGTTCAAAAAGCTTTGTGTTTATGTAAAATTAGCATTTACTAGAATAAAATTATTAAATAACAATTAAATTTAGATACAACATATAATGAGAAGTTTATTTTTCCTATCCCTGTTGGGTTCTGGATCCTTTGATCTGTATACAGCTGATTCGGTAAAGCTAGTTAGCGTTTGGTTTGGTTGGTTTTTTGACCGGTGTTTTGGGTGTCGATTTAGAAGTTAAATTGTATGTGTGTTTGTAAAAGGGTTGGACCACCCCTGAAGTGGTTCTCATTTATTGATTTTTTATTGCTGATAAAAAAAAAAAACAAATAATTAGTCATTTTATTAACTAAATTAGATATTAATTTAGAGACTAAAACATTATTGGTATCTAAAGTGTTTCTATTATTAATAAAAATTATAAAATAGTTCTAAATTGATATCTAAATTAACTACCTAAGTTTTAGTTACTAATATTTTATATGTTAAATTGATCTCAAAAAGACTAATAGAATCTAATTTAAAATATAAAGTAGTAAGTAATTAAAATCTTGATAGTTAAAAGTTAGATATCAATTAAAAAATCATTTTATAATTTTTTATTAATAATAGAAATTACTTTAGATACTACTAATTGATTTCCTTTATAAAATGATCTCTAATTTAATTAAATAGTAACTAATTATTTTAATCTTTAAAATTAAATTTTATTCAAATTTTTTTCTCTCACCATTCATTATTTGACTTTTTGGGTCTCATTTTTTCTTCTTCCTTTTCTCTACACATCTTAATTGAATTATAAAATTTGCTAGTAACCATTTCATGTTTACTTGGATTATAACATATGTGATATTGTAAAAATATATAACATACTTGGATTCTAAATTATAGTTTTAGAAAAATTAATTGATGTGTTAATTTTTAGGTTTCAAAAGATACATTGATTGTTTAGTGTGTTTCATTGATCATCACATACCATGGTCTAAGTATATCACCATGAATGTTAATGGGTTTTGTTCAGTGAGAACTAAATTTATTTTACTTTACAAAAAGTTATGATCTTGCAAGCAGTTACCACAGCAGTTAGATAGTGAATGTGGATTTTTAAAATTAAATTAAAGTGGTTAAAATCGACTTTAATAATTGTAATAGCAGTAGTTATTTTAAATCGAGGTAATCGAAGTTATGTTCAGTTCGTCAATGGATGAAAATCGAAACAATAACAATTAAAATTACCACGAAACCACATATTTAATTCACATAAAAAAATCATTTTTTTAAATAGTGTCTAGTGCTTAAAATTGAGACTTCATATACTTTGAATTCGAGTTTAGGATAAGTTTTAACTTCTTCTTTTTGTAATAAATTCTTAATTTAGCAAAAACAAATGATAAATTTTTGGTGGTCGAAGAAATTGTGATATTTTGTATTATTAAGGAATAAACTGTTGCTAAAAATATTTGAAAAGCAAAGTAATGGCAGCTTTGTGGTAGAGAACTAAAAGTCTTAGGTTCAATTAAGACTGAAAATGATTCAAACCAAATTAATTATGTTGTAATAATTGATTCGTTGAATTTCATTCGTAAACCAAATGAACCGGGTTCAAGTTAAATATTTAGCGTCATAAGAAAATGAAATTAACTTTAATCATATATAACATGACCCAATTTTCAGTTATATATATATATATATATATAATATTTCTATATTAGAAATTAATTGGACTTAATCTATTTCGATCCTAAATTTGATGCTTGATATTATCATTATATATGAAAAAAAATGTGAAATCACTTTTATAATTTTGAAGAGCAAAATTGATGTTAAATATCTTTAAAAAATAAAATAAATAAATTTTATATCTTTAAAATTTTAAATAAAATTCAGCATTCAACATATAAAATATTATAGTATTCATTTCACGGTAACATTTGAAAGTAAATCCAATCTCCAATGCTATTTTGTCTTTTGTTTCTTGGTTTCAATTATATTCTGATACTCAAATTAGTTTTAGTTTGAGTAAAAGATGATATATGAGTAAAATGTCACAAATTAACAAATGTTCAAGTCAGTTTTGTAAATTTGTCTAACTCTGATTCTAGTGACTCTGGAACACAATCATGTCTTCTTGGATTAGTCGCAAGATAGACAATAGGTGATTGTTGGAGCTAACGACAAGGGTCCTTAGGCGGACTTCATTGTCAAAGGTGCGAAGTCTGGGGAGATTCATGTATGTGATGTTGACTATGGGTGGGTGGATGAATCTGTTCGAGAGTACTTCTCGAAGTATTGATGCTCGTCCATGATCGAGTCCTTTGTCACTAGTGTTGATATGCTATAGGACATTGTGTTGATGATACTATATCCCTGCGAAAATGTATCTTTTGATGTTTTGTGTTATGGATGAGAAAGTTTTTTCCTACTTTTGTTCTTGTCTAATAATGGACATTCACGTTCGATTCCCATTGGAAGAGTTCTTCATGGGTGTATTGCAAGTGTTGAATGTTACGTTGACACTGTTACATCTGAATAGTTGGACATCGTTGCAGGCTGTTCGGTTGTTGTGTCCGACATCAAACCTGATGTCGACACTTAAAATTGTTCTTACATTTTTATAACACTAGGTCGGGAGATCGGGTAGGGTGATGATATTTGAAAAACTATTATTTATTTTAGTTATATTGCATTCATATAGATTTTGAATTGAATAGTTGTTGAGATTAAATGTATATTAGATTTTATTTGTTAGAATTGGATTGAAATAATTGGAACAATAAATATAGAAATGAATTGGTATGTGCCCAATAATAAAGTTGTGTAGGAATTTTCACTCAATCGAGATATATCTCATTTAAGCGAAGTTGAAGCAGTAAGTTAGGTTTACTCTCGATTTAATTTTTGATCGAACAAGATAAATCTCGTTCAAATGAAAATTAGACAGTAAAATGTGTTTGCTCTTGACTCGATTTTTGTTCAAACAAGAACTTTATCTTTCAAGTGAGGATTTATTGCTCATTTGATGTCAATTTTTACTCAAGATAAAAGTCCTAAATAAAATTAATTTAGATATTTTAAAAAGGTGTTTCTTTAGTTTAGTTAAATGTATATACATTTATAAAAAAATATTGAATTATATGTTAACATTTGAATTGTTTAATTTTATTGAATGAATTATGCTTATAGAAATGTAGTGTTTATTGGTGACTTCTTAAATGTAATTTCGGGTGAATTGATGGTCTATGATGTGATGTAAACCATAGTATTTACCAATGAGGTAATGATATGTATTGTGTAGTAGTGAAATATATTTAATTTGGAATCTTTACAAAAAGATAATTTTGACTTTATTGTTTACTAAACTCACTGACATAAAGAAAGATAACAAAAGAAAATATTTAATTGATGTTTTCATGACTTAACTTGCTATTTGAAACGCAATTGAGTTTTAAAAGTTATAAGAGTTTATTCTACCAATAACTAGACAATGTTAATTGTCTTTTTATCAAGATAATGATAATGTGATAACTTCCCGCATAAATTTTGAAGTATAAATTCAACTTATTTCTATATTCTTTTTTTTTGGAATTCATCACATTTTAAGAGGCGAAGAAATGTAGGAAAACTCACAAATCAAGAAATAAAAAGTAATAAAATACAAAAATTGAGGCAAAAGTGTTTTAAGTCTTCTATGTTCACATATTTGCGAAGATTTACGAAAAATGTGATTAAAAATATATAAATTATATTAATATATATTTTATAATTATTATATTAACTATATATTATTAATCAATTCATATTTATATTTTATTATAATAAAATAAGTATAATTAATTATATAAAATATTATAAATAATAATAATTACTGAAAAAATTAATAAATATATAAAATGATAATTAAAATAAAAAAATTAATAATAAATTTATGAAATAATAACTATAATTAAAAAAATTATAATTAACAATTAATAATGATAAAAATAAATAACAGTAAAATTAAAATTAATTTATAATATATATTTTATAATTATTACAAATTTACATAATACCATTAAAAAGTCAAAATTATCCTTAATTTTATTTGTATAAAATATTTAATAATATTATTATATATATATAAATAATAATAATAATAAATATAAATATAATTATTTATACAATATATTATTATTAATAATTATAAAAAACAAATATATAAATTAATTAATTATTTTTTTATTATTCATGTATTTTTAAAAATAAAGATAAATTTATAAACATATATTTTAAATCTTTTAAAAAAATTAAAAATTTTAACACAACCATCGTATCATTTATAAAATTCAATAAACTTTTCTCACAAATCTACTTTAAGATACTTCAATCGCTTTCCAAATGAGTCTAAATTCACTATGAAAAATCTCATCCCCAATTCAAAGAATCTCATCCCCCCAATTCAAAGAGAGCATGATGAGTTTAATGTGATGTGAGTCCAATATGTGTGGGATGTGACACAAAATAGATACACACTTGAATTGCCCATATATAAATCACATGTACGGTGTGAATGCCAAATGTCTGAGATTCATGTAAATTAGGTAAGTTCTTGTAAATTTTCTATCACCTTGAATTGCCATTCAAAATTGAAAGTAACCTTCCCTAAACATTTTAAGAAAATTCTAACACCAGAGACCTTATGGTAAACAAACTGGGATTATATTAAAGGGACTAGAAGAAGTGTTGCATTGATAGTGTTTATAAACTATTTTTGACCTGAACTCTGAAGAATTCTGAACAATTGTGAGACTATATTGAAAGTATTGGAACATATCATATGATTATTTGTTAATTAGGGAATCCCAGAAACTGTAACTGTTATCACGTTCCATTGCAGATTAATCACAAAAACATGATGAATGTTATCTTACAGAAAGAAATTCTCAGATGGGTATAGTTCCATGCCATGCTCTGCTACTTTTGCCCAGTGAGAATCTGTGGCTGGAAAACGATCTCTTCATTGCAATTGGACTCAACACACAATGCAGCACCCTTGTTTTGTAACTCTCTCTGCGTGATCTCTTTGAAGGGCCAGGTTCAGTGGTAGAACACCCTTCCACATATGAATCTTCCTCTTCATGCCTCTGAAACGAATGGTCCATTGACACTGACCTACCAACGGATTCACACACTTCATCTCTTATCTCAATCACTCTGTGCCTTCCCTGCAAGCTACTCAAGTCACTAAAAGCACGCAATGCAGGCTTTGGATAAGCCCTGGCATGGTGTATGCCTTCTTCTTCCAACATCACCACCACTCCATACTCATTGCCACTTCCAACACTTTCACTCTCAGAAAAAGTTTCATTGTTCCTTAAAGAAGGAGCCTCTTCCTCTGGGGTATGAGCCCGAGGAACAGAACCGTTGTTGAAGGTGAATATGGCAGCACGACAAAGGGGGCAGCTAGAGTGAGACTTGAGCCAAGTGTCGATGCAAGGGGCATGGAAAACGTGGCTGCACTTTGGCAACAGTCTAACACTTTCATCGTCTTCAAACTCGCTCAGACAAACTGAACAATCCGTGACTGCAACAGAACCACCATCCCTTTTCTTGTACTTGAAAATTGCAATGGATTTGATCAGAGCCTCGTCAAGCCCGGTGCTTGAAGCGTTCCATGGTTCGTGGAGAGAGGGATTGTGAGTGGCTTGCAAGTTTTCATTTGGGTCTCTGCGTGCAGACTCTCTGGGGCCACAGTACTTGGATATGAGAGTGTAGTAACTAGCCAGAAGAAAAGCAGTGGCCATGATTCCAATGATTGCAATGACAAGAGGAGAGAAATTTGGGCTTGAATCATCATCAGGGTACTCAAAAGGTGGAGGAGGAGGATACACTATGTAACACCACTGTGGACAATACAAGCTACAAAATCCTTGAGAACAGTCTTTGCTGTTCATGTATGGAATCCAAGTTCTGGGGTTGGCAACAGCGGCCATGGATACTAACTCATGAATTATCTCAGAATCATGGTTTTCTGTGTTCCTATCTGGTATGTTTTCGTTTTCTGACAAGTGAAAGAAGCTATTGACAGTTTAACATCTCAGAGGACTAAAGAACACGACTTAAATAACAAACAGATAGCAATAATAGGTAGCAGAAGAACTTGTATATTACATAACAAGAAAGGAAAATTAAGGGGTGAAAAAGTTATATGTGAAAACAATGAATAGAAGCATAGGTACAAAATAAAGGGAAATGCTTATGAGTGGGAGAGAGAAAGGGAAAGAAGAGCATGCAGAGAGAGTTTTGGCAGAACTCACGTTTCCTTCAAGACAAGAGAAAACGTGAATAAGAGGCCAAATGCTTTAGATGGAAAGCAAATTGGAACTCTGGTGGGAATACTTTAACTTTTCTTTTTCCTACTTCTTTTTCTTTTGCTGTTCATAGCTTCCTTTTGTTTTTGTCTAGTTTATATATCTTGGTTGAAATTTTTTGTTGACCAAGAGGGAGGAGTACGGTGTGGTGATGTTGGTTGGGAATTTATTAAAATGATCAATGCTTTTTGATTTTTCTTTTTGTCCTATACTACCATCCAATTCAATGAGATTTCAATTCTTCATCTTATAGATTATTAAGAGTTCATTAATGGCTACAGCTATGAGAGGAGATAATTTGGCCGTCAAGTTAGTTGTACCTGACATGGAAGTGGGGTTATGCTATAAATTTTTGAACATGTTTCAGTATTCAATCACCATAAGCCATGTAAAAACCAGAAAGATATCTTGAGAAATTGCTTCTGGTTCTGTGGTGAGTCTTTGAATGTAAGCATATCACAGTGCTCTTTAAAAAAGATTTCACAAAAAATAGTAACGAATCTATTTTGCTGTGAACACTTGCACTTTTGCTATTTAATAAGATATGGTGCTCCACTGTCTCTTCCCTATGCATCATATAGATCCTTTCAGCAACTTTAGCTGTGATTATCCTATTTTACTTGAATTCTGAATCCTATAGTGAATCCAAGAACTTATATTTTTAATTGTGAATCATTTTATATGGTAAATAGTAAGATTCGTAAATATTTTAAAAATATAACACAAAACATAAATATGTAAAAATATAATTAATAATCACAATTATGTTAAAAAAGAATGATTGTATTGCTAATCAGATTAGGTTAATATTATAATGGTTGGATTTGACTGGATTGAATGGTCCAACTACTTTGTTAAATGCAAGAAAAATTAAAATTAGAGTTTTTATAAAATTTAAGTGATCTTATATGATTCACACCTAAACCTAAAATAAAACTCTAAGCGATGATATAGAACTGGTTCACAATTCATATACTTCGTGATACTATTCACACGATACAACTGCAATACAAGAATAAAAACAATTATTACACTACAAAAAAATCATCAAATAGAAACCAATTTTTAGAGACCAAAATAATTAGTTGTAATAGTAACTAAATTAGAGACCATTTTAGAAACTAAAAAAAAATTGGCTTTTAAATTAGTTTATCTTATTGTTAAATAGTTTATAAATTGGTATCTAATTAGCAACCAAGGTTTTAGAGACCAAATTTAGAAACTAAATAATTAGTAGTTAAAACTTTGGTTGTTAATTAGATACTAATTTAGAAACTATTTAACAATAATAGAAACTAGTTTAAAAACCAATTTTTTTTTTAGTTTTTAAAATTGTTTCTAATTTAGTTACTATTGCAACTAATTATTTTGATCTCTAAAAAATCATTTTTATTTCATGATTTTCTTGTAGTGTTATGACAATTTGTATCGCATACATCTGGAACCCCGTATCGTATTGTATGATTCGTACAGTGAATCGTAACATATTTACTACTATGTTTTGCATGTGTATATTTTTTTTCCTTAGTAAATATTTTTCTCTCCATAACTTGTGATTAACTTCTTTTGTAAGGAAATATTCCAATATTAAAATATATAAGTCCTTGAAGGGTACCCTATCATAGATAATAAACCAAACCTTGTGTTACACGACAACAAATCCTTTACTCATTTGGTAACCTAATTATATCGCTGCTTCATTTGACATCATGATATATGTTGCACATATTCATGACGGAATAAAGGTGCAGTAAGAAAAAAAAGAGGCTAAAATTATGGTCCGTTTTAAAGGTTGTGGTCAATTATAATTGTCACTTTTCAAGAAGCACTTAACCAACCAAGGGACCCTATTTTCTGCTTTTTCAACCTCATTTCATGGGTGGCATCACTAGCTGATAGACAGACATCTATGATCTTACTGTTATATATATATATAGACAGATAGATACAGTTTTGAAGTGTTAGTTTGTTAAGAATGTGTCTGATACCATAAGCAGCCGTCGTTACAAACGAAAGGAGCAGCAGAATGATAGGCACAAAAACCAAGAAATTCTTGAAATGAGCCCTTTTTGAGTATTTGACAGATCAACTTAAAAGGAGATCCTTAGTTTCATGTCCATTATTAGCTCCTTCTTTCCTTTTTTCTGGATCTGTATGTATCGGTACGGACAGGTTATTAGGTTATTCGGTTTCGGTGACAGAGCTTGAATGAGAGTAATCATAATTATGAAAACTTTTCAATAATTACTTTCTACTAATAAATTTAAGTGATATCAATATATTAATATATCAATTTATCAATATATTTTTCTATAAATTTAGAATTATGTTATAAATCTGAATTTTAAAACTAACTCAATTTCATAAAATCAGCTTATGAGATGAGGTTTACACTCACTTATATACAATGAAATATCCTAATTTTTAGTCAATGTGTTAGTACTTGATGAGGATCTCCAACAAAATCAGTTAGTACTTGATATTTGATTATTCAATTCATCATAATGAGTACTCATGACTAAACATTATAAATAAACACTTTATTAAGATATACTTTAATCAACTTTTATAATACACTTTTATACAGAACACTTACTTGATTGTCGAAACACTTTTTTCAAGTCAATTTGGATCGAACACCAACAATTAAAAGAAAAAATTTAAAAAGAGAAATGAATAGGTAACCGACACATAACAATTGTACAACTAGTTTTATGTATTATCTAGGTCCATTTTATCTACATACAATATCTGTTCGGGTATCTTTATAGCAAGAAAAAAAAAATAGATGAGTGAGTAAAGACCATAGGTATAAAAATATCGGGTATCTTTATAGCAAGAAAAAAAAAATAGATGAGTGAGTAAAGACCATAGGTATAAAAATATAACTCATGCATACTTTGAAAAATAAATTAACTGTAATGAAAAATCAATTCGTAATATTTTTAAAATAAAATTTGACATATTATATTAATTTAAAATGAGATGAAATATATTATATTCTACATTTGTTATTAATTGGATTGATGTAAAATATACTTAAAATCCTCTGTTTTGATACTATTACCGTAGTTGGAGAACCTTGTAGCACCACCTTTCGACGACCCAACACTATATATCACTTGTCGTCACCAACTTTTGCCACCACCATCTCACATTACGTGTGATGATGAATTCTAACTTATAAGAACATAGAATTTTATTTTAAGAATTTTTTATTTCTATTAAATAAAAATTAAACAATAACTATTTTTTTGAAATAAACTTGTCTAGTTTTGTTTACAATGTGCATTTCAAGCTTCTTGGGACGGGCTAAAGATCATAAACCTAGATTTGGGCCTTGCTAGCCCAAAATGCAAAATCTATGTTTTGGAGGTGACGGGTGAGAAATAAAATCTATATTTCTACGTGGTTCGAATAGAAACTTTTTCTAGCCCAGTTGAACTTAAGAAGGGTAAAAATGATGAAAGGATTTCCACTTCCATACTTTTTTTTCATCCCATAAACATAAAAAATTCCATTTTGCTATCTGTATTGTACAATCTAGAAATCAATTTGTTTCTAGATTGCACAATTCCAAATAGTGTAATTTAAAGGCAAAAAATATTTTCGAATGCAATTTGAAAGTCAAAAATAAATTTTGAATGGTATAATTTAAAAAGTATTTTTTTAAAAAAAATAAAATTAAGAATCGTGTAATTTAGAATGAAAAAATGATTTTTAATTATGAAATTAAAACCTAACTCAAAGTGAAACTATATATTATGGTGGTCGATAACGACATATAAGATTAACAAACAATTATTAAAAAATTAAAATAATTATAATATCATAGTAAGAAGTGTATTTTAATTCAACTTCATAAAATTAACTTATAAAAAGAATTCAACACTTTACTACAATGCATCACTCTTTAGAACCACAATTTGTGAAGAAACTCTTTAGAACCACAATTTGTGAAGAAGAAAAGGATATATGAGAAAGTGAATTCAACATTGGTCTAACCTAAAAAAGAGGGGCTGTGAAAAATTTACAAGTAGCATCATAAGTTTAAACAATGATAATGATATCATAATGTAAGGAGAGAAGTTGAAATAAAATATTAATATCATTAGTGATAGAATAGCTACAACCCCACTGCAAAGGCACGATGAGGAGGACTAGATTCTTTCTTGTGATTTCTCCAAAGACCCACATTGCTCTCATGCCTTTCTACTTTCTCCTCCCTTTGCACTAATACACAAGCTATTCCTTTCCAAAAAGTGCTCCTAGAACATGAAAACCCTAATTATTAAAATGCTATAAAACTTTGCTAAAGAAGCTTTTAAGTATCCAAGGTAAGGAACAAATTCACGTGGGGTTAATTAGGAACCACGACTCCTCTATATTGCTATCTAAAACCTATCTATTCTCCTTGTAATTAATCAAACCATAATGGCACTCAGCAACAATGTGATAGGAGCCATCAACTTCGTTGCACTGCTTCTCTCAATTCCAATCATTGCTGCAGGGATCTGGCTAACAACAGAGCCAGCAGATTCGTGTGTCAAAGTTCTGCAATGGCCTGTGATAATCTTGGGGGTTCTGATACTGGTAGTGGCTATAGCAGGGTGTGTAGGAGCCTTTTGGAGAATGCCTTCGCTTCTGGTGTTCTACCTGGTTGCCATGTTTGTGCTTATTGTGTTGCTTGTTAGCTTGGTGGTTTTCACCTATGCTGTGACCCTTAGAGGCCATGGGAACATTGAACCAAATCGCTCCTACTTGGAATATCGTATCGATGATTTCTCACTTTGGCTTCGTCGAAGAGTAAGAAGCTCCAACAGATGGGACAACGTTAGACGGTGTCTTATGTCATCAAATATATGTGCTGAGTTGGATCAACGGTACCGAACGCCACAGGACTTCTTTAATGCACACCTAACCCCCATTGAGGTAACTCAATTTCTTCACTTCCTAATTACACTCTGATTTTCTAATAACATCATTGCGAGTAAACAACTAGTTAATTTAGTTATTAATACTAAACTTTTTTGTTCCCTTAAAACACAATCTTCTTCACCAAGCAAAGCATGTTGTGCAAATTTTTTTATCAGCAAAATAAAATAAAATGATACACTTCAAGAATGTTTTAACTCTTATACAGACTCTTCAGAAGTGTTTCGATCCTTATAAAAAAGTTACCAAAGTTAATATATAGACATTTTTCAAACTTTACAAATCACCAAATTAGTCCTCAAATGAAAAAAAGTGATAAGTCACATTAAAAGAAATCAGCATGTACATAAGAGATCCTTATAACCAGTATTTAGTTAAAACAATACACACAATACATCCTCTAATACAATCAAAAGCCCACAAACACATTTACAAAGCAAATTCTCTCCCCTACAACCAAAACCCACAAAACCACTCAAAATTAAACTTGATTTCTTCAAAATCTAAAAAAACTTTATCTGTCAACTAACTTGTCTGGGAGCAGCAATACCTGTTCTTAGCCTCAGCAACTATATAGCTTGTTGTGCAAGTAACCATCATTTGAGATATCTGGCTTCTGATAAGAACAAAAAGAAGAGAAAGGTTAATTCAGCTTTTGCCCCCTCAAATGTTATTCCTTTTGAATTTTCATGTGATGCAGTCAGGGTGCTGCAAGCCCCCAACAAAATGTGGTTACACGTTTGTGAACCCAACGTATTGGATTAGCCCCATTAACACGGCAGAAGACATGGATTGCATGAAGTGGAGCAACGACCAAGCACAACTTTGCTACAACTGTGACTCATGCAAAGCTGGTTTATTGGCAACCCTTAGGGTGGAGTGGAGAAGGGCCAATGTGATATTGATAGTTACCCTTGTTGCTTTAATTGCAGTGTATTTGGTAGGGTGCTTTGCCTTTAGGAATACCAAAACGGATGAGCTCTTTAGCAAATACAAGCAAGGTTACTCTTGATTCAGAACATCGAATATGTTTTATACTTTGAGGGACTGCTAGTGTTAGATAATGAACACTCAATGCTGCCGGTGGTGGAAACTCATTTTGTGTTCTCTTAGTTATTGAATTTTTTTATTAAAGAGAAACCATATGAATTTGTGTTATTTCCTTTAATCATCTATTTGAGAAGATTTTTTTCTTTTCTATTTAACTTTTGAGTATTTTGAAGATACACTACAAGAAAAATTATATTTAGAGTGGGTTAAAGATTTAGTGGATTAAAGATAGACATAAAAATGAAAAAAGGGACAATCCAAAAATAGCATCCATAGAGGGTGTGTGTTCCAAAGTTGGATGCTAATTCTTTTGTGTCGGCATGTAGTTAGTAGTGTGGGCTAAGTCCTCTAAATAGAAGCTAACAACGGACTGTTTCTTCCTGCACCTCCATATCTTCTTCTGACACCTCCATACACAACATGAAAATACATTTTTATCCTTCTTGTGCCACTCCCATAGAATAACTTCTGGATTATGTAATCTGGAAACACATTTGAAAAAAAACTTCCGGATTACATAATCCGGAAGTTAAGAAAAACTTTCGGATTATGTAATCCGAAAAGTAATCATACATATGAAAAAAGACTTCTGAATTATATAATTCGGAAGTTAATTACAAATTTAAAAAACGACTTATGGATTATGTAATCCGGAATATTCTAGAGGGGCATTTTTGAAAATATGAAAATCTATGGAGGTGAGAGAAGAAGGTATGGAGGTGCAGGAAGAAGCAGCCCTAACAACGTAGGTAAGGGTATCACTAAGGGTGTGTTTGCTTCCAAGTGGGAGGAGGGAGGGGGGAGGAGGGAGGGGGTGTTTTTTGTGTTTGTTTCCATGGTTTTGAGAGTGGGGGAGAGGATGGGGGAGAGGGTGGAGGTTTTTTTCATTCTTCACAAAATGAAGAGATTTGTGGGAATTTAGTAGGATTAATGCATTTTAGCAAAATACCCTTGTGCATGCATTTTATTTTAATATATAAAATTAAATATTACATAAATTTATTTATTATTTATAATTTCAAAAATATTTAATTATACTATTAATAACAACATATAATTATAAATAATAAAATAATAAAATAAAATTATAATATCAACAATATATATAGTTATATAAATTAACAAATGAATATTATTTTCATAAATTTTAATGTATTTAATAAATTTATTTCAATTTAACACCAAAATATTCTATATTATATTTTTTAATTTTTTATTAAAAATATAAATAATTATGAATATTATACATTAAAAATATTTAATTAATTTAAATCTAAAAAAATAAAATCATAATTCATTATTTAAATATTTTTTTTAATAAGAATGACAATTTTGTAAACTTACAATAAACCATCCTCACAAATCCACTCTATCATCCCTCAATCCAAACAACCTCACATATCCTCTCCAATCCTCACAAATCCACTCCCTCCCCTCCTCACAAATCCCCTCCTCAATCCAAACAAAGCCTAATAGAGTAGACCAAGCTATTTAAGATTGTCCTTGAAAAAAAAAGTTACATGATAAAAATATATGGAAGAAGAGGTCAATGTTTGACCTTCCAAATTTTGTCATTTTTTTATAAGACATTGTATTGATGTTATTTGAGTGGAGAAAATATATATAATAGTCTTATTAATACATTGTTGAATATTAAATGCAAGATTGAAAATCGTGTTGGTTTTTGTCAATATGTTTGTAATATGTCATATTATATTAATTAGAGATTTTTTTTTTCCATTTTTTTTATCTCATGGTTCAATTAGTTGTACATTTGGTTACATAGATATGAAATGGAACCCTAATTATTTAGGATGAATTTATATAATTGAGTAATAGATCAAGATTTGAAGTATAAAGAATCCATATCCACCTAAAATCTCAATACTCAAAAGGGATTTATGTTTATGGATGATAAATGTGGAAGGGTACTTGGTATTAGAAAAATAAACAAAAAATGTTGTTAACTTATACTTGCATGCACCCATGAGATTTTTCCTACATCATTAAATAAAAATTGGAGACAAAAAAAATAATTACTTTCTGTATTAATTAAATTAAATACTATTTTAGATACTAAAAAATTATTGGTAGTTAAATTAGTTTTTATTACTAATAAATTTTTAATATCTAAAATAGTATCTAATTTAATCAATATAGTAATTAATTATTTTTAATTTTAATTTTAATTATTATTTAATATTTTTTTTAATAGTGTTATATGTATTTAAATGATGTAAAATGTCCTAAAATAATCCGTGAAATTTTTTAGTTAGAATAGTTTTATAATTATCAACATATGATTAATACAATCATGAAATAATTAAAATATTTAGTTGTAGTTAATTTTATTTTACAGTAGATTAGCAATACCATAAAATTATCACTGGTTAGTTGTATATGAATATCATTAAATTTGCTTAAGTAACTAAAAATAATTATTGCGATTGAACGAAACATTTATTCGGTTAAGTGAATAAAAACAAATGATTGTGATCGAATCAAATATTTCTAAGAAGTTTATAGTATCTTATGTAATGATAATTTTATCTCATAACTAACTAATAATGTTAATTATAGGGTTGTTGAAATGTCAAATAATAGTTAACCATAAACCATCAAGAAATTCATTAAATAACAACTAAAATTAGAGAGAAAAATAATTAGTTATTATATTAATTAAATTATATATTATTTTTGAGATTAAAAAATTATTTATATATTAAGTAGGGATGGCAAAGCGGGGCGGGCTGACCTTTTCACCCCGCTAACCCGCATTAGCCCGCCCCGTATTAGCTCGCAGCCTACGCGGGCCAGCAGCAGGGCGGGACGGGCTGGCCTGCTAATCCGCAAGAAAAAAAATTTGGCACTTAGCAGCAACAGGACAATGTAATTAGGTTTTCACAAAATTTAAAAGAAAGAAACACAACACAATCGCGTCAATAATGTTTTGGAATTAGGTATTTTTAATGTTTTGGAAGTGGAAGAATAATGATATTTGATATTTATCTTAATGTTTAATGTTTTGATGTTTGACTATGTTTGAAAGGGAAGTTTTAGGTTTGATAATAACAAATATATAGGTTTAATTTAACAATTTGTTAAGAACAAAATGTAAAAAAAAATATTTAATTTGTTTTAAAAAAAAAAGAACGTGGGTCGGTCCGCAAACTCGCAGGCCAGCTCTGGGGCGGGTCGAGAATTCTAGTCCGCAATAACTTTGCGGGACGGGCCAATGCGGGGCGGGCTGACCCGCTTTGCCACCCCTAATATTAAGTGATTTTTATTATTAATAAAAATTTATAAATGATTTCTAAATTGATATCTAAATTAATTACCATGGTTGTAGAGACTAATTTAAAATTTACAAATTTTTATTAATAATAAAAACTATTTTAGATATAATAACTTGTTTAATTTCTGAAGTGATCTTTAATTTAGTTTAATAATAATTAATTATTTTAGTTTTTAAAATTAATTGTAATTTGATGATTTTGTTATAGTGTGTATAACAAAATTAATGTTATTTGTGATTAAATGTGTAATTTTGAACCATTCCAGAACATTATATCCATATTATTTTGTCTTAAGCAAGGTTAGGAGTTGGGTTGGTACTGGTTTTGGTAGCTTTAATGACAGTTCATATTTGTTGAACTTTAAACAATAAGACAAAATCGGTTTTGAGGGAAACCTTGTTTGGTTCATATCAATTCTGATAGATTTAGAGACTAGTCATTTTTGACAACCTGTTATAGCTGGCCATGGGCCCATAATATCTTTTTGTCCAAGCCCAGCCCACTTTATTTAACTGAAAACTAGGCCTACCAAATCAGTTGGTACCCTCCATTTTAGTGGCCTTATATGAAATTACCTACCACATTGCCCAATTAATGTCCTTTTTTTTAAAATAAAAAAAAAATTGTTTTAAGTTTTTATTATGTAATTTTTTAAGATTTAACATTAAAAAAATAGTGTTGAAATTGTTAATTTATTTTAAAAGTTTAATTTCTTAATACTAATAAAAAGTTAATATTCAAATAAAATTTAGACTGAATTATTCTACTGAAATTAATTTTATAAAATACATAATATAATTTTTTATGGATCAGACGAGACTAATTAAATTTTGTAACACATTTTCTATTGACCAAACGGATCTAAATAATTAGACTCATTTCAGATACACACAACTTAACATGGAAATCAGATAGAAGTCATTTCTATAAGGTGCAAGGGATCAGACCCTTTCCTATTTCACGCGTAAGTGTGTGAGATTGTGGTGGCCCCAGAAAGTTTAGGTTCAATAGGAATTAGGACTGCTACCAATCCCATAGTCAATTCAAGAGTGGGAAACCAATTAATGTGGGACACTCCCTAAACTTTAAGACACCAAAACAAAAATGAAGTGCTCTTTGGTGAAGTGTGTTTTGGTAAGTGTCTGCTTTGAGGGATAGGCGTAAAATATGTGTGGGTGGGTTGAGTCAATATTGTTGTACTTGTCCCATGAATGACATGGATGAAGTGGAAATTGTAGGACGTGTGGTAGGGTGACAGCCCTAAACCCTAAAAGTGGATGATGATTGGAATCTTAGTGGCGTGGCCCCTGGGAAGGGACTTCACACAACTATCTTAACAAACCAACAAAAACAAATCATTCATTCATATTCAAGAGAGTTGACTCCTACACATACCCCACACTTTCCTTCTTCTCTTACGTTACGTTAACTGGATTAGAATAATTGTGCCTATCACCTCATCCCATCCATTAACTAATCACTTCAAAATGCCTCTCTCCCATTCCCTTAGAGGTCATCTTCAACTTCCAAATACATCTCATTCCCTCTCATTTGCTTGTTTTTGTGTACCACAAACATTTTTAATAAGAGATTTCACATCAAATATAAATAAATACATTTTATAATATAAGTATAAACTTTATTTTATAAGTTAGTTTATGAGATTAAGGTAGACTTAAAGTTCACTTATTCTTAATATGATATCGTAGTTATTAGAATATATCATAACAAAAGTTTGTTGAACCGATCAGGTCACCAGATGTTTGTGGTCGTAATTGTTGTAGAATAGAAAGTAGATATTGCAAAGAAACAGAAAAGCGATTTTTGAAACCACGGTGCCTAGTCTTGCGGAAGCTTTTGGAGAGCGTTGATTGAAGAAAATGTGTCAAATGCGGTTATGAACGTGCAACAACAAAATAAATTCATTTCTGAAGGTGCAACAACAAATGAAAATCAGTTATGGAGATAAAAAAAATCTTTGATTCCTCTCCCTCTATAAAAAGGAGGTTCCATCCTCTTCAAAAACACATCTTTATTGCCTCTTCCTTCTACCATATGACTTCTTCCTATTACCTTTTCACTTTTTCTCTTTCTCTCTCATCATTTACTATTATTATATTTCTGGGTTCTATTGGGTATTACTCTTTTAAGAGTAACTTGCTAGTTTTGATCATCGAAAATCTTCAGGAAGTTTCTGTTGTATCCTGAGGAACTTGCGCAATACACTGCGAATAGATCCTTATGGACAATGATTACTTACGTCTCAGAAATCTATTTTTGTTCGTTTTAAAGTCTATTTTACTACAATGAGAGAATGTTGAAACTTAGGGACAAGAATGTTATGGGGGCTTTGCTTCATCCTTATATACTAGAGCAACCATACTTTTGTTTGGTTGATTGGTGAGTCGTATACTTGAAAACAAAGGTGTATTTGGCGAAGTGTGTTATCCTTATAGATGAAAGTCGAAATGGAAGAAGAAAGGATAGAGAAAGTGGTACACTAATGAGTGTACTATATATAAATTGAGTCATGCGTTGTGAATTGTTAAATTAGCAACTTGTTGAGGCGATGTCATCATCAATTTCCCTATATATGCCAACAAATTCTCACTGCCAATAATATAGCTTTTCCTATAATTTTTTTGTGTTCTACTCCCTACCTTTTTTATACCCAGATTATCATATTAAATTCCTGTGCCGCCAAATTATTATAATTTCCAACATAAAATCCAAATGTGTGGCTGTTAACCCAAATAATATTCTCAAGAATTTATTTCAAAGCTTCAAAGTATAAGAAAAACTTGTCCTTTCATATATACCGATATTTTGTAGACAAAAAATGGGTTTTTGTTTTTCACAAACACTATAATTTCATTTGATATCTTTTAAAATAAAAATATATTTTAAAAATTCAACAAGTCATAATTGTTATTATGCATAATTTTAATTTTTATATTAAACTGAAGTTGTATCTGATAAATACGATATTTATTAATTTTTACTAAAATCATATTTTACATATATGTCAAAATGTTTTTTCAGGATCTAGAAACAATTAACTCATTTTTTTTTCGTCTTCTCGGCTTCTCAATCTCTTGATATTGACTTGGACTTTCGGCTACAATGTCCACTAATTTGGATTTGGGTTGAATTTTGGGTAAAGGATATGGGTTCTCACTTGTTAAGCTTGGTCAGGTTCAACTTTCGACTTTTGGGCTCTAGGTTAACTCTCGGGCGGGTGTGTACCTACAAGAGGTTTCGATGATAAAGTTAGAATGATATTTGATTATCAAATAAAAATCACTCTACATACCTCTTAGGCAGATCGCCTATTTATAACACTCACTTGTTGGGTTTCTGACTTAATTGGACTTTTACTTTTTACACCTTACAATTATGAAATATACTATAACTGTTTTGGACCTATTTATTTGAGCTTTCATACCGTATTTCCTTATTTCATCACATTCTTTCGGTCTTTCGGCCTAGCCAATAGTCCAATTTCAAAACATTTTTTTATTCATTTTAAAAAATATTAAATAAAATTACATTATTTGATATAAAAAAAAATCTTATTTTTAAAAGAGTGATATGTGTTTTGTGGAGGAGAGAAACAAGATCTCTACTCACATAGAAACAAGAGCAACGTTATCGGAATAAAGGAAGTAGTGTTCCCCCACAGAGAGTTATGCGTGCAAGACAAGTACCGTGGGAACCAAGTATTGCAAAAAAAAAAATAATGAATTAAAATGGTCTAATGATCCAATAAATAAAAATTGAGAGTTTTTTTATTCTATAATTATAAAAATTAATAAGAATTAAAAAAAATTATAATTATTTTTCTATACATATTTATTACAACTTTATTACTTTTATGTTTTTAGTAACTATATTTTATTGTACCAATTGGTATATAAATTTTTTAATTGAATTCATTTACTTTTATTATCATAGAAATATGGACATAAATATTTCATATAAGCGTGGACAAAAATAAATAACACTATTTGTAATTATAACATCGATGACTTTTTAACGGTGTACTTTATGCTTTCAAGCATTAGCCAGATATTGGTACAGAATAATTTGCTATGCTAATCTTTAACCATATTTTGTATAGATTTTCTTTCTAAAGTTGATCATATCCATGTCTTTTTTTTGTAAGAAAATATAATGAAATTGACTTAAAAACAATAAAAATGACCTGAGATGTTTAATAGTATCATTCAAAACTTCTCTTTAGTTTTTTCATTCATACATAAGAATCTTTGCCTACCCAATATTTATGGGTAAAGTTTACATTAACATACCACCAAGACTTATATTCATTTTTGCAGATTAAAAGAAAATGGAGAGGGAGAAAATTATAAACTTTTTTAATGCTGGCTTAGATTGATTCTGTATTCATTTTGTTTTACTCTTTTTGTACTTATCCTCCAACTCAACATCAACATCAACATTTGTTACATTTATTCTATTGACAGCTATTAAAAATTAAATATTTTTATTCAACCCAATTAGAAGATCAGATTGTGTATATCTGATTCTAACCTATTGCCACTAAAGATTCTAAAAAGCAAATTTTTTTTTTACTATTGAAATATTCATCATCTTTGTTTTTATGATTAGAAAAGGAAAAATTTTTAGCTCAATCTTATAAAATCGATTTATAATTTGAAGTTTACACTTATATCAAAAACAACAATTTATGTATGAGACAATATATTATGAATGGTCGGATAACAATTTAATAAAATTTGCATCTATTTATATAAATATTATAAAAATTTTAGTCTCTAATAAAAAACAAATATTTTCATGTATGCAAACTGCAATCAGCACTATATTCAGTTCTAATGCGTTCCGCAACATAGCGTGAGCGTGGGGTACAGAATAAGTACCAGGCAACCCTTTTTCATCTTACAAATCACATGCAATTCATTCCTTACTTTGCCATTTATATCACATATCATTACTATATCATTTTTTCTTTCTTCTACATAATAATTAATTAACATACTTAATTAAAATTATTTTTTCAATATAGTTCCAGACTAACTTTTTCTTTTATCATTTTCTATTACTGAAAAACGTGACTTCATCCAACGTTGCTGCTGCGTAACTATTTTTGTAGTGACAACATGCGATGGAGCTATTTTTGTATTTTTGTTTCAGAACAAGAAAACATAAATTTTTGTACCTTACAAGAGTTATAACGATAAAACATAACTCCAAAAAATGAAAAAATGAATATACGCCAAAAAAAAAACATATTTAAAACACAGCATTTTTATTATTAGTATATAAAACCTCTCCATGAAATTTGTCGTTCCCTTCTCTCCAAAGTTGGTCATTACAGAAATATTTTTCCAACTTTTAAATTAATTATTTATCTTGTTATATTTAATAATTTCACACATAGATTAACGACAATTTAAATATTTATTTTTTTTTAAATATGAAAAAATAAATTGTAAATTTAATTTAATTTCATAAAATCAGTTTATAAGATGAAGTTTACATCTACTTATATATATTATAAAATGTTTTTATCTTTAATCATTGTTCAATAAATTATTTTTAATTTATGCGGAATCTCTAACAAGTTATCTCAAATCGATGTATAATTTTCAACAAATTATTTCTAATTGATGTGTAATTTCCAACTGTTCTAGCCAACTTAAGGTCGGTCGGAATTTGGATGAGCAAGACCTTCTGGAAACAAGAGGGGTTCCTCCTGCAATGACACTCTGACGCTCAAGTCAGTAAGAGCATAAATATAATGAGTATAATATGAAATAGGAGTTGAGAGTACTCCCTGTGTTGTTTATTAGATGTTTAGATGATCTTTTTCTGTAGAGTATTATCAGGTATATATAGACTGAATTATAACCTCTTCACCTTTAGTCATGATTCTGTCTTAATTGAGTCATTAAGGATGATTAAGTCTGATTGATTGTGATCTCTTGACTTGTGCTCCTTCATAATGTTAGATACACAAATCGGAAAACGACTCATAAATGACCAAACATCGGACCAGGTCTATGATCTAACAAAACAAATTATTTCTAATAGATCTCGAATATCGAAAAGTTGCATAAACAACACCAATCAGTTGAAGTATAGCTTGGGTTGCGTGTTCGAATTTTCTTGAATGATTTTTTGTTTTGGGGCCAATGTGTCTGAGAGTCCCACCAAAGCAGTTCTTGGACCAAGCAAATTCTGATAGTTACTTACCTTCTTATCCAGTTCAGTATAAACTCCAAGGTCCACCTCTCTCTACACACTACCTTTTCTTTCTTTATCCATCCTAAACTTCTTTTCACTACTTCTTTCATTGCAAATAATAAATAAATTATTTTCACCAAAACAAAAATCAATTAAGATATTTATTCATTTTACTTACTTCTATATTCTTCAATTTATTATATTTTTAATTTAATCTGAGACTTTATTAAAGTCCAAGTGATTTCCACATTGTAAGTATTTTTTTCTTAAAGAGATTTTATCTTTGAACTCCTCTTCTAGCTCCCTCAAACAAAACATGTTATCATACTTCTATGTTTATGCTAAGATTCTCGATCTCTCTATATATGGATACACTTTAAAAAAACTTTTAATGCAACATATCTATCGAATACCGTGAGACTCATTCATTGGCTTCATACTAATAAATTATATAAGTGAATCACACATTACATTCAATCTCAATAAAACATTTAAGTATTATATTTATGAATTCCACAAATCCAAATTTAACTTTTATTTTAATTTTAAAGTAATAATCACTATTCAACTAAAATTTGATCTCATGTATAACAAGAAGCAAAACAAATATTGGGTGTTAATTTTTTTTAAATAAGAGCTTTTTTTTGTTAGGTATCACTATGCAACTTAAGATCTTAGTTAAACTGACACCTTAAGTAACAACAATCATTCGTCATCACCTAAAAAAAATTATAAAAATACGGAATACTAGATCAAAACTCATATGTTAACAAAAACTATACATAAATACTAAAATATAAAAAATTTAACATATAGAGAAAATAGTATAGTACACTCCTATCTTAAAAGACTAGTATAATGTTACATGACATTTGAGTAATAATATAAATAATTCATATACATTAACTAACTCAATAATATAATATGTGTAACTTATACACATTAGCCAAGTTGTGGATCGAATTAAACTAAAGAAGGAAGAAAATAGAACCTAACTATAGAATAATACATGGGGGGTCTATCATTATGAATAATGAAACACTCAATTAAGCGTCTACATCATGCTGATGTTTACAATAAGCATCTGGGTTATAGAATATTAATTTTGGCTCTTGTTAATTGCTTTTAATTAATCAGTGGAGAAGTTCATAGAAATTTTGCAATCAAAGGGTGGTATAAAACCATATAAAATGTCTCAAAGGAGTCATGGAAAATGACTACACAGAGGATTTTCAAATATGTACGCAGAGTAATATGTATATAGTAAAGTGAGTGTTGTTGGCAACCTGAAACAAGAACAACCAATCATGGCTAGAAAACACAGAAGTAGGGACCCACACAAGGATGATCAAGTGTGTTGTATAGAATAATGGTGTGGGCATGAAAGAGGCTTTCTTTTGCTTTATCCACCATCATCACCATCTTCTTATTTTAAGACTTAGTTTTTTTTTAATAAGTAAAGAATAAAATGAGATACTTTAGAATAATAAGAAAGTGGTCAAGGTCAACCTACTCAATATCGTACTTACAGATATTCTTCAGAATTTACAAACCGTTAAATCAATCTTCAAGATTGAAAGGAATGGTAAGCCACATTAAAAGAAATCAGCATCTACAGTATCAGGGTCCTTATAACCAATCTTTAATCAAAATAATACAAACAAAACATCTCCTAATACAATCAGAAACTCACAAACACATTTATTAATCAAATTTTCTCACCTACAAACAAATACCCACTCAAAACTGAATCTGCTTACTTCAAACTTCAATAACACCATGGCTTAAGCAACTTGATAAAGGAGTAGGACCCATTTTCTTTCATCAAAATATTGTGTCTCTATCTTTTAACCAAGGGTGCATATTTGACAAGCACACCATAATATAGAGAAATGCAATTCCATGTCATACTCTCAAAGTATTTTTCTTTCTAAAGGAAAGAAAAAAGAGAAAGGGTTAGATTATGATCCTAATAGTAGTAGGAAGTGTAGAAGGTGGGTTGTGAGATATACAAGTATCCATCAACCCACTACTTTTTCACTCTAATAATGTGCTCCTACAAGGCTGCCAACACATACTTGGTAGAAAAAAGAAATAAATAATTGGAGTGGAGATTATTCTTAGCATATGCCACTTAGATATGAATACTTGCATTTTCATTATTTGCAGGTTCTTTTTTTGGGCACAGCCACAATGATGAAGGAATATTTCTTCCATCATTTTACTTTTAATTCCTGTTCTAAGCACACCATTAATTGCTCATATTTTACTATTTCTTCCAATGTCAAGTTAATTAAAGTAATAAGATTATTAGAGTTAATCATCATGTTTTTGTAACAATTTTATTGTTAGAATTTTTTCACTATATAAATAATAAATGAGGTGTAGATTAAGAGAAGAAGATACATAAAAATGATTATTAATATAAATTTTTAAGTGATCTGAAACTTGTAAGTGTTAAAACATAAATAAACACTTGTTAAATATAGAATGAAATGAAGAGATAAATAGTTTACCTATCGGTAGCACAAGTTTTCTGTTTTTCAATAAACATTTAAAAAATCCTTAATTTCATTGTAAAAAAATGTTATAAAATTAAGAAAATATGGGTAAAATGTGTCCGTATCCTTAAACATATCTAAGATTTAGTATTATGAGTTTTCAAATTTATCTTTTTCGTCTAATTTTACAATGTCTATTTTTATTCTTCTGAACTATTCATTTTTTAACATTATTTAAACTATTTAAAGAACAAAAAATTAAAAAAAAAAAACTTAAAAATTAAGGTAGCAATTCCCCAATTGAAGCATTCCTATCTATTCCCAGTTTTGTTGTATAGTAGTAATTGAAGTTCAACAATGAAAAATGCTATAAAACATTAAGCATCTGAATTTTGCAGCAGAGTAGCAAGTTTCCATTACAGGGAACGAGGGTAACTATGCATATATGTGCTATGACGAACTTAGATCTTATAGGTGAAACCAAATCAGTAAACAAGTTTATATTTAAGTATTTAAAAATATAATATATACTATGTAAGAAATACACACTTATATAATTTTAATTGCTGGAGAGTTTTTTTTCAGATTAAATTACAGTATGAAAATAGCATGAGATTGGTGAAGAGGACTTCATTTTCATCATAAATACACAATAGATAATATTATTTATATAATGTATTTATTTAAATTATTATATTGTTATTATATTATAATATATTTATTATAAAAAAATATATTCATTAATTTATTATGTTATATTAAATTCGTAAAAGTATGTTAACTTATACTATTGCGATATATTTAATTTCATTTCATCTAAATAATATGGGTCAACGTACTAGTTTTATTACAAACTACATATTTAATTATATATATGAAATAAACAATATAGTTCATTCTCGTTTAGTTTTATCATATTCAAGTAATTTTTGAGTTACCTATCATATTTTTTTACATTTTTATTTTATTTTATTTTAAATTATGGATATAATATTTATAATTAGATTTAATTTTTATATAATAACTTCATAAAAGGCTTTAATTCCGTCATTATTTTCTATCATGACAAACTACCATTTCATATCAAAACTTATGTATGTTTTTGTTTTTTTTTTTATAATATGTGATAACTTTTAGTTTTATTATTTTATAATTTGATTTTTATTTATATTTTGTATCTTGTTAAAAGAATTAAATCTATTGTCATAGACTCATTATAAACGTTGGTACCTATACAACGTAAACTGAAAGTTTATTTAATATATGAATTCATAAAACCGAGGTTCGGATACCATATTACAAAATGGACTTTAAGTCTAACTCAACTCCCATAAAACTGACTCATAAGGTTGAGATTTGCACTCACTTATATATAATGAAATACTCTAATCTCTAGTACATGTGGGATCTCCAACAAAATATAAAAAAAAATCATCTACGTAGTAATCAATTTTATTTTATTTTTTAAAAATGAAATAAACAATCATTTTAACCTATTTATAAAAACTAGCATAAAATAGTATAAATCTAACACTTTTGCATTTGACGTGGGAAATCGTGTTTTTAAGCTTTTTCTTTTGTTAATCCCATGTTACATAACACAAATAGATAAGTTCTCTAAGCATAGTGGATGGAGAAATTGTCTTTTATTAACACTTCTGTTTTCAAGAATATTATTGTTATGACTTTGGACCATGAACAAACCAATCCACATAAAATGAATCACTACAGCAGGAAAAGTGTGAACTGATTTGTGACGGTTTTTAGTTAGGAATTATCCTCGTAACTTGGTTTTGTTTAACTCTCAGCAACTGAAACACGCTGTGTTTGGTTATCTCTCACTCTCAAACTTTATTTCACATGTTGGCATTGATTTGTAACAGGGACGAACAAACGAAGGGACAGTGAATAGGGTTAGTTTATATGTGAGATTTTAATACCAATTTAAGAATGAAAAATTTGCATCAACATGAAAATTTACAAACGAAGGGAAATAACTTCTTTTTCATGAGTCAACTGCTTAATTAATACTAGTCATAACCAATTTTTCATTAATAAATAATTAAAAATAACAAACAACTAACGAGTTTTATACATAATACAAAGTCTTTTTCTTTTTTTGAGTAAGAACTACAAATATAAATAAAAGAAAAAACAATAATTTATCAAACAAGTCAAAATAACTATTTAAAACTAATATTTAGGGAAGAAGTACATTATAAAATAAAAATAATAATTTAACATCACAACCAATTGAAAATTGAAATGAAAACAAATTTTTTATAAAAGATGAAAAGAAGAATAAATAAACTGAAGAAAAAAGTTTACATTATTCCTTTATCTTTATAGGTTGAGACATTTGTTTATTTAAAATTATGTTGTAACTTGAGAAACTATAATACATAAAATTAATAGATTTTTTGTGCACGGTTAGAAGATCTTTTAAATGTTTTACTTTAATATTTTTGTTTTTCACCGTAAAAAAAACATCAATATTCCTTATTGATTGTAATTGTCTTACAAATAACCATTTATTTTCAACACCAACCCCGAGCTGAAGGAAATTAGTGATGCAAATGCACATTGTAGATTATATATTCTTTAACAAAACTCCTTGCTGTGTGGTATGAGGATATAACATAACTTTAATAGAATATATATTTAATTATTTTATTTTTGTATAGTAAAAAGAGAATCATATAAAATAAAATATAATATATATTTATAAAAAAAGTATAATAAAAAAATATAGAAATAAGGGTTTGTGTTTTTGAAAAAATAAAACAAGAATAAAAATGATAACATGACGTGACACTGTTATATTCATTATGAATTGGGTGGGACAATGTGGTGAATGAATGAAAAACAAAAGTAGCTTTGGAAAACCACTTGGAAGATTTTGTTTTCCATAAACCTTTGTTTGAAGTACGAACACCACTTTGGTTGGTGAATTGTGGTAAAAAATAGTAAAATATGATTCCCGAAAATGAAAAAGCAGGTCAAATTTAAAAAGTAGGAGATCCAAAACGTGGTGAATGAATGGATTTTGCGTTAAGAGGTAAATTTGGAAAGAAAATGGAAACCACCATGAAATTATAAGAAATAGGAAAAGCGAAACGCTTTTAGGGGGAAGCTATTTTATCAACTGATTTCTCCTCATTCAACATGTGCCGTTTATAAACATTGTGATTGTTTCGAAATATAATAAGTAGATTCCAATGATGTCTCCATTAAAAAATAATTATTATGACAAATATAAATTATGTACTATAGCTTATTAATTAAAAATTATACTTATTCAATGGATTAATGAGTTTATGATCCATAGATTCATATATTTCTCATATTCATACATAATTCAAATATACTAAAATATAATGATTTAAAATAAAATCATTATTTAGCTAACAACTAAAAATAAATAATGTTTGAATGAAAATAACAACATTAAATAATATATAAGAGGATACCTATTAATACAAAAATAAATATTTGTACAATCTTATATCTACTAATCCTAATTACAAATCATATTAAAAATCAATTAAAGGTAATCTTGATATGTAAATACAAATTTAAATAAATGATTATGAGAAAACTATTTGATTATTTTATTTGCAGTCATTTCAACGATATTCAATACATACATAGATATAACAATATTTATAAGACGTTCAAAAGAATAAGATTGTTATTTTAACACTTTCTTCGTATTAAGATGCATTTGTTGAATTTAATGGACCAATAAGTATTATCTATCCATTAATATACACATCTTCACATTAGTGCAAAAACGATGTTTAACAATAACTTTTAATATCGTTTGATAGTCACACGATATCAACAAAATGCGGTGACATTTTTGTGAATAATGTGAACATACAGATAACGGTTGTGGGAAGAATTGTCGTCTATACACAATGGGGAGAAAATATTTGAGGGGGCATAAGTGATAGTTATAGAGAGAACCTTCCCCTATTTGAAGAGACTTCATAGTCTTTTCTAGTCAAAACCCAAACCTCTTTCCTTGCATGCTCACTTGGATTGTAAGTTTTGAAAGCTTTCCTCTTCTCCATTGTCATTGATACGTTGTTTTCTTCATGTTTTGATGTTTTGTTTGGGTATAAAAGTGAGGGTTGTAGGCGGTTCTCTCCGGATTTATTTAAGTATTTAGGAGTTGGCGGGGTGTGCGTTGTAAAAAAGATTAAAGGTCGTGTGTTTTGTATAAAGGTTGGGTCACCCCTAAAATAACTCACATTTATTCATGGTTTATTGCTGAAAAAAAAATCGTTGTTTTCTTCCATTTTGCTTTGTTTGTTAGTTTTTTCTTTCATTTTTGTTGTTAATGGTATTTTTTTCTAGGTAATTGATCTCTATTCAAGGTCTGTTGTTCTCTAGTTTTTGGCTTCCTCTGCCACAGTCATTAGTTGCTTCTTCGTTGCTGGTTCCTTCGCTGCTAGAGCTTTTTGCATTCTCCTTGTTACCTCTCGGTTATACTCCACTACCAGGTTAGTTTTTATTTATTTTTAATTATATTTTATTTATTTAATTTTTTTATTTGTATTGAAATAATTTTATAATTATTTTTAAGATTTATAATTAGTATCGTTATAGTTAATATTATATTAACTATATAATTAATATTAATAAAATTTTATAGTTAATATTAGCGTCTATAATTAATATTATTTTAGTTAATATGATTTTAATTATATAGTTAAGATTAATAAAATTTAATCATTAATATTAGGATTTATAATTAGTATTAATAAAATTTTCTAATTAATTTAAATTTTTATAATTGATATTATTTTAGTTAATAAAATTTAATAGCCATCATATTAGGGTTTATAGTTAGTATTAATAAAATTTTATAATTAATTTTGTGATTTCTAATTAATATTATTTTATTTATATAATTAATATGAACATAATTTTAATATTTATTGTTGAATCCAGTAAGAAATTAATATGTACTTATTAATTTATATTTATGTATTATATTTAATTTAATAAAAATATTTTTTATTTTGTAGTATCAGAAATCAAGTCCGCAAAGAAAGAAGCACTTAGTTTACATTGACATTATATAGTCGTACTATTAGAGATTGTTATGACTAATGATACTTTGAAAGAAATAATTGTTAGAATTAAAAGCCTAAATAGAAAGGGTGAATTGTTTTTGAAAGATTTTCATAAGTATTAAAGGTAGAGTATAAAACTATAAAATTAATTAATTGAAAATATGTTTAGTCAAATAGAAAAAAAAAATTGATTACAGAAAATTAACCAGATGTTTTTACGAAACAACCAACAGATTTGAAAATAAAGTTAAAATAATTTAATGAGTATAAGAATAAAGAGGTTCACACAAGATATTTATACTGGTTCACTCTTAACCAAAAGTTACACCAATTAATCATTGAAAATTTACTATGTAATCAAACACATACAAAAAGTGATGTTATTGAACTCCCTCAGAACACACACCACTTTTGGAAAATCAAACTGTTTCCATAAACACCTTCTGAAACTACACCACACTAGAACACAGAGAAATACAATGTTCAAATAAGAAGGGAATAAAATACACCTGGGTAAATCAAAGTTTAAAATTCATAAGTACAAAATCTAATACTATTCCACACACTTGAGATGACCCAAAAGCTTTTGAAATCTTAAAAATTGTTTTTGATTAATCTTTCTTTCTTAGTTAATGTATATGAGTATAAAACAACATTTTATACTTTAATCAATTAGTCAAAGCAGTTAAATAAAAAACCAGAAACAGTTACAATCATTTAAAACAGATTGGAACCACCTAATAGAATTTTGTTAAGGTTTAAAAAAAAAACAATTGATTCCTCAAAACAATTGATTGAATCTATTTGACAGTAAAGCCAAAACAAAGCAAAGTTTTTCTAACCATTTTAAAAATCATTAAGTGTCAAACAACCAGTTGATTTGACATTTCAACATGTTAAAATTGTACAACCTTTTAGAAAAAACATATTTTCAAAAAGATTAAGATTCAATTAACATTGAATCATCTTAAGGAGTGAATTAACAAGTTTCAAACAACTAAGCAACACACACATCAACAGAGTCTTCAAGTTTTCCACTTGAATTTGGAGACCTCAAAACACCTTGTTCAACAATAATGACATCCCTTTATACATACACAGGTATGATGTGTTAAAGATTGCAGCTACCAACGAGTACCTAAATATATCCGTCATTTAATTTGAATGATATAAATCACTTCCACCTATAAATCAATTTACTTTATTATATTAAATTATTAATTATTTTTAACTAATTATATTTGTAGTTATTTATCTAGCCTTTTTAGTAGCAATGAGAAAACATTATGTCTCTAGATTCATGAGTTAATTAGTTCAATAAGAAATAAACAACCTAAAACTCAGACATACACTATCAATTATCTGCTTACAGAAAAGCATATATATTTTGCCCTTCTTATTCATGAGTAAGATACAAAATTGTACCTCTGATATTAAAAGTGAATTTAAAGCTTTTTGTAAGATTATGTTTTGCTTTAAATTTCAAAAGTACACAATGCTGTTGTTCAGATGACCAAGCCTGGATCAAAAGGCCTATGAATATAGAATTGGTTAAAAGAAATCTTAGCATATAAGAAACATTCATGAATTAACCAAGTCATGATAATTCCCACAAATGTTGGACATTCTTCTTGGGGAAACATTTGAAATTGCATCAACCCTCACTCTTGTAACATGAGCAGGTTCTTACTCTCTCAGGGGGTGACATGAACTTTTCCAGTTACTAAACTTAAATACAAATCAGTGATTAATGTGAGTGAAGTTTTGCAGATTTTAGATTGATTCCATTCCCACTTTCCTTGATTAGACCCATCAACAAATTGCTAAGCTAGGAAAGTTCTCAATCACTATCACCCTAAACCCACTTATGCTTTTGCCAATGGATCACTAAAATCACTTATGCCCACTAACTATAACATTCCAAACCTTCCTATTATAGAAACAGGATAATCTCATCCACAATTTGGGGAACACCCATTTCATCACAGCCGTCCATTCTCCACCAATGCCATCCCTTGGATCAAATCTTGATGTGGGTCCCACCACCAAAAACCAAACCGCCCACACAATTATACCATTTGTTTTTTTATTCCCAATCTAGGGCGGCTGACCTAATTTCTGTTTTCGACAACCAATGCCTTCCACTTTCCTTCCTCCAATTAAAACACGACACGTGGCTTCAACTATGACCCAAACATTGACCAGCCCCTCATAAACCGGCTCGGGTGGGTCCCATCAGATTTTAGCCACCACTAATCCCAAAAGTTAAAAATCAGAAAATTCACTTGAAAGAATAAAAAATCATGAGAGGAAATAATTGTGTACCAAACCCACTAAATTATATTACTCATTATTAGAATCTTCAGTTTATAATGGTGATCCAATAATTCAAGATTAAATATTTTTTTTTACAATTTTGATAAATTTACTAGTAGTGTTGAGTAATTGAAATGAAATGGTAATTGAAGTGAATATAGACACAAGATTTAATAAAATCTATTACTATTATATCAGCATTCCATATATAGACAGTCCACCTATTTGGGAAGAGTACAATGTCACTGTCTTCATCCCCACCCCACAGGTTTACCAAAGCACTATTTACACCCAACCCCAAAACTTAAGTATAATTGCTTTAGAAACCAAACCTATAATGTTCCTCACCGTCTTGTACTTTGGGTTGAAAGGAACTTGCTTATTTTGCTACACATTTTTTTTTTCTGAAACTATTTAACAGATGTTTATTTTCTACTTTCTCAACATTTTCCACTTCCTATTGGATTTTTCCTATATGGACAAACAATATTAACAGGTAAGGAACAGAGAAGGGAACACTTCCAGCACCGGCCTTTTTCAGCAAAAAGCACGAGTGTTGGAACGGGTGAAACTGCATGGAGAAAGTTGCATTTTGAGGTAAATATGAGGGCATTTCAGCAATAACCTAGAGTTACTATCTGTCTAGTATTCTATCACTAGTCCTCCCATTGGGGCACGGTGTGGTATTCCCTTTCTTCTCTTGGCCGTTCTGTAATTAACCGAAGTTGGTGGTGGGGTGGACGGTGTGAAACTCTGCACCTTGTTGCTGTTGTTCTTCCCATGGCTGCTGTTGCTGCTGTATGAATCCTCTGAGTCTGATGCCATTGTTGTTGACTTTTTCTTCTTCTCGAAGTTCCTTGAAGTCCCCACAATCTACAATTCATTCTTGCATTCATTAATATTTAATTCAAAAAAATACCACACTTCAAATCAAGAAGACGGAGACCATTCAAATTTTTAAAGATCAACTTGAAAATCCAAAATTCAAATATTGGGTAGAGCAATTAATTGAAAACCCACAGTAACATTCATCAGCATAAATGAAAAAGTCAAACCCATTCAAGTGCTGGCTTGATAACAAAGCAAACTATGGTAAACAAAATGGTAGCTTGGTTTAATATTATTAATATATCAATATCAATGCCATGGTTTTTAATTCAAAGAAAAAGGGATTGAAAAAGGAGATGCTGAAACTGAAAAAGGAAACCCTTTTTTTTTGGATTTGAAAAGGCTTGGAATCTCAAGCAATGGATGGCATTGTGTGGAGTGAATATTTACCTTGCAACCAAGAGAACAGAAACGGTATGAATCAAGAAGGCTACGCTCACAGACTTCACAAGTGTTGGTGACTCCTTTACCAGGCCTTGGCTGAGGCCTCTCATTCAAGAAAACAACCCTTGCACTGTTGATAATGTAGGTTTGGACCCCTGTAATGTCCAAAACCTTCTGAATCTCGTTCACCCTAATCACATCATGGTATGAGGACCTTCTTATCTGTCACCAAAAGAAAAAACAGAGCACATTAGAAGGGAATGGACATTTGTTGCATTGAAAAAACATCTTTTGGTTCCAAGGCTGTGACTTTTACCTATCCCACCACAGGACTTGTTAAAAGGAGGAGCGTGGAAATTAAGGGAAAAAAAAGGGAATTAATCAACCACCCAAAACAGTTAATAATTTGGCACATAAGAAAATTGAAATCGGAACCCAATTAATGACAGTTCAAATGTCTCAGCAGAGAAGGGGGAAAAGATGGGACTTTTTAACTAAGTTCCAGAAAAAGAAGGAATCTAACACGCCCACAAAAGGAAAAGTGATTGTTTTTAACAACAATGAGTGAGGATCAGAAGTGTGTCAGAAGCTGAGAAAGAAAGAAAGAGAGAGAGAGTTGATAATAGGAACCTGAATAGCACGGTGATCTTTGTGGTAACCGAGGCAGAGGGAGCAGAGTGCGCCGTTCATACAATCCAAGCAGTACATGTTGCACTCGCTCTTGTGCGAATCAGCGTGCAACTTGCATTGAACAAAGAAGCTCTCTTTGAGCAGAGGCTTCAGCCACGGTGGCCACCGGTTGTCCGCGTCATCAGGGCCTCCAGAACCCTTCTCAAAAAATTCAAAATTTGAATGAGACCCAGAAAGCAGAAGAATGATTAATTGCACTTTTTTACAGAACAAGAAGAAAACAGTGAGAAAGTGGAGGGAAGATGCACGAAAGCATAAGTTGAGTGAAAGTGGGAGATTGAGTTACCATGATTCTGCGGTTCTTGGGCTTGATTTCTCGGACAGTGATGGTTTGGTTTTGGAACGCCAGCTTGAAGGAGGTGCTTTTGAAGAAGTGAAGTGTGCTGTGGTGAATTTGAGGAAGTGGGGGAGAGTGTGTTGCTCTGAAGAAGAAGAAAAAGAAAAGAGAAAGAAGAGAAAGAGTGAGATTTTGAGGCGGTGTGAGAGGGAATGGGTTCTTGTAGAATTTGGAGGCGGTAGAATAGAAGATGTTTGAGAGAGAAAGAGAGAGAAAGAGAAAAAAAACAAGACAGAGTGTGTATGAGAGAGAACAGAGGTTGTTCTTATCCACACAACAAAGTCGTCTCACACGACCAAACCTAGCTCCGAACCCAAACCCAAACCCAAACCTAACAGATGCGTTCTTGGTAAGGAATCCATCTCCTTCTTTCCTTTTTATTTCCTTTCATTTTCCTATTCTCCTTGTTCTTATCAATTTTGGTTTTTCCACCTTCTCCTTTCTATTATTTCTTCAAATCTTCTTCTCTTCCCATTTTACTCCACAAATATCTTCTAATACCTTTCAATATCATAATTAAACTTTAAATCTTTATTATTTTAGAACACCAGTTCAATCAATTTTAAAATTTAAATCAAAATTATAATTCCAATTTTAACTTTAGAAAATTGAGTTTCATATTTTAAGTTAAGTAAATTTAATTTTTTATTAGCAAAAATAAAATAAATAATTTTTATTATTTCAGATACTTCAATCTTTATAAAAAAAATTGGAGGCATGGTAAGTAAATTGAATTTGATCGCAATTAATAAAATATAATTCACGAATAGGATAAATTCCAAATCAAAGCAATGGTGTGGATTTTTTTTATTAATTATTATTATGTATGAAATTTATAAGTTCCATTTTTTTTATTGCTTGATTAATCTAAGTTGATAACAATAAGAATATATTGTTCACATATTCAATAATACAATTATGTGTGATTTTTTCACAAGATAATTTATTTTTAATTATAAAAATGAAATATTGTACATTTGTATATTAAGAGAACTGTTAATCAAAGTTAATGCAATTCATTTTTATTGAACTTATTTGGCTAAAATTTATTTTCTCTTCAAATCCAATTCAAAATCACACTTTAATTCTAGTTACTTCCGTTTGCATGCTTCTTGTAAACATAAATATAGGTAAAATTAATTAATACCATTTAATTATAGTAGGAATATGTTTGATACGATATTTCGGCCAACTTTTTTTTTTATTAGTTAGTTTATCTGACCTAATTAATAACGTTTATTAAGCAAATATTTTTTACTAAATTATAACGTTTTTTTCATATAAATACTTCTAGATTCCTATATTTAATCATATTGCCTTTAAACTGTTAATTAAATTTCTCCTTTACTATGTATAATATACATAAAATACAATTTTCTTATTTTACCTCTTTATTATAGTACATAGAAAACTGCAAATAATAATTTTTTTTCATTTTCATTCGTTTTCGGATACTTTTTATATTACCCTGTTTATTTCAACCACTATATTAGTTTCAAAATTCATTTTAATATTTCCATAGATATAGATATCAGTATATAAAATATTATTTATAATTCAAATAATTTATATATATATATATATATGAGATAATTGATTATAATTGAATGAACAATTATATCTCCTATCTTAATTATCATTTGGATATTTTAGTTTAGACTAAAACTTTATATACACATATTGATATTGATTTTATAGAGAGTACTCACTCAATTCTTTTATTTTATTTTAATATTTATATATTTTATATTTTATATTTTCTCCAATTCTTATTAACTTGAGCATTAGAAAATATTTTTACAAATGAAACTCCACTCGATCTTCGTCAACAATTCGATAATTAATCTAGTCGTACAAGCTCAGTTTTTCAGAAATAATATTTCCACCTCAAGAGAATCACACTCTTTTCTGATTAGAACATTTAGGCTCTGTTTGGATTAGAGAGAGGATATGTGAAGACTTGAAGGAGTGGATGTGTGAGGATGTGTAAGGAAAGTGTGAAGAAAGTGAGGGTGTTTGGATTGATGTATGTTAGGGTGGATGTGTGAGGAAAGTTTATAGGAGTTTGTGAGTGATGTGATGGTTGTGAGAGAATTTTAATTTTTTTTAAAGGTGTGAAATGTTACTTTACAGATTTACCTTTGTCTATTAAAAAAATTAATAATAAAATGAGTTGTTTTTGTTTAAAAATAACAACTTTCACATATTTCGTAGATTTAAAAATTATAAATAGAAAAAAATATACGTTAAATGTAAATATGTATAATATAAAAATTATAATTAGAAAAAAAATATGTATTCAACAAATTAAATAAAAACAGAACTTCAAGTAATTTCTTTAAAATATTAAACATGTGCTATAAAATTGAAAAACAAATCAAATCTTATATAAAAAAATATTATTTTTTAAAATTAAAAACTTTGTAGTAATGAAAAATAAAAAATACTAAAATATATATATATATAACGTAATTAATAATAGAAAAAAAATTATAACTCATAAACATAATAACTATACATAGAAATATATTAATATATACACGACAACAAATTAAATAAAAACATAACTTCAAATAATTTCTTTAAATATTAAACATATCACTACAAGAAAATAATGAAATAGAAACCAATTTGTAAAAACCAAAATAATTAGTTGCAATAGTAACTAAATTAGAGACCATTTTAGAAACTAAAAAGAAATTTAGTTTCTAAATTAGTTTCTATTATTTTCTATTATTGTTAAATAGTTTCTAAATTGGTATCTAATTAGCAACCAAGGTTTTTGCTACCAAATTTAGAAACTAAATAATTGGTAGCTAAAACCTTAGTTGCTAATTAGATACCAATTTAGAAACTATTTAACAATAATAGAAAATAATATAAATTAATTTAGAAATCAATTTTTTTTTAAGTTTATAAAATGGTTTCTATTTTAGTTCCTATTGTAACTAATTATTTTCGTCTCTAAAAATTGGTTTCTATTTCATAATTTTCTTGTAGTGTATACTATAAAATTAGAAAATAAATCACATTTTATATAAATAGAAAGTTACTATTTTTTAATATTAAAAAATCTCACAATAAAGCAATCTAAAAAATACTACAACAACAAAAATATACCTTAATTAACCATAGAAAATTATTTCATAAAAAAATATAATAAAAAATAAGGATAAAATAAAATGAAAAATGTTTAATATTGGTGATGCCCATGATCCAACCCAGGTAATATTTTCAATGTTAATTAGATATAGTATATTCTTTTCTTTAAACAAAACTAAATTCAATCACATTTAATAAAATATCTTATTAGAACTTGAAAAATAGGTATAACCTGATTTACTCTAATAACTAATATATAAATGGAAGATTTTATTTAACTATATTTTTTTATACTGGTTTATCATTATTTACATAATTTATATTTTATAAAATAATAAACAAACTTAAAACTTCCTTAAAATTTATGATGATTTGTTTCTTTATTTTAAATATTACATATATATATATATATTAAACATTGTACAATAAAAAAAATTAAATACTAATACATTCAAATGAAGCACTGTGACACATTTAAATGAGGGTAAATTTGAAAATAAGGGATGCTGATATGACTTACCCTCTACATCTCTTCATTTTGAGAGGAGATGATATTTACTATTCACAGGTATATCCTCTCTCTCTCTTCCTCACACAACCATAGATCCAAATAACTGATATCCCCTCACTTCTTTGCCTGTGAACAGTACATCCATAAAAGCAAACAGGGGATTAGTGTTAATCGTAGACCTGGGTAAAACTATTTTCAGACCATAAGTTTTATGATAAAAAACAAAATTGTTGCATAATCCTCAATAAAACCTGAGATGGGCCTTCAACTAAATTGTTTGACTAAGAAAAAAAATCCAATAATTTTTAATTTGATAGTTTATCACTTTTTTTGAATATTTTTTTTTATCTATATCATTATGTTCTATTATGAACTTATGAGATAATATATGGTTAAAAATAATTAGTCAAATTTCTTATCTATTTAGGCTCCCAAATCTTAGGCTTTGATAACATAAGGAAGTTGTAAGAGCATGACATCAATTTTGCATCCACATTTGCATCATGTTTCAAGAAGTCTCTTAATGGGTTCTACATTTCTAAGGGGTATCTTTATAAAAAGGGAAAACTTTGTATACCCCAAGGATTCATTAGGAAACTTATATTCCAAGAAAGTTGTGAGGAAGGTCTCATGGGTCATTTTAGAGTTGATAAAACCCTTTCAGTTTTTGAAAAATAATTTTTATTGCTCACACGTATTCAAAGATTTTGTTATATGCATAGCTTGTCTCCGAGCTAAGTGTAAAGTAAATGTCTCATGGACTCTATATACCCCTTCTTATAGCTAACGTGCCTAAGGTAAACATTTGTGTTTGGTCTCTCTAGAATCCAAATGGGATTATGATTCTATCTTTGTGGTAACAAAATGACTCATTTTATATCATCTCACAAAGTAGATGATGCTAGCTACATCTCAAAACTCTTCTTTGAAAAAATTATTAATTGCATGATCTACTTAAAACTATAATATCTTATAGAGATCTATAATATCTTATAGAGATCTTTAAGTTCCTAAATATTTTTGAAAAACTCTTTAGAAAAAACTTAAACATATATCTATATATATATATATTATCCTTTACCTAATTAAACAAATATAAATAAAACATCGACTTTCATTTTCTTTTGATTTCTTCTCTCACTTCCAACCAATACAAAACAATCATACAACTTTTAACTCCTTTTTTTCTATTTGCTTTCCTATGACTGTTTCTCTCTCTTAAACTATAGATATATGAGTTTGTTTATGAAGAGAAAAGTCTGACTTTTTTTTTCTTTTGTGTTTAATTGAAGTGCTTGAAACATCTCATAGCGGGGTCCTAATCCAACTTGTGTTGTTTATTAATATTATATTTTGAATTGATGATGTGTTAGCATCGAAGGTTTTGTCGTACATAAAGAAACTGAAGCATTTGGTATCCCTTGTCAATTTCCATCATAATTCTGCTTCGCAATATAAAGTGTTAAACCAAAAATAAATAATTTCTCTTTTTTAAGCCAATGTTTCCATTTCCACCCACCAATAATTAATATATATGATTCTTGAACCAACTCCATCGATTGGCTAAACCTAATCATAATCATCTCTTATAATCATATGATATGAAACATATAAAAAGGGCAAAAAATTATGCAATTGGTGTCCCTAATCATAATCATGGATATGTTTTTAAAGAAACAACACAGATGGAAAAAACATGTCTAAATATTTAAATCTTGAATATCACATAAACTACCATAATCTTGTATTAAAGCAGATTGTAACAGGTTGCCTTTATGAGTTAATTGCTTCATTAATTGTCACTGGCTCTATGTTTGATTAACCTATAAACCTTCACAAATAGAATTATGATTTCTTTCTAGAGGAACAAATAAATCTATAAATAAAAATACAGAAGAAAATTTCAAACTCTTTAATGCAACTTTTATAAAAATAAAGTTAATAAATTCTCTCGTGTGAGTTTTACAAACAAATAAAATTACAGAATCACTTATACAATTTGTAAATTTTTACAAACATAAAATTGCAGAACCTTTATGATACACAATTATCCAAATTATCTGTACATCTAAAAACTTATTAAATTATGATAAACATACTTAAATCAACTTGTTTTTATAATAGTTTTTATTTTTTTTTTGTATTAATTACATAGGGATTTGATAAATACTTACTGGGTTGGAGATCTACATCTACTTAATATAAGAACATCTTATAGTATACACTACAAGAAAATCATGAAATAGAAATCAATTTTAGAGATCAAGAATAATTAGTTGCTATAATGACTAAATTAAAGACCATTTTAAATATTAAAAAAAATTGATTTCTAAATTAGTTTATATTATTGTTAAATAATTTTTAAATTGGTATCTAATTAGCAACCAAAGTTTTAACTACCAATTATTTAGATTTTAAATTTGGTAGCAAAAACTTTGATAGTTAATTAGATACCAATTTAGAAACCATTTAACAATAATAGAAACTAATTTAGAAACCAAAAGTTTTTTTAGTTTCTAAAATGGTCTTTAATCTAGACACTATAACAACTAATTATTTTTAGTTTCTAAAATTGGTTTATATTTCATGATTTGCTTGTAGTGATATAAAAGTGGATAGAAATCTCATCTTATAAGTCGGTTTCTTAATGTTAAATTAGACTTAAAGTCAACTTCTTAATATAGTATCAAAGTCATTTAAAATCTATTATAACAATAATTTCTTAAGTTTCCCATAAATATATAGTATCACACACAAGTTTACAAATCTTGACGTGACGAGGTGTGTTGAAAATCCTACATTGATTAAAAATAAGTAAATACAAATTTTACTTTATAAATCACTTTTATAAGATTAAGTTAGATTTAAAGTTACTCATTATCACACTAATAAAAAAATATTAACATATAAAAAAAAAGTTAGGAAGGCAAAATATCACATTAATAATTTAATATTTTGTAGATTTGATGGAATCCACTAGAGATGGATTATTAAGCGATTTCCCAAAGAAAATAATTGTATGAAGGAGGAAGTGGGTTTTGAAGAGGAGACACTTTTTCTTAGTGCAATCAATATAAGATTAAGACAAGACACTTGCAGTTACTTGTTAAGTAGTTGGAAGTTGCTTCCTCAATATCGGTTAAAACATGACACGTGAGATTTTTATTAAGGTCTATTGTAAAGTGGAATAAGTTTTTTAGTTCGTAAGAAAAAATAAATATTACTTGAAAATGCTTCTCAAATTACTTATATTTGAAAAAATAACTAATTAGAGAATTAATTGATAGTTAAAAACTGTTAAACTAATCTATAGAATTATATAGTTATGTTTGGTAAAAATTAACTTAAAAATAGTTTTAAACACTAAAAAGTAATAACATGTAATAAAGTTGTTAAGTCCAATTATAAACATTTATTAATTATAAATGTTTGGTAAAATTATATATTGAAATAAATAATAAAATAAAATGGACATGATGAATTTATTGACATTGATCCATAGTAAAAAAACAGAGTAAAGGGTCCTCAAATTTTGTTTCCACTTTTCTTTCAATTTTTTTCAATTTTTTTTTTAATTCTCTTTCAAGTAAGTGAATTGGATTTTGATTAATCAGATCCAAAATAAAAAAATTTGTTGTTGTCGATCCATAACAGAAGAATTTACAGCAGATGATCTAATGGACTTTGAACAACTAGACAATATGTTGTATACACTAACTTACTTTATTAGTCTTCAAAGTACTTTATTCCTTCATCAAGCTTAGATCCAAATTTTTCATAACCATAGAAAAAATCACTTATAATTCAAGATATCATTAAAACAAGACAAGTACGTTAATGAGCTTAAAAATATGAATTTAATCAATAATCTCAATTAAGGTCCAATTAAACTCAATTGGGTAAGTTCCAATTAAAACAGTGAATTTATTCTCAATTACAACGTAAGAAAGTTAAGATAAAATGTTTTAAGTGTGAGTAAAAATAAATTTATCAGCCACATAGTTTGGATGATGAAGACACACGACATCATAGTAGGAACATGCTTGTCGGGTGAGTAATTTATCTATTTTTCATTTACCATGATATTTGTTTTCATATTTTAAGTTTCTATTGTCATTTCAATGAATATAGGATATATTTAGAAGGATTTCAACATCTTGTGAGAGGTGGACATGTGTTAGAAAGTAATCCAGCATGAACAAAACCTAAAGTGTGCGGCACTTAACTCATGGCATCATTAATGAGAGGGTTGTTTACACTAAACATTAACATGTTGTACGGGGGAGGTGATAGAAATATAATTTTTAGATAATTTTGTTATGTACTTAGGTTTTAGAGTTTAGAATTTAGGGTTTAGCCGATAAAAAAAACTTAGGTTTTACATTTTTAAATTGAAAAAATACATTCTATGAGAACTTTAAACAATATATGAGATATTATGATGGTGTATGATAAATATGTTATGTGATTAGTTTATGTGAATATTGTTACTATTAAATAAATAAATCTTTTATTAAAAAAATACTATTGAATTAAGCCCCTTAGAAAAAAAATGTATATAGAAATGTACAATACAGAATACAAAAGATGTATTATTTTCATAATACAAATTTCAGAATGATAAAATTTGAATTTGAATTTATATGGAAGTGTAACTTGAAATCATGGGGTACAGAAAGCAATGTTAATGATTTTGTGTGGGATTGCAAGAGAAGTTAGGATTATAAATGAAGTGGGCTCAAAGTTAACTGAGTTGTCCTTCAAGCTGATGGGAATTTGGATAGGGCCATATCATATACCAAGCACAGTCTCATTTCTACAAATAATATGCCTATAGTAATATCTCATTTCACACATCATTTGTAAAAGATTACTAAAAAAAACACACATATTTTGATGATACATAAGCATAAAAAAATTACCGTGTCAAAAGAAAATTATATCAATCTAATTTATTTTTAATATAATTAAGAGGTATAATATATTTTTTAAATTCTGTAATTTTTTTATAGATAAATTAAATCTCTAGTTATGACTTTATATCCACGTTTTTTTATAACACTCTCATATTAGGTATCATTATGAAACTTGACATCTTAACTAAGTTGAAACTTAATATCTCAGTTAAACTGAGACCTCAAGTAATAACAATCATCTATCATCACATGAAAAAAAAAATAAAAAAAAATATAGGAGAATTAGATCAAAGTCCATATATTAACAAAAAAAGGTAATTTATACCTATTAATAAAAAAAACTCTAAAAAAAGACTAAATGAAAATCTATTATAACAATGAAAATATTCTTTATGAATAAAGTCTAAGTTAGCAAGCTTATATCCAAGTATCCAACACCTTTTCAAAATATAAAATTATTTGATAACTATAAGATGTAATATATAATTCTATAAATATATAGAAGTAATGAATTATATTTTTTTTTAATATTTGACTACATAGTATATATAATTGTAATTCAACGGCAAGATTATAAAAAAAAAGTAAATTATTGAATATTTACACATTACAATTTTTTGGTTATTGAGATTTTCGTAGCTAGACCATTGCCCAAAGAAAATGTTCTTTCTATAAATATTTCAGCTATGATATATAACAGAGAAAATCACATTGAACAGAATTATTTCATTATAATATTTAGTATTTTTAGGGTTTAGCGTTAATATATTGTATAGAATAGTTATACTTAAAATAATTTAGTTTTATTAATTTAATATAGTTAAGTTATTTAATATTTTAGTTCAAAATATTATTTTTAACGCACCTTTTTGTCAGGTTAATAACCCCACTACAAATTCAAATTTAAATGTGTGAATTAATATTGTAAAATGGGGATTGAACATTGGTTCTATTATAAAAAAAAAACTACATTCTATTGAATAGTCTTAGAAAGTATATAAAGCAATTACTTCATGCACCCCATAAATTGTGATCGGTATCCAATATTTATTTGAAATCACAAAAATATCTTTAAATAAAAGGGATGTGGATCAAAATATATTATCGAATTATTTTTCTGGAATATGATTTCAGAATTTGGATTTTCTGAACACTTCTCTAGATTTTGGAATCCTTTTTTTAGTACACATTTTTAAGATTTCTCTTTTTTAAATGTATTTTTATATTTTATAACTGATTTTTTAAATAGGATTTTGATTTTCTAATATTATTGTAGAATTTCATTTCTTTAACGCAAAAATCTATTCCAAATTTATTTTTCTGAATGTATTTTTTTATTCCACATTTTTAATTTTAAAATGAAATTTTTTAAAAATTAAAAACTGGATTGGGTGAAAATCACAATTCATCGGGTGCACTAAGAATTAACCCGTGTATAAACACACACTACCTAACCCGAAGGCAACATAAAAAAATATAAATTAGGTCCAAATCTATTGAAATTATAATAAATATTATTGGATTACAGTTAAATTATTTCAAGTGATGCAAAATTTCAAAATAAAGTATTTTATAATAATATAATAGTTTTGAAATAGAATGTCAATTTGCATATTTATTCTCAATATTTTAGCCCTTTTTCCTGTTTATATGGAATAATTAATATAAATTATTATTATGGATATTTAATTATTAATTAAGGAAACACTGCAATATGATATAATTTTATTTGACATATCATATGAAATGGTTAATCATGTGAAAATGAGATGAGATCAGTATGTGTGTGGTGAAATAAACTCCATAAAATTATGACTTAAATGATATAATCGATATATTATAAATGAATATAGATTAAAAGGTGTGTAATTAGCCGTATCATGTGTGTGGTGAAATAAACTCCATAAAATTTTAACTCAAATGATATAATCAATATATTATAAATGAATATAGATTAAAAGGTGTGTAATTAGACGTCATGATACTACTCAAATATATTGGTTTACAATAATCATGAAAATATATGAAAATATAGGTGTTGGAAGAAAGAAATGTGTAGTGAGTTACTTTTTAACTGACACTATTAAAAATAATTTTAGATATTAAAAATAATTAGTTTTTATATTGATTAAATTAAATATTATTATAAAAACTAAAAAATTATTAATTTTTAAATTATTTTTATTATTGACAAATAGTTTCTAAATTGGTATCTAATTAGCTTTCATGATTTTAACTACTGAATATTTATATTCTAAATTTGGTAGAAAAACCTTGATAGCTAATTAGATATCAATTTAAAAATTATTTATTAATAATAGAAATTATTTTTTTTATATTTTTTTTTTAAATTTTCATGTTAAATAATAGTATAAACTAATTTAGAAACAAATAATTTTTTAATTTTTAAAATAATATCTATTTTAATAAATATAATAATTAATATTTTTTTTATATTTAAAATTGATTTGATTTTTATTTAATAATTTTATTGTAATGTGTTTTGAATTCTATTAAAAAGAAAGTTTAAAGAGAAATAAATTGGCACAAAGTCCTTGCACTACTATCTCTAGAAAAGTGAAGTTGTGGATTAATAAGTATCACAACAATAATTATTATAATAAAAAATAATCCCAGTAAGTTTTTTTTGTGTAGAGAAAAAAGGGGGAAGGCACTAAAGAAACAGAAGAAAATGGAGGGTCCCACGCAAGCATTTTGTAGGTGATATTCCACTATAGACACTCATGTCACCAAGTATAGTAGCAGCTTCATGCTTATTAAACTATGGCTACTCATTTACATACACCAACCCACTCACTATTAATCACTACTTTATAAAACAATTTCCCACTTTCACAAAACTCTCCAATATGCATATCAACTCTTTTCTTAAAGGGATAAATCCTAACTTTGGATTTCATATCTTCGACTTTATAACTTCTAAAATTACAATTATGATTTAACTCACACTCTCATAGAAATAGAAATTAAAAACATTGCAAACAAAATTATTCATATCATCCTTGTTATGTGAAACATTTTAATATCGTGATAACTAATTGTGTCTCAAATCTCATAGTTTTTATTATTTCATAATTTGTAACATCATTATAGTGTTTTCATCATTTATAATATTGTGATAGGCTTTTCTAAGATGTAAATCTCTTGGACAATTCAAAGTAGATGCATATGTTTGTAAACATTAAACGCACGGAAACTACCATACAAGTAACGTCTACATCAATACAATTAAAGTAACTTTATTTCGAAATGTTTCAAGAGATTCAAAAAGTGAAAATAACACCAAAACATAAGTTTTCATATCCAGCGTCTAATGCATTGAAGAGAAAAAATAATGTGGCTAATTGAATAGATACTGAAGTAATGAAGATTCGAGTGTCAACTTTCATATTGATTGAAGATAAAGAAAGTCTTTCAAGAGTTTTAAACACTCAGAGCAAAAGTTTCTATATCAAAGATGTAATGACTATATGGAATTGAAGAAACCTAAAGCTACAACATTCATATTCAAAAGTTTATATAAAGACCTCTACGGTGAAGAATAGAATAACACATTACATACGCTTGTCATACGAAATACCCAAGTGCATAGAAAAACCTATGTAGTTGTGTCTTAGAATTGAGCATACATTTCATATCTACTATTTGAGAGCAACCTCTAAGATTGGGTAGTGTGCAAACCATTGTAAATTCTTCACCAGTGTGAAGTATATCCAGTGAGCCTTGTTTGATTCTCTTTGAACAATAACTTTTCTCATTGTATTGAGATATCTTTAATCGTAGCGGGAGATTGAGACATTGTACCTAAAGAGGTTAGAATACTTGGGGTACCCGAGAGATTGAGAATATTGGGTGAACCTGAAGAGGTTGAGAATACTTGTAACTTGCAAAGGTGTAAAATACTGGTAACCTATAGAGGTGTAGAAAATACTTGATAGTGAAAGACTCTTAAAGTATGTGTCTCTCTTTATATTACTTGTTTACTTATTGGTTTTTGTTGGTTAATATTGTGCGAATTAAGTGTGGACTCCATTCAACCCCCTATTTCTAGAGTAAAATAAATCTTCATAAATTATTGTCGTATATAAGAAGTAACATCTTAATAGTTAGTATTGTAGCAAACAAGACATACAAAGCTCAACTAAACAATAAAAAAATGTTCTTTGTAACTTTGTTAGCAAATAACCCTAACATGTACTGAAGAACCAAACATTTTGAATTAAATGTTCACTTTGTTCAGGATAAAGTTCTTAGGAAACAAATTGGGTGGTGGATAGTTTGTCCTGCAACATGAAAGGGTTTAGTATATAACTCTTTTTACAAAGTAACCTTGTACGTTTTGAGTTCGTTTGGAGAAAACAAAACTCTATTCTTATACATGTAACACCCTTGAAATAAAAGCAAGTGCGTTTATTTGCTTAATTTGGCTAAAAATATGATGTGGAAAAGGGTGGGAAATGTATGCATGCATGCACATTTTATAGCTTAATTTTAAGCCAACTATTTCAGAAGTTCATCACTACAGTATATGTGGTTATACAGAATGGACAAATACCCATCAACATGTTTTGGAAGACAAATTTCTGATTACAGTTGATTTAAACAGCTTCAACCAAATTGAGAAGAAGCAGTAAGAGTATCACTTTACTATGTCAATGATTCATTTATTTGAGGAAACTTATTGATCATAATTAAAGACAAGACATAAATATATTAAGTCTTACCTTCTATATTGATGCATACATAAAACGTTCTTTAACAATCTTTATGTTCATTTCATTCCTAGACTTAGAAAGAGGAGTACAGTTTCATGTCAGATTAACAATTTATACATTACCAACGAAGTTTACCGATGGATAAGCATATCAGGTATCAAATCTTTCAATCTTAGATCCGTCAACAAATATTTGTTGATAATTATACATCTATAAATACAGATCAATCTCACAAAAATTACTCACTTGCTTATGTAATTATAATTTCATATGCTACTACTAATTTAAGCTTTAAAGAATATTTTTTTGCTAAAATTATCCTCATCCTCGATAAATTCGATTATCATATTTCGAAATCATAACTCGACATGAGAAATTTATTGAAAAATCATTTCGATAAAAATAGAATAATGAATAATTATTAAACTTCTTTGAAAAATACATTCCATTTAATTTATTATCTAAACTTAAATATATAGAGAAAATTACATAATTTTTGTTAATAAGTTGTTGAATTCATAAAACAAAATGAGTCGTATTTTCTATATTATCCTTTTTTTTTCTATGTTTCAGTGAATTGGGATATCATTGGAGAGAAAAAAGTTACTTAGTTAATGTCTTATACAGAGAAATGAGAGACCAAATTTTAAATAAACAAGTGTTGTTGAAGTGTGGTGAATGGTGTAAGAAATTTCCTTAATGAATGTTGGGCTGGACGCCACTTTAGCATATGAAAATACTGCATTTTCCTTTTTCTTCCTTCTCTAGAAGATTAGACAAGAAGCATAACACAACATAGTGGAAACAAAATAAGACACACAACAAACTCCTACGTACTACAAACTACTGTCAACTCCAAAATCATTCAAGTTCTCATAGAGAATTGCAGACACCCCTATGCCATTTCCTTCTTCTTCTCTCCACTTGTCTTCAACAACTAATTATTAACAGCTAGAACACTAACTTATTCTTCAAGTTTTTAATGTTGGAAATCCACATCGACTTAATGTTGGAAATCCACATCGACTAGATATTAGAGCCTTTTATAATATATAAGTGGGTGCAAACCTCACTTCATTGAGCCGGTTTTATGAGGTTGAGTTAGGCTTAAAACCCACTTCTTAACATGGTATCAGAGCCTATCCTAGCGAGCATTTGTTGGGTTTATCAGGCCACCCGCCATCAGACCGTTATTGGACCACCCATAACATATATCTCCACGCACGAGTTGGTAAAGAGGATGAGCTTCAAGAGAATGATTCAGAGTTCTTGCAGGGTGGAACCATGCAGTACCAGACACGAGATAGATCTTCCAAAGAACGGGACTTTTTTCGAATAAGCCAATTCATTTGGGACCCCGCGGATCCACTCTTTTTCCTATTCAAAGATCAACCTTTTGTCTTATCAAGAGCAAGAAATGAGATTGAGTTAGGTTAAATTTAATTTCGTAATAAAAATGATATTTGTTTTTTTGAACGAAGCAATGGTGGTAAGTGTGAACATGATATAAGTGAATGAGTAGGAAATCCATGAAAATACGAAATAAGTGCTCTATCTGATAGTAGAAATTAGGTTTATAGTTTATAATAAGAAGCTGTTGATGAGGCTAATGAGAATAATGGGTGACAGCAAAAGCACACTATTCTCCACATGTGCTTGGCACCACCACAAATTTAATTATTAAAAAAAACACATCAATACATATTTAACACGAGATAAAGAGAGAAGAAAGAAAATTATAAATATGAAGTGTTTAGTATGTTAAAATGTCTACATATATGATTACTTTTAATATGTTTTTAGTTCTTATAAAATAAATATATTTTAGTTCTCAGAAAAACAATTTTTTTAAATTGTTATTTTTAGTCTTAAATTACTCTTGATATTTGTACCATTTTTTTTATTTGTATCTCTTCAAAAAATATTATTTTGTCCTTAAAATCCATTTAAGGGTGAATAGATTTATTTTAATGATTTAAAAATTTTAAGGCCTTACGTTAAACACATAAACTATTACCGAATGTTTGATAATAACAATAATAGAACAAAAATTTGACATAAAAAAGCCAAAAGAAGTAAATACTAAAAATCGAAACATGTTAATTTATTGAGAAAAAAAAAACATTTTATTCTTATTCTACCGCCTAAGTGTGTTATTTGAAAAGGTGATCACCTAATTTTTAATAAAGCAGGTGTATATGGATAGAAATGATAAAAAGAAAGTTTTATTTTCTTAAATACAAAAAATAAACAGTATTTTATTAATTGAAAAATTTATCCGTTAAATACTAAAATAAAGTTTTAGTGGATCAGAGAATGTATTATATGTGATCTACAAATATGTAATCTTAAGTAATATGTATGTAATAATATATAATAAATTTTTTTAATAAGTTACTTTAATATGTGCAATTACATATATATGATCGATGTCATATCTCAGTTTCATCACTGGACCGATCGAGTCCTTAAGGTCTACGTCTATAAGGTCGACCGACAGCATACGCTTAAGCATGGTCAATGAAATTAATTCATGATTAGAAACTAGGTAATGTGACTCTAATCGCGGTCAAATTTCCTAATCCAGCCTAATAAGAAAAGACCAGTAAGGTAATATAAATAACACAAATGACAAGAATGAGGTATGTCATTATCTATAGTACTCTAACAACCGAATGTCAAACTCCTTTTGCTGACTTGAGTGTAGGAGTGACTTCTGCAAGTACTCTCATTCGAAAATCACTAAAAGACCGAGAACCAAGGCTAAAAAGAAAAGGTGAGGAACGAGCAAGAAAAAAAGTTGAATAACATTACCATACAATAAGGAAGAAAACAAATCTTCTCAATAGTTTTCTAAACGCCAACAACTATTCAAGAAGCGTGTTATAATACATGATATTATTATTTTAATATTTTTTATATTATTTAATTATAAATTTATCTTTTATTATATATATTTATTTTTACATTCATCTAATAAAAATCATACATAACTTTAAGGATATCAAAGTATTAGACGAAAGGTGGAAGGTAAGGTTAATTTAGTGTATATAAAAACACGATTTTGCAGTGTAATGGCCCACTACCATTCCTATATATACCCACCTCACAAATTCTAAAACCTCATGAGTGTGGGACTTCAACACTTTCTCATATAACATGGCTACTTCCAAACTTGTCACCATTCTTTTCTTTGCGTTTTTGAGTGTAGGCATATGCTCCGCTGCAAGAACACTCCTCACCATTGGTTTAGGTCACGGCATTGGTGGTGCTGTCCATGGTGACATCGGTGTTGCGGGAGGAGGCTACGGAGGTGGTGGAGGTTCAGGTGGAGGTGGAGGATACGGAGGCGCTGGAGAGCATGGCGTAGGTGGTTATGGAGGAGGAGCTGGTGGAGGTGAAGGTGCAGGTGGAGGATATGGAGCAGCGGGCGGTGGTCATGGTGGTGGGGGAGGAAGTGGAGGCGGTGGTGGCTCTGGCGGTGTTGCCGGTGGCGGATATGGAGGAGGAGCCGGAAAAGGAGGTGGTGAAGGGTACGGAGGGGGTGGAGCTCATGGGGGTGGGTATGCTGGCGGTGGCGGAGGTGGCAGTGGAGGCGGTGGTGGTGCAGGAGGTGCTGGTGGGGGATATGGAGCTGGCGAAGGAGGTGGAGCGGGTGGTGGATATGGTGGAGAGCATGGTGGTGGATATGGAGGTGGTGGTGGAAGTGGTGGCGGTGGCGGTGGGGGTGTCGGCCCCGGTGGAGGTGGATACGGTAGTGGTGGAGGATCAGGCGGAGGATATGGAGGTGGAGCAGCTGGGGGCGGTGGCGGTGGGTCTGGTGGCGGTGGTGGAGGAGGTTATGGTGGGGGAGGCGCACATGGAGGGGGTTATGGAGGTGGTGCCGGTGGGGGTGAAGGTGGTGGGCATGGTGGTTACTATCCCTGAGCTTTGCATGAAAAAGAATGTTGAAAAAGAATATGTGGGTCCTTCTAACCATAGTAGTAAAAGAAGAATAAGATATGGTTAGCAGGATTCTTATAAATCACTGAAATTGGACTATAATATGCTTCCATGTCTGTTAAAATCTCACGTCAAAGCAAAACATCCACTCCTTTCTATCTCTTTTTTTCATCTATTTATGTTATTTCTTATTGTAAAAATAAATATTTATAACAAAAGATAGATTTAAAATTAAATAATATAAAATAATATTAAAATAATAATATATAACTGGTCAAGATATCATTATTTTTTCTTATATTCAAATTTATTAAAAAAATAAAAAATAATTCTTAAATTTAACTCAACCTTTATATATTCCTTACATTCAATTAGGATAACCTGATAAACTTTTAGATGACTTTAATATTAAGTAATTTATAATATATCATATAAAATTATTATTTGTAGTGGAAATATTCAATAAATATACATAATATTTGTTAAATTCGTTATAATAAAGTCTAGATGACTTTAATATCATATTAAAAATATGAATATGAATTTTAATCTTAAAAGCTTAAAAGTGATTTATAAGATCACTCAGTTATATACTATATAAAATTATTGTTTCTAGTGGATATATTCAATAAATATACATAATATTTGTTAATCAATGTGACAACGGATATAACAAAACTACATAATATAAATTAAGCAAATGGTAGATACAGACAAAGAAGCATTACAAATTATTACGACGGGAAGAGAAGAATATCCAAATGTAATTATATCTAAATTGATATTTAAAATAAATTTCAATATTATTATTATTAACTAAATGAATTCTTGATCTTAAAAATTCTATAAGAATGTGGTAGTGTTTTAACCATTGATAGTTCTGGTTCGCCGAGTTAAGGATACATTTTGGAATGAATTAAAAATATTAAAATGGTTTAAATTAGTATTGATTAGCTAAAACACTAGCTCAAAAACTATTATAAATGATAGGAAATATTGTTTTTATCAATTGATGCTTCTTATGCTTTCAGTTTCAAAATAGTTTTACTCTTTTTTAGAGCTCTTGTGAGGGCTTCATTAACGTGCTTTCCAACTTTGGCTTTCATGTTTGTGGTGCAATTCTTTGTGTTTTATCGAAATAGAAGAAGTATTTTTGGACTTTTACTGATATTAATAGAAAGGTAAGTACTTTTAGGGGTGGTAATGTGGATGAATTATGTGTCCACGATCCGTTAAAAAAAATAGACAAACTCACTAATCTAACTCTTAAATAATCTGTTTAAGAGGACTAAAGTTAATATTATTATTGGATGAATCATTATAAATTATGTGTATACTTCTCTCTATTTTTCATCGTTTTGATATTATATTTTTCAAGTTATAAATTTTTAAGTACTTTAATTGAGTTCATACTCTAGTAATATTATATTTTAAAGACTTCCTTTTTAGAGTAGTATTTCCAAGCTATACCCCTATAATTTTTTTAAGATCTACCCGTTTTCATACATTCTAAACAAAATTGCACATTTTCCTTAAATGCAAGTGCCGACTAATTCTCTTAATGCAATAAATCTAACACAAGTGGCTTATGGGCAACAGAGCGACTAAGCATAAATTTATTATTTTTAATCACTACAAAATGCTAATCTATGTGTTTCAATTTAAAAATTATCAATTACTAAATAAAAATACATCCTTCATTTCTTTTTTTCTATTGAAACAAATAGATTATGTCGTGATATTTTTTAAAAAAATATTAAAATTAAATTACCTTGTAAAAATCTTGAACTTAACATTTAAGAAGTTTAAATTAATTTGTGTAGTTATTTTTTAAATGAAGGAAATTTTGAAGTATTTAAAAATTTCTCGATAACGTATATTTGTTACTCAAAAATACTTTACCCATACTTATTAATGAGGTATCTAATTTATAAAACACTAATACTTTTATTATAATGAGAATAATATATAATGTTATTTTGACAATGACTAATATATGTGATTTTAATTTGGAATAGAGCAATTACAATGATATACTCATCGTGGTTTAAGAATTTGTATATATTGTTTCAGATGGTATATCCTATTATTTCCAAGATAAATGATGTGTAGTGCATGGAAGGGTAAAAGGTAATATGTTCATAATAGACAAGAAAAGTGTTTGACAGATAGAAGATAACAGACCTCAAAGAGTTCATGACAAACTGGTATCGACTAACCCAACATAAAAGAGATCTAAAATAATAGCAAAACATCTACGCAATATCTGTTGTACAAAATAAAAAAACTCCAGTCTATATGACAAGCCTGAAAATATAGTATCTTATTTTTGTCAAAGAATTGTGTATTTAACTCTTCTATTACATTTAAAACATAATTGGCTGGCATATGTAACAAACTCCAAAGATTCTCTCTTAAATACAGAAGCATACACTTTTAGAGGATTCGGTCCTGAAGATCCGTCATCAATGTGGAGGCCAATGTGCTTAGCTTCTTTCCAGTCTCTCCTGCAATGTTCTTAAGGGAAGAGATGTCCTGTTGTGCCTGCAGAACAGAACCCATCCAACGTCAATACTTTTAACATTTCATTGTTCGAATGAAAAATCACATGAATACCTGGAAAGATAATCGATTGAGGAGGTCACTGGCAGTAAGATCAATGGCATTGTCTCTTGAGTCACCAAAAAGATCAGCACTGGAGATGGCACTCGAACCCTGGAATTAACAAGAGGCTAAACAGCGTCAAGTATCACCTTTGAAACAAAAGACAGAATAACTTCAATTAAGAATTTAATCAAGTTGGCAACAACTCATCTAGAACAGTACATCAAACAATAATCATTAAGTCCCAAAAACGAGGAAATTTGGTCAGTAGAAGAGATTACGAATAAATAAAACAGATAATCAACTGAATGAAGCTTCACAATCCTTCAACATATCTATCAGTGAAATCACACAACAAAGGGGACATAATCGATGAAATAAGTTAACCCCAAGCATATGAACACATTGCTATCGACATCATATGATTCACAATTACACAAATTTGAATCAACGAGCTGGCAATGTTGAATTGTTTCGGAGCTTGAATAGGAAAAATTATCAGAGATCTACAACAAAATTGTATATTCACACTATATGTTCCAGCCAATTATTAAAAGAAAGGTTACATACCGAAAACTTAGACAAAGAAGCTTGAGAATCCAAATCTGTAGCTTTGGTATGATCCCCAAAAAATTGGGATGATGAAATAGATTTGGCATTTGAGAACTTCCTTCTTGCCTCGTCAGATTCCTGAATCTTAAGAATACATGGGAAAGTAATATAAGGTGTAGGTTAAACGAATTTCTTAAACAAACAACACAGTTTTACAGATGATTGGCCACATGTATTTAAGTCAGAGAAGATAAATGAATGCTCACGGGTAACAGGAATTTCAAACATGTATGTAGATATTTTCTGAATAAAAATAGAAAAGTCATCAAGATTTGGTAGGAACAATATTAGTTTGCCGAATATCTTTCTGCCTAAACGGTAATAATTAATATTTCTATTTAAACTATTTTAGTTTTAATTAATATTAAAACAGACAATTTTAAATGGCCCCACATCTGGTTTATGTGATGCAACATAGTTATGATGATATCATTAACAAAATATAGCACACAACATCTGAACTATGACCAAAAATAAGTCTCCTGGTTTTTTATACTGACATACTTTAAATGCTAATATGTTTGTGATTGTTAACATAGAATGCAATTTAATACACTATTCTATGTGTATGCTAACTTTTCCATTTTAGAAAAGGCAAGCAAGGTAGCACTTTCTTCAATTGTTGACCATGCTAGCAGCATTTCGATGGATGTTTATGTTGTAAAAAACATTGAAGTGAATGGAACAAGATATTCATATGTATACCAACTATATTCATAAGAAATTACATTTCAGGGGCAAAAGATGCAGGTGGCTTACTTGCACTTTGGAGGAGCTTGGCCCAGATTTCTTTGGAAAGCCACCATCCATTCCAAAGTCTGCAAAAAAGCTTGATGACTTTGGTGGAGACACATGACTCATCACATGTGAACCTCCACTGTTCAACTCAGATGACTGGACATTTTCTACATACTCAAACCGAGATGTCGGAGATGGTCCAGAAGGCATATTGTTTGTTGAGGATGGAACAGGAGCAGGGGCTTCCTCAGGCTTCTGCTCATAGAGAGACTCACTTGGCTGCATTTCATGAGGATAATTTATCAATAATTAATGTCATCAAATTAAAATAGTGTAGGAGATAATGAAAAACTAACAGGACTTCTAGCATACATCTGCAAAAAAAGAGAACTGTTTGCATACCTTTTTAGTGAGTTTACGAGCACCAAGCCCCCCACTCTTCCCAGCTTTTTTAGCACCAATAGGTTTCTTGACAGTACTTGAAATTACTGAGTGAGAAGCCCTAGGTGAAGAAGTGCTCTCAGGCTTTTCAGGCTTCTCCCGAGTGTTTTCTTTTGGCACTTCATTGGTCCTGACTTCAGGAAGCCCATTAACACCCTGGGAAGACTGAGAAGCAACAGGTGATGAAGGCAAGCCTCCATCTTCAGCCATACTTTTAGCCACTTCCTTTGAAAGAATTTGCCTATACAAGTCTGCAGCTCTGGATGTGAATTTAGCCTCTATTTTGCCACCATCAGTCCAACCATGTTGCTTAAAGAAAACCTGTGCACGATTGTTTCCTCCAAAGCTCATCATTTTTAATTGCTCAGTACTCCATGAGTCTAAATTTGTAGACCTACATATAGAATAGCATATAGTTAATCAGCTGTCAATCTTTGTGTTCATTATATGCAACACCTTCCTACCTACCTGTTGTTGAAGAATGATTCACAGAATAACCATAGACAAAATAAAGATGCACAGGAACAGGAAGTGAAATTTATATTTACTGATAAAACTGGTAAGTATTTCAAATTACTCTTGGAAAGTTCAATAACATAATAAATATGCAAAGCTCCGTGGAGCTCATTGAATATACAAATAAAGCCTCTTTAGATTGAGTAATCATGTTTTCTTAAAACAAATGTCTACAGCCCAAACTTTTCCAGACACATGTCCCTAAAAAACCAACTAGTATCTGATAATTCCACGATTGGTTCCATTTATTTTCAATTATATTCAGTTGCTCCACTTTAAATCCTTATCCTCAAAGACCCGAGTAAATAATAACTACATAGCATAATTTATCCTATCAAACCACAAACTCATCTCTTGACTGAATAATCTAATGGAAAATAATAAAAGGGAATCAGAAATAATAACGATACTATCCAGGCTTCATCCTCGCAAACACAAAATATCATCCAAACCACTGGATAATCCCCAGGTTCCACCATAACCTTTTTCTGAAGGAACCACATAGGGGTCCCTTTCAACTATGCGAGGACAAAGTCTGTCCAAGGATTATTACTAAACTTGAAAAGAAAAATTCATAAAAAGAGTTACATGCTTTGAATATAAAATTAAAATTCCCCAAGATAAAGGTTATCTCCAAATCACATTACTATAAATCCCAAATTATACCCCATGTTATCCTGATTTCCATTAAAAGCCTTGCACTTCAAACTATCAATAAACATAAGACCTGTATCTTACGTGATTTGAATCATGTTTGAGGCATGGTTCAAAGCTTTTGAGGAGTTCTAATAAAAGAGCTTGCAAGGCGATTGTAGGTGAGAGCCTTACTGCACACAGCATATGACATTCATATCAAGAGTCCTGAACAAAAACTTGACAAATTACAAATCTAAGAATCAATTGGCTTGTGGCTCAAGAGTAATAGAAAATCTTAGAGGTGAAATAAAAGTGTTCAAGAAAATAAAGAATCTTTGTGGACTGGAAGTGTTTAAAAGGGAGTCTCTAGGTCTCGCCACTCAAATGTGCAAGTGCAATTATGATGCAAACTGGACAAAACACCGAAAGGCCAAAATAAGGCAAGAAAAGCTGCAAGTGAGGCATGATTCAAAGCTTTTTGCTGAGTTTTAACAAAACTTGGTACAGGGAATGGAGATGTAGAATTAATAATTTTTCCAAACATACGAAAAGGAAGTAAACATGAATGGACCGAGAAGATTAAGGAAGAAGTAGAAGTTTTGGTTGAAGAAGGACACTGTAGAAAATTATTTAGAATTTGATTTTTTTTTCTTTACCGAGTTAAATGGCATCATGCAATCCATATAACCCACCTCAACAAAATAGCAAACCAAACGAAGCAAGAAGATGCAAGCAAGGATTGCATCACCTAATGGAATAAGGCTCCTGTTATTCTTGTTGCAAAACTCGTACTAGAGACCAAACACCGGAGTCTGGTTTCATTCATTATTCAAGTTTTTAACCAATTTGGCTTGGGGAAATCTCTAAATGACAACACAACAGAGCAATACAACGCAGTACTGTAAATTCATCCGCACAAACATTCACCCCCACCAAAACACCATACAACATTCCCAATACAGAATCAGCCATACGATACAAACTAACAATTTCCGCAAACAAAACCCAACGAACAGATTCACCATTAAAAAAATATCATCAACACCTTACCTCACGAAGCTGATGTGCACGCCGAGACTTCGATGAACGGCGGAGCAATCGATGCAGAGGAAGATCCCATACGTGACGGACGCCCAGGTAGGGTTCTTCGCATTGCAATCGAAACACATCTGAAAACACAAAAAAAAAGACACAGAAATTAAAAGATCTACACAGGAGCACGGGAAACGCAGATCTGAAACCAGATCTCGTAAATCAGAAAGCAGAATCGAAAATTCCAGAGCTAATAAAGAGAAATCAGAAAATGAGCGATAGAATTAAATAGAAAAAAAAAAATCAGAAAACAAACCTTATTTTCAGACTTGGCCTTGAGTTTCCTGAAGACAATGTTCTTGTCGGTGAAGGCATCGGACGCCATTGGAAGATGAAAAGAGAAAAAAACGGAACGAAATTTAAGACTGGAATTGAAAATTTATTTTGTTTTTAAGCTTTCCGCAAATGAATCTCAGGGGTGCTTGGGGGAAGAGAAACACCACCTGAGCAATAGAGAATGAGGGAAGAAAATTTGCAGAGAAAACCACAGTGTTGTTGCGTTTCAGCGTTTGTGCATATATTTATTTATTTTGCTTCTCTTAAAAAGGACCTTTTAATGGCGAAATAATGAAATGACGGAACTGCCCTCCAGAGAAATCAGGGATGGTGGCGTTGTTGGGCTTTGCGTTTTCCCAAGTGGGTGAATGGTTGCTGTCCCTAACCACGACCCCTAAACGTCGTCGTTTCCACTGCCATTTTAATTCTTTTTCGCTTTCCTATTCAATCATTTTAAAACTCGTTCAAATAATTAAGATAAACACACAAGATCCTTAACATTTCAAATACATCTAAAATTTAAATAAAATATTTTATTATATTTTAATTAAAAATTCAATAACATTTATTGATAATAATAAGTTTATTTATAGAATAGAAAGATAATAATAAATTTTTGGATTAATTCATTCTTTTTAATAAAATATTTAAAGTGGTGTATTGTCAATTTTTTTAATTATACCAACTTTTTAATTCATTGACCTATTTTTTTATTTTTATTTTTAAAATAGAGATTAAATTAAATGATTGGCATATTCTTCATTATGAGATTGTAAATAAAGCAGAATTATAATCCAAAGTTTCTGACTTTTGTAGAGTATAATTGGAGGCTTTTGTTCCTGCACCCAATGAATTCTAATATGCATTTAATGAATTTTTAAAATTTTATAACTGTCTTTCATTTTGGAATTGGAATTTCAGATTTGAAAAATATATTTTAAAAACAATCCACAACAAAAATTTCTAAAATCATCATAAAAAAAAGTATATTTATTATGACAATTGTTATAGTAAGGGACTTTCAATGATAGATGTTTTTAAAACTGTTATAGAAAGAATGACTTACTATTAGTTCATTACTAACCCTCCACCTTCACTTAATAATTAAATGATATTATCTAATAATTATTATAAAAAGGATAAATATATCATTAAGTTATATATTTAAATAAATTAAAAAAATTTACAACTTATCAGAAACACTTAAAAAAAAATTCATTACATCCTAATATTTTTTTATATTTTTATCCTTCAATGGAGATGAGTAGTTGAGTAGCGGCATACAAATTTACTCAATTAATAAAAAATAAATTTCACAATTAAATAATTAAAGCATTTGAATAAATTTTGTGTACCTCTCTTCATGAGTCGATAATATTTGCATATATGATTGTATGCACGTTTCATCACATAATATTCTAACTCATAACTTCCAAATTGATACGAACACGGCTATTTAAAATACAAATAATTAATATATATTTTTTACCATAATAATATAGTGGTGTGACAATAATTTACATTGAGTGGAATTAATTGTATCTTATTTCTAGTTACAAGTTGAAGGATCTTCTTCCTAGTTATAGGTGGAAAGCTCACAATCTCAAATGAGTCTCCATAGTCCTATAAAAGTAGACTTTCATTAATTCCTACTAATCATTAAGGTAGGAAATATAATTGAATAAAAAACTTATGCATCTAATACAAAGTGTTAGTTTTTTTTATGCAATTAACACTAGAGAACCATGAGAAAATGATAAGGAATAATGACCCGCAAGCACTAATGACCCCTTTAAGTTGTAATATTATTAATAATAAATAAATTATAAATTAATTAACTTTAATTTAAAATTATATACTTATTAATACAAGTAGGGTGTTAAATACACTTCTTTCCTTCAATTTTAAAATATCTCTATTAAGTATCTTTGCACTTTACTCGCTTCATTTTCTACACTCTTAATGACAATAGAATTAAGAAATCCATAAATATAAGCATTATTTTTCTTGATGTAGAGGTGATATAAATACCTTAAACATTACAAAAATAATGTTAAATATAAAATATGAATATACTAAATTATTTTTAAGACTAATAGAAGTATACTTACAACAATCAAAGTTGTAGAACCGATATAGATAACTAACCAGTATCAATAACAATATCACAAATATACTTATGATATATAAAAAAAGGGGACGCTATTGACCATATCCACATCCACAACTTCAAGACACATATCTAATTGGACAATTGTCCTCTTTATACCAAGTTCACCATCTAAAAATCCTAGGAGCTTAAAAGTAGGTTTAGAAAATTTTAACCATATTAATAATAAATAAATTAATAACTTGATTCAGATAGAAATTTTGGTTTGAAATGTTATATAATATTAGTAGAAGTGTCTTAGATTTATGAAATTAATAGTTTCTTAGATTTAGTTAATAACTAGTACTATCTCTAATCATTCATAAATTAGTTTAATGATTATATTATTACATTTTTAATTTTAATTTATAATTGAACAAAATATAGTTATTTCGTATAACAAAAAATTTCATGTCATTATTCACCTTCATATTTTTTTGTCAAAATAATTAATATAACCCCAGGGTAAATATGTAGCTTAAACTCAACCTTAAACCTTGAAATTACGACTCAATCAAGACTTGAAAGTATTAAATTTAAAATATTGAGCTTTATATAAAAATGAATGAGACGAAAAACGAGATAAATTATAAATTGTGAAAAGAATGTAAAAAATAATAAATGAAAATGAGGAAATGATAATGCTCATAATTTATATGCAGTACAAAATTTAATGATAATGCAGACAAATTTTCATGTCACATAAGCATAACATTAACTTTCATAGAATTTCTTTTAATATAAAGACAATTATTTTTTGGGCACTTGTAAACCTTTTAAAAACTATAATGAATTTAGGGTCTAAAATTACCTATTCAAATAAAATTATATTAATTGAAGTTTCTTCAAGAACGGAGATAGTATTAATCGAACCATTTGTACAAACTAACACAATTTTCTATGGTTGTTTCTTCCTACACCCAAATGTCTTTCTGCACCCATCCTTTTCGAAGAAACCTGTTTTATCCTTAAAAAATGATTTTTGAAATATTTCTGGAACAAATTTCCCAGAACACATTTTATTAATTTCGAATTTACTAATAAAAAAATTATTTAAAAAAGGATATTTCAAAATAATTTTTTTGTCTTCCGGATTTTCTATTTCATAAACACTCTTTGCTTACAGAATCTGTATGCCGAAAATACCTTTTCCTTACAGAACCTCCATTCTGGAATCATCCAAAACTGTGAAAGGATGATTTTGATATTTCAAAAAATATAATGGTGCAGAAAGAAGAATGTAGAGGTGCAGGAAGAAACTCCCATTTTCTAGTTCTTAAAATTTGTTGGTAATACCAGTCAATCATATTTTGTTCATGTTTTACAAAATAAAGCCTCTACAACAAATATTACACCTCCATGTAAAAATTACAAGTCATGAATAAACCCTACGGGTCAAGTCATGTAGCCATTTTCATCCATGACAAACGAATGAGTTGAGTTCGAATTCAAGAATAATATCAATTGGTGAGTTGTGTAAATTTCTTGTAAGGTGCCTACTAGACTAGGAGCTGCCCAAATCCTAAACCAGGGAAGCCATGTTCTCACTCTGAATATTTATGCTCCAAAGACATTATCAAGAAGCATAAGAAGAGCCTTGTTTTACTAACTGGTAGTATTCTTTCTGCCCATACAATTCCCTGAAACATCAAAGAGTGCAACGTCATATATATTTTAAACAACCAACAATATATGAAGATTGTTACAAAAGAATGATTAACTTATCTGGGGAAGAAGAAGACAAGTAAAATTGAAATTAATGGAAAGAAATGACTAAGAAAAAAGTTAGTTTTCACTACAAAGTGTTTTTAAACTTGTGTGACATTATTTTTGTATAACCATTACGCAGAGAGTGCCTGCAGTTGAAAATATAAAATCAATTCATTTTATTAGCAGATGCTTATCATAGAACCGGTAATTTATTCACTCTCAAGCAGAACTGGACCAAGCTATCCAAGCCAAATCAAACTCAAGCTTGGGTTTCTCATCAGTGAAGAACGAAGTAAAGAAATTCAATTTTAAGACCTCATTCTCAAAACTGCCACATGTAAACGTCAATTGAGATTTATTCAAATCTTTCCTTGAAAAACGCCTTGTTAGAACTGTACTTAACAACGATATTATCACGGACGGGGTTCCTTACAGATCCTACACCAAAGCCAGGCCTGTAGTCCCCCATTCCCATCCCTATCCATAAAATGGTCCCTTACATATGTGAGGAATTGGGTAGGCTTTAGCAGATCCTTCAGTACAACGGAATACATGTATGTACTTGAAAATTATTAGTGATTGTGCAACATATGGCCCAACCGTACAAATCATACAAAATCGTGTCCAGTGGTAATAGGTGGATTCTGCATTCCTATAAAAAGAAGAATTTTCGAAAGATAAAAATTTATCACACGAAGAATCAACAGATGTTTTCATTTGATTTGATCCATATACCTAGATTTCTTGAAGCAGATCGACTGTTTTCCATACATGATAAGACCCAATACCATAATGCCAGATAGTATAGAGACAAATAATATTGTGCGAGTTACACTGTAATAAAGACAAATAGTACAGTGTAATTCACAGTAAACTTGCACGATTCAATGTTTGATGCACCACAAGAGTTAAGAGATGGGTTTGGGGCTTAGACAAGATGATAGCAGTGGAAGGATAATAAGTGGATGGGATGGGGGATATGGTTGAGTTGAAGTAGAATATTTTCTTTTAGACCAACCTTGTTATGACTAAAGCCCAATCCTGGTGAGCATGCGAGACACATAACAGCCTTGGAGGGAGATGTCCAGCAAGAAATTGACAATACCAAGCCAAAGAAATGGACTAACTATATCTTTTTTTTCTTTCCTTCCACAGGTTCTTGCTCCTAATACCATGGGCCTCCTGATTTTGTTAGCCTATGACTCAACATGTTATAGAAGGGGTTTGTTAGGATTTTGTTAGAGGGGAATGGATATTATTTTGCTGATTGTTAGATTGTAGCCTCTCATCTCATCATCTTTATATTGTATGACTCATTATTATGGAATAAGAAGGATTTTAAGTGAATCTTGGTGAGCCCTTAAGTCCTTAGAACTTGGATATTTTTTTATAGCATGTTCAAGGGTTTTTGGTCAAACAAAAAGGCTAAATTTTATGTGAAGACCCATTTGGTGTCTTAGGTTGAACAGAAATTCTCAATTTTTAAAAGAAAATTGTGTATATGTTTTACTAATTCCAATTGGACGGAAATATTTTCATCGCCTCTTTTGGTATTAATCATATGGTTTTTTAAGAGTCTCATTGCTAGACCTGCAGTGGGATTGGAAAGGTCGTGTCTTTACTGTTTTGATTTTCTTATTTTGGATTTTCTATGCGGAAGGTTAATTTTTCTCCTTTCTTTTATCCTCCTCCATTAATTCTAAAATATTTCCATCACGACAAGCAAAAAAAAATGTCTAATATGAAACTACAGTTGTAGCGAATGCAAGATAAGTACTATACCCTCTATTCAAAACAGAAGGAAATATGTAACCACTACAACTACTGTTATTAGTATTGTCTTGCTCACAAAGAAGGCCCTAAAATGTCATGTGAGGGCAAGGAGAGTGGCCTTCAGAGAAACCAGTGGTCATACTAGGATGCAATCCTAAAATCAAGTAGGGAATACTTCCATCATGCCAAAAAAATATCCTTGTTAATATGCATCTAACATTGAATGGAAAGCTGGGTAAATGCTGTCCACACCCTAAATTGGACACACAAAGGGAATTGACAATAACATTACTATTTTCTAACTTTTAGGTAACAGAGAGGGCATAAAAATGTCAGTACAGGACAGGGAGGGAGGCTAAAAGAGAAAGCATCCAAACGATCTGGGAAGAATTGATTCATTTGTTATTTGTTTACAAATGATGTGACAATTGATTATACCGATCTAGTCAACGCTTAGTATAAATTGAAAGCATGAAGCAAGTGATAAAAACAAATAAACTTACGCTAGATCAGCCGTGGACTCTGATTTGATCACGGCCCTCCCTTCAGCCAGTTCTAGGCAAGAATAATGTATTATCATTTCCCTTACTGTAAACTTGGTGCTTTTTATATCATTATCCCATAAGATGCACTGATATCAAAAGTAGAGAACAGTAACATTAGTAGTTAGTACCACGAAATCCAGAAGCTCAACACCCTCCACCAATATAAGCATTCGAAATATAGAACAAGAATGAAAGAAGAAAAAAATCTGTTTGGATTTGGAAACTGCATATTTATAAGACTATCACCCATCTCTAGGGAAAATGTAAAGGTCATAGAAAGTATTGTAGTTTATGCAGAACAAGAAAACTTACCTTCCTAATATATTCTCTTTTCACATCTTCATGAAAAACTTTGCCTTCAGGCGAAAATATTGAAGCATTCCAAATTGCCCCTCTTGCAACCATCACTGATGGGGCACCTTATATCACAAACCAATGTCAATTATTAATTAAACATGAAAAAAATATTTAATGAATAGCTAATTAGCTAGTCTATCATGACAGGAAAAACAAGTACAGATTCATTGCAAATTTTCTATTTGATCAAAAGTAATCAAGATAAAAAATAAACTCCCATCTTACATGATAAAAACCAATAAATTTCTTCTCATATAATATTCAATTCAAATGCACACTGTATCTATGAGCCCCATTGGTTATTTTTGTGGATCCATGAGTGACATCCAGGAACCAACCTGATATACCCTGGTTAGTCTCCCTCACTGTTATTTTTGAAACCTTTGTTTTTCAAAAGTTTCTCCAGGCTGCCTTAGAGTTGTTATAGTTTTTTTCCCCTTTAGTCTCTAGTCTTCATTGTTAACGTGTTGTCATATGGAGGAAAAAACCCACTCGAAGCTATCTCCGAGAGGGGAGAGTTCAAGTTACCATAAATGTGAATGCAACGATGATGTGGATGCATTTTCTGTTGGGAACAAGTTTGCTTCTAGCTTTCTCTATAGGTAGTAGTAAGAAGGAATCTTCTGTGTCTAAGACCGTTACTTAGTCCTTCATGAAGGTTCATAACAAATGATTACCAATAGCATGATGTGGACACTTGATTCAAGGCCTCTGTTGGGAAGGCAAAGCCAATGGGTATACCCAATCCTTCCTGAAGAACTGAGGAAGTCTATCAAGGTCCTAGGATTAGAATACAAAGGACTATGTAATTTATGATCTCCACAGGAAGAAATTTGTTTAGCTTTGGTTTATCTAAATGTACAAGATAATGAGTTACAACTTCTGGAGAATCATTAACAAGGACAAGGATTAGGTTGACATAATAAAATACAGACGAAATAACTCAGGCTCCTGAAGTTTATGATAAAAATCAACTGCATTCGGAGTTTTTTTCCCTGCACACTACCTACAATCTACTATTCTAACAAAACATAACTGAAAAATCAGTAGAAGTATGGGAGAATTATTTTCATCTTACTTGTGGCTGATTTAATGCGTTCAAAATCATCATACTCAAAAACATCGCCATTTGCTATAACTGGAATAGATAATGCTGACACAACATCAGCTATTTCATTCCACTTAGCAGGATCTTTGGGCCTATCTGTGACTTTTCTGTGAATAGATCAAAAAGGAAAAATGTCAGAATGTATTAAGAACTTAAAGATCAATTTTAATGATTAAATGAAATTAAAAAGAAAATATGAGAAAGAATTCCCCTCCTCCTAGGGTCCACTTTGTAAAGAATTTCTACTTTCACAACAAACCTAAAGCTCAATTCTCCCTGTTGATACAACATAGAATGACTCTCTGCTTGTAAATGAAAATGCTACTTTATCTTTTCAGTTTGTTAGCATCAAATTTTAAAAAATGATGAATAAGCCCCAAGTTGTACATGTGATCACTTTTGTATGTCTCAAGAATCTTGGGCTAGTTACTTTCTTAAATAATATGGTTTCGCTAAAAAAATTGGCTCTAAGTCTATGAATATAAAATAAAGAATGTGGCAAAGACTAACAAAAACATTCCATCCGAGTCTCATGCAAAATTTTCCTTATTCAATGCCAACCTTACGAGTTGATCTACTTCACATAGTCTTGTCCTATACATCCCTTTTTGAAGTTAGTAGATGATAGTCACATATCAAGTACATAAGCCATGGGGATTGGTGGTGTTAAGAGATTCAGCAGGGAGACGACTCATGGATTTCTCCAAACACTTGGGCCCTAGTGACTGTTAGTGGACCAACCGGTTAGAGCAAAAGTCTAATAGTCTCATAGTTTTGATTAAGTGGTTGTCGCAACAAAGTAAGAAACATGATGAAGCTTTATTTGAAAGATGTTGTAATTTGAAAAGGAGCAGATCATATAAGACGCGGGTCTTTCTTCTAACAAATGATACAACACCTTGCAGTTTCACTTCGTCTAAAATGCATATTGTTTTATTTGGTTCAGTTGTGCATTTCAAAAATAGTTATTTTGTATTAGTCTGATGGCAGGCAGTTCAGTTTTATAGGAGCTGTCACTGTGCAAAATTAAAAAGGGCTGATACAAAAGGAGTGACCATAAAAGTGTATTTAGAAGTTCTATGGACAGAGTTAATCTCTGTAGGAGCTGTTACAACTAAAGGACAGCTTTTGCTGCAGTTTCTTTTCAATTACTGTGCCGAAATATCTAGTTTCAGTGTACTAACATAATATCCCCTAGGATTTGGTTTTTGATTGAGCATAGTGACATGACATCAGACAATTCATGCAGCTGACCTCATACGTAGCTCAAGACTTTCGCTGTTGCATTTTCTCCCAATTAAGATACTTTGAAGATCCTCTAACAAAAACTTGTCATGCTAGTTTGTTCAACATATCCTAATTGTTAGAAAATTTCATCAATCCCATTTGGAATAACATATCATCAAAGTATTGTCTTGCTTTGACTGATTCAATGAAAACAATTAAACAAGTCTTTGCTGTGCCTATCATCCCAAGCCAATAGCAATAACAGAATTGTGATAGATCCAATAGCAATAATTGCCTATGTAACCATCTAATAGGTTGATTGATACGAGAATGACTGCCTTTTTAAAGCAAAACAACAATATTTTAAAAAAAAAATAAAAAAAAAGAAGCAAAACAACATATTAGTTCACACTAGAGAAAGAACGGCCCAGGGAAAGGTTTTAAGACTTGGAAATTACCGTCCATGGACTGCGAGAGCAGAAACACCAGTCTTCTCAATTCTTCTGGCCAATTCCACGGTGTCATGTGGTGATTTTAGGAGTCGGATCTTACAAGTTACGGGTGTGTTCAAATTCCTCCTTAATGTTGTTAAGATCTGGACTTTTAAAGAGAAAGGATTCAAACATGTTAAAGAAGCACAATCAGAAATACAACAGATTATATACACTTACATCATGAATAAGCTCTGGTTTGGACAGAAGAGCAGCACCCATCCCACCACTCACAGAAAATGCTTTCGGGCAACCCATGTTAATATCTATGGCAGCAACATCATTACACCTGCAGGCAAAGCATATAAAAATGGAAAAACGAAAACAAAACAAACACTTCAACAAATAGCTTCTTCAGTACAGAAAAGGTTGCATGCAATGATCCTGTATAGGAACTTTGGTGCACATAAGAAAAACATACATACTTCAAAATAGAATATTAAATATGTCCAGTGGGTATATTTATTCGGAATTGGTTTGGCAGAGAAAAGATCTTCCAGCAAATCCTTACTATGACTAGGAAAGCAACATTTTAATCTATACGTGAACAGGTTTTCACTTTTCAGACTCATATAGATTAATAAAAAAAAATCATTAAGAACCAACAACAACAACATCAGCCAAACCACATCACACTGGATGGGTTTTTCCATACAGGACCATTGGGAAATCGATCGATAAAAAGAAAGTACAGCGTACAAAGTATTTCATACAGAGAAGTAAAAGCAAAAAGGGTATACCAACTTCAGCGTAAAGAGGGAAACCAAGTACACAATTAACTTACACTAATTGAGCAGCAGTTAGGGCTCTCACAGCATCAGAAGTGCCTATTTGAAACACAACCCTATCCTTTTCATCATCGCAGGTTCTAAACACAACATTTTCCGTTCCCTTCTCCACAAAATCAATGGTTCCAATGTGTTCTGACAAAGAATTAATTAAAAAAAACACATTTCTTAGTACATTAAATCTAAATAAGAAAAAGCACATGCATATGAATGATTAGCTATCTTCCAACAGTTCCAATAAAAATCCTAGCAGTTGAGATCTTGCCACCATAAAAAACAAATAAACATTGACAATTATCAGCAAGAGACAACAACAGAATTGCATTTCATTACGCGAATATATAGAACAGTAGAACTGAATTGTGTACCGTTGATTCGACGCTCGCACTTGAGCATCTTATGATCAATGATTTCCTCACCGTAAGTGATATCTGCACCATATTGAGCAGCTAGTAATCTAAATGGGAGAGTGCCCTACCACCAAACAAAGTTAGAAGACAAAAAAGAGAGATAAAACGATATGAATGTTGCGGTTTGGTTTGGAAGTTGAAAATTGGCAGTTTAGAGAGAATGAAAAGGAAGTTGAACTCACAACGCGAACCATGGGAGCCAGAACGAGTTTGTTGCGGTAATCCATGATTGTAGGGTTGACGAATGCAAAATCTAAGAATTCAAACACAATTCAAAGAAGCTATTTGAACCAATTGGGATACTCTGATAGAATGTAATAATAAATAGAATAAACTTGAATATTTAATTAATGATTTTATTAGTATTTAGTGATTCATATTTGATTTTATTAACATGTAACAATAAACTTAAAACCGTATTAGTTCTATGAAAGGTGTCAGAATTATCCTCACATTGTTTCATATTGGACTTTCGTTGATTAATTAGAGAAGGACACAACTAAACCCTAAAACTCACCATAACCAAAATTTGTTGGTGTCAAAGAGCTCACAAGGATCAATCCAATTCAAATGCAACTGATGTGGAGATTAATCATAATTTTGAGGCCATTGTTTAACTTGGAGGAGGATGTTTTAATGAGTCTACACAATTGGATGCAAGTGAGTGGAGAATCATGGATAAGGATAAATATGTTTTTTTTTCCCGTGTAACACGAAATTGGTTTTCCTCCTCTATTAAAACTATAGACAATGTGGATAGTTGTAGTAAGAAACTATTTGGACGAGTCATTGCCAGCACACGATGTTAACTCCTTTTTTGTTACTAGGCAAATGGACTTTTAGCATAGATTATATTATAATGTCCATGTTAACAATGAGTCACTGTCCACATCAACACAAAAGTTCAAGACTAAAATTGGAAATTGGTTTTAGTCCTGAATTTTCATATTGACGTGCACAATGACTCATCGTTAACATAAATGTTATATTATATATAACATTATAATATAGTTCATACTGAAAGTTTGTTTGTCACGTAAAAAAAGAGTTATGACTCATAACACTTTATTTTTATTTTATGTCGTTTGAAATAGTTATTTCAATTTATCACATATAGTTATTTTTCTCATATTCTCACAACTTTATCACATATATCTTATATATAAATATGAGGATGACCCATATCTTTTTTCTTTATTTTCTCAAGTTAGTATCCAGTATGTTTATCTTTGTTTAGACTCATCGTCATTGTTTCCCTTATATGTTCATATAAAATAGATGTTTTACATGATGATGAAAAAAAAGAGAGTAAAAGATTAGTGAAAGGAATAGATAAGTACTACCTAAAACATTTTTTGAATAAAGCTTACTTACCATGTTATAAACCTATTCAAGTTGTACAATACAAATTCTATGTACCAAGTTTGAAAAAAATATAATTAATTATGGTTTTAATGATAAGCCCATGAAGATATATTATAGATTGTACAATTCAAAATATGTTTCTAAATTATATAATCTAGAAATATATTATGAATTGTACAATTTCAGGTTGTGTAGTCCAAAAACTTGAATTATATTTTTATATATAAAAAATGTATTTTAGATTGTACAATAACATGTTTATGAATTTTACAATATAAAAATCTAAAACATTGGACATTTTAGACTTTTCCAACACATGGAGGTACATGAAGAAACCATGGGCATGGAGGAAGAAATAACCCTCTACATGTTGATGAATGATGATTCCAATTTTAAAATAACATATAACAAGTCCAAATTAACATGATTTAGAAGAATCATTAATGGGTTGGAGTTTAAGTAGTTGGACTAAATAAATTTTGAAGTCCATTTTCTTTACTATTAATGTTAGGCAAATTCTCTCTGCATCTCCATACATTTCCCTTCCACCTCCATACTTTTGTTTGAATTCCAACAATACTCCTTTATGTTGGAGAGCGTGGTGTCTTTTTCTTCATTTTCAAGTGGTGATGGTTGCTTGTGGTGGCTAGTGGCAAACATTGGTGGTTGAGATAAGTTTTGTTGTGTTTTCATTCATTTTTTTCATTTTTTTGGAAGTCACAAAATCCAGAAAAAGAACCAGAGAAGTACAAAAATGGATTAAAAAACTTTGCACTGAGAAACGTCGGATACAATGAATATTCTCGTTAACTCTCTCATACACGCTTAAATGATAGAACTGTCATCTCTTAAATGTTGCGACTAGATAAGAATAGAAGTATTGCAGCTAGAAAAGAGGTATGGAGGTGCATATGAGGTTATTTAAAAAGGGATTAGAGTTATTTAGTTTTTTTTAAAAGGTTACAACCGACTTTTCACAATTAATATGAAGATGCAGGGGGAGGTACGAAGGTGGAGGAAGAATTTTCCTTAATGTTAAGTAGAGGATGTTGGTCTTAGCCCACGATTCATCACTTTACTATTATAATTTGTTCATATCTTTACTTGACGTGGGATTTCTAACACATTTCCTGATATCGAAGACATCGAGTCTGATAATAGTATGGGACTCAATGACGGGTGACACAATAGGCCGAACTAATCTTAATGGCTCATATATCATATTAAAGTGATGATATTTAAGTTAATTCAACCTTACAAAAACTAATTTAATAAGATGAAGTTTAGACTCACTTATATATTATAATTTTGCTATATCTCTTTTCGATGTGAGTTTTTCAATACACATCCCTAATATCGAGGATATCGAGCATTCACGTTGAAGACATCTAGCATGGGAATACTATGGTGAAATTTGTTGTTCCATTAATTATCATTATGGTTGGAAAACATAAAACAATTAAAGTGATCTAGGCTACTTAAAAAACATGCAATATTTAAATAAAAAGAAATTACAGGTAGCAAAATGGGTCAATCTGACCATTTTTTGACCAAGTCCATCATTGGCCCGTCAACCTCTTTTTAAATGTTGTTTTTAAAAAAAAAAATCAGTTTTGTTTTTTTAAAATTTGTTATATATATTAAAAACACATTTAATCATATGAATATTGTGTACGATTGTAATTGATTAATTAGTGTCTCTAATAAGTTAAATTAAAATAAAAATCGTATTTGTAAGTGTTAAGAATTTTCTCACCTTTGTTGTTACCATTGTTCAAATAATTTCATGCTTTTGAAATGCTGAAATCTTAATCCATTGGGATTTGCATAAAAAGTCCTATGTAGTTCTTGCCTACATTATGAGAACTGGTGCATGTACCCTTGTTATGCAGTGACATAATTATGTGTAGGTTTATATTTTTATTATTTTAAGAAAAATTAAATTAAAAATAATAAGAGACAAACACTATTTGATAATATTAATTTAAGATATAAGATATATTTTAGTTCTCTTCTTCAAACAAGTGTAAAAACTAGATGCTTTTATAAGGGGGAGGAGACAGTTATGTAAAAATAAAGTGAAAATCTAGAAAAGTAAGGATGGTTTTATAGCATTATACAATTATATCGAACCCAATGATAACTAATTTTGTATACTTAAAATAAGAAACAAAAGAATGTTCAATGAATATGTTCCCAAGCTCCATGCACGACCTCATCATTTATGAAGGGGCGCAAAGACCACATTTGGCAGTAGCTTTCTAATTCTTCTAATGACATCCTCAGATCTAAAGCAGACACAATCTTTTCCTGCAAGAATAGGCAAACATTTTAAGGATTCTTCATATTCACTCACTTTAAGCTCACAAAAACACATCATTCATTACCTGCATCAAATAGTCTTGCTTTACCATGCTATATATGAAAGCCATCACCATGGCCAAATGTGTGATATCAGGACTTTGAGAATCAGACAAAGCATCCTTTTCCTCCTGAGTAAAGGTGTAATTGCTGTTTTAGTAAGCAGGAATTCCATAATTTCCACTACTGTATTTATATCATGCAAATGATTCTTGAATTTAGTGGAGTACAACTTCCCAACCAAGAAGAGAAAGAGGTCAGTGACCTTGGTAGAGGAGCAAATAACAAATTCTATGAAACAAGTATAATAACAAGCTTCACATAACACTCAATCAGCATTGCAATTCCAATAAGAAGTATCAACTGTTGGGGTTGCTTTTTCTTGGGGGAAGGGGAGAGCAGGGGAAGAAACTCAATCAAAGGAACATATGGAGAAAAAAGTTAGCAATTAAATTAGAAATTCTTCCAAAATAAGTAATAACATTACCAAATCATTATAGGTTGCTTGCTCATTTAATTCAACATCAAAATCCAGATCAGAGAAGGCTAATAGTTTTCCATCTGTAGTCTGAATAGCACTTGTTACATCCCCCAATAGACCTTCAAGTTCATCAAGTATTTCCTTAGCTGCAAAACATACATGACTAGTTAAATGCCAAACTAACTGCATGCTTATGAATGATTAATTTTTGGAATTAAAAATTTCTCTCAGAACTAGTTAAAATAAGCAATTACTTTTTAAAATAGCCTAAAGGTATATACTAAAACAAAGAAGGCAAGATCACCATGAAGGTTATAACATTAAGTTTACAACCCAAGAAATTTTATTTACAACACACAGTTGATATGAACTTTTAAATTAATGATGGCCAAACACAACGTTAGTATCTACAACAAAATATTTTCATAGAGGAGCTAGAAAGAAGCCCATTACTGATTAAGTAATGCAAATTAGAAAGCAATATTGACTAAATGAAAATAAGTTTCCTCCAAGTTGGAAATACATCTTCGTAAATTTACATTTTATTTGGATAGGGCATTTTAACGAGTTTCTTTTCCAATCTTCAAAAGATAAATACATATTCAAGTCTATCATAGGATGTATACGCTTATGGAAGCATAGCAGTCATGGATCAATTATTAAAAACACGAGGCCATACCTTTTCTTATATGGTTACAGAGTCCACGTGTGCATGAGTGAACTTCCGTATGCATATTTTGCCATATTAAAACAGTTGTATAGTCAGCAGCAGAATAAATAGCAATAAATTAATAAGTAGAATTCAATCGGAGAATTGATAACAAAAGATTGTACAATGCATATTAAAGCAAATATTTTTTTGGAACAAAGACACATAAAAGAATTAGAGAGAAGCTGAATAAGTGAGAAAAGCAGACAGGATAAATGTAAATAAACAAAATTGCAAGCTGATAGCAAACACTGATACTCGAATTTTATTATGTAAAGATAAAAAATACAAAAAAGAATACCAAACTTCTACATACATAAAACTATTTAGTACTCATAGCAGCAAACCATTAAGAGTCTTGAAGAGCTTATTTTACAGTTTTGGATTTGATTGAGTCACTTGTGGAGTTGCAGGAACAATAGGATTAGGAAGAAATATTTCAGGAATATAGGTAGAAACCAAAGGGGAATTAATGTGGAAGTGGTTGAAAAAAGATGTGGATATCGAAACTATGCTCATTAAAAATGTCATCTTTAGAAATAAAGATTCTGCCAGTTGAAGATAAACACATATATCCTTTATGACTGGCAGAATACCCCAAACCAAACTGATCTTGAAGACAATGCTTTGCTAAATTTTCAAAATAAATAAAAAATAGGAAAATTTAATGAGAACAGAATTCATGAATAAAAAGAGTAACTATTGTAAAACTGCATGAGTATAGTTTTGTAAAAAGTTATGAAATAATCTAATATTAACTTAATACTGCACTCAAAGAAAATCAATCTGTCATACTCCTGTTTAGTAGAATAAAGAAGATTCATTGGTAACACAGTATTGGTTCACTTTTAAAATATCAGACTCTAATAAAGAACAACATTCTCAATACATCATACTAAATTAAAAGGGTTAAGAAAAATAAATGTACTTATGAGTCACTAAGCCCATGTTGAGTCTAGAGATATACCCTAATAATGGAATGAGACAACCAATCCCAATAAAAAATAAAGAGCAGTACTTACAGTTTGTTAAACTCTGGATACTGTTGTTGAGCTTCCTACATCCAGAACTTATATAGGCTTTAACTCTCTTAGTTTCATTAGCCACAATTATCTTCTCCACTAATTTAGAATTCATATCTATAGGAGGCCTCCTAATAAACTCTGCACAATTAAAGTTAAAAGTTATAAAATAAGGAGGCGTTTTGTTCCATGGAATCCTTTTGCATTCCGGAAAAATGAAAGTACAAATCTTTATTCCTATGTTTGTTAGAAAGCTGGATACATTTGTTTGTACAATTTTTATATGCATGATAGAAGTTACTTTGTAACCTCCATTATAAAGTCCATTATTTTATTTTATTACTTTAATTAATTTAGAATTTAAAAAGTATTATCAGAAATATGAAAGCTAACCAAACATATTTTAGATATGTAGGAATAACTTTCCAATTATAACATTCCTGTGTAGACTTCGTTCCGGGGAATGATAAATCATGACTTGAAGCAAACGCCCCCGAAAGTGAATAATAAGCAATATCATTAGTTTACAGTAACACGTGCTAAAAAAATTCTGTATAATTACCAAGCGCTTGTTGAAATCCAGACAGCAGCTTGCTTCCAGCAATTCCCAACTCATCAATCTTTGCAATCCTATCATAGGGTAGCTGTTGAGAAATAAAAATTTATACAGATATATTATGTGATAAAGAGAATACAAAATATATTTTTTTTTCTTTCTATGTATACATATATGAGTGAGTATGTATGTGTTAGGGAACCAAGATTGTTAAAAAGAATAAAATAAGAAAACTGATAGAAAGTCTGGTATTATTGATGATCATAGGGAAATATTAAGGAAACAGTCCCACTGCCACAGAGCAATGCTCCTTGTCCATAGCAAACTAACAGATTATCCCTCTTTATATATGAGTGAGTGTGTTATGTTATGTGTTAAAAGAACCAATTTTCTTATAAAGGAAAGGAATAGGAAAACTGATGGTATTATTATTGATGATTAAAGGAAAGGGAAAGTTTCCCACTGCCAAGAGCAATGCTCCTCCAGAGAGCTAACACTCCCTGTCCATAACAAACTAACAGATTATCCCCTCTTTCTCTCTCTACTCAATCCCTCATACCCAATTTCCCTTACACAATTGGCATTTCTGATGTACCCCTTTGCACCTATTTTTTCTTCTTTCATGACCTTAGTAACACAAGGGGTTTTATCAATCTAGAGATCAATTTGATTTATTGATTCATGTGAATGAAATAATTACTCAGTATGAAGTAGTTCCAACCTAACAAGAATAATCCTTCACGCAAATTTATAATTTTGAAGGGTTAGCATCCGTCAAGGAAAACATATAATTTATTTACTTCACACACAAATATAACTACCACATATAGACCAATGATTTTTTGCACAGAAAATACAAAAAGCTAACAACTTGCAAGATTAGCAATTACCCTGTCATGAAAGCTCCGAATTTTTGAAAAATTTCTTCCTCCAATTCAGAAAGTGATTTGCCTTCCCTGCTTTCCATTCTGCAATTTATATGAAAAGAGTAGAAATCAATAAAAATAAATTGCATAATAGAAGAGAGATCTTAGTAGATGAACTCATTGAAAAACATATTTTAAAAGGCTAAAATACTGACCACTAGTTAAAAAGCTTGAATATCAAATTGCAATACTGACTTAATTAAGTATACGCATTTCCATGACTTGTCATAAAATTGCAACATCACATGGTTTTTTATAATTGTTAGATATTATTAGATATAATTAGATATTATTTGATATTATGAGATATTATAGATATTGTTAGATATCTCATATTTATGTAATGGGCTTAGCCCATATGTTTCTTTTTCCTATATAAACATAACTCTATGTGTTCAATATACACAAGGGATTTACCATATTCTTTCTTTTCCTTTAACATGGTATCAGAGCATAAGGTTAGAGTTTAGGGTTTAGGGTTCAATTTTTATGGGTGAATCCACTATTCACTGGAATTTTCCAGCCACCACCCCCACTGTCTCGTCGTACCCGCCTCCGGACCTTCGCCGGAACTTCGCCGGACCTTCACCGGAACTTCGCCGGACCTTCGCCGGAGCCGCCGCCGGAATCGCTGTCGGAGCCTTCATCTTTGTTGCTCCCGCCAATTAACCGGTGACTGGATTTGTCCTTATCTTTTATGGCTTCTTCCGCTTCCGCTGCCACTATGGCTTCTTCTTCAGTCATTATGCCGGATTCATCTATTTATACTAATTACGTCAATGTTCATCTTTCCATTGACAAATTGGATGGAACCAATTATGACACTTGGGCATCAGATATTAAATTATGGCTTAAGAGTCAAGGTTATGTTGATCATCTTACTCATCCTACTCTTGCTGAAAATGACGTTGTTCGTTGGTCGAAAATTGATGCTCAATTATGCATTGTTATCAAATCGACCATTCACTCATCTTTAAAACAAATTTTTCGTACCTATGAAACATGTTCAGAAGTTTAGGAACAAGCAAAATTATTATACACCAATGATACTCAACGTCTTTATGGTGTGTGTCAAAATCTTCTCACAATTGTTGCTCCCAAACGTCTTGATGGTACAATGGCAGAATATCTAGGTAAACTTCATGCTTTTCTTCATGATTTTAATGAGTTATTACCTCCTGCCTCTACTCCTTCTCAAGAACTAGAACAAAGATCCAAGTTCTTCATGTTATTGGGTTTACATGGTCTTCCTGATGATTATTCTCATGTTCGTGATCAAATTTTGGGATCTCCTATTGTGCCCAATTTTACTTCCACTTGTTCTACCCTTTTGCGCATGCCAGGTAAACACACCGCTGATATAACGTCTCATGTTGATGACTCTTCTGCTTTAGTATCTCAGCATAATGATCGTACTCGCCCTCACAAGTCGGGCAAAGGGCGTCACAAGTGTGACCATTGTGGCAGACTTGGCCACAAAATTGACAAATGTTATGCCTTACATGGTCGTCCTCCTAGATCTGTTGCGGTTGCTCAAATTGCCCCTGTGCAACCTTCTACCATGGACCATACTTCAATTGATACCCCAAGCCAGCCTGCTATTTTCAATGAATTTCTTAAATGGTATGAGGATCGTTAGAACCCTAGTTCCACGGTTTCTGTTGCACATTCAGGTACATCTTTTGTTGGCCTCACTCACTCCACTTCCCATGGCCCTTGGGTTCTAGATTCAGGTGCCACTGATCACATTACTGGTAATAAATCTTTTTTCTCTTCCCTATCTACTACGGGTTATTTACCTTCAGTTACCATGGCCAATGGATATAGGGTACCATCACATGGTGTTGGTACTATTAATCTTTTTTCATCTTTATCTATTGATAATGTTCTTTATGTCCCTGGGCCTCCATTTAACTTATTATCCATTAGTCGTCTCACTCGTTCCCTTGACTGTGTTATTTCTTTTACCAAAGATTCTGTTACTTTACAGGACCGAAGTTCGGGACAGATGATTGGCACCGGATGTGAGTCTCATGGACTTTATCAACTACAGATCTCTGCACATGTTGGCACAATTATGGATTCTCCATCTCTCATTCATGCTCGGTTGGGTCATCCTAGTCTTGCCAAGATGCAACAACTTGTTCCAAGTTTGTCTAATGTGTCTACTTTATCATGTGAGTCGTGTCAGTTAGGGAAACACATTCGTAGTTCTTTTCCTCGTAGTGTCTCACAACGTGCTTCATCTCCTTTTGCCTTAGTTCACTCTGACATTTGGGGACCAAGTCGTATTAAGTCTAATTTAGGATTTCAGTATTTGGTTACTTTTATTGATGATTATTCAAGATGTACTTGGGTATTTTTAATGAAAAACCGTTCTGAGTTGTTTTCTATATTTCAAATATTTTACAATGAAATTAAAAATCAATTTGGAATTTCCATCCGAATTTTGCGCAGTGATAATGGACGTGAGTATCTTTCTCATTTTTTTAAAAATTTTATGGCTTCTCATGGTATTCTTCATCAAACTTCATGTGCTTATACACCTCAACAAAATGGGGTAGCTGAGCGCAAGAATAGACATCTTGTTGAAACAACTCGTACTATTTTAATCCATGGTGATGTTCCTCAGCGTTTGTGGGGTGATGCTGTTCTTAGTGCATGTTATCTCATTAATCGCATGCCATCTTCAGTTTTAGATAACAAAATTCCTCATTCTATTTTATTTCCACATGACCCTCTCCACTCTTTACCTCCCAAAGTTTTTGGGTCCACATGTTTTGTTCATAATTTTAGTCCTGGTCTTGATAAATTATCTCCTAAGTCACACAAATGTGTCTTTTTAGGGTTCACTAGATCACAAAAAGGATATAAATGTTTCTCACCGTCTTTAAACCGTTATTTTATTTCAGCAGATGTCACCTTCAGTGAATCTTCCCTTTACTTTAAGTCTTGTCCTTCTCCTTCAATTTCTTCATCTAATCAAGTTAATATTCCTCTTGTTGTGCCTAGTGCACCTAACAATTCACCACCGCCGCCAACTCTTCAGGTTTATAGTCGTCGTCAACCGTCTCATCGTCCATCAGCAGACTCTATTCTGGTGCCAACACCTCATCCCCCTCCGGCTCCTATAGTTGAACCTCCGACTGTTGAACCTGATCTTCCTATTGCTATCCGTAAAGGTATACGTTCTACTCGTAATCCCTCTCCACATTATACTGCTTTGAGTTATCATAGACTATCTCAACCCTTTTATACCTGCCTTTCGTCTATTTCTTCTGTATCCATTCCAAAATCTGTAGGTGATGCCTTAGCCCATCCTGGTTGGCGTCAGGCCATGCTTGATGAAATGAATGCGCTTCAGAATAATGGAACTTGGGAACTTGTTCCTTTACCATCTAGGAAATCTGTTGTTGGTTGCAGGTGGATTTTTGCTATCAAAGTTGGTCCTGATGGTACTATTGATCGTCTCAAAGCTCGTCTTGTGGCTAAGGGTTATACCCAAATTTTTGGTTTAGACTATGGTGATACTTTTTCTCCAGTAGCAAAGATGGCCTCTGTTCGCTTATTCATAGCTATGGCTGCTCTTCAACAATGGCCTCTTTATCAACTGGATGTTAAAAATGCTTTTCTTAATGGGGATTTGCAGGAAGAAATTTATATGGAGCAACCTCCCGGTTTTGTTGCTCAGGGGGAGTCTTCTGGATTGGTATGTCGTCTTCGCAAATCCTTATATGGCCTCAAGCAGTCTCCTAGGGCTTGGTTTGGAAAATTTAGCAATGTTGTTCAACAATTTGGTATGACTCGCAGTGAAGGCGATCATTCAGTTTTTTATCGTCACTCGAGTGCTGGGTGTATCTATCTTGTAGTATATGTTGATGACATTGTTCTTACAGGCAGTGATCACCATGGCATCTCACAAGTAAAACAACACCTTTGTCAACACTTTCAGACCAAAGATCTTGGCAAACTCAGATATTTCTTGGGGATTGAGGTAGCACAATCCAATACTGGTATTGTTATCTCTCAAAGAAAATACGCATTAGATATTTTGGAGGAAATTGGGTTGATGAATTCGAAATCTGTTGATACTCCCATGGATCCCAACGTCAAGCTTCTACCCAATCAGGGGGAGCCTCTTTCAGATCCTGAGAAGTACAGGAGATTAGTTGGAAGATTGAACTATCTCACTGTTACTCGTCCTGATATTTCCTTTGCAGTCAGTGTGGTGAGTCAATTTCTTAATTCTCCATGTGAAGATCATTGGAATGCAGTCATTCGTATAGTGAAGTACATTAAAGGCTCTCCTGGAAAAGGTTTGTTATATGGTCATAATAACCATACTAAAGTCGTTTGTTATTCAAATGCTGATTGGGCAGGATCTCCATCTGATAGAAGGTCAACTTCTGGTTATTGTGTCTCCATTGGTGATAACTTGATCTCTTGGAAGAGCAAGAAACAAAGTGTTGTGGCAAGATCTAGTGCAGAAGCAGAATATAGAGCTATGGCCTCGGCTACTTGTGAGCTTATTTGGCTTAAACAGTTACTTAAAGAATTGCAATTTGGAGAGGTTACTCAAATGACACTGATATGTGATAATCAGGCTGCTCTTCATATTAGCTCAAATCCAGTTTTTCATGAAAGGACAAAACATATTGAGATTGATTGTCATTTCATTCGAGAAAAGATTATATCAGGAGATATCAAGACTGAGTTTGTTAATTCAAATAATCAATTAACAGATATTTTTACTAAACCCTTACGAGGACCTAGGATTGATTACATTTGTAACAAGCTGGGTACATATGATCTATATGCACCAGCTTGAGGGGGAGTGTTAGATATTATTAGATATAATTAGATATTATTTGATATTATGAGATATTATAGATATTGTTAGATATCTCATATTTATGTAATGGGCTTAGCCCATATGTTTCTTTTTCCTATATAAACATAACCCTATGTGTTCAATATACACAAGGGATTTACCCTATTCTTTCTTTTCCTTTAACAATAATCAATAAGAAATTGCAATGACCAGAGAATTGAGGGCTTACCTCAGTAAGACCAGAGGCAAGCAAAAGTGAGTGAAAGGACAACGGTGATAATGAGATTACTGAGTTAGACGGCCATGCAAAGACTCCAACAAAACCTAACAGAGTCAAAGACCAAATAATGTGAAATGAAAAAGAAAAAGCATTGCAACTAGAAATATACTGGAGATGATTTTTTTGAATTCCAAAATTCCACAAAATTAAATGTTGTTGAGGAATCAAATACCAAGAAACAAAGGAGTTAATCATTATGGGAAATGGAGTTATAAATGGGGAGGCTACTGAGAATAAATCAACAAAGAACTTGGTGGAGGATATATATCTAGTTAAATCAGAAAAGGTATTTAAAAAAAAAGAAAATATAACTGCGAATTGGTTGTACAAGAGGTGCATGTTGTGGATGAAGTACTAAAGCTCCAGGTGGACACCATTGTCAAGGAGAAGAAACAACCCATAATGAAGGAGCAAGTTCTGATAAGGGATGATGAGGTGTCACAAGGGGATGCAGGAAGATATGATCTAGAAAATCAATTTGTTGTGCAAGGAGAGGAGGATCAAAATTATTGCAACAAAAAATGGTATGTGTTTTAAAAATAACCAGTAAAGCCTTCAACTTATAACCCCTTGTAATTAATTCTCAAAACTAAATCTACAAGGATTAGTAGCCACAAATTTCAATTTTAGGCAAACTATTTGCCAAAATTAAAATTACAGGGGTTATCTGTCACATTGAGAGCCCAATGCTATTGAGTAATCCATGCAGTCATCCTCACCTACTGAAACAAGGTTACTGTTGTTTGTCACACATTGAAGTTATAGGTAGACTATTTACCAAAGTTAAAACTACAACAATTAACTGTTACATATTTAGAGTTTAAAAAATTTAATTGAAACTCTGAAACCATGAACTATTTGCCAAGGAGGCCCAAGTTAACTTGAGTAATATTCATTTTTACCAACGTTTACTAATAACTGTTAGTATGCAAAAAAGTGTGCAACAGATAGCCTGCGAATAGGACTACCCCAAGGATTCCATTCTCAAGATTTAAGTGGCCTACTTCTTGATCTTAGGTAAAACTTCCACATCTCATTCTTGGCAAACAAGTAAAGCGTACGAATAAATAACTCAAACTCACGAGCATCTAAACCATACGAACAATCTCGTTGTCAAATTAAAACTAATCAAACCAAGCCACACGCATTCTCAAGGCAAAAATGGAAGATGCCAATGTAGTCCTGTTGACCAAGCTCTTATGAAATGAGAGTGAAAATCACTTTGACAAAGAAGGGCATCTCATACGAGTGCAAGCAAGAAGACTTGGAAGCTTAAAGCTTTCTCCTTCTAGAGATGAATCCGGTTCACAAATGATACCAATTTTGATTCATAATGCAAGACCCTTAAATGTAGCAGGTAGTAGAACTGTAGAAGGTAAACATAAGAGGAAAAACAAGAAAGAATCAGACACAGAAATAACCTGATTCAATTGAAGTGTTAACGAACTTCAATCTACGTTCATGGAAGGAAGAATTCACTATAATCTAAGATTATAACTTTCACATTTTCTCTCCTAACAAACTCTCACTCAACTACAACTCAAAAGTTAGTCTCAACTGAAGATCCAAAGATCCTATTTATACAGCAATAACATTATAACTAACATGACAATCTTTCCCACAATCATCCTTATTCCCTAAACTCTAGTACATATATATATATATATATATATATGACATCTATATAACCCACAAGAGCTTGATTGACAAGAAGCCACAGCAAACAAAACAAAATGTTTAAGAGAAAAAGGCTATGACTTTGATCGCAGCTCGAGGAGGAAGCTTTCTAACCACTTGCGAGCGTCGCGCGTGACGGCGGAGTCCAGCGAGGCTCCGTTCGCGTTCCAACTCCGGTTAGGTTTCCAGCTTTGCGCTTCAATGGCGATTTCAAGAATTAAGCTTTTTCAAAATTTTAAGAATTAAAATAAGCTATTTTAAATTTTAAGAATAAAAAAGTATATTTATTTTAAATAATAAAAACTAAAAGTATAATTAAAATAATTGTGTGTCCAAATAGTAATCTAAAAATCTTATAGTTTCAATTTTATTATTTAAAATTTTGAAATAACCATTATTAATAAAAAAACTATAGTAGAGATCGTATTCAGATTAAAATTTAGATCTTATAGAAATTTTGCATTCAGATATGCATGACCTAAAACCTTAAATTTTAAATAAAAAATAAATCATAAAAGATTCTTAAAAACATTATTAATTAAATAAAATATTAATACATAAAGATCTTATAGCACCAACCATAAATAATTTTTTTTTTAATTTAAGTTATTAAAAAATTTAAAAATCCATAATAAACCATTTTCTTTATCATTCAAGCAGTCAAATAACAAATAGTTTAAACCAAAGAGTTCTCATACCACTTTGATGAGAAATTCAACATAATAAAATAATAACTCAACAAAAACAATAAACTGCGGATAATAATTTTCTAACTTGTAAGAATCTGTGAGGAACAATAACAAATAATGGCAACAACAAAAAAAATGTTGAAAACACTATTGCAGTGTAAGAGAAATTTCTTACTTCTCAAATATCTGAACCGCCAGATTGAAATACCACACGTTATAAACCTGTTGACAAAATTTCAACCCAATCCAACGACATCAGCGGTGGTCGGAAGTTGTTGGACGACATGAACACAAACACAAAAATATGTATCATCTCTATAATGTAGACCACAAATATACGAATTTATATATTATATAATTATGAATTATATAAATTAACAATAAAAATTTATGTACACAATCAGTTTTCTTTTATAGGAAAAAAATATTTTTCATGACTAATTCAGAAGGATTTGTTCCTTATTTTTATAATCATAATAAAATTTTATATAATAAGTTTAAATTTTTAAAAATTAATATATTTTTTTTAAAATTGTGTTATAATAGTTAATACTTTTAAATTTAACACTTTCCCTATACGTATATTATTAGTGTCGTTCAAGTGTTAACCTCTAATACACATGTTCAACAACATGAACATGCTATCTAAGAGGTGTCCGAACATTAGGATTTAGGTTAACTTTTGGAAGTTCTTTATGTATGAATAAGACATAGTGTGTGGGCGCAATTATAACTCAATATAAAGGAATCTGGATCGGGTTGGAACGGGTCGGGTCGGGTCGGTCCGATAATCATTGCAGGAAGGTATCGGAAATATAATACGATGAGATTGGATCAGTGAGTGTAAGAAATTTTTTTGCAATATGACCCAATCACCAATAATTAAACAATAAATAAAAAATAAATAAATAAATTCTGTAACCTGACGAACACAATAAAAGGAGCTACTCTTGCAGTTCCAAATCCTTTTTTTCCCTTTCTTTTGGGTTTCCCTAATCAACGATTCGGGCTGTGCTGTGTTCTGCATCAATTGTTCATTGTAAGTTCTCTCTCGTTCCTCGTTCGCAATCTCCGCTTCTTCAATTGCTTTAATCTTTTAACGCTTTCATTTTCGTATGCGTTCGATGTGGCTTCTTCCGATTCAATATTGGGTTTCTCTCGTCGCGTAATCCCTTCAATTCCCCAATTCTTTATGCAGTTGGGAATTCGGGAACAATCAATAATTGGATATTTTTAACTTTTGGTTTTATTTCTCCATACTGGTGAATTGTGCTTCTCGTAACCCTAATTTTAGTTTTGCTGAGGAGATTGTTTTAATGCTGCTTTGTGTCCTATCGGATTGGGTACTTTTCTTGTTTTTCAATTAATCTTGTTTTTTGTGTAATTGGCACCGACAGAACGACCATTCCAGGAAATACTCGTTGCAATTGGTTATTCTGCTGTTGTTGTTGAAACAACAATGCGGGGGTATGACAATGAAGGAGATGTAAGCATTCCTGACTTTGTAGGGTTTAAGTCAACATTTCCCATTGTACTTTTATTTGTTCAATTACTGCCTTCCCTTCTGTCTTTTGAGTTTTAGGCAGCATCTTTTGCCTGATGATAATTTCTATTTGATGGAACCACAGGAATATGATGATTATTACGAAGATGAAGGACAGGATGAGTATGAAGAGGAGGGTGAGCAAGAGTATGGAGAAGAGGAAATGGAGCCTAGGAAACCTTCAAAGGAAGAAACTGAGTACCTTGAGTTTAGGCAGAAGCTGAAAGAATCAATTAGAAAGCAGATGAAGAAGGAGGGTAGTGGTAGTAGTACATCGCGCCTGGATGCCACAGACCGAAGGAAGAATAAGCTTCCTTATGATAAGTGAGTCTTGCAACCATATTTTCACCAACAACTTTTTACATGAGTGCTTTGAGGAAGTCTCGAGCTAAAATATCCTATTTTGATTGGGGCTTTGGTTCAAGAATCCAATTTTTTGTTCTTTTTGTAAGTTCGATTGTACCTTCTCTCTTTAGCGCTGCCCTTTGGGGGCATGACAACCTTGATCTGATTAATAAAGTCGCTTCTTTATTAGAGAAAACTATATGAAATCAGTTGCTAGAGGGAGGGACATAATTTCATTTTCTTATTCGATTAATTTTTATTTTTATTTGTTTTCAACAATATCTGGAAGATTTTTTGTGTTGGGAGGCTAGTTACTGCCTAGCCACCATTCTTTTCACTTTTTTCTACATCTGGATAGATTTTTTCATTATCTTATAAAAGGTAAGATGCTCAGCCGAATGCACACAATCCTTAAGTTTGTTCTTTAACTGAGCATTTACTTTTTATATTGATTATGTGTGATCATTTTTTTTAGTGTAATATCTGAGTTTAATCTTGCATAGTCTAATATTTGTGTACGGTTTTTAAGGTATCTGTTATTTCATTTATGCAAATTGTGATTTGGGGCTTAAGGTGTTATTGTTTTCTTTTGGCTTGTTTGTGTGTTATTATTATACATGCTCTTTATTGATGAACATTGAGTTTGCTTGGCATGCTGTCTTGGTTAGTTGAATTTTGCTTATTGAAATAGTGAAAATATTATCTCCTTCTTTTGTTGCAGTTATGGTTCCTTTTTTGGTCCATCTCAACCAGTTATTGCACAGAGAGTAATCCAGGAGAGCAAGTCATTGCTGGAAAACCAGCATTTGGCATCTAAGGTTCCTAACCCTCATCATGCTGTAAGTTTTCAGAGTCTCTGTTTCAGTTTCAGTGTTCCTTCATTAGAACTTCTGTATAATATTATTGATCTTCATTTTGTAAATTCCTTTATTTTTTTGAAGGGATATTGAACATTTTAAAACTGACTATTTGGGATCTTATAGCAATTAGCACCTTATTTCCCATTTAGCAATGTGACAAAAAATTGAAAGAGGCTATAAAGCAATAAAAACAGTTGTATAAGAAACTTGACCTGTTTATTATTTAAATGTTTTCCCTTTCCAGTTTCGCATGCCCTCTTTTGAGTAGAGGAATACCTTGGTAAGGTGTAGTGTTTGATGTAGTGGATTTATCAATGTAGTAAATTTATACTTTAATGCCAAACTCCCAATGTTGTACTCCTTATTGTGACCTGGGAAGCTCCCTTGGCCGTGATTCATATTGTATAAGACTAAACTGAAATCTGTAAAGCAGCGTGAAGCATCCCCAAAAGGATAGTGTAGCATATCAAAGTGACCTATATGCCAAACATAAGAATTACGAAGCAAAAATAATTTCTATTACATCCATTGGGTACTAGATGATAGAAGTACTCAAATTGGACAAGAGGTTGGCCTTGCCATTGAAGACTGAAAAAGGGCTTAGCTTGAACTCGTAAATCCACTAGTTGACCTAATTATTAGCTTAAACATCAGGCCAGGGTATTGTAACATATTTCATCCTATAAATGATATATCTAATTTAATTATTGTCATCTATGTTTTTCAATAGTGAATACTCATCCGAATAGATATCCCGAGAAACGTGTGTTGCTGTATGACCAAAACCACTTATTGCCATGCCAAAAGTTTAAGTTGTTAGTAGAGGCTCAACTCACATACATGTAAACATCTTGCATCAGGTGTGGTCCCTTCCATAAATTTTTTGATTGAATCTGGCCCATAGAGCAAACATATACCCTCGTGGTCCTTTGGGCATTATCATTTCATGTCAAACTTTGAACCTACACTTGCTCTGATGCCAGATGATATGACAAAGAGCACATATCAGCTTGCCAAAAGCATAAGCTGGCAGGTGCAAATATAGCACCCTGCATTAGATACCCTTTCCTATTTAAGCCGTTGGGTATGGGCTAGGGCATTAGGTTGAAACCTGACCCATAGATTTAATGTACTCTCCTGACCCTTTGGGCATGCCAATTACAAATTTAAACCCCACCATATGCTTCAAAGTGTTGTAAATGCACCTAAACCTTTTGATTTTTAACATGATATGAAAGTGGAGTGTTAGATCTTTTACATCTACTCTTGGAGAAGGGTTTGCCACTTCTTGGAAATTAGATTGTCTAGCATTGCTTCGCAATGTTTAGATAAGTCAGCACAGTATCTCTTTTCCTCTTTGTGCTTATTTAAATGACATATACCATTTGTCTTGTGTTTTTTGGTTTTATACTTGTAATTGTAACTTGATTTATTATTTATTATTTCTAACTTTAAATCCTAAAGCTTAAGCGGGGAAGGTTAGAATATATTTAGAGTATCTTAATGTCAGAACTTACTTATTCTGGAGTACATTAGTAATCAAATTGCAGAACCTTGTGAATTGTTTCTTTATTCTATTATATCTTCTGTTTATCTCTCCTTAATTTAATTAGGTTATTTTTCTTATTGTATGTAGATTTAGTCTTGTACCAGTTATACTAGTACTTGACCTAATGATTAGTATAAATAAGATTTAGTTAGGGCATTCTAACGTATTACTGTCAATCAATATCAATATCTAGTTAGTGTAATTGTTGTTATCTATCATAATGTTAAAATGAATTTTGCTCTAATACTGCGAATATGCAGTAGTTAGATGATTTTTAATTTATTTTTCTCCTGGAGTATCTTTTGAATGTTGCTTCCTTCTGCAGAAGAAAAACCAGAATAAAGCACCTAGTGGTGGTTCAAAGTCTTCATCTCATAATCCGCCACCCAAAGTCAGCGAGGTCTTGTTTCTATCTGTTACACTTTGCATGTAACTTTGTGGTTTAACTTGTATGCTGTAGATGATTATTTTTCTTTTTTATACAGGTGCAAGTTAAAGCCCAGAAACGCAAGGATACTAGAGATTACTCGTTTCTTTTATCTGATGACGCGGAGCTTCCAGCAGCTTCTAAAGCTCCCCCACCTCAGAATATGCATATACGAAATTCTGGTATATTGCTCTTGGCTATCTGTTTATATGGTGTTGATTGTTGGATTAAAACATGTTATTGTAATTAAGGAAACTTATACAGGATTTTTGCTGATGTTGAAGAGGGACGACCAGCTCAAGTTCCAGCAAGGAGTAAAGTGCCTCTAAGCAATGGCAGCAAGCATGTTCGTACAAGTCATGAGGAACGAAACCTAGGTTCTGGGGCTGGCCGTATGCCTCCTAAATCAGGATCTGGTTATAAGACTAGTTCAACCAGTAAACCTAGTATGGCATCAGCTGACTCTAGGAAACAGCTTGGTAACAACAGTGGTCATGGACCAGGCCGGCCAGTTGGGTCAAATGGCATGTCTTCAAAGATGTCTGTTGGTAGCACTGGGAACAAGTCTTCAACACCTGGTATAAAAAACCCTGTTAATGGTATGCCAAAATCACTCCCTTTAAAGACTCATCCACCTCCGAGGCAGAGTGTGGAGCAAAGAATTCCAAGGCAGAGTTTTGAACAAGGAAATCCTCGGCAGAGCTTGGAACAAAGAATTCCAAGGCAGGGCATGGAACAAAGAATTCCAAGGCAGGGCATGGAACAAAGAATTCCAAGGCAGGGCATGGAACAAAGAATTCCAAGGCAGGGCATGGATCAAAGAATTCCAAGGCAGGGCATGGATCAAAGAATTCCAAGGCAGGGCATGGAACAAAGAATTCCAAGGCAGAGCATGGATCAAAGAATTCCAAGGCAGAGCATGGATCAAAGAATTCCAAGGCAGAGCATGGATCAAAGAATTCCAAGGCAGAGCATGGATCAAAGAAAAGACGTACGAGAACTAAGTAGGCCTAAAATGATGCCAAAACAACCAGTGGCATCATCAAAACCACAGGTATGATGCTATATATTTTTGTTTACTTACACATGGGTCCCTTATATTGTGGACTTTTACCTTATATTTAAAATGCTCACTTGTTTTGCAGATAAATAGGCCACTTAAACAAAATTCAATGCATACTGCTTCACAAGATCATCGTCCCAAGCCTAAGGTTGGGAGACGACCCTTTGATGATGAGGAGGACGAAATGGATATCAGTAACATGATCAGATCAATGTTTAAGTGAGATTTTTGTTTTTCAGATTGATATGCAGATAACATTGAGTTTTTACGAATGAGCTTTTAATAATCTTTTGTTGGACCATTTGCAGCTACAACCCCAAGAAGTTTGTTGACGATGATGACGATGATGATATGGAGGCAGGTTTTGATGAAATCATGAGGGAAGAAAGGATGAGGTTTGTTTCTTTCTGATTAAAACTGAAAAATATGATTTCTTAAAGTGTTCAGTCTTGATTTTAGTTGTTCATTAAATTTAACTGAAGCTAATGCAAAGTTTTTCTTCTCCTCATTTTGTGTTCAAAAGTTGGCCTTACAAGAAACTCCTCACACTTCATGATGCTCACTTTACATTCTTTTCTTCGCATCAAACTAAATGCATGCGTCAAATACTTTGGTTTCAAATTCATTTTACTACATAACTGTTATAAATCTTACTGTTGTAATTTATGCATATGATTCCTGAATGACGTTGCTTCATAACAAGTAGTTGTCTGGGTTGTCGATGATTTTGTGTAATGCGCTTGCAGTGCCAAAATTGCTAGAAAGGAGGACGAGGAGCAACTTAGATTAATTGAGGAGGAAGAGGAAAGAGAGAGAAGAAGACGAATGGCGAAGTTGAAGAAACGGAAGCTTGGTGAGTAGCAGTTATAGTATTAACACCAAGACCATCGTTTGGCTTCGGAAACATGTCATTGTTTTTGGCATAATGAAAATTCCCTTTTTCCAAGGGTAGTTTAATCATGAGATTAAATTATTCAATTCATCAATGAGAAGATAGAAAAATATTTGCCCTCACATTCAGCTTGTTTCAATTTGAATTACATGGAAAATATATACCAATGTGTAAACCGAGTTTCGTTTTTAGTCGAAGGGCTGTGGTAGGGGTTGCATTATAAGATTTGACCTTTGCACATTGATTGACAGTCATTATACCCAGTGGATTGATTGGAAAGTGAGAGATTTTCAACATTCTGCTTTATTTATCATTCTCTGCTTCATAATCTTCCTATTTTTTTTGTACAAAGATGACACTAAGGTTCCAAGTTTGGATTTTGTACAGACTATCAAATTCCTGCAACTAGGCCTTTTTTTTCTTCGATAAAATTCAAACAAGGTTTCTGGTCTTTTTAAACGTTTGGATAGAAACAGAGTATAAGGAAATATATAGCAAGGAAAAACAATATAATTTTAAATTTTGCAGATTTTTAGTAAAAATAGAGAGGAACATTATTTTTGCGAAATTAGCGGAAAGGCTGGAATGAATTGTGTAACTTGTAAAGTTATAGTATATTTTTTAAAGTAATTGATTTTAGATGAGAAAATACTATAATTATATATAATTTATTTGTCACATACAAAGAAGTGTTGAGGAATTCTTTCATTTTCTTTCTTACATATAGGCATATGGTGAAGATCTTTTATATTCAGTGATAATATCTTAAATGTATATGGTAAAAAAGTGGTCTGCCGTTCAATATAATATTTACTTTGTAAGTACTTTTCACTAAATCTTATTATAACTAAGCAAATTTCATTGTAATATTTACTTTGTATTTTATGTTTCTCTTTTACCTAATATTACTTTGACCTTTCCTAATGTAACTAACGTTATTGATTTTAAAACGCAAGCTAGGCAAATGGGTGATAAGATCTTAGTTTATGTGTAAAGAAGTGTGGAAAATAGATGATAAGATCTTAGTTTATGTGTAAAGAAGGGGAGAGTTTCACAAGGTCAAAAAGAGCTTTGGTGGCCTTGTTAAGTTGGGTTCTGAAAAGTGATTTGTAAAAGTTGTGGCTCAAGTAAATGGATTGAGCCACTAAACGTATAATATAATAGGAAAATGATTTTTTTGACACCCAATCTCCAGATTACACACTTTTTTTTAAGTGTTGAATTAAGGTATTTTTGTAAAATAATAAGATATAAGATGAGTATCATTTAGAGCATTGGTGTCAAATTATCACTATTCAATATAATATATAATTTTACCCTTATTTTTCGTCTGTACATTGAGCACCCTACCTTTAACTTTCACAACTGGAGCAACTCCCACTTCCAACTTCCAGTTCCGCAACACCATCTCACTTTCAGTACCACAACACCTTATCAGTGCCACAACACCTCCATGTCAACTGTCACTGTTACTTTCATAGTCTAAACATAACAAAATTTATTATGAATTTTAAAAAATTTGTTTTTAATTTTTATAATATAATAAAAATTTACACAATAATTTAAGTTTTAAAAAATTGATGTATTTTTTTTTTTAAATTATGTTAGAATCTTATTATAATTATTAAAAATTTGACAAATATTTTGAGTTACGTATCTTACAAGTATCAACGTATATCCAACACAATCACCCATTTATTAAATTTGACCGAAGATCATAAATAATACATAATGAATTAAAAGGATATTGGCGGAAAGAATGTAATAAATGGAAGAAGAAGAAAATGTTGTTAGCAGCCTTTCATGTCAAACACTTTTGCAAGTCCCATCGTCTCTGTCATCTCAGTCCACAAGACTTGGGACTCATCGTATGAATATCGTATGAATACGGAACCGCGGTGGTGACGTGTTGCCCACATCCCCTAATCTCATTCTCGAAGTGCGTTCATGTTGGCCGCAATCTCTCTCTTTCTTTCTTTCTGTTTATGCATTTGTTTATGAAGTTAGTGTCTAATTGCTGAGTCAGGAAAATGGGTTTTGGTGATTCCAACAAATCCACATGATTCCAAAAAAAGCACGTTTGAGCCACACTTTGTCTCTCTGGCTTTGTTTCCTTTGTCCCATTCCTATCCCCAACTTTCTTGTGGCTCTCTCCTTCTCTCAGATTCAATTACCCATTTTTGTTTTTAACTCCTTAGATTCTCCGCCACCTGAACATTACCCATTTCAAGCCTCACACCCGTACTCCACTTTTCCTTCCAGATTCTTATAACTAACTTCTCTCTCAATCAAAGCTGTTGCCTTTTCTACCCTTTTCACTCTGCGTCTCATCTCATCCTTTGGGCACTCCTAGAGCTCGGTAAGATTCTAGATTTACCACATATTCAAAAGTTTGTTCATTGAATCATGGGCTGCTAATTCTAAGTGTTATTCCTGATTTCGTGTTTTTGATTGAAAGCTAGTGTATGTGAGTGTCGTTTCTTTCTTCTTTTTCTACTTCTTTATGTTTATTTATTTTTAGTTAGATGATTTCTGACTTGTATTGTATTGTTTGGGAGAATTCCGCAACAGCAATTACCAGGCCATTTACTTCTGTTTTGTAATTTTGGTGATGACAATGCAATCCCAAGTAACAAAAATTGATTCTGCAACTTAACTTGAAATAAGTTGGTGTTGTTTGGTTTAAGAGATTTAGAGAATAATTGACTTGAAATTAGTACAATCAACTGTACTATTGTTTACCTATTTTCACTCATCTTTCTCCTCACATTTTCTCTATTTATTTTCAACCAAATCGTTTTAAATTTCTACTTTATTTCGCACCTATTTCTACTCGTCCTTTTTATTTCTATTCATGTATTTCTTTCGTCCCTACCAAGCAGACCTTAATCACTACTTAACTTAAAGGTGTTTATTCTTTGATTGAGAAACTAGAGGTTTTGTATGAGTTGATAAGTTATAATTTCATAAATTTGCACTGCAATTCCGTTTGTTTAAATGAAAGTCCTGTTTGATCTGCTGCAAAACAAAAGCTTAATGTTTCTTGTTATGTCCCATATTGTTTAACTTGGCTGTTTTCTCAAGGATCTTACTTTTCTCTGAGTTCTTTATACTAAACCATTTTATATGTTCATGTTTCATAGTCTAAATCCTTTGTTTCCCACTTTCCCTCTATGGAATTTATGTTTTGCAGATGGGAGACGTGGCTAAGGACCTTGCAGCTGGGACTATTGGAGGGGCAGCACAGTTGATATGTGGACACCCCTTTGACACTATCAAGGTCAAGCTCCAAAGCCAGCCCGTACCACTCCCTGGTCAGCTTCCCAAGTATTCAGGTGCATTTGATGCTGTCAAGCAGACAGTAGCATTAGAAGGGCCAAGAGGTTTATACAAAGGTATGGGTGTTCCTCTTGCTACAGTAGCAGCTTTCAATGCAGTCCTGTTTACAGTGAGGGGACAGATGGAAACATTAGTGAGGTCCAATCCTGGCGTCCCCCTGACAGTGAATCAGCAATTTGTCTGTGGAGCTGGAGCTGGAGTTGCAGTTTCCATTCTTGCATGCCCAACTGAATTGATCAAATGCAGGTCTGATGGTGTTCTTCTTGTCATGATCCTCTTTAATCTTTTTTCCTTTCTATCAGCTTCTATAGTTTTTTAGTGGTTTTGGAATGTTTTATTCCTTTTCTCTTTATAAAATATGGTATGAATTTTGACCTGTTTTATTCATTTTGTTTTACTATAAGGTATCTATTCTTTAGGTGCACATAATATCTTCAACAAACTCCATTCCCTCTCTCAGTTGACATAAAACCAGTTTGTCATTTAGGAAAAAATCAAATGAATTCTAGCTACAGATTAGTCTTTACTAACTTTCACTTTTAACTTTTGTTACTTAGACATCACCATAGGTACTACAAATATGTATTGATCCTATGCTTAACTTTTTTCATCCATGGTGAATATCATCAGGTTGCAAGCACAAAGTGCGCTAGCTGGCTCTGAAACAGCTACTGTGGCTGTTAAGTACGGAGGACCCATGGATGTGGCCAGGCATGTTCTCAAATCAGAAGGGGGCACGAGAGGTCTTTTCAAGGGCTTGGTCCCCACTATGGCCCGAGAGATACCAGGAAATGCTATAATGTTTGGTGTATACGAAGCATTAAAGCGAAAGTTTGCAGGGAGCACTGATACTTCTGGCCTGAGTAGAGGTTCTCTGATTGTTGCTGGAGGCTTGGCTGGAGCTTCTTTCTGGTTCATTGTTTACCCAACTGATGTTATTAAGAGTGTGATTCAAGTAGATGACTACAGAAATCCAAAATTTTCTGGTTCATTTGATGCATTCAGAAAGATTAAAGCTTCACAGGGCTTCAAGGGCTTGTATAAGGGTTTTGGTCCTGCTATGGCCCGAAGTATTCCTGCAAATGCAGCATGCTTCTTGGCATATGAGATGACAAAATCAGCTCTGGCATGATTAATTCTCATAGTTGGTCTAATATCAATCAAATTCTCATGTTTCTTTTTCCTTTTTCTTTTTGTTCAATGAACATATCCATTGACATATAACCACACAAGCGCGTCTTCTGTTATTTGCTTCATTCAACCACAGATTCTTTCACCACTAGTAAAGCAAATACTTTTCAGTTTCAGGTGCCACATTATGCTCTGAATAATATTGTAACTACATTGCTTTAAAGGGTGACTTTAAAGAGAAAATTGTAATCTCTCTGGATTGACTCGTACCATTCCAAAATTGTAAAATAATTGGAGCCTGGAAGTGGTTATATGCATTTGTTGTTGTTTTTTTATTCGTGGACTCGATTAGTTGTAACAATGTAAAAATGCACAAGATCCTTTGAAGGAAGAAATAATGTAAAAATGTTAATGTTTTATGCAGAACTAATTATACAAGAGATGTGTGATATGCATCACCAAACCACAACTGAATCAAGCTCTGTAGCTGCTGAGTTACCATATACAGCACATGTCAAATTCTATAATATTTCTATTCACTCAGGATACTGCTAATTTTTGTATGTTATTGTTACAATATCTTCTGGTTTTGTTTTGCACTGAATAATGTGATGTACCCTTGGCTCATAATCCACACTTGTAGGAATTTCCTATAGCTATAAAAGGGTCTTATACTTCTCCATCTCATATTCGCTACACTGATGATGCTAATTTCAGTGTTTAATGGCGTAATGATGCTTGAGGGTGCATTGAAATGAAAAAATAATAATAATTCTTCAGTGTGTTAGGGAAAGAAAACAAAAACAGCGAAAAAAACTGAAGCAAAAGATCCCTTTTCCCTTTACGAAAGAATAGACTCCAGGAATATCTCAAGCAACATATAATTATTTAAGGGAAATAATTGGATGCATCAAACAGAGAATATAATAAAGCAGACACCAAAATTTTAATGCTGGAAAATTTCAGTGTGAGATAAAAATCTATGAAACAAGTAAAAGTGAAATGTTTTACTAAATAATAATCAATTTGTAATCTCCAAAATCTAATACAAAAATTCTCTTCTGTGATAAGGTGGATAAGAATAAAAAAATATAAAGAGATTGATACTAATACTTCTTCACTGACAAGTTGCTTCACAGTTTTTCTTCAACATTGTTTTCTTTTTCTTCTCTTGGCAACACTCTAACCCTCTATTTTTCTTCTTCACTGTAGCTTACCCTGTAAGCCACCGTTCTTGATGCCTCAGTGACTAGCATGTTATTATTAGTAATTCTCAAGTTTTTTTTTAAGATAATTAGATAAATAATCGGTTAAGTACGATAAGTATTAATATATTTTATTTAGTATAATTAAAAAAATAAGAATAATATTAGTATAAAAATTATAATTCTTTTAATTTTGTACATCACTACAAGAAAATCATGAAATAGAAACTAATTTGTAGAAATCAAAATAATTAGTTGCAATAGTAACTAAATTAGATACCATTTTAAAAACTAAAAAGAATTTTGGTTTCTAAATTAGTTTCTATTATTTTCTATTATTGTTAAATAGTTTCTAAATTGGTATCTAATTAACAACCAATGTTTTTGCTACCAAATTTAGAAACTAAATAATGGGTAGTTAAAACCTTAGTTGCTAATTAGATACAAATTTAGAAACTATTTAACAATAATATAAAATAATAAAAACTAATTTAGAAACTAATTTTTTTTAGTTTTCAAAATGATCTATATTTTAGTTCCTATTATAACTAATTATTTTGGTCTCTAAAAATTGGTTTTTATTTCACAATTTTTTTTAGTGCATGTTTTATTGATCATGGTGTTTTAAGTAGAGTAAAAGAGAGGTTTGTCAAGCCTATAATACTGCTTACTTTCATGATGATGTGCTTTTTAAGTGTAAATACAATCTTAAACATTTGATAGAAAGAGTGATATACAAACTTGTGAGAATTTTACCATTCTTGATTTAATTTAATTGCAATTCTTGTTTACTTTTAAGTTTTGAAATAGATTTTTAATTATCTTATTTTTTTAATACTTTGGATGTATGATTCATTTTCTCTTTAGCTCACAATATTTTCCTTTCAGGATTTATTGGAAAGATTGCTTTCTTGTTTTCATTAGAATTCATTAGGAAGTTTGATTTTTTGTTTTCATTTTTAGTGTTCATATATTATTTTCTTAGTTTTTCTTTTGCTTGGAAATGTATTTATGAATTTGGTGAAACATATTTTGTACACATATTTATAGAATTATTTTACATTGAATGCCCTTCTCATATACTTTATTTTTAGTTTTTAACCCATTTTTTTTAGAAGTAAATGTCCATATTTTCTTTAATTTTGTACATTTGGCTCATATGACCTTTGCTTACTATTTTGGCCATAACATTTTTTTGTAGATATTATGTTTGGCTGATTTTAATTGGATTGAGTTCTACATTTCCAAGCTTTAAAATTGACATACATTTTGTTGTTTGATATTTTTCATTATTTTTTGAATGTTTGCAAAACAAGCATGCAAATTCAATTCTCATTATTTTAGTTTAGACTTTTGTAATTGAGCTTATGAACCTAATTATAACTCACATTTGACATTTATGCTCATGTTTACTTCGTATTTTAGAACATATATATTGTCTAAATGTGTCCTAAATTTTACTTAATTTTCAATTTTAATTGTCTTTCTCATCTCCTTTTGTTCTTTTCTCTCAAATTCTATTTTGACTATTCATTTTTTTTCTCTCAATATCTCAGAATTTTGTTTGATATTCTTCGTCTATGGATAACTAATTATTGAGGATCAATTTTTAAAAAAAGTGATTACATAATTTTTTATATATATTTTTATTAATAAATCTACTTTATTCCAAATAAATATATCTATTTTAAAATAGAGAAGAAAAAGCTCAAATTCGAATAACTTGAGAAATTACTACAGAAAAATTATTAAATAAAAATTAATTTATAAAATAATAAGTAACTGATTATTTTTTATCTTTAATATTAATTTTTATTTAATAATTTTATATCGAGTTGTTTTGAAACTTCTCCTTCTTTATATTAAAATAGATATATTTATTAGTATTGAATTTTCTAATGTATCTCCTTAAAAGTTGAACCCTCTTATTAATAATCTTTAAAATTTAGAATTAATGTAGTATTATAATATTTGATATGATTTGATCCATAGTTGAGCAGTGACAATATCCCCTACATATCTTTGAAAAGATCGAAAAAGATGGTGGTTGTAGGTTTGGGTTTGACTTTACTAAAGGGTAATGGTGGTTCTAAAACAACTATGGATATTATTGCTTTGCGGAGTTGGTAACAGTGTTAATGCGTGATGGTGTTTGGACGGTGGAGATAAAGATAGTGCTATCACAAAGTTACAAGCAAAAAACAAATACCCTTATAAACTTATAATCATTATGAAAATATTTAGATAACAATGTTTATAGTGTAGTTTAAATACTTACACGATGCCAACTATGTTATTAAGCATGTTTTAAAAAATTATTAAGTTGTATAACCTTCATATAATTTTGTTATGAAGAAGTCAAATTACATTGATATGATTTAGATCTTATGAAAGTGAGATCGTGTCATGTCGAAACAATTCTATTGTAATAGTAGAAGTTGTGTCACATTCACACGACTTTAACCAATGTTATTTTTTTAAAAAAAATTGTTTCATGATTTTAGTGTAATTTCAACTGAAGTCGTATCATCTTGACACTACTTCAGTTGAAATTAAATTAACTTAAGTTTCATCTTAACAAGATTTCAGTATAATTTTAACTAAATGTGTTACTTTGAAATTACTTTAGTTCAAATCAAATTACATTAAAATCATGTCACATTAACACTTACTAAGTTAAAATCAAATGATCCTGAAGTTGTGTCACCTTAGTACTAACTAAGTTGTGCTAAAGTGACATACTTCATTTTTAAAAAAAATTAAATTTCATCAAAATCGTATCAAAGTGACACAACTTCTTCATAATACACATGTAACAATGAATAAACATATTAGTCTCGAGTGCATAGTCAAAGACACGTTGGAAAATAAATAAAAACAGAATAATCAAGTATGATGCTAATCTTACATCATTATGTTACAAGAATACAAGATTAACTACAATTTCCATAAATACAAATTTATAAATAGATTTGCTTGAAATAGGTAAAAGTTATGTTTTAATAATATTTATCACTATCAACTATCTAAAAGTACTAACTTAAAACATTGAAACACATTTTAGAATTATACATTCTTATCTCATGACGAAGGATATCATTATTATCACCATGAAGACATCTAAAAAAAAATATAGATTATTACATTTTTTAGGAGCTTATGATTTTTTACAAACCATTGTATTTCATATTGATTACATTACATTTCCTAAGACCGACCGAATGGAACCAGGTATCTTATGTATCATTTTCTTTCTAATTCACAATTTTCTTCTACACATAGTGCATATTTTGCTAACATCAAAGTCACTAAAGAATCTCACACTTATGTTCGAGCTATCTTTGACCCAAATTGGCAAAAAACAATGGACGAAAAGTTTTTCGCCTTGCAGCTAAATCAAACGGGACCTTGACACAATTACCCATGGATAGAAATCCATCGTATGCAAATGGATCTATAAAACCTAGATTAGTAAGAATTATTAAAAAAAAATTATATTTGTAATTTCTAAAATAATTAAAACGTGGAGGCGAGGTGAAATTTTATTTTCTGAATTTAAAATTTCATAGAGCTTGATACTGAGACACATACTTTAAAATGAATGGAGCATGTATAAAACAGTACGCTATAATTGAGTGAACGTGGATGAGGTTAGTCCAGCCACGCTCAAATAAAGAAAATTGCATTATTTTTTTATGCTGATATATTAACAGACACTAAAAACATACACTTTATATTTTAATAAATTAATATTTGAATTTATTACAAAAACATGTATTTTAATTTTATTTTATTTTTTTGGTATGAACAAAATCTTTTTCATAAAACAAAACGACAAAATCATACTGAATTAGGTGTCAGACCATTCCGTTTTGTATTCATTCATATTCAGTGATACAGATACACACCACACCAGCACACACAAAAAACCATTTTTATTCTCGAAATTACCCTTTTTGAGTTCGCAAATCTCTCTCTCACTCTCAGCGCACGCTATGGACCAAACCAACAGCTTCAGCGCAGAGCAGGATCCGACTCAGACGCACCCGACCCGTCATCACCTGGAGCCCCCATCCGGGTTGACTCCCGAGGAGTTCCTGGACCTCAAACCTTCCATCATGGAGCACCACACCTACTCCATGACCACGCGCCAATGCTCCTCCCTCCTCGCCCAACGAATCCACGCGCCGCCGCAAGCTGTCTGGTCCGTCGTCCGCTGCTTCGACAACCCCCAGGCCTACAAGCACTTCATCAAGAGCTGCCACGTCAAGGAGGATTTCCAGCTCGTCGTAGGCTCCACTCGCGACGTCAACGTCATCTCCGGCTTACCGGCAGCTACCAGCACCGAGCGCCTCGACCTCCTCGACGACGACCGACACGTCATCGGTTTCACCATCGTCGGCGGGGAGCACCGCCTCAGGAACTACCGCTCCGTCTCCTCCGTGCACGGCTTCGAGCGCGATGGCAAGATCTGGACCGTTGTTCTGGAATCTTACGTGGTGGATGTGCCCGAGGGGAACACCGAGGAGGACACGCGTCTCTTCGCTGACACCGTCGTGAAGCTCAACCTGCAGCAGCTCGCGTCTGTCACCGAAGGGATGAGCGCTGACGGTGACGGTAACCGGAACGGTAAGTCATAGCTTCAGCCACCCAAACCCGAAGAAAAATGGGTTTAAATTAAAAGAATAAAAAGAAAGAAAAAATATTTCATTCCGAACTTTTTTATTTTCTTTTGTTTTTCGGCGAACCTGTTATTCTGATTTTTATTTTCGCTATTTGAAATTACGATTATACCCTTTATTCCTTTGGGACTGGCCTGTGAAATACCCTTTGTAATGCTATCGTGGATGTTGTTAATTTCCCTCTAATTACACACTGATTTTCACATCCCATTTTCATTTTTATTCTTTATCTTTATGCTACTTCATTTAAATTAATTTATTTCACCCTAACTATTATTTTCAATATAAAAAAATTAAAATGAATACTTTTTAATGTTTAAAACGTCAATGAAAGTTTAACAAATAAAAACAATTTTCGCACTGTTTAAAATAAATAAATAAAATTAACAAAATATTTTAAACTTTGTCATCATTCACTTTAGAATAGGAGTATGGGAAATTTTTAAGGTCACTCAAACTTATTTAATATTAAAAACTATAAAAATTAAAGTCTGAATTTAAAACTAATATTGAATATACATTAGTAGGATGAATAATATATAAATAGAAAAAACTTACAAATATCTTAAGATTTTAACCACATGTTGCATCTGATAAGTATTACGTGTTATCAGAAACCATCATCTATTGCATGATTTGTTACCCCCTGTAGTAGGTCAATTTAATTATATTATTTAAGAATAGTTAATGCACTGCATTCATTTATTTATTTCTTTATTTTTCTGAAGGTAGATAAGAAAATTAGATTACATGAAAAGGAGACTAATAGTTGAGAAACACTAAATGCTCATTTCAAGTTTCACGTAAAACATTAAATGCACATCATCAAGTACTCAAACTTTCATAAAGACAAATAAATGAAGATGAGAAAGATGTATTTATTGAGAAATTGAGAAAAAATGTTATATATATATATATATATATAAGACTACTTTTAGAAGAAGTTTTACATTGAGACAAATCAATATAAAAGTAATTGTGTTCTTTAACTAGTGTTCAATTTTTGAGCTTTCTGTGTTAGTGAAAAATATCAAATTTAAACATTATTATTTGTTGTTACTTTGTCATTGATTTTCTTATAAGATCATGTGTCTTTTGAAAACTACAAATGATGCCTTCCAAGACTTCCAAAAAGATTTTAAAATTTTTTTATAGACACATTTAACCCATTTATTGTGTTTTTCTTATTTTACATACTATTTATACAAAATTTTCACTTTTCATGAGGACTTGTAAAGTTTAAAACACAATGTATATTAATCTTATAAAATCTTAAAAATTATAACTTGCATCTTTATAGAGAAGTTGGAAGTTTGATAATAGTTGTTTTGTGATTAAATTAAAAGAAAAACTAATTTTAATATAAAGACGATTACTATTTAATACTATAAAAATGATAATATATAAGTGATCAAGTAATTCTAATTATTTTTTAATTAATTCAATAACAAGTTCCCTAAACAAAATTCAAAACTTATAGATAAAGAATAAAAATTAATAATAACACTAAAGTACATGAGAGTTTGTGTTTATTTAGCAAGTTAGGTTAAACATGTACTAAAATCTTAACAACTAATTAAATATCAAACTAAAAATTAGTTTATAAATTTTATTAATAATAAAAATTATTAATAAATAATTTTTTTAATTTTTAAAATAATACCTAATTTATTCAATAACTAATTATTTTTAAATTATTTTTTATTTAATAATTTCTTTTATAATTACTTAACTTATTTGTTTATTATTTTTCTTTGCTTTTTTATTTTTTAATTATAAATAAATGAAAAGCATTGATTCTCATCACTCTCTCACTCATGGTGGGACGGAAGAACCCTGTCAGTCTCACGACCATCGAGTATGCTCTGCAATTCTTTTATGATATCTTTTTCGTATAATTCAATTCAAAATTTAACAAAGATTCATCCTATTCAATACGTGTCAAAATTCTACTGCTCTTTAATCTCTCAACAGTACCACAAAATTTTAGATCAATCAACTTTTACAATAATACTTTTTATTTATTTATATGTATTTATAGTGTTACTGTGAATAATTAAATATTATAATGCATTGAAATTTTATTTATGAAATAATTAATATTTCCTTTTTAGTATTACATATTTAAAAATTAACTAATAAATAATTATGTTATTAGTACGAATATTTTTTAATTATTAATAGTTAATTATTTTTATAACACATTAAGTTGAGTTTGTAAATTAAAACACGAATAAATAAATATATATATATATATATATAATCAATAAGTAATAGGAATTTATCTTTATCCATTAGTGATCTTATTTGAACAATTACTTTATCTTTTTTGTCTCCATCTATCTCTTAGCAATTTTGTTATTGTATAGTAATGGTTAACACTTAGACAACTATTATTTGCAAAGACAGAACCATATAGTCTTTTATAATCAAATATATATTTTTCATGTTAAGCAATGAACTTTCTAATTCTATTATTTCACACCTATTCATGATATTCAATTAAAAGATTGTGTTTCTTTCATTTGCAATGATTAAAATATTGTTTCTAGTAATTTCTAGGATTTAATTAACTTGTTGAATTTTTATTAATATTCCATATGTTGGTCAAGGCTAAAAGAGACATGAAAACAAGTTTCATAACCACTCATGTGATTTGATCCATGAGTTCTCTCAATTCTTGGTTCCTTTGTGATTTTAATCAAAGTTAACTCAATATTATTATTTTTATGGTTTAGTTTAAATTTATCATTGGTGCCAATATGAGTTTTGATTCATGTGATCTTACTTAATTTCTATGATTCAATTGGTTGAATATCTACTTTGATCATTTTATAACAACCTATATAAAGAGATATCTTGTTTTTTATTGTTAAAATAATTTTTTCGATAGATTCCATATTTTCTTAACCCATTCATGGGCTATATTGTTTTCCTCAAACATTTTGGTTAGTACCACATCCATTAATCATAACATTCCAACCATCATTTTCTTTCTCTTTACTTGTGATATGCTTAATTTTATGGATGCTTATCATTTCTTATCAATTAATATTAATTGGGTTTGTTACACATAAATGCTTTAATCTAGCATTTTTGTTAACTTACTTTTTATTTATTTATTTTATATCTAGGAATTCAAAATGTACATATGATTTTCTAAATTTAGATTTTCCTACTATTTTTTATAACTTTTTTAAATTTAAAGCATATTTGTTGAATTTTACTCAAGGCCCATAAATAAGGCTCACTTTTGCATCGCTAATAAAAGTCTATAAATAGACTAATTAAGCTTGTATTAATAACATTTTAGCTGTTTTCTAAATTTTCATATTGAGTTATCTCATTTTCTCTCTTATTATTTGTCTTCTTTTCTTTACCGTTGCACATTTTGTAGTTTTTCTCTAATTCGTGCAATGTTCATCTTGCATAATTGATCATGCATTATGCTACGATAGCTTGAATGTCTAGAATAAGTTTCCATGATTAATATTAAGTATTGAACCGTTTGAACTCATGCATTAATTGATAAAAATTCAGATCTTATAATCGAATTAGATTTACGAAACATCTTAAATTAAACTTAATTTAATCAAAATTCACCAAATTAGTCATTGTAAGAAGTTTGCATAAATTAATTAATGCTTAATTAGTCCATTTAGAATCAATTAATCAATTAAAGTTTGATTATTTAGTTTAAGTGGATAATTGTTGTATTTTAGGTTAATTGTTTACCTCTCTTGTTTTTGTTTCATATTGTTCTCCGTCGATCTACCTTTCCTTCCTTCTGCTTCAACAATCTCCTTGTACTTCCCTCGTTTCTCTAATTCTCATCTCCGTGAACTTCAAGTTCGGATGGTACCTGCAAAAGACACTTCAACGTTTAAGTAATATGTCGGTATTCTACCCTTAGAGTTATTAGTAATGAATGATGACGTACTTGATTATTGAAATTTGTTGCCTATTTATATGATTATTATAGGTCTTTTGTTATCGCTCGGATTAAAGATTTGGTTTGTAATTAAAAATGTATTACCTAGTGTTTGATCACTGATTAGTTTTGTTAATCTTCTGTTTGAGCGTAATGATTTTAATTATGTCGGTTGGTCTTGACCGGATACTAGACTCAAGTGTCGTACGAACGCCACCGATACACATATTAACTTTATTTTTATTATGTTCTAATTTGAAACAAATTCCCTACATTTTCGAAAGGGTGGCTACACAAAAATGTGTCCACCCTACAGAATGACAGAATTCATCTAATGTTTTTCCCTGCAAGTTCATCGATGACTTCATCATAGTTCTCTTCTCTCCACTTTAATTCTCATTGGGCAAGCATCATTTACTGTTTATTCTCCCCACAAATTATGGTGATAAAATGCAGAATAAAGCAAGGTGTAAATAGAAGTACTGAATCTTTCTTTTCAGATCGATCACCACCAAGATTATCAGAATCAAAATGTTATAACTATTTGAATGCCAAACTTTTAATTTTGTTTTATTACAGACCATCTTTCAGCTTCCAAAAACACTTCCAAATTGCCTTGCCTTACTAACAGAAAAATGAATTTGATGTTCTCAAAAACATTAAAAAATAATTTCAATATAATTGTTCTATAAGAACACACGAGTAAGGTAAGAATAATCAATTTACTCAAGATGACTTAGTAATTTTTCTTTCTTAGTGTCATCTCAAATAAAGCCAGCCAAAGAAATCTTCCAGAACTGCCATTAACAAAATTACTTGACATAAGAAATGAAAAATAAATGCAGAAGAAGCACTTGGAAACAGGAATAAGATGAAATTTTAACATGCAATCCATTGTATTACAAAAGAACATGGGCTAACCTACACAACAAATATTGTCTGTAAACCTACTTAGGCTCCTGTCCAACCATCCAATTGTGTTCCCGATCTTCAATACAATGCCAAATGTATAAAACCAGTAAAAGTAAAAGGATTGCAGCCATCATGGTCATCAGAAAAAGAAGAAAAAAAACAAGGGAAAGGGAAATGAAGGACAATGAGCAGCCAAAACCTACTCCTTACAATCTTACAGCTTGCCAGTACTTTACATGCCAATGAAAAAAAGATCAGTTTTTTAAGAACAAAGATGAGTTTAGTTAGAAGAGAGCATGATCTCCAATGAAAGACGAGGCTAAAAATGAGAAGGGTATTTATTGATCTCACCACCTTGGACTTGTGATGGGGAAAAAGCCTGAAGGAGACAAAGGAAACAACCCAGGAGAAAGGGGAGGCTGCTGCCCGGGGCCAAAAATCCCTGACTGCCCAAAGGGCGAGAAAGGGAAATTAGGAGTAAAAGGAGATGGAAACTGAATGCCAGGGGAGAGTAGTGGAGGATAAGAACCCTGAGGAGACAGGAAATTCATGTAGCCATTTGGTGAAGGCAAGAGAAACTGTGAGGTTGGAGAAGGTAAAAAAGGAGGTCCATTTGTTTGTGGGGAAGGAACAGCAGAAAGATGAGGAGGAGGAGGGTTTAATCTTGGAGAAGGGAAGATAGGATTATTAGGAAGCAAAGCAGAAGAAGGTGGAAGAGGTTGAACTTGGCTTCCCTTTGAGCCTGGATCTGTTAATGAATGTTCAAGGTATCTGACATAGGCAGAGATTGGTGACACAGCTTGAGGAAAAGGGTTAGGTGATGGTTGTCTAAAGTGAGCAGTTGTAGGTGGCAAGGTGTTGTTATTGTAAGAAGAAGGCAATGGAGGCCTGACATAAGGTAAAGGAGGAGGCCTGATCTTCTGCAACCTCATGCTCTGAGGTTTTGGGGAATTGCTCTGAGGAGGTTTTGATTGAGGATCCTGAGAGGGAGACCCAGTAAGCTGCTGAACAATATCCCTGAACTCATTCTTGCTGATGTTGTAAACCTGAGGCTGAGGCTGTTGCTGTTGTTGCTGTCTAGTTCCATTAACGTTGTTGTTGTTGTTGCCATAATTGGGCTGGTGTAATGGACTCTTCCTAATGTTTTTTCCTGTTTTGTTCACTCCCAAGTTGTCGTTATGCCTGGTTTTTGAGTTATCCATTTTGCTATAAATAACGACAAACTCAAGTTCAGAAACTTCTGCGAGGACAACCTGGAACTTGAGAACTAAAAACAGAAACACCAATCAGATAATCAACCTCAAAGTCAAACTGAACCGTGATCGTTATTGATCGTATCAACAACACCCCAAATGAAACCCAGAGAGATCAGAGAACATACCCTTTTGGGAAGATTCACACAAGCAAAGAGAAACCACCTCTCACGGATGGAAAGAAGACGGATTTCAGAGCGATGCAGAAAAGAATCGAAAAAGATTGGAACTTGTCGGGAGGGTGTAATAGTAATGATGAGACTTTGAAGAATGGGTTAAGCTTATAAGAAATAAGAAGACAGAGAGAGAGAAAGAGACAGAAAATCTTATTTTATTTTGGTCGGAGTTTCGTGTTGTGTGAGCAAATGGAAAAGGGAAATGACATAGAATGGTTGTTTAGGTCAAGAAAAAACTGTTATGGAACCAGATTCATGTGTAAATTATGTCCATAACATAGATACAAACAGTTACCTAGTAAAATATAAATTAAGATTATCTTGAAAATCTCGAAAAATTAAGACATTTAATATATATAAGAAAATAAAAACTTCATCTAATAATTGATTATAAGTAGTTTTTATGAAATTAAGTGCAAAAATTCGATATGGACACATATTGTTGGCTTATTGTAGTAGTAAGAGGAGAAGTCTTAGATTCCCTTAGATATGATGGTCACGTTTACCTCCATTGGTACTCAAGTCAAGTTATCACGATGGATAAAGATGTGTATAGAATTGATAATCAAGATCAAAAGGGTGTAATTTGATTTAATAAAAAGTTACAGGAATGAATAGTCAATGTTTTTTAAGACGTTAATTAACTCACCCTATCATTCTAAATGAATGTTTATTGATCATAAATTGTAATTGTTTAAAAGAAAGGGAAAAAGTATTTAAATCCTAGAAAAGTTATTTTTGTAATATATTAGTTAAAGATGAGGTTTGAAAATGAAGATGGTAACGTCTGAATGGGGAAGAAAGACTGGGTCAGACAACGGAATCAACGCTGCTTTTGGTGTTCAGTTCAATTTTGACTACTGAGAGTGGGTTGATTTAGGGATAAATCATTCTATCCTAACTAACAAATATATAGTGCTAAACATTTAAAATAATTACTAATTTTTTTTAAAAGATTATAAAAATAAAATTCGTCATCATTCCGTATTAATAGCATCAAGTATTTGCGTCTAAATCTCACTCAAACATGGAAGTGTTTTATTTTTTCAAGTTCTATAAGAAAAGTAAAGAAGTAAAAGAAAAACGCAGAAGTTAAGAGTAAAAGAGATAAGGTAAACCGACAACAATCGAAAAAAAAATAATTGTTTTTTTGATTCCAGTCTTGTTATCTAAATCTAAAAAAAATTAATAAAATAATTTAAAGATTATAATCCATTATTCAAAACTAAAAATTATATATTTAACTGTTAAATTACATCAATACATCTTTTTTGTCTGGTCTGATTAAAAATACAGTTAATCTTTCTAAAAATGGTATCTTATTTAAACTTTTGTAAAAGAAACTAAAAATCACGTCGACAAAAGAAAATGTCACTAAAAGGGACCCCTTCTAGATTTTCTTTACCAGACATTACATCTGCAAAATTAATGGATCTTTTCCATCGATAATACAACTACCTAAAAATTAATTGATAAATATAAAATATAAAATGTGTGTTTAATATTTTTTATAAATTTTAGTTTTGTTTTACAGATAAGAAGTAGTTTTGGTAGTTACTGTTTTAGAATTTTTATTATTTTAAAATTATTATAAATTATAACACATGATTGTAGAAGAATCTAACGCCAGCGCACGTGAAACGTCTAAAACCGTTTAGAGTGAAGTTTCGTCCAAACACGGCGCAATTAGCAGCCTGGGCTGAACTTAGTTTTAGACAAAGTCCAAACTTGGTTGGTAATTTTGACTTTGGATGTCTCAATCTTATCACAAATCATTATTTTAGCTATAAAATTATTGTAAATTAATTGAAAAATTGCACCTTCTGGTTTCCATTAATAAATTTTGTATATGTTCTATCATTAAATGTTTTTTTTTTATTCTCTGTCTAGTAAATTTCTAGTTCATATGATATTTGCAAAAGTCATTCCAATACTTAATTGAGATTTCGATATTTAGTGTCTAGTGCAATTAATGCGTGATGATCAGTATCTTATCTTTAAAATTTGTGACTACTTATATAATTATTATAGATACTTTGTTATAGAGTTGAATTAGAATTTTAGATCATAACTAAGAGCGCATTAACTAATATTTAATCATTATTTACTTTCGTTAACCTTCTGTTAGTCTTAATGAAGTTGACTATGTCGATCGATTTTTATTGAATATGAAAACCTTTAACTATTTTCTAGACCCGACCGGATACGATATAAAAATTTTAGACTATGTTTGGTGACAAATGTGGCGGAATGAAAAGGAAATAGAAGATGATATCTATTTCTTTGGTTGGGTGAAAGAGACATAGCATGAAGAAATTTAAAGAATGAGTGGAGTGTATTTTGCATAACTTTCTCTCTCAAATGCCACAAAAATGGGAAGAAATTATTACTCAATGTTCACTTTTTCATCTTATTCTCATGTTATTCCTAAAGTTATTGTTCCAATTTTTATCACAAGTTATTAAATAATAAATATTTTTTATAATAAATTTGTTTGACTTAAAGTGAGTCTCAAATTTAACATATTACCTAATTCCTAGGATATTAAATTGGATTTAACTCGATTAAAAATATTAAATGTAATTCATTTGGATTAGGTTAATTCATGGAGTTACAATAAGCACTCCTACTTCCAATTTTATTTTCATTATGTTTCTTTAGATAACTTTTAAACTTAACAATTTTGTATATTCTATTTTTTTTTCTCATTTATCTACTTTCCCTCTTTATTTTCTACCCTCAACCAAACAAAATGTTAGTATTTAAATTTCCATTATATATCTCACCATAGTATTTTGGATGAGAAAATATTTGTGCCCACAAATATCTCTGAATAGAATTCATAACTGACACTAAGTATATATTTGTAATGATATTCACGTGTAATAAATATAAGTAAAATGAATACACGTTAATTAGTATGGTATATTTTTTTCAAAAAATCAACTAATCAAAATAAAGTTATTAGTGAAACAAATATCAACCATTGAAGAAATAAATTAATTTAATTTTATGTGTGTATTTTTTTATTTAATCAATGAAAGTTATTTTTTTTTAAACTTGTACTTTATAGCCTAACTTATTTAAATTTACTTTTTAGAAAATATCAAATTTATATCTACTAATATTTTATTATACAATTTTATTTAAATTATAATTTGAAAAAAAACTATCGTAGTTTATATTTTGAAGAATTATTAATAATTTTATTTAATATTAAAAATAAAATACAAATATTTGTTACTATAAAAATATTTATAGATTTTTTTTTTATGAATACCCAACGAGACATTAAGAAAGAATATTGATCCAATGGATCCAGGCCCAGCAAATCCTCACTCATATAGGCATACAGGTGCAAGCTCTTCTTTGCGGCAATTTCTCTTTACACCATATAATTCTAACATACAGCAAATCTATTATTGAAAATGACATAATTAACCTTCGAAAATGACGAAATAATCTTAGATAAAAAAGTGTGGATAAAAATTACTTCCAAAACTCATCTTTCAGAAATATTCCGGATTTAAATTTCCAGAACAATCCTAAACCCTAAACACATTTTTGAATTTCAAATTTTTTTATTCATAATGCATTTTCAATTTTGTGTTTTAGATTTTTTTTATCTAAAATGTATTCCTTTTAGTTTTAAATTATATTTATCATTCCAGATTTTAAAATCTGAAATAAGGGTAATTTTGAGAATTTTCAAAAATATAGGGTGCAGGATAAAAGTGATATGATGCAAGAAGAAGATGAACATGGTACGAAAATAAGGTTATTTATTTTTCATTAAGGGTGTGTTTGGATTGGGGAGGAGATTTGAAGGAGTGGATTTGGAGTGATTTGAGAGGGAAGTGAAGTTGTTTGAATTGGTGTATGTTAGACTAGATTTATGAGGAAAGTTTATTGGAGTTAGTGTGTGATGTGATGATTGTGAAAGATTTTTTAAATGTAAAATGTATAAAATATAAGTTTTTACAAATTTGATAAATATAATAAATTTTAAAAATATTATAAATAATTTAGAAATATATATTAAAATAAAAATAAATTCAAATCAAAAAAATAATATTAAATATTATTTAAAATACGTATTAATAATTAAAATTTAAACTAATCTTTTATTTATTATTTATTTTATTATAATACGAAAATTAATATTAATAATTAATAAATAAATTATAAATTTTATATGTATATATTAAAATATAATTATACATATAATTAATATAAAATTTATTAAATTTTATAAAAAAATAATATATAATCAACTTTCTCTTCAAATCCCTTCATGAATGCAAAGAAAGTTTAGACCAAAAAACTTTTATCGTTTTTCGTGTTTTAACTTCAATTCTTGTCTTGTTTTTTCAACTTTCTCTGCTTTCTCTCTTTTCTTACTAATCCTTGCCTTTCTTCGCCTGGATACAAAAAGACCCTAAGGATATAATGATCTTCTTCCTTTGTACCATTGTTGTAATATGGAAAAATTCGAATGCACAATCTCGTTTTTATTTAATTTTTTAACATATTTTAGATTGTATAGTTTATAATGTATTTAAGAAAAAAAATACATTTCAAATTATTCAAATAATATGTAAAACTTGAAAATAAGATTGTAATGTATAAAATAGTTTATTGTTGACATCTAATGCATGAGTAATGTCTTATTTAGTTGTTCTGCCGTTTATAATCATCTAATATTATAACATATTCATTACACCATTGATCAATTTCTTAAAAAAAGTATTATATAGGGAGAGGGCACTTCCATTAAGTAGAAAAAAAAAATGAGAAACAAACACTGGTTCTTGATTGCAATGGGGAAAAAATAGAATTGAAGGGAAAGAAACGAACACAAGAACAAAAGTGAAATGATGGGAAAAGAAGAGAAAAGAGGGAAAGGGGAAAATGAAAAATAAAGGAGGTTAAATATAATGAGATTTTAAAAATATTATTTTAAAGAATGTAGAAAGTTTGAGCAACTCATGCTTATATAATCCACACTAAAATAATGATTTTATTGATAAACAACTCTTCTCATTGGCTACTATTACAAGAAACTCTAAAATCTTACCACAACAAATCAATATTTTCTATCTTAAATGCAATTAAAATCATTCACATGGTAAAATTTAATGTTATATGTTGAATTAAACAACTTCATACAACATAGCTTATAGATGGTTCAACGAAAAGTACTAAAAATCTTGAAAGTAACCTTAGTTTCCAAATGCATAGTCTACTGTTTTAATATTAGTAGAGATATAAAATGTAGGTTAGTTAAACCCATTTAAAAATTAGGTATGAGAGGAGGAAAATAAAAATTAAAGAATCAAATGAAGTTATTTAAAAGATAAAACTAATTTTATGTAAAAGTTATTTTTGTAGAGATTTTATTTTAACTTATATTTACATCAAACACAAAGTAACATCTCTAAGTAAATTAAAATAAAGATTAAAAAAATACGTAATATTATCGTATCTAATTTTAAAAAATAGAATATTATTTATAATTATGTATAATTAATTTTGATTTTCTCATTAACATCAAGATAGTTTGAAATAATATTTATCAAAGACAAATCATACATATCACAATTATAGTAACCACAATTATAGCTTTCAAATTGCTTATTGCATTACAAGTCAATAAATGTTACTAGATGAATCAATGACACACATTGAAGTCATTGAATGAATTTACTTTGAATACCTTAAGATATATTTAAATGAGTTTTTTTTATCATGCACTTGGCATATCACTCAACATGTTATATCCATAACAAACACTGAAATAACAAGATTTCATGTTAGAACACATAACATTATGCAACGTATAAGTAATAATAAATGTTAAATTAAGTTATCTAACCAATATACTATTTGTTTAAAATAGTTAAAAGGTTTCTTATGCAAGGACAAAAATCATGCAGGTATGATCTTGAACATATATGATTAGTAGTTTTCAAGAATGCCTATATAAAAAATTAGTTAGTCTCTCTTATTTCAATAATTTAATATAACTTATTTAATGAAAATGGATTTACTTAAGAATGATAATGCAGACTAGCCCGCCACACATAAACTCGTCGCACGTTTGGCTCGTCCGACACAAGGAATACGAACTCATTTCACTAACCGCATAAGAGGTAGCTCGTGAACCTGTGAACCAACCCGCATAAAGAAAATATTTTTAAAAAAAAATAAAATAAGTAATTATTAAAAAAAACTATTTCTCCTGCTTAAAAAAATAAAATTTTATTCATATTTCAATTCACTTAAGATAAAAATATGAATTAAAAAATAAGGATTATTATAAGAATTGATTAAAAATAATTAAAATTTTATTTTATATTTATTTTTTCTCCGTAGATACGTAAATCCATCATGAGTATCAACTATTTTAAAATAAAAAAATAAGTTTATGATTTTACTTTTTTAATTGAAAAATAAAATTTAAATAATCAGATTCATTATATAACTGAAGTACTTCATAATTTTTTGTTGGGAAATGATTGTTTAACATCATGAGAGTATGTTGTTGTGATGAGTTTAAATATAAATATATATAATAAAAAATAAATTTATAATTAAATAATATAATAAATATTAAAATAATAATTTTGAGAGTTGTAATTAGATTGTATAAAAAATTGAGTTGTTAATGTATTTTTTATTTTTTTATTTTGTAACGATGTACTATTTTGGCACAGATATTGATGTTTGGTGCATTTGGAGTGATTCTGATTCCACGAGCAGGCACATGTGAAGAGCCTAGTACATAGCCCTCTTTGGAACAAATGAGAATCCAACACCTCTTTTTTACCTTAAAATCCTCCATTCAACACCTTTTTACCTTTATATCCTCCATGCACGTCCACCATATTTTCACTGTTAAACTCGCTAGGTCAACGTCCCAAGACACCAGATCTTTAAACAACTTTTTAACACCACCAAAATGGTAAAAACATTACTTTTAAATGGTTTTTTACATAGTGATGCTCTTAACAAGATTTTTTTTTATAATAACAATAATTATTCTTGTTAAATAATAACTAAAACGCGTGTGAAGCAGCAAGAAAGAGGTGTGAGTGGTAAAGGTATGCATTTTTCACATGGCTAAAAAGGGGCCACAGTGGTCCAGGTACATGATTCCCTTGCCGCACTGTTCCCCAGCACGTTTCCTATAGCTCCATTTCACCACACAAAATTCAACTCTTCCCATCATAGATCAGACAGCATTGCTCATCCAGAACAACTCAACCACACAATTCACACCTCAAAACGCCATTTCTGTAGCAGCAGCTGTACCAGGAATACAAAACAAACTAAAAACACAGACCAATAAAAAACATGATCTAACAGAACTGGAAATAATGCATCATAGATATAAGAAACATACCCATAAATTTAACCCAACTTCAGTTCACGTTTATGATAATTGATAAACATATATACAATCTAAATAAACAGATAATATCAACACAAAAATAGTCCACCTCTTCTTCATCAGAGCTGTTCCAGGGTCCTTTCCGCTTCCCAAATCGAATTAACTCAAGAATTTAATTTAGTCTAAGCTACCAAAAAAAAAAAAAACAGTAGTTTACATGGACAGCTACAACTACAGGTACAGCAAGAAATGGTAGTGCAGACTATAGTGCATTGCCAATTTTGGAGGAGAGCGCCGACAGGAGCTGTTCCTGAGTGTAAAACCGGTTTCCCATATTCACGGTGGCTTGTTGGATCATCAAATCATTCACCACGGATACGCTGGCATGATTCACGTCAAGGTCCAGCTCCTTCAACGCAGCCATCAACCTGGCCGCAGGGTGGTTTTTCTTGCTGCATTGGATCCTTATCATGGCGTCCCACCCTATGATCTTCACCTCTAACTCCAAATCAATCAGCTTGCTCGTCGTTTCCTTCGCTTCTTTGTTGGATGGAGGTGGCCCAGGTGGAGGAGAAGGGCTTTTAGTTGCCAGCTCAAGCTCCTTCTTCACCAACTCCAATTGCTTCTCCAATTCCCCTTTCTCTGATTCCAGCTCACTCAGCTTCGACTTCAGCTCGTTTATGTAGGATATGGCATCGCCTAAGAGCGATGCCTTGTCCATCTTCGACACGTTGGGAACCACCGCACGAAGCGCGTAGAACCGTTGATTCAGCTTTTCCCTCCTCTGCCTCTCCGCTTCCACGTGATTCAGCGGCTCCTCTCTGCCGTTCGCCGGCTTCCGACCCCTCTTCCGGGGCCGTTTCTCCGGCTCCACCACCCTGCTGTCCGCCTCTTTCACCACGGAAGCTTCCAGATCCGAGTTCTCGGAATCACCGCCGCTGGCACCACCACCAGCAACGGCACCAGATTTTATATTCGAAGCCGGTATAATCACGCCGGAGGTGAAGGACAGCATTCCATCGTCAATGCTGCTGCGAGAAGCAGGAGACCTTCTCTTCTTGTTGGTCTCCTCAGCCGCAACACCGGGGAAGTAACTCCCGTTGTAAGAGCTCTTCTTGCTCTCTCCGAAGCTCAGAATTTCACCGGATTCGGGTTTTAAGGAGTTCGAGAAGTTCAATTCTCTGGGGAAGAAACCCTGGTTCTTGGGATTGGGGACGTGAGCTGCGGCGGCGGCACTAGGGGTTTCTGTTAGAGTGCTGGAACCAGGGGTTTCGAACGGCATGGTTTTGCTCAGTGATGCATTCGCTGAAACGAGTGCAACGGCGTTAGAGGTGTCCTTGATTTCAATCGAGGAAGAAGGGTTGAGCCAGAGTGAGGAAGGGTCGTTCTCGCCCTGATTCAACGGCCAGAAACCCGCGTCTGGGTTGTTGAAGTTGAACAAATCCCGCACTTTCTTCATGAGATCGGAGTTCTGGAAAATCACCTCCGTAGAAGCCAGCTCAACGACGCCGTTTGCGGACGGTATGCAAACCAGAGTCTGAAGCCCAAAGACCTGCCCCTGGCGAGCCCGCTCGCACGTCGAATCGGATAACCGGTCAGCCCCGGCGACCCAAACCGGGCTGGAATTAAGAAAAGCCTGGCCCGGGAGGCCGCTTCCGCTGAGAAAGGACTGAGTCATGGACACTAGAAAGAACCACTCAGTGTCGGATACCTCTTCGTCGACGTCATCAGCGGAAGCGGAAGGGCCGGAAATCAACGAATTGAGCTCGCGGAGAACCTTCTTACGGTGGTCCTGCTCCGCCGACGACATCTCTTTGGGGGCTTTTCCTTTTCCTTTGTCCTCCTCTCCCTTGTAGTATCCGTCACCCCAACCGAGAAGGGAAGTGCTGGAGGAGTAGTCATAAGAAGATTGCCAGAAAATGGCGTAGGTCCAGCTCTCTTCGGCGCCTTCGATCAGCGTTTGCAGCCGCTGTTGTAAGGTCTCCTGGTTAAAAAGGGACTGGGACTGCGACGGCGGAGGTGGCGGCAGGGCTCTGGCAGTGTCGGCTCCCGGAGTGGTGGTAGAGGCAGCGGATTGCGGTGTTGGCAGCCAAAGGGAGGAGAAATCGGAGGAGCTCATGAAGGCCTCCATGACGGAAGCGTTGTCGTCGGTCCAGAGATTCATTGTGGGCGGCGACCGGTACTCCGTCATTCCATTAACGGGTTGTTTGGGTGAGAGTGATGTGTATGTTTAGTGTGTTCCAGGAGTGGTGTGTGTGAGAAAGATAAGGCTAATTTGGGTGGATTTGGATGTGGATTTGGTATTTATGTGGAGTGCATTTGGGTTTCATTTTAGTTTTGGGGAAGGAAATGCATGTGCAATTTAGCAATGAAAATAGATTGCTCATCACCCATTTCATCTTAACTTTCCTTTTATTTCTTGTATATAAATACCATGGATAATGATATATTTAAAACATATTTTTTTATAATTATTATTTTAATATTTTAATATATTATTTAATTGTAATATTTTTCAAATTCAACCATGATTCACAAGTTATGCAAGACTTGTGACATCTAATTTTCATACATGTATAACATTTGCGGACATTATATTTAACCACTATAGCAACAATCCATAATATCATACATTAAATAAATTAAACCAATAATATTCAACATAGTGTTACATCATATATCATGATCATACATTAAATAAATTAAACCAATAATATTCAACATAGTGTTACATCATATATCATGCTCTCTTACTTCGTTATGTTGCATCACAATTCAGAAACAACACATAATGCATAAATCAATTTGCAACAACTTTCATAGATGATAAGTCATCCCGAGTTCCACTGATCCAAGCATACTCAAATATAACCCATGGTTAGCTAACATTGAAGGCTAAAACTTTCATAAAGAGTACAAATCCTAATTTGAAAAGCATTGAATCGCTCAATGCCTACTGAGCGAATTTGACAAAAGATTTTTCTTCACTTACTCTTGGTTCTAATTTTCTTGAGCGAATTTCTCATAGTAAAACTCACTTCCTCTCAGCCTCAAATATGCTGAGTAATTATTTTCTCTCGGCCTCAAATCTGTTGGGTGGTTGAGGGATCCGTTGCGTGGATTATGTAGAAAAATTCTGGGTTTTGCAGAGTTTCAAACTGCTTAAACACCTCAAATTGGTACTCAAATCTATACAAGAATTAACACATTGACATAGATTTCTAACACTAGCTATTATTATTATTCAAATTGAGCATAACAACCTAAACTCAAGTGAGAAGCCAACAACAAAGAGTTACTTATTTTCCATAATATCCTTATAACATTTCTAACTCTACTTGCTTCTACTTACTCCTAGTTAAAACCAAAGCATTTTACTACCAACATTTTCATCCAACATCTAATTTTCCAAGTTCAAGAATCAGGTTCACAAATTGATTCCTTCCCAATTTACTAACCAACAAGGCCATTCATATGCAAATTCAATTCCCAATCTACCATTAAGAGCAACTAATCTTCAACTTACACCAACATTACAAATCCAATTGAAACAAAACTAAGTAAATTTACTTCTATTACCTAGAATTGACTTGAAATCCAGGAAAGGATCAAGAACTAGGTTTCCAAAAACCTAAGCACCTACTTCAAAACAACCAAACTTGGTTCTCTAACACATAACACACTCACTCATATATAAAGAGGGATAATCTGTTAGTTTGTTATGGACAAGGAGTATTGTATTGTTCTGTGGCAGTGGGACTGTTTCCTTAATATTTCCCTATGATCATCAATAATACCAGACTTTCTATCAGTTTTCTAATTTTATTCTTTTGTAACAATCTTGGTTCCCTAACACATACATACTCACTCATATATGCATACATAGAAACAAAAAATTATATTTTGTATGTATTCTCTTTATCACATAATATATCTGTATAAATTTTTATTTCTCAACAGCTACCCTATGATAGGATTGCAAAGATTGATGAGTTGGGAATTGCGGGAAGCAAGCTGCTGTCTGGATTTCAACAAGCGCTTGGTAATTACACAGAATTTTTTTAGCACCTGTTACTGTAAAATATGTTTGGTTAACTTTTCATATTTCTGATAATACTTATTAAATTCTAAATTAATTAAAGTAATAAAATAAAAGAATGGACTTTATAATGGAGGTTACAAAGTAACTTCCCTCATTCCCATGAGAATATAACTTACCCAACCCCTGATCATGCATATAAAAATTGTACAAACAAAGGTATGCAGCTTTCTGGGAATAAAAATACCCGAAAATATTTTTTATAAACTTCTAGCAAACATAGGAATAAAGATTCGTACTTTCATTTTTCCAGAATGCAAAAGGATTCCATGGAACAAAACGCCTCCTTATTTTATAACTTTTAACTTTAATTGTGCAGAGTTTATTGGGAGGCCTCCTATAGATATGAATTCTAAATTAGTGGAGAAGATAATTGTGGCTAATGAAACTAAGAGAGTTAAAGCCTATATAAATTCTGGATGTAGGAAGCTCAACAACAGTATCCAGAGTTTAACAAACTGTAAGTACTGCTCTTTATTTTTAGTGGGGTTGGTTGTCTCATCCATTATTAGGGTATATCTCTAGACTCAACATGGGCTTAGTGACTCATAAGTACATTTCTTTTTCTTAACCCTTTTAATTTAGTATGATGTATTGAGAATGTTGTTCTTTATTTGAGTCTGATATTTTAAAAGTGAACCAATACTGTTACCAATGAATCTTCTTTATTCTATTTAAAAGGAGTATGACAGATTGATTTTCTTTGAGTGCAGTGTTAAGTTAATATTAGATTATTTCATAATTTTTTACAAAAGTATACTCGTGCAGTTTTGCAATAGTTACTCTTTTTATTCATGAACTCTGTTGTCATTAACTTATCCTATTTGTTTTTTATTTTGTGACCGAAATTTAGCAAAGCATTGTCTTCAAGATCAGTTTGGTTTGGGGTATTCTGCCAGTCATAAAGGATATATATGTTTATCCTCATCTTTTTTCAACCACTTCGACATTCTCATCCTCTAATTCCCCTTTGGTTTCTACCTATATTCCTGAAATATTTCATCCTAATCCTATTGTTCCTGCAACTCCACAAGTGACTCAATCAAATCCAAAACTGTAAAACAAGCTCTTCAAGACTCTAAATGGTTTGCTGCTATGACGAATAAATAGTTTTTTGTCTGTAGAAATTTGGTATTCTTTTTTGTATTTTTTATCTTTACATAATAAAATTCGAGTATCAGTGTTTGGTACCAGCTAGCAATTTTGTTTCTTTGCATTTATCCTGTATGCTTTTCTCACTCCTTCAGTTTCCCTCTAATTCTTTTGTGTCTTTGTTCCAAAAAAATATGTGCTTGAATCAGCATTGTACAATCTTTTGTTATCAATTCTCCGATTGAATTGTACTTGTTTATTTATTGCTATTTATTCTGCTGCTGACTATATAACTGTTTCAATATGGCAAAATATGTTCGGAAGTTCACTCATGCACACGTGGACTCTGTAACCATATAAGAAAAGGTATGGTATGGCCTCGTGTTTTTAATGATTGATCCATGATTGCTATGCTTCCATAAGCGTATACATCCTATGATAGACTTGAATGTGTATTTCTCTTTTGAAGATTGGAAAAGAAACTCGTTAAAATGCCCTATCCAAATAAAATGTAAACTTACGAAGATGTATTTCCAACTTGGAGGAAACTTATTTTCATTTAGTCATAATTGCTTTCTAATTTGCATTGCTTAATCAGTAATGGGCTTCTTTCTAGCTTCTCTATGAAATGTTTTGTTGTAGATACTAACGTTGTGTTTGGCCATCATTAATTTAAAAGTTCATATCGACTGTGTGTTGTATATAAAATTTCTTGGGTTGTAAACTTTATGTCATAATCATCATGGTGATCTTGCCCTCTTTTTTTAGTATACACTTTTCTGCTTTTTAAAAAAATAATTGCTTATTTTAACTAGTTGTGAGAGAAATTTTCAATTCCAAAAATTAATCATTCCTAAACATGCAGTTAGTTTAGCATTTACTCGTCATGTTCATGTATGTTTTGCAGCTAAGGAAATACTTGATGAACTTGAAGGTCTATTGGGGGATGTAACAAGTGCTATTCAGACTACAGATGGAAAATTATTAGCCTTTTCTGGTCTGGATTTTGATGTTGGATTAAATGAGCAAGCAACCTATAATGATTTGGTAATATTATTACTTATTTGGGAAGAATTTCTAATTTAATTGCTAAATTTTTTCTCCAAATGTTCCTTTGATTGAGTATCTTCCCCTGCTCCCCCCTTCCCCCAAGAAAAAGCAACCCCAGCAGTTGATACTTCTTATTGGAATTGCAATGCTGATAGAGTGTTATGTGAAGCTTGTTATTATAATCTTTACAAATAAAACCTGTTACATAGAATTTGTTATCTGCTCCTCTACCAAGGTCACTGACCTCTTTCTCTTCTTGGTTGGGAAGTTGTACTCCACTAAATTCAAGAATCATTTGCATGATATAAATTTAGTAGTGGAAATTATGGAATCCCTGCTTACTAGAACAGCAATTACACCTTTACTCAGGAGGAAAAGGATGCTTTGTCTGATTCTCAAAGTCCTGATATCACACATTTGGCCATGGTGATGGCTTTCATATATAGCATGGTAAAGCAAGACTATTTGATGCAGGTAATGAATAATGTCATTTTGTGACCTTAAAGTGAATGAAAATGAAGAATCCTTAAAATGTTTGCCTATTCTTGCAGGAAAAGATTGTGTCTGCTTTAGATCTGAGGATGTCATTAGAAGAACTAGAAAGCTACTGCCAAATGTGGTCTTTGCGCCCCTTCATAAATGATGAGATCGTGCATGGAGCTTGGGAACATATTCATTGAACATTCTTTTGTTTCTTATTTTATGTATACAAAATTAGTTATCATTGGGCTCGATACAATTGTATAATGCTATAAAACCATCCTTACTTTTCTAGTTTTTCACTTTATTTTTACACATGTTCTTAATATATATAATAATATTATTATTATTATCAATTTATCTCACTGCATGCTATCATACAAGGCAGCGTTATTGATACTAATGTGTCTACTCATATTTTGATTATCAGTTTTTTATTTTGGTTATTTATTTAATATCCTTTATTTAAAACTATTCATAAGTTGATTTTCATTAATTATTTTATGATAGTTTTGATGAGAACTCACAAAGTCTAATTTTTTATGATGCTTCTATAAATATCTATCATATAAAGTTACGTGTAAACATATCTTTAACATAGTATGATAGTTATTACGGAAACTATTATAGTAAATTAGATTTTCTACATAATTATCAAAATTTATATTAATTTTTTATATTTTATGATTGTTTAATCAACATAATAAGACTTACTATTGATATTCGCATGAGAATGGAATTATCTATTTCTATTATATTATACCTTTCTTTTTTTAATCTTAAAACTAAATAGATTTTATTATTTTTTTAAAAATTATTAAACACTAATCAAACATGTAATTTCTGAATTCAATATTTTAAATGATGTAATTTCTGGAAATAATAACTCAAACAAAGGTGTCTTAGTCTTATTTGATGTGCGATGATTAAGATTCTGATTCAGTTGAACAACATTAATTTACACTCTATTCATTTCTTATAGTTGTGGACTTTTTCTAGTTTCCGTATTCAAATGGTAGATGGTTCTACTATTTTTTTCTTTTCAGTCAACAAACACTTTTATTAAATGCAAATAAATATATAAAAGATAATCAATTAAATACTTTATTTATTTCTAATGAACGTTTTTACTTATTGATTTTGCGTGTGAACATATATAAGATAATTCAATTAAATAAAAGTGATTCTTTTAAATTTTAATCCACATACGATTTTTTTAATTATAATTCATATTCACTTACTTTTTGAGAATGTTTTAGCAAACTATGCATTTTGAAAGACATGGCGACATTAAAAAACTCTTTCGCAACCGTCCAAAACTGAAATTGAAAGACACTGAAACAACATTTTTGTAAATTTTCAGAAAAGAAAGCAATAAAAAATTGAAATTATATTTTCGTCCTAATCTAAACTTAACTTAATTGTTTAAAATTTTAATCTTTTATTTTGTTCATAAATTAATTTTATCTTATATATATAATTCTATAAAACCGACTCTAGAATGTGGTTTACACTCATTTATATACAATAAAATATTCTTATACAATAAAATATTCTTATATTTGGTCGATATAAGATCTCAAGGAAATAAAATAAAATTAATCTTATTAAATATAAACACAAAATATAAGGATAAACATACTCAATTTAATAAGCTCGTGTTTAAAATTTAGTACTAGCTGTAAAACATACTTTAATTTCATGAAGAATTAACAAATTTAAAGTGTTAAAAATATTTCAGAAAACATAATTGTTAGACAACCACATATCCTTAAACACGAGTAAAGGAATAAAAATGATATTCTAACAATCTAAGAATTGTATATAACTGTTTGACTATTTTAATAATAAAAAATATATTATAGAAGGTATGTTTGTAATTAACTATTATAAAGAATTATTAAAATAATGATAATAAAAGTTGTGATGCAGACGTAAGAAAAGAAAAAGAGTGTGATAAATAAGATGTTTATATTTTATTATTAAAAGAGGAAGATGGAGGTTAGGGAAAAAAACTCGTGTTAAAAGAACCTTGGACTTGGTTTTACTATGTCCGATTCTAAAGAAAGTTGATTATTTTTTGTAGAACGAAAATAGCGTACATGAATGATGTGGAAACACTTGTCTTGTCTGCAACTCAACTTTAGGGTGATTTGGAATTGTTCTTAGCTTGACCCTAGAGATATGATCAAACCATGATTCTCTGAGCTACGCGTGGATGATTAATCACACCCTTTAAAAGCCACACTCAACAACACATTCTCCCATCACCGCTACATCTTTCTTCTCCATTTCGCACTTTCACGCAGCCACTTTCGTTGTTTCACTTTTTGAATAGACGAAGATGCCGACAACTGGGAACTTTGGAAATCACGATGACGAACAAGGTGATCGTCCAACAGTGAGGGTTCATACCATTGATGAGCTTCACTCGTTGCAGAGGAAGAGGTCTGCACCCACCACTCCCAGGGGGAATGCGCAGCCAGCCAGTTCCTTAAATCTTTCTGAGGAAGAACGCAGTAAAATGCAGCTAGAGTCTATCAGGTAATGTTTATACGTGGCTACACTACATGTTACTACTATGATCTAAAGAAGTTTGGTTGAAACGTGTTTGCCATGCATGCATGCAGTGCCTCTTTGGCGTCACTGACGAGAGGAAGTGGACCTAAGGTGGTGAGGGGTGATCCAGCAGCAAGAAGATTTGAAGGGTCAAGGCATGCACATGTTCCAGTCACACCCACCATTGCTGTCAGCGACAGTGCCTTGAAGTTCACCCATGTCCTCTATAACCTCTCCCCCGCAGGTTTTCTTTCCTCTTTTTAATGCTTACTGTCTTACTCAACAACTACTTACATATACTTTTCTTTTTTATGATTCAAAGAGAATTAGGATTTTATTTATGTATGCTTGTAGTAATTTTTCTGTTGTGAGATAAACTTAAAGCCCCTCCATAGGGAAAGAGGTTTTGATTTTTAAGTATAAAATAATGTTGCCTACTTTTACTTTAACAGTTACACTTTATAATGAGAAGAGAGAGTAAATAAAATGACCCTTAAAGCTTCTCATAAGACAAGTTTCCTTCTGTACGTTTTGACCGTGTAGTAGTTTATGAATCTTAATAATATCTTACTTGTGTGTGTGTGTTTCTCTTGAATGATACAGATTGGTATTACATCATTTTGTACTGTGGTGTACGAAAATGAGTTCAGCATCACATCTTGTATATTTGAAAAGATGAATTGGTCAATGACAATGGCCCTTTGTGGTGTTAGCACATGCTCTTTTTTGTTGAATTAATGAGCAAAATTCTTAATTCCTAAATCTATGTACTGCAGTTGTCTAACTGAAATACAAACATTTCATTGCTAATTAAAAATAATGAGTTGAGTAATCTAAATTAATTTCATTATATCTGACAAAAATGGTAAAGAATATAACATGAAATATGACTTAATTTGGAAACAGAACTTTATGAACAAGCGATAAAGTATGAGAAAGGATCGTTCATCACTTCGACTGGGGCATTGGCTACACTTTCTGGGGCCAAGACGGGTCGGTGTCCCAGAGACAAGCGTGTGGTGAAGGACGAACTTACTGAAAATGAGCTTTGGTGGGGAAAGTAAGTACTGTTCATCACATTACATATATATGTTACAAATGGTGCTAAACATTTTGAACTGTTTATTCTGTAATCTGATTTATCTTTTGTGTTATTTTACTTTGAAGGGGTTCCCCCAACATTGAGATGGACGAACACAGTTTCATGGTGAACAGGGAAAGAGCAGTTGATTATTTGAACTCTTTGGACAAGGTCATTTCTCTTCTCTCTCTTTTTTTTTATCTTCTTTTCTGTCTGGCATGCACAAATAACTATGTTATAAAAACAAAGTAAATTATCACTGCAATTGGTCTTATTTTGTGGGTTTATACAATCTATTTGAGGTGGTGATGACTAGGATTGGAACCTGTTGTCATTTGTTAAAAGGGCAAGTTAGCTTTTTTTATAAATGAATTATGACTTTTAAACTTCTCTAATTTTACACTTCACCTTTTTAAAACGAGATCATTGTTATCATGTTGAAGTTCTATTCTCTTAAATACTATGGATTAAATGAGTCAATTTTGAAAATTGTAAATTTTATTGTGTATACACTATAATTTATATCTGAACTTGAAATTATCTTATCTAATTTTCAGGTCTTCGTGAATGACCAATTCTTGAACTGGGACTTAGAGAACAGAATCAAAGTCAGGATTGTCTCAGCCAGAGCTTACCATTCCTTGTTTATGCACAACATGTAAGTGTATATAAGCAAAAGAATACTTTACCACCACAATCACAAGCCAGTGTTTAAAGAATCAACCATAAAAAATATATTAAAAATTAAGGTACTTTTCTTGTTTTAGTATGAAAAGAAAGTGATGTGAGAAAGATGCAGGTGCAAATAAGTGGATAGCATTTTTAAGTATCAGTTCTAATTTAATCATATAGAAATATCTATTGAACATGCATAAACCTTCTCAGTGAATGAAATAGTGAAGTGATTCTGCAAAAATGTGTACAATATAGTGAAGTGAATCTGCAAAAATGTGTACAATATAGGTGCATTAGACCAACTCCTGAAGAGCTAGAGGACTTTGGCACACCAGATTTCACTATATACAATGCAGGGCAGTTTCCTTGCAATCGTTACACTCACTACATGACATCCTCCACTAGCATTGATCTTAATCTTGCAAGGAAGGAAATGGTCATCCTTGGAACACAGTATGCAGGGGAAATGAAGAAGGGTCTCTTCAGTGTCATGCACTATCTCATGCCTAAGCGCCAAATCCTCTCCCTACACTCTGGCTGCAACATGGGAAAATCTGGGGATGTTGCTCTCTTTTTTGGACTCTCAGGTATAACTTTTCTCGATCATCAAATAAGTGTTGGTACCAGATTCTTTATTTGAAGCTTATGAATCTTGTTCCATAGAACTTTCATATAAGGTTAGTGTAAAGATTTTCATGCATTTGACTAGTTAAAAAAATAATGATTTTATTGTGTCTGACAACTTATGAAAAAACCTTTTACATTGTTGCAGCATTTCAACTAAAATCTTAAAACAAATGTGATTAGAAAAGTGCTTGCACCAAAAGGGTCCATTCTAATTAATGAACTTTTTTCTATAATTATTCATATTAGGTACTGGAAAGACCACTCTGTCCACGGATCATAACCGGTTTTTGATTGGAGATGATGAACACTGTTGGAGTGAGACAGGTGTCTCAAACATTGAAGGGGGTTGCTATGCCAAATGCATTGATCTCTCTAGGGAGAACGAGCCTGACATCTGGAACGCGATCAAATTTGGCACAGGTATTGCCTTTTGTTAATCTTAGGCTAGTTTAACATCTCTTGAAATTTGACTTCACGAATTTTGATACATTTTTATCCACTTGGCTATCAGTTGTGGAGAATGTTGTTTTTGATGAGCATTTTCGTGAAGTTGATTATGCTGACAAATCAGTTACAGGTAAGTAATGACTTGGTTTATATAATGACTTAGTTGTGACTAGGTCATATCAAATTAATGGTTGACTTAATGTGTTTGCAAGATGTCCCTGACTCGTAACACAAATCCAATATTTGAGGTCAATTCCTACAAATAAAAGAGGCTTATTATTAAACCACTAGTATGAATGGATAATGATGGAATTTAACAAATCAAACCTCTATTTGTAGAACTCCTGATGCAGACTAGTTAGTTTGATTTGAACTTTATTTAGACAATAAACAATAAAGTGGAGCATAAGAACATGATGATACACAAAAGTGCCTTATAGTGATTAGAAATCAATTGTAATAGACCTTGTGGATAGCTAGATAAATATAATACTGTTTTTTCATGTTGCAGAAAATACTCGTGCAGCTTATCCAATCGAGTACATTCCAAATGTGAAGTTACCATGTGTTGGTCCTCACCCGAAGAATGTGATTCTTTTGGCATGTGATGCATTTGGTGTGCTTCCACCTGTGAGTAAGCTAAGCCTGTCACAGACCATGTACCATTTCATCAGTGGATACACAGCTCTGGTAATGTCTGAGTAACTTCAACACTCTATTCTTGATAATATTGCTTCCTCTGAATCTCTCTCATTGGCTCTTTTCTTTATGAGGACTAAAGGTGGCTGGCACGGAGGAGGGTATAAAGGAGCCACAGGCAACATTTTCAGCTTGCTTTGGAGCAGCATTTATAATGCTACACCCAACCAAGTATGCAGCCATGCTTTCTGAAAAGATGCAGAACAATGGTGCAACTGGGTGGCTTGTTAACACAGGATGGTCTGGTGGAAGGTAAGCGTCTAGTACAAATAAAGTCAAAAAATAGTGTTAACAACACACTTTTCAAAAACCATGTTTGTTTTTGGTTGTGCAAAACTGCAGCTATGGCACTGGAAGTCGAATTAAACTATCTTATACAAGAAAAATTATTGATTCCATTCACTCTGGAGATCTCTTGAATGCTGAGTACAAGAAGACTGAGATATTTGGACTTGAGATCCCCACTGAAGTGGAAGGAGTGAACTCGGAAATTCTAGACCCTGAGAACACGGTTAGTGGTGCTAAAACTCTTACCATTTTCAATCATTAAACTACTTTTCCGTTTTCCAAGTCCTTCAACATAGATTGGAAATTTTGTTTGATTTCAGTGGTCAGACAAAGAAGCCTACAAGGAGACACTGCTGAAGCTGGCTGGATTGTTCAAGAACAATTTTGAAACATTCACCGATTACCAGATTGGAGATAGCAACAACCTCACACAAGAAATTCTTGCTGCTGGTCCAATCATTGATTAAGATTAATTAGGAGATTAGGAGCTTTCTTTGCTAGTATCTATACATTTCTTTTTCAATCCCACTTTTTTCAAAGGTGTTATGTGTTTCAAAGCACCACATCGTTCCTACTTGCGTGTCTACGTTTTTGTTCTCTTTGGGCTTTGCCTTATACGTGGGCCGGAGTCTATGGCCCATTTCTTTTTGCACCTTGTTTTTACTTTATCAGTTTTTATTTTGTAAAGGCGAGTAACATTCGATTACAGAGTGAATAATATTCTCTTTCAGTTTCTTCTTCTTCTTCGTTATTCGTTTCTTTTCTCTGCGCTGTGCTAGGGTTCATGTTACCCTCTTTTGCTTTTTCTTTCAATCGCCGTTTTGGTTCTTGCAGTTCTTCATCTTTACACAGAAATTTTTTTTGGGAAACTCCAAGTTCAGGTAAATTCAACTTGTAGAGTTGAAAGAAAAAAGTTTCTTTAATAAAGAAAAAATAATATTAAGAAGTATATATATAACAAAATACTCTTTAATATCACAACAATTCTATATTTCAATTTCATAATAAAGTAGAATAACAAATCATATTGATGAAATAGAATAATTAGTTATTACTAAATAAAATCAAATTATATAAATGTCTAAATTATAAATAAATTCAAAAAAGCATTAGTTATTAAAGTAAAAACTTCTAAAATGAGTTAATTTCTTCAAATATTTGAATTATAGTAAAACACAAGTTGATTAATGGGGGAAATTTACAAATTGGTTGAATTGTTTCTTTGACTAAAAAGTTTATATGAATATTAAATTTAGATGAGTTTACACACAAAACGGTTTGATTGAGAATTAATTTGTTTGACCCATCTAAAATATTGAGATTTGAGAATTAATTGAAGAGTTTAATAACCATGGAATGAGGTACCAATATGAACAGAAAAGAAAATGAGGGAAAGCTATGACTGAAGTGAGCAATGAAAGGAAGTGGGAAACAGAAGAATGTAAATAGTGAGAATTGAAATTTTGATAGTTGAAAAAGGTTGAAGAAAGTGAAAATCTAGAAAAGTAAAGTAACTATTCTCTTATAGCATTATATAATTTTATGGAGCCCAATGCTAATTGTTTACAATAAGAAACAAAAGAAGAATGTTGAGTGAAATACACAAAAATAAACCCATTCAATGGGGCAATTCTTACAGAGGTTAATGCACAAGGTAGGGTGGGTTTATAAATTGAAGTGGAGGTATATTTGCCATTTCATACTCATGGGGTTGCAGGTTTAAAAGATGGGTGCAGAATGAAGAGGCCAATGTGGTAACGTGCGTGGTATTGGGCCAAAAAGTAGTGAAAATGGAAAAGTGGGCTTGGGTAGGTAAAGTGGGTTGCACAGTGACTCGCTGGATGAAGCAACGACACGTAAGTAACCCTTTCCCTCTTACACTATCCATCCTGATGCACAAAACTCATCTTTCTCTCTCTTCTCTGCGCTTTGCCCTAACCAACATCCACAGATCTGTTACCTCCATTTTCAGTAAGCTTCTCTTTTCCCCCTTCTCCACCAATTACAGTATGCGAAACTCTTCACCTTAATCTTCTCTCTCACTTTTTTTATTTTTATTTCTTCATCTTGATAAATAAATACTGCTATCAATTTCCACATGGTTCACTCTATTAATGATAAACGCTTTAATGCTTTGTGAAACTTACTATTCAAGCTCTGTCTTATTATCGATTCTGTACACAATTTTTTCTTCCTTTTCTTCTTCTTCTTCTTCTTCGTTAAATCTTATATTTTAAATTTATATCTTTCTGGATTTTTCATTGCTTGGGCTGATGTGGCATGATTTGAATTCTGGAAATTAAATTGTAAATAATGGTAACGATGCTCTGTGTTGAGTTGAACTTGGATTTCAAATTAGGGAATTATGATGGAACGTAGAGAGGTTGGTATCATCCATTTTCTTCCATTAGGGGGTCCTGTGACGGGAAAGGAATCAAATTCAACTCTATTTTGTCAGGGATTTTATTAGGTTTGTTGATTCAGCTTCTTGTGGATCTTCAATAGATTCTCTTCAATTTATAGTGGACATGTATCCTGATATGTTTGGATATTAGTGGAGCTTACTTTATGTCCTATAAGTTCTTTTTTTTTCTGTTGTTGTTTTCGTCCCAGACCGTTTGGTTGGCGTTGAGTAAGACAGTAAAAGTTAATGTGAAACATGATGCAGACTTGGAATATTATTTTTTCAGGATAGAGGTATATGCTTGAAGATAATGCAAGCAGACAACCTCCTCCCGAATTATAATTGTTTGACTAATAGAATGTATTTATAATAATTTAATCTTTGGGAACTTATTCTTTCTGAAGCCTTGTTAGAGTTCTGACCAAATCAAAAGAATATGTAGGTGGTTTGCTTATTCTAATTCTAATTTTATTTTATACATAAATTGTTGTTGTCAATTAATTTTTTGCACCAAAATTTATGTTCTCCATTGCCTTTCATTGTGTTTTTAGCAGATATATTATTCGTTTAGTTGAGAAGATAAGTCTCAATCAGTATGAGTGTGTAAAGATTATTAATATGAATGTTTTTTGTTTGCTCCTTGAATTTGCTTCTTACTTTGGAGCTCTGCAAACAGTTTAAGATTGTTCTAGAAGAAAATAATTGTTGGTCTTGAGGTTTACGCCTGGTATCATATGATATAAACTTCTCAATTAGTTGATGGCAGTGTTTTCCGGTTATTGTTTCATTTGTTTGTATGGATACTTTTGGGGGGGTGGGGGGGTGGGTATCTATTCTGATTATGGCTCCTTTGGCAATGATTTGGATTGAATTGAACAAATTTTCTAATAACATAATTTGTTTACCTCTAAAGTATTATTCATTCTTCTCATACCAGAAAAAAAAATGCACTTATGGGCTGACTTTCTTTAAACACTTGTTCCGTAGTTCATATTCTTATAACATTTATTTTTTATTTCTTTTCTGTAAATGTGTGTTTTTCCTTTGCTTTTTCCTTTATTGCAGTGTAATTCTGTTTTGGGAGGATTCCTAGTTCTCCTGCGTTTTATTCCCTGTCTCTCCCTATCATTTGAAGTTTTTATGTTTTTTTTTTTTGTTGGAATAAAAGCATAACAAATTGTGGTACAGAAGTTTGCTTGGTTGTTCCTAAAAGTTTGTCCTAACACTCTCACATCTTATTTAAGGCATCACAAGTTGTAGATACAGTTAATATTCAATATGGAGCTGAGTACTATAAAAGAGGCTTTTGACCGTGTTACTAAGAAGCAAAAGTTATCTTGTTCCAAGACTCAAGAAGCGATCGATCAGATCAGACAGGAAATTGAGAGTGTTTTAGACACAATGCAGTCAGTAAATAACACTGACCGAGAACTTGATTACAAAACTGTCTTGGGTGAGCTTAAGGCCAGTTTACTTAAAGCTGCTCCACTTACTCAAATGGAAGGTACACAGAAGGAACTAAATGTAGCACTCAACAAGTATGGAAAACTTCTTGAAAAATATTTCAACCCTGATATATCCAAGGCTTACAGAAATATCGACATTGATATTCATACATTAAACCAAATAATTGCCAACCATTTTTACCGGCAAGGTCTTTTTGAGATAGGGGACAATTTCATGAATGTGGTTGGAGAGCCCGAATCTGCTGCCATTATGAAATCCCCATTCCTGGAAATGTATCGAATACTTGAAGCCATGCAGAATCATAACCTAGAGCCAGCCCTCAACTGGGCTGCCTCTATTTGTGACAAACTTGCTCAAAATGGATCTGATATTGTGTTGAAACTTCACACGATGCAATTTGTAAAAGTGCTTCAAAATGGAAGTAGAGAGGAAGCCCTTACTTATGCTCGAACACACCTTTCTCCTTTTGCTTCCAGTCACATGACTGAGATTCAGAAGCTTATGGGCTGTCTTCTATGGACTGGAAAGCTTGATCGATCTCCTTACCATGCGTTACTATCACCATCTAACTGGGATAAGTTGGCTGAGGAACTTAAGATGCAGTTCTGCAATCTTCTGGGACAGTCCTACAATAGCCCCTTGAGTGTAACCGTAGCAGCAGGCGTCCAGGTTTTGCCAGCTCTCCTCAAATTTATGAATGTCATGGCAGGGAAGAAGCATGAATGGCAGTCTATGAACCAGTTACCAGTGCCAGTTGAATTGGACAGCGAGTTCCAGTTTCATTCTATTTTTGTTTGTCCTGTCTCAAAGGAACAAGCAACCGAGGATAACCCTCCGATGTTAATGGCCTGTGGCCATGTCCTCTGTAAGCAGTCTATCTTGAAGATGTCAAAGAATAGCACAAAAGTGTTCAAGTGCCCATATTGCCCCTTTGATATTGATGCAAGTCAATGCAGGCAGCTATATTTCTGATGTTGATGGGTTTGTATGAAACTCTTGTATAAACTGAATCATGTGTTAGCATAGGTGCAATCGTATATGGCGCATGCAAAAAGCCCATGCCTTGTTGTGATGTCTGTATTTTATAAATTTGTTGTAAATAGAAATTCTTTTTTATTTGGGTATGTCCAGCAAGTCCTTCATTGATTAATAATCACCAGCAATCATTTGAACCAACGAAGGAAAGTAATGTTGAACATATCTCAAGAAATATAGGAGGAAGTTGCAGAAGAAGAAAATCTATAGATTCAAGAGATCGAACAAGCCACCTCATAAGCAAATTTTGTAAATACTCTAATTGTTTAATAGACAACAGTATACACTATAATTAGTTTATATCCTTTGAGTTGATTCTGTTTTGCAACTTGAATTCTTGATGAAAGTATAGAGAAACTTAATTGAACAAATAATGCTCTTGGTTCAGTAATCTTTTATATAAGATTATTGTGTAGAACCTAAAGAGATAAAAGAATACTAGCAACTAAAAGTAGTGAGTAGATTTTTTTCACATTGATGTTGATAAATACTCTTTTAATTTTGATAATAGAGGATTAATGTTTAGGGTTTAAGGATTATGGATTAGAGTTTATGATTTAAGATTTAGGGTTCAGGTTTAGAGTTCATGACTTCAATATCAATATTATTTTTTTTATGATCGATACCAATATTTTCTATACCAATACTTTTTATGATGATTTATAAAAATTGAATTTGAACAATTGATTTGTTGAAATATAAGTTCGCATCATAATGAAATTAAAATTAATTTTGTGAATGAAAATTTTGTATTCTTATGAAATAACGTTAGGGTCACATTTTAAAAAAAAAATTAATAAAAAATGAAATTCTTCCTTGTTAAGATTCTTAATTCTTTATCTCTAATTTATAACAATAATAAAAAAAACAATTATAACCAAAATTAACTACATAAAAACTTCCTTTACAAGTTATAATGAAAATAATAAACTACATAAAGACTACCCTTCAATTATAATAAACTTTATAAAAGACTTTCCACTACGATTATAATAAAAATAATAAATTGTATAAAAGACTTTCCTTACAATTATAATAAAAGTAATAAACTACATAAAAAGAAGACTTTTCCAATAATTATAATAAAAATAAAAAACTACGTAAAAAAATTTCTTTATTTATTTCCAGAATTAGAAACTTTCTTTTTTTTACGCATTTCTCATTGATGTGCATGATCTCTTTTTCAGCCCCTCTTCTATCAAAGTTGTCTACTTTATTCCTCCTCTGAAAATATCTATATTTTCTTAATTAAGTAATTAAATTTTAAAATATATACTTAATCTTATATGTTTAAGTAAAAACAACTCATACACATAAATAAATAATATATATATATATATAAACTTAATTTATTATTAATCCTTACCATAAAAGATTAAATGGTAAATGAGTTAAAGAAAAACAATGTCTGATGATAACAAGTATTTGATGAGAAGAACAATTTTAATGGGATTAACGTGAGATAAGGTCCCCTTTACTTTATAACATGAATGTAGGCTCTTTGGATTTTATTCATAAGAAAGAAAATGAAGAAGGAAGAGTTAAGGAAACAAAGTTTTTGTCATCTTGTGGTGATCAACAATCTCATTATGTAAAGAAATGTACGTATATTTTTTTAATATATGTGAAAATGGTTAATTTGATGAAGTGGTTTTGATTTTTTGTTTTTATGTAATTATTAGAAAGATATTATGATTTACCAAAAATATTTATGCTTAGAAGTAAGGAAGGAAATATTATGAGTAAATTAAGAAAATGGTGAGTGTAGTCCCAAAAGTGAAGGGAAAGGGGTCCAAAGGGAAGGGACCAACCAAAACATAAACTTTCATTGTCAATACCTTTTCTCTCTTTGACATGAATCAACCCTTCATATCTTGCTAAACACCCTTTCTCTCTTCTTCCATCTTTCAACAAATTATTCTCACTTCATCATTCACCCAACAACTATTCTTCTCACTCACTTCCTACCTTTTGTTTTTCAAATTCCCAATGAGATATTTAAAGGACTACAATAGTAGCCTACAATCACAACAATAATGAAGATGTTAAGCAAGTCCTTCACATGAACCTCACTCACATTTTAGCATCAATAAACTAGACACTACTTTTGTGTTTGATTTTGCATAAAACTAAAAAAAATTATTAAATAAAAATCAATTTTAATATAAAAAATAATTAGTTGTTATATTTATTAAATTAGAGATCAATTTAGATACTACAAAATTTAGATTCTAAATTTGGTAGAAAAAACTTGGTAACTAATTAGATAATAATTTAAAAACTATTTATCTATAATTGAAACTAATTTAGAAATTAATAATTTTTTTAATCTTTAAAATAATTTCTAATTTAATCACTATAACAATTAATTATTTTTTTATCTAAATTTGATTTTTATTCAGTGATTTTTTTTAGCTTAACTAATGGTTATTCGATTATTCAAAAGGTACAAGGAGGAATGTGGATTATACACTTGTTTCTACTTATTTGAGTTGAATGGAAGAAAACCAACTAAACTAGGCCTAAGACAAATTTATTTATTTTATTTTCTTTTTCTTTTTCATTGCTACATTGTACTTTTGTTCATATAATCACATTATTCATCTTCAACTTTTATCTGGTTGACTCATGATTTTAGTTTTGATTTTACATGACATGACAGAAATTTGATTTGTAATTTAATTCTTAATATTATATTAAAAACACATAATTACTAAAATACTCTAATGGAATGTGAAGAAAAGATCATTGATTTTATATATAAAAAATATTTAATTATATTATATATTATACATATATTATAATCATATATAATAATAATATATAAATTTATATAATAATCATGGAAAAGTTAATAATAAAAATTAGTAATAATATTAATAATAATAAAATAGTAAGAATAATAATAAAAATATAATAATGTGTAAAAACAATAATAAAATAATAAATACTAATTAAAATAATAAAAATAACGAAATTATAAATAATAATAACAATCAAAATAAATTCATAAAATTATAATAATAATATTAAAAATATTAATTTGATTTTCATTTTGATTTTATTTTGTGAAAATTTTTATACATTTTTAAATGTAGTGGAAGTGTTAGATAATTTGTAGTTTTTTTTTTCAACTGGGTCAGGAATGGCGTGGGAATACTTATTTAATCAAACGTCATTACATAATTTTTTATTCCTAATTATTGTGATTTAGTTATCTTTTACCATGATATTATATTGTATTATTCTATGTTTAATATTAATTAGACACTGAATTTTTATACCAATTTTGATTTATTTTATTAAGTTTTACAAAATTTGCAAATTCACTTAATTCTACAATTATTTCTATTCTAAATTTATCAAAATTCATTTTCAATAATTTGTATTTATCCAAATAATTTGTATTTTCTTTAATTGAGTTCACAAATTGTAGCATAAATATTATTTTAATGGCACAAGTACAAACAAATAATAATATTTTATTTTAAATCAATTTTAACCACAAATAAAAAATAGTAATATTTTACAATTTTATCAATTAAAAAAATTATCAATTAGAGTCGTCCCATCACTAATAAATCTTTATAAATTTTTTATATTCCAACATAGCATAGATGATTTTATGGGGTGGAGAGAAACAAGGAAGTTGATGGTGAAATGCAATTTTTGTAGGTTGATGATAGTTGAAGATAAAGCGTAAAAAGTAACATATGCTGGAATATAATGATTACTATTTCATATTAAGAATCCGAGGGACCAATAATGAAGCGCATTAAAGCAGCTTTTTAGCCAAATCACATGGCCTTCCCCTCTCTCTATAATGAATTTTGGATTTAGCATACTAAATTCTAAGGTGACTACAATTCAAATTCATGAACATGTACTGACCTTATTGACTAATCCGGGCTTGTGGTCATCGATCGGTCGATCACGTGGTCATTATATGACCTTCTCATTACGATAAAGTGGTTGAGTGACGAGATTTCGATCGAGTCATGGGATCATTCGGTCATCTTAATACATTTTCACATTATCCAAGAGTCGAGATTAATGACAATTTATGTGTTTTTTCTTCTAATTCATCCAGATCCATTTTAAAAATAAAATTGGAGATACCAAACTCCAAATGAGAGAATACCCTAATTTAGAGTTGAAACATTATTTTTTACTAATTTGTTGTTGTTATTAGTTTTGAGCATTGACCAGAGTGGGTTGTGTTGGATCCCAAAACTTGCAGCATCGACATGATTTGGGTATTGAATGGGAAATTGGCATGGATGATTTGACGCACCATCTTAAGATTTGTTTGCATTAGAGATTGTTGATAAAAAGGTGACACGTGACAGTAGGAAACTCGAAAACCAGATAAGCATTTCCAATAAAAGTTAGGGTAGAGTTGCATGAATCTCATTATATTTGAAACAAGACTTTATCATAAAAGAATGTGGAAATGAAAAGAAGGAAGAGAAGATGCACGCACCTTATCCCCCAATTGCCTTGTACTTTTAATTTGTAAGGACGATAGAAAACGACTCCTAATATTCTCTCTCATCATAATTTTAGTTGCTTCCCATCACTTACCATTTTTGAAGCCATTGTTTGGCACCATGGAAGCAAAACCCCACTACCTAGTGCGCCACACACAACTACCACCAACCAAAATCACTACAAGATAAGATCATGGCTTTGGGGAAATTCAAGTTGAGGTGTCACAAAAAAAATCTCACTTCCATTGCTTTCAGATTCTTACATTCTTAAAACAATTTCAGAGTTCAGAGAGCAATGTCATGTAATGCCAAAAAATTCCAAAGTACTTCACATCGTCCTTTCTCTGAGTCTGATCAAATGAGACCCACAAAACTAACACCTCATAACAAACACCTCATGCCAACATACAAAACAAAACTCTTTGCTTCCTGTCACTAGTTTTACACATTTTGCTTTATTAGATTAGACCCAACCCAATAAAGCCATCTTCAATTAAGAATCAAAATCTAAAAATTCATTTCATAATTCCATTTCCTATCTTTTGGCTATCAGAATCCCTTCCTTTTCTACCAAGGAAAGACCCTAGCCGTCAACTACTGTTTGACTCCATTTTTTCATTTCCCACATGTACTGGTCGATCTGTATGAAACTCTTGGAGACTCAATATCCGGTCAAGGCACTCACACAACTAAAATTATTACGTCTAAATAGAAAATTAATAATACTAATTCATAGTTATTAGATAATACACTTTTAATCATAATCCAAAATTCTAATATGATTCAAAAATAAAAAACCCAAATAACAAAAGACCTATGATAATTACTATAAGAAAAATTGGAATTACATATAGCCAAAATTCGTATGTAAGACCCAAAATCCGTATATAAAACAAGTTTACATACAAACAAAAATTCGTATGTAAAACTGTCGTAGGTAAGCGTTACATAGAGATAATCCGTATGTAATTACATACAAATTATATCTGTATGTAATACCTGTTTACATACGAAATTTAATCCGTATGTAAAAATTTGTATGTAATGTTAATTTTACATACGGATTTTGATCCATATGTAATAATCCGTATATAATTTGCGTTTTTCTTGTAGTGAATCATATAAACAGACACAAATTTCAAAAGTTAGGTACGTCATCGTTCAGTACTAATAGCACTGAAAACCGAATACTGAAATCTCACTTAAACGTGTCGGTGTGTCTTTTGTAAGTACAATCTAAACTTAAAGTTCACAAATACCAGAAATAGTGAAGTAAAAAGAAAGCTTGAAAACCATTTCAAGATAAAAGAAGGATAAATAAACTGACCGAAAAAAAAACAATCATTCTTCTATTTCAAACCCCGTTCGAAAACACCATATATTTTTTCTTTTTTGAAAAAAATGTACTTCGTCCATTCTCATATTTAGGTTTAGCGTTCTTTTAAAATTTATATCACTTTTTATACGCATTTACACTGGCAGCTTAAAAATATACAATATTGAACTATCAATGATTATATAATTTAGAGTAAGATATAATTAACTGTACAATTGAGAATAATATGAAAATTTATAAATAAGAAAGTTCTAGTCTAAATATATATAAATAAAACATTGTTGGCCTTTTATGAGTAAAAAAAAAAAAAGAAGTGGAAAGATTAATGATTAATGCTGTAAATATTACTTTATGAAAAGAGCATTTCTAACTTTCTTAACCATGCATAAATAGGAAAATAGTATTTTTTATTGACAGTTCATTTTATTTTTGCCTTTACAAAGTAGAAAAATAATAAAAAAAGAATTAAAATCTGGCATCCTCGAAGCCATGTAAGTCACTGACTCTGTTCATGGACTTTCTCATAATAGCGACTTTAGCCAGTCTCTCAGCTACTCTCCAAGCCGACATCGGCGTAAGCGGCTCCTCTTTTTCCTCCAAATTACTACCAATTCTTAACTTTTGGCTTCTCAACTCGGCTTGTTCGGCTTCCAGCCAGCTTAAACACTCATCATTCTGTTCGCGGCTCAGAGAGGCTCCAGCTGATGATAGCAAATGAAGCGCGCCAGACACATCATTGTGAGCCACCAACCGTCTCGACTCGGCTACGGCGCGAGCACTCACGTGGCAACGCCTCAACCGTTCGATCCTGCGATCGCACGATCGAACAGTGTGGGGTCGTGGAACGATTAACTCACGCTCCTTGGAATTAACACGCTCTTGAGTGAAGGGGTCAAGGTGGGAACATCGTACGGATATAAAACGATGGTGGGACCCGCGAGAAGCTGTGCCAGCTGGCACTTTCAACTCCACCAGCAGTTCTCTCTCCTCCGCGGCGTAGAGATCGCCTAGAGCGACGGAACCCGGCGAGAAAGCATCGGTGCAACCCTTGGTCACGGAGTATACGGCGGCGATTTCAGCCGGGGCCGAGCGAGACGCTAGTTTTAATTCAAGTTTGAAGTCCTCTGCCACCACGCTCAAGAAATTCCCAACGCGTGTCGCTAAATCAGAGTCATGTTGCGCGTCGAAACACGCGCCTTCATGAGAGTATCTGAGGGAACGCACAGCGAAGCGCGTGGAGGATAACCGCTGATCCTCGTGGCCGTTTGTGAGGAGAATAATTTTGGCAACGGTGTTCTTCTGCCGTCGATCTTCCAGAACCTTCGCCGCTTTCTTCAGCGCGTCATTTCTCGCCGGCGTTCCGTCGCGCTGGAGCTCGACGGCCTCAAGCGCGTCGACGATTCGCCGCGCCGCCGTCTGACCGCGGCCTGTCATCCTCCGCAGCGGAAACAGCCTTTTGGAGCCACCAGAGAATGCGACTATGGAGAGACGGTCGGCGGAGCCGAGCGAGGAGATCACGACTTGCATCGAACGTTTCAGCATCTGAAGCTCTTTACCGGAGACAGTGTTTCCGACGTCGAGCACCGTGACGAGGTCCACCGGCGGTCGACTCGCCGCCGCGTTGCGCGGCGTAGCCATCACCTTGAACAGCGCTACATACGTCTCGGAGGTCCGATTGGATGCCACAATCGCAGCCTCTGGAGCGAAGCTGGCGTCGATCGTTCTGGTTTTGAGCGATGAGGACACATGAAAGGTTTCTTGTTCGTGGTTTTGTGTTTCCTCCTCTTCTTCTTCCTCGTCGTCGTCGTTCTCATTGGATTCAGGTATGGGGTTGAAACGCGAGAGCGAAGTTGGTGACATGAGTGGCTCGTCGTCGCTGTAGCTGGGAAGCTTAAACGACTTGGGCGTTTTGATTTGGTGTGGTTTGTTTTGATCTGCAGTTTGAAGTTGTTTCCAGTTAGCGTTGCAGACGGGGCAGGTGTGGATTCGGTGTTTTTTGACGTGAGCTGCTATGCATGGGAAGTGAAAGACGTGAGAGCACTCCGCAGTGAAAATTGCTTGTCCTTGGCCGCTTTTGACAGTGTGTGCGCAGATTCCACATGAAGTCTGCAGAGAGAAATCAGAAAAAAAGGGTTAGAAGAAAATTGAGAATGAATAGAGAGCGTAGAGCAGAGTGTGGGTTGATGAATTACTTTGCATTGGTGTTTGGAGAGTGGTGAATTGGTTCGGCAACGGAGGGTGGGGCGAGACTCTGAGTGTGGAATTGATGAAGGATTGGAGAAGAGTGAGAAAGTGGAAGTGATTTTGTTCTCGTAATAATCGTAATTGTTGTTGGAAGTGTGAAACCTCCTTCTCCATCCAGAAACCATTCTCTCACAACAGAACAGAAGAGAAGGAAATAGAAAGGGAAGAGAAAAGTGAGTAGACCCAGGAGCACACCACTCTTTATCCTTCCTCTTCTCTTCCTTTCCTTCCCCACCAATCTATTTATAATTAAATATTTCTCTTTTCTCTTCCCAACCCCTTTCCATCTCAATTTCCACGTTCAAAATATCATCCCAACTTCTCTTCTATTTCTTTTTACTTTTCATTTTTTATCTTATCTATATACCACCCTACTCAAATCAATCTTTCTTTTTATTTTATCATTTCTTTCTGTTGAAAATCTATAATAGAATCAATTCTTTAACGGCATCAAGAATGCTGGTTTTTCTTTTCGGTCGTTTTATCCTCCTCCCTTATTTTCGAAATGATTTTTTATTCTCTTTTCACTTATTTGTTATTGTAAATTCTAACCTCAAATGTTCGGATGATACTTACAAATGGTATTCAATGGTATTCTGGTTTTCAGGTAAAGATATTTGGTATTCGGTGTTATTAGTACTTGAATGATAACGAACCTTATTCTCAAAATTTGTATCTATTTATATGATTATCATAGGTCTTTTGTTATTAGACGGGATTAAGACTTTGAAATATGATTAAAAATATATTACTTAATGTTTAATCATTGATTAATTTTGTCAATCCTCTATTTAGATATAATGAATTTGATCATTTTAATCGATCTGACCGGATATTGAAACTTCTAGTTGTTGTACAGACACGACTAGTACTAAATCTATTTTCTATGCTTTTATCTACCAAGTCTATTTTCTATTTTCTAGGTTTTTATCTCTGCGGTTCAGATTTATCTTGAAGTTGATAGTCTATATTTCAGAAACTTATTAGTCAACTAAATTTAGATCTCATAAGCTGTAGTGCATGAAAAGGAGAACAAACACAAACACTTGGTAGAGTTTTGTCAAGTTACTTCTGCTTGGTTTGCATTGGAGAGATGTTGTTAAGAGAATCATGGTTTTTACTACACAACGCAAGTTTTATACACTCCCTGTGAATAACAAATTTATTTGTGAAATTTTAGGTTTTAGAAAATTAAAACCCCTATTATATGTAAATATATTAAAACTGTCGAGAGAAAGAACACAGCAAAAGGAATAGTATACAAGTCTATCCCCACCATGAACTTTCTAGTTAATTTTTGGTAACGTTTTTATGAAAAACAATTTGGTTTGAAATAATAAAACTTTTTGAACATAAGAATGTAAACTTAAACTGAAACAGTATCATTCAAAGTGCTTTCTTATACTTTAAAAGCATGAGTTTCTTTAAAGCCCATACAAATCTTTTACAGAGAGAATTTAAAAACAATAAAATCAGCACCAAAGTATGCTAATTATCCACTAAAGAGGGTTGCTTGAAAATTAATTAATGTGGTAACCAAAAAAGTGAAGTTGAGTATATATGTTGATTCAAGTCAACACCCCCAACCTTGCAATTCCATGTTATAAAGAAGAGTGCATGAGATTAAGAAGGATTGAAGAGGTGGCAAAAACCTATCTTCTTCTCTGTTTTCGCTCACAACGCACATGGGTTGCTCTCATTCATCCCTTTTCCCTTAATCTCTCTCACTTTTCCTTTTTCAACAAAGCTATAATCCCTCACACCAATTTTTTTATTCTTTTCTAATTTTCAAACTTTATAATAATTTAACATAAAAAGCTCCAAATTTCAATGGCCTTTATTGCGGTGCAACATTGATTGATGAATCAAATATCCCACTTTCACATCTCCTAACATGTTCTTAATTTATGCAGTCATCATTCAATTAATCCTTAAACTGTAATTTAGTTATGGTTACAAAATTTAGCTATGGTTATTATAAATGAGAGAGAAAGTAAACTAAGAAATTAGGAATAACTTATTATAAACAAATATTTTATTATATTTTTAAATTTTGTCACCTGTCTTTCTGAGTGGATAGATGAAAATAGTTTTACCAATCAGTATTACGAAGTGGATTTTAGCCTAACTCAACCCCATAAAACCGGCTCATAGAGTTGAGGTTTGCATGTGGGATCTCCAACACACCCCTCACGTCAAGATTGCCAACTCGTGCGTGGGACTATATATTTTGGGTGGTCCGATAGCGGGTGGCACGATAGGCCCAACACAAACACTCATAGAATAGACTCGAAAATGGCTCTAATACCATATTAAGAAGTGGACTTTAAGCCTAAATCAACCCCATAAAACCGGCTCGATGAGGTAAGGTTTGCACCCATTTATATACTATGAAAGACTCTAATCTCTAGTCGATGTGAGATCTCCAACAATCAACTTCTTTAAGAAAATAATAATATGAAATTTTAGTAAGAAGTAAGAGATATTGAAAGTTGTCATAGGTATAATAGTATTTTTTTTCTTTTAGTCTTTAAACAGTGTTCATAAAGCACTATGTAAAAAATGAATATTCTTGACCAAAGTGTAAAATTATTTTTATCATCAAGCAAAGGAAAGAAGAGACAAAAAGTAGAAGCCATGGAAAGAGATTGATGCATATACGACGAACAACAAGACCTATGCGTGTGTATCTAACGTGTGTTTGTAAAACTAATTTCGAATAATGAAATTGAATTTATAAAATCAATTTTGAATAAATTAAAGAAAAACAAAAGAAATAGAGTACGTAAAAGAAAGAATTAATCACTAAATGTATCTTTAAAGGTTTTTATTATGTTTGACTACTTTAAAAAATGATGTTTCCATCTACATTTAATACTAAATTAAAGTTTTAGTCAATATATGTGTTGTTTTCGAAAGTTCGTTTTTCAGTGTTTAATAAACAACAACATCAAGTAAAAGATTTTTTTATTTATATTCCAAAAAAATTTCATATCAAAATGTTCTGAATAAAATATATTGGAACATTTTAACATATCACATCATAATACACTCATTTTTATGTTTAATTCAAACTTATTTTGCAAAATTTTAATCCAAATGTGCACCATTTAGTTAAGGGAACCATAACTGCTCAATTGAAGTGTGTATTGTATTTGATATTTTTTAATATCCATATTATTAATTAAAAAAAATATTTTGGATTGGTTTAGTCTTTATCTAAAACGTACTAATAGAAGAAATAAAGGTGAGTTAATTTTGATTAAGTTTTAATTTTAACGGTTTATTATCATTAAGCGTAATCTAAATAACATAATATCATTTTTGTTTTGTATGACAAGTATTATTCTACTAAAATATTCATGAATTATAGGACTTCTCGAAAACACATTTTGAGAATTTGTTTGTTTATTGAGAGAAATATATTTTATAAGTTTTAATTAGTTATTTTTTTATTTTTCATATCTTAAAGACTATTATTTAATCTTTAAAGTTTATGTTTTCCTTAACTAATTTTAAGTTTACCCATAAATATTTTTGGATATTTGCATAATTTTAATGGAATTTTAAATAGTTTTATTGGATCCCTCTTAATGTTAGTAGTTCTTAGAACTGACTCGTTATATCAGTTACCTTCTATTTTAATAAAATATCAAACTAACTAACAATACACAACCTCAAATTCAAGTCTTTTAAGATGAAAAATCTAAATATATTATAATTTTTGACAAATTAAACCTTAAAAGTTTATTAAGATAGCATCAAGTCATAATTGACTAGTTTATTCTAAACTATAGAAACAAAGAGATAAAAACCATTTTAAAACATTGTGATGTTTCAAAACTACCTTATGTTAAGAAAACTAAACATCACTTCTATGTACATGATACATAAGCTTATCAGAGGATACCTGGGCTTGTAATCACATAGGTTTATGAAATAACACTAGATTAATGTGAACGAATTGAAGCAAAAGTTCATCAAAACATGTTAATATAGTTAAATCAAAGTATTTAAGCTAATAACTTATCATGATTGAGAAGTCACATCAGGTCACTTTGAGATTAATAGACCAATTAGCACATAAATTAATAAATTAAGACTGATAAGTCATTTTAAGATTAATAGGCCATCTTAAATTAAAGCACATAAATTCATAAATTAAGGTTAATAAGTGATTTTTGAGGTTGTTATTAGGGTGTAAGTTAGATTTTTAGATATTTGAAGTTAATTTGATTCATTAATATTTAAGTTTGTGGATTTAAGATATAATGATAATTCGTGATTTTGAATGGCTATAACAACACCAGTCATCTGTGTTCTTTACTTAGTGAAATGAAACAAAAGTGATATGTCTTGAATTCGTTAACAAAGGAAACGGAAGAAATTTGTTGTTGAAGTAACATCTTGAAGATTTTTGTTAAGCAATGAAATGACCTTTCTCACAACTTTTTTTTTTTTGGTTAAAGCATGACCATATGATATAAGTTAAGTGCATAACCAATGTTATATAACTATTTCTTACATTGATTAATGTTGAGAAAATTTAACTACAGTGAAATCTATACGGTCTTTACAATTAATTAATGTGAAAAGTCCAAAACAATTCATGATTTTTTTTCTAGCAATGATTTGTTTAAATTTTTTATTTTCTTTTTTTAGCAATTTTCATATTCCTATTTTAGAACATTTATAATTTTTTAATTCTCAATTTTGTAACATTTATTTTATTTTATTTTATTTTACAATTTAATTAATTAAATTATTTCTTGTTACACCTTAAATGAAAATTTTAGGTTCAGGGTTGAAATTGAATTAAAAGAAAAAAAAAATTTGAGAATTACAACAAGATTATTATTAGTTTTAAATCGTGAGAAAAAAATTGCAAATATAAAAACTAAAATCACAAACATGAAAAATATCTTTTTCCCTAAACATTTATTGTGTTTCCATTGTATGGATGGACGTATGGTTAGAAATTGAGATATTCCTACAAACTGCCAACAAATATATACATATAACTATACTATACATATAATATATTGTGTTCTCTGGATTCTTCCCATCTTTAAACACTTATTCTCAAGACTTAACCTTAGTGTATTGTGTACCATATATGACCCAGATTATTAAAGGATATGGATACCAGAGTTATAGAATGATCTTAATATTAATTTTTTTTTTAATTAGTAGTTGTTTCTCTTTATAGAGATGAATAACCTTTAGTTTTGTCTTTTATGATTCTAGTATTTATTTGATTGATTATTTATCTCTTTAGTTAGACCTAGAATGAGTGTACTGTTCGTATATATTTAAACTATTTGTTTTGATCTCAACAAAATAATATTAGAGACATTCATACTCATCTCATTTGTCTTTATTTTACTCTTTTGTTCATCTCTGTTCTATTTTATAATAGAGATGATTATCCAAAATTATATTAAGATGGATATCATGTCAAAACCTAAAACAACTAATATAAGTTTAAATAATGATTAAAAATCAATTAATATTTGTATTAATATGCAATATCATAATTAAATAAGATTAATCTAAAAATTATGATAATCAAAGTCTAACATAATCCCTGCTCTCACTTACCTTTATAAATAAATGAATGTCACCGATAAATATACTAATGTCGATGAAAAATACGTTTTTTGACAATATTTATTGTTTTGATTTACAAATACTAAATTAAGATCAAATAATATTTTACCAGTACCTCCTTTTTCTCGACCAATATCATAATCCAGGGTTGCAAGACAAATAGATTAAAGGAGAAAATATCTTTCTGGCCATACAAAAACACTTACCATAGACGACAAGCTTGATAAAATTGCAGGAATAATTAATTCCACAAATGTGGCGTAGTGAGGGCCAACCATTTGATTCTATATTATGCAGAATGAAAAGGTTTTTCAAGGTTGGTGAATGGTGATTGTGGATCTACAATAATTAGGACACATGTCTTGCCCCATAAATGCTACGATTACTACCAACCAAACATGAATGAATAAAACATTTCAGTGCATGTACACTACACCATGCATTGTAATTTATAGGAAACTACATGTCTCTCACATAGCAGCAGAGTAGAATGAGTTGTTCTTAACTCAGTTAAATAAGTAGTGAATGAGTTGTATTTTTACATGTAAACAAAATCAAGTGTTTCATGAATGAGGAGATAAAAGAATGAAGCATTGGTCCTAAGGAGTAGCTTTTAGTCTTCATCACCACTATTACAACATTTCTAAGGCAATCATATGCTAGAAGTAGGTGTAAGCATGGGACAGTTTTGGCCATCAGAGTGTACCACATCTGGTTCAATCTCAATAAATTGTGGCACAGCAAAACGATATATGCACACAGAATGTTCTGGTGACATGCTTTTCAGAAAGCAAGACAATTAAGGATATGAAGGGCCTTTAATTTGAGACAGTGACACCCAGTACCACAATGTTTCACCACTGACATTGACTACCAAAACATGACATTCCCTAATGGCGTGGTTTCAGAAGAAACGCGTGGACTCATTGTTTGACAACACGAAAGATAGTTCACAGAAAGATTGGTAGCCTTAGCTTAATCCACGGTTGGTGTTTATGGTTTTCCAATGGGCAATGTGGCAACTTAGTACACGTGAATCATGGGTATGCTCTGTGTGGTTTCAATTTTTATTACTGTTTTAAATTCAAGTTTGAGAGATAACATTGTTAGAGTGAACTATTGTATTCGAGATTTATGGATTAAAAAAGAAAAAAAAGTATATCAATTATTCTTTATCTCGACGACTATCGAGCGATGTGAGATTATATTGACATACGAAATAATGTGATATAAATGTTTGGTAAAAATCTCAAGAACAAAGTTTGGAGGATTTTTTTTGTCCTCTTGATTAGCGTTGTCAAATTATCGTCCAAAGAAATGTTCTGAGCACCGTGTCAGAGCAAATCCTTGTCAAGAAACGAGGGAAAATTCTAAAAGCTTCAGCTTCCAGTGCTGATCTGTTTGTTCTTTCCTTCACTAGTACTTCAACTGTGACAAAAATTGGAAGACTCTAGAGTCTATAGGTTGAAAGAGATTGATGATGAGGCCACCAAACAGGTTTAATTCTTCTGTTAAGTAAATGGACTTACTCTGTGCTTTATCACATGCACTCAGACTCAACATGTTAAACATTTAATGATGATTTCTGTCATACACATTAAAATTTAATTGTTAGAATCATACACATCACATATTTATCTGATTCTATTCAATCGTAGCTACTCAATTTCTCAAGACCAAAACCTGTCCATAATACTAAGGTTGAAACCATATTTCAGTGACTTTAAATAGCTCGAACAGTGGAAGAAATCATATTTTACTTCAAATTATTCATTACTTGTCGTATCCGTATCCGTGTTTGTGTTAGTGTATCTGTGTTCGTGTTAGTGTATCTTGTCGTAGCAGTGTTCGTGTTAGTGTATTTGTTGTATAGAAACCAGCCACAGCCATTTCAAACAAGAGGGCCATTTGTAATTTTGCAGAGTGAAAGGAATGACTGTTGTTAAACTGTGGTGCTTTTGAATAAATGAAAGGACCAATAAGATCTTCTGTTAGTAAGTCCACCCCATAATCTATTTGAAAAGAAGAAACGGTCTTTAACCAATTATAACACAAACTTCTTGTTGTATAATATATACCATTTTGGAAGCGATTCTATATTTTAATATTGAAAAGATGCACGCACTAGCATCAAAAGCTATGCTTATGCAAAGGTTGTGTTTCCTCCAGACGCAACATCATCATATGTTATTTTACCTTAATTAAATTGAAATAAGCACTATTGAACCTAGCTACAAGAAACAGCAAACCACCATCAATGTATCTTTATCATTATTATTATATGCTTTTGGTTAACAATCAATCCTGCACTAGTCCTGGAATAATTCGAATGCACGAATCCACCGTGCATCACTAACAATGCTTAACCAAATAATAATCATCGAAAGTTCTGATAGCACATTGACAACCATAAAGTTCAATATTTATAATGACAAGTCTAAAGTAGCACATTTTGCTCAACTTCATTATGAATAGATACAATGCAATGCATCAAAATCTGCTTAATGAAATCCTATGATGAGGTAGCAGTGCATCAAATCACTAGTTGCTCAAAGGTGTTCAGTATATATACCAGGACCATACTCATAATAGCACCTGAACAAACACTAGTAAATGCCCCATATTCAGTTTTTTCAATATATTCAGTTTCATTCTTATTCGACCTTAAATCTGAGAGATAACATTGTTATGCTCAATCATCACATATGAGATATTGTCTGTTTTGGAGAAAAAATGATTCATCACGATTTTGTCCTTAAAATACGTTTTGAAAGACTGAGGAAGAAAAGTGTATTTAAACTATATTTAGTCTACTTATTTATCTTTCTTTTAATATGATAATTAAAGTCACTCATTAGAATAAGAATACAAGAATTTTAAGATTGGAAATAATGATGGAAAAACTTTAAGGAATAACGATTCAAACAATGGTTTTTCTAATGGTTAAAAATTTCACACCACAATGGTAATGGGTTACGATGAGTGTCACAAGTATGAGAGGTTCTCACAACCATGATATGTGTCAAGACTTTCAGTTTCACCATATTATTAAAAAAATTACTTATTTTTCCAAGATAGAATGACCCTAGAGCAAATTTAGAAGGGAGAAAATGGTGGAGTTTTTTTTATTGTCATAACTATTCTAAAACAAAGAAGGTAAAATTAGTTAGGTTGAGTTTGCTAGTTATGTTATTTTTAGAGGGATAATTTGGTTCTCAATAGGAGGAGAGATGATGAATGACTTGTAAAAACATGGAGAGAAATGAAGGTGCTAAAGAGGAAGATGTTTATTTGTAGTCATTACTATAGAGATCTAAAAGTGTGCTTACTCAGCCCAATTGAACATAGGAAGGAGGAAGAAGTATCTTTTTCTTCCTTAAGCCTTTTAAGGACTGTTTCTTCCTGCACCTCCAAACCTTCTTCTCTCACCTCCATATATTTTTAAATTTGTAATTAGCTTCCAGATTACATAATCTGAAAGCCTTTTTTCATATGCATGATTAATTTCCGGATTACATAATCCAAAAGTCTTATTTAGCTTCTGGATTATGTAATCCGGAAGTCTTTTTTCAAATGAGTTTTCGGATTACATAATCCAGAAACTACTATATAGGATGACATAAGAAGGATAAAAATGTATTTTCATGTTGTGTATGGAGGTGGCAGAGAAAGATATGGTAGTGCAGGAAGAAACAGTCCCTTTTAAGGTGTTGGAGTAAGCTTGGAAAAAAAATCTTGCAAGCATATTACTAAAGGTGATCCACCTACATCAACTCCTATAAATAAATAAAAAATGATGGTATTAAAAAAATTAAGCAAACTAACACATAAATTAATTTTAATTAAAAAAAGTTAATTCAAATTTCCTTTTTATTTTTCTCTCTCAAAATGAGCTTATAGAAAACTGTATTCAAATCAACCCTAAGTTTGGGTAGAATAATGTTTAAAAAAATAAAACAGTTGAATGAAACTAAGAAGCAGTCACATTAAGTGTTGAAGAATTAATTCCCTAACAATAAATATAAATATATATATATATATGTATATTTATTTATTAAAGACATTTATATAAGAGAGAATACAAGTTATTTTGTCACATAGTTGATTCCTAAATAAATAAATAAGAATGGATAGCAGATATTTTAATAAATAGGGATAGATTGGATTATAGACACTTTAACTAACATATCCTGCCACAATTTTGTGGATGTTCTTATCTATCTCCATACTTTATATCTGGACCTTTATACTGTTGGTGAAAAATCTAATTTACTTTTAATGAAATTAAAAATTAACTTCAAATGTCTTGCATCCCTCATCATCTTGTGATTCTATCACTTCTTCAGTCACCCCATAAATTTTCAAATTCCTAAATTATCCTTTAGTAAAAATACAATGTTTTAATTTGTTGTTGAGTGAAAGGTGTGTGGATTGAAGGTGATAGTGGTGACGGTGGTTGTTGTCGTAGTGGTGACAGTGATACCCTTAAATACTTATGTTTTAGATTGAGAATTATATAATCCATAAGTTTCAATGTGAAAGAATCATGTTTTAAATTATATAACACATAACTTACTAATTTTTAGAGATAAAATAATTAGTTGCAATAATAAATAAATTAGAGACCATTTTAGAAGAAAAAAAATGATTTCTAAATTAATTTCTATTAATGTTAAATAGTTTTTAAATTGGTATCTAATTAGAGATCAAGGTTTTAACTACCAATTATTTAGTTTTTAAATTTGGTCTCTAAAACTTTGGTTGCTAATTAAATATCAATTTAAAAACTATTTAACAATAATAGAAATTAATTTAGAAATCAATTTTTTTTTAGTTTTTAAAATGATCTCTAATTTAATTACTATTGCAACTAATTATTTTGGTCTCTAAAAATTAGTTTCTATTTCATGATTTTATTGTAGTGTTAGTTTCGAATCAGAATAATATTTCAAATTATGCAATTCATAATGCAATATTTCAAACACATATTTCACCAATATTTTTTTATTATATATATATATATATATATATATATATATTAAACATACTTAATCATAAAGACATTTTTAACTAATTAATTAATATTTCTAATTAGAAAAATTATTCCCATTATATCTTAAATTATTTTATTATAATCGATAATTGAAGCTTAATTTATAACTATTAATTATTTGTTATAATAACATTAAATATTTGTATTATTTCATGAAATTCAAACAAGAATTAATATGTCCATCCACTAACAGTGGGGGACCATATTGTATCCATTTCTTCTATGAATAAGTTGGAGACCATGTTAAAAAACCCAATATATAATAAATTGAGTAGACCACATAATTTAACTATTAATTTCATATATTGATTTAAGTTTAAATATCCTTTTTTGACACCATTTTTGTACAAATTAATTACGTTGTTGTCAGCATTTTACTAACAAACATAAAAACTTAATCAAACAAATCTCACCGATTTTGTCTGTCTGTCGGTTTTGTTTTTTATTTATAATGTCTGAAACTTTTGTAATGTGTCGGAGATAAAAATAAATGTTATTTGTAAGAAGTTAATTGGTAAATGAGTAGATATAGATTACGTGTTGAGGTAACATGAAGATACAATGTTAGGTGTTATAAGGAGATGCATAGTGTGTACATAAATGCTGACGAGGACTTTCAAGTAACCGAATTGAGGTTATCAATTTCGATTTTACCAAATTTCTTATCATACTTTTGTGTCTGTCTCACAAATGGAGGTGATCGATAAATTTTCAGAATAATGAGTCATCGATTTGTCACCATCGTTAAATTTATTTAACTACTGTACTAAGAATATAATAATTCAATTAAAATAAATAAATAAATAGATAGTGATATAACTTTATAATACAAAAAGTAATATTTAAAAAAAAATTAGAGTAATATTTTTTTAACTGTCAATGAACTATAAATACCTAGCAAGTTACTAACTTGTGAGACTTTGTTATTCCTAATTTGTAGACTTATGGTCTATATAAATAAATAAATAAAATCCACAGTTGAAATCCTAAGACAATAATCCTCCTTTTGATGGGAGATAAATATGAGATTAACCTATATTTAATGAACAGATCCAACCATCTCCCTTACTTTTTTATCTCAATGGAGCAAGTTGTTGAATACAAAAAAAATACTAAAATAATTGGATTGTGCTTAAAAACCATTCATAAATCTTTCAAAATATGAACATTCATCAAGTCGATACATATTAACAAGCTAAGGAGAATTGACCATAGCTTTTAATAAATTTTCTATCCAAAAACTTCCACATAAACAAAAGTTTCTTTGAAACACAAATGTTAGTTAAAGCAATAACGAAACGAGAAAAAAGGAATTTTATATTAATTCGGCTCCCCACTAAGACTGGCTCAACTCTTGTATACCTGTAAAGTGTTCAATATCCATGGGTCCACAGCGCTAACACAATAACCAACACTCAAATTTATTAAAAAATTCAGACCAATAAGTAAAACTCAATGAAATTCATTCAATTTTAACTGGGGTCCCCAATGAATCATTTGATTTAATGAGGTAGGCACGAAACTAAGAATAGCATATCATCGAGAACAACAATACATTGATTATAACATACATTCAGCTTATCCAAACAAACAGGTTCCTATAAAGATTACAGACTCCACAATTACTAATATTAAAGGTAGCTTCACAAGGAATTATAGTGAAACAAATGTAACACAAATAAAAGACCAAGACACTATTCTGGGACTTGTGATCATAGACAATATCTTTAATAGCAGTTAACCATCAAAACCCGGCATTCGGCCGTTTATACCATAGTTTTCTTTCCACACCTTTCTCATATCCAGCAACTTCAGTATAGTAGACAAAACACAGTCAACACTTCCAACACCGACTAGCTCCTGCTCCTGGATTTTTCCATGGCCCTTGGAGCTGCAAAGAAAAGAAAAACTACTTAAGCTTGAACACGGAAACTTGTTTTATCATGAGTTACAATTTACAAGGAAACAAACTGTAGGCAACCATAGTCGACAATTGCGTATATAAACTAATGATACTTCCAAACAAGGTTCCTTGTGTTACACATGTTTCATGCAAACTCAATCCAGCTAATCCTTGAATTAAACCCCTTTTCATTTAGTGAAAAAATATCTGAATTGGCACTGTCTGAAAATAACAAATCCAGTATTATTATCATTATCTATAGCTGCATCCATTTCATGATAAATCTGAAGAAAATCAAGCACGTTTCCATGATCATAATCTATTAACTTGTAGATTCAACAGCCTCACTTAAATGCATCAGGATCACAATCTACTACCGGCTATTAGCCCTGCCTCGCTACCCTTAGATTTAAAACAGAATATCAAAACGAATTATCACCCAGAAAACATACCTAAGCCAATGGCATCAGAACCCTTCATGATTTTAAGCCTTTTGCATGTGTCAATGAACATACTGCAAACAAAAGAAAATTTTCATTTAACCATGGATGCAAGCTAGATTGAAGCGAAACAACAATTCAGTGATTTTATTCCATCATTCTTCCACTTGACAATATCTCAGTACAAATAGAACTAATTTGCTAGACTTGATACCAGTACAAATGTGAATATTAGCACATTCCAATAGGAAGCATAACCGAGTTTCAATACAAGAAAAATCCTAACCATGATCAGGTTCTTAGTGTGCAACTATGAAACAAACTTATAACATACATTAAACTTTAAATCTATGTGTTCAGACTGAAAAAATAAAATGACCCATCCCCCAAAATTCTTTCAAATTGAGGCACGTTACAAAACGGAATGTGAGTCCGTTAATAGAAAGATAACAATCATTTTAGAATGGAGTCAAACTTCTGTTGGAAGAGGTTACATAAATCACTCTAGATATTAAGTTTAACGAAAATTCCACGAAAGACAACAATTGTAATTAAAGGAAAACATGAGAAAAAAATTAACATATGAGATGTTTTACAGTCCTTATGACTAGGAAGCAGAAATTTAGAAAACGAAATTTTTCAGGTGGATAATTCCTTAACAATTGGAGTCGGTGGCAACATAACATACCACTGATTCAAGAATAATTTATCACTTCATAAATTTGTCAAAGCACCTTGCCCGATTGATATAGAAACAAATATAACTCATTAAAAGAATAATTTCAGAAGTTGAAAACACAAAGATTGTTATAGCTAAGACAAGGTTCAGAAACTTACTCCGAGGGTACATTTCCCATAATTATTAAAAGAATGCAACGAGAACTCCCAGGGTACATCTCCCATAATTATCAAAAGAATAAAACGAGAAGTTCAAAATGCAAAGATTGTTAGAGCCACAAAAGGTTCAAAACTTACTCCCACGGTACATCTCCAACAAGCATCCAGTCACCATCTTTATCTTCATAAGTAAGTACATATTCCGAACCATGCAGGAGGTCCTTCAGCTTGCTCTCACTCAACATTTCTCTTCCTGGCACTCCATGGGAACCACATTGACCTGGTATTACAGACATGTCATAAATGATGAACTCATTCAAAAGATACATTTTAGAATGGAAGAAAAGTGACCAATAAAATGTCAAGAATAATTAGCAATAAAAAATTTGCTCAAACAAATCAAGGCTGTAAGTCTGTAACATATCACCTAGAGTGAAACAGCTGAACATCTTCTCAAGGGCAGAAGACAGTTCTTGGTATGTTGTATAATTTCTCAGATCTACCTTCCTCAGATAGGGAGCACCATCCATGCTGACCTTCACAAACAGAGCGGCTGGACCTGGTTTTCCATCTACTTCATCATTGTTCTTTGAAGTGGTGGCCAATGAGTTTTTCCTAAATGATCTTATAGGAGGCCAACCAACAACTTGTGCCCTATCACAGATATGAACTAATTAGCATAATTCGAAATGTATGGAATAAAACTTTTGAGGTCTTTTGTCCAACTTCAAGATTCTCCTGAAGATTATAGATCATTGATCTAGCAAGTTCCACTTACTTAGAAGCAGGTGCACTGCCACTGATAGAAGCTCCTGTATGGTTAAGGCCAGTTCCATTTGCTGCACAAGGACGTTCCTGTAACACCTTGCTTGGTAGTTCTTTCACTGTGGTTGGCTGAATCCCAGAAGGTTTAGGTGATAGCATCATGTTTATCCCTGCATTTCCAGGAAACTTCCCCAAACAACATAGATTGTGAAGAATCAGAATCAGAAGTAGTACGAAACATTTATTTAACTTTGTTAAAAGGAAAAAATTTCACCTCAGTGTCCATTGTGTCAGCAAAACCCCTTTTATTGCCCGAGACCACAGTTTTCTGGGACAATGCGAAGATTCCATCCTTTGTAGGAAGCAAGGGGAACAGTGGTTTCTCGTCAAGTTTTGATGAGGTCAATGGGAAAAGATCCGGATTCCTTTCAGGTGACTGGGATCCAGGAAGGCCCAGCCTCAACTCAGTAGCCTTCAAATTCAGGTTCTTTTTCTCATTAGACAAGCTCGGGACAGTAGAACTTTCCACCGAAGAGCAATCTGAGAATCCCAGGTAATTGCGTTCTTTGAATCTAGCCTCATGTGGGGAGAAACATTCCATGGATGGTGAAGATGCAGACGCTACCATCGAGGCATTGCTCTGCCCTTCATCTTCAGTAACCAACAGAGGCGGAGACATCAGACTCCAAATTTACGAACTGTATCGAACAAAACCATTAGAAACCACAATTCACTTGACAGATTGCCAGAAAGATAAGCTACACAAAATCATGAATAACTTTAGGATATTCTGTCCACTAAGTATGATTTTATAGCATGTAGATTTTACAACTCTAAATGTTTTAATCAAATGATACATAATCCAAATGCTCATGCATACCAAATCTTACATACCCAAACATTCAATTATGTAAACATTTACTTCGATTGAAGAAGGCATATCACACCCTATCTGTTAAAGTAAAGTTTATGAAACTCCAATGGACGCAAGTTAATAAATGAAATAAATTTCACAAAAAATGTTATTGAAAGTGTCCTTATATTAATGTATGTGTGTGTTTATTACGCACACCGAATATAGAATTACACCAGGTGTTAAACTTAGTAAAATGCCACTTCTAGTAACTTTTACCTCTAATAAATTTTATCAATTCCACCATTAAACCATGGACATTATTGTGAGCATAAAACTTTATATGAATAAGACATTTGCAGATGCATAATAAAAAAGTTACTATTTCGCATATATCATAAATAGCGTATTACACAATAAAACAAAGTGAAATGATTAAGTATCCATTAAATTTTTAATTTATATAATTTTGTGGACTCGATCTAATTAATGAGAACTTTAAATCAAACATTATCAAAAAATTACTTCGAATAAAACAAAGTTATTGAAAGCATCCTTTTAATAAAAAAAAAAAAAAAATCTGAACAATGCAACCAAAAAAACCTTGAATGAGTTTTCTATGGCCACCACTGATCATTTAGAAAATAAAACAAAGACCAAAAACTTATTTCAGTAACCAAACGAAAACAATGCTAAATTGCTACAATAGTCAACTAAAGAAATATCTTGACCCCCTTCTCACTCCGAAAATGAAAACCTAACCTCTCACTCCACCATAACCCATCCATTACAGAAGCTACATCACAAGCGAAATAGAAAACGCCAAGAAAATTTGTATATTTTCTTTCACAAAAAACCCAACAAAGCATATGGATCATCTGAGTAGCATTTAGTAGAAACAAGCTATTCAATAAATGAAAACTAAAAAACTGAAAAATTGTAGACTAAGACCGTAGTCAACCTTTCATTTTCCTCCTTTTTTATTTTATTTTTGCTGAAACTTTTATACATATATGCTGCAGAGCTCAAACTTTTATCAAAGATAAAAACAAAAAAAGCGAGGAAAATGAATACCTGAGAAATTGAAAAAATATATATAAAGAAAAAAAAAGTGTATTGGTTAAATCAGATCCATTTTTCACGAAACCTTCCAAAACAATTCCATTTTTCCAACAAAAAAAAAAGGTAATCACAGGCAGAGGCAGCTACGGAGTGCTGTGAACGAACATTTGAGAAATTGAAAATAAATAAATAAAAATATAGATATAAAGAAAAGAAAAAAAAGAGAGAAAAGACACGCATTCTATCCGAAACAGGAAAGAAAGAAATTAAAAATGGAGCGAAAATGAAAAAAATAAAAATAAAAAGAGAGAGAGAAAAGACAAATGGAATAGAAAAGTGAAGCAGGGGCGCACGCACCTGTGGAAATGGAGATTGGGAGAATGAAGAAGAGAGATTGTTGTTGCAGAGAGGAAGAGAAAGAGAAAGAGTGTGTTGAGAGTGAAACCTAAAGAAAAGAGAGACAGAGAAAGAAAAGCTCAAGGCCCTTCCATTAACCACAAACCAACAAAAGCTTTGGAGTGTGCATTCTGCACACATCACACACAAATTAAATGAACCCTTCTTTTACCATTAATTAATTAATTAATTCAAAACTAAATAAATAAATAAAGTAGACAGCGCCGATAAAGCCAAACACCTCCTGTCGCTAACCCATTATTTAATTAATTAATTAACTTAATGGAAATTTTCTTTTTAGCCTCACTCTAATATTACCATCAAATATTTAAAAAATTTATTGATAATTTTATTTTTCAGAAAATAAAGTTACTTTTTAATAACGCTTTTTCAGTTTTTAGGTTTCACCATCATTAATACATCGCATTCGCGTAGCTGTATCTGAATCAAACATTTATCCTATGTCCTACATTTGGTTACTCCTAAATTAGAAGTTTGACCCTTTCGTGGGAACAAAAACCTTAAAGCTTTTGACTTTAACCTCTCTCCACATAAACCTTACCAAGAAATTGTTTTATTTTTGTTTCATAAATATAACATTTTTTTTACTTTCATAGTTCATTAATTACATTTTAGATAGAATCCCTAAACTTAAGAGGTGACAATTTTCATAAGTCAATGACATGACATTCTACCCGAAACATCATCATTTATTCTAAATCAAGTATTACAGAGACAAAACTCGAGTATTTTTAAAATTGCAGGACCACAATCGAAAATAAGAATAATAAAAATGATTCAGAACATGTCATTATTGTAATGCTTTTCAATTGTGTTAGTTTGTTATCTTATTTCCTTATTTAATTTAATATTATATGCATATTCACCCATGATGAAAAAGTTATTTTGTGTGCAATTTAATTTAGTGTTTTCGGTCGGGTACGACTGTTTTGACTCTCGGAACATATTAAAATGGATAAAAACTATTACACTCAAGCATAAAATTAACAAGATTAATTAAATATTAAATATTAAGTAATATATTTTTAATTATAAATTAAATTTTTAATCAGGTCCAATAATAAAGATTTAAAATAAATTATATAAATAAACACAAATCATAAGAATTATATACGACATCATCTAGTATTAAATACATTGAGTGTCGAGTGCTAAAGTTTTACTTAAACATCAGAGTATCTTTTATCGATATCATCCGAATTCGAGAGAAAGGAGAGAAAAACAAATCAACCTACCAAGAAAGAGTTCAATCATTCTTTGGTTTCAATTTTTAATTTTTTTCTTAAGCATAATTTATTTTTCACAAAAACTATAATTGTAAAATAGTTTTTAAAACTTTTTCAAATTAATTTATCTACAAAAGAATATTTTAAAAATGGTTTAAAGTTCAATATAAAAAAAGATAAAATTAAATATTGAACCGTTAAATATATTTATCGTTCATAAAAATATAAATTTTAGTTTAAATTCTAACTTTTAAAAAATTAGTTTTGATTTATATTTCCTGAAAAATATAGAAAAGTTGTTGTATGCATGTTTTCTACCTTTAAATTTCTTAACAAATTTTAAAAAAATCATATACCACTTTTTAATTTTTACTCATTTCTGTCATTTATTTTGTTCACTTCTTTAAAAATTCAATACGAAATATATCATTAATCCTTACTTGTGGAAGAAAAAAGGGTTAGGTTATATAAGAACTAAAATTAGAGGATTTAAAAAAAAACAAAGGCAAACAATATTAGTTTTGAAATTTAATAAACAGAAAATAAATTAGGAAAATTTTAAATCAAAATCAACATGAATTAAATATTAAAAAGAATAAACCATACAAATGATCTTTTATTTTAAAAATTTTAATCAATTCGGTCCTTATCTGTTAAAAAATTTTAATTTAATCTTTCACATTTTTAAAGAAGTTTAAAATATGTTTTAATTTCCACAGCATTTAAAATTAAATTCATTAACTACTTCCTCTCTTTTTTCTTCAAATGTATTTCTTTTTTTTCTTACATCATATTAATTTTAAACAATAAAAAGTCATTGTGAATCACTTTAAAAATATAAATAGTAAAATTGTTTTTTTTATAAAATAAGAGACTAAATAAAATAAATTGTGAAACATAAAAGAAGTAAAAAAGTATATTTAAGAAGAGGAAACACGTAGGACTATGGTTATGATTGATTAAGAGGGAGAAATGAAAAGCATTGAGTGTAGAACTTTGGACCGAGACAAGAGAAACAGGAATAAATTAATACCTTGTCGCTTTTTCCAGAAGCTAATAATCACACCCTCACTTCTATTTTCTTTAATTAACTACTCATTAATTAATGTTTATTTATGTCGTGTTATTTTATGAGAAAAAAATAGAAAAAAATTGTTAAAATTATTAAAATAAGATTTGAATCTAACTTAATCTTATATTATAAAATATTGTTATAGTGAAATGAATTTGAGTAAATATTTGTAGAGTGAAATGAATTTGAGTAGTGAAGCATGATGAATGATGATGATTAAGACTGTGTAGATATTTGAAGGATGAAGCATGCAGAAAAGAAAAGAAGCAGGAGAAGACATGAGAGAGTGATTTACTGACATGAAATCATTACTGCACTCTATGGAGGAAGCAAACCACAATCTTCGCCCATAACATAACCTTCAACAGATTGGGCACTGAAAAAGTGTATAATTGAATTCAGTAACACTCAACTCACTAACCCAAACACTTCACAAATATCAGACAACAAATATTTCCAAAGGATTCTTCATTCACCTCAAACAACCAACAAACACACGACCAAAACCCCACTAATCACTCACCACTGCCTCTGCTTACCAACAAATCGTACCTACCCTCACTCCTCTAATTCTCCAACAAATATATGTATTTCCGATTTTCTCTCCGTTTCGTATTAGTGTCTCCGTTTCGTAATAGTGTCTGTATGAAATATATTATCGAATATATTTAAATTTACTTTACTTTTATAAAATTATTTAAGATTTTTAGTTATTTACGTATTATAAAATGAAGTGAGAATGTGAAAAGATGAGTAGAAAGGTGAGAGGTTTGTGTAGAATTGCAGTGAGAATGTGAATAAGATGGTCAAAGATTATTAAATGAGGGAAAAGATTATAAAAAGGTTGAGTGAAAGGAGAGAAAAAGAAAGAGAAAAGAGTGAAGTGGGTGTTTGTTGGGGGACAACAAAGTAAGAATATAACTGGTTTTGCCGGTTCCTGACCCCACCCTCCTCCTTCCTCCTTAATATATTCTTTTTCCATCATTACTTTTTTTTTTCTTTTTTCACTTTCATAATATTGTTTCACTTTTTCAAAATATAATATTTTTTTATTATTTTAGTTAACATGCATGTATCAAATAAATTGACTAAAGATGAGATATTGGTTACCTGGAGCAGAAAGCTTCTAAAATTGATGTTAGAATATTTTTTTAATAATACTGATAATGTAATTTAAAATATGTGTTAATATAATAAAGTGCTAAAATTAAATATAATATATTTCATGTTTGATTTTCTCCATCTTGTGTTTGCAAAAGACCAGACAAGTATGTGCAGAGTTTATCAAAAAGGCATTCTTGTTGAATTTTATGGAATTTGATCAAACTTGTGGACAATTTGACTCACTTTTTTTTATTTTAATTTACTTATATGTTTAAAAAATATATATTACTTTACTAATTATGTCTCAGTCAAATAAATGATAGGTTACGTTTTTTAATTGAGTCTGAATAAATAAATTAATTAATTTTTAAAGTATCTCCCATTTTTGGGTAGGTAGAAACAATGAGTTTATGTTATTTTCCTTTAATGTAATCCTTACCAGTCCTCTTCTTTTTCAATCAAAAAATCATTATTTTTTTTTCTTTCAAACAAATTTTAAATTTCATATCAGTGAAGATTTATAATTAATAGATATTAATACTACATATAAAATGATGATTATCACAGTGAAAAAAATCTAACAAAAAAAGTAACAATCAAACATCCATTTATAAGTATCATTATTATTATTATTTATTAATATTTTTAAAATTATTATTAACATTTTGGTGTTGTAGGTGATTCAAGTCAAGTTTCATAAATATAACTACAATTCACCACTAAAAAAAATATTTTGGTCATCTTAAGATTTTTTTTCTTATTATATTATTATTACAACAAATTATTAAATTAGTATTTTCATTTTAAATATATACTAATATAAAATAAAATTATTAATATTACTATTATCATAAATTATTATTATTTATCATAATTATTTTTGTTATTATTACTTGAATAATGTATAATATTTTTACATTATTAAGAGAATGAAATATTTAAATGATATTTTGACATTATTTAAATGACATTTAAGATAATGAAATGAAATATTTTGACATTATTAATTACGTAAACTAAGAAAATAAGTGATGAGAAATAAAAGGATGTTTACATATAAAGTAGCTTTAGCGAATATTCTGGTATTGAAAGTTAAATGGTAAATTTTTCTAATAAGTTGGATTTTAGTATGTAAGTAGTGTGATTTGCTTAATCCAAAATCTTTCAACGTCAAGCATGAAATGTTATCTCAAAGTCATTGAGTTAGAGATACACTTAATGACCCCTTATAGTTTTCTATATTGATTAATGTGTGTTTTGTTGTGATAATATCTAGAGTGAGAGTGTGATGAGTGCATGAAAAAAATATTTTAATTAGTTTTAAATAAATAAAATGGTTATTTATTAACTATAATTTACTTTAAATGATAATTTTGTATTTGAGTATGTTAAGCCCTATAAATCTAGGAGTGGGAACATTGGAAGGAAAATAACCAAGTCCAATTTTATCCATCAAAATCTTAATCAAATGAAGAGCAAGGAAAACATACAAGGAACTAAAGAAAACATGACTATGTCATGGAATATATACTTCAACTTTTTACCAAAATTACTTTATTATTCGTCATTACTTTTTTATATTTTGAAATTCAAATGCTTCTATCTTCTTGTCTTTTAAATTTTTCACCAACACAATAAGTCTTAACATAAGTGAACACGTGATATTTTTTCTTTTATATAGGCATCAAAGACAATTAAATATAATTAATGAAAAATAACATTTTACTCATTCCATCTATTTTCTTTTTTCCTTCCTTTTTCTCTCTCGGTCATCTCACTACTTTGTTTTGACAATAAAATAAAAGCAGTTTTGTTTTCTCTTGCTGCATTTTTTATTTATTTATAACACTGTAATAAAATCATTAAATAGAAATCAATTTTAGAAAAAAAAATAATTAGTCAGTATATTAACTAAATTAAATACTAGAGACTAAAAAAAATTATTGATATCTAAAGTAGTTTTTATTATTCATAAAATTTATAAATTAGTTTCTAAATTGGTATCTAATTAGCTACCAAGATTTTAGCAACCAACTTTAGAATCTAATTAGCAACTAAAATCTTAGTAACTAATTAAATACCACTTTAGAAACTAATTTATAATTTTTATTAACAATAAAAATTAATTTAGATACCAATAATTTTTATAATTTCTAAAATAGTATTTAATTTAGTTAACACAGTGACTAACTATTTTTAGTCTCTAAAATTAATTTTTATTTAATGATTTTTTTAGTGTAAGACTCTCAGTTTTTACAGTTTTATTTCATTTTTTTAATGTAGTAATTTCATGTGAGCACATGAAAACTATAATGATTGTAAACAAGTTGTAGATATTGAATTAATTGAGAGAATTTTTAAAAGTTTTTTTTAGAGAAAAAAAATTCTTTTTACTTAAATCTTATCGTGAAGATGAAGTTCTTTCCATCTTAAGGTGGTGTTATTCGTCTTCTAACTCCATAAGTCTTCACCATCTTAAGGATATTTTTTTTTACCATTTTCTTCTATTCTACTTGTTTTCTTTATCAAAAAGTTATGATGATACTTCCATTCCTATTAAAAAGTTGTCATGCCTATAATAGTCTTTAACACTAACCTCACACCAAGAAAAATAATTAATTCATCTTAATCATTATACTCAAATCACCTGTATATAGTTGTTTTCTAAAACAAAACAAAAAATACACTAAAAACGTAAGATATCCTAAAAATTTAAGGCAATAATAATATAATTTGTTATTTAATTTTAAAATATATGTTTGTTTTACTTGTCAAAATTGGATTGGGGTTCTACAAATTCCTATCAGTTCACATTTTATATCACATGAAATGAATTGGGCCTTATTATCAATTTAATAAATCTCGTAATTTGAAAATCATAATAATATTCATTTTATAGTAAAGAGTATATTATTAGTATTTCTTATTTTTAAAGAGAAATTTACTAATTGTAGTGATGAAGTATGATGTTGGTGGAAACCCTAGTTATGAAACTCCTCTTGTGATGTCGTTTTCCTTTGGTATGTAAAATTTCACTGAAATCCTCTATGAGTGAATAGTTTTAGAGGGCTAAATTATAACATACATATCAATCATCATACTATACAACTTTAAAAATCAAATAAGAGTACTAATTTTTTTAATAAGAATTTAATTAAATTAAAAAGCATATGTCATCAGTTAATTTATCAATTTGTCATATGTTTAAAATATTTGAAGAAAAAAATTCTTTAGAATGAATTCTTCCAAATTATTAGACAACGTATAAAAAATTAGTCATGAATATAGGCATAACAAGTTCTGGTACATTAAAATAAAACAATATTGAAGTAAAATATTTTGTCAAATGATAAATAACCGTATCTTCAATTTAAAATCAAATACAAGTTTAGGAAATTGCTGAAGAAAAAAAAGTTTAGGAAATAAATAACACATTCTATCTCTGCGGAGTATTTAAAATCAAACCAGTGAAAAAAAAAACCTAAAAATAATTAGAAAATTGAAAGCCAAAATTTGTTTATATGTTTTAATCTCTTTCTTTTCATAAAGCGAACTGTTTAATTTATAACGAAAATAAAAAATCAAATCAAATTAAACATAAATGATTCATTATATTTAAATTTAATAACTCACAAATTTATATAAATATGTTTTTAAATATTTATATAATTTAATTATATTTTAGTTACAATATATTCATATATGTTAAAATAATAATAAGATCTCAAATTGTTAAAAAAAATAATAAGATCTCAAAAACTTTAGCGATAAGATTATATAATTTATTTATAGATATAAAAGAAATCTTAAATTAGGAATTGAATAACGATTATAAAAGAATAATTCCCATCATATTTTTTTATATTTGACTCAAAAATTTATTTTATAAAAAAATATTTAACAATTTTATAATAATAAAAGTTGGTCCAGGAAAATAAATTTTTGCCATAGTGAGGTTTGGAATGTGAAAAATGTTTGGCGAGTCTGGGCCTTGTGGATTCTGGCAACTCTGGGGTGCTTCTTCTTCATGCACCCCTACATTTTATGAAATACCGAAATTATCCTTTATAATTTTGGATATTTATAGGAGTGTGATGCTTTTTGGAAATTGGGTTCTAGAATACATTCTGGAATAGGTGATTCAGAATACTAAAAATGAATTCCATAATCAATAATTCATAACAGAAAAAAATGATTCCATAACAAGGGATGTTTCGTAAGTTTTAGAGGTGCAGAAAGAAATTGCTGGAATATCACATAGAAGATGGAGGAAGGTTTGCGCTGGCCTAAGGTTTTTAAGAAGTCTGAGGTTAATTTTGTGAATTAACAATAGGGTGTGGGAGGAGAAAAATGTAGGGGTGAAGAAAGAAACACATGCAACTCTGTTGCAGCAATGGACAAAACCCTCAGCTTGTAAGCATTGGAGGTTGGGGTAATTAAAAAGGCACAATTCATAAACTAAAAGAGATTAATTATTAGATAATGATTCCACAAGTGTCATAACCTAATTTTGGATAATTAAAATATAAATTAAACAATATTTTAATTGTATTTTCTAAATTCTTTAACTACTTAAAGAAATCCATACATAAATTTGTGATGAAGATCACACATCGACTAAAAATCCCATGAGCCGATTTTATGGGGTTGAGTTAGGCTTAAAATCCACTTCTTAATATGGTATCAGAGCCATTTCGATTCTATCATAGTAAGTATTTGTTGAGTTTATCAGGTCACCACCTATAATATGTTATCCCTCGCACGGGCTTCTATTTATCATTATCGACATGAGGAGGTGTGATAGAGATTTCTAACCTTATGAGCCGGTTTTATGACTCTTTTTGTTTTGCCAGTTACGTCCATTTTACTATATTATTATCATCCAAAAACAAAATTAAGTGCTGACTTTTAACCTGTTCAATACTTAGGAAGAATACATATGTAATAACCAAGCTTTTAGAGAAAATGATGGAACCAAACAAGCAAGTGCTCCAAAGTCAAAAAAACTTGGATCTAGGAACTTCCAAAGCACCCAAATAAGTTTCTGAATTTCACACGCCTCTCTTCACCATCCACCTCTACACACCAATTTAATTTGTTTAATGACATTTCAATATATTTGAAAGAGTAGAAAAAAATTATTTGACTAATGTGTTTGTCACTAATATCATAACAAAACTCAGCTATGAAGTTGTTTGATTTTATCCTAAATAGAAATTAACATTGAAATTGGTGCATAATTAATGAGTTAGTAAAGTGTAATTAGCACTGATTGGTCATATATAATGTAATTTGAAAATAGGAAATAAAAGTAAAACATTTTAATTGAGAAATAAAAATTGAACTTGAAACATTTTTAGAGATAAAAATTTTTTGAATCACAATTTAATGTTATTATTATGAACAATATAATTATTCTTTGATTTTATTTGAAGGAATTAATAAATGTCAAGTACAATTCTCGTTTATCACATTGTTAATATTTCAGTTTTTGCAATTAGTTATTTGTTGCAAGGAAATGTTAAACGAGATTTTGTAAGCCCAAGTGGTCCATAACTACCTTCTCCACCATCATTTAGCTTTTTTTTCTTGATAGAAGTACATTTGAGTAAAAAAAGGTCCCACATCAGACAAATTTGATGTTGATTCTTACTTTTCTTTAATAAAAGCTACAATGTTTTGTTAAACCATATTAAAATATTGTTTTTTCAATAACAGAAAAACCAATCAAAGACAAATAGTTTTTTTTATTTAAGTTTTCTTATTAGTAATATTTTTATTTTTACTTTCAAGAGAATGTTAATGTTTTCTTTTTGAGTTTATAAAAAATATTGTATTTTTTCTTTAATAAAGTTATATCACTATCTATTTTTAATTTTTTTCTTTATTTTTTATTTTAGTTGAATTATTATATTCTTAGTACAGTAGTTAAACAAATTTAACGATGGTGACAAATCGATGACTCATTATTCTGAAAATTTACAAATTTACAAAATAATGATGAGAAATTTGGTAAAATCCAAATTGATAACCTCAATTCGGATACTTGAAAGTCCTCGTCAGCATTTATGTACACACTATGCATCTCCTTATAACACCTAACATTATAACTTCATGTTACCTCAACACGTAATCTATATCTACTCATTTACCAATTACCTTCTTACAAATAACATTTATTTTTATCTCCAACACATTAAAAGAGTTTCAGACATTATTAGTAAAAAACAAAACCGACAGACAGACAAAATCGGTGAGATTTGTTTCATTGAGTTTGTATGTTTGTTAGTAAAATGGTGACTGAAGAGAACTTGTAACATTATTTGGTTGAATAAATGTAAATTCTTTTTACATTCAACATAATTAACTGTAGAAAAAATTGTGCCAAAAAATGATATTTAAACTTAAATCAATATATAAAATTAATATTTAAACTATTGTGTTTTACTCAATTTATTATATATTGAGTTTTTTTAACTTGGTCTCCAAGTTATTCATAGAAGAAATGGATACAATATGGTCCCCACTGTTAGTGGATGGACACATTAATTTCTTGTCTGAATTTCTTGAAATCACTTTCTACCAAATCCTATTACCCTAGATATCCAGTTAACAGTTATTTGTAGATAAGAACAAACTTCAAAAAGTTTATTTTATCTTGCAAGAAATTTAAAATAATTATAACTGATTTTGGACCACCCACAAAAGTATGGATAAGTAATCCTTCAGTGTATTAAGTAGATGAAATGAGAAGACTTAATTAAACACAGAGATATATTGAGTCAATGAGGTAAAAGAAAACTTAAAAGTTGAGAGATTGAAATATTGATGAGATGTAAGGTGAGAAAACTTAATTAAACATGAAGATTGAGAGGTTTAGAAGAATGTTCACGTCAAAATTATGATGACAAAAACTGTGTATTTAGTGATGCTTCAACCTTTCCCTTTCACTCTGATAGTTACCTATCAATTTATTATTCTAGTAGTGATAATGTTTTGTGTTGAGAATCAGGACTGCAAATATACGTGTCATATTCTGTGAAAGAACAAGAGACATGTCATTGACTTGGAATTTTTACTCATGCACAAAATCACAGGTAAATATATATAACTTTTTTAATAATGGAGTGAATAAATGGGTGGTAACCCATGGTTTTATGTAGCACAATTTATGATTAAATATGTTTTTAGGTTTTATCCTTTATTGTTGTAATATAAAATTATTTTTATTTTAAACTTATAGACAATTTAGGTGTTTGTAACAATATTTTTATTTTAGTCCTCTAACTAGAATATTTAGTTTAGTGTTTTTAATCAAATTATTTTTTTTCTTGTTTAGTTTTTTTTTTCTTAAATAAGTAGTTATTCCTCTTCCTTCATATTTTTAAATTAATTACAATTCCATGTATTCAGTCTCTCTGTAATGAACGTTTTCTTCTTTTTTGTGAGGAGTAGATGAAATATTCTTTTATAATTTATAAAGATCGATATCAGGTATATTTTCACCATATTATTGAGTTTGGTTCATGAACTCACAGTTTAATTCCTCAGACATAAGTTAATGAAGCTGATAAGTTCATAATCATTAACTTTAGATATCGACATTAAAACTATTTCACAACCTGATTAGACTCTGGTCATTATTTCACAATTTCACATATATAAATACTTATTTTAATTATTTTCGTATTATAAATATAAACGTCTAAATGATTTAAAGGTGTTATAGTAAAAACAAAATATATTTAACCTGAAAAATGAATAAAATGAAGTTGAGTAAGTTCATATGTTTGGAAAATGAGATAGCAGGGTTTCAAATGTTGAGTGTATATAAAAATGAAAGGGCATGCAGGTGATAAAATTGGGAAGGGATAGGGCACAGATACAAATGGTGGAAGCCATTTATGGCAATAAGCATGCAGCCTTTCATGCATTCGAATAGCCGCATATTTCTTCTTTCCATTTTATCTTCTACCTTCATCTTCCCTCCATTTTCTTGCCTCCCACTCTCTTTCATCTTTCTTTTTTATTATTTTGGTCAAATTTCCCATTTCAATCTTCCCTCTTCAATTAATAATCTCTTTTTATACTATTTCCCTCCTTGACTTAAGGACCTTTCCATCTTACTCCACGCAAAACATTACTCTTTACTATAATTTCTAATCTATATATTAGTCAAACATTTCAATTCATTATTCTCACTTTTAATATATTCATTCTTTCGAATGTATGTGTTCAATAATTTCAATATTTCCAACTGTCCATAGATACTAATCGAAAACAATATCTTAGATTAGTTTTACTGTCAATATTCAATATTATCTAATCTATGTATTCACTATATTTAATGTATTCAACTGTTCATGCATGGACACTACGCATTAAAGTAAAAAAATGTATAGTTTCCACTGAACAAAACACATTGATGTTTTCTTATCTTACCGTTTTATACTATAAATATATTTTAGTAACTGCGAAATTTTCTGGGAACATATAGTTTTGAAATTATTATAAAGTATTTGTGGTAGTATTGAATCCAAATTACAACTAATTTAATACTTAATTTTTATATATAAATGCATATATCTATAGATAACTATTAATGAGTCACGAGTAAGAGTGTTTTCTACCCTAATTTTCTTGCTAATAAGATGAGGTTAGAATATCACACATATATATTATGAAAGTAGACTTGACATCATACATTCAATGTGATCTTAACACAATATGTTTGAATGATTTTCTTGTTTATATATTATTCATTTCCTATCCATTTGCACTCCAATATTAATATATATATATATATATATATATATATATATATAATTATATTAGGATATAGATGAATGACATGTAGGAACCCTTGAAAAAATAGATGTGTAAGAATGTATTCTTTCTTATATCTTCACTCCCTCACATATTTACTTTCATTTAAATATTTTTTTCTTATAAAGCAGTGGACTTCACTTTCCTAATAAGAATATGTTATACTTTTATTATAATGATGGAAGTAGTCTTGATTTCTCAACTTCATCCTTAAATTCTTTATTTTTGAAGCTTTTTTTATAAAAAAAAAATAGAACTAAAAAACAGTGTTGTTGATAATTAAGTTATTCTGTATCATTTATTCACGTAAATATAATAAATCAAAACAGTTTTAATATTTTTACTTCAAACTTAAATTTCAATATTTGTTAAAATAAATTATTAATATTTACAATAACAATATATCACATTATTACTTATTTATCATAGATATAAATATAGTGAAAATACATATATATTTGATGACAAGATAAATTATTATTTAAAAATATTTATTATTATAAGTTTTAATTATATAAACATGTATTTATAAGTAGGGAATCCGCATTTTGTTTTCTAATAAAGTTGTGGTTTTCATTTGATTAAAATCAACCCTACAAATTGTTGTCAGAAAAAAAAAATGAAAAAAAAAAGATCAAGTGTGTATCTGGAGTATCCATTCAAGTCTAACTCATTCAATACCAATCAAACTCTCTAATTGTTCTGCATTGAAAATATTAAACTTCCATTTAATGCAAATAAAACTCTAATTAAGTCTACAATCAAAACTCTTCTACAATCACTTGAACTAAAAAAATATTTTACTTGCATTCACTTCTACTTAGTTAAACACAATTTCATTCATGTATTTTTAACCAAACGATGAACCCATACTCCTTTATGTAACTTATTATTATTTTTTTCTAAATCAAGAAAATTATTAAATAGAAACCAATTTTTAGAAAGCAAAATAATTAGTTTCTAAATTTGGTAGCAAAAACCTTGGTTGCTAATTAGATACCAATTTAGAAACCAACTAATAATAATAGAAACTAATTTAGAAACCAAAAGTTTATTTAGTTTCTAAAATGATCTCTAATTTAGTCACTATAGCAACTAATTATTTTGGTTTCTAAAAATTGGTTTCTATTTTCTAAAAATTGGTTTCTATTTGATGATTTTCTTTTAGGTATAATAAAATCCCAATCCATTTGATTTGATGTATGAATTCCAAACAATATTCACAACCACACAAAATATCAAAAACTTGAACTCGTTTCTTCTTCGCTTCCACTTTCTGTTATTTTAATTTTTGACGCTACTTTAAAATTTTAAATGAAAATATACATTGAACATAAAATATTAACATCGATAACTATATGTTAATAGCTTAATATAGAAAATTTAATTTGAAAGCTTATATAGTTTTAATAGAAAATTTGAGAGTGTTTAGGAAAGGAAATTGGAAATTGGAGAGTAAGAAAAAAGAAAGAAAGCATTGTACATTATCGAGGCGTCGCGGCTTGGTAACACCCACCGAACAACAACGTAAATAAAACAGAAAGAGTGGTCCCCACAATTGTTCCGTACTATGGGCAAGACTCAACGTGACTTCACTCCTCAGTTACCAACTTCAATTTGCCTCTCTCCCTTCCATTCTTCATTCTTCTTCCTCTTTATATATCACCCTCTTCACATTCTCCTCACAATACCCTCTTCTTCTCTTCTCTTCCCTTCCTCACACATGAGTGTGACCACCACCACATCACCACCGCATCATGGACACCCCGGATCTTTCGCCGCCGCCACACGTCGACGCTTCTCGACCCTCCCTTGGCTTCCCCTTGGGCACTGCCCTTCTCTTGATCATCATCTTCACCCTCAGTGGCGTCCTCTCTTGCTGCTACCACTGGGATAGGCTCCGCTCCGTTCGTCAATCTCAATCTCAATCTCAGTCCGATCCCCAAATGCATTCCGATCCCACCAAATCTAAACCCCCCACGGTACCTCTCCACCCTTTTAAGCAACACCCAATTCGTTTTCTTTACCAAAGTTTGTTTTTTTCTCTTACCCTTTTTGTTTTCATTAGGAATTGCGGCAGAACAGGGGACAGAGCTTGCCAGTGTTGATGCCGGGGGATGATGTGCCCAAGTTCATAGCCATGCCGTGTCCGTGCCAGCCTTCAAGGCCAGACAACATCGTTGTCACCGTGGAATTGGAGAAGCAGCCTCCCAAACCGCCGCAGCTACCGGTCCCTTTGTATCTGTAATTAGCTTCCTCCGAGGTTGTTACAAGGGGTCAAGATTTCGCAATACTGAAGATACAAACGCAACCTGAGTTCAAAATCTTGGCTCTTTGTGCTTGCTTGTTGCCACCATTTCTTGTGCCAATGTATATTCATTAATGTAAGAAAACATAATGGAAAAAAAGAGAGAATAAGGGGTAGATAGCTTTGCAGGTTTATTCGTAGATTTTGAGGACCATTTCTTTTGATTTAGTCCATCTTTCTGTAGTGTGTAAACTGTTAAGGAGAAACAAAATCCAATTTGGTTGGCTCTTCCTCTTCTTGATTTTGACATGAAAAAGAAAGTAGCAGATGTTGAGCACAATTGTTTTTTTTTGTGTGTGAAAGATATTTAGGTATCAACTATAGTCAATTTCAATTGAAGATTTTATTTGTTAAAGCAATCTCTTTTTATAATGCGGAGGTTTTAGTTCACTTTATCCTCAATAAAACAAGAGAAAACCTGGGATCTATTTTATTTTTTGTTCTGGACTTTCTGTGAACAGCTATAGAAAAAAATGAAAAATATCACAATATAATATATATATTGGTTGGTAAAGTTCTTGAAAAATCAAGCTCTTGATAGGAACGTACAACCTAATTTTCGAAGGCGTTTGTCTGTGTGGTCTAAAGCATAAAGACCATATATTCTTCAAATCAGGCACTAAGATTTGCACCCAATTCGACTATACTCATTTAGCCTTCTATTTATGAAGATCATACATGGTTCTTTTGGTGAGAGGATCTGAAGTAATGATTTATTTTCCTTGCCAATTTGATCTTTTAACATGATCATATACTGATTTGATGCCACTATATTTCTCAGTCCAACGAAGAAAACATGCCCACATGATCATTTTAGTGAATGCGAGTGATCCAAGAAAGCATGCGCCACCACAGAGCCAAATGAGACTTGCTCTGTGGGTAATGCATTCTGCTGTGAATACAGTTGTTTGAAAGCACCCTCAGAAAAATGTGAAAACTGATACATGAGGTGCTTGAAATATGAGTAGTAGAGCAGAAGTGGTATGAAAAGGAGAGCTTTTAAAGGTGTAAAACTAGTGCCTCAATTTGAGAAGTGGAGAATGTTGTCGAGTCCAAAGTCATTAGTTTTGAAGATACGAAAGAAAGCAAAACAAAAGTAATTGGAAAACATGATTGATGACCCACAAAGAATGATGCATATTGGTTGTCATGACCTAACTTCACTGTGACTTCAACATGTAGTTTATAACTCAGTAGTGTGAATTAACCTTTCCTCGTTATGAATTAGCCTTTCCTTGTTAGGAATAGCCAAGAATATGTGACTGGTACCATAGTTGAAAAAGGTGTACCTTTCCGTGATTGTTGCGAGTACAAGGCCTTTTCCTTTAGCTCATGAATGGACCCAACGTGTCCCCATCCTCCATCACTTACCCTCTCATCACAGATAATGCGCCTTAAGAGAAGATCCTTGTTCACACCCAACAACACTTTCCTGGAAAGGAATCAGATTTAATTCCCTCTACCTATTCAGTCTTGTTTCGGATATCTTTCTTCAGACGGAATGAAGTATAAAGGGGATAACAAATAAATGAACAGAGGGAATAAATCTGTGAAGGAGTGGTGTGTAATGTGTGGTCCTCTTCTTTATTATGCAGTGTTAAGAGTCACATGAAAACTTAATTCTTATTGTCATCTTCTTCAGCTACCTTATTATCCTTCCTTACCTTACTATCTTTTTTACGTTTTTTTTGTGTGGTCCATTCAAACTTTCAACTCTTTAATTCCAATCACAAAGCAGGATACAAGGAAATTATAAAATTAAACTCTATCGGTAGAATAGCTGGACGGTGAGGTTAACACGATTAAATTCATTATGTCTAAACAGGATATTAATAAGATTAATCAGTGATTAAATATTAGATAATACATTCCTAATCACGATTCAAAATTCTGAGAGTAAGATATGTCATCATTTAGTACTAATAACACCAAATAACAAAAGGTTCATGATAATAATATAAATATGCATAAATTTTGAGAGTAAGATATGTCATCATTTAGTACTAATAACACCAAATATCGAGATTTCACTCAAGCGTCAGAGTGTCTTTTACAAATACCATCCAAACTTAAAGTTTACATGAACAACAAGCAAAGGAGTAAAAGTAAAGCAAGAAAAGTGATATGAGAAGAGAGGGAGTAGTAGAAGACCAACCAACCGACCGAAAAAGCAAGTAATCGTTCTCTTGGTTTCATTCTCCTTCAAGAACACAAACTAATTTAACTTCCACCAAATCAATTAAACAAAACATTTTCCTTTATATTTCACTTATTTTTCTCCAACAAACAATTTAATACATAATTTTATTCTTATTTAATTTTCTTTTCTTAATTTATCTATTTTTTTTTCTTTATTTCTCTTCCCGCAATCAAACATAGTGTTAAGAAATTTTGTTTGTAAAAGAGATAAAAAAAGTGACTAATTTTTTTCTTCGTCTCCCTCTATTTATATTCTCTCTTCATTCATCTCAATTTTTATAACATTTTCCCTTTCTTTAGTGGTGATTTTTTCATGTGGAATCAATGGTTGTAATTTTAGTGATATTTCAAAAAGCACAACTCCATTGCTTTCATTATTTATATATAAACTCTAAGTTTTTTCCCCTTTCCAAACACTTTGTTGTCATATCAGGAACTAAAACTCAACATGTAGAAAATCACATGGAGCGAAATATAATATAGTTTGAAAATGTGTGACACGAGTGGTAGGTGCTTATTTTTAATTCTTCTTAATTCATATTATGTTTTTATGCTTCAATTATCATACACTTTGAGATCATTATTGTTTTGAATCTTCTTAACACAAGTTTGCTGCTAAAACCACCAATGATGTTGTTGGCCCTTTTGCTTGGTCTTCTTCTCAGAAGTTGTTTATTTGTCCATGTGATGGCATTGAGTGAGAGTATATATAATTATAGTTTGTGAAACTCCCAAAGATAATGGATCTCATGTGTGCTTTGTCTTCACCACAAGTACTACAAGAAGAATGGGACACTCAGGTGAAAATGTTTGATTGGGAGCGTACGGATTCATGATTCCAAAATCACTTATGGGAACCATTTTTTGATTTAAGTAGTGGGGTCTTATCTTCAGTGGATTTTCAGGTAACAACTTTGCTTTTCTTCTTTTGCTTATTGCTTATAGCTTAGTGCTACACATTATTCTATTATACATCATATATATTATAAGTCAATTTCTGTTTTCTCCCCACTTTAACCTCATGTTAAGACAAAAAGAGTGGTTAATACTTTTCCTATCATTTAATTATAATATCCAAACAGCGCCTCCGAATCTTTTGCTATCTTCATGCTCATCCCAGTTAATCATTAAGATGACTAATTAGGCAAGTCGTAATTCTACTTCATTGGAATACTATAAGTAAACAGCTATCATGTAATAAAAAAATATTAGCTAACATAACTTATCTTAGTTCTCTAATCAATCTAGGTATTTTTAATTAATCTTTTATTTATTTATTTATTAAGTATTTAAAATTTTATATTTTTTAATTGAATCTTTACTATTCAATTCATTAAGTTAGTAGAGTTATAATAGTTGCTTAATATATAAGTAAAAAGAAAATTTATGACCATGACAAGTATACAACTCAAAGCAAAGCAAGATCATATCATGGCTTAAAGATCCTGTTCAAGGACAACAAAAGCAAAATATTTGTTAAATAGCAAAGATATTAATCTATAATTTATAACTATATATAAATATATACGTTTTTATTTTAATGTAGTTTGTTTCATCTTACACTACAAGAAAATCATGAAATAAAAACCAATTTTTAGATACAAAAAATAATTAGTTACTATAGTAACTAAATTATAGACCATTTTAGAAACTAAAAAAAAATTAGTTTATAAATTAGTTTCTATTATTTTTAAATAGTTTATAAATTGGTATCTAATAATAATCATCTATAATCTATACCTATATACAAAGGAGATTCTCCACCATAACCATTTTTTATGTACATAATTTTTTTTATTCTACCCTTATTTAATATATTTCATTTTTTCATATATGAAATAAAATAACCTCAATTTTCAATTACCCTCTTCACTTCATTTTCAATCAGTCTCTTCTATCCCAAAACTATCAATGGAAAAAGAGAAAAACTTGAAAAAGAAGAAGAAGAGAAACTCAAACCAGAAAAAAAGGTTGTTTAATCAATTCATCATTTTGCTTTTATATATTAATTTTTGTTTTTCAATTTCGACACATTCAAAACTATTTTTTGTATGTATGTTAAATTTCTATCACTGTAAAAATTGAATAAAAAAAAAACCATATGCAAATTGTTGCATATGTCTTTATGTAGTAATATATAAAAGAAAAGTCTACCGTATTCTTATTTTAGCTTAATTATATCTTAAAAATTAAAAATTTAGAACATACATACTAGTTTGATCATTATGCAAATATGAAAAATTTAATAGATTATAAAATATAGGATAGGTTAGGGTTCCAACGCACCAAATTAATGTGAAGAAACAAACGAAGATATCAGCAGAAATAAGACAATTTGATTAAAGAAGGTCATAAAATTTATTTCGTGAACAATAGTCATTTTAGGATAGATACGAACAAGAGTTGTCATATACATATATTTTCTATGACGATGATTAAAAACAATAATTATTATATAGTTCGTTTAAATTAAAAAAATATCATTAATCTTCGACAACTATTTTCTTATAGCTATTACACTTGTGAAGGAGTGAAATTAGCTTTTGTTTAACTCCATTAAAAGGAATATGCGAGTTTTAAATAGTTTTAAATAGATATTATAAAAGCTAATAAATGTATTATATATACTTAAATGATAACGAACTTTACAGCATGAAAATTATTAATGCTACTACATATTTATATAAAAGTAGTCATTCATAACGTTGTCATTGATTTTTCGTCACACCAATGACGTTTATGAAATTATTCCCAATTAAAATTTAAAAAAGTGAGTAATATATATATAATAAAAAGTTTCTTTAATAAAATGAAGCAAAAAGAAGTTGAAATCAAAACTATCATCATCAGAGCAGTATTTCAGAAACTCAGCATATGCCTTTTCCAGAATAAGCGGAATATATTCCTCAGTTTATTCCGATACGACTCCTCTAATAAGTCAACATTATCTGCCTAAACCAAATGTGTTTCTTTCATAATATTAAAAAAAAAAATTAAAAAAAAGAAAATTAAGTGTTCCAACTTATGAACCTCATATACTCTTCTTAAATAGTGTGTCGGTGTCCGATACTCGTATTGAACACTGACACTCGTATAACATGTATCCCTGAAGTGTCTAATTCAAAAAGTATTTGTTAAATTTATGACAATTCTAATACAGTTCTAACACAATTTTAAAAAGGAAAAATACATTAATTTTCTAAAAATTCAAATTTTATTGTATAAATTGTTATTATGATTATAAAAATAAGAAACAAATCATTGTGAACCAGTCATGAAAAACATCTTTCTACTCCAAAAAATAATCTGAAACATACTTGTGCACATAAATTTTTATTGTCAATTTATATAATTCATAATTATATAATATATAGATCTGTATCCTACATTTTAGAGATTTTACGTATCTCTGTATCGTATCAGTGTTTGTGTCAGTGTCTATGCTACATAGGTTCCAACTTTAAGTTCGAGAGATAGTATTGTAAGAGTCAATTATTAATTTGAGATATTGCCTGTTTTGGAAATCAGTACTTCATCATGATTTTATTCTTAAAAAAACGTTTCAATAATCTATAAGGTTTCAATAATCTAAGAGAGAAATGTGTATTTAAACTATCTTTAATTTCATCTCCTAAATAATATTAAGAATCATAATAATAAAAAATGTTCAAACAAGCTAACAAATGACGAATTTTTTAATAATCATATCCACTTTATAATATATAAGATAAAAAGGTTTATACCTAGTAGATTCCGAATTCGGATATTGGCAAAAATAATATGCGGATACACTAACTACTTAAATCGTCCATATCCTCTTATGAAATTATATTATTTTCACTCTTTAACCTAATCAAATTATTGTAAGAGCATGCATTGTTTGGCGTTTCTATCTGACCATGGAGTGGAATATAATTAAATAGTGTTTGGATAGAAAGATGGAAGAATGAAAATAATATAAGTGGAAAAGAACATAAATGTTTTACAAAACTTACAAGTCGAGGTTCTACTAACATTTTTATTACAAAAGTGTTAAATTTGGATGAATAGTCAAAGAAAGAGTGAAGGCAAAATAAAGATAAGTATATGAGGTGGATTTGTAAAAAAGAAACATAAATATACAAAAGAAAAAATAGAATGTATAAATTTTTAAAATTATTTGTATTATTATCATAATTATTTGTATTTTTTTTATTATCTTAATTATTATTATAATTATATTTATTTTAATATTATGGAGTTTATTGACGAATTTTATTGATGAATAAAATTGACGTCTAGTTATTGATGAATATTGATTTGCGTTCAATTATCAACGAATTTTACCTACAGATATGAAAAATATTATAATTTTTTATTTATTTTTCATATTTTCAGTTAAATGTCTTCATAATTATCAATAAAAAAAATTCCGTCAATAATTTTATCCATTAATAAAATCAATCGATAAAATCTATTAATAATGAAAAATACAACTGTTGATCATTTTTCATCGATAAATTAATAATTTTTTTAGTAAACAATATTGATCTCAATTACTAAAATTCTCTACCACACATACTATTAACAATTTTTTTAAGAATTAGATGATCCTTTCTGATTGTCCATTTATATAAGTATGAAAAGTTGAGTTATAATGAAGTTTGATTTCTATAATTTTTTGTAATCTTTTCTATAATTTTGAATTAAACCTAGGATCATGCAAACTCACAATTTCTCTTATGTACAATTTAGTCACTTTGTGTAATGTGTTAGAAGTAAGTCATATCTGCTGTACTACTGTCTTAACAGCCTGTGATCATGTAGGATTTCTTGAGAAAGAGGTGGAATGCTTCAACAAAATGACAACAAACTATGGCATGTAGCCTGATATTGATCAATATGCTTCCTTGATTAATCTGTATGCTAGAAACGGAAATTTGAATAAGGCAAAGGGTTTAATGCAAGAAATGCCCTATGATCCTAACTATGTATGGAGCTCTTTCTTGAGTTCTTGTAAGATGTATGGATATGCAGAACTTGGAAGGGAAGCTGCTGATCAACTTATTAAGATGGAACCATATAAACAGTTTCATACATTTGCTGTGATGATGTTACTCATCAACAATCAAATGAAATCTACAGAGAGTTAGGGAAGATTTACACAGGAATCATGGAAACTTCATCTTATGTAGTAGAGGATTGCACAGTTCTAGAATAGATGTTCTTGCTTATATTCTTGGAGTTCATATTCTATTTTATATGAGGAACTCAAATACAGTGGAAAAAGTAACAACGAATTTCATATTTTGCTCCATCATATCAATGCATAACGTCCAAAATTTATATTTGCTTCAAAAGATTAGGAATGTTCAATAATTGAGTCTCTTCAAAGTGCATTTCCCTTTTAGGCATTTTATCTTACTCCTGGTAAGCTCTGTGCTCTTAAGCCATTTTATCTTACTCAAGCATGTACTTTCATAACAGTTATCAGTCATACTTTGGAGTTTAGATTATACTTTATAAGGATATATGTATTCTTGTTTTATTTTGGTCATATCTGATTCCTTTTAATAGAAATAGAATATCATTGAGAATGTGCTTGCCGAAATGTTCTTTTATAGGGATCTCCATGCTGCTTATATAAACTATAAAGTAACGCAGAAAAAATGAGTATTTAACCTATAACTTTGAAATTCCACTTGCTTGCTCTGCTGCTCCGCACTTTGCAATCACTCTGCACTCTGCTTAATCTCTATGTTCTTCCTTTCCTTTCTCTCGTCACTCTCAATCTGCTCTTTTTCTTGCAGAATTTGTGACTCGCAAGTGATTCATATCAAGTTTATTTCTCAAAAATTTTGTAATATAGGTTTTGATATTTTTGTTATTATTCTCGTTGGCAGACTTGGATCGAGTCTTCTGCGTCAACTTTTTGGTGCTGCTACCTTGAGATACTTAAAGTTCAGAGTAAGGAGAGCTTCACCTATTGACAAAACTCCGACTCCAACAATAATTAATGAGAACATATAAATTTGAGTATAATGTGCAATATATGGAATGACACTTACCTTTTTTCAGGGTCTTGAGACCCTTTTATAACACTAGTAAATTCTTCTTTAGCAATTAGTAACTACCAAATAATCTGTTAATACAAGGGTGTTGATAAGCAAAGTATTGTCTCTCGTTGTTTATATTCAAATGACTATAATTAACTGATTCAATTATACGTTTAGTTGTTTTTTTATTTCTTGTTACCTTTTAATGTATTTGACAGACCAACTTCTTTCGCATTCATTAGATCTGTTATTATTTGAGCCGAATTATCCATTTAGATTTTAAATTAAGTGGACAAGATAAACACGTTTAAGAACTTGCAACACGTCGGACCAGTTATAATATATGGTTTCATAATTCTAAGATTTTCTTTATTTTGTGATCCTAGGGAAAGGTGATGTTTGTGTGTTTGAACACTTACCGTGTGGCTACAATAGTGTCTATGGCAGCACAGTAGTGTTTGTGACTTTGCCAAAATATTATCTAGAAATTCTAACAAGAATAGTGATTTGGGAGTAGCTGCTTATCCCATCCCATCATAAACTATCACTTTCAGACTGTGGTGTGGAACTAAAAAATAACCATTAGTAATTTTCAAATTCTGAAACTCCTGCTCGATCTAGCACCATCTCTTGATGATGACATTCGTTGCTGCAGAAAGCTTTCTCTCCTCTACAAAAAAACAACCCACAATCCACATGAAAATAAGAGTAAATTATGTTTGATTATTGTATCACTAGGAAGCATTGGAATTGGAAATGAGCCTAAAATGTCCCTTTTCTGCTCAGGATGCTTCTTGCAAGTGTGACAAAAGCTAAGGAAATTGAGTGAAGGTGATAGAGGGTTATTGGGGAGGGAACAGTAACTTTCAACAATATAAGAAAGCTTCATCCTTGGTTTTGGCAGGAAAAGCAGCAGCAGCACAGGTTTTAGTTGATTCAGACGATGAAGGTGGCAACAGAGGGATTTTCACCCTATGCTTAGTTCCAAAGAGAACACTTCAACTACTTGGTTTAGTTGAATTCAGAGGAAAAGGTTCATCTTTAAGTGCACCAACAAGAGCAAGAGCAATGCGTTTTGAGTCCCATGAACTTCTGTTTATAGTAAGTATTTAACAAGTCTCGTGATATTTTGGATTCATTAATCATCGCTAGAGATTTGAAGTCATTGAGTGTAAAGTGTCAACATGACATGGTCTTCTCGTTTTACTAAAGTTTGGTAAGGAAGAAAACTCTAGCCATAATCAAATTCCTTGAGTTTGACATCTTTCTAATGTGATCACATGTGGTTAAGTTCCATGTTCATTTTGCTACTTTGAGAACCTCTAGCAAGGATGTCGAGAGACCTAGGTGTTATGCGCAATCTGTGAAACCTGAATTCAGAAAAGAATTTACAAAGACACGTGTCAGCTGTTAAGAAGGTTTAACATGGATAAAGAAATGTGAAAATGGATCTTAGAAGTCTAAAACATATTAGCAAAGAAGTTAGATTTTTCTAATATATTAAGAAGGAAACTACTTTAAGCCTAATTCAATCTCATAAAATCGATTTATAAGGTGAGATTTGCACTCACATATATACTGTGTGGCATGATAATGTCAACAAACTCTTGTTAGAATAGACTCTAAATGACTTTGATAATATATTAAGAAGTAGACTTTAAATCTAACTCAATCTCATAAAACTGGTTTATAAAGTGAGATTTGCACCACATATATACTTTGAAATGAAATGTCTTTATCTCTAGTTGACGTGAGATCTCCAACATATAACAAACAAATAGATATCAAAAAAACACCTTAATGTTATTTGGTTGGGTATTTCTGAGAGGTCAAGCTCCGCTCAAAACTTTGTCGCATTGTGGCAAATCTAAGAAGAAGAGGCTCAAGAAGACCAACAAGACAGCTTTTGACCTCAACCTCCCTCTTCTGTTTTCTTCTGTTTGGGATTTATTTGTGTAGGGTTAGCAAGCAACAATCGATCATTCAAAGTACCAACCAAGTCGCATAAGGAATTTATAAAAATAGATCAACATCCATTTTTCATTTCCTTTAATTATGATAGTAAGATTCTCTTCTGTTAATTCAAGGTGAAGTTCAATTAGTCAATATATATTTGTAGTGAGATAATGGGGAAATTTACATATTTGGGGTAGTTTTGATTAGAGTATTAAAGTTTGATTCAAATTTATTGTTCTTCCTTGCATTTTTAGCTAGCTAGCTCACCCTTTGACAGTACGGGTTACTAATTTCATTCCGTATAACCTTGGCGAATTAGTCTGACTCACCCATTTTTAATGGGTTAGATCTAATGTGGCTAGGCTACCCCATTTTTTCAAGCCTAATTTGACTTGAAACCAATCAATCCAAATTTAACTAACCCAACTTGACTTTAGCTTGATCCAACTTAAGGTTGGGCTTGACCTTATCTAGTTTAACTTGGTTATGATTTGGCCCAACCTAATTTGTCTAGTCCAACTTGACTTTGGCACTGGAGCCAAACTTGACTTGAGTCATACTTACATGGAACAAAGAAACAACATGCCTATCTTACTTAGAATAAATCATAAACCCTAAACTGACTTTGATTTAGGATTTTCAAAATGCAAAAAAAATATTCAATTCAAATTAATTAAATGAATTGGATTTAAAATCCAAAAATGTAGATTTGAATTTAAAATAAATCTATTAAAATAAAAGTTTTACAAAATTCTTAAAACATAGAAGCGTTTATTGACATGTAAAATACATTGACTGAATTTTTCTTCATTTACAATACTGAAAGAGATATTGATGGTGAATGAGTCCCTCTGGGTTTGTGAAATTTTGAAGAGAGGTTACCTTGTGTGTCTCATTTTATAGTTTTTTAATATCAACTTGGCTGGCTGAAAAGAACTACACCAAAGCTGCAAACAAGTCACGTGAAAGCTTACGTGGCTAGACAAACAGACAAAACCAGAATGGCGCTAAAATTGGACTTTTGTTCATTGCAGCATTGCCAACACCCCATTTCACCATAAATGTTTCTGCACTGCCATTTGCCTTACCTTCTACCCCTTCCTTCTTCATATTTCAATATGAAAACCTTTTCTTTTATACTCAAACAGTTGAAATTAAAAGAATAATTATCTTTCTTCTCAGTTAGTTAGGGTTAAGGTTGTGGACTCCAGATTCAGATGATACCCAAAAAAAGTACTGAAGTTTGAAAGGGAGATTTTGGTACCGATAAAGTAATCTAACTTTCAAGTGAGATTTTAGTATTCAACATTCAGTATATTTAGTATGAACAATGGTAATTTGACTCCTTTTGCTCCAAATTACACCTCTTTAAATGACAAAAATACTCTTTTACATTTCATAACCTCTATCATTTGAAAAGTGTAATTTAGAACTATGCAAAAAGTGAGTGTGAAAATAATATTTTTCTATTTAGTATTAAATGATAACATTCCTGATTTTTAAAATATCTACTTATTTATATTATTACTATGAACCTAGACCCTTTATTATTAGGTAAGATTAAGAATATAGACAGACCCTTTATTATTAGGTACAGTAATTAAAAATGTATTACTAATTATTGATGTTTTCCTTTGAACACTGATTTATGAACAACTCCATGTCTACATACGTTGCAGTTTGAATGCTCGCAAAGTTGTTTTTACGGCAATAACTGTGTACTAATATGCAGGTACGAGACCTTTTATGTTATCTTCCTAACCTCTATGTTACGCAGATTCACATGTTGCAGTAGAAGCTTCAGCTGCGGTTTCAAGCTTTTGGTAGAGGAGAATCTACATGGCAACATGTAGAATGTTCAGCACCTTTCTTTACTTCTTGATTTTACCTATAGAAAAGTATAATTCACTTTATTTCCGTTTATTTTTTATTTCATTAGTACTTATTAAGAGTTAATATATCCAAACAGGAGCTTCGATTGTTGAAACTAATTATTTGACCACAAACCAGTAATGGATGGATTATAATGTAGCCAAAAGAAAAGAAACAAAATAAGTGATCATGGTCATATATGAAAAACAAACCTAAATACTTCACCAGAAATCAAGAGGAAATGAATACTTACCAAAACAGTAACCATAGTATGATTGTTGGTTTGTAATGGGCTTTACTTTATGGTTGACTTAGCATTAGAGTCACAGCAAAAATCACGTTACCATGTTATTGATTCCACTTAATTGTGGGCTTTGCAATGATTCTTCTTCATTATAAAAGAACACACTTTTTTCCAAAAGGTGAAATTGCAGCATGTTGTACTAAAGGATAGCCCCCCAGTATATATGTTAAAACACAGGGTGAGGCTTTAAGAAGGAAATCGTCAATCAAAGCCAACTTATTTTGAATCTCACTAAAACTTCTACTTCCCTAATTCCATGGATTACAAACTAAAGAAAGAAAGTTGCTTCTTTAACACCATCTGCAAATTGTTTTATCAATTTTCCATCTTTCTCCTCCTAGAGACATTTCCCAACAAACCCTGCATTTCTGAATAGTGATTGTTTTATCTCCTCGGGGCCAATGCAATTTCTCTGATCACCTACCTATGACCATGAAAAGAGTAAGTTTCTGGTAGAGTTTCAAGCATGTAATTAAGATTGTAAGGACCAAATAGGATACAAACCTCAGAACAAGATGCTTCCATTGAAAAGTCATTGAAGCTGCTTACAACACATTGCTGAATCTCAAGGCCTAATGCTTCTAATGTATTGACGGTTGATAGTAGCAATCCAGGCTTTGTGGCACAGCAAATGCTGATCCTAGTGTCTTGGTCTCTCCTTTCAACATCAAACTGCAAATACATTTGTTTAGAAACTGGGTCTGTGATTATGCTTTAAGTCATGGGGTTTGGTTTGGTTTGGTTTGGTAGAGTACCTTGGGGGAGTTTCTTACCATTGCTTCATTTGGCTTGATTTGTTCCTTTGAAATGCCCAACAGATTAATCTGACTTGTGCCCCCTTCCACCTCTTCCTCTTGCAACTTACCAATCCTTTCCAAAAGCTCTTTCATATAGTCTATAGTATCCCCAAGAATAGAGGTTCTGTCCATCTGTTAAAGTTGATATTGCTCAATTCAGTGTGTTACACAGCAAATCAAGAAGAAAAAAACAAAACAAAAAAACCAAGTACGGGTTATGTTATGGATGTAAGCCAAACATGAGAATTCCAATTTCATTTACACTGATTCAGACAGGGAAAAGTCAGGGTTTAAAAAAAGCAAAAGACTTTCTTTTGGAAATCACCTTGCTGATTTTGGGGACTATTGACCTAAGCATGGAAAGACGGTCATTGAGACGCTTTCTTCTCCTCCTTTCTGCCATGAGATTCTTTGAGGGCTGCCCCTCTAGCTTTTTGGTCTTGGGTTTTCTCTCTCCATCATCAGACATGCCTATGTTGAAGAGTGGAATTTCTGAGCCCTGTTCCTCAACTTTGCAGACACCCTTGGTTTCTTCAAAGTTGTTGCTGTTGTTGTTGTTGTCATGAAAGGCAATCTCTTTATCCTCCATTGTGGGTGGGAGTGGAGGTGGGGGATCATCGTTCCCAGGGTGAAGCTCTGGCAATGGCATTGCAAAGCCATCTGCAAATGGGTATGGTGGTACATCATTGATGAAAGGGCATTCAGATCTGCGGTCTAATGGTGCTGAAAATGCACCAAATAGAGAGTTTGAGGTGGCCAAAGATGGGTTCTCAAGAAAAGTATCAAAAGTCCAACCATTAGACAACAGGTCCAAGAAACCAGTGGAGAAAGCATTCCATGTATCTCTTCTTGGAGCTACCAATTCATCAAGGAAACCAAGCTGAGAAAGCTCCATTTTTTCTTCCCTTCTCTTCTTTCTCTGCTGCAGAGGGAACACAGTCTCAGACTGTGACCTTACCAACCAATATTGTTTTCCCAACTTAAAAACACTTTAAATAATGCCTCAGAGTACCCATAATTTTTTACTATTAGTAATTCAATTTCCTTTCAATTCTAAATTTCAAAATAATAAATATTTCACATCGACCAAAAACCAACATTATTATTCATTTTAAAACAGCTAAAACCAATAATTTCAAATTTTATAAAATGTAAAAAGGAGTGAGAATTAAAACCAAAATCAACTTACTATATATTTTACATAATTAAAAGTATATTTATTAGCCAATGTAAAATATTCAACCCGCACTCTCATAATAATAATATTTTTATATTGTCTTAAATTTTTTTACTATATACTTATTTCATGTGTGATGTTGAATACTTGTCGCACCAAACATTTCATTAGCATAACTAAAAAATTATTGTTATAAAAAAAATACACGATTTTGGGAGAGCTACGAGCAAACTAAACATGTTTTTAGTGTATGAAAGTCTTATCAATTATATATATATATATATATATATATATATTAATTATGATTTCTCTTTTTCTCATGTCGTTATTCATTAAGAAGATTTTTATTTTAGATTAAAAGTTATACTGAAATTGTTATCAAACCTCATGATTTTAGTTTAAAAAAATTATGTAAAAAAACTCTTTATTGTCGTCCTTTATTGTCTTTAACTTCTTTTCATTTAAAAAAACTCTTATTTCTTTCTCTCATCACACAATTTTTTATTTTCTCTCTATAATTTAGAGGATCCTACCTAATATTTTTTTTTATCAATGTTAATGAGCCTATTTTACAAACTCAATGTTCACGATTTTTTTAGATGAATTTAATAAAAGTTATTTTTCTATTGACATTATTTACTTTCTTTTTAGCAATGCAGCCCATGATCATCTCTTGATCCATATTCAATATGGTTTTAATAGTTTTTTTTTATTCCTATAGGATTTAATTTTAGATCAAAACCACCACTATTATTTTTTGTCCAAAGTTGATTAAAAAATAAATCAACCAATGTCAAGCAAAGTAGTTGTGAGTAATATTAACTGAAAATAATATCTTTTAATAACAATTGACAAAAATCATTGAAAAGTATTACTGAGTCATATTTTTAATTGATAAATATTATCTAATAATTTTTTATATATTTTATAGTAATTAAATTAATCTATCTAAATAATTCAAATTAAATAAATTTAAATTTCCTTCTTTAGTTTTTTTAATTAATAAATTAATTTAAATTGAAATTAATTTTTATTTAATGTATTTTAGTTTCTTCAAAATTGTGAAGTTTTCAAAGCATAAAAGGTTGATTTAAGAAACATCATAAAAACTAGTAAAAAAATGAGTTTTCTCGGATTTTGAAAATTTCAAAAAATATTAGCTAGAAAAATCTTGTAAAATATAAAAAAATATCTTATAATGAAAAGATATTTACTAGGTCGTGAGGTCTCAGCATATTAAAAATTAAAATAATATAAATAAATAATAGAATAAAATAATATTGTATAAAATTTAATAAATAAGTTAAAAACACTTAAAGATATATTTAATAAGTGCAATATGTGAAAAGTAAAAGCCCAACAACAAACATTATAAATAGGTGAGTGTTTTTTATTTGATAATTGAACAAACTGATGATGATTTTATTATCGAGCCTAAAAGTTCAGAGTTGAACTTGACCAAGCAGCTAGGTGATAGCTTACATCCAGTAACCAAAAACCAGTCTAAGTCCACATAACTGAGTCCAATCCAGTAGATCCAGCAGCCGAAAATCCAAGATATCAGAGTCCGAGAGATAGAGAAGGAAAAAAAAAGATTAATTTTGTATAAGACTATGTAAAAACATTTTTCAAAATGAACTTATTTTATTGTATGCATATATAGTTCTAATGATTAATTTGAATGAGAGAAACTGATATGAGATGAAACTTCTCTTTCTTTAAGCAAATATTGTGGTGGTTTTGAAAAACAAAAGAAAGGTGAAGAATATGGCTTATGAAAGAGGAATATACAAGCGACACGTTAATATTTTACAAATTTATCGAATAAATGACAATATGAATTAAATTATTTATAAATAATAGATTATGTATGACATATTTAACATAATCGTCAATACTTTATTATTATACTAAAATTAATAACCAAAATTATAAATAAAATAAAATAATTTAAATATTAGTTTTTTAAAATAATCTTCAAGTTGTTGTAAAATATAATTTTTTATTAAAATTTTATAATAATTTTTAACGATGATACTTGAATAGAAATAATCCACCTTGTCTATTCAAGCATAATCCATTAAGTCACTATAAGAAAATCATGAAATAAAAAATAATTTTTAAATACCAAAATAATTAGTTGCAATAGTAACTAAATTAGAGACAATTTTAAAAACTAAAAAAAATGGTTTCTAAATTAGTTTATATTATTGTTAATTAATTTCTAAATTGGTCAACCAAAGTTTTAACTATCAATTATTTAGTTTTTAAATTTGGTAGCAAACACTTTGATTGTTAATTAGATACCAATTTAAAAATTATTTAACAATAATAGAAACTAATTTAGAACCATTTTTTTTTTAATTTTTAAAATGGTCTTTAATTTAGTTACTATTACAACTAATTATTTTGATTTTTAAAAATTAGTTTTTATTTCATTATTTTTTGTAGTGAGTTGGCTTAGCTTATCTATACCATTTGTATCCTAATAACTAATAATAATATTTTATTTATAATTTATTCGGATGCTCCTTATCAAATTTTTCTTGTCTTCTCTTTAAATCCAATATTCAGAATAACATCATCATTTATTCTTTTATCCTGTTATAATGATCTAATCAAGTCCAGTAGATGTTAATCTTGTTTTGCTATCTCTATAATTAAGGTTAGCATTCTTGTCTCGATATGGCGTGGACGCTGATTTTCGTTGAACTGAAAACAAGACAACAATCTAAGTGGCCGATCATTCGGGATTCCGGTTTTATGGTATAACATAAAATAATCTTAAAAATTCATTTTGATTTTTTTCAACGAAACATTTATTTTTATTTTTACACTATTCTCATATCTTTCACTTGTTTATTTATTCTGTTAGCTAGTAAAACAATGGTGGTGTTGGAAAAATTCAGTCTTTTATGATTGCACCCTAAGGTTCTTTTTTGGTGCAACACTCTAAGCTCATTTGAGCTGGCAACAATGGTACCAGAACCCATCCTCACCTCATCATCTTCCTCTCCAACACAGTTTTTAAGGTTCGGAAAATTTCACATAATTTGCCTCAACCATCTGCAATTTTTACCCATCTCCCGAGGCAGACATGAATTTCGTAAGTACTATATGATACAAAATATATATTATTATTATTACACGGGGAGAAGTTTATAAGATATGATATATAATGTGCATGCATGATGGGTGTAGATTTTGTGCAATAGCTTGAAGGAGAGAAGGTAGGGAACATGTGAATGTGGTGAAATCATGATGACGAGCCTTTTCCAATTATTCACCTGTCGCTGTAACAGTAATAACACTGTTTCCATGGCCCAAACCTTCCTTCAATATCAACCACTCACTCAATGCATGTGACCAAATCATTAACTCATTTCAATCACACGCTAATCATTGTTTACAAAACCAAACATAATGCCAATCAACCTTCTCACTTTCGTTTATCATATCCATATTTCTTACCAAATTACGTGACATCTAACAAAATACAATTTCTTAGAACTACATAGGTTCTAATCTAAAGCAAGAGTCGGTGAAGTGTCCATGTCTGATATCATGCACAAGAATACAGATTATGTTGGAGATCCACATCTATAGTCTCTTCAATATTGTCATATAGACGACGATGTGTTAGGATAGTTTTATTTATGGAATCAGGATAATTTCAAACCTATTTCTGTTGGAGATTTTATATTAATTAGAGATTAGAGTTTTTTATTGTATATAAGTGGATGCAAATCTCAACTCTATGAGCCGGTTTTATGGGATTGAGTTAGGCTTAAAGTTCACTCTGTAATATGGTATCAGAGCTATTTCGAACCTATTCTAACGAGTGTTTATGTTGGACCTATCGTGTCACCTGTTATCGGATCGTTATCGGACCACTCATAATATATAATCCCACGCACGAACAGTCACTTTCGACGTGAATCATCTTATAAATTAGTTTAATAAAGTTAAATTAAACTTTAAATTTTGTTATTAATAAATTTGATTAGTTGATTGGTTGAAGAGGATGTTATAGAAAGAAAAATGTTGTTAATGAAGTGGATGAAAAGGGTTTGCATTTGCAAAGTTAGTGAACGAGTTGATGATTCCCTTTTGAGGGTGATTTGATGAGAGGAGAGGAGATGGTTGATTGGGTGGTGGGAATGACGTGATGTGAAAGGGCATGGTTGTTGTTGGGGGAAGAAAAAAAGCAGAATAATGAGTTGCTAAGGCTTTTCACGTGCTGCTCTCAAAGGAGATTTCAGCTTTGGGGTCATACACCTTCATCATTTCCTTTCCTAAAAATCAAAATTCAAGCTATTTTTAAGTTTCTTACGACTCACGAGAACACTCTTTGGACTATTATTTTAGATTGGTCCCTTGTACTACCCTAAGCTTTTCTTAGAACCTTTCATGTCAATGGATAATTCAAGATAATTGAAGATTAGAAAAGGTCAAAGAAAGGTGTGTTATCTGTTACTACTCACTTTTATATTTTTAATCACCCACCTCAATATCGACTATCATTGCTGTTGGAAAAAGTTCTAACTAGTTTAACTTATTTTTTTTATTTTTTTAAAAAAATATATATATTAAGAAGTAAACTTTTAAATCTAATTCAATTCTATAAAAAAAATACAGTTATATTTAATTAAATTAATGTAAAAATTAGCTAAAAATGAAAAAAACGTTGTTATCTTAAAACTATTAATCCATTAAGGTAGCTTATAAGTATAAAATGACAAATATAGACATTGATTTTAAATTTTTGTATTCTTCTATTTATAAGACATTTTTTTAACTATATATATTGTTTTTATATTACCACATTCACAAGTGCTTACAATAAACTTTAGTAACAGAGATAAACAGAATATAAAAAGGAAGAATGAAATGGATGTCAGAGAGATACAAAGACAAAAAAGAAAGTCACAAAAAAAATTTGAACCGCACTTAAATGATATTTCAATCGGATTTTTTAACGAGTGAAATTTTATACGTCAATTATCAAAATAAATAAAAATTTAAAAAATTTATTAAAATAAATAAATTATGTTAAATAGTATACTGATCAGACCTAAAAATTAAAATAATATAAATAAATAATATAATAAAATAATATTGTATTAAAGTTTAATAAATAGATCCAAAATATAATCAGTCCAATCAAATTAAAGTCCAACAACAATCACTATAAATAAATGATTTCTTTAATCGGTAAGTAGAGTGATTTTATCTGATAATTAATTGACTGATTATGATTTTATCTTCGAAATTTATTAAGTAGACATCCATGAGATAGAAGCTTAGACATTTTGAGTGATGAGTAAGAATAGAAGCTTAGACATAGGTTCTACCATTTTCTAGTTATGGAGAGGTGATGGTGTGGTACAAATCATTATAATTAAAACAGCAGAAAGCGCCCACAATATCCAAAAACCGCTTTTGGGACATTTCTTTTTCTCCAATTTCTTTCTTTCTTTTCTGTTCATACTAGATTTGAGAGTAGAAAAGAAATGAAGGAAACGAAATATATAACATTTCTTTTTAACAGTTACATTAATTAGTAAATATTTTAATATTATTACATACAAACATTATATATATTTATATTTTTTTCCTATAATTTTTTAAAATATTTTTTTTAAGATTCCTAAGATGTAGAGAAAATGTTTTAGAGTGTTGGTGATTTATATATATTTATTATTTTTTCTTAAATTTTTTTAAAATAATTTTATTTATAAAATTCCTAAGATAAACTCCCATGTAAGGTATAGAGAAAATGTTTTAGAGTCTTGGTGATTTCTAAAAAAGCTTAAATAATTAAATTTTTCTATTTATAAATTTTCTATTTAAGTAATAAATATTCATATTTTATATCGATTATATTACTTTTATTCTTAAAAAATTAATTAAGTCTTTAAAAATATATATTAAAATCTGCTGTTTAAATTAAAAAAATTAAATGAAAACTTTGAGTGATTCAATGTAGTAAAATATTTTTTTATAAATTAATAACTATCTCTCAAAATCTGCTTTATTGTTTTTAATCAATAACTAGATACATAATGATATCATTGGTACGAGGTTGTGCTACAAAAAGCACAACACTTCTCAATCTCATGTCAATGTCCTTCAGTGAGTGCTCGTCTCTCTTCCTCCTCTAACCTTGCAAGCCATTTGAATCCAAGCTCACACCCTGCTTTTGCTGCTATTTGAAACTTTTCTCTTGCCATCTCTACAGGCTCAATTGCAAGACTTCCCTTACTCTTCCCTCGTCTATGAGCTGCTGCACCTCTCTTCAAACTGAACTTTATTAACGATTCTGGAACCTCAACACCTGACCCACAATATTTTCTTTTATCAGTACCACTATACAGGATAATGAAAAGTTGTGTGCAACTGAAGAGAAGCTAGCATAAAAAACCAGCTTTTTGCACAACTTCTGTCACTACAAAGAAAGTAATAAGAATATCTAAAATTCCTTGCTTCTATGTGACAGATTAAAATGCAAACAGGTTCATAGGTACTCCATAAATCAATCTCAAATTGGAAATTGTCACTTTATAAAACACATGAAGACATTAATTAACTGGTTTTCAACTTTATCCTTCTCTAATTGTATCCTAAATTTGTGAAAATCTTGAGGGGAGCGAACACATTCAATTTTTAGTTTTTAATTTCTGGGTTTTGTGTGATGTGTTTGTGCGAGCTTCTTCACCACTACCACTATTGTGGTTTTCCGTCTTCAATTATGAGTCATAGCCCTTTCCCCCTATCTTTATTGTTAAAAAAGTAGCATCTACATTACTTAAACTGTGAGAAATTGTTAAAATTTCTCTTCAAAAAGATAGTACATACAAAATAAATTAACATGAACTTGTATTTAAAAAGAAATCTCCCTCCGTCAACACACTGGAAAAAAAAATCACATTGCAGCTTTAATATTATTGATGTTCAGTATGTAAATCCTAAATCTCCTCTTTGCACGGAACAACACGTATTTAAAGGAAATCAGTCAATTATTTCTATAACGTATTTGACACTACTTAATTGTATATCAACAACCTATGTTTTTTACTTACTCGTAAAAACTACTTTTTCGCGAGATACATTTATATGGACATTCTACATGTTCTGCGGCTGCTTTATATTATAGACTCAACACTCATTCCATGTTTGGTGGGGATAATGAACAAATATCACTTAAATTTAGTCTGGAAGAGAAGATAGATAGAGTGGAAGAAGTTGGGCAAAGATTAAAAAATGTAAAAAATTATATTGTATTGTTGTATAAAGTGAAAGGATATAATGGGAATTATATTATCCAAACATACAATTTATTTCTTATTTCAATCAAATTATAAAATTTTCAATTTTTTTTCTAATTTCTATTTCCTATAGAACTGAACATTCAATTTTATTGTTTACTTGTTATCTTTTCTCGTCTATTATTCTTTATTTCTAGGTAAGGGGAATATAATTGGGGTTTGTAGAAAATGTAAAAATAGAAGAAAATTTAAAATTTTTAGTGGAATAAAATTTTGGAAGGATTTAAAAGAATGCAATGAGTGAAAATATAAAGTGTAATTTTATATTATAAAGAAAGAAATTGAAAATATTTAATTAAACATGTTTAGATTAAAATGGAATTGGTTTAAGACAAGGAACAAATAAAAAATAATTTAAGGGTAAAAAAATGTTGGCATTGTAACATTTGTTATTAGAATAGTTTGTAGTATAAGAATTGAACTAAAGATAGAAGAAGAAAAATTGAATGAAGCGGTTTAAATAAAATGAAAATTATTAGTCATGGTGTAAAAAATTAGAAATAAAAATTATGTTCTTACTACGACCATAAGGTCGACTGTAACAATGATATATAAACCACATAATTGGGGGATCGGAAGTGGAGAGTAACATAGAATGATAAAGGTTACCTTTAAGAAGAAGAGATCCATATGCTATAGCTGCTCCAGCATGGCCCTACATGAGTAAAACCAGAAACCTAAGAAAACTCTTGAAAAAAGCAGGTAAACACTTGTTTTCACGTGCAAATGGCACAAAGGCAATAAACCTCTATTTGGGTTGAACTTTTCTAGATTAAGAGGGCCACACAATTTTCAAGGACAATATATTCAGGTGCAATTTTTCTCTTCGAATAATAAAACTTTTAAAGTGCAACATTAAGTGCTAAAATTGACTAAAAGAGGATGTATTATCGTTGTAGATCGTTCTGAAGCAATTAAATACACAGTCATTAGCTAGGTAAAGCCTAATCACGAGAAACATATACTAATATGCTGATAAATGTTGAGTACCACTTAATTAAAAAACAAGTGTTGATAAATGTTGATACAGGCAACTCTCACTCTCATCACTTGTTCGTATAAAACTATAATTTGTATACACGTTAGAGTTTTGAAAGATTAATTTGGATCATATTTAATAATGATTTTCAATTTTAATATGGTTTTAAAAAAATTACAATAGCATTTATTTTATTTTTATAATTATATATATGCATATACATACTATAAACATATTTGAATGTATCATATCCTATATTTTCTAAGATGAAACAAACAAATCACTGTGTTAGATACGTGCATCTGGTACATGTATCGTATCATTGCATTTTAGTCGAGCACTTATCAACCACAACATTGACCGTTCATTTTCTAAGATGGTATCTAAAATTTGTTGGGCCTACATGTTACCCAGTATCGGGTCCCCCACTATTTCATGCTCAAGATGTCCACTTCTCGATGTGTGAGAGTGTGTGTTAGAGATCTCATTATCAACTAGAGATATAGTCAAATAATAATATGTAAACCTCACTTTATAAAGTCGGTTTGTAAGGTTAAAATCTATTTTGTAAGCGAAAGGCATACAATTTATATGCTCAAGCTTGAAGGAGCGTGTTGCAATAACTATTTTGTTGTCCAGGTTTTGTAAAAGGTGTTTTGAGGTGTACCTAGCTTCAGGTTAAGGAACATAGGCTGTGTACCCTTCTTCTTCTTTGATATTTTATATATATACATATACTTCAGCTAAGATGAAGCTCGCTGAGTTTTGGTCATCTCTAAATTCAAGTGTGTGAACCAAATTAACTAACCATAACAGCATATAAGATCAAATGATATCTGAATTCCAATATACGTTGAACTCAAAGTCTAATTGACCAGACAGATGAGAAAAGAGCATAAAGAAAACAACAGTAGTGAAAAGAACCAGATGCAAGCATTTTATCGAAGACCAGTAGCTTAAGTTTGATTTATTGGTATATTTTGTTTCTTATTACCTTCTCAGATGCTCTGTGGAAACACCACAAAGCAGAAGCAATATCTTTCTTGACACAGTCGCCTGTCAAATATACAGCACCCAAAAGGTATAGAGCACCTGGATGCAACTAGAACATAGCATAGTCCAGGTAAGGTTTAGATGAGCATTCTTAAATCATGGTAAGAAGACACCTTCCATAAAGTCACGTACCTGGTCGACAGCTTTCTCCAAATAATAAAATGCTTGTTGATCAGAGTAGACATAATCATTCTGTCTCCCAAATTATATTTTTAAGAAAATATTTTAGTAAAAAAAAAACTAAAGAGTTCTCTGCATCTTCATACTTCGCAATGTATCCAATAATGTAAATATGGAAAAACTCATTCGAGAGTGAAGAAGATTACATGGTAGAAATTTCCTACTGTACTTCGTAGAAATTTAACACAAACACACAAAACAAACTATGCATACATACTACATACAAACAAATGTATATATATATATATATATATATATATATGACGAATAAAGACTATATGTATCTGATATGTATTTGATACGGGGCTAATTATTCTACAAATATATAGAATACTATATATATAAGATGAGTAAATATATAAATATGTATAAAAATTCATAAAACATTAATATATAATTCCACTTTTGTAGATCCAATTTGAGAAATACTTCTTGAATATTATTAAAAACAAATAGGAATAGTATCAATCACAGTCCTTTCTAGAAATTATCCAGAAGGAGGACAATTTCTATTTTTGGTTCATTAAGGGTTTTGTCTCATCTTATACATGATTTTGTCTCATATGTATCAATATCAGATCTGTGAAGTAAATTAAAGAAGTGGTGCTTCATAATCAGAAAAGAAAATAAACAAGAAACTAATAGTAAATTAATGGTAGTCGTTCGTTAAGTGATTCAAGGAAGCATCGACAAATGATTATAATCATAAACTCAGTTAGCAAAGCTTGCTATGTATATACTTATTTGATTTCATCACAATATAAAGGTTAAGAGTGCCCTCACCTCAACTCTTAAATGACAGCCCAATGCATACTGTGCATCGGCATCACCCATTTCTGCTGCTTCTACCAATAACGCTGCCCCTCTGTTTGCATGGGGGAAAGGGAAAATCCGATCATGAATTCATGGTAGGTAGAATTGGTAGTATTTTTTACGTGTCTTCAGTAAAACAACCAAGCACAAAACAACTCAAAATAGTCATCATTGGTCAGTGGATAGGTACACTACACAGTCAACAAAACTGTTTAAAAAATGATAAAGAAAATTAAATAATAAAACCTCAAAAGGGGAGGTCATTCATCATTGATGACAAAAAGAAAAAATCATGAGAATTTCTCAAAAACTGTTTCATTATACTATGCAAAATGAGATTTGTAAATGTATTTAGCTGTTCCTTTCCAAATCTAATGTCTACTTAGTCCTTGTGGTTTGCTACTCAGCTAAGTTCACATTGTAAAGTAGCCCGACTTGAACGAACAATTTTCTAGGGAATCATGGGTTCCATGCTTATTAATTTAAAATAAATAATAGAAATAGAATTCTGTGGCATAGGAATTCTGCACTTAATGGAGTATATCAGGAGCAGGAAGAGAAATATAAGATGAGGAGAAAGAATTCACTTACACAGCTTTATTAGCTCCTGGAACATGGTACTTCATATGCAATCTGGACAACCAATACCTAGCATGGGTATTGGTGTTATCAGCTTCCAAAGCAAGCTCAAAATTATCCTTAGCTGTCTAACATTGTACCTCAAATAAGTAACTTATTCGTTTTTCTTGTATGAAATCTCAAATAAGAAGCAAATAGCTATAGGTGGATAAAACATTCATTACCCTGAGAAGAGGAATGAGGCGCTTATCATTGAGCTCGCAATAATCTATTACTCTATCAACCTCCTTCAAAGCATTCCAGCCTTTAGCAATGAGCTCCAATGCTTTCTTATTCCTGCTATGCAATGCTCTCTGCAAAATTTCCAAACCCTTGAGATAAGCATAGATTTTGAAACAGAACAGAACATTAGAGCAGCAAAAATAAAATAGTATGCCTGTTGATTGAATTGGAAAGGAGAAACAGTGGAGGATTTTTGAATGAATCTGGTCAATAATTCCCTTGGAAGCATCTTCTATCTCAAACAATGCAACTGTCAACTGAGCTTTGGATGAAATTGGTTGCTTCTTTCCCACAACTTATAAACTACAAAGGCATAAACATGTTCACATGAGTCATGTTCGTTATAAATAGGGTAACGGATAGAAATGGAGGGCCTTACATTGAAATTATAAAACAGAAATTCATTAGTCAAATAACATGTTACACTCTATTGACAACAGGAAGAGCATTTTACTTCAAATGCATTACTAGGTCTAACACAAGGTGCAAATTTCACACCTTTGATAATTAATACCCTTCTTTGATTTTGTTTGATCAAAGTATCAACACTGCCCATGCTCAAGTCTAAATCACGTCATAATAGCAGCTGTCATTTTTACAAAAAAAAAGAATATTACACAGAAATGTGTATCATGAACCAAGAAAATCAACATTATTTTATTTCGAAAACAGAAAATTTCAAATAACATAATAGCACAAGGAAACATGTAGTTTCACAAACTATCTATCAAAGGAAAAACTCTCGGTCACTAAATCCACAACTATGGCTATCCCACGAGATTATGGGCTATCCTACTGCAATGACTAGCTTCTGTGGTTTGGCTCTCCTAACAGCAAACTTAAAATTCCGAGTTTAAAGTCATCCTATTAGGAGAATGACACCACTATACCTTCAGTCTGAATAAACTATAGAAGCTTTTCCTACAGTTTGGATTGCACATACATATTAATCTTTTCCCCTGGGCTGAACCATGACCCATTCCAAAGCTTTGCTTCTCTTACTACTTTCGATCGAAATAACTATCCCATTTGCAAAATCCATAATAATGAAGAAAGATAATTACACTTCTTATATGTGGAATCAATCCATGTTAATAAAACAAGATCTTATGTTGCAGCCAGAACTATAACAACATTACCAACCAAAAGAAAACTGAAGCTATCAACAGAAAGACAAAGTACACAAATAACCAAAAAAAGAAATTAGTAATCTTATTCACCAAATCAATGCCCTGGAGAAAAAAAATGTCAAACTATAAAGCAACATATTAGGCCCTACCTTTAGTTTTTTTGGGTAAAAAATGAAGGCAGGCTTGGAAACCAAACAACTTTGGAAGGTCAAGTCAGCAACTAAATCAACACAAAATATGATGTCTTTGAAGCTGATAAAGAAGCGTGTAAACTAAAAAAAAATGGTGGTACAGGATTCTAATGGTAATATATGAACAAACAAAATTCTTTTATTCCTAACCCGTTATACAAATTTTACACATATATTATATATATTAAACCGGGAAACTAAAAAACCAGAAACCAAGAACAATGTGGGCACAGTGACAGAGAAATTAGACAACAAGGACGCAAGCGACTCCGGATCAGAAGAAGCACCAATGGCAAGCAATTGACTGATGTGGAGACACCAAAAACAGAAATCGAAGGTATCTTAAAAAGTAAACCCTAATTTGTGTATGAACTGTTTCAATCGAAAGACAGAAGAAGTGTTACCTTGGCTATTCGATGAGGAGTTAGGTTGTGACCATGGATCTGATGAGACCAAGGGGATTGATTCAGTTTGGACCCAAAAGTAACACTATTAAAAATTCTAATGCTCTATCATCATGAATACATGAATATTTACTTTTTCCCAGTCATATTTATTTATCCCTCTGTATTTGATATTTTCACTAACTCTATATTAATGGGAAATTTTATATTATTGATCACCCAAATTTACTAATTATCCGTGAGTGTTCCTTCCAAAAGACTGAGTCTTTTCCATAATTATAAAATTTACCTATAAAAAATATATGTCTATAATATAAACTATCCATTGAAAATTCTGTATTAATTTTTCTCTCTTACAGTATTGTATTGTGAATTATTTTTTAACATTTTTAGTTGTAATTTTTGTAATTTTAACAGATAAATAAAACATGCAATCCTAAAATCCTCCTTTAAACCATTCTTTATAATATTTTATATTTTTTATATTTATAAGAAAGGCACAATTTTAAGTAAAATATAAAAGAAATTAAAATTATACTTAAATACATATTTTTGGCATTAAAAAAATAAAAAATAAATAAACTCGCATTTTTTAACATAATTTCAAAAAAATAATAATTAAAATGGTGCTTATAAGCACAGTTTTTCTCCTAATTAATTAAAAAACTAAAAAAATTGTTGCAAAATATGCTTCAAAGATAAGACTCTTCGGGGACATTTTTGTTTAAGGAAATTCTCTTGTATCTCCATTTCTTCTTTGTGCACCATCATATTTATTTTAAACAGTACCTTTTTTTTTTTTAATAAGATGGAAAGTGTGGTGCATTCTTTTTTATTTTTAATTTGTAGTGGCTGATGGTGAACATTGATAGTTGAGATAAGTTTTGTAATGTTTTTATTAGTGGTGGTTGTTTCAGGTTGCAATAACAACCCACTTCATAAAATTATTGCAAGTGAAATAATAGTTATTTACTTAGTAGAATTGATGCAATATTGGCTAAGAAAAACTTTTAACTACAAGAGACTCACACCCTCAGGTAAATGCAGATTTATCTTATAAAGTAAATTAAAATAGGCAAATGATGGAACTTATTTATCAAACGTTGCGGTTAGAAAGGAGGTATGAAGGTACATGAGTGTTGAGATTATTTAAAAATGTGAGATTATGTTTCATTTAGAATTATTTAACAATTTTAAAATGGTTAAAACTGACTTTTTATAATTAATATGGAGTTACATGGAAAGAAAAATGTATGGAGGTGGATGAAACTATCTCTCAAAAGGTGCAACTAGAAGGAGTATGAAAGTGCACTGAGATTATTTAAAAATGTGAAATTATATTTCATTTAAAATTATATTTAACAATTTTAAAAGGATTAAAATTGACTTTTTATAATTAATATACACGAAAAGAAAAAGGTATGAACCAAAGTATACTTCATTTTATTTATCCAAATAATATCATGTTTTATTGAGACTTTTGCTTCCTTTTCATTTGCAACATGCACTATATCATTGAAGTATAATTACATAAATACCCTCACAAGTTTATTTTAATCTCACAATATTCTAATTATAAGCTTCTCCAAGTTATAATTAGAACATTGGTAAAATTTATATACAAAGTGACGTCTCAATAACATCAATGTTATTGACATCCTTTGGAACCTTTTAGAGAGGTTTAATTTGAAAAGAAAATCACTCAAATATTTACATAAAAACTTTAGCTTATAAATGAATTCTCGGTTACCATCATAACTTTAAACCTAAGAAAAAATGGAAACTAAAAATTAATCTTAAAAATAAAAATAAATAGTTACTGTAGTAAATACTAAAAGAAAACAAGTCCTCCTTAGCATTATCCACAAATAATAAAAAGATTTCCTATCATCTTGCATCTCAACCAGTGTATACTATGTTTTGATATCATTCTTCACATTTTGGGACTTCTGTCAGTTAATAATAGTGAATTCACAGCCATGTTTCCATGTTTTGGCTTTGAAGTATTGTCGGGTGTAGTGTAAGACAAATGATTTGTGTTTGAAGTATTGGTTGGTATAATGTAAGACAAATTATTCTTAAACTCATTTTGGAGATTATTTATTTTGTACCTTCACAAGAAATTATTTGTTTGTTTCTAACTAGGTCACAAGAAACTCTCTACATATATGAAAGCATTTAAAAACAATGATCTGTTCTTTTTAGTTAGTTTCCTTGTTTCACTTCACAAACCAATTTACTTAAAAAAAATTAAAGATTTTTTTTGAAAATACGAATCAATCCCGTTCGGTGTTTTCCTGCACTTCACAAAAAACTGACTTAACACAACCTATGAAACGGGAATACTTGAAATCTCAAATAAAATCATTAAAAAATAAAATAAAATGATGTTTTTTCAAGCCTGTTTTGTGTTTTCCTGTATCCTACAAAATTGCTAATATATTACCTTCGGAATAACTTTAAATCTCAAACAAAAACCTGAAAGAAAATAAATAAAATGATGTTTGGTCAAGCTATACTATTATCATGTGAGGAATAAGATGTTTCCTCCACTTACATGAATGCGTCTCTTTAGGATCTATAAAGTCTACTTTCAAGTTTGTTTATATTTGCGGCTCCTGAAGACAGGTTGCCATAACTGCTTGCATATTTTAATGAATCTAATCAAGGTGATAAAAGAATTAACATCAGCATTCAGAGAGATTCTATGCAAGGGAGGAGGCTAATTGACTTTTTAGAAGATACAATCACTTCTTATGATCGGTAGTAATCCCATTAAAGGGATAGGTTGTTCAGGAAATTTGGTATTTGAAGCCTTTATTACATATGTATCTATACATTTCAATAAGATAGTGATCGAGATTTTCTAGATTCATACATACAAAGGCTTTTGTCGTTTTTTTAAAGCATATGTTGTGGTCCTCTACTACCATGAATCAGGAAAACTGATCATGTTGAATTGCTTTTCCAGTAAGACCATTGAATGACCTGTCACAATGCAAATTAACATCTGTTAGAGAATATCAGACTATGGCAAACTAACATCTGTTAGAGAACATCAGACTATGAATGTCCTAGATGATAAAATTCAATGCTAGAAATGTAAAACAGTAGAAACTTTCCTGTATCACTCATTTAAATCAGTTTTTAAATTTATCAGAGATTAATGACAACTATTGGCATCACTTTGCTTTTCTTTTCCTATAAATTGTAGCTTTGAGTGGACAACTTGAAATGAAATGTAATTACACAAGTTATTTGAATGACAGAAGAACAAAGTCCGTAGTGCACCACCTTTCAGTTGTGTCCAACCACCTCTTGTGTTATAACTTATATGACCTTAACAACAAATAAACGAAAATGAATAAAATAATGAGAAAATGAGTAAAGAAAAACACATACCTGGTGGAATTTTTCTTCTCTCAATTCTTGTACTTCATGGTTGCTTTTTCAAAACCAATGGTTGGAAATTGTTTAGCATACTCCTCAACATCATGGCGGAGTTTTGCTATCTCTGATTGAATGGAAGAAGATGACTGAATTGTGGCCAAGAAGTCCTTCAGTTTCGTTCCTGATTAGAAAAGTTCAACAGCAACCACATATTAGCTTAGTATGCACCTAACAAGCCAACAGAATGAGCTTAAAAAGCTTTATTTCAGCCGTGTCCAGATAAAGAAACAAACGCAAATTAAGGAAGCATAATGAAGATCTACGAACCTTGGCTCTCTGCTTTGACCTTCAAAGCCAACTTTACAGCTGCATCAAAAAACTCTGCTACCTTAACAAAATCCTCCTCAGCAAATCCTCTAGAGGTAAGAGCAGGGGTTCCTGAATTCCACAAAAGAGATCCTTTAAGTGACTGAAGACATGAAATAGTAATACAAACAACAAAGAGCTTGTACCCATCCTGATGCCACCAGGAACCATAGCAGACACATCTCCAGGAACAGTGTTTTTATTAGCTGCAATATGAACTGCTTCCAACACCTTCTCAACTCTGGAGCCATCGATACCCTGCACATTTAAAAAAAAATGGTCTATTTTACTGACCCCTAAGATTCAAATAAATTACTGCTTATTTTACCAAATTTCTCCATAATGAAACCACAAATGTAAGACTGAGGTCAGTTTTTATGACTATTGCACAAGCAAAGAGCAGTATAGAAGTGACGATTTCTCGTTCGGAGTCAATAAAGCTTAGAAGAAATGCCAAAGCAGAATACCATTACCTTATTTTTCAGATTCACTAAAACTAGATGATTGTCAGTTCCACCAGAAACAAGCTCATAGCCCCTCTCACCCAGAGCCTGAAACACATTATTATTTCAGTGTTATGTACAGGTTAATTTATTGGATATGAAAAGGCAATTTGTAACCACTTTGCGGATTAAGATAAAAAATAAGAAAGAAAAGGAGGATCTCTTTCATAAGGTACCTGTGCAAATTTTGAGCTGTTGCTGAGAACTTGCTCTTGATATGCTCTATATTCTGGAGTTGTAGCCTGCATTCACAACCACAAAGAGAAAGAGATATACACGATCATTAGATAAACATATGCAGAATACATACTAACATCCCACAATGTCAATTATTTTACTAAGTTAAAAAGAAGTTATGGCTCCAGAGAATCCGCTTTCCAAGTCGTTGCACGGGGAACCGTTTTTGGTTACTCTTTTAAAGCTACAAACAAATGTCCATTTTATGACTTATTCACCCCACCCATTTGACATATGTTGTAGTTTCTGTGGATTGCATAAAGTAACGAGAAAAATCTTACTATTTTTTTTTTCATTGGTAACTGTAAGTGGATACAAAAATATGAAGAAAAACAGACAGTGACACAGCCCTTCCATCTCAGTCTGTCACTATACTGGTAAGAGTAAAAATGCGACGTTCTCCACTTATTTACCTGCTTCAATGCAACAGCTAAACCAGTAATAGTGTGGTTGTGAGGGCCACCTTGCAGTCCAGGGAAAACAGCTTGGTTGATTTTGTCCTCATAGTCGTAGAGTACCTTCAAATTAAAAGAAGAATTACTGTTATGAATTTACATCAGTTCAAGTTGGAAACAATACAAACTATCCTATGGATGAAACTGAAATTTAAGACTATAGAAATCAAAATGAAAAAAAATGTCAAATTAAATTAGCCTAGGAATGTACCTCTTTTCCTTGTTTGTTAATTTCTTTAACTCCTTTCCTGAAGAATATCATAGCTCCTCTTGGTCCCCGAAGTGACTTGTGAGTTGTGGTAGTAACTACATCTGCATAATCAAAAGGTGATGGGATAACTCCAGCTGCAACCAATCCACTGATGTGAGCCATATCTGCCAATAATATAGCTTTCTGTTTATCGCAAACCTGTAACATGTTTCAAGAATTTAAGGTTGGGACTTCCATGCAATCTTTCCAAGTAAAAGATATAAAACATTATATAACATACAATCTATTTATAAAATCACTCAACACTATATACTTGTGCATGCATGTTACCTTGCGTATACGTGCGTAATCATACAGGCGTGCATAAGCACTGGCTCCAGCAACAATTAATTTTGGCCTGAAGAGTATAGCCGTTTTCTCCAACTGAATTTCAAGATTTTCACAAAACAAAATCCTTGAGATGGCATAAAAGGTGACACGAATATATCTATGAAATGTAACCAACAGTACCCCAACCATGAAAAAATATACCCTGCAACTATACCTGGTCATAGTCGATGTATCCTGTACTTTCGTCCAATCTATATGGCATTGTCTCAAAAAAAATGGAGACTGCAGATATCTTTTTGGTATCAGTCTGCATAGTAGTAGTAGCAATATTAGTTGTAAATGAAGACACTAAATGAATTGAGATTTGAGAGAACTTCCAGCATGAATTTAAAAATAATTAAGAGAGCTTGTCTGGAAAACGTAAACAATATATTTGATTCTTATACGAAAGGTTGCCACAAGTCAACGGTTTACGCAATGACTCAAATAAAAATAAAAATAGTTAAATATTTAAAAAAAGTATTATATATGTATGGCTAGTTAATAAATTATGATGAAAAGATGGTGGAGGTTCAAACTTCAAAGTACCTGATATCCATGAGAAAGATGGCCTCCATGAGGGAGATCGAGTGCCATGATTCTCTCATGGGGTTTTAGCAATGCAGTGTAAACATGAAAGTTTGAGGGAGACCCAGACAGAGGCTGCACGTTCACTGCAATTTAAATGGGTTGAATCACATATCAGAAGACTTAAGCAAACACCTAATACTTTCAATGAATTCATTGAGCATCAAGAAAGCTCCTGGGTGATCATTTCAAAATTTAACCAGCAAAGCCCATGTTAAACTGCAACCTCTAGAAACCTAGTTTGAATTCAACCTTAGCATGTATAAAACAGTTCAGAGTTCCGTAGAAAAATTATTACCATGGCTCAAAAACAATAACAGGTCGCAACTAATAGACACATTCCCTTGCATGCTAATAACAAGAAAAGAAAAGTAGTGCATTCTGCTAAAGCCCAAAAAATAGAAAACAGGTTGTGCGGCTATCTTTTCGTCGTCTTTGTGAGTTTACCTCCCCATTTAGCGGGATCCAATCTAAACGCTTCAAGGGCACGCTTCTGGCACAGTGTTTCAGCCATGTCAATATACCTGAAGAGGAAAGATCCACAAGTTTTCAAATTTGCATTCGGTGTAGAATGAAATCCCAATTGCCAACAACTATATATACATTATTGTGCTCATGATGAGTTATCAAGTCGGGTTTGATTATTTCAAAACAAGTAAAGATATAATAAGTTATACTCCTGATAAGCAAATTAACTGTTAATCTTCTAAAAAAAATCATAATTTGTATATGAACAAGTCATTTCTCAGGGGCACTGGTCTCATGATAAAAGTTTTAAATTCGAGTAACGTGAATAAAGAAAATATGGTTAGAAACGGAAATCCCACTAAATAAAAAGTCAGTTCATTCAGATTTTTCAATAAAAACTAGTCATTAAGGAAATTAATGATAATATATATATAATAAAATTGTAAGAGAAAAAAACCATGTAAAGAAAAATAAATTTTAAAAGATTGACTATACACAATTAATTGAAATTGATAAAAAATCATAAAAATTATGGACTATACTCAGTTTCACTTACAAATTTTAAAGAGGATGTATAGTTGTTGCTAACACTCTTCTCTATTGTGCATGTGCACTGAATATAAATTATTTTGTCCTGACCTAAAATTTCTTGGTTTACTCTCTAGTTAGTCACTTCAGAGGAGCCTGATTATGAAATTTTGTAGATGCAAAAGTTGAGAGAGAGACATACTCATTTCCACCATAATATCTTGCACCGGGATACCCCTCACTGTATTTGTTGGTCATCACAGACCCAACCGCTTGCATGACAGACAGAGAAGTGAAATTTTCTGAGGGTATCAGTTCCAACCCCTTCAGAGTTCACCCAGAAATAAAAAAATAAAAAAGTCAAAATATACACTATACATCATAATCCATAACTTATAATGATACAAAAAAGTTTCAATCCTAAATTAACGAGGAAACACCACACACTCACACATGACCATAAAATAATTATATTCATACCTTCCATTGCCTAGCTTTCTCAAGCTCAATGATATTAGCAATCTCAGGATCAACAGCCTCCAGTGGAGCATTCAACTGCTTGGGCCACTGCAGAGTCGCATTTTTTTCTTCATGAAATAATGAAAATGGATACTTCTAGAAAGTGAAATCAGTTATATCTTAAAAATGGACTCACTGTAATTCCGGGTCGCTCCTTGTCGTAGACAGCTTCGTCAGGCAAAGAAGACTGCAAAAGCGTAAAAGAAGAAGGGTTGAGATTACGAGAAGCGATTAAGAGCAAGAAGAAGAGAGGGAGAGAGAGTGGACCTTGAAGTAGATGGAACCGGCATTGAAGAGAGAGCGCAGAGGCTTATCAGTTGAAGAGGAAAGCCTGCGAAGCGCCATTGCCATCGCCATTTTGCACACAGAGAGATACAGAGTGTGTGTGTTTGTGAAGATGAACTCGTTCGATGCCTTGTTATCCCAATCCGCTCTCAATCGGTTTTTCGCTTGGCGCCACGGCGAGGGACCCACCTTTCGCTATTTTTTAAAATAATAATAATATCGCATAAATATATTATATAAAAATATTACAAAATTGGAGAAATGAAAGAGGCTGTTGCATTAATGGCTAACATATATGACATTTAACGAGTGTTATTCTATTATAGTATTTAAAAATCATATTTATTTATGAATATTTATAATGAATGGCAATGTTTTAGACCATGACGTTAAACTTAAATTTTATTAATTATATATTTAGAATTAGTGTAGGATGAGGTAATATTCAGAAAAAAAAACATGAAAATTGAGATATTGGAAATAATATAGGCCTTGAAAGGCCAATCCAGAAGTAGGGTTTCTTGGCCACAAATTGATTGTTGGGACATGAATGAAAGGTGATAGGGTTATTCAAATGTTTGAAACAGATTTTGCCACTTGCCATCAATGTATTCAACTAAGATATGAACAAACTCTCATTTTTTATTAATGTAATAATTTTTTGATTAAAAGAGAAGCATTTGATTGTTTTTCATCACTTTCTAATATGACAATTAAAATATAATCACAAGGCAAAAAGTTAAGAAAGAAAAGCAAAAATAAAATAAAATATAAAACGCTAGAAGGAGGGCTTGAACCTCCGACCTTGTGGTTAACAGCCACACGCTCTAACCAACTGAGCTATTCCAGCTTTTGATTTATAAAAGCATTTAATATTTAAAATATGAAGGATTCTTATTTACTACATTTAAAACTTAATTCAGATATGAAAATAGAGACAAAAAAAAAAAAACAAAAAAACAATCAACTTGCCTACATCATTAACATCTACAATTATTCCAGCATATAAAAACATGTTTTCAGATTTTTTTAAGATTTTTTACACTTAGTTCCATTTAATGTTTTCTGCTTCTATACACTTGAGTACAAAACATTTGAGCTAGTAAAACGGGTTTATATTTCAAAGATGCAAATTTAGGATTAAGTTAAAGTTTCTTAAAATCTTAGCAAACACATTCTGATTTGTTGCATTTTAGTACTAGAATGCACTGATGTGGTAAATATGCATGGTAATTGAAGAGGGACGTGGCATTAGCAAGTTTAGTCCAAATGAACTTGTAAGGTGGCCACCACTTAATGAATCAATTAATAGTGATAAATAACATATAAGGATACACTAAATTACTAACATTTTTTAAATTATGGGATTATTTTTTGGTTTTGCTAATTTCATGCCAGCTAAAGTTGGTTTAATTCGTAAGAATTGGATTAATATCCTACGAGAGCTAGTTTGAATCTTGCTGCTAATGTGAAAATTTGGTGGTTGATAATGTGTTTAGGGTTTAGAATACTGTTTATTCCCCCATTTATCATAGGGGCACACAACTTTTTTTATTCCCCCATTTGAGTCTATGTTGTATATTTAAACCAATTATCCTCTCTCACTTATAAAATAACATCATCTGTTTTTTTTTTAGTATAACACAATATTGTTTTTTATTAATATTATTTTTTATTTTTATCTAAACTTCAACTATCCATATCTTTGCGGTATGAAAATGATTGAAATAAGTTTCATGTAAAATTGATTCAATTTGAGTTCTACTTCATTAACCTATTGAAATTGATTCAATTTGTGTTTTACTTCATTAATTCATTAAACAGAGTTATAGTAGATATCTGAATAACAACAACGAAATCTAAAAACAATTAATAATCATTTTACATAACTCATTTCAATCATTTTCGTAATATAAATATTTATAACCTAAAATTTCATACTACATATAGTTATGATATAAAATTTGAAGCACTAAAAACGAAAAATAATTTTGTATAAGAGATGACAAACATATTTAACACTTATTTTTATTTTATTTTACTTAATTGTCTTATTCTTAATATATTGAATGATTCTGGGTCTATGAATCTCTGTACATGTGCATCTTCCTCATCAGCATATAAGCTATGTCAATACTAATAACTAATATGATAATTTAACTTATTTTTTAGATCAACATTAACATAATTGTATAACTGAAACCTCACTATCATTCCTACATCCTTCCAAAATATCTCTTGGAAAGATAATAGTAAATAGATATTTAATTACTTGAGTTCTATATAAATTAAATGTAATTATTAACCATGTGTAACAATATACGTGCAGTAGCAGATCAAATTGTAGACAAGTTTGGCACTCCTTAAAACTGGGCAGAGGCACTTCTGATGAAACTGAATTTGATTCAAAATATGAATGATCTTATTGAGAATAAAGTGGAGAAAGGTAAGTTATTAGGAACTTAACAATAAGCAATAAGAAAAAGAGCATCGAGCATAAGGGAGAAATTCTAATAGAACGCAGAATTGAAGGTCCAAGAAAGAATGTTGTGTATTTCAACCAGTCGTCCCGTGGCACCGGAGAATCCAACCCTAACCCATTGTGGAAGAACAGTCCTCAAATCAATCACAAAAGAGAGACTAGTCTCATTCACACTGCTTCCAGGGTATCTCACAACCACGTCTAAACGTTTCTCCACAGCCTCATAGCTCACACTGGCGTATGCAACAAGCGCGTTCCCTGCACTGTCAGTTTCCCATTTCTCCGTTGTGACGGAGGCAATGGAGTTAACATCAATGCCTACATGGGCAGAGGGAGGGTCCCAGGGGTTCCCACTGAAGGAGTCAAATTCCACAGCCACTATTTCATTCTGGTATACGTTTAGGGCAGACTCAGGGCTGAAAAGTCCAAGGAATCCACCACTTGAATTGCTTGGGATGTTCGAGTTGAACGGAGCCAGGAAGAAGGCAATGCCGTCTGCCAAGAGCCCAGGAGCGTTTGGCGCAACAACAAAGGAGAAGGTTGTGTTGAAGCCTGCCAGCTTCCCAGTTTTGGCATCCCAAAGGTGGATGGGTGCAGCAAAGGAGGCTCTGCCAGCGTTGTTGGGTGTGACAGGTGTCAGCTTTATCACCCCTTCTGAAACATGGGCATCACCTTCCAGGGTAATGCCATTTGTGTAAGACCCAAAACTGGAGAATGAGAAAGAAGCTGACTTCACGTTTTGGGTGAGTCCAAGGAAGGAAATGATGATAGTGAAAACAGATATTTGAGTTCTCGAGTTCATGGCCATGGCTGTGAAGTACTGTGATGATAGATTCATAAAATGATCCGCTTTATATAGAGGTTGCAGAGAAAGAGTAAGATCAAAAATGAAGAGAGAAAGAAAGGGCAAAAAAATTGATGAAAACGATTGAGGCAGGCCTGCGCCCACCGAATGTTCATTTTCATATTAAGAAGCCAAATGCTTTGCATAGGACACATTAGACGGTGTTTGGAAAACTGAAGGTGATTACTACAATGTTATGCTCATATAATTTATATATTAAATCAATTAATTAAAAAAAATAAAATTAGTTCTACTAGTGTAATTTAAAATATGAATTTTACTGTTTACTTTTTGGAATTAAAATTACTAATTTCTTCTTAAAGCGGAAAAAATATTGTGCTGCTTATTGAACTAAATATAAAAATATTTGAAATCGAAATGAGGTCGGACTAATATTCTTTAATTTGTTATGGGATCAAATTACATCCCACAACCACAACCCATTTTAAGATTTATAAATAATAAAATTTTCACTCAACAAAATTCCACTCTATATTAACCTTTATTTGTATTAAATGATGTACTTTATTAACATTAATTTCAGTACTGATAATATAAATTCTGGCATAAAAAAATCTTATATCAGTCAAAGTATGCATTAGTATATACTACATCATATTATAGTAGTAAAGATTCACAATATCCACATTATTATAATTTACGTTAGTTTGACAAATTTTAGAAGAATGAGCAACATATGTCATTTATTGTTAGGAAACAATGTTTTTCCACAAAACATCCTAAGAATTAGCTACTATATATCTTTACAGCCTATTATGGTTTACAAATCGTTTTTAGTATATGTAAAAGGAACCATCAGGCTTAAGTGTGATGTGCTGGATGGAATTCTTTGACCGGGCATAGATTTTTTTTTTTTTTTATAATATAGGTTCTAGTATTTTATTATATTCTTTTATTATTGATAAAAAAAAATTAACTTTGTAAAGTGTTGATATGTAATAAAAATTCTACAATTATTTATATAAGTATATATTCTTATTTTATTTTAAAAAGAATAGTTTATTTCAATTTAATATTTTTAGTATTAAAAAGTGTTTTGTTATTTGATTTAGAAAGATATCATTTAACTTTTTTTTTTATGATTACTCATATTTTTCGTAAAAAGAATGTGTGTTTTGATAAATTGACTAATTTATGGTTTATTTATAGATAATCATTTCATTGATATATTAAGTTTTCATCTAGTTTGTTCTTAAAATTATTTATAAATATGTATAATCTATCTATGTATCGTTCTTGTTAACATATGAGATTCCCCATATTTTTTTTCATGTGGTGACAAATGATTGTTGTTATTTGAGGTATCAATGTAACCAAGATATCAAGTTAGATAATGATGTTTAACATGAAAGTTTTTATAAAAAGAAATAACATATGTTCATATATTTTCTTTCTTTGGAGGAATTTCATTGTATATGGAAAACCGATTACAAGTTAAACTTTCATCAATTGAATGTTTATAAATATTTTTAGTATAAGTTAGTTAATTGAGTAAGTTTTAAGGATGTGTTCTGTAGTATTCCAAATAGTGTGAGCGTATGTATGAATTTTTGTTGTGATTTATTACAGAAAATGTAGTACCAAAACATATACGAAAATTAAGAAAGTAAAAACCACGATTATTGATTTATAACACCAAGGTTGGACTTATATAAGAAAAACACGAACACTGAAACAAAATCCATAAAACACTAACAATTCAGAATTCAAGAGAATGTCTTCAGAGGAGGTAGAGTTATAGCCCTCTGATCACAGATGATTATTGTCTTTAGAAGATGTGGGTCTCCCTAGATACGTGAAACGAAGCTCCAAGAGAGAATATCATGGGTCTCAACGCTATCACCAGTGGCAGCAGAGAACCCAATTCTCACCCATTCCGGCAGAACACCCCTGAGATCAATGGTTTTCGAGAACTGAACAACAGTGATGGGTTCAGTAGCATACGTAACACCCACACTCAACTCTTTGCTCTCTGAATTGTAGAGAATGCTAGCTCTTCCAATCGAACCTTGAGGAACTGAGTTAATAGGCCAATCTACGGTCTCAACAGATTCAAGAGAGTTGATGTCAAGACCAAGATGAGGAGCAATGGCAACAGGCTTCGGATCCCATTCGTTTCCGAAGCTGTCAAACTCAACGGCCACAATCTGGTTTTTGTAGGCGTTGAAAGCAGTTTTGGGACTGAAGAGTCCGAGGTATCCCCCAGATGAATTTCTGGGAATGCTGGGGTCAGCATCGAAGGGTAAGATGAAGAAGGAGAAGCCATCGGCGTGGATTTCTGAGCCGGCAGAATCAACGACAAAGGAGAACGTTGTTTCGAAGTCTGCAAGTTTCCCTGTGGTTTTGTCCCAGACACGGATTGGTGGAATGTAAACAGCACGACCAACACTGTGTTTGCGAATGATGGGAGTGCCGTATGGTCCACTGTCTCGTCTAGTCAATTGTATTGCACCGTCTAGGGCACGAGCATCGCCAAGGAAACCAATGTCGTACTCTGTTCCTGTCTCGAAATTCGAGAAGCTGAACGAAACTGAATCTGACTTGGCCAACACAAAACAGAAGCAAATCATGAGAAGGAGAAATGGAGTTTGTCTTTTAGCCATGATTCACACCTCAAATATCACTTGGAAACTTAGTTTATTGGTAGTTCTAGTTAGAGAAGTGTATGATGTGATGATATGGCAATGTTCTGCTTTATATAGAGAGAGAGTAAGATGAAAAATGAAGAGAGAAAGAAAGGGCAAAAAAGTTGATGAAAATGATGGGGGCAGGCCTGCGTCTACCAGATGTTCATAATCATATTAAGAAGCCAAATGACTTGCATAGGATACATTAGACGGTGTTTGGAAAAGTGAAGGTGATAAATACAATGCTATGTTGATATAATTTATATTAAACCATTTAATTAAAAAATTAAAATTAGTTCTACTAGTATAATTTAAATTTTAAAATATGAATTTACCTTTTACTTTTGGAATTAAAATTACTAATTTCTTCTTTTACCAGAGAATATATTGTGTTGCTAATTGAAGTAGATCTAAAAATATTAGAAATCGAAATGAGTCGGAATTTGAAAAATGATACTTTATCTCTTTATGAAATTGTATACAACTCTTGATTGTGACGTGTTTAAAAATAAATATATATAATAAAAAATAAGTTTGAAATTAAATGATATAAAAAATATTAAAATAATAGTATTAAGAGTTATAATATGAATGTATTATTACCTAATATTATTTTTACACTTTAATTTGTTTGTTGTGTGAAATTACATCCCACAACCACAAACCCATTTTAAGATTTATAAATAATAAATTTTTCACTCAACAAAATCCACTCTATATTTATATTAACCTTTATTTATATTAATTTTAATGTACTTTATTAATATTGATTTGAGTACTAGTATAAAGTCTTGCATAAAAAAAAATCTTATATCAGTCAAAATATGCGTTAGTATAATATATCATATTATAGTAGTAAAGATTCACAAGATCTACATTATAATTTACGTTAGTGTAAACATATATTTTTTAAAAATAAAAAAGATTAAATAGAACTTCTCAAAATTTTATGTAATTAAAAATAAAAAATTCAAAGTACTTTTTATATATTAATTCATGTATAAATTAATTTTATTTTATAGTAATGTGTGGTGAAAACATAAAGGTGAAAAATCCTAGGAATGCTTTATACGTATATCTCCAAAGATTTTATTACTTTTGACCCCTAGCGGTTGTCCTAAATATATGGCATTCTTGGATCACTACAAAAGCAAAAAGTCTTACATATTTATTTATTTATCATGAATAAATATTTACCCAAATGAGTAAAAAATTGTCTATAGCTAACGATGATAAAATCAAACTACAAGAAGATTATGTTTTGACAAATTCTTTATATATTTAAAAAAATAAAAGAATTTCTCAAAATTTTATGCACAAATTTAAAGTACTTTTTATATATATTAATTCCTGTATAATTTTTTTTTATTTTATAAAGAAATAATTATTAAAAATTTCATCCTAATATAGACTACATACGAAAGAATATTCATCTGAATGTTAGTTAGATTAACATTTGTGCCGCTCATGGCAACAACTAATAAAGAGGTGACTGATACTTCCAAAGTTGGAATGCAAGACAAGAGGTGAATGTCTCAAGTAAATTTTAGGATTCAAAGTTAACTCTAGAGGTGAAGAAAAACAAATCTTTCAAATTCAATTTATAATTATTTAAATTTATATTATTTTAAATATTTGAATGGATTTATTTAAAATTTAAATTCATATTTTGTTCAAATTCATAATTTTGGATTTTAAATCAATCTAATTAATTTGATTTGGATTTAATATAAATTAGATATAAATCCGGTATAAATTGATATAAATTAGACTAACTCATGTAAAGTCAAGCTAGGTTTTCAAGTCATGTAAGGTTGAGCCAAGCTAGGTTATTCTAGGATAAAGTTGAACTAGATGACGATCAAGTCAAGCCGAATTCGGTCAAATCCATATCAAGTTACGCCAATCTAGACTTAAGTCAAATTAGACTAAGTTGGATCTAAGACAAGATAGGTCGGGCTGAGTCAAGCTTAAGTCAAGTTGGGTTAGACAAAACCTAGGTCAATCTAGGTAAGTACAACAAAGCATAATGCAAGTTACGTTAAGTCAAGTTGATCGAGTTCGTTACAAGTTATAGAGCAAAAGATAAATCACATAAACAAGACAAAAAAAAAAACAAATACTACACAAACTCACTAGAATTCATCAAACACAACTTGGACCCTTGATGTCCAATACTTAGTTCTTCACGTTTTGAAAAATTATATTTACTTAGACATTTATTTTATTTTCATCATTTTTGTATTTTTTATTATTTCAATATTTTTAAAAGTTATTTTTTTATTTTCTAATTTTTTATAATCATTATTAATTTTTTTACATATCTATACACCTTATTTCTTAACTTTTTCAATGTTTTGCAAAATTATATTTACTTATTCATTCATAATTTCTTACTAGATAAGTTTTATAAACCTAACTTTACATATTATTAATTTTAATAATTTTCATATATTTTATAAACCTTATATTTTGCATTTAATTTCTTACAAAATAACTTTGGTGATAATTATATATTTTTACAATTAAATAATTTTTTTAAAATTAAAAAATATTTTTTTACTAATTTTTATCATATTTTAATTTTGTATCATTTAAATATTTTTAAAACGTTAGTTTTTTATTCTCTTTTTTCTTATAGCTTTCAAACTTATAAGTATTACTTTTTTACATTCTATTTTAATCTAACTATTATTAATTTTTTAAACTATTTATTTATTGTAAACTATTTTCTCCTTTTTTTTATAAATACTACGTCTACTTTAAAAATTATACCTTTCTTAACTAAATATACTTACTTTTAATATTTTAGCTATTTGTCACTACAAATAACATAACATAAGTGTTATAGGGAAGTGATAAATTTCTTATTAAAGGGTCATGAGTTCAAATTAAAAGTAGTTGAGGTGTCAGTGTAAAACCTAACTGAGATCTTAAGTTGCACAGATGCTTAACATGAAAGCTTTTATTTTAAAAAAATAAAATATTTTAGTTTTTTTTTCTTCATATTTTTAACCTAAACTTTTATTTTTAAACACTATTATATATAACATTAATTTTCTTAAAGTAAACTAACAAGTGTAAAATAGCTTATAAAATAGTTTATAACAAGTGTAAAATAGCTTATAAAGCAGCAATGATTGAAAATTGAGTCTAAATTAATTTCATCATCTAACTAAAATATTTTAATCGGAAGACTTAATCATGACATTTATATTGTTTTTAAAGCTTTCTAACTGAGAAAAAAACCCACAAAAATCTTATATGACTTCATTAAAAAGTCGACCAAACACATACACGTGGATACGACTTCATAAAAAAAACATAAAAACGTGCTTACTTGCACCGCTTCACACACACAATAAAAAGTTACAATAAGTTGAAGTTCGTTGTTCACATTCAAGTATAAGAAAAAAACAGATTTTGAATCGAAATATCATTAGTTTGGGGTTTTCTTACGGACCATTAAGTTGGTTTTTTTTTTTTATGCTACCTTTTAACCTCCGAACATACGCAACACTTGTATGGTATATGACACTTATCGGAGTGAAGTGTTTAATTCAAAAAATATTTATTAAATTTTTAATAATTTCAGCATAGTTCTAATATGTTCTCAAACGGGTTTGGAACCTAGAGAACGATTACTTCAGCTTTCACCTTCGGTCGTCTATGACGCTCTAAGTTTCCTGTTTACACCTTTCCTCCTCTCGGTCGTCTGGCTTCACAGGCAGGAAGGGTATCAGCAGAAGACACTCCAACGCTCAAGTCAGTCGGGTGTTAACACTCAGGTAGATAATGACGTATCTTTCTCTTTGAAATGCGTACTATTTATATTACCTTAATGGACTTTCATTAGTAGGCCGGATTAGGGAATTGGCTCGTGTTTAAGCAACCCTTAACCACAGGTTAACCTTGCTGATTTGGTCAACCCTTGACTCAACGTTAAGGGTCGATCGACCACGTGTTGTCACGTGACCTTCTCACGATAGCTTGGGCGTTGATTTGGTCCGTGCTGGCCGACTCACTGGGTCGTCCGGTCGTACCAATACATAATACAATTTTAAAAATGAGAAATATATTAATTTTTTAAAAACTCAAATTTATTGTATAAATTTTTATTATAATTATAAAAATAAGGAACAAAATCTTTTGAACCAATGTTTAAAAAAAATTGAAGCATGTACACATAAATATTTATTGTCAATTTTTATAATTCTTAATTATGAAAAATGATTTTTTCACACCCCATTTTTTCTTTGCTCCAAATTACACCTTCTTTTAAGTGTCGGATTATTATGTGATAGAGGTATTTTTGTAAAATAATAGGCATAATATAGATGTAATTTAAAGCATTGAGTGTGAAATTATCACTACTCTAATTATATAATATAAATATGTATCCGTATCCAACATTAGAATTATATATGTATCTTCGTATCCATATTATATTATATGAATTTATTTGTATGTGCTATAGAAATTTTATGTCTCTTTTTGTGGGTATAAGAGTTAGACCAAGTAAATCACATTTATTCTATTTTTTTTTTGTCAATAGAAAAAAAAAAGTATGGGTGATCAGCATCATTAGCAGAGGGCATATTCCTAATCGAAGGTAGAGCTGAAAGTCCAAGATAGAATCTTGTGCAGTTCAATCACCTTTCCCGTGGCACCGGAGAACCCAACGCTGACCCATTCCGGCAGAACGGTCGTCAAGTCAATCACATGCCCAATACTAGGTCCGTCGTTACTCACAACCGCGCTCAAATTTTGTGACACAGGATCATACGCAACAGTAGCAGATATTGTTGCAATCCCAAGTTGTGTATTTTTCCAGGCAACTGTTCTTACAGAAGCAATGGAGTTAACATCAATGCCTATGTGGGGAACAGGAGGGTCCCATTCATTTTTGTGCATGTCGAACTCAACGGCAACTATTGCGTTTCCAATGGTGTTTCTGAGAGCACTGCGGGGACTGAAAAGTCCGAGGTATCCACCAACTGCATCACGGGGCATCTCAGAGTGGAACGGCGCAATGAAGAAAGAGATCCCATCTCCAAAACCTAAATTTGCAGCATTGAGTATCTGAAAAGTGAAGGTGGTGGTGAAGCTTGCCGTCTTGCCGGTTTCTGCATCCCAAAGACGGACGGGTAGAGCATAGGTGGCTCTGCCGGCACTGTGGAGCACGATGGTGCCGTTATTGAGGACTTGTGTTGGTTGTATGACACCCCTTGATGCAAAGGCATCGCCTTGGAAGGTTAAGAGGGTGTGAGCGTATGGCCCTGAAAAATTGGGGAAATTGAAAGAAGTGTCTGAACTGCGATGCCGCATTAGGATGGGGATCAGGAGCAAGAAAACGGACTTTGCGTTGGACAGAGCAGCCATGGCATGGAGAATGGTATAGTGTTTAGGGTTTAGATAAGAGGTTTTGGTGAGATCAGAAAATGCAATTCATTAAATTGTGTACCAGTGGAAGTGGCCAAATGATTTGCATAGTTTGCACCATACAAGGAAGGGTGATTAGAACAAGGAAGAAGTTTTTTGACTTCAATAAGTTATTTCTGAGTAATATTTAACAGTAATGGTATACCATTCCTGTTAGATTATTCTGAAGTATTTTTCTTAGTTTAAGATAATGTTTGATTTTGAATCTCATCAAAGTACCATCAACGAATGTCTCGTTCTCTGTTTGATGTGTTAAACCACTTATATATATACTTAATTAATAGTTGTAGAGATATTGATTTTTGAAATTTAAGTAGTTTTTATAATATTTTTAACAGAGTAGATAATTAGACTTTTCTTGATTTATATGTCTCTTTTATTTTTTTATCAGGGTTGAATATTTTTAAAGTTATGTTTTCTTTTCTTGCTGAATAATTTTCTTCTAGTTCGATTTTATCATTAGCTATAGACATTTTTTTTACTCATTTAGGTAAATGTTTATTTATGATAAATGAATAAATATGTAAGACTTTTTGCTTTTGTAGTGATCTAAGAATGACATATATTTAGGACAACTGCTAGGGGTCAAAAGTAATGAAATCTTTGGCGATATACGTATAAAGCATTCCTAGGATTTTTCACCTTTATGTTTTGATCACACATTACTATAAAATAAAATTAATCTATACATGAATTAATATATAAAAAGTACTTTAAAAAAATTATTTTTAATCAGATGAAATTTTGAGAAGTTCTATTTATTCTTTTTTATTTTTAAAAAATATATGTAAATAATACTAACGTAAATATTATAATGTAGATATTGTGAATCTTTACTACTATAATATGATATATTATACAAATGCATATTTTTAACTGATATAAGATTTTTTTTATGCAAAAACTTATATTACCAGTACTCAAATTAATGTTAATATAGAGTGGATTTTGTTGAGTGAAAATTTTATTATTTATAAATCTTAAAATGGGTTGTTGTTAAAGTGTAAAAAATATTAGTCCGACCTCATTTCGATTTCAAATTATTTTAGATTTAGTTCAATAAGCAAGAAGAATTAATAATTTTAATTCTAAAAAGTAAACAGTAAATTAATATTTTAAAATTTAAATTACACTAGTAGAACTAATTTTATTTTTTTAATTAAATGATTTAATATATAAATTATATGAGCATAACATTGTATTAATCACCTTCACTTTTCCAAACACCGTCTAATGTGTACTATGCAAGTCATTTGACTTCTTAATATGAAAATGAACATTTCGTGGGCGCAGGCCTGCCTCCATAATTTTCATCAACTTTTTGCCCTTTCTTTCTCTCTTCATTTTTGATCTTACTCTTTCTCTGCAACCTCTATATAAAGCGGATCATTTCATGAATCTATCATCACAGTACTTCACAGCCATGGCCATGAACTCGAGAACTCAAATATCTGTTTTCACTATCATCATTTCCTTCCTTGGACTCACCCAAAACGTGAAGTCAGCTTCTTTCTCATTCTCCAGTTTTGGGTCTTACACAAATGGCATTACCCTGGAAGGTGATGCCTATGTTTCAGAAGGGGTGATAAAGCTGACACCTGTCACACCCAACAACGCTGGCAGAGCCTCCTTTGCTGCACCCATCCACCTTTGGGATGCCAAAACTGGGAAGCTGGCAGGCTTCAACACAACCTTCTCCTTTGTTGTTGCGCCAAACGCTCCTGGGCTCTTGGCAGACGGCATTGCCTTCTTCCTGGCTCCGTTCAACTCGAACATCCCAAGCAATTCAAGTGGTGGATTCCTTGGACTTTTCAGCCCTGAGTCTGCCCTAAACGTATACCAGAATGAAATAGTGGCTGTGGAATTTGACTCCTTCAGTGGGAACCCCTGGGACCCTCCCTCTGCCCATGTAGGCATTGATGTTAACTCCATTGCCTCCGTCACAACGGAGAAATGGGAAACTGACAGTGCAGGGAACGCGCTTGTTGCATACGCCAGTGTGAGCTATGAGGCTGTGGAGAAACGTTTAGACGTGGTTGTGAGATACCCTGGAAGCAGTGTGAATGAGACTAGTCTCTCTTTTGTGATTGATTTGAGGACTGTTCTTCCACAATGGGTTAGGGTTGGATTCTCCGGTGCCACGGGACGACTGGTTGAAATACACAACATTCTTTCTTGGACCTTCAATTCTGCGTTCTATTAGAATTTCTCCCTTATGCTCGATGCTCTTTTTCTTATTGCTTATTGTTAAGTTCCTAATAACTTACCTTTCTCCACTTTATTCTCAATAAGGTCATTCATATTTTAAATCAAATTCAGTTTCATCAGAAGTGCCTCTGCCCAGTTTTAAGGAGTGCCAAACTTGTCTACAATTTGATTACTACTGCACGTAAATTGTTACACTACATTTAGTTTATAAACAGCTTCAATAATTAAATATCTATTTACTATAATCTATCCAAGAGATATTTTGGAAAGATGTATGAATGGTAGGGCGGTTTCAGTTATACAACTATGGCAATGTTGATTTATAAAAATAAGTTAAATAAGCAATTAACATATTAGTTACTGACATAGCTTATATGCTGATGAGGAGAATCGACATGTATAGTTTAGTTGTGGCACAAAAAATGATATAGAATGTGTCTCGTTAACATTGATTCTCATTCACATTGATTGTGACTGGAACAAATATGTAGAATGAGGTATCATTTTCTTGAAATTTTTCATTAGACAGAAAACCACCCCATCATGGAACCCAATATCCAAATTTGGAAGAATGATAGCAATTTATAGAAAAACACGCAAACACAGAAAACCTAAAAACATGATTAACAACACAATTCTTAAAAAGTCTACGAGTGACAATAAAAAAGAAGATTTTAAAACAAAGGTAAACGTTGTAAGAAACTAGGAACTTCTCTTAGGAACCATAGGAATGTGAAAGAAACTAGGAACTAACCATAGGAATAAAAGGTTAATGATGACAATCCACATTTTTCATATAACTATATTACAACTTTCAACTCTAATCTTATTATTTTAATATTTTTTTATATCATTTAATTTAAAATTTATCCTATATATATATTTATTTTTAAATCCATTAAATAAAAAATTGTATACAACTTCCATATTCCATAGGTTATCAAAGGATATTTTCCTGAATGAAAATAGTTAGGGGTGAGGAATCTAACTTTATGATGGATGAATAGAGATCAAAGGTTGTGGAGGAGGAGGGCGTCATCATTGGCAGAGAGCGGCGACCGCAATGACGGCGAGCACGAAAACGGCGACTGCAGAAGTGACCACGATAACGAACGGAGAGCGAAACGCGAGCGGCGCGAACTGGAGATACCGGAGACGCGAGCTGCAGAAATTGTTTTTTTAAAAGGTACTTCATGGTTTTTTTCTCGGGCTTTTGTTTTGCCTTTTTACTAAAATGAGGTCCGTTTTAAAAAAATTATAAAAATGGGTAAATTGTGTCAACTTGACACAATTTCATAAGCAGAAGTCGTACCAAATTGACACGATTTTGACACGTCAACTTGAATCTGTCACGTCAACTTGAAGTCGTGCCAATTTGGCACGATTTTGTTCACGTCTTTTTTTTAATATTGAGTAGTGAGTTATGTAATATTTAAAATTAATTTGATACATAATTTTTCAAAGATGTTAGTTTTAAGCAATAAAAAAAATAGATAATCGTGTATGGATCATGATTGACGGTAACGTAATATATTTATTTGAGAAGTGTTATTGTATTTGAAAAATAAATAGAGAATTGTTTTTGTGGATGATTCAATTTCAAATAAGCTAAAAAGATGTTCACATTATAGAATTGAATGTCATGTCCACACAGACAAGTTTAATAATAAAATTCAATTGCAAATTTGATTATTAATTTCCTAATTTTCTTTATCTTTGTATTTATTCCTTCGAAAAAAATTATTCATCAATTTAATTTCAAATATTCCATAACTTATAATTATAATTATAATTAAATAATTATAATATATATTTATTTAAAATTATATAAAAAATATGAAGTGGACAAAGTCGTGCCAAATTGACACGACTTTTACATATGAAGTCGTGTCAAATTAGCACAAGCACCATTTTTATAATTTTTTTGAAACAGACCGTAAAAAAGAAAAAAATAGAAAAAAATAGCCCAATCATAAAAGAACCGTACTTAATCTCCACACTCAGTATTGGAATGGTATTGATTCAAATAAAATCGCCTTGATTGTGTAAATAGCGTATAACGAATGCATCTATTTTTATATTCAACACCTCGTAACTTCAAAGTAAATCATAAAAAATTGATCACTAATTTCTACTAAAAAATATATTTTATTGAAAAGAAATCCATCATAATTTTTGGGTAGAAATTTAATCATACAAGAACTAATAGATATTTTGTATTAATATAAAATTGTTTCATCTTCACAAGTGATTTCAAATTTTGAAGTGGTCTTATCCTTTCAAATAAGATTATATTTATTGATGATATAACTGGTCTAATAAATATATAAGTAACTGGTCACATGGCTGTATATAAAAATAAGGCTATATTTAAACAAAAAAGGATTTTTTTTCATAAGTTAAAATTAACTTATGAATAAATTTTATAATAAAAAGTTTATAAAAATTAAATTTTAACTCTAAAAATTGTTTGGTTTTTTCTCCTTTACTTTTTTTTTTCAAAAAATACTCATGAAAAAAACTGCTCAAAGATATTCAATTCTGAGTTTTTGAAAAGGTACACAACTTTTGCAAACGTGCTTCTATGAGAAAACAACTTCATTACATTTTATTATTTAAAAATATTCAGAGAAAAAGAGCCGGCACTAGATTTATTTGTTTTGGTTATCGTCATCCTTAACTTTCACAAATTGTTTCTTGTTATTGTCTTAGTGAGTTATTTCTTAATTTGACAATGGATAATCTGTCTTGTTACTCATGTCTCATTCAATTAATAATATATATATATATATATATATTATTTGGGTTTCCATAAAAACTTTTCAAACATAAAATAAAAATGCAGGCCAGTACTGGAAACTTTTTGATGGATGTCTTGGATTAGGTCAACGGCGTGTGTATTAAAATAATCGAGAAAGTGTTTGTCAAATGAAAGTAGAAGATGTGAAATTATATTTTTTAACAATCATATGATTGCTTGGCCATGTACCACTTTTATTCCAGAAAAGAAAATTCACATATAAAAAGATCAATAAAAAAAGGAGATTTTAGAATTTAAAATCTTAATAACCCAATTAAAAGTCTTCTTGTAAACTTCCATATATTCGTGTATTAGCATTTCAATTGTATATAAGTATTTCAATTTGTGAAATGTAAAATTTGTTTGGAAACAATTTTTTTGGTTAAAACAAATTATTTTTTTATAAGTTATTTTCTACCTATACTCTTAATTTAAATTGATGAGCATAATTTCATTCACACTGTCAGTTAATCTTGTATTTTAGTCATAGTAGACGGTGTAATATTTTTAAAACAGACGGTCTAACTAGATGTTATAAGGGTCTGACTAGAGAGACTGATATAAGCGTCTAACTAGACAAATTGATATTAGCGTCTGACTATACAGGTTGAATGAAGTCCATCACTGCGAGTGGATCGAAACACACAAAAGTTCAAGTTGTTTTCTTAAATCAAAATGGGAAACAAAAATTAAGTTAAAGAATGAGAGAATAAAATCTGCAATATCTCATAAACATAATTGGAATCAAATCTTTTAGAGGGATATTCTCTCAAATTTCTGAAATTAAAATCCCATGTTAAATGCACAACAAATAGAGCAAACCTCTTTCGAAGATATTATTTAAGTAAACCTTTTTCAAATATCTATCACAATAGTGCTAAGTTTAATTATAATTAATGCGCAAATATGAATCGAGTTTGAGAACAAAATATTTGGAAAAGAAGCAAGAACAAGATCTGCAATTACTTAGGAAAGAATATATATAATTGATAAATTGAAACAAAGAAAAGAATTATTTCATAATTGGTAAACACCATCATGAAACAAATTTTGAATTCGATTTTGTGCAAATAAAAGAGTAATATAAATCAAGTTTCACAGTGGCAGATGAAGAAGAGAGCATTATGGTTTTCTTAGTTTTTTTATTTTTTTCTTCATAATCTTTTCATTTTGCCTCCTCATAGGCTAAAACTCTTTGAGTTGATTCTCTTGTAATTTCACAATGAATTTTAAGATTCCGTTCAATTAAATTTTTGTTATTCAATATCTTATTATATCTTATTGTGCTAAATATTTGGTGTTTTCTGAGTTTTATTGGTGTTTTATAAATTATTTTTTAACGTGTGTTGATAACTCAATTTTGTCTTTAATTAAACTCTTGTTTAGTTTTCTAAACAATCTCTTAGACACATGATTCAAGAGTTAAAAGACTTAAAACCTCATGAGTAGACACATAGAGACGTGTAAGGTATTGAATAAATTAGTGGATACATGTTTCATTAATGAGATCGTTTATCTTTGACTTACGCATGTTTGGTCAATTCAATTTTGTTTAGATGATTGAATGATGATATATTCATTCAATCAACTGATGAAAAAATCATAATGTTTTTCCTTTGACTGTTTTATAATCTCAATCCCCGTCTACTTTCCTATTATTGCTCACTTTTATGGAACTTTAAATATAGAATAAAATTAATTCTAGTAAACATATTCATTGCATTAAAAATATTTGTGTGAAGTAAATTTAATTTTTAAATTTTAATAATTTAATGTAAATGTCAAAGATTAAAAAAAAAAATCTTAAACATAAAATTACATAAAAAAATATATAAAAAAATTGTTAGCTAATTAAATACCAATTTAGAAACTAGTTTATAAATTTTATTAATAATAAAAATTACTTAGATATCAATAATTTTTTTTTGTCTTTGAAATAATATATAATTTAAATAATATGATAACTAATTGTTTTTTATTTTTAAAATTGTTTTTATTAAATAATTTTATTATAAAAAAATGGATAAGAGAAATCTTTATCTATATCTAATTGATATGACCTAGTTTTTCAATGATTTCTCATTTGAGAGCTTGATGTAGCCATGGTGGCATTCCTTGTGATTTTGATGTAGGTTAGGTGGTATTACATGTGGATATCTTTCATTAACAAATTCTATGGTTTAATTTATTTCTAGACATCAAATTCTTTGCTTTAATAGTAATACTTACATAAGGTTCATCTTGAGGTGACTTGATTTAATGGAGATGTTGTAGTAATAGTCATATGGAACACAATTAGTATTGGCACTTCATGTGCATTTAGCATTTACACTTAGGCTTACACTTGTGGATGACACACTTGGAAAAATACTTATAGTGTTTGCAATCTCATATACAATATAAACACACATTTTAATACATTCAAAATTAGTCAAATTAAGTATTTTACAAAAAATTGTAGAAAACATGGAGTTCTACCAAATGTGTAATTTTGTTTTCAATAAAAAAAAATGATAGTGAGAAATGAAGTAATTCAAACAAAAATAAATTACTTTTTTATGGGGTTCTTTTTGTTTATGCTAACCATCTAGACATATTTTAAAAAACAGTTAATCTTAAAAATAAAACAATAAAGTGTGAGATCAATGAGAATGTTTACAAAGTATGAACATAAAATACTACTTCGCATTGAAGTAATGCAAGAATTATAAAGTGTAAGAAAAATAAATTACTAGGAATAAAAAATAAATTTTAAAAAAATCAATAATATTGGTGAACACAAACATGAACACTTTTACTATTTCTCTTACATGATCGTTTTTGGCACCAGAAACTCAGTACAAATTAAATTATTTTTGTCACCCTAAATTAAAAAAATATTCAATATATAATATATAAACAATTATCCAATTGCTTTTAATAACAACACTGATGTCTATTCTATATTTGTCGAAAATCCATTTGGCGTAGTTTGCAAAAAGACACATGCTAAGATATTTTCCATGTCCCCTTCAAATTTAATTAACCAATTTTAACTATAACCTCCATCTCTATATATTATTTCTTTGACCATTTCATAAACATACCCTCAATCATTTAGTTTAATCTTTATATCTTTTACTTAGTTTCGAACCAATATAATTATTAAGTAATTGACCAAATAACGTTGATTTTTGTTTACTCATAAATTATAATTTTATTTATTGACAATAATGTGAATGTTTGCTTATATAATTATAAATTTGTATAAATAAATAGTTTTAAATATATACATTATAATTATTATAATGAAAAATATAAGCATACAATTTATATTTTAGGTTTAGATTTATAATATGTTTTATATTATAACATAAAATCATTTTTTAATAATTGCTCTTTTTAATAATATTAAAATTCAATTTTAAAAAGTATAAGAAAAATATAATAAAAAAATTCATCAAAGAAAGCCACTTAAAATTATACTTTTATTTTTAAAAGTAATTATTTTTTTAATAAATAAAATAAAATGAGACATTCTCTCCCAACTCTTATAGACACTTCAAGGGTGTTTCAACCCTTATACATATACTTCAGGAGTCTCCCAACCCTTACACCGAAAGAGATCAAGGTCAATCTGCTCAACACCTGAACTACTTACTTACAATTTTCATACTTTACTAATCACTAAATCAATCCTCAATTGAAAAAAAATTAAAAAAAATAAAATAATTCTTAAAACCCTTTTATTTATCATTATTTTAATTTATATGTAAAAGGATGATATAAATGTTTATGGTTGGTTATCCCTAGATCGGGGAAGAGACAAAGAGTGAAATTTCTCACAAGATGTTTTCCAGAACGATTCCTCCAGAAAAAGTCTAAGAGTATGTATGTTCTTGTATTAGTAATTAATTAGTGAAAGCAACGTATTTTTAATCAATCAAATACCTACTTAGGAATAGTTCAAAACATGTTCTTGTCATCGTTATTATTCTACTAACTTAATCAATAAACTTTGAATTCGTTGATGCATATAGCTCGCTATATTCTTGGTTTCAACACCATCAAACTCTTGTTCTTTGCCATGGCTTTCTTCACCTCTTCTTCATGCAGTAATCAAACCCAAAAACAAACACCTTTCTTCATATGTATCTTCATCTTCTTCACTCTGTTCCATAACACTGTTGAGTCCGTTTCCTTCAACTTTTCCAGCTTCCAGCAGTCAAACTTGAACAACCAAATAGACTTCGCGGGTGATGCTTTTCCCTCAAACGGTGTTCTTCAGCTCACGAAGAACCAACTCGATGGCCCCGTCACAGACAGCGTTGGTCGAGCCTCGTATTCACAACCAGTGAGGCTTTGGGATCAAAAAACAAAGAAGCTCACCGATTTCACAACCCATTTCTCTTTTGTCATAAAAGCTGTGAACGAGTCAATTGTTGGTGATGGCTTGGCCTTCTTCCTTGCACCGTTTGATTCTTCCATTCCCAACAACTCTGCTGGTGGGTTCCTTGGCCTGTTCAGCCCGGATTCTGCATTCGACACTAAGAAAAATCAGTTGGTGGCAGTTGAGTTCGACAGTTTCAAGAACGAATGGGATCCGAGCTCAGATCACGTAGGGATCAATGTAAATTCCATTCAATCAGTTGCAAACGTGAGTTGGAGGAGCAGCATTAAGAATGGGTCTGTTGCTAATGCTTGGGTATGGTACAACTCCACATCCAAAAATCTCTCTGTTTTTCTTACATATGCTGAGAATCCAACCTTCAATGGCAGTTCTAGTGTTTCTTACGTTATTGATTTCAGGGACGTATTGCCAGAGTTTGTTAGAATAGGGTTTTCTGCTGCAACGGGTACATGGGTTGAGATACACAACATTTTGCTTTGGTCATTCAGTTCAACCTTGGATGGGGATGGTAGGAAAAAATCCAAGGTTGGCTTAGTGGTTGGTATCAGTGTTGGTTTGGGTTGTTTAGTTGGTCTTGTGGGTCTATTATGGTTTACCTTCTGGAGAAGGAGAAATAGACTAAGGGGTGTAAGCGAGGACATCATTGATGTTGATGCTTCTATAGATGATGAGTTTGAGAGAGGGACTGGTCCAAAGAGGTTCAGCTACCGGGAACTAAGCAACGCAACCAACAACTTTGCTGAAGAAGGGAAACTAGGACAAGGAGGGTTTGGAGGAGTTTACAAAGGTTTGATAGTGAATTCCAACCTTGAAGTGGCAGTGAAGAGGGTTTCCAAAGGGTCAAAGCAAGGGAAAAAGGAGTACATATCAGAAGTGAGAGTTATCAGCCGTCTGAGACACAGAAACCTGGTTCAACTCTTAGGGTGGTGCCATGAACAGAGTGAGCTCCTTCTTGTTTATGAATTCATGCCTAATGGAAGCCTTGATTCTCATCTTTTTGGAAATAGAGTCATGCTTTCTTGGGTGGTGAGATACAAGGTGGCCTTAGGTTTGGCATCTGCCCTTCTTTATCTTCATGAAGAGTGGGAACAGTGTGTGGTCCATAGAGATATTAAGTCAAGTAATATAATGTTGGATGCTAATTTCAATGCCAAACTTGGTGACTTTGGTCTTGCAAGGCTGGTAGACCATGAGGTAGGTTCACAAACCACTGTTTTGGCAGGCACCATGGGGTACCTAGCCCCTGAGTGTGTGACCACAGGGAAATCAAGCAAGGAATCTGATGTGTACAGCTTTGGTGTTGTGGCACTTGAGATCACATGTGGTAGAAAACCAGTTGAGGTGAGAGAAGAGCCTGGTAAAGTTAGGCTTGTGGAGTGGGTGTGGAACCTCTATGGAAAAGGGAAACTACTAGAAGCAGCTGATGAGAAATTGAACTTGGAATTTGAAGAGCAGCAAATGGAATGCTTGATGGTTGTGGGGTTGTGGTGTTGTCACCCTGATCATACCATGAGGCCCTCCATTAGGCAAGTAATAAGTGTGCTTAACTTTGAAGCCCCTTTGCCAAGTCTTCCATCCAAGTTGCCAGTGCCAATGTACTTTGCACCTCCCATTGATATAAGCCAATTCTCCTACACTTCATCTCTCGTCACAGGCACAACCAAAGAATCGTCCACATACTCGTCAATGTCTACAGGGTCTGGAAACTCTCCACTATTGCAATGAAATTATTTAGCTTTTAGGTAGATATCATGTATTTCAATTGTGCAATGGCATAACTTGGTTCCTTTAGTTGTGTTATGAAAATTTCAAACCATGTATATTGCGTCATAAGCAAAACTGAGTCACAGCAGCAGAAGATTAAGCAAGTAGTTGGTGTTTGGTGGCTGACTTTTTCGTTTACTTGCCATAGGGTCATATACCAGTTTGCAGTGTCATTATCTCAAACACATACTCTGCTTCTTATGACTCACAATGGACCACAGTATTTTCTGGGACAAAAGCACCAATCTTTTGGGCCTAACATGAAGCACTAAATCTGTATTAAAGTTGCTCTTGTTCTTGTTAAGTTCACCTCACTTTTCCAAATATAAGTTTTTGATGAAAATTTGTTTCCTCTGTTTTAATATTTATTGCAAACACTTAGCGCGATAGAAATTTGTTATGTTATGTAATTTTTGTGATAAACTTAACTTGTATCATACTTTTTTGTTTATAAAATGTGTATATGTTTTACAGATAACTCATTTTTGTCATACCATATGATTAATCATCTTTAGTAGGTTTCTTTTTGTAATCACGTTTTTTCATTCATAACAAGTAGTTGATTTACCATAATTAATTTGATTTCTATTAAAAGATTATTTTTTAAAAAAATAAACAACTTTTATGTGTTGTTAATCGCATGAGAACGTATATCTTTGTAAGACTTTGTCTAGACACTTAACAAAAAGTTGTTTTTAAAGTGTTTTTGAATAAGCTTTTGATATTTTCGTTGGCTACACTCAACAATGTTTCATTTGGACGCACTACCGTTATGACTTAGTCGCAAATTCCTCTCTTTTTCCTAATTTTTCTCCGTTTGGATCGCTTATTAAGGGCCACATGTTATGTTATGTTGCCTATGCATAACAAATTTGTCACTTTCCCAAACAACTGACATTTTTATTTTTCACATTAAAACAATGTGTGTCTTTTCTCTTAGTATTTTTCTTGTAAGCTTATCCTTTGATACATAAACAGAAACATTAAAACACCCCTAAAAAAGAAGAAACACTCACATCAACAATGCTATGGAGTTGACCTTTGAAGACACTGTAACTCTAATTTCTCATATCCTTTTTTTTCTTCTTAATATATTCCTTTTTTTTTTCTTTCTCCCTTTTTCTTTTCTTCTAATTTATATTATAATTCTTTCTTTTTCATTTCCACTTATATTTGTTGAAGGTGAAAACATGACCAATCGGACTGGATTGACTAGACCTCAGGTAAGTGTGCTTAATTATTGTGTTTATCTATATTCTCTGTTTAAGAGATCTTTGTGTTTGTAATAAAATTGTAAGAAATAAAATAAAAACTTAATTAGTTGTCTGTAAGTTGCAGATGGACGATCGAATCACGTTAAATCATGTGTTGTTTATTTTATGAAGTTGATTCGTGATTGTGTGTTATGTATTTTTTTTCCTTCAATATTATGGATATGTGTCTAAATTGTTGTAAAAATCACCTAGTAACATATCATTTACAATTAATTATATTGCAATGAAAAACTATAATTAATAAAATCAAACACATCCTTAACCAATTATCATAACCTTATTTGATATTTATAATTTTATTATGTTGCACTTCTTCCTTCCCAAAAGCAATTTGTCCTTGAATATCAAAACCTAATAATTCATAACGATCATAGCTACCTTTTCTCCATAAGTAATAATAGGTTAGAGAAATAAATGTATTCCAAGATTTTTCAAACCGATAACATTTTCAACCCAATTATTCTCTTCCCATTAACTATTTCTACAAAATCTCATTTTTTATAGTAATGGTTGTTTAAGATCTTAATCCTGACCAATGAATTGCTAGGTCTTTGTTCTTAAGGCTCTAGATTATCCTAACTTTCCTTTATTTATTAGCTATCCATCTTTCAACAGTTCAAAGTATATTCATGATTTATTCCTTCAACATATCATGATTTTTGACTTCAGCTTCATATTATTTTTACTTGGTGTGTAAAATCTAATAGTATATTTTCTCCTTGATCCATTCAATTAATTAACAAGTAGATCTATCCATTTTAATTTTATTGGATGATAAATGATTCATCCAATATTTTTTTTTAAATTCAACGGATATCTGATTAATACTGTTGGAATCAAAACAAACCCAACCTATTTTTTATATTTAAAAAAAAATGTTCAAAACATTTATTTTCAAAACTTGTTTACATTTTTTAAGAATCAAACCCTTAATTTTTCTGGTTTAAAATGTATCATTTTTTTTGTTTTATTTAATTATAGAATGTATTCACTTTACTTTATTTTCTACTTAAATTAGCTAAAAACAGATTCTTTTCATACAATTAATCAACTCTATTTCAATCCTTCTTTTTGTACAATTTATTCTGAGTTCTATTCTTTGAAATATCATTAGATCACCTTAATACAAGCAGCTAATTATTACGAATCAGGAAAGACCAAATAGTTTATTGTCAAAATGGCTTTTTATGGTCAAAGAATTTGCACTTCATTATTCATCTCATATATCTGGTCAAAGAAAATATACTTAAAAACTTAAAAACGTGTCAATGTTTTATGAAAATTTCCAGCTGATATATTCGGGATATTTTGTAATGGAGAAATATATTTTTAATTTTTTTCCTAGAAATATATTTTGAAATTCAAATAGTATATGTTGAATTTAAATATTTGGGGTACAAATACTATTAGGCCTACATAATTACTCTGTTTTTTAGTATTTTTGAAAGGAATTATAAACAATACTATCTAATAAGAACTTTATAAGATGTAATAAATAATAGATAGATAACATAAGTCTTAAAATCTTACATTATCGTTAATATCTTTTATGAAACACCACCCCCTTAAAGAGAAAGTAATGAAAGCCCAAAACGTAGGTGATGTGATGCATATTTTAATAGTATAGTTTTGGATTTTGTAGTGAGGTAAGTGAAGGTTGGGTTTATAGGAGTTTTTTTGGGTTTGATTTTAAAGGGATGGTTTGAATTTTCTCATATTGTTTGGCAGGTTGTAGTACATCACTATCGGGAGGATAATGTTTTTTATATTGGTTTTTCTCAAATTTTGTAGAATTTCTTTTTTCTTATTGTTATTTATGTTTATAAAAAAACACTAACTTTAGGTTAGATTTTTCATAAGAGTTTCGAGCATCCCTCAAATGTTTTAATTTATTTTTATTTTTTCATTGTTTATAAAATAAATATTACAAAATCACTGTCTTTAATTAATTAAACTTAGATGTCAGAACGAAAGCGCAAAATTTATAGCAAATTCACCATCTTGAAAGAGATTTGTAAAAAGTCTCCAATAATTAATTAAACTTAGTTTTTTTCTGAAAAATCCTTAATTTACACTACAAGAAAAAAAGGTTTTAATAGAGGTTATTTAGTGGAGGTTAATATAACCTTAGGAATTGATTTAATTAATGGAGGTTTTTTCTAAAACCTCAACAAAATAACGGAGGTTTTTTAACCTTAGCTAAATTCCAAAGGTTTATTCTAAAACCTCAGTAAAATAACAGAGGTTATTTTAACCTTTATTAATTTTCAAAGGTTTATTTTAAAACCTCCGCAAAATAACGAAGGTTTTTTTAACTTTCGTTAATTTCCAAAGGTTTATTTTAAAACCTCCACAAAATAACGAAGGTTTTTTTAACCTTTGTTAATTTACAAAGGTTTATTTTAAAACCTCCATAAAATAACAAAGATTTTTTTAACCTTCGTTAATTTCCAAAGGTTTATTTTAAAACCTTCATTAAATTCTAAATATTTATTTTAAAATCTCATCAAAATAATAGAGTTTTTTAATTTTTTTTAAGTGTCAAAAATTTATTGTAAAACATCAATAAAATATATTTTCTCAATTCTTAATAAATAGATATAATTAAATTTTTTAGTGAGTTTAGCCTAAACTGGTATACATATTTAAATATGCTTTGAACTTAGGTCTTAGAGGTTGATTCATTAATTGAAGTTAGAAGGCACTTCATTAATTGAAATTATTATTCAATTCTTAAAGATTGTTTTTATGAATTTCAATAAGTAAAAATAAGTTGTGTGTGAAGTGACATTAACTTATCACATATATACATCATCATAATTTATTTTTTGGTTACATTTGCAGTATCAAATTTTGAAGGAAACTATTCATTATAATAATATTAATAATAATATTTATAATAATATTTATAATAATATTAATAATAATATTTATAATAATATTAATAATAATATTTATAATAATATTAATAATAATATTTATAATAATATTAATAATAATATTTATAATAATATTAATAATAATAATAGTAATAATATTAATAATATGAATAATATTAATAAATATTAATAATATGAATAATATTAATAAATATTAATAATATGAATAATATTAATAAATATTAATAATATGAATAATATTAATAATATGAATATAATATTAATTATAATAATAATATTAATAATAATGTTAATATAATATTAATATGTATAAATTATGTTAATAATAAGTAAAAAAAAAATGATAATATGACCAAAGAACTTCTCTGGTTTAGTGGTTAACCCTTCCCTCCTTATTGGAAGGACTTGGGTTCAAATCTTGGTTGATGTGACCTATGTTATTAACCTATGGTATTTAATGAAGCTTATGAAAGCCACCGCAACCCAGGGCAATACTAGGTCTCGTAAATTTTTATTTCTCAAAGTTGAATAAGGTTTCTTACGTTAAAAATTTTCAGTGTCATTATTCTATTTGCTGTGTTAATTGCTTCCGCAAGTACCTATTTTATATCTACACCAAAGACATTATTCATTTTTTCTAAGATGACTGGTATCGAGATAGAGTATTCAAATTTGGATGTATTATGATGATGATGATAAAGTAGTAAATATTCATATTACGGGGAGACTACGACAAAGAAGAGAATGTCAAAGTTGTTAGTTGCTAAAATTAACAAAAGTCACAAAAAGGTGGAACAGATTACACTTGATGCCTCAAAACAAAATTGTGACAAAACAAATTGTATAAAACACCGTTGAGAAAGAAAATGTTTTTTTTTTAAAATAATAAATATGCTTAAAATAATTTTTATTATTATAAATTTTGTCTCTCTAAAATCTTAAATTTTTTATATTTTCTACACTTGTGGACTGATGGTGTATTTTTTTTTACAATAAGATCATATCTTTGAGGAGGAGAAGACAGAAAATAAACTAAGATAAGTTTAATAGAATCTTAATTTAGGTGAGTTCCTTGATGGTTAATTGTATTCTATTTTTATTTGAATCAACTAAAATTTTTGGTAATATGAATAAGTGAATGTGTTAATTAGGACTGAAAAAAAATCTGAATTGATCTAAACTATAAATATTTTTCTCAAACTTGAAATATATTTCATTTGAATTGAACTAAACTGTTTTTACAATTTAAAAAAGTTAAATTGAATTTTTTAAAAATTGAACTGATCTAAACTTTTAAAAATTTAATTGCACCAAGTTACAGTTTTGAATTTCTTTTTTAAATAAAAAACTTACCTCTATTTTGGATAATTTGTAAAATTACACTTACCTTCTTTTTTTTATCAGAAAAAAATGTCCTAATAATATATATAAATTATTATTTATCTCAACTATAATTTATGTAAAATTTTCAACTTAACGGAATATTTGTTTTCAAAAAATGTCCTGAACAGCAAAGACTATATAATAAATATAAGTACGAAAGAAATACAAATGATAAACATTTTCGGTCTTTACATTAGCGGCAATTCTTTTTTAAATTTATTAAAATCGATAAATTTTAAAAAGTAGTTAAATCATATTTAAAAATTACGATTTTAAAAATAAGAAGTCTTATTCTCAAAATATAATTTTTACATTAAAATAAAAAATTTATTTTGAAAATACAATTTCGTTTATTTTCTATTTTTTTTAAAAATGTGTTATATATGGCCTTTATATAATTTTTAAAAAATATCACTTTTAAGAATAAAATAAAAATCATATATAATATACTACTTCTTTAATAATAAATAAATAAATAAAAGTTGTTCTTAAAATATAATTTTATTTTAGTTGTAAAAATCGTGTTTTGAAAACGCAATTATTTTATTTTGACTTAAATATAAACTATCTATTTTATAAATTAAAAAATAAATCTATCAATTTTGTTAAATTTGAAAAAAAATTGCCTAATCTATTTTTTTATGTAAGAAGCAAACTTTTTAAACTAATGACTCTTTCATTCATATTTTTTTATAATGATATACTAACTAAACACATTACAATTCTTAATATTATTATTTTAATATTTGTTTATATTATTTAATTATAAAATTACTTTTTATTATATATATTTATATATAAATTAATTATATAAAAAATTATATACAGCTCTCTCGAAGTATGAAACCATCATTTCCTTCCATTATAGGAATGGCTTCGTGCATAGTCCAAAAACTGAACCTTTAATCCACCAAACACAAATCTATCGCTCAATATTAATTTCTTTAGAGACAAAAGTTTCATGTCGTGTGCTAACTGCTAAGTGGCTCAGCATCCTAGAGCACACCAAAAAATGCCATCTGGTCCCTTAATATATTTATTTTGTAGTTGGTGTTCTTGTTAATTACTCCATTCCAACTCTGTTAATTACTCCATTATATATATAAATAAATAAATAAATAAATAAATAAATAAATAAGATCTATGTTGATTAGTTTTAAGAAATTTTATATTATAAATGATTGCAAATCTTATCTCATAAGTTGTTTTATGAAGTTCACTTAAGTTTAAAATTTATTTCTTAATAAGATACATTTGTATATGTGATCTTTATCGGACCATCCATAATATGTTATCTTATGTGGGTGCAAACCTCACCTCATAAACTGGTTTTAAGAGGTTAAGTTAGACTTAAAGTTTACTTCTTAATAAAATACATTTGAGTATTATTCGTTTTGAAGTTTTGTGTTCTATGTTTTGTCTTTAAAAAATGTCTCAGTAGATTGAAGGAGTATATAAATTACTCTTAACCTCAACTCCTAAACGAGATGTGAGACTATATTAAAACATTTTTTATTTATTTCTTCTAAACAATACATGAGTTCTAACAATGTTCAGAAGAGTTTTGAACAATTTATACTAAAGCTTCAAACATTAATACACTTAACTTTCAATTCATGAGCACATATGAATTGATATGGACAATGTTTTGATTTTTTTGAATTATTTGGAAACATTAATCTTTTGAATGGAATTTAGGATGGAATATATGAAAAACTAAATAAAGGTCCACTTTTGAAATGATGTATTTTACTTATAGAACCTGCTAGTCCTAGGAATCCCCCCAGAAAGAAGAAAGATAGTGTTGAGAATTGAACAGTGGCATGAAGAAAAAGGCATCACGGGATGAGCTTTTGTTGGTAAACCGTGCCCAACAGGGAATAGTGGGTGCCATTCACACATGTAAAAGGGCACCATCACTTGAAGGTGGATTTGGTTGCCAACTTTGTTCAGAAGGCCTTCTAAATAACCATTTTTCTCAGCTTCAGAATGACTTTTGCTTACCTTTTTAGCATTTTCTGAAACTTTGAACCCTCTTCCATTATCCTGAAATGAATTTCTGACATTAAGGATTAGGTACACACCAAACACCCCCCATTTACCAGAAGGATTATGATCACAGTAAACGTTCTTCTGGGCATGTCTAATATCAATCAAGTTTCTGTTTTTGTCAACAATTTGGTATAACTGCACAAACAACTTCATTAACCCAAACATATTTTATTTACAATAACTGAACATCTTTGGTCAATTTTGGCTAGTCATTCATCGTCAATGTTTTTGTTTCATGGAACATGATTACATCTCTGCTGGGATTCTTATTGGAAATTATGTTTTTACCTTTAAACAATCACTTCACAACTTGCTTCTAAGGACAATACAGATATCCAAAAATAAATTTTTATAATTATAAAAAAATGAAAAAATAGATATTATTCAGTCTAATGTAGGCATATATACATAATTTCAATGGTATCATGTTAAGTTTATTTGGTAAGCCATTTATATTTATATGTATATATATTTATATGTATATTGAAGTTTGTTGTGACGATATACTCTGATTGATTCTGTTGTTAATGATAAACTTTTTAATTACTTTTTTAGAGTAAAAATTTATTGATAATTTCTGTTGGAAGGTTAGAATAGAATGTGGAATAACATCTTCTCTTTTTTTTATTCTGGTTCTTTTATTAAGTTATTTATATTTATTTATTATTTTTTTTATAAAAAAAATATTTAAATAATTTAACCTATGATAGGTTTTTGAAAGACTGTTGTACCCCAAAGTGAAGACTTCCTTAATGTGAAATTGTGGAAACTGAGGGGCTGGGGTTTACCAAACCCATTTTAGCAATAAAAACTATAATAAAAAAAAGGATTTTTTTTTAACATGAAAGAGAAGTTAGAGTTGGCCATTGATTATATATATAGATATATATAAGGCCATTCAGTTGTCATTGTGCAAATGATAGCACATTTTTTAAAGCTTCCAAGGAGAATAACAAAACGGAGATAACAGCATTAGAGAAACTATTCCGAGGAAAAAAAACGCTCGGAATATTGCTCTGTTGGCCATCTCCCATTGTTTTAATACATTTCTCATTCTGAAGGTTCGTGCCTCCATTTCTTTCAAATTTCTCTTTCTCATGAGAGCTTAGTTTTTTGCAATTTTAACAAGTTCGTTTTGGCATTGTTTTTCATTTGTTTATACGAGGCCTTGCATGAAGCTGTTTAGAACTGAAGGTAATGTTTGTTTTTGCAGGTTCAAATTGTTAAGAGATGAAGGGGAGGGTGGTGAGAAAGAGGAGCAAACGATTTTTCTTGCTTTGCTGGTTAGGATTGACTCTTCGGTTGGTTTTCTTACTCGGTGCCTCTTCTGAGAAGACATCATTTAGGTTCTGTTCTAATCTACTCTTCTTTTGCTTCTCATTTTGGTCTATGCCAATTCTGCATTTTATCTCCTTCCCTCTTACGTTTGTGTCAGAGAGAAAGCAACCAAACCAGATGAAAGTATTCAAAGGAAAGGAAAAGAAAACATTCTAAGTTTGATGTAGTTGTTTTCATTCTTTCTATGAAAAGTAATTTAAAAAGGGTAACCATATTCAACATCACACTTCTATAAATATTTACTCATATTTTCTCACAATAAGGATATTCAGATACCTCATACTTTTTATTGTTAAAAAAATAGCATTACAAGTTAAAATAAACAAATGAGGAGAGAGAATGTGGTATGAGCAGAAAGAGTCACGGTTTCTTTGTCTTGTGTGTCCCCTTTCTTATCACATGCATCCTTTTAGAATTTTATGTCCTCAATAGGTTTTTTAAGTTAAATCTATTTGTTATTCTTATGTTCACTTTTTTTCCCCTTATGAGATCAGTGCATTACTTTAAGGTTTATGGTAATGAAAAGGTAGCCACTTCAATAAAAAAATTGATTCTCTTCAACTCCAATATTTGTACTTTTATTCTGCATCAACAACAGTAATGAAATATTCCGTGTTCTGTTCAAAGCATAGGAATAGATATTAAGGAATTTAACTTAATTGCAGGCATTAATACATTTGTTCCTTGTTTTTTTTAACGTTGCCCTGTTTCAAACCCAAACAATAGTCCATAACAATGGTTTGTTTCGCTTTGTGTTTATAAGATTTTTATTTGCGTGCATGCCCTTCATCTCCAGAAGAACGCTGAGGGAGAGCAACCCCTCGCAATGGACATCTTCTAATTCTACGGTGATTCTGAATACAAAGAAGCGTCAACAGGTGATGCCAGCTGGCTTTTTCCAAGAGTTAATTTAACTCCTTCACAGGTTAATTAGATTTTGTGGGTTTGGTCCGAAACGTGTGCATCGTTTTTGACCTTGGACTTTCACTTTTTCAGTTGGTGGTTGACAATGGTATTGTTTCTGTCAAATTTTCAAGACCGGAGGGTTACATTCTTCAAATGTCATATAAAGGAATTAACAATATACTCGCAGATGAAAACGAAGAACAAGATAGAGGGTATTTACCTACTTCTCAACAAATTCAACTTTATCAAGTTTGGCATAAAGTCAAAGGAACTAATGCATCATACTTGTTTCTAGGTACCTGGACGTGGTTTGGAATACGCCAGGAAAGTCTAGTAATTTTCAAAGGTATAATTCTGCGTCTTCTTCATTATTATCATGTATGAAATTATTGATTCACGAGACTAATTTATAATTGGAACCATTCTGCAGAATCGTCGGGACAAATTTTTCTGTTATAGCAGCTGACGAGAATATGGTTGAGCTTTCATTTTCAAGAACATGGACATCATCCATGAATGGCTCAAGTGTCCCCATGAACATTGACATTAGGTGGATTATAAGTTATAGTCATACATAGTCTCTGGTGGTACCATGTTAGAACAGAACATGTTAATAACAGCTATGTGTATGTTTATATAAGCTAATTAGCGTTACACCGAACAAACTCTTATACGCAGATACATTTTGCGAAGTGGTGATTCTGGATTTTATTCATATGCAATATTTGATCGCCCTGAAGGATGGCCTGCGGTGGAGATTGACCAAATTAGGATCGTTTTCAAACTCAAGAAATCCAGGTAATACACGCACTTTACTTTCTCTTGCTTCTTAAATCTCTCCATTTATTTTAATTTAATCCTCCTGTGGACTCTTTCTGCATGTAAGATGAAAATATGGTTAAAATTAGAGTGGAGTAAAATAGTAAATTTGGGTAACTAAACATTCTGAAAGGGACAGAAGATGCAATGCAACTGGTGTACTAATGGAAAAATGAACGGCACAGGTTCAACTATATGGCAATGGCGGATGATAGGCAAAGAAAGATGCCAACGAAGAGAGATAGAGAAACTGGTCAAATCTTGGCATACCCTGAAGCAGTTCTATTAACCAGACCAGTCAACCCTGAATTCAGAGGAGAGGTATGCAGCACATTTTTTAATGAGGTTTTTTACCAAACTGGTTCCTTGTTACCAAACTAGGTTGTGTTTTTAAAGTTGTAAAAGTCGTACACTTTAAACTAACACGCTGAATATTAATGATATATTAATAATTTACATTTTTTTATATACATTATAAGTTCTAATATTATTATTTAAATATTTTTTATATTATTTAATTTTAAACTTATTCTTTATTATATATATTTATTTATAAATTTATTAGATTAAAATTGTATATAATTCTATGAGTAGTCAAAACATAATTTTCCCTTTAAAAAAGCTATCTCATTTTGCGATAAAGGACAAAATTTGTCTCCCTTTTATCAAAAACTCATTTTTTATGCTTGTATATGCCAATATTTGTTTGGCGTTTTTCCTCTGTTGGTTAAAAGTTAAAATGCCCGTGATTGAAGAAATGCTGGTTTTTGTGTTGGGTTCAGGTGGATGACAAATACCAGTACTCATGTGAAAACAAGGACAACACTGTTCATGGATGGGTGAGTGATGATGGCAATGCACCCGTGGGTTTCTGGATGATAACCCCAAGTAACGAGTTCCGCAATGCTGGGCCCATCAAGCAAGACCTTACTTCACATGTTGGCCCCATTACCCTCCAGGTATGTCCTACTAAAGATTATTTTTAAGATAAATATTAGTTAGTGCTACATGATTTTTCTGTAAAACATTTTTCATATTTAAAATGTAAAAACACAACTAATATATGAGTATCAAACATATGTCTGTAATTAGAATAGAAATGTGTGTAGATGTTTGTGAGCACTCATTATGCTGGGAAGGAGGTAACCATGGCCTTTCAAGAAGGGGAGGCTTATAAAAAGGTTTTCGGCCCTGTGTTCGCCTACGTTAACTCTGCTTCACGCGAGGATGGAACACTATCCCTCTGGTCAGACGCTGTGCAGCAGGTACCAGCTACCCCTAACACCACCCATCTCTGCTTATTTATCAAAGGTTACTAAAGCTCTTGTCTCATGACACATGATTTCATTTTCTTCTGTTGCCAATCAGCAAGCCAAAGAAGTCAGAAATTGGCCTTATGAATTTCCTAAATCAGAAGATTTCGTTCCACCCAGTCAGAGGGGAATAGTTTTGGGAAGATTACTAGTGAAAGATAGGTATTTGCCAATGCTTTGTACCACATTTTATTTCTTTAGTTTCTTACTACCTATAAAAGAGGCTAATGTTCTTTTTATTTCTTGCTTCACCAGTTACTTCAGAGGAGGTAGACTTCTGTATGCTAACAATGCTTACGTTGGTCTAGCTTTGCCTGGAGATACAGGGTCATGGCAAACAGAAAGCAAGGTATATTTGGACCTGGTGTCACTGATGTAGTTTCTTTAATTGTTTTAGTTAGGCTCTAAAAATGGACTTGATTTTAATTTTATGGTGTTGACAGGGCTATCAGTTCTGGACTCAAGCCGATACAAAGGGTTTTTTCCTGATTAATAATATTGTTCCCGGTGACTACAATTTGTATGCATGGGTTCCTGGCTTCATTGGTGATTACAGATACAATGTTACAATCACCGTCTCAAAGGGTAGAATTTTCTTCCCCGATTTTCTTGTGGGGTTCAGACCAAAATTAGTTATGACTTGCCCAACTGAACAATTACTTGTTTGAACCTCTAGGAGGAGTGATCACATTGGATTCACTTGTGTATGTTCCACCAAGAAGTGGACCAACCATATGGGAAATTGGGTTCCCAGATCGCACGGCTGCAGAATTCTATGTACCAGACCCTTACCCTACGCTCATGAACAAATTATACAACGAACAGCACAGTGACAAGTAATCCAAAACTCATTACTTTATTAATTAACAGTTGCTTCTTCTGTCTCCCACTCTTCTAATTTTTCACCTTCTCCACTTTTGACAGGTTTAGGCAATACGGGTTGTGGGAACGTTACACTGATTTATATCCAAATGATGATCTTGTTTACACTGTTGGTGTTAGCAATTATAACAAGGATTGGTTTTATGCTCACGTTACAAGGTAACTTTAGTGTATTATGTCTGTGTAGCGTTGAAAAATGACACTTGATCACTTAGAAATCATCCTTAAATAGTAAATGAAAAACTTGCTCGCACAAAATTATTAGATATCATGAAATTTGACGATCTCACTTACATCAAATTTATGCAGAAACGCAGGAAATAAGACATACCAGCCAACGACATGGCAGATTATATTTGAACATCCAGATCAAATAGTAAGAGGAAACTACACATTGCAACTGGCATTGGCATGTACCAATGATGCTGACCTGCAGGTACATACATAGTGTGCAATTTGACATGATTAAGCAATTTTGTGGTAAGAGCATGGGTTGATAATGATTTTGAATGATATTAGGTTCGTTTCAATGACCCTGGAGCTGATCCTCCAGACTTTGCAAGTGGGAAAATAGGAGGAGATAGTGCCATAGCAAGGCATGGTTTGCATGGATTGCATAGGTTGTTCAGCATTAATGTACCAAGTGATCGAATTTTGAAAGGAACAAACACCATCTATCTGAAGCAATCAAGAGCAAGGAATCCTTTTCAAGGAGTAATGTATGATTATATCCGTCTAGAACGACCTCCATTGACATTGATATGATTATCATGATTATCTCTCACCCACGTACATACATAGACTTTAGCCATTTTCTTGAATTCTTTGATCTTTTACACTGTCTTTGGATTTAAGATTTCCTCCTCCACGTACACCCACAACTATAAAAGATACCAAAACCAAAAATACCAAAAGTAAAATAAGGCTTTAGAGTTAGTAAGAAGAGTGCGTAGCTAAAAAGAAGTAACTAATATAAGAATAAATTGTTCATTTTAATTTAAAACAACCAATAATTAAAAAGGTGTTTTCTTTTATGCAACAAAGAAACTACTATGCAATGCAACACAGAGAATCCTTTAATTGGAGAAAGGAAAGAAAAAGGAGAAAAGGAAGAGGTAGGTGAGAGAGCAAAAGAAAAAAGCAACCATCAATTTGTATGAGAAGAGAGACAATAACAAAATCTATTTCTTAACAATCAATAAATCAATATTTTAATAATTTTTTTTAGATTTTAATTCAAAATACTAGTATATATTATTAAGATAAGTTATAAAATTGGTATTTCTTCTTTTTAAGAATGTAAAAAAGAAAAAAGAAAGGGTCGTGCTAAAAACGCGACCACGTGATAACAACTTTTTAAATATCAAAACTATGTATTTCAAATATAAAAAAGTAACTACTTTTAAGATAATAAATAATAATCTTATAAGTAAATAAAATTTATATATATATAAAGATAAAAAAAATATTTAAAATGATTTACTTTGTTAATAGCTGATCAAATTAAAAAATATATTTGAAAAAAAAAATTAAATGTCCAATGTCAGACTAGGACCTAACGGAAGTGATAATAACTAAAATATCTGTATTTAGGAAAAACTCTTCATAATATTCTCATGAGAATTCAAATATATAATGCAAGAGAAATTTGATTCATTTTAAAATAAAATAAATTAACCTTTCACTCATATAATTAAATTATTATAGTTTTTTAAAAATATAAGTTAAAAGAGATGTCGAGCGCATGATTGTTAATAATTAATAAATTTTGGAGCGAAAATGAAAAATATAGAATATATTACCTAATCTATGACAATATATATAAAAAAAATCCTTTTTGGTGTACAAATAGTCTTCAAAATTTATTCTTTATATTATTAAAATATAACAAATTTAATGAATTTATTTTAAATTAAAAATGAATTTTAAAAAAATTAGAAAATTTTAAATTTAAAAAAAAAATCACAAAAACCCAATTTCATACCATTTTAAATAAAAAAAATCAAATTCAAATAAGTATTTCTAATAAAAAAAAACCACGTACACAATAAAGAAATTACATACAATTTTTAAAAAAAAATGATTTACTTATATAATTATTTAATAAAAATAATTTTATAATTTAATAATATTTGAATTTTTAAAAATTTATAAAATTTTGATTTTGAAAAAGAAAACAAAAAAACTCAATTTCTTACCAGTTTTAGAAATAACGATAATATATATATAATAATTAATATATAGAATATACTCAGTTATGGTAATAATTTAACAAATAAATTTATATATAGTAAAATTTATAATAATATTTATTAATTTATGTCATACATTAATTTAGTAAAATTAAAATTATTATCTATAACAATATATGTAAAGAAGATTTTTTTTACAGATTTCATTTTTCAATTTTATCCTTTATAATATTAAAATATAATAAATATAATAATTATTTATTTAAAATTGAAATTTTGAATTTTAAAAAAATTGAATTTTAGAAATAACGATTATATATGTAATATTTTTTACCTTTTAATATATATAATTTATACTTTAAAAAAATATACTTTTATTAATTGAATAAATAAATTCATATGAATTCAACACAATTTGAATTCAATTATATGATTATCTAATTTCTATAAAATAAAATAAAAATTACTAACCAACCGTATTAGTTATTATTCGTATCCAGATTGATGCAACACATCTTGAATTCAATTATATGATTATCTAATTATTATGAAACTATATCTTTTTAATAAATTACTAACTAATCTATTAGTTATTATTGATGATAATACATTACTGATAACGATGGTTGTTTAGTTATTATCTTAAAAAGATTGATATATTTAGATATATAAAATAATATCTTTTTTGAGAGAAAGAAAATCTTAACTGATCTCTACTACAGTGTATATATATATATCCAACCCTAGTACAACTTTTTGCAAGGTTCTTTCTTTATTAAATTGGAGCATCTGGTTGGATTTGTAGGTTTGAGATTAAGATAAAAATGATGGTTTTCACAAAGAAAAGTGGTTTTCTCCTATTATGGGGAATAATACATTTCTGCTTCTTACTCAATGCCTGTGCCTCAAGGTTTTTCTCTTACTATAATATTTTATATTTTTTTAACCTAATAGTCTCTATATTTCATTTTGTGTTTTCTTTTGGTGCATACAATTTTTTTTGGGTTACATGTGTTTTTACCATAACACAAATTTTTTTTTTTTCAATCTAAAATTTAGACTTTTGATTTATTTTATTTGTAAAAAGAAAACTATTAAATGAATCCTTAGTTCATACTGAAAATTTGTTTATAATGTAACAAGAAAAGCTAATAATAACACATTTTAATAGTTTCTTAACTACAAATATCAAGGAGGTATAAAATTTGAATTAGAGACGAAAGTCAATTTAGGATAAGAATACAAAAGATAAAAAAAATATTTTATCCATTTTTTTATAAAACTCATGATAGACATTTAAGATAAAATATGACATTTCAGTTAGATTGACACACATATTTCAAGCATCACATAGAAAAATATCCATAAATCTAAGAAAGGAAGAAAAGAAATAAAAATAGGAGATTTCATCAGTCTCATGCAAATAAATATAAAGATCTAACAAAAAAGAACCTTCCAAAACAATACAATGAGAGTTTATATTTATTATAGAAAAAAATCTAAACAAAAACTAGAAGGCAAACATTGTTATTACCTCTCTAAAAATATATGAAGCTTTAAACTCAATACCTTAAAAAAAACACAAATTAAAACACTAACTATTAACATGTTTTTCAATAAAAACTTGCCATCTCTTCCATAATATTTGTTTTTTTAATACCAATTTTGAGAGAAAAGGGGTCTCAATATATATTAAATAGAATTTTATATATAATTTTATATCAATAAAAAGTTATTTAATTTATATAAGTTTGAAGAACAGACTAAATTATAAAAGAAATTACTTTTAGTTTTTATAATTTTGTTACAAAATTATCAATTATGCAATTGATTCTTCTTTTAAAATAACCTTGGACATACAAAATAATCATAAGTTCTTATTTAATGATTTTATGAGTGCTATAAGTGTTCTCAGATAATGAGATGACATTGATGGTTTTATTTTGCTGATTTGTTCACTCAACTTTATCTTTGCAATTGCAGGAGTTTAAGAGAGTTCAAAAGTTCTGAAGTAAAATTTAATGATCCTGAAGTTAAACTGCATATAGATAACAAGCAGGTATTAAAATTTCCAATTTGAAGTGTTAAAATTCCTTCAATTACTTGAACTGTAACGAAATTCGGCAACTTTAATCAATTTATTTTGGATTGCGTTGTTCTTAGATCACAGTGCAGAATGGCATCGTTCGTGTAACTTTCTCAAATCCTGAGGGCATTATCCTTGGAATTTCATACAATGGAATAAGCAATGTGCTTGAAGGTCGCAACAAATTTAATAACAGAGGGCATGTCTATGGCGTCTTTAACTATATTCAGTTACTAATTACTAAGTTTAGCTATCCGAGATTCTACTTCGATTAGATATTAGAGCATTTTATAGTATATAAATCGGTGTAAATCTCATCTCATAAATCAGTTTTAAGAGGTTGAATTAGACTTAAAGTCCACTTCTTAATATGATATTATAGTCATTTTGAATTTATCTTGGCAATTGTTTGTTGGTCTTATCAACCACTCACAATATGTAATATCGCGCATGAGTTGACAGTCTCAATGAGGTGTGTTGGAGATCTCACATTAACAGATTAGGACATCCACATAGTATATTTGAGGATACAAACCTCACCTGCTAAACCGGTTTTATAAAGTTGAATTAAGCTTAAAGTCAATTTTTTAATATGTGTTTTTCAAAATCCAAAGCAAGAATCAAATTAAGCTTTTATTTAACTTACACAAATAATTAAAGTCCTTCATCTTTGCAGGTATTTTGACATTGTGTGGAATGCACCAGGAACCCCTTCAAAACTTTTGGGGTAAGCCTTTCTCTACATTCATATATATAAATTTATGAGTTCATGATGTCATCATAGATTTGATAATAACATAATGAATGATGAGTATTTAAGTATATATGTGTTGGATCTGCAGAATTGAAGGGAGTAGATTTTCAGTTATAGAGGCAAATGGGAATGAAGTAGAACTTTCTTTTTCCAGAACGTGGAACAGGGACAGCTCAACTCTCCCTTTAAACATAGACAAAAGGTAATTTTGTTTAGGTTTTTCTGAACTATTTAAAAATAGTTTAATTTGTGTGAATGTACGAGGTATGAAATGGTCCAATTTTGCAGATATATTTTACGAAGAGGTAGTTCAGGATTATACATATATGGTATATTTGAGCATCCTGAAGATTTTCCTGCAACGGAGATTGATCACATTAGGATTGTTTTCAAGCTGCAAAGGGACAGGTAAGTAGAAAAGCAGTGCCATGAATATACATATGAACATATTCTTTATAATCATAATCTTAAAATCTCACCTGCACAGGTTCCACTACATGGCTATAGCAGATGATAGGCAGCGACTCATGCCAACAGCAGAAGATAGATCTACAGGGCAACCCCTTGCTTATCCTGAAGCTGTTCTAATCACCCATCCCAGTAACCCTGAACTTCAAGGAGAGGTACCCTTTCTACTTTTTTCAAAAACCCTTTTCATATTTTTTATAAAAAAGTTAATTTTGATCTTAAAAGTGATATTTTTTTTATTATTATGTTGTTTTTGATTCGGCTATGATCAGGTTGATGACAAATATCAATACTCTTGTGCTAACAAAGACAATAAAGTTCATGGGTGGATTAACTTGGACTCCAAGACTAATAACTCAGTTGGCTTTTGGATGATCACACCAAGTAATGAGTTTCGTAGTGGTGGTCCAATTAGGCAAGGCCTCACTTCTCATGTTGGCCCTGTCACCCTTAATGTAAGTTCAAAACTCATATCTTGTTTAACTCAAATCCACAACAAAGAATAATAGTTATTCGTATGCATGAACTACTTGATGATTTCTATCATTATCCTTTTGTGCTTATTGCAGCTTCATATATAATTTGATGATTTTATTTATGTCTAGATACTTCATACCACTCACTACGCTGGGAAGGAAGTGACCATGAGATTACACGAAGGGGAACCCTTCAAGAAAGTTTATGGTCCTGTTTTTGCTTATCTCAATTCAGTTTCTGGAGTTCATGGCTCAGAGCAAGTCCTCTGGAGTGATGCTGTACTACAGGTACTACAACTAACAACACTTAAATATCACATTAAAGATGTGCTTATATTAGAGGTTAATGTGATTGATGATTTCTTTTTATTCACGTAGCTATCTGAGGAAGTCAATAGATGGCCTTATGATTTTCCTAAGTCAGAGGATTTTGTCCCAGCCAATAAACGGGGAAGAGTGGAAGGACGATTACTTGTTCAAGACAGGTACATGTTCATGAAATTATATTTCATTTTGTAATCTTTTCTGATATCAAAGATTAATGTTGCTTGCCTTTACCACCAGACACATTAAAGGAGGGAAATTTGTATATGGCCACAATGCTTATATTGGTTTGGCTCTGCCCGGAGATGTGGGATCATGGGAAAGACAAAGCAAGGTATTTCTATTTTCTATCATGTTCCAATATATAACACAGACACTCTGATTCTGATACAACACAGACATAAACACGAATATACGTATAATCTATTCACGAACATATGTATAATCTATCTAAAATGTAAGAAAACAAAATCTATCTAAAATGTAAGAAAACAAAAGCTAACAAATGAGACACTAAAAACATGTGCTCTTCCCACTTCTTACAGGGTTACCAATTCTGGTCTCGAGCTGATAAAGTTGGCAACTTCACAATTGAAAATATTGTACCAGGAGACTACAATTTATATGCATGGATTCCTGGTATTTTTGGAGACTATAAATATAGCACTATCATAACCATAACACCAGGTACATAACTTTTCACCAATTTCACATAAGATTGTTAGGTACCAGATTATTCTCACTAACATATTTGTACTCTGTATCATAGGATGCATTATCCAATTAGGTTCACTCATATACAATCCTCCAAGAAATGGACCAACTGTGTGGGAAATTGGCATCCCAGATCGCTCTGCTGCAGAGTTCCACGTTCCAAATCCTTATCCTAACCTCATAAACCGATTATACATTGGGAAACCATTACACAAGTTAGTCCAAAACTCAATGAACAACTGCTTAAGCTTTTGATTTTGATCTGCATACCATCTTCAGTTTCTCTTAACATTAATTTTCCCACAAACAGTTTCAGACAATATGGATTATGGAACCGCTACAATGAGTTATATCCAAATGAGGACCTCACTTACAATGTTGATGTGAATGATTATAGCAGAGATTGGTTTTATGCTCAGGTTCCCAGGTAACCAATGTAATAATTTTATTGATCAAATAACTATGCATAGCTATTGATTGTTGAGATTTAATTTACACTTTGACTCAAAATGTAGGAAAATAGGAAACAACACATTTCAGCCAACAGCATGGGAGATTAAATTCCATCTCCCATTTGTTATGAGAGGCAGCTACACATTGCGACTGGCCTTGGCCTCAGCTACACGTTCTAAGCTGGTGGTAAGTTGAGATATCATGAGTGTGTGTTCATAGTTGTTGAGTTTGGTATGAAGCTATTTGACTAACATTATGTTATATGTGTTATTAGATTAGGTTCAATAACCCTTTGGCTCGTCCTCCACACTTTTCTACTGGATCAATAGGTCAAGATAATGCCGTAGCAAGACATGGCATCCATGGATTGTATTGGCCTTACAGTGTTGAAGTAAGAAGCAATGTATTAGTGGAAGGAGTGAACACCATTTATCTGAGGCAACCAAAAGTTACAAGTCCTTTCCAAGCCATTATGTATGATTACATCCGTTTGGAAAGACCTGAAGCATAGAAGGACTTAATGGAGCAAAAGACCTACTTAGATTCAATTGAATGTTTGATTTACACACACAAAGTGTCTTTTCTTGTACCTTAGATCAACAAGACATTAGACTAGGGAAAATACAGTGTAGTATACTATGAGTTTGTAAAAACTTTAAAAGTGTTAGTTTAATGAATTTTTTTTTTTTTTTGTGTGTTTGTATAAAGGTAATTTTACATTGACACAGTGTGATGACAGAGGGATCAATAAAGTTAGAGTGACAACAGAGGGAGGGGGAAAATGTTTTCAATAAATAAATAAAGTTTTAAAAAATATAATGAATGTCAAAAGTAATATTTTAAATTTTGAAAACTATAAAAAAAAGAAAAAAAACTAGTGTTTTAAAAATATTGAAATAATAAAAATTACAAAAAGATTAAAATTTGAAAACTAATATTTTTAAATAAAAATAATATTTTATTTAATTGTAAAAGTATATAATTATCTCCGAAGTAATTTTTGTAAAAAATTAAATGCAAAACATAAGATTTATAAATATATGAAAAGTAATAATATGTAAGGTTAGGATTTATCAAGTAAGACACTATATATGCGTAAGTAAATATAATTTTACAGAACATTAAAAACATTAAAAAGTGTTAAAAAGTGAAGAAGTAAGGTGTATATATATGTAAAAAATGTAATAATGATTATAAAACATATATATATACTTAATACATATATATATTGATTAATTTTACATATATTATCCACTGGTATGATATATAATTTTATACTGTTACAGAAACAAGTGGAAGTACTTCCTACGAAGTTGTATTAATAATTTGATATGATTATGTAAAATTTAGAAAGTAATTAAACAAAAAATGAATAATTAATTTGCTGAAAGTAGTTAAAAGTGTAAAAAATATTATCATTGTATTTTGATTAAATTAAAAAGCAAACATCTATTTTTAACCAAGCATTTAATTTTAAATATTAGTTTACGAATAAATGAAAAATATTTCCACCCTTCCACAAAAAGTTATTTTCTGTAATATTTTACAAGAAGTTATTTTGTGATGTAGCAGGTAGAAATTGTAGGTGTTTGGTAAATCAACTTACCGGTCAATGACAAATATGAATGCACCAGTAAGAAGTTATGAGCAATCTTAGTGTACTCACCTCACAACATTCATAATCACATCCCTACCCTCAGGTCAAAGCAACTCATGGAAATCCGGAGAAGGAACTAGAAACAAACACTCTAACACTATTCTTTATATTTTTTTATTCATTTAATTAAAATTATTGTGGATAATACAATGATTTGACTACAAAAGAAGAAAACTTGGGTACGATAGATTATCAATGATAGTATATAGTATATGAATATAAAAATATGTATAATCTCTAAAATTTAAAATATGAAAATACGAATCTATATATATTATATAATTATTAATTATATAAATTAATAATAAAAATTTATGTGTATAAGTATTTTTTAATTTTTTTATAAAAAGATGTTTTTATTGCTGATTCAAAATGATTTGTTCCTTATTTTTATAATTTTATTAAATATTTATAAAATAAATTTGAGTTTTTAGAAAAATATATATATATATATTTTTAAAAATTGTGTTAAACAAATATTTTTAGAATTGATAATTCACCGAAACATGTTCTACGAGTATCAGTGTCATATGTTCGACACGGATTCGTCATTTAAGAGGAGTATTCGAGTCTCATCACGAGTACATAAAGATAATTTTCAAGATTATAATAACATATAAATAATAATTTATAAATAATACAATAATAATAAGATATTAATAAAATAAAATTATAATTATTATTTAATTAAAATTAGTTATTATAATAACAATAAGTTTGTTATTTTATAAATATTTTTTTTGTAACTTTTCTATATATTAAACTAATTACAATTTTTTTCTACTTTTCACTCTTTTGCTCTTTTCTCTTTATATGAAGAATAATGTCGTTGTTTTCTTTTCTACTACCTAAAATTTATCATTTTGAACAAGTTTATCATCTTCGCGTCTCAATGAATCACGTGCCTAACTAAAAACACACGAGAATTGTCTATACGAGTTTCTATTTATTGATATTTTTTGTAAATCTTAAAAATATATATTTTTAAATTAAAATTCTATAATTTTAAAGATAAGACCTTTTAATAATGTCTATACCTAACATCACCATCTTTAGAAACTTGTGGAATAAACACAATACTTCTTCACTTCCACACACTTCTCAATGATGATGTAGTTAACAGTAAAGTCCAACTCGTTGGAATTGAGACCAAATTTAATGCTCATAAAAAAAAATCTTTTGATGTTGATGTTCTTCCATCTTTGTATTATTTATTCCAAATTTTAATGCGAAATCTTCTTTTAACACATCTTTTAACAGTTTATAAGTGAGATAACATATTATACGAATTATTTTATAAGTTAAATAAATATTCACTAGAATAAGTTTGTATAAATAAAGTAAGTCTAATTCAATGTTCATAAAATTATTGACGAAATTAGATTTGCATTCATTTTTATATAATTTTATAAAAGAGATATATGTAAAATTATAATCTTCACCCTCTCAACAAACACGTAGTAAAAGAGAAAGAAAAGAAAGGTGTGTCCCCCACGCACGTGCTTCATAATTAATGATTGGGTCTCTGGTGCCTTTAAGTTGCACCATGCTGCTTCACTTTCTTCACAATTTTTCAGGGTAACTCATTCAAATGGCTGTTACACCAGGACTCGAGCATTCAAGGAAGGCTTTTGGCTGGGCAGCTAGAGACACATCTGGGGTTCTCTCCCCCTTCAACTTCACCAGAAGGTACTCATTTCAACCTCTTCAATTCCTCAACTTCAAAAATCTTTCATGCTTCTCATCTTCTCTTTTCTAATGGGGTAGGGAAACAGGAGACAAAGATGTAGCAATCAAAGTGTTATTCTGCGGTATATGTCACACAGACCTCCATAATGCAAAGAGTGAATGGGGCCAATCCTTTTATCCACTCGTACCCGGGTATGGTTCCTCAGCTTTTTTACTATTTTTCCACCAACTTCAAGCGCCAAATTTTCTGCCTTCTGAAACAAGAAAGAGTTCTGTAAATTATTTATGTAAACAAATTTTAGTATGATTTCAAAATGTGAAAGAAAATGGCTAAGCTACAACTCAAATGGGTGCAAAGACTGAAAATGAGAGTCATTGGATGGTCCCCAGAAGAAACAAGATTTCTTATAGTCACTTTTTGATAGTCATTAGATAATGTTATTGTTTATGGATGACAAATTATACAAGTCTACTAGTGTTAATGATAAATTGTATTATAATTTGTGCACCAAAACGTAGGCACGAGATTGCAGGTGAGGTGATAGAGGTAGGAAGCAAGGTAGAGAAGTTCAAGGTGGGAGAGAAGGTGGGTGTGGGGTGCATGGTTCAATCCTGTAGGTCATGCGGCAACTGTAGTGATAATCTTGAGAATTTCTGTTCAAAATTGGTTCTGACGTATGGATCGAAGGATATCGATGGAAGCATCACACAAGGAGGGTATTCTGATATGGTGGTTGTAGATGAACACTTTGTGATCAGCATTCCTGATGGCTTACCTCTTGAGGCTGCTGCTCCTCTCTTATGTGCTGGGATCACTGTCTATAGCCCTCTCTTATATTTTGGACTTGCAAAGCCAGATCTGCATGTGGGTGTTGTTGGTCTTGGTGGTGTTGGCCATATGGCTGTGAAGTTTGCCAAAGCTTTTGGGGCTAAGGTCACTGTAATCAGCACATCTCCCAACAAAAAGAAGGAAGCCATTGAGCATCTTGGAGCTGACTCATTTCTCATCAGTCGTAATCAAGATGAGATGGAGGTATTTACCCTTTCGAACCTTTCCATAATTCTTGTATAAAACTGTTATCAAACCCAAATCATAATCATTTATGTTACATAGATTATGTATCAATAAATAGTATGGTTTAAATTCTGTTTTGCATTACTTTAATTTTTGTATCTGTGAGGAACAGTTTCTTTCTAATGGTCATTTTTCTACTTAGGCTGCAAAGGGCACCCTGGATGGTATCATAGACACAGTTTCTGCAGTGCATCCTCTGCTCCCTCTGATTAATTTGCTGAAGAGTCAAGGGAAAATTGTGATAGTTGGTCTACCTGATAAGCCTTTGGAACTACCCATCTTTCCTTTACTAGGTATGCATGCAACTGAATTCAAATTAACTACTAATTTTGATAATGATTGTGAACATTGTTGCAATGAAAAGAAGTAAATATTGCATTTGGGTTGCAGATAGAAAGAGTGTAGCTGGGAGTTGCATTGGAGGAATTAAGGAGACTCAAGAAATGATTAATTATGCTGCCAAATACGATATAAAGCCTGATATTGAGATTATTCCTATTGATTATGTAAACACAGCAATGGAGCGTCTCCTCAAATCAGATGTCAAATATCGATTTGTTATTGACATTGGCAACACACTCAAGTCAAGTTCTTAATATTTTCATCATCCCTTTTGCTTTAAATAAGGATCTTGCCTATGTTGTCCACTCCATATTTAGTTTCATTGGAAGTTTTACTGTGTGCTTTTGGATTTAGCCAGTGAATGGGATTGATGTAGTTGCTATCTTAATATATATTACGTCATTAATAATTATATTTAGGGATGTATTTAGACTTTGTTGCAAATTTAAATATTTAAAGGTTAATGCTTATCGAGATTATGATACAATTCTTATTTCCTGGTTTCTTTTTAATTCTTTCATTTTCTTTACAAATAATTTTGTAAAACCTAGGTTTACATTCAATATATTATAAAAATGTCTTGATATTTAATTAAGTATTATATTATAAAATTTCTTTAGTTTTAATTAAGTATTATATTATGAAATGTTTTTATATTTAGTCAAGTAATGTGTAAAAATAAAATTTAAATTTATACTTAATTTATATATTATGGAATGTTTTTTTATGTTGATTTATTTGCAGTAATTTCTTTGATGCTTTATGGCTTTTATTTGCTTTTCATGTTAATGAAGTATGTTGTCATGCGCAAAAGGTTTGGGATATACATGGTACAGTGTCGTTTGCCATTGATTTGGGAGAATACGTAGGATTTAGAAAGTCATGGTTGTTTGTTTTACAATCAGGCCCATTTTGCTTTGTGGCCCAAATTTCTTATATACGTACCCCTTTTGCTTTTTTCCCAAAGAGCCTGGGCCCATTAGACTAGCCCAGCCTTTCTGCTATTTGCCACTCGAGTTTGTTATGCATTCATCAGTTTCTTAAAATCCGGGCCAACTTATTTTGTCCTGCATTTTTGTTATTCGGCACTTCCTTTTTCATATTTCCACCATCAGCTTTCTTAAACAATATTAGCCCACATGTTTGGTCCAATATTTATACTATTTGCTACCCATTTTTTATATTGACAACTACCAACAGTTTTTTTGTGATAAGTAAATTAAAATTAATTAAAAAATTTATAATTTTGGACACTTATTATATGTCTAATATTTATAAATTTACTATATATTAATTGAAAAAAATATCATTATTATAAACTTATAATATATATTATTATAGATAATATTTAAAAAAGTGGATACACAACGACAATACATGTAAATAATGTCTGTGTTATATTAAATAGGCCAACATTGCAAGATATAAATGAGTATTTTTTTGGTTTGTAGTCATCTTTGTGTAATGCATATGAGTATTCCTATTCCCTTCTAACTAACCCATCAACTATTCTTTAAAACTAGTTTCTCTTACCTCATTAAAAGTATGAGTACTCATAAATATTTTTAACTCCTAAAAAAAATAAGGATAAATGATCTTCATCAATGATCTGAATATATTACTAAAACCCTAAATCAGCACACGCATTCCCTTCACGAAAAAATATGAGTAACCCTAAACCTGATTTTTCCACAGTAATTAAGACAATCATCGATTATGAAGAATCCAAGGTACATTGGTCCTAACAGGAAACACAGCTCAACCCAAAGCAGAATCACATTCCAGCTAGGCATTAGTAAGTTGCATTTTTTTAGCTTCCTCCAAAGCATGTATAATCTCATAAAACTCAGCAACCAGAACAATATGAACTTCAAGAAACGCAGAAAAAGCTCCAATATACTCCCACGAAAAATAACTCCACAAGTAACAAGATCAGGATATCTTCTAGCAGCCCCATCAATGTTAATTTTAACCCAACCTGATGAAGGAAATTCTCGTCTAACGGACCATAAAAGAACTTATTCTAAACAAAATTTTGATAAAAATAACTTTACTCTAATCATTGAAATCCAAAAGTGACCTAAAGACCTGATAAAAAATCTAGAAAAAAAACATAGAAAAGAAGTTCTTTAAAAAATTTGTTCTTTTAAAATAAAACATAAATAACTAATTTTTTGATATTAATAATAAAATATTAAGATACTATTTTAATTATATAATTTAATATAAAACTATTTTTTAATCCTTACACATTAATTATATATATATTATAAATTTTATTTTACTTATTTTTACTCATTACTCTCAATTTAAATAGTCTGTCTTTTTATTAGTTTTTCCTTTCTTTATTTTTTTAATCTTCACCCAATCGAGTAAAATGTTAATTCAAACAAAAACTCATACTTTATTGATAAAAACATCAATAAAAATAAAGGTCATAAGAAGAATAAAATATTTTAGAAAAAAAAGGATGAAGGACAACAAATACAAAATTTTAAAATATAGAAAGTTACTTTTTACTCCTAGGAATTTTTGTTTTTATTATATAAAGTGAAGGATATAATAGTTATAATACAATTCAAATAATTTATCCCCTAAATCAATTAAATTAAAGTTTTAAAATAGTTTTATTAATTTATTAAACAAGTAATAATTTGATTTTTATTTATTTTTTCATTTTTGTCAATTTTCATCTTTTTCTTTTTTTCGTCTGAATCAAATATATCCTTTTACAAAATATTAAGTACTTATGAATCATTGGAAGTCTTACATTATACCATTATACTAATAATTGATATATTGATACGATTATCTAAACTTTAGAAAATACCCTAACAAAAACAAATAATTAATCATCTCTTAAATAGTGAAAAAAAAAATACTATCATTGCATTTTGATTAGATTAAAAAATAAACATATTACTTTTAACAAGAACAATTCTTAAATTATTAATCTATGAATAAGTTCTACGTCCTCATATGGAAGTTTTCTTCATCAGGCTGGGTTAAAGTTAACATTGATGAGACTGCTAGGGATATCCTGGTCTTGTTACTTGTGGAGGTATTTTTCGTGGGAGTATGAGAGAATTTATTGGAACTTTTTGTGCGTTTACTGCTATGACAAATGTTCACTGGATGTTTCGTAATCGATGAAATACTTGTCTTAATTACTGTAAGAAAATTAGGTTTAGGGTTACTCATACTTTTCGTGAAGGAAGTGTGTGTGCTGATAAGTTGACTAATTTAGGATTTATTCATAGAGAATCTTTTCATTGATATTATATGCTTCCATCTTGTTTGTTCTTAAAATTCTTTATGAATAGGTATAGTCTACCTATATATCGTTTTTATTAACATATGATTTTTGGTCTATTCCCGTATTTTTTGTATTTTCTTTCTTTTTTCTTTCTTTAATAATATTTTTTTCATGTGATGACAAATAATTTTTTTGTTACTTGAAGTGTTAGCTTAACCGAGATCTTAAGTTGCATAGTGATGTCTAACACAAAAACTTTTATTTAAAAAAAATAAGTGAAAAGTATTCTCACCCTTAATGCTTTGGATTAGGAAGTAAAAAATTGAGGGTGTGGGGAAGTGAAAATGTGAAGATTTGAGAAGAAAGTGTGAAGAAAGTTGAGGGTGTTTGGATTGAGATATGTTAGAGTAAATGTGTGAAGAAAGTTTATTGAAATATGTGAGTAATTTAATGGTTGTAAAAATATTTTAAATTATTTTTAATTGTGTAAATTATAAGATTATAAATTTAACTTTGTGTATAAAAATAAGAAATAAATGATAATTACTTTTGTTATTATACTAATATTTTTTTATTATAAATATATTTATATTTTAAGGTATATAAGTATTTTTTATTTTCATTATGAATATATTAAATATTTTTTGAATATTTATAGTTTACATGAAATAAAATCAAATAAAATTAAGTAATTTAAATTATTTTTTATTATATATAAAAGATAAAAATGTAAATTTATAAATGCTTATGTAACTTTTTCTTCTTTCATGCAAAGCATCTAAAAACATTCATCTCCCCTTACATGCCTAACTGAGTTTTTGTTTAATATTATACAATAAATAAATTAGATAATAAGATTATTAATTTTGATCCACTCGTTATAGTTGCGTCTTTGAATCAACTGATTATCTAGCCTCGAAAAACACGTGCATGCATTGCAGCAGAGAATAACATTTTTCTGAGCAAGTGTGGACCACGCACCTCACAAAATTCTAACCTACATAAAACTTTTAAATTTTCGAGGATGAACTGTAATACTTTGTTTCTTTCAATAAAGTTATTTTTTAATATCATTGCTCCAGAACTAATTATAATAATATAATACTATAAATATTTAAATTCATAACTTACGTTTTAAATATTATATTATTAGAATAAAATTTCTACCAAGTTAAATATAAAGTAAAAGTTATTAAAATATTATTATTTTATTTATTGGTACTTATTTACTTGTTTTTACTAAAGATGAATAGGCATAGAAACTATTGTTTTGGATACATGATTTAATACCAAGTAAAAGAAATCTACACTTTCTTTTTCTGTCTCACCCTTGTTTATTGTACTTTAAAATTACTTTTTACTTTAATTTATATTTTAAAATTTTGAAATGATTTTATTTAAAATTTCACAAAAATCTTTAACGGAGTATCCACAAGTATCAAACCACATTTTCATATCGAAAATTCCACAATTATTTTTAAAAGATACCAAATTGATAAGAAAATAGGTTTTTTAAATATATATAGTTATATTCAAATTTTAATATAAAATACTTTATTACATTATTTTTATTTTTTGATATAAATCTTCTCATATACACTTTTATTATATTTACACTTTTTTTCCTAATACAAATAATTGATTTTTTTTCCTGTTTTTCTTAGTTACTCTTCCCTTGATATATGTGGGAATGAAAACGTTTTTCTTTTCTTTTTATGAGCTGGGAATGAAAACGTGGAAAGTATGCTTAAGAAAAACCAGAATAATGATTCATATATGTTTTTTCTATGGCCCTTATAAATACATATTTGTATAATTAAAAAAATAGTTTATATAAACAATATTCCTATGAAACAATTATTACCTCCCAACAACTGTTTCATCTACCCAACATCTCTATTATGAGTCACTTAGAAACACCAACAATTAATTCTTCACTTCCAAACATACCAGATTCTCAATTGCTATGAAATAAACACTAAGTGATGCATACCAACACTAAAATAAACTATTAAATAATAAATAAATTTAAAAACAAAAATAATTCATTACTATATTAATTAAATTTAATATTATTTTATTATCAATAAAAAGTTTAAAATATATTTAATTAGTATTTAAATTAGTTATCTAATTTTTAGTAATTAATATTTTAATTTTAAATTAGTGTTTAAAAATATTAATAAAAATTAATTTAAAATATAAAATAATAAATAACTAATAGTTAAATATCAATTTAAAATTATTTTATAATTTTTATTAAAATATAAACTACTTTAAATATTAATAATTTTTTTATAAAATAGTTTTTAATTTAATCAAATAATAACTAATTATTTTAACCTTTAAAATTAATTTTCATTTAATAATTTTCTTATAATAGACGACCTTCAATTTGTCAATTTGGTTGTATAATCTTCTTCAATTATGCTCTAATATAGTGTTAGATCACAAAATATGCTAATATGTATAACTTTAAATGTAGAGTCTCTTTCTTTATAGGTTCCACCCTCAACAGTAACAATGAAAACAACACTTCACATTATAATAAATTATTTTATTATTATTTTATTTTATTTTTTAATTTAAAAATATTATTATAATATGTTTTTCGAGTGTCAACAAAACGTCACCCTTCTCTTCTTCTTTATATATTGGAACATGTATAATTTTCACTGGCAACAGTAATATTATATGATATCTCTTTTGAGAGTTTCCAAGAAACATTTTCCAAAAAAGACATGAAAAGCGAAACACAGTGAGCACTTTTCGTATTAATAATTGAATAGGTGAAGCATTGTGAATCACATATCTCATCTTTGAGTGCCTATAAGAGTTACACCCGTGATCATTGTGTTCCTTCAGAATTGAGTAGAACACATTCAAATGGCTGTTACACCAGGACTGGAGCATGCAAGGAAGGCTATTGGATGGGCAGCTAGAGACACATCTGGGGTTCTCTCCCCCTTCAACTTCACCAGAAGGTACTCATTTCAACCTCTTCAATTTTCCAACTTCAAAAATGTTTCATGCTTCTCATGTTCTCTTTTCTAATGGGGTAGGGAAACAGGAGACAAAGATGTAGCAATCAAAGTGTTGTTCTGCGGTGTATGCCACAGTGATCTCCATAATGCAAAGAGTGATTGGGGTCAATCTTTTTATCCACTCGTACCAGGGTATGCTAATGCTTCCTCCACTTTTTTAACTCTGTTTCAACAAGCTTCAAACACAAATTTCTGAAACAAGAAAGAGTTCTGTAACTTTGTTGACATAAATAGTTCATAGTATGATTTGAAAAGATGAAAAGGAAATGTTAATTAGATTGTTTCTAATTTGAGTACCAAAAACGTAGGCACGAGATTGCAGGTGAAGTGATAGAGGTAGGAAGCAAAGTTGGAAAGTTCAAAGTGGGTGAGAAGGTGGGTGTGGGGTGCATGGTTCAATCATGTAGATCATGCAAAAGCTGTGGTGAGAATCTTGAGAATTACTGTCAAGGAATGGTTCTGACGTATGGATCGAAGGATATTGATGGAAGCATCACACAAGGAGGGTACTCTGATATGGTGGTTGTAGATGAACACTTTGTGATCAGCATTCCTGATGGCCTACCTCTTGAGGCTGCTGCTCCTCTCTTATGTGCTGGGATCACTGTCTATAGCCCTCTCTTATATTTTGGACTTGCAAAGCCAGATCTACATGTGGGTGTTGTTGGTCTTGGTGGTGTTGGCCATATGGCTGTGAAGTTTGCCAAATCTTTTGGGGCTAAGGTCACTGTAATCAGCACATCTCCCAACAAAAGGAAGGAAGCCATTGAGCATCTTGGAGCTGACTCATTTGTGGTCAGTCGAGAGCAAGATCAAATGCAGGTACTTACCCTTTTCTAGCCCTTCTATATTATTTTACAAAATCTATTTTCAAACCAAAATCATATATTAACAAGTAGGGTATTTGCTCCAAACTAGTACAACTATTTACTATCATGGGTGAGTTGTGTCTCATAAGCAGTGGTGATGCAGAACACGATTTGGAAGAGGGCTTGAAATTGTGTTGAATATGTTGAACTTTAATTAAGATGAAATCTAGTTTAAACAGAAGTTGTGTGTGGTGTCCGATTTCAGTGTAGAATAAAAACAATTAAACTTGTGTTGGTACTTCACTAAAACTAAATTTCATCTTAATTAAAGTTGTGCATACTCAACAATTTTTTTTATCAGAAGTCTGTGTCTAGTACTACTTATCAGAAGTGAATTGCAAAAGCCTAACAAGTAGTATGGTTTAAAATCTGCTTTGTATTATTTTGAAATTTGAAAGATGGTTTAGTTTGCTAAAGTTCTAATGGGTATTTTTGGATTTAGGCTGCAAAGGGCACCTTGGATGGTATAATAGACACAGTTTCTGCAGTTCATCCTCTGCTCCCTCTGCTTGAATTGTTGAAGACTCATGGGAAGCTTGTCATTGTTGGTTTACCTGATAAGCCTTTGGAGCTATCTGCCTTTCCTTTAGTTGTAGGTATGTATACAAATAACTTTTCCAAACATGCATGTATTAATTTTATAATCATGATTTCATGAATATTGTTACAATGAAAACATGAATTGTATATATTGGCAGCGAGAAAGATGGTAGCTGGGAGTTGCATTGGAGGAATAAAGGAGACGCAAGAAATGATTAATTTTGCTGCCAAACACGATGTAAAGCCTGATATTGAGGTTATTCCTATTGATTATTTGAACAAGGCAATGGAGCGTCTGGTGAAAGCAGATGTGAAATATCGATTTGTTATTGACATTGGCAACACACTATGAAGCTCTTGATATTTTCATCAACCATGTTGCATGCACCAAAGAATAGAGTCATTGCTTAAACATAGTATTTATGTTGTTTCTGTTTGTAATCTGAGGAGGTTGGCATTTGTTGGTGATTAAGAAACATATCTTCTCAACGAATATTATATAATTGATAATTACAAGTCTCAATGGCAAACGAAATAATTTTTTGAACATGTTAACTCATATTAGTCTCACTGCTTAGTCTACTAATTCGTTGGATAATAAGTGGGCATTTTCTCCCTGCACTATATCAATATATCAATTTTAACATGTAAGACAAAAAAAATCTGGAATACAAAATTAAAAATGCATTTTAGATAAAAAAATTCCAGAATTCAAAAATGTGTTATGAAAATAAAAAATCCAAAATATTTTCAGATAAAAGGTTTTAAAAGTAATTTTTATTTACACCCTCTTTTATGTAAGGTTGTTTTCGTCATTTAGAAGGAGTATTTTTGTATTTTTTTTTTATCTTGAATTGATATGGTGCAGGGAGAAATTGCCTCATAAGTGAGGCATTTGGGTCAAGCTGTCGGCCCACTCTCCTTTACTTATGCTGGTTTTGAGGAGAGGACAATTGCTTTTTGCACCTGATGTTATTGAACCTAACTCAATGTTTTATGTGAAATGAAAAAAATATGTTTTTTTAGTTTTTAAATAAGAGGGAAGTGCTTATCAAAATACATTCCATATTTAGTATTCTGAAATGTATTTCTAAATTTTGGATTTCTGGAATTTGGATTATGGAATCCTGTTTTTGGAATTTCTTTTTTAAATTTTTTTGGATTTTGTTTTCTGGAATTTTTTTCTAAACTGTTTTTTGTATTCCACAATTGATTTTCCATAATAGAAATTTAGTTTTCCAACTCTATTCTGAAATTTTATTTTCTGAACACAAAAATCTATTTTAAATTTCCCATTTTCTTTATTGGAATGTACTTTTTAATTTTAGATGTTTTAATTTCGAAATAAAGGGTAATTTTGGAAATTAAAAATTTCTTGGGTGCAGGTCAAAATTCATTGGGTGCAAGAAGCAATTGTCTGAAGAGAGTTGTCATGTTTTAAAAATCCAAATTGGTGATTCTAAATATAAAACTTTAATATTCATTTGATTACTTTATTTTGTTACACATTAAATTTTGTTTTATTAAAATGTTAAAATTTAATTCAATTTTATTATTATTTCTTTTATATTTATTGTTAAAAAGTGATACCAATCACTATAATTAAATAAATAATTCTAAAAAATTATAAAAAAATAAAAAAGTTAAAAAATAATAAACAAATCCAACAATTTCCCAACTCATTCTACAATAAAAAGAATTACTGGATTGTGTAAAAAAGGATAGAGTTGGCCGGTTTTTCACCCAATGTTGAAAGAAAATTTGTTTATAAGCATGCATTACAAATTTTAGAAGAGTTTGTTATGTGGATACTAAAAAGAAAATTTACTTTTAATATCAAAGAATATTGATTATTAGCGTTTGCCCTTTTATTATTTTTATTCTGTGTATCAAATAACCTGTTCACAAATATATTTTTCTTTTTCTTTTTTCAACTCAAATTAACTAAAATTGCAAAAAAATAAAACGTAACTTTTTGTCCTGAATATGGATCTAGTCTTTCTCAGTGGCACCCGCAATATATCTAATAAACTCATTTGGGATGTTCTTGACACGACAGAAATGTGTTTTCATTTGGATTGGGGATGAGATATTAATCCAAAATTAAAATTAATTTCTAATTTCTGTGATGAATTTAGAAGAATTGGTCATAAGATAGCCTATAGACTAATTTAGTTTGAGATCTTAATTGGATTGAATTTAATTTAATTTTAAATCTGATCCATTTAAATTTTATTGGATTAGATTAAGTTGGGTCTGTTGTTTTTTAAACTTGAGTCAACCAAACTACAAGTAAGCTGAGGGGTGACTAATTTTAAAAAATATTTTTATCCAACTCTTAACATAAGATACTTATTTAATCAATATTTCTTAATATCTAAGAAATATTTATAAGATAACAACAATAAATATAATATAAATATAAACAATAATTTTTAGAATATAAAATTAATAATCATTATAAAACAGTATTTATAAAATAATATCTATATGATCAATTATAATTATTTGTTATTTATTAAAATTATAAAACAAATAATATTTTTTTTTAAAAATAAAAGTTTTCATGTTAGGTATCACTATGCAACTTAATATCTCAGCTAGGCTGACACCTCAAGTAACAACAATCATTTACCATCATATGAAAAAATTATTATTAAACAAAAGAAAAAAGAAAGAAAATACAAAAATACGGGGGACTATACCAAAACTCATATGTTAACAAAAACGATACATAGGTAGACCATACCTATTCATAAAGAATTTTTAAGAACAAATAAGGTGGAAGCCTATTATACCAAAGAAAAGATTCTCTATGAAAAAATCCTAAATTAGCCAACTTATCATCACACGCATTTCCTTCACGAAAAATATGAGTAACCGTAAACCTAATTTTCCTACGCTAATTAAGACAAGTATTCCATTGATTACGAAGCATCCAAGGAACATTTGTCCTAGCAGTAAACGCAGCACAAACCAAAGCAGAATCACATTCCAGTCAGACATTAGTAAGCCTCATCTTTTGAACTTCCTCCATAGCATGTATAACTCCATAAAACTCAGCAAACAAAGCAGTTTGAACTTTAAGAAATAATATTTTTATTATATATTAAATTATTGGTAGTTAAAAATAAATTTAAAATCTAAATAATTGGTAATTAAAACATTGATAGCTAATTAGATATCAATTTAAAAACTATTTAACAATAATAGAAACTAACATTTTTTTAATTTTTAAAATATCTCTAATTTAGCTAAATTTTTTTTTTAAATTGATTTTTATTTTAGAAATTTCTTATATATCTCTTGAGTATTGGATCAATTATTCGAATATACGGATAGAATATACAGATAGATAACTCTTAACACAAAAATAGAGAATATGTCATCTAGAAAGAAAAAAAAAATAAAACGCATAAAAAAAAACATGATAATTTTAGAGAGGCCACTTTTTCTTGGTCTGTGTAAGAATTGGAACTTCCTTTATCAAACACTTACATGAAATAAGCTTAAAAATGAATGATGCATGTTAGAAAATGGTGAAGGTGAATGAATAAAATGAAGAAAAATAGGTGGTAAAAAGGAGGATTTAAACATGGTTGAATTGAGATGTGATGAATAGGTTGAAGAGAAGAGATAATTAAGTAGATGATGAAAAGTGTGGCTCGTGACACAATGTAACGTTAGTTAACCTTGTTCCTATGTAATCTCTGTATGGTATGGGCATGGTTTTTCGTTTCTTCTCACGGGAATCCAACCACCCCTCTCACGTGTTCCTCTCTCTCTCACTCTCTCTCATAGCTGTTTTCTACGGCGCTGCACGTTTCTTCAAACCCACACAACCTTTGGTCGGTGCTTCCATTTCATCTCTACCTAGCTTCTTCTCAGACCAATCTCTTTCTTCCGGTACCATTGAAGTTCAGGTTAATGATAATTTTGAATACACTTTTCTTCTCAAATTCACTAAGGTGTTTTTAAAGACAAATTCGTGATAGAAACCTCTAAAACAAAAAATACTTTAAGATTGACACTGAGAATACTATTTCTCATACTCAAAATGGAAACACTATTAATTGTGTTTTTTTGTGGTCCATAGACAAATATCTTCATTGTTTCTTTTGTTTGTACTTGCGCACTCAATTCTCGTATTTCAAATGTACGCTAAAACCATCTTCAATTGAAAAGGAACAAAATCACAAAACCTATACATACTCAAATAATTTAATTTAATTTAATTTATACCTACAATTAAATGTTTTTGTTCTTTTATAATAACTACTTATTTCATTTATACAATTCTTACGTATATGTAGCATAAATGTTTCATTTATACAATTCTTACGTATATGTAGCATAAATGTTTGGTGAGAGACGATAGTGCTTGTTCGTATGTGATGCTCTTACGTATGCGTGATCCTGTGAGGGTAGGTGTGAGTGATCGTATTCAGTTCATAGTTCAAGATTCTGAATTTTTTACAATGTCAATAATTAAATCCTTATTTGTATTTATAAGTGAAAACAAATATATTTTTTTTATAAAAGTTTTAATGTTAGACATCATTATATAACTTTATTTCTCAATTAGGACTGACACTTTAAGTTTTCTCATATTGAAGTTTCCTTCACCAAAGTTTCCTTCACCAGGTAGGTGTGAGTGATCGTATTGAGTTCGTAGTTCAAGACCCTCAATTTTTTACAATGTCAATAATTAAATCTCTAATTGTATTTATAAGTAAAAAAAAAAAAATATATAAAAGTTTTTATGTTAGACATTATTATATAACTTCATATTTCAGTTAGGACTGACACTTTAAGTAACAACAATCATTTGTCATCATATAAAAAAAAATATTATTAAAATGGTAAGATTACAACAAAACTGATATGTTAACAAAAACGATACATAAGTATACTATATCTATTCATAAAGAATTTTAAGAACAGACTAGATGAAAACTTATTATAATAATAAAATGATTTTCTATGAATACATTCTAAATTAACTAACTTATCAACACATGTATTCTCTTTCCAAAAAATATGAGTAAACCTAAACCTGATTTTGCCACAGTAATTAAGAAAAATATTTTATCAGTTAAAAAATATTCACGGAACATTAATCCTAGCAGTAAACGCAACACAAATCAAGGTAGAATCACATTCAAATTAGACATTAATAAGCCTCCTCCTTTAAACTTATGTGTATACTTATAAAAATATATTTATATTTTAAATTATTTATACATTGAAGAATTTTAAGTGTGGTAAAACTTTGATAATTAGTCTCGTAATCGGTTCAAATAGAAGTTTCATGAGAGTAAAAAAATATTAATTACAAAAGTTGCAAAGTAATAATTTTTTATTCGCCTATAAAATGTCGACATTAATGAGAATATCAAATAAACAAAACTTAATTATACAATTAAAACTCTCTAAAAAATATTATATATATAATTAAATATATGGCTACAAGAATACTTATACTCTAATGGTTATAACTATTTATAATTGATCGTGCAACTAAAATAATTTTGTCACGTTGTCGCTAGATTTTTGGTTTGGGTCATGAATATTTTTCGTGAAAAACAATTCTAGGAGTATAGTTGTTAATAGATATGTCTCACAATTTATCCTAAGTTAATTTTTTTTTTCCGTTTCTTCTCTTTTCTTACTTCATCTCCAATGCAAATTATTTTTATGAATCACACTATGTGACATTATTTTTTAAACTTATACACATTCTTACTTCATCATGCAAATAAAAAAAAAACTTATTTTATTTTGTAGTTATGTTATTTTTAAGACTTTCACGAGATAAAAAATATATATTTTATTTTATGACTTAACTTTATTTAAGATATAATAACCTAATTTTAAAACCCTTTTATATAATATCAACATGACTATTGAAGTTTAGAAAAAAGATTTCGATGTTAAAACCTAGCTTTAAAGTGAAAGGCATGAAACTCTTGCTACTTTATGCCAATTTTTTTACAAATATGTTAGAATATTACAAAAAAATATTATTAAATATCAATTTATTTTAAAAAATAATAATTAGTCATTTCACTAAGTTAAATACTATTTTATAAATTAAAAAATTATTGGTATCTAAAATAGTTTTTATTATTAATAAATATATTTAATATAGTTTATAAATTGATGTCTAACATTAGCTATTAAGATTTTAACTACTAATTACTTTACATTCTAAATTAATCACTAATTTAATTAAAAACTAATTTAAAATCTAAAATAATTTGTAGCTAATAATTTTTTAGTCTATAAAACCCTATATATAACTTAATCAATATAATGATTAATTATTTTGTCTCTTAATTAGTTGATATTTAATAATTTTTTGGGATAATTTTTTTTTTTGTAAAATTTTTAGATTTCTTTTTAAATTGCTTTATAAATTAAAAAAAACTTATATAGATATTTTAAAAAAAAGATAGACTATAAAAAATAATTAAATAAAATCAATTTTAGAGACTAAATATAATTAATTACTATATTGACTAAATTAAATATTATTTCATAAACTAAAAAATTTATTAATATCTAAAATAATTTATATTATTAATAAATAATTTTTAAATTAGTATCTAATTAGCTATACATATACATGTTTTAGCTATTAGCTTTATAATATAAAAGAGTTAATCACTATAAAATCTTTGTAACTATTTAAAAACTATATAAAATAGTTGGTACATAAAATCTTAATAACTATTTAAAAATTAATTTATAAATTTTATTAATAATAAAAACTAATTTAGATATCAATAATTTTTTTAGTCTATAAAATAATATCTAATTTATTTAATATATAATTATTATTTTTTCTTTCTAAAATTAGTTTCTATTTAATATTTTTTTAAGTAATAAATTTATGTATAAAATAATTTTAAATTTTAAAAAAATTATGTCATTTCTATCTTAAAAAATTTGTTATTTAAAGAAAATGTCCCAGCATAGCCTGATATATTTTACTTATTTGTATTCAGCGAAACATAAATATTTAATTTGGTAACGCATAAACAATAAATTAATTAATGAAATATTTAATGTTATGTAGAGATAAGATATAGGTGGTTGATGTGTTGTGTGCTAGTGAAAGTATGTAACGTGGCATCAGAATGCATGCATGCATGCATCTCAACCTGCTTCTGCTTCACAGAAAGGTACTGTGTTCTATCAACTTAGACACACAGATTAATGCTTCATCACAACCGTTAAACACTTGTTATAGATTTGGCATCTTTCCACTTACACCACCCTTCACATCTGTACTTTCTTCTATTATGTCAGACACAGATATAGAAACAAACATCAACCACACTGGATTTCCAAATCAATTCAACCTTTTTCTTTTTCTCTATATTAATATTTCCACTCAATTATCAATTTACCTTTTTTCTCTTCAATTTCAAAATAAATCACGTTTTAGTTTCTTTAATGTGTTTTCTAGTCATTTAAAACAATTTTTAATTACTTTACTTTCTCCAGTTTAATATTTAGTAATTAAAAGTGTTTTTCCAATTTTAAAAATTTTAAAAATCAAAATTTAAAATAAAAATATTCATTTTAAATTTCAGGAACCAAAAATATGCTACAAGAAAATCATTAAATAAAATCAATTTTAAAGATAAAAAATAATTAGTAGCTATAAATTACTGACCATTCTAGAGATTAAAAAAATTTATGATTTCAAAATTAGTTTCTATTATTGATAAATAATTTAGCTACCAAAGTTTTAACTATCAATTATTTAGATTATAAATTTGGTAGAAAAACTTTGTGCTTAATTAGATATAATTTAGAAACTATTTAGCAATAATAGAAATTAATTTAGAAAACATTTTTTTTTCTAAAATAATCTATAATTTAGTCAATATAGTGACTAATATTTTTTATCTTTACATTATTTTCTATTTAATGATTTTATTTAATAATTTTCATGTAGTAATATTTGACAACTAAATTTCTATTGATAACAAAATACTAGTTTTCCTGATTAATTATGATAAGACTTTAGATGTAATTAATATTTTTAAGTTTAAATATCATGAACAGGGTATGATTAAAAAGTAATTAAGGATTTGTTTTATAAAAATATTGATAAATATCACTCAAGACGTTAAGAAAATGAAACACTTACCATTGATGATGGACTGTATTTTCTTAGTTGTTTTTATTTTATTTTACTACTAGTAGTATTATTGTATTAAAAAGATATTAAATAATAATTAATTTTAAGAAATTTTTTTAGTTATTATAATAATTAAATTATATATTATTTTATAAACTTAAATATTAATATTTGAAATAGTTTTTATTATTATTATTTATATAAAATAATATTTAAATTTGGTATATAATATCAAGATTTTAGATATAAATTATTTTAAATTCTAAATTAGTATTTAATTAAATTAATTTATTTTTTAATAAAATTTTATATTAAGATATCTTTTTGTTACATGAAAAAATATTATTAAAAAAGAAAAAAAACAAGTATGGAGACTAAGTCAATATCCATATATAAAAAAAATTACAAATTTATATTAGTTAAAACATAAATTTTTAATATCTTTTAAGAAAGTATCACATAGAGAAACTAGGAAAGAAACAAAAGAATCAAAACAACAACTATAAGATCCAAAATCAAAGATTCTCATTTTTTTAATCAGAAATAAAAAAATAAAAATAAAAACCAACTTTAGATGATCAAACATGTATCAATACTTTTTAATTTATAAAATAATATATAGTTTAATCAATATAATAAATAATTGTTTTTAATATCTAAATTAATTTTTATTTAATTATGAATATAATAAGTTGTTATTTAATAATTTTTTTTATATGTATTATTATTATGGATGCTGTAAATTGTATCTCAATTAAAAATTAAATGAAATTATACTATATAAATTATAAGTTGGTTTTATAATACCGAATTAGATATAACTGTAGTTATTAAGATAATATAATAAGTGATTCAAAATCTATCATTTATTAGATTTCATGTGATGCAGGTTTTCTCTAATCCTATATTTAAAATAATCAATGAAAGAATATATTAACAAGATGGAATTCACTTTACTAAACTAATTTATGATATTGGATTAATTAAAAGATATATAAATTCAGTTTTTAAATATGATTAAGTGTATCTTTTAGTTCAATCAATCACTTTCTTTTAGCATAACAAAACTTGTATTACTTTGTATGATTGATTGATAAAGAAGCATAATAAGATCACATTGCAACAATTAACTGAAGAGTTAATAATATAGATTAATGGGGTGAGGTAATATATATAACACGTGTAAGCTTTTTTGGGGTTCTTCAAAGTAAGTTAAAAAGTAATCTTCAATTCTAAAAGGGACGTTTCAAGGAAAGAAATAGACAAGGTGCTGGCAGTGTGCAGAGCACCCACTGTTGCTCACTTCTTATTCACATAAAAAAATATTTTCATATTAATTTCATATGTTTAACAAATATTAATAACACACTTAAAAAAAAAATATTAAATAAATTAATTTTATAAACTAAAATAATTAGTTGTTATATTAACTAAATTAGAAATATTTTAAAAACTAAAAATTTGTTTGATTTCTTGTTAAATAGTTTATAAATTAGTATCTAATTAACTACCAAGATTTTAACTACCAATTATTTAGATCTTAAATTTGGTAGCAAAAACTTTGATTGTTAATTAGATATTAATTTAGAAATTATTTAACAATAATAAAAATTAATTTTAAAACCAATTTTTTTTAATTTCTAAAACAGTTTCTAATTTAGTCAATATAATAATTAATTATTTTTAATTTCTAAAATTATTTTTTATTTAATAATTTTTTCATAGTGACATGGTTAAAGAAGAAAAAAGAAAGTAATAAATAAGATGAATCATGTAGTAACAAATTTAGAAAAGAACAAATATATGAGTTAGATAAATAAATGCTTTAAATATAAAAAAGCAGTACATGGTGGGAAATAAAAGAAAATTATTTTACTACAAGGAATGTATAAGCTTTCTCTGTAAAGAAAAAAAAATACAAAAATAATAAATAGAAAATTTGTGACTTATATAAAAACATCACCAACTATTTCAATCTGTCACTAAATTGGTTCAGACAGAACAAATGTTGAGTTTGAGACTATTTATGAAAGACTGAAACTGATTCCTTAAATTTGACAGTGCCTAAAATCTATTCCTATGTGTTGCTACAAGTTGAGTTGTACACTTCAATTTAATTATAGACATTAATTTTGAACAATATATAAAATGGTTAAGAGTGATATTTTTGGCCCTCAGAAAACATATGAGGCTCAAAAATTGCCAATTATATATATTGAAACAAAAAGGGTCAAAATCAAGGTATAAGTAACTTAAATGAAAAAGTAAGGGCATGTAAGACGACCAGAAAGTTTGTTAGACATAGATTTTGGAGTGAGATCAAAAAGTTTTTTTTTTCTTTAGTTGGGTCCTCAGAAAGAAAGCTGCGTTACTAATTATACAATAAAATATGATTATTAATTTGGAACTTGGAATGATTTATAATATGTATTTGTTTTCAATTTAGAAACGCATGTTTTGATTGATTTTTACGTTATAATTCATAAAAAAAAAACGTAAAAACATGCTGTATTAGATTTAGTTATGATTATTAAAACGTAGACAGCTTTTTTTTACCTACCATCCAAACACGCGTTTTTAATTTCATTTTGTTGTATTTTTAATTATAAATGAATATCCCATTTAGCCATAAAACATGTCTTGCCTTGAGAAATAGAACTTAATTTCTTTTCATGCATAAAAATGGTTAAAAATAATATTTTTTTGCAAGTATTTATTAAATGGTATCTGTGTTAATTAAAAAAAATCAATAGATGGAATATTTTATTAAAGGATAATGATATATTAACAACCCATATTTTTTATACAACCTAATTACAACTCTCAATATTATTATTTTAATTTTTTCCATATAATTTAATTACAAATTTACTCTTTATTATATATATTTATATCTAAATCTATCACATCAAAAGTTGTATACGACTTTTATGGTTGTCAAAGTATCATTTCTCTATATTAAAATATACATTCGAAATTTCATGATTGTCAAGAGTATCATTTCTCTTTAAAGTATATATTCAAAATTGGAAATGACGATGATGTCGAAATGACGATGATGAAAGTGTATTGTCGTATTGTGATCTAAATTAGTAAAATTATTTTTTCTTATCTCCTAATTAATGATGTTCTTGTTCATAAAACAGCTGCTATCATATTTTGATTAAGCTCATGAGGATTGTTCTGGTTGACTACAATAATTAGTGTTTGTTAAGTGGTAGTTTTACAGCAAATATTCCCAATAAAGACAAGATAAGAGAAGAGTAGTGAGTGGTAATATAAAAACTGTGGGAGGAAGTAATAGTAGTAATAGTATTATGGGTGTTGATATTATTCAACAAATCCCAATACACATCATTAAAATGAACCTTAACTTGTGCCTAATTTTTGTTTATAGTAGAAATGGTGGATCTCATTATAGTGCCATAACAGTTTGCATCATCTTGCTACGTTTCTCTCGTTTACTACTTTCTCTCTCTCCTCAATATACACGATATCCGGTTTCTAGTGAGATCTGTCTCCTCCGTTGCATATACATTTGTCTAAACCTATGCCTTTCTCTATTGCCTGATACCTTTAAAAAGCCCACTTCACCCACCTCATTCACACACACATCATCTACCAATTCTCAATCACCCTCTTTGATGAGGATCACAAGCACCCATCAACATTCAACCCCTTCTTCTTCTTCTTCTTCTTCTTCCACCCTGCATGAAATCATTCAATTGAAGCTCAACCTTTCCCTCTCCCTCTTCCTCTCTATATAGCTACATACATACCTATCTTTCTTTTTTCTCTCTCTTCCTTCAATGGTGCCACCAGAAGGCATGCCGCCACCAACACCCAAAGACCATGAGGTCACTGAGGGCCGCAAAACGACCAGGCCAGCGCCCGAACAAGGTGTCAAGTGCCCCAGATGTGACTCACCCAACACCAAGTTCTGCTACTACAACAACTACAGCCTAACTCAGCCCAGGCACTTCTGCAAGACGTGCAGGAGGTACTGGACCAACGGTGGCGCCTTGCGGAACGTCCCAATTGGAGGTGGTTGCCGGAAGAACAAAAAGGTGAAACCTTCTTCCTCCTCTTCTTCATCCTCCTCCAAAGACTTCAATTTTCATGGTCTCACAGTTCCACCTTCCGTTGACTTTAACCTCGGAGGGTTGCCCTTTCCCTCCAGGCTCACTACTTTCAACACTCAACAACACCTCCCAGCACCCCCCTTCAACCAGTTCTCTTCCTTTGGGGACGTTGCGTCATCTTCAACCACTTCTCTTTCTGCTTTCTCTGCCTTCCAAGACCCCCCTGCTGCTGTTTCGAACCCTCTCTTGGGTCTTGTTCCGCCCAGCCCTGACCTCTGGGCACCACGTAGGTCCGAAAGGGCCTCGCTGTCTGATCCACTGAACAGTGCAATGCAAACCCTGCAGACCATGGAAGCCATGAACGTTCACAGCAGCCTGGCCTCTTCAATCGAGTCGCTGAGCAACATCAACCAGGATTTGCACCTGAAGCTGCAGCAGCAGCGCATGGCGACAATGATGTTCGGTGGGGACAGCCAGAAAGGCGAGAGAAGCGTTGCGATGAATGGTTTTGGGAATCAGAAGGTTTCGTCTCAGAGCCTTGCGATTTCGAAGCCAGAGAACTTGCCAGCTGTCAGTTCCATAAATGGAGGCCCAAGTGGGGAGACAGTTACTGCAGCATCCACCGAATGGTTCTTCGGGAATTCCTTTCCCTCAGTGTCTCCTTCAACAAGCAATGGTGCTGCCAATGTTAACCACATTAGCAACGATCCAAACAACAACTGGTCTAGTGCCCTTGCCTGGGGAGATTTGCAGCACCAACCATACACCGCTTTGCCCTAGATTTAACCAAGGAGGACTTAGAAACCTTTTCTTAATCTTGCAAGGAAAAGGAACAAGTTATAATTAGGCCATAGGACAAATCTATAATTCTCTAAAATCTCTTAGTTGCATCTTTTAATTGCTTATTTAGTTAGTTTTCTTCTTCATGTTTCCTTCATATCATATATGTAACAGAAAGAATAGTTAAATTTAAGAACTATAAGAACATAACTATGTGTTCATATATATACATATCAATTGAAATAGTTCTTGTTCAATATAATTGTCTCAGTTTTCAATCCATACATATATTGAATATTAGAGATATCTCGTTCATTAATTGCTTATTACATATATATGCACTCCAACAGAAGAGATACAAATTGGGCTGTAGAGAATCGAGAAATGTGCTCACAATGAAATTAATTGTTTCTAAACTGAAGTAATTTGATGAACTGTAGTTTTGTCTTTACATGGCATTTTCTCAAGAGGTCGGTGATAAGATTACCGTTTCCCTCGATATTTTTTGTGGGATACGTGAAGGGTTTTTGGACGGTTGTTGATTAATATCTGGGAACGTTAATGCTATGATTTTTATTTTTTTTTCCGTTAATAAAAAAGAAGCAACTCATACCAGTGTCTTAGTGTGTCACTGTGTGTCCATTATCAGAGAGCTGAGTCTCAGGTTCCTTCAGTTACTGATCAATGCAAAATACACAAAAAACACAACATAGTGGCAGTGACTGGCATGGCCTTTGCTATAGTTAATTTCTCTGCAATATCAAGGCCCTGTTTGTAGCCTGCACTCTCTTTCTAAATACATACACACATTAATTTTCCTCAATATTTCTATGTTACTTGGCTCTTTTGCAATAATTAGTTACACTGTGGTGTGATTTGGTGTCTGAAAAAGGGTGGTTTGAAAGTATGTTTAATGAAACACTGTCAACGTTTGAACGAGCTAGAGAGAGAAAACTGTGTCATCTAAAGCTTAGGTTCGTTTTTTTTTGTTTAGTAGCTTTATGATTTTTGGAGAGTGAGCCCTCAAATCCGTGCTAAATGCCACTGAGCATCAACGCTCATTGCAATTCTGCATCATGTCATAGAATGGGAAAGAGAAAGCAAATTGAAGAATTGCTTTTCCTTGCTTCCGGTCTGTCATCTTTATTTCTCACTTTCACTATTTGAGCGGAAAAAACAGACCCCACAAATGCTTAAAACACTACATTCACATTGTTTTTTTATCCCTTCATAAATCATATTAATCTAGTTTATATATTATGTGAGCATGCAAATACAACACTTTCAAAACTGTTGCGTAACCTTGTTTAGTCAAAATTGTTTCCACATATAAAGAAAACGAGTCTTTCCTTTCGGTTCTAAACACAAGTCTAAGATTCTCTTACATATCTCTGAATAATTTCTGGGCAAGTCTTGCTATGTTCTTAACGTCATACTATTATTGAGATTTGTGTCCTCATTTTACCAATATTAAAATAATAAAAAAAACAACTAAAACACGAGAAGCCTTAATAAATCTTATATCTAGCAACATTCCCTTTGCTCATGATTCAGTAGGAAAGGTCACTTTGGTTTCCATCAAAACAAATATATTCCCTCTCTGAATTGAATCTGCATATATAGGTGACTTTTTCTTTTTCCTACTTTTTATAATTTCTTAATTCTCCGTACACTTCCTTTCTGATTATAAAATCCCCTTTTCCCCTATTAATAAATTTTATTTTATTGCTTTTATAATATATCATTATTTGTTAAATATACTCTAATATATATATATATATATATATATATATATATATATATATAAAAGTAATAACATGTCTTATAAATAAATATTTGTGCATGAACGTACGAAGTACTTTTAGAATGAGTGGCTTGAGAAGTATACAAGTTTTGTGTAATTGTTTGTTTCCATATGAGGATTGAATCTGATGGGTCACGGCAAGAAAGATAAATTAAAAACATTGAGACGAAGGTGCGTGATTAACGTGACAGTTGCAGATAGAAACTCTTCTTTTTGTTGTTGAACTCTGGTGGTGTCATTTTACAACTTAGAAAACTGCAAGAAACTCATGACATACGCATTTATCTACGTCCCAGATAAACTCAGTGTTCTCAACTTCTCATAACTTCTGGCCCACCATCTTTCATCACTTGATTCTTCCCCCCACTACCCAACTGCAAGCAATCATATGTATGACCACAACACATATTCTTCTTTCCTTAATCATTTTACATATATTCTTCTATTTTATGTTGTTTTGGTTTTTATCAAGATTCTACACAAGCATCGTAGAAGCTATGTGTGTGTATGTACTATGAGTGTTGAACGTGAAGGACAAGCATCTGCAGACGTATGAAACATGCTTCAGACATGCAAACATCATCATCATGATGCATCAGGGCACAACAAGCTAAAATAACGCACCCTTATTCTTTTCTTGGATAAGAACCCCATCTATCTCTCTATCTTTCCTTCACCTTCCACAACATAAGAAGAAGGAGAACATCGCTTTCTTTCGTCTCTGTCACAGATTTGTCTTCTTCCACTGGATCTGGGTTTTGGAGCAAGGCATATTCAAACCCGACAAGACAATCTCCACGATCTCGCCAAATTCATCATTTCACTTTGTGACCAATTCACCACCTGCTTCTTTCCATTTTCCGTTCACTTCTCTCTCCTTCTCTCTCTCTTCTCCTTCTCCTGTAATATATAACCCCTTCTAATTATATAGTCCATGAACCATGAAACTTGGGTTTGATTTACGCTCACATGAACCTTGACTTTAATTTACAGCTACAGTACATTAACATAAAATAGTTTTTTTACAAAATACACTAAAAAATCATTAAATAAGAACAATTTTTATTGATAAAAAATTATTAGTTTTCTATAGTGATTAAATTAGATATTATTTTAGAGGCTAAAAAAATATTGATATTTAAATTAGTTTTTATTATTACACTACAAGAAAATTATTGAATAGAAATCAATTTTAAAGATAAAAAATAATTAATTACATAATGACCAAATTAAATACTATTTTAGAGACTAAAAAAATTATTGGTTTTTAAATTAATTTCTATTATTGATAAATAATTTTTAAATTGGTATCTAATTAGCTACCAAGATTTTAACTACCACTTATTTAGATTCTAAATTTTGTAGCAAAAACCTTGGTTGCTAATTAGATAGCAATTTAAAAACCATTTAACAATAATAAAGACTAATTTAGAAATCAAACAAAATTTTAGTCTCTAAAATGGTCTCTGATTTAGTTACTATAACAACTAATTATTTTATTCTCTTAAAATTAGTAATCTAATTAAGGAAATTAGTAAATAAATGTAGTGACCTAACATGCAATTATTTAAATTTATTATCACCTTTACTTCTCAGCTTCATAAAGTTAATAACATGACTAGCCATTTATTTGAAATATATATTATGGATTGAATGAAATATATAATTTTTTAAAAATGTCCAATGATTATTCTCTCAACACCAACACAATTTTATACATTTATGTGAAGTATTACATTTAACACTAAATTTAATATTATTTTATCTATTTTTTTCTAATAAACTTTTGGAAGGAAATGATATTACATGACTTACTATTTGTTTGAAAAAAATTCGTTGAATAATATCCAATTATTATTGTGTTGTCCTTTCATAGTAATCCAATTATATGATGTAACATACGAACTAACTCGAATATGTATTTTATTTTCATAAACTTTCGAAAAATAAATGTTGTATGATTTTTTTTTTTTTTGAAAACATATTAAGAAACAAATAATATATGTCAAATTTAATATAATAGTTATGTATTATTCTAAAAAAAACACACAATATTTTGCATTTATGTAACCAACATGAATACCAAATTTATTTTTGTCTCTATCTATTTTATTTTCATAACTTAAAAAAAAATGTTATAAAAAATTATTGTTTGCTTGAAAGGTAACATGAAATGGAACAAATGACATATGTTATTTTTGAAATGTCCAATAAATACTTTGCATTATTCTTTCAAATTGAGACAATTATGCATTTATGTGATCGAATATACGTACAATCGATTTATTCTCATTTATATATGTTTTTGTCATAAACTTTAGGAAGTAATTGTTGCATGACTTGTTTTTTTGTTTGAATCACATACGTCACTTATAACATTTAGTTGTTTAGTTCGAATATAAGTACTTTTTTGTTTGAATCACATAGGTCACTCCTAACATGTAGTTGTTTAGTTCGAATGTATGAACTATATACTCAAGTGTATTGTTACTTCAAAATAATGAAATTTTATTACATAAACATTAAATATGTCTTCTTCCCATAAATTTTAGAAAGTAAATGTCACCTAACTTATTTTTTCATTTTGAAAACATATAGTTAAATGAATGACATACGTCACTCATGATTTGTACTATAATTATTCTACATTATCCTCTTGAAGCAACACAATTTTTTTATGTATGAATATCAAATTTATTTTTTTGTCTCTACCTGCCTTCTTTCACTTTAGAAAGTTGTTGTTTTACAAATTATTGTTTTGCTTGAAAAGTATTATAAAGCAAATTACATACGTTACTTTTGAAATGTCCAATACATGCTTTGTACTAAACTAAATTTATTTCTGTATCTATTGACCTTCCTTTCTTAACTTCAAAAAATTGATGTTACACAGTTTGTTGTTTGCTTTAAAGGTATCATAAAACAATTACATGTGTTACTTTTAAAATGTACAATAGTTGTTTTGTGTTATTCTCTCTCAAAGTAGCACAATATGCATTTATTAATATATGAAAATCAAATTTATTCTTGTTTATCTATATATGTTTCTATTATAAACTTTAAGAACTAAATGTTACCTGACATACTTTTTATTTGTAAAAATATGATTGAGGGAATGATATACGTCATCCTTTAAGTGTTACCTAGTTGTTTAGTTATAATATATTAAAGTGTTTTGTTACTTCAAAGTAATGAAATTTTATTACATACAAACATCAAATATGTCTTCTTCCTAAGAAATTTAGAAAATAAAATTACCTAACTTTTTTTTAAATATATTATTAAATGAATGACACGTGGCTTAATATAATTATGAGCGTGTTGTTCACTCATTATTTATATTATAATTGTTCAGTGTTATTTTCTTAAAAACAACACAATTTTTTTCATTCACATAGCTTAATATAAAAATACCAAATTTATTTTTGTCTCAACTTACCTTCTTTCCATAACTCTCATGATCACAAATGACTTTCTCTTATTGGAACAAATCTTCTCAAATTAAAAGTTGACAAATGACATTTCTTCATTGGAAGAAAATTTTCTCCATTGAGAAGATGACATGTGGACTTTCATGCTTAGGTGGACTCCTCATGATTCCCATGACATGCTTGGACGTTCTATGCTTCCACCTAGTCACTCCATGCTTGTTTTTTTGGAAACCCTAGACAACCTAGGGTTGCATTGGGCTTAAGGATACTCAATTGTAACTCTAACTGAACTCTCTTTTTCTATTTACACCTTACTTTATTGCGTCTAATACATAACCCATAAAAATTAGTCTAAAACAAACGTAAATAAAACTTACACTACCATGTACCATCTTTACAAAGTTAAGAAGAAAAAAAAAAACTCTCAAAGTGCTCATTTCCGATAAAAATCCATCCTCCATTGATTCTAAAGTAATATTATTTTTTAAAATTAAAAAAATCGTAACAAAGTAACAAGATTTTATTAAAAATAAATTTTGATTTAATTAAAAATAATTATTTCATTTCACAATTTTAATTTAAAATAATTATATCGTATACGATTTTCACAACTTTAAAAGGAACAAAAATTGCCCCCAATTTGGTCTAAAACCATGCTCTAGAACTAAACTCAATAGAGAGCATTAGCCAATAAAATCGTTTTACTTTCTCCCCAAAATGTTGGAAGCTTTAGCCAGGAGCATAATAATATCACAAGCATAGCCTTCTGCAGCAGTGGAAGAAGTCACAAACCGAAATGCAATGTGCTTCTATTTTATATCCTCACACACATCAAATATGGTGCTTTAAGCCAACTCTTTCGGCAGCTCCACCGCCGCAACAACCACCACAACAACAAGGAACCTCTCACGACGACAAACCCAAGCTCATAACTAGTCCTTCTAACCCATTTGTGAAGCACTGCCTCAAGCTCCGCAACTCCTCTTCCTATCGCCGCGCTCACGCTTCTGCTCTCGTTGTCGGCGCTACCCCTATCAGGTTTCATCATTTTCTTCTGCGTTTCTCTGAATTCTCTTTTTCTGGGTTTCCTTTTGGTGGGTTGAGGTACTTTGGCAGTGACCCTTTTATGATTTTCCTGAAAAAAAGAAATCTTTATTGGTTGCATATGGTTTTTAAGCTACATGGCCTTCCAAATTCCAATCTTTGAAAAAATCAAATTAGTGAGTTTGGTTGAAACATTCTGCAACTTGCTGAATATTTTATCTCAGATAGTGTTAGTTTGTTCATTAATAAAGATAAGCTAAAGAGAGCTTGTTGTGAAAAGCTTTACATAAAATTTTATGCTTGTGCTTTCACTAGTTATTCAGCTGGTAACAGTTACTAAGCTTCAAGTTACATTGTCCTAACTAATCTTAAACAGTTGTAAATTAATATGATTAGTGGAAACCTATGCGGTTGAGTTCAAATCCTGAAAGTAACATTGATTAGACAATGTACTGAAATTAAATTTTTGCCTGAATCTTCTTGTTTGTGTTCTTGTCTACATTTTAGGATATCACATCAATATGAGCAAAATTACAATTTCAGACAGCATATGACTTGATTCACCCCTTTTAGCTTTATAGATGGTTAGGGTGGACTTAACTTATTTTATATGATTTTTTTCTCCACAATTAAAGTATGGATGACATGTTTTACTAAAATTATGGAATAAAACTACATGGGTGATGATATGTATTGTTTGCAGAGAAATCCGCAGGTTTCAAGAGTCATTACAAGATGAAAGTGTTTCAATGGATTGTTTAATTCTTCCTGACAAAGCTGAGATTCCTGATGGGTTGGATAAATCCACTGCTTCTATTGTGCGTGTGAGCTCCGTAGTGATGAGAAAGCTTTCAGGGCTGCAAACTACTGACTCTCTAGATGCAATTGCCCTTATGAAAATTCCTGCCAGTTTTTTCAATGTTGATAATGATCAAAAGAACTACCAGAAATGGTTTCCATCTGTTCATCGGATTTTAGTCCTTGATGGGATTCAGGTGATACATAATGTCACTTCTTGACTTTACCATTTTGGGTCTCTGAATTATCGCCTGATCATTTTTCTTGTGGAAGGTGACACCAATGTCCTGGTTTGATCTATTTTTTCAATATTGCCACTTATTCTACGCATTCAGTTTTTGCACTTCTGATTAATGTAGGCCCTATATACTTATAGGAAACCCCACATACTTAAATTGAATTACCAAGTTTTCATAAAAAATTCAATTACTTCATTACACTAGGTTGTACAATTTATCAAATATCATGCTCTGGGTAGAATATTAACCACAGCTCTATAGTCTATATTCTAAATAATAAAATTAATTTCAAGTTTATGTTCCTCAAAAGAAGCTCAGAGTCATCTCCAGTTCTCCATAATCATTGCTCCCCTCATCCTGCATATAGGACATAGGAAAGTAGAATATCCATGGACTTCAATTACCGAAAGGGCTTGAATAATCTGTTTGTCATGCGTTCTTGTATGTCAATGTTTCTTCAAAGTGTAAACATTGTGAGAATCTTGTTGGTTTGAAAAACTTCATGTGCTGTAAGTGATATTTTAGAATTGTTCTCTGCAGGATCCTGGCAACCTCGGTACATTGCTCAGATCAGCTGTGGCCTTCAGATGGGTAAGGAATTATCTCCCCTGGGCATATGGTCATGGAACAATGTTTTCATATCATTCTACCGATCCTCTGTGCGTGCTTTTCTAACCCTGTTTTATATCTATGGTATATGTTTCCTATGTTAAACTTTCACTAGTTTCATGGAATGGCAACACATCTTCTCATCTAAGTTCCTGATATATACTTACCTTCCAATCTGTATCATGTGTTGAGGTTTTACTTGTTTTAATTGATGTTTTTCAAACAAACCTGTAGAGTGTTATGCTCATTCATAATTCTTTTAATTGGCATATTCTTTTGTTTGCATTAACAAACATGGAATAAATTTACAACTTAATTTTCTCTTCAATAGGAAATCCTCCCATTGTTGTCAAACTTGAGGACCAGAAGGGTGGGTTCAAGATTATAACTCGAGGACTGTAAAAAGATTGACATGGATCGTAAAATCCTTTTTGGAATGCATAATTTATATTCATATGCATCCATATACATAAATAATAGCATAAAGAAGAAAAATAACTAATAACTCTTAATAAGTCAACAGAAAGTAATACACTCAAACACACAACATACAACAAACAGCAAACCCAAAAACATGGGATAAAGAAGAAAAGGATAATAGGCCTTATTGTAAATAGTTGTCATTAGGATAAAAATATCTGTAGGGAAAAGTTGTATTAATTGCTACATATTTCATTAATAGGTTACCCTCTCGTGTCTTAATGATGTTAATCTTATTAAGTCTCTGTCGTTTGTTCTCTCTTCTCTTCTACCCTAGTGTCAAGTCTACCTTGTCAGGTCTTAAGGTGGGCTATTTTAGTTCATTTTCATAATCTTAACCATATCCTAGAGTTCCTAAAAATGTGTTTAGTTATCCATCCAACAAAAATGGATACGAATGTTATCATCCTTAGAGTTGTCAAGCCTTTATCTCCATGAATGTCACATTTCATGAAATAAAATCTTTTTCTTGCATGCCCTACACTTTGGGGGAAGAGAGCACTTGAAGCAGAGGAGTCTCCCTTCTTGTCAATACCGTTTTTGTCTTTGTGGGACACCCATGATCTATGTGATGAAGTCACATATGATGTATAGTAGAACTAACACCAAGAGAAAGGAAATGAATGCATTAAAAAAGAAACTCAACTTAGGAGATTGTTAACAAACCAAAAGATAAAAGGGTAGTAGGATGCAGATGGATGCTCATAGTAAAACATAAGGCAGAAAGCATTTGGATGTAAAGAAAGTTTTCTTGTAGAAAAGACCCAATGTCAAATATTAGTAGGAAAATTGATTTATCTATCACCTAATCGAATTCCCAAAATTAACAGGTAGGATCAACAAATCGAGAGCAGGCTTCAGCTTGTGGTGAAATGATGTTATGTGATGCACAACTATCAACTAACACTACTAGTGAGATTCCCTTCCAATCTCATAATTCTTGCCTCCTTCAACCTCACTAGATATTTTGACAGACCCATGGCTTTTCATTAAATCATCTCCTCCTCCTTGGTTCCTTCGACTACAAGAGTTGTGTTGTCCCCCAAAATCGAAAGCCTGCACATCTAAAACATAGCCCAGGTCCATCAACTACGAGTATGTCAAATGTTTGATCTCTCTATTTTGCTTAAGGTTTCCTTTCCTGTCTTGTTTAAGTTTAAGCATGTTACATGATATTTTGTTTCATTCAACAAATTAAAAGAGAATGTTTGAAAAAGAGTATTAAAAAGTGTTAATATTTCATTTTTTTAGAAATTGTAATTGTTAGAGATCGTACATCGACTAAAGATTAAGATATTTAATTTTTTATAAGTGGATGTAAACCTCACCTCATAAGCCGGTTTTATGAGGTTAAGTTAGGCTTAAAGTCCACTTATTAATATGGTATCTGAGCCATTTCGAATCTATCCTAGTGAGTGTTTGTTGGACTTATCAGGTACCGTTATTGGACCATCCATAATATGTTATCCTACGCACGAGCTGTTACTATCGACGTGAGGGGAGTGTGTTGGAGTATTAGAACTAGAATTTTTATTTTAATTGATATTCAAAGTTTAATGTGACAGGATGGAGTTTTCCTTCTTCCCGGGTGCTGTGATCCATTGAATGAGAAAGCTCTTCGGGCTAGCCGAGGTGCCTCCTTTCAGATCCCTGTTGTATGTGGCAGTTGGAATGATCTGGAGTCTCTGAAAGAAGAATTTCAAATGAAGTTGCTGGGTGGACATCCAGAGCTTGAAGAGTTGGTGAAGCCAGTGTGCTCACTCTCTCCAACCTTCTGTGATTCCTTATCAGATACACCATTGTGTTTGGTTTTAGGAAGTGAAGGAAGTGGCCTTTCACAAAAATCCCTGCAGCTTTGTGAACTTGTCAGCATTGCAATGGCTGGAGAATATGAGTCACTCAATGTTTCAGTTGCCGGTGGAATTTTCTTGTACATGCTACAACCGAAGAATCCATGATTCTCTATTTCTACGCTCTCATTCAAGTTCATCATAAGCTTCATCTCTCACGCTTATTACAAATTTCTCCTTTTTCCCATCTCTTTTTAAAATTAGAACTTAAATATCATGTAAGTTCTTCAATTTTTCTGCTTTTTATGACTTTTATTCTAACATCTAAAATTTGACTGTTTCTTCCTGCACCTCCATATGTTCTTCTGACATCCCATACAAAACATGAAAAATATTTTTTTATTCTTTTTGTGTCACCCCATATTTCAGATTATATATTTCGGATTATATACTCCATAATGGTATTCCGGATTATATAATCTGGAAATCTAAATTTGAGAGTAGCTTCCGGATTATGTAATCCAGATACGCATTTGAAAAATAGTTTTTGGATAATTTGGAAGCTAAAGACTTCTGGATTATGTAATCCATAAGTTAATTATGAATTTGAAAAATGACTTCTGAATTATGTAATTTGAAATATTACATAAGAATATTTTTGGAAATACAAAACTTTATGGAGGTGCGAGAAGAACATATGGATGTGCAGGAAGAAACAATGCTAAAATTGGTGGTGTTGCCCATGAACCCTTGATAAATATGATTCATTTTATAAATGTATTTTTCATGAAAGAAAAATAAAATTGAAACTTGTTTATTTTAAAGAAATTAAATATATATATATATATATATTTGAGTCTAATATTAGTAATTTCGTTTTGATTATGTGTTTTAATTCTCATAAATATATTTTTAATTTTTAATTTTAAAATAAAATTAGTTTTCATTTTCTTAAGATTTGAAATATATGTATGCAGTCTATATAAAAGAGGTGAATTTTTATGTTGGTCTTTATTAATTTCATTTTTTTGGTTTTATTTCATTTTAAAATTATTTTTAGTATTATATTTACAGTAAATAAATAATATGTATTTTTAAAAATTGTTACCTGGTATTACAATTCTAGTGAGTGATATGTAATATGGGCTCTTTACTGTTTATTAAACATATTAGTTAATGGTGTCATAATCATCAAATCAGAATCACTGAATTCATATTATCTACATAAAAAAAAATTAAAACCAAATTTTAGGACCAAAAAGAAAAAAAAAAATAGTTCGTTTTATTTCCCCCTAGACAATATCTAACATTTCATAATTTTTATTTTTTTTAACATTTGATGATGTCACAACGCATAACAATAAAAGTTTTTAATTTTCTGAAATTCCTTCTGAATCAATCCTTTTGATGAGGTAGAGATTGGGAGGGAATAAAATCTTCAAATATTTCTCTGTCGTTTATTTTTTTGGAAGGCAATTACTTACAACACCCAATTAAATTTAAACCAAATTTGAACTTGCGCCACAAAAATGTTTTCAAATAAAGTTAAAAATGGATACAAACCTTTTTTTTGGAATATGTTTTCAGATTTACTTATTTGAAATGTATTTTTTTCTTAATTCAGATTGTCATCTCTGGAATGAAGGATTTTTTAAAAATATATAGGGTGTACGTTTAAAAAATTGGGTGTAGAAAGAATTTCGCTTGCTGAAAAGCGTTGTATAAACAAAAAAGGCAGTTTCTTCCTGCACCGCCACATTTTTCTTCCTGCACCCCCACAATTTTGTAAATTCCGAAACTGACCCCCACAATTTTGGGATCTGGTATTGTGCTACGGATTCATCAATCCGGAAGTGAATCATGTTGCATTTTGGATGAGGGGGTGTTCCAAAAATAAAGTTTGCATAAATTATTGATTTTCGGATTGCTGAATCTGGAAGCCTAATTTCTATTATGGATTGGTGGATCCAGAATGATTTTTTTTCAATTATAGATTTCTGAATCCAGAATGCATATTTTGAATTACGGATTGGTGGATCCGGAATGGTTTTTTCATTTTTGGATGTTTTGCATTTTTTTAATTTTGGATTAACACTATCATTCATGTACTACCGGAAGCATAAATCCAGGAGATTACCGGATGCGCCAATCCGAAAATTTACTGGAAGTGCCAATCCGAAAATTTACCAGATTTCATAATCTGGAATACAAAAGAAAATGTACAATTTATATAGGAACACTTTTGTCTTTGCACAACCTTGTGGGGGTGCAGGAAGAAAAATGTAGAGGTGCAGGAAGAAACTGCCAACAAAAAATATCATTTTAGTATCTTGGGCCTAAATACTTAAGCCCTTATTGTTGCTTGGTTGAAATTCTTTCCTTTGCATAGTAAAACATTAGATTTGGTCATAGATCTTGTGAAAGATGCTTTCGATATGATTCATATGATCACTTTTCCTTTCTCTTTTGATATATTATTATACATGACGTAATCAAGTATTAAGAATGAAGGTATTTTTAAATCTATTTTTTTTCATAAAATTGGTATACTAAAGTGAGGATTACTCGATATCGAGTGACTCACTCAAATACAATATATTCTTAATAATATCATATTTAAAAATATATTTTAAATTAAATTTATTTTCATAAAACCAATTTTATGAGATAAAAATTGTCTTTTATTTATATAGTACAAACTAATTTTATCCTTAATATATGAAAGATCACTACAAGAAAATTATCAAATAGAAACCAATTTTTAGAAACCAAAATAATTAGTTGCAATAGTAACTAAATTAGAGATCATTTTAGAAACTAAAACAAAAATTGGTTTCTAAATTAGTTTATATTATTTTCTATTATTGTTAAATAGTTTTTAAATTGGTATCTAATTAGCAACCAAGGTTTTATCTACCAATTATTTAGTTTCTAAATTTAGTCTCTAAAATCTTGGTTGCTAATTAGAGACCAATTTAGAAACTATTTAACAATAATAGAAAATAATATAAACTAATTTAGAAACCAATTTTTATTTTAGTTTTCAAAATGGTCTCTAATTTAGTTACTATTGCAACTAATTATTTTAGTCTAAACAATTGGTTTCTATTTCATGATTTTCTTGTAGTGGATCTACAACATTAAATTTTAGAAATCAATTGTTAATTTGTTCTAACCTCACCCCAGTCTACAGGTTCAAACAAATTCTTCTAGTTTTATTTTTGAATTATTATTTTTTTTAACGTGTAATTATAAACTAATAAGCAGCCATTGGATTTTGAACTGCACCATCTGAAGTTTACGTAAACATCACTAGTATCCATCATATTCTGACTTTGCCCCTTGAGTTGAAAGTTGTATAAAATTTAAATTGATTGGTATACTATGACCAACAATTCTTCTTATAATAATCTCAGAATAAGACAAAATATTTATATTAATTATTTGGGCAGTTTTCTTTGCCTTGAGTTACTTTTTTGGCTTAGTTATATTCATATAAGGTCACTTCTCAATGTTAATAACAGAATATATAGTTTAACAACTGAGAATACAAGTTTCTTTTGGAATCCATCATATTCTGATATTGGCCCTTAAATTCAAAGAACTCGTATAAAATTTTAATTTAAATAATCTCAATATAGTATGAACAAAACATTTTCCATGATAATTTGAAAGTGACAAATATTCATATATTTGGTGAGTTTTCTTTGCCCATGAGTTACTTTGTGTTCAAGTTGTATTCATATTAGGCCAGTTCTAAGTTTTAATAACAGAGGTTTCGAAATCCAAATGATTGGTTTTTTTTATCATTTACTTCAAGATATAGTATTATGGTTTCAAGAATTACATTTTTAGAAATATTATAACTAAAAATGATTTTTTTTTTTTACATTGAAAGGTGTTTAGTTAAATTTTCATATTTCTATCAATTTTTTTAAATTCTAAATTATCAGAACAATAGTAGAAATGAAAATTATAATTAATATTATAAAATAGCTTCTTAAGGTGTGTTTGGTAAAAGATGAAAAAGATTATGTCGTTCTCATGATTCTTGAATTTTAACAATCTATGAAGAATTAAAATATGGTATTGTAATTTGACGGTTTTCTCGTGGTTAATGTTTCTTCTAAGAAGATTTAATCATCATTAAATAAAAAATAATTTTAGAGATAGAAAAATATTAATTATTATACTATAAACAGTAGTATGAGTCACCCTATGCATCATATCATAAGCCAGATTTTAAACAACATCAACAATCATGACAATCACATTTTGAACTATTATTATACTCAGTTCTATATGGATCAATTTAACCATGTTCAAATATGAAAAATATAAATTCAATAAATTTAAATAAAATTATTTATCTCGATAACAATATATATTTTTGCCTATATATAAATTCAAAGATAGTATTATATTGAAAATTTCTAATGCTACTAAAAGGCCTCATCGAAGAAAATGTTATTCTATTTAAAAAATGTCATTATATGAGGATTGATTATTAGATAAAAAAAAATAACAGATGTATTGATAATGTAAAGCTTTAAAATCTTTATTGACTTTAATTATCCTAAAAACCATATCAATTGTAATTTTTTATTTTACACCGATAAAAATGTACAATTATTAAATTCCTAAATAAAATGTGAATTTTCAGTGTATGTTATTAGCTAATGAAATGTGTAGTTTTTATATGTTGTGTATTTTGACGACTAATTTCTGTGTATATAAATTTTAAAATGAATACCATATGTTATTCTTTCACAATCGTATGTTAAATTAAATTAAAATACATTTTAGTCTTTATCTTTTTACTAAAGTCCATTGTTGTGCTATTCAATATTAAATAACTTAGTCAATCACTATTATTAAATTTATCTACATGGTTGGCCATTAGACACTTATCTTGTGTAATTCGACGCTGAAACTTATCTAATTAAATTTATCCAAATGAAAATTAAATAACTCAATCATGATTACTATTAAATTTTATCTACATGAAAATTTATATTATTAAATTAATCTCTCGATCTTGGGTCTACATTGATGGTTTTATTTTTAACACAATTTTTGCTAATTCAAAACACAAAACTTATCTCCATGAAAGCTAAGAAACTCAATTAAGTGGTCTGAAAATTGACTCTTTTTTGTTGGAGATCCTACATCGACTAGAGATTAGAGTCTTTCATAGTATATAAGTGAGTGCAAACCTCATTCCATGAGCCTGTATTATAGGGTTGAGTTAAACTTAAAGTCAATTTCATAATATAGTATCAGAGTCCTTTCGAGCCTATCTTAATGAGTGTTTGTGTTGGGCCTATCGGGCCGCTATCGGACCACCCATAATATATAGTCTCACGCACGAGTTGACAGTCTCGGTGTGAAGGAGATTAGAGTCTTTCATAGTATATAAATGGATGCAAACCTCACTTCATGAACTGGTTTTATGAGATTGAATTAAGCTTAAAGTCAACTTCGTAATACTTTTCTTTTAAGTTTTGACATTAATGAGGATCACATCAGTTCACAGGCTATTCTTTTTCAATCAGCAAAATATTAAATTAAGTCTCTGATTGCATAAATTTCAACTGATATAAAACAATTTCAGCAATATTAAAATATTTTTTTGATATGAAAAAAGCTTCTCTCCGTAGAAATTCACCTTCCTGGTACATATTCTAGAGGCCACGCATGAGACATGTTTGATCCAAGTGGCTGCTGAAGTTTGAAGTGATAACAATGTCTATGTTTTCAGTACATAATTGAATTGGACTAATTGTCAAAACCAAAATATATTAGATTATATATCTGTCAATTGCTAAAGGTTGAAGGTCAAGGAAGAACATATATATAAGATATTGCTAAAGGTTGAAGAAGAAGGAAGAACATATACATATATATAATATTGAAAGAATATTGTTGTGGAAAAATGTAAGATATTGCTGAAGGTTGAAGATGAAGGAAGAAAATGTTTGATGAAAAATTATAAAACAGTTGTGGACTAAGTGTAGATATATGCATGCAATAAGTCTGGTCAAAGAAGGAACAGACGCTTAAATTCTTTTGGTCTAATGATGAATAAATTGGACCAATGTATAGTTTACTTTTAGGTTAGATTAGACATGTTATTAATTATCAAACTCTTCTTAAATCGGATTAAACGAATATAAGTCCGTAATGGATGAAGCCAAACCAGACAAGAACTTTTGCAGATTCAAGACAAAATCTTGCTGTTCTGTAATAAGCTGATGCAGTCAGCAATGTCTGTGTTGTTATCACGTAGGAGGCTAAAAGCGCAAGAAAACAAAAGTTATATAGTATCTAAAACATGAACAAATTGGTCTTAAGAATGCGTTTAGCCCTAAAAATTAATAAAATTATAAAAGTTCTCATATAAAAATATAAGATGTCACTTGTTTTAATCAAACATCATAATAGTTGATTGAAGATTTCACGTCGACTAGAGATTATGACACATTTCATAATATATAAGTGGGTGCAAACTTTATCTTTATAAGTTAGTTTTATAAGGTTGATTTAGATTTAAAGTCTATGTCTTAATATAGCAGAATCATTTAGAGTCTATCTTAACAAAAGTTTGTTGAACTTATTATACCAATCGCTATGGGATCACTTATGATATGTGATCTCACGCATGAGTTCACAGGTTTCTACACGACAGGGATGCCAACTAGAAATAAAAACATTTTGTAATATATTAATGAGTATAAACTTTATTTTATAAGCTGATTTTGATCCTAAAAATGCGTTTAGCCCTAAAAATTAATAAAATTTAAAAAGTTCTCATAAAAATATAACATGTCACGTGTTTTTATCCAACATGATAATAGTTGATTGGAGATTTCACGTCGACCGAAAATTATGACATTTCATAATATATGAGTAGCTGTAAATCTCATCTTATAAGTCAATTTTATAAGATTAAGTTAGATTTAAAATTCACTTCTTAAGATGGTATCAGAGTCTATTATAACAAAAGTTTATTAGACTTACTAAACCAGTGGCTATCAAACCACTTATAATATATAATCTCACGTACGAGTTGACAGAGGTTTCGGTGTCAGAAGAAAATTCAACGTCAACTAGAAATTAAAAAATTTCATAATATATTAATGAATATAAATTTTATCTTAGAAACTAATTTTATAAAGTTTAGTTATAATTAATTTAAATTATTAATATATTTCGATATCTGATTAAGTTTAGGAGCTAAAATAATGATATAAAGATTTTTTTTTTATAGATTAAGTTGAATACTTTACATGGTCTGAAATTAAAATAGTAATTTAGTTGAAGAAAGAAAGATAGAGATGAATTAGTAGTTTTATTTATATGTAGATTTCATGAATGTCTGATATATTTTTGTGTAGCAGACTCTTTTGAAGTAGAGAGCGGTTCTATTCAGCAATTGACCACTACAGTTATTCAGACACAATATTGGAAACACCATTTAATAAACTAATGGAATTTTAGACTCGCTTCACTTCTTTTTACGTGTTCGTTATTCTAGTTTGAATATAAACGTTTTATAATATAAAGCATCAAACAAAACCATTGAATGCATGCTGCTAAGTCAAATAAGAAGACTCCTCAAATGTCTTCCAACAAAATTTTAAGATAATAAATTTGTAATTTTTTTATTTATTCTGACCTTCTGAAGATGAGAATAGAAGTAACGTATTCACTATTAAGAATTGCAGTTTAAACTTTTCATTACTTCAAAAAATCGACTTATAAAATAAGATTTGTACTCACTTATAAAAATAATTTTTAATCGACGTAGGATTTCCAACACATCCACTTACACTGAGATTGCCAACTCGTATGTGAAAATATATGTTATAGATGATTCGATAATAAGTGACACGATAAGTCTAACAAACTTTCATTAAAATAGACTTTAAATGAATTTAATACTATGTTTGAAAGAAAAATAAACCAAGATTTGAAACTTCTATAATATATCTAAGAATTATAATTACTCACTATAATATAACAATTAGAATTCTCAAAAAAAAATATTAAAGGAAGTCCAATTATTTTTCTGTACCAACACTTCTTAACATTAACATTGCACCTTTGACTATTATAACCTGATATATTAGTCTATGCGTGATAGTCAAACGCACAATTTTACGTTTTTTTCTTTCTTTCTGAGTTCAAGACTTCGTGTGAGAAATAAAAGTACAAAACAAGTGTTAATATGTATTTCATTTTAAGATTTATTTAAATATTGTTTTTAAAAGTATTCTAATCATTTATGTCATTTTAATGTGTATATATATTTTTTTATTGTAGATGACGATGTGAGGGTTAAAATGAAATGTCAAAAATATAATAGATATTAGATTTTTTTAATCAGCAATAGATATTAGAAATGAATATAATTAATTTTATTATTTATAAAAATATAATAATAGCTATTTGTATGTACTTTGTTATTATACTATTGTAAAAATTAATGAAAAATATTTATTTCTATAGTTATTTTTTAGTAATAATTTAATTTTACTAATTTTTATATAATCACATTTCCATATTGTTTTTATCTGTGACATTAAAATTTCATTGAAATGAGTTTTGTTTATAGTATGCGTTTTTACATGTATTATTGTTATCAAAGAAATGTAAAGAAGAAAAGTCAGTACATGTGTTAGACGACGGTCCTTAACGCATCTTACAAGTACTTGAAGACCCGTTACAAAGTCTTATAATACCAAAACTAAAAAAATTATTAAATAAAAGTTAATTTTAAAAATAAAAATTATTTATTTATTTTATTAATTAAATTAAATATTATTTTAGAGATTAAAAAATTATTAATATCTAAATTAGTTTTTATTATTAATAAATAGTTTTTAAATTTATATCTATTTAGTTACAAATATTTTAACTATCAATTTAAAATTTAAATAATTAATAACTAAAATCTTGATAATTAATTAAATATTAATTTAAAAATTAATTATCAATGATAAAAACTAATTTAGAAAATAATTTGTTAGTTTCTAAAATAATATTTAATTTAATTAATTATTATTATTATTTTATTTTTAAATTAATTTTTATTTAATAATTTTTTAGTAGTCATTTATAATATTTAATTGGTGCAATAATTTTTCAAATAAAAAAATTGAGATCTCTATTAATTTCCGATAACGTAGGATTGTACCAACTATTATCACTACTTCAGTCCATCTATTTATACAAGGTGTATCTTTTTTAGAATTATACAAACTGATTTTCACTTTATTTTAAAATTGATTAAAAGTATAGTAAAAGATTAACAGTAGTTGAAACTAAAATATATATTTGAAACATTTTATTTATGAATAAAAAAATTAAAAACTAAAACTATAAATACCCTAAAACTATGTTATCAATAAAATAAAAATAATATATATAAATATATATATATATATGTACTTTTATATAGATACCTAAACAAATAGTTTTACTAAGTTCCTATATTTCAGTAAATTAGCATAATTTTAACTAATAATTGAAACGTTGTGCTTAAAACTATCACACTACCTATAAAATCAAATACAATACTATTAACAAATACAAAATCTCTATACACACAAAAAAATCACTAAATATAAATCAATTCTAAAGAAAAAAAATAATTAGTCACAAATTAGATACTATTTTATATATTAATAATTTTTTAATCTTTAAATAATATATAATTTAATTAATATAATAGTTAATTATTTTTTTATTGATTTTTATTCAATAAATTTATTGTGACTGTTAAAAAAACGTATATCCTTGTACTTAGAAGGTTCTCAAAACATAATATATGATAAAAGTTTTAAAGTAAAGATTGATATTTTGACACTTGGAATAAAATATAGTCACTTACCACATGATCCATGCACTGTCACACAATAAATATATAAAATTGAATTAATTACACAAAACATATCATCATAACATGCATATATACAGAGATAATGCATATAAATGTTAATAAATTCATATTTAATCACACTTAGTCTAAATCATAATAAAGAAATCACATCATAGACTTGTAATTTATTGTAAATTTTTTAGGTCATGTGTTTTTAGGTTTGGTTGATGATGACTAAATCTATGTTTACAGCTATACACGATCTATTAGATTAGTTTTCTTAACAAAACACCTCCCATCTTATGGTTTTATACAATTTTTTTTATTAGAAAGCAAGAAAAATAAATAAATAAATAAATTATTTATACAAAACGACAAACTTCCACTTCGTGCATGCTGCATTTTTCATTTCTTTTATCTGCTATTTCTCTTCCATCTATTATATATTAATCCAACTAATTTTAAAAGGATTCAATAATAGTTGATCATGAGTTGGAATTCACGTGGACTAACTAAACATATCTGTGATATCTTTCTCAAATTTTTCTATCTCAAGTTTTCCAAAATTTTTATCTCAAAATTTTCAATTTTTCCATCTCAATTTTTTCAAATGGATTTTTGTTTTCTTTAAGAATTAACACACACGGACGGAGATCTCACATCGACTAGAGATTAGAGCCTTTCATGATATATAATTGGGTGCAAACCTCACCTTCTTGAACTGATTTTATGGGGTTGAGTCCACTTTGTAATACGGTATCAGATCATATATAATTTTTTTTGTTTTCAAATGAACTAGTTTTATATATAATTTTTTTACAGCAATTGATTTTATTTAGCATACATAAACTAGAGAAAAATATTTAAAAAAACATAGAAATGGAAGTAAGATAGATTTTTTAGCAAAAAGGACTCTCCACTGTTAAGAGGGGTGAATTGATATTTTTAAAATTTTGTTTTCTATTTACACATTTTGAAAAATATTTCTTACAGCAATTAAATTTCGAGACAAGATTCTTATCAAACGATGATCAAGAATATTTAAAAATGAAATAAGAAGATAGAAAAATTGTATAAGATTCCTTCAAATCAAATTATTAGATCCAATATCAATCAACTAGATCTTAGAGTGATTGTGTATACTATTTTATAATGTTTACATTATAACCGTAAAGCACGTGTGAAACATGCAATCATATTTAATTATGAATCTAAACTCTCTTGAGCATCCTAAAAAAATTATAAAAAAAACATAGTACAATTAAATTAAATATATGAACAAGATGCATTATACACAACATAAAATAATTGGAAAGTTATCATTATCACTAAAAAAAATCATTAAATAGAAATCAATTTTAGAGACAAAAAATAATTAGTTACTATAGTGACTAAATTAAATATTGTTTTAGAGATTAAAAAAATTATTAATTTCTAAATTAGTTTATATTGTTGACAAATATTTTCTAAATTGGTATCTAATTAGCTACCATTTATTTAGATTCTAAATTTGATAGCAAAAACTTTGGTAGCTAATTAGATATCATTTAGAAACTATTTATCAATAATAGAAACTAATAATTGTTTTAATCTTTAAAATGGTCTCTAATTTAGTCACTATACTAATTAATTTTTTTTTTAACTAAAATTTGTTTCTATTTAATAATTTTCTGGTAGTGTATGTCTAATTGAATTTATAAGAGATTTTGAACAAAGAGAAAACACTACCAGAAACCTTATAATCACCTTATAATCTTGAGCTTTTAGCAAGCAATATGGTTTTATAATGTTTATAACACTTATCGGAGAGTTTCATGTTAGTTTGTAAGTAGTAGTTATGCAAACAATTAATATCTTTTCAAGACAACCTCTAAAACAATTTTGTAGATTTTTTTTTTTAAATGACCTAATAGATTATATTAAGTATTAATCGATTATTTTGTTCTAATTTATTTATAGAAACATAACTAGAAAAATATGATACAATATAATTGATTAGTTACGCAATGAGTAATGAGGACTAATCAATTATGCTAGGACCTAATTATTATCAGCTCAAACAAGTATAAATAATGTTAAACTATTAAACCAATATTCAATTATAGTAAAATCTAATCAATTATTAAAAAATGGTTTGATGTTTAAAAAAATCAGATAAGTGGTTGACTATTTAAATTGATTGTGATATGTGTTTTAAAGTTAAATATTGGTTTTTACCTATCAAATTGTGATTTTAAATGAGATATTTTTTAACTATTTTAAAAGTATAAATTTATGATGATTGAATGGTATCTTAATCGTTGGGTTTATGGGTTTATCCATCTTCAACATTAATAAGTAAGATGAACTATGAATCATGTGGGATGTAATCGAAACATAGTATTTTCAAGAAAGAAATTATGATGTGGAGATGGTTAAGATGTGCGTTCATTAGAAATTTATCTAAAATGAGACATTCCGACTCTATTGATATATTGAAATCATATAATTAAAATATTTCATAATATATTAATGAATATAAACCTTATCTTATAAACTATTTTAAAAAGATTGAGTTAGATTTAGGGTTTAGAGTTTAGGGTTTAGGATTTAGAAGCTAAGATTTTTTAGATTTTTGTTTAGATTAACCCCGATACTTTACCTGGTCTGAAATTAAAATAGTAATTTAGTTGAAGAAAGAAAGATACACATGAATTAGTAGTTTTTATATATATATATGTGTAGATTTCATGAATGTCTTCTCCCATTATTATTCCGTGGGTTAAGGTTGGTATATATTTTTGTCTAGCAGACTTTTTACAGCTATACACGACCTACTAGAATAGTTTTTTCTTAACAAAACACCTCACATCTTATGGTTTTGTACATAACAACAAGATAGACAATAAAAAAATCTCATATATTAACACCTCACACTTCACACTTTAATAAATTAATATTTTATTTTTTAATTTAAAAATATTATTATATTATTATAAACAGTGTCAGATGTAAGTTATTTATTATTTATAGTGTAAAAAAAAAAAAATAGTAAATTGAAAGGAAAAGATGTGAGTAAAACTGAACAAGTATATATCATTGTAGTGACTGCAATGGATGTTTCGGATTCAGAATCAATTATGGTGGAAACAAGATTTAATTATAATTTCTGAGAAAGTAAAAGACAAAAGAAAGAGCATTGCTAAAGTTTATATAGAATCTCAGCGATATGTGCCGATTTCTTGATGCTCCTTGAAGGAGACAAACCTGCATTTTCATTTCTTTTATCTGCTATTTCTCTTCCATCTATTATATATTAATCCAACTATTTTTAAAACGATTCAATAATCGTTCATCATGAGTTGGAATTCACGTGGACTAACTAAACATTGTGTGATATCATTCTCAATTTTTTCTATCTCAACTTTTCCAAATTTTTTATCACAAAATTTTCAATTTTTTTGGATTTTTGTTTTCTTTAAAAATTATATTACAAAGTGGACTTTAAGCTTAACTCAATCTCATAAAATCGGCTCATGAGGTGAGGTTTGCACCCACTTAGGATCTCCAACACACCCCCTCATACCGAGAGTGACAGCTCGTGCGTGGGATAACATGTTATGGGTGGTCCGATAGCAGGTGACCTGATAAGCCAAACAAACATTCACTAAGATAAGCTCGAAAATGGCTCTAATACCATATTACAAAGTGAACTTTAAGTCTAACTCAACCCCATAAAATTGGCTCATGAGGTGAGGTTTGCACCCACTTAGAATCTCCAACACATAGGGGGTGTTGAAGTAAGATATATTTTTAGAAAAAGGACTCTCCACTGTTAAGAGGGGTGAATTGATATTTTTAAAATTTTGTTTTCTATTTACACATTTTGAAAAATATTTCTTACAACAGTTAAATTTCGAGACAAGATACTTATCAAACAATGATAAAGAATATTTAAAAATGTAATAAGAAGATAAAAAAAATTGTATAAGATTCCTTCGAATCAAATTATTCTAGATCCAATATCAATGAACTAAATCATAGAGTGATTGTGTGTAGTATTTTATAATGTTTAGATTATAACCATAAAGCACGTGTGAAGCATGCAATTTAATATATGAATCTAAACTCTCTCAAGCATCCTCAAAAGAATTTATAAAAAGCATAGTACAATTACAGTAAATATATCATGTGTTTCTGATTGAATTCCTAAGAGATTTTTAACAAAGAGAAAACAAGCACCAACACAAACCTTGATCTTGATCTTGAGCTTTTTTAAATAACCTAATTGATTATATTAAGTATTAATAGATTATTTTGTTATGAGTTATTTATGAAAACACAATTTGAAGAATATGATACAATATAATTGATTCTTTACAGAAGGAGTAATAAGGACTGATTAATTGATTATGTTAAGACCTAATTGATCATCAGCTCAAACCAGTATAAACAATTTAAAACTATTAAACCAATCATCTATTAAACCAGTGGTATTTGTGTTTTTTTATTTTGGTAATTCAAGACTTTCATTAAGTATCTATGAAGCTCAGACACTTCTCTTAAATGGTGTGTCAGTGTCAAATACTCGTATCGGACACCGACACTCATATGACACTTGTAGAACACGTATCCGTAAAGTGTCCAATTCAAAAAGTATTTGTTGGATTTTTGACAATTCTAGTACGGTTCTAACACTATTAAAAAGGAAAAATACATTGATTTTCTAAAAACTCAAACTTATTGTATAAATTTTTATTATAATTATAAAAATAAGAAACAAATCATTTTGAACCAGTTATGAAAAACATCTTTATGCTCCAGAAAATAATATGGAACATACTTGTGTACATAAATCTTTATTGTCAATTTATATAATTCATAATTATATAATATATAGATTCGTGTCCCCGTGTCATACATTTTAGAGATTATACGTATCTTCGTCCGTGTCCGTGTCGTATCAGTGTATGTGTCTGTGTCGGTGTCTGTGCTACATTGTTAAACATTGATTTTGAATACTTCGTATATGGAAGATTCAAACATTTTGTGTGAATTTGTATAAATATGCTTATACAATAATAATTTTTTTCAAAAATTAAAATTAATTTTTAAAAATGTTAATATTTTATCTCGTAATATAAATAAAATATCTCCATTTATAAAATTTGTCGTAATTATTTTTCATAAATGAAAAACTATGAGCAGAAAATTTATTATAAAAAAAATCATTAAATATAGACTTATTTTAGAAACTAAAATAGTATATTAATTAAATTAGATATTATTTTAAAAACTAAAAAATTATTAATATTTAAATTATATTATATTATTAATAAATAATTTCAAAATTGGTATCTAATTAATTATTAAAGTTGTAGCTACTAACTAATTAATTATAAAGTTGGTAAAAAAATTGATAATTAATTAAATATTTATTTAAAAATTATTTATTTATTATAGAAATTATTTAAATATTAATAATTTTTTTAATATCTAAAATAGTATTTAATTTATGATTAATTATTTTTAATTTTTAAGATAAATTTTTTTAATGATTCTTATTTATGAAAAAAATCAAACCTTTGTATCTGATAGAAAATTATATATTTTGAATTTGTTAAAAATGAACAAGAGTGGAAGATGTGGTGACAGTGGCATTGCTGTCTATTCTTGATAATGAAACAAAGCCAAACCTATCAGTTTCATATGACTTTCACAAAAATCTAACATTATAATTGGGTTTAATCTTCATTTAGAATACTCCAACAATAAAGCCATTGGTGTGACACAAAATTATACCTATTCAATACAATACAAAATGTAGGGTATTTGTTCACTTCTGTTCTTTAGTTTTCACCAACACAGCAATCAGATTCTTCTTTGCAGAACCTCGAAAAACAGCATTTCAACTCTTGTCTCTTCTTGGTTTACATGATTACATCAACATCCATTTTATCATTTAATTATTCCTTTTATTTCCAAAGAAGCCAATGAAGCTAGCAAATAAAAATAGAAATGAAGTACTCTTATATAAATTAATAATAAATAAAAATGTACATTACATGAAATTCTAAATTTATTCATGAATTTCTAGATATCGATCCAGACTTTGAAAAATTTTGTTGGTTTTTGTTCAAACACAAATTGAGACAACAATAAAAATAATAAAATATGATAACGGGACCGAATTTTTCATGACTAATTTATTTGTTAACAAAGAGATAGTGCATCAAACATTATGAGTCAATATTTCACATCAAAATAGTATAGTTGAAAAGAAACATGATCTATATTAAATGTAGCAATAGCTCTCATGATACAATTTCATATACCCAAAATTTATTGGTAACATTTTGTGATATGTTGCGCATATTATAAACATGTTTTCAACATCTGTTTTAAATTATTCTTCTCCTCATGAGATGATTTACAAAACTGCATCAAATTTTAATGGATTAAAGGTGTTTGGATCTTTGTGATATGCTAGCACTTTGTCAACAAACAGAAGAAAATTTGATTCAAGAACATCAAAATGTATTTTTATTGGTTTTTAAAGAGAGACAAAAATGATGTGTTTTGTTGAATATTTAATCTAGAAAATTTTATTTTGTATTTAAGAATGTTGTCTAGTATAAAAATGTTTTCCATATCAAAGGGTTCAAGATACTAATAAATATATATTTATCAATAAATTACTACTCTTTAGAATTTATCTTATTATTCATTTTATATTGAAATGTTAAATTATCAATAAATTATTACTATTTAGAGTTTATCTTATTATTCATTTTACATAGAAATGTTAAAATAGCACATATTTTCTAATTTTTTTTAGATATAACATTAATTAATTTATTATGTGAAAGGGAAAGTATGTTATTACATCGAAGTTGAATTGCTTGACTAACCTCGATTTAAATTCATTCCAATAGTTTAATCAAGTTCTTCCGGTTAATAATTAATTAAAAAACTCATAATTTTCATATTTATGTATGGATCTAAATTATAAAAGGTCAAAATTATTTGATACTGTATATCAATTTAAAATATCAACATAAAATTTACCAGTGATTTATTATTGATATATTAGATTTAGAGAAACAAAAGAGAAATTTAAATCAATAATCAATAGGTTTGATATAAACAATAACACAATTTAGAAATTTATTTAGATACAGAAAATCTCAGCCATTAGGTACTTTTAGGTAACAATTTATTAAAATATTATTTTTTTATAATGTTTTAATATATTCATTATTCATATTATGCAATTACTATCTTATAGGATCATCTCAGTTTTCTGTACAAACATTTATTATGTTCATATATATAAATGGTGTCAGTTACCTAGATAGTAATGTTTTTCCTGTAAAAATATTTATGATTTCTGCATATCTAGATGGTGCTAGTTACTCAGATCCTAATGTTTTAACTCTTATAAATTAATTTACATTTATTCAATAAAATTATTAAATAAAAACTAATTACATAGAAAAAATAATTAATTATTATAATAATTAAATTAAAAATATTTTAAAAATTAAAAAAAATTATTGAATTTTAAATTAATTTTTATTATTGATAAATAATTTCTAAATTAGTATCTAGTTATAAGTTTTTTTTTATCAAATTTAAGATTTAAATAATTGATAGTTAAAATATATACCAATTTAAAATTTATTTATCAATAATAGAAACTAATTTAAATTTTATTTTTTAAAATTTTTAAAATTATTTCTAATTTAATCATTATAATTTTTTTTTTTAAATTGAATTTTATTTTGTTATTTTCATTTTCTTGTAGTAATATAAGCATGATAAAGTATTAATAGGACTATTTGAACAAGTTAATCTATATTGAGTCATAAGATTAACAGTGAAAAATCTATCTTAAAAGATCATCTCTGTTCTGATAAGAACATTTATGATTTTCACATATATAGATAATATCAGAACCTAGATGTTAATGTTTAAACTCTTACAAAGTAAGTTGCATTATCTAACCATAATATTAGTTTAACACAAAAAGGTATAAAACGTCTACTTTGACAACCTATTATAATAATATTTTTAATTAAAAAATAAATTAAATATAATTAAAATATTAATTTATTTGGTTTTTAAATGAATTTTACTGTGTAGAAACACAATAAATATTAATAAAGTTACTTCGACAAGTGAACCTAGTTCCATTACCATAAAAATTCATTACAAATAGATGAAGATTTCAAGTTATACCCTACTAATTTATTACATATTTATTACACAAACATATCAACCAATAGTTAAGACTCACTAGCATAGAAAATCTACATGACTTATAAAAACATTTATAATTTTCAGTTTTAAAAATTATTGATTATAGACATGTGATTGGTTGGATAAATTTATTTTTCAAATCTTATTTTATAATAATAATAACGATAATAATAATATATAAATAATTAAAATATGTTTTTAATTTATTTTAAACTAAACAGCTCTCATTTTCTTTCTTTTTTTCATATTTTATCTTTTCCATTTTTTTTCCTTATTTCTTCACTTTCTACCAAATGAGGGCTAAATATTTAATGTAACTAGATATCTGTGCAATTGATCTTTTCTTTTAATTTTCTCCAACCAAATAATTTTAATTTTTACTATATTTTTCAGTAATAATTTTTAAACTTGTGGTAAAAAGTTATGGCCTAATTTTCACAAAAATTACTATAAGAAAACATATTTTGAAATATAAACTTACTATTGAAATATAAGAAAAGTTATGGCCAAACTTTTATAATATAAACTTACTATTATCTCATCACAAAAATATTGTTCTTCTGAAATATTTTGAACTGTTCTTAAACATCAGTGAGAGATTCTTTAATTCAAAAAATAAAACCACTATAAGAAAACATGGGATAATCTTTTATGTTTTTTTTTTGTAAATGTAATGTAACAAACTCTTAATGATCATATTAATACCTAAATGATAACTAATTAAATATTAATTTAAAAATAGTTTATAAATTTATATTAATAATAAAAATCACTTTAAATATTATCAAATAACATCAAATTTTAAATTTTTTTAAAAAAGTTAGATAACTAAAAAGATAAAAATCTATAATAAAATAAACAAAAATAAAGTTTATAACTTATTTAAAAAAAAATCATTCTTTATCCATTCACTACACTAATACTAACTTATAATAGAATTAAATATACTTTCAATCTCTATTGTATATATAATAAAGTTAATTTTTTTCTCTAGAAAAAATATTTTGTTTTGATTTCTCACGTATAAAATATAGCAGCTCGTGCGTGGATAACATATTATGGATGATAGTCTGATAAATTCAATAAATATTCGCTATGATAGGATCGAAAATGACTCTGATACCATATTACGAAGTGAACTTTAAGTCTAACTCAACCTCGTAAAACCGGCTCAATGAGGTGAAGTTTGCACCCACTTATATACTATGGAAGACTCTAATCTCTAGTCGATGTGAGATCTCCAACCATACATTAAATTGTCTTTTATGTGAAAAATTATAAAGATCATAATTTGAAAAAATCAACCGGTTTAATCATTAAACCGGTCCGATTCGGTCCACTGAAAGAGGAAAATAAAAGCAGGCATGGAAAAGGTTGAACCAGTAAAAATAGGCAATTGTGAATGGTCAATTGAATAGGATGTGCCAAACAAGACACTGATGAAGAATAAAAATATTTATTTAATAACTTAATAAATTAATATTTTAATTATGTTTATTTTACTTTTTTAATTTAAAACAATGTTATATTAAATGATTTTAAAATGGTGTGCTGCAATGCAATGCTAGGTCACAGTCAAATGTGCAAACTATTGACCTGAGACGGTCCTCCTTTTTCCCGTAAATTTCGCTATGCCTTACAAATGGGAAAATATTATCATGCTTAATCTTGTCAAAAGTAGTGATATTAATCAAAATAAAATCAAAAAAATTAATATCACGAGCTTATTATGCCATACAGATACGGACACTGACACGAAACGCGGAGATACGTATAATCTCTAAAATGTAGGACATGGAGACACGGATCTATATATTATATAATTTTAAATTATACAAAATTATAAAAAAAAATTATATGCAAAAGTATGTTTTTTGGAAGGAGAAAGATATTTTTCATGACTGGTTCAAAAGAATTTGTTCCTTATTTTTATAATCATAATAAAAATTTATACAATAAATTTGAGTTTTTAGAAAATTATTGTATTTATACCTTTTAAAATTGTGTTAAAACCGTGCTAAAATTTTCAAAAATCCAATAAATATTTTTTTGAATTGAACACTTCACCGATAAGTGTCGTACGAGTGTTGTGTCACGGATAAGCCCATTTAAAAGAAGTGTTCGAGTCTCATATTACAATAGTAAAAGCTAAAAGTAAAATATAGTTTTATAAATTTTTTTAATTCAAATAAATATATTTTGAAGTTTTTTTATATCCAAATCTCCAAAATAAAACTATACTTCTATATCATTTGGAAGATATGTCACGTTAATTAAAATCAATACTTATGGGTTGCTAGAAATGCTTGCATCATATTATTTGGGACCATATTTAAAAAAATAAATTTGTGGTAAATACATTGAAAGTTTCTCCTCTTATCTTGTATTAATATATCTTTCAATAAATTTTTGTTAGTTTTTGACTTTTTTCTTTTTAATAACTAATATTTGTTCAAATTTTTGACCGATTCTTTTAAACTATTTTTACAGTTTATTTCAACTAAGTTATTTAATCCATTTATTGGTCTTTTAGTCCTATGGGCTGATTCAATTTAATTTTGAAAATACAAATAGATATTTATTTTATTATTATTTCTAAACAAGCATAAATGAGTTATTTATCGAAATTTCATGAACATTGCAATATCACATAAATTAACATAATGGTATAGTTGTTATAACAATTGATTCTACATATCATTTCCTTTTTTTTATTAATTTATCTCATTTAAAAATATTTTTAAAATAATGTTATTTTTACTAATAATGTCATATAATTTCTTTTTCATAAATTTGAGTAAGTTGGACTTAACTTTAATTTATATATAATCAATTATATTAGAGGTCGTCTTTTTATAATCAATTAGATGAGGGACAAATTTTTTTCTCTAAATATTTAATACAAGTTATATACCTAATATTTGATCTCAAAATCACTAATTAAATTATAATAATTTGAGTAGTAGGATGTTTTGGTTGATACAATTTTTAAGAGGCAAATAGTTTTCATTATTACATGAAGACCAGATTTCAATTCCAATAAAAAAAAATGAGTGATGATAAAAATTCAATTAATTAATATTTTAATTATATTTATTTTATTTTTAATTAAAATATTATTATAATAGGTGTTCAAAAATGGACGTGGTTTAGGTTTTCGATGTTAAAGTAATCTTTTACCCAGGTAACGGTTGACATATCGTGAATAAAAAACAACTTTGTACATGCCACGTGTTAGTATATAGTTTAAGAGCAAGATAAATACTTTATTTTATTTCTTTCAATAAATTTGTTTTATTGGAACTATAAATTATGCCAACTAGGCTATTGACCGTTTATATAAATTATTTGAAAAAATAACTAAAAATGACGTGATGTTTGATATATATTTTTTTTCATATTATAAGTTTTTCCATTTCTATTTTTAGTATATTTTTTTTAGATTTTTTTATTTTAGTACATTATTTAAATTTGGCATCATGTGCCGAGTCCATTTATATATCTAATGCATTTTTTTCATTTTATTTGTATTTATGTGATCTGAAATTTAATAATATTTTATTTTGTTTAATTAAAAATAAAAGATTTTATTTTAAAGAAATTACTTGGTAAAAATATTTATTAAAATAAAATAAAATTCAGTCAACTAAAAACCACAAAAAAATATGAGTTGTAAAAAAATTAATTCATTATTTATTAATCTTTCTTTATTCAAATTTTAAAAATAATAGAAATAAGTGAGGAAAGCTAATATTATATAATCTAATTTTCAAATTTAAATTATGAATAACTTTTTTTAATAATTTTTATTTAAAGTATCATTACTTTTTTTTATTACAAATATAACTATTTCAATCTTGAATTAATATCTTGATAATTTAAAAACTAATCTGTATTATTGTAATGAAGGGAAGAACTATAACTGAATCTGAGAAACAAAAGACAGAATATTTGTTAAAATATTTTCCTCAATTAATAACCAATCGATTATTAATTTTCTGAAAAGGTTTATTTAAAATTAATTGAGGTGTTAAAAAGAATAATTGATATTAATGAAAGTTGAATATATATTTTCCCCTGTTTTGTTTCTGCTGAAAACAAGAAAGTTGTAATAAAGAAATGTGGAAAAGCAGAATCTGTAGACCAAGAAAAACAAGGAAATAAAATGAATTGTTGAGGGTAGGTTTTGTTTGTTTATGCATTGTTCTCTCTATAAAGGATAGTTCAAGAATTCAGTTTAAATGCAATACCACCGCGAAGGTAGCTTTTGTTCATAATCTGTGTTTCACAGTTCCCATCTCTTTCAATAGCCATGGCTTTCTCTGCTGCTGCTACCTTTCTTAAACCAAACTATTCTTTCTCCCCATCCCACAAACCCAACTATCACTGCAGAAACAAGGTTGGTGAATCAATCATACTGTCTTTTTATTCCTTAAGGGATCACTCATCTTCCATTTCTTAACAACAAATTCACAACTTTTTTTTCACTCATGCTGCAAACATGGCTCATGTATTATTGTGTTTCTCAGTTCTGCGTCAGAGTTTCAGCAAGTGACTCGGGTGACGTGGAGAAGACTATCATCAAGAAAGACAAAGACGGGTGGAAGATCAATTACTCAGGAGAGAAGCCACAGACACCACTGTTGGACACAGTCAACCACCCAATTCACATGAAGAATCTCTCCACACAGGTTTCAAACTAGGAATCATTTGTTAAGGCCTAAAGGCCATGCCACAACATATTTCTTACAGTTTTGTTTTCTTTGAGTTTTGTTGGGTTGTTGGTGAAAAGCATTGCATGTATTTTTCAGGATCTCGAGCAACTTGCAGCAGAGCTGAGGGCAGATATTGTACACAGTGTTTCAAACACTGGTGGGCATCTTAGCTCAAGCTTGGGAGTGGTGGAGTTATCAGTGGCTTTGCATCATGTTTTCAACACCCCTGAAGACAAAATTATATGGGATGTTGGTCATCAGGTAATCTTTCGTCTTCTTTATTTGTTCTTGCTTTCTAATTGAAATTAAAAAGGAAAAAATATATATATTCTTCATTTAGAGAATTTTGCAACAAATTACATCATGTGTGATGTGTTTGATATGTGTAAGTGAGTCTAAAAATTAAGAAAATTGCAGGCATACCCACACAAGATTCTCACAGGTAGAAGATCCAGAATGCACACCATTAGGAAGACTTCGGGGCTAGCAGGTTTTCCTAAAAGGGATGAGAGTGTTCATGATGCTTTTGGGGTTGGACACAGTTCTACAAGCATATCTGCTGGTCTTGGTGAGATTCTTATATTTTAAGATCAATTCATGTTCATCAAATATATGTGCAGAAGCACTTCTCTCAGTGATTGAGCAGCAATTCTCAATATTTAATAGGCATGGCCGTTGCACGTGATCTACTGGGGAAGAAGAACAGCATCATATCAGTGATAGGAGATGGGGCATTGACAGCAGGCCAAGCTTATGAGGCCATGAACAATGCAGGGTTCCTTGATTCTAACATGATAGTAATACTGAATGACAACAAGCAAGTCTCTTTACCAACTGCCACACTTGATGGCCCTGCAACTCCTGTTGGAGCCCTCAGCAGTACTTTGAGCAAAATTCAAGCGAGTACAGAATTCCGCCAACTTAGAGAAGCTGCAAAAGTAAGCCTCTTAGACTTATCATATTCTTAGTCAACGCCATGATCTCGGTGATCATGTCAAATTTTCAATAAGCTGTGGCATTTATCTGACTCCAATTTTATTGTTGAAGAGCATCACGAAACAAATAGGAGGACAAACACACCAGGTTGCAGCCAAAGTGGATGAGTATGCAAGAGGCATGATCAGCGGTTCTGGATCTACATTATTTGAAGAACTTGGCTTGTACTACATAGGTCCTGTGGATGGTCATAACATTGAAGATCTAGTCACAATCTTTCAAAAAGTCAAAACAATACCTGCTCCAGGTCCAGTTTTGATTCATATTGTGACAGAAAAAGGGAAGGGATACCCCCCAGCAGAAAAAGCAGCTGATAGAATGCACGGTGAGAAAGGGATATTTCATAATGAATCATTATGAGAAATTGGAAATTGTAAAATCAATTCTTAGATCTAATACAAAAGTTACCCTGTCATACTTTCAGGGGTTGTAAAGTTTGATCCAAAAACAGGCCAGCAATTCAAGACAAAATCCCCAACACTTTCATACACACAGTACTTTGCCGAGTCTCTGATAAAGGAAGCTGAAATAGACAACAAGATAGTGGGCATTCACGCAGCAATGGGTGGTGGTACCGGCTTAAATTATTTCCAGAAAAGGTTTCCCGATCGCTGTTTCGATGTGGGCATAGCCGAACAACATGCTGTTACATTTGCTGCTGGTTTAGCTGCCGAAGGCCTCAAGCCCTTTTGTGCCATTTATTCATCATTCCTCCAACGTGGATATGATCAGGTGAGCCAATATGGTTCAATGAAAAATAGTCCAAAATAGTTCAAATTTAAGTTTATTTGTAAGTTATTAACTGTGATAAGAAAATCTGATGACTGTGATTTAATTTGTGCATGTAGGTAGTCCATGATGTTGATCTTCAAAAGCTACCTGTCCGATTTGCTCTGGATAGAGCTGGTTTGGTTGGAGCAGATGGACCAACCCACTGTGGAGCATTTGACATCACTTACATGGCTTGCCTCCCCAACATGGTGGTCATGGCTCCTTCTGATGAAGCTGAACTGATGCACATGGTTGCAACAGCAGCAACTATAGATGACAGACCAAGCTGCTTCAGATTTCCAAGGGGAAATGGAATTGGAGCCACTTTGCCACTGAATAACAAAGGAACCCCACTTGAGGTGAGAATCAGAGACTAACATGTATATCCTAAACTGAATCTTATGGTGGTGTAGAAATTGTTTAAATGCTGAGAAATTGTTTTGGTGGTGTAGATAGGAAAAGGCAGAATTCTGACGGAGGGAAGCAGAGTTGCTATTTTGGGATATGGTTCTGTAGTCCAACAATGCATGCATGCTTCAGAATTGCTTAAAGAAGAAGTAGGCGTTAATGTGACAGTTGCTGATGCCAGGTTTTGCAAACCTTTGGATATTGATCTCATCAGGCTACTCGCCAAAGAGCATGAAATACTCATCACAGTGGAAGAGGGCTCTATTGGTGGTTTTGGATCACATGTTTCTCAATTCTTGAGTTTATCTGGTATCCTAGATGGACCACTAAAGGTAAGTGACTCTCTATGATGTCATTTTCAGATTAATATTCTTTCATGTGCAGTTCTGACTATCACCCCTTTTGGTTTGGCTGCAGTGGAGAGCAATGATGCTTCCTGATAGGTACATTGATCATGGAGCACCTCAGGATCAGGTTGAAGAAGCAGGGCTTTCATCAAAACACATTGCGGCAACAGTTATGTCCCTTCTTAAAAGGCCAAAAGAAGCTCTTCTGTTCAAATAGAAGCAGGAAATGGAATGAGGATCTTGACCTGAGACATGGAAGATGCATGCAGTTCTGTTGGCATTGCGGTTTATAGGAAGCTGTAAATAACTCTAAACTGAATTGTTGTTTTGGATTCTCAGGTCAGACCAAGAATCATGAGTGAATAACGAGATTAATTTATTCTTGCAACTGGAGGAAACAATCAAGGCATTGTAATCTATCTATATTAATGTTATATGTAATTAACATCCTAATTTTCCACCAAGCATAAGCAATCTTTTTCTTACGTTGATGGATTTGGCAGTCAATTTTTCTGATAACGAAGGGTCAGGTCTTACCCCACTTGAACACCATCTACTACTCTTTCTTATCAATATAAAATCAATTCCCTCCAGATATTTACTAAATAATGTTACCTTCAATAACATCACACAAATAGGATTTGTCAAAACCATAAAGTTAAATTATTGTTTGAGCTATGACTTACACACCTTGTAAGTTGTAAGACTTTAGGAATCTCTCCTCAGCAAACTTGGTTAGAAAATTTTCATGTATATCAGCATGTGGTAGTAACAAGGCAGAAGGTAACTATAATGTTGACAGATAATTTAGTCATCAATGACATAAAACATAATAGGCGTAGTCAAGACCATAATACTAAAATATATGTTTTAGCAATGACTGATAACATACGAAATTTTATTAAAGAAAAATAGAGATGAATTAACTTTGTGGGCAAAGGTCGATTTAACTCTAAAAGGGTCAAGTTGTCAACTGTCCAACCATGTTTAAGGGTGAGAAGAAGTATGAGATGTGAAACTTAAGATGATTACTTTTCTTTAGCATAGCAACATAGACCTGCTAGAAGTGATTGAGAATGATACCTGGTATGAAGATCAAAGATATAAATATCAGTTGAATTCCAAAGCTAGCCATATTCTGATATATGCTCTTTCTGATGCAGAGATTTCTAAAGTTGATGTTAATCGAAGTGCTAAGAAGATGTTGGATATTTTGGCTTTGTCACATAGGTAAAACGAAACAAGTTGGCTCTACTTAGATGCAAGTATGAGATGTTCACCATAGGCAACAACGAGAGCATTCAATCCATAATTTGTAGGCTGCAAACTATACACCTTGTAACTCATTTCACAGTTATTTTAACATACTAAAAACAGAAGTTTATACACATATAACACACACATACACATTTTTTTTATTAAAAAGATTTCTTTGACACCACACACAATAAAAATTTACCCTTAACACCAAATTATAACATTTTAAAAAAAATATATATATAATTAAAATATTATTTTATTGATTTGTGAAGGGTATGTTTTATGGTGTTATAATACCACCCTTTTCTTATATTTATATTAGGATTTATATACTTAACTTATCAAATCGCTTATATTATAATTAGTTCGCTAAATTCACAAATTTAATATATAATATTTAATTATAAAATAATTTATAACCAAATCCTTATAAAAGGAAGATTAATAAAACTTTATAAATATTATTATCTATAGATTTAAAAATAAAAATAATGGAAAATAGAAATACCATTAACTATATACATACGATATATATACATGCATTTATACATATACATTAACTATATGTATGTATGGCGTTACGTCAGGAGATAAGGCCACCCATGTTGAGTTGTTGGTGAAGTGTGCTATAATTTTTTGAAATAATTATTAGTTTTATAAATTTTTATATATTAACACTAAAAAAACATTTGAAACGCGTGAAACACATTACATGGGTTCCAATATTATTATTACCTTTCATCATTGGGAAATAGAAGATCACATGTTGACAGTGTAATGTCGTAGTTCGCATCTACAAAACCGAGTATGATTTCTAATATTATCATATTAATATACAATGAAATTTTCACTTGTATAAAAAATATTTTTTAATAATATTTCAAAGTTATAATACAAAATTTATAATGAAGATTTTGTCTATAAAAAATAAAATAAAAAATGAAACAGGAAAACTACTAGATTAAGATAAATGACTACATAGAATATTAGAAAAAATAACTACACATACTTATTCAATTAAAATTTAAATGTTTAGAATGTTTGATTTTAAATAATTAAATTTTTTATTATAATATCATGAAAAAAGTTTTATTTTATTTTCATATAATAAATAAAATCATATAAAATATAAAATATAAATTATAAGACAGTGTACTAAAATTTAGGGAAAAAAATACTAACGTAACCCTTTTTCTATTATGATAAGAGAAGAAATAAAAGAAAATGATAAATATTGTGTTTAGAAAATATTCTTCGATAACTAATTGATTGATAATAGTTGTTATAAAATAATAAAGCTGTATGTTACAAAAGTTACTGTAATTATGTTTATTGAATTTATTGAAAAGTGCGATAATACAATGTCTTGTACACACTTTTGAGATACATTTATAAAAACATTTCTTCAAAATCTTGTAAATAAATGTATAAAATGGAATAGAATTTTTTAGTATTGTATTTTGGATATTAAAGAATTTAGTATAGGATCGTGATTGTGATTGTACTCTGACACTCAAGGTGGAGATTAAGGAATGTTTTCGAGTTAACCTTGGAATTTCAAGTGAATTTTTGTACCATAATTACATTAATCGTTTTGTGTTAAGAAATATTTGTGGAAATTATATTTGAGAGATCTTCAATCAATGATGTTAACTGATATCCCTCATAATTGTATAGTACACTTTATAATAATTACATCAAACTTAGGGATGACAAAGCGTGCAAGGCAGTCTGCAACTCGCTACCAAAAAGAGCAGGCTAAAGTCATTGATTTAGTTCGCTAACCCGTCCGCATAATTCGTAGTCCATGTAGACCAACAACGGGACGGGTTGGCCCGCTGGATCGCATAAATAAAAAAATAATTGTTTTATTTTTTCAACAAAAAAATCATACCTCAGTTACTCATTATTGCAGTGTGACCTTTATGTTATTTTATTCAAAAAATTAAATTTAATATTCTAAAAGAATGAATATTTTATTTTAATCATCTAAAAGGTTAATATTAAGAGTAACAATGAATTTAATTTTAAGCAAAGTCTTATATTTAAAATTTATTAATATAAAAAATAGATTTCAATAAGATACTCATTAAAAAAAATAGTAATCTTATTACAATATTTTTTTATACCAAAACTTTGATAAGATACTCTAATTCATTTATATACATATATAAAAAAAAATAGATACAAAACAAAATTTTAATTATTTTTAATCAAACCTTCTAACAACACTAATACTTGAATTCATATTTTTATCTTAATTCAATGAATTGAGATAGAATTAAAATTTTAATTTTTCAACAGCAAAAATATTTTTTATTTTTTTTCACAAAGGGACCAATTTTTTTGTACATTTTTCAGATGAAATAGAGAATACATGGAATACATGTATATGCAAGATAGGAGACGCAAGCCGGAACTTCAATCATATCTCGCCATCAAATTGTACACTAGGACATTATAAAAAAAAAATAGTATAATACCAAACTTTATATTTAAAAGATACATGAAAATCGTTTCAGACAATACTACTTCTGCATATTGTATTAAAAAGTAAAAAAAAAATCATTCCTGGGTGAAAAAAAACAAGTGCATAATGTAAATTTTAATAATAATATTTTTTTTTATGTAATAGTAAATTATTGTTATTATATTTATATATATATATATATAAATTATAATAATATTTTTTTTATATGATAGTAAATTATTGTTATTATTTGAGGTGTTAATATAATTCGTCAAATTATATTGTGAAACTTAATATCAAAATTTTTTATTTAAAAAAAAATCGTGCATATAAATAAACTTGTATGTTGATAGAAAAAATAAACAAAAGAGGAATTATACGTGCAAACACTTTATATATATATATATATATACTCTTTCTTTTTTAAAATCTTAGAATATAAATAATCTTTATAAAAATGAATGAATTTGGATAAAATTGAATAATTTTGTTTAAAAGAGAGAGGATATGGGTGTCTAACTACCATGGATCTGTCCTTTATAGATTTGAGACACATTTTAAACGAAGCCAACAACTTTCAATGAAAGGTCATTTTATTCATAGTCCATAACGCTGTGTCTGTGGGGAATAGTGAGGAAGTATGAATAATAAATACACAAAATCAAATTACATACAAAATCATTGATGGTATACATTGATATTTTATAAAGAATAAATATTCAATTCAGTATAATAAATATTAATATTTTTTATTTTTAATATAATAAAAATATAATCTTAACATAATAATAATAATTTTGTTAGTTTTGTTTTCATTTATTAATGATTAATATAATTGAATATATGTTTAATTTTTACTAATTCTCACTTATGTTTATTAAAGAAAAAATTAATATTAATATGTAATTAACTTTAGAGGAACTGTTTTAAATTTATAAAGTAAAGTAAAAAGTAAAATGTAAAATGCTTCTTTCAAGTTTAACTGCATATTATTATTAGTTTTTTTCTTTAATAAATACATGCAACTAAGACTAAATATATATTCAAATTATCTCAACTATTAATAAAATTCACAGAAATAAATCTTATACTAATATTTAATTTTTTTATTGTACTAAAAACAAAATATCACAGTTGTAGTGATTATTTACCCATTATTAATAATTATGTTTTTTCAATAAATAATTAAAATAATAAATAAAATAAAATTAACTACTTTAAATTTTAATGTTTAAATGTTTTGGAAGGTCATTTATTTTTTAGACCTATAATTATTTTTTAGAATATAACTGGTATAATTGGGATGTTTGAATATTTTATTATTAAAGAGTAAAACTTATAAATAGTAAAAGTTATTTTTCAAACTTCATTTGAAAAGAACCAACATCTCTATAAGATTATTTTTTTCATTTTCTTCTCTTCATTCTCTCTAAAAATCTGTCAAATATGTTCATCATTTTCAAGATCAAAGCTTATCATAGAATTTTTGACGGAGAATATAACAAGTTTATCCGATCAAACTCTTCTTTGGAGTAGGTCCTCAATTTCCCTAAGTCAATTTTAAGAAATTTTGCATGTTTGGGGCAACTTGGATGCATGTGGGGTTCATAGTTAGTTGGGTTGAGGTTTAGACACTTGGTTATGATAAATGTTAATATTTAAATTGAAATTGCATCTATTAGGGTATATGAATGATATGTGATTGAAATGTGTGTGTATAAGTTTTTGTTTTAAAACTCCAACTTATCGTTTTTTGGGGTCTATGTATTATTTATCAACTGTGATTATCGTGTGGTACACGAGAACAGAAAATGTTGCACGATGACAGTTTCCTCAGCATAGATAGGCGGATTAGTATATTTTGTATATTTTCCTTTTCTTGTGACATGTTTATGTATATATGTATTTTGATTTTATATAGAGAGGAAAAAATTATTTTAAAATTTTTAAAATGATAAATGTAAATGTATGTAAATATAGTTGTGATGAGTACTCTGAGTAAATATTAAATGATATAATTATAACAAGATATTACTATTTTCCTACATTATTATTTTAAAATATCATTTTTATTTGTTAAATTGTATAATAATATTTCATTGTAATTTGAAATTTATTCTAACTTTAATTTATATTTTATAAATTTATTTTAAAAATATATTAATATATCAAATTATTTTATTACATTAATCAAATCAACTTCAAATTAATTAAAATCTTTCTAATTATTTTTTTTTTCTAGTTTCTTTTGTTTAATTCAAATAACTATATCTTTCATCATAGTATTAGAAATAGTTTCACTCAGCCCTATGAAAAACATTACATATATAAATTTTTAGAGCCAATGCATCCGATTTCTACTTTCAGAAGCAACCATTACATTGTCCAAAGTATATTTGTTTTCAACAAAAAGTTACCTTTTCAGGGAAAATATATATGTGAAGTTCAAATAATTTTTTGACAAAATAGATATGAGTCACATAAAAAGAAACTTATTTTTATCTCAGTTACCCATATAACATAAAAATATTATTTTACGTCAGTCCAGAACATGAACAAACATAGAAAATAGGTTTTCTTTAGGTCCTTTTAATGCCAATCAAAATAACACATGACATAAAAAAAACGACATAAAAAGTGCATTTTACATTGATTAACTATTAATTTGATACGAACTCAAAATTTACAATGCAATTCCACAACCAGACAATTTGAAAAAACAATATAATAATTAAATTGTCTATTTCAACATAAAGTACAAATATACCAAACTATTTAAAGTATGTGAACAAAATAAAACTAAATATATTAAAGAAGATTGGTGTTATATCAACATCAAACAATTTGGTTCAATCTTAAAATAACTTAAACATATAAAAAATATATTTGCATTCAAACTTTCTAATACCTGATGTTTGATTAGATTAAGAAGTGTATTTGAGGAAATGAATTTGAAAAGAAAATATGAATAAAGTGAAGTTGTTTGGACGAATAAAAAAAATAAAATTATTATTGATAAATAGTTTTTAAATCAAAATTCAATTAATTACTAAAGTTTTATATAACAATACTAAAATTTAAATAATTGGTAGTTAAAATTTAGATAACTAATCAGATAATATCAATGTTTATTTTTACAAAAATCTTCACCCACAAAGAAATTTACTCCCAATTTTTAATTCTATATCAAATATTTAAATAATAGTAGAGTGTTAACACTATAATTGACTATAGTCAAATATACATTCGAAAAATTACATGAAATATTTTGAACGAAAATTTCATCAAACATATGGTTAAACTTAATTTTTACACACTAACAACCTATAAAAAATAATTTCTCAAATTATACAAACCAACAATTCAAAATTTAATAAAAATGAATAATATTTAATCATTTGTACCATATCAAAATCAAGAAATAAGGTTCACACAATGGGTGTATATATATAATATTAAATTTAAATAAAATTATTAAAACAAATAAAAAGTATAGCAACCATCCATTATATGTTTTAAAGCCATCAATGAAATATCTATAAAATTTCTATTATTACCCAATAGTAGGTGTACCCAATTGTAGGTGTAGAACTAAAATAATTCGGTCCCAATATATTTAAAATATTTTTAAACATTTAGTACTAGAAACTAAGATAATTTAATTCCAATAAATAAAACATCAGAATTTAATGTTTAAATCTACATCAATATTATTTGGTATGGGTCATACTGTCAAATAAATAAAACACCAATTTTTAAATTTAGTCTCAAGATATCAATGCTCGTTTACAATATCATGTCATGTCTTAATCTTATTCCGTATTTTTTGGAAGGAAATGCGTGTAATGATAAGTTGGTTAATTTAAAATTTTTTTTATAAAGAACCTTTTATTTGGTATAATAGACTTCCACCTTGTCTGTTATTAGAATTCTTTATGAATAGGTATAGTCTATCTATGTATCGTTTTTGTTAACATATGAGTTTTGGTCTTATCCCGTATTTTTTGTATTTTCTTTCTTTTTTCTTTTGTTTAATAATACTTTTTTCATGTGATGGTAAATGATTGTTGTTACTTGAGGTGTCAGCTTAACTGATATCTTAAGTTGTATAGTCCTAACATGAAAGCTTTTATTTAAAAAGTTAATTTTATTTCTGATTAAAAAAAAAGTTAATTTTATTCCTGATTAAAAAAAAAAAGTTAATCTGAATGTTAACTAACATAAATATTAAGACATGAGTCGTTTTTTTTGCATTGGTGACTAGAGATGAGATTTTAGACGAAAGGTAACATTGTATGAGATTCAATTTCTTTTTGTTAATTTTAAATTTTAAATTATTAATTGGAAATGTTTCTAATAAAAAATATCATCAATTTGTTGAAAAAATTACACAACACTTATCCCTTAATTAACCCATTAACCCATTGGGTATATTTTTATATCAACTATATGACATGCAAATACAACACATGAATTTAGATATAAAGTATAGTAATTTCTAGCTATTTTTTGTTGTGGGAAATTGCTTTAATTTTAATAAGAACTTTACTAAATATTTAAAAAAAAAACATAAATATTGTAAAAATAATTAATTATAATACAATAAAAATATTGTTAACTTTAATATCACTCCATTATTTAATGATGATAATTGAAACAATTAATGTATTATGTAGCACCCTGATTACTTTCTTACACAACATCGTTTTCCATATTCACACACACATATATATATATATATATATATATATCAATATAATAATCCAATGAAAGGTTTATAAAATTATTGTATGTAAAATAAATACTATAAAATAAGATATACATATATAAAATCACCAAAGTACACTGTTTAGGTTTAGGGAGCCATCTTTCTAAATCCTAAACCTAAAACATATTTCTCCAAAAATTCATTTGTTTATATCCTAGGTGAGAGTATACAAGAAACAAAATATTTATTGGTAAGAGTTATACTAGAAACAAAACATTTATTGGTGAGAGTTATACAAAAAAACAAAATGGGTAAGCTAATAAGAATAAAATTTATATGCATATCCATTTTATTACAAATGCATTAAATGAATTCATTAATTTATTTAATTCATTTCAAATCACTCATTTTCACCTACAGTGTCACTTGTTATATACTAAATAGAATTAGAGTCATACATCAAACAAATAGGTAAACTAAACAGAATAACATTTATATACATATTTATTTTAGCACTAATTAATATACTACCGAACCTATTCACTTATTTAATCCATTTCAAAACACTAAATCAATATACGAATTTGTTCTTAAATGTATACAAATTAACACATGATGAAAGATTTAAATATTTAAAAGATAAATTAAATATTTTCAATGTTTAAAAACTAAATTAAAAGGAAATGTAAAGATGTATTTCGGTTTCAGTTTTTTTTGGCAATTGCTTCCTGCACCCAATCAATTTTGACTCGGAAAATTTTAAAACTTCATTCTGCCCTTTTCACACTTTTGCTTACGGATTTTAATATCCAGAACTCATTTATGTTTGCTTACGAATCTTGACATTCGGAAGGTTATTTATATTGTCCAAATAAACTTCTGGATGATAAAATGACTCTAATAAACCTAACAAACACTCGTTAGGAAATGCTCGAGATGACTCTAATACCATATTAAGAAGTGGTCTTTAAGTCTAACTCAATCCCATAAACCAGCTCATAGGGTTGAGGTTTGCACTCACTTAAATACAATAAAATGTGAGATCTCCAACATTGTTAATTTTTTTATTGGATGCTGATATATTAATACCTTCAACACTAAAGCCGTATACTTCACACTTTAATAAATTAATATTTTTTTAATTTAAAAATATTATTATAAATAATATCAAATGTATGCTATTTTATGTTCACAGTATCAACAAAATATTTTTTTTTTATTTCACTGTTTTACTTTGTCCCTCTTCTTCTTTCTTTATGTCCCAAACATAAATTTTTTTAGCAACACTCTCATATCTATCTTTATCTTAATAAAATATAATATTTTATGTAATACGATAGTAACAACATTCAATGTTTACAAAATATTCAACATTTTCAGCACAAGACGTACATGATTATATTTTTAAAATAAAACTTTTGCTACTGGATCCGATCATTTCAGCATACCTTATGTTTGGATTGACTTTTTTTATGAATAATTTTAAAGCTTCCAATTTCATTTTCTTATTAACTTTTCCTTTATTTTAAGGCAAGTATTGTAATATGCTATATATTTCAAAGACACTAAGTATATTTATTTATTTTATTTAATATTTCATGAAATATATTCTAATGTCTTCTACCTATCTACTGTGTCTTTTTTATTTCTTAAATGGTGAAGAACTGTCACTAAATCTAAGAAAAAGAAAGACAGCATATTGGTTAAAATATCTTCTACAGTTAATAGTGATTATTAATTTTCCAAAGAGGTTTTGTTAAATTATTTCAGCCAATCAATTAATGTTTTAAAGAAAACTGATATTGAAAGTTGAATGTGTATGTTGAAAAACATTTCCCTTGTTTTATTTATGCTGAAAACAAGAAAGTTGTATTAGACAAATGTGGAAAAGAAGAATTTGTAGACCAAATTAACAAGGAAATGAAATTAATTATTCAGACTTGGTTTTATTTGTTTATGCATTGTTCTCCCTATAAAAGGTAGTTCAGAATTGAGTTTAAATGCAATACCACCGCGAAAGAAGCTTTGGTTCATAATCTGTGTTTCACAGTTCCTATCTCTTTCAATAGCCATGGCCTTCTCTGCTGCTGCTACCTTTCTTAAGCCAAACTATTCTTTCTCCCCATCCCACAAAGCCAACTATCACTGCAGAAACAAGGTTGGTGAATCAATCATACTGTCTTTTTATTCCTTAAGGGATCACTCATCTTCCTTTTCTTAACAACAACTTCACAATTCTTTTTTCACTTATGCTGCAAACATGGCTCATGTATTATTGTGCTTCTCAGTTCTGCGTCAGAGTTTCAGCAAGTGACTCGGGTGACGTGGAGAAGACTATCATCAGGAAAGACAAAGACGGATGGAAGATCAATTACTCAGGAGAGAAACCACAGACACCATTGTTGGACACAGTCAACCACCCAATTCACATGAAGAATCTTTCCACACAGGTTTCAAACTAGGAATCTTTTGTTCTTCTCTGTGGCTGACACGGCAGTTTTGTTTTCTTTGAGTTTTGTTGGCTTGTTTGTGAAAAGCATCGCATGTATTTGTCAGGATCTTGAGCAACTTGCAGCAGAGCTGAGGGCAGATATTGTACACAGTGTTTCAAACACTGGTGGGCATCTTAGCTCAAGCTTGGGAGTGGTGGAGTTATCAGTGGCTTTGCACCATGTTTTCAACACCCCTGAAGACAAAATTATATGGGATGTTGGTCATCAGGTAATCTTTCGTCTTGTTTGTTTGTTCTTGCTTTCTAATTGAAATTAAAAAGCAAAAAAAAAAATATTCTTCATTTAGAGAAATTTGCTACAAATTTCCATCATTATATCATGTTTGGTGTGTTTGCTATGTGTAAGGGAGTCTAAAAAGTAAGCAAATTGCAGGCATACCCACACAAGATTCTCACAGGTAGAAGATCCAGAATGCACACCATTAGGAAGACTTCGGGGCTAGCAGGTTTTCCTAAAAGGGATGAGAGTGTTCATGATGCTTTTGGGGTTGGACACAGTTCTACAAGCATATCTGCTGGTCTTGGTGAGATTCTTATATTTTAAGATCAATACATGTTCATCAAATATATGTGCAGAAGCACTTATCTCAGTGATTGAGCAACAATTCTCAATATTTAATAGGCATGGCCGTTGCACGTGATCTACTGGGGAAGAAGAACAGCATCATATCAGTGATAGGAGATGGGGCATTGACAGCAGGCCAAGCTTATGAGGCCATGAACAATGCAGGGTTCCTTGATTCTAACATGATAGTAATACTGAATGACAACAAGCAAGTCTCTTTACCAACTGCCACACTTGATGGCCCTGCAACTCCTGTTGGAGCCCTCAGCAGTACTTTGAGCAAAATTCAAGCGAGTACAGAATTCCGCCAACTTAGAGAAGCTGCAAAAGTAAGCCTCTTAAATTTATCATATTCTTAGCCAACGCCATGATTTCAGTGATCATGTCAAATTTTCAATAAGATGTGGCATTTATTTCATCCAATTTTATTTCTGAAGAGCATCACGAAACAAATAGGAGGACAAACACACCAGGTTGCAGCCAAAGTGGATGAGTATGCAAGAGGCATGATCAGCGGTTCTGGATCTACATTATTTGAAGAACTTGGCTTGTACTACATAGGTCCTGTGGATGGTCATAACATTGAAGATCTAGTCACCATCTTTCAAAAAGTCAAAGCAATTCCTGCTCCAGGTCCGGTTTTGATTCATATTGTGACAGAAAAAGGAAAGGGATACCCCCCTGCAGAAAAAGCAGCTGATAGAATGCACGGTGAGAAAGGGATATTTCTTAATAAATCACTATGAGAATTTGGAAATTGTAAAATCAATTCTTAAATCAATTCTTAGATCTAATACAAAAGTTACCCTGTCATACTTTCAGGAGTTGTTAAGTTTGATCCAAAAACAGGCCAGCAATTCAAGACAAAATCCCCAACACTTTCATACACACAGTACTTTGCTGAGTCTCTGATAAAGGAAGCTGAAATAGACAACAAGATAGTGGGCATTCACGCAGCAATGGGTGGTGGTACCGGCTTAAATTATTTCCAGAAAAGGTTTCCCGATCGCTGTTTCGATGTGGGCATAGCCGAACAACATGCTGTTACATTTGCTGCTGGTTTAGCTGCTGAAGGCCTCAAGCCCTTTTGTGCCATTTATTCATCATTCCTCCAACGTGGATATGATCAGGTGAGCCAATATGGTTCAATGAAAAATAGTCCAAAATAGTTCAAATTTAAGTTTATTTTTAAGTTATTAACTGTGATAAGAAAATCTGATGACTGTGATTTAATTTGTGCATGTAGGTAGTCCATGATGTTGATCTTCAAAAGCTACCTGTCCGCTTTGCTCTGGATAGAGCTGGTTTGGTTGGAGCAGATGGACCAACCCACTGTGGAGCATTTGACATCACTTACATGGCTTGCCTCCCCAACATGGTGGTCATGGCTCCTTCTGATGAAGCTGAACTGATGCACATGGTTGCAACAGCAGCAACTATAGATGACAGACCAAGCTGCTTCAGATTTCCAAGGGGAAATGGAATTGGAGCCACTTTGCCACTGAATAACAAAGGAACCCCACTTGAGGTGAGAATCAGTGACTAACATGTATATCCTAAACTGAATCTTATGGTGGTGTAGAAATTGTTTAAATGCTGAGAAATTGTTTTGGTGGTGTAGATAGGAAAAGGCAGAATTCTGATGGAAGGCAGCAGAGTTGCTATTTTGGGATATGGTTCTGTAGTCCAACAATGCATGCATGCTTCAGAATTGCTTAAAGAAGAAGTAGGAGTTAATGTGACAGTTGCTGATGCCAGGTTTTGCAAACCATTGGATACTGATCTCATCAGGCTACTCGCTAAAGAGCATGAAATACTAATCACAGTGGAAGAGGGGTCTATTGGTGGTTTTGGATCACATGTTTCTCAATTCTTGAGCTTATCTGGTATCCTAGATGGACCTCTAAAGGTAAGTGGCTCTCTATAAGATGTCATTTTCATATTATTATTCTTTCATGTGCAGTTCTGACTATTATCACCCCTTTTGGTTTGGCTGCAGTGGAGAGCAATGATGCTTCCTGATAGGTACATTGATCATGGATCACCTCAGGATCAGGTTGAAGAAGCAGGACTTTCATCAAAACACATTGCAGCCACAGTTCTGTCTCTTCTTAAAAGGCCAAAAGAAGCTCTTCTGTTCAAATAGAAGCAGGAAATGGAACGAGGACATGAAAGATGAATGCAGTTCTGATTGCATTGCGGTTTATAGGAAGCTGTAAATAAGTGTACACTAGAATCGTGAGTGAATAACGAGATTAATTTATTCTTGCAACTGGAGGAAACAATCAAGGCACTGTAATCTATCTATATTAATGTTATATGTAAATAATGAAGTCAATTCCCGTTAGATATTTACTAAATAATGTTACCTTCAACAACATCACACAAAGTAGAATTTGTCAAAACCATAAAGTTAAAATATTGTTTGAGCTATGACTTACACCTTGTAAGACTTTAGGAATCTCTTCAATTAATAATTATGGATTGAAAAATATCCAATGGTTTTCAATTAATAATTAGGACTAAAATGATATAAGACAAATCTATTCACAATTTTATAATAGAGATTAAAACTAATGCTAAAATTTTAGTATTTTAAAGAAAATGAAGACAAGAATTTCATCATAAAATTGGTGTAAACTTTTTATTAAATATAATATTATTATAAATTCTTGAAATGATTAATATTTATTATATTTATATTTATATTATATATAAAACAAAGAGACTATCTTGTTCTTATATTTTATAATCTAAAGTGAATGGACTTTGACATTATATTTTAAAATTAACTTTAAATTTAACTTCACTTTACAAAGTAATATAAGATGGTTTTTAGTAGTTTTTACCCTAATGATCTTAAAAGTGATATATGAATGATAATTTGTTATTCATTAACAGTGTACAATCATTTTTTTTACCAATTAGAACTTTTATAGTATTCATACAACAACTTATATGACAGTTTATCCAATAATATTTTGTGTTTATCACTCTTTAATATTACATCATTATTTAATTATATATTTTTTTAAAAATTGTAAAATTTACTAGACAGATAGTATCTCTCAGAGTAATTATATTGTTAATGCTTCAATAACATCAAATAAAATATTATTATAAAACCATTAAAATATAAATAGAATAAAAATTTAAATATATTTTTAATCCATAAATAATTGTCATATTTCATTGTGATCTTTAAAAATAGTTTACTTATTTTATTTTGTTTTACTCTTTAAAATATATTTTATAATCGTTATTCTGTAGATAATTTGCTTTTAGTTTCTTTAAATATTTTTAAAGAAACTACTCTAAAATAAAATTAAAAATATTATAGAATTTAAAACACAATCATTATATTAAAAAATATCACACTAAATAAAATAACCAAAACTAAAAATATATATAAACTAAAAGTCAAATATTATTTTTAAATCATCTATATATATACATAATATATATATATATATATATATATATATTGTTTTAATGAATCTATTCCATGAGAAAAACATAATTGACTGAGTCCAAATCCTTCTAAAACAAAACTTCGAAGGCTACAAAACACGCAGAAATATGATATAGTATTCACATATATGCCTCACATTTTTTGAGATTGACCAATCTAGCAATAATAAGATTGACCAGATGAGTTTTTTGAGACTTAACAAATTCTTTGAATAGGACTTTTATAGAAGTAGGTTTACAATATTCAATTGAAATTAAAATACATTGAAGAAATCAACTCTTGGACTAAATTCAATGAACGATTGGAATGAAATAAATAAGAAAGTGACCCATAAAATCTAAAGGATGGAAAGACAACGAATTGAAATTTGTATTAAATTAACAGTAAGCTACATAGTATATTACAACATTACCCAAAAAAACTATTAGGATATTACATCACTTGTTGCAATGATAATAGAAGACACTTTATTTATTCTAAAAAAATAGTTAATGAAATTTATGAATCTATAGTATGTAGATTGGTTTAATTAGTAAAATCTTTTTAAGGTTACTAGATGTTATATATGTTGTTGGATGTTTCAAAATCATCTATCTTTACCAGTTGAAGCTTTAGAAGGAGAATTTAATTAAGTTTGATGCAACCACGACAAAAACAAAAACTTTGTTGGAGAAGGTTTAAGACATGATTTTTTTAGCCTTAGTGACAAGGTTTTGAGGTAAGCATTGAAGAAGAAGATTGCAACGAGACTATAGACAAAGCTTAAGAGCTTGTAATAGTGAATTGTATGTATCTGAAACAAACATTGTATTCATATAATCATATAAGATGAGAAGTGAAAAAACAATTAATGAACATTTAAATGAATTTAAGTAATTAATTCTTGATTTAAAGAATATTGGTGTTCAAATTTATTATGAGGATCAAACATTGTTGTTGATGTGTTCTTAAGAGACTCTCTCTTAAAGAGGTTCAGGCTGCTTTAAGCTCAAAAAAGTTAAATGAAAAGTTTGACATGAAGCTTGTAATGTTGGTGTTCTGATTCAAAGTTAAAGTGACTTCAAGTAAAAAAATTCAAGTTTCATTTCTAATCCCCACATGAGATATAAAGAATCGGAAAAACTATTAACTATACTTATCCATAACAAGATGGAACAATTTATTTCAAACTAAACAAAAAAATTCTCTTATTGTTAGAATGAATGTCATAACAAGAACAATTACACATATGAACAATAAAATATCCTCATTTCTAACATTTTTATATTCGTTTTAATTCAATATCACTACTTAACCTAACATTCTTATTTCTTTTACTTATACTTTTTTTCAACATGTTTCTTACATGTAATTTAGGTACATTGAAATATCTATTCTTTATATGATTAGTGAAAAAAAAAACTAGTTTATAGCATTTTTTTGGGTGATATGTTAATAATAAAAGTAATGTAATAAATCGTGGCCCTAGAAGCGTTTTTTTTTTTTTTCCTAGTGTCCAACCGAGCCCGCTGTGTGGTTTCTGAACTCGCGATTTTACACAAGGTTGAGCGAGTTTCGGCGAGTTGACCCGAACCTACTAAAGAACAACTCCACTACGAGTTCACTAGGTTCGAGGGTGTGGGAACGCTTCTTTCCATTTTCTGTTCTCCCTGTTACTTCACACGCAATTCAAAAACTGTGTAAGGTTTCTTCCAATTTTTGAACGGCCACAGTCACAAAATTCAAAAGTTAGCGAAAAGATGGGAGGTATTTCAAAATTCTTATTGATTTTCTATGTTATGTTTTCCTTTCCCCTTGATTTTCTTACGCTTTGAGTGTTCTTAGGGACACAAACGGAGAGAGAAGAGAAGGTCTCTTTGGAACTCAGTGAAGAAATTCTTCAGAGTATGGAAGTAGGAATGGCCTTCAAAGACTATGTCAGCAATTCTGCCATTACATTTTCTGTTCTTATTTTAGATTAGGGCAGTGTTTCTAATGTTTTGGGATTCGGCAACCTCAAATTTCTTTTTCATTGTATTCTTTTCTTTAATTTTTGTGCTCATGTGTTTTTCAGAATGGTAGAATTAGTTCCTTGGACTTTCACAGGGCATCCAGTTATCTAGTGACTGCTAGTGATGATGAATCCATTCGACTGTATGAGGTTACCAGTGGGACGTAAGCCCCATTTTATCTATTGCTCTAATTATATACACAATTTAATGAATGGTTAGATACATTCTTTTTATCCTCAAGTTTACTGAAATTGTTGCATCGTCTTATCGATTTACATCTCTAGTATGATTTAAGAAGATTGCATCATTATTTGATTTGATGTGACAAATACTTTTAACTGATTGGGTTTATTAGCATTTTTAAATGACATATGTAATTTGACAGCTACAAATTGTTCCATCATTTACAGCTAAATGGTTAACATGGATTATGGAGTAAATAGAGAGCTTAATAGTAATGTTATTTGATTCTTTGAAATTTCTTGCCATTCTTCCGATTTTGTAACTGATCTCCATGTATGCATCAACATATTTGTTGTCAGATGTTTGAAGACAATTAATAGCAAGAAGTATGGGGTTGACCTGGTTTGCTTCACATCTCATCCTACAACTGTCATATACTCTTCAAAAAATGGTTGGGATGGTACGTTTCTTGCTTTCATCTTCAATGATCTTGGTATGGTCAGTAAATTTTGTATACCCATTATAAAAAATTTCAATTAATCCAGAATCTTTGCGGCTTCTATCATTACATGATAACAAGTATTTGAGATATTTCAAAGGTCACCATGACAGGTTTGGTATCTGTCATTTTGTAATTCATACATTTAAATCTCATATCATAATATACATTACTCAAGTTCATTCCATTTTATAATTATAAAAGAATATAATTTTTTCCCAGGGTTGTGTCGCTAAGCTTGTGCTCTCGGAAAGACTGCTTTATATCTGGTTCTCTAGATCGAACTGTTTTACTATGGGATCAAAGGGCTGAAAAGTGTCAGGTAGTGTCATGTGCATACTGGTACTTGTTTATTCTATATCCTTTTGTTTATTATACAATACATCATATAAATTTTATAGGGGATTCTTACTTTAAAAATAAATAGGGACTGTTACGTGTACAAGGAAGGCCTGCTATATCATATGACGATCAAGGGCTTGTCTTTGCAGTTGCCTTTGGAGGATTCATAAGAATGTTTGATGCTCGCAAGTATGAAAAGGTTTGCAGATTCAAAATGAGAATATGAATATGTATAAAGCTTGGCTTTTGTTGTATGTTAATTGTGACATACACTAATAATCTAATGTCGTGAATTTCACTTGCTACAGGGTCCCTTTGAGATATTTTCTGTTGGGGGAGATACTTCTGATGCAAATGTTGTGAAATTTAGTAATGATGGGAGTCTCATCCTTTTAACAACGGCAGATGGGCATATTCATGTACTTGATTCATTTCGTGGCACACTTGTTAGTGTCTCTCCTTGCTAACCCAATCCACTTTTTACCTTGTAGTTCTTTCACTTAATTTATTGTGCTTTTAAAGGTTTTATGCTTGATTTTTCTCTCGTTATATTTTCGTAGTTATCCACATATAATGTCACACCTGTCTCATGCAACTCCACATTAGAAGCTTCTTTCAGCCCAGAGGGAATGTTTGTAATATCTGGTAAGCATTTTCAGATCATTCCAAGAATTTATGATCATTATTCATTTGGTATACACATTTTTTGCACATTTAACTTTTTATTACGCTGTTATTTCTTGCCTGAAATAGTGTTTTGGAAGAAAGAGTTGTATTGGATTATTTTAAAAGGCATGCATCATGGTGTGGTTTTTCTGTCTCACATTTTCAATATTTTTTCCTACTTATGGGATCCTGTTGGTTGCTGCTTACCGCCTGTGCTGGTTTGTTATGCTTAACTTGAATTCTTTGACAGGTTCTGGGGATGGAAGCATCTATGCATGGAGTGTTCGAAGTGGCAAAGAAGTATGATAAGCTATATCCTTTCTTTTTTCATAGATATTTTCTTCGCACATTTTTGTTTGGATTGCAATTTAATAACTGTTAATATATTTTTTCTCCAATCAGGATGATATGCTTTCAACTTTATATTTCTGTTTCATTTTTCAGAATGTCCTACTCTTTCATTGTGAATTCAGTCATTTATTTCCTAATTGCAAACTGTTAATAATGGACTGAAAGTAGTTTTGACATAAAATTACTTATTACCTCTAAATGGCTATGCTTGAATATTTGATTAAGTGAATTGAGTGAGTATTTGATATACACAGTAGTATATCTATAGATTGCAGAAAAGTGTAAAAGAGAAAATTGAAATATAGTTTTAGACTAGGAGAATCTATTCCTACATAGGCTTTTCAGAATACATAAAAAAAGAGTTTTTGCAGGACTTCTTCTTTCTTTTTATTTGACATTAGATATCACCAGACAACTAATCTCTTTTCAACAACTGACTCCTTTTTCCTTAACGTGTGCTACAGTATACACCCAGTCATCACTTTTGATGGGATAAGAGCCAGTTATAATTGTTAATAATTCTTTAGTATTTTTCTATTTTCCTCTCCTGAGTCTGTTTTATTAAGTAGATAGAAATAACAAAATATACTATTTTGAAGCCTGTCAAATTGTGTGTGAAATTTGAACTTTTTAATTATACTTAAAGCGGTTATGCCTGAAAAAAAAAATTTAGCATGTGTTGTTTAGCTTCAAAATCTACTTCGGTTAACATAGTATTTTCCGTTCGTGAATATAAGTACGAATAGCACTTACCACTGCGATGTTAATTCTTTTTGCCTTGTCTAGGTTGCAAGTTGGAGGAGTGCAACTTCTGATACTGGACCTCCTGTAATAAAATGGGCTCCTGGAAGTCTTATGTTTGCTACTGGATCATCTGAGTTGTCATTCTGGATTCCAGATTTGTCTAAGTTGGGATCTTATGTCGGAAGAAAGTAGAAACAATGCATGAAAAATTATTGTTTTGCCCACTAACCCACTTCAAGGTAATATTTTTACTACCACACAAAGTGAAAAGTTGTCATGGTTTGTAAATATTCTTCTGAGTATTTCAATGATCCTCCTAATAATCTGTACAAGTTGAAATATTTAGATGTGTATATCTTTCTCTCAGCATGCTTTCTGTAGATGTTCATCAGTGATCGATGTCTATATATTTCTAAAGATCAGCAGGTGTTCAAATCTAGCAACATGTATCATGTCTTTTACACTTGAATGGACGAATTCCACGTGGCTCATTACCATATCGCATGTGGCCGTGGATGGAATAATCTTTCATTCTCTTCCCAAACAACCTTCATAACTTGTTTGTTTTGGAGTAAGAGATATATGTCTTAAGAGGACTCTTTCTTCCTATACCTCCATACCTTCTTGTGCCACCCCCTTATTAAATATGAAAATACCATTTTATCCTTTTTTTGTTCACCTCCTTGGATTTGAAATAATAAGCCTATGGATTATGTAATCCGGAATTTATCTGGATTACATAATTCGGAAGTCAATTTCATATTTAGAAAAGACTTCCGGATTATGTAATCTGGAAGCTAATAACACATCTGAAAAAAAGACTTTCGGATTACATAATCTGGAAGCTAATTTTGAATCTAAAAAAAGATTTTTTAGATTATGTAATCCAGAATATTGAAAAGGGTAATTTTGGAATAAGAAAAATTTATGGGGGTGGCACAAGAAGGTATGGAGGTGCAGGAAGAAGCAGCCCTTAAGAGTCTCTGTTAAGTAGGCCTTTGAAATTCGTAACCTACAAATGACACAATCAGTCATCCAAGTCATACACATAATAACATATTAATAAATTACTTTAAATTAGTACAAAATGAATTAGTAAATTATAAATATATAATTACATATTAATAAAGTTATTCAAAGTTGTAGAACAAAAATTATTAAATTATACGAAATTACAAATATATAATAAATTACACACACATATATATATATATAATAAAATATGAGAAAAATACTTTAACTCAGTACAAAATAAATAACTAAATTCAGACAGGATCATAACGCAGGTGGCCAGCTCCAGAGAAAGACGAAGGGGACATTGATGAGAAAGCATGACTATTCACACCTCCTTTCAAATTCCAGTCATCAACTTATTTGTTTTTTTCAAAAGTTAAGCATGTAAATAGTAACAGTGAAGAGAAGAACAAAAAATTGTAAGAAATGAGTGAAAATTAAAAAATTAAAAAGATAATTGTAAAATCATTTTGAACATAAATTATTTTAAAGAAATATAACATATAACTTTCCCTGTTCAAAATTCAATTTGTCTGACTACAAACAAAGATTGAGTCACGGGTGTAAATTTATATGATTGTTGTTCTTGCAATGAGAAGTGTCAGGAAAAGGATATATGTATAAAAAATGGAAAATGATACTTTTTGATAATTTTTGAAGTTATATATAATATTTTTATTATGTGATGAATTTAGAAATAAATATATAATAAAATATCAGTTTAAAATTAAATAATAATATTAAAAATTATAATATAATTATATAAAAATTGTGGGTTGTAAATAGATTATTATCCCTACAAAATTTCATTCATCCACTATTAACTTGAAAAAATATTAACTTATTAAGAGTGAAAGAAGAAAAATAAATAAATTAATAAATAATACGCCAAAAATAAATATTGATTACATCTCTTTTCCCACGATATTTAGAAAAACATGTTTCTCGTGTTCCTTGGACAGAATCATGTTACATTATTTTCATTATCATCCATCCATATTGACCCCACCATGAATGACTTTATTTGTGCTTACTGCTACATCCATGTCCTTATAAAATAATATGGACCCATTGTAATATCAGTAATAATAGTTATGTATAACAGTGTATTGTAAAAAAATTAATATACTGTTTGAGATCCATCCATTAAAATTAAAATATTTTACAATATTTAAAAGAATATAAATTTTATTTTATAAATCGATTTTATAAAATTTATATAAATTGAAAGTTAATTTTCTAATATATATCATCTTTTAAATTGTAAACCAGCGTTTTCTAATATATATATGATCATATAAAACAAAGACAAAATAGGGAAACACAATTGTCTCCTCTCATAAAGTAAAAGCCCATGATTCTTTTCAGCTAAAAATTATTATTATTATTAATGGTTGGTTTCCATTTTTGAATTTCACCTTGTATTTCTCTTCAAGAAAATTATTATTATTTAGATTATTATATTATGAAAATTATTGAAATGACTCTCGTAATTAAATTAAGTTAATATACTTTGGTCACGTTTTAACATGTCCAAGTATGAGTCATTCGTCACGTTAGAGTCTGATGCTGAATAACAAAAAGGTTCCAATGTTGGTCTAGAATGTTACAAAAGAAGACCAATGATGCAAATAGCATTTATAAAAAAATTACCCAAATAAAAATAAAAATAAAATAAAATATGATTTCATTTAGTTTAGTTTAGTTTTAAGTTAATATAACATCTAAAGCAAACAAAATCAATATTTTGTGATTTATTTCGAATCCAATTTTATTACTGTGAAATTGCTAAAAATCTTTTTAAAAAATTGTTAAACATTTATTATGAAAATTTATGCAACATGATGTGGCTTTTTTTTATACTTACTACTATGAAAATATGCTAACATAAATCAAATCATGTTTACATTATTCATATTTTCATTCGCAATCAATCATATAAACCTAAAATATATACACCACTGCCTAATGTATTGTAATTGTAAAATATTATTTTAAATATTCAAGAAACACAAATAAAGAACATAAACGACCGATTATTCACTTGTTAAATGATTTCTTTTATTAATCACGATATTGGTGACTAGTTACTAATTTATGACTACATCGACGACTTAAATATTAATATTTTATTAATTAATTTGATCAGCAGAAATAGAATTTAATCCGTTATTGTTTTAGGATTTGATAAACATAAAAATATTATAAATATAATACCAATTTAAATCCTAATGTATAAATCTATTCATAGTGTGAGAAGTGTCTATTTTTTTAATTTTATTTGTCTTGTCGGATTCTTCAATCATTACTGTCCAATCATCACTAGCTACTGCCACTGAAATGTCATGTGAGAATGCATTATTTGAAACCCTAAACCCTATCTTGTAAATTATTATTTTTATGCTAAGGTTTTAATTATTATTACTATATTATTATAATTGTTTGTTAAAGAGTATTATCATTCGAAAAGAAAATAATTCCAATTTTTTATACATTATATTACAATTTCTAATACTATTATTTTAATACTTTTTCATATTATTTAATTATAAATTTAACTTTTACTATATATTTCTAAATCTATCACAAGAGATTTATACAATTATAAGAGTTGATAACTTATCATTATCATTTTCTATTTGAAAATAAAGTTTTCCTTGCAGAAATGCTATAAATGATCCTCTTAGTTTCTGGTTAAAATGTAACTCCCAGTGAAAAAGGAAGAAGTAGCTGAAAAAATGTTCCAAGAGAAGGAAAGTGTTCTTCACATAGTGATGTTTCCATGGCTAGCCTTTGGACACATGATCCCAAACCTTGAGCTAGCCAAGCTCATCGCTGAGAAGGGCCACCGTGTGAGCTTCGTATCCACCCCACGAAACATAGACCGTCTCCCCAAACTTTCACCCACACTCATCAACTTCGTCAAGCTTCCACTGCCCAAACTCCAGAACCTTCCAGAAAACGCAGAGGCCACCACCGACGTCCCCTACGACGCCGTTCAATACCTGAAGAAAGCCTACGATGCTTTGGAACAACCCTTCACCCGTTTTCTCGAATCTTCCAAAGCCGATTGGCTTTTCTACGACTTCGTTCCCTTTTGGGCAGCTTCTGTGGCTTCCAAACTTGGCATCAAAACCGCCTTTTACAGCATTTTCACTGCATCCGTACTGGGTTTCATAGGACCCCCTTCCTATCTCACAGCCAACGATTCACCCCGTCAAAAACCTGAAGAGTACATCGTTGTTCCTCCCTGGGTCACTTTTCCCACCACCGTCGCCTACCGTTACTACGAGATCATGCGAATCGTCGACAGTCTCTCCGCCCAAAACAACACCGGCGTTTCCGACACGTACCGCTTCGGTGCCAGTATTCAGAACTGCGATATCGCTGTCGTTCGAGGCTGCACCGAGTTCGAGCCGGAGTGGTTTCATCTGCTGGAGAACATTTACGGGAAGCCAGTTCTCCCGGCAGGGCAGCTCCCCAGCACGGCGCCTGTCGGCAGCGAGGACAACGAGACGTGGCGGTGGATGAAGGAGTGGTTGGACAAGCAGGCGCGTGGGAGAGTCGTGTACGTGGCGTTCGGGAGCGAAGCGAAACCGACGCAAGAAGAAGTGACGGAGATAGCTTTGGGTTTGGAGAAATCGGAGCTTCCTTTTTTGTGGGTGTTGAGGGTTCAGCGCGGGCCGTCTGACCCAGATGTGCTGCGGTTGCCGGAAGGGTTCGAGGAGCGAACGAAGGCGCGTGGGGTTGTGTGCAGGAGTTGGGCGCCGCAGTTGAAGATATTGGAACACGTGGCGGTTGGTGGGTTCTTGACTCACTCCGGTTGGACCTCTGTGGTGGAGGGTATTCAGAACGAGAAAGCGTTGGTTCTGTTAACGTTCTTGTCAGATCAAGGGATAAATGCTCGAGTGTTGGAGGAGAAGAAGATGGGGTATTCTGTGCCCAGAGATGAAGAAGATGGATCGTTCTCGAGTGACTCGGTGGCTGAGTCGTTGAAACTGGTTGTGGTTGAAGAAGAGGGAAAGATCTACAGAGAAAGAATTAAAGAGATGAAGGATTTGTTTGTGAATGAAGACCGACAGAATAGGTATATCGATAATCTCATTCACAACCTTAAAACCTTTTCTAAGTGTGTGTATGTGGATTGAAGAGATTATGTGGGAGCATTTCAGAGAGTGAATCTGTGAGGAATCTGTGAGGAGGGGAAAAGAAAGTTCGAAAAAAATGAGATCGTGTGGATTAAGATATAAGAGGATGGAAATAGGAAGAAAATTTATAGTTTGTGAGTGATGAAAAAATTTATAGTTTGTGAGTGATGAAATAATTATGAGATTTTTTTATTTTTGTTTAAAAATGTAAAATGTAATTTTATAAATTTATTTTTGTATTTAAAAATATTTAATTAATAAAATATAATGTATTTTTACGTAGATTTGAATTAATTGAAACATGTTAAATTATTTTTCGCACAATTAAATAAGTTATTTTGATACTGATAAACAATTATTTTTAGAAAAATACGTGTTATTTAATATTATCGAAATATAAAATAATATTATTTTAATATATATAAATTTATTATTATATTTATTTATATATTTTGAAACTTTTTATATTGATTGATTAAAATGTAGATTTTTTATAAAGAAAAAAATATGAAGAAAAAGCACATAGAATAAAATATGAATATCATAATATAATAATTATGATAAAAAATAATAAAAATAAAAGATGTTATTATATATATATTATTATATATATTATTACATAAATAAATAAAAATGACAAAAAATAAAAACACCACCATCAAGTAACTTTCCCTTTAAATCTTTACCTATGAAATGAAGAGGATTAGAGAAATACATATTTTTACCAACAAAAATACAAAAATATTTAATTGAGGGTTTGAGTCACCCGAACCAGCTTTATTCTCTGCTGCTTCTCAACAGGAAAAACTTTTATCAATTTTTGAGAAAAACAATTTTATTATTTTAAAATGATTTTTGGATTATATTTTCTGGAACACCTTTTACCAAATTCATGAAGTGTACTCCAGAAAACATTTTCTAAAATAAAAACAAATTAGGTAGCCCACAACCAACCGGTCCAACTTTCCCTACAAATGAATGAATCATAGCACACCATCAATCCAAAGATAGCTATAAACCAAAATAAATAACTATGATATCAACTGATTGACATTAAATGCAATCAATCAACTAAATAGAATTGGAATAGAAAAAAAATAAAATATATATATATAACCTGGTTACACTCTACAACTTTTTTTTTTTTCTAAAATTTCAATTTTTTTATGAAATGATAAAAATATAATTTTTTTATATCATCAATTAGAGGTTATATAGTGAAGTATGTTGTCAATATATCATCCTCAATTGAATACAAGAGAGTGAAAAAAAAAAGTTTTTTTTTGTTTTGTATACTCTTTACTGAATCTTGTTATGCTTAGTGTAATAGAAGGAGAGAGTTATATAAAATTCATAAAAGATTGGATAGGGCTTTATGTAATTGAGTGTGTATGGATGAATGAGATTCTTGTACTTATCAGGTTCTTGTTAAAAACTATTTGGATCATTCCTCTATTTTTGTTAGTCTTGCTAGTAATTCTTTGAGTAAGGTTAACAAATTTTCGTTTCTTTTCTCTGTGGCTTTAGGACACTTTATGTCTGAAGTTTATTCATGATTTTTGGGCTAATAAGGTTGTCGGTTGTCCTATGTTTATTTTGCAACATAAGTTAAAAAGGTTGAAAATTAAACTCCGAAACTGGAATAAAATTTCTTTTAATAATGTTTACTGTGCACTTCTTCTTCAACAGAATTTACTCATTAGTATTCAACAAAACTTAGAGATTGCTAATTTGTCGGACTTCTATGTAAAAAAAATATTGCTAAAGAAGAGTTTGATCATGTTTTCCAATATTAATATTTGTTTTGAAATTAAATGATATAAAAATATATTAAAATAATAAGATTGAAAGTTATAACGTTGTTATATAAAAAATATGAATTATCGTTATATATAAATTTTTTGTTTTACATATTCTTTTGCTATTAATAAAACTAAATATAAATTACATTTGTAGACCAACTATATTTGTACCTACCAACTATACTGTCGAGTTGATTAGGTGTTGAAAGTGTTGGTGAAAGTTAGGTGAATTTATACAATTTAGGCTTAAATTACAGCAAATTCTGATTCTAACCCAAACTATTTTCTTAAAAAAATTGTCTTTTTTATATTGTAAAAAACTTGAATTACAAACTATAACTATTTTAAGCAAGCATAATTAAAATTCCAAGAAAACGAAGAATTAGGTTGTGTAATGTTGCAACGAATTTAAGAATTAGTACTTGAATTCATCAATTGTAATCTTTATAAAAAATATAGTTTAACAATTCTTAGAGTTCTATAAATTTTGTGATGAGTTTAAAAATAAATATATAATAAAAAATAAATTTAAAATTAAATATAATATGAAAAAATATTAAAATAATAGTATTGGGAAATTATTTTCAATATTAAAATATTGAAAAATCATAAAATAAAAATGTTTTAATTATTTTATTACTATCAAGAAAAATTATTTTATATACTTTTAAAAAATTACACAAGTAAAATTAGAAATAAGTTTATGTTACTACCTACTTAAAACAAAATCAATAGAAAAGTTATAAAAATAAATATTTTGATAAATGGTATTATCAGCATATAATCATCAAAACAAAACCACACCCCTTATCATGCTTCTAGATGACCTTTGTGTCATTTCATGGTCTTAATTATAGTGTAAGGATTGCTGGAATAACACTACATATCACACTTCTATATGATGTTCACATTTTTCATGGTATGATATATAGTGTGAGACTCATAAGAATAACACCTCATAACATATTTTTACATAATTTTCCTATAATTTCACGGTTTCTTTATGTCTTCTTATTGTTTGATAGTGTAAGGATCGTCGAAATGATATCTCACTATCACGTTTTTATTTGATTTTCAAGTCATTCTTACAACATTTGATAATGTGAGACAAGTCAAAATAACACCCTTTTATTCTTACAACATTTGATACTGACGAATGAATTATGAATTGACGTCTTTGTTACAGGGGAAATACAATTTTTAGATTTAAGATGAGCGAGGAGGATCTCAGCCCGCGACGTTATAAAGATGAGACTAAGGATGTGGAATACCTAGCCACTATTAAGATGCCATCCTCTGAATTTTATAGGATCATCTATCATATTAATGACTTTGGCAAAATTGGTAATTAATGTGTTTTTTTTTCTGTTATTTGTTTTCTTTTTCTGTTATCTGTTATTTTTTTTTTCTGTTATCTGTTATTTGATGCCTATAAAATCTGCTATTTGTAGTTGTGATTTCCCTCATTGAGGAGGGAATAAAATTTTTCAGCAATGGAAGTCTTGGATCTGTAGATATATTCCGCAGGCAAAATACTGACGTGCCCAATGTGAGATGGTTTTATTCTTTGTTCCTGCAATTAGTTTTTAGCAATCTTTCTTGTTTGTGCTATTTGTTAATGGTGGGCAATGTCCAATTCTTACAATGCAATGTTATGTTTTTGGTTGCAGCCTGAAGAAGCCACTTTTTGGTTCCAGCCTGAAGAAGTCACTGTCATAAATATGAATGATACGAATGAAACTGTTTCAATGTCAATGAAAATTAACTCGGAATACCTTGACTCTTTTATGAAGGCAACAACCTTGTCTAAAACAGTTTCTATCATTCTGTTAAATGAGATGTCGGTTCTCGTTGAATATAAGATCACCGAGGCTGAGGCTGCTAAGGAGGCTGCTAAGATGCGATATGTAAGGTTTTATTTCCCACCTGCCTCAGGGGACTACAAGTGTGCCCGAGGTCCTTTATCTTATCAGTACTATTTGTATTATCCTATAATGATGGTTTTGCCGGAGAACTGTTAAGCATAAGATTGAAAGGCTTCAATGTATTTTGTTGAAATGTTGGAGTATGGAATGAACCTCTATGGTTTATTGGTTTTATTTGAACTGTTATGTATGGCTATTATTGTTTCTGTGGTATTTTGTGCTCCCATTCTGTTTGATGAATCCAAAGGGGGAGAAGAATAGCCTAGAGAACAACCTAAGAATAGCCTGGTACAGGTTCTGCAGATGATATTCACAGTGGCTGCTGATATAATTCAGATGTTAAATCTGCAGGTATATCATTTCTAAATCTGTTGTTCTGCTTTAACACCTGTTTTCTTTGTATATAGTTCTGTACAGATTTGGTCATGATCTTTCTTCAAAGCTGTGCAAAGCAAGGGAATTTGTCTCCATCAAACAGGGGGAGATTGTTGAAGTTGGAGGAAGCTTCTTCCCTACCAAGGCTTGATGTGTGTTTGATGAAGAAAATGGCTTGAGTGCTTTGAAGATTGTAATAGGTTTTTAGATTCTTTTGTAATTAGGCTTGTAAGTGTGTATGATTGCCTTTTGCTGTGTAACCTATCCTAGATGCCTAACCAAGTCTAGATCAAGCACATGATGTGGTTAAATCGTTTTTGAAAAGCCTTTTGAAATGTTTTTAACAGTTTTAAAACAGTACACAAATAAATCTGTTTTATGGAGAAAGAATCTGTTTATTTCTTCTCTGTTAAAAAGGCTTTTGTTAAATAGTTTTGAAAAGCTTTTTAAAATGTTTTTAACAGTTTTAAAACAGTACACAAATAAATCTGTTTTATGGAGAAAGAATCTGTTTATTTCTTCTCTGTTAAAAGGCTTTTCTAAATTTCTGTTAAGACACCAAGGGAAAGCTCAGTTCGTTATTTCAGTTAAGCTGAGCTGGCCTGTTTGTTATACTTTAATCTGTTTTACTGTGAAAGAACAGGTTTATTCTTTGGTCTGCTGAAAGGTTTTTCACAAGTTAGTTAGGGCACCAAAGGTACCACTCAGACAGTTATTTCTGTTAAGCTGAGTTGGCAGTTTTCACAAAATAAATCTGTTAAGTTCAAAACTGAATCTGTTGTTTTCATAACTGCTTTTCAACTGTTTTTTGAAAAGAAGTTAGAAACTGTTTTCTATATAAAGAAAAGTCTCTCTCACATGAAGAAGTGCTGAGGAATTACGCTTTTGACAGAGATCAAACAATTTCCATGTGAGAAGAAGGACTGAAAGAGTTTTTGAAAGGTTTTCCAAAGAGATTTTCAAGTGTGCTTGTTCTAGGAAACCTTTGATCTTGGTGAAGGTGTTGGTGCAGTTCTGCAGCAAATTGAACTACTGGTTTTGAGTTCTTGCATCTTCTTTTCAGGTGTAATCTTTCCTTTATTCTGTTTTGTAAAGGTATAAGTGTTAGTCACTCCTTGATAGGGTTTCTTGGAGTGCAAGGTGTGCTGAAATAGGGTTTTTCAGCATTGTGTGTGTTGTTCTTGTAGTGTTCAAGAACTGCTGTGTTTGTAAGTGATTGGCACTGTTTTTAGTGAATTCCACCTTGGGGTAAGGTGAGACTGGATGTAGCTCTGTATGAGTGAACCAGTATAAAAACGTGTGTATCTTGCATTCTCATCCCTGCACTCTTTTCTGGTTTTTGCTTAATTCTGTCAAGAACTAAATCTGTTCTTTTGAAATTGAATCTGTTAATTCTGGGTTAAGCGAAAACTGTTCTTCCTAATTTGTTAAAGTTTTCTGATCATAAACAAGGTTGCTGCATATAATGGTTTAAGTGAATTGTGAACAAACTGACCATTCATTAAAACCTAAGAAAGGATCATACTTCTTGAAATCTTGTGTTGTGTAAATTTTGGTTGATTTCTAAGCATAGCTGTATCCTTCATCCTCACAATATTAAGCTGATCTGGTTCTGTCATAATTCTCTGTTGATCACAATTTTACATTGAACAAAATTCAAATTGTGCTAAGACTGCTCTGAAGAATCAATCTGTTTCATGTAAAAACAATCTGTTCTTTTTGCCTCTGGAATACTGAAAAATTGTGTGCTCTTGCGAAAATTTTATAAGCTCAATTCACCCCTCCCCTCTTGAACTTAGACACTAATAGACCCAACAGAAACTCCGTGTGAAAGGATTGATTTTGAAGAAGGTTTCGGCTATCATCAACAATTTCGTCGATAACGCCAGCTTCATGTGCTCTTCTTCTGGAATATCCTTCCAGGTTGTAGATTCCGATAATTTAATCGTCACACTTTTCGTCGGACCTAATGAGTTTAACCACTACAGTTGCCAGAGGAAGATGGACATGGATGTGGATTCTTACAACTTTGTTGATTTTTGCTGAACTGTGCGAATGATGATGACATCATCATCATGAGAGCCAATGACAGCTGCGACACTGTGAAATTAACATTCGTACGAAAGCCCTGATACGTTTGACTGACGAATGAATTATGAATTGACGTCTTTGTTATAGGGGAAATACAATTTTTAGATTTAAGATGAGCGAGGAGGATCTCAGCCCGCGACGTTATAAAGATGAGACCAAGGATGTGGAATACCTAGCCACTATTAACATGCCATCCTCTGAATTTTATAGGATCATCTATCATATTAATGACTTTGGCAAAATTGGTAATTAATGTGTTATCTGTTTTTTGTTTCTGTTATCTGTTATTTGTTTTTTTTTTCTGATATCTGTTATTTGATGCCTATAAAATCTGCTATTTGTAGTTGTGATTTCCCTCACTGAGGAGGGAATAAAATTTTCTAGCAATGGAAGTCTTGGATCTGTAGATATATTCCGCAGGCAAAATACTGACGTGCCCAATGTGAGATGGTTTTATTGTTTGTTCCCGCAATTAGTTTTTAGCAATCTTTCTTGTTTGTGCTATTTGTTAATGGTAGGCAATGGCCAATTCTTACAATGCAATGTTATTTTTTTGGTTGCAGCCTGAAGAAGCCACTTTTTGGTTGCAGCCTGAAGAAGTCACTGTCATAAATATGAATGATACGAATGAAACTGTTTCAATGTCAATGAAAATCAACTCGGAGTACCTTGACTCTTTTATGAAGGCAACAAATCAGCAATTGAGTTGGCAAAGAACCTAGTGAACCATGAAAGAAGCAAACACATTGACGTTCGTTTTCACTTTATCCGTGATCATGTGAAGAAAGGAAGTGTGAAATTAGTGCATGTGGCAAGTCAGGATCAAGTTGCGGATATCTTCACAAAACTGCTACTGAAAGTACTTTTCGACAAATACAAGAAGATGATTGGCATGATGGATGGTAGAAACATTTAAGTTTATGGGGGAGTTTTGTTGAATAAACTTTAAATGTTAGTTTGTGGATTTTAAAATTAGAAGTTACTAGAATATTATGGAATGAGGGTTTGGATAGGTGAAAGGTCAAAAGTTGGAAGTGGAATTTTAATTATGTTGTTAGTGGGATTTTAAGGTCATAATGTAGATCTTTCTAGAAGAGCTTCCTAAAGCCTATAAAAAGGATGCTCTCTCATTTGTAAGATGCACCATAGAAAGAAATACAATAGAGAGAATTACAATGAAGAGTGTTTCTTTAGAGAAATTCAAGTGTGAGTGATTGTCTGTTTTTTTACGGTAACAGAATTGATCATGACATGTCAAGACCAAGGAATAAATGAACATGCTAGACAGAATGTATAGGTTAGGTTTGAATAGACAGTGCCAACCAATGTTTAATATATTCAACACAGGCCCCACAACTCCAATAAAATAATATTAACTTTACCACATTGGTGATTGTAGTACCGATTGTTCATCCATAATTGTTCTAACACTAGATATATAAATAGGATTGATAAGTAGAAAATACTATTCAATTGTATATGCATAAATAAATGTGAAAAAAATGTAGAATACATTTATTTAACAACTAAACATTGATAAATATCCCATACAATATGGTGTGACAAGCAATGTAGTAGAAATCGCGAGTAAAATCGCAAAATCACTGTCTCGTGCGAGTTTGGGACCCAAACCGAGGTGACTCGGCCGACGGATCGGTGTTGGAGCGGATCGTACCGTGACGCTGCGCAGGTCGATGCATCGTTGCATCCGAAGGCGTCCTTGATCCCCCGTAACCTAGCGCAACACGTTTTTGCCCCAAATTTATTTGACCTAACGCGGCCATTTTAAGGTTCATGTTCTCCGCTAGCGCCCACACCACCACCGGCACTAGTGTTAGCCATCGCGACCACCACCGTCGGCGCCAGCCATCATCATCGCTGCCGCCAACATTTGTCGTCACCGCCGCATGGAAGTAAAGAGATGATGAAGCGATTGTTGTTCAAAATAAACCTTACAATCGTTTTAATATCCAGCAATGCAACCTATTACAGTAAATGAAGATGATGAATATTCCTTGCCTGATGTGATGCTTTAATGTAGTGTACGTAATTGTACGTAATCGTAATGAAAAAAAGGTTTTGATAAACCCTACTTGTAGAGAAAACTAAATATAAAATAAACTTTTATTCACTTGTGTATTAAAGAGTAAAATACATGGTGTATATATAAGAGAAAGATTAAGACCTAACTAAAATAGAAAAGGAAAGTTGGGCCAAAAAAACAAAGCACAATAATTTACAATAGAAAATTAAATATGTTAACACCCCTCCTCAAGCTGGGGAGTAGATATTTGTCAGACCCAGCTTGGATTTGAGAGTAGAGAACTGTGCGGAAGCAAGGGGTTTGGTGAATATGTCAGCAACTTGCATTGCAGAGGTAATGGGCAGCAGTTTGAGGAGACCAGAGTTAAGTTTTTCACGAACTAGGTGGCAATCAATTTCGATGTGCTTGGTTCGTTCATGAAAAACTTGATTGGAAGCTATTTGAAGGACAGATTTGTTGTCACAATACAGGGTTGCAGGCTGGGAGAGAGGAAGATGTAAATCCTGAAGGAGGTAAGAAAACCATTGTAGCTCACATGTGGTGGTGGCAAGTGCTCTATACTCGGCTTCAGAGGAGCTGCGGGAGATAGTTGGCTGTTTTTTTGATTTCCATGATATTAGGGAGTCTCCTAAGTAGATGGAATATCCAGTGACAGATTTGCGTGTGGTAGGTCATGTTGCCCAGTCAGAGTCACTAAAACCACAAAGGTGAAGTGAACTAGTGTGAGAAAAATATAGTCCTTCACCAGGGGTGCCTTTGAGGTAACGCAAAAGACGGGAGACAGCTTGTTGATGATGAGTTGTGGGTGCAGATATGAATTGGCTTAAATTGTGGACAGCGAAGGCAATGTCTGGTCGCGTGTTGGTTAAGTAAATTAGACGTCCAATGAGTCTTCTGTACTGGGAAGTGGCATCAGCATCGAGAGGTGAGCCTTGGTCGGGAGAGAGACGGGAGGTGTGAGTCATAGGAGTGGCCACAGGTGCAGAGTCAAGCATGTCAGTTTCTTGAAGGAGATCAAGAGTATACTTGCGTTGACTTAAATGAAGACCAGTACTGTTGCGAGCAATTTCCAGTCCCAAAAAGTAAGTGAGATTACCTAAATTTTTTATCTTGAAGTGATGGTGAAGGGATGCAGTAATTGTATTGATTTCCTCCGTGTCATCACCAGTTAAGACCAAGTCATCAACATAAACAAGAATAACAGTGAGTTTATCATTATTATATTTAAGAAAAAGAGAGTGGTCAGCAACAGAGATAGAGTACTTATTTGATAAAAGAAAAGTAGAAAGTTTTGCGTACCATTGACGACCAGCTTGACGAAGACCATACAAAGACCGTTGAAGCTTGCAGACATGCTGGGGAGAAGGAAGAGAGAGGCCAGGTGGGGGGGGGGGGGGGGTCATGTATACCTCTTCATGGAGATCACCGTGAAGAAAGGCATTATTGACATCAAGTTGTTTTAAAACCCAATTTTTGGTAGTGGCAACAACAAGGAGAAGGCGAACGGTAGTGAGTTTAGCAACAGGTGCAAAAGTGTCTAAGAAATCAAGTCCTTCAACTTGGGTGAACCCTTTGGCAACAACTCTAGCTTTGTGGCGCTCAACAGTGCCATCAGAATGATATTTGATTTTATATACCCATTTACAACCAATAGTTTTCTTTCCTGGAGGGAGAGGGGTAAGTTACCAAGTATTGTTAGCAGCAAGAGCTTGAAGCTCAACTTGCATGGCAGATTGCCAAAAAGCATGTTTGGAGGCTTCGGTATAGGTGCGAGGTTCAGGATGAGAATTGATAGAGGAAATAATATTTCTAAAATTAGAAGATAAGGAATTGTAAGACAAGTATTTATGAATAGGATATCTACTACTTACAGTGTTGGTTGCTGTCTGGAAATCAGCAAGATAGGCAGGTTGTCGGTGAGGACGAGTTGATCTTCTTGTAGATTGGGGTGAGGTGCTTCCTGGAGGTGCAGGAGGTGATGATGCTGGTGGAGGTGCAGTGTTGGATGCATGAGCAGAGACATTATTTGCTGGAAGATCAAAGGATAATAAGGCTGGTGGAGGGGCAGTATTGGGTGCAGAGTAGAGGCACACAGCTCGGCAAGAGATGCAGGAGTAGAGGCACACGGCTCGGCAGGAGGTGCAGTATCAGAAAAAAAATCAAGACCAGAATTATATGCGTTAGAAATAGGAAGAGATAAAGTGTTGGGGTCCCTTGGCAAGCCACCATCCAATTTATATGGAAAATGGGTTTCATGAAACATTACATGTCTTGATATCTCTATGCGGTGAAACTTTAAATTTAAGACAATATAACCTTTTGTATTTTGCGGGAAACCAAGAAAAATACCTTTGATAAATCTATCATCTAATTTCTTCCTATGTGAAGTAATGGTACTAGCATAACATAGGCAACCAAACACTTTTAAAAAAGAAATGTCATACGGTTTTCCAAACAATTGTTCATGAGGAGTGATGTTATTAAGTAATGGAGTAGGAATAGAATTTATTAAGGAAACAACATGATTTACAGCAAATTCCCAAGAAATAGGAGGAAGATTTGCTTGAAAAAGTAAGGCCCTGGTTACATTTAGTATGTGTTGATGTTTACGTTCCACAATGCCATTTTGTTGTGGTGTTTCAACACAAGATGTTTGATGTATAATTCCCTTTGAAGCATAAAAACTGGACATAGCAAACTCAACACCATTGTCAGTACGAATGTTTTGATATTAGTTTGGAAATGATTTTGAACAAAAATAGTGAAGTTAATGATGTGCGAACGTACTTCAGATTTATTATGCAACAAAATAACCCAAGTATAACGCGAGTAATCATCAACAATAGTTAAGAAATAACGAAAACCTTGAATAGAAGTTATGGAACAGGGTCCCCAAATATCAAAGTGTACAAGATCAAAAATAGCAGAGGTAGCAGTAGTACTTAAAGTGAAAGGAAGTTTTCTTTGTTTTGCACGACTGCAAGTGTCACATACATGATGAGTGCCCCAGTCTATAGTGCCACAGTGTTTTGTCCGTGATATTACAATTAATAAGAGGAGCAAAGTTATGTGGTTTAGAGCGACTAGAAGCAGGCAAGGTAGTGACAGGGTACAAGCCACCAGTGGCTTCAACTGTACCAATCCTCTCTTTGGTGAGATTGTCCTGTATAATGCAGTGAGTTAAAGTGAAAGTTAAAGTGCATTTAAGTTGGTGTGTGAGTTTAGAAACAGATATTAAGTTTAATTGAAAATGAGGCACATATAACACATCAGACAAATAAAACTTGGCCGAAAAGTGTAGTAAACCAGAATATGTGGCATAAACAGTTTGACCATTTGGAAGACTAATTAAGACAGGTTTGATTTTAGTCCAAGTAGTAAAAGCGCTCAAATTGTGGCAAACATGATCAGTGGCACCAGAATCAACAAACCAAGATTCTTTTATAGCAGATAGTGAAGAGAAAAACTTACCCGTTGAAGATTGCACGGTATTGGTGATTTTGTCCGTCGAGAAGGTTCCGACTTGATTAATTTGAGCATGAGGGGCAGGATCCTCAAGGTTTTGCTGACCCAAAATGTTGGTCAGGAATTGACACTATTGTGATGTAAGTTGAATCCCCTTTACATCCTGTTCTTTAGAAAAAGACTCAAAAGAAGAGTTAGTAGTAAACATATTGTTGGCTTGGGATGTCCTATTGATGGATTTGTAGCCAGGAGAAAACCCATGCTTTTTATAACAGGTGTCGACAGTGTGGCCAAGACGATTACAAAAAGTGCAATTTTTTCTAGTAGAAGAAAACTTTGAGGTTTTAACATCACCAGAAGGAAAACCCACTTTTCGAAAACAAACAACTTCAGTATGACCGTATTTACCACAAAAATTGCATGTAGTAGTACGACTACTGTTAAGACTATGAAGACTAGGGACAGGAACAACAGTGGATAATTGTCTATTTTCAAGGGTACAGGTACCTAAACTGAGTCGTCCATCATTTCTTTCTTCTTGATTCTATTCAACGGCTTTTCAAGACCATACTAAAAAATTATTAATGACAAAAGTTTAAAAAAACTATTAGGGACCAAAAGTTTATCCTTGGCCAAAAACACATTTAAGCCTAATTTATAATGCTTTTTTTTGCAACTTAATGATATCTTATGAAAACAACTTATATGAAAATAGTTTAACTATGCTTCCTTGTTTATTACAGAGACAACATATACATAAACATTTGTTAACTAAACACTTAAGTTGTTTATATGTACACCATTTCATTGCATAATTTGTCTTTCCCAAAATTTCAGCATAAAGACAACTGACTCTGAGGAACCAAAGTTGATGACTATAAACAAGTGGTCTGCTATAGTATATCGGCGTGGACAGAAGCAGCTAACAAGGTTATTCTTGAAAGAAGCAGAACATGCTTTGCAGTTATCACAGAATGAAGAAGAGGTGACTTCATGTTAACTATGTATGTCACATTGTTTAGTTCTATTTTTTCACTATCATCTTAACCAATGGTCACTCCTTTTCTTTGAGTAGTTGTTAAATAGGCCAAGTGCCTATAGGCACAACTAATTAAAACCTCAAGAAAAATTAAAATAATTTTTAACACTATTCATTCAAGAATTGCTCCAATTACGTTCTACACTTTAGTCATTTTTTATGGTTTCTTTTCTTTTAATGATCATAAAGAAAGTTGATTACACTCTTGTTGAACAACCATGGAAATTTTTTTGGATATGGCAGGAATGGGATCCATGAGCAAAACATGAGAACAAATATTTTTTATACTGGTCATTTAATCCTCTTAAAAATTGCATAGCACGATCCTCACATTTTCTTTGATTTATAATAGAAATGACAAAACAAGAACATTTTACTGGGCATGTGCACACAGGATTAGGTCTAAAATTCTCTAATTCGTCCCAAATAATACGCAATTTTGTAAAATACTCTATGACAGACATATCCCTTGGTTTAAAGAAATAGTTTCAAATTGCAAATCAAAAATGCGAGATAAATCCACTTGTGAATATCTAACTTTTAAATCATTCCAGATGTCAAAGGCTATGTCCATCCAAACAATGCTTTGCCTAATAGGGATTGAAACAGAGTGTACTAACCAAGAGACAACCATGTTGTTTCTTGGCACTAAGAGCAGTGATGAAGGACCGACTCCACGAATGGTAGTTTGTTGAATCAAGAACAGGCGACACCAACGAGGCTGCAGGATTCTCGCTTGGGTGTAAAGTATAGGAAATTGTTCATCGGCTGTTTCAAAAGGGACATCAGTGTAGGGGTTTCCATTTGAAGAGGAAGCCGGTGTGGGATTTTCATCAGCCATCGCCTACAAGGATTTAAAGAAAGAAAAAAAAAATAACCAAGAACATCAAAGAGATCTTCATTCGAAGAGCTCTGATACCATATTACAGTAAATGAAGATGATGAATATTCCTTGCCTGATGTGATGCTTTAACGTAGTGTACGTAATCGTAATGAAAAAAAGGTTTTGATAAACCCTCCTTGTAGAGAAAACTAAATATAAAATAAACTTTTACTTTTATTCACTTGTATATTAAAGAGTAAAATACATTGTGTATATATAAGAGAAAGATTAAAACCTATCTAAAATAGACAAGGAAAGTTGGGCCAAAGAAATAAAGTCCAATAATTTATAATAAAAAATTAAATATGTTAACACAACCCTAATTCAAATAAGTCATTCAAATAAGTCATTTATTTTTTATTTTGTAGTAAGAGGAAGTGAGTAACACTATTAGTTAAAATTTTAAAATCCAAAATTTATTTGGGTCTTACTTGACCATTTAAAAATATTATAAGTTCCCATTAATTTTAATTCAAATCAGATTCGTAGTTTTTGTTTTAATTTATTTATAAATATATATTATAATACTATTAGTAACATTTACGAGTGTTACGATCTATTATTTCTTTTCCGATTCTCTTACGAATTTGACTATATTGGTGACAAGATTCTTGACTTACATGAAATTGAATAAAACATGTGCACAACAATAAATTATTCATTATCAATATTTAAATAAAATATAAAATAAATAAAGACTTTTTAAATAAATTATTCTACTGGCAGAGGAATTTAATCATGTTTTTTTACTGTTAATATTTGTTTTGAAATTAAATGATATAAAAATATATTAAAATAATAGAATTGAAAGTTATAATGTTGTTATATAAAAAATATGGATTATCGTTATATATAACTTTTTTGTTTTACATATTCTTTTGCTATTAATAAAACTAAATATAAATTACATTTGTAGACCAACTATATTTGTACCTACCAACTATACTGTCGAGTTGATTAGGTGTTGAAAGTGTTGGTGAAGGTTAGGTGAATTTATTCAATTTAGGCTTAAATTACAGCAAATTCTGATTCTAACCCAAACTATTTTCTTAAAAAAAAATTCTTTTTTATATTGTAAAAAACTTGAATTACAAACTATAACTATTTTAACCAAGAGTAATTAAAATTCCAAGAAAACGAAGAATTAGGTTGTGTAATGTTGCAACGAATTTAAGAATTAGCACTTGAATTCATCAATTGTAATCTTTATAAAAAATATAGTTTAACAATTCTTTGAGTTCTATAAATTTTGTGATGAGGTTAAAAATAAATATATAATAAAAAATAAATTTAAAATTAAATATAATATGAAAAAATATTAAAATAATAGTATTGGGAAATTATTTTTAATATTGAAATATTGAAAAATTATAAAATAAAAATGTTTTAATTATTTCTTTACTATCAAGAAAAATTATTTTATATACTTTTAAAAAATTACACAAGTAAAATTAGAAATAACTACCTACTTAAAACAAAATCAATAGAAAAGTTATAAAAATAAATATTTTGATAAATGGTATTATGAGCATATAATCATCGAAACAAAACCACACCCTTTGTGTCATTTCATGGTCTTATAGTGTAAGGATTGCTGGAATAACATTACTTATCACACTTCTATATGATGTTCACATTTTTCATGATATGATATATAGTGTGAGAGTCATAAGAATAACACCTCATAACATATTTTTACATAATCTTCCTATAATTTTACAGTTTTTTTTATGTCATCTTATTGTTTGATAGTGTAAGGATCGTCGAAATGATATCTCACTATCATGGATTTATATGATTTTCAAGTCATTCTTACTACATTTGATAATGCGAGACAAGTCAAAATAACACCCTTCTATTTTTGTCCTTCCTTTTAACTCATGATATAAACACTTTAATACAATAACATTTTAAAACTAACGATACTCAACAACACATTTACAGTTTTAATACGATTTCAGCGAAATCATTTTGTTGGAAACTCACGAGATGAATATAAGTTTTTCAAAATCGTATTTTAGATTGACAATAATGCATTGAATCGTATTTCTATATATGATTTACACAATTATGAAAATAAAATAAAAATTTGATCATTTACCGATATATTTTTAGGAAAATGATGGTTGTGTAGGAAGTGTAATGTGAATCACCACATATTCTATTAGGTCACCACATACTGTCATTCTCACTTTACACTGTTCTACACTCATGGATTCTAAAGAACTGATTTAACCCACTTTCTACCCACCTCATGCCCCTCCCCAACCAAGACGAACACTCACTTGATATTTTGAGAAAAAGTTTTCTTGATTTGTGCAGGAAGTGCAATGTGGGTCATCACATACTACAACTCTCTAAATTCAGTGAATTTTGTACTTACTTAACATTGTCCTACATTCTTGGCCTCTAGACACCTTATTTAACTTACTTTCTCCCTCCATCCCACCCCAAAAACAATACCTTAAGAAGATTTCTTTTTTGAAGAAAAAAAAACTAAAAAAACATGCATAGTTACACAAACTAAGTAAACACAAATATATACTTTTAACAATATATTAAAAAAAACAATTAATGCTGCATAAAAAAAACAAATAGTAAAAACTTAGACAACTATAGTCATGCTAGATTTAAACATAGAAGTACCTGTCAAATAACATGGATAACAGCACACAACATAAATATTTCACTTAATAAATAAATAAATAGAAAATATATTACCTTTCCTCGTTCTGAAGGTGGAAGGGGACGAAGAACGTCACTTGCAACAAGATCGTGAAGGAAAATGAAAGATGTACCCAAAACTTGTCGCAATAAAAGACAATGCGCACGACACTTACAACACGTGAATGAATGACAATGCCTAAGGCGCCCTAATATCTTAAACCCTAATTTTTTCCCTATCATCCTTAAAGAAAATTTTTAAAGTATTAAATGAGAACCTCACAAGTTAGTAAAATAATATTAACTTTGACACGTAAGACTTGAACGTGGAGCAACTGCGGTACTGGTTGTTGAACCATCATTTTCCTATTTTGAATGATTAGATACCTTCGTACTTTCCTTACAGAAATGCAATAAATTGTCTTTTTACTTTTTCTGTTAAAATGTAATTTCTAGTTCATTTGATCTCAATATATATCTACAACATATCTCTGGCATTGTGAAAAAGAAAGAAGAATCTCTCGCTGTCGCTGAGAAAATGGTTCAAGATAAGGAAAGTGTTCTACACATAGTGATGTTTCCATGGCTAGCCTTTGGACACATGATTCCAAACCTTGAGCTAGCCAAGCTCATTGCTGAGAAGGGCCACCGTGTGAGCTTCGTATCCACCCCACGAAACATAGACCGTCTCCCCAAACTGTCACCCACACTCATCAACTTCGTCAAGCTTCCACTGCCCAATGTCCAGAACCTTCCAGAAAACGCAGAGGCCACCACCGACGTCCCCTACGACGCCGTTCAATACCTGAAGAAAGCCTACGATGCTTTGGAACAACCCTTAACCCGTTTTCTCGAATCTTCCAAAGCCGATTGGCTTTTCTACGACTTCGTTCCCTTTTGGGCAGCTTCTGTGGCTTCCAAACTTGGCATCAAAACCGCCTTTTACAGCATTTTCACTCCACCCTTCCTGGGCTTCATAGGACCCCCTTCCTATCTCACAGACAACAATTCACCCCGTCATAAACCTGAAGAGTACATCGTTGTTCCTCCCTGGGTCACTTTTCCCACCACCGTCGCCTTCCGTTACTACGAGATCATGCGAATCGTCGACATTCTCTCCGACCAAAACAACAGCGGCTTTTCCGACACGTACCGCCACGGTGCCGGTATTCAGAACTGCGACATCGTTGTCGTTCGAGGCTGCACCGAGTTCGACGCGGAGTGGTTTCCTCTGCTGGAGAACATTTACGGGAAGCCAGTTCTCCCGGCAGGGCAGCTCCCCAGCACGGCGCCTGTCGGCAGCGAGGACAACGAGACGTGGCGGTGGATGAAGGAGTGGTTGGACAAGCAGGCGCGTGGGAGAGTCGTGTACGTGGCGTTCGGGAGCGAAGCGAAACCGACGCAAGAAGAAGTGACGGAGATAGCTTTGGGTTTGGAGAAATCGGAGCTTCCTTTTTTGTGGGTGTTGAGGGTTCAGCGCGGGCCGTCTGACCCAGATGTGCTGCGGTTGCCGGAAGGGTTCGAGGAGCGAACGAAGGCGCGTGGGGTTGTGTGCAGGAGTTGGGCGCCGCAGTTGAAGATATTGGAACACGTGGCGGTTGGTGGGTTCTTGACTCACTCCGGTTGGACCTCTGTGGTGGAGGGTATTCAGAACGAGAAAGCGTTGGTTCTGTTAACGTTCTTGTCAGATCAAGGGATAAATGCTCGAGTGTTGGAGGAGAAGAAGATGGGGTATTCTGTGCCCAGAGATGAAGAAGATGGATCGTTCTCGAGTGACTCGGTGGCTGAGTCGTTGAAACTGGTTGTGGTTGAAGAAGAGGGAAAGATCTACAGAGAAAGAATTAAAGAGATGAAGGATTTGTTTGTGAATGAAGACCGACAGAATAGGTATATCGATAATCTCATTCACAACCTTAAAACCTTCTCTAAACGTTAATCTTTCGTATCATTGTTCTTATGTCTCATTTATGCTAAGGTTTTGTTTTACCTGTCGTTTGTTGTTTGTAATGGAGAATAAAGAGACCAAAATATTTGCTTCTGCTAAATCACATCACAATATTTAACTTAGTACATTCCAAATTAAGTTCATTCAAAATCTAATTTGGATAAGTTAACCTTATTATAATTGACTCCATTCAATCTAATTTAAATTGAACAGGAAAATTTTTATTCCATTTTATCTCGTTAAATTCAATCTGAATTTTAGATTTAATATATTTTATTCGATTTAATTTACATTTAGATTGAATTTTGAAAAATTAATCGATAATTACTTCTACCATGTAGTAAGTAGGTTCACTGCCGTAATTCTTCTTGACAAATGTATAGTTACTAATTTTTTAACTTAAAATTGACTAATTACATATTATTACTATCTCATATTTTAATTTTTTTACCACTTAAACATTCGTTGTTAAACATGTAACATTGTTTTGTTTGAAAGATGAAGATAAACTTGATGGTAAAATGATGGCAAAACCGCATAAATGGTGATATTTTATCCTGAAATTATTAAAATGGACATAATTTTTTTTATTACGACAATATAGATAAGTCTTAAAAACACGTTTGAAACAAAATTTGAGAATATAGCGTGCATGTATAATATGATTTATGTGAGAAAAAAAAATTCAGAATAAAATTTCTTAAATAACTTTATTGGTGTGTATTCTGAAAAGAACTTTTTAAAGAAAAACAAATTAGATAAGACATTTTTGTCATTTCACTTATTTTCTTTTATCAAAATAGTCCAATTCATTTTGGACATTTTTGGAATGAAAAAACTTTAAAGCACTTATGCTTTGGATAAGACACAGAGTTAAGAGGTAATAAAGAGTTAAGAGGTGATAAATGCGTTGAAAAGTTCGTAAATCAAGAAATAAAATAATAATAAAATGTAAAAGTTGAGGCAAAGTACTTTTCTTTCTTCTCATATTTGCGAAAATTAATTTATAATATATATTTTATAATTATTAAAAATTTACATAATATTATTAAAGTATTAAATTTTTCGCACAATCATCACACTATATACAAAATTCAATAAATTTTTTTCATAAATTTATCCTAATATACCTTCAATCCAAACAACCTCATTTTTCTTTCAAATCACTCCAAATCCAATTCCTCAAATCTTTTTCTTAAAAAAAAAAATACTTATAAATATCATTTCAAAACTAAAAAAAATCTACAAGCACAAGTTTATTGGAATTGATAGCGTGTTCAAATCATGTTTTGAAATATATTAAAAAATATATTTTATTAATCTTCTTTAAATTAACTTTAATGAAAGGAAGTGTAGTCCTTTTGAAGTGAAGAGAGTTTTATTCCACAAGGTCAAGTTTGAAACCCCATAAGCATGATCTTTGAAAGGAAAATAAAAGAAAATTAAAAGCGTGCAGCAAAATAATTTTAAAATAAAATTGTATTTTAAAAAATAATTTTACTAAAAAAATAAAAAAAGTTTCCCATATGATATTAATCCAAAGAAAATGGTGTTTTTAAACACGATTTACTTAAATTTATACATTTTAAAAATCGGTTCATTTCAATAATTTTGCAACATGTTCACATTGTAATAAAATCGGTTCATTTCATACATTATTTTACAATATAATAATATTTGCGATGACTCACAACCAACCAGTCCAACTTTCCTTACTGCCACAAATTAATGAATCATAGCACTGCAGTCCAAAGATAGCTATTAAACAAAATAAATAACTATGATATGAACTCATCACATTAAATGCAATCAATCACTTAAATAGAAATTGAATTTAAGGGACTGAAAAAAAGTTGTTTTTGTTTAAATTAAAAAATTATACCGTGTTAAAAAATAGTAATTTCATGGTTTTAATACTTATAATAAAAAAGTATTAGAATAAATTCTTACCAATATTTTCTTTTACGTAACAAACATAAACCATATAAGAACCATGAGATATTCTATATTCATGAAACTCCTTTTTAAAGAATATTATAGATATAATTTTTCACATGATTGTTCATAAAGTAAATACAATGTTAGTAGAAAGGGAAGATAACTTGGCCTGCATTCAATCTTTTTTCTTTATAATTTATATTTGAAAACATTATAATTTTTTTTTCCGAAATATATATTGTAATTTTCATATGCAGTATTTAGCTCTGGAGTTTTTAGTCAATATTTATTGCTTTGGTCCACCATGCTCTCAAACAATTGATTTAATTGATCGTAAATACAGAAATGGACTTTCAAAATATGCTTGCAATCTTATGTTGATAAAAAAATATGGTAAAATATTGCAATGCTAACAAAGTTAAAAAAGGACTATTAAATTTGGAACAACTCAGAGCCAAACAAATAAATTACTTTTCTATTTAGATTGCGTTTTAAAAAATAAATATAATTAAGACTATTGTATTTTTCCTGCATGTAACTTGTAATAATATTTTACAACATTTCACGTTATATTTTACTATATTATGATTATTATTAAAATTTCATGTTGATATGTTACTACAATATAATCGTATCATCTCTTCATGCCGATTAAGATTCCTAAAAAAATTCTAAATAAACCAACTTTTATCTTAGTGTATGGTCTTACAACAATTTTTTATAGTTGTATAGTACTTTGAAGTTAACCACCATTAACTGATATTTTAGTTTTTGAATGTATTAAGCTATGTAGCATAAAATTGATGCGACATGCACGCAAGAAGAAACACAGATAGAAACCAATTTTCAATTTTTATAGATAAAAATAGTTAGTTGCAATAGTAATTAAATTAGAGACCATTTTAGAAACTTTAAAAAAATGGTTTATAAATTAGTTTATATTATTGTTAAATAGTATCTAAATTGATATCTAATTAACCACCAATGTTTTTGCTACCAAATTTAAAAACTAAATACTTGGTAGTTAAAATTTGCTAATTAGATACTAATTTAGAAACTATTTAATAATAATATAAACTAATTTATAAACCATTTTTTTTTTAGTTTCTAAGATAGTTTCTACTTTAGTTATTATTGTAACTAATTATTTTGGTCTCTAAAAATTGGTTTATATTTCATGATTTTTTTTGTAGTGATATAATTATAAATTATATAAATTCACAATAAAGATATTTATGTATATAAGTATGTTATAAAAAAAATTAGCCGGAAGATGTTTTTATAACCGGTTCAAAAAAATGTATTTCTTATTTTTATTATCATAATAAATTTTTTATAATAAATTTGAGTTTTTATAAAATTAATGTATTTCTTTTTTTTTAAAACTGTGTTAGAACCGTATTATAATTGTCATAAATTCAACAATATTTTTTGAATTAAATAATACGTATTCTATGAGTTTCGTATGAGTATCGATATGTGTCTGAATGTTGGATATCTAAGCCTGCTAATTTCTAAGGTTAAGAACTAAAAAATGATATAGAAATGCAAGTTTGGAGATTTTGGTTTGGTTTAATACTACTTGACAAACTAAAATGAATGTTTGAGGCTAGCAACATTGACGTAGGTGCATGTTGCATGGGTTTGGTACGTTGGACGTTGGAAAAAATGTGGGACATTGGCCATAGAAAAAGTGAGGAAAAAGATAGAAGGAAATGAAATGTATAAATATAGTAAAGATATTCCAAACATCCTTAGTTGGTATGTTGTCCTGCTCCCAAGAATAACCACCACTCAAAGATATACCAATTTTGAATTACTCCACCTTCTTCTCTCTTATCCCCGCGGCTTCAATCCACCGAACACACGCCCTCATCAAATGGAAAAACTGAGGTAAGGAATTTCTTCCCTGCCTTTTTTTTTCTTAGTGCTGAGGGCGTCGTCAGCTTCCACTTTCAATCTTCCCACTAAGCTCTTCCGGGGAGAAAACCAACCATGCCTCGCTAACAAACCATGCCTCGCTAACAAACCATGCCTCGCTAACAAAAACCATGTCTCGCTAAACAAACCATGTCTCGCTAACAACTGCACATCCTCCTTTTCAACACACCTTTCCTTAAAGAAAACCAGACCTTCATCTGTCTGTACGAGGTAGAGTTTTTTTGTTTTTGTTTATATTGCTGCTGTTATTGTCCAAAAGATATGGAGAAATTAGATAAAAAGGGAAAAGAGATGAAAGAAAAGAAATGGACCCGGAAACTGGAGTTACCGTCAATAATGGGGAACCCCAAGAAGGAGGTTGCGTGTGACGACGACGTATTGGGGTCTCCGAGGGATGTCTTTGGGGTTCCCGTTTCGGGGACGGATTCGGACAGCACGGGGAGCGGCAACTGCGGCGCGCTTGGGTCGCCCATAACGGGCCCGAATCGGGGACAAGGGAGAGACGCGCAGAACCAGCAATGGAAGACGATGATGGACGTGTTGAGGTTCAAGTCCGTTAGAAGATTCTCGACGATTCCTCTGCTCGGGGCGAGTTACGAGATCTCGCGCCGGAGCCTGAGGAACAAGTTGGCGCGTATTCGACCCGCCAATGACGACGATGATTTAGATGTCTCCATTGACTTTGACGGCATTCCCACCAAGCCTTCTTGGAAGAACTTCAATTACGCTGAACTCGTCGCTGCAACCGACGATTTCAACCCTGGTATGAATCAACGCCAAATTATGCAACCATTTTCTTTTTTTCACTTTACAATTTATGCACGTTATTTCTTCTTAAGTTATTATTTCATGTCAAACTTAGTTTATGGTATTTACTACTGAGTTTTCATTGAGTTCGTTAAGAATGTTTGAAAAATGAAAAACGGATATCTTCTGAATGGTTTTGGATGAAATGAGCGTTATATTTAAAAGTATTTTTGTTGGAAAATTGTATGCACGTGTTTATATTTGGGTTTGTGTAGAGAACATGCTGGGAAAAGGTGGTCATGCTGAAGTGTACAAAGGATGCCTACCAGATGGTCGAATTGTAGCAGTTAAGAGGTTAATGAGGAATGAAAAGGAAATTGAGGACACAGTTGGTGATTTCTTGACAGAGCTTGGAATCATTGCTCACATTAACAACCCCAATGCAACACGCTTGATAGGGTTTGGGATCGACCAAGGTCTCTTTTTTGTTCTACAATTGGCTCCACATGGCAGCCTTGCCTCTATGCTCTTTGGTGCACCTCTCAATCCATCTCTTCTATTTTCAAGCATAACTATGAATAATAGTGTTAAGGTTACATGGCTGATAAAAGTGATGACATCTAATATTTCAGGACCTGAATGTCTAGAGTGGAATATAAGGTTTAAAGTAGCTGTTGGGGTAGCAAAAGGATTGCACTATCTCCACCACGATTGCCCAAGAAGAATCATTCACAGAGACATCAAAGCCTCAAATATATTACTCAACCACAGTAATGAAGCTGAGGTAAATTAATTATGTCAGTCTGCAATAGACTATTGTGTACTTGATCTTTGTTTTTGAAAGGTAAACAGTTTTTTTTTCCTGTGATAAACTGCAGATTTCAGACTTTGGATTAGCAAAGTGGCTCCCAGATAAGTGGGCTCACCACGTTGTCTTCCCAATAGAAGGCACGTTCGGGTAGGCATTGCGGCCTTTTCTTTTTCTTTACATATTTTCTTCTCACTGCAACTCCATTTACTGAAAAGTTGCATGATGGATTGCTACAGATATTTAGCTCCGGAGTACTTTATGCATGGAATAGTGGATGAGAAGATTGATGTTTTTGCATTTGGGGTTTTGTTACTCGAGCTCATAACAGGTCGTCGTGCAGTTGATTCAAATAGTAGGGAAAGTCTTGTGATCTGGGTAAGTCTTAGTAAGCTCTACTCAAATCCTCTCTTCCCTCACCTTCTCTCTAATCTTCTGCACTCAGTAAAATACTTTCAACTAAGTTTCTTAAATTGGGAAGAACAGTTTATGGCATGTATTAGTGAATTGCCTTTCTAGATAACTCTGACCAACTTCTACAAGAACACTAACCAATGAGTACTTAGCTTGAACAAAGCTAATTTGTTGAAAACAGAACATATTCTTTAATATCAGTTTTTGAAACTCATTACAAGTAACAGAGTTTTAATCAAAGCTCATATAATAAAGAGTGTCTTCAAAAGGATGTGTTGCATGTAGCATTTGTCTAGTTGGAAAGAGGATGCTATCATACTTGAGGGCATACAAAAGTATATGTTGCATGCAAATAATTGTAGAAAGACAGACACTGACCATGTTGTTGTTTGGTCAGGCCAAACCATTTCTGGATGCAAAGTTGATCAAAGAAATGGTAGACCCCAGATTAGGAGACAAGTATGATCTGGCAGAAATGAAGTGTTGCATGGCAACGGCTTCCTTGTGTATCCATCACATGTCCTCCAAGAGGCCATACATGGATCAGGTAAACAAATGAGAAGTGTTCCTCATTCAAATTGTGACACTATAAAATGACATGGCTCATTGATTTTGGGGTATACTTAATATCAGGTTGTGCAGCTACTGAAAGGAGAAGAGGTGCCAATAGAACTGAACCAAAATTCACCTAGTCCAAGATCACTGTTGGTAGATGCATGTGACCTGGAAGATTACACTTGCTCAAACTATTTGAACGACCTGAATCGGCACAGGCAATTACTGATGGAGTGATGGATTTATGGGTGGTGTGTGGGAGCATGTGAGTTTGATGTGTGTTTGTGGAATATATAATAATACTTTGTAGCAGTGTGTATTAGTGTGGTGAAGATGATGGGGTCCTTTGAGGCATGGCAAAATATATTATTAGGTTGTAAATTGGCATGAAGTTGTACTGAGCATGATTAGTCACGAAGCAACCATAGTTTGTATGGTTAAGGACTAAGGGGTGGTACCTTTTTGATTATGTAGTGACTAGTAATGCCATTCAAACAATTTCATACCAAAATCAATCACCCTATTTTTCACATGCTTCCTTTTCCATTTCTCCAACTCTCTTTTTCTCAATCACTTCCAGAATCTAATTTCATCAAAATTTATCTCAAATTTAAGAAACACATTAGAATACAGAGTACAAGAATTAAAATAATTAAAATACCTATAACGATGATTTAGATTACCTAAACCCCAATCTTCAAATTTGGGTGCTACAACATGTTGAAACCAAACTTTTAGATTGTCCAATATGTTTTTTTCTTAATTTTATCATGATAATTAGTCTCTTAAAGATAATATATATTTAAAATAAAATACATGAAATATAAAAGTTATACTCATTCTATTATGTAATTTTTTTCAAACATTGGAATGAAATCTTTGTTACTTTTCATTATAAAATATTCAAAACAAAATCCACATGAACAAGATTGACATGTACAAAAAGTCCCTAAAAGAACAACATCGAGCAGAAAAAAAAAAGACTGAAAATATAAACACTATGATTCTTGTTAGAACTTGATATAGTATTTTTTTTTTCTCAACTTGATTTTTATCTCTAAGAAGATTATTTTTAATCGCGGAAGTAAAACACGCTTGAAAAAAAAAATAGCTATTATATTTTTTATACAAGTATTTATCAAACCAAAAGATATTAAATATTTCTGTGTTTCTAAAATATTAAATATTTTTATTTGATATTGTTTATATAATATACTAGAAAAGAATAAACCGATATTTTTAATTTATTAACAAGGGTTTATTTTTGTTAACACACACAACTCCGTTGTTACGCAAATCTGGTTAGCCATGGCGACAGAGGCTATGGTGCAGTTGGGCATTTTAATCCTAACCCTTTCTTTGTTCTTCATCATGCACACTATTCGTACCCAAACAGCCCAAGCCCGAACCCGAAACCCAGCCCGCAACAAGAACCGCCAATCAGAACCCAACCGCCACCTAACCCAAGCATCGCGCCACCTGGCTCGGGCCAGATCCACCTCGCACCGAGCCCTACACGCCAAGAGCGCTCTCACGGAAACCGACAAAGCCCTATCCATCTGGCCCAGAGACCCGTGGGCCCACATCCTCCGAGCCCAATCCCTAGACCTAATGGGCCATCGTACCGCCGCCATCAAATCCCTCGACACCGCCCTCTCATCGCCGGCGGCCAGGTCCCTCTCCGCCGTGGAGCGAGCCGACGCGCTGGTGAGGAGGGCGGAGATGAAAGTGGGCGTGAACCGGCGGCGGCGGGTTGAGTCGGCCATGGAGGATCTGGTGGCGGCGGTGGAATTGGATGGAAGGAAAGGGGATGAGTGGGAGGTGATGTGTTTGCTCGGAAAGTGTTACGAATGGAAGGGAATGAAAGAAGAAGCTAAGGATACCTTCCAGAAGGTTCTTCAGCTTCACCCTCGTTCCGAGGAGGCTCGTAATGGGTTACATAGGTTATCACTTTTTACAGATAAATGAATTTTTTTTTTTTTTTGTATTCTATTTTTTCCACTACGAGGAGTGTTATGACTATGATCATTTATGCTTCTGTTTCTAAATTATTGTTATATTCATTAAATATTTAATTTTTATAATTCAAATTCATATAATATCAATAACTTTTTTATGGAATATATGAGCTATGTTTTAAAATTATAATTAGTCATTCTAATTATGATTTATTTTATTAATATGTTTTTAAATTATTACAAAAATAATTTAGAGATCGATAGAGGTAAATTGAGAGAGAAATTAAGATTTACATATCAAACATATTTTTTATTATTACTTTAATCCATTTGAATTTTTTAACCATGATGGTATTATTAAAAAGTTTCTATGATTGAGAATAAGCCGCCATAAATTTAAAGTACATAGATAACAAAGAAATTTGTCTTTAAAAACTTATGTGATAAAATCTCCTGTTTGGATTTAATGGTGGAAAGGAAAGGGAACGAAAGAAAGGAAAAGAAAGTAAATACTCAGATTATTTAAATTTAACAAAAGATGAATGAAAAATTTATTACTCGTGTTCTAGAAAAAAATTAAATTATTGAATAATATAATAAATCATAAAAATATTTTTAGTTTAATTTTAAGAAAAATGAAAATTTTAAAATAATTGATTATAAAGTAATTAATTTATAAAAGTAGAAATAATATTTAAATTTCTTTTGATGATAATATTTCACGATTTTAAAAATAATTACATTTTTAATATAACTTAACATTATATTAAACTTAACTTTGTTTCAATTAAAATAAAAAACCAATAAAAATATTATTTAGTATTTTAAATTTAAATAATTAATTTTATTTTTAAAATATATTATAAATTTTTAGTCATTGCATTTTGTTTATTTCATATAAAACATGGTGATGACTTTTAGTGATCAATATTTTATAGGGTTGCTTACTAAGATAATGGCTTTTGACATATAATATTTATGTATTTTTTTTAGTTTGCTAAGTGAGTATAAATAATTTTTTTAAAATTTTTTATAACCTAGAAATTTGAGGAGTATTTTGTCATTATGATTTCTTTAATTTTTTTCTTTATAAATGACTAAAGCTTAAAGTTTTATAAAACAGGTAATTTTCTTAGAGCTGTTAATATTGGTTAGTTATTAAAAAACAAACTTAATCTTTCATTTAAGATATTATTAATGTGACTTGAGCTTAGACAAATGTAATTGATATTCTCTAATAAACATATGAATACTTATGTAATACGACTTTAACTTAAAACTATATGTCTATCATTAATATGCAAAAGATTTATCATACATAAAAGAAGACAACACTTACGTTTTAAATAATATGTTTATTAAATACATATAATATAATATAATAGGTTATTAAATGCATATTATCATCTTATACACTTAATTGCTTTTAATACTTAAAAAGATCATAGGACTTTTTCCTAACAATTATTTCCATTAATTTTCACATCAAATCAAATTCTTTAAAAAGTTCCAATTGAACATTAAATTATTCTTTAACCACTAATAAAAAAATTCATGTAAAAGCTTAGGAGATCAAGTAAATAAAATAGAGTTACTAATAAGAAATATTAATAATCAAATAGTTATCTAAATTTTAACTTTATAAATTTATGTTTTTCAATCTAAGTTTAAAAACATTAAAGATCTTGGAAACAATTTTCTTACACATCTTGGACCCAATATTGATTCTTGCAAAGGAAAGATACACACACATTGTGAAAGAATAAACCATTAATGTTTGCTATAGAAAACATTGATTACTCCTATATACAGATTTCACAACTGCAACCAAATGACAAGTAATTGATGTAATTAAAGTATAAATCTTCTAAGATAAGTAATTGATGTATTCTCAAACATATATTAAAGAATATATAGAATTCACTCTTAAAATATATTTTATACTTAAAAAAGTAAAAATTATATAAACAGTTCATGAATCTCCAATTACCTACATTGATCCTTATAAATACACTATTATCTTAGTTTGACTTTGAAGCTGCAAAAGGTTTTAATTATTTAAAAAATATAAGGACCCTTTTGGTAGAATTATGTTATATTGGCACACGTTAGATAGGATAATATTATTTTGCTACTGATTTTATTATATTAATACTCTTTTTCACTTTCTCTCTCTGTATATATAATAATTAAAATATAGAAATAATTTTTTATTATTTATATATAATTTTAAATAAAAGTATTTATACTAATTTCACAAAGCTTATATAATTTGTTAATAGTTTGAAAAAAAAAACTATAAATTAAATATAAAGTTTTGTATAATATTTTTTATACGATAATATATATCATAGTATTTAATTTAATATTCTATTTGTAATTATTATGACACATAAATTTAAATTTTAATATTTATTTTTTAATAACTTTGACAATTTTAAAAAATTGAATTAAAGACAATATTTAAAAAATTGCACATAATTTGAATAAAATTTTACCATTTAAACATAATCTAATAATAAGTAATGCATGTAACCACTTTTTTTCCTGTATAAACACCATCTGAATCACCTGAAGTATGAAAACAATACATTTCAAATTAAAAAGACAATTTCAAGAAGACAGACTAAATTAAGAAAAAAAAACATTTTACTCAAGTAAAAACATCTCAGAAATGCAGAAAATCTGAATTAAGTTGGGAGAAGAAACAATAAAGTATTTATTATGCTGCTGCAAGTTATGAATCAATATGAAAGCTTTGAAGCTTGAAAATCCTCATCTTTGTGTTACTTACACATTCCTCTCCCTATAGTTACTATTTCTCTGATTTGGTATCTTTCATTCTTCTCAGCAAAAGGGTGAAGTTAAATTGCACCAAAGAGTATGTTTCCAATTGTTAGAAGAACAGAAAATCAGGTAGTTCATCATTTCAGCAACTTAAAAGGACTGAGGTGGCCATAAAAAGAACTCAGGAACTGGTGGAGGTGGAAGGATGCTCAGTGCAGTTGCATTGCTCACAATGGCAGCAGAATCTTGTGCCGTGCTACTTCCACTGTTTGAAGCATGAAAATGGTGGTAGAGGTTCTGAGGGTAACATGAGTTTGCAGAATCATATGGTATAGATGCAATTGGCTGAATGGCAGAGAAATTGATGGTGCTACTCTCCTTTGTGTACTGAAGTTGTTCATCAAAAGCTTTGTTCTCCAATTCTGGAGAAAGCTTCAAGCGTTTTGCTACCCCACCAACTGGAAGAGAGCTATTCAGTATACTCTCCACATCATATCTGCTCATCTCAAAATTGGTTACAGCACCTGCACCTCTGAACTTTATGGCTGCAATATCATATGCCTCTGCTGCTTCCTCTTCAGTTGCTGCAACAATGCACAACTATTCAACTTCCAGAAGTAGTAAACAAGCATTATAGAACACGGAAGTAGTAAGAGTTGTTTCAACTTTCGAGTCATGCCAATAAACCGGTGTCCAAGATTGTTAACATTGCTCATTTCTACTGTGAATGAATACTCAGAGGACTTGCTTTTTAACATTATTATGTCACGGACTCAAACTATATGATCCGTGTTTCAAAACAGTGTGTTTGGAAACACAGTAGAAACGTGAAAAACACAGTGAATTCGTGATACCAAAAACACTCTAGATGTCATTTGTGAAACATGATACTTAACCATATGACAGTGTTAAAGCAATATATAGTATAAACTTGCCAAATGTTCCCAGGTATAGATCCTTGTTTCCAGCAACTCGGCCAATTCTTGCTTGCCATCTACCCTGCTGATGATGCCTGAAGGGTCAAAAAGTTTAAAGCATAAGAGAAATAGGGAATATAATAACAAGGTAGCACATCAATACTGTGACAGACAAACTATGATTGTAATGAACAAAACCTCGTAACACCCCTGAATGCAGAAGCTCCCCTTGAAAATCCACTACTTTTCCTGCAAGAAGAGGACTGCAAATTTAGTTCCAGGATAGAAATATGGTGCTAACTATGTTTAAGTGGGCAGTGTATGCAAACCTGCGCAGTGATGCAATGAATTCTTGTTTTCCTGCATATTTCATCTCTTCCAATTCCTTTGTATAAGTGCAAATCTGAGACATCAGAGATAAAAAAAATGCTAAGGGGTAAGATCCATAATCCAATTCCTATTTCTACATTTCAAGTGTCACCAATATAAATCTATAAAACTCTATATTTGAGACATATAATACATGAACTAAGTGTTACGAGAACAGAACATTATTAAAAGTGACTATTACAGGAAAGTTGGTGGTTGCTGTTGATCCCCAGTACTTGATAGCTGCTAAATCATAAGCTCTAGCAGCCTTCTCTTCCTTGTCATATCCACCTAATAATGCATACAAACACAACAATTTATCATCTCTTAAAAGAATGAAGTTCAAAATAAGTTGGGAAAGGAGCAAAGATAAAAATTTCTTACCCAAGTACACTGTAGAAACAGTCAAAGGTCGTGTGACACAGTCATGAAGTGCACAATGTCACATTCCATGCAAAAATAAACACAAGCCAATGAAAAATCAAATTTAACCTTATGGTGGGGTCAAAATATTCAGGTAAAAACTACTTTTCTTAGCAAAAATGCAAAGAAGCAAAGGAAAAGTGATCAAATGCATGCAATGGCACCTGCACACAAGCTTTTTTTTACCCTCTTTTTGATGATCTCTTTTATTTTCGTTCCGATTCTAGCCAAAAGATAATACACGAGATGCCATCCATCTGCAATGCCCGTCTTTTCTAATAGCAGACAGACACTGAAGGACCCCATCAGGGTTTAATAGTAGCAAAAAGTTATTAGAAGAGATTGATGTGAATTTTCAAAATTTTGACTCCACAAAAGCTTAATAATCCACTAGAGCCAAATAAAAGCAGGCCAAAAATAAATGTGAAATTGCCTATTCTAATGAGGAGACAAAATGCCTATAATTTCCCTTTTCTTGAAAATGTGATTATTATAAGATATTAATAATTATAGATGTAATTTATGACTGCAAAAACATCCAAGGATCTGATAAATCCCGTGAATTTGTTTCAGAATCTAGAGGACATTATTATTTGCGGGGCCAGCACTGTGAAAAACCTTTCAGCCAACATGGGACTCTCCCCACATTCATGTAAGTGCAAATTTCAATAGTCTCTCAGAAATGATGTTATGGTCAAACCCAGCTTTCCTGGCGAATTGAAAGCAAAAGCAAAAGTTAAAAGCCAAACTCAGAATCAGAGAGGCTCTTGCATTTGGACACAAACTCAGAATCAGAGAGGCTCTTGCATTTGGACACGTCCCTTCCAAATTTGCAGTACTGAACACAAACACTGGTCTATTCATTTTAAAGTTTTAACATACATTTTAATACTTCAAAAACAAATTTTAAACAAAACAGTGACATGAGAGAGATTAGCCATGAAAAATGGCGGCACATTGGATCAAATCAACTGAGAGAAATTGCAGACCCCACAGTGACAAAACGGCGGCACATCGCATCAAATTAAATAAATCTCGTGCTTTATTTGTTCAGAACAGAAAAAATTGTATAGGAAAAAAATTACTATAAAAGAAAACCCATTTTTAGTTTCTTTTTCTTTCTTAAATCAATTTAAAAGTTTGAAAGAACTGAAGAGCAGCAAGTAAAATACTTAATAGTAACCATTAATTTAAGTGCACTTTTAGAAGCGTGCAACCCTCTTTCTCTGCATTACAATCCGTTACCCTTCTTCTGTATTGCTCCTGTTTTCAAAGTTCATAATAAATACATTTAACAAGATAATATTATATTAGAGAGAGAAGAAGAACCTTGACGCCCCTTCCTGGCCTGACCCTCTCTTCTACAGGTGTTGTCCCATAGATGGGCTTCATATCTACCAGTCCATCGATGTCTGCAGTGAAAAAAAATACAAAATTTCAATAATAGTAATAATAACACTGAACAGATTCACAGATAAAAAAAAATGGAAGGTTGATGATGGTGGTGTGGTGTTTTACTACCTCGTGACCCCTCTGTATATTGAAGTTCGCTGGCCAATGGCATGGGAAACCTTCTGCGGTGTATCAAACTCCGCCGCAGCAATGATGGTCTTTTCATGTGCAACTGCGTCACATAAAGACATAGCTCCTTTGCATGAGTCTCCCAAATGGGCACCTAACTCAGCGGGTGCAACCAGATTGGTCCTGTCAGAGGCTGAGTCATCCAACTCGGAGCCGGAGTTGGTGGAAGGGAATGCTTTGAAGTCCGGGAAGAAGTTCAGATCTTGCTGGTCCCCGAAGTAAACAGACGCAGACCCATGATCGTAAATTTGGGTCAATGAAGAATCGTCTTGTTGGGTAGTCTCTGTTTGGTTCTCAAAAAAATCTTCCATTTTGGGCTCCAGAAGTGGCTGGTTTTCAATCTCGGAATCCATCAATCCCTTGGAATTTGTCCACCCTGCAAATAAATAACAAATCTAAGTAAAATAAAATATAATAATCACACACACAGAGGAAGAACAGAGCAAGCTTACTACTCTGCATATAGAAAAGATAGTGAGAAATGAAATTGGAGATTGTGCAGTATAAATAGGAAAGGTTCACGTGGTGTGTGGGTGAGCGAGTGAGTGGGGTTGTGAAGAACACTTCCAATTCCAAAAGGGTACAAAGAAAGAGAGTGTTTTAGAGTGGCGTTACCATTGGTGGCATAAAAGTTATCGAGGAAGCAGTGAGAGGAGGAGTCAGGGGATCTGAGCACTTCCACGGGAGTCAACGAAAACGTAAGCCAATTTGTGGCACCGGCCATGGTTTGTCTACAGTTCGACCAGATCAGCAAAAAAACGACAGTTTCGAACGGGTTTTCCGCCGAAACAAACAAATGACCGAACAAAAAAACAAGGCGTTGCTCAAGGCGTTGCACTGTGTATGTTTGTGTGTGAGAGAACTGTGGTGATGTTATTATCAGCCATAAACAAGATGAAAGAAAATAAAACAAGGTGTTATGGTTGGTGATGGGTTAGAATGAAATTGACCAAGAATGCATGCAAGAACAGTGTGTTGAATCAAAAAGAGTTTTGAATAAAGAGAGAGAAAAAGAAGCTTAGAAGGGAAGATGAGTTGAGTGGGAAGAGCAAGGTGGTCGCTTATAAGGGGTGAGTTTAGCGGTTTCACCTGTCAATGAGAGATTATTATTCACTATTACTTTTCACATAAAAATTTAAATAAATTAGTTTCATTTTGAAAAATCAAGTAATTATTTTATTTTACTCTTATTTATTTATTATTATTTCTCAGCAGAAGAAAATGGTCTGAAAAGAAAGAAGGCTGCGAAAGATGCGGGCTGACAAAAAATTGAAGAATTTGGCAGGGCTCCTAAGTAATTTACCAAAATAGCCTCACTTTCTTTTGTATAAATAATTATTAAATAAACAAAAAAACGTTAATTTTGGTCACACACATGTCTTGCATGCAGTTGCGACTCTTTGTTTACACTCTTTCAGTAATTACTGTATTTGGATGAATGCGTTTATGACCCTATTATCAGTAAACAAATAAAAAGTTTAAGGCATAAATATATAACATCAAAATGTACTAGTTTCATTTTTTTATTATATTATTATTATATTTTTAGATATTTTCTCTAACAAATAAGAAAGAAGAAAGCAAATTTTATTTTGAAACCACTAAATTGAAAATTCCCCTTACAAATATCATACATGGTATAATCAGTTAAATTAGTTTTCTATCTATTTGTTTATTAAGCTCAATTTAACTCCTTTTTATTTTTAAAATGGTTTAGTTTGGTCCTTAATTAATGTAACTGTTTTCTGCATAATTTAAGTGGAGAACCATAAATTAGAATGTATGATCACGTTGTTTATACATTAAAATGTATTTGAGTACTTAAAATCAAATTTTAAAAAATATTTTAAAGATATATATAAGTATTTAAATGAAATTATAATATTATATAATACTTGTTTTAAAATGTAAAAAATTAAAATTTATTTATATTATATTAAAATAGTTATACGTTATATTAATATATTATATTAAATTAATATTGATGGAAAATTATATTAAAATAATAATTATTATTAAAAATTATATTCATCCATTTTGTACACATATTTTATATTTTTATTTTTATTTTAAGTATAAAATTAAATAAGATATAAATTACTCACCTATTAGAAGCAATCAATCACATATCACAGCATCATAACACATTACAAATCATTCAATATTTCTTTATTTAAACATTATTGTCTTAATAGTATATATATTAAAAGCAATACACATATCAGTATATATAATATAAACATTAATTTTTATTAGAATTTAATCTATAAAACTAGTAACAGAAGATATAGTTTTAGTTGATGAATCTCTACAAAAAGGTGTAATAATTTGTACAAAGAAGTGCAGATGTGTGTGTGTGGCTATGGAATGAAAGTTCTGAATTGAGCTATGGAATTAAAATAACTGGCTCTGGTTTTAATTTTGTTGATGTGTAAACTTGAAGTTTGTATTCTACTGTGATCTAAAGTTGGGTTGGTAACATAAAATATAACGTATTTTGATTTTAGAGAAAAGATGAAGAAACTGAGTTCTGCATGAGATAGAGCGGTGGAAGTTCACACGTAGACGAAGGGCAAAGAGACTTGAAAACACGTAACGGTGTGGTATTTGTTGGATCGGCGGTGTAACATAACAACAACGCAAGCAAAGGTAGATTTGATTTTGATGAGATGACATAGGATTCCATCATTGCAGTTTCGAATTCAATTCATCAGATGAGACGTGGCGTTTCGTTAGGTCAATTCACAGATACAGCTTCTGTTCTTAAGTTTTATTCTGCTAATCATTCTCTCTTTTCTTCTTCCACTTCATCCTATTACTTAGTTCTACCTCTTCTACCTTTAATCTTTCATTCACTCTTTTCTTCTTCTATTGCACACTCAAATGTTATATATATATTCAACACACTTGGCAACAAACATGGAATTTATTGAACACTTGTACTCACATTATATAAGCTATAACTATAACTAGTTGAAGATATTAAATTTATGTCACATTATTATATCTATTAATAAATTTTGTCACATTATTATGACTTTTAACTCTAATATAATATTTTCTTATGTCAATGAATTATTTTATATATTGATAAAATAATATTTTATAATATAATTTGAATAGATAGAATTAGAGATAAGAGAAAGCTAGAGTCAAACATACTCAAACTTAAAGATATGAGAAACTAGGGTTTGAACAGCACAACATGCATAAGGTGAAGAGGAAAAGATAGAGTCAGATTGGTGCTAGCTTTGAGGTAAGAGAAGTTAGGGTGGCCAATGTTGTGATTGTGTACTTTTGCTAGGACTTAACTTTGAGATAGGTTGTGTCATGGAGGTAGGTGAAAAATTTGAAATCCCTAGTTGTGCCTCTCATTTTTCCAGGTAGTCAAACTAAATAGTGTTTGAGTTTTATTATTTTTTTTTATAGTAAATTTAGATTGACTACACAGCTCAACATGAAGAACGCTTTTCTCCATGAAACTCTTTAAAAAGATGTTATGTTTATATGGATATTCCATCGGGCTATATGCCATTTTCCAGAATCAATTGGTGGTATGCAAGTTAGAGCGGACATTATATGGATTAAACAATCACCTCGAGCGTGGTTTGGAAGGTTTATCTCAACTATGAGAAAATATGGTTTTAATAAAAGTAATGCAGATATCACATCCTATTCTTAAAGCATCAACAAGGAAAGGTGACAACTTTAATTGTTCATGTAGATGGCATGATTATTACTGGAGATGATACCGAAAAAATTTGAAGACTACAAGAGCAATTGGCAGCTGAGTTTGAGATGAAGAACTTGGGTTGACTCAAAGTTTTTATTGGGAATAGAGGTGGCAAGGTCACAAAGAGGCATTTTCTTCTCTCAAGAAAGTATGTGTTAGACCTATTGGCTGAGGTGGGGTTGTTGGACTGCAAACCAGCAGATACTCCAATAGTCCAAAATCACAAACTCTCACAACACATAAACCAAGTATCTGCGGATAACGAAATATACCAAAAATTGGTGGGGAAACTTATCTATTTGTCGCATACTCGCTTTGATATTGCCTATGCCATAAGTGTAGTGAGTTAATTTATGCATAATCTAATTGAATAACATATGGATGCAAGAAAGGGGTTGATGTTCTCTAAGAATAATCACTTGAATGTTGAAGGGTACACTGATGATTGGGTAGGGAATGTTTTAGACAAAAAATTCACATCAGGATACTTCACATTTGTGGGAGAGAATTTAGTTACATAGAAAAGTAAACAGCAAAAGGTAGTGACTTTGTCTAGTGCTGAAGCTAAGTTCTGGCAAAAGGACTTTGTGAACTATTATGGCTGAGAAATATACCTATTACTGATGGAGATTGACTTTGGTCCTAGTATGGAAATATACCTATTCTGTGATAATAAAACTACAATTGATATCTCACTCTCACAAAATCATGTCCAACATGATCAAACAAAACATGTGGAAGTAGATAGACATTTCATCAAGCAAAATCTTGAGGAGAAAATTATTCGATTTCCTTTTGTCAGGTCGAAAGACTAGTTAGCTGATATTTTCACAAAGGTAGTGTCCAGTAAGAACTTCCATGGCTCCCTTGACAAGTTGTGCATTAAAGACATTTATGCACCAACTTGAGAGAAAATGTTAGCCTGAATTATTAGAATCACCAAAAAATAGGAGCATTAATTGTAAATGGTTATCATATCTCTTTGATCAAGTATTTAAATTATTTATATTTAGCCACAAATTGTATATAGACTAGAATAATTCCTAAATTTTTGTCCTCCTTGTATCTATTTGCACTCTGTAATAAAGTTAGTGTTTTTTGTTTGATGATACGGATGATTATGTTTGCTTGATCTGTAGAAAATTAATGGATTTTAACTTTTAAAGAGAGATTGATTTATGTTATTATTGTTGTAATTAGTTCTACTTAACATGATAGTGGTTATTCACACTATATTTATGAAAATTTTCTATTGTGATCATGATTTTATGTTGTGTTAAAAAGAGTTCACCAGAATATGCTCAATTAAGATAGGTTAGATTTGGATTGATAATGTATTTAGTGACATCTTATTAATGCAACATAAACTTTATTTTATCATGTTTACATTCAACTACTTATCATTTACATTATATGATAGAAATTAGTTTAGGTGAAATTATATGATGGTTGTCTCAAACCAACAGAAGACATATTGTAGTATAGAAAATGTTATGCATAGTTTAAGTTATGGTCTTCATATTATGTTAGTAGGACGTAAGTATCTACACAAATGTTAGAAATTACATGCACATATGTTAGCCTTGCAGACAATTTTATTCATGAACATTATTCGTTTTATTGTTGTGTATGTCTTTGTTCATGCACACCCTGATATTTTAGTATATGAATGTATACTTAGTTCCTTTATTAATAAGTATTTTTTTTTCAAAAAAACAAAAACAATATTTTAATACATTTTGAATTTCACATAATATAAACTCTGAATCTAAAAATAGATTTTGGAATGTGAAATCCAAAATGTATTTTTTTAGGAACAAATTTGTGATTTCACCTCCCTTCTTTTTGCAACCCCTTTGAAATACATGCATTGTGCTTTCTAAATGTAGCTCAACCCAGGCCCATTGTTCTTTGTCTTCCTTTTCCTAGATTGCAAGGGGGTGTTTCTTTCTATACCCCTAATTTTTCTTCCTGCACCCTTATATTCTTTGAAATACCGGAATTATCTTTGATAATTTTAAGTGATTCTGGAAAAGGGTTCCGTAAGAAAAGGTGTTTCCGGAATAGGAGTTCCATAAGCAAAGTGTGTTTCTAAAAACCTGGAAGACATAAAACCATTCTGGAATATTCTTTCCGGAACACATTTTTTTTAATTTTTGGAATGATAAATCCAGAATTCATAAAATGTGTTACGGAAAGTATGTTCTGGAAATATTCTGAAAAGAACAATCTGGAAATCATTTTTAAAAGGGTAAAATGGTTTTTTTTTCCGAGAATAATGGGTTTCAGGAAGCCATTTGTTGGGGTGTAGGGAGAAACACCCATTGCAAGGTCTTTGGCATGTTCTGAAAGGTTTTCTTGAATGTATTTTTGCTTGAGAGGGAATAGAAGGAGGTGCACAAAGAAATTTATGGTTTGGACTTCATGGGTGCATTGAAGAGTGTAATGAATTTCAGATATGATGATGAAAGGGTTTTATTGCAAAATCTTTTGATTGGAAAAAGAAATTGAGTGACAATGAATAGAGGATTTCTTTAAGAAATTGGTGAGCAATAGTTGATGTTGTTACTGAAATTTTAACTTTAAAACATTACAATTAATTTGAAAGAACTTAGATTTAAAAGAAGATATGGAATATATAACGAAACTGTTAGCACTTCACAAGTCATTGGAGGTTTAAGCCTAAAGACTACAAATATGTTGCATTATTTTCAAAAATGATTCACTGCAACAGCAATTATCAACTGAAACTATAAATATTGAACCATTAATTGATTAAAAAAATATAAATGTACAAGTACAATAACTTCTCTTTTGTTTTGTTTTCATATCAGAAATTGAGCAGTGTAAAATAGCTATAATTCACAAGCATAATCAGTGCAAAATAGCTATAATTCACAAGCATAATCAGTGCTAAACTACTTCCTATTTGGTTGCTGTGAAATCCAAGTATATATTCTTCATGAGCTTCAATATCTTCTAAGCTCCAGTGATTAGAAGTGAATCTTAACACGAGTCCTTGGATAGAAGAACTCAGACATAAACTAATATTCAGATTCCCAAGCATTTCGCCCAACCGAAGCATCTAGCAATTTTCTTTGGCAAAGAATATGCAGATAGCAGAGAAGGATGAGTTGCAATGTCTTCAGGTCGTGACCATATATACACCCCTCGTTCTTGTTGACTTCCTGGGACAGTGTTGTCCAGTATGAATGCCACCAACAGTGTAACCACCATGTTTAAGGACATAAGACCATTGATTGCAAAATCAAGCTGAAACATTAGGGAGAGAGGAGATAAGTTCCTTCTCATACTATTTGATTTGGCAAAGGGTGTGAGAATAGAGATGGTGCTTACTTGTTTGATGCCAGAATGGAATGGTCCACTAGATGCAGCCCCATAAGGTACGAGGTAAGGTGACAGTATCAGAGTGGTTTGAGGCTTGTATTGTTGAAAATATGCAGGGATGGATAGACCAAGGAAGAGTGAAACACCAACTATTGTCATGTTCCTGAAGCTGGCACATTGACCATACTGTAAGGTTGAAAGCCCCAAAGCTGCTATAAGAGCCCAGATGAAACACAGTACAGAAGCAGCCAAAGCCTGAGGAATGGAAGCAAGTAGAGCACCCACTTTTCCTACAAATTAAAAAGGCATAGATTGGACTGTAGTAGTGGTAAAATGAAAAGGGTGTTCAGTAGTTTTGACATCAAATTATGGTTTGTCATTATGTTTTGTTGCTTTACCCATAAAGGAAAAGAGAATCATGAAAGCTGCTCCAAGTTCCACAACCCTCCTACTTGCCACCTTTGTTGTGTCAATTGTGTGAATGTTTTCTGTTAAGGTGGTTGAGCCAGTTCCCGAACCCCAAAGACCAGCCAATATACTACAGAAACCCTCCAATGCAATTCCTCTACTCACAACTCCTGGAGTTGGAGGCCTCAAATTGACTCGCAGAGATACAGAATGATAAGTTCCAACCTACAAAACCAACTTGTCATTCACTTAGTCACAATTTTATGTTGGAAATCCACATCGACTAGATATTAGAGCATTTCATAGTATATAAGTGGATGCAATTAGGTTAAGTTAGACTTAAAATACACTTCTTAACCGTTTTTTATCATCTTATTCCTTTCTTTAAACATGAAAATCCACTCAAAGGTTTAAAAGAGGTGTTTGGGTCTTAAAGGATTACCAACACCCAATTTCTTTTAACACAATAAATTTTAGAGACTCCATATGACAACCTCATTGTTCTAAACAAATGTATTACTAAAATCAGTTGATATTTGGTTGTTTTGGAAGAAGCTGGTTGTGAACACATTAGTTTGCTAAATTTTAATCCATGATACTAATTTTATTGCTAGCATTATACTAGTACAAATACACGATGTTACATTGGTTCTATAATGGTGGGATTCATAATACCATGCAGCTAATATTTTGCATTTGGAAGCATTTAAATGAATTACTTACTGAATCCACAGAAGCAACCAGTGATACTATGACCATGATTATACAAGTCCTAAAATGGAAAATAGGGAAACCCCACTGCAAAGGGTAAGGAATTCTGAGCCATGCAGAAGTTAACAACGCGTTGGATACATCAGTCCTGCAATGTTTCATGGTATAAGCATGCTTTCTGCATGCATCAGTCAGAATGTTTGAACTTGGGATTTTGGGATTGCATCCTTTGTAGTTATATGCTCCCCCAGCTGTTAAAAACGACGCATATATCCAAGTTAATGTAACACTCAAGGGAACCTGCAAATATTCCAAAGTTTGTAAACACAAGTGGTTAGTATATATTATTGGTTCAAGAACGTAACTCACTCAAAATTGAAGGGAGAGGAATTCACATAACAGAAGGGTATTTTTAAAAACAGTAACTTCCTAAAGAAATTAACATAACTGCTATTAAATAACAGAAAAATGAAATAGCAAACCTAAAAACATGGTCAAACAGTCAGTAGAAGATCCTACCACGCAACTACTGTTACACACCTTCAACACTAAGATCCCAAGTTTGATTCTTATCAATCATGGTAAGCTACTCCTGCATTGCAACCCTCCATTGCTTCACAATATCCTGCAGGTTTTAAAACTGCTACATTGCATCTTCCCTTCTATTGCTTTGGTGGGAAGTCTATTTAGAAAAAAATATTGCAGTGTTTTTTCAGACACCGCAGAATATTCCTCTGATAACCATTTCTTATGAAGCATACATCTGACCATTTCCATTATCATCTGATTCTTTCTTTCACTAACCTCATCTTTTTAGGGGTGTAAGGAACTGTTAATTGATACTTAATGCTTACTTCCTTATAAAACATGGTAAATTGTTTTGAAGTGTACTCCTTTCCAGTCTTGTTGGACCTTAAAGCTTGAATTATGTAGCAACTTTACTGTTCAATCCATTTCTTAAATCTCCAAAATATACATGCAGCCTCTAGTTTAGACTAGACAAAGTAAATCCAGCACACTCTATGAAATCATCAATCAATAAAGATGATGTAATATTTACTCCCTTTAAGTGAAGTAGTCCTTTGGGATCCAGCCAAATCTGTGTGAATCAGTTGCGACTTCTTTGTTGGTCTCCAAGTTTCTTGTTTGAATGGTAGTCTTGCTAGCTTACAATATTGACAAGCCTCACAGGTTGGTAATTCAAAACCCAAGTGAAGTCATGAACCAACTTCTTTCGTTGCATATTCAAGACAACTAGATGTATGAAAATGACTCAACCTTTTATTCCAAACCTCTGTATTGTTTACAGTAGCTGGATAAGTAGCTTGCCTCTCCTCCACCAGATCAATTGAGAAACTTTTCTCTCTCATTTTGATACTGAAATTTTCTTTGTAATCAACATCTTTAATCAAAATGTTTATTTTCAAAGATGACCTGCAATCCCTTCTCAATCAATTGACTCGCTTAATAATATATTAATTGGGGAGATTCAATATCAATGAGTCATTAGCAAACCAATACAAGAGACTAGAACACCATCTCTAACCCAAAATCTTAAGATGGTGAGTTTGTAGTTTTTCTCTTTGTATATTGCTCATCTTGCTCATTCTTATCCAATTTGGGCCTTCCAATTCACTAACCTATATAGGTTTGTGTAGTTTTTCTTCTTATAAATTGTTCATCTTGCTACCCAAGGTGAAACTTTCAAAGCAAACTTCAATTCATAACATTGTTGCATTTTTCACACTTTACATTAGGTCTTCCCAACATTTGAAAGGAGAATGACTCATTTTGGCACAATGTTTGCAATGAGGAAAACTAAACCAGATATTGCCTTTGACTTTCTTCCTTTCCTTTCCTTGTGATTTTTAATGTGAGCCATTGGATTGGTTGGTAGAGGACAAACTTAGAAGTCTCTTCAACTATTTCCCAAAGATTATTTTTCTCTAGGTGTGCCTTCATTTTTGCTGTTCATTCAGATCATCAAACACAAGCATTGCTAGTATTGTGTAAGAAGTTTCCGAATTCATCTATTTGATAAATTGAACCAAAATGCTAGCCTTATATGGTGGGTTGCACTGGTTCATTCACATTCCCTCTAACCACCCATTGGTAGAAGAAACTTAAGTCACTAAAGAACCGGAGGGAGAGAAAGTCACTAATTTATTAAATAATAATTTGTTTAAATATAGATTTGTAACATAAGGAAATTTTTAAAAATAGTAACTTCCTAAACAATAGTTATTAATAATATTTTTGAAGAATGAGTTTAAGTTGTAAAATATAGTATGGTCTAATATGTATTAGAATCAACTTAGTGTAATCTTGAATTGAAAGTTCAATGGTATTCAAGATCCAAGACTTATCAAGCACATGAATTATACATAGTGTATGCCATGTCTTAAGAGAAACCAAAATCAAATAAGGAACATGTTAATTCAAGATACTTACTGCATAAATTCGAAATGTATGATGTCCAAAGATAGATATTCCTCGAAGATGCTTCAAATAAGAAATAGATGAAACAAAGATGAGTTTGAGAAAACAACTAAAACCATTTCATTACAAAGAATGAAACAACTGAAACACAGAAAGTCTTTTTAATATGTAAAGAACTTTACAGCCATTACAAAGACTTTTCATACACCAGATTATTCGATATCATTGCTTCTTGAAATACTACTCACCAGTGTGAATATTAGAACTAGTGCTATCTGCGGAATGCTAATTTCCATGCAAGTGCCAGCTTGCGGAAAGCCATAGCTGAAGAATGCTAAACCAACAGCTGCAACAGTTGGAGCTACTACAATTGGGTTGATGATCCTATGACAAGTCGTTAAAAATTAGCACATTAGACTCATGTCTTGATAGCTTTTGCAATCAGTTCGTTCAGAAACGCTCTCTAGAAGCTCTACCAAATGCCCCCAATAATTGTGTAGGCTTATTCTGTTCATAATTCTTTTCTAGATGCCTAAACTATGGTATATGTTCTAAGAGCCATGTTAGAAACAATAAGCCTAAAACAGGACATTATGCATCTTTTTATCTATTAGTATTATGTTAATGGATGACATTTGTTTAAATTAATTATTTAACAGCATAGCAGCTTAACAAACTAGCAAAATAAACTAAATAAAAATGAAAAGATGAAATTCGAAAGATCACATGCAACTTGTTACCTGAGAAGAAGAGACATTAAACCACTAAGTCCCAGGATACATTGGAATACTGAACCAACAATTATAGCTCCTTGGAGCTCCCTCATTATGTGCCTAAATTTCTGCAGTTATTAGCAGAGATTAATATGGAAACTGGAATCAAAGCAAATAAGACTAGTGAACAACAATCCCATTCACTGGGTTGATCCATCAAAACAGAAAGAAGCAAAAAGGAAAGACCATTTTGGTGATTCAAATAGATAATGCTTGAACATGGGTATCACGTAAGTTAACATGTCCTGACATAGTTTAATTTAGCAGGATTTAGATTACTTGATATAACTTTACAAGCCTGAAAGGGCTCAAGGACAATATATTGATATTTTCTATCAATTATGGAACTTACATGTTGTGTTAGATTTCGAAATTCTTCAGCATTTATGATAACCAACGCTGGTGCCAAATACACAAAGGAGCTCCCTTGAACTAAAGGTAGTCTTGTGCCTAAGTAGGAATGCAGTATCGTTGTGACTCCGGAAAGAAACATCATTGTTGAAATTACACTTGCAGTATCGTTCTGCCATCAATGATGTAAGTGAATACATGTGAATATGGAAAAGTATCATATCAGCTTTTCCTAGGACCATTACATAAAGGCATTTCTTACATCTGTTCCACCCATGGTTGGCACCATGATTAACGGGATTAATACTAGCGACCCAACCAACGATAGGTAGTGCTGCAGGCCGTAGTATATAAGAGGAACTGCAGTTAAAGATAGATCAATAAAAAGAAGTAATAAATGTTTAGCAAAATATGAACTAATTAACCCTTGCTAATAGTATCATAGTAATAGTGATAGTATTTTGTTAATAAAAAATGGGCAAAGGAAAGATTAACAGAGCCTTTATCAAACAAAATCTATGTAGCACAGACAAGGAAAGTGGAAAGTTGCATTGCAGAAAAAATAGTTAGCATTATAACTTAAGATGTGATGTGAGAAACAGAAAATTGAATTGAAACTAACCGAGACCCGGATTTTCTGTGATCCCATACTTCAATCCAGATGCTCCCTGCCATCCTCTACCAGCAGGTTCCTCCCCCTCTGGAAAGAGATTCACCTTAACATCTTCAGCTACTCCTTTCTCCTTCTTCTGTTCGGGAAGAGGAGCAACTGCAGAAACTCCATGGCTATTACTATCCCGATTCATATTCACCATCACTCCATTAGCACCACCATGACCAGCCAAAGCCAAAGCAGGGTCGTCATCCCTGTTTTTCCTTGTCTGGTTTTGACTCCACATTGCCCCATTCCACTCTTCCTTTGACCTCAAAACTCTCTCATTCTCACTTCTCATGTCTCCGTGCTTGGACACAAAAACCGGTTCAATCTCATTGTCCCTGTTAGGCCTCGCCAACCCCAGCACCGGATCAATCTCTATCTTGGGAGAGGACCCTCCTTCTCTCTGATCATCAACACTCTTCACATCAAACCCAACACTATCAAACTTCTCACTGGCACTGGTTCCAGCTTCCCCAGAATAATCAGACACAAACCCGGTTCTCTTAGCCCACGACCTCAACTCTTTAGGACTGTGATCACTTTTTGGCACAAAGGGCTCAACTTTGGCAGCACCAACATCAGGTTTCTTGCCAGTGCCACCCTCCATAGCCTTGCCCCTATCCAAGAACTCCGAACTCGACCCAGTTTCCATTGAACTGTTTTCTTTCAAAAGATGGGTACAGACAATTGAAACAAGTTGGATTCAACCCAATATAGCATAGAGAACAAAGATGAAAGCTTTGCAACGTGACAGAACAAACCAGAGGCTTCACATCACCGCAAAGAGCCAAATTCCGGAGAGTGAGAGAGTAGAAGCAAAGAAACAGTATGTGGAGAAAAGACAATGAAAGAAAACCATCACAACAACGTGCTTTGGTGTAGCGATTAACGGTCAGTGTTGAAGGAAGGACATTCTGAGACATATCTTATCTTCACTTCAACTCATTGCAGCTCGCAAGTTGCTATCAAAGGAAAGCATGAATGTGAGTGTGTGACCTTAATCACATAAACGTCTCTCTGGCATGGCCACTTGATGTTGACAAAGGACCTAGCCACCCAAGTTTGAAGCTGAATTTTCAAATGAAAGGGTAACATAAAACATAACACTCCTGCAAAAAGTTCAACCTTCATTAATTGTTTTCTACTTCTTCTTCTCCTAATACTCTTGAAGGAAATAATAGTAAACGATCTCCAGTTTTCACTGCATTTTGGTGGAAACCAGTACAACAGGTCCTTGTGAATCACTTTGCTTCAAATGGAAGTTTCTTATTCTTATTCTTATTCTCTCAGTATTTCTTTCAAGGATGAAGGGGAGAAATTGAACAGTTTTGTGACATTATTACAATGATGATTATACGGTGGAAAACATAGAATTAAATGAGTAGGTCCCAATCCATTGGTGTTTTTGGAAAGAGAGTTTGGAACTGTGGAAGCCAAAGTTCAGTGTCACAGTCAATTGGATCATACTAATATTTTAGTTATATAGATTTGAATGATTGAATGATTCAAGTGGCCTATTTGAAGAGGGGTTACTTGCTTGTTTATGGCCACATTCAGAGTGTTGTTGAGATAACGTTGTCTCTCTCACTCTCTCTGTAAAGTCCTCGCCCAACCCAAAAATGTAGTTTCTGAATAGTATGTACCACATCTTTATGCATCACCTAATCACATGCCAAATTTTAGCTCTATATTTTATCAACTTTCATGGGGTAGGAACCACGAAGTCTAACTTTTTCTTTTTCTCCGATGTCTAATGAGTAGGTATCATATTGGTTTAAAAAATTTATTTCTTATTTTTTAATTATAATAAAAATTTATACAATAAGTTTAACTTTTTAAAAAATTAATGTATTTATCATTTTAAAATTATGATATAACCGTACTAGAATTGTCATAAATTCAATAAATATATTTTTGATACATATATGATACAGACACGCTATTTAAGAAGTTTGTCTGAGTCTTATATATTCTTAGTGTAAAGATGATATTGATGATATTGCTTAATTCTTATTAAAAATAAATTTAGTCGCTATGTCATCTCTACTAGAAAGTATGTTTGGATTAATTTAGAATTTTTTTTTCTGGTTGGTATGGATTATATGGAGTAAGTGGTGTGTAAATATGTTATAACTTTTGTATTACTGAATTTAAAGTGCAAATAATAAATTGTACATATTTAATATTACTAGAAATCTAATTAAGGGCTAAAACAAAATATGCACATGAAAAAAAAAAGTTATAATATATAAAACAAATAGAATATGTGATTTTATGTGTTATAGTATTCTGATCGATATGACATATGTTAATTTTTATAATCAATATGTAATAATATATTTTATTACAAAAAATTATCGATAAATTTGTATTTTTTAATTATTGGCGAATTTACTAATGGATATGTGTTTGTATACTATCGATAAATTTTTCGTTAATCATTTTCATTTATTAACGAAATTTTAACATTATTGACAGTTTTAGATGTGGATAAAACTAGCTTTTTTTTTATATAGTATACGAAGAATATTTCTCGCTCTATATTTTATTGATAATCAATGTAAACTAATAATGGTTTCCATCATTTTCTTTTGAATATTTTCCTTCTTTTAATGGATTTTTTTAATTGTATAGCATTGGTGTAAGATAAGGTGCTAATTTAGTTAAAATTATAATACATACAACTATGCATTTTTCACATCTAATTTTTTTTTAAAAAAAGTAAATTTTGTTGATAATTTGTTAATTAATATTATATTTTCAAATTTGCCTCTAGTGTTTCTAGTAAGTTTTCGAACATTTGACTAATGTAATAAAAATACTAAACTGATTAAGACAATTAAGATAATATTATAAGATATCATAAATCTCATAAACTTTTCATTATATTCTAAGCCTTGCTTAGTCTTCAAACCGTAATGATTCTTCTTTACGCACTAAAAGTCAAGCCGAATCATAAAACAAAGTCTATGGTCAATCATTCTCCTTTATCAAATCAAAATGAAATTCTTAGAAAAAAGTTTGATGAATAGTTTCAAGGTATAATTGAAAAAAAAACGCAATTATAATTCAAATTTATTATTTTTTATGAAAATAATTTTTAGACATGCTAAGATTTCTTTTATGATATAATCCTAATCTTATTTTTTTTATTTGTTCCAAATTCAAGTCCATTAAGATGATATTATTAGGGTTAATCATTACATCTGAAGTATATGAAGTATATTGTTGGTTTTGAAACTCAGAGTCTTGTCTCAGTTTTGTCTTTAAAATAAATCTTAAAGGATTAAGGGAGAAATGTGTATATAAATTGATATTGACTTCAACTCTTAAACTATGTGAGATTATATTAGACGTACCGAACCAAATCTCAATCAAGAGTTAAGAAAATGAGCTTTCAATACACACAGACAACGCCAAAGATTCATTAAGATAACATTCTTAGAGTCAATCACTGCCTCCGACGTATTGTCTGTTTTAGAAATCAGAACTTCATCCTAATATTATCCTTAAAAGAAAAGACATCTCACGAAGTTAGGGAAGAAAGATGTATATAAACAACTTAAACTCCTTTTCTCATAACATGCATTTTATAAAAATCATATTCTATCTGAAATATTTCCACTCTTTAGAAATGGGTATATGGTAGTACATTCAAGTATTAGATTTGATGAATTTGAAAAAGAGGAAAAACATAGTCAGATTTAATTGCATTAATTTTTTAAATTTTATTATTTAACTAGTTTGATCCCAAAATTTAATTATAATCAAACAACAACGTCAACATGTGCGATCCATAGATAAAATGGAAGGGTGATTTTTTTTAATTAAAAATATATAATACGATCTTACCGAGAATAGTAAAAGATTGATGGTCGAATTATTGGTGAAGTTTGAGGGAAGATCCACACCTACAAAAAATTATTTGACCGAACTAGCCAAATTATAAAATATATAAATAAAAAATAATAAGAGAATTGACTTAGTACTCTTATATAATTAACTTGTATTCATAAACTTTTGAACTTATACTAAAATATTTTTAAAAAATGATTAATTATTAAATATTTATCATTCACTCTATTTATCTATTTTATATTATCATATATATATATATATATATATATTTCCGTAATTCTTGAATAGTGGTAGATACACTAATATGATATAGTATAATAAGTAATTGATTAATAAATATCTTAAGTTAAACTATTTTGTTCAGAATTAATGTATGAATTTATTTTAAGGAAAGATAAGTTAGTACCACTTAAACCAACAACAATTTCTTCATAAATTTTGTTTGACTGTTTAACTGTTACGTGCTTTCTAATCCTTTAATTTAAAAATAAAAACAAAATTGCAAGGGCAATTGCTTCTTGCCCACCATATTACTGTACCCAATCACAGAAGAAAAACCGAAAACATTCTTAAAAAAATGGGGTACATATAAAATTACATTCCAATCCTCTTTTCCGGAACACAATAATCTCTTTTGGATAATTTTTTTCAGAATGTATTATTTTCAGTTATAGATTTTTTATCCAAAATGGGATTTTGATTTTTTTTTTGGATTTTTATATCCGAAACACAAAAATTTCTTCCAGATTTATTTTTCTAGAATATATTATTTTCAATTTCGGATTTTCATTTCCGAAATAAATGATATTTTTAGAATTTTTGAAATTATGTTGGGTGCAGGTTGAAAAGTGGTGGGTGCAGGAAGCATACAAAAATTTGATAGCTGCTTCTTCCTGCACCTCCATACCTTCTTCTCTCACCTCCATAGATTTTCATATTTCCAAAACTGCCCCTCTGTAATATTCCGGATTACATAATCTGAAAGTCATTTTTCAAATTTGTAATTAGCTTCCGGATTATATAATCTAGAAGTCTTTTTTCATATGTATGATTATTTTTCGGATTACATAATCTGAAAGTCTTTTTTAATTTCCGAATTATGTAATCTAGAAGTCCTTTTTCAAATGCGTTTCCAGATTACATAATCCATAAATTATTGGGTAACACAAGAAAGATAAAAATGTATTTTCATATTGTATATGGAGGTGCCAGAAGAAGATACGAAGATAAAGGAAGGAAGGAAGAAAGAGTCTACATAATCGTGACGTAGTTGATGTGCCAGCTGAATTGCGACAGCCTTTGAAAAAGATACCCAAAGAGAGAGAGAGAGAGACTTTTGCAACCATTTAAGTTAACTTGTCTTTTCTGAATTATTTTCCTTCTCTAAGATTCGTGGACAGTATCATTTAAAATACAAAATACTAAATAATTAAAATTTTAGTAACTAATAAAGTTTAACATTAATAAAATATATCAGTATATACACTAAATTAATAAATATTAATTACTTAAAACTTTAACGAGTCCTCATAGTATTTTATGATCACGGGATAAGTATTGAAGAGAGGTGAATAAAAAAGTAATATTTGAGTAGCAGAAGAAATGCTTTAGTTGAAGATTAGAAGAAAATTAGTTTGGTGAAACGCATTAAGAATCTTGACTCAAACAACACGGTTTCAGAAACATGGTTTCTTCCAACACTGTGGAGCTTCTCAGAGAGGAGATCCCCGTCAAACAACAACCTCTCACGTTGTCGGAAAACATCAAAACCGGCCTCGTACTCGTCGACGTTGTCAATGGCTTCTGCACCGTTGGTGCTGGCAATTTGGTAAATAATTTGTGTTTTTTTGTTTCTTGTAATAACTTGGCAAAACCATTCCATGAACAACGATTCTCCCTTTGTCTGTTTCGTCGTCGTTTTTTAATTAATTATTACATTTTGTTTATAATATTATTGTATTGCGTAGGCGCCGAAAGAATCAGATGAACGAATTTCTGATATGGTGAAGGAATCTGTGAGGCTTTCCAAAGCGTTCTCTGAGAGAAACTGGCCAATTTTTGCTTTGCTTGATTGTCATCACCCCGACAAACCCGAACCTCCTTATCCACCACACTGCATTATAGGATCAAACGAAGAAAAACTCGTCCCTGGTAATTTCTTCTTTTAGGATTTATTTCACATACTTTTTTTATACTAACAATTGTTTACTTTTATTGTAATTACTTTAAAAGTCATGTATGACTCTTTATATTAGATTGTTGGTGTAGTTGGACTTAGTTTTTGGTAAAGACGTGTTGGAATGGTATCTTTAAAAAGTGACATAATTTATGGGTCGAAACAAATAGAAAGGAACAAGGAGAACTATCTGTTTTGTTCCTTTAGTGTGATAAAGGCTACCTTATTTACTTTTTCCTATTGGGTTGTTTTGAGGATGTGTGCTTATTAGATTTCTGATTTGGTTGCCTTTGAGTTTATAGATCTCCTATGGTTGGAAAATGACCCCAATGCAACACTCAGACAAAAAGAATGCATTGATGGATTCCTTGGGTCAACTGAGAAAGATGGTTCTAATGTCTTCATTGATTGGGTGAAAAGTAATCAGATAAAACAAGTAAGTCTTTCCTTTGAAATTGGTTACTGTAAAAATTTTAAGCAAAAAAGTGGTAAGAGTTATTGGAGTAACTAATGTTGCACAAGAAACTTTTCAGTTTTGAAACAGGTGGTTTAAGATCAGTTTTGATGTTAGGGTTGATTATGATGTTTTAGTTTTTACTTTCTGGTTATGATTCTATTAGTTATATATATTTTCTTCACGGGTACAAATCTCTGTAGTTTTATATCTGTTCTGTAACCAATATCTTATTAAGTGAAAATACTCGAACCGATTCTTAATAAAATATCTGGACAATTTACTTTTAATAGTAGAAAGAAGATTATAGGATTAAAACTCACATGAAAAATATGCAAATTAATACTCACTGATAGGGATCATAACTAAATAGATAAAAGTATAGGGACTATTAAAATCTTTTACACTGATACTGTGTCAAAATAAAATATTTTCTTTCCTATTTGTCAAAATTGTCTAGACTTGTTCTTGGAATAGGTTGACATATTTTGGATATTATTTTCATCAGTTCATGAGATTTTTGTTGGGGTTCTAAGGGTCTGGGTTTTTCTGGTTGCAGATTTTGGTTGCTGGGATATGCACTGATATATGCGTGCTGGATTTTGTTTCTTCTGTCTTGTCTGCAAGAAACCGTGGTTTCCTTTCCCCTCTGGAAAATGTGATAGTGTCTTCCCAAGCTTGTGCTACTTATGATTTGCCATTACATGTTGCCAAAACTAACAAGGCTTTTGTATCTCATCCACAGGTATTTTGGTGAAATTGAAGTTTGGCTCTTGTTGGAATACTTTATTTTTTTAATGTTTCTTTGCTTGAATTTATATCTTAATTGCCTAAACATCAGCCCTCAGCCAGAAGACAATTTAGCTATTCTTTCTAGTGTTGGTTATGATTATTGTGAGCCTTGCTCCTAAATTATTTTTCAGAGTTGACTTGTATTGCAGAAATGATAAACTTAATCTTAATAGCTTGGAAAAAATGTATCCGTTCTCTTTTACTATATGACAATGAACACTTCGTAATAACCTCGATAGTTATGAGTTCTGATACCTTTTCCAGACCCTATTTTGCTTACCTCTGTGGTGCTAGGGAATAACTTGTGTCAGCACTAACATGGTTTGTGTCTGTGACAGACAAATTGCAAGCAATTGTCATGCTGATCTTACATGATAAATTAAAGAAATTCAAACAGACATTTCTGATAAAATGGATGAATATTTTCAATGCTTATTTATGAATTTATTCTTGTTTCTATACTGCAGGAGTTGATGCATCATGTTGGCCTGTACATAGCCCGTGGAAGGGGAGCAGATATAGCTTCAGAGGTGTTATTTGATTAATTGAGGGATGTTACTGAATGATTGAAAGATCCTTGTGTTGTTATATTTAAGGAATTAAAGATTGAAAATATTGAGAGCATTCAAAATTAAGTGTTATATGTAAAGAATTGATAACTACAAGAGAATTGAGCACTCGAAACTGATCCTAAATAAGAAAAAAAATGGTATACTTGACAGCACAATGCTATTATTACTCGAGTTTCTACTTAGATTTCATTAGATTTGATTTTGATAGAATTGGTTTTGAATTACAAGTCTTGGTTGGGATAACTATGAATTAATTGATTCAAGACTCTTCTAGCTTGTAATTTTTGAATGAATTCTAGATACACGGTTATGTTAATATTGGAAAGAAAAGTTTATCATCAGAAATATCATTTGGCTTAGGATTGTCTTCCCTAAAGAATACAATTTGGTTTTCGCATGATTGGGATAGACACTTAAAATAATCTTGCTGAAATGGACTGCGCTGGAGAATTTGTATTGCTGTTGGAACAAGCTATACAATGAAAATTTGTTTTCGTTGTTATATAGAGAAGTTATAGTTACGTGATTGGCTATTTATTTTGTCTTTAAAGGGGTTTAAATTAAGACTTAAACTATTTTAAAAAATAACTTGATTAATATATGTTGTGGAATAAACTAGACAATCCACTTGTATCGTCTACCAGGTAAAGCAAATACTATAATAGAGAAGAAGCTGTAAAGGATTGGTAGAAGATAAAGGAAGGAATAAACAAGAAAGAGACATGCACAAGTAATGTGGTTCAATAATAGTGTTAATCAATTTCAATTTATGTTTATGTCCAAATTCACAATCACATAGATTACAACTAGAAGTTTCTCTCTTCCTCTGAACTCTCACTCAACTCACTTTTTTACTAAATATATATGTTGTACTCAATAATTATAAGTGAGTTGTCAACTGTCGTTATAGGTTTCTATATATAGTAAATAACTATTATAATTAACTTTTTGTGAATCGCGTTTAACTATTATAATATACAGCTAGATATAAATAACATGAGATTTAAATTTACTATAAGGGCAAATCAAGTTAATTCCTTAATCATGATTATTTAGAAATCAAACAACCAAATCAATCCCTTAACCAGTATTATTGATGGAGTAGTTCATGTCAAACACTCAATTTCGTTCTGAGACATTGAGTTATTTGGATTATTTGACTTAGTTCAAAAGAAGAAAGTATTTTCCAATATCATTCAACTTCTAAGATCAATAATAGTGATTCCTCACTTATTAAGCTTTAAGTGCAATCAAATCAAGGAACTTAAAGAAACATGCATTTATAAATAGCAAAGCACTGAATGTTACATTGTTTTTCAATCCCAAAAAAAAATTTGCTACTCGTCATAATGTTTAAAAGACAACTCAAGATTGAATAACTAACAACTAAGGACATGTGGCTTTAGATGGTGTGTTCAACTTTAGCATTTTCTTTCTACACCTCATCTCACCTCTCTATTCATATTGTTGAGTGTTGGACTGAATTTACATTTGATTCACTCGGCGAATTGACTTTTTATGATTAATTAATTACATGCCCTCAACTAACCTCCAACCCAACCCAACCAATTGACTTTCCTTGGCCTCAAGGTTTCCTTTACGCTTAGTGCTTCATGGCCTTCACTCAGCAGCTCATTCTTAAGCTTGAGTTCTTCTCTGACACAAATCTGCTTAGCAGGGCTCAATGCTTGGAGGTCTTGAATTTGCATGTTCTTTGCCATCAATCCACTTAGCACTCAGCGGATGGTACCATTTTTCTCATTTATAACTTTGTTGCTCTTTTTCCTCTACTTTCTGCAAAATTTCAATAATTTTAACATAAGATCATTCAACTCATCAAAGTAATCATTCTAAGTGGGAAGAAGTTAGCTTTCATACTAAATATTCTCTATTTTTCCCGATCTATAGACCTAAACTAATGTAAAATCTAATAATATTTAGCACACCTATCACTTAGGCCAGCCAGTAAACAATGGTATGAAAAAAAATCTCCACCTTTTCTCTTTCACAAAGGTATAGTTGTTCAAATACTAATCATTCTTTATTTTTTAGAAATATTGATAGCAATAATACGGTTGTTTTAGTATATGCTAATGATATTTTTTAGTTGGAAACGAAAAAATTTGAAATTGATTACATAACTACTGGATAAGACTTTTACGATTAAAAATCTTGGAGAGTTAACATACTTTCTTGATCTAGAAGTTGTTAGAAATAAAATTGGGATACATTTATGTCAGAGAAAATACACTTTGGATATACTTGAAGATGTTGGTATGTTATATTGTGCATCTGTTGTCACTCCTATGAATCAGAAGCTCGCGGTCAACATGTGTGAAATTATTCCTGATTCTACCTCTTGTAGAAGACTCATTGGAAGACTGATTTATTTGACCAACATTGGGCTGGACATCATACATGTCCTTCATTATTTAAGCTATGCTCTTTTGTGATTCATATGTTCTAGTTTAATAGTTTCAACACATACATACAGATCTGATTTTCAGCACAACTATCAGTTTTACACGTTTTTTACAGATATGGATTACAATATGTGCAGTTCCAATTCAAACTCCCTATGCAGTCTAGGTTGAAGCTTTCTGATAAATGATGGTGAGGGATATTTTGAAAGAGAGAAAATAAGAAAAATAAGTATGGTTCTTAATGCAACTGCATCAGTATAGTTATTTTTATTCTATTTGTGCTACAAAGAAATTAAGAACAGAAGTCCTTCTGTATATATACAGCATGAGTGATATCAATGAAAAAGTTATGAGAATCTTGCTTTACAAGGAGTGATTAATACATATATGATGAAAAGGGCACACATGACAAACTGAAGCCTACATTTGGTAGTACTTTCTGGCTATTTATAGACAAGCACAATATGAATTGCTTCCTTTAAAGTAAAAAAGACATTGAAATTTCAATACATTCTATCTAGTGAAACCAATATAGGAATTTTGTCCAAGACAATAAAAGTTTAAGAAATGTGGTACAAATATTTTACATATGGCTTTATCCTTTATAAGCACGGTATTTCCTATTCATTCCAGGGGTCATGCAGGAGAAGATTGATTGTTTTTGTTTCTTTGGTTTCACACCAAAGATAAATGACCTCAGAGGAACAGAGTTTGAATCTGTAGTTCTTTGTGTTTTCTTAGAACTTGAGAGTCCAAATCGTTCATTCATCTTTGCAAGAGCCCTCTCCCCATCAAGTTGGAGAGTTGTTACTAGATCTAAACCTGCTTGAAGTTCATCAGCAACTCTGTGGTTCTCTTGTTTCATGTTCAAAACCTCACCTTGGAACTTGGCTGCTTGATAGCTGGTGAACTTGAAGTCGTCATCTTCAGCACTTGTTTTCAGTGCTGTGGTTATCTCTTCTTGGATTTCACACAGGGACGAAAATCTACATTGAAGTTCTTCCTTCAACATTGCACTGTTTTCCAACCACGATGTTAGTTCATTTAGAATCTCTGAAAGGTGTTTATATAGCGGTCTTGCATCAGATTTCAAAGAATATTTTGCACTACTACTTCCTTCTGATGATTTCCATTTGTCCTCAATTCTTGATACCTCGCTCAGCAAATCTTTTATGGTGGTCTCAAATTTCTGAATCCCAGTAAAAGAAGTACTGAACTTTAACCAGAAGTCTAGATTCTCCTCTAGAAGTTCATCAATGCTCATCCGGAACCTCTCTTCAGTGGCTGATATTGCAGTTTCTGGTTCTGCAGCTATCAAATATTCTTCAATGTCATTTCTCTCTAGTACAGGCTGCACTGAAGAAAAGTCTCCCAAATCCTCCCTTCCCTCCAAGTTTTTCTGCAGAACACCTAGTTTCTGACGTAGGAGTCTAATTTCCTCATCTTTCAAGGTATTTGCAGTCTTCAGTTCTTTCAACATCAAAGATGACTCAAAGAGGGCATCTTGATTTTTCTTCTCTATTTCTGCTAGTTTCATCTTCATATCATCGTAATTTTGAAGAGCATTAGTATATTCTGACAGCAAAGCATTTTCCCTGTCCCTCATTCCATTCAACAATTCCTGCCAATCAGGTTCATCTTCTTTTGATATTCCTTGCTCCTTGGAATCACCTTTAATCACCTGATTTTCTGTAGTTTTCAAAGCACCTGTTGATTTTGTAATATCACAGTTGCTAGAATCTGGAGACTTCTCTCTTTCTTTCAATTCTATTTGTGATTTGTTTTCAACTGGCTTTTCCTCTTTCATTTCTAGTGAATTGGTGACCTTAACATCATTTTCTTGTGAACTTGCCACTTTAGGCTTGTCTTTTACCACTTCAGCAAACTCTGGCTCCTTATCTGAATTAACAGTATGAATTACACTGTCTTTTACCACTTCACCAGCCTTGAGCTCCTTATCTGAATTTACAGTGTGAACTACACTGTCATTCACCACTTCAGCAACATTGAGCTTCTTATCTGAATTAACAGTATGAATTACACTGTCTTTTACCACTTCAGCAACCTTGAGCTCCTTATCTGAGTTTACAGTATGACCTACCACAGCAGTGGCCTTGTTCTCCCTATTGGACTTTTCATCATTCAATAACTCACTATCTTGATTCAATGCATCTTGTCCTTTAACATCACATTCAGATTCAGCTTCTTTTGATGAATTCCTTTCGGTTAGTGATACTTCACTCACCACATCTGGTTTCACCTTCTGAACTTTCTCTGAGATTCGATCAAGATTACAATGTGCTTCAGTGAAGTGTGTTTGGAGGTTGCTATTCTGGTCTACAACAATTTGGTTTAGATCCTGTACCCCTTGCAACTTATCATTCATTTCCCTTAGTTGATCGTTCAATTTAGCTTTATCATTGATCAAACTTTCCTTATCAACTTCTAGAGTTCGAACCACGGAATGAAGTTCATCTGTTTCTACTTTTAACCTTTTCACAAGAGCTGTCTGGGAAGAAACTGCTGTTTCTAAGCTGACAACTTTGTTAACAAGTGAATCAATCTTTTCTGCCATATCTTGCACTGTTAGAGTTGAATAAGATCCAGCCTCAAAATGCTCTTTTATTTTCTCCTGCAACACCTGCAACTCCTGTTTCTGCTGATTCATTTTCTCCACCTCTTCATCCAACTGCTGTGTTCCTGCTATTTCTTTTACATCTCTTCTAGCCCTTGGCCCTTTAGAAATGGTTTCATCATAATTGCATTCGTTCATGAGAGAACGTAACTTATCCCTCACTTCCTTTACCTTTTTAGACTCAACTTTGGCCTCATCAAGTGATATCTTCTGCTTCTCTTCCAACTTTGACAATGTCTCTTGGCATGACTTAAGTGCTGCTGCAGCCATCAAACACCGAGCTTCCTCATCATCAATAGCAATACCTTCTCCGAGTTCATCTTGCAAATTGGACACTTTCTCTTGTAATGCCTTGATCTGGTTCTCAGTATCCCAGTACTTGGCAATGGCATTATCATAAGAACTCTTCACAAACTCTTTCACAGTTTGCAACGACAGAATCTCCTTCTGCAGCTTGTCCATCTCTTTAAGTGCCCCCTTTCTGCTCAATCCAGATTTTGGAACTTTTGGAGCTGCAGCTGCGGCTGCTGCCTTCTTTGTGCCGAGTTTCTTCGTGGCTGTTGTTATGACAGTTTTTAAATCTCTGAGTGGAGGCTTTGGAACCTTTGGTACATTTGGAACATTTGGAACATTTGGTTTGTACCCTTCTCCCATTTTTCTGGGAGTTTTTGGTCTAGGTGAATCCTCTTCTTCCTCTTGCATATACGGGACTTGATCTGGGCACACAGAAGCAATGGTGTTGTTGGCATTTTGCAACTCTGTTGAAATGTGATCATACCTATCAGCTAAAGAACGGTATGACCTGAATGATTCTTCCACAAAGCTTATCAGTTCTGGTCTCCTTTTGTAATACATTTCTGCTCTCTTGGCAAAGGAATCCCCCTCTTCCTCTAGGAGCTTCAACACAGCATGCACCTTTTCCTCCATATCTGCATTTTTCTTCAAATTTTTATTTTGACAAATACACAGGATGTATAAAATTCTCTATAAGTGAGATTTGTTGATCATACAATGGCATTTAAGCAGCCTTGCATGTTCCGATTTGTGGAAAGAAAATTTAGATATAAAATCTTTCGAAAAAAGCCAATGAACATCCATCATCAAGTTCTTAAATTGCAATGGCCTAATCACAGACCAAATTGGTCACATCATAAGTTGAATCCTCTGATTGCAGTCATATATATATAGCATTCTATTTGCGCGTGAGCAAAACATAATTTGAATGTTGAAATCAATAATTGACTAACAGATCATCCAAATCTTACATGTTGATTCGTTCATGACAAGTGAAAACAAAGCAGGCCATTTCAATCTCTCTCATATGAATTTGCCACAAAATTTCCATGCTCAATGTATCAAACCATGTGGCACAAACTAGCAAATAATGTGGGATTAAGATCAAACCAAACAACTAAATTATATTATGAATTGAAAAGATTAAAAGCAACCCATTATTTATTTGAATACAAGGAAGATGATAAGAAAAAGCTGACCGTGGAGGTTTTGCTCCATCCATTTTGATTGCTTTGTTCTGATGTGGCTAGCCCACCACCATGAATATGCACTGCTTGCAGCTCTCTGCAACATGTTGGTTGTTTCTTCTTTCTATTCCTCAAAGGTTTTATGTATATCCCTATCTACTCTCTCTGAGTCTAGAGAGGGAGAAGATATAAGTTTCATGAGAAGAAGAAGAAGAAAAGAGAAAAAAAAGTGAAAAAAAAGTTGCATTCAACAATAAGAAACAGATTTTATGTTGTGTAAGAAAAGAGAGAACGTGGAACTAATAAGTTCTAATTATGGGATCATGATGAGAGAAAACTTCGGCCGAACTTAATGTCCCAACTCTCTTTTTTCTCAAAAACCACAACCAATGACCTGTCTCCACGTTTCACTCTCATGCTCATCCAACCAACCAATACCTACCACCTTTTCTATAATCTTAGTTTCTAAATTTTACTTTTCATATTTCAAAATATAAAAAATATACTTAATCTATGTAAGATTTAAAAATAAATCACATTAACACAAATAAATAATATAGTCTCACATAGTGGATACCAAAAGCACTCTGTAACGGTTGTAGATCTCACATCGACTAGAGATTAGAACCTTTCATTGCGTATAAGTGGGTGCAAACCTTAACCTCATAAGCCGGTTTTATGGGGTTTAGTTAAACTTAAAGTTCACTCTGTAATATGGTATCGGAACCATTTCGAGCTTATTCTAGCGAGTGTTTGTGTTTGACCTATCGTGTCACCCTATTGGACCACCCATAATATATAGTCTCACGCACGAGTTGGCAGTCTCGGCGTGAGGAGGTGTGTTAGAGATTCCACATCGACTAGAGATTATAACCTTTTCATTGTATATAAGTGGGTGCAATTTGGTGGACTTATCTGACCACCCGCTATCGGACCGTTATCGGACCACCCATAATATGTTATCCAACCTCCAAAGTGTATTAATTTTATTCAACTATTTTCTTCCACAATTTCAAATATAACAATATTATTTACAAACTGCAGAACGAAAAACTATAACAAAACCATAAAATTAATTGTAAGAAGAAGAAAAAAAAATAAAAGATTGTTCTATGATCTCATAAACATGAATAAGAGTTGTTGACTGTGTTATTCAGTGCATAACTTTTTCCTCTATCACAATATTTAAAAATTGATTGAGATCTTTTTGTCATTACTTTCTTATAAAATTAGAATTCTCTGAGTTGAATAAAACTGCCGAAAGTTATAGAGGATTAACTGATTCTAGAAATAGAAAGGGATAAAGAAAATAAACTAAGATGAAAATCAACTTAAAAAGAAGTGTCTTTCTATTGACACATATTGTCTTCTTCATCACTCATTAGAAAAATAATTAGGAAGAAAGCCTAAAACCACAAAGATAAATTAATGCTTAACTAACATTATAGAAGACAATTATAAAAGGGTCTTCTGAGATCCAACTTCAACAGTGCAAACTATCACCATTGTCACTGCTCATAAAGTCTAAGGTTCCAACCACCCAATAATGGACCAATTAGATCATCATATTTCATAATTGCACCAATCAATATAATGATGATCAACACATTAACACATTCATTAAGAGAATACCAACAATTACTCACCACAAAATAGGGTCGATTTATTTAGACTGAATTAAATTAAATTAAATTAGATACATTGTGTCCGTTCAATGTACACAAATGTTACTAAAATAAAAAATAAGTGGTTGAGATAGGTTTAAGAGATAAAAAAAATTAATATTAAAATAATATTTCGTATTAAGTAATATAAGTATAGTATCAGTTTAGTCGACTTAAAGATTAATTTAAAAATAAAAAGCAAAAGAAGAAGAAATAAAGATATAAATGAGTTTAATATACACAAAAATAATAATATTTTAATATATTAGAGTTAGTTTGTAGGACGTTTCTTTAAATAATATAGTAGTGTGGGTGTGATCGATTGAGAGATTAATTTAGAAACAAGATATTGAAGAAAATAAAATAAAAGTATGAGTAAGCATAATCAAGTAGATTTTCTTAAAAAGTGGTTTATAACAATCTTGATAAAATTTTAATATTTTTTTTTCAAAACAACATATTCATATTTTTAAAAGAACACTTATAAATTTTAAAATAAATTCAACATATTATATTTGAAACAACTGATTTTTTTAGTTACAATAACAAAAAAAAAAATTAACAGATTAAACTTAAACTTGAAAACAACTTATTTTTTTTATGTGAAAAAAAAATATGGATCCATATTCTATTACTAATCATCCATTATTAACATCTTTCTTGGTTATGAAGTGATTAAGTAGTTGATTATTTTTTATTAAAAATATTGGTATAATTGTATTTTTTTTTCGAGAATATTATTGATCCATTAGCTCAAAAAATAAATATATACCCACTACTTAACCTTAGCGATGTTCAGCATGTATTGTACAGTCTTAAATTTGACCTATGAATGTCCTGGATCTTATTATGAAATCATAAGCCCTAAACAAATATAAAGTATATCGGTTAATTTTATTCAAACTTATTCAATAAAAATAATTATTATTTTTCCTTTACTTTTATTATTATTTCACATATTTTTGGAACTATAAAGTATTTTAAATATTATATAAAAATAAAATAAAATTAAAACAAATTTTTAAAATAATTAAATATAGATCGATATATTATAAGAAAATAAAATTACATATAGACTAATAAATAAGATCATTGTATAAATGAAAATAAATTAAATTAAATAAATAGAATGGGTATGTAACTAAAGATAAATTAAATAATATAAAATTATTATAACTGAAAATAAATTAAATAATATAAAATTATTATAACTGAAAATAAATTAAATAATATAAATATAAAAAATAAATAAAATCAGAATTAATAACATAAATACAAATAAATAAGATCGATAATTACCTAAAATAGATAAATATAAATAAATAAATAAATTAAATATATATATATATATATAACTAAATATAAAATAAATAACATAAAGTAAATAATTAATTAAAAAAGAATCTTACCTGAAAACGTGGAACAATAATGATTAGTTTAATAATAAATCAGTTATAATGGTTCGGGGAAGGAGAGAGATTGGGCCAATTCGGGTGATGGCCCAATACTCTTAATTTCTGAGTCTTTCTATAATTTCATCAAAAAAAAAAATAATAGACAAAACCCTAATCATCTCTTACCTTAGAACAAACCATTTACGTGGCTGCAGAAAGACACAGAACATAGGGTTTGTTGCGTTGTGGTGAACGATGGAGGGTGCGCGAAGGCTACAGGGACAGTCCATAGGACTTTTCAATGAAGGAATTGGCTTACTCTTGTTTCGCTGGTCGGCTCTTCGAACTGCTGTTGAGAACGAATGGGGTGGTCGTGAGTCCCGCGTCAAAGCCGATCAACTTGTCACCGATGTTCTTTCATGGTTCACTCAATCCAAAGGTATATCGATTCGCGCAACAAAACACAATTCAATTCTATGGATCCGAAACTCTGTTTTAATTTTTGTTTTTTTACTGTTCTGGTTTATGTGTTCTAGACCCACTTTATATTGATGATTTAGAAGACATACTGGATCAAGGTATGCTTTCGCTCAATGTGGAGGTCGAAGATGGCAGCGTTGAAGAGGTATAAGTTTTTTTATTTTTTTTATTTGTTTGTTCTGTTAATTTCACGTGTTCTTATTTTTTTTATATGATTATGTAGGTAGCTGAGAAATTAATGGTTATGCATGAAGAATTCTTGGACGAAAATTTTAGTTCCTTTGAAAATCTCAGGAAAGCCAATCTTGAGCAAGCAGCTCGTCCTCCTCATACACCACAGGTACATTACTGACTGTATGTGCATAATGAAATTTTACTGTTTTTTCTTAATATCATATTTACACGGTTTTATGCTGGTTTAATCTAGGGTGTTTCGATTTCTAAATGATGGCTATCCATAAACATTAAGTCATAATTGTTGTGTGCCTCAATGCAAAATGTCATCTAGTGCCTCTACTCTTGCCTCTCAAACTACCTTTCAATTTTAAGTCTTGAAAACCTTATTGGAATTTCTCAAACAGCCACTATTTTTTTTGCAATTATTTGGGTAATTCTGGTATTTCTGTTTCATTCCTTGTTTCCTGACTTAGAAGTTGGAATGATGGAATGTATTCAAAGAACGCAAATAAGCCCTGAATAATTATTATGTTACTCTATGTTTGAAATAAGGAAAAAATACCACTCTTCTTGTGAAGAGTGATGTTGAGAAATCTTATGAAAGTTGTGATTTCTCCCACTTCCTTTTTTCCCACAATTTTCTTCCTACCTTATAGCCAGTTCTGAAACCTCCTATTTTAGGCTTCTCCAAAAAAATGTGAGGAACAATTCTGTTGATCTCCCAAGTGGACTGGGACTAGATTATGTAATTTTCAATTTGTTACATATGTTTACAGAGCATGTTTAGTTTTTTGTACTCATTTCTCCTTGTTTATATATAGCCAGGAAACTATTGGCTGATCTTCCACTTGCATTGAATTTGAATGCAGTAGTACTGTTAGACGTTTTCATTTCTCCTTATATAGCCAAGTAACAATTGGATGATCTTCCACTTCCGTTGAATTTGTGATAATGTTAGTCGTTTTTTGATGTTTTAGATTGTAAATGGTGATGAAGATGACACTGATGAAGATGATGATGATGAAACCATGAGTGTAGATGATAATTCTTCAAACAAGAATAGGGAGATTCCCAGAACTGATTCAAACAGTAATTCAGTTAATGAGCCCCGGCCAAATGTTTCAAGTGAAGCAGATGATGGATGGGTTGTGGTTTCAAACAAAAGAAATAAGGGTAGAAAAAATTAGATAAAAAAAATATTTATTTTGTTTCAATTTTTTTGTTTCAAGCGTGGTAGTTGCTTTTTGAGGTTTTGCAACATCTTGAGGTGTGTATTATGTAGCCGGATTTTTTGTTGTACTCATTTGAAGGTCACCCCGGTGATCAGCATTTAGAAAGAGAAATGGATAAGCATATATTCTCGAAAATCCTACGTTGTATTGTATATGATTTATTCATTATTATTTTTGGTTTGTGCATTATGTTTGAGGTTGATGTAACTTTTATTTATGGGCACCAATTTTTCTATCCATACACTAAATTGTACAGTTGGAAATGGTACATGTTAATCCAAATTTTGACCTAACTCAATTAATTTGGTTAAGTGGGGTTTATCTTTTATTAAGTAACAATTTAATTATGATTGGATTGGTTTATTTATTGAGTATTTTTAATCATTTATTAAGGAAAAACATCTCAATAAGTATTTTTTAATATTTCTTAATTATAAAAAATAATAAACAAATTCTTTTTATAATTATTTTTTATGTTACATTATTGTTTTTTATTTTGCCGTTTAATATTTGTTTTTACCACTAAAATGAAGGGAGAGTGGAAGCACACTCAAAAAGGGTCTCTTTTTTAATTCCTTTCAAACTGCGGACTTCTTTTTTACGGATTTAGGCAAACTAATTTATGTAACATAAAAATTACATTAAAAAACTAAAATCATAATTGTTAAATATGAGAATTTAGGTTAGTACATGTAAATCAGACTAATTTCTAAAACGAGTGTTTTAAAACAAAACAAAAAAAAAACATTAAATTGAGGGGAATTGTGAACGGACTCTTTCTTCCTATACCTCCATACCTTCTTGTGCCACCCCATACTAAATACGAAAATATCATTTTATCCTTTTTTTCCACCCCTTGAATTTGAAATAATAAGCCTATATCTGGATTACATAATCCAGAAGTCAATTTCATATTTAGAAAAGATTTTCGGATTATGTAATCCGGAAGCATCTGAAAAAAAGCTTCCAGATTACATAATCCAGAAATTAATCTTATGTATAGAAAAGACTTCCGAATTATGTAATCCGAAAGCTAATCAAAAAAGACTTCTGGAGATTTCTGGATTATGTAATCCGGAATATTAAAAAGGGTAATTTTGGAATATGAAAAATTTATGGGGGTGGCACAAGAAGGTATGGAGGTGCAGGAAGAAGCAGCCTTGTGAACGTAAAAAGGGTGTGAATAGCCCAGTTACAGAGACCAAGTTTTAGCCCAAACAAAATTAACATGGCCGAAACAAATAATTCAGTTTTTTAATTTACTAACTTTCAGTTTCAACGGCTAGTTTTTTCGTTTCGAAAACAAATATAATGTTCTCTCCAATCCATTATCTACCTTTTCGGTTTGGTTTTTATCTCACTTGAAAATCAGTTAGTACACAATAACGGTAACTTGCGATCTGTTTCTCTCTTTCTCTCCATTTGCATTTCACCATCTTCACTCCAACACAACACTTTCTTCAGCTCTTCAAACCAGGTCAGTTTCTGGGTTTCAGACCTTTTATCTTGAAACTGTTCCCCTTAACGACTTGGAAATTCTCTTCTGATTTGGAACACCTTAGCAGGGTACGAGGTTTAATTTTATGTTATGTACTGAAGTCTGCATACTAATCGTTTTCCGGCATTTTACTCCTTTTATATGGTAAATTGAACCAATTAGCTTTTGCGTAAGATGTGTAATGTCTCTAAGTTGATGATTCAAAGAGAAGTGCTTGAAACATACTCACACTATCATACTTGCTATTATTAAGTAAAATTTCTTGAAAACACAAAATTATGAGAGGGGTTCATAAATTTATGGTTAATCTTCTATCACTTCTTATGGTTGAATAATGTTCCTTTTTTAAAATTTCTGGTTGTTGATATGCTTTAAGAAATAGGAGAGTCTCTTAGAGACCTAAAGTTAGATATTGTTCCAAATATGATTTTGACCATGATCTATAGTTATCCTAGGATGAAATTTGAGTAACATGTTACCTATTCAGTATAATTTATTTTTTGGAACCAGTTAAAATTTTAGGAAACTGTATCTAGTAATGATTCTTTTTGAAGTTCATTCGGCGAGATTTTTGGTTAAAGATCATTTTTTTAAAACATGTACAAGTTAAATGAAAGGACAATGAACACTTGTTTTAATCTGAACAATGCTTGCAGAACAGGTTTTTCTTGAATTTCTTAAATGTAAAAAGAAATGGCCAAGGTTTACGAAGAGCTCGATGAAGCAAAAGCAAAAATAGAGGAACTGAAGGCAGATCTAAGAGGCAAGATAGATTTGCTTGAGAACTTGAAGAAATCCCATAATGCACAGGTCAATCAGATACAGGAAGCAAAGCTCAAAGCTGAGAAGCTGGATCAAAAACTGTTTCAACAAGAAGATGAAATTTCTGAGGCAAAGCTGGAATGTGAAGATCTCAGAGGGAATTTGAATAAAAAGGAGACGATGATCAAACATCTCAGTGCTGCAAATGATAAACTTCGAGTGGATTGTGATGACAAGTTCAAAAAGTGGGAAGAAGAAAAAAGAGGGTTGGTGTTGGCCTTAGAGGAGGCGAATGAGAAGACACAGAACCAGGAACAACAGATTTATATGTGCAAACAGGATATTGAAAGACTGAAAGATTGTCTTTCGGTTTCAAAGGAGAAGTGTTTGGAATCAGAGAAAAAAAATAGAGTATCCAAAGAACTAAGAGAAAGAGATGACATGTACCAGAAGTTAGAGGATGAAAAAAGGAAGGTGGAAGATCAATTAAAATGGAAGAAGGAACAGTTTCAGCATCTGGAAGAAGCCCATGACAGACTTCGACAGCAGTTTAAGTCTTGTAAGAAGGAGTGGGAGACAGAACAATCTACATTGATAGATGAGATTTCTTCACTTCAGACTAGGTTAGACTCTCAGATCAGAATCTCAGAGGATTTTCAACATCAGATACACACTTGCCACCAAGCTCTTGCTCATGTTGAAAGCCAGAAAAAGCGATTGGAAGTTGAAGTTTCTAATCTTAAGGTGCAGCTTGATGATGCTGGTAATGAGTACCAGGATGGTAGGTTACAGCTAAATTGCTTAAACACTGACCGTGACAAAGATATTGCAGATTTGAAATACTTGCTAAAAACAAAAGAGGCATATAATAAAGAATCAAAGTACAGAATTGATAAGCTAGAGCAAGAAAATAAAGAGCTGCGAATGTCCCTCAAAGAACTCCAGGAAGCTCAAATTCAAGAGGCAGGAGCTTCATATTCGCAGTCAAAGTTGCGGTCCAGGCTCAAAAGTTTGGAACATACTCACAGAGAGTGTTCCTCTACTTTAAAGGCTAAAGAAGCTGAGTGGAACATTAAGCTAAAACAGTTGACAGCAGACCTGAATAGATGTCAATCTGAGTTGGAAACTAAAATTGAAGCAGTTGAAGGCCTGCAGATGGAACTAGAGGGGTCTTATTCTTTATCCATTGAGATGAAGTTATTGAATGAGGAGATGTCTGTGATGCTGTTAGTGTTGAAACAGGGAATTTCTGAGGCTCATTTGAAGCATGCTAGTGGTAAGGATGAGATGGACCACATCAACAAAGCGAGAGAAGAGGAGATTTTTCAACTGATGAAGCAGCTGGAGATGAAAGATGCTGCTTTGATGAGTGCCCAGAAAAGCCTAAATGAAGAACGTGAGATAGCAGCATGTTTTAGGGAGGTAGAGTCTTGTGGATTCAACAATGAACTGGATAGGCACATGGTTTTGCAAAATGAACTGCAAAATGAGCTGGAGGAATCAACTATGAGCCAGCTGATTCTCAAAGAGAAGGTTTTGCATATGGAATGTAACTTTAAAGAACAGATTAAAGAAATTCATGATGCTTTAGACAGTGCAATCACTGAATTGGATGAGACAATATGTGAAAGAAATGAAGTGGAATTTGAATTGCAAATATGGAAGTCAATTGTTGAGCGCTTGAAGAATGAAGTAGAAGAAAATCATGTGGTGCGTAGAGAACTGGAAACTTCACTTCTTGTACAAGTAGACTTTGGTGAAAGCCTCAAGCAAGAGAAAGACAGCTTGGTTTATAGGTTAGAAGAGCTCCAGAAAGAATTTGAAAGAGCTGTGATTGAGAAAGGCACAATAGAAAGAACCTTTAAGGATGAGAAAAATAATCTTGTCCAGCTTATGAAAGGAAAAGACAAGAGAATGGATGAACTTATGCAGCAAGTGACTTCACTGGAGCAGCAGTTCACTGACTCGTTGACCACCTTTTCTTTACAGCTTATTTCTTCTCAGATTCTATCTGCACTTGAAATTGAAGAGAAGAAGTTGATGGTAGTGGAACTTGAGGATGATATTCGTGCTATGCAGCAGAAACTGAAATTGCAGGAGGAAAACTGGATCCAATCAGAGCAACTAGCATTGGATACTGAAGTAGAATTGAGTACAAAGCAAGCCAAAGTAATGGAGTTGAATGATCAAATGGGGACTAAGCTAAGAAAGTCAGATACTTTGCTTCAGAAACTCAAGATGGAGAATGGAAAATTACTTGAAAGTGCTACGAGACAGTCATCAGAAAGGGAAAATTTGTTAGCTTTTATTCAGGGATTCAGTGACAAAATCTGTGAGTTCTCTACCGCAGACACTCTATTAATGGACATGTTGAGAAGCATGGTGCAGTCTTTTGAGAATGGTTGTCCAGTGATGAATTTGAAATCGGATGATGGTTTCCTTGTAAAGGAGAATATGTTTATTCAGTCTCCCAGGAGGATAAAGAAACTTGAAGCCAATTCTGATAGTAGATCACCATTCAAGGAGCTAAATTTGCTAGAAGAATAGGAATGTGTGCAGTGTTGTATTCTCAGCAAAAGGGTCATGAATCATGATCATTCTTTGGATGTGTTCACAAAGATCATGCAGTTTTAAACTTTACTATCCTAATCCTTTGGATTGTATATGCCATTTATTTATTTATTTGTATTTCATCCTATGTTCTTCAAATAATCCTGAGTTACATAAGCATCTAGAAATTAAAATCAAATATATATCATGAAGAAAAGAAATGGAAACTAAGGATAAAAAACACAAATATTAGCTGCAATTTATATAATGGAGTTGGAGATACAGATGATGTTTCTTATATATGATTTTAGAGGCATTCGAGAAAGTTCTTTCATAATGAAAGTCAAATATTTTATAGGTTTACATATATTTTCAAGTCTCCACAAATATTATTATGTATGTTTTTAAGTCTTTATAAAAAATTGTATTTTTAAACCTCTGATATTTTCTATCATTAAGTATACTTAGTTTAATACAGAACAGAAAAATATTAATTAGGATTATTAAGTTAACAACAAATATTTCAAATTAAGAAAATTCTATATTTTAGACACATAATTAACATATTTATTATTTATTACAAACAAATAATTATATATATAATATTGTATTTTTTAAAAAATAATTATGTTTTACTTATAACTTATAATTTATTTTCTAAATTTAATTTTGATATTATAGTATTAATTTAGTGTAAAATAAATTTATAATCTATCATAAACATAAATTGTGTCATTTAATATGTTTCATAAACAAGGATCTTAACCCTTACATATGTATAATAAGGAGTAAATATGCTTTTGGATTCCAAATTAATTATGTATAATTGTGGTCCATTTTGATGTGTTTGGAAATGCTTGTGGTGATGGGGTATTTATTTTCTATAAAGACCTTCACATGATTGAACATAGAGTTTTATAGCAAAATCAAACATTCAATAAAGTGGTAATAATAGAATTAAGAGTTTGAAAAACAATAATCATCAAAATTAAAAAGAATACAAATTTAAAATATGTTATTCATCCATTGAATATAGATCATTTTCAATCTAAGAATTAAAAATTTATTTTCTCATAATATAAATATCCTCAAAAACTAAGTATCACAGATAAACAGACGAATTTAAAATCTTCAAGATTTTCAATCAAAAGTTATATTTTTAATAAAACAATTGATAAAGCAATAAAAGGACAATTTGTTTACAAGTGTTATGATCTGAGTATTTAAAAATAAAATAATGATACTTCATTTATATGTTATTAATTGTGGTCGACTTAAAATACAAATCCAACTTATCATATATATATACTATGAGAAGTAACCGTGGACAAAAATCCACAAATAAAACAAAATGACTTGTGAATATGAAAAATATATTATACAAAACTATTGATTTATTTTCTTCTTAGTATTTTAGTATGTTGAATAGTTTCATAAAAGTTAGGTTAATATTAATTTAAATATATTTTTTAATATATAAAATGTCTTTTAAATATAAAATTATAATAAAACTTTAAATTTTAAAGCAGAGAATATCTTAAATATAATAATTGGTTCTAATAATACTTTTTAACGAAATCATTAATATCGTATATTAGAATGAATATTTGATGTTGAGGTTTAAACATGTAGTTTATTTTTTAGTTTAGATTAACATTTTAGAGCCTTTGTATGCTTTACTTTACATTTAATTATTTTTATTTTATTGAACTTAAATCTAGTTTACTCTTTCGGTTATTTATTTTCAAATTATTTTATTATTTAGACCATTCACGTTTTCTTTAATTACATTTCTGCAATCCTTTTACATTATTATAAATTTATTTGCATTATTTTACAAGTATTGCTTTTCAATTAAATCACTTTAATTAATCTTTACTATTTCTTTAAGTCGAAACTTATTATTTGACAAATTCTAAAACATTCTATCATAAAATAACAAAAATCTTTAGTTTTATTTACATATTTTTAATCACATGCTGAATTTAAGATGATGCTAAACATAAACATTAAACATTAGTTCTTATAGCAATAACTCAATAATTCACATTGATTATTATAGCATACTCCGATCCCATATTGTGTTTAAACTATCGTCTATTAATATTTATATTTAACGACATTAATATCGTATTAGTGTAATAAAAAATTTTGAATAAAAAATTTATTAATATTTATATTTAAGGATATTAATATTTATATTTAAGGATATTAATATCGTATTAATGTAATCAAAAAATTTTGAATAAAAAATTATTTCAACTCACATACTTATTATTTTGTATATTTTTTACTGATTTGAGCCCATAAAACTTACAAAAATACGAATGTAACAATATCAAAATTTAACCGATTAAATTGAATATTTTAGATTTAACATCGTTAATACTCTTTTATGAAATAATTGTATTCTTTTAAATTCATAAAATATCACATAACAATATAAATTAAAATTATAAAATATTATATTATAAATTCATATTTTGTTCTTAGATCTTCCAACAGACAACTGTTACCAGTCCCACTGGCATGTTATTACAGATACCAAAGTCGTTGAGGAGTTGAGCTTCCCAACCAAACCGTTTTAAAAGCTGTAACACGACACACCCCATCCCACGTTAAATCTCTTACTCAGCCTCTTCGATCTCTGAATTTTTCACCCTTGTTTCTTCCCCGAGTTCAAGATCTCTCTTCATGGCTGGTTTTTTCTCACTTCTACGGCGCCTCTATCTCTCCCTTTACAATTGGACGGTTTTGTTTGGATGGTACTCTCACTCACCCCTTCTATCTATGTCATTGTGATTCATTCATTTCTTGCCCTTTCTCAACCATCTCTCTCTCTCTCTTAATTTGTTCAGGTGTCAAGTTCTGTATTTTGTTCTCAAGACATTGAACGAATCGGGTCATGAGCATGTTTACGAAGCAGCGGAAAAGCCTCTGCTTTTTGCTCAAACAGCTGCTGTGTTAGAGGTGCTTGTTCCAAAGTTTTCATTTTTCTGAACTATGGACACACCCTTTTGATTGTTTTCTAGGAATATGTTTTAAGTTTATTATTGGAATTATCTCAAGCTTTTTCTAACTTTTTATTTGGTGGGTTTTCTGTTGAATGGTGTGCTAGATTCTTCATGGTTTAGTAGGTGAGTAATCTGTTCTCAGTATGCGGGGTAATGCTTAATGAAAATGATAATTGAAGTTAGAGTTGGTTTGTTTATGAAATTCTGTGTTGTTTCCCCTTGTGAAGGACTGGTGAGATCTCCAATAACAGCGACGTTGCCTCAGATAAGTTCAAGGCTGTTCCTGGTTTGGGGCATTTTATGGAGTTTTCCTGAGGTGTAGAAAAATTTGGATTGTTTTATTTTTGTTGAACGCATTTAATTTGTTTATTCAGCATTCAGTCGTATTCTTCTATTGAAAAGTTGCACCAATCTTTTATTGCCAGACTCGGTCTCATGTGCTTGTTACTTCCCTACTAATCAGCTGGTCCATCACAGAGGCAAGTGTTTATGATTGCTCTTTCATGTGATATTCAAATTATCTGTTTGGATTTTTGTTATTTTGTTTGATATTAGCTAGAAATTATAAATGTTACCTCTTCTGACTTTAGTACCTTTACACTTTATGTGACTATTTTCTTACAGTTTTCTGTTAGTCATTTTCTTTAGACTTCCCAGTTCATATTCTGCTATCTTTTTCTAATTTGTTGTGTGTTTTCCTACTAATTTCACCATCATATTTATTACTATGTTCTTAATTCACTATAGCGTTTTCAGAGATGTCTGCTACATGTTGATACCAAGATTGATAACTAACTATGGTTAAGATATAGCAAATGTATTAAGTGGATAGATATTGAATTGAGTATCCTGCGATTTTTTTCTTTACATTTCTGAATGCATACATAGTTATACATGTTTCACTTACTAAAATTATACATAATTATACATGTTGAGTATGTCTTGCATAAAATGGTTAATGTTTAGATTTGATGATTCAAACTTTGAAGAACCTAATACTATGAATGGGGTGACAGCAATTTTTTGGCTTGGTGCCCTATGTTCCTCAGTAATTTTATTCCTCATTTGTTTCTGGTATCCATATCCCTTTGTTTCTGTTGTGAAGTCATTGATTAAAAAGTAAGAGAAGTATTAATAAAGATAAATATTTATCTTCTTTGTTGTTGCAATTATAGATCATTCGGTATTTTTTCTTTGGATTCAAAGAGACTTTTGGATTTACTCCATCATGGCTTTTGTGGCTTAGGTACGAAGTTTGATTGCTAAGCCTTGTTCATGGAGTATAGTACTAGGCAAATCAATTTTTTCTCTTACATCAACTACAAATTGTTCCTTTGCAGATATAGCAGCTTCCTAGTTTTGTATCCAACAGGCATAAGCAGTGAAGTTGGTCTAATATACATCGCCTTACCATTCATTAAGGTAAATATTTGAATACCAAATGTCCACCATAGAAACATTTATCTAGATCATCTGCCCTTGTTCATAAATCACTTAACAAAGAACAAATCTTCTAAGAGAATGGGATTGATGAAGTTTAAATCATTTTCGGTTAATATTTGGAAACCTTATAAATCTGTAATTTCTTAGCATTCCTAAAATGATAAAATGGAAATGGAAGAGAATAGTCTAATACTTATGATATAATATGGTGAAAATTTTGGTGAGATGGTTTCTCAGTAAGTTGGAGTTTCGAGTTAATGACTGTATTTTCAGGCTTCTGAGAAGTATTGCATAAGGATGCCAAACAAATGGAACTCTTCGTTTGATTACTTTTATGCTGCGATTGCTGCATTGGGAATCTACGTTCCAGGCATGAACAAAACATCTTTTCTCTGTTAATGATGACCTTAGGGTGATATTTATTTCACTGAATGTATTTTAAGTGATCGAGTTGGCATAATTCTATGCAGGTAGTCCTCACATGTATACATACATGCTTGCACAGAGGAAGAAAGCTCTCTCCAAATCGAAGAGAGAGTAATCTGTAGCTTACATTGATTTTGGGTCAAACATAGGATATGCATGTCATGTCTTGGTTTGAATCCACACACACAGGCACCAGAAACAATTACTTTCTTGTTAATGTATCATTAAAAGGCAACATGTCAGAGATAGATAAACTATTGTATTTGCTCTTAAGTAACATGGAGAAATGTAGCTTCCTATAGTTGAATGTTTCTCAATCATATGCTATAGATGTTTAACATGAAATAATAAATCATACTTCACCTTCTAACCTCGTAGATACAACAGATTTATAAACATTAAAGATCTCAGAATGTCATGAGATGGTGATATACAATGAGGGATTTGTCTAGAAGATGGTAACACATTAAAGAAGGGTAAAAACGTAAAAGAGTTGAAGAACAAAGTCATAGAAGTCACTGTGTTTCTGAAAAGCAGAAAAATAGAGAAGGGGAAGTCCTCTCGAAGACTTTTATTTTTGTGTGAAATGGAGGTTCCATCGAGAGCCATGGAGAAGGAGAAGTTGTGACTAGAGATGAAGAAGAACACCATGGTCTAGGTAAGGAAAAACCAAAAACTATTATTTCTGTTATTGAAAACTTACACTATAAAAACTTAACCTTATTTACAACACAACTTATTTATACAGGGTTTGAAAACCCTAACTAAAACAAACTGATATTGGTAAAGAGTGGGCTCGTCTTCTATAAATTAGACGGTCCTCGTCTTATATGTGTTAGATGATCCTCATCTTCCCCAGCCTATATATCATAACATCCTCCTCTCAAGCTGGATGATGTATATTCATCATACCTAGCTTGGTAATAAACATTTGAAAAATGACCAAATTTAGGGTTTTTTATGAACGTATCTGTCAGCTGATCGGATGGGTAGCATATGAAGGAGATTGTCTTGAATTTTCTCGTGAACCACATGAGAGTCTATGTCAATGTGTTTCATTTGTTCGTGGAAATTGGGGTTATATGCGATATGGTGAGCTAACTGGTTGTTGTGGTAAAGAGCAACAAGAACAAAATCTTGCATATGAAGATCACAAAGGATGTAGCTAAGCCATTATAGCTCACAAGTAGTAGGGCAGGTGCTTTGTATTCTACTTCAAGATATGAGTGAGAAAAGGTACTATAATTCTTTGACTTCCACAAAATAAGATATGACCAAAGGAAAATGCAATAGCCAGTTGTAGAACGTCTTATGTTTGGGCAAGAAGCCCAGTCAGAGTTGTTGAAGGCCTATGTACACTTCAAATTTAGCATAAAAAAAACAATCCATGTGCAGGGTTGGCCTTGATGTAGCGAAGAATATGTTGAACAGCTTGTTGATGATGAGTTGTGGATTCTGGTATCAATATGCTGAGAATATGAAGAATAAAACTTACATATGACTTAGTGTTAGTAAGATATAAGAGTTTGCCAATGAGTTTTCTATTGGGATTTGGACCCCTTAGCTTCTCTGCAACTTCATAAAGAATTTTGTTGTTAGACATAAGAGGCATAGAGCAAGGTTTACTTACAAGCATCCCATTTCTTTCAAAATGTCAAGGGCATATTTCCTTTGACATAAATGAATCCCCTTCATAGATCTGACCACCTCAAGCCTTAGAAATTATTTGAGTTCTCCAAGATCTTTGATCTTGAAAGACTTATTTAGAAAAAAAATTAATTCTCTCAATTTCTTGTAAGGAATCTCCTACGAGAATTTATAGGTGTTAGACAGTCTCATGTTTTATACACTAGATGATTCTCATATAGTATGTGTTAGAACGTCCTCATCTAATGTGTGTTAGACGATCCTTATCTTCTCCCTCTCTTTATGTCTTCTAGGTGTTAGACGATATCGTCTTTTATATACTAGACAATCCTCGTTTAATATGTGTTAAACGGTCATCGTCTAGTGTTTGAAATACGGTCCTCGTCTTCCCTTGCCTATATATCACAAAAATTTGGAATATAGGATGTTAATTGTACTGGTACATTAAAAGTTTATTTAAATAAAAGCATGTTCTAAAAAGTTGTGCTCTTTTGAGACTATTTTACTTGTAGAATAGTCTTTAAAATTTGGACGATATATATTCTACCATTGATCTTGAATTTGACATCGACTAAAAATATCATTAATTTATAATATCTATAAATAAGATAGTTCTCATTTTAGAATTTAGTTTTGTGATAATAAATTAAATTTGAATTCACTTCTTAAATTTAAGAAAATATCAGAATTTATGTTAAGAAAGTTTGTTCGAAATTTTAAATATTTTACTAATTGATGATTTTAAAAATAAAATAAAATGTTACTAATTTTATATTCAAAACAAATTAAATTATGTATAAATGATTACTTAGAAGTTTGGCATAAAGATATGACTATTAGTGATAATAGACTCAATATCAAATTTATTTTAGTGAAAAATTCTTATATTTTCCACCATTAACTTGCAGTCCGTTTAATAAGAAGCAAAGTGTTATAATTATTTTAATTTAAACAACTTCTACTTGATTATTTAATAAGATCCAATAATCAATGTTTGTTATTATTATGATTTGATATGTTTTATCTTTTTCTTTTCATTCTCAGCTTTTCACCCAACAACAACAAATATCTTGTATAAATTAATATAATCGATGTCAACCAAAATAATTTACTTAACAACAGTTTAAAATAACATTACTCGATAACAATTGATAAAAATGTTTCTTAACCTCAATTAAAAACTCTTATAGAATATAATTAAAAGATTGTTTTGATTGACTAAAAAATATCTTTGAATAATATTTTTGAATCATTAAATTTTATTTAAAACTAAAAATATAATAAATTTATTTGGTGCATTAATGCTTGATAACAATAGGCAAACAAAAAGCCTTCAAGTAAAACGAGTATATGTAATTATGGTCCCAACCAATACAGGTATGAAAATAGGTTTAATGCATATTTTCTTTTCCCAACCTGTTAAGCCTATATTTAATTAAAATGAAAATAATATTATTATATATATATATATCAAGTTATTAAACTTTTTAAAAATTGGTGTTTTTATTTTTTTCACTTGAAATTATTTTTAATTTATATTTTTACAATGGTCTATTAGTTTGAGATAAAGCGGAATCAAACCAAAAGTTATATTTAAAATATATATTAAATGTGAGCACTACAAATTTATTAGGTGGGCCATTTGTTCAGCCAACATGATACCTCTAGTTACCTTTTATATAATAACTAGTTTGATACTTATATTGTGCAAGAAAAAAATAATTATATAAATTTAAATAGATAAGATAATATAAAATTATAAAATAAGTAATTCTATTAATAGAAATAGTATTTTCATAACTGAAATATTTAAGAAATACAATGAATTATTGTCGTGGCAAAATTAATTATCAAAGAAATTTACCCTTTTAAATTTGATAGTTACTCTTGGAATAAGAATCATATGAACAATTTTACTTATAGTTAAAACTTCATATTTAATAACATAAATTCTAATCGATTTCTTTTTTGTAGTTTCACCTCCTTACAAATACCATTTGATTATAGGTATTTCTCTTTTTGTTGAATATTTTGCAAGACCATCTTCAACTTCTAAAAATAATTCACTAATTTTTTTTATTGTAAATTTAACTAGGTTATTTCTTATGTGATTTTTTTTTTGTTCTTTCTTAGTTTTTGTTTTCTGTTTATATTTGTAATCTCATTTTTTTTTTGTCATATAATTATTTGTGTACTAAGTTTTGGTAGATGCTTTTGTAGTGAACTTGTTCCACTACTTCACAATAATATCTAATATAATTAATCTTAATTATTCTAATGATTTATTATTATGTATTTTGAGGATTTTTCTCCACACAATAGTATATATAATGCAATTTTTGTTACTCTGTCTTGTATAGTTCTTCTTCGTTCGTCCGCATAACTTTATGCAAGATAAGCCTAAAAGATTATATTTCAAATGATACAAAATAAAATAAGAATCAAATTAAAAACTTTAAATAATTAGATATAGATAAATATATTATAAGAAAATAAAATAACAAAACATAAACCAATAGATAGGATTAGTGTGTAACTGAGATAATTAAATAACATTATTAAATGACATAAGTATAAGTACATGATGAAATCAATATCTAACTAGAAATAAATTAGGTTTAGATTACATAAATATAATATAAACCTGATATATGTAAAGATTAAATTACATATATAACAAAAGAACAAAATAAAATAAAAACAATATATTTAATTCAAAATAAATAAAATATTAATAAAGCATACATAAATTTATTAAAATTAATATAAAAAAAAAACTTAATTTCACTCTTCCTTGATTGGAGTGAGACAATAGAATAAAATATACAACCTATGAAACTCAGACACTCCTCTTAAATGACGTGCTGGTGTCCGATACTTGTGTTGGACATCGACACTCGTATGACACCCATAAGACAGACATGTATTCGTGAAGTGTCCAATTTAAAAAGTATTTATTAGATTTATGACAATTCTAGTACGGTTATAACACAAATTGTTAGATTTTAAAAAGGAAAAATACATTAATTTTCTCAAAATTCAAACTTTATTGTATAAATTGTTATTATGATTATAAAACTAAGAAACAAATCAGTGTGAACTAGTCATAAAAAACATCTTTCCGCTAAAAAAATAATAATTTGGAACATACTTGTACACATAAATCTTTATTGTCAATTTATATAATTCATAATTATATAATATATAAATTCGTGTTTCATATCTTACATTTTAAAAATTTTATGTATCTTCATATCCGTATTAGTGTCCCTGTTAGTGTTTTTAGTACACAGTGTACAACTTTTTTAGAAGATTTAAACTCTACTTCTCTCTCTTTCATACCGTAGATTACTTTTCTTTTAAGTATCACTTATCTAAGCTAATTTTATTTCTAAAACTCATTATTACATTGATTAAATATATTATCTTCCTATCTTATTTTTTATATTTTATTCATTATTTATTTATTGTTCTTTCTTATATAATAGAAGGATATTTTAAATAATTAACTATTATTATTATTTTAAATTTTTTCTTTTTATTATTATTTATTTTAGTTTTATTTAGTCACAGTGTGTGTCTGAAAAACTACTTGAATTATTTTTTAATGTTTAGACGTTATCTAGATAATATATATATTGTAGGAACTGTTTTAACTTTTTAAAGTGTGACATAATATAATTAATATATGAAAATATTAGTTTTAATATTGGATGGTTTTTAATAACGTATACTGAGATAATAATAAATGTAAATAGTTTATATATATACATTGAATAATATATTTTGCGTTGTTAAAAACTAAAGGTTCATTAATTATTGTAACGAAGCATAGCTTTATTTTATTCACACATGTAATACTTTTATTGAAACATTAATTTCTTTTATTCAAACTCACAGTGAATGATTTTTAATCTCACACTGTAATTATTAAAGTGACAAAAACATCATAATTATTTTCTTACAAGTCAAAAAATTAAATATAGATAAAAATAAAATGTCATAACCTTTTAACATAAATTAACAATAATATAGATATATTTTTATCCTTGGTGAAGATTGAAGAGTGTGTTTGGGAAGCAGAATTTGACGTGAAGGCGAAGGTTAAAGAAAGCCTTCACGTGGTTTGGCTTATCCTATAAAACAACCAAACACTTAAGACAGAGAGAGAGAGAGAGAGCAATAAGTTAGTGAGAGCGAAGGTTAAAGAAAGAAGAGACACAAAAATATTATGTGAGCGAGAAAAACCCAACAACACTGTGTCTCACTCTCGCCCACTCAAAACGACGCCGTCCACACTCTCCCAACCAAAACCATCTTCTCCCTCCATTCATTATCACACCCCAAAACCAAACCAAAAAGCCACAGAAGATTATATCATAAAGCTCATCTTATTTATTATTTATATATATATTTATATATGTTTTCGAATCCTCTTTTTCATTTCAAATTCGAAGCCACGAAATCTCAACTCTGATTCAAAATGGCGGAGCAGACCAACCGTTGGAGCTGGGACGTCACCGGCTTCGACCCGTGGAAGTCGTCTCCGGCGTCGCAATCTCCGCCGCCTCCGCTCGACCAAGCTGATCGGAAACCTACTGCGCCGTTGCTGCGGCGCTACTCCATTTCTGCTACGTCGGTTCTTCCACAATCCAGGCAGTCCGTCGCCTTGAAGCTTAACCGGTTGAAGGACAAAGTCAAGGTAATGCGTTTTCGGCTCCACTTGTCACTGTGCTGTTGCTTCTTTTTCTTCTTCTTCTTCTTCTTTGCAACGGCGACGTTTTGGCCTTCTTCCTTTTTATTCTTGTTTTGGAAAGTGTTTCAATGTTTTTAGTTTCTGCTTCGTTGCTAGTGCTCGCAACGGCGACGTTTTGGCCTTCTTCCTTTTCATTCTTGATTTGGAAAGTGTTCCAATGTTTTTAGTTTCTGCTTCGTTGCTGGTGCTCGCAACGGCGACGTTTTGGCCTTCTTCCTTTTCATTCTTGATTTGGAAAGTGTTCCAATGTTTTTAGTTTCTGCTTCGTTGCTGGTGCTCGCAACGGCGACGTTTTAGCTCGTGTTTCAGCTGTTACGTGCTGTGTTGTGTGGTTTGTACAAGTAGTTTCAGCGTGTGAAGAAAGGAAAGGTGCAATGCGGGCGGAGTTTGGAGGCTCTGTAGAATCTCTAGGTACTACGCTGGGGTAGCATCAGAAACTGTATAGTGTTTGTTTCGGGGTTGTGTATTGAAGGATGTTTGCACCTAACATGAGCGCGTTGATTTTTTGAATGAATGACTGAAGATTATGTGTTCTCTTCTCCTCCATTGTCCTTTTGTGGACTTCTATTAATTATTGGAGGGCTTTTGCTGCTTGTATTGTTTGTAGTACATGATGGTTCCGTGATGACGACGATAAAGGGGGTGCTCTTGCGGTGTCAATATTTTGAATTCAGGCTTAGGGTGTTTTAGAAGAGGCTGTTTAGAATAATATGATATGAGCAAAAAGAATTCGGCGTAGGAATCAAACCATGGATGCTAAAAATGTGATGGTGCATGTTTATAATTTGACTTCTAGTTGTAAAAAAACAGAGTACCGACCGACGTGCCCGTTTTGAAAACTCGTGGAGTGGACTATTTTTGTTTGTTTTCCATGTATGCTATTTGACTAGTATAAACCAAATGGTTAGTTTCATATGTTATGAAATGATTACACTATTCTATTATACAGAGTTGCGTATTGAAAATCACTTTCTGTAATGGAATGTGCTGATAAGGGATTTTTGGGTGGTTTGGTTTTAGGTTCCAACCTCCATGCAGCCATTTATCAAGGAAAAATAAGAGGGATAGAAGATGTAATGCTTTTTATACTATTTAAATTTTTAAATTACTAGCTAATTTTTACTGGTGTGTCTTCTATCTGGTTTGCGTTATTGTTTTTCATGTGGCAACTTTGCCAATTCTTTCGGATCATGCGATTTTGGGTTTAGTCATGTGTTAACAATCACATCAGATATTTTGCACAGCTTGCTAGAGAAGACTATATGCAATTAAGACAAGAGGCAAATGAACTTCAAGAATATTCAAATGCAAAACTTGATCGAGTTACACGATATCTAGGCGTTCTTGCAGAGAAAACCCGCAAGCTAGGTAAGAAATTAATTTTTCCTGACTCTTGGCTCATGCTTAGAATGAACCGAAGGTTTTGGAATATTGACATTTCTCCTGTAAATTCTTTTGCTTGAATGAAATACTTAATTTCAGGACAACATGAGATTCATTCTTTAAACCCGTGTAGGGAAATGAGAGTCTTGGTTTTTCTCACAGTTACAAGGTCTGATCTATGCTACCATAATAGATAATAGATTTGGCATTTTTAGCATTTAGTTTCTTGAAATAAATGAAGTTAAGCAAGATTTTATCTTTTCTTTCTAGTACCCAAGAATTTTCGGGGAAGGGTGGTTTCTCTGTTTAAAACTTTGGTACATTTTTTGTTCTTCTTTTGTATGTGAAATTGTACTGTTGGTTTTCTGTCACTAAATTTTGAAAATTTACTTTGAATTTCAGATCAAGTTGCCCTTGAAACTGAAGCAAGAATAGCTCCACTGATCAATGAGAAAAGAAGATTATTCAATGATTTATTAACATCTAAAGGTAGTTTATGCGTAAATTTTCCTTGAGTGTTAGGCAGTTTCTTTACATACACTCAATTTTGGTCTTCTGCACTCTCTTTATATAGTAACCGGAAGTGAAGCTGGTTAAATACACAATGTTCCTCTTATTTAAGCATACTCATATATAAGCTTTTCTGAGCTGAAAAATGCAGCAATTAATATTATTTGCAGGAAACATACGAGTATTTTGCCGAGCAAGGCCATTATTTGAAGATGAAGGTCCTTCAGTTGTTGAATTTCCAGATGGCTATACCATTAGTGTAAATACTGGTGATGAATCCTCATCTAATGCCAAGAAAGACTTTGAATTTGACCGAGTTTATGGACCACATGTGGGTCAAGGTAAAAGGATTTTATCCTTTCTTACCATCTCTTTAGTTTAAACATGTCTTTGATATGTACTTTTTAGATCACTCATCACCTTTGATTTTCTGTTTGCAGCCGAGTTATTCAGTGATGTTCAACCACTGGTACAGTCAGCTTTGGATGGATATAATGTTTCCATACTTGCATATGGACAAACCCTTTCTGGAAAGACACACACTATGGTTGCTTTCTTTCTTTTGCTGTTTGTGTGTGTGCATTCACATATCAATTCCTCTCAAATAAATTACAATAAAATAAAAAGAGTTTCAAATTCAATGTTGTCTAATATTGGAAATGAAATGGCTGCCCTATGGGTGAATTACTTTTACATGTTCTTTTTTGTCTTAGTCAATGATGATTGGCCTAATCAATTGCTTCTTTGATGTTCATTTGTTACTCCCAGGAAGGATCAAGCTATGATCGGGGACTATATGCTCGTTGTTTTGAGGAGTTGTTTGATTTATCCAATTTAGATAAAACTTCTACTTCTCAGTATAAATTCTGTGTTACAGTTTGCGAGCTATATAATGAACAGGTCTCTTTCTGTTTTCACTTATTGCATGCACCCTTCCTGTTGTGTTTCTGGTGTACTTTCTGATTTTCTGTTCACTTAGGATTATTAATTTTTTTTTATATACTTTTATGTGTTTTCAGACAAGGGATCTACTTTTGGAGGCAGGGAAAAACACTCCTAAACTCAGCTTGGGATCACCTGAATGTTTTGTGGAACTGGTGCAGGAAAAAGTTGACAATCCTCTTGAGTTTTCTGCAGTTTTAAAAACTGCATTGCAGACTCGGGAAAATGATTTAGCAAAGAATAACGTTTCTCATTTGTACGGTCTAAATTCTCTGCCTGCATTATATTGTGTTGACAGTGGTTTCACTTATGTCATTTTGAGTTGCACGATATACTATTTTGATAGCATACTTTTTATCAATGTAACTGTTGAGATCAATGCAAATGGAAGATCGTTTTGTTGATATAATCTACCATGATATATGTCTCTGTGTGTGTATTGGTTTGAGAAGACATTGCTTTCTAATTTGATGATTTCACAAATAATTATAAGTGTCTCCCTTTTTTCGCTTTGTTTTCTATTTTCGAATATTTGTACTAGAAACAGTGTAAATAACATTTTCTATTAAATGTATCATTGTGATATTGTATTATCGGAAAGAAGATTGTCAAAGGTTCTTCTTTTGTAGTTGTTAGTATTTTGATATTTCTGTGCATTTGTTGCCATATTTTTTGACTGCTGTAGACTAATTCACCTCTGGATTTCATGTATTTTTGTGTCAGGATTGTCACGGTACACATATTTTATAACAATTTGACCACTGGTGAAAACTCATATAGTAAACTCTATCTGGTTGATTTAGCTGGAAGTGAAGGTTCAATAACCGAAGATGATAGTGGGGACCATGTCACAGATTTACTGCATGTTATGAAGTCTCTTTCAGCGTATGTAACTTCAATGCTTTATTTTTCTCCATTAGTAAATTTATCAGTGTTTGCTTATTAGTTGGCTAGGGTTTTGTCCATCCATGTCTTTAGGTGGCAATACACTTAAAGTATTTTCTGTTGTCCTATATATGTTAATTTATCAGTTTTCATTACTTTGTTGCAAATGTTACCAAGTAAGCTAACCAAATTTTTAGGTCTGCTTCTGCCTAGGGAACAAATGTTTCGATAATTAATCTCCTAATAGTAGATGTGGGTTTGCATTTCATGTATGGTGTTTCGGCACTATACTTATATTTAAGGGCTATACTTTATCTTGCATTTACTTATTTCCTTAAGTCCCCTATCAATGATGAAATGGATTTTAAAGCTCCAATAAGCATATTCACAATCAAGTTTAGATGTGGTTTCTGGTTAAACTAGTTCTGGAAGGAAGATTGAGGAACAACAATAGTACTTGAACCTGGTCCTGATTTGTGTACTGTAATGAACCATGCTTAGATAACACTTCTTTGTATGTACAAAAATGAAATGCAATTTGATTCTTCGTAACTCCTAATATGTGCTGGCAATTTTCTTCTTTTCTGTATAGGTTTTATTTTTGGGCAAGTTTAGTTGAAAGAATGTGGTGCAGTGAAAAATTTAAATTTCTGACTTGTTGCATTTTTAAAATGAATATGCAGGCTGGGAGATGTTTTGTCTTCTTTAACATCAAAGAAGGATATAGTACCTTATGAAAATTCAGTGCTAACAAAACTGCTTGCAGATTCACTTGGTATTGATTTTTTTCTTCCCTCTTAGTATCTTTGAAGGTTGAACTTGTTATGGTAGCATCTATATGGTTGTAGATTTGTTATATCTGATGTAACATTGATGTACTATTAACAGCATTGTCTCTGCTTATTAAAATGCCAATGAGCTTTTACAACTTGGGTGTGGTTTTTTCATTGTTAGAAGACTGTGGCCATATATCACATGCCACATAATTTTTTGTTTATGTGTATTATTGTTTAGAAGGATTCAATTATTGTAATTCTAGGGAATAGTCTCCACTAACTGTATCTAGAGTCTTTATATCTGAATGACATGCTCAACCTTTGTACCACATTCTTAAAGAATAAAAAGCTTTTCATTCTCTAATTCTCTCCAAAGAGACTCTGTTCTGTCTCTCTCAGTCTCCCCCTCTAACTTTAACATGGAATCAAAGTGATATGAGCTGCCATAACCTGTCCTGTCACATAGTCACATCACATGTGCTACTGTCTGGGTAATCATGAAGCTGTTGTCTGATATTGTCTTCATTTGATATTCTGTTAGTCTTGTTGCTTATTCAGAAATATGTTGCTGCATATGCATTCTTCTGTTGCTATAACTGTTTTCTTTTATTTCTACAATTACATTTTATTCCAATTAGTCCCATATCAGTGCTTAAAAGGACCCTTGTCTTTGTCTTTGGATTAATTTGGTTCTTTTACAGAAATTTGAACATCCCCTTTCTTTAATTGTCCATCTTTGAAAAAGAAACAAATATTATTTCTCTTCCTCACAAATAAAACATTTTATTTACATTAGCCAATAAAAGATTTCCTCCTTCAATTTCAGAAAGAGGGCAGATTCAAAAGCTAATTTTAAGGTGATAATGGCCATGGAGCTTCTTTCAACTTATTATAAAAATTTTAGGTCGTTGCCATTAGGAAGAACAGTGGCTTCTCCATGAAGTTTCCAAGAAAATATTATGGTCCCTGTATTCATTGCCTATTTTTCTTTTGTTGAGGGTTTGGGTGGCTTTGCTACATTGATGTCTTTTATTCCACCAAAGGATACCTTATCCTATGATGGATAGACAAAGACATTGGTAAATGAAGCAACATTTACAAATTACCTGCATTTTGTGTATAAGAAAGGATTTACCTTCATTTCTAACTATAGCTATTTTTGCTTTTCACTCTTTTTGTTCTCTAAATTGATTCCCCATGTAATTGTATACTTTTTTAATGATTCATCCTGATTTGAATCAGTTCTTTCTGATCAATTTCAGGCACGTGATCTAATTTTTGCAGTTAGTGCTATTTAATATGTGCAGGTGGGAGTTCAAAAACTCTGATGATTGTGAATGTGTGTCCAAGTGTTTCAAATTTATCTGAGACATTGTCGTCTCTCAATTTCTCTGCTAGAGCTCGAAACTCTATGTTAAGCCTGGGAAACCGAGACACAATTAAAAAGTGGAGAGATGTTGTAAGTTCCCATTCTCATTTCTCCCTTTGATCTCTTTACTCATCAGTGATAATTTTTGTTAGAAGATTTTTAAAGTCATTACTACATATTACACATGATAAGATTGTATGTGGATTCAATGATGTTGAGTGCAATCTAGGGAGTTAGTGATTTCAAATTTTTCTATTTATACCATGTATTGTGTTTGCCATATTTTTTCTTAGGCAAATGATGCACGAAAGGAGCTCTACGATAAAGAAAAAGAAATCAATGATCTAAAGCAAGAGGGTTTGGAGCTCAAGCAGGCGCTTAAAGATGCAAATGATCAGTGTGTTTTACTCTTCAATGAAGTGCAGAAGGCATGGAAAGTTTCTTCTGCATTGCAGACTGATTTAAAGGTTTGGTATTTGAATTAGCCTGTCACAGTTTTCCAGTTCTTCATGCAGTGACATGTTATTTGGCGACTTGTAAATTATGTTTTGAAAAGTGTCATGCTTGGGTTATGTCAATCCATTGAGCAATTCTACATTATTTGTGCCACAACATGTTAAAAGAGCATATATACATTTAAAGTTTTAAATCAGTCTTTTGACTGCCTACTCAGTCAATTATAATATCAAATCCAACATTGTGCATCTTCTTATGTCATCTTGATTTAGGTTTGCTGAGGTGGGTGTTCTGTTAAATGTTTTAAACATTTTGTGTTAAGTTCTGATCCATGACATTATAATAACTGTTTGTCAATTTTCATCTTCTTATCCGAACTTATACTTTACACATATTTGACAATATATTATTTTTCTTTTTCTAATTTTATGAATTGTTCATTAACAACATATTACTTTGTTTAGTTAACACGTTTCAATATTTTAGGCTGCAAAATATCCCCTAATTCCTGAGAACATCCATCCTTTATTATCAACACTAAGTTGATATGTTTTAATATAAAGGCATCTTCCTTGCCTGTGACCTGCATTATTGTTTTTATTTGTTGTAGTCGGAGCATGAATTTCTGTCAGATAAACACAATATAGAGAAAGAACAAAATACTGAGCTTAGAAATCAAGTTGCTCAACTTCTACGGTTAGAGCAAGATCAAAAATTGCAGATACAAGAACAAGATTCAACCATCCAAAGTTTGCAGGTTGGTCCTATGTTATACTAGCTTGCATTACTTATTTATGTGAACTTCTTGAATGGTGTACAAATCCAATTTCTAAGTACTTTAACAACTACAGTTTCTCGATAAAGGTTAGAATGGTCTAACATAACTTTTCTAGTGAATGAATGTTTATCAGTTTTGTTTGTTACTTGAGTATATAAATTATAATTGAGCTTTAAATTTTTTGCAATTGCTTCTTAATCCTAAATTCTTATTACTTTTATTTATTTATTTCACTCTCCCTGTTGAGTTTTGGACTTTGTACTCTGGTTCAATGCTCTGCTTCTGCAGTTCTTTCTTTTGCATGCTACCAACTGCTATTTATATTATCAAATTTATGTGTGTACAGGTGACATTTCCAACACAGCTGTAGCAACGATACTTTGTCATCATTGAGTAGTTTGAACCAATGTTTTTAAACCAAATCAGTCATTGAAACGGTGAAAACACTGATTCAAGGTTTTGTGGTTCAAATGTGTTTGAAAAAGTATTAATAAAATAATAATAACTAAATAATATTAATTTTTAATAATTATATAACAATGAAAATTAAAATAAAGCACCATTTTATAGGTTCTTAACAACTTAAAGAGAACATGAAAATAGACCAAACCAAATATAACTTAATACTTTATGTTTTTACTAAGCAAAATAATGTCCATTAACACTATAAGTGTATGTATAGAATAAAAAAGAAAATGGCAAATTGATATAATATAGAACAAATAAATCAAGATATTTTTTTTTAAAGTAATATAAGTGACTAAATTATGTTTTTGTAAATAAAAAATTAATAATAATTGGTAATTAATTTATTTGTATGTTCTGTACTTATTAAAAGTGTTTTTATTTGCCTTAAAGATGCTTTATATTATTTTTTTTTAAATTAGTGGCTTCAAACTGGTTTGACCAGTTCTGTATAGAGCTGAGTTTTTGTGTAGCTGAACGTGTAACTGGATTAGTCAAACTGGCCAGTCTGATTTTTAAATCACCGGTTTGAACAGTATCAATTTCACCCTTTCCTGAATTCTTTTATTAAAATACAAATAATGAAGTTAATCCTTATTTAGGTGTAATGATGTGCGTTATTTCCATGCTTGCCAGATAGTTCAGTGTTCCATTTTTTTTTTCTATCTGATGCAGGCTAAAATTAGAACCCTCGAAACTCAACTCAATGAATCTATTAAAGCTCAACCTAGGTCAATACCTGTATCAGAGCCAGAGTCTGCTGATGTATCCAATTCAAAACTAACTGGAGATGGCATAGACTCTTCTGCAGTAACCAGAAAACTAGAAGAGGAACTAAAGAAACGTGATGCGCTGATTGAGGTTTGTTATGGTTGGCAATTGTGTTTGATTGTCAGTCTTTTCCCCCCCATTATTATATGGTTATTGCTTTCAAACATAAACCAAAATCTTCATAAGAAATATTACTGGCCATAGTACTCTGTATATCTTTTAGATGCAAAATGGTATAAGTAGGAGTATGTGGTATGGTTGAATCATCATGTTTGAAAGCAGCAATTAAGTCTAAAACTGAAACGATGACATAGTTACTATGGTGGCATTTTTAATATATATAATATAATGAAAAGGCAAAAAAGATAAAACTAAACCGGCGGCCAACAAAACACAGCTTAAAATTTTGGTTTGTATATTCTGATGACCTTCTAGATGCTAAATGGTATACATACGAGAACATGGTGTGGGTGGACCACCATGTTTGAAAGTGATAATTAATTCTAGAACATAAATGGGGATATTGTTAGTATGCCTTATTAATACATATGAAGAAAGGGCAAAAAATATAAAAGGTAAACCGGCAACCAAGAAAACACAGCTTAAAATTTTGTTTTGTATTTTCTGACCTTCTAGTTTGTATAAGATATACCCCGTTAAAAAAGTTCTGGATATTTATTTTGTTTAATTCTTCAGATGTATTGAATTTTGATATGCCTACTATAGTTGTATATTGATCTGGAGAGATGAGAGGCTAAACCTAAATTTGATATTTGATGGTTTGCAGAGGTTGCATGAAGAAAATGAGAAATTGTTTGATAGATTAACTCAGAGTCAGAAAGCATCTACAGCTGGATCACCTAAGGTAGGAAAGTTTCACAACTCACTAGATTAACTGTATACGATCACTATCTGTGTTGTATGAAAAGGAGGTATTGTTATCGACTTTTTAAAATTTGACACCAACTATTTTAATGTTTATGGTCATTTATTTGAATAAATCACACTGCATAATATGGCCCTCTTTCTTCTGATTAATGGTTCTGTCTCAAAGCACTAAGTGCTTTATATCTTGCGCATAAGTCATATTTGATTGTGAAGAACTTCTAATTCAAAAAACTGTCTTCTATTCTATGGGCTGCAACCATATATGTCTTTTTTCCTACCATTGCTTGCTTTAAAATGAATCAGGATTTCAGCAACACATGGTAATGTATATACATACGTGTCCCAAATAGCATCCAAAGAGTAATGTAACAATTATTTTATATCAATGGTCATGCTTTTTTTTGCTTTGTGTGGGTACTTCTGGCTCCCTAAAATTTTCAGTTGTCAAGTCCATTAGCTCGTGGTTCAGCTAATGTTCAGCCTCGGAGTACAGGAAGGTACGATTTTATTCTATTCCTTGTAATTTTTGTTTTGTTTACTAGCATATGATTATTGACCATATTCTGGTTGGCTTGATACAGAAATGGAAGTGGCAACAATACAAGTTCTCGTTCTGTGGATGTTCTTCCTTCACCTTTAGCCACTGATAAAAATGATGGCACAGTTGCTCTAGTTAAAACTGGCTCTGAATTAGTTAAGAGTACCCCTGCAGGTGAATATCTTACTGCTGCTTTGAATGACTTTGATCCAGACCAATATGAAGGGCATGCTGCCATTTCTGATGGTGCAAACAAGCTTTTGATGCTGGTATGCATGAATGATCTATTTATGATTCAGTTTGCTAAAAACAGATTTATTGTAATATGAACAGATGTTTGTTATTTTCAGTTATGTTAAGCTGAGTCTTTCTGGGAAGAATGTCCAAATCCTGATCTAGTGTTTTTGAACATTTTGGTATGCATATAAGGCTCTACTCACTCACTGTCAATACAACGACTTGGATTACATCCCATGGTATCAGAATTTGATATGTAGAAAACAGAGAAAAGCTTTAACAAACAAGAACTGAATATTATTTTCACTCACTAAGTACAAAAACAGAGTCTATATATAGACTCAAGAGGTTACACAACCATAACAGAAAACAGAAACAACAAAAACACTAGCAGCTAACATTCAGTTGAATAACTGAATGTGTACATTACTAATACAAGGGATCTCATTACACTATGACACTTCTCTTGTCTAGGATACATTGCCGCCAGTCTTTGTTGATTGGGATGTCAGCCATGTACAATTTATCAGTAAAATGTCCAAACTTCCTGTTAAAGCTTGCCTTCCTTGTAATTGAAAGCACAGATTTCCATCTTCATCCTCACATCTAAACATGGCTTGATACCAGAACCTAATACCAATACATCATCCTCGCTAACCCTATGATCTAGTGTATTTGTTCATCCAAATCATTAAAAAATCCATAAAATTCTTAAACCTTTAAGCACCCTACACAAATAATTTTGTATCCATTGTTTATTAAGACCAAGCACAAAATTGATGGATACCAAATGATTTGCCAATTGGTAACAATTTATAGGAGCCCTAAACATTGTGTTTTAATATATGCCTTTGGTGCACCCACATAAATCTGAGGGTCTTACCAATTGATTTCATAGCTTTTAGCCATGTCTTAGGCTCTCAGCTACTAGTGAACAGTATGAGTGGTGATGCTGGCATTGTATTATTTGCTTAGGACCAGTCAAAGGGCTAGTGCATAGCCAACTTGCATTGTTGTTGGGGTTGTGGAACATGTGGTGGGATGTTGAGCACCAATTACAAGGTATGCAACATGAGTCCTGATTGGAAGTAGGTATTCTAGTTTGAGGAATTTAAGGTCAGATTTCATTTTAAAACTAATTGACATTAAGTTGTCCAATAGATGTATAATATAAGTCACTCCAAAAATTGAGATAGGCGATGCGGGATTGCCAACACCCTCCTTCACAAATGTTTGTGGAAAGGGCGAGTCTATTAGAATAGGTGATTTACTTAGAAAGTTATAGACTCTGATACTAGGTCAAATTTCATCTTAAAGCCATTTGACATTGAGTGAAGTTTTCCAATAGATATATAAGACATACTTCAACAATTGAGGTCGGGTGATGTTGTACTTTCCAACAAACCCCATCCATATCTACTTGCCAAACTAGACGAGCTTAGCAAAATAGGCAATTACCAAGATGAGCTATGGACTTGAATAGCATTTCAGATTTCATTTTAAAATCAATTGACCTTAAGGGAAGTTGTCTAACACATATATAAACTGCACTCCAAGAACTGAGGTAGGTAATGTGGTACTTCCCAATATTTATAAAGCCTTGTGCTATGGTTCTCCCAAGGTTTTTATCAGCATCCTGCAGCAAAGAAATCTCAAAGCTGGAGGATGGACAGGAAGTTCTTAACAGCCATTTTCTCCTATTAAGCCTTATGAATCTTTCACATCATGACTAAAAGGTATCATCAGCTCATCAAGTTCTTCACAAGTTGTATTAAGCTCATAAAATAGGCTGAGTGGTCTAACCTGTTCTTCTACCTGATTGAAGGCTTTACACACTTTATAGATACAAGAGACATTCCCTTTAATAAGAAATTTGAATACTTAGTCAGCACCAGAATTGCATCAACATTAGTGTTTCTTTTCTTTCTGCCATTTGGGAGGCAAGAAACAAGAGAACAACTGACTCCTTGCTGTCACATGCTGACGTATGACAGAGGACTGAAACTTGGAGACAAGCCTGTGATACCAGCACACCTCACTGCCAGAGTTAGGATAGGCCAATTGGAGGATTCTGAACCTCATACAGTGGGCAGTGAGACCTAAGTTCACTAAACAAATCAGGGAATTTTTTGACAAACTCTTTATGGCACAGAACATAGTGTGCTGGAAAAAGAATTTGTTCTATGCATAAGCACTGTACATAATATATATACTTGTGTGTTTATAATACTAACTGCCAATTCCTATATTGTGCTATTTTAGTTTGTACATTTACTACGAGAATATGTACAGCTGGAAATTGCTCCCATACTATTACAACTTGAAATGATAATGTATTGAACATCAAAAAGAGGTTGTACATACAATTTTATCAATAACAAATGTGGTTGATTGCACCAATTAGGCTAAATTTTTATGAGCATATCCCAATGATTGCAGGTTCTGGCTGCTGTGATCAAAGCTGGTGCCTCTAGGGAACATGAAATTCTTGCTGAAATTAGGGATTCTGTTTTCTCTTTTATTAGAAAGATGGAACCTAAACGTGTAATGGACACCATGCTTGTTTCCCGTGTTAGAATTCTGTATATAAGATCTTTGCTTGCAAGATCCCCAGAGTTGCAGTCAATTAAGGTAACAGCAGTAGAGGCTATGGAATTTCCCTTTCAAAAGAAAAAAAGTTCCAATAAGGCCGCCTTTTGTATTTTGTGATTTTTCTGAGTCTAGTGGCATGCGTTTTGTTAATTTTGTTTGTCTTGCACATTGAATTGAAGGTTTTGCCAGTTGAGTGCTTTCTTGAGAAGACTAATACTGGGCGTAGTAGAAGTTCCAGCCGAGGGAGTAGTCCTGGTAGGTCTCCTGTGCTATATGTTGACGAGCAGATCCAAGGATTTAAAGTGAATCTAAAGCCAGAAAAGAAATCAAAGTTTTCATCTGTTGTGTTGAAGATACGTGGGATTGATGAGGTAGCTGCAAATACCTATTAATTTTATCTCTCTCTCTCTTGTTAGTGCTGCTCACATTAATTGGCAGAAAAGCTCAGTTAAAGTGTGAAAACTGTTGAGGAAGGAAATTGTAGTTTTTCCTTAGATTTGGTTTAGATCTTTGAACATTATAATGCCATTTTACCATTTATCAGTGTCCTATCTTCTGTTATCTGCCAAATTGTTGATAACTGGTTGAGGAGTGAAGGCTGAGAAAGTAAAAATTTATTTAACTTCAAAGTTTCCACCAAGGCGTGCAACTTATTCTTTTAGTTTGTGTTGGTTTTGTGTTTTATTCTCTTTTCTGGTACATACCTGGAAAAACCTTACATTGTTTGAACCTTCGTCACATGATTCTGTTTTCATTTTGAAATAAACTGCACAGGACATCTGGAGACAGCAGGTAACTGGTGGAAAGCTCAGGGAAATTACTGAGGAGGCCAAAAGTTTTGCAATGGGGAACAAAGCTCTTGCTGCACTCTTTGTACATACACCTGCTGGTGAGTTACAGCGCCAAATTAGATCCTGGCTTGGCGAGAATTTTGAGTTTCTGTCAGTAACTGGGGATGATGCATCCGGGGGGTCAACTGGTCAGTTGGAACTTCTTTCAACTGCAATTATGGATGGTTGGATGGCTGGACTTGGTGCTGCTCTTCCTCCGCATACTGATGCCCTTGGCCAGCTATTGTTTGAATATTCAAAACGGGTCTATACTTCTCAACTACAACACTTGAAGGTATGGCACACGTTAGTTCTGTGTGTAGAGTGAATTATAAATGCATGATTATTGGAAGAAGCTTGTTTGCTCTAGGACTTTGTTGAAAGATGGCACTCGTACAGCTGTCACATTCAAATATAACAATTGTTCTAAACATAATAGACTGAGTCCAGCTACTTGTTTTGGCATGTTTTATTGGATGGAGTATTTTCGTAGCTTCTATCAATCTAGGGTAAACTTTGGTCTTTTTTTTTTCTTGAACTGTCATACTAAATTCAAGATCTAAGTCCAGTGTTAGTTTGAGAAAAGAAAAAGGATTTCTGCTTAAAATTTCACAATATCGTTTTCCCAAATTTTTTACATGCATTTTGAATTCATACATGCAACTTGCATAAAGACCATATATTTAGATGCAGACCTCCATTTCCTTCCATGGGAAGTTACATTTATGTGATTTGTTTGATTAGATTGTGTGCTGTGGATGTATACTTTAGACCAAAAAAATGAATGAATTCTTTTTTCATTGTGTTGGATTTCTGTTTTCTGATATTTGTGATTGACAGGATATTGCTGGTACCTTGGCGACAGAGGAGGCTGAAGATGCAGCACAAGTAGCTAAGCTACGTTCAGCTCTAGAATCGGTTGATCATAAAAGAAGAAAGGTGCATTGTTTTTTTCAAACAGTTAAATCTTATGCATGCCAAAAGTGTTATATTAACATATATGTCTTTAGTTGCTGCATGACTTCATGCTTGTCATCGTGTTAGTTGCTAGATAAAAATTGCATGTAAATGCGGATATAGCCCCTAACTATAATGCAACACCGTTTTTATTTTTGACACTAGAGACTGAGAGTTGATGTGGTGATAAGGTTGGTGCCTTCTGATCAAGTATCTGTAACAAATTCTAGTTGTATAAATAGCTCCCTTCAACCTAAACTGGCCAACTGGGTATAGAACAAAGACAAATTAAATTGTGTGCATTTGATATTGTGGAGGACAAAAACAATACTCGCCTGAGTCAATGCTGGGAAGAGAGCAGAGACAAACAATCATTGAAAATTATGATAAATTTAAAAAAAAAAATCAAACTTTTAGAAACTCGGTAGTGTTGTGGTGATTCGATTGGTGAAGGAACTTACTCTCTGTTGTCTTAAATGAATTTGTTCATCATACGCTGACATTGATTTTTTCAATTTCCTTTTATCAGATTCTGCAACAAATGAAAAGTGATATAGCATTATTAACGTTAGAAAATGGTGGTTCCCCTATTCAAAATCCTTCTACTGCAGCTGAAGATGCACGATTAGCATCTCTTATTTCGCTTGATAGCATATTAAAGCAAATCAAGGTTCTTACATTATTGCTCAAATCTATTTTCAAAAGTTAGTGTACGGATTGAATGTTTATTAATAATTCAAGGCATGATTAAACAGGATATAACAAGACTTTCTTCTGTGAACATCTTGAGCAAAAGTAAGAAAAAGACAATGCTTGCTTCTGTTGATGAATTAACAGAACAAATGCCTTCACTTCTCCAAATTGATCATCCATGTGCTCAGAGGCACATTGCAGATGCTCGCTACATGGTTGAGGTATGCAAAATATTGTGTATTGTACACCCCACTCCTTTCTTCTTATCTTAGTTACAGTTTTCAATTAATCATCAATCAATACTGAAATAGAACAAAATTGTTTATTTTGTTGTTTGGGTCCATAGCTTAGTTATATGCTTAAGGGCTGAACTGATGAAAATTAATTTGGATTGATTTTTGTTTTTTATTTTTGTATGATACAGTCAATTCCTGAAGAAGATGACCCCATTCAAGATATATCTCATGGTCACAAGCCATCAACAGATCTGAGCTCTGGATCGGAAACGGACGTGGCACAGTGGAATGTACTCCAATTTAATACTGGCTCAACATTACCATTTATAATAAAATGTGGTGCAAACTCTAATTCGGAACTGGTCATTAAAGCTGATGCACGAGTTCAGGAACCTAAAGGTGGTGAAATTGTGAGGGTTGCCCCTAGACCCTCCGTTTTGGAAAATATGAACTTGGAGGAAATGAAACAAGTATTTAATGAACTACCCGAGGCTCTAAGCTTGCTCGCTCTAGCAAGGACCGCAGATGGCACACGAGCACGTTATTCTAGATTATATAGGACCTTGGCTACAAAGGTTCCATCGCTTAAGGATTTGGTCAGCGAGCTTGAAAAAGGGGGTGCACTCAAAGATGTTAGAACGTGACCTTTGAATAGCGACATGCCTGTGGTATTGCATTTCTCACTCTGCTTGCACTTATGTTTGTATGTAGCAGTAATTATTTAGTATACTTCTCCTGCAGTTTTGATTCTAGTAGTTAATGCAAGTAGCTCAAAACGCAGTTTCTGGTTCAGTTCAAACTGGTGTAAACGTTGCAGCATCAGATTCGATTGTCATATCAGGTTTTAAAATTTCATATTCATTGTCTAGCCCCTGCCGTCTTTTACTCATTTTCCAACCATTGTAATTGTAGTGAACTTCTTGCAGTAAATATTACAAGTATTTGTAGTTCAGTCTGGATCTATGTTTATGTAAATTTGTTTGATCTGATTATAAAAATAAACGAGAAATCTTGGTGTCAGATTTTGCATCAAAGAGAAAGAGAGAAGTTTGAAATTTATTAGATGAGGGAATGCGGAGAAATAAATAAAAATGGTGTGAATTGTATGTGTATCACATCTTAGTAACTATTATTATAATTTAGTTTGAATTGAATACAATACAATTTGATTAGAAGTAATCTAGAGTGAATTAGAATAAATGATTTAGTTGTTTTGGAACATGTGATTATTAATTAACAAATTTAAAAGTATTTATATTTATTTTACATATTTTCTTCAACTATTTCTAGTTTTCCTTTAATTTTATAAGAGTTTTTATTAATAAAAAATTGTTACAAAACAAGTCACTCTTGATAATAATATAATTTAAACTCAAGATTGTTAAATTGAGTGCTTTTTAATACTAACTCATTTTTGAGAGAGAAGCTACCAATGAAATGTTTAAGCTTTTCAAAACTATTATCAATTGTTCAAACCATTATACAATACTTCACAAAATATAAGAACACTTTCAAGTTACTTTTTCAATCTTTGTATTTTTTTCTTCTTATATTATTATATTGATGATAGATAATTAATGAAACTTTAAGGTGCCAACTTAATTAAGATGTTAAAGCTTTATAACGATGCATAACTTGATCTTAATAAAAAATAATTAGGAATCTTCCCAGGTGTAAAAACTAAAAGGGTTCCACAAAATCCATGATTTATTTGGATAAGAAGAATGTAATGAAATTGCTCTAAGAAATTGAAGCTCAAAAGAAAAGTTCGCTTCGGCTCGTCTTATGTATCAAGGTCAAAAGTTGCAAGAGTCTGAAGCTTAAGCAAAATGAAGATGATGCAATTTCTTTTATGTCCAAAAGTTGAAAACATTTGACAAAACTGAGAAAAATGTTTTTTATGCAAGAAGCAACTGAATGTCCAAACTAAAAAAAAATGGACAAAAGGTATGATGATGGCTTACAGAGAGGAAGAAGGACCAATTTGATTCTAAAAGTGAATCTAGAAAATTTGAATTAGAGGCATGTCATGATGATCTTCATGAAAACTCACACATACACTTAATTGAGGGCTTAAAGTTGAAATAGAAAAGAAAAAAACCTTAGAGTGCTTTAAAATTTATGACTTTGTCCATGCTCTCATGCTATTTCAAGGGTGGATGGTAGAACCTCTAAGAAGGGTGAATATATTGCAGTTGACTTTTTTTTGTTGTGTAGGAAACCACCTAAATCAATTGGGAACCATATGTATATGCCTAAGTCAATTCTTTTAAAACTTTACTTCCTGAGTAATTGATTTTAAATTATAAAATTCTTAAAATTTGTCAAAACAATTTATTTATTTGAGATGGTGGAATTTCAAAAATAGGAATTTAACAAATAAAATGATAAAATGATAAAATTTGTTGAAATTTAAAAAAGTGTTGATGAATTATGTAGCATAAACACTAATACGGATATTGATATGACATGAAAACAAACACAAAAATACATATAATTTTTAAAATGTAAGACACGAGAACACGAATCTATATACTTATAAAATTATGAATTATATAAATTGACAATAAAAATTTATGTACAAAATATGTATATTTTAGTTTTTTTTAAAAAAAAATATTTATTTATGACTATTTCAAAAATATTTGTTCTTTCATTTTTATAATCATAATGAAATTTTATATAATTAATTTGAATATTTTAAAAAATTAATATATTTTTTAAAATTATGTTATAACTTTACAAATGTTTAAAAATTTAAAATATATTTTTTGAATTACACATATTTTACGAGTATCGGATTATCTAATGTTTTTTTACACGATACGACGTGTCGCTGTAACGAGAGAATTGACAGTAGAATTTGAAATGAGAGTATAAAAGGTGGAATTTGGTGACAGAAGTTAGGGTGAAGAGAGAATGAAGGAAAAACCAGACACAGACAACCACGCAACATCGGAGGGAACCAGCGACTCCGACACCCTCGCTCTGCTTCGCCCTGCTCTTTCCCTTCTCAACCGTCGCACTTTCACCGCCTGTCGCGACTTCACTCGCAAGATCGCCAGATCCGAACCCAACGCCTCTCTCCAAATCGAACAAATCCTCGCGGTTGCCGACGTTCTCGCCGCCGCAGAGCGCCGCCACGACCCTCTCGACTGGTACTCCATCCTGCGCCTCAGTCCCGGCGACGCCGCCGCGGACCGCGACCTCGTACGGCAACAGTTCAAGACCCTAGTGCGTCTCCTTGACCCTAACAAGAACAAGTTTCCCTTCGCCGACGAGGCCCTCATGCGCGTGCGCGAAGCCTGGCGTGTTCTCTCTGACCCCGCACTCAAGGCCAGTTTTGACAGCAAGGTTCAAGACGCCGCCGCTTCTTCGTTCTGGACAATGTGCCCCTACTGCTGGTACCTCCACGAATACCAGAGCTGCTACGAGGATTGCACGCTGAGGTGCGCCAATTGCCAGAAGACGTTTCACGGCGCGGCGGTGAAGCCCCCTCCACCGGAGTCGGTGGTGGCGGGGAAGGAGGAGTACTACTGTTACCACGTGAGTTTGCCGCTTAGATACCCTGTTGGTGAACAGGGTAGTTTTGGTTATGAGGAAAATGGGATGCGAAAGAGATTTAGGGTTAAAACAGTGGCTAATAGGAGTAGAAGGAAAGGGTTTGTTCATGTTCATGCTCTCTCTGATTCGGACGACGCCGAGGAGAAAAGATGAGGGAAGGTTGGTTGTGGGAATTCCTGAAAAGGGGAATCTTTGTTGGGTTGGTAGTGTGGGTGCTGTTTACTGTGTGCTTCTTCTCACACATTTTGGGAAAACCTGAAAGGAGAATCTTTTTGTAGGGTATCATGTTTTCTTGGTTTTGTAGGAAAAGGAGCATCATCATGCATTGCTTCTATTTTGCTGTTTTGCAATGCTGCTTCTGCCAGAAACATGATGAATTCTTTATTTTGGGTGTAATAGTTTGTCTTTTACCACTGCTATTTAGAAAGAGATATCTTGATCTTATTCTTGCTCAAGAAAACATAGTTTGCTATCCAAAAACCATAGTTTATTTATATTTTAGTCCACAATTTTGTGCTGTTTCTATACAAATTATATAATTTGTTATAATTTCTCTGAATTTGCAAATTATGTAACATTATTAGTAAAACTAAAGACAAATATTTTAGTTTTTAAACTATTCTGTAAACAAATATTATTAGTAAAACTACTGTAAACAAGTTCTCCCATTTCAAATTAGTCAAAAGTCATATCTACATGAAAACTTTTATAAAAAAAAATAGTCCTGATCTCAGGTAAAGAAGTATGTTCCATATAATGAGAAAAATATAAAAGATCTCATGTGAACATTCTTCACTGCTTATAAAACTTCAATTCTCTGCTACAATTGGCTTTCAGTGCATCCTCCAATTTCTCAGCTTGGTCAAAATCAACTTTAAAAGTAACCATAGATATGCCATCTTTACCGGTATCATAATCCTCCTTCATGTCTTCTGCGTTAAAAGATTTCACCTGAAAAAAAAACAAATGAGCAACAGATTCGGAAACATTTAGACTCAGAAAGAACACAGTCGTATATTGTTCTTGCAATAAGAAAAATATACGAGTGGTAATTGCAAGGGTGCAGCTTATGTTTTTATACACTTCGTACCATCTCAAGCACAAGTACCAGCAGTGAGATTGATATCATTGCATTAGTGAAATCAAATTAAAGAGAACCTGTGATTTCTGAACTAGTAATTTTTCTTTCCCTCAAAAACGTTAAAATGGAGAGATTACCAATGCAGTGTAGACATATAATGTGTTTGTAATGGCTGTAGGAATCCACGATGAGGATAAAATCATGGTGAAGTCACCACGAAAGTAAGTAGTTGTTGCTTTAGAAAATCACAGTGAGTTCACCTCACCATGTTACTAAACATGTACGGGGTGAATAAGTAGAAATTAAAAAGTGTTGCTCAAATTTACGTAAATTCATTCATTCGCAGGACTTGTTGCAACACAAAAACATGAATATCCAAATCTTGTACTTCTCATTAGTTTTTTCAGTCAAATCCAAGTCTAACTTAAAAACTCATTCAATATCATCAGGAAGTTATCATATACATTTGCCAGAACTAACCTGATGGTAGAGAACTCCAAGTAGTTCAGAGGGCACCTCTACACCCATTGGCACCTACATTTTTTACAAGATTATACATAAATTGATACAACCATAAACAAGCATAATGAGTTCAGAAAACCTTAAAGAAAGTGAAAAGCTGGGACATGGGTACAGCTAAAACTAAAGATGCATCGTGGGCTAAGAAAAAAACTACCTTTGTTTTCGTAAAACAGGTTGGGGCATTCCTCAAGCATTCTGACGCAATTCCTCCATAAGCCCTGACCAATCCCCCAGTACCTAATTTGATACCCCCATAATGCCTGAAATTTAATATAGATCACAATACAAATTTATATTCCAAATCCAGCATCAAAACAAAACAGCTTAGTGCTTATTACACATAACACACTAACAGGCTTATGTACAAAACCATCAAAAAAGAAAATCCCACCGATAGTCTTAAAAGTTTTTGGTTAATGTATAAGACTTACAGTTAGCTTTCTGTTTTAAGTTTGTTGATAGTTTCTATAGCTGATATATATACATACATACATATATGTATATATCAAGCTTTGTTGTTAGATGACTGGTACTTAGTTTTGCTTTTATCTTGTAATCAAAACTTTATACAAGTTCCTTCCCTTTTCAATGCAATTCAGTTTTTCTTTTGGTAAAATCCTCTAATCCACTACTCTACAGCCCAATCTCAAATGTTGCTTCTTGATCCCTTACCTTCTGCTACTAATGTTTTTTCTATGGTGGTCCAACAAGAAACTTTAGCTTTAGTGACCTAAATTCAGCCTTCATCAAAGTTTCTTGGAAGAGGTTGATCCAGTGATAAGAAACAATAAGATAAGCAATGCATTCACTGCAAAAAGACCAATCATACTGTGAAAACATGCTTCTTTAAGCATGGTTAGTTTTCTCCCAGGTTATTGAACCACAAAATCTGCCTCCAACATGATTGCATCCTCCCCGGATGACCCTACAGCACCAAATCTTAGTGCTGAACAAATTCAAGCATCGGTTGCCCTTCCACTGTCCCTACAGCCACAACATTTACTTCCAACTTGGTCAGCAGAAATGGTGTTAACACTTCACCTCAAACTTCAGGTACCTCTCCTAGTAAATTGATTTTGGACTCAGGAGATACTAACCAATAGCACCCTCTTTACGTTTCTTTTCCTTAAAGAAAATCAATTTATACATGTTTCTCTTCCAAATGGTAAACATTCTATGGCTAATTTTTCTGGTAGTGTGATTTTATCCCCTCGTGTCTCTCTTCACAATGTGCTTTATATTGTTAACTTGTTCAATTTGAATCTGTTAACAAACTCACTTCCTCTCCACCTTGCACTTTGTTTTTTTCTTCTAATGATTATGTTATCATTAACACAACTACGAGGAAGATTGGGATGGCTAAAGCACAAAATGGATTCTACATTTTGAACTTACCTTTCTACACACATTCCCCCACAATTATAGAAGGACTTCGTAAAGGGGAAAGAACCCTTAATTTTAAACACCTGAAGGTTGTATACATTTCATTAGAGTGTCAAAACATACTTTTCTTTTGTTTTTTCTTCAGGTAAGAGGGTGAGGGGCGATGATAGACATCAAATGCATGCAAACCGAGACGTTTCATTAATTCAAAGTTGTAGACATTGATATGCACATGTGAAATATAAGGTCAAGATTAACCTGATCACCACCACCATCACCCTGTCTAATCCTGAAGAATCAATAACAGTTTGTATTGGTTTCCCAGCTGTTCCTGGAACCTCACCGTCATCATTGGACCGGTATAGATCTCCCACCTGTCATACAAAAAAAATATATGAGCAAAAGATGATAAAGTGATCTTCCTTTTTATGTTTTCCAAATCCAATCAATACCCTTAATCTGTATATAAACTAGCTAATGAGCAAAGTATGATATGCCACCTTTTAGGCTGAAACAAGTGAATGAACTATAGCTGCCACAATAAAAACATAAACCCCAATGCATGCTGTAGGGACCAGAAAATAGAAATCTCCAACAATAAGTCAGGCAAGAGAGAAATCATTTCCAACTCATACCATACCATTTGACTGAAATATTCATATAAATGAAAGACAATAAAAAAGAACACTAAATATTCAGAGACCCCCAAAATATATGCAGTGGAAAAAACACAAGCAACCATTACCAACACTTCCATTAAAGTAAAAAACAATCCTTTACGGTACCTTGTAAGCCCAGGTATTGTGGGTGGCACGTGGATCACGGACCTAATAATAAACCAACAAAACTTAAAATCAATGTGAAAGAAAAAAAAAGAGTACAATAAGCGAAAAAAAGTGAAGGAAATGAACCTGAGAAAGGAAAGACATGGCGGATTTTTCATCGGAGATGGGGCCAGCAATGGCAATGAACTTGCTTTTCTTAATCTCTTTCTTGACAATGACCCTCTCTTGGATTGTGGTGAAGGCACCACCAGAATTGCTGGTGCTGGCCATGGTGGTTTTGTTGGATTTGGCGGTGGCAAAGAGTGAAGCGCAGAGGCGGTGCTGAGTGTTGGGTATCCTTATCGACAGAAACATGTGTCTCTGCAAACAAGTTTTCCTTGGCTGTCTCTCAAAGCTACAAAATGAATGATCAATCGTCGCCATTTTCTTTCTCCTTCTCCTTATTCCCCATTATAATCGTTTCTCGAAACACGACAAATTTATTTTTCCTTTATCCTTATTAATATTTTATTTGATTGTTTTATTTTGGATATTTTAATCACTTAACTGCTTTTTTTTATTTTTAATATTAATATACCGTTATTTCATAAAAAATAATTATCAATTTTAAATTTTAATTATGAAGTAAACACGAAATAATTAAACTTTTTTTTACAGTGATAGGTTGAAGTTTTTTTTTTTCATATCATCATCTCTCATCTCTTAGAACTATAAAAGTTATAGTTGGTATCTATTTTTATCATTTGATTTAATTATTATCCCTTTTTATTATTTAATTTTTATTTATTTAAAAAATATATAATAAAAAAATGTTGATACACAGCACGCAGCTGTGTTCCTAATAATAATAATAATAATTTAGGATGGATGTATAAAAATATAAATAGTTATATATTTAATAAATGTGATGTAAATTATTTACATTATATTATATTTTTACTTTATGATTATTTTGAATTTTAGTTCTCAGAAAAAATATTTCTGTTAAATATTTTTTACATATTTTCATTTATTGTTAATTTTTAATATAAATCATAAATACTGGACAACATATAAATTAAAATTACATATCAATTGTCAATAATAATAATAATACATTAATGTCAACCGTTAAAATATATTTTAAGATTATTGAGACAGAAAAAAAAAATTATATTAAAGGGGATAAATATATTTTAGTGTTCTCGTTTGGGTATTGGGGCTTGGACAACGATTGCTAGACACACCCTATCGGTTGATCGCTTCAATCTTGAGTCCTCTCTTCTTACTGCCTTTCCTTCCTTCTTCATCTCCTTTTGCGATCGCTTGGGAACACAGACTCGGGTGTTACCTACAAAAGGTACTTCGAAGATCAAGTTAGTAAAGGATTTGACTATCGGTTGTCGATGCATTGTAAATAATGACGTACTTGATTCTTGGAATCTACATAATTTATATTACCTTATGCCTTTGTTGGTGGGCAAGATTATATGATTAGTTCATGTTTATGATTGCGCTAAATAGGTCTTAATCATGGGTTAACTTTGCTGACTTTGTCAACTCATGACTCGTCAAAGTGGGTCAGTCGGTTGCATGCAAACTAAAGACCCCATTATTGTAAACAAACGATCAGATGATCTATGTTACTAATTACTATTATCTCACTCAAATAATACAGTAGCACAAAAAATATGTTTACAATTTTGTTTATAAAGATAAATGTCTTCTGACTTTCATTCTAACACTACAAAAAAAATCAATAGAAAAAATCTTACATATTTTATATTTTATTTTTAAGTTGTTATTATTATTTTTATTATTTATAAGTAATTTTACATATTTTATTTTTAATTTTTCATTATTATTTTTTCTTTTTTATTAATTATAATTATTATATATATTATCATAATTATTTAACCACTACCAGATAAATTTTGTTGTAATAATTCTTGTTATCCAATATTTCTGTTTACACTTTTACAATATTTAAGCCTTTCATCATAGCAAATAATAAATTTATTTAGTTAGCTAAAAAAAACTTGAACGAGGACTGTACTTTGTTTATGATTATTATTTTATGGAAATTAAGAACATTTTAAAAAGTAAAAACGTTAAATTTTAAATTAAGATTTAGGAGAATATCCAATGTCGCTTTGGCCGAGTGGTTAAGGCGTGTGCCTGCTAAGTACATGGGGTTTCCCCGCGAGAGTTCGAATCTCTCAGGCGACGTTTTCTTTTTCTTTTCTTTTTCATTTCCTCTAATATATTTACAATTATACCCTCATCCTCATAAATTATTTTTTTAAGAACTCCTCAATTAAAAAATAAGAAACAAATTGTCTTAATATGAAAAAATTTTCTATTAAAAAATTAAAATATACTCACATAAATTTTTATTATCAATTTATATAATATATAGATTTGTATGTTCATGTTCTATATTTTAAAAATTATACGTATTTTCTTATTCATATGAATATTCGTGTTTATGTTAATTAACTTTCCATTCTTTTATTTGGTAGCAAAAATCTTGGTGGCTAATTAGACATCAATTTAAAAACTAGTTAACAGTAATATAAACTAATTTAAAAATCAATTTTTTTTAATCTTTAAAATGGTCTCTAATTTAGTCACTATAGCAACTAATTAGTTTTTTATCTAAAAATTGATTCTTATTTCATGATTTTCTTGTAGTGTCAGTAATATGCACATATAATATAAATAAAAGTAAACTATAAAATATTTGTCCTCTTCTCTATTTCCGTATCGAATGGGAAATATTCAAATTTTAAAAAACATGATTTTTTGTTCTTATTGAGTTAGAGTGTTGAAGTCCCATGTGATGAATGGGAGGTTGAGTTAGTTGGGTATTGGTCGAAAATAAAATAATAATAATAATATTTATTTGCGAAACATTATTAAACATTCAAGTAAATAATATGTTAAGAAATATTATGTAAGTTCTTTTAGGTAATATTTTATATTTATAGATTTTTGTTTATTAGATCTTTGATAAGATATTAGAGTGATTATTATGATCGTTATTCAGATGATAGTTATATTAAGAGTATTTAATTATTATTTTTATTGTACGATTGTCGATTTAAGTGTATTATTCCCTTATTATGGATAGGTACATAAGTTTTTTAACTCAAAATTCGAAAATAAATATAAGTGGATCAAATTGAAAGATTAACGAGTTTAAATAAGTCCACATTTTCACAACTTTTAGTATGACAAATATATTTAAATGATGCAGCTTAAAAATTTATTATTTTTAAATAGCAATAATGGTATTAGTGAAGAGTTTTTAATGATAAAGTTTAATTAATTTAAGTATATCATAAATGCAACAATTAATGTCATATTTTCAGTTTCCTCTAACACATAACGTTTTCGTGTCACATTGCCCTAGGTTTTCATATTTGAAGTGAAATCATCTTTTCACATTCAAGTTTAAGCTTTTTACCATTTATTTTCTTCTTTACTTTTTACCTTTTTTGAAACTAATCTTCATCATTTTTTATTAACCCTACCTTGGTACGTTTCCATGGCCTCATCTTCATCTTCTTCACTTAAATTATTGGTATTTAAATTATATAGATGTGTCCATCTTCTTTTATGATAATAATAAATAAATAAATAATTATCATAATTTTCTTATTAAGTTTTATAAAAATATATTCATAAAAAGAAATTATAAAATAAATAATTTGGATAATTTTATTATAGGTATTTTTTAAAATAGTTAATTAAATTAAAAACATTTACAAAATATAAAAGGTAAAATAATAAAATAAATTATATTAATAAAAGTATAATTAATAACAAAATATGTATACTAAAGATAATTTCATTTATAAAAGAATCATCTTTATCTTTATTAATAGTTATTAATAGTTATAGATAAATAATTACTCTAAATCACAATTTCTTTATCAGTATCTTCATAAGTTTACCAAGTACTCATCTTCTTAAGAGAAATTCATTAATCTAATAAAAGAAATAAGTTCAAAATGAAATTTAGTAAAGAATTTTTAAATTGACAAAATAATATTGAGATTAACTGAAAAATAACCAGATGAAATAATTATGAGGCTTCCTAAAGAAAATGTTGAACTTGTACCAAGTAGATATGGCATAAAAATATTTTCATAACCTAAAATCAGAATCTATGGTTGGTTGATGGAATTACTAATTTCCAATCATAAGTGTTTTAAAAATATGCATTATTTTATCTTCAAGTGGGAAGCCACAAGGACGACATATACTGCTTTGCATACACAAAGATTCTCTTTTTATTCTAAATTTGTGCAATTACACATTTAGAGTAGCTTTTCATCGTTTGAAACTTGACATCTCAGTTATTACAAAACTTATATCTCAGTTAGACTGACACCTCAAACAATAACAATCATTTATCATTACATAAAAAAAATATTATTTAAAAAAAATATTAAAATATGAGATTATTAAACCCTACTTTTTGACTAAGCAAATTTTTATACTATAACCCACCCTTAAGCAAAACACATAAAATAACCCACATTTTCATGTATATTTTTTGACATGTCTGTAACAACCAGAAGGGACTGATCAAGATTAATTTACACGTGATTCTGGCTATGGTATAAAGTCTTCCATTGATGACCATATCAAGAGTTTTTTTTGGAGACAACTCTCATTGAGAGTTGATGGAAAGATAAAGAGGAAGCATCTTTGGGTGATGAAAAAGGCTTGGAATATTTCTTCCTAAAGGTTTAGAAAGAGAGCATGCATTTCATTTTAAAGTCACCTTCTTCAAGGGGTTTTTCCATTAAAGAACTAGAATCAATTTCATCACAAACTTTTTAAAAATCTAGGAACCCTTTTAAAAATATTTTGAAAGAATTAAATCTAACTCCACTTCGAAGAGTCAGTTTATAAGATCAAGTTTGCACTTACTTATATAATATGAAATTTTTTTTTTTTTCGATAAAATCAATTTATAAGATGAAATTTACGTTCATTTATATGCCATAAAATGTTCTTATCTCTAATCAGTATTGTTGGATCTCCGACTTTTTAGTAAGTTTTTTAAATTAAACTTTTATGTATAATTAGTTTTCAATGTGAATATTGATTTATTTTGCTTTCCTTTTAAAGTTATAGCATTTCTTGATTGCAGGTTTTGCTATACTTTTGTATGGTGGCTGGGCTGGAATCAGAAGTTCAGAAGTATTGCAATAGCACATGACTACCCACTTGTTTATGCTTCTTAAACACTTCCTTTCTTACAACATTCTCAATACTTTTTTTTTTATAAGAATTACTGAAAAAACAAATATTATTTTAAATCACTTGTATTTGTTATGTTTACGATACTCTTGTTGGAGATCCCACATCGATTAGAGATGAGAGTCTTTCATAGTATATAAGTGGGTGCAAACCTCAATCCTATGAGCTGGTTTTATGAAGTTGAGTTAGGCTTAAAGTCCACTTTTGTAATAACTCTTGCAAATCATTTTACTATTTATGTAATTTTAGATTTTGTTTTGCCTTTTAATGATAATAGATAAGTACAATTTGGTATGATGAGTGAAAATGAGAAAGTAAAAAAGAAAAAGAAAGGGAGTGATATTTGTGATTGTTTGAATTAAGAGAAAGAGAACTATGATTGGATTTGTGACTAATTTTATAAATGTAAAAATAAAATAAAATGATATATTTATCAAATGATCAAATAGTCTTTATTATATTTTAAATTAAATTTGATTAATTATTAAATTATAATTTTATTATTAATACTAATGTTAATAATATTATTAAAAATGTTTGTTATAATTTTTTTTACTAAGGATTTGGTTCTTCTTAATAAGAAAATGGTTACGCGAAGGATTTAGGACTAATTAATATTAAAAAAAAATTTAATATTAAAAAAAATTCACTTATAATAGTATAGTGTCAATTAGATTAACGAAAGACTATATATTCAATAATAATAATAATAAAAATAATATAGCATCATTAAATTACACACATATATATATATATATATATATATTTAGTAATAATAAAAAACAAGACAACTATATATTTTTATAATAACAAATATTATATAGTTTTAATTAAGTCGGCATAAGTGTATATACTTAGTAACAAATAAATAAAAAATTATATAGTGTCGGTAAAATTGATAGATCACTATATGTTTTCATAATAAAAGTAATATTATATAGTGTTAGAATAGTCAACACAATACTATTTATTTATTTTGTAATAATTTTTTCAATAGATTGGTTCGACTTAAAAAGTCTTAATATTAGTTGTAAAAAAGTAAAGTTGAAGTAGTGGAATTGCTTTTTATTTCACGAACACTGTTCTTTTGTGGGTAACTCAACATTGCATCACCAATTGATAGGTCTGGAGAAAACATGTTAATGATCATGAAATCAACTAGTCTAAGTTTCTTATATTTTGTTTGGAGAGGTTGATATGTAATTTAACTTATTTTATCATTTTTTTAAAATAATTTTTTTTATAAGATTAGAGAAGTTGTATTAATATAACACGATTTTATTATAAAAAAAAATAAAATTATGTGAATGTAACATAATTTTTATAATAAAATTCTTTACTAAAAATAACTAAAATAAAAATTAAATTTAGAGACTAAAAATATTTAATCACTGTAGTAACTAAATTAGATATTATTTTAGAGATTAAAAATTTATTGATATTTTCTATTATTAATAAAATTTTATAAAATAATTTTTAAATTAGTATTTAAATTAGTTACTAAGGTTTTAGTTACTAATATTTTAATTTTTAAATTAGTCTATAAAAAATACTAATAAAAATTAATTTAAGATACAAAGTAGTAGCTAAAACATTGATAATTAATGGTTAGATATCATTTTAAAAACTATTTTATCAACTTTTATTAATAATAAAAACTACTTTAGATACTAATAATTTTTTATATTTATAAAATAGTCTCTATTTTAGTTAAATAATAGCTAATTATTTTAATCTCTAAAACTAATTTTTATTTAATATTTTTTTTAATACGTTTCACATTAATATAATTTTTTTTATAAATAAAGTTGAGACAACTTTTCCAATCTCATAATATATTAAAAAGGAACTAGGAGAGAAAAACCGACTCATTCTACTAAAAAAAACTATTTTATCATCTTATTCTAGTGTGTTTTTATTGCACATATTAATATATGCAAATATTTTAAGTAAATTATATATGTGGTAGTAAAACAATCATTGACCTAAATATGAGCCGTTCATAAAAATAATTAAAGAATTTAATAATGTAAGAAAAGAGTTTCTTTCAATGATTAGGTGTTTTGGTAGTGAAAAAAATACAAGTATGAGAGTATATTACGGTTTCTCTCTCTCCCTCTTCAATCCTGGAAAAAAAGTTTTCTTTAAATATTTTTTAGTGATGTTACAATGGTCAAAGTTATAAAGACAAATAGCACATTAAATTTGTTATTAAAACTTATCATTTTTACATGTAAGGTCAAAACAATAAAGTATAGAGAAGTATAAGAACAAAATAATAATTACTCTTTTTTATTTTACAAAAAATAAATCAATACTTCATTTAAGAATATTAAAACTAGTTTTTTATTACTTGTATATTCAACATAGTCATAGTTTGGCCAAATTATTGAGTCAAAAACAAGTAACCAGATAATTATAGAAAATAATTGTGTTTTTTTAACACAAAAGAGAAACCCTTGTTTGATTTGATACTATGAAAGTGGAAAAACCAAACAATTTTGGTAATGTTTTAAGATTTTGATATTGTTTACTTATTTATTTTGTTTTACTTGATGAGACCAGATGAGACCCACAATTACACGTATGAACCAATAGAATCTGGCGGCTTCACAAATATTACTGTTCTATACCCTTTTAAGTCTTTAACCTAAGCCACATGCTCAGTTTCCTACAAAAACGTTGTCCCCTTCCCCACCCTCTTCTTACATCCTCCACTTTACACTACTCTCAATCCTCAAGTCTCAACACTGTTTTCTCCTACCCTTTTTCATTCTTCTGCAGAAAATGCTGCATCAACCTTTTTTCATTTAATCCAGCTAGTGAAAGACTAGTTTTTTAGGTTTTTTTTTAATACCATTTTGAGGTGTATCAATGGAAGAGAGCATTGACCCTGCAACCTCAAGCCTTCTGTGTCTGGAAAACAATGACATGTGCTTTGATGATTTTGACTGTAATGTTGCAGATGAGTCTCCTTACTGGGACCGCAAAAATCCTAACTTTAACAATCAATGTCTGATTGAGGACAATCTTGGATTGGATTCTCCTGTACTGAGTGATGAAATTGTTTTGGGTTTGGTTGGGAAGGAGAGGGATCATTTGCCCCGGGATGATTACCTCCAGAGGCTGCTTGGTGGGGACTTGGACTTGAGTGTTAGGAGGCAGGCTCTTGATTGGATTTGGAAGGTGGGTTCATTGGTTTTCTCTAAATGGGACTTCTTGATTCCTGATTCTTTGATTGATGGAGAATAATTTCTTTTCATCAATGAAAGATAAAACTGAATCCCCTCTAAGATTTTTTTCTTGGATCCTTTACCTTGCTGGTTCAACTATATTTAATTAATGGGGTTTTAGCATCTAAAGATTAACTTTTGCATTCTTGTATAAATTTCTTTGCGATTTATGGTTATCTTATTGGATTTCAATCGGCTCTTGTATTGGAATTTTCTTTATGTTCATCAGTTCCATAACTTTCGAAGTGAGTATCAGTAGCTGTGCCACTTAATCCGTACACTGGTTTTGCTAGGCCAAATTCCTTATGTTGCTTCTTGTTCTTCTCATTCTATTGAGATATTGATCATGTTCTACTCATTACTTGTTGCTGCTGTGCGATTTGGTTTTAGATTTATAACTCTGTTAACCCTGTAGCTTATTTCAATGTGTGAATCATTTAGATTGATAACTCTCACCAAAGTTTACTCTGTCTAATGTGAACAGGCTCATGCACACTATGATTTTGGACCCTCTAGCTTATGTCTATCTGTGAACTACTTGGATCGGTTCCTATCGGTCTATGAATTACCAGTAAGATCTAATACTAAAATGACACCAGTGTTATTTTGCGTTTATCTTTTCTGATCTCTTTTTGACAGTCTAAATTCACTCTGCTGACCAGGGAGGCAACACTTGGAGTGCACAACTGTTAGCTATAGCATGTCTGTCAATTGCTACTAAAATGGATGAGATCAAAGTGCCTTCTTGTATAGATATACAGGTATAGAAGAATGTTTTACAAAGATTGTAAAATATACTTTTGTTATGTACATTTTTCTCTGATTTTATGACCTTTGTTTGTGATTGGTAGGTTGGAGAACCTAAGTTTCTATTTGAAGCTAAAACCATTCAAAGAATGGAACTACTGGTATTAAGCACATTGAAATGGAAAATGCAAGCTTTAACTCCATTTTCCTTCGTAGACTACTTCCTCAAGAAGATCACTTGTGACCAACTTCTAGTAAGGTCATCCATTCTGAGATCAGTTGGGCTCATCCTTGACATAATTACATGTATATATTCTCTTCACTCTGTTAGTATGTTTAGTTTTTATCCTATGCACTTGAGAAACAATGCAGTGATTGTTGGCAAAAATCTATGTAGGTGTCAATTTCTTGGAATTCAAGCCTTCTGAAATTGCTGCAGCAGTGGCAATTTCTGTGTCAAGAAAATTTCAAGCAGAAGAGATTGATGAAGCTTTGACATCTTTTGTGATTGTAGGAAAGGTAATATGGTGATTTGACTCCCACTTCCCACACAACAATCATCGTTTGATATTTACAATCTTCATTTGTAAATCATTGTTTTACTAAATCATGAGGTTTTCATTTTGCAGGAAAGAATTCTGAAGTGTCTTGAATTGATTAGAGATTTGCCTTTGATCCAAGCTTCTACTAATTTGGGCAGCAACTTAGCACCATTGGTGCCTCAAAGCCCCATTGGGGTGCTGGATGCTGCATGCTTGATCTCTATTAGTGATGAATTAACCCTTGGATTTTCTACAGATTCTTCTCTTGATACTCCAAATTCTAAGAGGATGAAATCTTGTTGAAATCTTGTTCTGACCCTCTTGATGGGACTTTCAAGTCATGAAATTTTAATTTATCCCTTTCACCAAAGTTCATTTGGTTTGGTTGAATAAGAGGCTAGTGTGGTCTTATAGGCAGTTGGTAACACACTCAATGAGAGTGAATCTTTGATGAATAAGACAGAAATTTAAGCAATTTGATGCTTAAAGCAGGAAAAGTAGGCTATGCTAGCAGGTTATAATCAAGTTATAAAAACACTTGCTATTGCTCCCATGATGTGGATGACAGTTTTGATGAAACATTGTGTTGCTAGGCAAAATTTGTCAAGTGACAAGAATTTAGTATTTGGACAGAATAGTTTTTTTTTCTTTAAATGTCCAAACTTTTCATTGTTTCGGGAATAGAATGAAATACAGATTGGATTTGTTTTTTAGTTTGTGTTCTTTACAAATTCTGGTACAAAGTACTTAGCTTCCTATTATCTTGTTTTGTTTGGTCTGTGAAAGTTGTTTGGCATGAACAAATGACAAAAGAGAGTACATGAGTATTATGACGCAAAGGAGCTTGTACACTCCTCTTAAATTATGTGTTCGGACATACATATTGGACACTTACACTCATAGAACACGTTTTGGTAAAATGTCCAATTTAAAAAATATTAGTTGAATTTTTTATAATTTTAGCATGATTTTAACACAATTTTAAAAAAAAATACATTAATTTTCTAAAAACACTTAAACTTATTGTATAAATTTTTAGTATGATTATGAAAATAAGTAACAAATTTTTTTAAACTAGTCCTAAAAAACATCTTTCTACTCTAACAAAAAATTGAAACATATTTGTACACATAAATCTTTATTATCAATTTATATAATTCATAATTATATAATATATAGATTGTGTCTTTGTATCCTACATTTTAGATATTATATGTATATTCGTATCCGTTTCTGCTACATATATTAATTGAGTTAGGGAAATTGAATATTATATTAAACATTTTTAAGGAAGCGATTAATCAATGGTTTATGATGGTTAATGAATAAAAATGGGTGAAAAGAAATGAGTGTTCACATTAGTTAGTTGATATATATTGGTTTGAGGTAATATGGTAAATGTGGTTTGGACCGTTGGTTTGGGTGGGTCGTTGTCAGTATTTGCGACCAAGATTTAGTAATGTAGCGGAGATTTGTCTTTGTTGGAACACGGAATTGCTGAGAGATGGCTATCAACAATATCATACTTATATATCGATTATATTAATTTAACACTCAAATAAATTATTATTTTATTTTATTATAATATAATATAATATTTTATTTTAATATTTATTTGATATTTAAATAAATTATTATTTTATTATAATATAATATTTTATATCAAAAAATAGTTGTAAAATAATTATATATATTATTTACAGTATTAAATAAACTTTATTCATGGAATCGAATAATGGGTCACTAGGTTTTGTTTTAGTTACCCACCACTAAAAAACTATTAACTTGAGACATTAATGGTAAATTTCATCTTAGAACTAGTTGGTAATTATGAGACCCAATTTCAAGTTGACAAATTTAATATTTAAAATATTTTTTCAAGATCATTTTCATAAATCTCTAAAGATTAATTATAAAAATAATAACATGTAATAAAAAAAAAGGTTAAATTTTTTTTACACAAGGTATTTTTATATTGATTCATTTGATAATCTAAGACTACATACAATTCTTTATCAACACAATCAAGATCCCATTAATGCATAATAACACACACTGAAAGTACTAGGCACGTATTATTTGAACTCAACCATTTTTTACTAAACTACAATTATTCTTCGTATTTAGCCACTTTTGACTAAATATGATTGTTTAGAACACAAACATTGCTGACTAAGTACAAGTATTCTTTGGACACAATCACTACCACTCCTGACTAAACACAGGTATTCTTTGGACACAATCACTCCTGACTAAACACGAGTATTCTTTGGATACAACTACTCCTGACTAAAACTCTTTGCTAAACAAAAGGTGTGATCTATAAATTCATAGACTGTTATCTTGTGATCTATAAAATATTTTAAAGTAAAATATAAATATTATATATATATATATATAATTATCTTGTATTCATTAATAATAATATAACTATTAGTGGAATATTCCATTATCACTTATTGTTAACATAAGTTAATATAAATATTATGACTAATTTTTTGATGATAAAACACTCCTAATTTTTGCGTTTATCTTATGGAAAAATCATTATGAATATTTTGGCGTTTATAAGGTAAATTTTGACACTTACCGTAGTATGCCAAATTCCATAAAGAAGAACACAATTATGAAAAAATAGAAGCACTAAATTACCATTTTTAAAATATAGGAACTAAAAATATTTTTTTCTATAAGTATTTGTGAGAAGATTTTTTTTATGATATAACATAAAACCAATATATGTATTACCCATATAAAATGATACCTTATGCAAGAAAGAAGGTTCTAACTTAGGAAACTTCACTTGTAAGGAAAGTTTAATTGTGACTATGGGTCACAAACAAATAGATTATAAAATTTATAACTTTCGATCGTTTTTCTATTTTGTGAAAGTTTTAAAGAAAATCAAAAAATTATAAAGTTTTTAATGTGATCCAATTATATAGAGGTAATCCCTTGTACAATTTTAGAAAAAGCATAATAAAATAATTTGCATTAACTTAATGGAAGTTGAAATCGATTAAGAAAATCTGAGCTATACATTTTAAATTCAGATTTCTACAACATGTAACTTCATCCATGTTGATATATCATACAATTTAAGATCTAAATCTTAAATAAGATTATAAATGTTACAAATCAAAATTAGAAAAAAAAGACTTCAAAATTATATAATATAATGAAATTTACATTAATATAATAGGCTTGTTTACCTTTTAGTCTACAAAATATTATCCTGATTCCTTTTTTAAATTTAATGTATTTCCTTATATTGAATTGTCTTCATTTAAATATATTTACTTTTCAGTAATTCAGTTTGTCTTTTACCATTTTAAATCGTTTTAAAAAAAATAGAATTACCACATTAAATTATTTTAAAGGAAGTTGAGACACTTTAAAAGAAAAACCTGAAATCAAATTGAATTTAAAAAAAAAAATAGAACAACATGGGATTTTAAAACTATGAGATGAAAATGATTTTTCTCCTTAATAGAGAGACTAAAATGATAATTAAGTAAATATAATAATGGAAATTACACACAAAAAAATGTAATTTAAAATATTTTAAGTAAATTGAATTAAAAATAAGTTGTGAAATTAGGATTGATACAATTATAAATAAATACAGTAAAATTTAAATAATATTTATAAAATAATGTATTTTGAACAGTGACAAATCTTCTTATATTTATATTTTCTAACATCATACTCATTTATCATATTATAAATATTATTTAAATTATATCTCATATATTTATAATTATATCAATCTTAAATACTATTTCACGAACATAATTTAAATTGTTTAAAAATAAAAAATAGTTAAATTTAAAAATATTTAAAAAATAATAAATATTTTTACTTTATCTATTTTTAATCCAATTTATTTAAAATGCTTTATATATATTTTTAATATATCAAAACTTATTTGGATAATTTTATTTTTTTTAAGTTTTAATTCTTCATCTTTATATATGAATTTTTAAATAAAAAATGAAAATTTTAATATCATATACTAGAAAATAAAATTTTCATAACAATTTATATAATTTTAAACAATTTATAAATTATTAATTATGATTTTGATGGAAAAAATATTTAAATACACAATTTTTTTTTACTGCAGATTACTTAATTTAAATTAAAATGGTAATCACAGTATAAGAATTTGAAAATGAATTGCCAATTTCCATAACTTTTGTCTACATTTGTCCATTTTCGTTGTTTCATTATCAAATTACACATTTTAGTATAATTCCCAATAATAACACTTCTTAACCATTTATATTTCCTCTTTATTATGTTTTGGGTTGACTTGATCTGGTTGATTGTAGGGAACTATTTTTTTTTAATTTTTTTATGTAAATGAGTTAGAACATAATACAATATTTTATTTAATTTATTATTTGTTAATTAAAACTTTTATATTACAATAAGTCATTTAATATGATAAATCCTGAAAAGAGGAATGTATTATATATATTATGGATCCCAATAGCATATATAAACTCTGACACTGCATATGAGACGAATTAGGGCAGACAACTTTCTTGAAACCCTAAAACAATAAATTGATTGTTAGAAGCAAGAGGAATAATTGGGTGAGGGTTTTTCAGCATCTCATCTCACTGCACGTGTATTCCAGTCACAATTATCAATACTTTTTTTAGTTTTTTTTATTGAGAAAGGTATGAAATTTTCAAAGAAATTAAAATATTATTTTAACTAGTATTTGTTGGGTTTATCAAGTTATTTGTTATCAAGTTGTTATTGGACCGCGTATAATATATAATTTCACACACGAGTTAATAACATCAGTGTGAGAAAATGTGTTGGAGATCTCACATTAGTATGATATGAGAATATTTAGAGTCTATCTTGACTAGTATTAGTTGAGTTTATCAAGTTATTTGTTATCGGATTGTTATTGGACAACGTATAATATATAGTTTCACACACAAGTTGATAACATCGGCGTGAGAGGGTGTGATGGAGATACCACATCGACTAGAGATTAAATGTTCACTATATAATATAATGTTTTATATATTTTTTTTTCTAAAAATAACTTTTTTAAACTATGTATTACCAATATGATTATTTTACTTAATAACTAATATTTTGTATCATACAATTCAAGAATAATAATGAAAGAAAAAATAATTAGAAGGTTCTGTTTATACAGAATATCTCCAGATATAATGTATATTATTGTATATCATAGCTAAGGAAAATAAATAAATAAAACATAAAAGAATTCAGATAAAGCATAATTTAATATAGAGACAAACAATAAGGATTTCTTTTCTTTCTTTTATAGTATGAACATTATTTAAAATTAATATTTTACACTTTTCTACTTTATAAAAGAGACAACGTAATAAATTTAAAGTATTTAATAAAAGTAACGCAATTATAAAATGCACCTTCCAAGTTGCTACATATACTTTCCCGTTTTAATTTTTCTTTTTGCAAAAGTATATACTTTTGGAAAATACCTTTTGGAAGGAATTTTTATCCATTAATAAATGTTTCAAAAATTATTTTCTTAAACATCGATTTTTAAATTTTGAAAAATGTAACTTAAGATTATATATGAATCAATTTCTAAAAAATGTTTGGATAAGAAGATAAAAAATATTTAATATATAAAAAAAGTTCTTAGTCTTCATTTTTTATAAAACATATATGAATAATAAATTAAAAATAAATAAAAAATTATATCATAAATTAGTTAAGTTCATAAATTTATCCCCAAATAATAAACACATGCAGTTAATAAATTGAGGTTGGATTTTATCACATAAATACTAAAAATATTGAAGTCATAATTTTAATTTTAAAAGAGAGAAAAAGTTCCAATCTAATAATTGTTTTCTCTTTCGCACAATTTTAAGCATCTTTTTATTTTCTTTTGACATGGCATATTTTCAGAATAAGGATAGAATAAAGTGAAATTCTTACCAAAAAATAATCATTTTTCAAACAAATTACAAAAATCAAACCCGTTGAAAATTATTTGTAAAAGTATACGTATTTTTAACTGATTAAAATTTGGATTTCAGAGAACTTAATTCCAAACTTTCCTTTTTAAATAAAGTTTAATAAATAAAAACTACTTTTTATTACATAAATTTTAGAATTACATTTTAGTTAATTAGTTTTAAAATAAAATACTTTAAAATTTAATTAATCAAAAAATATTTGACATTTTATATATAAATTTAATTTTTGCTCTTTTATTTCGTTTTTTTAAGAAATTAATGATCTTATTTTTAAAAATAATATTTTAGAAATAAATTAATATTAATTAACTCATGGAACAAAGTCGAAATATTACGGTGATTAATTTAATAAATTGCATTTTTATAGATATTTTTAAAGAGTTTTTCATTTAGGTTTTTATTGAAGTAGGTGACTAAAAAGGCCTTTTAGAATCATTTTTTTTAATATGTAGAGTATTTTTTACCATCTTTTCACGTTATAGTATTTATTACCAAATGTAATTGTGTTAGTAGTATTTATGCATTAAGTTGTAAATTATGCTAAAAAATTATATATATATATAAGAATTTTTTGAAAACCAAATTATAGGTAAGTTGTTGACCTTTCTATGTATGCTTTTAATTGTTAATATGGTTATATTTTAATTATTGTTTGTAGTGTATATCATTATGTCTCTATATAATCTATGTGTAAAATATAATCTAAATATTCTTAATTATATTACAAGTACTCTTTTATTTCTATAATTATAATAAAAACTTAAACAATAAATTTTCTAGTTTTTAACTTAAAAAAGTAAAAGTCATTTAAAAACCATATCAATTTCGTGTTAAAGCTATATTAGAGAGAAAAATGTTGCATATAGTAATACACGGGCAATTACTTCATGCACCATACAACTGCACCCAAAACCCAATTTCAGTATGTAAAGACGAAAATGCCCTTAAATAAAATGGAATACATATAAAAATAATTCTGTACCCCTTTTCTGGAATATGTTTCCAGATTTTTTTTTTCAGAACAAATTTTTTGTATTGTGAAATTTTATATAGAGAACAGAATTTTGATTTTTTTTCCGGATTTTTATTTCGGAACACAATAATCTTTTTGCAGATCTAATTTTCCAGAATGTATTACATTTTCAATTCCAGATTTTTATTTCTGGAATAAACGGCTTTTTCAAAAATTTAAAAGTATATTGTTCTATGAATGTATCTGCATATCCTTCAAGGTAGTTTCTTCCTGCACCCCACAATTTTGTAAATTTCGAAACTGACCCCCACAATTTCGAGATCTGGGAGTGTGCTATGGATTCATCAATCTGGAAGTGAATCATGTTGCATTCCGGATGAGAGGGTGTTCTCGAAGCAAAATTTGCATAAATTATTGATTTCCAGATTAATGAATCCAGAAGCCTAATTTCTATTACGGATTGGTGTATCCAAAATGATTTTTTTCAATTATGGATTTCTGAATCCGGAATACATATTTTGAATTACGGATTGGCAGATCTAAAATGGTTTTTTCAATTATGGATGTTTTGCATTTTTTATTTTGGATTAACACTATCATTCATGTACTACCGAAAGTATCAATCCGAAAATTTACCGGATTTCATAATCTGGAATACAAAAAAAAATATACAGTTTACATAGGGACAATTTTGTCTTTGTGCAACTTTGTGGGGGTGCAGGAAGAAAAATGTAGAGGTGCAGGAAGAAACTGCCCTCCTTCAAATGTCTCATTGACCATGGTAACTATGTAAGTACCAATCCAGTTACACCCATTTATGATGAATAAAAAAAGGCTGCTACTATTTCTTCAATGCACTCAAACTTCATAAAACTCTCATTTCCAATATACCCTTTAGGTTTTCCCTTCCTTTGGTTAGTGTTCTTCAGTGACATAACCCTAGATCTTTCTTCTATCAACATATCCTTAACCTTGAACCATTTAGTCACATTTTTCATCTCACAGACTACAATTATAGACCTACAATCTAATGTTCAAGAAGTGCATTTGGAAAACATAACACTTTTTCATCTGCCAAAGTACTCTCATTAAAAATGTGGGTCATTTTGCCCCTAAAATCGGTTAAACAATGTTACCACTTACAAATTCATCAGAATCAATTTAATTTGAATGCAACTGGCAGGACTTGAAACTGCCATACTATACAAGAAACCAATTTTTTGGATTAGGAGGAAATGACATCCTCAGTATTATTTTCACATACTAGTGTTCAACAAATTAAGCACATATATTTTGAAGTTGTCTTCCTATGATAGCCCTTTGGAAACCTGAATTTCCCAGGGTTTTGAATTTATTGGAAAAAGTGTAAATTATTAGATGAAGTCAGGTTGACCTGTTGAAGTTAAGCAACGATGCCACATTCTACTGTTGGGGTCCACCAACCTAGGATGAGATATCACTTCAGGGATGGGGAAGTAGACATAGTGGGTGTTACACAAGCCTACTGTAATGCCACTATATCCTGCAAAAGCACCATGAACCTGCAATGCAAAACCTGTGAATCAGTATCAGATACAAAAAATAACAGAAGAAATAGTGATTGGGTTTGGGTTTGGGTTCAAGAGCATATAATTAAGCTTTCTGTAGGAACTATTAACCTAGCTATCAAATTAAATAACTCAAGGCATAAACAAAGGACAAATCTAATAGAAACACCACTTCCCTAGAGGTTTTTGACACTGTTGTGCCAGAAGGGTAAGAATACTAGGATTAAAGATATAAAATATACCAATTTGCTTGCAAATAAATAGAGAGTTATAGTGCAAACTAAGCTAACACAAGGTTCCCTAGTATCACTAGCAGAATTATCTGAAACAAGGTGATTAGTCCTCAGTAGACATCTTATTTTGAAACATTTTCACCGGTTTGTTGGCCTTGGATCCTGATGGTCTGAAATTTCAGTAACATTTTCATGGTTTTATATCTTTCACCCAAAAAAAGTAAACCAGATAGGTGCTTAGATTGATATTTAAATTATCAACATGAAATTGAGGGAGTGAAGTATAGCATGATCTAATAACTGCTTGATCTGGAAAGTGTTAGGCAGTTAAATGATGATGAGAGCAAAAATCTGACAAACTAATAAACTGACATTGCACACAACAGGGAGAGCCACTAGAATTTGACCGGCAGCAACAGATTTAGATAGCTTTCAGAAGTTCAAAATTCAAACCTATCTGCTTTTATTGCAAAAAGAAATTAAAAAAATGACAGAGAAAGAGTATGACTAACAGCATTCTGTCCAAGTACAGTGCATAGAATTCCATCTGATGCATTTGCCCGAATTGCACGGATCATGTATGTTGGATCAATATATTTTACATCGGCATGAATACCAATCTCCTTGAAATACTTTTTGGTCTGAAACATAACATCAGTCAGCATAAAATATGTAGCAAAATACAAATTTTAAATGAAAGCAGCTATCTACATTACAAAAGAACTTAATACATTTGTTCAGTTTGACATACAACCATAGTACACAGCATAAACCAAAATAACACGGTGGACGTTACACCTAATATTGAAGATGAGTTCCACTAATTTTTAACAGAAATAATAGTAGGGAAGTAGCTAAAGATCAGAAATTTACAAGAACACATCTTTAAAAGTTTAAATATTGAAAAGATTCAAAGAATTTTATGTTTCACTGGTTTCAAAATGAAGTCACAGATAAGCCTTATATTTTGGTCTATAAGCATAGTTTATAACAAAAAAACATCATCATATGCTGGTTTATGTCATGTCAGAACATCTCTAAAGCTTTGACAACAATGTGTTCTTTAGGAAACTTTCCCTGTTCCAAAATCAATTATGCTTAAGAACAAAGAGGTGATTTTTTCGGAAAAAATAACACTCTTCAACAGCTACCATCATCATAGACAACTGGAAAGATAAGTCATCACGTTGCTACTTGCATAAACAGATTTACATAACTGTTGCCTTAAAATATGGAAATTATATTTTCATGTTTCCCAAAAACCTAGCTCCTTTCAGAAATAGCATGATCTCAATTTCAAGGATTTTACTTCTTACTGGGTGGAAATTGGCTTCAAATTCAATATGAATATTTACAGAATATTGTTTAGTTTTGCTGTGCTCAGAGACCAAAATCACAAAGATAGTAATAGATTGATAATTTAAAATACACAGTGGTTTTGTATGTGAAGAAATTAAAAGTTAGACTTTCTACATACGCTGGGCTAGTGTCACATTAACTTGATAGTAATTCTGGACAGCTTAGATGTTATTTCCTCATTTGTTTCAAAATTTACTATGTATAACAAATTATAAAAAAAAAGATTCTATAATCAGGTATCCTCCATAAACATAATACAAACCTCTTGTTGAATATATACTCCAATATCTCCAAATACAACATTTCCTGATGCATCTGTAGCATGTGTCTTTTGGAGTAAATTCTGCATACAAATCAATTAACAAGTTAATGTTTCTCCATCTGAATGTAAAAAATACAATGATTTTTTCTCAGTCTTCTTAATATGACATTGATTCTATATATTAAATAACCTGTCCAGCTCCCTCTGCCACACAGACAACAGCTGATCCCTTCGTTTCTAAAAGGAGCTTGAGATGATCCAATACTCCAGAAGGTCCATGTAAATTGAAAGGTACCTTGGAACCATGTCACAATTTCTGTAAGTTTATCAGTATGTCAGAAAATGACCATCGAACTAATTTATCTTATATACCTCAGGAATCAAGCATACGTCAACCTGTCCACTAGACAGGGTTGCCTGCATTGCTATGAATCCACTGCTACGGCCCATCAATTTCACAACCCCAATTCCATGATATGCACTATGTGCCTAATAAAAGTAATGGAAGATGAGTCAATATTTTATGTACTGACAAGAAACTATCGATGAACTGAGTAAACATGACATGGAATTAGAAGTTATGCACCTCAATGTATGCAGAATTTATTGCTCTTTGTGCCTCTTCAACAGCAGTATCAAAGCCAAAAGTTTTATCCATCAATAAAATATCATTGTCAATAGTCTTGGGCACGCCTATTACGGATACCTTCATCTGTCTTTTGCAGCACTACAAGAAAGAAAAAATCTCAGCTCATGACAACCGCAAAGTAGCATGTCAAACCCAAAAATTAAAACATCATCCAAAAGATTCCTGAACAGCCAACAAATCACATAATTCACATTTCAAATAACAGAATATTAATGTCCATCTTAATGTCAAACTGAACTATACAAAAACCAAAAAAGGTATCGTAAGTCAAGTCAAACTGAAAATTGACACTCCAAAATTTTCAATGAAAATTTTCCATACAAGATAACATAATAACCAAAATTGAATGAAACCAGGTGATAAAAGGTCTAAGGATTAACAACCTCGTGGTGAATTGCATTTGCACCAGCATGTGTACCATCTCCACCCAATACAAAAAGCATGTTGATCCCTCGTTCCTGAAGTCAATAATATACACATTTGAGAATATTGATCTAACAAAATAGCACCTGTATCATAAAAAACTTATATTGTCTGAAATTGTCAATCAGTTTGTTGATAGATTATATCATTAAACCACCTCCAAACTGTCCACAATATCACTGACTGCAGGTCCTCCTCGTGAAACTCCCAACAGGCTTCCACCAGAAAGATGAATATTCTGCACTACTTTTCTTGATAACTGCGAATGAAAGCCCCCAGACAGTCAAGAGTCATTAGAAAGAGCAACTCGTGTTCTACAGACTGTACCTTTAGATGAATCACCTGCTACAGCAAAATCAGAAATGAGGGAAAAATGAGATTACCGGTACTTCTGTCAATTCTTTGTCGGAGAATCCTCGATAGCCAAAAGGAATCCCCACAATGTTTTTTACACCATATATTTCAAGGGTGATTACAATCTGCAGAACATTCATTATTAAATCATTACACGGAAAGAGAAAAGTCATACATACTAGTGACCAAAATAACTAGAACTAAGTTTAAAAAGGAGAGCTGATAGGAGCATCCTGTACGTTATATGATATAAAACTACTTGGAATTATACACAAATGCAATGGAAAAGCTTATAACATATTTAAGACAGGTACACTTAGATTATGTTAGGCAAGACAATGACTGTCCCAAACAGACCCTACAAATGTATTGTAGGAGGAGGAATAGGAGGACAGATAAGTTGTTTAGTTGGTTATCTGGCAGCTAGCTGCAGTGTTAGTTTTTCTACTATAAATGACCCTCAATGAAGGGGTATGGATGTAGTTTTTGTTTGAGAATCGACTGGGATATCTAGTGTAAAAGAAGAGAGTGTTCCTTTGGGTACATGTGTACATTTTTTCTTTTCTATTCTAGGTTAATGCAGAATCCTTTCTTCTTTCACTTTTTTCTTTCCCAGACTCCAAATTGTTCGTTCTGTAAACACAATTGGTCAATATCTTAGGTATGAGCATTTTATAGACCAGAAAATTTGGTGATCAACAAATAGAAACACATATACAGGAATATAAACTAAAATGTTTCACTCATCATCCAATAACTTTTCACTACCTTAACTTTCAGAGCACCGGCTAGCCTTTACTGCTTTAGGGATTTACTATATTCAAAAACATAAGGTTAAAACTATATGAAAGGCAACATAATCACAAACTAACCTGTCTAATGACATCATTGAGACCAGGGCAGAGCCCTCCACAAGTAACAATTGCTGCCTTTACTTCTTCTGGTTTATAGTATATCTTTTCACGAGGCCCAGCTCGATGAACCCTAAAAAGATTTCAGAACCACTTAGTATATAAGCTAATACTAGAAAACCACTTGGTATATAAGCTAATATAAGAAAATAACATCATACAGCAGACAAAGATGTACTAAAATATTGAGAGACCAGAAACTAGAAGTAAAACAAATATTTGATAATCCAAATAAGAAATAGGAAAAAATAAATAGTTGGTATTATTAGAGCAATAGTGATTTTCACATCCTAATTTCCAACAAAATTTGCATGTTTTGAACGTTTATTTAGTTGTTATCATATTGCATATCCAATTTTGAATTTGTCTATCAATCAGATTAGTATATGCATTTTTGAAGGATAACTTCCTGTTATTATATAAAAAAAAACACATGGTTTTATACATCAATAATAGGCTTAGGCAAGCTTGTTAATAACAACTTCGATTGAGATATTTTTACATAAGTAAACTATGCTTTGGTGCGGAATCAACAGGTTATATGTTGATTTTTAGTAAAAAAATTATTCAGAATGCAAGTTCTGTTTAATGTCAGCCAGCAATATTTTGGGGGCAAAAAAGTGGAGATTACACAACAAGTTGCAGAAATAAACCACTAAGTAAAGGGAAGATTGATTGGGTGACATACATGGAATTCAAATTTGAGAAAATGAAATGGAGAACTACTAACTCAAAGGAAAACCCATTGAATAGCTATATGGCTAGTAATACACTGTGGTGGTGAATGTTGGGCAATGAAGTGCCATCAAAAGTAAACAAAATGATATCCTGAAGGAAAAACACATTGAATTCTCAAAGTGATCAAATTTCTCTTCATTTCAGATAAACTGTCAAAGAAACATTTTGGTATGTTAAAGTTTTAAGTGTCATTTATTGAACACTTACAACTCCTGTCCAGCATTTCAAACATATCAAGTTGCGCTGACTGGAATCTGTTTAATCAATCACTATACTCAAGTTTTAAATTTGTGAATCAAATGCATTACCATTGTTCCACCCAAGTACAATCCGGATCAATGCACTCAGCACCAGCAGATGTTGGTGACGAATAGTATATTGTCTGAAAGAGCAAAGAACACAGGAAATTAACTTCCAACACAACTCCTACTTTTTTAAACTTGATTGAATGAAAGCATCAATCAATATCCAATGATAGCATTTCACTGTAATTCAATTACATACAATCTCAACAGAAGACATCAATGCAAGGACAACAAAAAATTAAGAAACTGTGTAAAATAAATCCAAATATCATGAACAAAGAAAAGGCCAACGATATTGTAGCTGAATTGATACAGGCCCGAATTATCAACAGTTGTTGATAACCAAACTCTACCAGTGAAATTTGTTTCCAGGGATGAAAAAAAACCACCATACCTTAAGAAGCACTCTGTCATTGTTATTAATATATCCATGCCAATCCTCATCGGAAGAATAATGTCCATTAAAGTCTCTATCAATCGAAGTTCTGTCACAGACAAAACACATTAACAAAGACAGTACTCATGGTATACTTAGATGGGAGGAAAGAAAACAGAGAAAAAGACGAATAATCATGAATTTTCTTTATTCGGTTAAAGAGAAAGAAAAAAAAAATGAAAGAAGGTAAAGAAAAGAGAGAAGAACATACAGGAAAAATAATGTATTTTTTTAACTTGTTGGAGAAAAAATGAAAAAGAAGAAGAGCGACTAAAGAAACTATTCTAACCTATTCAGTCATCAGTTTCTAATCCAAAATGTAGTAACTTTCGAAAATTGTTTTCAAATCAAGTATTTGAAAACTGGGATCATCTTCTTCTGTTCTCATTTTACGTTTCCCTCAATTCTATACTTCCACCAACAATCTTGTTTAGTTGAATTTTAAAAACTAAAAACCCTGACCCCAGTCAAAGTAATGTTTCCGTGGTAACAAACAGAGGATAAAGAACAGAAAACTAGACCTACCAACGAACCTCATTTTGAGACAAAAGGTGGAAGGAATGGCAGGAGCATCTGGGAAGACGTCGGTGAGATGGGGAAGTCTGAAACGAGCCTCCCAATCTTGCTGGAACTTTGTTTTCCAATCGGGGTCGCTGAAATCAACGGCGGAAGTTCTGCTACTTGGGCTGCTCACCTCCGCAAAGACGCCGACTTTTCCGGCGACTCTGGTGGGTGGCAGCGGGGGGAGGCCGGAATTGAAGCGCGAGAAGCGGAGTGCGGTGGAACGTGTAGAGGGTAGGTGGAGGAAAGGGGGGTTGGTGGTGATCACGTGCGAGATGGAACCCATCACAGAGGAACTTGTTTGGGGTGTGAAGAATCCAAAAGCAGAGAGAGAGAGAGAGAGAGAGAGAGAGAGAGAGAGAGAGAGAGATTGATGGGTGTTGAAAGGAGGAAGAAGCAAAGATAATTGGTAAGAGAAGGGTCGGAGAGAACGAGGAAGAGTGAGAGAGACAGGGGAGTTTGGTTGGACTTGACCTAAGAAACAGAGGAGAGAAACAGAGGAGAGAACAGAGACTGCACTGTCAAACACATAACTCATGAAACACTACAAAGTTGTTCTAACATGGAAAGAGAAACTTTGACTCTTTGCTTTTTCTAAATTATTAATAAAATATTAAAAACAAACTTTACCTTTTCTTTTTTATATTTAAACTCTATTTTTTAGTCTTTATTCATATTATTCTTAACTTTCTATCACTTTCCTTCATGTTAATTGTTTAGATCAAGTTTTAGAATTTTTAAAATTAATGAAATTTAGTTTATCACTGATTTGCCACCAATAATTTTTATATTGGGTAACGTGACACAGAACGAGATTTTAGCTAACATAAAGTTTTTTTTATCACGAAGACAAAAAATATATATAAACATATATTTATAAAATATAAATGTGTGAAGAATTAAAAATGCAGTAGATTCTAGATCTGTGTGTCGTACAATTTATTTACATTACTAATCTTAATAGTTTATTATTATTTAAATGTGTGCGTAAATAAAATTGGGTTTTTGTGAAAATTTATTGATATGTGAAATATAATTACATTGAAACTAACCATTTATCTTTGTAATTGAAATTTATTATCAGTCATTTAAAGTTAAAATAAATTTTAAACTTGCTTAATGTTTATATATTAATGAAGTAACTTTGAAAATATATTAATACTTTTAGAAAATAATTTATAAAATTTCATCTCTTGTAGAAAATATCACAAAAAATATTTAAGAAATACACACACAATCTGTAGTATTTTTTTTTAAAAATTTAATAACATGTTTTATATTTTAGTATATATAGATAATAATTGATTTTAATTCATATTTTTGTGTAATTAATGAATTATTAATTGTTATATTTGAATGGAATAAAAGTTTAAGAATGGTTTTTTTATCCTTGGGGTGAGAAACTAATTTCATAGTATTTCATAGTGTTTATGAGTTTTGTTGTTCATCTAATGAATTTTCATACCGGAGGAAATATTAAACATAATATTTATCGTAATCAGGTTAATTAAGTAACGTATTATAACCTCATGTATATTATCAGGTTATTCACATACACAAAATTATTTAAGAGAATCAATAACATTAAGTTTCTTACATAAGAAACAAAATTGAGCTTAGGAGAAAGGTTTGGTAAGCATGTCAATAATTTGGTCACATGCAACAATATGGGTAACAATCGTTTTAACCTTTTTTTTAGAAAGAAATAAAAATATTATATTCTATGTGTTTTGTTTTATAGTGTAAAATGGGATTTCGATTTAAAGTAATAATGTTTTGCATTAGACACTTAAAAGAAAAATTGTACCAAATGATCGTGAGAATATAAATCGAATTGAAATTTAACCTACTCTAAAAACAAAAGTACAATACGAAGGAAGGTATGTAAAGAAAAAATTAATTACATTTAGTAAACTGTTTAATCGACCATCATCTATTAGATCGTTAGTAGTTATGTAGAAGACGAAAAGAGAAAATATATCATCTAATGAAGAACATAGGAAATTACAGAAAAATAGAATGACTTGCTGAAAATAAATTAGTACAACGGTTAGACTATTTAGTTAATAATCACTTACTATATTATCTAATGGTTCTACTTAGAAAGCGCAAGAGAACAACAAAACGATAACGTTTAAAAGTAAATTGCGAGAAGTGTAAATGGTTGCAAAAAATAAATTGCATAAATATTAAATTGTAGAAACGTAAATATTGCAAATGTAAAACAAAGCATGATGTAACAAAGCTTGAATCTTTAAAGAAGAACCACACAACTTATCGGTCTTCAAAGAAACTAAAAGGTGGTTGATGCAAGTGGATGTTCAAGAAGGAGGAGGGAATACTAGGTTTAGAGGGTAGGTGTTTAAGGCAAGACTAATGGCAAAATGTTTTATACAAGTAGATGGGTAGACTAGCATGTTCATTACACGTCCAAGATGTGCTCATTGGGAGGCTTTGAATGAGTGTTGAGATATTTAAGTGAAACAATATTGTTTGGTCTAGTGTATATATGATCTACCCATAGTGGAGTTATTATAAAGGGGTTTGTAGTCATTGATTACGTAGGGAATATTGATACTAGAAAGTCACTTTTTTGTATGTTTTTATTGGAACTATAGTTTGTTAGAAATCCAATTTGCAATCACTGATGACTTTATCTAGTAGGCAGAGTTGGGTATTGTGTAAGAGTGTGTGACTATTCACTGATAATCAAATATGGGTGATCATTAGATTTACCACAAGAGAATCAAACAAATAAATGTTTGAATGCACTTCGTCAAAGACATTATTAACTATGGGAGGTCGAAATCATTAAGATAGCCTAAAAGGGAGATCCCACATATGTGTTTATATAATTATTGTCAAGATCAAGGTTCAAACGATGCTTAAAGCAAATTAATTCTTTTTGTAGGTAAAGGGAGATGATGTTGGGAGTTCTTCCCTGATTTAGAGCCAAGTTAGAAAATTGTGATGATTGACTCTAAATTATGTTCAACATAAACTTTATCGAAGAGTTCAACAAAACGATGAAAAATCATATGATGGAAGGAAACATAAGACCGTCTACTAAAGACGGTCTAATTGTGTTAAAACTAATTAGATCATCTTATAATTGTCTCAACATTTTTTTCTTTACCAAACAATATAGAAAAACTCTCACAAACTAATTATCATAAGATTTTAAATTAACTTAATCACTTAACATATATCACAAGATAATTCATCTCTCCTAACAATATTAACGAACTATTTTTAACTATAGAGCATTTTCAACTACTTATAGTTAGGTATGCTCTAGAGCTTATTTAAAAATAATTTTCTTATATATTGATATATTTTGCAATGTATACTTTATTTTAAAAAGTGACATGATGAGGATACAAAATCTAACATTGACAAGTGTGTCTTTGTAAAGAGAAATTGTGAAGAGAAAAGTTATGAGTGATTGTAATCATACATTCTTCAGTAGAATTGTTTTGTTTTTTAGGTTTGAATTTTATTTTATTGTTCTGTGGCAGCAAATAATAGACTGTCTTGTAATGTCATGTCTGATTCATAAGTATAATTGAAGTTATGGTTATGATGAGATGTTTATTTTCTACTAAAATTTTTCTATCTGTTATGAAATGCATGGTGGTAATTGGTGCACATTTTCTCACTCATCATAATGCTGCCTTTCTAATTAACACCAAAAGGGAGAGAGAGAAGAACTAAACAGACACAGTGCATTGACATAACAAAACATTGCAGTTTTTAATGCTTCTGAAACCTAAATTTCATTGTTTTCATGTTGGGGAACAGTGTGAGCAAGCTTTGAAGTTCAAAGATATAAACTATCAATTTATAATTTAATTAATGATAGTTTAAATATATCTTTCTCTTTTTTAAAGAGTGTGTTTGTTTAGGAGAAAAAAAAAGGAACTAAAGAAAAGTCAGAAAAAAAAATGATAAAAAATTTAAAAAAATAATGTATTTTTATTCTTTCAAAAAAAATTTATGATGTGAAGAGATTTGTGAAGTTTTTTTGAAAATTAATTATATATAAAAGTTATGTTTTAATATAAATATAAGTATAATACTTGATATATATTTTATATTATAATAAAATGTATAATTAAAATAACAAACAAAAAGTAATTTAAAATTTAATTATGTATTTTTATTATTATTTATTAATTTTTAATTTATTAAAATTTTAAATTTTTGTATTAAATTATTTATAATATTTTAAATTTAAGTCACTCATAAACTTTCATACAACTATCAAATCATTCACGACACTACAAGAAAATCATGAAATAGATTTGTAAAGAAAGTTGATTGAAGTTCGCACTACAAGAAAATCATGAAATAAACACCAATTTTTAGAAACCAAAATAATTAGTTGCAATAATAACTAAATTAGAGATCATTTTAGAAACTAAAACAAAAATTAGTTTCTATTATGGTTAAATAGTTTTTAAATTGGTATCTAATTAGCAACTAAGGTTTTAACTATCAACTATTTAGTTTCTAAATTTGGTCTCCAAGTCTTGGTTGCTAATTAGATAGCAATTTAAAAACAATTTAACAATAATATAAACTAATTTAGAAATCAATTTTTGTTGTAGTTTCTAAAATTGTCTCTAATTTAGTTATTATTGCAACTAGTTATTTTGGTCTCTAAAAATTGGTTTCTATTTCATGATTTTCTTGTAGTGCGAACTTGAATCAACTTTCTTTATAAATCTACATTAATATACTTCAATCTAAACAACTTCATTTTTCTCTGAAATCATTTTAAATTCACTCTCCCAAATCTCTTCTCCAATCCAAATACACCATACAAGATAAAATCGTAACCAAATATCAACTTTTAAAATGGACAATATCTTAATTACTTGTTTAATTGAAAAAGGAAAAAAAAAACTTTTCCTTCTTCCTTTGGAAATCTGAATTTGGCTTTGGAAAAAGAGTGTGAATACAAACGAATCTAAATGAGGTCCCTCACAATCTTAGACAACTTCATGAAGAATAATACCTTCTCTGCACTTTTTTTGTATCTTTATAAATGTTTTTTTCTTCCCCATTTTCCATTTACTTTCTTTTTTCTTACCCTTTCTTTCTTTTAATTTCTTTTCTTTTTCTAACCCCATGTAGGACCCAGCTTTAATTATTGAGTTACATTTGGTTCTAATTTTTCCTTTAGTTTTGTTTGTTTTTTAAAGAGAAAACAGGTAACTTTGATGAGATAATCAATATGTTTAAACTAATAATATGATAATTTTTTTTAATGAAAAAGCTGCTAGCTTCCACCATAAAAAAAAATCATTAAATTAAATTAAATTTAGAGACAAAAAATAATTAATCATTATATTTTACTAAATTATATATTATTTTAGAGATTACAAAATTATTTATATCTAGAATAATTTTTATTATTAATCAAAATTTATAAAATAGCTTCTAAATTGATATCTAAACTAGTTACCAAAGTTTTAGCTACTAGTATTTTAGATTATAAATTAGTCTCTAAAATTCTAATAGAAGAATATAAAGTAGTAAGTAACTAAAACCTTGATAACTAATGGTTAGATACCAATTTATACATCATTTAAAAAAATTATTAATAGTAAAAATTAATTTAGATTTAGATACCAATTATTTTTTTAATTTATAAAATGTTCTCTGATTTAGTATTTAGTCAAATAGTATCTAATTATTTTAGACTCTAATAAAATTAGTTTCTATTTAATGATTTTGTTGTAGTGTTAAAAATGAATAATACCTTAAATACGATGATTCACGAACTTCAAGGCGAAACAACAATTAAAAAAAAAACTTTTGTAATAAGAAAGTGCTTTGCAAAGTGAGGAAAATTGCATAACATGATTATAAGGAATATTGGATTGAGATTAGGTGGTTCAAATTTAGTTGATGGAATGAGAAATTTAGTCTCTATGTTCTTTGTTCATTTCTTCAATTTAAAAAAAAAACTTTTTTTTTACCTAAGTGCAATGAATATTTTACTATTGTTATATTTTATAATATATACTTTTTTTACTATGAATTATTTTGAAAAGTGATACGAAAAAGATTTAAGATCATTAAACCATGAATCAATTATTATATAAGAGATCATTGTATATCCTCTCAAATTAAAAATCTTGAAATACAACTAAGTTAATTTATATATTTTTTAAAGAACTCAATTTAATATATAAAGTTTAAACACTATTCGTTAATTTTACCTGAACATTATAAAAACATAAATTTGAATATTGATAATTAATTCAATCCGTAAAATTAGCATTGTTACGAGTTAATTAGTTACTAAATTTTGATATAATTGGTTAAATATTTTGTTAACATTACAAAATAAGTTATCATCGACAACCGTTAAACAATTTGGTGTTAGAAAATTTGTATTACTCATCAATTTAATTCCAAACATTATATCTTCAATTAATCATTTTATTTTCTAAAATTTGTTATATGTTTTCTCAAGTTTTCATTTTTCTCACATGAATAATGACTTCACACATACTAATAAAAATTAATATATTAACTGATGTAAAAGTTAATGTGTGAAATTGTTTTTTTTTTTTTACCTATAAAAATGAGAACGAATGTGGCAATTTTCAAAACAATACATAAAGATGAATGACGAGGGATATTTTTTTTTTCTATTTTTTATATAGTTGATTTTAAATTTTAAAAATACAAACTATTTAATCTGACTTCAAATTGGGGTTTTTTAACCAAAGTATTGTATTTTTATTTTTTGTAATTACGATTTTGGGTAATTTTTTTATTTTTTTTACAAAAATGGATAAGTTGTATCCTATTATATGATTTTAGATCAAAAGTCACACCTCGTTGATATGACTTAGGATAAAAAAAATTATTAAAATGAGTAAGTTGTATCCTATGATATGACTTTTGATCGAAAGTCATGTCTCATGGATATAACTTTGAAACGGAAAAATTCTACGTGGAAGTCATACCCACCAATACAATTTTTTTAGTAAAAATCGTATGATACTCTTGAAAGGTCCGAATGATCCACTCTGTAATCAGTTATTAGAATCAATAGGTCTTCAAATCTTTCATTTGAAAAAAAGGAAACCCTTATTATTGGATGACCAAGATACTTCCCAAAAATCGATATTCTTGATCAATGGAGGAACAATATCACCATTTTTGTTCAATAAGATACCAAAGTGAAAATACTTTACCTAAAGTCATAATTTGACGACTCCAGTGTATAGTATTTTAACTGAAATTGTATCCCTTTGTACCACTTTCACTTAATAGTACAACTTATCCATTTTTGTAAAAATAATTACCCAAAATTATAATTTAAAAAAAAACACTACTTTAGTGAAAAACCTCAAATTATGACTTTCACTTGGAATTTTTGAAATGGTGTTAGATAGAAAAATATAAACAAAAGGGTGTTAAATAATAAAATAAAAGTATAAATGGTGTTAGATAGGTTATTGAACCCTCAAATTGATGTCACATAATTAACCTTAGTTGACTTCATACCCAATGGAAAGTAACATGTTTGAATTAAGAAGAATGATATATTTTGATGAGCTTCCTTATATAATTTCTAATTAATAATATAAAAAAGTATTTTCGTTATTTCATAAAAAAAAATTGAAATTTTAGAGAAAGAAAAAGGATTGTACAGTGAAACAATGAAACAATTGTCCATTTATATTTTTCTTGAATTAAGTTCTGAAGAATAAAATTGATCGATTTGTTTTAGTTGTGAGTAAAGAGTATAAAAAAGAATGATAGGTGTGACAGTGAGAGGTGAGGTGAAATGCAAGCATGGTGGTGTTGTGATTTTGAGAGAGAATCGAGAAATCATGTGGTTGTGCAGTAATAGAATCTGGCAAGGGAGCATATAGACAAAACTCATTAACATGTCTGCATATATAAACTCTTTTCTCACTCTCTCATAACCCTAAACTATCACCAACCTTTTCATCACTTTACCACACACCTTTAACTCATGCTTAAACCAAAACCACCTTCAATCCCTCAATGTTAATGTTGTTGGATTCAGGAGTTGCAGAAAACTTGTGTTCGTTCATTGGGTGCTTCTGAATTGGTGGAGAGGTGAATGTTTTTTCACTTGATAAATAGTGAATTGAGAAACTCAAAACAATAGAGTAAAGTATAGGAGACAGAAACTTAAGTAACAGTAACAGAGAGACACTGACATAATACGATACGGACACATGAATACATATAATTTTTAAATGTAGGACATGTAAGCACAAATCTATATATTATAGAATTGTTAGTTATATAAATTGACAATAAATATTTGTGTGTTGTTTCAATTTTTTACAGAAAGATGTTTCTTATGATTCAAAATGATTTATTTATTTTTGTAATTTATTGTTTTTTAAAAAATAATGTATTTTTCATTTTTTAAATTGTGTTAGAATCATAATAAAATTGTCAAAAATTTAACAAATATTTTTTAAATTTAACATTTCACCAATATGTGTTTTACATGTCGATGTCCAGTATATATGTTCGACACGGACACACCATTTAAGAGAGTTCGAATCTCGTACACTCATACATAGAAGCACAACACATTTAATAATATTAATTAGCTTAATTCCTTTATGCATAAAGGATGGGAGGAAAACAAGAAAAGCTGGCGAAAACAACGGAAATAACGAAAACAAGGTTCTGTAAAAACGAGAGAAAATGCATGAAAGTGGAGCTGAAAAGTTTAGCACACTTTGCAGTTAGCAGAAGAGAGCGAAGAGAAAAGCATTCTATTGACCTTAGTCATTCATGCACTCCATCTCTCACCAACGCACACATTATTCAAACTAACACACACATGCACACACAAAACCACTGCTCATAATAACATTTAACCACCACCAACAATGCTCCTCCAATTACAATCTAACCCAAAACATTAATACTAATTAATATACTTTGCAAAGGGAATAAGGATAACACCCCATCCTTCTCCAATCTCATCACAAAATTAAACAACCAAAACATAAACCCTAACAACTATGATCCTCATCACCTACTGCTACGGGACTTGTCACACATTCAGCAATGCTATATCTTTCGGTGTTTCATCTAAAGTCCGAGAGATAGCATCATTAGAGTCAATCATCGCATCATATGAGATATTGTCTGTTTTGAAGATCGGTGTTTTATGATAGTTTAATTTTTAAAAGACGACTTGATGAACTGAAGGAGGAGAAAGTATATAAACTGTCACTGATCTCGACTATGTCGGACTATATTGACGATACCGAAAGACATACCTATAACTTCCAGCAACTTCGAATGGTGGTTGTGATGTTAACTATATATATATATAGAGGGGTGTTGATTAATATTTTCTAGGGCTTCTTACCAAGTGTGTGTTTGTTGTTATGCATCCAAACCTTGAGGACGTGACGCTGAAGGCCTGTTTGGGAGCAGAACTCCTGCACGAGACTCTCGTCGTGCTTCTGAATCCTCCAACCCAGTTTTTCGGCGAAAGCGAGCATTTTGTCTTTCTGTTCAAGAGAGAACTTAGTTCTGAACCTCTTTTTGTGGGACCCGCAACCACCACCACCACCACTTGGCTCCGACACATCTTCCTGCTCCTCCCCCGGGCTCTGGGCCCCACCGCCCGCACCTGACGTGGACGGGAGTGCCAGCGTGGCGAGGCCTCCACGCTGCGGCCCCGCCACCTGCAGGTACCCCGCCGGGGCCCGGTAGAAGGCCGCCGCGAACTGCGGCGCCCGGTGGCGGCGCAGCTGAAAGGAGCTCTCGGCGGGGTCCTTCCGGTGGAAGTTGCGGTGGCAGTTGCAGGCGGCGCATTTGAGGGCGTCGAGGGTGCCCTCGGCGCCCGCCGCCATGAACTCGCCGCAGCCGTCGAGCGCGTGGCCGCCGATTCCGACGGCGTGGTTCTTGAGGCACTCTTTGTAGTTTCCCTTGGCGGTGTTTGGGTTGGTGGTGGGTGGTGGAGTGGGCGGCGGCGGAAGGGGGTTGAAGGGCTGGTCCTCGAAATCCATTTAGTGGTGTTGAAGGGTGAGATGGCAGAGATGAAGAGTGATGGAGCTTAATAAGCAAGTGTTGCAGAGGAAACAAACAAATTACTCATTAATGCCACTTTCATGCACTTTTTTCTCTCTTTTCTCCATCCTTCTCTTCCACTTACCTCAACTTTTTTTTATTTATTTTTTCAGACCACTGTTCATCTTCATTATACCACACATAAATTGCTTATTGCTACAGAACCTTAATCTCACACACTATTTCACACTTTGGATTTGGATTATAATTTCTCCTTTCACTCTTTATTCTTCTTAAGCCACATCAGAATATATATTGACTCTACTGAAATTTTCAAATTGTGAGTTAAGGGAAAAAAATATAGGATTCTTCGTGAGACAGTGTAAATATTCCGAACTCAAAGTCTAATAGATAACATTTTTAGAATTAATTCATCGGTGTTTCGTCACAATTTTGTCTTTAAAAGGTGTTTTCGTCTGCTTTCTGCTTTGATCTGTGTTCTGTCCTATGAAGCTCGGACACTTTTCTTAAATGGTGTGTCGGTGTCTGATACTCGTGTCGGACACCGACACTCGTATGACACCTATAAGACACGTATTCGTGAAGTGTCTAATTCAAAAAGTATTTGTTATATTTCTGACAATTCTGGTACGGTTCTAACACAATTTTAGAAAGAAAAAATACATTAATTTTCTCAAAATTCAAACTTTATTGTATAAATTGTTATTATGATTATAAAACTAAGAAACAAATTATTGTGAACCAGTCATGAAAAACATCTTTCCGCTTCAAAAAATAACATATTTGCACACATAAATCTTTATTATCAATTTATATAATTCATAATTATATAATATATAGATTCGTGTCCTCGTATCCTACATTTTAGAGATTTTACGTATCTTTGTATCCGTGTTAGTGTTTGTGCTACATAGGTTCTGTCACAATTTTATCTTTTAAAAATATCTCAATATAAACAAAATATTATTTAAATTATCATTAACCTAATATTGAGATTTCATTTTTCAGTCAAATAAATTAAACTAGTTTGTTTAATATAAACCTTAATTACACTTCAACTTTATCCTATCTTTCAAAACATGTATTTATGTAAACAGTTTATTTTAGTTTAAAAAAGTCAAACAAGATATTTAATTTATTCCTGCAATAAATGTAATCTTTATTACTAGGTATGATTAATATATTGAATAATAAATAAGGGAATTTTGAGGGGAGTAGTTAAAGATGTGGTTTAAGGTGAGCACTGATTTTAACAGTTCATCACCATTTATTATATACAGACGCCATCATACGGATTATTTGGGGATTATATGAATGTCTGCATTTAATCATTTATACCAATTTACTATCTATTTCAATATTTATATTCACATCATATATCATTTTTGGAAACTAAACTTCTTTATCCTTAATTTTATTCTTAATCATTCTTTTATTTATATGATAAATCAATATATTTGTACAGATATTATTTAAATTTATTTTAATTTTGATGAAGAATTATCGCATTATTTTTTATATGGGCATGAATATAGATAATATCGAAAATTTTAAATTTAGTATGAAATTGATAATTTGTATATGCATATTCACTCTTTCCATATCCCAAAACTCTTCTTTCATGTGCGTTCCAATTTTAAATATTAAAATACCTTTAATTTATTAGATAACATAAAAAAAACTCATATTAACTTATTTTTTTGTAATTTACTTTTAGAAAATGCATTGGATATTTTTACTTTTTTTATAATTAATTGGTTTTTATCTAATTATTATTTGATATTTTTATTTTATATTGATATAATTATAATTTATTTCTTAATATTTGATATTGGAGAAAAATAAATATGTATTCTTTGAAAATTGAGTAATTGAAAATATCATGTTTGCTTTGCTATTATTTTTATTTTTTATAAAAATATTTAATTAATATTTGTAGATACATATGTGAGGTGTGGGTGGTAGAGCTAGACAATGATGAGAAAAAAAAAAGTAATATGTTGTTTAAATATAGTGTTTTAAAAGAATTTCATATATTAATGTTTTTATAGGAATTTGATTATATAAAATTAAAATGAAACCACATTGACATGAAAGTACACATGCATATATTAGTTTAAGAAGGTGGTTTCTCGTGGTAAGTCAAACAGGAGTGATTATGACAATTTTTTTGAAAAAAAAAGGTGATGAAGAAGATTTATTTTTTACATAAAATTGATTAGTTTACATGTTAAAAAAGACATTAAAATTTATTTTTAAAAGTCAAAATACTTCAAAAACTGTGAGGATTGATGAAGAACTTACTCAACTAATATAAACTAACCAAGACAAATTATAATGACTTTCTTCTTTGTTATAATATAAGTGTGTGAAAGTAATTAAAAAATTATATGTAAAGTTATTATATATGTTTAGACTTTAATTTACTTAATAATATGTTTTAAGTTACGTGTTTGATATAGGTGAGTTTATTTTAGATTTGAGTTTAGTGTAATAGTTATATTCACTTGAAGAGAAGTGAAAATGGTAATTTGGGTATAGCTTTTAGTCATTTAGGTGTTATATATATATAACAAAAGGGGTGAACTTAATTATGCATGATGTGCCAATAGAAGATCCAAATTCCTTTTTTATTTTAATTTAAAACCTTATTTGATTTTTTATCCATCTTCAACCCTTCTTCCTCCTTCTTCCCTCTAAATCTCAAAATCAAATTCTCTTCTGCTTCCTTTAAGAAATTTCAACCTATATGATAGCAAATGGATAATGTAGAATATAAACCTTGAGATTTTAGTTTAGTAAGTTTTTATTTAAAAAAAAAAAAAATCATTGTGTAGGGTTGTTCGATGTAAAAGGATGGTTTTTAGGTTTAAGTTTACTTTTAATTAGCATTATTGATGACTGAGGTAAAAATATTTAATTGTTAAGAGTTTTTATGTTTCTTAGTGTATTCTCTTTTAAATTTCAATTTAAGTTATGATGGTAATAAAATGTGTTTATGTTTGTGTGAAATATTTGCATTCGATGATTTAGATTAAATTGGTATAAATTATGAAGTTATTTGACATTGAAAACTCCATTGTCGGTCGAAATTGTCGAGAATAATTGATGTCTCATTATACTTTAGTTTTATTTTAGGTAATTTGGTTAAATTTGACATTCATGAATTAATAATATGTTGAGATTTTAAAGTTTTGTTGTGTTGATATCTTCATTTCTTACTTTAGTGAACTACATTCACTTAAGTGAGGAATGACAAGAGAAGAATGAGCTAATTTTTATTAAATCCATATTCAAACTTTGTTTAAATCCTAAACATTCTAGCTCAAGTCATTAAAGGACTTTGTTCAAACAATATTTTCTTGCTTTAAGTGATATCCCAATAGAGATAAATTGATATTTTAACTGTAGCATGTCGCTCAAACAAGAATAATTTGCTCAATTGATATTCTTCTATTCTTAATAAATATGATTTTTTTTTAGTTAGTGTTTAAGGTTTTAAATTTTGTATAATTATATTCTAATAATTTATTTCACATAAATTGACTATATTTGGCAATGTAATATAATTAACTATATGTTTGGTATACAAATATGATGAAATCATTCTTCTAATTTCGTGTAGAGTGGTTATTAAAAAGATAATTCAACTTGATAAGAGTATTGAGTTATAAAATATATAAATAAAATAATCAAACTTTCCTAATAACCCAAATCATATACATCAAAATATCATAAGGTGAAATTTTTTTAGAGATTCCTATCACCTATTTATGAGTGAAAGGTTATGGGAATTTGATGGAGTGCATTTTTATTAAATTAAATGTGTTTTCCTATACTATTTCTTTGTCGGATTTACTTAATTCTTACATATGTTTGCTTATCCTCTTTATTTGTAATTGTTATATGAATATGGTAACCATGCTTTGACAAGGAAATAGACAACAATACTGAACCATACATTGTCCAGAAGTTTGGTTCATTAAAACAATATAGTAATGATTTTTTTTTCCTGTATATATTTATATCTGTATAAAAGATAGTTTATATATATATATAATATTTATGTATTGTTGGAGATTCTCATTGATTAAATATTAAGATATTTAATTATTTACAACTGAGTGTATTCCATAAGTCGGTTTTATGAGATTGTAGTAGGCTTAAAGTTTATCTCTTAACATAATATCAGAGTCATTTAGAAAAAAATTATCATAACAATCGTTTATTGAACTTATCGTACCATTCGATACCACACATGAGTTAGTAATTTCTTCAACATCGACTAGAGATTAAGAAATTTCATTCTTTACAAGTAGGTAAACCAAATTTTATAAATTAGACTTAAAAGTACACCTATTAAAAATAATAAATACAAAATATATTAATTTTTATATATTTTATATTATGCTAATTTATCATTTTATTTTTTTGTTGAGAGAGAATATAGTGTTGTTGGTACAGTGGCATTGTGCAGTAGTTACAGGAGGGAGCATGAGGCGAGGAGAAACGAGAAAAAGGGAAAGACTCGTGATGTGAGAAATTGAATTTGAAAAGGGAATTTGCGCATGAGCGCGCGTGAGGGAAAACGCCAATGGCAAACACTGAAACTCTGCGATTTGAGGGGTGCACGCATTCCCGTACCCTGAAACGGACTGACGTAAGGTGAGTGGGACCACCACCCGCAGAGGGGAATGAGTGGCGGCGCGTGGAGATGCGCGTGGGTGATGGGACAGAGGTGGGGGTTTTGTTTCATTGTGGCAGGTACCACAAGAGAGAGAATATGTGCGCTCTGTAGTCTCTTCATATCAAAACTTTTGTATTTTTTAATTAATTACAATTTTTATTTTTATTTTTATATTTCTGCTCCTACCTCAATATAGAATACAATAGTTATGGTTAATAATGTATTTTAATATTTAATTATTTTTAGACATGTCGGTCCATTAAAGAGAAAGATGTAAATAAGTTTTTTTTTTTCTCTTATTGGTTTGGATTGAGATAGACTTGCTTGTCCATGGTACTTATTTGGGAAAAATTATATTTATTGAATTAACCTAAGTTAAGTTTGGAGTTTAGGATAACTATTTTTTGAGTTTAAGTATTTTATATCTATTCAATGTAAAATTAGTGTTTTTTACAAGGAAAAACATATATATTAGCAAAAAGATATTTTCTGTATATTTTTTAATCTAGATGTAAATGACTAAGTAATGGGTTATCACTTAAATAATGAGTAATCATTCTGATTTAGTGTGATATTGTGATTCTTTTATTGATATATGATTAGGGACATTTAAGAAAATATTATGATCCTAAAGGTCATAATATTAGGTATATGAAAAAGAGATAAACTAACTTCATTAACAATTTATATCACAAAGATTAAGACATTATGACATTATGATAGTTGAAAAAGATTTATGGATCAGATTGATTTAAAGTAGGTAAAAGAAATATATTGGCAGAGAAAAATAATGAAGAATATATTTATAATTTATCAGTTGTTAGTATATGATAGCACATGCTTAATATAAGTCTTAAAAAAGACGTGATAAATTACTTTAAATAATTAAGATATTATTGAAATAAAAAAAAATTGTGCTAATTTCTATAATGAGAATGTATAATGTGTTGATTATTTAAATTGTTAAAATTATTACTCCTTCCTTTGTGTAATATAAATTAAATGATAATGTTCACACTTTATAAGAAAGCATTGAATAAAGGTTGATAAATTTATATAACACACCAAATTTATTTAATAATTATTATAAAATTATGAAAATGATTATTTTTATTTAATTGATACATGGACAATTAATATATTGAAATTAAACTTATTTTTATTTAAAATTCAAACATTTTTAAAAAAGGACTAATAGTACACATTAATTAGAGAAAAAAGGAAATAGAAAACAATACAAAACAAAATACATCGTAAGGAAATAAATATTAAAGCTTCCAATCCTTATATTTTTAGTAATAATTACTTTTGTTTTCATGTTTTAGAAATTTTTATTTGGTCATTTAAGTTTTAAAAATGATTTAATTTCATTATTCCATTGGTTAGTTTTAGCTTAATGTGGAAATTTTTCACCTGAAAGTGAAATACAATGTACAAAAATAAAACTTCTATTTAAACTATCATAATAATCAGTTATATGATCAATTAAGACATTTTGAATTAAACCAGAAATTATATATACTCGATTATTCATTTGCATTAATGGGTTAAATATGAATAAGAGAACCCTACATACATAAATAATAGAATAATCACTTATAATAGATTAAAATGTGCGCCAAATATTTTTAACAAATTCAAGATACATGTTTAGTTTAATTAATTATTTACTTCTCATAATCGATTAAATGTGTATTTATAATTTTTAATAAGTCTAAGATAATTAATTATAAAACATAATTTAAGATAATTAATCTTCTTATAAAAAATTATTAATTTTTAAATATTTTCAAAATCTTATGAATTAATTATGTGTATATACTAACGAAGATGTTCTATATACTCAAGAAAGAGTGTATATAAATGGGACAATTATGTTTAAGATTTAACAAAACACTATAAGAAAATAATAAAATTAAAATTAACTTTAAAAATATTTTTTTTAAGTTTTTAAAATATCTATAATTTAGTCACTATAAAAATTAATTATTTTTTTTTAAATTGATTTTTTTATAATTTTCTTTTGCTAAAAATTTGAATTTGATCTTGAAAAATATAAGTAATTATTTTTGTCTACAGAAATTAAACTGATTAGTATATAATCTAAGCCATCACTTTTAAACCCAGTTTTTTTTTTTATATTATTCTCCTATTTATTAATCCACTTCACATGTTTTATCACGTAAAGACTAATAAGCACCCAAATGTATTTAAAAATGTTGATTCTCCAACACATTTTTTTCCAACAAATACTGATCAATAATATCTCACCACAATAGAACACGTTTTAATAAAATATTATTATTTAACTATTTAAATATAATAATATAATATATCAAACAATATTAATAAAATATTATACTTAATATAAAGTTAATTATAAGAAATGCTAAATCCAGTCCAATTTGTTGGAAATTTCTCCTTATTTTTTAATAGAACCATGACCAATGAATCTGATAATCAATAAATTGAATATATTCAATCATTCCAAAAGTTTTAGAATTATATTTATTTTGAAAATGTAATATGCTTTAATTATCCCGTATCTCTTTATGTGATAATTTTCCTCTCATTTTCTATATAAGAGAAACTTATGAGGAAGAGAAAAACAAACAAGTCAGAAGAACAACATAGATAGTAGATGAGAAAATAGATATCTACTGTGAGATTAGAAATTCTAGTAAGAGATTAGAGAGATATTGTATTTCATCCTTGTTGTGTCAGATGAAGTGTTATCTTCGTATAATAAAAGAAACAAATATTGTAATCATACTTTCACAATGAATATATTTTCTGAATTAGGTCCCATAGATTTTTTATTTTTTAAGTTGAAAATGCTTTCTCACATTAAAATTCCCACATTAAAAATTCTCGATGTCAGTATTCTAATTTGTTATGTTTTTCTTTCATCTGCTTATTGTTTCTGCAAATTTACATTTTGTATCTAGATGAAGTATATAATATAATAGGTTAAAAATCTATATACTTTCGTTTTTCTTAATTTACACGGATTGTTTTAACGTATTCTGACTTCTGGATAGAGTCTAGATATTTTTTTTTTTGTTTATGACTTTTTGGTACATCTTGTTATTTCAATGATTTAGTAAAGTAATTACAATTTACGTGAGCTTGAAACATTATTATTTACACACACAAAAATGTCTGTATCAAGTAACACATATTAAACATCATACGTGTTACCATGTTAATCATATTTTGAAAAATATCTTAAACTCATGTTGTTTATATAAATATATAGTTATATTATTAAAGAATTGATTATAAATTTAATTTAATTTTATAAAATTGATTCATAATATAAACTTTGCATTTCATATGAAATGTCCGTATTTTTAGTGGATCATACTCTTGTTTATGTTATGTTAACTTGTGTTGAAAATTATATATTTATGAATAGTGTGATAATAGTCGTAATGAGTGATTTATCCGTCAATAAATTTTTGTTATGATAAACTCTAAATAATTTTGATATTATATTAAGAAGTACAGTCTAAATTAGCTGATATTTACTCATAATGAAAAGAAAAATAAAGCATATAATCATTGAATGAGAGAACTTTAATGAAATATTATTTATCAAACAGTGGAATTGCATACTTTTTTAGGTTTAGTGTTTGACAATTGTAAAGATTATGAATTGGTTTAGTGGTTGTGAGCACTGTTTTAGTACGATAAAAGAAGCTATCTTCAACTTCTGCATCAAGATCATTAAAACAGATATTATGAATTGAATTCCATCGATATGCTAAATAACTTTCAAACTTTGACAAATTGTGAGGCTAATTTGATACTTTATTAACGTAAGACAGCTCCTACCTACTCTACAAGAATATAATTACAATGTAATCATTTACCATCCCATCTCTGTATCAATGGATACTACTATTTGCTAACTCTATCATTGCTACTTTTTAATTATTATTTTGAGTTGAATCTTTGAATTTGTATTTGCTTGTTTAACTAAGTTTTTTTTTTTTTTCATTTTCACTATCCAAATCAATTAAATTACTGGTCGAAAACGGACGAATCTATCAGTTTTGGTATTTGGTTCTAGTGAATTAATATGTTTAAAATGTATTAAGATAAGAAGATGATTAATAAGGTTACGTTGTACGGAGAATTAGGCAATACATCATTAAGCACGATTCATATGTTAATTTTAGTTCAACAATAACAAGACATAATACAAATATATAAATAAGCATAACTTTTAAGAAAAAATATGTCATTATTACATATTTATTGCACCAAATATTGAACATTTACTTGAGTGTCAGAATACCTTTTGTAAGTGTCATCTTGACCAAGAGTAGCAAACAAAAGAAAAATCGTTTGATTGAAGGTTAGAAAAAAAATTGACGAATTTTTTTTTATTGATCAAGTTTAAATAATGAAAGAAAAAGTGTATACTAACCCATCGAAGAAAAGAAATGAATTGTTGAACCGATAAAGTTATCTTTTATTTACAACAAAATTATGGTGGATGAAATTTGAACATATACATGTGAAAGAAGAGTAACTTTTTGTAAAAACAGTTAAATAAATAGAAGGAATTAGAAACCTAATTAAAAGTTAAAATATAGAAATGAAATGATGCTTCTGATGTAACAAATGTTATTTTAAAATATTTGAAGTGAAGATTAAGAAGTAATGATAAGATTATCCATTTTTGCAATGATGGTTTAGGGATAGAGTAGCATAAGCTAAAAAAGTTTGGTAATTGAATGCCATATTTTGATGCTTCCTAAAATAATTGTTTGCATGCTTTGGGGTTAGGAGTTTAATTCATTTATAAAGGAAGAAAAGTGATCTAAGTGTGATTTGAAGCGTGCAAATGAAAGATCTAAGTGGGTCATTCCTTGATTAGGACATTACATAGTCAATAATAATGATTAGTGCTAAACACTTAAGATACTTACAAATATTTTTATTTATTCTTTTTTTTTCTTATCTTTATATGTTATGAAATTGTTCAAATTGTTACTCTTTTTAGAAATCTCACATAGAGTATTTTTTTAATGAAGATGATGAAGAATAAAGTGGAATGTCTTAAATATATTTTTTTTTAACTTAAAGTAGATGAATTAAATTATTTTTTTTCCTTAGAAAAACATATATACTTATTATTATATTTAAGTATTTTTTTATAGATGGTTTGGAATATATATATATATATATATATATATATATATATATAATATTGGAGGGGTTGTAGTGTTGTAATCTGAAATTAATTTAAAAACATCTCAATCATATTTAACGGATTGAAAACAAATTTATCTAAATCAATTTTACGATATTTTCAGTGAAAGTGGACTTTCATGAAAAAAAACTTGCCATAAGAATAATACACACTCCATTAGTGACCTAAAGAAGATAGCTGAACACTATTCATTGATTATTGTTAGTTATATATTGGGGAAAATGAGTTTTTAAATTCCTATACCTCAGTCATGAATATTCCTTTACTTTTATTTTAATAAATTTGATCATCGAAATTTTGCAAAAACATGTGAATTTAGTATTTTTGCTCTCCGTGTCTAATAAAGTTTGATAAACAAATTCATCCATAAAAAATACGAAAATTTAGTCGCATTAACCGAAAGTATACAAATCAAGAACACATTTTTTTTCTTATTTTATCTCTGCATCTTCACTCCTCGATATAAAAACATTAAAAATCCATTATTAATCTTTTACAAATGTTTTGCTTGATGATCAATCAAATTGTTTTAGTTCTAAAACAGGATATTTTGAACCACTAAATTGTAAACTACGTAAAAGGGGGATGATGTACATGTGTAAAACTGTTGATAAATGTTGATACATTTGTACTTTCAAAGACCAAGAATAGTTTTGGGAAAACGTTCAGGATCCCAGAGTATTTCCACATAGTCAAATATAAGAATGTCAAATGCCACGTTCTGGAAATTTCACAAAAAACTCAATATTTTCAGAGGAACAATTGGTATTACAGTAAAATCATTCTTGATAATGAGATTTCCATAATAAAAAAAACCATGGATGCAGTAAGTAAAAGTTGAAGTATTCAAGATAATATGGAGAGTACTGCCTGATTTGAAAGTATTTGTGCAGCAGAGTTGCAAACTAGTTTCCCTGATGAATGGATGGTAACGAGAAACAGAAAGTCACCATATAACTTTCTAAACTATTCTAATGGAGCCCCTAGGGTAAATTCATATCCACAAGATAGCCAAAAGTTGGCTGAATATTTATCAACAGTTCCAAGACCATGATGATCACATCTACAGACAAAGCTTTTGTGGAAGGGAAAAAAATATAATTGGGGGTTTGAAACTAACGTATGAACAGACTATGCTTCTTTTTCTTTAGATCCATTGGACAGACTATGCTTGTGACTGCATATGTCTGCCAGTGTCAAGAGCTTCGTAGAGGCACTCCAGAGCACCGTCATAGTTCAAGAAGCCCATAAACCAAAATTCATGGTTGTCAACCGAAATGACCTGGATGTACTTTTCAGCAGAATTGGCTGTGTTTGATGAAGAATGCACTGCTTTTAGCTCCTGTAATGGGATCACCACCTACACGCAGCATAATTTGCCATATCAAGGACAAAAATAACACTTGGATACAATATTATTGAAAATCAGACAACTTAATTAGATAAGGGAAGAGAACATCGCAAGGAGAAGGAAAAAAAACCTTGGAAGTGGAAACGGAAAGTACGATTTGAAAGATTCACAAAGAAAAGAATGGCGTTAAAGCAACTATTTGGCAGACAAGAAATTGCAGAAAAGAGAATAGTTTAAGCAAATTGGAATATTGAATTCCATAAAACCAAAACTAAAGCTGACATGGCAATGTTATTTACCTTTCGTAATTTAAGCAAAACATAATTATTTAGTTTAATTCAAGTCCCACACTTGAGCTGGCCACATGCTTCCTGTAAAACATTGCTGTCCTCTTAATTAAAGATCTAACAAAAATAAAAGTAGTTGACACACACAGATGTAGCTGATACAATTCAGGTGATTGATAGTAATTCAGGTAAGGAGGAGGATGAGAACAGTAGAATGGGCCAATAGACGACTCCGTGCTTAATCAGGAGAGCGACTCACTTTGGAAGAAGTTAGTATTTTCAAGAATTTAGGGTTCATGGGTTACTTTTACTTTACCACTAATAAAAAATCTCGGAAATAATCTGACAGTACCGGTATTCAACCTCGATCCTAGATCTAATATTTTATGCGGACTAATGATCATATAACGATGATGACATAAAATATTAGTACCCCTACTAGCAGCTTGTAGGCATATACATCAGTTAGAGATGAACCATCCTAAATTTTAGTCAAAATAAACAATCCCTTTCTGGAGCATATCCACTCCCTATTTACATGAAAGGGGATGCAATCCCTTAACAATGCACCGAACAACCTACCCCAGTGTTGTAAGCAAATATAGTAATACTCGGCGTTAGGATCTAGTTGCAAAGTATGGAACTTGAGTACCAAATTAGTTATGGGATTGTAGTGTGGGATTTTATAAGGCTTTGGACTCTCCAACTACAATAGCTAGTTTTTGTGGTGTTGCTCTCCAAAGGTTTTTTCAATTGGTAGTATAGCCTTTCCACCATGTCTCAGTTGCAAACAAGCAGCATGGGTGGTCTGTCAACATCGTAATGTTTGCTCATAACTGGTCAAAGGGCTAGTGCACAGCCACACGGCTGAGGATTGGGACGTGATGGGACGTTAGGATCAAATTCCAAGGAGTGGGACTCGTTCCACATTGGATGTATGCCAATGTCATTCTAAGGTGGAATTTATAAAGCTTTGAGCTCTCCAACTACAAATGTTAGTTTTTGTTTGTGGTTCTCCCAATGTTATTATAAACTCAACTTCAAGGCTTGCGATCTAGACCAACTTGTGTGTGTAATTTAAAATAATAAATATTCAGGAAATATAGTTAGAACTAAGCTCTGTTAACCTCGACCTTGAAAATTTGTAATATTCAATAAGAGTTGAATAAAATTTATTAAAAATTCATTTATTTCATTTTTAAAACTAAATATCAAATATTTGGCTCATAATGATCCTTCATCACACTATAAAATTAAATAGATAAAATCACCTTCTCAATTTCAATGCATGCAAGCTATTATATCAAGTTAATCTTTCACCCAACTTATATCTTCACTCAAACTTTAAAGGGGTTCAATGGCAAGAAGATGACCAAGATCCTCATTGCACAACTCTCCTTGTCCATGAGAAGGTGGAGGATTGAGGTGATTATGTTGGAGATAATGTCTGAGGTACATGCTAGGGAAGTGCAACATGAAGAGGATACATCAATTGGTCATGTTTGCGACATTAACCATGGGGTTTGCATGCAAGCATGGGTAAGCACGACCAAGCAAAAGGTAAACATAGGCCATATCATCAAGTCGAGTAGGCACTGGCGCATGAGGATGGTGTTCTAGTGTGCAAGGGGTATCAGAGACCATACACGGCCACCTTGGCCAGATTGGCCGAGCCACTATGCACCAAGGAGTTTTTAGAGTTGGTCGAGGCAGAGGAGATGGAAGTGCCAAGGGTCTTGGACATGGTTAGTTTTCTGCCCAACCCTAGGGGCTGGACACAGTGAGCTCACTAAACGTTGTCGAGGTCTTCAAGATTTGTCCTACTTCGGACATGTCCCCAACCACTGCGATTATGGACACGATAACATAGATTGGCAACGAGAATGTCACGGACCCATAATCATTTCAGGGTTCAAGGAAGTATTGAGAACCCACATCCTCGGGGTGTACATAAGGTCATACATAGGCTGCCTCACCTTTAGGGCAGAAGTGGAGCATCCCAATTGGTTTGGGGCTTACCTTAATGGAGAGATGGATTCGGTCCCCTCATTAGATATCCATGCCAATTTGACATGGGAGGGTACAAGCAAGATGTCAGAGGTGTTCCCATATGACCCACTAGAAAGACTCTGGTAGTATTTAGGAGAGCACGAGCAAGCCCAACCTGGGTTTCAAGCATGTAGTAAGTATAGCACAATACACGATTCATATCGCACAATATGAATCATTGGAAAACTTGCTTGTGCTCCCAAATCGGTGTTGAATCTTATTGCTCTCGAAATCCGCATGAATCACGATTCTAACAAGAATAATAGCCTAAATCGTGAGTGAAACCAAATTCAGGTCTTGCTCTGAAACGGGTCAAGTCGCATTACCTAGATTGAAAAAACCCTAATTTGCTTTCTTTTATTGGGTAAATTGAGCAGGAAGAGATGTGTACCAATTTGTGTTTTTCCCTCCAACCAAATCATGTTATTCCTTATTTCGATTGCCATGAATGATTTCCTTTAGCAGCAAAGTCTACCTCTACTAAGTTTATTTTTCCTTTTCCTCACTTCTAGGATCAACCACAATCTCTCTTCTCCACCTACATTCGCCACCCATGTTGGTGATCCCTTAATGTTTCCTTCTACTCCTCAACAACACATGTTACTGCAGTATAGTAAATACACATAGATACAACCACTCTTTTTTTATTTTTATTGTGGTTGTTATTAATTGCATCTTTGCAATGTTTCTGAATCCTAAGATTCACGAGATGAAACGATTCACGATTCAAAACATAAGCACTCTAATACATAATTTGCATCGTAATTCAACTACCATGGTCACAAGCGCGACATGCTGACACAACTCATATTTTACAAGTTGTGCCCAATGCCTAGTAGCATGGAACTAAACCCAAAACATGTGATCAAGATGTTTGTGAAGGCCAAGGGGCACAAGGATCTTCAACCCAAAACCTTAAGACAATGAAGTTATAAGTCTTCTCCCTTATATGTTGCTCAATTTTCTCATTTCTATTCAATGTAAGACTCAAACTCATTTGGATTCCTAACAAGGTGGAGTGAAGTTTAGTTTATAAGTTGAATTGAAACTTCTCTTTATGGTTTAAAATGTCCTTGAGCAAGATTAAGAAAATCTAGTATTGTTGAGCAAGAATTTGTTATAACTCAAAGGGAATCTCATCATTTAGTTTTCTACAAGCACCAGCATACCAGATGTCTTAATCACTTTATCTTGTAGTTTATTTGGATGATATAATTAAGTAAGGATCTCATTGAAGAAACATTTGTTTATTCATTGCCAAATCAAAGACTTGTATGGTTCACGTATGGATAGGCAATCTACTTAGGGATACAACAAGGTTTATTGAAGGTAATCTTGTATCCTGGAAGAAAAATTGTGGTTGCACAGTCCAATGCAGATGATAACTATCAGGCTAAGGGAGTGGTTACTTGTAAACTTGTATGGGCAAAACAAGTATTTTGGGAATTCAAGTTTGGAAGTGTTGATAAGTTGAAAATGTAGTGATAATCAAGTTGCTCTTTACATTGCATCAAACACAATATTTCATGAGAAAACCAAGCAAAGAGAATCGTTTATCACTTTATTAGAGAAAAAATCCTCTCCAATCCAAGGAAACTACCATTGAGTTTGTTAATTCTAATTATCAGCTTGAGATACCCTAACAAGGTCTCTTATGGGTCATCGAATTTCAGGTCCATAGTAACAAGCTTGGTGAATATAATTTGTATGCTCCAACTTCAGGGGGAGTGTTGGAAAGTACTTCCTATTTTGGGAGAATATAACCTATTTAGAAGCTGTCAATTTCTCAGCGACTGCATTGTGTATATAATGATGATGAGGCTATTTTCCACTAGCAATTCAGTAAACAATTTCTAATTAGAGTAAGTACCTTATAATAGCTCCATTCTGTTTGGTTGTTATTTTTATAGGAAATAGGATTGTCACTAGAATATGCAATCTTTGCAGTGGATACATACAAAACACCCATCACTGGACCAGCTGATGTGGACAAATAACATGCATAAGAATTTTGAAGCCGTTCCTCTGGACCTGTCTCAAACGTGTTCAGGAAAATCTTCTCATATCCACCTTCTGCCAGAACCTTTGTTCCCTGGGCAATTCTCCCCATAGCAGCTTCAGCAAAGCTAGGGCTTGTTTTCACTTCAAGCACAATGTAACAATAAAAGTAAATTTTTATAATTTAATGTAGAAGATTCACTGTCATTAGGATGATCAGGGGTGAGAAAACTACAAGACACAGAAGATCCATCAAATCATCAAGTACACTAATCATTAGAACACAACGAACAAATTCATGATGTTTAATAGTCAATACAACAACCAGTTGACATGATCACGTTGACACACAGGAAATGCTTAAGAAATTATACCCACAGCAGAAAAAAAAAGCATCCAAGGTACATGCCACACACCTCAAGAGTTAGTTCGGTACATCCTGTTGCAAAACCAACTCAAATAGATAACAAAGCCTTTACGGGACATTTAAGCAAAGAGAAACGACACACATTATAACACACTTTCTATTATTGGTTGAAATTTATCAGAAACAATAAATTTTTGGTGGGTTACATTTCTCATTTAATGAATCTCTTCATACAGACTGGACCACATTATACTATTTTATCCAAAGTAAATGTGTGATGGCACCATTTCAAACGTTATTAATGGCTTATAATGCTCCAAAGTAACTGAATCCATTCCCATGTCTGACAAATACATAACAATCGAATCCCCACTTAAATTTATTCAATTCTATCACCAGTTTCCTTAAAAACAAAATTCCTATTAAACTCCCATATCTGGTAAATCAAAAGTCACCACCAGCACCATTCCATGTGCACCCATTTTAGAAACACGACAACAAAACAAAATAAAATAAAAACAAAACGGAAATCTTACAGTGCTGCCACGTGTTTCCAGCGAAACTCTCAGCCTTCTTTGTAGCCTCTCCCACCTTCCTACCCCATCTCCCCAGCACATTGCGAACGGTCACCACCGTCTCTGGTCACATGCAAAACGAAAATACGCATCCTCGCGCATGAAATTGGAAAAAGAAATTTGAAAATTGAAAATAAGAAAAATAGAAAAATGAAAATAAAAACTAACCCATGAAATTGGGAGCAGGTTGAGAGTAAGAGGAGGAAAAATATTGATTGAATCGCGATTCGTTAGGGGAAGAGGCGAACGTGGATTCTGTGACCAAGTCGGGGCTCCAGTGCACGGATTTTTTGGTGCTACCGGTGGATGACGCGGTGCGTTTTTCCTTCGGACCCTTCGGTTCCGGTTCCGATCCCGATCCGTTAGGAGTGGTGGTGGAGTGGCCGTTGGAGACATGGGATTGGGACTCCGCTTCGGGCTTTGGGTGTTCCATTGTGGGGTTGGTTGGTTTGGATTTTGGGATTAGGTTCGGAGTTAGGGTTGTGAAACAGAATTTTGGAGACGTGGGAACGAACGGGTGGTAATTTGGTTGAATGCGATCGCTTTTTTTAGCGCGCTGACCATGGAGGGCGCTTTTCCTCCACCAACTTCAACCTTTCGATGGTCAAGGACACAAGAGGAATTTTCATCAAACTTTCAGGGTGTTCAAGGTAATTTTACATCTTCTGCTCACTTTTTCTTTTTCCTTATTTTTTATTAATTCAAAACGTTGTAATAAAAAATTTAAAATTAATATATGTAAGGTATCGAAGACCAATACTTCTAAGACACGTATCAACTTATACATGTCCAATTCAAAAAAATTTTGAAAAAATATTTGTTCAAGTTGTTATCATTCTACTGTTGTAACATAATTTTAAAAATAAAAAATACATTAGTTTCTTAAAATTTCAAATTTATTATATAAAATTTTATTATAATTATAAAAATAAAAAATAAATACTTTTTAATTAGTCATAAAAAATATCTTTCTAGTAAAAAAATTGAAATATACTTATACATATGAATATTTATTGTCAATTTAAATATAATTTATAAATTATAATGTATATATTGATATTCGTGTCATATAGGTGTTCGTATTAAACGTGTGACTTAATCAAATGTTTAATTTAAAAAAAAAAAAAACTAATCTAGTTGGGAATGGCACACTGATAAGAAATGAGGTAGTCATTCTAAAATTTCACAAGTTGGGTTGTGTTTTATTGTATTTGCATGATAAAATTGTCATGTTTATATTTTATTTATCTAAAAATTAATAAAATTAATTCACACAGTTTATTTCACTAATTTGAGTTGATAATATTTTTCATTAATAATATTATTTTTCAATTTTATTTGAGATATATAATGATATAAAATTGAATCAACTTAAATATATATCAGACAAATAAATCTGTCTTGGTGGTACCTATTATTCAAATTCATCATTTTTTTTAATGAGATGCATTTACATATCTATTTATCTATATATTTTTATTTTTTAAATTACTAAAATATTTTTAATTTATTAGATTATCTATAAATTTTATTTTCATTATTATATCTGTTTTTTTACTTTATTTTATTTGAAGAGTTACATCGTTTTATTCCTTATTTGTTGTTTCAATCGTTTTACTTAATCAATATTTACTAAATTCACTTATATGTATAAACTATTTTTCATTTCATCAAACTTCTAACTATACATATTATTTTACTTTGTGCTCTGTATAAAAAATATATTGTATTTCAAAAAATAAAGTTTTCAATCTCATAAATTGAATCTTTTGTAAAGTACAAATGCAATCATTTCTAATTCTTTATAAAAAAAAATATTTATCAAGGAAAATGTTTGACTATCATTTTAGTGTTCAATCGCTTGAGAAAAAAAATTCTCTCTGATGATTAATTTTGTATTATTAAAATTATTTTTTCTTCAGTAAACATTTTTTCATTGTTTTTCAATTATTTAATTAGTTTAATATTAATTAAATTCACTCAAATTCTCAAATTACCTTTCTCTAAACTTATTTATAAAGATAATAAATGTGGTCGTTGTTATGAAATTTTAATTATGTAATTATTTTTTATTTTTTTAATTATTTAATATTTATATAATTGAAATTTATTTTAAAAAAATTATATTAAAAAAATATATGTATTTTTTATATTAAATCATTTTGCTATATCTTTTTCAGTCAAACATTTCCATTTACATTTTAATCTTCAACATAAACGGGTACATGTTTAAATTGCAATACATGAAAATGAAGTCATAAATTTCCAATTACAATATATAGTAAAAGTTTGGGAATGGGAATGCAAACAATATATTTGTTGACTTTTACAATAATTCTTTTAAAATTATACTTAACATAATTTTTATTGGAATAAAAAACAAATTTAGATTTTAACTCTCAATAAAAAAGATGTTAAAACCACTGTTAAAGGATGTGTTAGTAAGTGTCTGTTTAAAAAAAAAATCTATATTAACACATTTTTAACTATTACTTTCAATGATTATTTTATCAAATTTATTATGAAATTATTTGTTTATTTTGTGTTGGGTGTCATCCATTTGAATACAGACACTATTTTGTGGCATCAATTAAAAATTAAACTATTTTTATACTTTTCTCTATCACATTTATGGAGTGCTATAAAGTCGTGTCTACCACTTAAAACAAAAATACGATTAAATATTTAATATAATAATGTATTCTTTTATGTAATAAAAAAAAAAAAATTACTTACTCTTGTAATTTTTTTCCCAACAACAATTTTATGATAAGTACATTTTTTTCACCTGTTTTATACTTTTGCCTTTGAAAATTCTCATTAGAACTATTTGACATCTTCTGAAATATAAATATTTTTTTAAAATACATTTTGAGTTCTATGTTAGATCCAAGGGATCTATTGTAAAAAGTTGCTTTTATTTTAAAAATATAACTTTTTTTTACTAATGAATTATATCTTCTTTTAAATTCCTTTTGATTGTATAATAACTACTATTGAAAAGATCATTAATTATAATTGAACCTTAAATATAGATCATTTACTAAATAATTGATGAAAAAACTTGTTGAATGCTATACAGTTATGAGTCTGACTCTGGATCAATTATTAAATATATAAAAAAACAGGAGTTTTTTAATATTGATTAATTGATACATTTTTGTTAAGGTGTATTAGTTGAATATTTTTTATTAATTTTCTTAAGAATAAAAAAAATCAGTGCCTTAGTCGATTATATAAATAAACATATCAAGGACAATAATTTTAATTTTTTTTATAGAACAAAACTTAACTTAACATCTATATTCATAAATTTGTTTATTTATTTTAGTTGTTTAACAGAAAGTTTGTAGTTGAAGGAAGGAATATGAAACTAATATCATTACAAATGAACTTTAGAAACTAAATACTTATTTTATTTAATTTGAGAAAATGCTTAGTCTTGAGTTGTTTTAATTATAAAAAGTCAGTTTATAAAAAAAAATATACAAGGGTTATATATATATTACAAACACAAGAAGTACAACGAAGCTTAAACAAATAAGATTATGAAAAATATTTGCCAGCTTTTGACAGCTCTTTTACAAACTCAAATCCAAGCCAAAAGAACAATGATTATATTTAATTAATGGAATATATTTATATTTATTTTTTACTTCAGCAATCTAATCCAAAATAATATAATGATTATATTGCCCTTTCGCAACTCGATCCTCCTATTGTCTACACATCACGGTCAATGCAATTAAAAGAAAATGAATATACCTTTTGTGTCTATGAAATACTATTCATTTTATTTTATTCTCTATAGTTTTTTTTAACTGTTCTTAGTTTATTGTATCTTTTATTTCTTCATCATATAGTCCTCTTTGCTTAAATGACAACAATGAGTACTTCTAATCTTTATAAAACTATTATTTTAGTTTCCAAAAACTACAGATATTAAATAACTTTATTAAAAATTTAATCACATAAAGAGTATTTTTATTTGTATAATATGCTTCCATCTAATTTTTTTCTCAGAATTCTTTATTAATAGGTATAAATTATTTTGGTACCATTTTTGTTAATATATGAATTTTGGTTTAGTTCTTCATATTTTATTGTATTTCATTTTTTTTTAATAATACTTTTTTCATATAGTGACAAATGATTGTTGTTACTTGAGGTATCAGGATAACAACAAATATGAGAGCTTTTACAAAAAAGAAAAATTATTAAGAAATGAAGGTGATAATATGTATTTATGAGTTGTCCGATAGCATATAACTTTAAACTTTTGATAAATTCTAATATCATCTTGTACCTGGATGGATATTGGGGGTTGAGTAATGTTAATCCACGTCGAAAAACGATGCTTACTTCACTCTTGGTTGTCCTATTCTTCAAGTCTCATTTTTTCTATGCGTGCCTCGGTCGGCCGGTGGGGTACCTACGATTGCACTCCGACGCTCAAGTCAGCGATGGTGCTCAATGGGAATTCTCTGATCATATGAAAAACGTACATAGTTCAAGAAATCCTTTTAGTAGATTGACTTGTGTTTTGGCCATGTTAGCCAAACAACTGATAACTAGAGACATGTCTAGTGGTCTTTGAGTCGTGCCTGGTAGTTTCCTGTAATCAATGGAGTGTTATAAAGAACGTGCCTGACCCATTCAACGAAAGTTACAACTGTTTGTTCCAACTACGTTTTTTTTATTTAATTAAGTCATTTAACGTGTATCCCTCAGTCGTCCGGTGCCGACCGATACACATCTTATAAAATAAATTTCAGATTTAACTCAATTTTATAATACTAATAAACTCTAAATCCTAAATCTTAAACTCTAAATCATAATATCTTTTACTTTTAGACACTTTTACTTTCAGAGAGTAAAATATCTTGATTTATCCAACAAGTTTCCAGAAATTGAATGATCAAAATTCCCACATCTATTAAAAAAACAAGTAATGTTATTAATGGAGAAAAATTGAAGGAGTAAAAAAATGTTGATAAATAAAAAAATGTTGAGAAATTGTAGAAATTTGAAAGCAGAGAGAAGAAGAACGCGTAAAGACAGTCTGGGAAATGGGAAACGGTAGTTGGAAGTAGGCTGGAAAACCGCCACACACAGACAGCGATGCCTTCCTCAACCTCCAACCGACACATGTAGTACTTTACAACAACCTATGACCTACTATTCAATATTTTTTTATTTTATATTTATTTTCTAATTTTCCCTCTTTTTTCTTATTTCTTTATTGTATAAAAAATATGTTTGAAACAACATTATTGTTCCCCATAACTTCCAATACACATCCCACACCGTCCAGAGGGAACAATTGTTCTCTCTATAAATACATGTTATTAGGTCACTACTACACAACATAATCAAAAACCTTATTTGTTGTGATCATTATTATCATAAAATGGGTTATAACGCAGTTAAAGTGTTTGTCATGATAGGGCTTTTGGCCACCGCATGCTTAGCACAAGCCCCTGCACCTGCACCCACCCAACCACCGTCAGCAACCCCATCACCACCCACACAACCACCGTCAGCAACCCCATCGCCACCCACGTCAGCACCTGCTCCATCACCCACCGTAAACACGCCTCCTCCTCCGGTGTCTGCACCTGCACCAGCACCACCAACACCAACTCCTTCTCCCGCACAGGCCCCAGGCCCAAACACCTCGTCCCCTCCTGCACCAGGCCCGTCAGGCCCAACACCAGGCCCAGCTCCAGAGCAACCAGCTTCTGAGCCTCCCTCCGCAGCATTCTCCATAAGCAAGACCTGCATTGCTGCCACCGCTCTTGTTGGAACCTTCGTTGTCGTGGCTTTGGCTTAATTACAATAAAAACTCTTCTCAGATTTTTCATTTTAATTATGATTAAGAGAAAATATTTTATTTATTTCGGCTACTCTGTTATGTTTTTTCCTTTGTGTTTCTTCATTGCTACATAATTTGGTGATTCTTTGTTTACCACTCTCATTCATGTATCTAGATGAATGTAAAAACTCTTCATTCTTTTCCTCTCATAATTTCCTTCTTTTTCTACAACAAATAAGTCAAAATCATGACTTAAATTGCAGTTGATTGCGGTCATTAATAGTTATTAAGTATCTTTTACTAAGTAAAAGAGGTGTTCAGACCTCAAATTCAATTCAAGATATATAGTATCGTTTTTTTTTTTAAAGATGTCTTCATAAATTGATAAAGAAATGAATATATAAATTATTATTGGCATCAATATTTTTTTTATGGACAATAAAAAATTAATAAATGCGAGTCATTTCATGGGTGGTTCAACCCTTATACAAAGTAAACAAGAGATACCAAACCAACTACTAGTTAAAATTCTCAAACTAACAAACACAATCACTAACCGGACATAGACTTAAACTACATCAAACAACCATTCTCATACACTCCAAAGGTATCATACACCAACTAGAAAAGGGAAACGAAGCGGATCGAGATCTAGCATTAATCCAAGACCAAACCTTTGCTTGCACCCGTGCACACACTTCAGACACTTCAGACGCATCAGTCACTCCCCTGTTGAAGATAATAAAATTACCGTGGCTCCAAATTTGAAACTGCATTATTTTTTTTTTGTAAGTTTTCTAACTATTTATTTCAATATTATCATGATTGTGATTAGATTTTCTTTAGCATCTTCTTTGCTTATGTCATGCATGATAGTATTTGAGTAGTGATAATATTTTCAAAGTTTTGATTAAAAAGTAGTTAATTGTAATTATATTTATTTTTATAACTTAAATTATTTAATAATTTTTCAAATTGTTTGCTATTATTGACTTAAACGACATATATTAAATCACAGGACTGCATGACCTTTTCTCATTGTATTTGTATTGGAAGATTTTTCAGTTTGCACCAAAATAATTGTTTTTTTTGAGGGACAGAATAATTGTTTTAAGTGAATATTAAATCACAGTACGAGTTTTCATTAGGTTAGTTTAGCCCTTAAACAAAGAACCCAACACATTCAAAGTTCGGAAACTTAATTGGGCTTGATTTTTAAGTCCACTAAAGTGAGCCCATGATTGATCTGAAATGCTTCAGTTGACAAAAAGTATTTCTAGAAAGTTTATTCTGGAATTTTTTTTTCCAAAATATATTTTCAGAAAATACGTTTTATGAATTGGAAAAAGTATGTCGCGAAAATTTTATGAAAAAAGAACCTCAAAGTCATTAAAAAAAAAGGTAAATTAGTCTTATTAAAAATATGGGGTGTAGGAAGAATTTTGATAGGGTGAAGAAACACCTAATCCATAGATACACGATTCGGTGAAATTGATGGCCTCTAATATAAACCCACACGTCATATACTCAAAAGCACTCATATACATGTAAGGCTGCTTCTTCCTGCACCTCCATACCTTCTTCTCTCACCTCCATAGATTCTCATATATCCAGAAATGCCCCTCTGTAATATTCCGGATTACATAATCCGGAAGTCATTTTTCAAATTTGTAATTAACTTCTGGATTATATAATCCGGAAGTCTTTTTTCAGATGCATGATTACTTTACGGATTACATAATCTGGAAGTTTTTTTTAACTTCCGGATTATGTAATCCGGAAGTCTTTTTCAAATGCGTTTCCGGATTACATAATCCGGAAGTTATTATGGGGGTGACACAAGAAGGATAAAAATGTATTTTCATGTTGTGTATGGAGGTGCTAGAAGAAGATATGGAGGTGCAGGAAGAAACAGTCTACATGTAATCTCATTTAAACAAGTAGATAACAATTATAATTAAACCATTAATTCATTTTATTATATTATTATTGCATAGCACAAATACAATTTACTCATCCATCAAATTTTCAAACGTAACACATAAATAGAGAAAAAAAATCAATTTCAGAGAAGAAGAATGTAAAATAGGAAGAAGAATGCAGTATTAAGAATGACACACAAAATAATTTAACGTGAATCGATTGAAAATCGAGCCAATATTCACTACAATACTAAGTATTTTATAGTGAACTTTCACCTCTAATGATAAAAATAAATGTTGAGTTTAAGTTTCTATATATAAAACAAAATTGTCTTACAATTTCTAACTAATGACATTTCTCATAAGAACTAACCTAGTTATTAGAAAGTTCTAAAAAAAGTAAACAATATAATATTTAATCTTCAGATTCTTCATAAACAAATGTTAACTCGTCATACAATTCTAATACTTATAAGACAATAACAAACTACTAGACCGTCTCAGACTTACAAATAACGAATTGATGATTAAACGATCTCAAACCAATAGACCATCTAATATTTCTGAACGATTTTTTTAAACCAATTTTTTCACTATTATAATATACTTATCAAATAATTTTTTATTTTCATAAGGCTATCAAAATATTATTTCTCATATTCCAAATTCGATTTTACTAGCATAATATATAGCATTTGGTTTGTAAGATATGGAGTCCTTTTAAACTAATTTTTACTCTAAAAAAGCAAGTTAACTTGTTAACTTTTCTAGTGTGTATATAAATATTTAAATTAAGATCGTGACATTTTTTTTATTGTACCTTAAATACAATAGCTGACATACCTTATTTATTACAAGATAAAAGAAGATTATTTAATCTTATTTTGAATTTTTTTTATCACGAATTCCTTATTTTACTGGTTTAGAAGTTGATCTTTCTAATAATATTTTTATTATTAAAACCTTTATACTAGTAATGTATTTATTGCCAACCTGACGAATTTTTATATCAAACAAAAACTAAATACGAAATATTCATTATATAAATTGTCTTCACAAGTGAAGACATAATATTTAACTATTATCCATTTTGTTATTTAAAAAAGCATTGATACATGATAATAATGTATTATTTTTTAATCATTATGATCTTCTACTTATTTATTGAATTTTATCATCTATAAGCGACAATAATTATTAAACTTTAGTTGTAATATCATATTCTAAAGTTATTTTCAAATTATAAAAGTAAAAAAAGAGTATTATACCATATTATAATTCTGGAAAGTGAGAAACATTATTTCATAGTTAAGGTGTGTAACGCAACATTTTTTTGGATCATTAAATTAATTTTCATTAATGTCGAAATTAATTTTGGTTAATATTGAATACAACATTCAATCTTATATCACTACAACTAGAAAATTATAAAATTCAATCTTATATTACTACAACTAGAAAATCATAAAAATTATATTTGATAGAAAAACCTTATAACAAATTAGAAATGAATTTAGAAACTATATTTATAATAATAATTTAGAAATCAATAATTTTTTAAGTCTCTAAAATAGTATATAATTCAATCATTGTAACAACTAATTATATTTGATTTTCAAAATTGATTTTTATTAAATGATTTTTTTTAATTATTATTTAAAGTGTACAGTTTAACATTTTTTTAAGTGAATCAATGTACATGCAAAAGCATATAAATGAAATATATAAAAATAAAACAAATCAAAACAGTGGAAATTTTGCATAGAATGATTGTGATAAAGAAATTTATTATTGATAATATGGGTGAAGTAGAAACTTATTGAAATGGTAGGAAACATTAATTAAAACAAGTTATAAGAATCAAGGATAAACTTCAATGAGAGATTTGAAGCCAAATAGTGGGCTAAACTTGCAGGTGGTGAAGCCAGCTTGGTATATGAGTTTCTCCCATTCTTTTTTTTCTCTTTCTTTTCCATTGAAGAGAGACAGCATCACCAAGTCATACTCCAGCTTCAACTCTGTCAATTCTCTATCATCACCTGCTTCATCAATTACTATGTCTATGATTATCACCTTTCCCTCCTTTCCTCTCCCACAAATAGCTTCTTTGCACTTCTTCAATATCTTTATGGAGAGTTCATCATTCCAATCATGCAGAACCAACTGCAAAATAACATTGCTACACATTTAGTATATTATTATAAAATCTTATGAAACCGGTTTATAAACTGAGGTTTGCAGTCACTTATATATTATGAAATTTTTATTTAAAATAAAATCTTCAACACCCTCACTTCGAGTGTCATTTTGTGTATATAATTGTATAATAGATGGTCTCATAATGGATGAATGGTGATTCCAACAAAATTCTATAAAATCGATTTATAAACTCAATGTTATAAAATCAACTTAGGTACTAATCAGGTCCATACAACCAATTTGAAGCCCAGCATTCGGTCAACACGACTGAGACCATTACACCCAAGCAGAAGATTAATGACACTAATCAAGGATCAAACATTAAATAATGTCCTTAATTCTAGGTTAAATCCTTAATCAAGCCCAATAACAAAGGGTCCACAATAATTATAAAAAAAAACATAGATCTCAAAGGATCAGATACGTCATCATCTAGTACTAAGAGTGTTGAAGTTTAACTTGAGCGTCGAAGTGTCTTTTGCAGGTACCATCCGAGCCCAGAGTTCACAGAGACAAGGGAGTGGAGGAGTGAGAGAAGTAGAAGGAGTTCATTCGAGAGAAAAGAAGAGCAGGTCGACCGATCGAGAAGGAAGACAATAATTCTCTTGGTCTCAACTTCGTTCGAGAACAACTTATAAAATAAGTTTTACGTTCACTCATATTATGAAATGTTGTTAGAGTTATGATATATCGACACCATCTGACAGTAACACACATTTGACGCTGCAGACGTAGCAGAGTGAGATTACACGCAAATAAGCAGTCTGAACTTCCAAATAGGATAAAAAAATATATATTACACGGTTATTTTTCTTAGTAATAACCGATATAATATTTTTTTTACTAAGAATGACCTATATTACACCGGTTAAGCCATCTAACTGCATCTAACCGGTGTAATATATGACCCATTTTGACGTGGAAGGTTGTTCCGATTGACGGTGGTATTGGACTGGAGAGTTTTGCCTTCGATCCTCGCAACGAAGGGCGTTACACCGGCATTTCCAACGGTTGAATCATCAAATGGCAACGTTTTGAGAATCGTGTGGATTTGTTTCAACATTCCGCGCTATCGTCCATGATAGCAACCACACACAGTTCTTGTTGTTAGTGCCAGAGTTGTTTCGGTGCGCTGTCACATCGAGCACCGCAACAAAGATATCGACGAGGAGCTGGAGGTTCTTGACGGCATCGAGGCCGAGAACGACAACATTGTAGACGTTAGACGACACGGTCAAGGAGTTACAGAAGGAGCTTGTCGAGAGGCAGCTGTATGTTATGGTGGATAGAGTTTTAACAAAACATTTTTCATGTTATTATTATCTCTCTAGTCGTGAAATCTAAAACATGAATATAGCTATGTATATATATACCTTGAGTAAAACTGCATCAGCAGAAGGGATGGACTGGAACATATCACCACCAACAAAGCTCAGATTCTGGGTTGTTTTCAAGTTAGCCACCACTTGTGGTTGGTCCAAGACGGTGCATTTCAAGTGAGGAAAGGATTGGAGTATGAGCTTGGAAACAGCACCAGTCCCACCTCCCACATCCACAAGAGAACCCAACCCCTCAAACACGTGCTTGCATTCTTGGAGTCCCAGCTTTACGATTTCAGAATCAGCAGCCATAGCCTTCTGAAACACATTCAGCAACTCACAATCATTGTTGATGAAGTCCCAGTATCTCTCTCCGGTTACGCTCTCGAACAGCGGAAGTTCCGTATCCTCTTCGAACAGTTTCTTGGAGGAGTTCCACATGTTACACACTCTTGGTAGAAATGCCACTTCAACGAGATGTGCCAAGCTGAATGAGTTGCTTCTCACTAGAAACTCCGATGCAAGAGTCAAATCGTACGTTGCTTCTTCTTCTTCTTCGCCGTTTTCTGTTTTCGTGAAGAACTGGTTGTGTGTTAGGAGGCGCATGAAGCGGCGGAAAACACCGATTCTTGAAGGGTGAAGATTGAGAAGTGAGGCCAAGTCGGAGAGAGTGATGGGTTTTCCATGGTTGTGGATTGCGTCTGCTATGCCAAGCTCTGTAGCATACTTCAGAGCCATGCAGCTTAGGAAGTTCAGAATATGTTTGTGCACGTGCATTTGAGCTTTGTACATTTCTCTCTTATCTCTATCTGCATTGCCATTGTTGGTGAAAACCATTTTTTTTTTTTTTTGCTTTGTTCTGTGATTCATGTTTATTTATAGAGTGCTTCCATGCAGATATGAGTAAATTTGTAATACCTTTTCTGAATTTTTATTTTAACTTTTAATTGTTTATAAAAAATATAATTTAATTGTTTGTTTGTCTACATTTGGATTAATCTTCAAATCATATCGGATTTGCTTTTATGAGAAGTTAAAACTATTAATATTTGAGTATAACTTTGATTTCAATAAAATCAAATAATTAAATCTAATAAAATAGTATAATAGAAGATAAGAAGATCTTTTGTGCATACTAAATAAAGACCAAAAATGTATATTCTTGAAGAAATTAATTCCAAATTTTCTTTCTTTCATTTTCGTAAAAATAAATGAAAAGGCATGGGAGGGGTATTTAGAGTTAAATTTTGTTTATCAATTTTATTTCCTAAAAATGCAGAAATAAAAGAATTAATTGATGGGCACGAACATAATTAAGTATGCAATATAAATATTGTCAAGCATTTTGTTTTTCTATTTAAATTCAAGCCATTTTATTGAAAATGAAAAATGTTTGTTTTTGTGTATATTAATATGTATATCCATATCCACAGTTTTACGAGATCGACACGATATTCTCTTACTCCGATTTTTATTCACAAATTAATTGAAAATATAAAAAGAAATAAGTAACATTTAAGATTTTAATTAATATTTTTATTCTTCTGAATCAAAATAACTTTAAATTAATGAAACATTTAAAAAAAAAAAACTTCTACTTACAATGAATACATATTATTAGCAAGATTCGAAATTCTGAAGGAAAATATGAAATAAAAAAATAACGTTAAAAATTATTAATATTTTGATTCTTCCATATCAAAATAACTTGTACGGTTTTAAGTTCCAAAAAAACTAATGACAATCTTAACATAAATTTAAATTTATATTTAACTAATTTTAGTGCAACGAATATTAAAAAAAGTTCAAGAGCAATTTTATAGTTTTTTTTTTTTGAGTGTATGAGGAGATTTCTATAGTATGAAGAAATTATATTTTTTCTTGTACTTCTACATTTTTTTGTGGTATCATAATTATCTTGATAATTTTTTATGATTCCGAAATAAAGATTCTGTAAACAAAAAGTATTTTCGAGATTCTGTAAACAAAGTGTATATCCACAATAAATTTGGAAGAAAAAAAATCATTCTAATTTTGGAACTCATATTTTTAATTTTTAGAATAATAAATCCAGAATTAATAGAATATAAGTATGTTCCGAAATATTCCAAAAAAAATAATTTGGAAGTCATTTTCAAAAGGGACAAAATGGTCTTTTCTGATAATAATGGGTGCAGTAAGTCATTTGATGGGGTGCAAGGAAAAACACCTACGAAGAAATAGTGTTCAGTTTTTTCATTTCATAAGCCCAATCAGTAGTGTGTTTGTGGATTCCTGGGCTTTGGTAAAGACTTACTCAAGAGAAAATAAAAACTCATGTTATCGAGTCAAGAATAAAATATGAAATTTTGGATAATAAATCAACTATTAATTTATTAATATTAAGTTTTTTGTATTTACTTTCTTTAATAATTTTTTTTTGAAACTGAATTCGAAATTTTAGTTGGTCAACTATGTGATATCATTTGAATAGTTATATATGTCAAATTTTAGATAAATTCAACACTCGTTGGTATACAATCTTGTCATCAGGTTTTAATTATATTTTAGGAAAATTATTCAGTGAAATAAATTTAATTAATGAAATATAAAATTATTGAACTAAAAGGTTCCTTTTTCATATTCATCTCCATGGCACCAATTCAAGCTATGTGAATTATTTATATATAATTAATTTATATCATTAAAATATATTTCATGGAAGACAAATAACTAATTTAATTTTTAAATGTGTAACGCGAAATCAACTTAATTATTAATAAAATAAAATATTTATTAGATGTTTTGCAATTACGTCTTATTAAATTTTTAGAGTAGATAATGAATTATTTTATCAGTAAAATATAATTTTAATAATTAATTTAAACTTTGTACATTTTTAAAAATTAAATTTTCAAAAACTTAGTTAAGAACCTTATGAATATGTTCTTGTTCTATCAATATAATCTTGTTTATTAGTTATATGACAATTTATATTTTTTTTATCTTTTAATTTATCAAGCCGTTTTTTAAAATAAAATTATAATAAAATATTAATTTTTAAAACAAATAATATATCAAATAATTAATATTGATGTGCGACAAAGACCGGTCTAGTTCCTTTTGGCAACTCTCGAAAGCTACGAGAAACACGCTGCCACGTGTCTTCATCTTCCTCTACCGTACATGACACGTGGACGGCATCGAAGAGACAAACTATAAACTTTTCCATTATATATAAATTAAATGAAAAATACGTAAGAATAAGTTTTTCTTCTTCTTTATATTAATACAGTTTTTAGTAATAAGTTAGATAAATCTTTAAAAATAGACATTATACTTGATTAGAAGTTACTACTCATATGGTGTAGATATCTTCTTAGTAAATAAATATTTTTTAACTTTTAGTTTAATGGAAGATTTTTAAAAATAATTTTGGAGAGTGAGAAAAACTAAAAAAAAATTTAGCTAATTTTATAGATCAAAATAATTAGTTATTATTAAATTAAAGACTATTTTATAAAATAAAATAAATCTTACATATTATTTGAAATGCAAAACATATAAAATGAAATACATAAATATAAAACAAATCTAAAAAGTGGAAATTTTGCATTGAGTGTGATAAAGAAATTTATTGTTTATTACATGGGTGAAGTAGAAAGTTATTGAAATGGTAGGAAACATTAACTAAAAGAAGTTATAAGAAATCAAGGATAAACTTCAATGAGAGATTTGAAGCCAAAAAGTGGGCTAAACTTGCATTTGGTGAAGCCAGCCTGGTATATGAGTTTCTCCCATTCTTTCTTTTCTCTTTCTTTTCCATTGAAGAGAGACAGCATCACCAAGTCATACTCCAGCTTCAACTCTGTCAATTCTCTATCATCACCTGCTTCATCAATTACTGTGTCTATGATTATCACCTTTTCCTCTTTCCCTTTCCCACAAATAGCTTCTCTGCACTTCTTCAGTATCTTTATGGAGAGTTCATCATTCCAATCATGCAGAACCCACTGCAAATACTCAAATTTCAGCAATAATCAATATATTGCTACACATTTAGTATATGATTAGTCAAGCCCTTATAATATAATATATGATTGTATCTTAACATAGTATAATTAAGTTTAAATGAAGTGACTTTAAGTCTAATTCAACCTGTAAAACTAGCTAAGGTGAGTTTTGCACCCATTTTTATACTATGAAAGACTCTAATCTCTAGTCGATGTGGGATCTCCAACCCACCCTCATGCCGAGACTGTCAACTCGTGTGTGAGACTATATATTATGGGTGGTCCGATAGCGGTCTGATACCGGGTGACACGATATGTCTAACACAAACACTCGCTAGGATAGGCTCGAAATGGCTCTGATACCATATTACGAAGTGAACTTTAAGACTAACTCAACTCCATAAAACCGACTCAATGAGATGAGGTTAGCACCCACTTATATATATATATAGCAAGATGTTGATCTAGAACATGAAGATATGTGTACACATGTGTATACCTACCTTGAGTAAAACTGCATCAGCAGCAGGGATGGAGTGAAACACATCACCACCAACAAAGCTCAGATTCTGGGTTGTTGTCAAGTTAGCCACCACTTGTGGTTGGTCAAAGACGGTGCATTTCAAGTGAGGAAAGGCTTCGTGGATTTGCTTGGAGACAGCACCAGTGCCACCTCCCACATCCACAAGAGAACCCAACCCCTCAAACACGTGCCTGCATTCTTGGAGGCCCAGCTTGATGATTTCAGAATCAGCAGCCATAGCCTTCTGAAACACGTTCAGCAGCTCAAAATCACTGTTCATAAATTCCCAGTAACTCTCTCCCGTTACGCTCTCGAAGAGTGGAAGTTCCGTATCCTCTGTGAACAGTTTCTTGGAGGAGTTCCACATGTTCCCCACACTTGGAGCAAATGCTACTTCTACAAGAGGAGCCAAGCAGAAGGAGTTGCTTCTCACTAGAAACTTCGATGCAAGAGTCAAATCGTACGTTGCTTCTTCTTCTTCTTCACCGTTTTCTGTTTTCCTGAAGAATTGGTTGTGTGTTAGAAGGCGCATGAAGCGGCGGAGAACACCGATTCTTGAAGGGTGAAGATTGAGAAGTGAGGCCAAGTCGGAGAGAGTGATGGGTTTTCCATGGTTGTGGATTGCGTGTGCTATGCCAAGCTCTGTAGCATACTTCAGAGCCATGCAGCTCACGAAGTTCAGAACGTATTTGTTGACATGCATTTGAGCTTTATACATTTCACTCCTTTCTGTATCTGCACTGCCATTGTCACTGAAAACCATTCTTTTTTGCTTTTTCTGTAAGTTCTTGATTTGATTTGATGTAATGTGCTTTGTCTATGATGCATGCTTATTTATAGAGTGCTTCCATGGAGATATAAATAAAGGAAAAGACTTCTTTTACACATGTGAAACTCATCTACTTACTTACACATGAAACACAAAACACATGTACTTATTATACATGGAACAGATGTACTTACACGACTTTATTGATTTGTGAAGTGAATGTTTTCTTATCACCACCCATGAGTAAATTTTTGTTTTACATTTTTATTTTAACTTTTAATTACTTATAATTTTAATTTATAAAAAATCTAATTTCATTTTGTTCTTCTACATTTGAATTAATCTTTATTTTCTTTGTTGTCATCCTTTCGTTTTACCTACATATAGAAGATTAAACTCCTTTGTATTGATTCTCTTATAATATCGTATTGACATTGAATTTTGAGGTTTGGTGTAGTAAACTTTATTCCTAAATTTTCTATAAAAACAAATTGTTTTTGAATGCTTGTTGAAAATTCTGTTGTTTTTCTTTGATTACAGTTATTTGTTAATTCGTTTAGTCTTAATCAATTTCTTGTACGCCTAGTCAAGAGATAAAAGATAAACATCTAATTGAGTAGATGCTTGGAACGAATTGAGATATTAAATAATTTAGTTGACGTTTGTTTTACTGATGAGATTTTGTTGAATGTAAGTAACATTTGTTTAATTGAGTTCAACTATGTGACAAAATTAAAGAATAATAATCTTAAGAAAACTAATGAAGAATTCATTTCTAAATATTTCATTCAAATTCAACCTCCAATTTCAAAAAACCAACATTCAATAATGTTTACATTTCAAGTAATTCATACTACAATTCAAACATATTCAAGAACTTATTCACATCACAATCAATATGAAATTTATCAAATCAACAAAATCTATCATCTCTATACTTTCACATTAAATTTAAATTAAAATACTCTAATTTACTCAACAACAAACCCTACAAGAAAAATTAAAGCTCATGATCACATCACTTTCATTTTCAAATCTTCTCATCTGAAGTTCTATTGAAAAGTAAAATTACTTTCTCTTACGTGAATATAAACAGACATGCTCCCAAAGAGTTTCATCTCCTAAAGAACACATGGATAATTTAAATTGTACCACAGAGTCCTGAACAATGATTCAAACATATCACTAAGACTCAAAACTACAATGGACTAATCCTAAAGCTATAAACATCACATGTAACCGTATCTAATTAGGTAAACACTAAAACTCAAAATTGACCCAGAGGGAAAATGAGCAAAAATGAACTTACTCTAACTAAAATTTTGACAGTATAGTTTTGTTGTATTCACTATCATGAGTCTAGTTATGACTTTTGATTGTCAGTATGATGAAGGAGGTGGTTAGAATCTTAGAGGGAAGACATAAAAGAAAAAAAAATGATTTCTACATAGATGATGATTATATTAAAATAAAATAACCAAGTGCATGTCATTTTAATTATATAGTTTATATTCTAAAACTATTTTCTAGGTTCTTAAACATTTCAAATTAAAAGTAAATTCGAAAATATTTGTAACCAGATTGATTCTAATAAAACCATTTAATATTTTTTTTTTAAATTAAACATATAACTGAATTTGAATGAACCAGTATACAAAATATATATATATATATATATATTTCTAATATACCTCTACAAGTTTACATTTCTCTCACCAATTATTTGTCAAAAACCTTCTCAAAGTTGTTTTCAAACTAATAAATACTTCATCCAACAATTGATATTACATAAATGATTCTCTAGTTTTTTTAGTGATTAACCCATATATACCAATATCATAGTTAAAAATAAATATTTTTCTTTCTTTATTTACATGAAGTTATATTTGTAAGAGGAAATGAACAATAATTCTTTTTAAAGGTGTACACATTATTAGTCCTTAGTAAATATGAAAAATAAAATGTTAAAATAACTTTCAATATTATATTTCAAACCCTAAATCAAAATCTATTGAAAACGTTATGAATAAAGGGGAGAGGTTAATTCTTAATAATTTATTTTATTAAATATATGGGATTTTTAAAACTGAAAAGGAAATCATATAACTAAATCTTAAAATGCTTTGAAATAGAAGTGATATTTTGAAATGGTTATTTCTAATACAGAATGATAATATGTGAATGAAATATGATGTTAAGAATAATACATTTAACCATTGTTATAATGAAGAAAAACAACATAAATTGTTGACATTATAACAACAACGTTAAAAATATTAAACACTAACAATCTAGAATAAAGTAGCATTATTAACGTTCTACACCTAACATCTTTAACATGTTTTCAAAGAATGAGGTCAATTCAAATTAGAGAAAAGTTTCCTTAACACCATCTACACAGTAAAAAATATATATTTAATAAACACTTATAATAATATAATCATATTTTTATTAAAAAATAAAACAAATATAAATAAATAAAAAATTATTGAACTGTGAGATTTGTGTTTTTACTGTTCGCAGTATCACATATCAGCATCCTTCAAATTATGCCTATAAATTTCATTAAACAATTATCAAGTTGTCATCATTAAATAGTAACTAAAAGATAAAAAAAATAATTAATCACTAAATTAAATATTAATTTAGAGATGAAAAAATTATTCATATATAAAGTGATTTCTATTATTAATAAAAGTTTATGATATAGTTTCTAAATTAGCTACTTAAATTTTAGAAACTAATACAAACTAATTTAGAATACAAAGTAGTAAATAACTAAAATCTGATTAAATATCAATCTAAAAACTATTTTATAAATTTTTATTAATAATAAAAACTACTTTAGATACCAATAATTTTTTTAATTTATAAAATAATTTCTAATTTAATTAAATAGTAACTAATTATTTTAATTTTTAAAATTAATTTTTATTTAATGATTTTCTTGTAGTGTATTATTTTTCTCATAGTTCTAAATAGAAAAATTAGACAACTTTTTTCATTCTAATTGAGAAAATTTTAATGTTCTTACAACTTCTAGATGACTTCAATATTGTAAAATACTTTTATACCATTGATATGTTTTTTATTCTTTTTTAAACTATTGATACTTCTTTATTTCACTAAAAAAAATTATTAAATAAAAATTAAATTTAAAGACAAAAATAATTAGTCATTATTTTAATTAAATTAGATATTAAGTTAGAGATTAAAATATTATTCGTATTTAAAGTGATTTTTATTATTAGTAAAAATTTATAAAATAATTTCTAAATTGGTATCTAAATTAGTTACTCAGATTTTACTTACTAATATTTTAGAAATTAGTCTTTAAAAGACTAATAGAGACTGATTTGAAATATAAATAGTAAGTAGCTAAAATCTTTGTAACTAATGATTAAATACCAATTTAGAAACTATTTTATAATTTTTTATTCATAATAAAAATTAGTTTAAATAATAATAATTTATTTAATTTATAAAATTGTCTCTAATTTCTTCAAATAGTAATTAATTATTTTGTTCTCTAAAATTATTTTTTATTTAATAATTTTTTTTAATGTTATTTAAATTATGTATATGTATTCTCCTATCTCCTAACTTTATTATATTTTGAAGTAAATATTTGAGCCAATAAAGCATAATAATAATAATAATAATTCATGAAATCATCGCCTATTTAAATAATTAGTAATCTTTATCAGCTGGATGAAGTCATCATCATTTAAATATTAAAATCAGCAGTGTTTAATTATCAACTTAAGTACTCATTAGTAATCATTAAGATAACATGATGTTTAAGTATATCAACATCTTATTCTATTAATAATTATTTCAAATGTAATGAAATGAAAAACAAAACATTATATGTCATATGGTATAAAATTAAATAAAATATAAACATATAAAAATAAAGAAAATAAACTTAACAGAAGGATCTAGTAAGTCCAGAGAAAACAAAATTGAAATTTTCAACCTAATTAAGACACACACAAATTTTGATAATAAAAACTGTACTGAAGAATAACTGGTTGAATTCAATTCAACTATTGATGTAAAAGTAAACAAGTGTTACCTAAATCAATCATTTATGAACTAGTTTGTTGAAACGTGAATCAAATGAACATTAATGAAAGTAGAAACAATTAATATTAATTATTTAAATTTTAAACATGTTAAACAATTTTCTTCATTTTATAAATATATTTCTTTAAACTATATATATATGAGACTTATTTTAAAATTACTTATATTTTTCCGTGAATGAATCATGTGTGCGGATAAGTTGATTAATTCAGAGTTTACTCATATCGAATCATTTCATTGGTACAATAAACTTTCATCTTCTTAAAATTTTTTATCAATAGATATAGTATTCACATATATTGTGTTTTTGTTAACATATGAATTTTAGTCAATTTCTTATTTTTTATTATTTTTTTTTTCTTTTTCTTAATGAGAGATGATAGTGGTATAATAATATTTAACATGAAAACTCATAAAAAAATATACTTTTAATTATAAATATTTTTTTAAAATAATTCCTATTAAAAATGAGGACGGCTACCCTGTATTCATGCACTTGATTAAAATTCACATGAGATGTGTATTTGTCGAAACTTTGAATTGGTCAAAGTCAAAAAAAGTCCAACACCCATGCTATTAAGATTAAAGTTTCAAATCTATCACTCAATAAAAGTTATAAATACGTTAAACATGTTTTTCTATTGTTTTAAATTGTTTATTTTATTATTTCTTTTGCATTCTAAGATTAAATAATTGAGGTTGGTTCCGTATAAAAAAAATTTACAATGATATTGTTGTTTACTCGTCTTTTATCAATATTGATTATCAAATCAGTTTTGAAGGCACTTGAAAGAGTTTTCTTTTTTTTTAAATGTTTATAAAATCAATTTATCCTCTCTATTTAGTTAAGTTATATTATTTTTTAACATAGGTGACAAACTATAATTTTCGAGAAGTTATTAGTGTAAAGCAACTTTGACACACTCTTCAAATGATCTTCTGATGTTGACGTTTTTTATGAGATTTTTTTTGGTCAGATGAAGGAAGATTGTCTACAAAATATAATTAATATATATATATATATATATATATATATTTATAAGTTAGAAACATAATGTAACATTATAAACACTGTCATTAAAATATTTTAATATTACAACTTATTTTGCTTAGTAAGTAATTTTTTAAGCTCTATAAGCCTCCCCTTGTGATTTTTTATTTATTTTCCTTAATTCTTAGTATATTATATATTTTGTTGTTGTTGAGCTTCATTCACGAATGTAGTATAAAAGTATACATCACTTTCATAAAAAGTACGTATCTAATTATCTTTACCCATACATTACTTTTATTCAAACTAATAATTCTTCACTTTCTAATATGAATGAACATCATTTTAATTAATTATAATTTATTCTACTACCAGATGACCGAAAGACCGACTATACGACAAAACCGAATAGACGATAACAGGTGAAGCGAAACACGTAATTAGGTATAAATAATCCAACTTAAATGATAAGCACAATTAAGGCACAATTGGGCCTTCATTTGGACCCTAAAGTAGGCTCACAGCAGCCATAGCCCACCTAGAGCAGTATAAATAGCAAAAGAGGCACAACACCCAAGGTAACTATTCACTCCCCACTCTTCTGGTACTTAGCTCTCGGTCTGACTTGATCGTCGGAGTGTCTTCGCAGGTACTCCCTCCATCGTGTCCAAATCAAAGGAGATTCAGCTGAAAGAAGACTAACCGAAAGGCCAGAAAGACGAGAAGATCATTACAAGAGGAAGTGTTCTGCAAGGTTCAGATCTTGTAGGAACAGCATGTTTCTAGAAGAGATAATTTTATTGCATCGAACATTAAAAAAAGAAATATTTAAAATGAGATATTTTATCACTTTATGTTTTTGGGAGTGTATGGGGATTTCTACGGTGCGAAGAAATAGTCTTCAGTTTTATCATTTCATAAGCCCAATGAGTACTAAAATTCAATCTTGAGCCTTTTTCTTTTATTGCTTTTGGGCTAACAAAAATGTTTCAGCGTATTTCTGGATTCCTGGGCTTTGGCAGAGACTTACTCAAGAGAAAATAAAAACTCATTTTATCGAGTCAAGAATAAAATATGAAATTTTGGATAATAAATCAACTATTAATTTATTAATATTAACTTTTTTGTATTTACTTTCTTTAATAATTTTTTATTGAAATTGAATTCGAAATTTTAGTTGGTCTACTATGTGAAATCATTTGAATAGTTATATATGTCAAATTTTAGAAAAATTCAACACTCGCTGGTATACAATCTTATCATTACTTTTTAATTATATTTTAGGAAAATTATTCAATGAAATAAATTTAATTAATGGAAAATAAAATTCTTTTTAAATCATATAAAATGTTAAATATTTGATCTTCTTTGACCTATGAATTAGATTGATGAAATCCCTATATAAAATTATTGAACTAAAAGGTTCCTTTTTCATATTCATCTCCATGCCACCAATTCAAGCTATGTGAATTATTTATATATAACTAATTTATATCATTAAAATATATTTCATGGAAGACAAATAACTAATTTAATTTTTAAATGTGTAACGCGAAATCAATTTAATTATTAATAAAATAAAATATTTATTTTAGTCTCTGAATATGTTAAATGTTTTGCAATTATGTCTTTTTAATTTTTTTTGGACTATTTTCAATTTAAAAGTAAATAATGAATTATTTTATCATTAAAATATAATTTTAATAATTAATTTAAATTTTTACGTATATAAAAATTAAATTTTCATTTTTTTCAATAACTTAATTAAGTATGTTTTAGAATTAATTTTCATTTTTTAATTTTATTCTAAAAAAAATAAGAAACAAAAGGAGAAGAGAGGGAGTTGGCAGCAGTGGACAGCGTCTGATGTGCGACAAAGACCGGTCTAGTTCCTTTTGGCAACTCTCGAAATCTACGACAAGCACGCTGCCACGTGTCTTCATCTTCCTCATACCGTACATGACACGTGGACGGCATCGAAGAGACAAACCATAAACTTTTTCATATATATAAATAAATAAATATATATATATAGAGATATATAAAAATTAAAGCAAAAATACGTAAGAATAAGTTCTGTTTTCTTTATGTTCATATAGTTCCTAGTGATTCAGTCAAATAAATTTAAATACATTTTTTTTAATATTCTGAAATTTTTATACATCTTTTAAAAATAAAATTGTAATAGAAGACTAACTCTCTTTGATGTGTTTATTAAGGAGGTGTTATTTTAAAATTAATGTATACAAAATTTAGAAGTTTAATTCAAATTCTGATTAAATGAAATTATTATAATCATGAAATTCAGTTTAAATTTAAAAAATAATCCACTTCGTCGCTGAGATTTGAAATTTAAAATTGCAAATCATATTTAAGTTGTAAAGTTTAAAATTTACATAAGCAACAGTTTCATGCTTGCTTTTAAATTATTTCAGTGAAATATTAATATTTTCAAGTTAATTTAATTGTTTAGTATATTATTAAAAAAAATGTTGAAATATGAATGAATGTGTGTTATATATTCAGCCTAATGTTTAAAATAATTAAAAAAACAAAAACACAACAAGTATTCCTTTCTTAAAGTGAAAAAAAAAACACGTTCCCTTTTACTATTTTAGTAAAAAGTATACAAGATTTATTTCATTAGAAATATAAATATATTAAATAATATTTCCCTCTTACTGTATATTTTTTCATAAATTTCCCTGTATATCACATAGAAATGTAAATAAATAAGTTATCATCGTAACAAAATCTCTTTATTTCTTTTAAATTGAAAAATAAAACATTCTCAATCTCACTAAGATTATAATTTCCTTCCAAAATTTAAAAGAGTTTATATTTCATTGAAATTTATAGTAAATGTTAAATATATATTTTTATTTCATTTTTATTATCTTAGTACGGGTATGAGATATTGATTGATTTTATTTAAAACTAATCTTTATAAAAAAAAAGTCTAACCAAAAACATGAGTAAGATTTTCCTTTTTATTACACTCTTCATTCACAAATATAAATTTTCCATTCATCTAATATCTTTTTTCTCAACTACTTTTACATTCTTTCTACAAAATTCACTTTTACCTTAACATGCACAATAAAAATTAATTTTAAATACTAAAAATTATTAGTGGTTACATTGATTAAATTAAATACTATTTTAAAAATTAAAAAATTATTAATTATTAATTTTTATTATTGATAAATAGTTTCTAAATTATATTTAATTAGTTACCAAACTTTTTCTACCAAAATTAAAATATAAATAACATCTTAATAACTAATTCGATACCAATTTAAAAACTAGAAACAAATCAGTAGTATTTTTTTAATTTTTAAAATAGTATTTAATTAGTAAATATAATAATTAATTATTTTTAGTTTTTAAAATTAGTTTTTATTAAATAATTTTTTAGTAATGAAATTAGAATGAATAATATTTTTAATTTAAATTGTTAGACAAGGAAACATAAAATAATGAATGAGTACCTTTTTTTATATTTCCTTTGAAATCTATATTATTAATTTTAATTTTAATTTTAATTTTATATCTCTTGTATTGTTCGAAAAGAATGTGTGAGAAATTTGGAGATGTTGAATGGAGATATGATTGTGTGGGTACGTAAGTAGAACTACGTATGAGTAGATGGTATAAAGCAGAAAATAGAAAATGGAAAGGAGAAAGTAAAAAGATGATTGATTGAGATTGAGATTGAGATGACGAAAGTACGATGAAAGGCTGAAACACCACCACCCGCGTAAAAGTCGAGCGTTCTCTGCCACCACTCCTGCACCACTCTGCACTCTCTGCAACCTGCTTCTTCTGCCATTACAAAACCCTCTTTTTTTTTTCTTTTTTTCTTTATTTCACTCTCCACCCATCATTTTCATTCTCACTTCCATTTACTTTTCATTTTTTTATGAAGTGTGATTTTAAGTATCTTTAAATATTATAAAATTGATTTATAAATGTATCGATAAGATCTCTAAGTATTTTTATTAATATACTGATCGATATTAGATATTATGTTTTGGTTTTCATCGATGGATCGTTGGACATCGTGAATTTAATTATTTTCGAATATAATTAATCAATGGTTAAAGTCAAGTAATTATTTTTAAACATGATTTAAACTCTTTAATTTTAGTAACTATGTACGTCATCGTATTCTGACTATAGAATGTCTAATATAAAAATTGACTTGAGTGTCTGAATATCTTTTAGAAGAAAATCAAGAAATGAATCGGATAGAACATGTTGGGTATGAAGTTAGGACCAATTGAGTTGGGTTGACTAGGCACCATGTTTAATGGATGAGCTTAATTATTGTGTTCCTTTTATAATCTTATTGTACTTGTAATTGGTGTGCAACAGAACAAAATGAAAATCTAATAGTTGACTGTGTGGATGTAGGTTGCAGTTGACGATCGAACCACGTTAAATTATGTGTTATTTATTTTCCTGGCCGTTAATTCGTGATTATATGTGTTGTTTCGCATACGTTTTCTCCATCAGTATAAAAAATATAAAAAAAAAAACTTGATAAAAAGGAAGTGAAGTGTAATGTCACCTTATCTGGGCCTGAACCCATTCCATAACAATAAGATGATAAGTTTAGTGAATGTGGTATGTGGAAGGTCTCTTGTGACATTGAGAGCGTGTATGTACGCGCTCTGAGAGTGGTGGTGCGTAACGTTGTTATTATTATTATGGAGCAGTGGTAGTACAGTAGGCGATGCGAATGGGTCCTGCCAGAATGAGTTTTGTACTTTTATGGGAAGCGATGTGGGCCTGGGTTAGGGTTAGAGTGAAAGAAGTAAGGGGTTGTTTGGTGGGACAAGCACTTGGGGCGGTGTAGGGTGATGGGAGCATGCAGATGCTTCTTTGGGTTACAAAATGAAGACTGCACAGTGCCTATATTTAGAGAGGCTGCTGCTCACTGCTCACATCACATACACTACAAAATTACGTATGCTGGCAGCTGCTTCCTTCTGCTATCTCATAAATCATCACCATCATCATCTTCTCATAAAAAAAAATCACAACGATGATGAAGTGTTGTGGTATTATCGTGCCCTTCTATTGCATTGATTGTGTAAAACTTGTGAGCAAAAACTGAGAAGGAAAATGATATTGTGTTTTGGTCAGAAAGTGCTTTCATCTTTAAGGGGATTTGGCATCCACTCAAGAACAATTATAATTGTACCTATCTAGATGTCAGGATTTGAGTAATGTTGATTCTAGTCGATACAGAATTATTATCGTGCTTGTAGCTATTTGGTTCTTCGAGTCTTTCTTCCTTCTCGCGTGCTTTCATCCGGTCGGCGGAATACCTGCGATTGCACTCCGACGTTCAAGTCAGTACTAATGTTTAGTTAAGTCTCTCTGATATATGAAAAACGTACATCTTTCCCTTTCAGAAGTTCCTTTTGTAGGTTGACTTGGGTCTTGGATCGTGTAGACCAAGTAACTGATTGCTAAAAACATGCATAGTGGTCTTTGGGTCGTGTGTAGTGGTTCCCTAATATTAAGGGAGTGCTACTCGAAGTATCTCTAACTTATTCAACGCTAATTGTAACCATTTACTTGCCACGTATTTATTATACTTGGAGTATTTTAATATAAAGCCTCGGTCATCCGGTGCCAATCGGTAGAATAACATCTAACTTAACTTGTTATTGTGTGCATATCTGAACTAATAATTTGGATATACATTTTGCATTAATTCCTGCAAGGATAAGATCAACCCATATGCATCATGTGCCTTTCATATGCTCTTAACTCGCTTTTGTGTAAACATTTCCACCACAAACAGCATTGTTTTCTATCTGTAACCTAATATTGGATATCTATTTACTTTAATTTGTAAGAAAAAAATTAAATATATTTTTCATTTCTATATTATAACACAAAACTTCTTTTTATTCGTATTCATAGTTCTTACCATTTTGTATGTAAAATGATTTATAATTTTTTTAAAGACTGATAATTTTTTTCAAAATTCTTTGTTATTTAAATTACAGATTAACTACTTTTAATGAATTGAGGAAATAAAACCTCAAATTAAATTGATTCCACGTACAAAATGGCTTAACCAATATATTTTCATATTATATGATCTAAATTTTTTAAAAAACAAAAAAAAACATATTTACCTTTAAGGAAAAATATTATTACTTCCTTGTTTTATGCATAATTAGTTTACAAAAATAATAATTCCTACACTAATTTAGTTATTATTCTTGACAATATTTTTAGTGAAGTATATGAAACTATTAATAACCCAAATTAGTCCTGCAATACTAATTTTAATGAATAAAAAAGCAAAGACAGAGTTAATTAACGTTAAAGCAAGAGATGGTTATTATTGGAGTAAGATGAATTTGATTTTTGAATGAAATTGATGGTTTGACGTTGATGCTTCATTTATGTTCAAAAACCTATTTTCTCTTTCTTTTAAACCCCACTAATGTCCAATCTCATTAAAGATAACCTATTTTTGGTAGGTCATGCTATTTTCAGCACGACACAATTCAAACGGGGAACAACGCTATTTTAAGAATGCGTTTACATATACATACATACATATATATACATACATACATATATATATATATATATATATATATATATATATATATTCATGTATATGTGCTACGTTACGGTTAATTAAAGAAAAGTGTGCAGTTTTATATTGAGTTTAGCGAAATTGGAAGATTTTAAATTTTTTTATAAAAATAGATAAATTGTATTTGGAAGTCCAATTAAGAAATTGAGTTTTGATGTACAATTTCGGATAGGGTAAATATTTAGTTTTGAAGTTGTGTATATTATTTTTTGAAGAAGTCGTGTTTAAAATGTTTTTGAAAGGAATTGGAATGAAGATTATGATTGTTTTTCTTGTTGGTTGGTCTATTTCTCATTTCTTTTTCTTAAATTAGTTTTGGTGTTCTCCTTTCACAATTCTGCATTTTATTTTTGTGAACTCCAAGTTCGGATGATACCTATAACAAGCACTCCGACATTCAAGTGAGATCTCGGTATTTGACACTCGGTGCTATTAGTACTTGATGATAACATACTTTATTCTTACAATTTATGTTTATTTATATGATTATCATAAATTTTCTCTTATTGGGTCATATTAGGGTTTTAGATCATGGTTAAGGATGCATTACCTAATGCTTGATCATTACTTAATTGTGCCGATCGACCCTGATTGGTTTTGAGACTTTCTGCCGTCGTACGGACCTCATCAGTCAAAAAAAATATTACTTTTAATATTTATTTTTATTTTTATTGAGAAATCATACTAATAGGTTTTCCTTGCATGAGAGGGAGGTGTTATAATCTTCTTTAATAAAAAAAACTTATTACATGAAAAGAAGTTAAACCCTAGACCGATAAAAAATTTAAAATCTACGTAAGTTGGATAGAGAATTTTACTCTTATCGGAAATTAAGGTGCACCTACTTTATCATGTCTTCCTTGGCTATAATCCATTTGTTTATGGGATTCATGAATTTGTTCACAATAGTGGAAGCTACCTCCCTAGAGCATCTATAGCCTTTAATAATTCATTGTATCAAGTTCAAAATCTAAATAAAAGATAATAATTTAAACATCTTTTATGGTTTATATGAAGTGATACGTTTAATGAGGATGAAAGGACTTTGCATGGACCCAAAATGGCAAGATCATTGAGTTGCCATTTATTAATCTCTCGAGGATTGTCTTAAAATGTGATAAAAAAATATAGGTAATGGAAGCTAAACATAATAATTAAAGTAATAACCATATCTAAACTTTGTAATAATCCTCATCTTTTCCTTAAAGCATGAAGAGTTCATGAAAATAATAGATTATTATAACACAGTTTGAAATATTGATTCCATAAAATAATCAATTAAAATATTATTTAATTCATTAAAATTATAAAAACTTTTAAAATATTATAAACAAATCTTTAGATAATTTATCTTACTAACAAAACATACACAAGTAGTTTGGAAAAAAAAACATTAATCACTACACCAGACAAATTCTTTAGTCATATATTATTATTAATAATATAATAAAAAAATTGTCTGGTATAATGGTTAAAGTCCTTTCAATGACCAAATAAACATTAACCACCAAACTAAACAAGTTCTTTGATCATATTATAATTTTTATTATTATTATTAATATTAATAAGTATAATAAAAATCATAATAATACTAGAGAACTTGGTATTATGTTTTTATTTTTGCAATAGATAAATAAGACCTTTCAAAACTCAATTATTTTATTCTAAAAAAGTTTCTAATGATTATTTAAATGTTGGTGAAATTCGTATTAATCTTATTAAATCGTTTAAATCACAGGAAAAAAAATGAATTTTGTTCTATCTTATTACAGTGAGAAAACATAAATCACAAGAGAAAACGAAAGATTTAACTTTTTAAAAAAAAAAATTAATCCAAAAAAGAAGATTGAGACGGAGAAACGAAAAACTTAACTTAAATATTTATTTTAATGAAAAAATTAAGATGAAAAAAAATATATAAGATTAAAATATATTTATTAAGTGACATTTAAAAATATCATATTTTAAATAAAAATGTGATAATTATAAAATTATAATTTGTAAAAAAATTATTAATTTTCTTAAACCGTCATATTAAAATTTTCATCACTAACACAAAGTTTTCAGTATTACTCCTAATATGTTGAAGTGATTAAAGTAACCTGAAATAAATAAATTATAAGAAAATGAAAAAGGATCAAATATTTCAATATCCACAAATTCTTCCTTTACCGTACATTTTTTTTTCTATAAAGTATTTTCCTTTTCCTTTTCATTTTTTCAATATTTTGAAAGTCGTGAATTTTATAAAAAAAATTAATGATGTGTAAAAATAGAGTATAAAATTAAGAAAATTGATTTTCAAATTATGTTAGGTTGAATACAGTGAATCTTTTCGTCATCTCTCTCATAGATACTCAAATAATGAAAGTGAGGAAGAAAAATATGGAGATAAAAGATGCAACTGAAATTATTTAAGAATGTGAGGTTGTGATTTATTTAGACTTATTAAAAATTTAAAAAAAGTTAAAATTTATATTTTAAAATTATTATTTTTTATGAGCATATTTCAAAATTAATATGAAGATGTAGGGAGAGTTAGGGAAGTGGAGGAAGAATTTGTCTTGAATATATAACTAAATTATTGAGTGCTAAATTCGTACTTTTGATTTAAAAAGATGGCAACCTTTTAAGAAGTCCAAATAATGCGAACCTCAACAAACACACATTTGAAATATTAGCAGTTCTGAAAGCAGGACCATCTAAATACACGACCAACCAGAAACACACACTTGTTCCGTACTAATGCTATTTTCCACATGTTCAAACTTCATCAAATAGGAAATTTGTTGAATCATATGAAATAATTATAAGAAAATTATTAAACAAAAATTAATTTGAATAATAAAAATAATTAGTTATTTTAAGGATTAAAATAATTTTTAGTTTTTAAATTAATTTTAATTATTGTTAAATAGTTTTTAAATTGATATATAATTAGATATCAAGGTTTAGATTCTAAATTTGGTAAAAAAATTGGTAACTAATTAGATATCAATTTAGAAATTATTAATAATAATAGAAACTTATTTAAAAACTAAAAAAAATTAGTCTTTAAAATAATTTTTAATTTAATTAATATAACAATTAATTATTTTTTATCTTTAAAACTAGTTTTTATTTAATTATTTTTTTTTTAGTGTATATATGAAATGAAAAGATTTGAAACATGTTCTAAATAATAACTTTGTTGGCATTTGCTAAAAAAATATTGACTATATTTAATTAGGAAAAACCTACAGGGAAAAAAATAATTTCAAATGATGTTAATGTAAAAATATTTTTAGCATTGAATTAAAAATCCTAATTTACATTAGTTAAAAACTAGTTTTAATGATATTTATAAAAAAATTGAACGACATTGTCTGAAAAAATTATAAAACAAACTCATGTACCTAAAAAATAACATAAATAGAAATTCGAAAAAAACTACTATTTAATAACTGATTTTAGTTTCTAAATTTTTAATTTATTTTAAACGCAAACTTACATAACATATTTTATTTTAATTTTTTTATAAAATGAATTACTTCCTAAATTTTCCAATTCATAAGAAAAGATTTTCATCATTCAACCTACAAAGGAGATAATAATTGAATCTAATATATTAGTCACGTCACTTTTACAATTGCAATTCAATCTTTTTCAGAAAAGCACTAATACAAGTTAAAATTCACACGTTGAATCAGAGATAAACATAGTCAAGAGATAAACATACTGTAACAGTTTGTTTGTACTTAGGGTTTAGGGTTTGTTTTTATCTTTGCATATTTTTTTTCTATTTTTTATTATTTTTGAAATAGTTTGTATTTATTTTTTTTCTTGTTGATAAATAAAAATTGTGAGATAATAAAGTTGTGTTATTATTTAATTAAAAGTTAACGCTCCACTTATATGAAAAAATGCACGAAAATGGAGTTATGAATGGAATAATTATATATGTATCCCTCTCTTTTGTATTTGCATGTAAATTGTAAAGTTATGCATTCATGTTTTGTGTGTGTAACGAAATATTGGAAAGTTATTAACATATGAAATTGAAATTTCGATCTATGTAACTAATCATAATCAATTATTCAAGTTTTGCATTTTTATTTTTGGTTGCTAATAATAAAACAAAATGGATTGAAATGAATTGTGTGTACATAAGAGTCAAGAATAAAAAAATAGAGCATATATGGATTTTGTACATAAGAATAAACATTTTTTTTATCGGTAATAAACTATTAAATTAAATCGGTTCACTTAAGGGGTGATTCAACCCTTGTACAAATAACAAAAGACAAAAGTTCATCTCCACCATCTTAATCCTCTACTTCCTTTCCAATACTAATAATTATAACTGGAGAAAAAAACAAATAACACACCAGTATTAAATTGAGTACATACATACCAAAGATTCAAGACACCATTCAGAGAATGAGAAACTCACTGACGGTATCTTTGAGTTGATCCAAGACCAAACCTTGACCTGTGCCAGAGAAAATACTTTAGTATGATCAACCACTCCTCCTTTAAACAAACAATTATTCATGTGTCTCCAAATCTCACTGACCAAAGCTTTGCAAGTGAACTCGTGTACATGATGTAACAAATGTATATTTTAATTTTATAATTGTATACGATTTTATCGTACATGTAAATATAGGTCAAACTTTTAGTTTTTAGGCAAAATTTTGAACCTTGTGAGTGTTGATTAATGAGACGGCAAAGTGAGAAGATTCTCTATAAAGTTTAAGAATAAAATAATTTTTTTTATCAGCAATAAAAAATAAATTAATATGAACCACTTAAGGGTGGTTCAACCCTTATACATATTTATAATACAACATTTCCACAAAACCTCTTCCAGCCTATTTAATCCTTATATCCTTTAAAGTAAAAAAACACCCTAATCAAAGAGATAAATTTTGCATAATCTCACTTAATTGACAACACACAAGCCATAATCAATACACCATTCAGAAACCCTTAACCATAAACCCTAAATCCTTATGACTAAAATAGTAACATTGCATGTTTGCTAAAATTGTACATATAAATTGTGTGTGTGAGGTTAGTGTTTGATGCTTAAAAATCAATGAGTTGAAAAAATACAACATTGTTCTTTTTAAGTTGGAGATATAATGTTTTTTTGCTAGTATTTGGTTTATGCTTTATGTCTTAAGGGAATAAGCATGATTTTTTCAATTGTAGAAGGTGTCCTATAGAAGTTGAGATAATTGTCCAGTCCCACCACTAAGACAACAATTTTTTAGGTCAGTTTAATCATTGTGCATATGGAGTATGGTTTTTAAGTTCACATCATATTATTGGTTGTAAAAAAAACATAATTATTCACCTTCTTAATAATTTTAAATCGATAATATTTAACTGAAGGAATAAATAACATAATTAATTTTTTTAAAAAAAATCATATCATCTATAATATTTTCATTCAAATTTCCTCACTTTTTCCTTGTGTGGAGAGAACAAAACTTTGCACTTCTTTACTTCTTACTTTGATCCTTTGTTGATGTTGGTATTGAAGGTCCAAGTATGGAAAAGAAAGATTTGTTAAAAATGTTTGGTTTATGTTGATATTAAAAATGATAGTTGAAAAGGAAATGGAGTTGAAAGAGACAAAGGAAAGGGGCATTGAAGGAGGGATTCCAGAAAAGGATAAAAGCATAGGGCAGGGCTATGAAAGGGTTATGGAAGTAGGGGCAGAAACTAGGAGGGTCCTAGGGTTTTAGACCTGCCTTTGCCTCTGTTCTGGGTCCTTTGCAATTCATTGTTTCTGATAAAGACTTCCTACTTTTCAATTTTCTTTACTACTCATAGTTCATAGTGCTTACTCCTCTCATTCAATTCACAAATCTCCCACTTTTTTCCATTCCCTTCTACCTTGGTCAATACCTACAACCCCACTTCTACTTTCTTTTCTAACATTTATGCCATTTTCAAAAACTTTCTCCTATTCATCCTTCATTCCATATATTTAACCACTTCTTTTTATTGATAAAAAAAATAAATAAATAAAACTCAATATAAGAGTGGTTCGACTCTTTTACAAAACAAAAGACACAAACGTACTCTTTTTTCATACAAAAACAAAAACACAAAATTATCGTCAACTGCCTACTTCGACAACATCAATTAAAAACAACAGAAATAAACAAGGACCAACTCCACCATCCTAAAAGTAACTTTTAATCGAGTGCATACATATCAAGAGTTTAAGTCATCGGTCAGAGGATGAGAAACTCAGTGATGATATCTTTGTGGAAATCTAAGATTAAACCTTTATTTGTGTCAAAAAGAAAAATTCAAAATATCAATCACTCATTCATTAAATATATAATTATTTTTATGTCTCCAAATCTTGCTTAAATCTCGCTTACCAATTAACAATTTTTGCATTGATTAATAACATTTACTTTGATATTTAAGTTGAGTTTATGGGAACAAATTCAACTATTTCAAATAATAGTAAATTATGAATTTTATATTTAACTTTTATACTGAAATTAGACACGTACTAAGTTTCTTTTTATTTTTAAATGTATTCTTGTTGTTGGCATTTTAGTATCAAAGTTTTGTATTATCCCCCTAGAAGGAACCTAGTTTCTTTTATCCTTACAATAGAAAATAAAATTAAGCACATGTTTAATTTTTGAGTAATTTAGTTCTGGTATATAAGTCGTTTTCCTCAGTTTTTTTTTAACTTTCACATAACAGGTAAAAGAGACAACTGAAAGCATCTCAAGTGATTACTTCCAAAGAATCTATTTTGTATGACCACAATTTTATTGTACAATTATGAATACATGCAAACAATTATATATATATATATATATATATGTGTGAATTGAAATTGAAAAGGTATATAACTACTCAATCTTAAGTTAAATGATGGAAGATCTTAAGTGAAGAGACTAATGACTAATAACTAGAGCTATAACCCTCCTAAGCATGTAATAAATTGTATAGATTAAAAATAGAAAGACTTAATTTGGTCAAGTAATAAGATATTTATATTTTGTATGTGGATCTTATAGTGTAGGATTGTTAGAGGATTTTGCTAGGTTTCAACTATTAAAAAATCATTAAATAATAATTATTATATTAATTAAGTTGGATTTTATTTTATAAACTAAAAAATTATTAATATTTAACTAGAGTAGTTTCTATTAGTAATAGAAGTTTAAAAAGTAGTTTTGAAAATAATATTTAACATTAGATATCAAAAATTTAGTTAATAACCTTTTAATTATAAATTAATCACTATTTTTTCACAGTAAAAGAACTATAAAATATTTTCTATAGAATTAAAATACTAAAAGAACTAAAATAAAAAATATAATTTGAAGAAAATATACAAGGAAAAAATATTATTAAAACAAAAAAAACTTACCCATTTTATGGTTGTGTTCTTGGTAGAAGAAAGAATTTGATTAATTGAATTTTTGAGTGAAGAATGTGCAATTGTAGAAGGTAGATATGATGTACCCCATTTTTTGTTTAGATGGTATCCTTCACAGTTGTCATGTAGTTCCTTTCTTGTATCATTCTATGGATTCAACATGTGTGATTATTCAGACTTACCAAAACAGAAAAAAGTTAAACCTTTCCATGCACTGTCATTTCAAATATTTTCTATGTTTTAAATCATTGGTCTGAGAATTGCCACCTCTCTGCTCTTTGTGCTCATTTTCTGTTTGTCTTCTTTCTTTCTGTCATATTCTTTGCATCTTCTGTTTATCCAACGCACCTCACTTTTCTTTTTTATGTAACTCCTACTTTACTATCTAACCATTAACAAACCTTTTTTCACTAATACGCATTTTATAGTATATAAGTGAATGCAAGTCTTACTTTATAAGCTGGTTTTATGAGATTAAGTTAGACTTAAAGTCCACATATTAATATGGTATGAGAGTAATTTTCGAGTCTGTCCTAACAAATATCCGTTTGACTTATCAGATCATCCGTTATTGGAGTACCCATAATATATTGTCCTATACACGAGCTGTCACTCTCGGTGTGAGAGGTGTGTTGGATATCCTACATCAACTACAAATTAGAGCATTTCTTATTATATGAATATGTGCAAATCTCACATTATAAACCGATTTTGTAAGATTAAATTAGACTTAAAGTTCACTTCTTAGTAATAACATACTTACCTTTCTCTTGTTATTCCAGGATTAGCATGCGTTATTACTCATACAATTCAATATAAAATTATATATTTTATTTAAGTTTAAAATCTATATTGAACAATTATCTTGTTTTAGTGTGACGTCAAAGTGTTATTTTAGTCTCACATTAAAATGTTCAAGTTTGCAAAGAGTTAGACCATTTATAAATAGAACCTCTTGCTCTGTGTACAACTCACCTTGATTAAATGAGAATTAATTTAATTTTTTAAAGCATTTATTTTGTTTAAGGTTATTAAAGAAGTATTTCTTTAAGTGATTTTTCTTAAAAGAGAATTAAAACCAAAAGTTTATTTTTAAGAAACTTTGTGAATTTAAGATTTTTCAATCTTCTCTTATAGTTTTCCATCATTAGAGCATATAAATAAATAATTAATTTCTTTTGTATGAAAACTAATACTATTATTCATAAAGGACCCACTTATCACATTTTGAATAGAGAAACACCTGCTAACAATTTCAACTCTTTTATATTAATCATATTTTTTTTTACCAGCAATAAAAAATAAATAAACAATTATTTAATTGATAATTAACAATTTTTTTTTCATTTTATTTTAACAAAATGAATAGTTTTTTTTATATACTACTTCATATTAAATTATAAATTTTATTTTGATAAAAAAAATCGAATAACTCAAGAATTCATTTACAATATCCCCAAGACATAAATCAAAATCAAGTGTATATCTTAAATATACTGACTATAAATATTCATTAAGTAAGTTACATTGATTCCATGCTTCTTAATCCTTCCTTCTTTAGGTGCTTTTTAACATTACCTAATAAAACTTTCCATTAATAATAATGAGATAAAACACACCTTAGTGAAAAACCTAATTTAGATAAAATGGTTGATGAATTAAGACTATATTTGTATGGATGTTTTCCTAAACTAATTAAAAGGTATTTGAATTATTTAAACTTATAAATCAGATTACTAAACGTGAAAAAATATAATTTAGTCCATTTTATTAAATGATGTTTTAACTCTAATTAAGTACATAACTTCATAAAAAAAATTATAATTGGGTCTTAAAAATTTTAACAACTCAATTAGAAAAAATTACAAAATCAAAGATTCAATTATCACTACAATAAAATGATGAAACCGAAACCACTTTTAGAGACAAAAAAAATAATTAGTTGTTATAGTGACTAAATTAGAGACATTCTAGAAACTAAAAAAAACTTTTGGTTTCTAAATTAGTTTTTATTATGGTTCAATGGTTTCTAAATTGATATCTAATTAGCTATCAAATTTTTTGCTACCAAATTTAGAATCTAAATAATTGACAGTTAAAATCTTGATAGCTAATTAGATACCAATTTAAAAATTATTTAACAATAATAAAAACTAATTTAGAAATCTTTAATTTAGTCACTTTACTAACTATTTTTTTTTTTAAATTGATTTTTATTTTATGATTTTTTTTATATGGTATAAATTTTTGAAAATTAAAAATGTAATTATTATTTTTTAAAAATACTTAAGAGACCTAGTGATAAATTTGAGTTTTGATAAGTAATAAAGGTTTTAAATGAGGTGGATAAAAGGTGAAAAAGTTGTGTAGGTAGGGAGGAATAGGCTAAGTGGAGGCAGGGCATGGACATCAATCATTAACTAACGTCTCACATTTAAAGCTCCTAACAACTCCACATTTCCAAAGGTTACCCAAAAACACAACCTTGTCTTCCAAAGGTTGCCCCAAAGGTTTTAAATTTTAAGGTTGCAAATTTGAAATTAATTATTAATTTTATTACTATGTTTGATATCTCTTTTCATAATTAGTTATAAGTAAATGTTTTATCTTAATTTTTTATTAACTTCAAAACTATTATGTTTTTTTTTTTTTTCTATTCCACTTGACTTTATTTCAATTTAACTTTTTAACTATGATCCAAACACATACTTAGTCATTGTTTCTATATTGTTAAAGAGAGAAAAAGACAATTACGTAAGAAATAAATAAACAAAAAAATGAGATTATTTATTTGAAATCAAAAAGTCAAAATACACAATAAAATAAGTAAATGTAAATTTGCTTTTAGACGAGTATTATATATTTTTTTTTCTATTTATCAATTTTAAGATAAAATTATATTAATAAACAATCAAATTTAAAAATAAAAAATAATTAATCATTATATTAATTAAACTAGATAGTAATTTAAAAACTGACAAATTCTTTGTATCTAACAAATTTCTATTATTAATAAAAAAATTATAAAATAATCTTTAAACTGGTATTAAAATTAGCTATCAAGATTTTAGCTGCTAATATTTTAGATTCTAAATCAATCTCAATTAATCTTCAAAAACTAAATTAGAATTTAAAATATTAATAATTAAAATCTTATAATTAACTATTAGTATTAATTTAAAAATTACTTTATAAATTTTTATTTATAATATAAACTATTTTAAATATCAATAATTTTTTTTAATTTTTTTTAAATTTAATCTAATAGTAAATAGTTATTTTGATATTTAAAGTTAGTTTTATAATTTGATTATTTTTTTAGTATATATATATAGATATATATTTACATATATACAAAATTTAGCAATTTCTTAGTTGGTTAGGCACTCTGCCCCGGATTATTGATTACTTTTTGTCTAAGAAGACAGGTAATAATTATGACAGGACCCTAACAATAAAGTCAAAACTTGGGTAGCCAAAGTAATTGGACATGTCCAATGAGGAAAGAGCAGCACCATGCAACTTTCTACATTCATCCTCTTCTCTCTTACACTTGTCTCAGTTTTTTGGTTAATTCTCAACCTTAACCTCCATTGCCTCCCCAACACCACTGCCTTAAATGATTCATCTTCTCTGTGATTTCGATTAAAACCACTCTTCTGGGACCATAATTTTCCACACTAATCACACCTGAAGCTCTGACATTTAACACTAGATTAGGGCTCATGTTCATTCCATTCCATTAGATAAACAACATTATTATCAAGTTATAATGAGAGTATAGTTAAGTAGTAGAGGTTAAAACACACACATCATAATGCTGAAAATAGTGCAATACTAACTAGTGTATAGGCCACCAAACTCCGTACCAGAAACAGCTCACTGATGGTAGGAGAATCTAACATCTACATTCTACATAGAACATTCAATTAATGGCATGGTCAACCAACAAAATCATCACAGAACCGACACAGAATTAGAAAATCAGATCTAATCTGCAAGTGGGAAAACCATGACCTTAACTTCAATTTTCAAAGATAATAGTAATAACAAAAGGTGTTTGAGTGGATTATGGTTGTTGTTAATAAGCAGAAGGATAGGTGTGAGATTTGGTGAAATAGAAGGGGACAGAATAGACATCCGCCCGGAAATACAGGGAGACCGTACACTCCAAGACAGCAAAATAACCTTCACAAACAAAAGTGACTCACTCCTACTACAGTACAGTCTTTGTTGTTGTTGCTTTCTCTTCTTCTCTTTCCTCTCTCTCTCTCACTCTGCCACACATCACACCCAACAGTCTCAGCATTGCAGCAACTGCACCACTGCTCCCGCCTCAGCCTGCAGACAAGAAAAAGGGCAAAAAAAATAATATCAGACCAATAAAAACAATTAATTAATACCATAAAAAGTCCAAACTTTTCTTATACCCACCAAAGTATCTTTCGGAAGTGACCCAAAGATCAATCCTTTATTGGGTACCATTACCTATCATGTAACCATGTAACCTATCTTGTTTATGGAAAACACCCAAGTTTAAAGATTGAATCTTTCATTAAGATAAAATAAAAATATCACTTTTTTTTTCAACTGTTATTTTGATGTTTCATGTGACAATCCCATGATAAAATAACATTTTGCTTGTGAAATGTTACTGGTTGTTTTGGTTACATCCAACTTCATTGATGGTGTCAGTGTTCTGTAAGTGAGAAAATTGAATTTTGGAGTGGTTTGGTTAAGAGAGATGGTTAAATGTGGAGGATAACGGTAGAGTGAGTTGGTAAGAGAGTGGGAATGAAAGGGTTTCCCAAAAAGCGAACCCCATAATTGTGTGAGGAGTGAAGAGCCCAAAAAGGGTGGGAAAAATGAAGAGAGAGTGATTGGTCAGTGGGAGAGAAAGACAGAGACAGAGAAAGCGGGTCTCTTTCTTTTTGGAGTATTGGGTCAGGTTCTTTTGGCAATGCCAAAGTTGGTCACGCTCTCTGAAAATGCAGGAGGCATGAAACCACTCCTTCAAATATCTCCCACCACTCACTCGCTCCTGTGCTGCTTCTTCTTCTCCTTCTGTTTCTGTTCCTTCTCTCTCTATCTCCCTCTTTTCTCCTCCTCCTCCTCATGCCTGCCCTCATCGATCTCAACAGCGCCACCGAGGACCATGAAACGCCGTCGTCTCGCCCATCCTCCGTCTGCCTCGAACTCTGGCACGCCTGCGCGGGTCCTATGATCTCCTTGCCCAAGAAAGGGACCCTTGTCGTGTACTTCCCTCAAGGACACTTGGAACAACACCTTCACGATTTTCCGCTCCCTGCTTCTGCTAACATCCCCTCCCATCTCTTCTGTCGCGTTCTCGATGTCAAGCTCCATGTGGGTCTTTCTTCCTTCCTTCCTTTCTTTCAACATCGTACAAATCGAAATGCTGTCGGGTTTTCTTCCTTAATCCATGTATGCTGCTTTACATTGAATGTGTTTGTGTTTTCTGGTTTTGTTTGTGTTTTTCGCAGTCTGAGGAAGGGAGCGATGAGGTGTATTGCCAGGTGGTGCTGGTTCCCGAAAGTGAGGTGAGGTTTCTTTTCACGTTTGGCTTTGGATAGTGTGCTTAAAAAAGAAACAAATTTTAACTCAGAATCTTGGCTTCTTTAGCAGCTAAGTCTTAGGGGCTAATAAGTGAAATTTGACCAATTGAGATTATTAGTATTTGCTTAATTTTAGCTGTCGGCTTTGTTTTCTTTTCTGTCTCTGTCAATGTTATACTACAGAAAAAGGCAGCTAGAAAATATAACGTTGTTGTGTGGTGAGAAGAAAGAAGATGGGTGTGTTGATGTTGAATGTAGTGTGCCTTTCAGAAGTGATTATTTTGGTGGTTGTTTGTAGCAAGGGCATCAGAAGTTGCGGGAAGGGGAAATTGATGCTGATGGTGAAGAGGAGGATGCTGAAGCTGTGATGAAGTCCACCACACCCCACATGTTCTGCAAGACTTTGACAGCTTCTGATACTAGCACTCATGGCGGATTCTCTGTGCCTCGTCGTGCTGCGGAAGATTGTTTTCCACCTCTGGTAACAATTACGAATGATGATGCATTCCTTTTCACTTGTGGTACACCGAGCTTGATTGAGTGGCTCCAAGATTGCTCTAATCTGTTTCATCATTTTTATTTTTTATGTGATATAGTTAAAGTTAGTCCTTGCTTTGTTTATGTTGAATTATGCTGTATAACTCTTTCATAGCGTTTTGAATTGAAATCCATTGTTACTTTAGGATTACAGTCAACAGAGACCTTCACAGGAGCTTGTGGCGAAGGATCTGCATGGCCAAGAATGGAGGTTCCGACATATTTATAGGGGTATGTGCCCTGTTTTTGTATGTTAATGAACAAGTCAATGAGAATAGTTCATGATTGTTTGGGTTTGTATTTGCTGTTTCTCATGCGCAGGGCAACCACGACGACACTTGCTTACCACTGGGTGGAGTGCATTTGTGAACAAGAAGAAACTTGTATCTAGAGATGCTGTTCTGTTTCTTAGGTATGAAGACCTCGATTCTATCAAAAATTGTCTATAGTAAACATGACAGGGACAGGACCAACATTGTATACTTCAATGGCAGGGGTGAGGATGGAGAACTGAGATTGGGAATTCGTAGGGCTGCTCAATTGAAAAGTGGCAGTACCATTTCAACTTTTGCTGGCCAGCAATTGAATCATAGCAGTCTTCTGGATGTGGTTAATGCTTTATCAGCAAGATGTGCCTTTAGTGTTCACTATAATCCAAGGTATCTTTTCTAGTTATTATATTATACTTTCCTAGATAGTTAATGGAAGAGAAACTGTCTGTTACTATCCACAATTCATTGTTTATATTGTATGAGTTGTACTAAGATAGGCACATAAAAGTCAAGCTTATGCTTTATTCTGGTACTGTAAGTGCTTTCTAGAATTAGAACCCCACTTCTCAAACAAACAGACTTTTAAAACAACATTCAAGGAATTCGACTACAGAATTCTATTATGCTAGTGCAACTTACCAATGTTTAAATGGTTTTCTTTAGTACATGATTTACTTTTATGTACAGCCTTGGTCTTAAGTCTCCATGGATTTTTCTTTCTTTCTTGTCAAGCATGGTATCTGATTCGTGGCTTCTAAATTTAACCGTGTCCTTTTAGGGTCAGTTCATCTGAGTTCATCATACCCATTAAGAAATTCTTGAGGAGCCTTGATTATTCTTATTCAGTTGGAACAAGATTTAGGATGCGTTTTGAAACTGAAGATGCTGCAGAGCGAAGGTTTGTTCACGCTTATGCTCTTTCCATTTTGGTGACCCTACTAATATATAATCTTACTGAATTTTATATTGGGCAGATTTACAGGATTGATTGTTGGAATTACTGATGTGGATCCTGTTAGATGGCCTGGATCAAAATGGAGATGCCTAATGGTATATTGCTGGTTCTTTTTAACATTTGCTAATATAACTATCATGTGCATGCCTTAAGTGTGTTGCTAGCCTTTTTCTGTCTTTGTGTTTTATTCATATTGTGGCTACTCTGTTACAGCTACTTACCTGGTATATGCCATTTATCTTGCTGCTAATTTCTTTTTTAAGTTATTGTGCTTGATGGATTTTTGGTGAAATCAGGCATGTGATATGCATAAACTTTTATGGCTAACATTTAATTTTACATTATTAACTTGTGATTTTTGTATATTTGCAGGTAAGGTGGGATGACCTGGAAGCCACAAGGCATAATAGGGTTTCACCCTGGGAGATTGAGCCATCTGGTTCTGCATCTACTGCAAATAACATGATATCAGCTGGTTTGAAGAGGACCAAGATTGGATTGCCTTCAACCAAGCTAGATTTTCAAGTTTCCAGTATGTCTTTATTTTTTATTTACTCTGAGCTGTTCTACCAAATGCAGCAGCCTTGTTGTTGAGTTTGTTCCATTCTTTTGACAGATGCAATTGGAGCATCAGACTTTGGCGAATCACTAAGGTTCCAGAAGGTCTTGCAAGGTCAAGAAATGTTGGGTGTTAACACAACTTTTGATAGTACTAATGGTCAGGGTCACCAGCTATCAGATTTGAGGAGATGCTATCCTGGCTCAAACTGTTCTAGGATTGCTGCAACCGGAAACAGCATTGGAATTCCGCAAGTGAGTTCCAATGTTTCCTGCAATGGCATAGGCTTCAGTGAATCTTTCAGATTCCAGAAGGTCTTGCAAGGTCAAGAAATACTTCCAAGCCAACCATATGGAAGGGCCCTGTCTGTTGATGAGGCTTGTGGAAATGGTCGCTTTGGACCTTTTGATGGTTACCATACACTGAGATCCAGAAATGGATGGTCTTCCCACTTGAGTAACAGTTCTTCACATTTGCATCCACCTGTTCCATCTGGGCAAGTTTCATCTCCATCATCTGTGTTAATGTTCCAGCAAGCACACAATCCAGTTTCAAACTCTGATTACAACAGCAAAATTAGTCAGGTGATGGAAGGTAAAGTCCAGCAACGATCATCATACACTTCTGAAGCTAAAGGTGGAAAATTTGTATCAACCCCTTATGAGCCTCTTCGTGGACTAGCTCAGGAAGGCACAAATTCTTATGGGGTCTCAAACTTGCACAATCAGTTTGAAACTTCACGTTCACACGATTCTATTTCAGCACTTCGGGCTACTCAAGAGTTGGTTCCCACATGTAAAAGTCGATGCAGAGTCTTTGGCTTCTCATTAACTGAGGGTGCTCCTGTTGCAAGTAAAGAAGTAGCCGGCACCGACCCATCGGCCGTCACATGTTCTGGACCTTCCTTTGCAAGACACGCTGAAGATGATTTCCATCCAGTGCATAGCAAGGCAGTGGGAAGTTATTGCACCAAAGTAAGCAATCTTTATCCTCTAAGACATAGTATTTGATACATTATTGTAGTGTAATTCTCTTGATTAGAATCTGCACTTTCACTGGCTTGAAACTAGATAAGTCTGGATTTGATTTTTGATGTTGTTGGATTTGCTCTTATGTTGCTATCAGAAGCGTGAAAATGTTATGAAATTGCAATTCACTGTACCAAAATCATGATGGATTGTTAAAAAAAAAAAGAGTGAAGGACGTAATGCCAGTTATAATATATAATAAAGGGTAAATTTGTAATTAAATGATATAAAAAAATATTAAAATAATAGTATTGAAGGTTGTAATGTGGTTGTAGAAAAAATATGGATTGTATGTATCATTATAGTTGATGTATCAGCTTAGTGTTATGGTGATGGGCTTAGCAATGGCTTGTTATGGTATATAAGTGTTTTACACCTTATTTGTGGAGTGATTGTATTGGTGATTGTATTGATTTTTTGTTTCTTTCTTTTGACTCTGGGTTGTTACTAAATATTGGTTATTGTGTGCAGGGTGTGCTGCAATATTGACTTGAAAATCATGGTGTATGGTAGTAGTTATGCTGTCATAAGGTGGCAGAAGAGAATGTTCACTGTTGTACTAATGTGGAGAATATGATAACTATTCGCCTAACTAGATATTTATCTTGTTAAATTGGCTGTGACACAATCAATTTCTGTATTAATCTATGTACTCTTTATTGACTTGTAAAACGATGCATGTGTGTTCACTGTTATGGCCATATGAGGCTCTGGTGGCACTGCATAACCCTTCATTTATCTTGAATTGGGCATGATTACTTTAGGGAACTATAGCTCATCATGTTTCATGACCTTAAGTTATCTCCATTTCTACGCTTTTGCATCAAAATGGTCGCATGAGGGTGTGAAAAGAGAATCATGAAGAGTAGAAATTGTTGAAAACTATATGACTTGGAATAAGATTTCCTAACTTTTTACCATTTAAATTAGTCATGATTTCAACATTGAACCTTCCAAATTCTCAAGTACTCACATGATTCACCTTGCAAGTCTGAGTAGTTTAACTCTAGTAATTACAATCTTAATAGGGTAAGGTTGTAGTATTTTTCTTAGAATGTGGTAGTGTAATCTTTTTTACTAAGAATATTTAGACAAATTAACCAATATGTATACAAGGTAATTTTGAGAAGAAATATTTGATTTTTTGAAATTTATGTTACACATCCTATGAGCTTTTATATTTAAGTTAAGTTGACATTTCAAAGTCTATCAATTATATGTTATTATATGGAAAAAAAATATATGAGAATGGAAAACCAAATACAAAAGCATAGGGATGTGGTTAATTATTAAGGGTAGCAAACCTAAGCAAGTCAAGGTTAGCGAATCTCCTAAGCAAGTCGTGGGATGCTTTTAGAGTCCCTTACTTAATAATTAAAGTAGCTTGTAACTTTTCTAGTTTATGTTTATTAGCTTGTACCTTTTCTAGTTTATGTTTATTTTATTATAGATGTGGCCTATAATACAAGGTCTATAATTAAAGCTATTTTAGATTTTACAAATTTATACAAGACTAAAAAGGAGTAAATATTTTCTAGAGCTTCATAATCTTCTCTGCTCTTAGTCAGAGGTGTGGTGGTTGGAAATGTGGATAGTCCTCCATCATCCCTCCTATTTTCTCATCACTCTTTATAGAGATTTATAAGGATTAGATCGTCTAGGTTTCAACAACATGGTCACTTATTGGTGTTGTAGGATACCCAGAGTAAAAAAATTGTAAACATTGATGACCTTATGAAAGTTAGTGAATAACAAGGAAGAAGAAGAGTAGCACTCAACCACAATCCCTCAAAGCAAAGAAGAACACTTTCTCAAATACAAAACAAGATACAATTAGCCAGTGAAATAAGATGAAAATAATTTTTTAAACTTAAAAAATAACAAAAAAATGAAGAAGAATCGATTTTGTATATAGTTATAATGAATAGAAAATCATTTAAGCACGTCACAAAAAGAATCGATTCTCCCTGCATATGTATAAGCTAAAATCAATTATGAAACTTTTGTGTGGTGCAGTGTGTGACACAGTCCAGCCTGAGTGAAACAGTGTTTGACACAGCCTGTGTGGTCCAGTGTGTGGTACAGTCCAGCCTGAGTGAAACAGTGTTTGACACAGCCTGTGTGGTCCAGTGTGTGGTACAGTCCAGCCTGAGTGAAACAGTGTTTGACACAGCTTGTGTGGTCCAGTGTGCACACATCTTGAGTGGTGCAGTGTGTGGCACATCCTGAGTGGTGCAGTGTGTGGCACACCCTGAGTGGAGCAGTGAGCGGCACACCCTGAGTGGTGCAGTGTGCGGCACAACCTGTGTAGTGTAGTGTGTGAAACAACCTGTGTAGTGCAGTGTGTGAAACAACCTGTGTAGTGCAGTGACACATGAAAATAATTTTTTAAACTTAAAAAATAACAAAAAAAAGAAGAATCGATTTTGTATATAGTTATAATGAATAGAAAATCATTTAAGCACGTCAAAAAAAGAATCATTTGTCCCTGCCTATGTATAAGCTAAAATCAATTATGAAACTTTTGTGTGGTGCAGTGTGTGGCACAGCATGAATGATGCAGTGTGTGGCACAGTCTAGCCTGAGTGAAACAGTGTTTGACACAGCCTGTGTGGTCCAGTGTGTGGCACAGTCCAACCTTAGTGAAAGAGTGTTTGACACAGCCTGTGTGGTCCAGTCCAGCCTGAGTGAAACAGTGTTTGACACAGCTTGTGTGGTCCAGTGTGCATACATCTTGAGTGGTGCAGTGTGTGGCACATCCTGAGTGGTGCAGTGTGTGGCACACCCTGAGTGGAGCAGTGAGCGGTACACCCTGAGTGGAGCAGTGAGCGGCACACCCTGAGTGGTGCAGTGTGCGGCACACCCTGAGTGGTGCAGTGTGCGGCACAACCTGTGTAGTGTAGTGTGTGAAACAACCTGTGTAGTGCAGTGACACATGAAAATAATTTTTTAAACTTAAAAAATAAAAAAATAAAAAGAATCGATTTTGTATATAGTTATAATGAATAGAAAATCATTTAAGCACGTCTAAAAAAGAATCAATTCTCCCTGCCTATGTATAAGCTAAAATCAATTATGGAACTTTTGTGTGGTGCAGTGTGTGGCACAGCCTGAATGATGCAGTGTGTGGCACAGTCCAGCCTGAGTGAAACAGTGTTTGACACAGCCTGTGTGGCACAGTCCAGCCTTAGTGAAAGAGTGTTTGACACAGCCTGTGTGGTCCAGTGTGTGGTACAGTCCAGCCTGAGTGAAACAGTGTTTGACACAGCTTGTGTGGTCCAGTGTGCACACATCTTGAGTGGTGCAGTGTGTGGCACATCCTGAGTGGTGCAGTGTGTGGCACACCCTGAGTGGAGCAGTGAGCGGCACACCCTGAGTGGTGCAGTGTGCGGCACAACCTGTGTAGTGTAGTGTGTGAAACAACCTGTGTAGTGCAGTGACACATGAAAATAATTTTTTAAACTTAAAAAATAACAAAAAAAAGAAGAATCGATTTTGTATATAGTTATAATGAATAGAAAATCATTTAAGCACGTCAAAAAAAGAATCAATTCTCCCTGCCTATGTATAAGCTAAAATCAATTATGAAACTTTTGTGTGGTGCAGTGTGTGGCACAGCCTGAATGATGCAGTGTGTGGCACAGTCTAGCCTGAGTGAAACAGTGTTTGACACAGCCTGTGTGGTCCAGTGTGTGGCACAGTCCAGCCTTAGTGAAACAGTGTTTGACACAGCCTGTGTGGTCCAGTGTGTGTTTGACACAACCTGTGTAGTCCAGTGTGTGACACATCTTGAGTGGTGCAGTGTGTGACACATCTTCAGTGGTGCAGTGTGTGACACATCTTGAGTGGTGCAGTGTGTGACACATCCTGAGTGGTGCAGTGTGTGGCACAACCTGTGTAGTGTAGTGTAGTGTGTGAAACAACCTGTCTAGTGTGTGAAACAACCTGTGTAATGCAGTGACACATCTTGAGTGGTCAGTGTGTGGCACAACAATTCCTGAATGGTGCAGAGTATAACACAGCACAGTCTGAATTGTGCAGGCGTGTGGAACAACCTGTGTAGTGTAGGTAGTGTGTGAAAAACCTGTGTAGTGCAGTGTGTGGCACAACAATTCCTGCGTGGTGCAGAGTATAGCACAGCACAGTCTGAATTGTGCAGTGTGTTGCACGACCTGTGTAGTACATTATGTGGCAAAGTCTGTGTTTAGTGTGTGGCACAGCCTGAGTGGTGCAGTGTGTTGCACACTTTTTGTGGTGTGCGCAGCACAGCCTAAGTGGTGCAGTGTGTGACACAGCTGGTGTGATGCAATGTGTGGCACAACTTCTTTGATGCAGTGTGCGATACAACATGAGGGGTGCAGTGTGTAGCACAACTTGAGTGGTACAATGTATGACATAGTTTGTGTGGTGCAATTTGTAATATTGATTCTTTCTATGGTACATATAAGAAAATTATATAAGACCATGGTAAAAGAGGTTCTTTTACGTGTATTTACATCACTCTTATATGAAATATATACAAGTTATATAGGTAGGGATCCACTAATCATGATATTTTATCATTATTAAATTGATTGCATATAATTACGTACAATATCGTACAATAATTGCATATAATTGGATAATTATTATTTTCTTAATAATACATATCAGTTTCATTTCATGAACGGTTGCAAACTTATCATATATTAACTTTAAACACTCATATAATTTTTTCACTCGTCCATTTACACTGTCATTATCACTCTATCAACGAATTCAAATACGAGATAAATAAATTTAAACAAATAAAACTTAGAAACCTATTTTCTTATCTCGTATTATCAAAATAAAAAGTGTCATATTCTCCGATTTTTATGATTGTGACATATATTTAATTGAATGATAGAATATATAATAAATAACTAACTTTCAAATACCGTGAATATCAAAATATTAATAAAAACATGAAAAAAATTAAAACTTTCAATTGATAAATGAAAACAAGCCATTTTCAAGAAAAACATCTCTTAAAATAAGACATGTATATTATTAATGAAAACCATTTTCACGATTTCTATAAACATTAAATAATTTTTGACATGCACCAATAAACTAATTTTTAAAATTGTTTTTTATTTTGTAATTGAAAACATGGAATTAAAAAATATATTCTGAAAAAAAAAATTATAATATTTTTTTGTGTTTTGAAAATAAAATAGATAAACCAAAATCTTATTTCAGAAAAATAATTCCAAAATTAAAAAAAAAATGCATTACGAAAAATATTAAAAAATAAATAAAATCCAAAAATTCTAAAATAGGGTCTTATTTTTATTTAGTCTTAAAACAATTATTTTAAGATTTCACTTTTCAATTAAACATTATTTTTTTTATTTTTAATTTATTTTTGAAATCAAAATACTTTTTTCCGTCTGAATCAAGATAATACAACTATTGAACTAATAAAACTATTTCAAATAAGACATTTGAAAAATTAGCGGATTTGTTATTATTTTTATTTATGCGGAAAAAAAAATCTTAAAATACACTATAAAAAAAATTATTATATCTGTTTATAATTATTGTAGTATTTTTGTTAGAATGTGGTTGTGTAATTTTTTTACTAAGAATATTTAGAAAGATTAACCAATATATACAAGATGATTTTGAGAAGAAATGTTTGATATTTTAAAATTTATGTTACAAATCCTACGAGCTTTTATATTTAAGCTAATTATATGAAAAAAAAATATGAAAACGGAAAACCAAATACAAAAGCATGGGGATGTAGTTAATTGTCAAGGTTAGTGAACCCTAAGCAAGTTGTGGAATACTTCTAGAGTCATTTACTTAATAATTAAAGTAGCTCGTACATTTATACAAGACTAAAAGACACTAAATATTTTTTTTTACATAATCTTCTCTACTCTTAGTGGTGGCTGGGACTATGGGGATAATCTTCCATCATCTCCTTCTATTTTCTCATCACTCTTTATAGAGATTTATAAGGATTAAATTGTTTAGGTCTCAAAAACATGGTCGCTTATTGGTGTTGTAGGGATACCCAAAGTAAAAAAATTCTAAACATTGATGAACTTATGAAAGTCCATGAATAACAAGGAAGAAGAAGAAGAGTAGCACCCAACCACAATCACTCAAAGCAAAGAAGAACGCTTCCTCAAATACAAAACAAGATATAATCAGCCACTGAAACAAGATGAAAATAATTTTTTAAACTTAAAAAATAACAAAAAAAAAGGAATCGATTTTGTATGTATATAGTTATAATGAATAGAAAATCATTTAAGAACATCACAAGGAGAATTCATTGTTCATACAGTTCAAATAATAGAAAATCGATTCAGCACATCACAAAACAAAGAGAATCGATTCTCCTGCTTATGTATAAGCTAAAATCGATTCTGAAACTTGTGTGTGGTGCAGTGTGTGGCCCAGCCTCAGTGCTGCAGTGTGTGGCACAACCTCAATGTTGCAGTGTGTGGCAAAATCCAGCCTGAGTGATACAGTGTTTGACACAACTTGGGTGGTGCAGTATTTGACACAACTTGGGTGGTGCAGTGTGTGGCACAACAATTCTTGAGTGGTGTAGAGTGTGGCACAACCTGAGTGGTACAGTGTATGACATAATCTGTGTGAAGCTATGAAGCCCAGACACGGACAAGGGAACGGATACGACACGGACACGGAGATACGGCTAAATTGAAAATTATAGGACACGGGACACGGCTATATATAAATTAAAATGTAGTAATATATTTTGTTATATGAGATTTTACTTAAGATTTTCTGTGAAATAAGGATTTTATTTGAGATTTTAGTTAAGATTTTTTGTGAAATAAGGGTTTAAAGAGTGCACAGTGTCCGTCCGCCGTGTCCTAGGAGTGGACCGCGCGCCATCCGCCGTGTCGAAGGAGTTGGCCGCGTCTCCTCTAACGTGTCCGGGAAGAGGGCCGTATCCGGCCCAGGCAGGTGCGTCCGACACCGCGTCATGCACGCACCCGCCGCGCACCCGTGTCGACAGCGGTAACGGCGTGAATTTTGCCGTATCCGAACTTCACAGGTGTGAAGCAGTAACCTGAGTGGTACAGTGTGTGGGACACCCTGTGTGGTACATTATGTAGCAGAATCTGTGTGCAGTGTGTGGAACAACTTGTTTGATGCAGTGTGTAGCACAGCCTTGTGCAGTGTGTAGCACACCCTGAGTGGTGTAGTGTGTGGCCCAACAATTCCTGAGTGGTGCAGAATGTGGTACAACCTGAGTGGTACAGTGTATGACACAATCTGTGTGAAGCAGTAGCTTGAGTGGCAGTGTGTGGGACACCCTGTGTGGTGCAGTGTGACACATCCTGTGTGGTGCAGTGTGTGGCACATCCTGTGTGGTGCAGTGTGTGGCACGACTTGTGTGGTACATTGTGTGACAGAACATGTGTACAATGTGTGGAACAACTTGTGTGATGTAGTATGTAGCACAACCTCTGTGGTGCAGTGTGTGATACAACCTGAGTGGTGCAGTGTGTGACACAGCCTGTGTGGTGCAGTGTGTGGCATAACATCAGGGGTGCAGTGTGGCATAGCATGAGTGGTGCAGTGTGTGGCACTGGGTGGTGCAATGTGTGATACAACCTGGGTGGTGCAGTGTGTGACACAACCTGTGTGGTGCAATTTGTGGCACTGCTTGTGTGGTGCAGTGTGTCACAGTGTGTGACACACTCTGTGTGATGTAGTGTTTTGCACAACATGGGAACTGCAGTGTGTGGCACAATCTGAGCGGTGCAGTGTGTGGCACAACCTGAGTGCTGCAGTGTGTCACACAACCTCAGTGGTGCAATGTATGACATAGTTTGTGTGGTGCAATTTGTATCATTGTTTCTTTCCACACAGTGGTAGATATAAGAAAATTATATAAAATGGTAAAAAAAATGAAAATGTCTTTATTCTTTTGCGTGTATTTACATAACTTCGTGTATAAGAAATATATAAGTGTATGAAGATTTTTTCTCTCCAAATTACAATATCGTACAATAGCGTACAATAATTACATACAATAATTGCGTATGATTTGATAATTTTTATTTCTTTAATAGTACATACCATTTTCATTTTATGAACGGTTGCAAACTTATATTATATTAACTTTAAACACTCATATATTCTACATTAACATCCTCATAATCTCTTTGCATATGTGAAAGTAAAGGAAAAAAATCATGTAACTAGTTTTTTTGGTTACACCCTCATCTTCAAATATGTTAATCAAAACAATAAATTTGTCCACTCGTCCATTTACACTATCATTATCACTCCATCAACGAATTCAAATACGAGATAAATAAATAAAACTTAAAAATGTATTTTTTTATCTTGTATTATCAAAAAAGTCATAAACTCCTTTTTAACATATATTTAATTGAATAATAGAATATATAATCAAGTAAATAACTTTGAAATACTAATATCAAAATATTAATAAAAACATGAAAAAAATTAAAACATTCAATTGGTAAATGAAAACAAACAATTTTTAAATATTAGAAAAGCACTTCAGGTATTGCAAGACTATTAATGAAAACATTTTTCACGATTTCAATAAACATTAAATAATTTTTCACATGCATCAATTAACTAATTTTTAAATTTGTTTTTTATTTTGTAATTGAAAACATGAAAATAAAAAATATATTATGAAAACAAAATTATAATAATTTTTTGTGTTTTGAAAATAAAATTGATAAACCAAAATCTTATTTCAGAAAAAAAATTCCAAAATTAAGAAAAAATGCATTACAAAAAATATTAAAAAATTAAAATCCAAAAATTCTACCAAAGTAACTAGATTCTAGAAAAGTGTTTAAAAACCCAAATCCAATAATATATTGCAGAATACCAAATATAAAAAGGACTTTTTGATTTAAAAACTAGAAAATACATTTTTTTTTCATTTCACATAATTCAAAAATATCAGATGCAGAAAATAATTGTCCACAGTCTTTCTCTTGCAATATGCGATTTATTCCAAAATTATATAATTTAAAAATAACGAAAATTGAAATAAAACAATAAACAGTAATTTCGAATGACTTTTAATACTATCTACATTTAATTATAAATAAAATTAACTACTTTCATATTTATTAAGAATAATGATTAAGTTATTTAATATTTTTTGTTTTCTCATAATAAACTAATAATTATTCTCAATTATATTCATTAAAAATAATATTTAAACTTAAAGATAATTTTTTTTAAAAAAATATAGTATTAAATAAGATTTATACAATTGATTTTTTTTATAAATTCAGTTAAAATAACTTATTTCTTATATTTACTTACAAATTAATGAGACAAGTATATTTTTTCAGCTAAACAGGAATATTAAATGGGAGGGAGAAAGATATGTTATCTTTTAAAAGAAGCAATTTAATATTTTCATAATCACTTTTTGTTTTTGTTTTTTACATATGAATGCCATATATGTTTAAGGCATAGGCATATTACAGATTAGTTAATTAAATTTAAATCTTGTTTTTCCAATTTATTTTTATTTTTGCTTCTTCCTTTTTTTTACATTGGAAGTGTTTTTTTTTTCTGTCTTCGCATTATTTTTTTCTTCATTTCAATGTCTGAGTAATATTGTTCAATTATTTTTATTTTTTACTTCAGTTCAACGCTTTTAAACGGCTAAAAGTTAATACTTTTAAGGGACAGTTTTAATAAATTGCAATTTTCGATATGAAGAAAAATAAATAAAGTTGGATAGAAAGAGAAATAGATTTTATTGAAAATACTTATACAAATGTTTAGATTGTAAAATCAGTATTTATTTATTGGTCCTTGCTATGCTCTTCAAGTCCTTCAGTGCTGAAAATTATTAAAAGGAACAAATATTAGGCTGGTCATAATAATTGATAAACAGTAAAATGTATTTTTTACTAAAATTGTATTTCACATGTACAAACTTTTTTAATTCTAAAATATTATTTTATTTTATTTTATTTTAAAATACTAAATAAAATTATATCATTTGAAAAAAAAGAAAAGAAAAAAAATATCATAGATATGTATATTATATATTACCTTTAAGAAGATGGGTACCTGCAGGATCCAAAACCTTGAAACAGAGATGAAAAGGAAAAATAGGGTTAATGAAGGAAAAGATTTCTTTCACATCATACATACATTAAAAATATACATTTAATATTTACAAATTATACATACAATAAAACTATACATTTAATATTATATCGGTGGACATATTTTTCTTTTTTACTCAATTTTTACGAGAATAAAAATGTAATATATATAAAAAATAATAATTTTGGATTAACTAAAATTGAAAAGAAAAAATGAACTAAAGAGAGGGATTAAAAGTGAAAATTATTTTATTTTATATATGAGATTTGGTGTGAAAATATCTAAGAATATGTTCTTTTTGTTGCTTTAAAATAAAAAATTAAGAAAAGAGTGAGAAAGTCATATAAAAACTGTACATTACTATTAATTTAAAAAGTAAAAAAATAATTTTATTTTTTAAATAATTTATATGAAATGATAAAATATTTTATTGTATTAATAAAATGAGATATATTAAATAAGAGTAAAGTTGGAAAAATATTATGTATACCAAAAAGCAGTTATAATAAAAAAATTTATAGATTATAATAATATAATAATAATTTTAACTAAAAGAATAAATTAAAATATTATTTTATTGATTTGTGAAATAAATATTTTGATGAGTAGAGAGTGCATACTGGGATCGGTGACGGCGATTGTGGCGGCGCCGTTAAAATTGCAGGATCCAGCGGATTTGCCATTTTTCTGATAGTAACTATCGAAAGCATAAGAAGCATGATTTTGTATGGTGTTTGGGTTGAAGCATGACCCACCGGGCCTAATGGGCCCACAGTCTGCTCCATGCGAACATGCAAAGTCCATCCCTGATTTCATTGCCCCAAACCCAGAACTACTTCTTGCCACACACCATGTATTTCCTTCCACACTCCCCACTGCTACTATTATGCCCAATAACACCACACAAACCACCTTTGCTAATGATTCTTCCATTCTTCTCAACTTCACACTCTTCTCCCACCCAAACCCACCTATTTATACTTATTAATCTCACAAATATACTTCTTTTTTACAATTATTTGTTTTTTAATCACTTTTCTTGCAATCTCCTCTTCCTCTAATTAATATTTTTTTTTGGAGTAACGGGCCAACATTTAATGGGACACAAACAAATATTATTCCTACGCACTTTCATAAATATATACATGTGTATAAACTCCAAAAACAATCATTGTGCATTGAATTATTTACTTTTATATGCATCACCTAATTTATCATTGATAAGTATAATTTTATATAATCATAAATTATTAGAATGTAATAATGAATAAATTTATTATTTTAATTAAGACTAATATAATTAGGTTTATTTGGATCTTAACAATTTTTTATGTTGTTTAAATTCCACAGTCTTAAAAAAGTGTCTACCTTTGCAAATGACCAAATATGCAAAAGTTTAAGTTGCTTATTTGAATCAAGATAGAAAACAAATTCTAAGGAGAAAAATGATAAAATAAAATCTACACTAGTTGATAAACATAATTGAAAGTAAATTTTCTGCAAAATACAAGAAAACAAAATCCAAAAAAACATTATGGAAAGTTGGAAACTGAAAAAACTATTCACATAATCTAAACCATAATATTTTCCCAAAATCATAGGAGCAAAAAAACTTATTAAAAGACATAGACCTTAAGGAGGAAGAGGGAAGCTCCATAGGGTTTTATTAGTTTATTTTCTTCTTTGTAATTCATTTATTTTGCCTTCGCATAGAATGTTAAACCTTTTTTGTTGACTCTGTTGTAATTTCCCTTTGAGTTATGAGGTTTTTGTAAAAAAAAGTTTTGTTTTCCAATTCTCTATAGCAGTTGTTTTGATATTTTAATCTCCAAGAAAATTGCTTTTTGTGAAAGGTTGTACTTGAACGCATGATTTAGAGTCTTCTTTATCTTAAACTTTGGTTTTTTAGTTAGTTCGCATTGTTCTAATTCATTTTGTGGACGTATAACTCAAGAAAGAGGAGATAAACATTCTCATCGAGTATACACTACAAGAATTTTGTTATTTACATACCAATTATTACATACGGATTTATATAGCATTGCATACGGATTTAGATTCATATATAAAGTGAGTGTTACATACAGATTTGGATTCGTATATAAAGTGAATGTTACATACGAATTTCGATTCGTATGTAAAGTAAGTGTTACATACCGATGTTTACATACAAATCCAAATTCCTATGTAAAGCGAGCATTACATATGGATTTTTATATACGGATCCAAATTCGTATGTAAAGTAAGTGTTACATACAGATTTTTACATACAGATCCAAATTCATATATAAAGTGAGTGTTACATACAACTTTTTACATACGGATTTGAATACGTATAGTTCTTGATGGGGATTAAAAGCAATGAACAAACTAAAATAAAAAAAAAGAAGGTTATAGAGAATTGAAATAATTTTAAGATTTATTACGTTGTTATAACTAAATAAGAAAAATAATTTTAGTTTAATTTTTTTTAATTTAATTAAAAAACATTATAATATTATAATTAAAAAATTTAAAATTTTTAAAATTTTTAAAATATAAATATTAGTATCAATAATAATATTTCATATTGATTGTCTCCGTCTAAATCCAATTAGAATTATAATACATTTTATCTAATTGGACCATGTGTGTTGTAGCTCGTTAAAAAACTAAAAATAAAATTAGGTGCTTCATGAGGTGTATGAAGTGAAAATAATACTTATCCATATATAAAGTAGTACACACATAATATTTTTAATAATAATTTTTTCATATTAAATAGAGCTGATATTTTTGTGTGATGTTACAATTTCTACACATTCTAAAATTTGTTGTATAATATTTAATAGTTTTCTAAGTTTTCTTTTCATGTTTTTTATTATGGGAAATAAACGGATGCACCAATAAAACAATAATTTTTAACTTTTTCATTATAGTAAATAGTGGCTTGTAAATTATAATTAAATACATTGCAAGAATTATTAATTGCTGCGTAATTAATTTTCATAAATCACAATATTCATTTGTATATATGTTGAGTTTGATTTCTCATTCTCTATAACTTAATGAACTCACATCACACTTTCTCTTTTTGCTGAATACATGTAATGAATTGTTACATTAAATGAAATCAAATTAATACTAACTTTTCTTAATTTATTAATTCAAAATACAGTTGTTTTCACTTTCCATAATTCATTAATTATGCTATTAAATCTTCTTCAATTAACATCAAATAAGAGAGTTTAATTGATATACATGATTTTAAGATATTTAAACAAATTATCATTGCGTACTTTATTTCACAAGCATCACATTAATAGAAATAGTCTAATAAAAAAATATATTCAATATAAAATTTATATCCAAATTATTATTAAAAACTATAAATTTTAAAGAAAATATTAGTTAAAGCCAAAAAATTATATTTTTATTTTAAATTTGCATAGAAGTGATAAAGTAGGTTTTAGTTTGCTATTGGTATTTTCAACTTATACCAATTCACTTTGACTCGCCTCACTTAATCTTCCAAATTGGTACATAAAGGTGGGACAGAGTAAGGGTTGATCCACTTTTTTTAATTAAAAATGATAATAAATTAATTATTTTGTATTATATTATTTGAAAGATGCAAATTATTAAAATTTATATATTAAGTTTCAATTATTAATTATATTAGAGTAATTTAACATGTAAATTTAATAATTATTTTAATTTATTAGAGATGTTAATAATCAATTAAAATTAAATTAAATATATTTTTAATATATATATATATATATTAAAAATACAAAATTTAAAATTTAAAAATAATTAACGAACAAAAGACAAGTCAGATCAAAATTTTCAATCTATTTTACTATAAGAATCCATCATTTTCATTATATTTTTGACGAACCAATAATCTTCACACATGTTTGACTAATACTATATTTGGAAAATAATATAACATATATATTATTTATACAACTAAATAAACTTATCAAATTCTAATGAATATGTAAATGTATACAGTATTTTTTTTTATTACCATCTGAAGCTATATAAAGAGGATTCTTCTGAGTAATTTTTTCTTATACAGATTTTTTTCTCATTCTACCATTAATTATTTTATTTTATTAATACAATGAAAAATTTTGTCATTTCGTTCATATAAATTATTTAAAAATAAAATTATTTTTTTATTTTTTAAATTAACTTTATGGGAATTAACTATCCTCCACTCTTCCCTTAACTATTTATTTCAAGACAACAATAGAAAAATATCAGATTAAATTTCACATATAAATAAAATAACCTTCATTTCTAATCACTATTTTCACTAATTTTAAACAATTTTTTTTTAAAATCATCATTTTTTTTTTATTTACCATCAAGTGAATCATTCATAATTATTTATATATATACTTTAAATTTTTGTTATCGTGAAAGTTAAGAAAAAAATACGTACACACGTTCTTGTGGCTGTAATTTTGTAGTGTTTTAGAAAATAAATGAATGATAATTTTTATTACCCACATTTCATTTATTTAAAGTTACATTTATTAATGAAATGAAGAAAAAAAAAGAACAGAAAATAGACACACGTGGAAGTTTGATCTTGAATGAAAGTAATAAAACATGGAAGGCGAAGTCAGAATAGAATAGCATCATGGGTGAGACTTAGGTTCTTCTCCGAATATGTTGACCCTGTCCGTGACGTAAAATCTTGTCACCACAATTACCGTGACGCAGGAGATTGCGTAACAGGCGTTGACGTTAGAGTCTTCGCCTTGCACTTATAATGTTACTGTGGTTCCTACTTTTTCCTCGCAAGTCCCTTTCTCCACAGCCACCTCTCACTCTCCTCTCTCTCTCTCTCTCCATGCACCAAGCGCCACCGTCCGAAGCCGGAGGAAGCACCGCCGCTGCCCATGCCGACGTGGTGAAGATGGTTTCGGAGAATCCGGTGATCGTGGTGGGAACACAGGGGTGCTGCATGTGCCACGTGGTGCAGAAGTTGTTGCAGGGCCTGGGAGTGAACCCTCCCGTGTACGAGGTTGACGAGGGAGAAGAGGATGAGGTGGCAATGGAGCTGTCGAGGAAGGTTGTTGGCGGCGGAAGGGTGCAGTTTCCGGCGGTGTTCGTGAGTGGGAAGTATTTCGGAGGGTTGGAGAGAGTGATGGCTAAACATATCTCAGGTGAACTGGTTCCTATTCTCAAAGATGCAGGGGCCTTGTGGCTCTGACTATATATAGCCACTCAATTTTTCTTTCTCACTTTTTTTTTTATTAATATAGATACTCAAGTTCTTTCTGTATCATGAGTATTATTATTAGGGTTTATCATTTTTGGAGCCAAAATTTCAGAAATTTACCTTAGTGTCCACAACTATATGTATACTCCTCTCGATCGGCTTTTGTTTTTAATTTATGTTCATGTCGTGTTCGGAAAGCAAACATCTGTAATGTGTTGATGGAAAGACAAGGAAAAGAGGTTTTGTTACTCGGATATAACAAACATTTCATAATATTTGTTATATTTGGTTAAAAAAAATCCAGAGAATAAATATGTAAATTTTCATTGACTTCTGATCTAATTCCTGATCGATGTGAAATTATACTAACAATACTAGAATAATAAAGCTTTTTTTTATTAAATATATTTTTATATACAAATATTTTTGGAATGATTCGGACACTCTTTTAGTTGGTTTGCATGTCGCTGCTGCTTCTCAGTTAACTCTCACCTTCTCACTCTCTACTCCTTTTTCTCGCTAGTTTTGGGCTTGTATGGTACCTGCAAAAGCTAGGTACTCCGACGCTCAAGTAAGAATTCAGTATTCGGCACTTGGTGTTCTCATTGTATGATAACGTACCTGATTCTTGAAATTTGTGTTTATTTATATTATTACTGCGTATCCTTTGTTATTGAATCGAATTAGGAAGTTTGATCATGATTAAAAGTGCATTACTTAATATTTGATCACTGATTAATCTCGTTAATCATGTTTAGACGTAATAGTTTTTTATCATGTTCATCGGTTTAAACAGATTGTCGAGTCAAGATCTCGATGCACGGAACGCAATAGAATAAATGATATTTAAATTTGAAAATCATTCTTCAAAAGACACCTCTTTCATGCATCATTATTTAGAGTATAAAGTTATTGGAGTGGTTTAGAGTTTTTTTAGTAGTGCAAACGTATTGGAAGTTAAACGTTGTCACTGTCTCTTTAATGCAAGGTAATAGTGAGCTTATTTTTCGCCCAGACAGAGCATGTTAATATATAGTATAATCATAGAAACTTTTATCTATAAAGTGTAAGTTGATAGTGAAAAACGCGATTACTAACATAAAGTCCACCATATAATTATTCATTTATTCATTTTTTTCCTATTCAAGAATTTTATAGCAAGCTGGCTAAGTTGGATACTAAAATGTGTTTGGAAAATTATGAGTTTGTAGGATTTAAAACAAACTTTAGGGAGTAAAAAAAAAGTTACAGTGAAAAGTGAAGTTATTTACATAATTTAAAAATACAAATAAATTAAAAGATTGATTTTATGTATTATTAATATTTTATTTAACATTTTTAATATTATTTTTATAATTATTTACTATTAAATGAAAAATTAAGCCAATGTGAGCTTAAAGTTAAATATCATATTTTAAGGCAAGAGCGACAATTGTAGTAATGATGTGTTTTTCGTGAAATTTGGTCGATAAAAATTCTTGTAAAATAAATAAAAAATGTTAATAAAAAAATAAATTATGAATTTTATTTTAATAATATTAATGATTTTCGATTTAAATATACTAGGTGTATATGTATAAGTTAAAATCACATTGATAAAATATTTTTAAAAAAATGATTAAATAGAAAACAATTTAAAAAATTATTATTATTATATTAACTAAATTAGATATAAAAAAATATTAGTATTTAAATTATTTTTTATTTTTTATGAATATTTTTTAAATTTATATTTAATTAGTTATCAAAATTGTAAGTACCAATTTTAAAATCTCAATTTAAAAATAATTTATTAATAAAATAAACTAATTTAAATATTAATAATTTTTTTCTCTAAAATAATATTTAATTTAATCAATATAATAATTAATTATTTTTTATTTTTAAAATTGGATTATATTTAGTGGTTTTGTAACAAAGTATATTATATCAAAACAATCCATTTTTAAGTAGAAAATCAAGAAAATATGATCCACTTTCTATGATTATTATCATATATAACTTTCATTCATTACTTATGATAAGATTAATTAAAGGTATTAATGTTTGCTGTGATTAAAAAGTAATGCTTTTGGTATATTTATTTAAAGAAATGTTAAAACAAGTTAAGCAAATTGAATTGAGTTTAAATAATATAAGTGAGACTTATAAGATTTAGAAAAAAATTATAAACAAGTTAATATTAAAACTTTCTTAAAACGTTAAAATAAACCAAAAAATCGAAAGAAAATGCAAGACAGAAATGCATGTTGCTTAAAATTAAAAATGCTGAAAACTAAGACATTACACTAATATTAAATTAGTAAAGAATAAACAATAAGAAACCAAATGAAAAGAAATTACTAAAGCAAAAGGAAAAAATCATAGAGAAATGTAAATTTTAATTACCAAAAATAAAATTTCCGAAGTTTATATGCTATTTTCTCTAATTTTTTAGTAAAAAATATTCCTACACAAAGGTCTAATATTTTCTATTATTAATAAAAAATTATAAAATAATTTTTAAATTGATATTAATTACTAAAATTTTAGTTACTAATTAATTATATTTTAATTTTTTTTAATCTTTTGAAAACTAATTTAAAATCTAAAATATTAGTAGTTAAAGTTTTAATAACTAATTTATATATCAATTTAAAAATTATTTTATAATATTTTATTAATAATAGAAATCACATTAAATATTAATAATTTTTAAATTAATAACTAATTATTTTTAATTTTTAAATTTAATTATTATTTAATAATTTTTTTAATATTTATACTACAAAAAGTATCATTCTGCTTGTCACTATTTTCGTAAAGCCACGTGCAATTTTATATTTTTCACTCGACACGTCTTTCTATTTCTTTTTTTATCAATAGTAGTAAAAATTCTGAAAAAATAAATAAATAATTTATTTTAGTATTATTTTATTCTTATTTCTATAAAATTCTATTATTCTTTTGAACAGAAAAACAGGTGCCATGTGTTGCAAGAGAAACACAATAAGGACAGTTTCATTTTCGTATATGCATATCAGCTGTCACGTGTCTTTTTTCTTCTTTTCCTCAAATGAGTTTAAACACACACAACGTTATGTCTTAAAAGATTATTTTTTGTTTTATGCCTAATTATTGTATGCAGTATTTTACATATGTGTATTTTGTCAATAAATATTAAAGATTATATTTACTTCATTGATTAATTTAACCATGAGATTAAATAAACATACAAAAAATCTATATTTATACATGTAATAATTAATTATAAAATTACATATATATTTTATCTTATGGAATCAAATATGAGAAGTGAGAGTGAGATATTTTGTTTAAGACAGGTCAGTATAAATTAACTTACCTTGTTTTTCTTATGGTATTTTTGGTAGAAAAAGTAATTGATGAAAAAAAATAAGTGAAAAAATGAAGAAAAATAAATATTACTTAGTTATAAAGAAAGGGGTGAGAAATGAAGTACAAATTATTATTTTTTATTTGTATTATTTATTTATTATTATTACAGTAGAAAGAGTTAAAATACAAATTATTGTAATTAGTTTATTTTATCAATAAAGGATGAGATTTTATCGAGCTACGATATCTATAAAATAAAGATGGTGAAAATCTAAAATTTTGTTGAAGAACTTACTAATTAACATATGTGTCTAATTGAGTTTTTGTCTATTTTCTGTAGGCTCAACGAAGAGGACAACAACTGGAAGAAGGTTTGTACAAAATATCTTATAGAGATCTTCATACCATAAAAGAATACTAAAGCCTTAGTAAGAGACTACAAAGAAGGTTGAAATTCAGTTGACTTCAGTAGGGACAAGTTATCATCATTTTTTTTGTCAGACTTTAGTTTAAAATAAATAAATAAATGTTTAGAGTATAATATGATTTATTCGAGTTTGTAATTGTTAAATACATTGGACCATGTATTTGAGCAAAGTGAAGTAAGATTTTTGGTTTTGTACTTTGACTTGACATAGATTATGGTTAAGGTTAAGGTTCTAAACCTACATAGGGTTTTAAGTGGTTTCCCAGATGAAATCCTAGGTTGGTATTGGAACACAAACTTGTGTACCAAAGGAGCTTAACACTATCGAATACGCATGCTACATGTGTGAGAATGCATGGACAATGAAACTAAACTCCTTATCATTATGAACAAATGTTAATTGAACAAATATTATAAAACAATTAACATTTTAAATCTATTCATAACATTAAAATATGTTAAGCATGGTTACTTACTTTGTTTAATTAGTCTAATTCTTCATTGTTTGTCGTTCCAACTAAATCATGCGGTTAAATATTTATGTATCACAATCTCAATCAATCTCAATATGGATTTAACACATTTTATTTTCGAATCCGTATCTATATAATTTCACTCAGGGGTATAATATTTAAACACAAAGTCTGATTAATATTTTTTCCAATATTAATATTTCAATTCTTACAATAACATTTAAAAATGAAATAAAAATTTAGAAAAATAATTCAACAATTAAAATAAACAAGGAAAAATAAACTATTTGCATAAAAAATTAGAACTAGTTACAAATTTTAAAGATGATTTTTTTAGATAACTATACTCTCAATTGAAGTGTAAAAAACAAGTTATTATTTTAAGTTATTTAATGCAAATGCTTTATCATTAACTTTAATCTTATTAATAAACGATGATAAATATTATTTATTTATTTGAGTAAAATTTGAAGGCAATTATTTATTAAATTGAAAAATAAAATTGGAGTTTTAAACCGGTAGGAAAATTGAAGAAGAGGTGAACCCGGTTATTTTCCTTTGAAATGGTTGCTTTATAACCACGCTGTGGTCCCGTGGATGCAAAATTTGAACTATAAAGAAGTGAAGAAACAAGTCTTTTGTGTCTGTGATCCTTTCTTTTCTTTTCCCTCGCTAATTTTAAACCGTCTCAAAAGAAAAAGTTAAACCAATAAATAATAAAAATAGGAGTAGTAGTAAAATTTCTGAAAATCCACACATAAAGAGAAGCACGAAAACGGAGAAAGAGGGAAGAAAAAAGTGCGAACCCCGAGAAAGGGTGAAAGATGCTCAAGCTTTTCAACAGAGGCAGGGATAGCGCCGCCGACGCCTCGCCGCCCTCCTCTGCGGTCGCCACGCCGTCGTCCTCGTCGGCGTCTCCGGTCACCGGGCCCGCCAGGCCGATACGCCTCGTCTACTGCGATGAGAAGGGGAAGTTCCGTATGGATCCGGAAGCCGTCGCGACGCTCCAACTCGTCAAGGAGCCAATCGGCGTTGTATCCGTCTGCGGTCGCGCGCGGCAGGGCAAGAGTTTCATCTTGAATCAGGTAATTATTCTATTCGAGTGAATTTTTCTTCGCTGTTCGAGTTTAGGGTTTTGGAGTGTAGTGTTGCAGTTAGTAATTAGGGTTTTGATGCGTTGATGTTTGTTCCGTGGGATGACCGTAGATTGTTTGATTGTAATGGTGTTTATGTTACAGTATCGCTTTGTTTGACTATTGCGTATCTGGTTTTGATTAATTTTGGGGCAACCGCCGTTTTTTTTGTGGTGGTGGCGGTGATTTTTTGTTATAACGTAGTTTGAACGCGAAATTCGAAACATAGTTGGAAGGTTTGGGGACTGTCCTTGATTGGCTAGTAGTCCAGTGACTACAGTGGAAAGTGTGGTTTTGTGATTTTGAGAGTGTGTGCTCGTTTGCTTATCGTGTGCAACAATTAGTTTGTGGATCATTGTTTCCGTTTGGTTAGAGTTGTAAATTTAGGTGCCAAATTCTGGAGTATGCCGAAGATAAATGCTTTGGTACTTCTTTCTGCGCCATTGGATTGTTTACTTACATGTCTCGGAATATTTTTTAGCCTACGTGAAACTGCTTTTTTTCAAACTGAGATTCAATGTTTCCACTGGCATTATTTCTGCTGGTCTTGAAATATACTTATTTTACAAGATTTTGTTATTATAACATGTATTATATAGATTTTGGGCTTATGTTTTTCTTTAAAATTTTATTTCAGCTATTAGGAAAGAGTAGTGGATTTCAAGTAGCATCAACACATCGGCCTTGTACCAAAGGGCTTTGGTTGTGGAGTACACCTTTGAAAAGGACTGCTCTTGATGGAACAGAATATAATCTCCTGCTATTAGACAGTGAAGGAATAGATGCTTATGATCAAACGGTCAGTTTTTCAGCTTTCTAATCATATATTCTTTTTCACATGTATGTAGTCGAGTTCTAAACATTGCTAACTTGTCTTACTCAGCAATTTGTTTACTACGCAGGGAACATACAGCACCCAGATATTCTCACTGGCAGTTCTTTTGTCTAGCATGTTTATTTATAACCAGGTTGGCTCGGCCTATTCAAACCTATACATTCTGTCTAGCATGCTCATTTATTCCTTGGTCTTGACATGTCATGATCAATTTCAGTCTGTTACAGCATGAAACTTTATTTTTCCAACTTTTGGGGGTTTCTTGCTGAAATTGAAATGCTGATGCTACTTTTTTTTTTCCAGATGGGCGGTATCGATGAGGCTGCCCTGGATCGTCTTTCCCTAGTCACCCAAATGACAAAGCATATTCGTGTTAGAGCATCTGGAGGGAAGACTTCCGCATCTGAGATAGGACAGTTCTCCCCAATTTTTGTTTGGCTTTTAAGGGTAGGTTGTGTACAATTCGACATGATGAGCAAAAGTGTCATAATATTGTAGTTATGGTGGTATCTTAGCATACTGTAACTGTAATGTATATTCTCATTTTTTACTTCTTTAATTTGTCAACCCTCATGTTGGCAGGACTTTTACTTGGACCTAACAGAAGATAACAGAAAAATAACACCCCGTGATTATCTGGAACTTGCCTTGAGACCTGTTGAAGGGAGTGGAAGAGATATAGGAGCTAAAAACGAGGTACCTTTCTGCTTCCTTTTTTAGTTATTCAAAAATGCAATTTAGTTGTCTCACTACTGTTTATGGTGAAGAGAGATCTAGGGAAAGATTTCAACTCTAACTGTCCAGACCTGTGCAAGATTGCTACACCATTGCTAATGCGTGGTTCACATTTTTCATGTTCATTCATCAAGTATTCTTAATGCAAATTAGTCAGGAACTCCCATCAAATCTCATACTTGTGTGTGATTAATACTGTTTCGACTGTTGATGTTCTTCTCTAATATGTATGGTCATTCCCCATTTATTGTGTTAATGCTTGCTTACATAGTTTTGCAAATTTATAATTACAGCCTCTCCAATGCCTGAATATTTGACTAGGTTTATTCTTTACTGACTTGTTTAATTATAAATTCTTAACAAAATTTTAGCACAAACCATCAATTCTCAGGGCTTGAAAGTAATTTCTCACTTTGAATCAATTAGGACATAATTAATCTTCCACTCTTGATTCTATGTTAAAAATTTCATTGATTTGGCATTCCAGGTATGGAATGTTTTCCTACTAGATTTTGTGCTTTGGTTACTTTCTGAATATATTTTTCTTTTACTTCCTGTCTTTGCGAGCTACAAACTATAATTTTTTGAAAATACATTTTGCAAGTTTTCAAGGTACATTGGAAAATGGCAAATATGAACTTTATTTTCCCTGGAATAATTATATTTCTGACAATTAAACAACAGATTCGAGATTCCATTCGGGCTTTGTTCCCAGACAGGGAATGCTTCACTCTTGTGCGACCTTTGAACAACGAAAATGATCTACAGCGACTGGATCAGATATCAGTAAGTAATCTATCTGCTGACATTCTTTTGTTGTCATTTCCTTGCATCTTTTAACTTTTTGATATTTTATGTTATGCAGCTTGGAAAATTAAGGCCTGAATTTCGATCTGGGCTTGATGCCTTGACAAAGTTTGTTTTTGAGAGAACAAGGCCAAAACAAGTTGGCGCAACTATGATGACTGGACCTGTCTTGGTTGGTATAACAGAATCTTATCTGGATGCCCTCAACCATGGTGCTGTGCCTACAATTTCTTCCTCCTGGCAGGTTAATATTAAATATTCAAATTATTACTTGAGTTAGAGAGGAACAAATTTAACTGTATGACATAAAGAATGATACAGTTAATATTAAATGTTCAAATTATTACTTGAGTTAGAGAGGAACAAATTTAACTGTATGACATAAAGAATGATACAGTATTCATTGGACATGTTTAAGGTTTTATTTTGGTCAAATTGGTTATAAAATGTCATTTTAGTGGCTTGTTGCAATTGCATAATATAATTTTTAACCACCCAAGGAAATAAGATGCCTGAGAAAACTTTGATCATTCATTTTACGTGCTCATAAATCATAATTGGCCTGGAAGTTAATGTTCAACTGATTGAAATTTCTTTCTATTAATTGTTCTAAATTGTATGCTGCTTTTATCCCCTTTCTTTTAATGTGAATGATTACTTTTATCTGACATTTGAAGTAATTTTAGAGTTTTTACCCACAAGAATATCATTTGTTCTTCTTACCAAGTATATTTTATCTGTTAATAAAAGCAGAAACATGACATTATTCATTCAGAGATTTTTGTAAAATAGTTTGTTAAAATATGGGAAAGAAAATGTGATAATATTACAGCAAGCCGTTTGTTCTTGACTTTTTTGTTTGCTAAAGTATTGGTTTTATACTTCAATTGTTGTTGCCTTGCAGAGTGTTGAAGAAGCTGAGTGTCGTCGGGCATATGATTCTGCTACTGATGTTTATATGTCTTCTTTTGAGCGGTCAACAGCCCCTGAGGAAGTGAGTAATCAATTCTATCTGCTTAAAGTAAATGATGATTATAGTTCTTCTTCTTTCTAACAGTAATGCTTGTTTGTAGGGTGCTTTAAGGGAAGCACACGAACTAGCAGTTCAAAAGTCAATGGCTGCTTTTAATGCTAGTGCTGTGGGAGTTGGTTCACCCAGGAAGAAATATGAGGACCTTCTTCTGAAATTCTTCAAAAAGGCATTTGAGGTATTGTGTATGTCAGATCATGAGTGGGATTAACTGATAAACTTAATGTGAATAAGTTATGTGCATGTTAGCTTATAATTTGTTGTGTCTTGTCTCCTCCCCTCTTTTTGTGGTTCCTAAACCCTAAACATGTAAGGCTGTAAGCTACCTGGATGCATCTCATGTAATTGGCTTGCCTTTTATCTACTTCTGTTATAGGATTTAGTGGGAGAGGTTCTGATAGCCTGCTATCACCATTTTGAACGGAAAATTGCTTGGTGCTTCTTTCTATCCCTAGAGGGTTGGAATGGAATAACATTTTGTTTTGGCTTACAAACCATTATTATTCATTTCTGGCAGTATTGGAGGTTATGGAAGGGGGGGGGGGGGGGGGGGAGGCACAAAATTTATTTTTGTTCCTAGTTTAAAATATAAAATCAAATTTGCTTTTTCCCCCCTCTTTTGTTGAACATTATTTAGTGCTTTATTAAAGTTTTATTGAATCATTGGGAAGTGAAGATAACCTGTTATTGCACTTAGGGAAAATATATACAATGAGTTCTTTATTTATAAGTTACCATAACAATATTCAGTTGTGGTTATTTAAATCCATTATGGTCTATCAAATTATTTTTGTGGTTTATGATTTGGGATATGAAAGTTTTAGAAGTTCATCAGAACTCATAATTAGTGGACTCTTAATAGAGATCCATCCCAATCAAATCAACAAAGGGATTTGTAGTTCTAAAAGAAAGCATGGAAGTATGACCGTAACAGTTATGAGCTCCCTGTCCCAGCCATGGAGGTATCGTTCTAGCCCAAGGCATAGAACCTCCAGTTTCAGAAAATAAAGGGACTTAGTTGGCTTATTAAGACTGGGAGGATCTTAATCACATGGTACAAATTAAAGGGATCTAAAGTGCAATTAAGTTTTATGTATATCTGTCTGTACGTACACCTAACATTTTGTCATGGTAAGTATGTATGCAATTGTCTGTTATTCATTTGAGGGTTGGGGTTGATCTTTCTATGTCGTATTTGATGTTACTAATGTATTGGTTAACAGGATTATAGGAAGAATGCATTCATGGAGGCAGATCTGCAGTGCTCAAATGCCATTCAGTCTATGGAAAAGAGGCTGAGGGCAGCTTGTAATGCTTCTGATGCAAAGATTGATAATGTTGCTAGGGTAATTGCTATGCTCCTAATGGAAAATATAGATCATGACTGTTGAAAGAATATAAGTTTCTATAATGTATTTTTGATTCAGGTTCTTGATGCTCTTCTATCTGAATATGAAAAAACTATTCAAGGACCAGGGAAGTGGCAAAAACTTGCTGTTTTCTTGCAACGAAGGTTTGTTAAAATGTCTATCTGCCAAATCTTCTACTTGTGTATTTTGTCTTTCCAGTGACTTTCTAAATTAATTTCCATGTTGCTGCTGTCAACAGTTTTGAAGGCCCTGTGGTTGACCTTATCAAGAGGCTAGTAGCTAAAGTTGAATCAGAAAAGAGTTCTCTTTCTTTACAATGCCGGTTGTTTGAAGATAAGATGGCTCTTCAAATGAAACGGTTGGAAGCCAGTGAAGGTGAAAAATCTGACTATGTCAAGAGATATGAGGATGCCATCAAAGATAAGAAGAAACTAACTGATGAATACATGAATCGAATAACTGATCTCCAAACTAATCGTCGATCACTGGATGAAAGGTACTCTAGTTTATTGAAAACACTAGATTCTACCAAACAGGAATCTATGGATTGGAAAAGAAAATACGAGCAAGTCTTATCGAGGCAGAAAGCTGAAGTAGATCAAGCTAGTTCTGAAATAGCAGCTCTCAAGTCCCGAAGTGGTGCTGCTGAAGCAAGGTTGGCAGCAGCAAAGGAACAAGCTCAGTCTGCTCAAGAGGAGGCAGAGGAGTGGAAGCGAAAGTATGATATTGCCATTAGGGAAGCAAAATCTGCTTTAGAGAAAGCATCTATTGTGCAAGAGCGCACAAACAAGCAGACGCAGTTGAGAGAAGATGCTTTAAGAGAAGAATTTTCTGGAACTTTGGCTGAAAAAGTGCACTCTCCCTCTTGAGATTCCTGCTCATTTCTTTTATATCTTTCACTTTTCCAATTACACAAAGAGATCTGTAATGGTTTGCAAACTTGAGTTCTTATTTGTTACTCCTTGCTAACTGTGCAGGAAGATGAAATAAGAGAGAAAACCGCAGAAATTGATCATGCTGAGAAGTGTTTAACTACCCTGAATTTAGAGTTGAAGGTGAGATTCTTGGCTTCTAAAAGTGTCTCACAGAGCCTATTATCAAGTGCTTTCAGCAAAACAAGATTTATGTTGTGCATGTGTATAAATTCTGTTTTATATTCTTGATACTTGTGCATCTCTTATTTTTTCTGTCATTTTGGTCCCTTGATTTCTGATCTTATGTTGCATCTTCACTTGTCTGGGATTTGTAGATGGATTTTAAGACTTTAGAATTCTACACTCAATTATATATGCATGTTTAGTCTTTTTGGGACTAAGTGCGTTATCCACCTTGCAGGCTGCTGAATCAAAGATAAGAAGTTATGATACTGAAATATCATCACTGAGGATTGAAATTAAAGAGTTGTCTGAGAAGTTGAAAATTGAAAATGCGAAGACCCAATCATACGAGAGGGAAGCAATGGTTTTTCAGCAGGAGAAGAACCATCTAGAACAGAAGTATGAGACTGAGTTCAAAAGATTTGATGAGGTCCAGGAAAGGTGTAAAATTGCCGAAAGAGAAGCTGCCAGGGCTACTGAAGTGGCTGATAAAACACGGGCTGAAGCAGGCATGGCTCAAAAGGAGAAGAGTGAGATGCAGAGACTGGCAATGGAAAGACTGACACAGATTGAGAGGGCTAAGACGAGAATTGAAAGTTTGGGGAGGGAGAAAGATAATTTGGAAGCTGAATTACAGAGAGTAAGGGATTCGGAGAAGGATGCACTTACCAGAGCTGTGAAACTAGAGGAAAAGGTGCAACAGAGAGAGAAGGATTTAGAAGCCCTTTTGGATAAAGACAAGACCCACAGGCGAAATAGTGCGCAAATTCTCGAACAACTTCTGGAAACAGAACGTGAAGCACATGCACAGGCAAATAACCGGGCTGAGGCTCTCTCCCTGCAGTTACAATCAGCACAAGCCAAAATTGATTCTCTCCATCAAGAGTTGACTAAATTTCGACTGAATGAAACTGCATATGACGGTAAGCTAAACACTGCTTCCCATGGTAAACGTATGAGGGTAGATGACGACTTTGGTGATGACATGGAGGTAAGCCCAAGAATAGCAAAGGTAGCCAAGAGAACTAGGAGTACATCCAGTCCTCTTAAGTACACCCAACCAGAAGATGGTGGTTCCGTCTTTGAGGGTGCTGAAGAAAATCTTAGTCAGCGAACAAACGAGGAGGATTACAGAAAGTTTACCGTCCAGAAGCTTAAACAAGAGCTCACAAAGCACAACTATGGTGATCAGCTGCTTCGGTTGAAGAATCCCAACAAGAAAGATATCATTGCTTTGTATGAGAAATGTGTTCTTCAGAAGTCCTAGCTGGGTTTGCTTAAATCTCATTCGTTCCATGCTTGTTGACACATATAGACTAGAAATATTGTGAGTGGTTTTTACCTTTTTGGGTGTGTTTGGTTGAGTTTACTAGTACAGGCCATACTCATTTTTTATGGCCCCATCTTTTATTTGTTGATTGGTTGAGTCAGTTGTGTTTATACATACACCTGTATAGTTCTTTATTTTTGTATTTATATTAACATTGCTTGCATTTTTAGATCAGCTACATAACTTTATGGATTCATTGTTTCTCAACTACAGATTCAAAATACTCTCGTCAAGTGTTTTTTTAAACTTTTATGAAGAAAACATCAAGTAAATGTTAAGACATTATTTTATAGTAGTTTAACTCTTTAAGGTATATATATATATAGTATTGAAAATAGTATAACAAAATTATTAAGTAAATTTGCTACACTTGATAACATTTACATAGTTTTACGTAAATAATTGCTATCGAATTTAATTTAAATATATTTTTATGAATAGGTATAGGTTATGTGATAATTTCGTATATTATATAAATTTGAAATTTTATTTTGTAACTAGACTTCTAAGAGTTAATCTTAAAATAGTGTCTTTTTCACTTATATTAATTTGCACGTATTCTTTCAATTTAACCTTTTATTATAGTTTGAGTAAAATTATCTTGTTAATTTAAAATTAACCACATTAATGTTTTTGTTTTCCTCCCCTTCTATAATTGAACTTTCTCACATCCTACTTTAATGACTTTCTCTTCTCTCCAACCTCATAATCCAAACTGAGTAGTAAAAGATAAATCTTATTCACAAATAATTCAAATAAGTCAATTACGCACAATTGTTTAAGACTGTTTTTGAAATCTCGCATTTTGCAAGAGTTTAAGAGTGAAGAGGGAGAAAATGCAGTTAACAATGTATAACGCAATCATAATTTTGAACCACTTTAAGAATATAAAGGGCTAAATTAAACTTTTTAAAAGATAAATGACCAAATTGAACAAAAAGGATAGAATATAAAAGATGAACCATTTCTATAATTTTTTATTTTATTTTAAAAACTAGGTGTATTGTTCACGGAGACAATCTTATGACATCATTATTACAAATCTTATGTATGTCTTTTGAAGAATGAAAATATTTTCAAGTGGAAATAGAAAAGGACAAAGAAGACTTGAGTTTCGTTACTTTAACATTGTTTACACAAGAACATGAATTAAGACAAGATTCATGAAGGAGGAATTACTTTTACAAGAACATTAAAAAATCATCACTTGAATAGATATTAAGGTGAGACTTATTTTAAAAAATTACTTTTAAGAGAACATTGAAATCATCACTTAAATTTTAGGATATTACCTATAAAAGAATAATTAATTTTTCAAAAAATAATATCCTAAAACTTCCTCAAATTTTCATATATTTAAAAATCATTTACAAAAAAAAAATGACTACGATAATTATTGAGGTCAAAAAAATTAAATGAAATTAAAATTGTTAAATCTAGATGAATGATCTAGATTGAAAAAAATTATCTTTATGTCTTGATTCACACTTTTTAAACACTTTTCATACTCTTTTAAAGACATGTTTCCTTGAGACATTGTGGCCATGCAACCTTTCCATTCTCTTTGTACATTTGCAATGATGTTGGGGATACCATATGAAGATCAAATTAGAAGAGAAAATAATAATTAGAAGAGAAAATAATATCCAACTTGTTATTGTTCTGGTACAGATGTGGTCAAAATCCGGAATCCGGAATGAACTCTGAATAGTCTCCCTTCAAACTTCAAGAATCATGAAGTTATTGAAAATTATACATAGAAATTAAACTAAATTAGAAATGGAATACATGTAGCCAGCAGAGCATATTAAACATTTCCTAGTAGTTTAAAAATTTTCAAAAGAACAAGAGTAGCCAATATTACAGGTATGGCAACAAACTTTGAAATGCTTCCCTTGTCCTTCCTTATTAGGATCCCTTCAATGAGAGGGTAGTTGACAGTAACTATAAAAACTGCAAGGAAAAGCTGTATGAACATTTTGTCACAGTCACCCACCAATAACACTCTGTAGACTCCTCCCACTAAGCAATATATGTTGACAGTGATGAGAAAAAGCATTGGTGCTATAAAGATATTTGATGCTTGGAAATCATATTTATCCATTTGATATAGCAGAGTTTGTTCATCATTTTCTAGTTTGTTAGTGGGCAAGAAACTAGCTTCTCTTATACCAAATTTCTTTAGCAGTGCATCCAAGCATCCATATAAATGGCAAGTGACAGATTTCATCATCCAGATCCTCTGCTCATTTATCCAGTTATGGAGTGTACCACCAGTTAAAGAGACTTCTTGTAAATGTTTTAGAAGAGCTGATAGAAAGATGAATGCAAAGACAATGAAAAAAGGGTCTGAAACCTATGAAGAAGAACAAAAGAAAAAGGAAAAAATGGTTTTAGCATGTGAAGCAAATATATGCACGAATGTGACACTTAAAAAAGAAAAATGATACATTGACAACCTTGTTTCAGTATACAGTCCTGTTCTTTACCTAAAATTTCAATTTTTTGTATGAAATAACGAAAATACTTTTTCTTTATATCATCAACTAGAGGTTGTATAGTGAAGTAGGTTGTCAATATATCATTACTTGACTTAAAATGGTGGGAAGTGAGGTCATTATTGTTGTTACCTTAGGGTATAAGGGTATTCCATTTAGTAGACTGAGCTGAGGGACAGTTGCAAGACACCAAAGGGGCAAGCAATAGAGAGGGAAATATGTGAGCCATGCAAAACACAGACACTGGAGAAGTGGCATCCTTGTTGGTCCATATATAAGGGGGCAAAATCTATTTATACCATTTTCAAACAAACCACTGTACCATCTAGTGCCTTGGATTAGTACATCATTCAAATTTGTTGTAGCTGTACCTAGGAACTGTGGCTTGGATGGTTCACAGAAAACTGAAGTCCATCCATCAGAATGCAAGACAAATCCAGTAAGGTAATCTTCTACTACACTATAATATAAGAAACCAACCTGCAACAGTCAAAAAATTTTGCACATTTTTTAGACAAGAATTTTGAAAAAAATAAAATAATTAACAGGTCTACCTACCTCTTCTCCCCATTTAGTGCCAATTTCATAGCTACAAGAAGCCAAAAAGTGAGGTTCTTCTAGAAATGCATATTTCTGATCAGATACCAAATCACTTGTGTTGTTTCCATCAAGTGATCTGATGAATTCATTAGATGAACCGAACTGTTCTTTTTGTTGCAGCAGATCACTTCCTAGGATTCAACACAAAGAATAGTAAAGAGTATGGTAACCTCTCAGTACAAGGGCAATGTTTATATGTCAATGTCATTGAAATTTTGTGTTTTAGGAAGCAACTAGATAAGAAAATGTTGTTTAATTTAATACCTTTCCTAGCACAGTTTCCAAACAGTGATGCCCTTTTTATATAAAAGCCTGTACCTGACATAACAGGTCCCTTAAGCCCATCCATACCTTGCCATTGTAGCTGAATTGTCCAAAAAACAAAGTTAGTCAAGCATTGCACCATCTTCTACAATATGAAACAATTACAAATGTCTGATTTAGATGTCCTTAGTTCTTACTGAAAACAGTGATCTCAGCTGACTATCATAGATGTCATTCTTGCTGATGTTGTGAAATTTCTGAGGAAATTGAACAAAAGACAAGGAGGATGACATCTTTGGATCAAGGTGAAAACACATGGCATATCGAGCTGAGGTTGGATCATTGCAGAACATGTCACAATCTAGAACTAGAATGTATGGAGAATTACTCATCACTGAAGAGACACGAAGCTGCAGTGTAAGATGGGAAAACATTATACTTGTTGTGTTGGTAAAACAAGTTTTGTATGCAGTTTGGCAGATACACAAAAGAAAAGTATAGTCATACAAGGACATTGAGGGCTCCAGCCTTGAAATGGTGGGGATGAGAAGCCTTTTTCTCACGAGAAACATACACAAGGACAGGCATTTTCACATTATCTACATCATCTGTGATACTTTCTTGAATCACCTGCCAAAATGCAGATTAATAAACCAAATTCCTAACATAATTTGTTTCTCATCATCGTAGTGTATCAGTAGTACCAAGTTGGAAATCACATCTTAAAGTTTTACAAAAGTACATCATAAACCATTTTAGTAATTTTTTTGTTACCAGAATAGTAAAAAAACCAGAATTCTGTTTCTTTATTCAAGTTGGTCCAATCCAATATTCAAGCCAAAATGAGAGACGCCAAACGCTAGTATACCTCAATGACAGATGGATGATCTCTGGAAAATGGCCTATCTTTTCTGAATGCCTTTATCTCTTCTTTAAAACCCTCATACTGTTCCTGCAAATTATTTAAAAATCATTAAGTGAGCATCTACAATAGTTTATATAAGATTTCAACATTATTTAAATACTACAGAGTCAGATATATTTGCAAAGATTGTTTATTTAAAAACTAAAAGATGAATTAAACCAAGTTCCCTCAAAGTCAACCTTGATCTTATGCTTATCTGCCAAGTACAAACTACTCCTTGCAAAATCAGCATCATCAGCATGATCCTCTGAAGCAGAGAAGTAAGCCTTGGGGCACCTGTTCTTGATTTTGTACCTTGTGCAAAAGGGGAGCCAGCACCTAGCAAATTTCCAAGCCTCCCTCACACCATGCAGGGTCAAAGGAGACCCCCCATCATCTGAAAGATACACATGCAGTTTCTCTGGAGGGTAATCCAGAGCCATGGCTGACAAAACAGTGTTCATCACATCCAAAGTGGGTTCTTTAGTTGGATCTGCAGTGCATATGAACACATCAATAGGAGGAAGTTTGTGATCCTCCGGCAATCTTTCTGGGAAGACAGAACGTGAGATGGGGCGCCAGCGAAAGGCTTGATCAAGGATCCAAACGAAGGATAGAATGGTTTCTGAAGCAAAAACAAGTAGCCATGATAACAAGCCATAGCCTTGTCTGTTTTGTGGGAGTTGGAAAAGAAAACAGAACCTGTAATAGAACAAGAAGGCTAAAGCTGTGGAGTGGAGTAACAGGTGAAGTCTATTAACGATGAGTTGCAGGTTTTGGACATGGAAGGTATTCAGAGGAAGAAGGCTCTTCATTGTTTTGCATACATGCAAGAGGTGAAGTCCATTTCTCTATATAAGTATTGGATTCTCCTTTTTTAGTGATATTCTTCAACTTTAATGCCATAGTATATTCTTCAACTTTAGTCATCTTCTACCACCACCTCAAAAAAGACAAAAATATTCTTAGAACTATAAGAGTCGTATATCATTTTTTATGTGATAGGATTTGAAGTAAATATATATAACAAAAAGATAAATTTAAATTTAAATAATGTAAAAGAAAATATTACAATAATAATATTAAGATTTAGAATTAAATATAATTCTTGTGATGCATTTAGAAATAAATATATAATAAAATTAAATATATAAAAAATATTAAAATGATAATATTAAGATTTCTAATGCGATTATATAAAAAATGTGTAATTGATTTTTTTTTTTATAATAAAATATTATATTATAATGATAATAATAATTAAAAGTATAATAAACTAATAATTTATAAAGTTGTAATGAGAATGTAAGGAAAAAGTGAAAATACAAAGTAGGATGATGACTGAGAATAATTTTAGTGTTGAGTTTTAAAAATATAAAGCTCACACTTAAGTTATATACATTTCATTGATAATTAATGATGTGATAGGAATAATATTTAATTATGATGATCCCATACAAATTTTTCAATTGTAGTATTTTGAAATTTTGGTGCATCTTAGAAAGAGATGAGAATAAAAAGAGAAATTGTTATAAGTGTTTAACATAAAGATTTAGACTTTTCTTTAGGATTTTTTCTAAATAAAACGTTACTGTAGAATTTTCTATATTCTTATTTAATTAAAAACTTTCTAGATTTTATTCAGAGAAATTTAAGAGTTATTTTAGATATTTTTTTTATTTCAAATTATAATAACATTTTTTTTTAATTTAAAATTTTCTTCTTCACATCAATCTTTGTTCTTAATTTTTGAAAATTTTGAAACTTTAATAATTTCATGAATCTACAAGTTAATATATGATCATGTTTTCTTCTTCATAGGATCTTTTGTACATGACTTCGTTGAGTTCTAAATTTTTTATTATTCTTCAAAGAAACTCGAGTTTGGAGGGTTTGCTCCAATGACTTTTATCGTCCTTGCTTCATGAGCTTGTAGAGAACATTTCAATTCTTCAATAATCATGGAGTTAAGATATTTTGACTCTTCAACTACGTACCACATAATCGAACTTTGAAGTTAAGGAACGTAGGATTTTCTCTACTACATAAACATCTTTTATTTTATCTCCATATTCCTTCAATTGATTAACAACCACATTTATTCTGGAGAAATAATTCAAAATTAATTCGGATTCTTTTATCTTCAAAACTTCAAAGTCACTTTTTAGTGATTGAAACTTTATCTTCTTCACTTTATCAATGTCTTGGATTACTTTTTCGATATCTTCCAAGCTTTTTTCGACGTAGTAGTATAAACAACTTTCTCAAACACCAGGTCATCCAAACAAACTCTCTATCTCATATTGAAACAATATTTATTCCCTTGTAGTTCCTTATAATATTTTTCTACAATCTCCCAAACACCTTGAAAGTGTATTAGTGCTTTCATGCAAAGACACTATTTTTCATAAATTTCTTTTTATAAGACTAGAAAATTTTAGAAGGTGGTATACCCATTGTTTGCCATCTCTCAAATCTATTTTTCTCTCTTTTAACTCTCTAGATCAAACCAAATCCTCGATACCACTTTGTTCGAGGAAAAGATAAGATTAAAAAAAAACTCAATTTTTCTTGCATTAAAAATGTCAAATATAATAAAATATTACTTGTATTTAATGAAGACATCTAGACTCTCTTTTAAGAACTTTTCTAATTAAAACTCCACTATAACAAAATCACATAACTGATGTTAGTTTAATTTTTTTTAAACAAAGCCGTATATAATTTTAATATTTAGTTCAAATATAAAGTGGGGAGTAAACCAAAAGGTAATCCAAGTGCCAATCCTTGTTTTGGAAATATCTTGTAGAATTTTAAAATCATTTCATTTCTTAACCAGTGACTCCAGAATTGTATATATTTATTTGCTTCTATAACGTTTATCTTAAATATTGTCTAATAATAAATAATTTTTAACATATAATTAGATTATTTTAAATTACAATAAGGAGACAAAGAAAAAAAAAAACCCTGAGATTATCTATTAGAGTGTGTTTGGATTGGAGAGGAGATTTGAAAGAGTAGATTTAAAGTGATTTGAGAGGAAAGTGAAGTTTTTGAATTTTAATAGTATTATGATGTAAATTTTTAATAATTATAAAATATATATTATAAATTAATTTTAATTTTATTTATTTATTCTTATCAATATTAATTATTATTTATATATTTTTAATTATAGTTGTTATTTCATAAATTTATTATTAATATTTTTATTTTAATTATCATTTTATATATTTATTAATATTTTAATAATTGTTATTATTATTTATGTTGATAATATATATATATATATATATATATATATATATATATAATCAAAATCTTTGCAATTCTTCGCAAATATGGAAACAAAGAAAGTTAAAAGTATTTTACCTTGTTTTCTACATTTTATTATCTTGATTTACGAACTTTCAACGCATTTCTCATCTCATAACTTTCTATCGTTGAATCCAAACGTATCATTAGGGAACAGGTTTGGGGTAATGACATTTGTTTAGTTTCACAACTCGAAAAATTATATACAATTCTAAAATTTTGTATATAATTCTTGATGAGTTTAAAAATAAATATATAATAAAAAATAAATTTATAATTAAATGATATGAAAAAATATTAAAATAGTAATATTGAAAGTTATAATGTAATTTATGTATTACAAACAAGAACATTAATATGATACGTATATATGAACACAAAAATATGTACAATTTTTAAAATGTAAAGCACGAGAATACGAATCTAGATATTATATAATTATAAACTATATAAATTGATAATAAAAATTTATCTACACTAAGAATGTTTTTTATGACTGATTTAAAAAAATTTATTTTTATTTTTATAATTATAATAAAAATTTATAAAATAAATTTAAGTTTTATAAAAATTAATGTATTTTTATTTCTAAAATTATGTTAAACTTGTAATAAAATTATCACAAATTTAACAAATATTTTTATAAAATGTAATTGTATAAAAACGATAGATTATGAATATATCATTAATCTTTGACAAGATACGAAGTGACGTTGATATTTGATTTTGATGATGGGAGACAGACATTAACGTTAGAACACAGAAACCAAGTTACAGTATGATGTGTTATGTTCTGTTCTGATAATAAAAAGAAAAAGAGAATGCAAAAAGAAAGCGAAAGAGGCTTCATTTCCCATCTCTGCACTCTCTAACCCACCTTAATATAATCTCTCCTTTTTCTCCAAAAACTTCTCTCTTCTTTCTCTCTTCTCTCTCTTTCTCTCTCCACCTTTACCAACTAAGCAAAGCAACACACTGAGCTATAACTTTCTCCAATGGCAGCACCAAAGTTTGTTCCTCTGTTGTTACTAACCATGATGGTGGAAATCCAGAATGTGGTTGGTCAAGGTGCTGCGACTTGGTGTGTGGCAAGGAGTGATGCCAGCAATGATGCACTGCAAACGGCTTTGGACTATGCATGTGGGGCTGGTGCTGATTGTCTTCCTCTTCAGTCTGAGGGACTCTGTTTTCTCCCTAACACCATTCAGGCCCACGCTTCCTATGCCTTCAACAGCTACTATCAGCGCAGAGCCAGAGCTCCTGGCTCCTGTGATTTTGCTGGAACAGGCACCATTGCCACCAGTGATCCCAGTATCTCTCTTTTCCTCATTTCCATTCTTTTTTCTTACTCACTCTGTTTCGGTTGGAGTCCCACATCTATTAGTTATAGGAAAAAAAATACTCACTCCGTTTTTTTTGTATGGCCATTTCACAGCAATGAGTTTTGAGATGTTTTAAGTTGTAAAGTTTTTTTGAGAGTTTGATTTGGTTTGGTGTTTGTTTGCAGGTTATGGATCTTGTGTGTATCCTTCTACAGCAAGGTATGATGGCCTTTTCTGTATGGTTTAAGTTCACTCTGTTGCTGATATTATATTATTGTATGAAGATTTTGATTTTATTTATTTAGAATTGGTGAAAGTGAATGTGTTTCTTGATGTTGAAGTAAGTGGATTCTCATTGTCCTTGTGAGTTTATTTTCACCTTTCTTTCATTCATTCATTCCCTTTGCTACCTTTTCCTCTGTTTGGTTGAGATGGCGTGCTTGATACGATAGAGAAGACTTAACAGTGGTGAACAAAAATGGCTGTTTTGAGAGAGCTGGATTGAACAGGAGGAGGAAGATGAAGTGGGTCTTGTGCATGGCTACCTAATTTTACTCTTTTCTGCTCAAAATTTGTTTTTTCTGTGTTTGCATTTACTTGCACAAGGTTTTTCAACTTACAGTTTCTGGGGAAGAAAAGAAAAGTAGCATGCTTGTTGAATCTTTTAGAAATACAACACAAAATCATATTTAAGAGTAAAAATCATATTTGAAAATGTGGGTATATGGTATATCCTTCTTTGGGGCATATATATATAAAAGCTTGAACATGGATCCAATTAATTTGAAAATTGGAACCAAAAGCATTTTATGTTATAATTTTCAAAATCTTGGGCTGCACAATTTTACTGACACACTGTGTGCTCTCTCTCAGAGTGTGTTGGTTACTTTTTCTGCACTTTGTGATTGAACCGTTGGATGAGTCTTGTGTATGGCCCACTTCATCCAACGGCTCACGTTCACCATGATCGTACGTGTTGATCTTCACACATGAATCATATTTGTGGTATTTGCTTTATGGCGTGGTAAAGTGAGTGTGAAAGTATCTGATGCAACATTGCAGTGTTGCAGTAATTGATTACGTTTATGTCAGATGTTTTTTTCTACCAATATAAATAATCTGTAGAAAATGGCATATACTTGTTCAGATGTTCTTTCTCAATCCTGAAATTGACTCATCCATGAATCTATCCACATTGTTAGATGAGCCCTTTGCATCAATGGGTGAAATAATAAACTCATCCACCTTTCAACCATCTCTCATTGATTTGATTCTTGCTGCTCAGATTTTTGTCTTCTTATTAGTGCACTCATAAAAAATTCTAAAAATATATTAGATAAAAGTCTATTATATGGATCAAATATCAACTTTATTGTGACAGATTTTAATAAAAGAGAAGATATAGTTTGGGGGTAAGGTGACTTACATTACATGAAAGGAATTTTTTAGATGGATAATTACAGTTAGGTACAAAGTAATAACTGGTGATTTACTTTCTGAACTATGTGCTTAGCAAGTTTAATCAATTGATGTGCTTAAAAGTTATGCACTTAGACAGAGCAATAAGAGAAGCATGCATGTTGTACACAAATGGGGGATCACATGAAGATGCTGGTTGTGATCTAATCATTGCTTGGAATGTGTTTGACACCTTTTGTGTGTGATTGATTTCTCATGCTTGATCTAGATCTTGGATCACACCCTCATGGTTATTACAATGTAGAAGTTAGATGTATTACAACTTTCCTTCACATGGCTCATGCAATCCAAGAAGAACCAGAAAGAACAGTTTTATTCAAAAAATTTATGCAGTGAAAGTCTATAGGCATTTATTTCAGCATTCATAGTTGTTGATTCCTTTCTTTTCCACAAGTATAGAACTTGTTTACATTGTCCTCTGCTGTGCTTTAACTTAAAACAGTTTTGCATAGTGGGAAAGGTTAACTCCAAAACTAGATTTTGGGAACTGATTTCTGTGTTAAGCCATGAAAATGCTTTTCATTGATCACTGAGTTTGTTCATGGTTTATGGAGTCTAACATTTGACATAACAATTTGATGTTCAGTTCTGCTGGAGGACCAAATACACCAATCACAACACCTCCTATGAACAACAACCCTAATGTGCCATCATCAACCACAGCAACACCACTCTATGGTGGGGGAAACACTGGTGGACTAACTCCTGGAATGAGCACTCCATTTCCTGACAGTTCTAGAGCAGCATCAGAAGCAACAGTAACATGGTTTTTTCTTTTCTTTTGCTCTCATTATATCCATTATCTCCTAGTATGATGTTGGGAGGATTACAGTTTTGTCAGAGAAGTTTGAAAAAAAAATCATTAAATAAAAATCAATTTTATAGATAAAAAATAATTTATTGTTATATTGATTAAATTAGAGACCATTTTAAAAACTAAAAAAATCATTGATTTCTAAATTAGTTTCTATTATTGATAAATAGTGTCTAAATTGATATCTAAATTAGCTATCCGGTTTTTGCTACAAATTTAGAATGTAAATAATTGATAATTAAAACCTTTGATAGCTAATTAGATACCAATTTAAAAAATAATTTATCAATAATAGAAACTAATTTAAAAATTAATAATTTTTTATTTATTTAAAATGATATTTAATTTAATCAATATAACAACTAATTATTTTTTATCTCTAAAATTGACTTTCTATTTAATCACTTCTATTTATAACCTTATTTTATGCAACAACCACTTATACTCATTATTTAGGCTATAAGGTTATGAACAAGTTCAGCATGGCATCATGGTTCATTCAGGAAATAGAAGAGCTTGGTCTTTACTTTTATGTGATTCTTGATTTAGTTCAATAGTTCAAATTAACTCTTCCATTTGCAAACATTATTAATGTTTCACAAATAGTGCAATATTCTTAGCTTATAAAGTTTTTTTTTTGCTTTTTCATGTAATTTTGTTTTTGCATGCCTTTATTTTATTTTATTTTTGCAAAACCCATCAGTTAAGCACTTTCACCCATGAATTTATCAAATAAAAAAAGAAAATTTGTGTTTATCTTGGTGGCTGGTGAATTTCAATATTTAAAAAAAAAATTAAGAAAAATTGATGCTGTGTTCAATGGAACATACTTGTATTGCAAATTGTAGTCATTCAAAATGAAGACTCCATCATGTATAAAACACCATTCATTGATGTTGTCCAACACATTACTTAAAAGCATATTTAAGAAATTAATCAATAATTAATACCAATAATGACACCAATGGTAGACACTAGAAAATATATTGTAATATTGGTGAGGAGCATCTGTCATACTCTAAAAACAATGATGTAAAATTAATCAATTGGTAATATAGTTTTTATTTATTTTTTGTACTATTTATGTCATCGTATGTTGTTTTGTATATAATAATTTTACTGAATTTTATTATATTTAATTTGAGAGTCATATATAAAATAATTAATAATTAGTTAAAAGTATTTATAACATGCTTCCTATTAAATGGTAAAAATCTTAGCAAATAAACTAAGACCAACACTTTTAAGTAAATAACAGGATTTGGTTTTCATCTCCGTCATTGTGAATTGTTCTTTTCTCTCAGATTTTCTCTGCTGACCAAAGGTGACTAAATATGAAATAGAAGCAAGAAAAAAAAGTTTTTCAACTAAGATGCAATTTTTGTGTGTCAAATAACCAATTTTTGATTTTTTTTAAAATATTACTGATTTATGTCAGTGGTTATTGTGAAGAAGTCGTGACGATTTTAATTTTTTTTTTGTTATTAAAGAGTTGTCATACATAGGTTAATTTCTTAATTTATATTTTTAAATTATTTTTTATAGGTTTTATTATATATTTAGAAACTAAAATATTAAGCTTTTTAATTAAATTTTATTTAAAAAATAATAATATTTATGAGTTTATTTTTTAAAGGTTTAGTTTAATTTTAAATGACAAGTTTTGAATAATTATTTTTTATATATACATATTAAATCGAGTTTTTGTTCATGTAACTTAAAAAATTAAATGAAAATTTAAATAAGTATGTTTTCTAAATATTTAAAAGTATGTTTTCTTTTCAGAATAACAAAAAAAAGTGTAAATTATATTTTAAAACATATATTAATTAAAAAAAATATGTATAAATTATTTATGAATATACACATTAAAATAATTTAATTCATTAATTATAATGATTGACCTAATTTAGTAGAGTTTATTGACATGTTTACATATTTATTGTTTTGTCATGTAAGTTAAAAGTGTCGAGAGACTTTCATTTTTTATTTCGTTAAATTGTTAGAACAAGATTCCAACATCGTACAATTTTGATTAAATGCTTAAACCAAGATAGGTGGTGAATATTAACAAGTAATTGTTAACCGAGAAAGACCTTTATCATGAGCAAATTCAACTAAAAACATTACTAACTAGAATAACATTTAATATTTAATATTTAGTTATTAATATTATTTAATATTAAAATAATTTCATATTTAGCAATAATTAAAATACTTCATCCAAAATAAAATTAAAAAAATCAATCCATTTGAATTATTTTATTCAAATAAAAAAATTAAAAATACATTAAAAATAAAGAATTAAATTGAATATATTTAAATTCCCTGTAAAAGAATCTGTGGAAAAGAAAGTTTAATTCTATCTAATTTATTTCAATTTTACATTATGAGTTTTGGTAAAGTGGTTAAAAAATCCAAACTGGCGTGCATCACATTAGATAGAAGAAGGTGAAGTCATGAAAGAAAACTGTAATAAACCTCATAAACTTATATGAAGGCCAAGTATAAATCACTGTGTAGATATTTATGAACCTCATAAACTTCAGGTAAAGAAATAACAGGTGTTTGATGAAGAAAGAGTAGCAGTGGAGTTGGAAATAGAAGTGAAGTCTGATTATAAGACTTGCACCATCTTACCTTATCTAAAGAACTCCGAAAAAGGGATTCTTTATTGCAGAGTCTAGTTCAGATCCGGCTGAGTTCAGGATCGCCATATCAACTTTGTCCCTGCCCAAAAACAAGAACTCGCCACCATCCATCTTCTCAAACCCGCAAATTTCTAGAAATTCAATGCCCCCTTTCAAGGAACCAACTCTGTCCTGTAAAACACACCCAACATCAACACAAACTTACCGTAAGTTAAGGTTCAAAAGCATTCAGAAAATGGGGGCAATATCTGACAGAGTTTGATACCTGAAAAGATTGGTTACTAAGACGTATCTTTCTGAATTTTTCCTCGTCGGGATTTCTGGCAACGTTCCCTATGTAAGTTAGAAGAGTTTGGAATGCTCTCTTTACTCTGGCGTCATCCTCCTGCTCCAAGAATACGTGAACATGTAAATAGGCTAAAGATGTAACAATGTTTTTAAGAAGATACATTTTGACAAACAATATTTGAGAAGTAATGCAGAGATGTAAGCAATCAAATTCCTTTAGCAGAAGGTAAAATGCGGCTAACATTATGCATACTAAAAAACGGCCACGTTGCAGGATCAACTAGATATATCTTTCTGTATTATCAAAGATCAAAATGAATGTTCTACTCTCAATTTTAAGTAGCAGTACATCTTTATTCTGGAAAACACAATTTTACCACTTTTGCTTTTTGCCGTGAAAAATTATTAAAATTATTAGATCAAAAGGGCATGTCCTAAGAAACAGTTATCCTTCATGACAACAAAAAGGTTAGGGTATTGCAGTAAGAACCTAAGTAGAAAAGATTCAGGGGGGTAATACTTTTGGATGTAAAAGCTATATGCAAAATTTGCACTAAAAAATGTATTATTTAGCATAAAGTGATGGAGGTTTCTATGGTATTTCTACTTAAGATAAATAAAAGAGACAACATATTTCACAGAGCTTGATCATACCTCTCGTGTTCTCATATTTATATTGATAGAATTATGATAGAATGAGTAGAGGGAAGAGCAAAGATCAAAAACAAGAACTAGGTATAGAGATAGGTACAACTCATAAGTACACTACATAGCAGTTTTCCAATACAACTACTTACTACCTATATTCAATACCTATTCTAACATTACCCCTCAAAGTAGAGCATACAAATTGTACGTACTAAACTTAGAACAAATAAATTCAATCTGAGGTCCTCTTAAGGATTTTGTAAACACTTTTTTTGCAAGTTGATCATTCCCAAATAAAATGACAGTTAATTTCTGTGTTTAGTCCTCTCATGGAACATTGGATTAGAAGCAATGTGCAGAGTAGCTTGGTTATCACAATGCATCTTCATTTGTTGAATCTCACAAAAGTTAAGTTCCTGAAGAAATTGTTTCACCCATACAAGTTCACAAGTAAGAGACGTCATTCTTCTATATCCACAGCTTCAACAGTTGATCAGGCAACTACATTGTGCTTCTTACGTTTTCAAGAAATAATTTTTCCTTCCAAGGAAAATACAATGTCCTATAGTAGAGCTTTTGTCAATAGGGGATCCAGCGTGATCAACATCCCTACACCCAGAGATTTGGGTGTTTACTTTATCTTCATCTAGCAGACCTTGTAATGGAGCCTTTTTGAGGTATCTTTAAATACAGATGATAGCATCCCAATGGCCAATACAAGAAGCCTGCATGAACTGCCTAACAATACCAACTACAAAAGATAGATAAAGTCTAGTACTAGTAAGATAAAGAGTATTTCGGACCAGTCTTTTAGATCTGGATCAGAGTCAGATTCACCTTGTTTCATCATTAATTTCTAATTTAGGTCCATAGAACTATCCACTAATCTACAATCGATCATACTTGTCTCTTTTAGGATATATAGAGCATATTTCCTTTGAGAGATTACAACACCTTCTTTTGACTAAGCTACTTCAATACCCAAGAAGTATTTGAGGCCTCCAAGATCTTTGAATTGAAAATCTTTACACAAGTGTTCCTTTAGCTGAGATATCCCGTTAGCATCATGCCCTGGAATGACTGTATCGTCAACATACACTATTAAGTTCAATTGAGGCAACCCAAGAGAGATAATTTTTCCAATTGAATTTTTCAAAAGTAATGGTGGGAGTTTCGGAGAAGGAGACAGCAGGTGCAAAAGACATTATCGAAAGTGGAGACTGAGAGAGAAGAAACAACCACCAATAAACAAATAGAGAACCCTAGGTTTGGCCTCAAACCATGCCGAAAATGAAGAACTCGAGGTCAAAACAGAGACCAGGAGGTTTGGCGAGATGTCACGCACCTAACAACAACAAACCAAGAGTGTGCATGTTTGCCACGTGGAGCAGAATCTGCTTTCAGGACCGACAGGGTTGGTCATCGCTTGGAGAGACACTTCAGATCCGGTGGATACCGGAGAAAACTATGACGAATACTTCGATGGAGAAGACTGATACCAGCATGGCGGGATCAACCCACTCTGATACCAACTTAAAGATAAATAAAAGAGACAATATATTTCAAAGAGCTTGATCACACACCTCTACTCATTATAGAATTCTGATATAATCAATAGAGGGAAGAGCAGAGATCAAAAGCCAGATTTAGAGTCATGCAACTCATAAGTACAGCATATAGAAGTTTTCCCTACGTAATATATTTAATACCTACTTTAACGTTTCTAAAGCTAATGCTATTCAACGTTAGATTGACACCAGTTCATCAACTATCAAACAGTTATTAATACTGTCAACTACAAAGGTGTTCCCAATAATGTACCTTGTGGTTCTGCTTGAGAGAACGGAGGCACTCTCTCATTTGCTCAGCTTTTGTGGCAGGCCTAACAGGCACAAAACTCTGCATGCACAAATTTCAAATAAACATGTAACTGACAAAAATAAAGTTCCCATAATTTTTTTGGCCAAGATCATACCTTTTTCTCCTCCACAACAGGTGCAGGTGAAGGTTTGGCTGCTGAAGGTTCATCTGGAGGCAATCCAAGTCTCCGCCTTCTTTCTGCCTGTCATAATAGACAAACAAGGTGACTTGATTTAAATTCCGTGATAAAAGATATTTGATTTCCTATGCCATCTTTTGAAAGAAAAAGGCTTGTTGTACTCCTCAAGTTTTTCTAAAAAACTTAGACATTAGTCTAGAAAAGCTCCTGCAGCCATAAATGCGGTAGTAGCAAACTCCAAGATTATTTTTCGTTACCAACAGTTTTGTTCAAAATGCATAAGCTCCTTCTGTCCATATTTAATTTGATTAGCAATAACAAAAAGTAGACTGTCATTTTCGGAATGGGTGTTTCTGGTATAGCATGTATGGAAATGGGCATTGCGGAAACTTTCATTGAACACAAATAGTCACTGTATCTTCAAATTAACCCTCACATTTTTCTCTGCACTTAATGCTCCTATTTATGTGTATCTCAAATCATTCAATTCTTTCATTAAAACAATAAAATGGCAAAACAGAAATTAGCTCTTTCACCAAACTTTTTTGAAATAGGTTTCATTAATATGCATATTGCAGAACACTTTATTTGTGGGTTGGAGCATAACTCAACCATTTTTATCTAACCTATAACTTGGATAACCTAAATGCCAAGTGGAATGCAACTCCAAAATGTAAACAATATAGTATAATTCAAAAGAACATAAATCTATCAGATATAAATAACTTTTTATCAATAAAGTACAATTTTTATTCATTTTTGACAACCATGTATGGACAATGGTGACTTATCTTTACATAAACAGCCTGAATTAATGTCCTAGACTTCTATATCTTTTTACCAGAGACTGAGACAAAAAGTTAAGCAATCATGTTTGAAAGTTAATGATCTTGAGGGAAAATAAATTCAAATCCCAAAATGTATTATCAGTATCCAACAACAGCCACATGACAAACGATCTGGATTTAACGCATAAGGTAAAACAAAATCAAATAGATGTAAGCAACACAGATTTAGGACTGAATTAGGACTTATATATTTCACATGCATATTCCAATTAAAGACACTTCCTATGATCTGATTCAAAAGTCAGGTAAGAACTGGCTCAATAAAAGATCAAGAGAGAGAACAAAATGGTTAGGAAATGTTGAAACCTTGTCTTCTTCCAACTTTTGCTTGATTTTCTCCCTAGCCCTTTTCTCTTCCTCTTTCTCTGCTTTTCTCAAGGCCAACAACCTGCAAGAGGAACAAAATTTTATTGTAGCCAACTGCACTCAAAACAAAACACAAGATGTGCAACAGTAAATTTATTAGCTAAGCCAGACCGCTTCCTCTCATTGTCTTCTTCAATCCTCTTTGCTTCCAGCAACTCCTTACCAATGCGAATTCTCTCCTTCATAAAAATAAAGAAAATGACAATCCAAAGTCATTAACAAATATGGACAAACGTATTTAGAAATACTATATTACAATGTTATAAACTGGTCCAACTGCATAGGAATAACTAGACTTGTATAAGAGCAGAAAAATTAGTACAAAAGATGCCCAAAAACATTTTAAGTCATTGATTGAGTAACTGAACTCAATCATAGAGTCATACACCATGTCAGGGACCAACTCTCCCAATACCAAAAGCTAAAAAATGTACATGGAGAACCATGGTTGGTTTTATATCTCTAACAAAGTCTACATACAAGCACATCCCCATATTTTCCATGATGTAAAAATTTTAAACAAGTGTATTTCAGTAAAGAAAGTCACAAGAAATAAGTGAGAAGCAAATGGATGAATCCACAAAATACCTTTTCTCTTTCTCTCTCTGCTCTCTTCTCTTCCTCTTCTTTCTTCTTGCGAGCTCTCTCCCTTGATATTATAGTTTTAAAGTCAAATTATTACACAATCTAAAGATATATAAGCAATAATAAATAGGGTTAAAAAGTAACTCCATGTACACTAGCTCTGGACACATGTGCATATGTGCTAAACTACATAATATAAAAAATCTACATGTTTGTGTATTAATGGCCAGAACAAAAGGCCATTATGTTATGAACTTATGACAATATCAACTGAACACAAGGCCAGAACTCAATACATTGACACTAATTTCAATAACATTAATATTGTCGTGTATTAATGGCGTTTATACAACTGACATGAAATGGTAGAGGACACAGAAGAAGACACATTTCTAATTTCTAATAATTAACAACTTCAAGACTACCTAAAATTTTAAATCAGGGACTCAGGGTGCAGTACACATTCGCATTAGCTGTTAACTTAATCATCCTATGCTACTAAGGAAAATAAAGAGTGCATCAACTGTGTCCTTTAAAGATCAGGTGAAAGCAGATTAGGGATTACCTTGGGTCATCATCAAACATTTCTTTCATCAAGTAAATCAATACATTTCTAAAATTATTCTCTACTCCTTTCTCCATAAAAATATTAAAACTCTAAAATAGCTTCGTAACTTCACCCTTTAGTGTTAATGTTATCTGAATTAGGGATTACCCTGGGTCATCATTATACATTACTTCCATCAAGTGAATCAATACATTTATAAAATTATTCTCAAGTCCTTTCTCCATAATAATATTAAAACTCTTTCATAACTTTTCCCTTTAGTATGAATGTTTTCTGAATTCAGTTTTATACCTTAGTTCATGTTGTTTGGCCTTCAGTTCTTCAGGGGTAAGAGAAGGTTTAGGAGCCTCAATTTTGGAGTTGGCAGGTACCTGAGTGAATCATTATTCAGCAGGTTAGAAACTAGAGATGCAAGTTGATTACACTGAACAAATTTTGGCACTTATACATTACTTGAACTAAACTTATTTTTGTTTTAAGTTTGCAACATCAAATTTGTTACTTATGCAGCAATCAACAGTTAAGCACACAATAACAAAGAGAGATAGTAATAATATAATACTGTACCAAGGGCATCTGATCTATGTCAGAATCATTCTCATGCTCTACTATCCAATTTACAGCAGCCTCAAGGCCAGCATTACCTGTAGAAGGGAGAAATTGAATTTAATAATATCTACATAGAGTATCGATAACTATAAATGTTCAGATATATACAAATATTAATAAAGTATTGCAAATATTTTTGAAAATATGACTAAAACATTTCCCAAACGTCCAAGAATGTCCCATGACAAAAGGCACTATTATAATCAATTGTACTCACTTACATATACATAAGCAGCTAACATACTCCAGAAATGTGTCATGATGCAATAATAACTAAAGATGATCACAAACTATTTGTTAGGAGCCTTCACAGAGAAGGTAAAACACAAAAAAGAAATTGTAGAGGCAGTCCCTCAAAACTGTATTACTACTCAGAAAACTTCCAAACCAAGGTTTAGAAAGGAAAATAGGGCCTTCCCGGTTACAAAACAATAATCCTCCTTCCATCTACCAGATAAGAGAAGAATATATAGACTTCCTGAAAGAAAGTCTCAGCCCCCTTCCGCAACAGCTGTAAACAGCTAACTATCTTTTAAATTTCCTTTTATAATAAACTTTCCACACCATCTCATTATTCCCCTTTTCTATCACTATTCCATCAAAATAAAATAATTTTCAAGGCAGGAAGAAAAAATAAAAAATCTAAAATAGCAATCAAGCCTCGTCACACTAGGTGAGATTAGCTCTAGGATCAAGCAATGCTGCTAGGATCTATTGCAAGTCACATTTTCAATAAAAACAGTCTCATGCAAGGTGAACATAACTGGTCTTCCTCTATTTATTTTACTTGGACAATCCTCCATTTCATCCACCTAAACTACACAAGCCTATATTGGTCTTCTCACATGTGAAAGCAAAAAAACAAACCAGTTGGAAAAAAGAACAAAAATACGACAATATTACAATTTTGGACCAGTAAAGACACTACACAACTATGCAAGACTGCGAGTAAGTTCACCAGAGTAATGAAGCGCCCGCGTAGCCCGTGTCGTCGAAAAACCCATTGATTCGAGTTCCTCAAGCAGCTTTTTGTCAACTTCAGGAACAACCATTTCTGCATTACAACATACATCACAATCAGGCAAAGTACAAACTAAAACCACAACACCATCTTCACAATTATTCATTAACTATAAGTATCGAATTCCATCATTCATTACCTAAATGAATAATGGTGAAATCTCGTTTATATTTAAATACTCGCTTTATCCTGTACCTTCAGGATCTTGACTATTTAGTCATTAACCCACACACTTTCTATTCAGTTCTAATCTAGATTGTAGGAACTAAAACTGATTAAAAAGAACGTGTTACATGTAATTAAGCCTCTAATTCATAACTCTACAATTTTAGATTAGGAATATCCCATGTTAATTAACTCGGTTTAAACTAAAAAAACACCTTCATTTTGATCAGTTGATGCGGCGCCGGAAGGGTTTTCCGACGAAGCAGCTGCATCCACCTTCGGTGCCTCCAAACTAATCGGTTTCACGGTCTCGGAAGTCTTGTCAACAAACTCAGTGTGACCGGTTCTTTTAGTGTGCAAATCACTCTCCTGTATACGTGATCCAAACAACAGAACCAGAAACAGTAACAGATTCAGTTAATAACACACATACATAATATATAAAAGAAAGAAGAAGAAAATCGTTGAACCCTAGAATGAGAATCGAGAATTGTGGATTGGACTAACGGTTTTGGATCGGCAGGGTTTGGAGCAAGCGGTGCAAACGAGGTTGAGAACCGGTTCGGTGGATTCGGAGAAGTTGGAATGGGAAGTGAGCTCGGCGTGCTCTTGGGCTTCTTCTACGGTTCTCAAGAGAGCACCGCAGTCACCGCACTTGAGAGAAACCCCCGCCATTGATGCAATTGAATTCAATGCAGCAACGATTATCAATAAAACGATTTATATTTTGACCAATCAGCACTTACGACGACTCATTGCTTTCTGGATACAACAACCAAATGGGGATGCCAACAACACCACCGCTACAGCATATTCATCTTAGAATATCATTTTATATTTATATAAAAATTAGTTTAAATTTAAAAGATTTTTTAATTTTCTTTTGAAAGAATTATTATTAGAATTTTGTAATCTAAAAGGTTTTATAAAATATCAAGTAACAATATTTGGAAGGATTTTTTAAATTACAAAAAGTTAAAGAATTTCATGCATTTAATAAAAGAAATCATAAGTATTTTGTATTTTTAATTTTTTTATCTATTTTTCTGGTTTAGTAAAATTAGATTAATTAAATTGTATCTTAGTTAAAGTATATTTTAGTTGGTATTGATATTACACTAAATCATCAAGATACAAATAACATTTAATATGAGGTGATTATAGAAAATAATAGGCAGTGTTTATTCATTAGTCTATGTTGATAAATTGTTAACGTTCGAATAAAAGAAAATAAAAGTAGGTGTAGAAGAAGGAAACATGATTAATGATGTTCTATCTCTAGCAAAAGTAAACTAAACTTTTATATATATATATATATATATATATATATATATAAGAAATTCCAAACGCAAATAATAAAATAAGGTTTTGATTGAAAAATGTAAAATCAATATATAAACTATAATAAGTAATTAATTATAATTTATTGTTCTCCTATATAACATTTCTCCATGTATTTAAATTTGTAGCAGTTTTTCAAATATTAGCATTATTTTTCATTCATAATATTGAGTCTAAATAATAGGTTTAAAGTTACGATTTAGTGATAATCTAAATATTAAGATTTATCTATTGACTAATTCAATAGGAAATTCTTCATAATAAAATTCATAAGTTTAAATTTAAAACTGATCCAACAAACTAATATAAAAATATCTTAAAATAATTTCTTCTTTTTTTTGTCTTGTTACATTGCTGTTACTCTAAAAAAAATTCGTTAAAATCTATGTCAATTCTACTAACTAAACCAATATAAAAATATCTTAAGTAATTTCTTCTCTTTCTTCTCTTCTAACATTGCGTTACTCTAGCTTAAAAAAATACTTATGTTATCCCTCACTTCTTGTGGTGTTTTTCTTGTTTCTCACCATTAATATCAGAGCTCAGCCGATAAAGGATAGAGTGCCTCATCGCAGCTAGTGAAAAAAATACATGGAAAGCATGGAACCATATCTCATCATAGAAGGAGCTTCTCCCCAGGCCTCCTTTCTAGGAGAAGTCTTTTCGTATTGGAAAGACAGGATGGAGATGTAAAGTACGTATCAATTTTGGCTAAAAATCACATGCGGAAACATAGAGATCTCATTTATAGAAGAGGCTATGGTCTTAAAGCTATGGTAAGGGATGCCCTTGTCAGGTGGAAGGAGCTAGAGCTCTCAAAGCTCTAGAGTAGGAGGAAGTTGAGATATTTGAGGTTTAGTCTAATAACTCAATGATAACTCAGTTTTTCACTATTTTTCTCCACTAATTGCATTTCCTTTAGTAGGTTTCTTTTGTTCTTATTTCAATGTAAAACTCAATGGTAATCACAAAATAGAGTTTTCTTTCAAATATTTACGTTCAGAAAATATTTTTCAATCGTTTAACATATCCTGATAAATGCACCACAAAGGCGTTGAAGAAAAACCTTTTTTTTAAATAACTCAATCAACAACTGTTAAAAGAAATAAATCAAATAAACAAACCACATGGCGTACTAAAATCATCAAAATTTGAAAAATCATTGCATCTCCTTTTCTCACCCAAAGAAGGATTTCATCGGGAGTTCTACCCCACTCCCTGTTTCAGGTTTAACAATACTTTGGGCAGTACTATATACTCTTTTTTAAAGAATACCAAATCCATTATAGAAAGTTGGGCTCTATTTTGATAACAACGCTACATTGGAAGGTGCACCAAAAAAATTGCACCAGGCAAGAATTAAAAAAAATCGATTTACAAGGAAATTACAGTAGATACAAAACTACTATATCAAGCTGTCTATAAACGCTGAAGACTGGATAATCCTCAAGAGCTCCCTCAAATTATCAAGTACATGGCGTGGTCCCAAACTCTTTGCATCAATGTAATTCAAAAGCTGTTCTAAATCCTACAATCAAAAAAAGCTCGAGGGAAAGGAGCTCTAAGGTTAATTAGGAAGTATATGTCAGCACTATAAATATCGAATCTCGTTCAGGCAATCACACTTGAAAAAAAAATAAAAGGCAGTAACTAAGTATGCGAGACTTTAAATACATTGAGCATATTTAAGATATAATACAGATGCAAACCTACCTGCCAACACGCTGGGTCCTGCAGTTAAAATCAAATTATGTAGAATGTCGTAAGGTACATTTTATGCTATTTTTCAGTGCATGTAAAGCCTTTTTTTGTTTTTGGTACGAGGAAGTACACGGAGAAACTCAGTTCAGAAACAAACTTTACTCTCATAGTCCAAATAATTTCTTAATCAACCAGCATGTACAAGTTGGAGCAAAGTCCCAAAAAAGAAATGCAATCTTGGCCAGGAAGCTATTTCAGTGAAACATAAAGGAACTCAATTACTAACCAAGCAAAACACGGATGCTACAGACTAGAAACATAGTCATCAACGAATATGAAAAGCCAGAGTAAAACAAATACATCAGACAAATGATAATCGGCAGAAAGTGTCAGTGAAAAATGCATTTAACTGCACTCAGACTGAGAGTTACTACAAGCAATAAGAAATAGAAATATATACCTTATTTAGTAAGAATACAGCATAAGCTGCTCTTGTTGTGTCTTGACCTTCTAAAAAAAGGGGGAATTCCACATGCGTATTTGTGTTTGCATTTGATGAAGCTTCAGATGTTAGCTCTGTTGAAGGTGCATTGTCAACAATATATGAATGAGAAGCACCCAACCGTACAGGATATCGCAAAGGAACTTGCAAGTAAGAGGCTATAAGTGTAACAGCCTGCGAGAAAATCAGTCCAGTAAAGTACATTTCAATAACAGAAATTATTCAAAGAGGGGAGACATTTCAATAATTATAATCATCGACATGAACTAGCATCAGAAATGCTATAGCTGGAAACAGACGTTTTGTAATGGAAAAACAAAACATGTATGAAAATTTAGAAACTGTACCTGACAAATTTTGTAAATGGATCACAATAAACATAAGATAGAAATAGACATTCAGTTGAGAAAAAAATAAAGGCCCAGTAGATTCTAATACTTACATGTGCAACATATCCTAGGGCAGTGGCAGACCCCTGAATTTCCTTTTTATCAGTGAAAAAACTCATTTTCCTAAAAGATAGCACGTTCAAATGCAGACCATGAATTGTTAAGGCTCCTTGATTAACTGGTTTAAGTCCAGCAGAAGTCCCTGAGCAAAGAAATAAATGAAACCTTTAACAATAAAAATCAGCGAAGGTATCACTTACAATTGCAGTTAATATTAGCAAAAAAGTTGTGATAATTTAATTCAACATAAGGTAAACTAGAGTTAGCATCCAATGAATGGCTATGGTCTTCTAGTGCATCTATGTCACATTATAAAACATGGCATGAAAGTCCCTTACAACAGTACGAAGAGAAGTAATATGAAAAACAATAATAATTAACTGGTGGATGCTCGAAAGGTTTGTATTTCCGTCAGTGATCTGTCAATTTAATGGTTACAAATTGAATGTGAAACTTCAAAGAAAAATGAAAATACATAACAGAGCTCAAAAGACATAATGATTCAACCTTGCACATTAGGCCTCCATATAGAGCAACAATGAAGTGGTTCACAAGTTAAATCACATAAATTATGATAAAAGAATACAGATTTAGTTCTGGTTCAACGAAAACAGGATGAAGACAGAATCAGATAAACATCTATAACTGAGCAGATAGTGAAACACTTTTCTTTCTTTTAGCAGTAACTATGTTTGTTAGTAAGGGAAGAAAAAATGAGAAGATAGAAAATTGAGAGAAGAGAAAAATGTTTTCTTTCCAATTGTTTGATTCAAGAGAAAAGGGGAAAAAATAGTATATTTCCCTTCCTCTTGTTCCACTGTTTGTTTGGAAATAAAAGTAGAAAGAAAGAAAATGTATTGGTAAAAAAAAGTATGTATCCGTTCTAAGAGCAAGCTATTTGTTCGAAAACAATATTATCCTGTAAAATTTTCTTTTCTGGCTCTTCTCCTTTTGGAGTCAAGATCTTCCTCCTATGCTCTTTAGCACCTTATCTTCCCCTTCCATTGCCTTGCCTTGTACCTAGCCAATTCATCTTCCTTTTCCTAATTTCCCTTTAATAATTCCTTCATTTGTGGTGTTTCTAGTGAGATTTTAAAGTGAAGTCCTCCTTACTTTCGTTAATTTCATGATGTATACATCCTTTTAATGCTCCTCACCATTTCACTTCAGATGATTTTGACACATATGCTTGCCTTGCTTGTATCTGGCCAGTTCCTCTTCCTTTTCCTAATTTCCCTTAATAATTCCTCTAAGTGGTGTTTCTAGTGAGATTTGAAAGTGAAGTCCTTAGTTTCATTAATTTCATGATGTATACATCCTTTTCAATGCTCTTCGTCATTTTACATAAGAAGATTTTGCCACATGCTTGCCGAAGGTTTCTACATGCCCATCCACCTTTGGTTATAGCATGGCTTGGGAGAAGAGAAGCAAATACCAGAGCTGGAACCTCCGGATCATTGGGTGGAGTGGAACCATGCATGGTGGTAGAGGAGGAGATGCAGTTTCACAGTCAATCCACATAAAAACTACAAGGAATCAGAAAATTATGCTAATGGGGCAACTAGGGAATTTGGTATTTTTCCCTGAACCAATGCATTTCCTTTGCAAACTAGGCAAGAAAAATTTCACATGGCACCAACTAGGCTTATTTCCTCACCACTCTTTGCTATCCACGGTTGTTAGTAGGATATTAGGTGTACTGTTAGAAGTTATTAGAAGATTCAATAGATCTTTGTAATCAATACTTTTGGGATAGAATTATTTATTAAGCTCAAGAAGTCCGGTCATCGGTGTGAAGGAGTGTGTTGGAGAACTCACATCAACTAGAAATAAGACTAAATCTCACCTTGCAAGCCAATTTCTTAGGGTTGAGTTGAGTTAGTCCTAAATCCACTTTCTAAACACACCAGCCAAGCAGAGTACAAGATGAAAGACACCCTATAACCCAACTTATGGAAGAACTATATCCTACCAATAAGAAAATAAGGATTAGCGATTGAACCATCCAGCACCTCAAGTTTCAATAGTTTATTTAAATTGCAAGTTTCTGACTTCTTATGACCTTAGCCATTCTTTTCACCTTAGCACTATGCACATATGAAAAAAAGACTATTAATAACCCTTACCTGCCAGGTTACCCGAAGGATATGCCTCAAGCTCTTGCTCTTGTGATGGTCCAACCAAGATCTTAACAGGATAGAGCATTGAAATTTGAGATATCATATGCTGTTGCCTCCTCCTCAGCATCTTTTGCAATTTTCTCAAATGAACATAACCATTTTCATCAGACAGTAGTTGTATGCTCGATTCCTATAATAAAAGCATCATCAGTTTTCTGCTAACACTAGTAAAATGTAAACAATAATTAATTCGTTTCCCTCAAAACAAGAAATAATGTTGTTATTTAGATTCAAATAAACAAATTCATCAATGTCATTTGTTACATGGACTAAGAGAAAAGAAAGCTTTTATAGCACATTTGAGAGAAAACAAGGAGTTAATAATTTTTTAAGAACAAGTACAAGAGAAACTGAGAAAGGTATAATCTATTCAGCTAAAGGTGAACTCAGTAAAAGCAAACAAGAATAATCCAGTTAATATCAATTTTTAACACATACTTCACCAATAAATGAATCATTGTTACGCTCCAAAAAGAGAAAGAAAAAGATTCACACTTTGAACACCGAAAAAGGAATGATTTCTATTATTCCAGCACCTTACAGAACATACAAACATTCACAAAGGAAATAAATTCCTTTCACACAGGTATTACTCCTGTCAAAACAACACACATACAAAAAAAGAGTCCCCTTAACCTACCGGGTTGGTCATTCTTTAAAGACCAACCGTAACCAACAAAACTACCCGAAAACCCACTTATTCAGTATTCTTAAATCTCCTTCTATAATACACCTTCCACACTTTCTCCTTATCTTCTTGCCTAACAATCATCTTTACAATCAAGAGACAACACATTCCCCTAGAACTTAAAGCCCAGAAAAGTAATATTCATCAAAATAAGGGATGGGAATAAATTTAAAATTAAAAAAAAAAATATGTCCAAACATACCATACATTAGAAAATTTAAAATCTAATACAAGAAAATTTATGTTAAACTTTTGTATCTTACAAATATTCTACTCTGAAAGAGTGCATGAATGAAGACAAAGAAAATGAGCAAGAAGATGTTATTCTAATGACAACAATGAGGAACATGACAAGATGTTTTTGCTCCCATAAATAGTTCATTATTTTCTTTATTTATGTATTTCTTGGGAAACATTAAATTTGTAGGATAAATTCATTATTTTTCCTGGGACACATTAGAATTTTTAAATTTTCCCTCCTATTTCCTTTGTTAGTCTCAACCAACACATACTACCTTAGAATTAGCATTGGGATTTTAGGATGGTTTATCCTATAAATAACCATGTCTAACTCTTGTAAAAAACACTTTAGATAAATAGAAATTTGGGAGCAAATTTTTGACACCTTTATGTGCGTGATGAAGCATTAGTCTTAACTTGGTTCCTAGGAGTAAAGTGATTATTTAACATTTGGAGCTTATCTTGACAAAGCATGGAGTCCTCTTCTTCTACAAGTGGTGCACCATTCTTCATCCCTTCCAAAGACTTTTCATCCTTTTAATTTTTTGTTAATTCATCTATCCATAGCTTGTTTTATTCTCATTCTTACTTAAGTTTATATGTTCTTATGTTGTTCTTATTCTACTCTCAAATTGTAAATGGAATCATTGACTCTAAGTTGATCATGGAAGTATTTCATGATAGCAACACATGAAGAGATTCAACTCTTGTTATTAATTCATGTTCCTATGCCTATATACTTCCTATCCTTACATGCATCCTATCATACTCTCACAAACAATGGGATCAGTTTATGTAAAGTACAAAGGAAGTTATAAGAGTAACTAATTATTAAAGGAAAAGAAAGAATAGGGTAAATTCCTTGTGTATATTGAACACATAGGGTTATGTTTATATAGGAAAAGAAACATATGGGCTAAGCCCATTACATAAATATGAGATATCTAACAATATCTATGATATCTCATAATATCTAATTATATCTAATAATATCTAACACTAATGATTAACTAACTAACCAATTTGTAATTAACAAACTAATCAGCAACTAACTAGTGTGTAAGTAAAAAAAAAACTAATAAGTAACTAATTAATGTTGTGTTGACAACAACGAATTGGCTTACAAAAAGATAAGATGTCAAAGATTACTAACTGCGCTATTGTACCATACAGGCCATCAGCTTACACTAGGAGAATAACTCTAATACTATATTACAAACCGTCCTAAATTAACAACAGGTTGAAGTAGACAAGACAATCACCCGTTACAAATACAACTTTGCCTTTTACAATTTGTAACTTAGAAAACACCCAAACTAAAATTAAAATATAGTCAAAACTATGTTGTCCTTGAGAGTTGAGGACTATATGTAGCACGTATTAAGGATTTACACCTTATAAATTATCACTGTATGATGAACATTTGGTGGTTGCGAGATGGAATACAACTTAAGACTATAATAGTTATGTCCAAGTTGCCCATGTATGCAACAATTATTTAGTTTTCTTAACGTAATTTATGGTTTAATACTTAAGGAAGGGAAGAAGAGGAGAAGTGAAAGAATACTACAGACCCATCACACAGCCTGATGTCTTTGTTCTCTGCACAGCCTCAAAATCTTATCTGGAAAACAGTCTTTCGTACCTCATTCTCCAATTTTTCAATTACATGTATTGACCGTGTTGTAGAAAACATGTAAGATGGAGTATGTACAATCGTGAAAACTCCTAGAGGCGAGGCTAAGGACATTCTTATAAAGATAGATTTGCATTAGACCTCAGCCTTGAGTCCTTGTATAAATTTAGTATTGGAAGTGTTTCCTAAATACAAGCAAAAGATTATACCTAAATGTATGCTTTCAGAAGATGATATAGTTTTTTAGCCAAACAATCAAGGGAAGAGGTTAACTTGAGCTTTGAAGATGAACATTGGAACAAGTGTTTTTGTTTAAGTAGGAGTAAAATAAATTATAGGCATTAAGAAACAAGAAAAATAGAGATGTCATACCAGAAGTTTTATTTAAATTATCTACCAGCAATATTACAAATTGATTAGAAAACTAATGTAGATGTAACGCGTAAGATGGGTGGTTAAAATGAAAATGCTTTACTTAATGGTGGTGAATTTTGGACTTTAAAAGAACAAGATAGAAAAGTGGAAAGACCAAAAATGAGCATATTAAGATGGAACTGTAGCAATACAATAAAGGATAGGATACAAAATTATGTGTCCAACATATTGGAGTGTCACCTATCTAGGAAAAAATTATAGAAAATTGATTAAGGTGGTTTGAACACATGCCAAAAAATGCCAATTGAAGCCAATGGTGACGAGAGTAAATCATATGGTTTGAAGTTTCAACTAAGGTAGAGGGAGGACAAGAAATACGTTCAGGAAATTATTAAAAGGGATCTCACGGTGAATAATATATTGGTTGAAAGTATTAGTGACAAAAAAGGTCATCGAAGATGGTACCACTTTGTTAATTTTAAGTATTGGCTACATACATGAGTATTCTTATTCATAATGAAGAAAAAAAATAGTAATAAGGCACAAAATCAATCAATATCTAATATTGGGAAATATTTGGTAAGATATTTCCCTATCAAATCAAATCATATCATATCCCCTATTTAGTGCAATCAAATCATATTTCTAACACTCCTCCTCAAGCTCAAGCATATGTATCATATAAGGCAAGCTTGTTATAAATGTCACAAACACAACACAGCTAGTTGGTTGTCAAAGCTGATAGAGTAGCTAATGACAAAGCCAGTAGATATTTCCCAAACATTACTGTCTCTATGGCAAATGACAATCAATCTTCAACATGCTTCGTCCTTTCAGATCATATCTTGAATACTTTCCCTCAAGCTAGAATATGTTCATCATACTAGTCAAGCGGTTAAAAATGGTCATAGGACACAGTAACTTCCAAAATAGAAAAAAATGGGTAAATGACACAACAATTGCTGAAAAGTGAAAAAATGCTCAAAGAGTGCAGCGATTGCTAGAAAGCAGACATGAATAAATGACATGGCACTTGACCAAAAGCAAAATTGCTCATAGGACACAACAGTTGCAAAAAAGCAACAATGCAAAAATGCTTAAAGGGCAAGTTGACAATCGAAGAGCAAAAGTGGTCATCACTTAGCAAGGTGATGCCAGTGGTGGTGGTTGCCAACTAGAAAAGGCTCGCCACATGAAAATAAAAAAGAAAAAAAGTCAATGGTGAGCAATATTTGGTGGAAATATGTCAACACTGACCAATATTCACCAGAAAAATGTTGATGCCAAACAATAACACCGATTGGAAAAAGTTCAACAAAAAGGAAACTTACCAAAAAAAATGTGGTAGAGTACTGAAAAAACCACAACAATAAACAATACTTTTTGAAAAATGCCAATGGTAAATAGTACTCAACGGATTGAGGATAAATAGTATTCGTTGGAAAAATGTTAGTAGTAAACAATACTCATCAAAAAAATGTTGGCAATAAATAGTATTCACTAAATAAAGGTCGATGGTATAATGCTGGTCAGAAAAAAACTCCCCAAGAAGTTGTCAGCATTGAACTAGGCAAACGGTGGTGAATAGAGTATCCGGAGTGAACAATGACAACAAGGAAAAAAAACAAAAACCATAAAGCATACTATGCTTCTAAAAATTACACGTATGAGCAGTGGACCTATAGGGAATGCACAGATTAGGGTCCCGTTCTCTTTAGGCTCCTAATACCATGTTGAAAGGATTAGTGACAAAACAAATCATGAAGGATGGTACTGCTCTGGTACCATGTTGAGAAGAGATAAACCGAGAAGGAATATACTAAAATTCCATGTATTGGGTACACATGATTATTCTTATTTATAATGACGAAGAGATACAGTAATAAGGAACAAAATCAATATCTAATAATGGGAAATATTTAGTATGATATCTCCTTTTCAAATCATACCATATCTCCCTAATGTAATAAAATCATCTATCTAATGTAATCAAATCATATCTCAAATAATTATTGAGAATTATGTTTAAATCAAGTTCAATGGCATCATGTGATATATATAGCTAGCCTCACGTAGAGGGATATGATTATTGTTGGTATTATAATTATAGAAATAAGGAGTATATCCTACATAATAAGGAATATCTAAATTATATATGTATTATTAGGAATGTTTGTTTTTATTCTCGTATCATATCTTTATTCTTAGAGGATATCAAATCTCTTTCTATTCACTGTATTAATTATGTTTTCCTAATATAAATAAAGCATTTGTGTTGTTTCAAAAATACACGATTTCAGCTCAATGACTCTACTTTCTACGATTTAACAGTTGTCAACTTGTCATTACTGTTTGTTGTTTTCATAAATCAACGCCTATTACCTACACATAGGACAAGTATCAAATAGATTCCTTTCTTGAGCATCATTCATAAAGAGGACAACTTCTACTCTTGTACATTGAGACAATGCTAGTAAATCTTACACATACTTCTATTCTCATATCTAGGCTATATTATATTTTCATAATTTTTTAAAGGCTTGGATGTGTTACAGATACAAATTAGTGAAGTATCAAAGTGTAGCAAAATTGTATACATATATCTGATACATAGACGTGATCATATAGAAGTATAAGTGTTTTATAGAATAGAAGACCCTTATATACTCTTCTATTAATATCCCTCAAAATGTCAGCCACAATGATGCAAAAAAGAAAAGGTTCAATCCATGTGTACCATCCCAATTGTTTGCCGATATTCACAACATACATTCTTGTTTCAGAAACACTCTTCAACATTGCTGATAAAAAGCTGATAAAAAAAAATAACATTGCTGATAAAAAAAAGATAGAGAAAAATTCATACAGACTACTGAACTTATTAATTTTAATTATTTCCAGGAAAAAAATATTATATTGAATAGAGTAAGACAGCAACTCACTTGGAGGTTTCTGCTGGATCCAGAAAGAGCACCCCCTGCAACCAAAAGTGATTGCACTTCACCAGTAAGCTGCTCCTCCTGCTTGCTAGTATCCTCCTTAGCCAGCCTAGAACGTATTGACATTTTCTCCATCACCATTTTCTTTGATTCCAATTTCTCACGCATCTCCTCAAGTTCATTCAACCGACCTAATGACTCAGAATTGCCCTGTTCACAAAATTATTGCTCATCAATAGGCAATAATCATACACCTATATATTGGAAACTTTGACTTTTGTCAAATGAAACCAACAATTAGTGGGAAAAATCATCCCCGTGTGTAAATAAAAACTAAATCACTTATCAAACTGACAAGATGGAACTGGTGCACTTAAATTGAAATCTAAACAGCAAAGTCATCAATACTAGATAATAGTGGAGCAACCAACCCCAAAACAGATAAAGCATGATAACGAATTGGGATGACTACCATTACAAAATGTATAGACATAAATGAAATAATGCACATATGAGTGTGTTGTGTGTGTTCTCAAAGAATATATCCATGATTAAAAGCCATAATTTTATGCCAAGCACACAAGTTAATAGCAAGTGTAAGGTAAAAATACATGGAAAAAAAAAAAGTAAAAGTACAAACAGGCAACATAGGTTACTTACAAGAGCACAGCAGTGCAAGAAAGTGAAAACAAAAGGCACACAAGCTCAAATATATATATACAACCCATAACCAAAATCATCATAATAAACCGATGGATCCACTCAGACAGTGAAAAACAAAAGGTCAAACAGTTCGCTCTAATTAATTTTCACAGTAAATGCAATTACATTTAACACCACGTTTTCGTCTCACTCCCTCATTTCGCCAATAATTTCCAAATCAAACCCAAAATACGATTCCATTCCCCACTCGAGCTCAGATTCTCCAGCAGATCAAACACGCTAACCCTCCAGCCCCTAAATTCCAACTCCATTTCCTTACAATTTTCATTTATTACACAGTAAAGACGCCAACAGCACAAACATAACTTCCAAATTTAAAGAAACTTAGGGTAACAACACGATAAACCATTAAAACCGGTTTCGAAAATTAGCAATGACCAAACCTATACCAAAACCTAAACCTAAATGCAATTACATTTAACACCACGTTTTCGTCTCAACCTCATTTCGCCAATAATTTCCAAATCAAACCCAAAAATACGATTCCACTCCCCACTCGAGCTCAGATTCTCCAGCAGATCAAACACGCCAACCCTCCAGCCACTAAATTCCAACTCCATTTCCTTACAATTTCATTTATTACACAGTAAATACGTCAACAGCACAAACATAACTTCCAAATGTAAAGAAACTTAGGGTAACAACACGATAAACCATTAAAACCGGTTTCGAAAATCAGCAATGACTAAACCTACACCAAAACCTAAACCTAAAAAAGTCTAAAACCATAACCATTAAACCTACACCAAAACCTAAACCTAAAAGTGTAAAACCCTACCTGGATGAGAGAGTCGAGCTTGTTGTAAAGGATGCTCCTCTTCTGGTTGGCTTGGGCCAATGCGGAAGAAAGACTGGCCAACCTCGCGAGATCGTGCTGGAAGTCCTCCCACTGAATGACCTTCACATGTTGGGGATCAGTTGTGGTGGTCCGCAATGACAGAATCTGGTTTGGCTCCATCACGAATCGAACTCACCATCGTCCTCGACTGCGTTTATAACCGAACGAACTCCCTCATCAATCCCTCTTCTGTTCTTCTGCTCCTGCTTTTCTCCACAGAATTGCCTGATTTTCTTCGGAAAGAAAAAGGAGATTCGCGTCTTGGTCTTCTTCGATAGTGGATTTTGCGATAGTTAGGTATTTTGTTTTCTTTGGAGGTTAAGCCGCGAAATTGTGGACACGTGGAAAACGTGCTTTGCCTTTTTATACATCTTTCTTTTCTTCTTCGAACTGTACCTCGCGCATTTAGATTTTCCACGGTAATAAAAGTGAGGAAATTAATTTGTATAATTGAACATTGATGAATATGAACCGTTCCATAAATAGAGGAAAGTTTATATTTTAAAAAATAAAATACAATGAAAAATTAAGATTATTTAAGTTAAGACAGATAAATAATTATTATTATTTATTTTAATAATAAAAAGATGTTTACTAATAGATTAAGGCAAAATCCACAATTAGAAATAGTTAAATTTTTTATTATTTTCAGATGTTTTCTTAATATTTCTAAACCCTAGATCCTAATGTTTAATTATAGTATATAGATGATATTTTAATTTGAAAGATGCTCTATTAAGAGTTTTTCATAAAATCGACGTATAATGAAGACATTGAGATCCATTATAAAAAAAATTGTAAAACTCACTTGGAAAATATTTTGTTAAAAGTAATTTAAAGCATGTAAATAGAAAGATATATGTCATAAAAGGATTTAATCTGAAAATTTTAATATTAATTAATTTACCTGGTAATGAAGACTGTGCTTACTTGTTAATCAACATGATCAACTCCAATAAGAAAATTATTGTTGCAAATATAAGATAAGTATTATTTGGACCTCATTCATTCACTCTTAGTTAAATTTAAGTATTATTTAGATCTTAGTTGTTCTTGATTAAGAATAAGTGTTATTTAAAATGTAATTATTCATGATTAAGACTAAATATTCTTTAAAATACAAATATTTCTAACCTAAAATCGTGTATTATTTGGAATGTAATAATTCTTATATAAGACTATGCATTGTTTGAAACATAATAACTTATGCTAAGGCAAATGTTTACAAAAAAATTGATTTAAAAGATCAAAAGTTCGCTCACTGTAAATTTGATCGGGGAGTGGAAAGTTCAAGGTGTGGGAAAGTGAGAGCGTGAGAAAAAAGTGTGAAAAAAGTTAGTGTGTTTGGATTAAGGTATGTTAGGGTAGATGTGTGAATAAAGTTTATTGAGATACGTGAGTGATGTGATGGTTGTAAGAGTATTTTAAATTACTTTGAATAGTACAAAATGTGAGATTACAAATTTACCCTTACATATAAAAAAAGAATAAATAATTATTAATTTTATGCATATTTTAGTTAATTAAAATAATTTAAAGTTTCATTTATAAATAAAAGAAAAAATATATAATTCAAAAAATAATTAAATATAATTTTAAATGTAAGTATAATTTTATTATTTTTCATTTTATTAATTTAAATTAATTTTTTTACTTAAGTTAATTTATTTAGATAATTTTAATATTATTTATTATTCTTTAAATTATGTTATATATAAAAAATTATTATTAATAATAATTTCCATTATTAATATTATTGTATGAAGGACATCATTGTCTTTTCTTCTCATTCCACTCTCATTTTTCTTCAATTATGAAAGGATCCTAAATACCCTAAACTTTACACCCACTCTCACCCTCAACCTCTCCCTCTCCTAGAAGTAAACAAGGGTGACACCCATTCACCCTCACCCTCACCCTCAACCTCAATCACCCCCAAAAGCAAACACACCCTAAAAGAGGTGTTAAGTTTTTCAATATATATATATATATATATATATATATATATATATAGAGAGAGAGAGAGAGAGAGGATGAAACTCACTCTTCTAAATAGCTAAAAAATAACACAATAATATTTTATGAATAAGTTAGTCCTTACATCCTTGAGATTTCAACTTTGTACATGTATTATAAGTTCTTGTGAATGAGTTATTAACAAACATTCTTTTATTGATAGAGTTGGAATTATATGTTTTAAATTCAAAATTAATCAAGATCGTTCATGGATTTCACAACTTCTAGTTATACGATTTTAGCTAAAGTCATGTTAGTGTGACACGATTTCCATATGGACAAAATCTGAATTGAAATTGTTATGACATGACTTTACTTCTTTATATAAAGTAATGTCAGTTAGGCATGACTTCTCCAATCTCATATTTTTTTTTACTCGTGTTCATAATATATATACTAAATTGCATCATATTAGTGAAAAATGTTAAGGTGATCATAATTTATTTATTTATTTTTAATTTTCGGGTACAGATTTTCATACCTAAATGTGGGTATATTTATTACTTTTTCTATATACTTAATTGTGTGTAAGTTACTGCATGAGAATGCATTTGGTTTGTGTATATAACATAACATTTTGTGTGAGTAGGGCCAGTAATATTTGCTCTCTCTTATCTCATTTACGTAGCATTATGGAGGCACCATTTAGCAAAATTTCGTTTTGGTTTTCCCTACTCATTCACGTACCAATTGTATTTCTGTTATGTTTGCATTTACGTACTAATCCAATTACATATGGCAGTTTTTATTTTATTTTATTAAGGTTCTATGCGTGTGGGGTCCACTGTCATGCTTTTACGTTTTCCAAATTTTGGGTTCCTATTGCTTTTTGGACTCCTCGTTTTAATATTTCCACTCCCAACACTTTCATTATTTGCAGCACATGTTTTTTACATATGCCCCATTTCTGAAATCCTGGCCCATCACTTGTGATATTACCAAATGATGGATAGTATTTCGAATAAAGCTATGAATATTTCAATAAATTAAAATTCATTTTAATCTTTAAAAATAATTTTAGCATGTGAAATATCAAGATAAATATGACATATTCACCTAAATAAAAAATATATATAAAATTTACAACTTAACACATTATAACTTACAAGATCAAATGAATTTGGTCAAATTTGCTTGAATCTTTAATCTCAACAAAAATTCAACATCAAATCAATTTGGTCAAGTTTTCTTGAATCTTTAATGTCAAAATAAATAAATAAAAATAAGTCATGATCATCTAAAATACAATTCTGATACTTTTTAAAGACTTTGATAAACTCATGCACCACTCATTTCTTCCATAATCGTGTGATTTATGTTTTATTTATAAGAAACAATTAATATATTTTCTTGAATATAAAAAAATATCTTGTGCATCACGAGTAATTTTAAATACCAATAAATCGTAACTATTTTTTATTTTAATTATAAAATACTCCTTTTGTTTATAGTTTACAAAAATAATTTACTTTTTAACTGTTCACGCTAACTTACCCTTTTTCTTTTCTTTTGTTACTATTAACACTTTGAGAAAACTGAAACCAACACATACAACAACGTTTTCATGTGAAACAAACACAATTCATGCTCCTTTCTCTGTCCTTTTCTTTGAAGCGTTTTTTTTTTTTTTCAACTTCTTTCTTTTTCTCTCTGATTCAAGAATAAAAGAAATTGCAGGGACCCCTCTTCAACTTTTTGTGTGGTTTTGGAGGTTTTGTTTCACATTCTAGCAGAAAACCATGGTTTAATTTTCTACCCTTTCTCAGACTTTTCTGCATTTTTCCTGATACCATCTTGGAGTGAAACCTTACTTTTTTGTCTGCATAGTTCTACCATAACTAAATTAGTTTTTTTTTTCTTGAATATTGAGGTTGGTGGAATCTTACATCTCTTCACTTTGTGTGTGCAGAAGAAGAACATGGCTACCACCACTACTGTTGGTGGGCTTAAGAGAAAATCACCACCTGATGATGTGTGTTCTGATGTCGACTTATCAATCAGCTTTCAGGTGTATACATGATTCTTCAATTTCTCCAAGATGATCCTTTTTGTTCTATTTTATTTTTTGTTCCTGAATCATTGCTGAATATCCCTTGTTATTGATAATGGGTAGATGATTCTTCTGGCAAAATTTAATTTTTAGATGAATGTAAACCCTAATTTACTTTTCCAATGTGTAAAACATTTCACAATAATATTTTCTATAGGTTCAAGATTAAGGGTTTAGAGATTAGCCTTTAGGATTTAAGCATATTTGGTAACTTTATCAATTCTAAAAGTATAATTCTTCAGATAAATTTTTCTCAGTTTTTTGCTGATTGAAGTGTAGGATGGGAATAAACTGTTCTTCAAGGTGAATCAGAATTTGGAGTTTGCTAAGGTATTCAGAGATTTCTGTGACAGAAAGAAGTTGGAATATGAGACCTTGAAGTTCATACATGAGGGTACTCAAGTTAAGGGGCGACAAACACCCAAAATGGTAACACACTTCTCAACTCAAACCAGTTCAAAACAGTTTTAGTGATCAATTTTGAAGAGAAAAAAATGTTTTTGTAACTCTAGTTTGCAAAATAATTTAGAGATGAAAAAAAATATAGAAATGAAAGGAGATTTTGTTTTCAAAAGCCCTTATAATTTGAATTAAAATTATGAATGTACCTTGGCTTCAGCTGAATCTGGAAAATGGTGCTGAGATCTTTGCTGTGAGAAACCAAGTTGGAGGTGGTGTTGCTGCATTTGATGGTGATCATTTGTGTTCAATTGTTAAGATGTTATGACATGGTTGTTAACACTGCATAACCTTATAATTTGCTTAACTGTTATGGTAATTATATATTATCAGAATAAACCTGCATTGTTACTGTTTCTAAATTAGATTCTAATGTGGATTTGAGCACAACCATTTCAGAGTTTGAACTATATATATATATATATGAGGGATTATAATTTTACTTTTGATAGTAGTTAATTAAAGAGAACAGTTTTATTGACACTATGACTATGAATAGTAATAAACATATCTATGATATTGTTTGTAATAATATAATAATATTTTTAAATTAAAAAATGAAATAATAAAATATTAAATTATTTAGGTGTGAAGTGTATGTTTTTATTGTTGAGAGTGTTAATATATCAGCACCTTTAATTAAATAATTATGAATTATATTAAATTAAATTTATTCATTTACTCTTGCTAATGATCATGTACTTAAACCTATATTTTTCCTAAATAATTTTAAGGATTGATATTTAGAAATGCATAAAGATTATCTATACCATGATAAAATTAGTGATATTGATTTTATTGTAACCATCTATATGGAAAGAGAATTTAAAGTATCTTCATTTACATGTCTTGCAAATGAAAGAAAGGGAAGAGGGTAAAAATTGATATTGGTTTGATTGAAAGAGAAAAAAAAATTAAAAAATAAAAAATAAAAATAAATGAGTAATTTTTTTGTAATAGATTTTATTGATGTGATAGAAAAAAGAATATGCAAATTGAATAATATAATGAATTAACAAGAATGGGTATGAATTAAATTAAAGGTGATTAATTATGAAGGAATTAATTTATAAAATTAGAAATAATATTAAAAAAATATTTAAAATTTAAACTTAATTTATTTAAATATTTAATTGCAAAATATCTCTGAATTTGTTTTCCATATACCAATTTAAAAAAAAAATAAAGTGTGATAAAATTGAAATGAAAAATGGGAATTACATATTAAATCAAAGTATATATAAAAAAAATAAAATTGTCTAAGTCAAGTTAAATCGTTTCTCCCGTCACAAATTATGAAAAAGTTAACTACACTTTTTATTATCACTATCTTCTATTCTAAATTCTTAGGAAAAAATTGTTATCAAGAAGTGGCATTCTGAACACATGCTACTAGGGGATTGTTAAACTATAATCCACAACTTCCATAGAAGGAAAGATGAAAAAACACAATAATTTTCTTAGTTTCAACACTTTTATGTAAAACAAAAATTGAATGAGTGATTGTTAAATGTGGAAAGTGGTTGAAAGTGATTATGGATAGATAGTAAGTGGAACCTACCATGTGGAATGATGGATCTATATTATTTTATTGGATTTAAAGGTTAGAATATTAGTATTCTCTATAAAAATGAAAAAAAAAAAAGTTTAAAAACAAACATTCATTTTCCTTAGTCTATGATTTGGGAGACTTTTTTTTTCATCTTAAATTCTCACATTTACTTAGAGTTGAAGTTAACATATAATAGAATATTTGGTTAAGTCGTGAGTGATTTCTGAAAGAGTAGTTAGGAGTTGAAATTAACATATAAAGAATATTTGGTTAAGTCGTGAGTGATTTCTGGAAGAGTACTTAGGAGTTGAAGTTATTAACTATTTAAATAATATATATAAAATAATATTTGGTTAAGTCGTGAGTGATTTTTGAAAGAATACTGAGTTAAATCCGTAGTGATTTGTGGAAGAATATTTAGTTCAATTGGGAGTGATTTGTGCAAAAATATTTAGTTAAGTCATAATGACCTGTGAAATATTTAGTTGCCAGGAGTTGACTTGCGCAATAATACTTAAATCATATTTGTATTGTACTTCGCAAGTTTGTTTAATGCTACTTAATTTGTTTATTGAGAACTAAATGTAGTATGTTGTATTATCATCAGTATTAAATTGAAGAAAAAAAAAACCTACTATCGTAAAATCATTCTTTAACCAAGAAAAATAATTAATCTATAAAGTTGTTGTGAATGTTATATTCTATTCAGGACAAACATATCTATCTCATCATTTAACAATTAAAATTATTGTTTGAAGATGATATTTGTGAAAATATTTTAAAATTGAGTAAAACACAATTCAACCTATTCTTATTGTATTTTTTTTCACATTATCCTTATCATTATAATTTAATTTTAATTAATTCTTAAATTATTAAAATTTAATTTAATAATAATAATAATATTTTAATTATTTTTATTGTAATTATTTTTAGTTTTATTAATATTTAATTCATATATTATTATTATAATTGATTATTATTTTTAATTACTTTTTGTTTTTAATTTTCTATTTCATTATTATTGTTGTTGATTACTTTTATTTTTGTATTATTTTATTATATTATATGGAGAATTAAGAATTTTTCTTCTCGTTGAAAATCTGGTGACATTGAAACTACATTTGATGCAAGTTAGTCTTGGTAAAATTGAATTTATAGAAATTTGAAAATTTAAGCTTCAAAATTAAAAAATAAAATTGAAGTAAAAAATAATAATTTAAAAATTTCAATAGTAATAAATATATTTGAGAAAACATAATTAAAAAGTTACTTTCTTATATTTTGTATTTTTTTCATTACCTAGAATACCAAAACAAAGTGTACTGGTCAATTTTAAGTACATTTAATAAGTAGTATGCTTGTTGCAACAGAAATGGAACAAATAGTGACGACAATGAAATATACGAAGCTGTCACAAAGATAACCAATTTCAGAAAGTTGTGCACATGAGAGACACTTTATCTGAACACTATTCAATTTCATGCACCTAATTTTTCTCATCAACAACATCTTCATGCTATAAATACAAGAAAGTTAAATAAAAAATAGATTGAAAAATAATTACTGTTATATTATTTTATTTATGTCTTTATTATTTGTATATTTATTGAATATTTTATGAATAATTTTATATTGAATAAATCACATTTTTGTAAAGTGTTGTTTTTAAAAAAAGTGATGATATTTTGACATCTTACTCCACTTTACACACATCAAAATATATTAATATTTGTAATAATATATATATATATATATCTTTATTAAAAATATAGACAAAATACAAAATGTTAAAATAATTTTCAAAATTAAAAAAAAAATTAAAAATAACTAAAATATTAATATTTAGTGGGATGTAGGGTGGATCATCCATTTTTTTCATGTAGAAACCAAAAGTCTTAAGCAACCGATCCGGCATAACAACTCAAAAGGTAAAGATATTAATTTCTTCATACTCGTTCTAAGTTTGAAGTACCATTTTTACAAATAAGAATCCTCCGGTCAGTAAAAAAAACCATTTTCCTAAAAAAAATTGACAGTTTTCTTTGTTTTTCTTTCCTGCACATTTGCTTAGGATGTGATTTTAATAAGTGGTCCTTTTTTCTTTGTCAACTTTTCTCTCTGATCCTTTTCTTTCATACCAGCTTTAGGAAACTGAAACTAAAACTAGATGTGGTGAAACCAGAAAGTGTTCTTGCTCATTCTGTATCTTTTTTCTCTTGGTGAGCTTTTTCTCTCTTCTCATAAAAGTTTGATGCAATTGGGGATGATGAGATCTTAGTTTTCAGTCTTTTATATCTGTTTGTGTTCATTGGTGGAATTTTACATATTTTTTCTTCTTTTATTCTGCATGAAGAAGAAGATGGGTAGCAGAGGTCGACCTAGGAAAAATTCTGCAGTTGATGATAAGATGTTCAGATAAACTTGTTGGTAACAGATCAGGTGATGTACATATGTATTACTCTGTGTTTTTAAGCCTTTTTTTTTTCTTAATCATTGCTTAGAAAAAAGTTTTGAAATATTACCATTTTTATTCATAGAGAATATTTTCATTGGTATAATAGACTATCATTTAGTCTTTTATTAGAATTCTCTATGAATAACTATCACTACAAGAAAATCATGAAATAGAAACCAATTTTTAGTGACCAAAATAATTAGTTGCAATAGTAACTAAATTAGAGACCATTTTGGAAACTAAAACAAAAATTAGTTTCTAAATTACTTTATATTATTTTCTATTATTGTTAAATAGTTTTTAAATTGGTCTCTAATTAACAACCAAGGTTTTAGAGACTAAATTTAAAAACTAAATAATTGGTAGATAAAACATTGGTTGCTAATTAGATACCAATTTAAAAACTATTTAACAATAATAGAAAATAATAGAAACTAATTTAGAAACCAATTTTTGTTTTAGTTTCTAAAATGGTCTCCAATTTAGTTACTATTGCAACTAATTATTTTGGTTTCTAAAAATTGGTTTCTATTTGATGATTTTCTTGTAGTGTATAATCTATCTATGTATCATTTTTTTTAACATATACGTTTTGATCTAATCTTCTATATATATATATATATATTTTTTTTTTTAATAATATTTTTTTTCGTGCGATGACAAATGATTGTTGTTACTTGAGGTGTGATGTCAAGTTACATAGGGATGCATAACATGAAAACTTTATTTTAAAAAAAAACATAAATTTCACATCTTAATAAATTATTATTTTATTTATTTTTAAATTTAAAAATATTATTATATTGTTATAAACAGTATAAAATGTATGATATTTATTATTTACAGTGTCAACAAAACTTTTATCCTTAGAAAAAGCCTTTGATTTTGATATTCAAAATGCTATAACACTTATAATTACATGTTTCTTAAGAATAAACCACCAAATTAACCAATTATCACCCTTTCTATTAAATATATAAAATTGTCTAAAAAGAAAAGTATATATAGAATAGGAAAATAAAAAACAAATAATATTTTTATATGTTAAAATTTATATATATATGCTAAAAATCAGTTATTGAAAAAGTTATATAAATAATTTTTATAAATTAATTTATGCATCATATTAATAATTTTAGTTTATAAGAGAAACGTTTACTTTTTTTTTCCAACATTCCAATACTTTCAAGGAACTCTGGCGGTATTTTTATTTTGGATATATAAATATTAATTATTTTATACTAAAATCACATTATTGATGAGTTGAAATTTACTTTCAGTGGGCTTTACAGTAGTTAATTTTTATATATTTTAAACTGATGAAAAATAACATTTTTTGAACTAAAATGACTTATAAATGAATTGAAATTTAACTCTGATTGTATTTTACATTTACGATGGAAAAAGGTTTCACAGTGATGTATTTTACTTGTTTTAAAGTATTAAATATAAAATATAAATTGTAAATAACAAAAATAACTCTTTAATATAATACAACAATTAAAAAAAATAACAAGATTCTAAACTCAATTCCACAAGTAATTTAAACACTATATATGGTGTTTCTTTTATTTGGTATTTGTTTTGAATTGTCTGGTTTGAATGTTTATTCTGAGGTTCTGAAATTATTGTTAGGTGTTAGTTTCTTTATGAGTTTAGATTTTTTGGATGTATTATGCCTGTCTTTTGTAATTTTATAAGTTACAACACTCCTGAAGTGATACATATTTATTTGTTACTTTTTACTGATAAAAAAATTTGAATTTTAATATTATGTTTGATTTGATTGAGCATAGGAGGGACGTCATATGTACTTCAAGGTGAGTCAAGAGTTGGAATTAAAGAACGTATGCAAAGAATTCTTTGAGAGAAGAAACATGGAATTACATACCATACAGTTCTTATACGATGATACTCACATTAGGGGAAAACAAACACCAAAACTGGTTAGTTTTAATGCTATACCTAAAACAAAAATATTACTTCAATTTTTCAATCATTTTTTTACAAGTGCGGTTGGAGATCTCACGTCATTAGAGATTATGATATTTCATTATTTATAAATAGATATAAAACATATTTTATAAACTGATTTTATGAATTTGAGTTAGACTTAAAGTAGGTGCATCTTTCAATCTCTAGAACATTAAGTATCATAACATTAGTTTTTCTTTTCCTTCTTATAATTTGAGTTTAAGTTTAATTTAATTAAACAAATTCCACCTTTAAGAAGATCTCTTCTATATTTGAAGTGTAAATTTGGTGTTTTGCAAATGGAATGGTAATAGATACATTCAACAACAATTAATCAATTTAAAACATCTTTCATTATCAATATGAAATTTAGAGTTTTGGATTTAAAATTTAGGTCTTGGAATTTACAACAAAGCTTTGAGTTAAACATACATAAATCCACTCCTTACCGAAGTCCACTTTTAAAAGTATAAATTGAGAAGTTATAATATGCATTCTATTGTTTCATTTATTATTGTGATTAGTATATTTTGATTTTTTTTAAAATGAAAAGATGTATAGAAAATTTCATATGAATTAAAAATATTATCAAATTTTAATACATAATGCTATAATTTTAAATGTGAGTTTGTCTCACATTGAATAAAAATAATCTAAATAAAAATGAGTATGAATGAAGTATATAAGAAAGAAAATTCACATATTTATTGTTTTAAGGTTTAGGGTTAGAAGTAGGGTCTTGACTTTCTAGTATGGAATGTTTATAGTTTATTACTTTCAAATCATTTTTACGTTTCCACACAGAAAATCCTCAACATTTAAATAAGTGTAAACTCAAATTATTAAATTGAATTAAAAATTGAGGTGTATTTTATAAAAATATTTTTTATAATGATGGTGTAGAAGTAATATTTATAGGTCATAATTTACATGAAGTTTTTTTTTTCCTTACAAATAACTTATTGTTTACATTTTACATGTAAATTTTACTTCAGCTTAATATGGAAGATGGTGCTGAGATCTTTGCTGCTAGACACCAACTTGGAGGTGGTGTTACTGCCATATAACTCTTGTTGTCACAAATATATATATATATATATATATATATATATATATATATATATATATATATATATATATACTACACAAAATTAAAGAGTATTCGTACTCACTTTATATTTGATTTGATTTGAAAGATATATTATATATTTGTTTCAAATATGATTAAATTTAGTTCATGCTTATCTGAAATTTATAGTATTGTAATGGAATTGAGAGATATACAATAATGTATAAATTTGGAATAAATCTGTTTTGTCTTTAAATTTTAAATATTATTTATTTATATAATTCTTAAAAAAAATTGTTTTAGTTTTTATTGAATTATATTTTAAAAATTGGAGCAAGTCTCTTATATGTTTTTTTTTAAATTAATTATTCAAATTTTAAAGTGATTAGTTTAGATTTTTAATTTTTAAAAAATATTCTTCCTAAAAATTGCACCAAATATATAAGTTGTTATTAACTTTAATTTAAATTGACCAAATTTCATTGTCTCTTAAAAAAATATTTGTTTTCAACTCATGAAGAAAATTAATTACTTCATATATAATATAAACAATTTAAGGTTAACAAATTATACATAATTATTTACTAGAACTTCATGTGAAATCATGTTTCTCTCTTGTTCGTATCATGATTCAAAGACAAAGTTAAAATAAAAATCTTCCAAATGTAAAGACATATTTTTAAAAATTTACAAAAATGCATAATTATTCATATATAGATAAATATAAATATATTCTTTCGTCGCGATCATTTTGAATTGCATATACAATATCAATATATTCTTATAATATTTAATTATTGTAATAAATTAAATATTCCAAATCTCTTTATTAAGTTGCTTATGTTCATGGTTGTAATATTGTTTTTTCATGTATCAAAACAAATAATCAATTTTGGCATGAATTAATATTGGTAAGGATCTCTTTAAAAAAAATATTTTGCTTGGTATTTAACATTGAGAAATTTGTATGGAGAAGTAAAATAAAACTCAAATTGAGAACAAAAACTTATTTAAAAAATATTTTTAATTTTTTTATCTGTTTTTGTAATTTATTTTTAAAAATACCTTGAATGAAAAAAAAATAATTAGATCGACAAGAATCTTACCTAACTTGTTAGGTTATGACACATCCTTTGGACATGTACTCATAATATTTTCACTAAAAGAAATTTATTAAATAACAATTTAAATTGAGAAAAAAATAATTAGTCACTATATTAACTAAATTAAATACTATTTTAGACACTAAAATAATTATTTGTATCTAAAATAATTTTTATCAATAATACAAATTTTATAAAATAATTTTTAAATTGATATGTAAATTAATTAAGAGGATTTAGGTACTAATTTTAAATTTTAAATTAATTTCAATTAATCTTTTAGAGAATATTTTAGAGTATAAAATATTAGTAAATAAAACCTTCCTAACTAATAATTAAATACCAATTTAAAAAATACTTTATAAATTATTATTATTAATAAAAATTATTTTAGATACTTATTAGTTTGTAAAATAATTTTTAATTTAGTTCAATAATAATTAATTATTTTAATATTTAAAATTAGTTTTAATTTAATAATTTTTTAGAAATATTTGAAATAAGAGTTAGAATTTGTACACAATATTTTAATTATGGGGACAGTAAAATATGATGGACAACTTAATCATTATTTACATTCTAACACTCTATCAATTTCTTTTAATTTTTTGCATTTATTTATTTATTTCAACCACCTACATATTTATTTAGTTATTAATTAATTACTAATTTATGATTTTTGTTAAGAAGTTGAAATAGTTAAATTTAGTGATTAAATTAAGATTGAAAGTAAATAAGAGTTAATTGCAGAGTTGGTAGTTCATCATGTGATCAATCTCCAGCTACAATGTTGATGTTACCAATGCAATGCGCTTCTTTGTTCATCTCCATTCACAAACCCTAACCCTAATCCTCCACCAAAATGAAGAAGGTCCCCGATTGGCTCAACAGCTCTCTCTGGTCCTCATCGCCGTCATCCCCTCCCCCCTCCACCGTCGCCGAACCCTTCCAACCGCCTCCACCTCCTCTGCCCCCGCCCGTCGTCACCTCTTCCCAACCTCCTCCGCTTCCCGTCGTCCAAGATCCTCCACCGACGCAGATAATCGAAGATTCGCCGATCGAAAATCACGGCGACGTCTTTCCCACCGCCTACGACATCACTCGCCAGGCTCAATTGCTGGCCGAGGTGCGCTCGCTTTTGTAAAATGACGATGAACTTTCGTTGATCAATGTGTTTAACTAGAGTATTGATTCTGTGATGGTTTGATTTGGTTTAGTTGTCGAAAAAGGTGGTGGATATGAGCGAGTTGCGGAGTCTCGCGTGTCAAGGTATTCCTGATTCTGCTGGGATACGCTCTACTGTGTGGAAGGTTAGGTTTCTTTCTCATTCTATTTTTTTGTTAATTTTCTTCGTTTTATTATTATTTTAGTCGTTTTTCTTTTTTCTCAAAAATTAGTTAATGTCCATGCACTAATACTGTAAAGAACTTTAGTTTATCAACTAATGAGAACTAATTTCAAACACGACCTTTAAAATAGTATTACATAAATGGAGCAAGCTTACCACATGTAATTTGCCATTGGACCATAGATTCACACGCTCACTGTATCTTAGTTGATGCGGTAGCAGTTCATTCTAATTAGTTATTTGTAGTGTCTTGTGTGTGATGAGACTGATACTATCGTTAATTCCAGTTCAAGTGGTTGTTTGGTATGAGTTTGAGTGCAGCAAGTCTTGAATTGACTTTTAAGAGAAAAAGGAAAAAGAATGTAAAAACATCTTCTGAGATTTTTAGGCGAATTAGATTTATTTAGGACAGCGAGGATTTCTTCACTAGGATTCTCATTTCCCATTTCCTTCCCAACTAATGAAATATGCGACCTACTTATTCCCATTTCCTTCCAACCAAACTAGTCAAGTGTGCTAAAGATTAAGGTTTTGGTTCGTGCGCTTTTTGTTAGTGTGGAGTGTTTTCCTATATAGGTCGATAGAGGGATGTGAGATTATAAAACACTGTTGTAATTTATACTTATTGACGTTTACAGCTTTTGCTTGGATATCTTCCGTCGAATAGAGGGCTTTGGTCATCTGAGTTAGCAAAGAAGAGGTCCCAGTACAAACAATTCAAAGAGGAGATTCTCATGAATCCTGTAAGTTAGTTGGTTACGGAGCTCTGATGCCTTTATGTTATGATCTCATTGATTTTCTTTAACTTTAACCTTGTTTTCTTTAGAATTGAGGGTTGAAGCTGGGAACATGCCTTACTGGTTGAACTAAAGTTGTAGGACTGAGTAACTTTTCTTTGCAAATTATCACATTGATTCTTTTGACAAACTATGTCTTATAGAGGACTGATGATTTTAAGGACTCTATTGTCACTCTTAAACTATGTAGGAAAGAGAGACATTGAATTGAAACTATGTATTCTTTAGACAAAAATTGATTTACTAGGTTTACTTAAAAGGCGATGACAGGACGAGTCACAATGAGATAATTTAGCTTACCAACTTATAATACAGTTCTCCTTCGTTAGGTAGAAGTATGACAGTTGGATCTGTTGGTGTGCCCACAAGCTTAACATTTAACATTTTTGTATCTCCTAGGATTAGAATACGGTTCTCCTTGGTTAGGTACAAGTATGACACTTGAATCTGTTGGTGTGCCCACACAAGCTTAACATTTAGCATCTTTGTTTCTTCTAGAATGTCGAGAGAGCATGTTTTTTTCTGAAAAATGACCAAACCATATTTGAATTTTGCAACTTCTATACTAAGGAAATACCTTAGGTATGCAAGATTTTTGTCTAGAACTTTTGAGCAAGATATTGTTTTTGTTGTACATTATCCTCATTATCGTTGCCTATGATAACAATGTTGTCCACATATACAATGAGATAGATAAATTCCTAGTAGTCATCGAAAACTTTGCCAGAAAACTTGCCGGAGGAGATGTGAGAACATTGTTATCTGCAGAGATGGGAGAAAGCTTTGGAAAAAAAATTCTGCAGAGACTGTGGGTGTAGTACGGTTTTGAGAAATGCTCTAGATAGTACCTTAAACTATAGGAAAGAGAGAGACATTGAGTTGAAACTGTGATTTTTAGACAATATGGATGCTTTATTTACAGTGAGAAAAAGGAATCAATACAATAAATAGGAGAGGTTTGATATCCTCTAGTAATAAAGATATGATATGAGAATAAAAAAACGTACCTAATAGTGCATACAGAATAATCATGATATTGTTAATGATATAGGATCTGCTCCTTGTTTCTATAGTTATAACAGTTACATTAAATTTTTGAATTCTATTGTAATTTAATTGGTTCTCTCTTTGTTACATTGATAGGATTCATCTGTTCAAGTGGTATTGGTATGGTGCATGTGTGTTCAAGTGCTATTATTGTAGAATTAGCGATTGATTGTTATTATATATTCCATTCTATTTGCTTTATCTATTTGGCTCTCTGAATGTTTTGGTGGCTAGCTAGTCAGAAATCACAAGGAAGATGTACAACTCAGCAATTTGTGATACCGATGATGCTGACTGTGCGAGGGCGTTGCTCTCTAGATCAGAAATCACTCATGGGGAACATCCTTTGAGTCTTGGGAAGTCCAGTGTATGGAATCAATTTTTCCAGGTATAATGCAAAAGTGCTCTAGTATTTACAATTTAAAGTGAAAATCATCGTATATCTCTCAGCTTAAAACTGCTGCTGCTGCTGGTATTCTAGAGGTGTTGTGAAAGTCTCAAAACACCTACGGAATTATATAGTGGACTATTGGAATGCCAGAATGTTTGCTGAAAAATAGAACAAGGAGAACACTTTTTTGGTCTGAATAATTGTGTTTTCTCTTTCACATTTCTGCAGCATATAAAGTTATATTTATAGATAGACAAGTGACTCTTAAACTACAATAAGTTACATTTAGATAAAGAGTCACAATGGTAAAGAGTCACAACAATACTTGATTGTCATTAATGAAAGTGCATGGCGTAGTACTCTTGCAACAAAAGCTTTGTAAATATTACAATGCATTTTGATAATGCTGCAAATATTCCATCAATATTGTCTCATGATGCATCTGTTCACGACACTTTTAACTTTAGATATATGGGTGACAAGTGAGAACTAAAACTATTCTTCATGAAGCTTCCTTTACCAAAGAAAGGTGGATTGATCACATTTGCCTGATCTGTAATGACAATCACATTGTCTATTGTGAGATGCTTCTCTAAAGTTAAGAGTATAGGATTACGATGTGATCTATTTGTTCCAATATTGACATGTCTCTGTGAAACTGTGAAAGTAGATTTGTTACCTCAGAACCAATGGTCTTGCTGCTGTCAATATTTATTTAATCTTTAGTGAATTCCAGTTGTCTATTTACTGCAACACAATTTTATAAGTCTCATGCTAATACATTATAATAATTTGTGCCAAGGCTGTTGTGAAGCAAATCTTCTATTTTGCATTTTACAGGATACAGAGATCATAGATCAAATTGATCGAGATGTAAAGCGCACTCATCCTGATATGCATTTTTTCTCTGGTGATTCCCAATTTGCAAAATCTAATCAGGTTTTAACTTTATTTGTCTTAGAATTCATTCAAACTTGAAATTCAAATACTTTTTATTTTTTTGTCTTACACTGTTTCTTGGGGGGCATTTCCAGGAGGCTTTGAAGAATGTATTAATTATTTTTGCGAAGTTAAACCCAGGTGTAAGATATGTGCAAGGGATGAATGAGTTATTGGCTCCTCTCTTCTACGTGTTCAAAAATGATCCAGATGAGGAAAATGCAGTGAGTATATATGAAAAACTCTTCTAATCTTCTAGTTTTTCATTATATGATCTGTCATTGGAATACATTATCAAACCCTTCATTCTCTGTTATTGTACGTGTTTGTGATCCACGCTCTGCACTTGATGGTGCTGTAGTGCATTCATTAGATTGTATGTGTTTTCTAAAGACGAATTGATTAAAATTTATTTTTTTCTTTTTGTTTTGCAAATTTCATTTGAAGAAGTGCTTATCCACGAAAGCCAAGTATTTTTTCCTTTCTTATTCTTATCTGATTAGATGCACTGTATGAATAAGAAAGGGACAACAATGGCAAATCAAAATTCAGGTGTGACCAGTTAATAAACATTGCTAACTTATAGGCACTGAGACATGAAATTTTATCAATCAAATGTAATACAGCATTGCCCTGATTACATAAAAAAATAGAAAGTATGCGAAATAATTAATATGACCAAGGGAATGTTGATTTTTTGTAAACAATTTGCTTTGGTGGCAATAAGGTGGAGTACTATTGTAGATTCATATTGCCGTCATGATTTATAGTATTATTGATTAACTCTGCTCAAGAGTTCCCTATCAATAATTTGCAGGCCTTTGCTGAAGCAGATGCATTCTTTTGTTTTGTTGAGCTTTTGAGCGGGTTACGAGATAACTTTGTTCAACAACTTGACAATAGTGTTGTGGGAATCCGTTCAACCATTACGAGATTATCCCAGCTTTTGAGAGAACATGATGAAGAGCTCTGGCGTCATCTTGAGGTCACTTCCAAAGTAAGACAGTTTTTAGTATATATTCTATCTTCTCACAAGTCCCTTTCAGTTTCATTCTTAATACTATAATTAGTTATTAACAATTATTTATTTGCACAATGCATGATAGCAATATCTATTGTTATGTTTACAGTTGATCTCACATCGACTAAAAATAAGGATACCAAAATGACAAAAAAGAAGACCTGAGCAAAAAATCTTCAATTTTTTTACTTTTTAAAAAGCTATTAAATTATAAAAAATATAATTTCTTTACAAAATTTACACTGTCTAAAAGACAAAATCATTCCCAAAATAAATAATATTGAATAAAATAAATAATTGTGTTAAATTTTGTTACAAAAACAGAAGCATACATATACTTGAATTTAACATATTTTATTCAAAAAAATTTAAAACAAATGATTAGATATTAAAAGGTCAACAAAGAATCATATGTGACTGCAAGACTTCTTTAAAAGGTATAAAAATTAGAAATTGTGCATGCAAATACAACTTATTTAGCAAATTGTAAAAATGAATTTTTGAAAAAAAGTCATAATTTTGAAGTCATGCTTCTAAATACAACTTATTTGAATAATTTTTGAAGTTATACCAAATTCGATAAAATCTAGTGAAAATTGCACTATTATTGTAAATTTTCCAATTATATTGTTTCATGTTTATGTCTTTATACTGTTTATTGTTTCTCAACTAGTTAAGTGATAGTGCATTTAAATAATCATAATACCTTTTTGCATGCATACTTTTTGATGATTCAACCCCTATGTGCTTTTATCAGAAATGGCTCATTTTATAGTTTTGGTTGGATGTCAGGTCAATCCTCAATTCTATGCATTTAGATGGATTACTCTCCTCCTGACTCAGGAATTCAATTTTGCTGACAGCCTTCACATTTGGGACACTCTTTTAAGCGATCCTGATGGCCCTCAGGTACAGTTCATATTTAAAGTAACTTTATATAAAAAGTAAACTTGACAACATCAAATGCAACCTCACCTGCCTTGTCATGCCATTGTTGCCAAATAAGAGGCAATGGACCATAATTCGAAATTCCATTGGAAGTGACCTCACCTGCCTTGTCATGCCATTGTTAACCAAAAATAAAAGTAAGCCATATTCATAATAGATTATGCATGCACGCATAACCGTTTAATCTTACATAATGTTAAAATGGATGCTAGAAAGGATACTCAAAATATGTATCTGGGATAATCGGTTACCAATAACGCCCACAGAACCATAAAGTGTTAATATCGAAAAATATGGTGCACTGGACATTTTTATTTTGCTTTCTTCTCATTCTTGCTAAGAAATTCTGTAATGTGGGGACAATCTTATCCTTTTTTATAAAAATCATGCCCATTTTTCTTATGTTCGTGCATATAAGTGCCATCACAAATCTCGAAAAAATTCATAGCTTTTCTCGTATGTTCTGAAATATTTATCGTGTTCTAACAAAGTGCAAGTGAGCCACCACCGATGAGGAAACCAGGACAATTTTGTTATCAACTGATATTCAGCTATTATACTGATTTTACTCCAAAGTTCTAGTTTTTTTTCCCATAATGGCTTTGCACTTTATTTTACTCCAAATTCATTGTCATATGGTAAAGGAAATGTATGAAGATTCATCCTGGCACATGGCTGTTATAACTTATAATAATGAACTATTGGAAATATATAAAATTTCTCCATTTTGCATTGTTCATGTAATGAGTGGTTTGCTTTCGGTGGTTGGTGCTTGCTACTTTAAATTTTGAAACTGTTTTATCTGCCTCCAAGTACTTCATACATAGTTTCAGCAAAAAAGAAAACAATGATACTTTGACAATCTGTTCCAATATAAATATACTACCTGTGATTGATGATGTGAAGACAAAATATATTAGTCATTTCATAAACTGGTGCAAGTTTTAAGCAGAAAAAATGGGATACTTTATCATAGTTCTTTTATGGTTGAAGTCTATGAGAATTAACACATACTCTGCAGGAGACTCTTCTTCGGGTATGCTGTGCAATGCTTGTTCTCGTTCGCAAGCGTCTCCTTGCAGGTGATTTCACTTCAAATCTCAAGTTACTGCAAAATTATCCCACCACAAACATTAGTCATTTGCTCTATGTTGCCAACAAGTTTCGTGTACAGTCAGTCTAATGTTTCTTTCCCATTATCCTTTTTATTCTGCTTTTGTACTACCTCTTTCAAATTCAATGCTTGTAAATGCATTTTAAGTGTGAGCCTCAGTGCAGTGCTGTTTATTTATTTATTTTAGTTCTAATTTGTACGTAATTTTTGTGGGGATAGTCAATGTGAGCTCGGTTAAATACGCTTATATTACCATCACTCTTTTTTCTTGCTTTAACTTTTTAACGCTTTCCTTCCGCATGAGCTTGGTGATATGCACTTCTGTTCACTATTCTAGTGAGCCAAACATATCAATTTTAACCTGGATCCTATCATTTTTTAAAATTTCCAAAATTACCCTTGTTCTGGATTTGAAAATATGGAATAATAAATATAATTCAAAACTAAAAAAATACATTCTGGAAAAAAAAAATTCGGAACACAAAATTGAAAATGTATTCTCGATAAAATTTCAGAAATTAAAAAATGTGTTTCAGAAATTTAAATCCAAAATATTTTTGGATAAAGGGTTATGAGAAATCACTAATGGAATTAAAACTAGATTAATGGAATTAAAACTAGATTAATGGAATTAAAACTAGATTAATGGAATTAAAACTAGATTACAAGACAATCTAAGAGTATTGATCTAAGAACACACAATCTTTAAAAAAAAAACACCGACTTCAGAAACTATCTGAAATTGTTTACAACACAATAACATAAAAACATAAAAGAATGAAGAGTATATTAGTATTTTATAAAAAATATTCTAAAAACTCTTTGATTTTTTCTCTTTGAAAAATTATTTTATAATCTATCTTCTTAATATTAAAGTTATGATCATTTAATGAAATATGTTTAAAGCATTTCAAAAATAGTTGAAAATCATATTTAACTGATTTTTGAGACAAATTGATTATTTTTATTTTCTGTTAAAATCTCTTCATAAAAATAAACAGTTTATTTATGAAATAAGTGTTTGATTTTACTTAATAAAAAAATAAAAAAACAAATTATTTTTTTTTAAATTTTTTAAAAATATTAAGTGTCTTTCAATCACTTGATATAAGTGATTTAAAATAAGAATTAACTAATTAAAAGTAACACAGATTTAAAAAACAATTTTTTTTACAAGAGATTTCAATGATATGAATTTAGATCTTAACTATATACGTAAAGTTACAACTTAAAATCTACTTAACTAACACTGATGCATAATTTTCATATTTGAGAATCATCAAAGTTACATTGTTGAACAAGATCTAGTTATCACAAACTTTTTGTATTATGTGGACTTGCGATAATATAAACTTTAATTAATAACAATATAATAATTATAATAATAAATAATATTTTTTAAATTATTAGTAATAATAATTAAGAATATTATTAACTATAGATTGATGGACGACAATTGGTAAAGCCAATTTTTTTTAATGATAGTATATTCTCATCATATAAATATTATGTTAGATATTATATGATTATGTTAGATATAAGGATGAACTTGCACAATATTATTGTGTATTATTTTATGTGTGAGACACCAAAACTTACATCTTACACTATTATATTATATTATATTATTATATTATATGTTGAAGACTAATTGTCTTTCAAACAATACAAGTATGTTTAAAGTATTTTAAGTACTTATTCATAATTTTTTTGGATAAAAAATTGTATAATCAAATCGATTGTGGTAATATACATGTTTTATTATGCACCTCTTGAATAATAAATTAATGTACCCAAATTTAGAACCAAACATGTTTTTTTATTGAAAACCCTTTAATGTGTTTTCTGAAATAAATTACGTCCATAAACTTTGTGTTTTTATGTTTGTATTTTAAAAATAAATCATGTAAATTTCAAATACTAAACAACTTATTTCACATATATATCTTTTAGATAAATGCAAATAATATTATAGATTTAAAAACGTTTTAAAGTAATTTATATTTTCTTTTAATCTAAAAAAATATTAAAACACTAAAATGAAAATTAAATATAATAAAAATATGTTATACATCAAAATATACTGGTGTAAATAATTGTACTAATATTATATATATATATATATTAAAATAATTAATATTTTATTTTTCCAGTTTCAAACAAATATTGATTTTCTTTTATTTAAAATTGACGCAAATTAAATTGAATATTAACAAAAATTTATATAAAAAATGTAATTATATTTAGACCTATATTATAAAATATTATTAACAAGATAAATTTAAATCACCACACTTTACATTTTTTTTCATAAGTCAAAACACAAAGGCGAAAGTATGTGTATCCGCATTTTTATTTTATTTTTATTATTATTATATTTATATTTTTTTAAAGAAGAAATAAAAATTAAATGATAAGAAAAGATAATAACTAAACCAAATGATAAAAAAAAGATAAAAATTATAATTGTTAAGAGACGAAGATATGAAAAAAAAGTTGTTTAACTTAAGCAATGTTCCACCATTATTTCATATTTAATAAACTGTTTTGTTTTCACGTTTTACAAATTACTTCATATTTAAAATTTAAAACTGATAATTATTTTTTACAAAATAACATTATATTAATATTAAAATATTAAAAATAAAATAAAAAATGATTTTCAATTAATTATAAAAACAATTAGTTATTAAATAAATATTTAGAAAATAAAAGAAGACTGAAATTTCCAAAATAAAATAATAAAATAAAATATTAATAAAAATAAAATAAGAATAAATTTGGATAAAAAAATAATTATAATAGAAAATCTCTTTATATATAGAAAATATAAATATTTACTTTTGCACCCCTCTTTTTCACTCTTGACTCCAAACATAAAACACACCCTAAATCCTTGTAATATATGTTAGTTTCGTTTTCACTGGTCGCGCGCTACACTTCTGTGTGCAGTTTCACGTAGAGTGCGTGTGCGGCGGTTCGCCTCCTTCGCTTCTTATTTTCCGCCGCCAATGAACGGTCATCCTTTTTCTTTCCGCGGCGGCCACCGACAGCCGTCGCCACCGCCGCACTCCGCCAATGCTCCAAACCTTAACAACTTCTTCCTCCAACCATTGCCGCCGCAGTATCCTCTAAATGTCCCCAATCCCACCACCGCCTTCTTTCATCCACCGCCGCCGTCTTTCTCATTCCCCAACACCGCTCGGTCTTTCCCTCCTCAGCACCCGCCTCCTCCGCCCCCAAACTCTAAGCTCGCAATTGAACACGCTGACCGCGCGGCCTCCACCGCCTGCAGCGCCCTTCTCGCCGCCGGTGGCTCCGTCTCGGCGTGGGAGGTCTCCCAGAAAGCTCTGTTGATGCTCCAAGTCGATTCATGGAACTCCTTGGGCATCAAAATGCAGCAAGTGCCCTCCCTTAATCGCCTTATGATCACCGAAGGCAAGGTATGAATATGTTGTCATTTCATGTATTGTCATATCACTCGTTGGGAATATTTGGTTAAAAATTGATTATGTTAGTCGTTGAGTTGAATAATGAATGAAGAAACCATCAATATTTGCGCCTGAAGTATTACTAATACTCTATGCTAAGTGGCTCCTGAAGTAATAAAAAACATTTAAGCAATCCTCAAATATTGAATTTCCGTCTCTCTAGTTCTAATTTTATGTAAACCAGTAAAGTTTAAGGACCAATTTTAAGTGGTTTTGAATATTTGGCAGACTACTTAACGTGATTTCCAATGATGTGCAGGTGAATGCTCTTGTCCATTGCTTTGTTGGGGTCCAGAGGATCACTTCCTTGTATGATTTGGAAGTGACAATATGCAAGAAAGAGTGTGTTGACAACTTTGAAGCGCTAGGATTGGGACCTTTGTTGCAGCATCCTTTGGTTATTCATTATTTCTCCCTTCGCTCTGATGTCACCCAGGTGTTTAAGATAACAAGTGAGGAGATAATTCAGCTTTTGAGTGAGTTTTTGGATGCTTCTAGAAGTAACGAAATTATTAAGGTTGAACAGTTTTTGGATTTTATTGCCAAGCAGCGATTGGTTAAATGCAAGGAATGGCTTGGGATTCGGATTACGAACTTGGGGTATGTTATTTCTTGTTTCACTTACATTTTGGTTGAAGTGTATGGTTCAAAAGTAGCATTAGAAAGAGGAAGTGAACGTAATATATTGGAGATGTTTATGTGATAATGATTTGATTTACGCTCCTCACAAAAATTGATGACATGGGAGATTTTATATAATGCTAAGGAAACAAGTGCAGTTAGTAAGCCAGTGAAATTTCTTAATGGGTTATATCTTGTATGATATTTAATGTGGTGGGTCAAAATTTAATATTTATAGTATCAGAGTTGATATAGGCATAATTTGCAAATGAATTATCTGGTTTAGCTGTCATGGAAGATTCTTTAGTCCATTCGCATAAAATAACTTTTGTTTAAGCAAAATGAGTTATATGATTATGTCATGCTGAACACACAGATTGAAAGGGGGAGTATTTTATATTTGCATCTTTGAATGTAAATTTAGGTCCAAATATTTTTAATTGGTTATTGTATTTATTTTATTTCATACCTTCAAATTTTAGGATTCATACTAATTAATGCAGAATAACCTCTACAATTTGCTTTTGCCTTTACTTCTTTGGGCAATAGTTGTAACCCAACTTTTGCAATCTAGTTTATTAAAGAAGAAATATTATTATGTGTCTATTAGTAGCATTGTTTTTTTTCTAGCCTTCTCCCTTATCTTTTTTACACATCATGTCAATGACAAGAATCATATTCATATCTCCATTTCCCCCTTTAATTTCAGTGAATTGAGACGTTTTTGCTGGGCTTATTTTCTGGATAAGTATTGTAGTTTCAAATGTTTTGTATTGAGATTTGAGTGTAATTTTTCAACATAAAGACCAAAAATGTGCATGGGCAGTTCACTATGGCAACATGCTGTGGTGTCAGCAAACAATATCCACCTCCACAACCTTCTTAAAAAGCTCATGGAGAGAAATAATTGCTTTTATGTTGTCAGGGTTTTTGTTCTCTGTTCTCTGTTTGGATTTAGATAGGCTTTCTTATCCAAATTAATGATTTTACATTCACAGAATGCATATATCTGCCATACGAGAAGCTAGAAATTCGGAGCAATCAACATTAAAGAAATGCTTGAAGACCTTAGATTTGAAGATTGATAACTTTGGGAAGCGTCCTCTCTCTTCCTCTCAAAAAAAGCAGTTAGATGAACGTTTTAATGCCATTACTCAACGTGTTGAATGTTTTTCTCCCGTAAAAAAGTCTTTTTGTGGAAAGCATATAAGATTTATGTCATCAAGCTCAGAAGATGAAGATAGTGATTCTTCTGCACATGAACAAAGTAATAACATTATGGGTAGCCAGTCAAACCCATCACCACAATTCACTAGAAGATCAGATCGAGTAAGTAGTTGTCCTTACCCATCTGCAACTGAAGAGAAGGCACGACTTGGGGTGAGGAGTGATATGGAGGGGCACTCCCTTGTTAATAGCAGCCTTAAAAACGAGTTTTGTGAGCAACCTAAAAAGAGGAAATTTGAAAATGTAACTTCTAAAAGATCTGCTTCTTTTAAGTTGCAAAAGAGAAACAAATTTGGACGTGTTGTAACCCCAATCCATAATGGTAACAAAACAGTTAAAACCAAGGTACCAATCAATATGGAAGGAGATCTTTCAATCACTAATGATTCTTTGCAATTGTTTGTCACAACTTGGAAGGAGGCATGTTTGCAGCGCACAGTTGACAAGGTAGGTGTTAAAGATAAAAAATGAGATGATGCTTATTATATCTATGCTTGTTCCCAACCTCTCCCTAAGTTTGTTTTGTCTGTCTGATATAAATTTGCAATCTAATGTAGAAAAGAAACATTTTGAGGATTTTATTTATCTGGTGTGACATTGATTTGAATATTGGTTTTTTCAATTTTTTTGAATTATTATTCGCTTTTCTATTGCAATAGACATTATCAAAATGGAAATTTGGAGAATATACTTATTGGTTAGGCTTTTGGATATCTTTTTTCTTTCCAAATCATATTTAGCTGAAAAAGATTGGACGTCCTTGTGTGTTTTTGAGATTGAGGGCAAAATTCAGAACCATTTCCATGGCTTGAAGGTTGGCTCCTTTGGCAAAAACTAAGAGTGATATTTTTCTTTTCAAGTATCTTATAGGATATTTGTACCCTTGTTTGTTGCTTTATGGTGCTTAGGAGGCGTGATTTCCTCATGGTCTAGTGTTTCCTTTTTACATATATTTTCTTGCTTATTTCTCAAATTTTCCAGTCAAATGTGCCAGAAGGCATGCCTGAGGTCAAGGCAACGTTTGGATTATCTCCTTTTGCTAGTTGAGACTTGAGACATTGCCACTTATAAAGAGATCCAGGCATGGTGCCTTGGATGAGCTTTTGTTATTCGGGCTGGGTATGCTTTTTTAGTGCCTTATTGATAGAAAAATCGCAAGAAATCCAAACATTTTACTTTTTTATGTTATGCTAAATGGGGTAAAATAGTCAGAATGTTAAGTAAATAACTAGTCTTGGGTCTCTGGAGTCTTAGGCCTTAGTGGTAAACAACCTAGGATTTTGTAAATTGAGCATTTTTATATTATTGGGATGCATGAGAAATTCATTTATATGGAAAATCTATTGCAAAATATTCAAACAATTTATCATTATAACGGTTGTTGTTGGAGGATTAATGAATTGAATTTTATTTATTTGTTTTATTATGGAGTGATTTGGTTGGTGCCTTTACATGGAAAGCTATGCCAGCTTTGAAATATATTTTTCTTATTCACTCATCACCTCTTTGGGATGATATGGTCTCCTTGGCTTCTTTCTATGTGGCACCCATGTTGTTCATATTCTGAGTTTTCAATGTGGTTTTTTTCTCATTCAATTAATGTTTTCCTTCTCTTTGATCCCTTCCCAACCAAGGATGGCTTATACATGTATGTTGTACTTTTTTTTCTTCTGCAACTTCAATGAATTTTAGGGAAACAAATACTCTTCTATGAATTTTTATTCATCTACTTCAGCTAGGAATAGTTTTTGAAGAAGTTTACTTGTTTTAGATATGTATAATATAGGTGTAACGCAGTTCTTAATACACAATTAATATGTAGGTTTTCGAAAGGATGCTTAAATTCTATAGAGTAAAACACGGTCGCTGGAGGAAAATCAGAAATTTGTTCTCGTCATATCCTTTCATTGGGTTACTGAATGCTGCTGTAAGCTTCCTTTTATTCATTCAGTTATATATTTATCATTACTTATGTAATTTTATTTACTTCTTTTATGGTTTATTAGTTAATTAACATTTTAAATTTAGCTCTAGTCCCCCATTTTCACATGTAATAAGTTGATGGTGTTAAGAGATGATTGATTTTTGTTTGTTAATTCGGTTCCATTCATATATCCTTGTTACAGTATTCCAATATTAACTTGTTTGACACCCTATTAGAGATAACCGTTTCTCAATGTGAATCTGATATTATTGTTTTGAGAATAATAAAATACACATCCTTCAGTCCAGTTTACGGTATATATAATAATATAGCTACAAACAGGGCAACAATTAGAAAACTTGATTGAAAAACCTTTAAGTGACATTCTAACATAATGATTGAACATTTCAACTGTGCTAAAGAAAAATTGCAAAAACCAGAAAGTAAAGAAGTTTGATAATATTCATATATAAATTAAAAAATCTTAAAATAAAAACATTTAAAAAACTATTATGTTAATATTGTACAACCAACCACGGCCAAATAAAAAAAAGTCACTATTCATAAAAATACTAAGGTCTATTTGAATAAACTTTTCTAGAAGTACTTATAGAGGTAGAGAAAGAAGATAAAAAGAAATGAACTTCTTCATAAGTGAAAATTGGTTTTTGTACAAGTTAGTTTGTATAAATTCTTTCATTATCTTCTCTAAAAGATGATATTTAACGTGCACATAAGTTTATTTTAGCTTATAGAGATGCTTATGTAATTTTTTCTTTCCTGTAAATGTTATTGGAAAAATTTATCCAAACAAATCCTATAACTTATATTCAATGGATAGGGACTGCCACAAGAAATTGAATGCTTAAATTGGTACTTGTAGATTAAGACTCCTTGACATTGCTATTTTTTCGCTGTGTTGGAGTGTCTAACATGATTTTGACTCTTACACTCCTTCCACACATAAATCCGATGTCAAAAATAAAAAAATAGCAACTAGCAACCCTGTTGGAAATAGGAATGTCTTAGGAGATAAGAGCTTCTTTAAAGTAGCCTATACTTGGTTTAGCTAAGTTCAATGCATCTTAGGAAGTGGTGGTATTTTAATTGCTCTTTTGTAAATTGTTTTGTCTTTAATTATACCTGGATTGGATATGATAAAAAAGATCAGTGAGTGTCTTGCTCAGCTGATGTATATTTTATATATATGAAAAGAGAAGAGTATATTACAATGAAAAGTTATATCCTACAACACTCAATCATTAGATTAGGTACATACATCCAAAAACAACTTTATGATAGCTTTACAATACAATAGCAATCATAGTATTAACACTCCACTTCAATCTAAAGCATATAAATTGTATGCACCAAACATGGAACATATTGATTGAATTCCAGGCCCTCTCATAGTGAGAATATTTGCAAATTGCTAGTTGGAGCTGATTAATCTAGTATGGAGTTCCATGGACAACAACTTCTCCTTTATAAAACTTTATCTTCCCAACTTCAAAATATTTCAATTAATTACCATAGAGCAACACATAGTTGTAAGTTAAGCTCCTGCCACTAAAATTTATCTTTAGTAAAAATATCACTAGCATCCTTTTCCAATGGTCATAGTATCCTTGACCAAGGAACCACAACTCCGTTGAAGTGGGCCAAGATAAGTAATTCTTCTAGTTGAGTTTTGCATTTGTAATAGTAGGAGTGCTAGAAACTGTAAAAATTATGACCAACAAAGGCTATCTCAAAGATTGGGCACGATATTGGAGACCAAAATAGAGATGCATGGTAGAAAACGTGTGACAATACGTTCTTAACAACTCAGTATGCTGAAACTAAGAACCAAGGTCAATAAAAGGTTAGAAAATGTTGATGAGTCTTATGGGATCACACACAGTGACTCCTGTGGTTGGAGGACGGCGTGTGGTCTTCAAGTGCCTGGCTTGCAACCAAAGATGTAGGTCGTGATGTCGTGACATGTAAATCTCTGTTGCGATGGCTACCAATGTCAGATGTTGGCTAGATGGTGGTCAGACAATTGTGAGTGACTGTAATTCACTAGACAATTACCAAGTGGGATCAACTTGCTTTGATACAACCATGAATTTAAAGATGCCAAAAATTGGTTAGATTTTTCTTAGCGGATGCAACCAACAAAAATCTTCCCTCAACAATTCTCGTTGGGAATCGATCTCATGACCTTGGCTTTGATACCAATTATTGTAGTGAGTGCTTACTAATTGGTCAAAAGTTATAACTTATAGTCAAGGAAGAACTCTTTCCACTGAAGAAGAGTGTAGCAACAAAATTGCCATGATTCGATGGTGATTTGGCCCACTTGACCTCTGTCATGGACAATTGATACAACTCACAACAACCTCAATAGCAGTGGTGGCATAGTAGACAATTATGATGGTTGCTCTTTTCATGGCAATGGAAATAAAACTCCCAAGATCAGCTTTGATTCTAAGTTGAACTATATAAGGAAATAAAAAAAATATTTTACTGATAGCCATCATACACATTTCATTCACATCACCTCTATTCGTAACAATTAAACATTATATTATAAGAAAATAAAAATATGTTGAAATAAATAGGAAGATTTTAAAGATATTTTCTCCTAATTAATTAGAAGGAACTGAGTATATTTTTCTTTTAATAATCTGTTATTTACAACAGCTAGGTTATTGTTTTACTTGCTAGAATTATTTAAGAACACCTTTGGGGCTTGTTGTATTCTTGGTTGCAGGTATTTGATGGTTGTAGGATTTCACAGCTTGTTGGGATTGATGGTTGAAAAGATTTTTGATGTTGATGTTTTTTTTTTCACTTTCTTGCTCATGGTTGGCTAGTATTTATTATTCTTCATAATGCATTTTTTTCACACTAATTTATATTCTATATTAATAGTTCAATTATTATTTTTGTTGATGTATATTGTCTCTGCTGCTTGGTTATGACTTTTTTATGGAACAGATGTATTGGCTTATAGGCTTCTTGGTTAAAATGTTTATCATCATCTTTTGAAATCTTCTCACTCTTCAATGCTTTAGGTTTCATCTATCAAATCTGGAATGAGGATCAACATATATGATACTTTGCAAGATATCATTGATAGTGAATTAAGTAACTCCCCAACCAAACGGTCTTCTGAATATGAGACTATAGATGTTGGACCATGCCAGGAGAATGTACCAGTCATAACAATGGATAACATAGAGAATGCAAAGTGTGAGTGTTTTTTCCTTTAAATCAAACTTTGGTTGACATATTTTCTAGTCATATTCTAATATTGACAACCTGTTCCTTTATACTTCAGTTTCCATAACCAGTCAAAAGCACATACAATGAATTGCAATTGGAACTTAATATAGCTTAATCTGCTGAGTATTTTATTTGGCAATTTGATATTGGAGTTATATCTTAATGATTTACAATCTATTTGATTAGAACTTAAGAAATTTATTTTCTTTTAAATTCTCAAGGATATGAGCATTATTGTTCTACTTTTTGTCATAGTTTCCCTTATTATGTATGCTATCTTTATATTGTTGCTGACATGAAAACTCATTATGGGATGTCACAGGTATTTCTTCTGGTGATGTCATCAGAAAAATTGGAACCTATTTTGACCATGACAATGAGATAAATAGAATTAGTAACAACTCACTTGTGCAAAATAGAATTACGCTGTTGAGGAAGTTTTGCAGCTGTGGAAATTGGGTGGCCGAGCAATTTGGTATAAAAAACTTCGATTCTCTTGGCTATGGAGATTTTATATCATTCCTTGAGAAGCACATTAACCAGTTGCCTCATGAGCTAATGAAGTTGTTTGATGGCGATAGATGTGAAAATTCCCCTTTTGGGGCCTGCATGTCCACAAAGCAATTGACTGCTCTAGTATCTCAGGCTCTTAGTACTTTGTGGGAGAATGAAACAGTAACCAAACAAATGGTATCCATGCTGCTTACAAGGCAGTTCCCTTCAATTAAGTTTGAAATTGTGGAAAATGGCTCTCTCGTGAATCTGCTGGATGCTGTTCAGGGCCATAAATCTTGTGTGACTTCAAAATGTGTTGTATTTTCGGCAACTATTATAGGAAAGAACTATAATGGAGAATCATCAAGTGACAGAGATAATAATTGGTCAGAAATGATGGCTGATAGGTCTGAGATGAGCCATAAAACAAACACTAAAAATGTTATAGCAAAAAATGCAATTGAAGTCTTACTCAAGTCACCGATGTTGTCTGATTTGAGCAAGTGGTCTCATTGGGATCTTAGGTTTGCGCCCTTTCTAGGACCGCTAATATCATGGTTGTTGAATGATGTAAATACCAAGGGAATGTTGTGTTTAGTTACCAGAGATGGAAAGGTGATACGGTTAGATCATTCTGCTTCCGTGGACTCTTTCCTGGAGGCCGCAGTTCAAGGATCCTCTTTCCAAACTGCAGTGCAGTTACTGTCTCTGATCTCACTTGTAGGGGGGGAAAAATATGTTCCATTGTCACTTTTAAAATGCCATGCTTGTCATGCATTTGAAGTTATGTTCAGAAACTCTGTAGAAGATGTTGAAGTTAGTGATGATAGGAATGCTCTCTATCAGTCTGTGGAAGCATTAAGTAAAACAAAAATTTTAAGTGAAATTTCAAATGCTAAAATGGGAACTGAGTTTAGTAAACACTTACATAAAGTGAGTAAAGTTGCATCCATTTTGTCAAGGTTTGTGATTGATTGTCTTGGTTACTTACCCGCAGAATTTCACAGTTTTGCTTCTGACTTGTTGCTTTCTGGGATGCAATCTGTTTTCAAGGATGCTACTTCAGCTATTTTATGTGAATGCAGCAATATTGAGCAACGTTTCATGCTTCATGAAGTAGGATTATCTCTGGGTATTTCCGAATGGATTAATGATTACCATGCACTTATTTCAAACAACACTTCTGACATTCACTGTACTCAAGTTTCAAGCTTAAAAGATGCCAAAACTGATATAAACGCAAGGGGTCATGACCAATATACGTTGGATAAGTCTCCTATTCCTGAAGCAAATATTGAAGTCACTGGAACAGTTGATCAAGATAAGTCTAACCAGGAATCTAATGCTTGCTGCCGGGGAAATTCATTTCAAAATGGTGCAGATATGGATGCTTCACTGCTTATTGAATCCATCAGGCGGGATGAATTTGGCCTAGATTCAAATCTTTCTGATATTGATACTTCAATGTTGAAGAAGCAACATGCCCGGTTAGGGAGAGCACTGCATTGCCTTTCACAAGAACTATACTCTCAAGATTCACATTTTATTCTTGAGTTGGTGAGGATAATTCTTTAATACTTTATCTTGTGATTAGTAATAAAGGAGAAATGGAGGATATTTTGTGTTTTGTTGTTATTCTTTTTCTTATTTGTTCATAAATACAATGTACTGAAAATCTAAGATGGCGTTAAGCTTCAACATTATTACCTGATAGACAGATGAGTTTCACTTTTTGCATTACTTAAGAAGTTGAATTTTGTTGAGAAGGGATAAATCTAATATCTAATATAGATTTAAGACATAATACGCCGAAAATGTTTCTAATATCTGAGTGATTTTAGTTTTTGGAGTACTGACATCATATACGCACCATTGATAGATTGTCCATGCTATGCAAGAGGGTGAAGAACAGAGTGTGATTATCTTAGAGCAATTCAATTTAAATTTTAGTATCATTTTACACTGTTCATGTGCAATTATTAGTAATAAATCATTTACATTTAACATTCATTCTTAAATTTGAAAATTTGTTTATCTTGTTGGCACTTAGTAAAACTATATCTAGCGTTTGAGAGTCAATATGTCCTGTGCCTGATAATTGCTCCTTTTGATTTAGGTTCAAAATGCAGATGACAATAATTATCCAGAAAATGTGGAACCAACTCTTACATTTATTCTTCAAGATTCTGGTATAGTTGTATTGAATAATGAACGAGGTTTCTCTGCTCAAAATATGAGAGCACTTTGTGATGTTGGAAATTCAACAAAGAAAGGATCTAATGCTGGATACATAGGGAAGAAAGGCATTGGTTTCAAGTCTGTTTTCCGGGTATGTTTTGAACTATAATTTTTCTTTTGGTTCTCCTAAAAAACAACATTTTTTTTATCCGAAGACCCAACTTCAATTTTCTTAATTGCTAAAATCAAGTCCTCCACCAGTTTTTCCATACCCAAAACTCTTGAATTCTTATTTTGTTCTTAATATTTCCTTGAATGAATCCATTAAATCGTTTTAAACCATATTCTGCTCTAGACTTTCTTCTTTGAATCCTTAAACTCACCATACAAAATGTCTTAGAAATTTGATAAAAAATTTCATCTCTAAACCTTTCTAACATTTGGTATCTCTAATCCATCCCAATCCTCTACTTGTTGAGTCAAAAAAGAAGTCAAGGGTTTTATAATAGTGGAAAGTGGATGAAGGACTTGATTGTAACTACAATTAAAAAAAAATGAGGGACTAAATTCTAGTGAAAAATTATCTAGTGACTAAAATTGCAATTAAGCCTTTTTCGAGATTTATGTGAAAAACTAAAGGTATTTGGGAAGTCTTGAGGTTTAGTTGTATCATCACATCAAATACTGTTAGTATACCTATTTTAGTTAGACAGTTATTACCAACCTGTTTGTTTTGGTTAGACAGTTGTAATCATATTGTAACTACTTTGTAGTATAAATAAATGTCTCTGAACAGAAGTCTAGTGCAATGCACATCTTATCATTTAAAGAATACAGAGTTTTCTTCCCTCTCAATATGGTAAGATAGCTATCGGATCTAAATTTTTCTTTTTCACTGCCTCTACTATAAATCAAGTGAACCCAATTCGTGCAACTCCTACCCAGTCACAACCTTCTCCTGATGATAGTACTTGAATTATGTAACAATCACACTAATTACATTCTCATTATCTCTATTTGTAATAATCAAAACCTTTAAAATAGGAAATGAAAATATGCTGAAATGAATAGGAAGACTCTGAAGATTATTTTTTTTTCTAATTACTATGGAGGTAATGAGAATATTTTTATCCTAATAATATGCTCTTTACAACACTCCCCCTCAAGTTGGTAAATGAGTATCAATCATTCCCAACTTTCTCTGGCAGGATTAGCGTTTCCTATGCCTGAACTGATGGCTTTATGCATTTTTCTGAACTTTAAAAATTTTAGTACAATTTTTTTATTTAGAAGTTTCTTTTCCTTTTGTCTTACTTTCTATTTGCAAGTTATTATTATATTTCTCCTTCATCTTCTTTAATCTGTCAGAGGTTAATTGAGCTGACTTTGGATTAGTGCAAGTGCTTTTATTCTTGATCATATTTATCTACATAGAATTATCACTACACATTTTTTCCCTTCATTTTTTATATGTTCAGATAATGAGTTTCATTAATCTTAGTCATTCTCATTGCAGGTCACAGATGCTCCAGAAATTCATTCCAATGGTTTTCATGTTAAATTTGACATTAGTGAAGGCCAGATTGGTTTTGTTTTGCCCACAGTAATACCTCCTTGTGACATTGGGATACTCAGGAGAATGGCATTTACTGATACCGAATTGTATGATGATAGTCCCTGGAACACATGCATTCTGCTTCCATTCAGATCCCGTCTATCAGAAGGAATGGCCTTGAATAATATTTTGACTATGTTTTCAGATCTTCATCCTTCATTGTTACTATTTCTTCATCGCCTGAAGTGTATGAAGTTGAGAAACATGCTTAATGATACACTCATTGTTATGAAAAAGGAAATTTTAGGAGATGGTATCATTAAGGTTTCTCATGGGAAAGAGAAAATGGTGTGGTTTGTAGTATCCCAGAAGTTGCAAACAAATTCCATTCGCTTTGATGTGAAGACTACTGAAATCTCTATGGCGTTTACTTTGCAGGAATCAGATAATAGTTACATTCCATGTTCAGATCAACAGCCAGTTTTTGCATTTCTTCCTTTAAGAACATATGGCCTGAAGTTTATTCTTCAAGGTGATTTTGTTCTTCCTTCATCTAGAGAGGAAGTTGACGGAGATAGTCCTTGGAATCAGTGGTTGTTGTCTGAGTATCCTAGTTTGTTTGTCAGAGCACTGAGAGAGTTTTGTGAACTTCCCTGCTTTAGGAGTGAGCCTGGAAAGGGATTGTCTGCCTTCATGAGTTTTGTTCCATTAGTTGGTGAAGTTCATGGTTTTTTCTCCAGTCTTCCTCGTTTGATTATTTCTAAACTGCGTATGATGAATTGCTTACTTGTGGACGGTGACAATAGTGAGTGGGCGCCTCCATGTAAGGTATTGAGAGGCTGGACAGAACAGGTGCGTGATCTCATTCCTGACAACATGCTTCTTGAACACCTTGGGCTTAGATACCTGAATAAAAATATTGTATTATCTGATACATTAGCAAGGGCACTAGGCATTGAGGAGTTTGGACCTAACATCCTTGTTCGAGTACTGTCTTCCTTAAGTCATAGAAAGAGCACCCTTATATCGATGGGTATGAGTTGGCTAGCTACTTGTCTAAGTACTCTTTATATAACAATGTTCAATTCATCTGCCTCTATGTCAATCAATTTTGAAATGGAAGATGTTCGGAAAAATCTTCAGAAGATACCATTTATTCCACTTTCAGATGGTACGTACAGCTCAGTGGATGAGGGAACTATATGGTTGCAGTCCAATAATTTAAACTCAGGGTTTGATGGTGAGCATAAAATTGAAGCTTTCCCTAATCTATGTGCTAAACTAAGGACTGTAAGTCCTTCCCTTTTCTCTGCATCTTCTGGTACTCTGAATATGACCTTTTTGGACAATATTACCCAGTTACTTCAGAGTATTGGTGTTCAACAGTTGTCTGTACATGATGTTGTGAAGCTGCATATTTTACCTGCGTTGTCTGATGAAACAATGGCAAACAAAAACAGAATGTTAATGGTCGAATATGTATGTTTTGTAATGCTACACCTGAACTCTACCTGTTCTGATTGTTCTATTGAAAGGGATCATATAATATCTGAATTTAGATGTAAATCTTTGTTATTGACAAATTGTGGTTTCAAGAGTCCTGCTGAGACTCCAATTCATTTCTGTACTGGATTTGGGAATCCTGTCACTCCAAAATTGTTGGCTGATTGTGTAAATATGACGTGGCATGAGATTGACGTAAGCTATTTAAGCCATCCAGTAAACGATTCAGTTTCATCTGCAATGATGAAGTGGAGGGATTTTTTTGAGAAAATTGGCATCACAGATTTTGTACAAATAGTTCAGGTGGATAAGAGTGTTGTTGATATAGATGATGCCACGTTTAAGCAGGTGATGTGGGACAGGGGTCTAATATCTGCTGAATCATTAGTCAAAGATTGGGAATCCCCTGAAATAGTGCAATTATTGTCCTTATTGTCTAAAGGTGGCAATCTTGAAAATTGTAAATATTTCTTGGAGGTTCTTGATATGTTATGGGATGCTTGCTATAGTAGTAAAACTACGGGTATTTTCTATCCTAAATCTATTGGGGATGGCCATCCCTTTAAGTCTGCATTTATATGCAGCTTGTGTGATGTCCAATGGGTGGTTTCAACCATGGATTCAGAGCTACACTATCCAAGGGATTTGTTTTATGATTGTGAAACAGTCCGGATGATCCTAGGAGATTTTGCACCGTATGCTGTTCCAAAGGTTAGTTTTTGGCACATTTGTGTTATTCATTGAGAGAATGTATTTGCTTTTTGAGATTTTCTCACAGATTTATTCAGTTAGTCAGTGTGATATCTATCAGTCTGTTATTTCTGTTAGGTTTTAGGGCGTTACAGTGCCAGCTGTTACATTTAATTGATTTAGTTTGTGCATACACATTCTATTCTAACAGAGCATAACCAATTATATTCATTGTGAAAAAATGTGTAGGCAGTAAGCAATAATTATGGAATTACTTTTCTTTATATAAAAACGAAACAATACATTGGTATTTAAAGGAAAAATGAAATCCTAATAAAAGGAAATAAATCTCCTGAAATGAAGGTAATAAATCTCCTGAAATAAATATCTAGACTTAAGACTCTAAATCAGGAGCAAAAATTCTGATCAGGACCATCAAAATGTTGAATCCGCTTTATGTTCTGAGATTCACCAGTAATATGGAAACTTGCTCCATAATCTGGTATCCAGGATGTATTAGTGTTTCCTTGAGAGGTGGACTTCGTTAGCATTGTGCTAGGTTGAGTGTTATCTCCAGACTTATTATTAGGATTTGTTCATGTATTTGATGTCTAATATGAGCAGTTGAATAAGGAATATATTGCTGTGGCGGGATCAATAAAACACAGTGGTTCATGAGGTTGATACGAAACATCAGACCTGAAATGTCAAACATTGGCTGTATGACCAAACATAAGACAGATCTTACTAACACAAATAAACTACTAAACCCAATCCTTTAATTTTAGGGATTTCTTACAAACAAATCTATATTTATTATTCAATCAATCTGTATTTATTGTACAATAATTGTGCAATATTTACACCCATATTTCAACATCCCCTCTCAAGTTGAGGAATAAATGTCCTCCATTCCCAACTTGGTTAAGAGATTATGGAAGTCTGAGGTATTGAGTCCTTTTGTTAGCTGCCACCTGTATGTATGACATGCATACTAAACCTTCTTATTTTTATATGTTTTGTTCAGTCATATTGAATCAGAGTATGTGTGTTAGAACATGTCTTCCTAAATAGACTTTATTGAAAAGCTACTATACCTAGTTTCTAGATATGGCCTTTCTTATTGATGGAGAATTGGCCACACTCAAAATATTTGCTTCTTCTTACATGGTTTTCCTAACAAAATAACAAACATCTTTCAATCTAATAAGGTTGAACAACAATTTACTAATGAGGAATATCAAGAACATCTCAGGTTAAAATCTGGCAGCCAAGATAGTCTTTCACCCATTTCACCCATTATATTTTTGTCAAAAGCTTCCATTTCTCAAACCCTCAAGTGTCAAAGATCATGGATAATTGATCCGGTAGCTTTTGATCTCATTTCTGGTAATGCTTCTTTATTTTCTTCCATTTCTCATCCTGAAATTCCTCATGTTATTACTTTAGCTAATGGATTCAAAGTTGGTTCCTAGGGAGTTGGTCAAATCTCCCTTCCTCCCTCTTTGAACCTAAAGTATGTGCAATGTCTATTGCTGACTTATTATCATATTAGATCTTCATGGGTCCCCCCAAATTTATCTTCAAGTCATCTAAGATAATTTTTAGCCATAATAACGGACATTGTCCTTGTGCCATGGACCTGAATTCTGATTCAACGGATGATCATGCTACCAAATTCTGTTTTTGCTTCTCCATGTCACTGAGTTTCACACCTAGGAAAGTACAATATCCAGTTGTTGATATTTTATCAACAAGAGAACTTGCAGAATCTACATTAGTGTAGGCTTCAAGAGTTAGTCTTCCATTTCTTTTGAACAGTATCCCCTTTCCAGAGCTTTCCTTCAAGTATTGTAGAATTCTATAAGCAGCTTGATGATGAGATTCCCTCTGTTCTTGCATAAATGGACTGATGACACTCACTGAATGACCCAAATATATTAATTTTCCGACCAGTCTTTGATACATCTTTTTGTCTACTGTTGATTCCTCTTCAGCCTTATATAACTTGTTATTAGGATCTATTGAAGTTGATATTGGTTTTTACCCCCAATCTTCCCATTTCCTGCCAGCAAATCAGTTGTATATTTTGCTGAGATATGAAAATTCTGTAGTTAGAGTAGGCTACTCAATCCCTAAAATACTTTAATTTTCCTAGCTCTTTTAGTTCATTTCTCTGTGTGGCGGGATCAATAAAACACAGTGGTTTCAATTTTTCCTTCTCTTTTTCATCATTTCTAGTCACTATAATATCATCAACATAAACTGGAAGTACTATTACCGCCTCTTTCGCTGAATGTTTAGTAATCAATGTGCAATATTTACAACTATATTTCAACAACTAGCAATACAACTCTTTTTTTCTGTCATGTACTTTCTCTATATTGAGTATGAGTGGGTTATGGTTCTGAATGTTTTTAAATTTATGATGTAATTTTATGTTGGGAAATAGGGTTTGTAATTCAGAACTTATATATTAAGTACCAGTATGGTTTATATACTGGGGTCATTTGTTGTGCTATTTTTATGTTGTATTAGAATTGTCTTTCCTAGCTTGGATTTTTTTTGTCATATGTTTGGATTGCTTGTCCTGCTAGAGTTAGGATTGTTTGTGAGGATATTAGTTTGTCTATCTGCTTATATTAAATTTGAAATTTTTGAAAAATTATACTGTTTTTTTTTTATGTTTCCCTGTGGTTTCGGTACCTGTGCTGCATCAATGTTGTGTGCTTGTATTTTGGATTTTGAATAATATGACACAGTTAGCTGGAATTTGTTATTTGTTTTGTGTTCAATCAGGTGAAAAGTGAAAGATTGGTAAAAGATTTTGGGTTTAAGACTAGGGTTACTCTTGGTGATATTTTGGATGTTCTTAAGGCCTGGAGAAAATCATCAAAGGCTCCATTCAAGGCGAGGTATGCATGTCCTTTTCAGCTTTTACATCTGAAGTTTAACTAGAGTTATTTCATTAACTTCCACACTTTTCGTCTAGGCAGCACAGTATACATGACATGGAAGATGAATAGACAGTGACAGATAAATTTAAATTATTTTTTACACAGTATTCTTTGTATGTGACATATATAATCATTGTAGGATTAACACTACAAACACCAGAGAATGATGCAAAATATAATGATTTGTCATACATTTTTTACTATATTAGATATCCTAAAACAGGGATATCATGACCAGGGCCTTTAAAATGCCTCACGTATTGCTTTTGCTGTGTATTAATTTGCTGCTTAGTCCAAAGGTAATTAACCCAGCAGTAAAAACAGACAAGAGAACTAAATTTCATTAATGTGTGTTTATATGCAATCTAAAGAAAACTAAATAACATTATAACCCCACTAAAAAGTGTCGAGATATATTTGCTATTACAATATGCATGTCAAGTTTTATAAAACATAGTCCCAAGTAATTCGTTTTTTCACTTATATTTATATAAACAAATATGGGCTGTTCTCTAATGTTTCTACTATTTGGTTACAAATTGAACTAATGCCATTTGACCCAAAAAATTGATTATATAGCATTAACAACCGTAACAAAGTCTTATCTGGTTGACTATACAGATACTTCAGGTCATTATGTTTTACGCTGTTTAGATGAAGATTACGGTTAAGGGGGTGTTTGTTTCAAGGAAATTATATTACGTCCCATGGAATCATATCTCTGGAACATTATTGCCAGGAGTGTTATTCCTGGGTATATTTAGAAGGTTTTTAGTTACATTTAACTATTCTAGGATCCTAAATAATAAATAGATGAAAGTAGAAGTAACATGTGTATTAGACAATAATAACTTCTCATGTCCTCGAATAAACAATATAAGATAATGGCTGAAACAGAGGGGAAGCCAGGAAAAATAAATTGAGATAAGTAATTTTGGAGTAGTATTTTATTGTAAATATTAACTTCAAGTATTTTTTAAGACTTCATCTGCTTACCTTAGTCAGCAAATTTTTATTCAAATGACAAACGAGGGGGGTGGGTGGGTTTATCTATATTGATTTGTGATGATTTTATTATTATTATTATTATTATTATTATTATTATGTTGAAGAAGTTTGTGTGCCTAAAGGTAGGAAGAAAAAAGTTGAGTCGCCAGATTTAGAAATTGTTAGCTGCCTATGCTTTGACAATCAGTGCTTCTTTTGTTTTCTTTGCTAACATTTTTAAATTACACAAGTTTACTCACAAATAATGCGTATTGTTTTTGCCAGCATAACACAGATGACCAAATTATATGCATTCATTTGGAATGAAATGGCATCTTCAAAGAAGAAAACTATGGATGATTTGATGTCTGGACCTTTTATATTTATACCATACTCATCTGTCCATGATTATAATGATGCTGTATGTGGGACGTTTGTGTATCCCAATGAAGTCTATTGGCAAGATTCAACTGGTTCTGTTCAGCAAATGAAGGAGTTCCATCCTCAATGCAACTCATCTTGTTCCCCTATAAACAAGTCGTTGTGCAATATTTACCCTACTCTTCGTGGTTTTTTTGTTGATGAGTGTCAAGTACAAGAAGCACCTTCTCTATGCAGCTATATTCAAATTTTGCTGCAGTTATCAACTGTGACTTTGCCTTCACAAGCAGCAGATAAAGTAAGTTTTGAGCTATAAATAATATCTGTTTTCTTTTACCTGAAATCTTACCCTGTGCCCTCTCTCCAGATTTTGCAAGTTTTTCTCAAATGGGCAGATGGACTAAAAACTGGTTTGCTGAGTGTTGAGGATGTCTGTTATTTGAAAGAATGTCTTTCCAAATTGGAGTTTAATGTGCTTCCTACTGTGCAAGATAAGTGGGTTTCGTTGCATCCTTCCTTTGGTCTCATCTGCTGGTGTGATGATAAGAAGTTGAAAAAGGAATTTAAACATTCAGATAACCTGGATTTTCTCTATTTTGGAGAATTGACCGAGGATGGTAAGGAAATGGTGCAAGATAAAATTTCCATTGTCATGAAAAGCTTTGGTATTCCAGCTATCTCAGAGGTATGATCACACTTCCTCATGTGACTCTCCTTTTTCTCCGTTATATATTCTTGTAGTCTAGACTGTTCACAAATTATTTTCAATCGCATTTGCCCCCTGATTTCATAGTGCCACTCATTAGTTTTATACTTATGTAATTTAGACATTTCTGAATATCACCCTTTTCTTAAAGATAGGAAGGAATCAAAGTGTTTGTTCTTCATTCATCTGACATTAAATAGCTTAGTGAGCCAATGGAAATATTGTTTTCCAATACACTTCCGAACTTCAATAGAAATATCATCTGGACTAACATATTTACCATTTTCTATCCTCCTCAAAACTTCTTTTGCCTCTCCAATTTTAATTATATGATAGTGAACCAATTTTGTGCTCTATTGGATTTCTAGTCCTTTCATATTGCAATCTGATTGTTGTTCATAATTGTAAATTTATAAAAATAATACACCCATCTTTAATATCTTGATCTGTGATCAGAAGTTTCTTTTCTTGGTCTTTCTTTAATATATCTTTCTTGATCCAAATATCTTGTTTTGCCTTCTTTCTTTTGGTAAGCTTTTGTACTTATGATCTCCCCTAATCATTCTAAGCTCTTTAAAAATCTTAAAAGGCTGTAGATTGTGTTTTGTTAACAACTTTCCTTATCCCATTTCGAGCATTCACTTGTCCAATTTTCAACTTTATTGCACCCTTTTAGACCATAAAGCACTCTGTTTCTCACCTTGTTTGAATACTTTCATTCTATTGCCAAGATTCTTAATCTCTCAGCACAAAACATTTCATTCTCCCACACTGATTTAGTTACATTTTCTAATCTTCCTAGACATCACATCCGAATGAGGTTAAGACTACCTTGTTATTCCCAATTACATTCGTTCGATAATTTCATCTTAAAAGAGTCTAATGTTTTTCTTCACGGTTCTGCCACCACTTGATTCTATGATTTGTAACTTGTTGAGTTTTCTCTTTTCTCTTTATGCCTCTTCATATTACCATCAAGAATCAAAGAATATTTCACCAAAGATAAAAGAATTTTATTGAGACTTTGAACAGAATTTTCCTTTGTCAGCAAGCTAATAACACTGTAATTTGTTAGTCCTTGCCCCTATTCAGAGTTATGACTAAGGGGCTTTTTTTGAGCCACATAAAAAAACTTAACTGTATTAGCCTATTTGTCATTATGGGCATGTTTGGATGAGCTTTTCATGAAATCAACTGTTTTCATGAACTAAAAATTAGTATATGTACAAGTTAAATAAAAAAATTTGAGAAGCTATATAAGAGAGGTTCTGTAAATTAAGCTTATGCATAGAGTTTCAATTTTTCCTATTTTTATTTTTAAGAAGGAGCTTATGAAAAAATGCATCTAAAATGCAATGACTTTGTGCAGGTGGTAACTCGCGAACCAATATATTATGGTCATGCTGATTGTAGTTCAAAAACGTCATTGGTAAACTGGGCTCTGCCTTATGCGCAGCGCTACATTCATAAATTTCATACTGATAAATATGATCAACTCAAGCATTCTGGTTTTGATATTTTCAAACATCTGAAAGTCATTGTTGTTGAGAAGCTATTCTACAGAAATGTTATAAAGACCTGTGGCAGTGTATCAAAAAAACGAGTTGAATGTAATTGTCTTTTGCAGGTATGTTTGATTTAAAAACTTTTTATCTAAAAGCTGCATCATTTATTTGGATACATGTTCTTCATGGAAACTGAACCTGTAAAACATTGAAGCAGGCTACTTTTAGTTTGAAATACCCCCCACACTTTATTTGTTTTGTTTCTTTTTTCTAAATGGTATTTAGGTATCCTGCAGATGAAAAGAGAAGATTTTCTTCAATAATCAAAATCTGCACACGTGCCATCCTTTTTTGGGTGACACTTCATGTGTATGATTTGATTCTCAGTTCATCATCAGTAATGCAGGAAATTTTTAGGATATATGTAATTCCATTAATAAAGTATGCTAGAAAGCATTGAGGATTTCTTTGCACAGATCAAGCATTTTAGGATATCATTACTTTATCATTCAAGTATGGTAGAAAGCAATCTTGTATCTCAAGCATACATGACAATTTAGTTACCTGTTGTAAGTCACAATGTTTGTTGCAATAATGTTTCTCTTCTGAACCTGTATTTATATGATGTGTTTGTGTGTTGTTACTTACAGGGCAACAATTTTTACACCACTAAAGAATCAGATTATCATTCGTTGTTCATGGAGCTTTCTACTTTATTATTAGATAGGACTTCTGAATTGCACTTGGCAAATTTCCTTCATATGATAACAACCATGGCAGAATCTGGTTCCTCTGAGGAGCAAATAGAATTTTTCATTTTGAATAGCCAAAAAGTACCTAAACTTCCAGTTGAAGAACCTGTGTGGACTTTGTCTTCTGTTTCTTCACTTGCAGAGTCTGATAATTTGAAACCTTCAGATCCTGTCCCACCGGCAAATGAACAGATCTTTCCAAAAAGGAAGACTGGAGTATGCCCCAACTGGCCACCTGCTGATTGGAAAACTGCACCAGATTTCAGTTATGCCCGGGCCAATGGTTTCAAGACCAAACCTGCTCAGATTAGCACCTTTTCTGAAATGAAGAAGGATGATATTTCTGGAAGCATAATTTCCCCACCATTTTGTGCTGAACAAGAATCATTTACTGTTGACTGGTCTATTAAAGAAGATCCACCAGCAAGTTCAATGGGGGTAGTGTTGCATAATAATGTGAACTTTGAAGATCAATCTTGCCATCATTTTGAGCCCTCTGCTTTTAGTATCCATGCTGATTCTGATCCTATTGGTTTGGATGAAGCTATAGATGAATCTCTGGATGAAGATCATTCTAGTTCACCGGCTTTTTCCATGAGAGAACGACTACAAACTGGTACCTTTGATGCTGCCCAAGTGAAGGTTACTGGCAGATTAGGTGAATTTCTTGCATGCAAATACTTTGCTGACAAAGTTGGCAAGACTGCTGTAAGGTGGGTTAATGAAATTAATGAAACTGGACTTCCATATGATTTAGTCATTGGGGAAGATAACAATGAAGAGTTCATAGAAGTCAAAGCAACCAGATCTCCAAAAAAAGACTGGTTCAACATATCTCTGAGAGAGTGGCAGTTTGCAAACGATAGAAGCGAATCTTATAGCATTGCATTTGTTTCATTGATAGGAAATAATGTCGCAAGGATCACCATATTCAAAGATCCAGTGAAGTTATGTCAACAAGGTGAGCTGCAACTGGCTGTTATGATGCCAAGACAACAAAAGCCATTCTCTGTTGTCTCGTAGCCTCCATTCTTGTTTATTATATTTGGTGGATAAACTTAGTGAATCCAATATTAATGACTTGCAAATGCAAATCATCTGCATCTGGGCTTGTCAGAGGGATTCAATTGGATATCACCTAACCCAAGATTTGCTGATACATGGATATGTTTCATTCTATTCACGAGGAAAATTGTGCGGGAATACAATAGCAGAATTTTTCCATTCGGGTCAGCTTCAGCTATATGTATGTATCTACAGTTTGTGCCTTTAACATTTTTGTATATTTTTTGTTTAATGGTGCAAAGTTCAACGTCCATGCTGCCAAACATGTAAATACAAACTTATTTCCATTTTGTATGTAACATGATAGCCTCAATTTGGTTTTCAATGATTTAGCTAATTTTGTAGATCTGCATGCTTTCCATGATAAATAACTATTATTCTACTTCAACAAAACTTAAAAAGTGGATGGCTGGAGCTCGAGAGGGTTTTACAATTTCAGCATGTATGGTAAACATCGGTTTCCGTTGGTCCTTTTCCTCCCATTTTAGATGTCCCAGTTTTAATCATTCATAGCTTTACTTATCAGTGATCAATTATGCTATATAAAATTTGTAATTATAGAATTATACAATGTGATATAGCGTTTTAGTAACTTTATCACGTCAGCAATTTGTGGTTACCCCTATTTTTTTTCCCCTATATATTTTATGTCGTTTGGGTTACAAAGGTTATAGGTTCTACCATTTATTTTCTCCTCTAGTCATGTCTGCATGGTATTTTAATATATTAGAGTTTAGGGTTTAAGGGCTTTTTTTTCTATATATAGTTGGGATCTAAATATTGTTATGGTAATTATGTTGTGTTTCTCCTTTTTTTTTTCTAGCAAAATTATCTTCAAGTTGTATTTTCTTTTTATGATGTACAAAATATAACTGTGATCTTAATAACTACAATTTTTTTTTGTTATTTTTCAAACGTTATCATTAACTGTAGTCAAATTAACATTAATAATGAGAAACAATAAAAAAAAATAATTAAAGTAACAAATAATATTTCAAATGAAGAGATTTAGATTGTTTGAGGACACGTTATTCAATTAAGTAATTTATTTATTATATTTTTTTTCCAAATTTTGCTTTTAACATTTTAATTTTATAAAAAGAATTACATTTACTTAGATGCTTATAATTTCTTTTCTATATTAATTCGATGTTCTAATTTTAAATGATTGTGAAATACAAACAGAAAGTTTATCCCTAGAGAAAAAAATAACTTCTATATATTTTTAAAAATAATTATAACATTAAAATTATATGTAATATAAAAAGAACAATCATTATTTTTATATCCTTAGGCATTTTTAAACTAATATAAATTCTAAAACATTAAAATTATTAACAAAAGAGTAATGATTATTTAAAATAATAAAAATTATTGTTCACAATATGTTAAAATAAAAATAAATTAAATGTTCTTATCTTGGGTAAAATATAAAATGCATTACTTGGTTTAAATCTGAACTTAAAAATAAGTTATCCGTCTTAAATACTTGTAAATTAACTATAATTAATAGTATGGACTTAAAAATAACTAATAAAAGTGTCAAGAATCTAAGAACAATGAAATTTAAGAACAAAATTCTAAAACTTTTTATGTAAAAATATTACTTTTGTTTACATCAGACATATTATAACATGTGCCTTACGGCAATAATATATTTAGGATGTGTAACTTATGGGAAAATTCCAAACTTTTTCATGACTTAAACCTAAAAAGAACATTGGATTCTGTTACACGTCCGTTCTCGTTGAGTGAACTTTTTACAAAACATGCCCTTAACCTTGCCAAACTGGTTAAGTGTTTCAATATTAAACCCTAAACCCTAAATCTTAATCTTATAACATTACTAAACAAACCTTTCCACTGAAAACACAAGTCACAAAGGAAACTCAATGGATTTGCTCCTTGTGAAACGCAATCTAATATTGTCAGTTCCACAAACAATTTGGTGAGATAAACAAGTTCGTAGATACACATTTGAGATCTTACCACCACCGCAAATCCAATAAAAAACAATCTCCAAGTAGTACACGTTTCAGACTTCAGTTAGAGTGTAACAGTAATAAATATTACAAAGCCTGTTAAAACCTACATGACAACGAAAAACCAAAGTAGAAAACGCAAAATCCAAATCTTTCCAATAGCATTTAATATGAAGACTACAAGAGTTTGCACTCAGAAGTTTGTAGTATGCACAAAATCTAAAAAACTGTTTGCCACCTGTCATGACTGATCAGCATCTTGCTCTACTGCTCATTGGAGTCGTCGGAAACATCAAATCCAGGAGGTATAAAAATAACATCATCCCAGTTCGATGCAGAATTTTCCTGCAAAATTATCTTTTAGTCTTGATTTACAAAATACATTCATTACATATAAAAGGAATATAGATAATAGCAAAAAATCCCTTTGACCCTTCCCTCAAAAAAGTGGAGTAACAAACACAATCAAATTAATGCAGGCTCCCTATTCCATCTTCTGCTGTAACTTCAACACTCACCCTCATTTCTTTTATTACATCCTCAAGAGTGGCAACCTGAAAAATGATGGGTTAGTCCTATGAAACAATAGGTCAGACATTGAAAGGTTTCATGTGGTCTATACCTGGATATCCCCTCGTCTCATAGTGGGATTTAATCTGTTCTGATCACGGGCTGCCGATTTAAGAGTGTTTTCCAAATCCTCCTGTGGAAAATTACATATGAAAAATAAAAACAAAATCTATGCCTCGTTCACAAATACCTAATCTCAGGTAACTCAGTGTAGGCAAATCAACACACCTTTCTGAAGAAAAGTGGACGATATCTCTTATTTTCGTTCTTCAATATCAGACTTCTGGACTGAAACTCGCCAATATAACAATTCAATATCCCAGTTAAGGGATTCCAGCACGAAAAAAATTAAGGTAACAGCATCAATATAAATGAAGCGCAATCACTAATTATGATAAGATTAGAAGAATCAGTACTCCAGACAAACTCGAAGAATCAGTACTCCAGACAAACTCGTAGAACAAATCCAGCTAGTGTCTCTAATAAATATAGCATCATCAACTCAATCAATTTTCTTCATAACACAAGTATAAAAAACATGACAAACAAGGAAGCACATAATTGTAAGATAGATAAGTTTTCCAACCAGTCTTCTATATCTTTTAAGATCAGAGAAAACTTCTGCTTGTTCTGCCATTAATTTTTTATTTGGATGCATAGGACAATCCATTGGTTTATGATCAATCATACATATATCTTTTAGGATGCCTAAAACATATATATCCTTTGAGAAATTACTACACCTTCCTTTGATTGGGCTACTTCAGTGTCATAAAATTATTTGAGACTTCCAAGATCCTGGGTCTGAAAATGATTGGACAAGTGTTCCTCTAATTGAGATATCTTACACTTAGAAGACTCGGATACTTGGGATTGAGGTAGAACAATCCAACAATGGAATTATTATGTTCCAAAAGAAGTATGTATTGGGTATTTTAGAGGAGACTCGGCTATTGCACTTCAAACCCATTGAGACACTATGAATCCCAATGCTACACTTCTATCAAGTCATGGCCAACCACTTTTAGATTCTCAAAAATGTACATATTTCCTCAAATCTGGTATTTCACAAGAGAACCCAACATATCAAGATAGATTGTCACTTCATCTAAGACATTATCACTCAATTTGTTAATTCCAATGATCAATTAGCATATATCTTATCTAAACCAGTGGGGCCCTGGGACTAATTATATATTTAACAATTAATTATATATGTAACAAGCTTGGTGCATATGATTTATATGCTCTAGCTTGAGGGGGTTGTTTGATATATTATAGATATATTTTGTGTATGGACTTGGGCCATCCCTATGTAATGCTTTGCATGATATATGTATATATGTTCCTCAGCTATGCTAATAGAAACAAGAGGATTACAATGCATAAGTGTATACCATTTCTCTCTACAAGAAGTAAAACCACATAAGATATATTATGAAAGGAACTGGAAACAGGCATGAGTATTATAGATACTAGTTCTGAATGTGGAAATTCATTGAGGGGCATACTCCTAATCTGATCAATGGAACCCAAGCAAGGATGACATATTAAAAGTAGTCTCCAATCGAAAGAATTCAAAGCCTGATATCTCCCACAATTTATAGCATACCTCTATCACTGTATCAGAGTGCTAAGGCAACAGCTCCTCTAACAACTTTAACTAGCAATACATTTTCTTGATTGTGGGCCTATTGCTAACAAACCATTCTCCCCAACCCATTTTCTTAGATGTTTCAGCAAAAAACATTTATCCTGTTTTAGTTATCACTATTCTTTCTATTAATCCATAACCATCTGTAAAGGAGTTAGAAAATAAAAGAGGAGTATACATTACAGAATGTATTAATATAAAAGACAATCAGTAGATTAAAAAATTACTCAACCAACCACTCAGTGTCCCTTGTTTAAGGGTTTTCTTTTCATTATCATATTTCTAATATATAAGATCACTTCATTTTCATTTTTATTAGAAATTGTCTATTTTATTTTCTTTTATAAGTTTGCATGCACGTCCTTGATTGTTCACCCAATTTAGCAAAGTTTATGCTTCCCTCTATAAACAAGTAACCAGCATAAAAACAGACTCACCACTTGTGGGGATAAGGCTGCATGAATCAACCCTCCCCAAACCCAACAAGGTGGGAGCCTCAAACATCGGGTCAGCATTCCTTCCCTTAAAACTTATGCAGTATTAAAATGTAGTGAAACATTCCTTGAATCCCCAATTTTCAATAGCTTGCAACCCGGAATTAAGACACAAATGACATGTCCAGACTTAAAAGGCTAAGAGAAGAACCTGGAAAACTGGAACACCAGAAAAGCCACTGGAAGCAGAGCCAGATTTTTCCCTTTCCTGTAAAGCACAAGCATACATTATCATTACTGTACAGCTCAATGAACAATAGCAAGGTAAATAGATTATAGAAGGACTACAAACACTTTTTTAAACTTCATGTTGGAGACCTCACACTCACTAAAGATATAACCAAATCATAATATATAAGTGAGTGTAGATCTTATCTTACAAGCCAATTTTGTGAGACTGAGTTAGGCTTAAAGTCCACCTTTTAAAATGATGTCAAAGTCTATTCTAACGAAGTTTGTTGAACCTATCATGTCACCCGTTATCGGACCCCTTCATTCTCATGCTCGAGATGTCCAGTCCTTGGCATGAAGGAGCATGTTAGAGATCACATTAGAGATATGACCAAATTCTTATAAGTTGGTTTCTAAGGTTAAATTAAGCTTTTAAAGTCCACTTTTTAAGACTTCACATCAACTAATTTTCAGTATGCAAGAAAAATTTCTAAGAAAATTGTATCAATTAGCTAACTAGACCAATATAATACAAAAAATACTCATACACCAGAGACATCAAGCTCTAATTCTAGAAATTAGCGAGAACCAACCCACAATCTCAGTAAATTTATTACGAAGCCTTTTTATCAACAAAATAATTTTGCCCTCAAGGATGATTTGTCACCATAAATTGCACGCAGAGTACTAAGAGAATCTAGCTCAATGATTTGTGACTGTGTATTATCATAATCAATCATAATGCTGTGAAAGAACCAAAGGACCTAGGCTAACCCAAATAAGAAAAAAGGACGAAAGAACCAAAGCCTATTTATCTGTTAGAGGAGGAAAGCAAAAAAAAAATAATAGTGAAGTGATTGAAGTTATCACATTAAAAAAGTCAACAGCACAAACCCAAGACATTTCACAGAAGTGGTCGATATTTGGATCCTCATAACCTCTATTCTAAAAAACATATTGCATGTCAACAATTAATAGCAGCATACTTCTGTTCAATATTCAGCCAAAAGGTATTTTCAAATGAGATATAAACCATTAGAGAATTTCAATAATCAGGTCTCGGTTAGACAAGAGAACTAAGGTTTTAAATTGCAGTCCCATTTCTTCATGTAACATAAATTATTATTATCTTTTAAATTTGCTATGTTATTATTATTATCATTATTACCATGATGTGTCACATGAGAGAAATTATTCTTGTTACTGAATATATTGTTACTGGATATATTGCGTAGTAATGTAAAATTACATGTATAGAAAAATTCTTGGCAAGAAAAGACTTGGTATAATTTGCAAATACTAATAACAATAACGAATAAACAACTCACTTTGAGAGCATTCTGTATTTGAGAAAACTCCGGTATCAATCTAAACGCAACGCCGTTCACCTTGAGCTGAAACACCTGAAGAAACAAGCGCGACACACAAATAACCAACGGAAAAAGAAAGCGACGAAAAGAGGTGCGGAGCGAGAAGAATAGAGGACCTTGTTGAGCGCTACGGGGACGACTTTGGAGCCCGGGCGAGCGTGGGGATCGATAAGCGTGACCTGGTTGAGGAGCGCTTCGGCGTCGTCTTTGTTGAAGCAGAAGAGACCAAGGTTTTTCCCGCTGGAAGAGCCCGAGACCAAGAGAAACTCCTCCGAAGCGTTGCTGAGGGCGTAAACGGGTATACCCTCCAACCGCTCCTCTATTGCCTCAACCGTCATGGGCCTGCTCCGGGCCGGTGGGGCTATCCGGGCCCAGGGCGGGCTGGTGCGAGGGGCTGGAAATGAGTGGTTGGGCTGGAGATGGGTGAGGTTGGCGAGCAGTGTGGAGCAGTGGGCCTGAAGGTCCGTTAGAGTCTTGAGGAAGCCGTCGAAGCTCATGTTTGTATGTAGAGAAGGGAGTGATTGGAGTGTGCGCGGTGCAAAGAAGACGATACTGACAAAGTGAATCAAGGTTGTGTTCACTCACTACTTATACCACTGAAAATACAAAAGTTTATGCATTTGTGTGTCGATTATTTTATAATAATATAAATAAATAATGTAATTAAAAAATTGAATACTATAATAATTATAAAACAAATATTTTTATTACCTCTTCTACTTTCGAAGGATAATTATTGTTTATTATAAATAGCTTTTCATACATGACAACGTTAATAAAATAAAAGGATTATTACTATTTACTATAAGTAGTTTTTTATAAATAATGAAATAAATTATACTGATAAAGAGTAAAAATAACGAATATATATATACTATAAGTAGTTTTTCTGAATAACGATTATTTTTTTTAATTATTATTTTTTAATTAAATATTTTTAATAATTAAATTAAATATATATTTTTTATTTAATGAAGTATTTGATTTCCCATCAATAAATATAAATATTTTAATATTTGTAATTAATATAAATATTTAATTTTTATTTTAATTATTTAACTTTAAAAAAATATTATTTTATAAATAATAATTATTTGTGTTTATTGTTTGAACATGCTAATGTGTTTGTTGTTACTTGATGAACTATTGCATCATCCAATTGTACGTTACAACGTCAAACAATATATTTGTTTTAACTTTGTTTAGCTTTAATATTACGAAGTGATAACAACAAATGTTTTTATGTTTTTATGTTTTTTTAGGTATATTTTATAAAAACTGTTTCATATATAAATATTCATATTTTCAACATTGAAATCTAAGTATTAAAAAATTTTATCTGAAACAATTCTTACATAATGTTATACATGGTATTTTTATTTAAATTGCTTCTTTATAAAAGAAAAGTTCTATATTTGGATTTTAGTCATTTTTATTAATATTCTTTTGACTTGTAAAAAATTTAAGACTAACTATTTGATAATTCTTTTAGTTTGTGATTCTTTATGGTTAACCTTTTAAATATTACTTGAGACAAGTCACTCCAAATTAAACAGAATTCTTTGAAACACAATATCTTTTGATTAAAACGAGTATTTTTTAAAATACAATCACTTCTAATTAAAATAAATATTCTTTGAAACATAATCTTTTGACTAAAATGAATATTCTTTGAAATATGATCACAAGTGTTTATATGTACATAGGAATGTCGTCAATCCAAGTGATTGTTTCTTTACAAGGTCAATGTTTAGAGTGAAGTTCTTAAGTTGTCCATGAAACTATATGTGATATGTTAAATGCAATACACATATATCCACTTCCAAGTGTTGTGTAAGTAACATTAATAAAGTTGTGATGATCTAATATTAAGCATATGACATCATGTAATGTCACATACCTCCTTAGGGTTTTAAAGAAGAAAAAAAAGCAACCATCTACAAACATAGACTATGTTGTTCCTTTCGTCATGTGCAACTGTCACTAGTAAGGTGTCCTTCTTTTTGCCATACATAAATGTACCATCTACTTGAACTAGTGATTTGCAAACCTAAACTCATCATTGAATGGCTTAAAGGTCCATAAGAATCTTTTGAAGTATACGTTCTTCTCTTGTAACTTCTTGCCAAGAGATGTTTTTTATGTAGTCAAGTTATAATGGAAACAAGAAAGAAATTGTAACATTACTTGCAATAAGTTAGACAATTTTTTTGAATGATTCTTCCTAATTACCAAATACATTTTCAATCACTTGTTTCTTTGTCAACCAAGTCTTCCTATATGTCACAATGTATCCAACTAAGAACTTGATATGAGCAATAATAATGACAATTGGGTAGATGTCATAATTTCATAAATATGTTGTGAAATCATGCATCACCCCAACCTACTGTGGTCTTTTGGAATCAAAGGCATATCATAGGTCAAATTCATGACTAAAATCAACATTTATTCATGAAAAAGTATGATATATGTTTAGAAGTGTTGGAGAGGATGTAAAGACAGGGTAAATAATATTGGAGTTTTCGTTATATGTGGGGACATCATCTTCATCACTAAAAGCTCTAAGGATGATGAGGGAATTCCTATAGTTCCATTTTTTAGTAAAGAAGGTAATAGTGATGGATTTGCATGGGTAATGGGGTAAATTTTTATGTGATGGACCAATTAGGAGTAGAATTGTATATCAGCTTCTCAATTTCCTAAATGAGTTGTTTAAAACAAAGGTTTGTGCTGTGGGTTGTGTAGGTAAGTGTTGATGTTGGTCAGGAAGAACGCGTTCTTCATGGAATTATGAACATTAACTATGATGAATGGAAGAAATACATATATGGTAATTTGTGCATATTTCAGTGTCGGCCAAAGTTGTGTTTATGTCAGTGAGCCCTTTTAAATCTTGTTGTTCAAAAGTTGAGTTGCAATGTAGCACACAGCTCTGCCAACAACTCAAATGAGACATTTGTAGATCACCCTGGAAAGTTGTTCATCTGGCCTTCAATTGCATTTTTGTAGGAGACTTTCTTTGAATTCTTGAAACACCGTTTTTCTATGAATATGCATCATCACAACATTCTGACTCCTCAAATTATACAAGTGATCATAGGAAACAGGAAGGCAGTTTGTGGAACTCTCACGAGGATAGAAAGAAGGCAACGAAAGTATGAAGTTTAGAGGAATCGGTGTGAGAAGTTATGGTAAGGTTTATGCCTTATTTATAACAAAAAGTGGCATGTTTGTTGAAGTGGACATGTAAGAATGTGAATCGTGTGGGATTTTATGCGAACATGAGTGGGACAAGAGTTTACATATTCATGTGAAGCAACATGAATATTTAGGTGATCATGTCAAGGACGCTATATTTAAGGTGGACATGCAGTGGGACTCTGACTTAGACTGTACCCATGTAAATTGTTGCACGTGGTGAGTGTGTTTAAGGCTACTACACCTTATTCTGATTTATTGGGTTGTACATTGTTTTCTTTATTTAATTAGTTGTCTACTTTTTCAGTTACTTAATTTCTTACTTATAGTGAGCCCCCTTAGTTTCCTCCAACTAAGATTAAGAGACCCTAGGTAAAAACAAAACCAAATTCTCCTATTTCACGATTTGGTTATCCTAAAAGTTAGAGGACAACCGTCTCTGCTAATTTTGCTAGAGTCAAAGATCCCTCTAATCTCAACTAAGGGACAATTCCAATCATGTCACACCACTTCATTACACAACTCAACCTTATCACTCAAGATTTTGGACAATACAAAACTCTTTAACCTCGATCTAAGAAGACAAAAAGACTTTAACAAAATATTCAACACATCCCAGACCCGGAACAGTACAATATATATCCCAATGTATGTTAAATTGATATTTTAATTTTACTTAAACAATAGTAAAATAGTAACAAAAACATTCCTACTTAATAGTTTTCATAAATATTAGGAAAAAAGATCGATAAAAAATGAGAAAGTAATTTTTTACATTTATTAAATTAATGATCTTTTAACTTTAATAAATAAAAATATATTAAAAAAATAGATGATGCTAAAATGTTAATAACCGACAAAAGTATTTACAATGACAACTACAAAAATAAATGAGTAAGGCTCTTCACGTCCACCTTTACCTTTACTATGACACTCCACCAGTTTCAAAACACCAATATAGTTGGACAATTACCCTTCCAGTTGATAGGTTTTTTCTTCAACATTAACAGCAAACGTCACCCTTGGTGTCTCCAAGCTCTGCATAACCAAGTTAAAATAAATTACTCGTTCAAATGAAGGAACAAATTTGGGTACAACCCTGCACTTACTCTTATTCTGCTATGGATGTTAAGATCATCGTGCATCTGATTAAGACGGTCCTTCGCAAGTTCTTCAGCCGCAAATGCTTTCCCGCATGCTTCTTTAACCTAAAAGATACAGGGGTAAAAAAGCCTTATTTTGCCAAGCATTTTGTTATTTTTACACTGATTATCGTTATTCTGCATGCACAGGCATGAAAAGGGCTAGAAACTACGGTACTAACCTGGCTTCCATCAAGAACTGGATTGATGTTGACACGATCAACTGATTTTTCTAACAAATTTCTTAGTTGAGATAGTTCTTTCATAAGGTCATGGGCAACCTCTTCGGCATCTAGCAATTGGTTTTTAGAAAATTCAAATGCCCCTTCTGCATGAAGGCGAAACGAAACACAGTTCAAACATGTGCAAAGCCCTCTGCATCCTCTTGGATTTCTTTTTAAAATTCCTTTCCTGAAACCAACGGCAGGGTCTCCAAGTTGTTCTACGACTTTCAGTTGAGACAAACTCTGACCACATTTGTGTGTCTCGGGTTGTTTCCCACAAGATATCAGAAAACTAGTTCCTTTAACTTCGGAGAAAATTGATGACTTAGACAAGGGAGGTGTAGCTTTTTCTTCCTTGGTTACGATTGGCAATTCTATTTCGTGATCAAAAATTGATGGATCAGTAGAACTCTCTTGTTTGAAGAGTCCATTTGATGCAACCTGTTCATCTTGCAGTTGAATCACTTCGCATGAATCATGAGATGACTGAAATTCAGGAATTTGAAATTTTTGGCTTGAACTATCATTGTTTAATCCTATTTGAAGCTGAGTATCTGAATTGCCTGCATAATGTTCCAAGGAACACAGCCATTTGAATCACTTACAGATACCGTGGCCAAGAAGAAAATTGGAAAAGAAAACAAAACTAAATGTATATCTTTCACGAGAATAAAAAGCAATACTCACAAGAATTATCTTTCTTACTATTCAATAGAAATGGAAGCAGTCTTTTGCAGTTTAAAGATCCGGCCTGTTTCAACAATTTAAACTGCAGACAACGTCTAAGAACCTGTCTCTAAACCACAAAAAATACAAGTTAAATCAACGTGAGGAAAGTAGAATCATAGAGGAAATACATTTATGCAGTATTTAAGGTCCTCACCGATGTGATCTTGGATTCAATCTCATTTTTTATTTCCCTAGCATTATCACTACCTTCTGAAGGCATCGCTGAACATAAAACTATGGCATTCTGCACACTTCCAACTTTGTCATCACTATGTCCTCCCACGTCAGATTTTCCTGAGATAATCTTCTCAGATAGTGGTCGAAGTAAATCATTTGAAAACCGGACATGATTTAAACTTGTAACATTCCCATCAACAGATTCACGCTCCTCTAGATTCACCAACTGTTTGTTTTCATCATAACCGATAGTGAATCCTTTTTCTTCATTTGAATGATGCACAAATGTAAGCTCAGAGACATCACCGTTGACATAAAGTCTATTTTGATCTTTGAGTGGTGGTGACTCACTAGTGTTTCGTCTGGATATCTTGTTTTGTACCTCCTGGTGATCCTTATTGTGCTCAACATTTGCAACTTTCTTAGCAGAGTGAAAATCATCCTCCATTACTGAACATGGATTAAGCTCTGATGCAGTCAAGCACTCATCTTCTTTACCAATTTTCTCCATATGTTCGTTGACAGAGAGAGCAGATAAACCCTCGCCAACCACTTCTTTTGAGTCCCATTGCATTGGCAATTCAGGCAATTCTTGAGAAGGTGTCAATATTGGTTGCTTGACATGAGATAACTCATTAGAAGTATAAACTAATACATAGTTTTCCTCTCCATTGGATTCAACTGCACCATGCATGGGACTTATGTCTGTCTTGTGTCCATCTATAGAAGCTTCCTCACTTTGAGATGACAAAGGAAGTTGGGACCTCTTTGGATGCACAACTTCCTTTTCTTCTTGATTATGAGTCTGATGATCAGATTTGGATGTATCTGTAATATCAGTTAGCTTCTTTATTATCCAGAATCAATATCTAAATTATATCATTAAAGTGGCTGAGTAAATAAAGAAGTTACCAGAGTCATCGTTGGTAAGATCCATTAGAAATGGAAGCAACCTTTTATAGTTGACAGAACCTGGAGTTTTAAAAAGTTTCTTGTGCAAATGCTGTCTGGGGACCTGCAAGAGCATTACAAATCATATTTAAATTTCCATTAAGTATACAACCATTATGTCAGTATTACCAAAATACAGGCCATATGAGGTTCTAGAAAACCCACTGCGTTAGGTACGGAAGTAATGAGAGGAGATGGAAAATGTATTATAGAAAGAAATTGAAAAATAAAAGTAGCTAAGAAGTTAGTTGTTTATGGGGGTGAGACTTTCTAAGAAAATCTATATATAGTCTTATCTTGTGGGGTGTAGGGCAAGGAGAGTTTTAGTTGTTGTGACAGGGAATGTCCGATGTGAAAGGAAGAGATTTCCTTTTCCTTTGTAAGCTGATGTTTGTGTTCAGAGTTGGCAATGCTGAAATAATATTGAAAAAGAGTCTTAATCTACGCTTGTTCTCTATCTTGTTTTTTAATCTTTGAGGAGGCATGTAACACACAAACATCAAAAGTTTTATCTCAACGTATATCATAAAATCTTTCGTCACCTATTGTTCGAGACCTAGTCTGCTTAGGTAACATAATTATATTTTAGCAAAGATCAGTAATCAAATGTCTAACACAGAATTGATGGGAAAACAAGATTATAAGCAAAGGACAGATTCTTACTGATTTAATCTTGAAGGAATATTTCGCCTTGTCAGCTTTCAGACAAAACCGTTGATTATCATATATATCAGCATTAGGAGGAGTTGTCAGTATACATTTTTCATTCAAAAAACCAAACTCCTCCGGGGTACAAGCACTGTTATGACTTGGCTCGTTGCAATCAAGATTATTTGTGTGGAAAGACAATTGATTAATACCATCATTGGGTAAATCACTTCTAAAAACGTTAACACCATAATCTGCAGTGCCATTCACCTTCGATTCACTCAAACATTTTTCCTCTGCAGGTGGCACAAATAAACACTCAGTAGTCACTTCTTTTGAGTCTAATTGCATTTGTTATTCAAGAAAGTAGTAGGAAGATGTCAATTTTGACCCATTAGTACCATGCATGGTGCAACCTTCGGTCTTGAGTTCACTAGAAGCCTCTTGATTTTGAGACGCCAAAGGATGTTGTAACTCCTGTCCACCATCCTCCTTTTTCTGGCTAAAACCCAAATTTGGAGTACCTACAAAGTACCAAAGAAATTAAAACAATTCATCAAAGATACCTTAACAAAATAATCATTAAAGCAGTAAATTAACAAGGGGTTTAGCAGCACAAAATAGTTACCAGAATTATCTCTCACGGTATCTCTAAGAAACGGAAACAACCTTCTATAATGGACAGAACCTGGGGCCTTGAACAACTTTCCCTGGAAACGTGGTCTGAGAACCTGCATAGAGATCCCAAATAACTCCACAATTATAAAACTAAGTTGTCAAATCAACACGAATTTTAACTGGAAGTTTAACCAGGTCCCACAAAAACTCGTTTAACCTAATCTCACAATTCGCCATTACTAAAGTTAGAGCTACCAACTAAGTCTATGTATGATAGAACATCCACTACAAAAGCCAATCACTGGTTCCCTCCAAGGACAAGACGAGTTCACTGAAAAAACACAAATAAATAAACACAATGAAAACTTCAACAAACAAACAAAAACATGTCAGGCCCTTACAGTTCCGCTAACAGCAGAAGAACCATTCTTCGTGCTAACTATCCCCGTAGTAGGTGTATCTTTGAAAGTAATCGCCGCTTCATCTACGCCAACCTTTGAAGTTGAACCAACACATACCTCGGGATCAGGTAGAGTCGATGGTACCACTGCACCATCCAAACCATCAATTTTCTCTGAACAATCTCCGTCGTTATTTCCCCGGCAATCTTGTAATTTTCTGCTCTCTTCTAAGGATTTCGGATCGAAACTCATAGCCTCGCGAGAAAGCCCTAAATCGGGACCTTCGGCGAGTTTCCTATCCGCGGAATCGGAATCGTTGAGAAACGCGCCTTCGATCAAACTGGAGTTGGTGGACTGCGGAGGCGAGTAGACTCGCCTGGCGCGAAGGTCCTTCGTGAGAAGGCGATGAGGCTCGTCGTGGCGACGCTTGGGTTTCTTGCTATTGGTTCCATGAAAGGGAAGGAGTACGGTGCAGGGTTCGTCTTCTGTCCGAAGGGGATCGAACCGGAGTTGACCGGAGCGGTTCCGGTGAAGAAGAAACTGCGCTTTGCTTCGGGTGAGTGTTGCAGAGGCACGGTTCCGCTTCCGGGAGCTTGGGTCGATGTCCATGGCGTGCAGATCTTAGAAAAAATTGGCCATGGTTAGATATATGAGAGGCATGTTATGGCGGGAACAAAGTTTTAATTTTCGCGGGAAACATAAATTTTTGGGTGTTTTTCCCTGCCCACCAAATTGCTTTCTGCACCCCATCATTTTTTGTGAAAAATCATTTTACCTCTTTTAAAAATTATTTATAGATTATTTTTCTGAAATATTTCTGTAACATATTTTATAAATTTCGAATTTATTATTTTGGAAATTACAAAAAAAAATCAATGGAAATAATATTTTATAATTATTTCTTGTCTTCTGTATATTTTATTCTAAAAACACATTTTGTTTACAGAAACTTTATTCCAAAAACATTTTTTTCTTATAAAACCCTTATTCCAAAATTACCTAAAATTAGATATTTTAAAAAATATAGGGTGCATGAAGAAAAATGTTGGGGTACATGAAAAAAAAACACCTGTATTTTTTTTTCTCTATCAGAACACTCCCTTTTTAATTATAGAACATTTTGCACGTTATTTACAAGGGTATTAAGGGTTTTTTCTTCACTGCTAGAATTTGACTCTACGAACTGATGATTGCTTATGTGTTTAGAACAATTTGAACGGATAAAGTAGTGGGAAATTAATTGCTCAAAAACTGGATTCCAGTAAGTACTTGTTTTAAAAACACAAATTTAAATTTAAGAAAAAATATAAATGTATATAAATTTGATAAAGATTTTAAAAATAATTTTTTGATTTTATGTTGAATATGAGTATTGATTTATATATAATTAGAAAAACAGAATATGAAAAAAGTTAGAAATAAGTAAATTAAGCAATTAAAATTAAAAAAATATAGATGATATTTAAAAAAATTGTTAAAGGATAGAGTAAAACATAATTATTGATGGAAAGTTTAACATTGTATAGTTTTATTTTACATCTGATATCCTCAAACGATACACATATTATAATGCACAAACATTCATATGCTTACTTTATATGTTGCATTAAATGATTGTTACTTTCATTTGTCAATAATATTTGTTTAAGCACAAGTCACATCATATGATATTTTTGATGAATAATTAAAATTGTTTTCTTCAACAAATCATTTATGATAACATTATAAACTTTGAAAATACTATATTAGGATGTTTCATAAATAATAAAATAGTAATCAATGTTGCATGAGGTGCATTTAATGCATAGTTTACAATAAATGTCATTAGATGGAAGAACGACATTCAAATGAGTTAAAACTACTCAAGAATCGGAGACAAATTTGTAACAACTATATTCTTCAAGGCTTATTTTAAGTCATCCATCAAAAGGAGACTATTATAGAGTGTAAAAACGCTATCCAAACTTATGCACCATGAGAAGCTTAATGAAGAACATTATTCATGTTTACTTAGCAAATTAGAAAAGAGAACATAAACCTGGTATACTACCGCTCTATAGTGAAAAACTTTGTGATTTGTTTATCACTATTTAGATAAATTTCTTATCTTAGCCAAACATAAATGTTGTTCAAAGAATACTCTTAAATGGATTAGCTACGAGTGACTATGATTTGATATAAATTAAGTGTTTTAACTATGAGTGACTATGTGTCAAAAAATACTTGAAAAGAGTTAGTTAGAAATAGTTATATTTCCAAAGAATACTTATGGAGGTAGTAAGGAGTGGTTATATTCTCAAAGAGTACTCGTATGGATTATTCATGAGTGACTACGTTCTTAAATAATACTTGTATGGGCTAAAAAGGAGTGACTACCGATGGACAACATTTTCCCAATCAATATAAAACTTTGAAAAATCTTTAAACTTTTATAAGTTCATTGAGAAAGTTAGATTATGTCATAAGGAAGGATCCTTGTAGGAGAATCGGGATAAGGTCAATGTCACGTGTGACATAGGAGAATAAGAATAATGTATAATGATAATTTAGTTATTTAGTCATGTTTTAATCAAATGGTTTGTTGTGCATGATCAATTGATCTTATTTATATATGTTTGACCCATTTACACTTCATAATACAAAAAAAACGTGAGACTAACAAGTTAAGGACATCACACGTAGGTCGTTAAAGCTAGAGCCTAATTTTAGCCTATTTTAAGCTTATTTTACTCAAGGTGGGACTTCATGCTTCACGTGTCTCTTGTTATTTTTCTTAGACGAAATTGACCACGTTCCCTGTGGTTTTTTACTAACTTTTCAAGCTTATATTGAGGTCCAATCAAGGTCAAAGGGAGACTCACTCATGTATTTATAAAATATTAATAAAAATACACCTATACAATTTGTATAAGACTAAGATGAAAAGAAAAAAAATCCTAGTGTTTATACTTTTCAAATGTAAAGTCCTTTTCCTTGAAGCTTCATCTTTTTATATCCTCTTAGCCAATTGTTTTGTGATTGGATGATTTCTACCAGTTACGTTTCTAAAGAATACTAGTAGGGACTAGTCAATAGTGACCACAAGACTAAATAATACTCATACTCAAGCGAGTTAACCAATACTGATTACAAAATAAAATAAAATAAAGGAATTAATAAATACTGAATACGAACCCAAATAATTTCAATAATGGCTAAGATACGAAACAACACTTGTCTATATCTTCGCAACTTAAGTTTTAATATTTTGTAAAATAAATTATTTTAATATTGAATAATTAATGTCTTAAGAAGTAATAAATAAATTTAATTAATTAATTTTTTTATATAGTTTATATTGATATATAATTATTAAATATTTGTAAATATATTTTATTATTATAATAAATGAATAATTAAAATAAAATAAATATCTTTTCAATAATAAAAATTAAACTAATAAACAAAATAAAATAAAACAATTTAAATTTAATATTTTATTTTAATATAATCTTATTCTCAAATATAATTTTGTATTTACTAAAATTCTATAATATTTTTTTTATTTTAATTTATATTTTATTTTAAATTAATTTAATATTTTCAAAATTTATTTTTTACATTAAATTATTTTAAATATATTAATGTACAACCAAATTTATTCAATTTTTTTCTTTCACTTTTTCATCCACACCAATGACACAAAATAAATAGAAAAATCTATCGGCTACAAAAATATACATCTAATTTGAATCAGATGTTATAAGATTATTCAATAGTGAAAAAAAGAATCCATGGGAGAAGAGCCAAAGAAAAAAAAGAAAGAAAGTAAAACACAAAAATGTGTGTTTTGGATCTTATCTGTTAGAAGGTTGCATGGGGTTTCATCGGGGATGGAGCCCGTCAGAAGCGTTTTCTGCTTTTGGTTTTCATAAATAATATTTTTACTCATTAAAATAAGTATGAGTTGTACTTACACACATATTTTGTTCAATATATCTTAAAAGAATTTGTTCCACCTCAAATCAAACGAGAGATAGTATCACTTTTAAACGAGAAATCGACTAGACGATAAGATGCACAGTTAAATACGTAATTAGATATAAATAAGTTAATTTAGGTGATAAACACGGTTAATGTATAATTGGATATTCATTTGGATTCTAAAGCAACTCATAACAGTTAGAGTCCATCTAAAGTAGTATAAATAGCAGAAGAGGCACAATACCTAAGGTATTCACTTTTTACTCTTTTGATACTTAGCTCTCAGACTAACTTGATCATCAGAATGTCTTTGCAGGTACCCCATCATATCCAAATCAAAGGAGATCCAGCAGAAAGAAACCTAACCGAAAAATAAGAAAGACAAAAAGATTGTAAGAGAAAAGAATCATCAATATATCAATATATCTCATGTATTGTGTATTTTATCTTTAAAATTATTTAAATAACTTCAACCATTGTAATTGAAATATTATTCATTTTAGAATTCATTACGATATAATTTTATGATTAAAAAATATCTTTATAAATTAAAAAAAAACTGTATATAAATTATTATTAATCTCCGTTATATATTGAGCTAGCGGAATATAATTATATATATGTATGATAATGAGTGATTGAAATTTGGAGTGTGCGTGTGTGATGTGTGAAGTGAAGGAGATACAGTTATAGCAGTGAGCAGAGAATAGAAGAAGAAAAAGTGTTTAGGGATGAAGAGGGAGCGCCAAAACCTTGCTTCCACCGCAGGCACCTCAAGCAGCGGCTACTCCACCGGAAAATCGAACCTCTGGGAGGACGAAGGAGGCATGGACGAGCTTCTCGCCGTGGTCGGCTACAAGGTCAGATCCTCCGACATGGCGGAGGTGGCGCAGAAGCTGGAGCGTCTTGAAGAAGCTATGGGAAACGTTCAAGACGGTCTCAAGGAGCTTTCAGACGACGCTGTACACTACAACCCCTCCGACATCTCCAACTGGCTCCAAACCATGCTCTCCAATTTCGATTCCCTTACTCCAGAAGAACCGGACAAGGGCTACGATCTCAAGGCTATTCCGGGGAAAGCAATTTACGACGGAGGTGTAGGCACCGCGCCAAACCCTAAGCGTCTCAAATCCGCCGAGTCAACGCAGGCGTTTGTGGTTGTTGACTCCCAGGAGAACGGGATCCGCCTCGTGCACAGCCTCATGGCGTGCGCGGAGGCCGTCGAGAACAACAACCTCGCCGTGGCGGAGGCGCTGGTGAAGCAGATCGGATTCCTCGCGGTGTCGCAGGTGGGAAGTATGCGGAAAGTCGCCACGTACTTCGCGGAAGCGCTCGCGAGGCGAATCTACCGCGTTTTCCCTCTCCAGCAGTCGCTCTCGGACTCTCTCCAGATTCACTTCTACGAAACCTGTCCTTACATCAAGTTCGCTCACTTCACCGCGAACCAGGCTATTCTGGAAGCCTTCCAAGGGAAGAGCCGCGTGCACGTCATAGATTTCGGAATCAACCAGGGGATGCAGTGGCCGGCACTGTTGCAGGCTCTCGCGCTTCGTCCCGGCGGCCCTCCCGCTTTCCGCCTCACCGGAATCGGACCTCCGGCAGCGGATAACTCCGACCACCTGCAGGAAGTTGGATGGAAGCTTGCACAGTTGGCGGAGATGATCAACGTGCGGTTTGAGTACCGTGGCTTTGTCGCCAACAGTCTCGCGGATCTCGACGCGTCCATGCTCGACCTCCGAGATGACGAGCCCGTGGCGGTTAACTCCGTCTTCGAGTTTCACAAGCTCCTCGCGCGCCCTGGTGCCATCGAGAAGGTCCTCTCCGTTGTGCGGCAGATTCGGCCGGAGATTCTGACTGTGGTGGAACAAGAATCGAATCATAACGGACTGAGTTTTCGCGACCGCTTCACTGAGTCGCTACACTATTATTCCACTTTGTTCGACTCGCTGGAGGGTTCCCCTGTGAATCCACAGGACAAGGCGATGTCGGAGGTATACCTGGGAAAGCAAATCTGTAATGTGGTGGCCTGCGAGGGAACAGACCGCGTGGAACGGCACGAGACGCTGAACCAGTGGCGGAGCCGGTTCAGTTCGACCGGGTTTTCTCCGGTTCATTTGGGTTCCAACGCGTTTAAGCAGGCTAGCATGTTGCTAGCACTTTTCGCCGGTGGGGATGGGTATAGGGTGGAGGAGAACAGTGGGTGTCTCATGCTGGGGTGGCACACAAGGGCCTTGATTGCCACGTCCGCCTGGCAACTCGCTGAAAAACCGGTGGTTGCGGTCTGAGTCCGGTCCGAGTCCGGTATGAGTCAACTCGCCGATTCGCTCAAAGCTTTTTTATTTTCTTTTCTTTCAAATTAATTTTTCAATTCATTCCTACAAACAAAAAAGTGGAAACTTGTGGGGATGAGGGGGCAGTGTGTAAATGTGCTATGCTGAGCTGTGAGCACTGATTGCATGAGACAGAGACCCACCATTGTCCATTTTCCTGTCCCAACTCATGTCTCTCTCTCTCTCTCTCTCTCCTACCCTTCATTTACCTTTTTTGCCTTTACCTTTGCCTTAGGGTTTATTATATTTTCTCTCCTTTTTTTAGGAAACCTTGCTTTTTTTCTTTCTACTTGGTGGCTGGAATCTCTTGTAATTTGTCAGGTTGAATCGAAAAGCTTAATGTGTATTATTTGTTTATGGTTTCATCTGTGTAATATTTAAATTTTTTGAAGTAGATGGAGCAGGGATGTTGGTGAATGGGATTTGTATGAGGCATGATTGTCAAATTAAGTATATGATGGTAGCCCTGTGTCTGGGGCATGGAACCAGCTTTGATAGAATTGGTATGACAGAGTAGTAATCAAAATGGAGAATCAGCACCTAGCCAAGTAGCTGACTGATATCTACACTCATACACTCATGTATTTTGCATCACAAAATTACTGCAATCTCACCCGAATCCTCCTTTCTGTCAGACAAAGCTCAGTCACCAGAAACTGAACAAAAAAAAAATGAAAAAATCACCCAAGATCTTTCCTTTCAAGGTTATTCCCGTTGAAAGGTTTCACTTTTAATGCTTATTCCTTTTATCTGCATGCTTTCCCCCTCCCTCTTTATTATCAATTTTTATGCTTTATTATGATCTGAAATTCTATATATTGAACATCCTCTTTATTATCAAAATTATCCAATTTTATGCTTTATTATGATCTGAAATTCTATATATTGAACATCCTCTTTATCATCAAAATTATCCAATTTTATGCTTTATTATGATCTGAAATTCTATATATTGAACATGCTCATAGCTGGTGTCTATTAATATCCCCTGTTATGTAACTTTGATTGTATCAACCAACTGAGCAATGTATCCTCTAGCAGAGGAAACCTGCAATTTTTCCAACCCTCTATTTAAATTATTTCCCCTGAATTTTAAACCTGAGCAGAGTGCAGGGATGCACCATTGTGGTATACTGTATTGGATCTATCTACAGTGAAATAAGTAAATGAAAATAAAAAATGTGAGGTGCAGACAGTTGTTTTCAATTCCTCCAACTAGAAACGTGATTGATCAGTTATCTCCCTAACCCTGCCTAGTTGGTCGGGCACTTAGGCCAATAGAATAAAATTAAATGAGACCAGAATATCTTCTGTTCATTCCTACAATACTCCTAACAACCAAAACATCTTATATCACAAAACCTATAGATAAACTTCCAAACCAAATCTAATTGAGTGAAGACAAACACTAAACTTTGAACGCAATAGGGTGAGACCTGATCAGCAAGGATAATTTAATTAGTGTTTTTTGCAGGCCAGTAGATGAGTCTATGAACAAAAGATGACTGATATTGGTTTCTACGTATTGGGCCATCTTACTTGGTATTTGTTTCCCACATTCTAATACTATAATGTAAAATAATGGAGCATACACCATATGCACATGTTAACTCCTACTTGGTTGGCCCCCACCAAAATTTGATTCTAAAAGCAGTTGCCCTGGTGAGTGATCTTAAAAAGTTTTGTGTAGCTGCTCACATCAGTTCCCTGTTTTTGTTCTCCACATGCCGCTGTTGCTTTTATTATATATCTTTTTTCCTCTCCCTTTTCTACCCACGACGACAAAGTAGATGAGGTCTCTTTCAGTTACACACATCAACCACAATGTTTAATACGGAAAAGTGAAGAAAAATAACAAAAGGGCATCTCCATAAATCTCCTTAACAATCATGAGTGACTGGTACTTAGAGAAGCCAAGTCAAACCAAAATTGCTGCTTGCTAAGTGCCTACTGTTGTATCATGCAACAAATTGTGGAGGAAGTTGTTGAAGATCTGCATCGATTAACATTTATAATCTCATTTTATAAATCAGTTTTAAAATATTAAATTAAATTTAAAGTTTATTTTCTACTTTTTAACATGTGTGTTTGTTAAACTTGGATGGTCGAAGAAGTTTTGAAAATGGATTATTGGCTATGAGGATCGAACACTCATTTTAAATTATGTGTCTTAAATGATGTGTCCGTGTTGGACTTTTAAATTATGTGTCTTAAATGATGTGTCCGTGGACTCGTAGGACACATATCGATAAAGTGTATAATTTAAAAGATATTTATTGAATTTTTAATAATTTTTTATTATCGATTTATATAATATATAATTATATAATATATAAATTCACATCCATAAGATTATATGTATCTTTATATTTGTGTTAATGAATGCCAGTCTCTGTAATACATAAATTATTGGATGATTGGAAGAAAATGGTGAATGTTCTGTGCATAAATGTGTGTGTGAGTTAGGTATTGGCATGATGGGAAGTGTGTTTAATGACTCGTGTGGTTACAACAGTTAAGGGTTTGAGCTTTGTTTGACCATAACAATGGTTACTATGCCCCACACCATCCATTCCCATGGCTATCTTATTTTCATCCATCCTTATCTACAAACAGATATGCTTTTTTCCTACTATGTTTGGTCTCTGCATTCATTCTTATTTATTAAAACCAAGGAATTAAATTAAACAATAAATATACAAGCTTTCAACAACTATTAAACAATAAGTTAAGTTTTTTCCTACTATGTATTTATTTGCTGAATACAGACATTCCATTGCACCTGTAAAATCCACCTGCACAAGCTAAAACTATAAATACATAAAACTTTAAATACATTGTGTTGATTTTGAAGAATACTCTCAAGTTTCAAAAGAATCTGTTTTGATTATGATTTTTGAGGATATAGATGTTTGAAGATGTTCTTCACAAAAGTATTAACAGAGTTTTCAGTTTAGCCCACAATATTAAAATTAATAGAAAGAAGAATATTTTTCAAAAGTTAAAAACAAGAGAAAAAAAGTTTTTCTTTTTTTGCCATGTTAGTTGATTAAATTTTAATTTTAATCAATTAAACGGTTTGTGACAAGTTTTATAACAGGATAATCAATCAGTGTAGTTAAACAATTAAAATAAAGACTAAATTTAAATATTTTCATTGTTTTAATAAATTAACTAATTAAAATTCATCTTCCTTTTTGTCGTTATCTCTTATTGTTACTGTTACCGTTATCACAAGCGGTTTGAATTGTACCGATGAATTACACATCTAAAAAAATCATAAAAAAAATAACTTTTGGATTGGCAATCCATAATTTATTTATTTTTATAAAAAAATGACTTTCGAATTGAAGAATTAAAAAGTTTATGAAAGATAAAGTTTATATTTGTAGGGTACAGAATGAAATTCTGAGGGTAGAAAAAGAAATCCCTTAATCTTTGTGAATCTAGTTGTGCAGTAATCAGTACTCTAACATTCCAAAGCCCAATTCTGTTCTGATACAACATTTGATACATCATTCAAATGACGTCATTTTTTATGCATTTTTTTATGAAGCGTATCAATCAAGTCTTCTAAAAATTTTGTATTTTTTAAGAACATTTTAATGTTCGAACTACATTTAAATATGTTTCTGTAGGATATAATATGTATATATTAAGGAGATCGCATATCTATCAGAAATCCTACCTTACAAACTAGTCTGCTGAAGTTGAATTAAGCATATATTTATTTATTTTTTAAAATAATATTAAAATCATTCTCAGATTTTGTCTTGTGAATATTTGTCCTAATTAAAAGAAAAGTCTCAAATCAACAATATCTCTCATTTTCTTTACGATAATACACATTCTGAACAAATTTAAAGTTCTTTGCGAGATTTCTGGCATTTTGCAGTTTCAGAAATTATAATCCTCTAAACTTTAGCATTTCAAGAAGACTTCCAGAACATGATTCAAAATTTATTATTCCAATTGAGAACTCTCAAACCCAAGTGACTGCTTATTCCTCCACATCTTCACTTCTTCAACCACCTCCATAAATTTTAATAAAAAATAAAAATAGAAACAATGTTGTACAGATTACTACGTAACGTAATCCAAAAGTAAAAAATTACAACTTCACGTAATCCAGAAACTATTTACCAACTAATAATAACTAATAATATTGGATTACAATCTGAAACTTATTTAAAAAAATAGGTTTCAAATCACTTAATCCAGTAATCTAGAATTAGTAATTTTTTATTTTCAAATTAAGTAATTTGATAGGTTTATTTTTTAAATAAATTGTAAATTATGTAATTCGATATTCTGAGTTATTAAATAGATTCCAAATTACGTAATTGGTAATGTAAAACATTATTTTTATTTTTATTTTTTTACTTAAAAGGTAATTTTAGAGATTTTAAAGTTTATGGAAGTGACTTAAGAAATGATGGAGCTGCAGGAAGAAGCAGTCAACCCAAGTTCAATCTTTCTTACAAATTTTGAGTCTCGTGAAAAGTAAGAACACAATTCACCACAATGCATCAAATCAAGACATTATTTATTTATTCAATGAATCAGAAGAGGAGATCAAAAGACTTGTTATTCCTGCGGTTACACCTACAGTGCATATTAGTCCAATTCTTTGTTTCTAACACAGAGTTTGTTGTGAATATTTTGTTGTAAGATTTTGTTGTGCAAGAAACACTTTTATTAAAATTGTATGGTTCGCAACAACAAAATTTGGAATTCACATTCTAAATACACCATATTTTGTTTTTTCAATGTCACGGTTCAAGGAGGCAGAGATGCATAGACCAATGACTTTTCTTGTATCTGCTGGATCAATGATTCCATCATCCCAAAGCCTTGCTGTTGAGTAATAAGGACTTGCTTCTCTCTCATAAGCCTCCACCACTTTCGTTTTGAACTTTTCTTCTTCTTCCTTATTCCACTGCTTTACAATTATGATGCGCATTAAGACAACCTAAGACAGATGAGAAAAACCACAAATATGTTATCAACAACTGAAAACATATTTTACCTGAATTCCTTGCTTTTTCTTGTTGCCTTTCTCTATTTGAGCCAGTACACCAGCAGCCTGAACCATGGCCACATTCCGTACACATTAGTTAGAACCCCCACAAACCAGATGAATATCAACTAATGTTCAATCAAATCTTCAACTCCAGTTTGATTTAGAAAACCTATGCTTTGCCTTTATTCGATTTAGATTTGGTTCTAGATTGCTGATTTTCTGGTTTTGGAGTTTTTTTGCTTTAGAGTAGTTTGGTTGGTTTTAAAGTAGTTTAGTTAGTATTTGCTGGTTGGTTGGTGAGTTGTATAAGGATTGGTTTATCCCTTAAGAAATTCATATTTATTTATTTATTATTGCTGATCAAAATAAAGTTTGATTTAGAAGGGAGAAAACATGAAAAACTAGCTATATAATGATGTATCTCACTAAGTACAGAACAATAACCATGCAGAGCAATGCCAACAATTTATTTTAAAGAATCATAACTCATGGGTCATGAGAAATATGCTACCTGAGCACCACCCATCACAGATATTCTAGCATTAGGCCAAAGGAACAAAAAATTGGGACTATAGGCACGACCACACATTGCATAATTTCCTGCACCGAAGCTTCCTCCAACCATTATGGTGACTTTAGGTACCTGCAGATGTTTATTGAAGAAAAAAATATTATTTGTCCTTCAGAATTTTCTCTCATGCTTGGAGAATCACATTTTAATCATACTTAACCATCTGTTGTTTTCACCTTCATTCCAACTTCCAAGACATTTATGATTACAAGTAATAAATTTACTAGTCTAGAATAAAGTATATAACTTGTAAGTAGATGTCTGGAACCCACAAACCTTTGCACAAGAAACAGCCATAACCATTTTTGCTCCAGACTTTGCTATGCCATTTGCCTCAGATCTTGAGCCAACCTACCAAATAGACAAGTATTATGGTTTCATAACTCGATTGTTTAGATAAGTAATATTTAGGTTTCACAATTCTCGATAAAGAAAATATTAAGAATTGAACTTTAAACCTAACTCAATCTCATGAAACTGACTTATAAGACGAGATTTACATTCATTATTTCATCACTTTTATACTATGAAATGCTCCTGCCTAATAGTAAAACTTCCCCTTCAGCATTTTACAGTCTCAAAACAAAAACAAAAAATTAGACATACCACAATTTGATGAAGAATAGTACGTAGTTAAAACACACGATCCATAAACAGAATGTTTAAGATAAAACAGGACTATAATCGAAGGAAAAATTAGGATCACTACTAATAAAAGAAGGTGATGAATCAATACGGCTCTTTTAGATCTTATGGGCATTCCTATTAATTTCAATTGATTGATTCTTAAACTCTCCTGACTTGGTCTTACAGTCACTAATCCCTCTGTATTTCCTAAATCTACACATGATTATATTTCTATTGAATTACAATTGATGATTCTCAAACTCTCCTGAGTTAGTCATATAGTCACTAATCCCTCTATATTTCCTAAATCAAAACATGATTATATTTCTATTGAATTTCAATTTTTGATTCTGAAACTCACCTGACTTTAATGCCTAATTGCTTATCGATCATACAGCTCATTTATTTGTGTAATATAAGATAAATTTTCGTCTTTCAATAAATAAACAATGGGTATAATATGATAATTCATACCACAGCTATGAAGGAAAAAAGAATCAATCTACTTAGAAGTCAGAATACAATGACAAAAGACATAGTTGAGAAACTAAAGAAATTACTTAAATTCATACCATGAATCCAGTGATGTTCTGAAGGAAGACCAAGGGAATGTTCCGTTGAGTGCATAATTCAATGAAATGGGCTCCTTTCAGTGCAGATTCGTTGAATAAAATCCCGTTGTTTCCAATAATTCCAACAGGCTGTCCGAAAATTCTAGCAAATCCCGTTACAAGTGTCTGCAAAAAAAATTCAATACACAGAGTAGTGAATTGCAACTTTTCCTGTAATCATTTATTTAAAAAGTTTATCCAAAACAAAACCTTTTTGTCAAATCAATAACAAATAAGTGTGAAAAATCATCAAAGGCAAGGGGCACCGAGAGAAAAAAAGGCAGTTCAATAGCAACTCATGCATAATAAGATATTGATTATACTGATAAAAAGTAAAGTGGATATGTCCTCACAGTGCCATACAATTTCTTGAATTCATCAAATTCACTTCCATCAACAATACGATCAATAACTGATCGGATATCAAACTGCTTCTTAAGATCAGTGGGAGCAATAGAACGAAGTTCATTGACGTCATACAATGGCTCTTTATATTCATAGTTTATACTTTGCATTCCATTTGCCAAGACATCTTTCCCAGCCATATGCAAATTCTTAATTATATTCCTCCCAAGCGCAAGTGCATGGAGTTCATCTACAAGAAACGAAACATGTACAAAGTCACTCATAGGAACAAAGTTAATGTCAGTTCACCTACAAGAAACGAAACATGTACAAAGTCAATAATAAGAACTAAGTTGATCTCATTAGTTATCGCATTTTCTATACAATCATGTGCATAAGAAAAAGTAGTGAATGCATATACCTTGAGCAAAATAATCAGAAACACCGGACGTCTTGCAGTGCACAGTGGCACCTCCCAAATCCTCTGCCGAGACTTCTTCTCCAGTGGCAGCCTACAAATTCATTTAGGGTTATTTTTGGACATAAACACGTAGAAAATATATTACACAAACATAAGCACAGTCAAATATGTTTTTGGTATAATAGGCCTCTATGTAGTCTATTTTTAGAATTCTTTAATAGGTGTAGTCTACCTATGTATTGGTTTTGTTAACATATGGATTTTGGTTTAGTTCCTCCATATTTTTTTTGTATTTTTTTTTAATAATATTTTTTTCATGTGATGACAGATGATTGTTATTATTTGAGGTGTCAGTATAATGAGATGTCAAGTTACACAGTGATAAGTTTTTATAAAAAAAAAATATGTTTTTGGTGATTGAAAATATAACAAGTTTTGGTTTCAGTCCAGTAAAATCAATATTCACTTCAACCCAACATTTATCAAAATTGATATGGTTTTAGTCTCTCACAAGTCACTAGGGATAAAAATCATGTTATCTTGATAAAATGAAAGAACTAAAATGACCAACTCTTTTATAAAGACTAAAATCAAAATCAGTAGTCTTTTCGATGATTAAAAGCATATTTAACTAAAATGTTTAAACTTAAGAGATACAGATTTTGAAAGTAAAAAACAAAGAAACAGAAAGAGACTATGAAACAAAGTATTTTGGAGCAGTGGAATAGGTAGAGCATACCTTAACAAGAGGTGGCCCTGCTAAAAAAATGGTGCCATTACCCTTGACCATCACACTTTCATCAGCCATTGCCGGTATATATGCCCCACCAGCAGTGCAAGAGCCCAATACCAATGCAATTTGAGGAATTCCTTCAGCAGACATTACAGCTTGATTGTAGAATATTCTACCAAAGTTTTCTCTGTCTGGAAACACTTCAGCTTGCTTGGGAAGAAAAGCTCCTCCACTGTCAACAAGATATACACAGGGCAATTTGCACTGAGCAGCAATCTCCTGTGCCCTGAGGTGCTTCTTAACAGTAATGGGATAGTAAGTCCCTCCCTTGACAGTGGGATCATTGGCCACAAACATACACAATCTCCCATGCACAGGACCTATCCCAGTAACAACCCCTCCTGAAGGCAGGGGCTCTTCATACAACTCATGTCCTGCCAGCTTTATCACTCAAAAGTTAAAAACTTTCTCGATAATGACACATGCACAACTCCTCCGATTTTTTATACAACTACATTACAACTCATAATTTTATTATTTTAATATTATTATAGGGTAATGATATTTTGACAACCTGCTTCACTTAATATTTAGTGGGGTGTAGGGTGAAATATGAAGTGTCAAAAAACCATTTTCCTTTATTATATTGGTAATGATATTTTGACAACTCATATTTTTTATACAAACACATTACAACTCTCAATATTATTATTTTAATATTTTTTCATATTATTTAATTCAAAATTTATCATTTATTATATATATTTATTTTTAAACCCATCACATTAAGAACTATATATAACTCTAAAGGTTGTAAAAATATCATTTTCCTTATTATATATATTGATTTCTAAATCCATTAAATAAAAAATTGTATACGACTCTAAAGTTTTCCAACTATCATTTTCCAAACATTCCTTGTCAAAACCATTTTTCATAATTACCACCCATTTGAAAGCCTTAACCTATCAAAGTACCAAAATATGGCTACGATCTTCAACTTACCAGCTTTCCACATAAATCAAGAATGTGATGGGTTAGAAAAAGAGAAATGAAAAATATAAAACAAAAGACATAATAGTTATTACGATTGAAAAAATGTTTTTCATACACGTGTAATCTTAGCTTTAATCTTTTAAGCAGAAAATTGTTTTTTTTTTATCTCACAATAGTTAGACAGTAATCTTTTGAATACAAAAATTCATTTTTTTATATATAATTATAATTAAGTAGTTAACAAAGTAGTCATACGAATTAAAATTGGAAATATAAAGAATTAAAATAAAATTAGTCATATTCACTAGACTGTGAAGGCCGTGCATAGAGTTGAATGAAACAATAAGAAAAAAAATAAAGTTTTAATTTACCATGAATATGATCCCAAATTTTACATAAGTCTCTTATAACCTAATTTTTTTTCATAAATTCTTAATCTCATGTTCTTTAAAGTCAAATTTAATACCAAATTCATGGATAGAAAGAATAAAGGACTTGAACACGTTTAATTAAAAAAAATAAAAAGTTTAATTAACAGATAATCATAATTTAATATACCAATTAGCAAAATTCCTCAAGAAAAAAAAACCTGTGAAAGCTCGAGGAAGGAAGAGCCAGGATCAAGAAGGTAATCGATTCTTTCGCGGGGAAGAAATTTGTTCCTGCTCCTGTTCCTCTTCACAGCCTCGGCTCCTCCGCCGGCCAGAGCCTTCTGGACGTTGGATTGGAGTTGCGCGAGCAACTCCTCCATGGCTCCGCCGTTAGAAGTGGTGGTTGCCGCTGCTGTTGCTGCTGCAGCCAAGTTCAACCACCTTCTTCCCGATCCTCCGAACAAATTGGCCTTTCTTCCGATTAACCCAAACATGTCTTATCTTGTGCCAAACAATAATGCGACTCTTCTCTCTCTCTATATCTCTGGCTACACTTGTGGTGTGTTTATCAACTCTCTTGAGTTACTGCAATTATATAATATTATAAACACGTAACAACTTTTGTGTCGCCATTGGATAATCACGCCACGTCCTTCCACTGTAAGAACAACAATTTTTGCCCAAAATAAAGCAGATTAAAAAAACACTACTCAATTTTTTATTTATAAAGTTTTTATGTTATACATCATTATACAATTTCACATCTTAGTTATTTAACAACAATCATCAGTCATAAAAAAAACACGATAAAATTAAAAGAATTAGACCAAAATTTATATATTAACAAAAATAAATATAAATAAACTAAATTAGTCAAATTATCAGATTTCTTTCTTTAGAAAAAATATGAATAAGATTAAACTTTTGATTTTCTCATAATGATTAATGAGATAGTCATATTACAAAAGTGATTAGGATATTACTTTATTTTAGTTAGAAACTTGTGATCTTGTATATCATATAACAAAGTGATTTTAAAAGCAATTGTGTCTAAACAAATATTTGATCTTTTAAATAATATTAATGTTTAACTAAAAGTTATTGTGTTACTGAACAATATTTGAATTTAGTAAAAAATATTGTGTTGTAGATAATACATGTATTTAGTCATTAGTGTTGACTCTAAGGAATTATGGTGTTTAGTTAGGAATGATTGGGTATAAAAAAAATAAAATTGTTATAAGTGATTTGGTCCAAATAATATTTGCATTCTTAATTTGTAATAGCTTGATTGTATTAATCAAGAATTTTACATAAGTTTATTAAAGAGACTAGTCTAGAGTAAAATAAATGTAATCTCTTATTTAAATTTCATGTGTATTACTTAATTTGCAACTAGTTCTTTAAAAATGAGATATTTACCTTCTTCTAGAAATATTTTAAACATTAATTTTATTAACTTGAAGTTTCATCTAAAATCAATATCTCACACAACTTCACAATATATGTAACAAATATCTATATTTAAATTTTAAATTAAAACTAAAATAATTTAAAAAATAATCACTATTTTAAAAAGTATTATTGTAAAAAAAAAGTAATGTTATCTATAAGATAATATTTTTAATCAAATTAAATAATTAAGAATATTTAAATATCTGCATTATTAAATACATATTAAATAATTAAATTACTTAGAAATGCTAAAATATTTATATTTATTGAAGAATAGTTAAATACTTAAATTAATACAAAAGGGTCATGAAATTTGTATTTTATGGCTTAAATTTGGCATAAATGGTCACTTGTTTTGAATATTTATAAAATATATTATTATTATTAATTTTGTGGGAGTGCTGTTTAAATACTTTTTTGATCCTAGTTTATTTTAGAAACAAATTAGGAATTCATAATACTAAATAAATATTAAAAATAATTTTAGGTAATACATATTAGTTGTGTTATAATGTAATGCGAATATAAATTATATAAAAAAATATTAAGATCTATAAAATAAATACCATCTATATCTCTTAAAATAAATACTATCTATATTTCTTAAAATAAACACGAAGACTAAAAAAATCATAAGCACTAAAATTAAAATTTTCAAATTTTATAAAATACTAAAATAAATAAGTAATTTCAAATTTTGTAAAATTTAAAAATAAAGAAAAACATTTATACTAAAAGAAGCATTTGAAATTTGGTCGTAATCTAATCTGAATCAGAGTAGTCCTCATGTCGTTGCTGCTACTGCCTCAACCGTCCACCACCCTCTCTCCGGTCACCGCCTCTGCCGCCGCCGCACGCATACCCTTCGCCGCCGTCAAGCCTCGGAGGCAGAGAGCGCTCACTCCGAAAGCCACACTCTCAATCTCTCCCCCAGCTACAGCACCCAATGCAATCCCTCCGAAGAAGGTTCTGGTTCCCATCGGTTTGGGCACCGAAGAAATGGAAGCCGTTATCATGATTCACGTCCTGCGACGCGCCGGCGCGGAAGTCACCGTCGCCTCCGTGGAGCCGCTGCTCCAAGTAGAAGCCGCCGGAGGCACCAAAATAGTCGCCGACACCGACATTTCCGCGTGTTCCGATCAAATTTTTGACCTCGTTGCTTTACCCGTTAGTTCTCTAACTGAAACCGCTCTCTGTTAGCGTTGGTTGTTGTGTTGTTGATGCTAGTATTAACCGCGAGTGCAGGGAGGAATGCCTGGCTCTGCAAGACTACGGGATTGCGAAGTTCTGCGAAAAATCACTAGCAAACAAGCTGAGGAAAATAGGCTCTATGGAGCTATTTGTGCTGCTCCCGCTGTCACCCTTTTGCCATGGGGTCTTTTGAAGAAGAAGAAGGTGCTTTGCTTAACTTGGATTTCAATAGAATCAGTATTTATTGCCGTGGTTTTAAATTACTGTTGCTATCTAATGTTGGTTGAGTCTAGCAGAAGGGTTAGTTTTCCATATCAGGAGGAACTGATATTTGAATCCCCACTGGGACTGTTGGAGATTCATATGATATAGCTAAAATAGAGTATGTCTGAGTAAACCTTAGTTTACAAGCTGGTTTTGTAGGTTAAGCTAGGCCAATATGGGAAATGAATCACATTTAGTGTCTGTCGAACTAAATCTGGAATAGGATTGCCTCTGAAAAAGAATAACCTCAGAAACCAAAAAAAGCAATTGTTGTTGCCCTAACAGTGTGGTGGTATCCATCAAGATTTCTGTGGAAAGAGCTTAATCTATATAAATACAGTCTGCACAAAATATTTACTTAGACATCCAATTAGAACTTATTCTGTCAACCCATCATATTAATGAAAAGGATGGATGATGTAGTAAAATGATCAGACTAGTTGGATGTTTGTGTAAAACAATTTTACAACGACAATATATATACATATATATGTATGTATATATGTATATGTATAAGTATGTATGTATATTAAATTCATGTGGAAATTTAAAGTAAAGAAAGTGTCATGCATGCCAAAGATAATCAAATGACATTATACTACTAGTGCATTCTAATTAAGTTTTTTACATAAATTGTATTATTACCATTGGATTGCGTATACACGCTATAATTTTTGCTATATTTTCATTATGTTGTTTTTTGTTTGTATTTGGATAAGGCTAATATCCTCTAGTTTGTCATGGAAGATAACTTGTCACCCCGCATTCTTCGACAGCCTTCCAACCTTTTGGGCAGTTAAATCAAATCTTCAGGTTTCCAGAGGACTCACAACCAGCCCGGGGCCTGGAACAACATACCAGTTTGCTTTGTCCTTGGCCGAGCAGCTATTTGGGGAGTCTGTTGCTAGGGAGGTCGCAGAATTGTTGGTAATCTGCTTTTATTAGCATCTTTCTTGCCTGAAAGGAATAGATTGCTTCCCTTCAGTTTTGTAATTGTTTAGAAATATGACTAAATTATAAAGAATAGGAAAAAAAATACAGAATGGTGAATGTACTTTTTTTATCAAATTTATAAAAATTAACATCTTTTCATGTTTTTTCTGATGTTTCATGTATGTTGTCTGATCAGTTAAGTTCTGTGCCTGATCCGATGCTCTTTCTTATATTTTATAATAGTTGATTAGAACGGATGATGATAATGCAACTAAGGAGTTCAATAAAGTTGAATGGTCTATTGGCCATCACACCCCTAGTGTAAGTTATTACTAACTTTCATATGTGTATTATTTGGGAAGACTTTAGCTGTCCATCCTTTTGAAACAAAGATCTTAACTTACACATACAGTCATACATTATGATGCCCAGGTCCTCATACCAATTGCACATGGTTCGGAAGAGATTGATGTAGTGACTGTGGTAGATATTCTAAGGCGAGCAAAAGCTAATGTCATAGTTGCTTCAGTTGAGAAATCTCTTGAAGTTTTGGCTTCACAAGGAACGAAAATTGTTGCTGATATATTAATTAGGGATGCTCAGGAGTCAACACATGATTTGATTATTCTTCCAGTAAGATAAAATTCTGAAAAAAACGAGTTACTGCATTTTTTCACGTTGCTATAGCAGAACTTAGAAGTGTTTATTATTAAGTTTTAGATAATTCAGATTTGATTTGTGTGGAAATCGATTCTCTTGTGTATAACCCATTGTAGAAAATAAGATTTCAATTGCTTCATAAATTTTATTTTTTTTATCTTTGGAACACATTGAAATTAAATGGAGTTCATTTTGTTTTATTACTCACTTATTCTTAACTAGAATAGGTAGAGTGGGTAAACAAGTAAAGGTGAAACTATCAATTCAAACACTCAACTAAAGCTAAATAAAGGTGACTCAAATTCAACTAAATTTTAGTGGATTTCCAAAATAAGCACAAGAAAATGTCAAAATTTAATCCATCCCTATTTTAAAACTTTCCAAACATAATCACTAACAGCCTTCTCCCCCTCTCCCCAACAAACAAAAATCACATACAATGTGCTTAGAGCAAAGGGTGAAAATGAATGGTCACAATTGTATCTTGTTCTAGGATTATCTTTCTTGGGGTTCCTTCAATTTTTAGGGTTTTTCTATGATTATCTTTCTCGGGGTTCCTTCAATTTTTAGGGTTTTTCATTGCAGTTGCACTCGACTCAGTATATTTAGTTTATGATTGTAATTATCTGCAAAATCTGATGATTCTTGCTTTTGTCCCACCTATTGTTAGTTAATGAGATTTTCATGAATTTTTAGGGAGGAACTACTGGTACCCAAAAACTAAGCAAATCAAGAATTCTGAAGAAGCTTCTTAAAGAACAAAATTCAACTGGAAGAATATATGGGGCGATCTGTTCTTCACTTGCTATTCTACACAAACAAGGTTTACTCAAGGTATTAGCTGCCCCAGTGTTAATATTGAGCTTGTTTCCTGATCTAATTCTTGAAGAAATCGTCACTGAAATGAGAATTTTGTTGCTGTTGCAGGACAAGAGGGCCACAGCCCATCCCTCTGTCTCAGACAAGGTTAATGACGAAGCAATAAATGGGGCCAAAGTAGTTATTGATGGAAATTTGATCACTAGTGAGGGGCTTGCCACTGCAACATATTTTGCACTGGCCATTGTGAGCAAGCTATTTGGCAATGGAAGAGCTAGAAGTGTAGCAAAAGGCCTTGTTTTTGAGTATCCTAAGTAGAATGCATGATGGTTTGAAGTAGGAGAAGAAGTATAATTAGTCTTAAGAGATGAGGGGTTTATCATTTTCCAAGCCTGTGCCTGGGCACTAGCTCCATGTTAGCATTATAAATGCTTGTCCCCTATCACTTCACAAACAAGGAAAAGTTGCAGTTTCTGTGGGCAAAAATCTTTGATCAAGTTGTACTCTGTCATGTGCAATTCCCCATCTCAAAATCCACAAGGCACAACCATGCTTGGCTTTCTTGGGGACAGTGCATTTTGGGATTCCTTTCACATACATGGATGGTTGCAATCAATCTGAGTTTCACTTGTGGAGGGGTTGTGATGTCTTTTCACATGATGTGAACTGTAGGTTGAACATTCTAGCTTAAATTCAAACTTTACTTGATAGATAATTCAATCCTCATGTGCCCTAAAAAAATTGGTCAATTGCATGATGTAATTAGTCAAATATCATCATCTTGTATCCCCAGAAACCAGCAAGAATTTTTTTTCATGTCAATTTTTTTTGGGACAGGTGGTTCAGTCAACAAATTGAGAAGAAAACCAAGAGGATGAACATGAATTTTGGAGACTTTTTCAATCCGACAGAGATTCACCATTATCTTAATTTTAAATATTTGAATTATTCTCAAATGTTAAGAATGTTTACATTCAGTTAAATTTAATTGATCAAGAAACAGGTTTTGTGTCCAAGTAAGATATAATAATTCCAACTGAAAGGCAAATATGGCATACATTGTTACAATTATTTTTTTAATTGTTATAACTTTGAAAGTTTTGTATCTAAAAGCGAATTTGAATTAATTTTTATAAATTTTTTTTCAGAATAATTAAAATAATAAAGTATTTTTTTAAGATTTAGAATATTTAGGATTCAAGACATTTCTTTTACCAAGCTATAAATATTTTTTTAACTTTTGAAAGGAAACCATATTTCTTTATGTACTTATCTAAAATAATATAGTGATTAAAATTAATTATTTCTAAAGAATGAGTGACAACAAATTAGAAAAGGTTGAAAGGGTTAAGAAAAAAAAAATGTTAGAAAGAAGTTCAAATGGCAAACACTGGTATTAAAAGATGGATGAATAAATTTGTTATTTCAGTAGTGTACTGTACTAACGTCTCCACGAGTAATTTTTGAATAAAATTGATTTCCAATAAATTAATTAATTATATAGCTTATATTAAAATATTTTAATAAGTTTATAGTTTCCAGTATAAGATATATTTAAAGTTATGTCATTTTCAATAATTAATTTCTCCATTTTTACTTTTTCATTATATTTTTACATCATTTTCCTATTGCCTTTTTTTTATAACGGCCCACATAAAAAAATGAAATATACATTTATTAGTACTCACATTAATAACTAATTTTCTTTTAAATAATCATGTTTTGTTGTTTCTCTTAAATTACTTTACAAAAGCAAAATTAAAATAATAAATATGTAATAAATAGACCAAAAATTTAAATGGTTAACTTGTTTAAAATTACAGTTGCTATATTTTGAGATGATCATTAAAAATTATATAATTTATAAGTGAATGATAATATAAAGCTATTTTTTTATTTTATTTATCTATCTTCTTTTATGATTTTGTAAAAGTAAAAACTATAATAAATTTATTGATTTTAATAAAATAGATAGGATATTTTTTTATTCTAATATCACAATATAGAAATATAATTTAATTTAAAAATCAAACATAAATGTATTTAATGTTATGTAAAACATTTCTAAAATAATAAATAAGAAAAATATAAAATATTTTAAATAATTCAGAATTTAGTAGGAATAATGAATACCTTGTGTTTCTTTGATAAATAAATATGAGGAGAAAGAGTTTCTTTCTGGAGCAAAAGTTATTTCTGAGTCATCGCTGACTAAGTTACCTTTACACTTTAATAATATTAAGATAAGATAAGATTAGGATTTGGCTAGAATTTGACATTTGAACACTAATCTCAAAACTCATACACCAGAAAAGGAGAGGAAGATATTTTTTCTGTCACTATTGTGTTGTTTGACATTTTATTATTGACACCAGATAATACAATCATAACATAAAGTACTTTGAAAAAACCAACACCCACAAAATGGTACAGTAACATAGGAAAGATATGGGAACAAATTGGAAAATAATGGTAAAGGAAATTTGCATGTTTAAAGTCAATGGAAAAGCAACAGCTTCAACTTTTGACAGGTGTAGGCCAATATAGTTCTGCAACTGTAGCTGAATTTTAAAAATTTCAGTGAATATCTATGGATATTTAGTAAAGTACAAATTAAAATTTTAAAAGTATAATAAAGAACCTTCACTTAAAAGTATATTTGCACTAAACATAAGTAATTACATAAAAATGTTTATAAAAAAGAATGTTTTATTTTTAATTAAGGATGTTCTGCAGTTTAAACTGCAGGATATGTCCAAGAATCATGATACCTGTGAGTCATTGTTGGTTAAAAAGTAGTGTAAGATACATAAGTCAGTCATGTAGCTTCTATACTTAGAATCTTCAGTAAGAGGCATCCTCCATTATCCTCATTCAACTTCAAATTTGATATTAACACATAGATTAACATCTTTAGACTATTTGGTAATCTCTAAGCCGAAAAACAATAAAGATCAGTAGTGACTTTTGGTTTAATCTTGCTTGGAAGCATTATGTGGTCTTGGTTACTAAGGAAGCATTCAAATTGGCAATGATAATGCCTTTAATGTAATCAATGAGATGACTAAATTGAACTCGATCCATATTGAGTGAAGCCAAACTTAGTGATGATTTGGAAAATGTTATGAAACTACAAGCAAAGTGCTCTACATAGGTGTTTGTAACTGAGATTGTACAGTCTCATTGGTTGTTGTGAGAAAAGGATCAACCAAATACATAAAACACTGTTACTTATGTTTGACATGTGGAAAATAAATGGGAATCTCCCTCCTTTCATAAATACAAGAAACAAAGGGCATGACTAAAACTTAAATTGGACAAACAAAAGTTAGAGACAGTCAAATAAGCTTGTGTTATCTTATCATCCTGCAATAGAAAAGAAAATAACATTCAAGCACATATAACAATTCATTATTTAAAGATATATGTTTAAAAATGTACAACTCACCACTCCTAGTTCCTATACATAAAGCTAATAATAGCTAGCTACCTCCCTATCTAGTGTTGGACTGAAATTAAGCCACAGTTCACAAACATACTCCAGTCCTTATGACATAACAATGGCTTCCTTCCTTCGTATATCTGTTACTTAGAAACAACTACTCAAACTGTCTACCACTACCATGGTCCTGTAAGTGTCCTTCTCAAGCATTGTATTCTACTACTTACCCTTGACTGGCATGCAGGGTCCAAATCCTGCTAAGATAAATAAATAAATAAAGTTTATTTGCCTTTCAAACTGTGAAAATAAATTGAAAAGTAAATTGTGTGAATAAATTTCACTATTGGTGTCAACCAGTAGAAAAAAAGTGAGGAAAAAGAGTCATTTGATCAAGAGAACATTGGCATAGTCATATGCAGAGCAGATTATACCTTATTTTTTTGCATTTCCTTAATTTCTGCCTGTATCAAACCAAAATTGTAATCAGAGAAAGCCAAAACCTTTGTATACATTTTACTGATAAAGTGATAAGGATGTGGCACAGAATGACAGCAAACCTGTTTTCTTTGCAATTCTCTGTTTATTTCCTTGAGTTTTGCAACTTCAGCTTCTAGTTCGAAAGTGTAGGCCTGCCATTCAAGAGAGATAGAAATTTATAATTAAGTGCCTTACAGAATAGTGCAATAGATAATTTGACAAGTTCTTTTATATAGAACCGGAAAAATTATGTAATGTATTTTAATTCTCTCTTCGTTATGAATTTACAGTTCATGTGTAGTATTTTTGATATTTTAATCAGGTGATGCAGAATTTGTAAGAAAGAATGATAAGAAATGAATCAAACTTAACTGTTCTGAAGAATTTGATATGAATCCCACTAAAAACAGAGTTGACTAAAGCTTTTTAGCAGGATCCACCAACACAGTAAAATTACTAGTGTTGTTGACAAGAATGCATAATGACTAGTTAGAAACAGTAAACATTTTTTTTGTAAAAATCTTTAGAATAAAACTAACACTTTTTGTTAAAAAGAGGAACAAAAGAATATTTTCTCAAATCAAACAACTACTTTCATATCTCTTTTAATTTTTATTATTAGGCCAGTTTTAGGAGTTGCAGTACAAAAGAGATGGGGTTATTTTTTCAAAAGAAATTAAAATCACATCATTTAGCATGAATATAAAATTAAAATTTATTAATATTACTTGAGCTAAAACTTAATTTTGAGATAGTTTAAAAAATGAAAACATGTTTTACCCTTACTTTTCTCTAAATATATGTTAAAACAGTGGAACTGATGCAGTAATGAGTAATTCTAAGGGTAGGTACTAACCTGCTTACGAGCCCTTGACCTGGCAGCTGATTCTCTATTTTTGATCATTCTCCTTTGTCTTCTCTCAACCACTTTCTCTATAGCACTGCATTTCCTTCCCCTGTTGATTGCATAATGAACTGGGGACAGTGAAGAGTTGTCTACATTACTTCTTGAAATTACATCTGATGATATTTTCCTGGAGGGAGAAGCCTCTGGATTAGCTGAGGCTAAACCAACCATTCCAACATTCAGTGAATGCTCCATCAACCCTCCTCTTCTGGCAGGGCTAGGATGTGGAGCAGTGTTCAACAAATGCATAGGAGCAGAAAAAGCTACATTTGATGGCTTTGGAAAAAGTGGGGGTTGCTGTTGTGTTGGTCGTTGAGAGTGGTTTGAGTTTAGTGATAAAGGAGGTTGTTTGGGAGCTAAGTTGTTGTTGTTGTTCTCCACCACCCTCTCACCCAAATTCCTATTACTTCTGTTTGGTTGTTGGAATCCAAGAAGTAGGCCATTGTTATTGTTTGGTCTAGGAAAGTCACCAAACCATCCATTGTTATTTGGTTTTCCAATTTGTTGTTGAGGCACATCTTCTCTCACCACCCCAGCCCTCACCAAAAACTCCTCTAAAGTCATTTCTCCCAGTGTTGGTTGCCTTTGAGGAATGGATGAACCACCATTGCCACTCCCATCGTTGGCCCCACCACTATCTTTGATGAAGTCCCTCCAAACCTCATCCACTGTTTTCTGACTAAGAGTCCTTGGCAATGTCAAAAAACCCTGTCTTTGCAAACCACCACTAACTGGGTTATGGTTGTGGCCTTCTCCTGTACCAGCTGAAAATGCCAAGGCCTGAGTCTCTTCAGCTGTCCAAATGTTCTTCAAGAGTTCATCCATGTTCATGGACCCAAATTCCTTCCCAATCCCCTCCATGGTGCTCTGAAACTCATCAAATGTAAGGGAGTATACTGATGACTGTCTCAACAGAGAACCAACATTTGCCGGTGTCTTCCCATGGATGGCATCCCAAGTAGAGTTATTATCATCGTAGTTCCTGAAGTTCATCTTTGCTTTCACTTTCCAACACTTGAAGCAGACGTTAGAGCTTTACTCAAGCAAGCTTTGTCTCACGTAGCAATCATGCCTAAGTAGATCGTGGGGTGTTTTCAGACACCAATTTGGAATGGTTTCCTAACTACAAAAAAACATTGGGACAATAAAAGCAATTCACTGATAAAGTTACTAAAAGAGATAATCATCAACCCCACCCCACAATCCTCAGGAACAAAACATTTGTTACATCTTTTGAGGGATCAGTAGCAAAAAAGTTTCATGAAAAGCACAAAAATCCAAACCAGTGCACATGGTGAAACACCGAAGCCAACCATGACTAAACTGTAGAGAAGCAAGATCAAAAACGTGGTGCTGCTGTCTGTTATTTTGGTATTTTTTGACCCCATGAAAAATATCTTACTACTTTTGTAACTTGGATTAAATTAACCTAACCCAAAATCTGGTGATGTAGATAGACCTTAATTTTTCAAATGCTTCAAAGCAAAAGGTTAAATAATTTCTGCGAGATACCAACACCCTTTTAGGAGTTTAACATAACCAAACTTCCTTTTCCGGGCGAAATCACAAAAGTCTCTCAGACCCGTCACCATCTCCAACCCAATTTTCCTTTTATCTTAAAGAAGTAATTGTCACTATTACACAAATTTCACATCCAATCATGGATACAAAACTCCCTTGCTCCACACACCCACCACAACAACAGCTACCCATAATCCAATTCCGCCGATTCTCCACCCGGGCGATCGGAGAAACCCAAAAGGCCCCACATCGATTAAACTAAAATTAGTCGGGTGGAAAGAAGCATATGAATAAAGAGCAAACAAAACAAAAGAAAAGACTGTGGGAATGGCTGAGTTATGGGCTTGTAGAGGAAAACAATGGCGGTGATAACGAAAGGAGGAATTAAAATTAGAATTACCTGGGGTGAGTGTGTGCTTGGGGGAGTAAGGAGTGTCGTGTCGCAGCGATCTTGAAAATTGGGGAGTGTGGTGGAGTCAACAAGTGTCTTGTGTAGTGGTCCTGATATAAGAACACATACCCTCAATAAGTGGCCCAATGGTCGCAAAACGTGGTCCAATCATTCCCACTTGAATCCATGACGTGACCTTCACCCAATCATCTTTCGAAATGTGGGAGGATCACACCACTTGATGCTGCTTTCCGACAACATTTTACATTTCTGATCATCATCATGCTTAAGGATTTTTTTCTCACCCCATAAAAACATAACCTATTTGCCGTCCATTTTCTCATTTTTGCATTATCTTCTCTCCTTTTTCAGCTCTGCTATGAGTTTTTGGAAGTGCCATGTTCTGCAAGGTAAGGTAGATATGTGTTTGAATCTATTCCCCTTGCTTTTTTCTTGTTATGAGTCAAGTCACTATGCTAATAATATGAATATTTATCTTCTGCCTAATGTACTTTTAGTTTTGGATAATTAATGTTTCAATTTTTTTTCTATTAATTTTAACTTTTTGACATAAAGTTGAATCTATCTTAGGATAATTATATGTTGACAACTCTATTTTGTATATAACCACATTACCCAAGGAATGCCAAAAATTCTTGTTATACGCCCATTCCAAGTACCTACTCTCTTTTCTAGGTTTATTGATATTGAATCAATCGAACAAACTTCTAAACTCTTAATACTATTATTTTAATATTTTTTCATACCATTTAATTTCAAACTTATTATTTATTTTATATATTTATTTTTAAATTCATCACATCAAGAATGGTATATTATTATAAGGATTGTGAAAGTATTATTTTTCATTTAATTATTCTCAAATTGCTAACTAGATCCATTCCTTTTAATCTAAATATTAAAAGTCATCATCTTTATGGTCCAATTCTTCTATCTCCTTAATAATACATTGTTTAGTTGTATTCATGCACCCAAACACATCATAATTCCATTTTTTAAAGTCTGTTTTAAACAATTTTAGTTTTTCTTTTACACCTAGTAACCTCATTCCCTTGCACATTATATGATTCTCACTTTTCCTTCACTAATTCTTTAAAATCCGTTAATGACTCTCATGCATCAAAACAAAATGCAATTGTAACAAAGAAACGATCACAATATACTTTATAATACACTTTTTCTAATATACTATTATTATTAATTTATCAAACTATTGCATATAAATTCACAAGTAAAACTTGTCGAATAATAGTATTAATAAATTGGCTTATAACTATATTAAATAAAAATAGAATAAATTCATGTTTCATACCTTTTATTAAAAATATAAAAATTGGTACCTGAAATGATGTACTTGAATTGTAATCGGAGAGATAAATGAATTTTTAAAGAATTTGAGTGTAAATCTTATGGAGTTATGAGTTATAAAAATTCAAATTTAATCTTATCACAACTTGTGACGATCAATCCCATAACTTATTATTGACATTCTCGTCTTTTTTAAGTATGAAATTAGTATATTTTTTTAAATTAAATATTAGAAAAATCTTTCTATTTTCTCATCAGTTTTTATAACTCATAACTTCATAAGGTTATCATAACTTCATAAGGTTATCACTAAGAGAAACTCATTTTTTTTTCAATATTCATATATCTCCTTGTTTGTATGTACAAACTAAATTATGTAAGGCTATCTAAATTTCATATTAATATTCATTAAATAACTTTTAATGCCCACTAATAATTAACTCTCAGTGCTATATTTAATTTTCATCATATACATCATAAACCCTAAATCCTACATAACTTTTAATGCTATATTTAATTTCCATCATATACATCATTATTTCTTATAAGGAGAACATACCCAATTCACTTTTTTATTTTTATTTTATCTTCACATGTGACACCCAATCACTTGATTAAAAACATAATAATCATATAAAAAAAATATTCAAACACTTAATTAAAAACATAATAAAAATTAGAAAGAAAACCAACCTAAAATTATGTTTAACCAAACCTGAAAATCATATCAATTGTACTAATGGCCACATAACACGTTTTAGTGAATGAATCAATTCTTACAAAAGAAAACTGTGAATGAATCAATTCTCTAATAGTGTTCTAGTTGAAAAACAGATTGCACGAATTGATTGATTTTGATTAATTCATGTTTTAGGTTCAGAATCAATTATTGGATATTATAAATATCACTATATCAAAATAATTTTTGAAAATATATTAGTTTAAACTTTGTTAAAATCTATATCTCTAAAATTATTTTATAATTAATACGGGATCAAGATGAGACTAAATTCTATAACTCTAAAATATTTCGATTATAGCAAGTTTATAAGATATAGTTAAATATTATTGTATTTGAAGTATTACCCATTTGGACTCAGTTATATCATGATTTTTATTTTTAAAAAGTATATATTTTCATAGGTTAAACAATGAGATGTTTATAAATTTTGCAAACACTTTGTAAACTTTTTTTTTTCTGGAAAAGTTATAGAGTTGAGGCAATTTTATTAATAATATTTCGTTTTAATTGTTATGAATTCTTTTATTATAAATGAAGAATAAGATTTTAACTAAAATTTATTTAAAATACAAAATAGAGTAATGTACACGTAAAAGAGAGTCAAACAAAACCAAGATTGAGACTTTCTTTTGTTTGTAATATTATTACTAATATCTCACTAAAAAAATCATTATATAAAAATAAATTTTAGATATAAAAAATAATTATTTATTATATTATTAAATTAAACATTATTTTAAAGATTATTTTTTATATATATTTAAATTAATTCCTATTATTGATAAATAGTTTTTAAATTGGTATTTAATTAGCTACCGATTTTAGAATTTAAAATAATTGGTAGTTAAAATCTTAGTAACTAATACTATAAGAAAATCATTAAATAGAAATTAATTTTAAAGACAAAAAATAGTTAATTGTTGTATGGTCTAAATTAGAGACATTTTAGAGATTAAAAAAATTATTGGTTTCTAAATTATTTTCTATTATTGATAAATAGTTTTTAAATTGGTATCTAATTAGCTATCAAGATTTTTGCTATCAAATTTAGAATCTAAATAATCGGTAGTTAAAATCTTGTAACTAATTAAATACCAATTTAGAAATTATTTATCAAAAATAGAAACTAATTTAGAAACCAAAAGTTTGTTTAGTTTCTAAAATGGTTTCTAATTTAGTCAATATAACAACTAATTATTATTTTTCTCTAAAATTGGTTTCTATTTAATGATTTTTTTAGCGTAATTAGATACCAATTTAGAAACTATTGATCAGAAATAGAAACTAATCTAGATATTACTATTTTCTTTAGTTTCTAAAATAATGTATAATTTAGTTAATATAGTAACTAATTATTTATTATTTATAAAATTAATTTCTGTTTAATGATTTTTTAGTTGTGTGTATTGAGTTTTTCTTCATGGTTCATTTCTATTAACAAAAATGTAATCTATTTAAGAGGTTCTATCTTCTAGTTATAAGTTAAGATGCATAAGATTTGTGATGAAAATCCTACATCGACTATAGATTATGATATTTCATTCTTTATAAGTGAGTGTAATCTTCACTTTATAAATTAGTTTTATAAGATTGAGTTAAACTTAAAGTATAAGATTAAGTAAATTTTGATTATATGAGAGTTTTAGGCCATTATAAGGGTGATGTGGTGGCAAGAAACATATGATGGAGAAAATGCAAAGGTAGCTTAAAGATCCATAAGTGGCCAAAATAGATGAAGAGCAGAAGCATGCAATTTGTCAGAGTACAAAAAGAAGAAAAGCAATGTATGCACAGACTAAGGCCTGCAGATTCGTGGGATTTGTTCACGTGGTGTCAAACCATTATCACCATTGTTGTTGCATTCTCATTGGTTCAACACTCTTCACCTTTCATCTCCTACTCCACACAGATTCATAAAGCCTTCTTTATTCTGCTTCAGATTATAATACAACATTCATAACAAAAGCTAACACTTTTCTCTTGAGGTACTAGTAGAAATCAAAAGATAGAAAATAAGTTGTTTTCAATAAAATGGTGCAATTTCACTTAGTAATTAAGAGAATGGGTAAGTCGTATCTTGAGAGCATGACTTTGTGTGAGGAAGTCGTGATCAATGAAGACGACTTCAACGTTAGTGAACTTCGAAACAAAAGTGCACGACTTTGATTAGAAATTATAATGAAAGTGTGCATGTGACACAACTTTAATTAGAGAAGATGATTATAATTAAGTGAAGTTGTGCATAGGTGATACGATTTCAATAAATGAAAACAACTAAAGTCGTGTATTGATAGAACGACCTTAGTTGTTTTCATTTTAACGTTGTATTCGTGGAAGATTGTCACGACTACAACTCTATCTTTCACTCTATTTTTTATTTTCGATTTTAATCCAAACAAAAAATTACATATTATTTTTATCTATCATTTGTTTTGAGTCGCAAGCTAAGTTTTTCCAATTTTATTATTGAACTTATTAATTATTTCTACTTCACATATCTCATGGTTGACTAATTTATATCTCTTTCATCTATTAAAGGATTAAAAAGTATTGGTGGAGATAAAAAGTTACAAGTAAAACTTAATAAGTAATATAATATAAAAAAAAAAATATGACATGGATGTTCAAAAGTAATGGATTATGGAATATTTCATATTATAAATGAGAAATAGTGGTAGTGGTCACTTGCTTCATATATGATAGTGCTCTAAACAATTTTTCTTAGAAGACATGCATGCTTTCATGCAAGATTCCCATCTTCTTTATCCTTATTAACTTCCTCAAATTTGCAATTATTGAGCCACAAGATTATTCTTCACTCTACCAATATTGCTCTAGGGAACAAACTGCTAACATTAAACCCTATCTATGGCTCGAAAAATAGAGTTGAAGTCGTGTCATTCTTCAATGATCTCATTGTAATGAAAACAAATGAAGTCGTGTTACCTATGCATGAATTCAGTTGTTTTCATTTAATATTAAGTTGTTGATGTAAACCCATATGATAGACTGTTGTCAAGAATAAAGAGGTTATAGAGTTAGAGACTTATAAAAAATTAAATAAGGAGTTTGAGTATAATTGAACTTGTTTGTTTATCCGATAAGACATTTGGACCCAAATTCAATATAGAATAAGATCACTCTAGAAGATTTTGGAAGCATAAAAAATACAAGACCTTTATCAAATAGTATAAAGTAAAACAAAATTTTGGACCTTGTATTGACACTAAAACAAAATTCTGAAAAGATTTTGAATAACAAACACAAAAACAGAAAATACAAGACCATATAAAGAATTTTTTTGATATCTTTTATAAAATTATATTTCGAATAATTTTATTTTATATTTAAAGTAAATTAATCCAATTATATTGTATGTATTTTGCTATACCAAAAATAATAGTGAAATGCTTGAAAAGGAGAAAGACAAGACAAGATAGACTATGGTAGTGGAAAATAATAAGTAGCCTAGGGTTGCAGAGATGAGGAATAAAGAGAGTCCATTGGTGAATAGTACAAGGAAATGGTGATGGTGTTGCTGGTGCATGCTCCTTTTAGTGGGGAAAATAAAACACTTCATTTTAGAATCTTTTCCAAGCTTCAACATAACCATCCAAAATGCACAAGGAAACTCACCAACATTTCCAATGCTCACAATGCTTTAGTGCCATTTATGTTCCAACACGATGACATGACCAATAATAGAAAAAATACCATACCATAATTGTTATTACATTTATATACTATGACCCTAAACAACATTCATCTTCATGGTTAACTTTTGTGAAAATAATTCATGTTGACCAAAAAATAAGTGTTTAATTTTGTCTTTATGTATAAAAATTCATTTAGTCATTGTCCATCATTTAGGATTAACCCATAAAATCGTTTGAATTTAAGAGTTCACTTATAGGTTGTGGATGAATTTGTAAGTAGATTCATTTTTTAGCAAACTAAATTTGGATAAACTCGATAGATTCGGTACAAACTCGAAAGTTGGAGGTCGAGTTAACGAGTTCGGAAGAAAAGTAAAAAACAACCCACACATGGGTTGTTTTGCTTAGTGTTTGGATTTTGGGTTAGTTTCATACTTGAACTAGACCTGTTGCGTTCGTGTTTCACTTGGGTGCACCTTGTCGTCGTCTCATGGCACCTTATTGTCATCTCGCAGTGCCTCACCGTCTTGCATCTCCTTATATCATATCGTATAGTCTCTTGTTGCCTCGATGTGGCATTTTGCTCTGGTTTGTGAGTTTGGTTTCACGATTGGGGTTGGGTTGAATTTGAAATAAAATTTTGATTTGGAGTTGGAGTTGGGTGAATTTGAAATAAAATCGCAAATTGGGTTTTTTTTATTATTATTTGGGCATGACTGAAATAAGATTAAAATAAGAGTGTTTTTTTATTCTTTGGATATGTTCAACATATACCATTTTTAACATGTCGCAAAATTGTTCAAATTCTGGCAAATCACTTCTATTTATAAGTAAAAATATTGTGGAAAATAGAACAAACATTAGATGGAAACATGGATTGAGAATTAATATTTTTTTATTGGTGTATTGTATGAACTTATTTATTTTAATATCATAGAATTTGTATCATGACTGTTTTTTTATTGAATTTTTATATGAAATAGACTATTACGAGTCTACGAGTTGAGTTTACAAATCTTTTACGAGTCTATGTAGATTCTCAAATTTAATAACCTTACTAACCACCATAATATTATGAGGAGAATTAATATCCAACTAATAAACTTTAAAAAAATACGATGAGATAAAAAATGTATGAACCTCAACGTTACATGAAACATTTACAAAATATTTTACATATTATTATTCTTATGCGGATATGTTTATAAAAAAAATATTATATATAATTTCTTTTATTTTGTCAATATATATTTTTACATTCTATAATAATAATCATAATAAATAATAATGTTATTCTTGAAAGAAAAATATCCTTTTAGACTAGGTGTAAATGAATGAAGTTTCCTTACTCAGTTTTGTGGAATCATTTATGATGAGTACTAATTAGTTGTCTCATAAGTGTCAAATATTTTAGGATGAGTGTCAATTAGTTGTCTCATAAGTGTCAAATTGTTTCAAAGTTCATATCAAACTAGGCATAGATGAGTAGATTACATGAAAAAACAACTGTAAAAAAAGTATGCATTTTAAACAACTTGACACAAAGATGGAGAGAAGAAGGAAGATTTGATGAATCTTGCAAAAAAAGAAGGAAAAATAGCAAAAAAAAATAAAAAATAGAATGTTCAATCTGCTCAGCGCAAGAAAAAATGACTAAGTTGATTGACTTCAAATAGCATAAATTGAAAATGTTGAGCGGCAAGACATACGCTGAGTAGATTAATGATATAAATGGATCATATTTAGAAAGTTTACAATGTTAAACGAATTCAAAAGAGTTAAGCAAAAAGAGTCATTAATGCTTAAGAAAACCCAAATTCGCTTGGGAAGGGCTTGAAGCTGACCTGAGTCAAAAAAAAGTTTCAAATGCTTGAAGCAAATAAATTTTTGTAAAAAGAAATAAGTTTGTTCTATTTATTATATTACTTTTTAATTTTATTTTTTAGTACAAGAGAGAAATAGTTCATATCAAACTGATTTTTTGTAGTGTAAGTTTGATTCTAGTTAAAGAAAAAAAATCTAACTTATTTAAATACAATAAACATTTCTTTTGGGTTTAGTCTAACATAAATGAAAGTCTAGCTTAACCTATTTATAATTATGTTTCATTAAGAGTAGTGAGATAAAGTCTAACTTAACCTATTATGTTTCATTAAGAGTAGTGAGATAATTGTGTTATTGGCTTAAATAAATCCATAAATAATTATATTTTTTTATATTTATGTAATATATTGAGAGAAGTCATAATAAAGTTTTTATAAATTAGTTATTTTTGTCACCAATAAATGAATTTTGTATGGAATGTGTATATAATTGCAATTGGTAAATAAAAACTAAAATCATCACCCACATTAAATAAATCCATTATCCAAGATCATATAATTACATTAGCTCTCTCTCTCCATGGTTAGGTCATATCTAACTCAGGTAACTCCACTTCCACCTTTATTCAATTCAAAATATCTAAGCTTATATTATTACTATCTTTGTCATTAATTTTATAATATCAAATCAGAATTATAATTTTGCAACTTTCAAAACAAATAAATTAAAGAGCATAAAGAGATGAAGAAGAAAACTAATATCACTTCAAAGAAAATTTGAAGAAACAAAACCAAGAAATTAAGGTTTTAATGATTATAGATTATCCTCTTGGAAATTGAACGTAAATTTAGATCTAACATATCGTTGTTAATAGAAAATAATGTTGTGTTAAATTGAAATAATTTATTAAATATATTAAAATTTATGAAAATAATATTTATTATTTTATATAATTATATATTTTTTTTTAATATTATAATTTTATTTTATTATTTTTATTATTTATAATTATATGTAATTATTAATAGTATGATTAAATATTTTTGAAATTTTTAAATAAAGAATAAAAAAAATGTTCTCACCTTATTTAAGAGGCTAATACAAAGGGTCTAAAATAGTCAAATTAGTTAATTACTTACTTATCTTTAACTATTAGATTATTTTGTTTATCTTTAACTATTACATTATTTTCTTTTGGTAGTTGTTCCTTTGTAATAACTTTGTTACTTATTTTATAATTCTAAAGTCTCTTATATATATATATATATACTTATTTTCCTGAACAAATATGATTGATTCTTTTATATAGATTCAAGTGTCAATTATTATTTAATTTTTTATTATTTGAAAAAATACATATGCATGAATGCTTTTAGCAATTTCATAATTCAAAACATGTCTATGAAAAGATTTTTTTTTTATATGTTATTCTGAGGGTAAAAATAGTTTAAATTGTACGATAAAAATAGTTTAAAATTATACTAAAATTTATATTTGTGTATATTTTTTTAAAATTTTTTATTAGGTTTTGTAATTATTTTTATTTTTTGATAATAAATTTGTTCTAAACTCTAATTTTTTGAGAAGATTGTGGAATGTGTAATAATAAGCGAGTTTTTCCATATATAGAAAAAGTGAAAATTGAGTTAATGAATGAGGAGTTGAAAACGATAATGCGATAAAATAAGGCATGAGTTCCACGCGCCAATGAATGCGTCCAACGCCACTCGCTCTCTTCAACGACCCTTCAAAATATCTGGCTCACATTAGCCGAAGATATTATCTGCCGGATGACGTGGCACCCCAACGACGCCACTGACACGTGTAAAAGCGAAGCCATGTGGAGCCTTTTTCCTTTCTTCTCCTCAACCGAACGCAGAGGGTTTCTTCTCCGCTCAAATTTTCCGATCACGCTCCATGGAGCCACGCGATCTCCCGCGCCACCTCTCGCCGCCGCGCTCCACCGATCCGGAATTGTTGCCGGAGGACCTCACTCGCTCCACCTCTGACTCCTCTGCTGTCACCCTCGAGGACACCTCCAAGAACTTCTCCTCTCATTCCGCGCCCGCTCCGCATCTGGTAACTTCACTCCTTTTCCAATTCATCTTCCGATGTTGTACCCGATTTTCGATTTCGCTTTTGTTTCTTGATTTTGTGGTCGGAGCTTGTGTTCAGAAGTTGATCTTAGAGGTTTTTGGCGTAGCACGCGCGAGAGCTTGCCTGTAACTAGCCGTTTGAGTTATTGGTCTTTTTAGTGCTTCTGCGTTTTGCTTTTTTGGTGTTTAAGCGCGCAATTATGCTTTCACTGGCTAGTGTCTGATATTTGTTGGTTAAATTATGCAATTGATGAGTCGAAAATATCTGAAATCTGAAACCGGGGTGGGGTGGAGATAGAGAATAGTACTAATATTGTGAATAGCATCAAATAACTGAAATTGATCATCGTGTTATAAATTTTGCAGACGGTTTCCTCTTCTGTAAGATTTGAGTTTGACCGTGGTTGCTGAAACTTTGAAATCAACTTTGTTCTTCAATCTCTTATGTTTGGCCTCTTAAAGAGTGCTTGTTTCAGCCTTTTGTCCGAAATTGATTATACAGTTTAGCATCTGTGGTTTCGTAAATGATTTCAGTAGCAGCAACGGATGTGCTTTTGGTTTGTATCTACTGCTTAAATGGAGATATTCTCTGATGTCCCTTTCTCCTTGACACGTCATATGTACATCAAAAAAGCTTATTTTTATTTTAATTGAAGCTGATGTGAAATACCTGAAGAAGCTGTAGACAGTTAAATGAAAAACTTAGATAATGAGATATTTAATTCAGAGGAAGTGTCATTTAAATACTTTTGATTGACTCTTAGTTTTCAGATTATCTAGTCTTGTTTATTGGAATTATAATAAAAAAATTTATTAGTTGTATAGCCAACTAATTTAGTTCCTACATGGGCTTAAATGGCTTGCTGCTTGACATGATTTATTTTCAAAGGCGATTTATTAAAGTTTATTTGTTTGCTGATAAATATGATAGTTTGATATATTAAATTGTATTCTATGTTCGTGATTTCTAGTGAAGATGGAAACTTTTCTCTTCATTTAGTTGGTAAGGGCATACTAAGCTCAAATATTTTTCCTGGATCAGTCAACTACATGGACGGATCAGCAGCACAGTCTATATATTCGTTCTTTAGAGGCCTCATTTGTGAAGGAATTGCATCGCTCTATGCATTTACGTTGTCGGAGCATAAAAAATAGCACAGATGAAGCATGTCAGTGTAGAATTTTGCAAAATTCACATAATATGCTTAAACAGGTCAGACATAAATTCAAAGATCATGTCTGTAGTGTGGATAAGTGTTCATTTTTGTACATCTCTCTGCACGATTATGCTTTATTATCTTTTGTTGCTTTCAGACTCTGGCTCTACAAGATGCCTGCCAGAAGAGGATCAACCTTGAAAGAATTTCACCTTTGTTTGAGAGCACAGCTGATTCTCATGTTCTTACAGGAAGTCAATTCGAACTTACATCTGTGGATAGAGGCCTTAGTTTGGGAAACCCTATGACCTGCAAGCATGGCTTGCTTTGTGATAAGGAAATTCATGCAAGAGGAAGTTCAACATTTACTGACAGGTCTCCAAGAAGTTTAAAGAAGCAATGTATTGGCCGCTCATTCCATCTAGAATTGGCTTGCAGTACTACAGGTAACTTCAATTTTATTTCTTTTTATGCACATTGGCTATACATATTTTCTCCTTTCTCAAAATACCTGCATATATAGTTTAATCAGTAGTTATGTTATCAAATTATTTTTGTCAATTATTCAAGTTCACAGAACATGGAGTTACTCAGTTTTGATGGGGTCTAAATGAAATGTCTTGTACCAAATAACAAAGGAAGCTGTGTATCAATTAGTTTTTAGTATACCTGCTGTAAAAATTTATCAATACTGGTTCGTAGTACTCTTGGTTGAGGATCTGTGGTTAAAGACTACCAGTTATATTATGAAGTTAATATTTTTGAAAATAATTTGTTACTGGCAAAAGGGTGTTTCCTTGGCAGTTGGCACAGTGGTAAAGTTGTGATCTGGCTGGAGGTCATAGGTTAAAATCCTGAAAATGATCTCTCTGCTTGCAGGGGTAAGATTGTACACTTAGAATAAAGAATTTTTTGATGATGAAAATGATATAAATAATTTTAAGAAAGTTCGTTGTTATTGTTCTAGCTAAAGTTATTGTGTTCTTAAGCCAGAAGCATTCAAAGTGTATTTTTTTCCTGCTCCTTCACGCAAAATGCTTGGGGGTAGTACCAACTAGGAAACCTCACCCTAAGTTAACATTGCAGAGAACAGACTCAATCTGAGCATCACAAAGCCAGATGGTACAGTTACCCATTTAAAATTTGATTTATTGGGTTAATAATATATAAGCTAAATAATATACAAAAGTATAACTTTCCTAGTGAATTCTAAGAGTTCAACTATTTTCATAATTAGGTAATGTAATACATAAAAATATGAACTACTTACAAAGTATTAATTCAAGTCCATAAATCTTGAGCATGACTCACTTAAATCAAGTCTTAACTTTTAAGTTTGAGTTTGTTTGTTCATGAGCCAGACTTTGAATAAATCGCAAACAATGCAACTCATTTACACCACTAACTGTAGCAATACTGCTACTTTGTGTTTTTTTTCTTCATTGTATATCCTTGTGTGAATAAAAAGGAAACATGTTTTCCAGATAGAAATAAATATCTATGAATTACAATTAAACCTATGTCATATTTTTTGTATTTATGCATGATATGTATAACTTTATGTGCTATTTGTGTATCTCAGTTACGTTCTTGTCGCTGAATCAGTTCTGCAGTCAATACTCTTTTTAATTTTTAGTTGCATAACCACATTGCATTTAAGATTTTTTAAGAAAATTGAAATATTTTCAAATGGTTCTTGTAATTCTTTTTAACGTGTGCTGAAAAAGGATTAAAAGAGTCAATTTCCACATGACATTTTTTTGGAATAACAATGTTTTGAAGGCAGTTATTGAAGCCTGTGTGTAAAATACTCTAATTTAAACTTCAAACCAATCTTGGGTGGGGGTGGGGGTGGAGGTGGGGTAGGGGTTGAGTGAGAGAGTTTATTTTGATTATGGGCCTTCAAAGATATTCGATTTAGTTTATTTCTATGCTTAGAGTTGGAAATTTAGTGTGGATGATTTATGTACTCCTCTGCAAAGTCTTTGTTCGTCGTACATACAATGGGTTTACAGAGTACCTCGGCTCATGTTCTAATTAAGTACTTGTAAACCCTGTCACAACATGTTGTACTAACCACTAGTTTCACTTAATTTTCTTATGATGCGGATTCAGTCGAGTAAAATTCAATATAATGCACTGGCAGAATTTATTGTTATGATAATTTTTTTGTGAGAAGTAAATTAATAATCTGTCCAACTTAAACAGGGAGTTATCGGGTCATCCTTGGACAGAATTATCAGTATTTAGTAATTCAATGCTCGTAGTTCTTAAAGAACAGTATATTGTAAAATAGAGCATATCAAAATTTGGATTTTGAATCAAATATGAGCTGTTTTGAGCTTTAACTGAGTGGGAGCAAATATTTGTTTTTTCGCACTATCCTTTTAAATAATTTTTGTGAGACTTCATGATAAGGAATAAAGTTGTTCAATAGATTCTTCTGTAGTTTTTCTTTTGGTGATTATTTTTCTATGTACTTTTGATAGAGGTCACTGATCAAAACTTCAAGGATGAAGAAGCCAAGTCAAGCTGCGTGCCTTTGGTGAAAAGGTTGAAGAAAGCTACAGCTGATGGTTCAAGCAGTGAAAAAGTAGAGTGGAATCTTTATTCTTTGTCTGATAAAAATCCCAAATAACTTATTGTCTTGCATATCTTTTCAAATTCCTTTAACCTGCTGTGCCGTTTGGAAAACTTCATACACCAGATATTTCAACTACTAGTAATGCAACCTCAGAAAATAGAGGACATGAATTGCTATTAGAACCCCCAGAATACCATTTCCCAAAGTCTGATCTGCCATACTTTCTAAGGGGAAGGTAAGAATATGCAACACATTGAAGCATCAGCTTTTGCAGTGGATACTGATACAAATTGAGAGAATTGACAATTGGCTTGGTGCTCTTTCAAGAATTTGTTGAGACTTCTGTAAAGGAAAATCAAACGTTACAACAACTCTATTCTTGTGGAATTTTGCTCTGGTTAGGTTATCCATGGGTGTTTGATGTAACATAGTATAAGGGAGAAACTATAAATAGCAACTTGCGTAGACACATTAAAAATTGTGATTTTATATGATTTTTTGTCAGTCAATTTTTTAGATGGTTAACGAACCGTTTAGACATTCCAAGATTAGTATTACATTTCTTTAGTTACCTTCATGAAGTTTTATAACAATAATTGTACTTAAAGTAGTTGAAAAGATAGAGTTGGAGTTGTATTTTTATCAATGATTATTATGACTTTCTTTTCTTAGCAATGAGATTTATTTTTTAGGTTCTGCCATCTGTTTATGTTCATTGAACTATGGTTTGCTAACTTTTTTTTCTCCCCATTGTGTCCCATAGTTTTTGGGTAGTGGTGCAACTAAATTGTCTTTCAAGAATTCTTGGTCTCGTTCATCTTATCAAAATGTTAATTACTATTATTGGAAGTTGCCTTATGTTTTTATCTCAGTTGATGAGATATGGTAGAGGATGATATCTGTCTTTTGCTTGTGCGGGATTTTTAAATATTTTTATTAGAATTTTCTCTATTTTAACATCTTTAACTAGTAAATAAAAAAACAAGTTAAAAAAAAAAACCAAAATATCAACAGAAAGAGAGGGATTCGAAACCTCGGTACAATAATTTGTACAATGGATTAGAAACCTCGGTACAATAATTTGTACAACGAATTAGCAATCCGACGTTATAGTCCACTTCTTGATAATGGAATCTGCGGACAGTCTCATAATAAGGTTTACAAATCAATCATTTTCTAATATAATCGAGGAACGAATTAGCAATCCGACGCTATAGTCCACTTCTTGATAATGGAATCCGCGGACAGTCTCATAATAAGGTTAATCATTTTCTGATATAATCGAGGGTAAAGAGAGAAGATTTCGCGAGACCCTACTAAGGAAATTTAAATAACCCTAAAATTATATTAAAAAATAATATCAACTCAATACAAATATTTATAATTTTTTTATTAAAATAAGAAAATTTATTCCATTTCTTAATTTATTTTAGAGAAATTTTGAATAACACTTGTAAAAGAACGAACCCCTTTCTATAAAACAATATAGGAAGGTGATGATGATCATTATTTTCTTAGGATAATTATAGTGCAGCATAATCCATCACAACAATTGGAAGATTCTTTACCATACTTGCATAAAAAAGTGGAGGGTAGCAATCTTATTTATTTAGTGTGAGGTGTTGATACTTTACACCAATAATGTAATATAATGAAAACGTGGTAATGAATGTGATTTGTGCAAATAAAATCTAGGCTTTGAGACTCTTCTCTTAATTTGAATTAATCGAAAAATGAGGTGTAATGTCGTGGTGGGAAGTGTAATCTCATTGTTGGAGATTTTATAATAATGATGATAATAAAATCTTCATTTGTTCATTCAAAAATGACTTGTTACTATATTAGGTTCTTTTATCAAATTAGTTTAATAAAAAAAATATATTAATGATTGATTGATATGTTACATGTTTTTTGAACTTAAATATGAGATTTCGTCACATTTTTATTTTTAAAATACATTGATAAATTGGAGAATGAAAGAATATATAAAAATTATAATTAACCTCAACTTTTAAATTATATAAAATTATATTTAGCATACCAAAACGCTACATATATTAGAATTAATTAATCGATCAATCTAACTTAATTAGATTAGATTAAATTTTATTTACTATTGAATTAAACATAATTAGACTAATTTAAACTAAGTTACTCTTATGTAGTAGCTTTACTTATTATAAACAACTGCATCCAGAAAACTGAAACTAATTAGTTTTATATTCCGTTATTTTTAAATAAAATATCATATATTATTAGTATATCTACTATAATATCATAATAGAATTAATATAATTACATGTTAACTCCATTTCCTTAAAAAAATGTTACCCTGAAGACTAAATTTTATATTAAATATTAGGTATTAAAAATGCTGCACTTTCTTCAAGATATCAAGTTGAAATCAAAGCAGATATGAAAAACTTGTTTAACCTAAAACATAGGAAAAAAACTCCAAACCAAATCTGAATAGAGTAGTTACACTACAGCTTTAAGGTAGCAAAATCCAAATTTTATTAATAAAATATTAATATTATAATTGTAACTCTGAAACACACAGAACTGCTCCATTATTTTATGGTGTTCTTTTACCATCTTTCAACATTAACATATAAAATTGTTGAAAGAAAAACAAGTTCAGAGAAATAACCATCAACAAGATAAAATTTCAATTTTCATCATCAGAAAATAGAAACTAAGAATTATAAAAGGAAATTTCACTTCTGTGATGATGACAACCATAATTTAATTAATTATTACTTATCATTATCTTCATCTATTGTTTGTTCCTTGCTTTAAACCAAAGCAAATACGAAGAGACAAAAATTATGTATTTAAATTTTAAAAATTATCTTTAAAAACACAGAATCTCATCCCTTTGATCTCTTCTTGTCTAATTATTTAAGGCATCTAGTTTTCTACAAAAAAAATATTATCTCTTAAAAAAATTACTATAAATAATACAAAGACAACTTAAATTGGAGGATAGTGTAATGAAACTCTACTTTTATCGGCAAATAACACCAAAAATATATGAAAATTCAAATAAGCTTAATGATTATTTATATTGTGGGTGTAAAAACATTGTGAATCAATTAGAATTCATCATGGGTATAATTTTTAAAATAGTCATTGGAAAAATCAATAAATCTATTATGTAATTAAATATTTCAGACAATTGAAGATTAATTCAACCTTTTATCATTTTAATCTCATTAGTTACTTTAACTTCGTCTCATTATTATAAATATTCACACTTAATTTAAAATAATACAATTTTGTACTTTAACTAAATATTCATCAATGTTATAAGAAAAATATTGTATTTGTATCATTATTTTGAACTTGAGAAAACACATTAGATTGATTTAAAAAAAAAAACCTTATAAATAATATTTTTTGAATAATTATCAATTATTTATTTTAAATATTGATGTTTTATCATGATTTTGTTCTTAAAAACGTTCTGATGAAAAAAAAAATATAAATTATCATTGATTTTGATGATGTGAAACTATATTAACAAATATTGAAACAAAATAAATTAGATCAAGTATGAAAGATGAGAGGAAATGAAAAAATAAATAATAGAAAAAAAGTAATTAAATCTAAAATTAAAAAAAATGGACCCAATAGAACAGAAGTGGGAAGCCCAAAAGTAAATTTGAGACAAATTACCGTTAACAAAACCCGGTTGTTGATAGTCAGAAATTTAGGAGCAGCATTTTAGGAGGCTTTTGTAGTTGTGTTTTTTCAGGTTCTTTTGTTTTTGCGTTGATTCTTGGTTCCACTTAGTTTCACCATACCCATAGACTTTGAATATGAAAAATCTAAGCCACTTCGGCTGCTAACTCAAACGCTGCAATTTTTTCTCCTTTTAGGGAACCATCCACCATATAAGAACAACAAAAACAACAACATAAAAGCTGTGTTTTTTTGTCATTTTTTTTCCTTTAACAAGCACCCCCCATCATGGAATCCTGCCCATAACGCCAAATTATTCCGTTTCCCTTTCATTTTTGTTTTCTTTTGCGGAATTGGGAGTTGGAGGCGCAATCGAATGATGGGTCTGGTCACGAATCTTCGACGTTCAAGAACAGAGGGTGCCCAACAAGAGAGCATGCCCGTTTTGGCTCCGGGTGGCAACCCAAAGAGGAAATGGAGCAATCTAATGCCTCTTGTTGTGGCCTTTGTGGTCATTGCGGAGATCGCGTTTCTGGGTAGGTTGGATATGGCAAAAAACGCTGCCATGGTTGACACCCTCGCTGACTTGTTCTACCGCTCTCGTGCGGTCGTTGAAGGTGACGATTTGGGGATGGGTGGGTTGGTGGCTCCTGATCGGAATTCTGAATCGGATAGTTGTGAGGAATGGTTGGAGAGGGAGGATGCTGTCACGTATTCGAGGGACTTTTCCAAAGACCCTGTTTTTGTTTCTAGAGCTGTCCAGGTTTGGTTAATTCTGTTTTTATTGTCTTCTTTTTGTTGTTCATTTTTTAATTAAAAGTATAGTTAGTTTAAGCATCTTGTCCTAGATTTTTTTTGGACTTTTAGTTGATTCTCACTTGGTTGGTATTTAGCTCAAGAGAAGATATTGGTGTAGGAGGAAAAGATGATAGAAAATTGGTTAAAGTGGTTTGAATATGTACATAGAAGGCCATTAGAGCTTTGATCAGGACATCAGATTGCATGTTTTTTAGTCTTGTGAATGAGGGGTGGCAGAGACCAATAAGGGTAGTGGGGGAAGTTGTTAACTCTGAAAATTTGATCTTTAACCGAGTTGAATGATGTTGGATGACCATGTAGCTGACTTCACCTAGTGCGAAAAGGCTTTTTGTTGCTGCTTTAGTGGTAGATTTATGTCGTATAGCATGGTCATGAATGTACACATGGTCACATTGTTCTTGAGGGTGGTGTTGAAGAATTACTCGGCTTTTGTTATTTTGGTCTTTACTTGGGGGATTTGTTTCCTCTCCTGCTGTTGAATAACAGGATCCTCCGACTCATTGTGGTGGATCTTTATTTGGTAAAGTTTGCTGTTTCACACTTTAACAACACCTTATCTTGTTATTCAATCCAAATCCCTTTGTGGGGAAGTTTGCTCAATGCTGATAGGTCAAGAAGTAATTCATGAACCTCCTTATAGTTTTCCTTATAATCACGAAGTCCCTTTTATTCTTCTTGTCGATCTTAAATTGTGGTTCATTCAAATGCAGGAGTGGAAGACGTGTTCAATTGGATGTAAATTTGGGTTTAGTGGGGATAAGAAGCCAGATGCTGCATTTGGGTTACCTCAACCAAGTGGAACAGCTAGCGTTCTGCGATCAATGGAATCGGCAAAATACTATGCTGAGAACAATATTGCCATGGCAAGACGGTGGGTAAGCACTGTTGTAAAGTGTTACTTCATTAGAAGCCTACTTTTCTTTGCATGTGATAATATCATTGTAAATCTAGCTACTGTCTTTACTTTTGTTCATTGATTTTTCTTTTTTTTTTTTCTCTGTTAAAGTGGACAGAGTAATCCATTTCAATTTTTTTTTTCAAATGTCAATAATGAAACTAATATTACAATGTCTTTTTTGTACTAGGAGGGGATATAACATTATAATGACAACCAGTCTATCATCGGATGTTCCTGTTGGATATTTTTCATGGGCTGAGTATGATATGATGGCACCAGTGCAGCCAAAAACTGAAGCTGCTCTTGCAGCTGCATTCATTTCCAATTGTGGTGCTCGAAATTTCCGGTTGCAAGCTCTTGAGGCCCTTGAAAAATTAAACATCAAGATTGATTCTTATGGTGGTTGTCATAGGAACCGTGATGGAAGAGGTACACTATAATATCTTTATAGATTCAACTTCAATATTTATTAGTGATCTTTGAACCCTGTTAATATTATTATAGATGTTTTCTAGTCGAAATTGCACTTGCAGATCTGACCTTGTTTAGTGTTTCTTCTACCTTTTAGAAGATGACTTTTGAAATTGAACTTTGTATATTAATGCTTGCTTCTTATTTTGCTCTGAAAAAGAGTGAGAAAGCAATTTAATTGCAGAATTTAGACACTAAAAGATTGTAACATGTCTGTAATGTGCCTGCAAATGCTTCTGGTTTTGTAGGGATAACTTTTTTTTTTTTGGTCAAAAGCTTTTCTAATTTTCGTTGAACCTGATAGCATGGTCTTAGAACTTTTTTTTTTATATTTTTAGAAGGGACATGAACAAACTATGTTCACAACTCAACATTACGAATCTCAATTATAACTGTTCTTATGCAAAATCCAAGAATGGTCTGATTGATTTATGACTAATTGATTTTAAAGTTTTAGGAAATTACTCTGCTTGAGTCAGTGACTTCCAAAGCTCCAAAGATTATGTGATGCTGTTCTTATTTGTTAATGAATTGTGGTTATTATCTTATTCTATTGCAGTGAGCAAAGTGGAAGCCCTGAAGCACTACAAGTTTAGCTTAGCATTTGAGAATTCTAATGAGGAAGATTATGTAACTGAAAAATTCTTCCAATCCCTTGTTGCTGGTATGGATATGTATATATATTTTATCTCCATTCTCTTGCATTTTACTATATATATTTATTAATATAACACTAGTTCTTCACGGGCTACACAAACATTTTAGTTTGGCTCTTACATCCCATCAAATTTTCTTACATCTAAGATTTTCTGTTGAATTGGAATTGAATACTCAATCTTGAGCACAAAAATTAGACAACAAAATGTTGTTCCTTTGATTTTATGGTGAATTTTCGAGATGTATGTATACTTTCTATGTAACTTATACTGTCAATTTTTTTTTTATGTTCAAATAATGAAATTCTTAAAAAAAATAAATTATTTGAACGTGTTATAATTGGCAATATACTCTGCATTTGTGAATGAACTTAAAATTGTCTACTGTTGGTATAAATTCAAGAAATTATACTGTGAATGAAGTGGATATTTACAATAATTTCCTGAAAGACATTTTTTTCTCTAACATGTGATAATATATTAATGTAAATCAACTGTATTCTTGTATTCTGGATGCTTCAGCATGCAAAATGCATTTCCTTCTGGTTTCTTAAATTTTTCACAATTGAAATATCAGAAGAACCCACTTTATAATGCATGTTCTTGATATCAATCTCTTTTTCTGTAGGAACTGTCCCTGTGGTTGTTGGTGCTCCAAACATTCAGGACTTTGCTCCTTCTCCTGGTTCAATTTTACATATTAAAGAAATAGAGGATGTTGAGTCTGTTGCAAAGACCATGAGATACCTATCAGAAAATCCAGAAGCATATAATCAATCATTGAGGTAAATTAAATACTGAAGAGGAAGAAATTGTTTGAGTTACTTCCCTTTTCGCTCCACAATTGGATATGTTTTTAGTATAAATCTTGGTAGTTTGATGTTTACTGTTTTTTGAGTTTATCTGGTTTAAAAATGTTAATGGATTTTGTGATCACTAGGATGTATCCTGAATTATGTTATTGATATAGGTGGAAGTATGAGGGTCCATCTGATTCCTTCAAGGCCCTTGTGGATATGGCGGCTGTACATTCGTCGTGCCGCCTTTGCATTCACTTGGCCACAGTGAGTAGAGAGAAGGAAGAAAAGAGTCCAAGCTTTAAGAGACGTCCTTGCAAGTGCACTAGAGGGCTACAAACTGTATACCATATCTATGTGAGAGAAAGGGGAAGGTTTGAAATGGAGTCCATTTACCTAAGGTATCTATTTACTTTAGCCTATAGTCATCAAACTTTATGGCCTCTCTTGGTTACTTGGCAAAGAATAAAAGCTCTCAAAGAAAAAAAATATCTTATTATTAAGAAGTGGACTTTAAGCCTAGTTCAACGCTATAAAACTGACTTATAAAGTGAGATTTGTATCCACTTATATACTATGAACAAACCAATTGTAATTGTGACTGTTTCCATTACGGCTCTTGAAATAACACAATGAGAACTTATGATTCTAATGCGAAATGGCAGGTCTGGCAATTTAACTCTGGATTCTGTGAAGGCTGCTGTTGTTTTGAAGTTCACATCCAAGAATCATGTACCTGTATGGAAGACTGAAAGGCCTGAAGTTATAAGAGGGGGTACTGATTTGAAACTCTACAAAATATACCCAATTGGCTTGACACAGAGACAAGCTCTTTATACCTTCAGCTTCAAAGGTGATGCTGATTTCAGGAGTCACTTGGAGAACAATCCTTGTGCCAAGTTTGAAGTCATTTTTGTGTAGCATGCACCAAATGGTATCTCTTCTCTATCTGAATTAGCTTCACTTAGCTGAGCTTAGCTAGAACTTTAGGAATGAATATGGCAATGAATGTGGCATGGCTTTATTAATGCCTAGTTTCAAAGGCCAACTCATTGATGTTTTTTATACAGAAAGACTTCACACTTCAGTTTTAAACTCGTTTCTGTAGAAGTGCAAATCCATATTTATTCTTAGTTTTAGTGCTTTTATCTGATCATTTAGAAGTCACACAATGGATATCTGGACATTTCTTGTATATTGTGGGCGAAAAACTGAAAATCTATTAGAATCACCAGATGTTTCACTCAATAATACATTATACCTTCATGTTGTTTTGATGATCTCGAGCTTTTTCAGTGTCTACAAATTATGAACAATAGATGAAAAATTGGAGGAGTTATTAATCTGTAGTTCTTCATCTTATTCATTTGTTCTTGAGTTGTGACATCATATTTACCTATGATCCATAAGTATTTTCAGGCCTTCATATTACTTGTTTGGTCTTTCTGTGAAATCATTTATCAAGATTTTATAATTAAATAACGTGATTAATTCATTTAATCTATTGTATTACTTTCATTTGGTGACCGCTGTAGCAATTCAGTGATATATAGTTTTATCTTGAATATAGATATGAGAGGCTTGGACACTTCGACGCTCCTTTTAAATAGTGTGTGTCCGTGTCGGACACACGTATCAGATATCGACACTTGTAGAACACGTGTCAATGAAGTGTTTAATTAAAAAAATATTTATTAGATTTCTGATAATTCTAGCACGATTCTAATACAATTTTAAAAAAGAAAAATACATTAATTTTCTAAAATTTCAAAAAATTTATTATATAAGTTTTTATTAACTAAGAAATTATACTGATACATGTGTCTGATACGGACACACAATTTAAGAGAAGTGTCTGTACTTTATAAATAACTGAGTAAACTAATTAAACATCATTTAAAATTATTATAATTAATTTTTTATCAATAAATAATAAATAAAATAAGATATTTTAAAGGTACTTCAACTCTTGTAGAAAAATATTATTATAATTGATAAAAATAATAATCAACAGGATCTAAAATTTTGAAAACAATAAATAAAGAAAAGATAAAAATATAATCTATTTTTTTTAAAAAAAGTGGTGAAATGATGCATAGACATGTCTTATAGTTCCACATGGTTCAGCTTTGGCTCTTGGCAAACTCGTAAGGTTTATGGAGCCATCTGTCTCTTACCCACAAGATTGGTCATACTTTTAGCACATGTTTCTCATAATTTATGATTAAGTAAATGTTTAAGATATTATTAAATTCAATAAATAAATAAATTTTAATTATTTTAAAAGTACTATTCATCAATAATTACTTCTTAAAATAATTGAATAGATATAACCCAAGTTGCAAACGTGACTCGTGCTCTCTGAGTTCTATTTCAAATTGGCTTCTTCTTTTTTCTTTTCTCATTTTATTAGTTAAATATATTTTATCTTTCATCTCAAACTATTTTCGTCTATACTATAAACTTTTTATATCTCTCACATGCATGTAATAAAAAAACTATTATAGATTTTTTACGTCAATTAAGATATTAAAATGTTATAAAAATGGAACGATTTATTTTTTATCTTGAGATTTATGAAGAATATCTCATTAATTATAATATAAAATTCGTTTGTTGGGTAAAAAAATAATGGTATTTTAACAAATTTCTTCTTATAAATATTAAAATTTAAATTAGAAGAAAAAAACATTTTCACGTGGACAAATGTATTTAACCTATATTATAAAGTATGTTGAAGTAAGTCCTGTTTTGTGGTGTTCATTTTGAAACGGTTGCATGTAGCCGCATACAATGAATGAACCGCAAATGTCCGAAACTAAGGAAATATAAAAAGAAAAGAAGAGACAAACCGTGGGCGCACAATTAGCATAAAATCTTTTAAATTCTGCATAATTTTCACTTAAAAAAACTTTTTATTTTATTTTAAAGAAACTACTAAATCCGAAAAAGTATACTTGCATTGTCTGCTTTGGAGGTCGTGCTCCATCACTGTTTTGTCCTTAAAAAGTGCCTCAAAGGGGGAAGGGAGGAGGGAGTATATAAATTGTCCATCTCGATTCCTGAGCGATATAGGACTGTATTGGCATACGAGAACATTTAGACAATCAAGTTAGTCTAAGTACAATATAAAGATGAGTCGAGAGAAAAAAATTACATTTGACACTTGGCTTCCTCTGGTATTTATACCTTTTGGATGAGTCTCAATTATCATGAATCCGCTCATGAGTCCAAAAGAAAACCCAATCGTACCTTAATCACAATTTACAACTAACTAACTTAGTTATAGTTAAGTATGAATTTACTATTTGTGTTTGGATTAAGAAAGTTATTCATTCGTGACGACATTCTCGATTACATGCATATAAAAAACTTCAATAAAAAACTTCAATAATATTTATCATTTTGAACAATTGTAGAAAAAGTTTACATTATTATTTTTTAAAAAAATTACTTTAATAATTGTAAATTAAGAGACACCAATATATATTTTGATTTTAAATACAATTTCAAAATTACTTTATTTTAATAAAAAGTATTATTCTTTGTAATTATAATATGGTACAAGTTGTAATATTTCTAAGATTCTATTTTAAAATGTTTTAGTTAAACTTTGAAAAAGATGAAGAAAAGAGTGTTAGGAGGAGGAAGTGACCCTTGGTAGCACCGAAGAGTCCGAGGAAGATAAGCTCTTCCTTGGTTGTAAGGTCCTTGTTCACTCTGCTCCTCTCGTCCTACAAAAATGCACACTCTTCTCTCAAACCGCCATTGCAGCAACCTTCAATCATTCTCAACACACCTTCCTTCCAATGTCTTCTTTTTCTGTTCGTTTTCTGGCCCCTCCATGCTGCCCCAGCTCTCGCTCCAAGACACTGCTCTGTGCCACGCCCACGGCGGCTCCGGCTGCCTCAGAGACGGTGGAGGCGTCCAGGTTGGAGCCTAGAGTGGAGGAGAGAGATGGGTTCTGGGTTTTGAAGGAAGAGTACAGGGGGGGCATCAGCCCTCAGGAAAAGGTGAAGCTTGAGAAAGACCCCATGAAGCTTTTCATGGAAGGTGGGATTGAGGATTTGGCTAAGATGTCCCTTGAGGAAATTGAGAGCTCCAAGCACACTAAGGATGATATTGATGTTAGACTCAAGTGGCTTGGCCTTTTTCATAGGAGAAAGCATCACTGTAAGTTTCACCTTTTTCAACTTCCTTTTGGTTGGCTTCACCACCACTCCATCTTTTGGATTTTTTACAATTCTAGCAAGATTCTAATACAATTTTAAAAGGAGAAATATATTACTTTTTAAAAAATTTAAACTTATTGTATAATATATAAATTCGTGTTTCAGTATCATACAATTATACGTATATCTGAATCTATGTCGTATCAATGTCTCTAGACTCTCAATATGTCATGATTAGTGAAAACCAAGAGTTGAATGCTACATCTTTGAAATCCTGCATATGGATAATTTTTTCTGTAAAGTAATCCAAAAAGAAAGAAAGCTTGAAACCCAAATGGATTAAATTCTTTCCATGACTTAGAATTAGTGTAGTACACAAGTCAATTTATAAAAACTCTTCTATATAGCTTTTTTAAATTATACTTTTAACCTATACTAGGCTATGTTAACTTATAAGAGAAACTTAATTCATATCATAACATAAGTATTTTATGGGAAGTTTATCTGAATATATCTAGAGTCTCAAACCGAGTGGACCACATAAGTTGTTGATGTTTAAGTTAATTGCATTTCAAACTCAGGGTTAAGAACAAAATTTAGTTTCAGCACTATTATAAGTGCTTGAAATATCTTTTCATTTGCAAAACCAGATGGTAGGTTTATGATGAGGCTGAAGCTTCCAAATGGGGTGACAACTAGCTCTCAGACTCGATATTTGGCGAGTGTGATCAGGAAGTATGGAAAAGATGGGTGTGCTGATGTAACAACGAGGCAGAATTGGCAAATTAGAGGTGTGGTGCTACCTGATGTGCCAGAAATTCTTAAGGGACTAGCAGAAGTTGGTTTGACAAGTCTGCAGAGTGGCATGGACAATGTGAGAAACTCTGTGGGTAACCCTCTTGCTGGCATTGACCCTGATGAGATTGTTGATACTAGACCTTACAACAACTTGTTATCTCAATTCATCACTGCCAATTCACTTGGCAACCCAGCCATGTCAAACTTGTAAGTATGCACTTAAAGAGTATGTGTGGAAAAAGTTCTTCATAACCACTTCTAGTAGAAAAAAATAACAAGGAAACATGAAGCTATTTCCTACTAGCTTGTCCAAAATCTTATTTTTAACTCAAACTAATTTTAACTTGTGGAAGAAAACAACTTCTTTACATTTTATAATCTGAGCATTGGTGTGGGGTCCTTAGGTTCAATCTTTGAAATTGTGCAGGCCTAGGAAGTGGAATGTGTGTGTGGTGGGATCCCACGATCTGTTTGAGCATCCCCACATCAATGATCTGGCTTACATGCCTGCTAACAATAAGGATGGTCGTTTTGGATTCAACTTACTGGTTGGTGGTTTCTTTAGTGCCAAGAGATGTGCTGAAGCAATTCCACTTGATGCCTGGGTCTCTGCAGATGATGTAATCCCAGTTTGTAAAGCAGTTCTTGAGGCATATAGGGACCTTGGCTTCAGAGGGAACAGACAGAAAACAAGAATGATGTGGTTGATTGATGAACTCGTAAGTGGATTCTCTTATAAATTTTGCCACTTTTTTCTAGCATCTATTTAGTTGACTTTTACTGTAATATTTTCTTTTTTAAATTGTAGTTAATTTAGTCAGCCTAACTGATCTGTCAAGTTGCATACTGGTACTTAACATGAAAGTTTTTATAAATAAAATTATAATCAATCTAAACAAAAACTAATGCAGTTTATAGAAGGAAAATGATTCATGACACTTGGGTGCTATTTGACTTCTAGAATTAGAAACACAGATAGGCATGACAACTACATTACTACATTACTAAAATATATCTTGACAACCATATTTTTCCTAAACAACCAAATCACAATCTTTTTTAGTAATAAAATATTAAATTGGGATTAATCATTGTTGTTTAGAATAAAGTAACAAGATATTTACCATGTAAATAACTGTAAAATGGTTATATAAATAGTTTCATAATGATTTTTTTGTAGTGTCATGTATCTAGTTGGCAAGTAAGTGATAAGTGTTTGGCAAATGCAGGGGATAGAAGTATTCAGGTCAGAGGTGGAGAAAAGAATGGCAGGAAAGCAGCTGGAGAGAGCTCAGGAAGATCTGGTTAAGAAACAATGGGAAAGAAGAGACTACTTAGGTGTTCATCCACAGAAACAGGAGGGTCTAAGCTATGTTGGTATTCACATTCCAGTTGGTAGAATCCAAGCAGATGAGATGGATGAGTTGGCCCTTTTGGCAGATGAATATGGCAGTGGTGAGCTGAGGCTAACAGTGGAGCAGAACATAATAATCCCCAATGTGGACAACTCAAAACTTGAGGCCTTGCTCCAAGAGCCTCTCTTGAAACACAAGTTTTCACCAGAACCTTCTCTTTTGATGAAAACATTGGTGGCTTGCACGGGTAACCAGTTTTGCGGGCAGGCCATAATTGAGACAAAGGCCAGGGCATTGAAAGTCACTGAGGAAGTGGAGAGGCAAGTGGCTGTGACTAGGCCTGTGAGAATGCATTGGACTGGTTGCCCCAACACCTGTGGTCAGGTGCAGGTTGCTGATATTGGTTTCATGGGGTGCATGGCTAGGGATGAGAATGGTAAAGCCACTGAAGGTGTGGATATTTTTCTGGGAGGGAGAATTGGAAGTGATTCACATTTAGCTGAGTTGTATAAGAAGGGTGTGCCTTGCAAGAATTTGGTGCCTGTTGTTGCAGACATTCTTGTAAAACACTTTGGAGCTGTTCAAAGGAATAGAGAGGAAGTGGAAGATTAGATTTTAACTGTCATAGACAACTTTAGTTTCTTAACTTTTGTCTGTGGACAAAGTTATTGATTCCCTCTACATAGAAGAGAAAAGGGTGATTGTGAGAGATGCAATACAAGGATGTTCCATGTATTATATCACATCATATGCATGTACAAGTTGATTCTTTACCACTCCCTAAGTTTCACTTCTTTTCTTCAAAGATGAGTGCTATGTTTCTTATTTTCTTATGGAAAATGATAAGATTAGATCTTTTTTGTTCTTATCAAATTAACAATGTATTAGGAAAGTGATACTTTTTTCACTCAAAAGATGACTTTTGTTTTAAGTGTGTAACAACATTTTATGTCTAGTACTTGCTAAAAAAAATGAGTTTGAGATGAAACCTCCAAAAAAATATTCAAATCAAGTATATTTTAATAAAACTCCTGTCAAACTCAGATGTGATTGATTATAACTTAATATAGTTAATATATCTATCTAACATCCAAACAATTGGGATATATTTAATGACTGAGGTACATAATATATTTTTGTTAATGTTCACCAAATGAGATGTCATAGGAATATTCATTCAATATTTATATACATTTTTTATTTTCAATAGTTCTTATTAACTTGAATATTGATTTTTTTTACAAATAAATTATTTAAGCTTTACAGAATTTTCTGTATGAGAATCTCTCTTTGATCTTCATATTTTTTACAAATAACTGACTTAAATATAAGAAAGTCTTTTGTAGGTAAATCTCTTTCTGATTTTCATAAATAGTTTGGTATCAATATATGAAAAAATCAAACTTAAATTCACATAGATCTCACTCTTTCCACTTCAAGAAAACTAACACACCTTTTCTATATGTATCACAAAAGAAGAAATGCATACATATATTAAAATTCAATTAATAAGCTCAAACTCTTGAAGATTATGTTCTTATAAAAAAGAAAAGATATAATATGGATTTAGACTAAAAATTATTATGTACTCATAACTGAAATTTATCAAGTTAAATCAACATAGAATAGTTTAAGAAAATGTTGTAAGTAAACATTTTTAGAAACATGAAAATAATAAGAGATTTCTCATTCTTTAGAGTCCCACTTGTTTTTTATCTTAAAGTGCTTTCAATTTCAGTGTTTTGAATTTCTCTATAGTTTTTTGAAGCAGTGAGAGAGGATATTTTTGCTTCCTGTATTCCATCATTATTAACTGCACCCCAACTTTTAATTTGAAAAGACTAAAATATCCTCTCTCACATTGTCATTGCCACTGCTGCACCATCACTAGAAGATGAAGAGAGGGAGATATTATAGAGGAAGAAGAAGAGAGAGAAAACACATGAAAAAAAAATTGTTTTGAAAAACATATTCTAGAAAACTAAATTCAGACAACACATTTCATAAGGTATTATATGCATTTTAAAAAGTTCCATAAACTCTGTTCCAAAAAACTTGTATTTCATGTGTTCTGAAAAATTTTATTTCTGAAATCCCATTCCAAAAATCATGTTCCGAAAATCCCGTTCTGAAAATTTTGGAAAGCGTGTTTTATAAAAATTACATAATGGAAATCACTTTAAAAAGGGTCAAATAGTCATTTTGAAATTTGTAGGAGTGCACCAAGAAATTGTGGGAGTGCAGGAAGAAAAAGCCCTACTAAGATATCCATAAAAAATATTTAGAGTTTGAAATATATTGTGGATGCGTTGATTATAGTTTTAGGGCTGCTTCTTCCTGCACCTCCATAGGTTCTTCTGCCACCCCCATACGAAACTTGAAACGACTTTTTTATTCTTCTTGTGCCACCCCATTTTCAGATTACATAATCCGAAAGTAACTTGGATTTGAAAATAGCTTACAGATTATGTAATCCATAATATATTTTTAAAAAATGATATTCCAAATTATATAATTCAAAAGTCTGAATTTGAAAGTAGCTTCCAGATTATGTAAGCTTCCGGATTTTGTAATCTTGAGACGCATTTGAAAAAAGACTTCCGGATTACATAATCCAGAAGTTAATTTAGACTTCCAGATTATGTAATCCAAAAAATATTCATACACTTGAAAAAAGACTTCCGAATTACATAATCCGGAAGTTAATTATGAATTTGTAAAATGACTTCTGGGTTACATAATCTGAAATATTACAGAAGGATATTTTCGAAATATCAAAAGTTTATAGAGGTGGGAGAAGAAGATATGGAGGTGGAGGAAGAAACAGTCTAGTTTTAGATGGTGAAGCCAGAGGAGTTTGGTATTGTTGCTTGGTTGAACTAGGGACAAAGTTGAAGGATGGAGATGTAGTTTTGTTATATATATATATATATATATATATATATATATATATATATATATATATTTAATTAGATAATTACCTGCGTGATATATTATTTAGTCTATAATAAAAGAAAATAAAGTAAAATAAAACAATAACATCGAAATTTTGTAGTCTGGGAAAACCTTCTCAATTTGAGAAATAAAAACTCATAGGAATTAATTCAAAAAATGTCTTCACTATTAAAGTAGATTACAATATTTGTTTCTCTCACTCCATGAGGGTAACACTTAATCTCACCAACAAGGATGAAATACAATATCTTTATAATCTCTTACTAGGATTTCTAATCTCAAACTATGGTGGATATTTATTCTCTCGTTCCAATCTCACACAATAATAAAAATATAGTATAAAAGAATGTTAAAAGATATATCATTTAAAATTTGTGAGGAAAACTTAGTCCATTGAAAATTGATAAGAAAAAAATGAAAGGTGATGAGGAAATGAGAACCTGGGATGTGACCAGGAAAAATCAACTGATCCATGGAAGTTTGAAGATGAATGACAAGAACAAGACGAAGCATTTAGTGCAAAAATGAAGCACTGTGAATCACAACCACAAACTCTAGCAACGTTTTCAGGTGCCCTTTAGCACATGTAAACGTAAGATATTATGCATTCTTCTTAGGTTTTTATTTTATTTTATTTTTATATTATTTGTGAATTTGTATGTATATGCCACGATTTGTGATTTATGAATGTTGCACCGAAAGGTCTATAGATATATATTTTTCTGTATTTTTATAATTCCCTGTTTCCTAAGAAAAGATTCGGCATCTTTTGTTACTATTCTTAAAGGAATATTAGCAAAAAAAATAAAAATAAAAATAAAAATAAAAATAATAATAATAATAATAATAATAATAATAATAATAATAATAATAATAATAATAATAATAATAATAATAATGAGATATACGACTTTGAGACTCTTATTAATCCTTTATCTAAATATTTTTAAATTTATATTTTACAATTTGTAGGTATTTGTTTTTCATCAAAATTATCTATATATGGTAATGACTTACAAAAATCATGAAAGATAATTGCTCAAGATGAAAACAATTTATTTTATAAATAGAACTTTCATACAAGCTTCTTAGAACTCTTTACTCAACTATGTCCTTCTTCTATAGAAGAACTTCTTTATATAGACACATTATAATGCTTACGACAAGTAGATTTACATTATTGTTCAGACAAGTCTATATTATTATTCAGATTCTAAATTATTGTTATCTTGAAAAATCTTTTACCTCTTGTTGTCATGTCGAAAAATCTTTTGTCTCTGGTCTCGTCCACTGTTGTCATATGCTCCAATTATTGTTCTTTGATTCTTTTTACTTTGTCTTGATGTCAGAAAATGTCTTGGCACATTACGGTTAATGGACTCTTTAATAATACATGTCTTCATTGCAGAGATAAGGATTGGACTGTGAACACTCATCATCACTGATTTTGTCTGAGCCTTTTGAAAAAATAGCTTTTTGAATAGCTCTTTCAAACTCTTATCTTAAGATTTTGATGCTAAGACTACCATTAATTGTTATTAAGTGTGAAACTTTACTTCTAAGACAAAAAAAAACATAAAATTACATAATATTATTATATTATTACAACATTATAATATTTTAAAACTATATTTTATATATTTTTAAAAAAAATTGTTAATACAAGATTTAAATAGAGAGTATTTAGCATATCATAATTGTTATTATTTATAGTGATAATAAGATTGTGAAGTGAAATATGTTTTGAGAAGTAATAGATAAAATAAAAAGTGTAATGGAGTCTAAATAAATGAAGATATGGTGGTAGATGGTTTGGAATGGAAGGAAGATATGAATTAAAAGTTGGGGAGTTAACCCCATACTGAAATGGTAGCCACACACAGAAGAAGCACTTGTTCCAACAAGATCACAACTTTTTGTAGCTAAGGTCTTGAATGCATGAGCAAAATCCACCTCAGAAAAACACATCAATGGAAGTCTCTTTCTCACCTCACTCACTCACAATAATAATGATCACTATCAGAATTTGATGAAGGCACCAAGGTGGATGACAAGGATGCATGCATTCCAAAAATGGATGATAGAAAACACATCATCTTCACCTTTCTACATTTTGTTTGTCTTCTTTTGCTGCAGCCCTACTCGCCATTTGGAAGCACCCTGTTTCCTCTTTTCTTCTCTTTCCTTTTATAGCAATTCACAATACATACATATTTTCTTCCATCTTCTTTGACCCACTTTCAACAACCTCATCAAACCTTTTTTCACCCTTAGTTATCAACGGTTAAGAATTATCCTAACGAGTGATGATATGTTTACAATCATACAATCATATATCAGATTACAACCGGAAAGAGAATTAATTTTATACAACAACTTTAAAATTGTATTGGTGAAATACATTTCAATTTGCAGTTCCACATATCTTACTTTGCTACTGCATTTCAACTTGGATGTGAAAATCCACATTTAACTTAATTTGACGAAAACTGTACATGCCCTAATAGTTATTAACTCTCTTCTTGTTCATTAAAAGAAGGTAGAAGAAGTGAGTTTGAAATTAGATAGTTGTAGCAAGTTCAGTGACCTTATCAGCAGTGGCTTATAAGAGGTGAAAAAAGGAATTGAGGGTGGAGAATGTTTTACACCTTGAATTCAGAAGAAATTGGCTTTGCATATGTTCTGAAGTCAGGTCCGAGAGATAGCACCGCTAAGATCAATCACCGCATCCGAGTTATTGTTCACTTTAGAGGTTTGTGTTCTGTCACGTTTTGTCCTTAAAAGACGTTTTGATAGGTTAAAGGAGAAAAGTATATTTAAACTGTTATTGACCTCGACTCCTAAGCAATATCAGACTGTATATTAGCCGTATCGAAACAGCATATTTTTTCACTGAATAGATATAACCCACTTATTCACCAAGTGAAGAAGTGTTGAATCTTTGCAAAGTTGTGAAACCAGTCACAGGCAAACATCTGCTATATGCTACCCAAAAGTTCTTCACTTGAATTGAGAGACGTGTTAAATCCACATTCCTCTATTTCTTTATTGGGTTCCCAACCAAGTGCATCAGGTTCACATCTTGATAGAGATGGAACTCAAAAGCTTGAATTCAGATTTAGACTTTGTACTCCGTACATCGGATAAGCATTGCTTATTGCTCACACTGTGGATAAGGCATAAATTTAGTCAAAAGTACAAATGTGCTGTTCTGATAACCTAACAGATACGACAGAGTCACAAAAATTTGTACAAGTTGCAGCTCAACACATGTTCGATACACTTTCTGCGAATAAGAATTGGGAATTATCTGTATTTGATACCTCTCAAACTCATAAGACATTAAGTCCAAAGTGTTACTTCAATATATTAACAACAATAATACAAGCACTTATCTTCACTGATCATGTGATAGTAGCTGCAGATTTGGCACACTCATTAGCATCTCAAGATCTCTGTGGATGACATAAATTTGTGCTGAGTTGGGGGTGACAGAAATGAGAGCAGCAAATCACCCAAATGTATCAATGCATAAGAACTGTTCTAACTTGATGAAACATTTTCAAAAATTTGAATCATAACTGTTATATCAAATTTAAAGAGATGTGATTGATGTTTTTATTAAGAATTAAGAAGTGAACTTTAAACCTAATATGATAGTGGGTGACCTGATAAAACCAATAAACTCTCGCTAAGATACTGTTGAAGATCTGACATCGACTAGAGATTAAGACATTTCATAATATATAAGTGGATGCAAACATTGTCTTATAAGTCGGTTTTATTAGGTTGAATTAGGCTTAAAGTTCACTTTTAATATAGTATCAGAGTCATTTCGAGTCTATTCTAACGATTGTTTGTTGGATTTATTAGGTCACCCGCTATCGGACCGTTATCGAACCACCCATAATATATAGTCTCATTCACGAGTTGGTAGCCTCAACATAAGTGAGTGTGTTAAAGATTTCACATCGATTAGAGATTAAGACATTTCATAATATATAAGTGGATACAAGAAGTGGACTTTAAGTCTAACTCAATCTCATAAAATCGGCTTATGAGATTAAGTTAGACTTATTAAAGTCCACTTCTTACATCCACTTATATATTATAAAATGTCCTAATCTCTAGTTGATATGGATAATTGTGTGGGGACAGTTGCTGGACATGAATGGCAGGATACAATGTTGAAATAAGATAGTTACAGAGGATTTGGTAGATATGATAGTAAAGTGTGGATAGGGTAGTGAAATGAGAAGAGAGGCATTATGAAAAGAGAAAGTGGTAGGTGAGACTTGGTGTAGGTAAAAGTGGCATCCCAACAAGGAATCAACAATTTATGTGTTCTGAATTCGAAAGCAGAGGAATGGGGCAGAGCCGTACTGCTTTGGCACTTATCTTGTGCAATCTTTTTGCATATCTAACAAGAAGATTCATTTTTTGCCTCTTTGGATGCAAGTCATGGCCTAGCTATCTATGGCGACCTGTAAATTCCAAAACTAACTTGGCCATGATTGCAAGCGTGGAAGAAGAATAATGCTGCACTCAACAATATCTAAAACACTCTTTTTGAGATTTACCAAGATCTTTTATGCAAAAGATTATGTTCCTATTTGTCTGTCACTGGTTTTCTGAGGGTTGTATTTTTCTTGTTCAGTTCTGTAACATTCCAATCCATAAAGGAATGGCACCTAATAACTCAACCAACTTGGGGTTGCCATTTCATCACAAAATATTCCTCCCACAAAGCATCTTATAGAATCTGCTTTCTCTAATCTTTCTTCTGTACTAATTAATCATTATAAGAATAACAACTTTTACTTCAATTCAAACAAAACTTTTGGTGTGCTTTTTATCATTTGAACTTCATTAAAAGTTACAAATCCTTATTGGATTCACTTTTTTCAGAGATATGTATTCTCTGCTGCTGCAATCACGTTAACATCAGGTACGGCCACCATTAACAACACAATTCTGTTTATATATCTAAGATTCAAATCCAAACATGGTTAGTTTGTGCTTGAAAATGTTAATCCAAACACAATCTGCAGTCACTGTTTCAGTTGATTCCTAAATAGGAAAAAAACACAATGTCATTTCATAAGCTACCCATGTACGTTTTTAGATATTCATTGGTTGTTTTTCCATTAAGATCAAACATTAATTTGTGTAATGAAAATAAGAACTGAGGATAAAAGAATGATATGTCGGTACGTTTGCGTGCACAGATTTAGATGTTTTGTGATTGGCCTCAATGGAGCCTGTTCATTAGGCTGCGCATGATATGCAATAGTTCTTGATTGTCATATCCTACGATGAAGAAAAAATCTTTATTTGTGTTTGTTTATGTTTTTAATCGATAATTGTAATAATGGATGCATCAATTTAATAGAATTTCACTATACAAATTACATATTCTCTTATACATATTACATATTCTCTTATACATGACAATGTTAATTTTTATAATATATAAATAATGAATTTTGGTCTTCGACGAGAGATTCATCTACAAAAGACTCTTTGATGCTTAAGTTAGTATGAATACATAGATGTTAAGTTCTTAAGTGTATAAGAGTTAAGAGTATGAGATAGTGTATATTGGACTTCTTGAAGAGTGAATATTTATAGATTAATCATGTGGTATCATCTGAGTGGAGTATTATGAGTCCTTTAAATTAGCCACATAACTGTTATTCATTACATTTAAGGCTTACTAATTATGTGTTTTATTTATTATGGTCATTGATGGTAGACTCGGTTAGAGTCACCTAGCTTTTTGACATTTCCGTTCTTATGGCCGTTACTTACAAATCTGATTTTGATAATCCTGAATTTGAGATTTGGACATAGATAATGCGAATGAATGAACTAATAAGCCAATTGTAACTACATGTTGTTCCTTTTTTAAAAAATAGTTTTTTATTTTATTTCTATATGTTGGAATTACAATAAAATTTTATGGCAAGATAATGTAACTAAATTCTATATTTAAATAAATTTTAATTTTATAATTAACATATATTTCTATATTTAACTATATTTTTCTAATTAAATTTTTATATATAAAGAGGTGTGCATGGGTTGAGTCTGATGAATCTATTATCTAATGCAATAAACAAATATTGAGTTGAGTTGGGTTATGTTTCTGCATTTTTTCCTAGATGAAATTCAATCCAATTCACTTATAATGGACTAAATTAGATTGGGTCGGTTGAATCACACGTTTTCATTATTTTTATTACTAAACTATATCAAAAACATCTTTTATTAGATTTTTTAAAATATTTTTTGTTAAAATAGACTATATTATTTATTATTTGAAGAATTTAAATAATTTAATAACTTAATATTTCACTTAGTTAGTAGAATAATAGAGTAAATAAATCATAATTATATTATTATTATTTAATAATTTTGGTTGAATTGAATACGGGAGTTAGATATTTAGGAGTTGTTATGTTATTCAATTGGGTTAGGTTAAATTAATTTAAGTTGAAATTGATCACATCACAGTTGGAGTGATACATAAAATTTTTACATGAAAAAAGAAGTATAAAGGATTAAACATGTTTTTTTTTCTATATTTTTACGTAAAATTACTTATTACAAATATTTAAAAAAATTAAAATTAAAATTAGAAAAAAACCAAATTTTATATTATATTATAAATATTGGGTTAGATCTAAAGATTTAACTGATTTTTCTTATTTTGATTGGTGTTTTGATCTTGTATTTTTTAATTAAGTAATTGGGAGATTTCAAATTTTTTTTATTTAAATAGGTTGAATTTGTGATGTTAGTTTATTTTTTATTTCTGTTTATACTAGGGTTGAATTATTCTTTAAAAATTTCATATATTTACTATTTTTTCTTACTAATAAAAAATAAAATATTATATTATAAAAAAACATATTTAATCTAATTAAATATTGAATATGAGACTTGGATATTTGGAAATTTTTATTCAGTTGAGTTAGGTTAGAATTGGTTTGATAAATTGAGTTTTAACATGGAGAAAGAAGCATGAAGGATGGTGCAAGAGCACATGAACCAAGAAGAAAAGTTATAAAATGTTTTAATTTAGTCACTTTTTAAATTAATTGACTTTTGAACTACAAAGAAAGTAATCTAATATTTATAAAATTACTACCATATTAATTTTAACATTCATTTTTTTTCAAATCAATGTTATCTAAATGGTGGATTTTTTTTCCACACTACTTATTGATGCACACTTGTGTGTTATGATTAATTTTTCCCCTTTAAATTTAATATTAAAATATTATTTTACAAAAAAAAAACTAATGATTTTGTCCTAAATTTTGAATTTTAGTAATATTACCCTTAAGTAGGTTTTGGCTATAGCTTATAATTAAAATTTATCATTTAAAATTTAAAATTAAAATAATTAGATAATTAATCATAGTTGCCATAATATTGGCAGGGTTCCACTGGCACATGAATATTCGCCGACAAAACTAGATTTGCCTTTCAAAGTATTGCTAAAAGACAAATAATAATTATTAGATAAAAGAAAAACTCTAGATTATTCATTTCCTTAATTTGAACTTCCGTTACGATTTGGACTTTTTCCAAAAGCAATGACCTAGATTTCTCTTTAAAAAAAATTGTGGAATTTCTCACATGCATGCTAATAGGGACCAATGCAAAATTCAGAAAACTCTTAAAGAATCGTATTACATAAAAGTTACAACATAACCAATATTAATAAATAAAACTTTACTCTTCATTTCGAAAGATATTTAGTCTTCAATAAAAGATACATATGCTAAAAAAAATTAAGAAGTTGATTTTAAGCCTAACTCAATCTCATAAAACCGGTTCATAGGATTGAGGATATTATGTTAAGAGGTGGACTTTAAATTTAACTCAATCCCATAAAACCAACTCATGAGATTGAGGTTTGTTCCTACTTATATATAATGAAAAAGGCTATAATCTCTAGTCGATGTGGGATTTTAAAAAAAAAAAACATTATTTTATGCTTAAATGTGTTTTTTTTTCTTGTACACAGTATATTTTTTGAAATTAATTTTTGTTTTTTTTCCAAATTTTAGACCTCCTGACTATTTGTAATAAGAAAATTATTAGAATAGGTTTTTTTTTCCTTCTTTTCATTGCAAATAGATTTTCAATATGAATTAAAATATAAAAAATATAAATATTATAATATATTTCATATTGAAAATTTATTTGTTATCTAAAAATCTGGTAAATATACTCATTTCAATAGTTTCTTTATTATAAATAATTAGGATATATATATATATATATATATATATAACTTTCATGTTAGACATCATTATGCAACTTGACATCTCAGTTATGTTCACACCTCAAGTAACAACAATCATCTGTCATCACACTAAAAAAATATTATCAGAAATAAAGAAATAAATACAGTAAAACTATGTGAGACTATACCAAAACTCATATGTTAACAAGAATATACTATACTTATTCATAAAGAATTATAAGAACAGAGTAGATGAAAACCTATTATACCAAATAAATTATTTTCTATAAATATATCATAAATTAGTCAACTTATTAGCACACATTATTTTCACGAAAGATATAAATAACGCTAAACCTGATTATATTATATTATATATATATATAAAAGATGATATAGTGTCTATAAGCATTCGTGATTTAGTTGTGTTTTTTTGTATTATGTAGATGTAAATTGAAAGTACAGCGCAGTTGGTAGCATATATGCGAGCTTAACTTGTGATCGAAATGAAAATGAAAAAGTGTTGAAGAAAATTTGTGAAGCACGATGAATCCTGAAACATAAGGAATAGAAGGTAATGGTAGCTAGTGAGAAATCTCTAGATTTTCTTTTCTTTTCTTTCTTTCTTTCACTTTTTATTCAAAACCATATCCAACAATGAATCTACACATTATGGGTTTCTTCATTCACTATTTTTAAACAACCATCTTCGTCATTTTCTTCCTTTACTTCAACCAATATAATAAAAAAAAAACCCAAATCCATTTCCAATCTCTTCAAAGGACCACTACCAGAATCTACTTTTGGCTCATCAATTTTATAAATATTATATTTCTTATTAAACACTATTTTTAATATTTTTAATGGCTAACGTTTAATTATATATAAAAAAATAATCATTAAATGACTATACAAAATACTATTTGATAGATTGAAACATTATCGATGTCTACACTTGTTTTTATTACTGATAAAATATATAAATTAGTTTTTAAATTGGTATCTAATTAGTTATTAAAGTTTTAGTTACCAACTATTTTAAATTCTAAAGTAAGGTTGATAGCTAATGTTTTGGTAGTTAATTAAATACTAATTTAAAAACTAGTTTATAAATTTTTCGGTATGTAAAATAATATCTATTTTTTTTAAATAAAAGTTTTCATGTTAGGCATCATTATGCAACTTAAGATTTCAACTAGTCTGACATCTCAAGTAACAACAATCATTTGTCATCACGTGAAAAAATATTATTAAAAAGGAAAAAAGAAAAAAAATATCTAATTTAGTTAATATAGTAATTAATTATTTTTTGTCTTTAAATTTAATTTTTATTTAATAATTTTATTATAGTGAAAGGTATAATATTGAAGTTAAATATCACTACAAGAAAATCATTAAATAGAAACAAATTTTAGAGACCAAAACAATTAATTGCTATTTGTAGGACTATTTCATTCATGGGTTGTATGTGGTGTGTATCTTCAATAAAAGAGTATTAACTGATTCATAGTTTCAAATTTATCAAGGTAGAACCTAGATTTGTAGAGATATTATCCTGATATGTAGGGTGTTACCATACTTATACTTATCATATCATTGATTTACTCTTTAATATAATTAATCATCTGATCGGTCGGTCAACAATGTCGAATAACGTAATTCGTTCGATTCCGATCGTTAATCCACGTTATACGTAAAGAAGAAATGGATGTTGGAACATGAGAATGATGGTAGCACTCCTTATTCAGTGCTTGTCTTTAAAATCATAGTGGCCAATTTCCATGCAACCTATGCTTTAGTTTAAGTTTCTATTATTATATATATGTCACTTTATTGTGATAATCTAAATAATATCCTTGAATACAAGTTTTTAAAAGAATGAAAATCGAAATGTTACTAAAATGGGAGATTATAAATGGTTATAATTGATACTACTTAAATATTAGTGATGTATGTGATAAGAGTTGAAATTCATCAATCTTAAATCACGACACACAAATCTTAACATAGTCTTCTTAATAATTACATTTCAATCATTTACATTTTACAAGTACAATGAATTATGTAACTAAATATTATACGTTTTTTTAAACAAGTTGAAATATTATTTTTTTATTAAAAAAACAACAAACCATAAAATTATGAATACTAATTCATTCATATCGATTTTTAAAAGACTCTAAATAGTGTCAACTAAATCAATACTAATTTATCATTAATTTTTAATTAAAGCGATCAAACTGACTTTAATGTATTTTTATTTTAAATTTTATTTAATTTTGTGCTGACTTATCCTTCATTAAATGAATTTTATTTTTTATATTAATTTAATTTGTTTTAGTGCGGTTAATGTTAATGACAATAATTTAAAAAAAAATGTTTATATTAATACTTTTTAACTATTTTTAAATAATTTTGGCATCACGTTAGATTTGTTAAGTCAAACTCTAGTACATAATTTGATTGACACTACTATTTATAAACTAATGCAATATTTTCTTATAATGATATGAGCAATCGAGAATTCTCGTAATTATCTATTAGATTCATAAATTAATGTTAAATGATTTTCTATAGCAACCAACATCTAACATATATAATAGTATACTTAAATTGTTTGCTTTTTTTACAACATAAGAAAATCAAACTAAAAAGGTTAAATTTCATAAACTAATTAAAAAAACATGTAAGGTTTACTCTAAATATATGAGAAAATAATACTTGAATGTATTTTTATGTCGCATCAATATAAGTAATTTTTTGTTAATAGGATAAATTAAAACAAATATAAATTTATTTGTTATCTTCAATAATAAATATTGTTGTGGAATTTCGTTTTTAGGACTATTGTAAAAAAAATGGAATAATTAAACAAATATTGAACATATGTGTCAAAGATTTATCTTTAGATGACATTTTAGTCATACATTTTAAATTAACAATAAACACATAGAATAAAAATCCTAACACAATATGCATTTGTTACTGTTAATAACCATTAACAAAAACCTACAAATAGAAATACTTAAGGATGTAATCAAGGTGAAAAATATTACGTAAGCATTTTATACAAAATGAAAATCATCTTTACATAAACACGTTTATGTAATAAAAAAAAAATCATTGTATATGTTTCGTCACTTTTATTCTTCATGCCTCTTTCATTTTTTTTTCTTGTGTATATTTCTTTTATATTAGTATTATCAATTCTATAAAGTTTTTCACCTTTTATTTCTTTTAATTGCTTTTTCTTCATGGAATTTGGGTCTAAAATTTGATAGATTAGAAACATTTTTAAGTTAGATATATTTTTTTTAAAAGTTTACATTTATTTAACCTGTACCTGAGTGGAGAGATGAGCCCAGGCACGGTCGGTTGACGTGGTATAATTGTTGACGTGTCGATCTTCTTCTCCTTCGGTCGGTCGCTCCTTCTTGGTGTCTCTTTCGGTCGGGCGGGAGAGGATACCTGCGAAGGCACTCTAACGCTCAAGTAAGTAAGAGATTCTAAGTGTGATTCAATAAGTGAATGAAAACGTACTTTCCTCTGGCTTGAGCACAGTATTTATAGGATTGCCTAATGGGCTTTCTATCCCTTGGGCTCAGGGTGGTTATGGATAGATCTTGTCAGTCGTGCCCCAGAATACCCGGGGAACATATCTTCTCTAAGCGTGTTCTCCTTGATTTTTCGAAAGTGTATCTTAACTACTTTGGCTTGTTACATAAATGCTCTTGCATTTATTATGTCTTCGGTCGGTCGGCCACGTCCGTCCGGTATCTACCGTACATAACCAATTTTATTTTAAATTATTTTAAAACATAAAACTTAAGAGACATTCGTTTATTTATCTATATTTGAACATTTTACATATTTTCAATCAAATCTCTTATAGATTTTGGAGATTTATCGATTGTAGTAAATAATTTATGGTAGAAGATTATAAAATATATATGAATAAGAAAGAAGAAATATAATTTTGTTAGATAAAAACTACACTTTTTCTTGCATTAAATATGACAACTGTCATCCCAATAATTATTGTATGACGCACACCGACTAAACACTATCAGAAAGTGACCCAGCTTTGGGTCGGTTTTCTCTTACGATGCCCCTCCTTACTTTCTTGCCGTTGACCTAATTAACTTATTTTTTAAAAATACTTTATTCTTTTTTTTTATTTTTTAAATTTACTAATAATTTCCCTCTATCTTACGTATTACTAGCTCATAAAACATTTTTAGTCACTTTAACTATCTTTAATTTTACTTGGTTATGAATTTTACTATCTAGTATAATAAATATAATTATTAACGGGATTGAAGCTTAGAGAATTATTGAGATCACTTTTATTTTTTCTTGATCAGTTCGGTTTGTATTTCAACTCCTTTTCCTGCAAGTTTCTTCTTTCTCTCTGCTCGTTCCATCTTTCGGTCTTCTCGTAATCTAGATTCGAAAGACACTTCGATGTTCAAGTCAGTTTTAGTATTTGGTGATATGTAATCTGAGCATTGTATGATGACGTACCTGATTCTTGGGATCTTGGTTATTTATATTATTTCAGTGAATTTTTCTTATTGGGTCAGATTAAAGAGCTTAGATCATACTTAGAAGTGTATTACCTAACTCTTAATTGTTGATTAACTTCATTAACTCTACTTAAGCATAATTGAATTCGTGTTGTCGATCAATCTATTGATGGAGACCAAGACGTACAACTCTCACTTATTAAATAATATAATATTTATTCAAGTTTATAAATAAACATCCTAATCATCATCGTACAGGATGACGCACACATTATGCAATCTAAACTTTATAATAAATACATATTTTTAAATATAAAATCTATATTTCATAATTATAACTAATAATAATAATGTTGGGATTAGAAATTTATATATTTATTTGATCGTTTAACTTTTTTTTTAAGTTTATAATTTTGTACTTTATGTCCGTCTTTTAGGATAAATAGATATTAAGATATTTATATGTAAGAATGATATATTATGTATGATATTATTATGATTATAACTTCTACTCTTGTATTAATAGTTGTTTTATCATTATTATTATTATTTAATCATTATGATCACTATAACCATGGTTTGTTTGTATTTCTTATATCATACCATGTCACCAATAAAGATAATTATAGTTACGATAATCATTAAAATCATGATATAGTTGTAAAGAAAAATTACTTGACAATGTTTTAGAATATAATGATTATATATGATATTTTAAAAATATGATTACGAATTCTTGAGTAAGTATTTAAGTTAGTCCTTCGATTGAGATTAATCATTTTTATTTGAAGATATTTTCATATGACATGTTATTTACAAGAATTTCTGGTCACTTAATTAATAATTCTCTGTAATAATCCAACTATTAATAATTTTTAGTGATGGCACTTTGTCAAAATTTAACATATATTACATCTCTACAACTATTATTTTTAAAATTTGAACTATTATTATTATTTTTTAATTTGGCCTAGTGAGGAATTATTCAAATTTCAGGATTAAATTGAATTAAGTTTTATTTAAAATATAATTTCATCCATATATATATATATATATATTTGATATTTCAGTTGCTTTATTTCGTATATTTTTATGAGTGTATTTGTAAGTAATACTATGCAGGTGAATAATCTTATAACACTCTACCTTAAAAACTAAAAATAATATAATTTTATTTCAAAATCTTATTTATCATGATTATATAAATACAATATTTTATTATTAAAACAATATGTCACATGCTTATTTTCCAAACATAATTTCTAATTACCTTTTTAACCTCAGTGGTTGTTGTCCCCTTCGTACAGGTCCCATTTCAACACTCTTGTTTCGTAAAACTGAATCTTTTTTTTTTAAGAAGTGAAAAAAAAAGTGTCCAAATCCAAATGTCAAATCCATTTTAAAACTTCTGAAAACTTCTTAAGTTGTTCTTCCAAGAAAATACGGTTTCATCTTCTTTTTAGTTCTAATGGCACATGGAATGTGAAATATTACCAAATTATCATACATAATTATTCATTATGGAGATTTTTTTAATAAAAAAAACTAGTAATACCAATATATTTTATTATTTTAAGTATATATATTACAAAATTTTAATATATTTTTTTTTTCCTTTTTTCGAAGTGAAGTTTCGATTAAAATAAAATAGACAAGAGAAATTGTATTTTAAAAATATCCCTTCAATTACTTTTCTTCAAAAAGTGAATCCTTGTTTTAAAACAGTATTTTTTATAAATAGAATTAGTTTTTTAAACTAGAACTTGTACACATGGATAATTTTAAAAAAAAATCTCTAATCATACGTACCCATGAGAGAATGAAGACATACACTGCCATGTTTTAACTCCTGCTATTTATGTTACCTTATCATCCACGAGTGTTGTTAATGCAATCTCTGTTTTTCCAAAAAAATCATAAAATAGAAACTAATTTGTAAAAACCAAAATAATTAGTTACAATAGTAACTAAATTACAGACCATTTTAGAAACTAAAGGAAAATTTGGTTTCTAAATTAGTTTCTATTATTGTTAAATAGTTTTTAAATTGGTATTTAATTAGCCACCAATGTTTTTGCTACCAAATTTAGAAACTAAATAATTGGTAGTTAAAACCTTAGTTGCTAATTAGATATCAATTTAGAAACAATTTAACAATAATAAAAAATAATAGAAACTAATTTAGAAACCAATTTTATTTTTAGTTTCTAAAATGGTATCTATTTTAGTTACTATTGTAACTAATTATTTAAAAATTAGTTTTTATTTCATGATTTTCTTGTAGTGCTTGAACTGTAATTTAAGACTAACTCAACACTATAAAATCAATTCATAAGGTGAGATTTGGATTCACTATACAATGTCTTTTCGCTATGGGTTCTCCTTATATACAATGAAATTTCTTTTCGCTATCGATTCTCTTTATATACAATGAAATTTCTTTTCGATATCGAATCTCCAACACTTTTGTTTATATAGAAAACGCAAACTCTGAAACTAAAACTTGATCTAACATGAAAAATGAGGTTTTGGCATGGCAACACAGTATGGTAAAATATGAACAGACGAAAATGATGATTCTAGAGATTTCCACTTTAAATTTGATTATAGTTAGATAATGACCCGTGCCCCCACCACGTTTCTGCCTCTATAAAACCAATCTCAACACAAACGGGTCCTTCATTGACTTCAAAAGCCATCAGAGAAAACGCATTATTCTTCTTCCTATCCATCAGCAGAAACTCAGAGAGAGTGAGAGAGAGTTGCTACGTGTGTATGGAGATCATTGCTCTTTTCTTATGCATTTTCCTCTTCTTCTCATCCCTTCTTTCATATCCATTGATAAAGAAACACAAGAAACCTCAACAGATTCCTAAGCCTAAGCTTCCACCTGGCTCAATGGGTTGGCCTTACGTGGGAGAGACCCTTCAACTCTATTCTCAGGACCCTAACATCTTCTTTGCTTCTAAGCAAAAAAGGTTCTTAATTTCTTTTTCTTTCTATGCTTTCTTTTGCATGGAGCTTAAACCAACATGGTGGTGCTGGTGCTAACTTAGTTTCACAATTTCTTAATTAATCAGATATGGAGAAATCTTTAAGACACGCATACTAGGTTGTCCCTGCGTGATGTTGGGCAGCCCCCAGGCTGCACGTTTTGTGTTGGTGACTCATGCTCACTTGTTCAAGCCCACATACCCCAAAAGCAAAGAGAAGCTAATAGGCCCTTCTGCATTGTTCTTCCACCAAGGAGAATATCACACTCGCATCAGGAAGCTGGTGCAAACCTCTCTTTCCCCTGAAAGCATTAGAAAACTCATCCCAGACATCGAAACCGAGGTTGTTTCCTCCTTGGAGTCGTGGGTTTCCGCTGGACAAGTCATCAACGCTTTCCAAGAAATGAAAAAGGTTGATTTTGATATGATGTTTTTCGAGTTTGTGAATCTCGTTTTGCTGTAGTGGGAGTAGCAGTGGGTCTACTTTCGGTTTATGTCTTGTCTTATTCGATACTTTTATTGCATGGCGTTGAGTTTTGTTTTCATTTGTTGATTCCTTGTTGATTTTCTTCTGACTGGGTCCTCCATTATTGTTTCCCAACTCATATGTCTTACCTTAACTCTTTCTTCTTCGCAGTTCTCTTTCAATATTGGCATCCTCTCTGTCTTTGGTCACTTGGAACGCAAATATAGAGACCAGCTTAAGGAAAACTACTGCATAGTAGAGAAAGGCTACAACTCTTTTCCAAACAGGATACCTGGAACTGCATACTCAAAAGCACTTCTGGTAAGCTATAGTGATGTCTAATTTATCAGTATTTCAGTTATGCTTCACTGTGCAATTTGATATATCAGTATTTCAGTTACGCTGACACTGTATCTCAGTATTTCAATTACGCTGACACTGTATCTCAGTATTTCAATTACGCTGATACTTGAAGTAACAACAATCATATCTCATCACATCATTTATCACATCATTTATAATAGACAAATGTTCACATTTACTTATAAGATATTAATTTTTGTGAGTCTCCTTCTCATCACGTTTTTTCCACTAAAAACTTTACTTCAGAAGACCAAGTACGGTAACAATCAGACTAACTTCTTATTGGTTCACTGACATACCCTTTTAAACGTGATTTTTGTTATTGGTAAAAATATGTTAAAAGTCACAAGATTTTGTGAATCTTTCTTCTTGGTAAATGAGTTTCACTCACTATTTTGTATTTAGCTATAAATTTGAGTAGTTTATTAGGACAAGTGTGTTAACCAGTGTGATGGTACTACTTCTCTTTACAAATACTTGTCTGAGAAAATCATTTGAAACTTGGGATCAGATTCTGTGTCATTTTACTCTGTCTGATGAATATTTTTTGACATGTTTTGAAGGCAAGGAGGAGGATCAGAGAGATTATAAGTGAGATCATCTGTAAGAGAAAGGAGCAGAGATTGGAGGATAAGGATCTGTTAGGCCACTTGCTGAACTACAAGGATGAAAAGGGAGAAATGCTAAGTGACGACCAAATTGCTGATAATGTAATTGGGGTGCTATTTGCAGCTCAGGATACCACAGCAAGTGTTCTAACATGGATTCTCAAGTATCTTCACGATGACCAGAAACTTCTTGAAGCAATCAAAGTAAGACTTGTTTGTCTCCCAAAAAGATTTTGCAAATCCATGTAGGCCACCACCACAAAAAAGTTAGGCTAATTAATGAGTCAACGGAACTGTTTTGCAGGCAGAGCAAATGGCAGTGTATGAAGCCAATGATGAAGGGAAGAAGCCATTGACATGGAATCAGACCAGAAACATGCCAATTACTCATAGGGTGTGTATGGTATATAAAAACTGCTGCAAATATGATGCAAAACAATGGTCTTGGTTTAATCTGAAAGCAAACTTGGATCATGTGTATCTTTGCAGGTGATTTTGGAAAGCCTTAGAATGGCAAGCATCATATCATTTACTTTTAGGGAAGCAGTGGTTGATGTGGTATACAAAGGTAAGAATTTGAGACAGAATATTCTTTTACCTGTACACTTATGGGAATTTTAATCCTCAAAACCTTTTACTATTTCCTAAACTGTTCTTTCGTGCAATTGTTAAGGATATCTTATACCCAAGGGTTGGAAAGTGATGCCACTGTTCAGGAACATCCATCATAATCCAGAATTCCACCCTTCTCCTCAAAATTTTGACCCTTCAAGGTTTGAGGTACCTTATCCTGCAAAATCACTCAAACAAATATTTGTTTAAAAAAGCCAATCCCTATATATATAAATATTCTCTGAACATATATTTCAACTGTATATGGCTGCAGGTTTCTCCAAAGCCCAATACTTTCATGCCATTCGGCAATGGAGTGCATTCTTGTCCAGGAAATGAGCTTGCCAAATTGAACATGTTCATCTTAATTCATCATCTAGTAACAAAGTACAGGTAAAATTTCAAAAATTGAGTAAAAAGCTATGTAGCACTCATACGACACGTACATAGAGATACGTATAATCTCAAAACTATAAGAATGAGAACACATATTTATATATTATATAATTATAAATTATGTATATTGACAATAAAGATTTATGTGTACAAATATGTTTTAATTTTTTTATAACATAAAAATTTATACAATAAATTTGAGTTTTTAAAAATTAATGTATTTCTGCTTTTTAAAATTGTATTAGAATCATGTTGGAATTTTCATAAATCCAATAATATTTTCTGAATTAGACACTTCACCAATAAATATTATATGAGTGTCGATATTGTATGAGTGTCGATGTCCAACAAAATTGGTATAAAAAGTGTTTTACATTGTTATTTGAATCCCCAATAGGATGATGAGAGTGGTTAGTAACTCACTGTGTTGAATTCTTTGGATGACAGGTGGGAGGTTGTGGGATATCAGAATGGAATCCAATATAGCCCATTCCCAGTTCCTCTGTATGGTCTACCAACAAGATTTTGGAGAAACCAATTGAATTGAATCAAATATGATTATATCATAAAATCTTGCTTTATTCATCATATATTAAACTTTTGGAATTCCTTGCCACCCAACTTCATATTGATTCCTCCTCCTTAACCCAAAACAACTTCACCTCCTATTTTAAAGCGAGGACCCAAACATTGGTCTCTTCTTCCAAGTAACTTCATGCTTATCCTATTTGTAAATGGTGGCATAGCTTAGTACAATTAATTAGTCTCAGTGTGCAAGTTCTACGAATAATGAATGTTATCAACTAATGGAGATTTAGTTCATTAGCTCTATTCAATGCTCCTATAATGGAATGTAATATAATATAACCTTAATGTCTTGGATTAATGTCTTGGATTTCAAGGGGAAAAAGCCCTGTAATGGTCCCCTATAATAGTTTCAAGATTACTCATGGATCTATGGTACGAAGTTTTAGCTTCATTGTTGTCCTTCCATCTCATTTCTCAAACAATTTAAACTCTTAAAAAAAATGGGACATAATATTTTTTAAGAAGTGGACTTTAAACTTAACTCAACTTCACAAAATCGGCTTATGAGATGTACTTTGATAAACCCATCAAACATTTGTTAAAATAGACTTTAAATGAATCTGATACCATATGAAGAAGTAAACTTTAAACCTAATTAGATGAAGTTTGCACTCACTTGTAAAGAAAGAGATGTTTCGATCTCTAATCGACCAATATAGATTCAGAGCTTGTAGAGTGCTGAGAATGAAGAAAACAAATCTAGCACCAATCTGGTGTAAAATTTGACATTACCATAATAAACTCCAAAGGGCAACGTGGCTCCCTTCGCATGGTAGATAATTCATATTTCTTCAGTAGAAGTCACAAGGTGTGACTATGAAAAAGCCATGTGTTGGTAGTTAATTAGCCGGCTGAAAAAGGCGATGCCCTTTGCAGAGGGATTGTAAACCTTTCTAGGGCATGAAGGTTGTTCATGTTTGGTGGTGATGATGCGGGGACCAAAATAGTACATCAAAAATTATTGGACCTTGTGGATTTGTTGGAGATTTTGAAACGACTCATACTGTGCCTTTTGCATTTGCACAGTGGACCAAAAGTTATTTTCTTAGAAAAAAATTTGATACGTCGACAATCATGCACACTGTTTAAGATCTCACATCGACTAAAGTTAGGACATTTCATAGTATATATCTTATAAGCCGATTTATGAGATTGAGTTAGGCTTAAAGTTTACTTCTTAATATGATATCATAGTCATTTTAAGTTTATCCTAGTGTTTGTTGGTCTTATCAGGTCACCCATAATACGTAGTTTTACGCACGAGTTGGCAGTCTCAGTATGAGGAGGGTGTGTTGAAAATTTCAGATCGACTTGAAATTAAGACATTTCATAGTATATGTGGGTGTAAACCTCACCTTATAAGTAGGGTTATGAAGTTGAGTTAGACTTAAAGTTCACTATTTAATCATGGTTATAAATTAATGTCTTTTCATTTATACTTATCAAAGTAACTTTTTTTCCCCAAGTGACCTCCAGTTTTGTTGTACCAACATCACTAATAATTTCATACACTATTAGCAACTACTAGTGTCTTTATCACAATTCATATTCATTTTATGTGTTTGATTCCCACATGATATTTTCTCTTCTTGAATAGTTCAGTGCTATCTATCTAACAAAAAGGTAATATTTATTATTACTTATAATAATGTGTTACATATATAGGCCTGAACTTTCATAGAGCTCTAAAGGGGACCTCTCATTCTTTACATTCTAGCCTCATATTACACTTTCTTTTTATCTGAATCTGTCTGTTCACAAATTTATTTCCTGCTTATACTTTACAGTAGTCTCCTGATTGTGGTCCCAAAAATGGAATAATTTCATTCAGGAGTTTAACCCATCACTACTCAAAATATTTGTGAACCTCAATTTATTGAACATGTGTAGGAGAAAATTAAAAAAAGAGTGAGACACAATTTATTGAACATGTGTAGGAGAAAATTAAAAAGAGAGAGAGAAACATTGAAATGATCTGAAAGATTCATTACAAGAAAATCATCAAATTATAACTACTTTTAGAGAAAAAAATAATTAGTTTCTATTAAATTAAATTAGAAATCATTTTAGAAATTAAAAATTATTGGTATTTAATTAGAATAGTTTCTATTATTAATAAAAATTTATAAGTTGATCTTTAAATTGGTATCTAACCATTAGCTACCAAGGTTTTAACTACTAATATTTTAGATTCTAAATAAGTTTCTAAAAGACTAATTGAAATCAATTTATAATCTAAAATATTAATAGCTAAAACCCTGATAATTTTTATTAATAATAGAAATCACTTTAGATACAAATAATTTTTTAGTCTCTAAAACATTATCTAATTTAGTTAATATAGTGATTAATTATTTGTTATCTTTAGTTTTGGTTATTATTTAATATTTTTTTTTTAATGTTTCCAGATATTTTAAAGATGATATAATTGATGTCAAAAGTTTATAGTGGTGAAAGAGAGGAAGTGATCATCTAATAATGTTATTCAACATAACATTGAAACTAAAAATTTGATATGTGTATGCAAATTGAAAACTGGTTGTATTCTATAGTGATTGTTATTAGAGTTGATGTAGTATCATTTTTTAGATAGCAAAGAACACATCTCCTTCATCTTGTTTATGGTCACCCAACCACCTTAACCCTAGCAATTAAACTGAACCACTGAAATCACCCTCCACCATCTAACTACCCACGGTGAACCAGAGTCTCATATAATGTTCATAGTGGTGGCGACCCTCATGAAAGCTCACAAAGAATAAGGAACGAAGGTGTAAACACAAAAGACAAGGCAAGAGCTAGAGCAAGAGAGAAAGTATACAAATATACATATATATAGAGAAACCCATACAACAAGACCAAGAGAGTCGTGGAAGACAATGATGACAATTACTAAAGTCAATTTTTTTCTTAATTACAAATTATTACCATTTATTAGGCATGTGGTAGTTTACATGAATGGCAAACACTAAAGTTTTAGAGTTGTGTACTTCATAGGCTTTAGAACTCTCAAAATATTCAAGCAAGATTCTTTCATCAATTTCGGAATTAAATATTCAGATGGAAAATGATGTTTTGACAACCCATAAAGTTGTTTATAATTCTTGATGTGATGATTTTAGAAATAAATATATATAATAAAAGATAAGTTTGGAATTAAATGATATGAAAAATATTAAAATAATAGTATTGAGAGCGGTATAGAAAATGTGGGTTGTCAATGTATCATTACCGGTTGGAGATCCCACATCGACTAGAGATAAGGACAATTCATTGTATATAAGTGTGTGCAAACCTCACCTTATGAGTTGATTTTACGGGGTTGAGTTAGGCTTAAAGTCCACTTCATCATATTATCCATTCAGGATAAAACATTAAATCATTTCTTATATTTTGGATTTGTTTGAAAAGCTTATTCAGAACCTTGTAAGACTAGTCCTTGTGGTGTAAGAATCTTACTCATGTTCATCTAGTGAAGTCATTAACAACAACATAATATATTTTGTCTTCAATGGACTGAGTTATGGTTAGTCCAAAAAAATCTAAGTGTATCAGTTTAAGGATTTTTAAGTAGAAATATCATTTTGGTATAATTATCTTTTTTATCCCTATGTTAAGGGGTCAATAGTAAATTTGATATAGTAATTTAAAAAAAAATCAATTTCTTCCGTATCTAATTTGGCCATTTCTGTTAAATTCGTATGGACTGGTGATGATGTGTTAAGTGTGAGTGATAGTGTTATGCACATATGTCTCCACGTCAAAGCTTTATCATCACCCTCAATCTTCTTTTCTTCCATTTTCAAACACTTTTATGTGTCTTTGCTTTTAGTTTAATTTCTCATGAGATAAGCGTTTATTTTGGTTATGTTCTTACTTTTCAAATTTAGTTTAACTAAACAGAAAAAAAATATTATAATTTCTTTGACTTATATAACAAAAACATATATTATGAATTCAAATTTAATATTATGATAAATAATAAAAAATTAGTATATTTTATAGTTATTTCTAAAAATAATTTATCATCATGTAATATTTTTTATTCACTTAATAATAATTTTAAAAATGATTGATTATCATGTTATTTTAGGACTAATTAAAAAAATATTTTCCTTTTTATTTTTAAAAATGATTGATTATCATGTTAAATTTTAAACTTATTTCTTTTAAAAGCTACTTTTAAACTTATTTCTTTTAAAAGCTACTTTTAAACTTATTTAATAATTAAAATTTTGATAATAATTTTGAATAATTAATTATCATTTTAAATTTCAAATTTACTTAATAATTAAAAAATTTAATGTAAAAATATTTTATAAAACAATTCAAGCTTTAAACTACTTATAAATGCTATCAAAAATCTGTTTACGAAAAGAATTATGTAAATCTGGAATTTCTATTTCCAATGGTTAAAAAAAAGTAAACGTCAATCCGGATCTAAATTTAAAAATATTTCCTTTGTTTTTGTATATTTTTGATAATTTTAGAGAAAATAAATATTTTAAAAAATCACATTTATTTTTAAACGTTGAAGAATCCTCTCCCTTGGATCACAACTTAGACTTCATCAACAAAGTTTATGATCATATTAATATTTAATGAAAAAATAATAGTTTAGGACAGACTTTTTAAGATGCTAATATCTTCCCTTTACTCATAACTAACTCTGAGACACAAATTTGATTTCAGAGACTTTTTCTTATTTCACTGTACTTTTTCCTTAGTAAGTTATGGTGTTTTGTCTTCTATTTTTCAGAGCTTTTTATTTGGGTTGATGTCCAATTTTTCAGGCAGTTTCTTCATGCACCCCTACATTTTTCTTCCTGTACCCCCACACTTTTGTAAATTCCGAAACTGACCCCCACAATTTCGGGATCTGGGAGTGTGCTACGGATTCATCAATCTGGAAGTGAATCATGTTGCATTCCGGATGAGGGGTGTTCCGGAAGCAAAGTTTACATAAATTATTGATTTCTGAATTACTGAATCCGGAAGCCTAATTTCTATTACGGATTGGTGGATCTGGAATGATTTTTCCAATTATGGATTTCTGAATCCAGAATGCATATTTTGAATTATGAATTGGTGGATCCAGAATGGTTTTTTCAATTATGGATGTTTTGTATTTTTTTATTTTGGATTAACACTATTACTCATGTATTACCAGAAACATCAATCCGGGAGATTACCGGATGCGCCAATCCAAAAATTTACTGGAAGCGCCAATCCGAAAATTTACCGGATTTCAGAATCCGGAATACGAAAATAAATAAATGTATAGTTTATAGAGGGACAATTTTGTCTTTACGCAACCTTGTGGGGGTGCAGGAAGAAACTACCATTTTTCAGTTGGGTCAAGCCCATTAGATTTCTCTATGGCGTTGTGACTGCTTCTTCCTGCACCTCCATATCCTTTTGTGTCACCTCATATTAAATATGAAAATATATTTTTATTCTTTTTTGTGTCACTCCATACATAATTTGGAAGATGTTTTGGAAGATGTTTTTGAATCGGTAAGTGTTTTTTACAAGATGTTGTTTTTGAATCGGTAAGTGTTCTTTAGATTTATAAAATTTAGAAGTCTTTTTTGGATTTAAGATAAGCCTATGGATTATGTAATCTGGTTATATTCTGGATTACATAATCCGAAAGCTGATATCATTTTCATAAAATAATTTTTGATAATCATGCATTTGAAACTTTGATGTAATTTTTCTCATTTTACATGTAAACACTATATACCAAGTTTTGATTGTTATAAATATTTCCCTATAGTTCATTAAAAGATAGTAAATGAATTACATAGATTATATAAATTTTAGGTCCTTTTCATAGGGTTTTCAAAGTAGTGTAAAAGGATAGTGGAAATGAATGATGGGAATTGATTTTGGCATTAATTAGACGAAAAAAAAACTGCAAGTAATTAATGTTATACTGTAATCAAGGATTAGAAATCATGGAAGTGTTAAAGTGTTAATTAAGTGAGTTCAAAACAATAGGAAGTGTTATGAGTTAATAAAGTTGAATAAAAATCCACCTTAAATTATTTGCTACAAATACTCCTCCACCCCTTTAAACAAATACTAATAACTTATACAACTAATAGGTGATAAAATATTTTTAATTAAATTATTAACTATATAATTTATTTAAAATTAGTTAGTATTTATAATTTTAATATTTAGATAATAAATGTGATAAGAGGAGTGAATTTCCGCTAGTTGAGGACGACGCCAATATTTCGACCTCAAATCGGAGAGATAGCATCCTGAGACTCGAACACTCCTCTTAAATGTTAGACACACATATCGAACACCGACACTCGTAGGACACATATCGGTAAAATGTCTAATTCAAAAAAATATTTGTTAGATTTTTGACAATTTTAACACAGTTTTAACACAATTTTAAAAAGGATAAATGTATTAATTTTCTAAAACTCAAATTTATTGTATAAATTTTTATTATGATTATAAAAATAAAGAAAAAATAATTTTGAATCAGTCATGAAAAACATCTTTCTACTCTAAACAAAATTTGAAACATACTTGTGCACATAAATCTTTATTGTCAATTTATATAATTCATAATTATATAATATATAGATTCGTGTCCTACATTTTAGAGATGATACGTATATCTGTGTCCATGTGGTTTCCGTGTCTATGGTACATAGATAGTATTGTTAGGTCAATCACAGGTATTGTCCGTTTTAGAAATCGGTGCTCCGTCACGATTTTTTCCTAAAAAACATGAGAGAGTGAGTATATAAAATTTCATTTGCTTTAACTCCTGAATTAGACTAGTATATCACATAAAATATTTATATTATAATAAAATAAATAATTAAAATAGTAAATTAAAAAAGTTGTAAAATAAGGATTTATCCTTATCTGGTTTTATTACCACGCCTACAACTAAATCTAGTTTTGGTTCATAATAACACAAGATTTTTAAATCTAAAGTAAAATAAAGGGGAAGAAACTGGTTAGAGAAATCAAAGAGCAGAACGTTGAAAATGGAAAGAAAAGTCAGATTCAATTCACGAGGGGGAAAAAAAGTTGGTAGAAAGAAAAATCGCAGGACGAACAACTCATCGCCACGTGGACGTATTACAGGTCCAAAGGTGGGCCCGCCCAAAAAATGAAATTATATTAAATTAATTAATTAATTAATTCAACGAGAAGGTTTCACGAGGAACAGAAGTTATAATAAATAAATCAATAAATAAATAAAATGTTATATAAATAATAAATAGTAACGAATGAAAAAAGAAAGTGGGAGAAGAAGATTAAACGAATAAAACAAAATAAGAAAAATCAAAACCTCTAAGCATTTCATTTTTCATTTCGTTTTGCATTTTTCCGTTTCAGCTCTCTCTCCCTCCCTCTTTCGCACGCACTTTCCCTCCGTCGTTTCGTTGGCTTCTTCCTCTGCGCGCATTTCCGCTTTCACGACTCACGAAGCCGCCAGCGAAGCCATCCTTGAAATCAGGTAAGAATCCGATCTCGCTGTGGCTATCGCTTCGATACATGAAAACTTCTGCGGTTCCTTTGATGCTGTGAATGATCTTTGTCTGTGCTGTTCTCGTTACTCATTCTCTCTACGTTTTGTTCTTGAACTGCAGCTATTGCAATCCGCCATGGATTTCCTCTGGACCGAGAATGCGACGCCGCACGCCTCGCAATTCTCCGCCGCGATCTACTTCGCCTTCGCCAGTTTCGCGGCCAGGTTCTTCCTTGACAGATTCGTTTTTCGCGTAAGATCCTCTGTTTGCGTAGCGAATTTCTCCTTACCTGCCGAATTGGATTCGTGTAGATGGCTTGTTTCTGTTTGTTAGAGATTTAATTGAATGAAATAGAAGAAACGGCTGAGTTATGGCTTGTGCCTGTTTTTATTGATTCTCCTTTTTAGGGTTCGTTGAAAGAAACTGCAGAAGCTATTGGTTTTGTTAGTAATTCAGGATAAATTTTGTTTGAGTTGGTGGATTTTTTTTTCTTTTTTCTGTTTTTGGTTGCATTTTATCGGTAGGTATTTGTTTCCTGAAATTTGTTCAAATTGGTGAAGGATCTTTCACTTGACCTTCAATTGGTGTTAATTGCGCAATTGAAAGTTAAGGCATCAGTGTCCCTCTTATGGAAAATGTTCTAATGCAATGCTGCTCATTTGTGTTGGGTTAAATCTGTTTATTGGTATTCTTTTATCCTTCTTAATTATGTTATTGGCCCTCTTTGACATTTAAGTGTTATTCTTAGCTCATATATGGCATAAATATATTTATATATATTTCCTATTGTGTTGGGACACGGATTGTCATGGGAGGTTTTCTATATTTCCAATTGATGAATGGAGTGTGTCGTGTGTGCATTATCTTTTTTTTTCATGCTGCTCATGAATGATTATAACACAGTTGATTTTGTGTTACCTTCTATTCCATACAGTAACCACCACCATGCATTACGGTTGGTGGGCATTACTTTCTAATCTTACTGGTGTAATCAGGATGCCAAAAAGGAAAAAAAAACACTGTTGTTTGTAAAGGGTTATAGAAGAATATCATGTTCTCAAAACATGTAGGAAATGACTTGCTAATTGTTGTTGTTCTAGAATCCCAATTCCTTAAATAATGAAATTTAACTGTGTCTGGAAGAGATCTCTTTGTCAAATATCGCTTTGGTTTCTTTCACCTGTTGTATTGAGAAGAAAGTACGTTAGTGTGGTGCAATCTCAGTCTGGCTATATGGGATGATAGGTTAAATTTTTTCTAGCAAAGCACACCACTAAGGATGATCAAAGACTTTTAATGCCTAAGCTTGATATTTTTATAAATTCTTAGTTGTTCCAGGAAGTCTGTGTCGATCTGTTTAGTGACCTGTGGAAAAAGAGTATTTTTTCGAAGCAACTATGACCAATCTTGTTGCAGTTTAGAATAATTTTAAATCTTCTTGTATGATATCCTTACAAATTCTCCTACTTACTAAATGAAAAAACGTATTTAGTATCTTTTGTGTTTTCAAGATATTAAAGTCATTTACCTTTTCCTTCATATTCTTTATATTGTTGTTGTCTACAGAGGTTGTCTATTAGGATGTTGACAAAGGGTAGAGCTCCATCACGTATTACTAAGGAAATGGAAGTAAAGATTGGAAAATGCTCAGAGTCAATGTGGAAGTTAACATATTATGCTGCTGTTGAAGCATTCATTCTTAAAATTTCCTACCAGGAACCCTGGTTCAGTAATACGAAATTATACTTCAATGACTGGCCAAATCATGAGTTGAAGTAAGTATTTTATGTAGCATGATGAACAAAATCAGTCTAGTCAGTAACAAATGTTTTTCCCACATTGAGTGGCCTGCATTTATCTTGTTGACCTGTTTATTTGTGTTTATCAGAAAAACCTCCTCATTGAACCTTATACTCATCTTCAATTTTATTTGCTTTACATCTTAAATTTACTCACATGGTTAAGATCAGAACCCAATTCTTAACTTAGTAATCTAGGTTCACATTAAAACTGAGTAATAAGTTTTCAGAAACCAACAATTGGACCTTGGGCATTTTTGTTTTGGCAACTACTAGAGACCTAAATCTAGTATTTTTATTTTAGTTTTGATGGACGACAACTAGGTGCATGGCAGCAAATTTAAAAGTTTCAAAGCAATATACATATATTTTCCTCACTTTGTTAAAAGAAAATGCACATATCTATATTATATGGTTTATACTTTATATAGGCTATGATTAATTTGCTCCTTGCTTCTTCTAACTTGATGTCATTGGTTGTAACTTGCCATTTTTTGGTACAATGTAACTTGCTATCTGGTTCTTTAGACATAAATCAAATGGGGGGAAATTGTAATTTTAAGGAAGTTGTTTATAAGATTGTTGTACTTGTATGAGTTTTGTGGTAAATAGAACTTGGCATATTAAAATTTATATTGCACCCTGTTTTATGTCTTATCTCAGGAGTTCTATGGTGTTGTACTACATGTGCCAGTGTGGGTTCTACATATATAGTATTGTTGCTATTTTGACATGGGAGACTAGAAGGAAGGATTTTTCGGTGATGTTTACCCACCATGTAATTACTGTTTTACTAATTGGGTGCTCGTATTTAACAAGGTAAATCTGATGGTTTCCAACAAGCCTTAATTTTATCTGCAGAATATACTATACCTGTTGTACATAACATAAACCTTAAATTTGGAATTTATTTATTATTTCTTATTTTTGACATAAGCATGAAACTTCTCACTTGGTGTCTCATTTCAAGATTGTTTTTAACGTTTTATATCTGTTAAGAGTTTTAGACATCAATTATTTTTGTTGCCCAAATAATATTCATAACCGTAGGTGGTGTTTTTAAAACCAATAAATTTTAATTCTCTGTTTGGAAATATGTTTTGGGATTTATCATATGTTTTCACTTTCTATCTTTAACCAGTGTAGTTTCTTGAAATTCCAATTTTTTTTTTTAATTTACTGGATGGAGATGGATGACCATTTTAATCATGCTTGCCTTTTCCTGTATAAAAGAATTAGGTAATTATCTCACAAGGCCTTCTTAAATTTATTGCATATGTTAAAATTTTCCATTATTATAAATAATATTTAAGAGCCTGTATTAGTTCTCGAGACTATGTTTGGATATCCACTGTTGATTGGGATGGAATAGGGTGGAACAAGTGGATGGATGAAATAATGGATTTTATCCCATAATCCATCCCAAGTTGAAAGGGCAGAAAAGAGGGATATTGGGTGGAATGGGGTTCCATTGGGCTGCGTTCAGCACCTTTCCATCAATGCATACATAGCTTGAAACTTCTAGTCCCATGTACCTTTTAGAGCATTAATACAAGTTGATAATATTTTTTGCAACTTTTTGGTCTGTGGCATGTAATTACATATGTAATATGCAATAAAACCATCTGATGTCAGTACTTAAATAGATGTATCTCTTAGATTTGAGTCTCTGTAAATGCTTGGAAACTCTAATTGAACTGAGAAATGCTGGACACATCTCCGTTTTCTATGATAAGAGATTATAATGTTCTTTCATGTCATGTCTGCTTTCATCTTGTGACTTCAAACTTTTTTTAGGTTGTTATATCAGATTGAGTAATTTAGATATTCGAAATTGCAGAACTGACACTAAAATCTTAGATAGAAATTGAGAGATAACTTACACGTGCTGCATTTACAGTTTTTTTAGGATTGGCTCCATAATCCTCGCCCTTCATGATGCAAGTGATGTGTTCATGGAAGCTGCAAAGGTTTTCAAGTATTCTGGAAGGGAGTTTGCTGCAAGTGTGTGTTTTGGATTCTTTGCAGTTTCATGGCTCATATTGCGGCTAATTTTCTTTCCCTTTTGGGTTATTAAAGCGACAAGGTTTGTCTTTTTTATTTTTATGATATTAATTTGACTTTGTTTTCCAAGACGCCTATTTATTAATCTTATTTCTGTTTCCACATTCCAGCATTGATCTTCAACAGTGCCTAAACCTGTCAGAAGGTTTTGACATGTTTCTCTACTACATTTTTAATACAATGCTCATAATGCTACTCATCTTCCATATATACTGGTGGAAGCTCATATGTGCAATGATCTATAGACAGCTGAAAAATAGGGGAAAAGTTGGCGAGGATATAAGATCTGGTAAGCAGGTTTCATCAATACAGATTGAGAGTATTATTAGTATTCTATTATTCTTTTGTCCAGGAACCTGTCCTATGTTAGGTTATGTGCCATTGAATTTTTTCATATTATCTTGCACTGAATCGTATTTTAGTATTCTTTTTCCTGGAGCACAATTTAAAATGTTACTTTTGAGTAGAATGTTTTGCAATTCCTGTATCTTCAGGGATGCCAATGGCCTCAAACCCAGAATTTATTGGTTCGGATTTCAGAAGAAAGTATAACCTAGAGATATTATCGACTTGTTTTGGATATTATGTGTCATCTCAATGATAGGGGTAGAGTTAAAGTGCTAATTTCTGAACATTCCTATGTTATACCCCTCCCACCCAGCTGTGATTATCATTCTACTGAGTCACGTATTTGATTTAGTTAAATCACGATATGTTAATAGCTACGATTAATACTGTATCTGATTCTGGCGATCAATTTACTTTGGTCATTCATTGTCATGGGTAAATACGTAACTTTGTTTTAACTGAAGGAGTTTCTTTTTTCATTTTTTTGCAGATTCAGACGATGATTGAGTTTGAATAGACGAAGGGTTTTGTTGAGTTTCTTTGTTCCCGCTGATTGGTGGTAGATCTGATGATATACTGCTTTTGACTTGTCTATAGATTTTTAGGAGTTCAGTTGGTTAATACAACCAATGGAGAGGATCTGAAGTTTCGTTAGTTTCAAAATTTTCATCGATTACCTAGAAGAAAGGGAGTAGGAAACCGTCAAAGCATATTTTGATTCTTATATTTTTGCTGTATAAATGATAGGCATTCCTGTATAATTGTTTTTCTAAACCAACCCGTTTAGGTAAACTAGGAGTTGAATGAAAACTAACTTATAAAGAATATGAAGGAGAAAGAAAGAGTGGTGCTCTGTACTGTCAATTCACTGTGCATGTCTATTTTTAGTTTTCTAGTCTTTAATAAGCTTTTTTTGAAAAATAATTATTTTTTCCTTTTAAGCTTAACCAAATATGCTATAATTATGAACCTTCCTGTTGTCTTGATGTGGTTTTATTGGAAATTTCATTGATTGCAAATGTTCAGATTTTTTTCTTGAAATCATTTTTTTTGTACTAAATAACAGACCCCCACCCCTTCCAAACACAAAAGTGTTATGCTATTAAATGTTTAGTGGAATGTGTTGGTGAATATCAATTATATTTATAATTTTTAATACGGCTAGTTGTTTCTTTATAAAAAAAACTGAAGCATCAGAGTTGAATTAAACAAGCTATTCTAAAAGCAAGAGTTTAATATGGTGAATTTGTTTTACGATATTTTTCGTTCTGATTTATAGATAGCGGGTGCTTCATTTATTATTCAATTATATTAAACTGCGCCACTGTGTTAATAGTAGTGCATGAGAATAATCTCCTGAAGATGCCAGATTTTGCAATCACTTATTGCATATTCCTCTCTTTTTCCAGCTTTCTTGTTTGTTGTAAATTTGGATTCAAAATTTAATGTTTTGATAACCTTAAACAAGACTAAATATATGTTTTAGTTTTAAAAATCACTCAATTTGAAATGTATGAACTTGTATACACAGATTCAACTCCTTCCTCCGTCTCAAGTTCATTTCCTGTGTTCATCTATAGATTCAATCTGGGCCTTTGTGCCAACTCCCTAACTGTGGCAAGAATTTAAAGGGCTAATCCATTTGACAAGAGGATTTAAAAAGATTTTGATTAAAGTACTTGTTTGGATGTCAAATATAAAAATGTTATGTCAAGGTGTGTATTCAATTAGATTTTATAGCACTTTTTTATTTATAAAATTTCCCTATATATTTTAAAAGATTTTGCATGTTTGTCAAAAGATTTTTTTAAAAGATAATTAAGATTTTGTAATTTGAATTTTAAATCATGATATTTGAAAGGATCTTATGAGTTTACAAAATTTTAAAGAATTTCATGCATTTTAAGAAAAAAAAATTATGAGTACTTTGTATCTTTATATTTGTATCTTTAAATTATTTTTTATCTATTTTTCGACTCTTCAAAATTACGCAAATCAAAGTGCATTTTAGTGGCAACTAATGTTGATATTATAGTAAACCATTCAAGATACAAACAACATTTGATACTATGCTACTAGGTCATTTTGAAAGACGAGTACATGCTCAATAATTCTTTATTTTCCACAAAAGTTAATTGAACTTGAGAGTAAGAAAAATAACAAATAAATGACAAGGTTTGGATAAAAAAAATGTAAAACCAATATAGATTATAATAACTAATTTACTCTTGGAATTAAACAATAGGTTCAGACTTATGGTATTCTAATAATTTTGAACATAAAGATTTGTCTACTAATTCAATACAAAATTCAATAGAGAAATATTCTTTACCAAGTGTTGCTGACACAAATCTTTACTCTTATCTTAAAAATGTTGAATTGAAAATTGTGATCGTTACTTAGCAATATCAAATTTCCTCTCAATCACATTACATAAAGGTACATAATGAAGATTGAACAATTTATTTTAAGTGTTATTATCCTAACCTACAAAGTCTTGTAAACGATACTGTTCACCTTGAAAAGAATGAGTTCTAAAACAAGAGTTACAAAGATATTTTGACACTGTGTCTCAAAATTGTGTCTGATTGTCTTCGTCAAACATTAAACATATGAAATGATGGAGGACCATCTAGGAGTGATCATATTGGACCCTTAACTAGGACTATGGCTAGAAGACTAAAAGAGGGAGAAGGCCTCATAAGACTTTCCTTTTTATGGACAGTGATACATTGAACTTTCTTTTCCATCTTCTTAACCTTGTAAAAATGTATAAAAGTAAATAAAATAGAGTAAACAAATGTATAGGAATTAAGATTTTTGTTGTGTAAAAAAATAAGTGTACAAGTGAACTTAATTTGGCCTAATTAGGGTTTGACTTGGGAAGTCAAGACCCTAATTTGAGAGTCAACGCGCAACTCTCTCTATTAGGTAAGTCAAAACCCTAATGAGACTAGTAAGAAAAATAGTGTCAAAATCCTAAAAAAAAGTATTAAATACACAATTCAACTCTAATGTATTTTGCATTTTATTCACATGTCATTATATATCCTATTAATGAATGAATTTTATATATGTTGTTGAATGGAATTGTAGGTAATTGATACATTGAATTTCATTTCGTAGTTATTATATTTTTTTGTTCCCTCCGCTAAACTTATACTAAAACAAAAAAATACCACATAAGGGTCTTCTAGACTGACACTAAACTTCACAAAACAAAAATTATATTTTATCAGTGTTTAATGTAAATTATATTTATATTCGTATAATTTGCATCAGCCTAAATTTCATAAATAGTTATTGACTTGTAATAATAAATAATGTTTAGATTTGTGTAGACTTATATAGTTACAATATTTATCATGAGTTAGATGAGTTAAGCTTATAGTTACAATATTTATCAAAGTGGATTCACACTACAAATTAACATTTACACTTTTAACATTCGTCACATTTTATACTGAAAAATCATTACTATTTTTCTTTTAGCATAGACTTCTACCAATAATGATCACAATTTTCCTTACCATGTGAGACTTAATTAAGATAATCACACCCTGTAATTATTTTCATTACTTTTAAGGGATCTTGGCCAATAATTTTGGAGGAAATAAAAATAATTTACTCAATAAAAAATAATAAATATATAATTATTGCCACTAATACAAAATAGTACATACTTTAATATAAATACAAGTAAAAAATCACTTATATTTAAAGGATGGCCATTCGTTTTTTTAAATTCTTCAATTAATCAATAATTGAATCAGAACTTAAATTTTAAGATGTAATTAACTAAAGATTTTTTTTTGGATAAATAAATCATAATTAAAAGTTGATTATAAAAAACATATAACATACGATTTCATTTTATATTCCTAAAAAAAATTCCATACAAAAAGTATTTTAAAACAATAAAAACACTTAAATGAATTGAACTTGTCAGAACTTACAGAAGAAAATAAAATATAACTATTCAAACTTTTATGAAAGAAAAAAAAATTTAAAAAAATATTACGTTTAATTTAACGTGTTAATATATATTAAAATTTAAATAACATGCATTATAAAAAAATAAATTGAAAATTATCATTTATTTAAATTTTATCATTATAAATAAGAAATTCTAAAAAATCTGGGGGCCACAAAATCCAATCCTCTACCACTGATTATTTGTTGTTGCAAAGAGGTGAAATAACTCAGATACAAGAAGCATAAACGTGATTAAAATTCCATACACAAATAATAATTGTTTTTTCAACTATTTATTAATTATTTTTTTTAAAGAAAATATGTAGAATACATTTTACGAAATTAACGCGAAGAAAAGTTTTCTTGACACTACAATAAATAACATACATTTAATACGGTCTATAATAATATAATAATATTTTTAAATTTAAAAAAAATAAAATTAATTCATTAAAGTATGAAATGTATGTTTTTAAATATCAACACCCAATTGATAATTATATATATTTAATTTGATATTTTAGTGTATTAATTATTTGATTAAGTAATAAAGGTGTTAAAAGGAGTAATGAAAAAAATGGTTGCGTTGACAGTTAGTAATAAATGATGTTATTTAGAAAAGAAAAGGTCAAACGAATTTAAAGCAGTGAGTGAAGTGAAGTCTCCGTTAACTTTCGTTACAGATATTTTCTGTTACATCGTGTCACGTGTGTCCAATTCAGCACGTGCTCAAAATCTAAATCAAAATCAAAATCATTATCCGTGTAAAAACGGTGTGAACAGCTGGACCTTACCTGCCACGTCACCCCAAACCGTATATAAGCAAACCCATCCTCTCACTTCATTCAGTTTCAGAAAACATTCCACGCGCCAAACATTTTGACTCTCTTTCAACTCCAATGTCTTCCTCCGCCTCCTTCTCCGCCGCCACTCTCACCACCGAGCAAGAACTCTCCGTCATCGTCGCCGCCCTCACCAACGTCGTCGCCGGCTCCACCTCCTCCATCCCCGACTTCCGCCTCCCCAGCGCCTCCCAGCCTCCCGCCGCAACCGCCTTCGACCGGATGGTCCCGCCGCCCTCCATGGACACGTGTCGCGAGTGCAAAATCGCCGGCTGCCTGGGCTGCAACTTCTTCCCCGAAGAGAAGAAGAAACAGAAGAGGGCCAAGAAGAAATACAGAGGAGTCAGACAAAGACCGTGGGGCAAGTGGGCCGCGGAGATTCGCGACCCACGCCGCGCGGCCCGAGTCTGGCTCGGAACTTTCAACACGGCCGAGGAAGCGGCCCGGGCCTACGATAATGCCGCCATCGAGTTCCGCGGCCCACGGGCCAAGCTCAATTTTCCTGTGGTGGACGAGTCCCTAAGCATGCAGCAGAGAGAAACAGAGACCGTTGCAGCGGCAGAGCAACTGAAGAACGAGAATCCCAACCAGAGCATGGAAGTGAACGCAGTGGAATTCGGGAACAGCAACACCGAATTCTGGGACAGAATTGGCGAAGCTGATTTTCATCAGCTGATGATGATGATGGATTTCGCCGCAGATTCTTCCGACTCTGCCACCGGGAACACTCTTAGTTCCTGACTATAGTTCAGTTCATCAAGCAAATTTACTAGTTTTGGTAGTCTCTGTTTACAAATTTGTACAACAATTAAGAAAATTTATATTAATTTTTCTTTCTATAAGCCCTTGTATTCATATATTTTGATCAAGCTAGCTTCTTGGTTCATCACCATTTAGCTACATCACTACTTATATTTCTCTGTATCTTTCTTCCGCTAGATTTTTTACGGAGGAAGTTGCAAAGTACAAACAAATCAAGCTTTTGTTGTGTTTTGGTATGACAACGTTGAATTCATGAAACCTTAAAAAAGAAGAAATTTGTCTTGATTATGACAGTACTCTAAGGGATATTCTAAGAGTAACTGATGTTGTTGGCTGCACTGGAACAGAGTGAGTTATGTGTTTGGGTAATGAAAAATTTTGGGGGCAAAAGTTGGAGGTGGAACCCACCGTGCAGCACCTGAGGATGTAAGATGTTGTGGTGTGGCGCGCACTGGGACACTGCCACGTCATTCTTTTACTAAGTCCTAAACAAATTTATGTACGATCAATGAAAAATATATGGACAAATTGTTTCATTATACAACTCTTCATTAATTAATGATATAAAAGAAAAATATTTTTGTCATTTTATATAAAAGTTAAAATTTTAGATAAAGAAAGTTGTATTATAAGATCATTTTCCTTTACGTACTTGGTAGGGCCGCGTGCTGTCCACCTTCATGCTCTGTTCTCAAACATCACGAGCTGCAATGTTTTCAGTCACGTTTTCATTTCGTCACGTTTTTAGTGTGCTGGTTTAGTTCAGGAATGCGACAAAGTGATGATTAAAAAAAGGTTTAAAGCCGAATACAGAAAGATTTAGAATAAAACGTTTGATTCGCATTACCGAAAGGTTTTCACGTGTCGACAACAAAAAGGAGGTTGTTTGGTGGGTTGGTAGGCACTCAACAAGCTTGTCTTTCTGTTAACTGTTTTTTTTTATTAGCTTCTTTTTTTTTTCTTTGACCTTATCTTCTTCCCAATCTAAGTAAATTTCTCTATTTTCATCCTGTAAACTCTTGCTTCCAAAAATATTAAAATTATTCTCATAATTTTTTAATATTTTTTTAATTTTGGAATATAAAAATGAAATAAAAACTAAAAGTTATAATATTTACTAGTATAACATCACATATCCTACTATGACTAGTGACGTGGTTGAATGTTTATCAGTGACATGAACAAATACTTCATGATGAAGAACATTATCAAAATCAATTTATAAAAACACAATATTAACCTTATGTATAACGTAATTAGCCTAACCAAAGGTATAAAATTATACTTTAATAGTAAGATTAACTTTGCGAGTTATTCTAATTTAGATAAAAAAAATGAAAGTTTATTATGATCCTATAAACATGTACTACACTCAGAACAAATGTATTTATTATTAAACAATATTTGTTATTTTTATCTATCATATATTAAGTTCTAAATTAAGCATCAAAATATTTTTGCAAGTATCTCGTCTTAACCATCCACAGTGCAACACTAATGGCTATAAACATTCAAAAAAAAAAAAAAATACTTCCTCACTTTTACAAGAACAATAATTTTTTTTATTTCATATTACGTAATTTAGAATAATAAATTTGTATTTTAAAAGGTGAAAATGTGTAATTTTTTATTTTTTAAATTGTAAAATCTAAATTTTATATTTTATATAATCTAATATATAAATTTTACATTCTAAAGTATATATAATTTGAAATATATTTTTTTAAATACAAAATTTATATTTTAAACTCTACCATTTTCATATTTCAAATTACATAGTTCGAAATATTTTGTTTAAATTAATATTTTTTTAAACTTAGGTGGATGAAGAAACTCATGTAACTGGTGCAAGAATTTGCTTACTATTTTTTAGCAACTTTGGGTCAAACATTATTCTTAATTACTCGTTTCAAACACATACGGAACTGACACATTCACTTACGCAAACCCTTCATTCATTCTTGTCTTTTCTTACTTACTGTGATAACATCAGTGATGATATCAATTTATAAGAATTTCATATCTATTTTTTATTTTTATATAAAAAATTAATGAACAATATTTAAATATTTACGGAGAAATAACAACAACTTTCTTATGTAATAAGATGTAATTAATTATAATAAAAAATTCATTTAAATCATACAAAACATATACTTCACGCTACATATATCATATGTTTTATTTTATAAATTTTTTTCTAATTTAATTAGACAGTAATTAATTATTTTAAATTTTAATTCTTTGAATAATTTTCTTATTGTGATATATGGTATTTGTTAATAATAGGATTAGCATAAGACATAAAGAAAAGTGTGAACTTAATATAATATATTTTAATCGGTCAAAGAGTTAGAAAATTGAAAAAGATTTAAAGATATTATTTGAAATAAAGTTAAAAATGAGATTCGCGGAAAGTGCAGAAAGACATGTTAAGACTACAAGCATTCAAATTACGGTTTTGACGCTCTTTTGACACACATCAATAAATAATAAATCATTACGTCATCGTTTCACTACCCAAAAAGTTCATTCACAAAGTTGAAAGAGACACCTGTCATGGATTTGTGTCTTTTAGGAAATCAAATCCAAAAAAAAAGTCAACAAAAAAAGTAGATATTTTTGTGTTTGGAATAAACCAAATTAAAAGAAAAATATCCATGCTTATGTAGCACAGATAGGGATACGGACACTGATACGACACAGATATGGACACAAAGATACGTATAATTTCTAAAATGTAGAATACTATGTAGCACAGATACGGATACGGACACTGATACGAAACAGATACAGACACGAAGATACGTATAATCTCTAAAATGTAGGACACGGGACACGAATCTATATATTATATAATTTTGAATTATATAAGTTAAAAATAAATATTTATGTGCAAAAGTATGTTTCAGATTGATCTTTTGGAAGCAAGAAGATATTTTTTATGACTGATTCAAAAGAATTTGTTTCTTATTTTTATAATTATAATAAAAATTTATACAATAAGTTTGAGTTTTTAAAAAGTTATTGTATTTGTACCTTTTAAAATTGTGTTAGAACCATGCTAGAATTTTCAAAAATCCAACAAATATTTTTTGAATTGAACACTTCACCGATAAGTGTCCTACGAGTGTCGACACTTATACGTGTGTCTGACACAGATACACCATTTAAGAGAAGTGGTGCCTGATTACAGAAATGTATTAATAGTATTTAAAAAGTATATTATAATACTAAAATGTATTGGAAAATATTATGACATTATAAATTTATTATAAACAAATTTATTATGAAAATTAAATACCACTCTTAATTTAAAGTTACATTATTGATGTTAATGAATTGTATTTTTGATAGAATTTTTTAAGAAACATGTTGATTAAAATGGTTTGTTTGAATATGTTTTTTTGTTAGGTACAATTACTATTACTTTCTTTCTATAGTGCTTTGATACTACAATATTTATGTGGATGAATTCAACAATATTATTTATGATTAATTTTTTTTATTAAACATTGATATTTATAAAATAGACGTGACAATAACAATGACAAAAGCTAAACTTTGAAGACAAGTTAAGAATAAATGGAAATCTGAAAAGGTGAAAGGAACTTATAGAAATGGAAGAAAAGTGTGAATTGAATATGAAAACAACATAACATATTTTTAATCGATTATTTTCAAGATGTTAATCGATCATTCTTTATTAGATTTGAAAACGATTTGCAATGTTTCTTGTTTTAATCAATTATAATATGTATTAATAGATTATTTACACTTTATATTTAATAAAGAGAAAAATGTTTAATGGATTATACGAGATTTTAATATGTTAATTTATGAGAACATTAATAACCGTTAAATTTGTTCTCTGGTTAAATTCAATAACTAAACTAATAATTAATTATCCTATTTTTGAAACTTTTCATAAATCGTTTAATTGATTACATAAAAGCTTAATTGATTCCTTTATAAAATCATTGAATAGAAACTAATTTTAGAGATAACAAAATAATTAGTTGTTATAATAACTAAATTAGATATTATTTTAGAAACTAAAAAAAATTGGTTTCTAAATTAGTTTTTATTATTGATAAATAGTTTTAAAAATTGGTATCTAATTAACTATCAAGGTTTTAACTACCAATTATTTATATTCTAAATTTGGTAGCAAAAGTCTTGGTAGCTAATTAGATATCAATTTAGAAATTATTTATCAATAATAGAAATTAATTTAAAAATTAATAATTTTTTAGTCTTTAAAATAATATCTAATTTGGTCACTATAATAACTAATTATTTTTACTCTTTAAAATTAGTTTCTATTTAATGATTTTCTTTTAGTGATATTTTATCTTTAATTATTTGTTCTATTTTGATGAAATCATCATCTACTTGCCTTTAAAACAAACTTAGGTGGTATCTCATAAAAAAAAAACTGTTTATTTTTTCTCTTCATTATTGCTTTTAATCTTATTAACTAACCTTGTATTATGATTTTAACATTAAAAAAATATACTCATGATATATAAATTTCCTTCTTTCATTCATTTGTCCATCAACAAATCTTCAGTGTAATAGTCTTTTATTATCTTCTAAAAATATGAAGTGGTAAACACATGCTTCAAAAAAAGTTTTGAAAAATCCATCAAAATCATAATTCAATCTTTCGAGTGTTTAATCTCTTTTCATATAAATGCCAAATTAAATAGCTATGTTAATATGTTATTTTGCATGTCATAGTCTCATTGTTAAATCATGTTATGAGAGCATGCTAACTTTTTATAAAATAATAATATATTGAAAACCATGCATTAAATTATAATTCAATGAAAAAATAACTTTTAGTTAAACGGTGAATTTTAAACAATAAGTTAGAATGATTTTAAAATTATATTATGTTACATTACATTTATATAATGATGTATTTTATTGTATAAATGTCAAAGTAATATTTCTAATAATTTTAAATTTAGGAACCCTGGTATGTTGACACTTTATACAATAAAAAATATATTTTTGATAAACAAATAAATTAATATTTTAAGTATTTTTATTTTATTTTATTTTTTAATTAAAAATATTATAATATTATTATAATGGGTTGTTCAAGAGTATTATTTATTGTAAAAGAGAAGAGTGGTGATATGTTAACATCATCACAAGAGCAGATACACTTTACATATAAATAAATTAATATTTTAATTATATTTTAATTTAAAATATTATTATAAATGTGAAAGAAATGTTTTGAAAAGGAGAAAGTGTGAGAATAATTTTGGTTGAAAGAAAGAATAGGAGGCAACGATAATGTCGGTGTGTTAGGACGAAGTCAGTGCATGAGCATGACTATTTTTTAGGAGAGCCTTCTAAATGAAGAACCAATTTCTCTTTCCTTTTTAACAAAACCAGCAAAAAAGTTTTCCAATTCTCAAGTTTTCTCTGGTGGGGCTGTGGATTATCACACTATGAGCCCCTCCCTCTTCCTCCTATGGCTCCTCACTCTCCCTCTCCTACCCTTTTGTGCTCAAGCTTCTGTTCCACCTCTAGGTATTTTCTCACTACTTTCACCAAGGATCATGCATGTATTGTTGGGAATTCATACTTATTCTAATAGGACCATGACCAGTGAATCTTGATAACTGATTCGTTGAATATATTTGAATCTTGATAACTGATTCGTTGAATATATTTAAGTTGATATTTGATTATTATGTAAGGTTTTGAGAGGGTAGTAAAAAACAAGGGTGGTGATATGTTAACATCATCCACAAGAACAATATACATACACTTTACATATAAATAAATTAATATTTTAATTATATTTTAAGTTAAAATATTATTATATATTATTATAAATGTGAAAGAAATGTTTTCGAAAAGAGAAAGTGTGGGAATAATTTTGGTTGAAAGAAAGAATAGGAGGCAATGACAATGTCGGTGTGTAGGACGAAGTCAGTGCATGAGCATGACTATCTTTGAGGAGAGCCTTCTGAATGAAGAACCAATTTCTCTTCCCTCTTCAACAAAACCACCAAAAAAGCTTCCCAATTCCCAAGCTTTCTCTGGTGGGGCTGTGGATTATCACACTATGAGCTCCTCCCTCTTCCTCCTATGGCTTCTCACTCTCCCTCTCCTACCCTTCTGTGCCTAAGCTTTTGTTCCACCTCTAGGTATTTTCTCAATGCTTTCACCATCTTCATCACACCTTAATCCTTTTTTTCTCAATTTTTTCATCACCAAGGATCATGCATGCATGGTTGGGAATTCATCCTTATTCTAATAGGACCATGACCAATGAATCTTGATAACTGATTCGTTGAATATATTTAATGATGGTCATTCCAAAAGTCTTGAAATTATAACTCTCTTTTGAAAATGTGATGAACTTTAATTACTCACTATCTCTTTCTGTGATAAGCCTTTCTCCCACTGTATAAAGAGAACTTGTGAAGAAAAAAAAGTAACCAAGTGAAAAGAGTAACATAGAGAGTAAAAAAGAGAGTTGATATTCACCATAGTATGAGATTAGAAATCCTAGTGAAAGGCTAGAGAGACGTTGTATTCCATAGTGAGATAAACAAATATTGTAATCTTACTTTCATAGTGGAGACATATTCTAAATTAGGTCCCAAGAGTTTTTATTTCTCAAGTTGAGGAAGTTTTCCCACGTTAAAATTTCCTGGTGACATTATTCCATTTGCTCTATTTTCTATTATTTCTATTATTTGCTTATTGATTTTGCAAGTTCCAATTTCGTATCTACACTAAAGAGAGAGGATTAATTCTGATTTTCCCAACATGCATGCAGGGTACTATTTGGACTGCGGGGGCTCCAAGGAGGTCACGGTAGATGATCTGAAATATGTTTCTGATGGAAGCTACATCAAGGTGGGAAGCACCAGCCCCATCAACAAGCCAGGCTTGTTGCCCATACTCTCCACAGTCCGTTACTTTCCCGATGCCTCTGCCAGAAAATACTGCTATTCATTGCCGGTGATCAAAGGAAGCAAGTACATGGTGAAGACCATGTACTACTACGGAGGTTTCGATGGAGGGAAGGAGCCTCCGGTGTTCGATCAAATCGTGGAGGGGACACGATGGAGCGTTGTGAACACCACCGAGGACTATGCCAAAGGTCTCAGCTCCTACTTTGACATCACGGTGGTGCCGGCAGGGAAGACCTTGAGCGTGTGCTTGGCCAGAAACTCCCACACTGGTAGCTCCAACCCCTTCATTTCGGCCTTGGAAGTCAAGATCTTGGAAGCCTCTTTGTATAATCCCATTGACTTCGCCAAGCATGCCCTTGTAACCGTTTCCAGAAGTGTCTTTGGAGGTGAACATATCATTCGGTAAGCTATGTAGCATAAACACTGACACAGAAACTGATACGAGACGAACACGAACACAGAGATACGTATAATTTCTAAAATATATGACACATATCTATATATTATATAATTATGAATTATATAAATTGATAATAAAGATTTATGTGCACAAGTATGTTTCAGTTTTTTTTAACAAAAAGATGTTTCTTATAGCTGGTTCAAAATGATTTTTTCCTTATTTTTATAATCATAATAAAAATTTATACAATAATTTTTAGTTTTTAGAAAAATAGTGTATTTTTTCTTTTTAAAATTGTGTTAGAACCATGCTAGAATTGTCAAAAATCCGAACAAATATTTTTTGAGTTAGACACTTCACTGATATGCGTCCTATGAGTGTCGTTTGAGTGTCAGTGTCCGATACGTATGTCCGACACGTACACACCATTTAAGATGTGTGTCTGAGCCTCATATTGGGTAAGTTAATCAATCCTTTATGTATGAGGTTGATTAAACAGTGAAGATTAAGGTTTTGAGATTCTGATCATTGAGATTTCTTTTTGTGGAGCTAGTTTTCCAGATGACAAATTCAACCGAATGTGGCAACCGTACAAGGATCAAAACCCTGTTGTGGCAAGCCAATCGAATGTAACTTCTTCAGACTTTTGGAACCTCCCTCCAGTTAAAGCATTCAACACTGGGGTTACCACCAGTAGAGGGAAGACTCTTGAGATAGATTGGCCCTCTATGTCCCTTCCAAGCACCTACTACTACATTTCCCTCTATTTCCAAGACAACAGACAACAAAGCCCTTTCAGCTGGAGGGTTTTTGACGTTTCTATTAATGGCCACCTCTTCTTTTCCAACCTTAATGCCACAGCTAAGGGTGTCACTGTTTATGCTGCTCAATGGCCACTCTCTGGTCAGACGAAAATTTCATTGACCCCTACTGCAGGAACACCCGTTGGACCTGTCATCAATGCTGGAGAGATTTATCAGATTCTACCTCTTGGTGGTCGAACTCACACTAGAGATGGTAACTTACTCATCTCTCTATTTTGCAATCTCTATGCTATCACTTTGTCCATATGTGTTTGAGATCCCATATCTACTAGAGATTATAACATTTCATACTGCAAAGTTCATCTCATAAAGTCGGTTTTATAAGTTTGAGTTAGACTTAAAGTCTACTTTTTAATATGATATAGAGTCATTTAAAGTCCATTCTAGTGAGAGTTTATTGGTCTTATCAAGCCACCCGCAATGCACGAGTTCCACGTCAACTAGAGATTAAAATATTTCATAGTATATAAGTAACTGCAAACTTCACCCTATTAAACCGATTTTATAAAATTGAGTTAGATTTAAAGTTCACTTCTTAATAGTATGACATAATGTTACTATTTAATTTCTGTGGTGATCCCTAGTGATTGGAATGGAGGATTTGGCAAGAAGCATTCAGAATCCACCTGCTGATTGGAGCGGTGATCCTTGCCTACCTAAGGGAAATTCATGGACTGGAGTTACATGCACTAATGGTTTTCATGCACGAGTCACCACACTGTAAGTTCACCAACAAGCTACAACACTAACTAGATTCCACTGATCTCTGGTTTTTTCTTTGACTCAGTTCATAGTAAACGAGAGTGGAATAGTAACAATTGTCATCTTCTTGTGCCTTTTTATGTTTAATGGTGATTTGCAATCACATGTTTTGGCTTTTGTATGTGTGAAGGAACTTGACAAATGCTGGGCTTGGTGGCACACTTCCTCCCACCCTTGACAATCTAAGTGCATTATCTCATCTGTATGGAGTGCTGCCTTTTTACTTCAAATGCTCCAAGTTATTCACTTTTGTTGTTGTTTCTAACTTCTGAATCGTATCAATTTGTGAACATTTGCTTATATAGGTGGCTTGGGGGAAACAAACTCACAGGCACCATCCCAGATTTGAATGGACTGAAGGATCTAGAAACTTTGTATGTGGCCAAATTATTAGTAGTTTCTGAGATTTCTTAAATTGTCCAAAGTATTACCTACAACTTTAACTCCTTTTTTCTCTTTGATCTTGTTAAATCTAAGGCATTTGGAGAAGAACAACTTTGAAGGACCACTTCCTCCATCAATAGGGAAACTCCCAAAACTGCGTGAAATGTGAGATCATACCATTTTTAAACAAATACACTCACTCAAATGCTTTACATTTTCCCCCACTTTTTCTTTTTCTCCTTCTCACATCTATATACTAACTTGTGTGTGCTCTGTGACAAATGGTGTCTGCAAAACCAGTTATTCTGATTTTCAGGGGGAAGCTAAAGAGAAGTGAAATTTGAATACAAATTCATCAGTGAAATTTGAATGAGCACAAAGCCATTGCAAATTGGGCTATAATATAATCCTTGTGTCTGATCGATGGGGCGTGGAATCATGATTGTATGCTTTTTCTGCAAATATATAAATATATAATAACTATTCTTCCCAAGTTTATGCTCAGAATATTTATCTGCCTTCTTTTTTTTCATAAGATAAAATAACAGACTAATGAGATTTCTAAATCTATATTTATTTGTAGTGATTTTTAGATAAACTAAATATAATTTTTGAACTCAATATTTGTTTACAGCTAACAAATATACTTAGATAGGGTTTATGTATGAGTATAATTAGTGTTCCAAACTGGGTTGGAACAAAAAGAATGATTAACTTCCTTTTTGGTCGATCTACCTCTTCTCTTCTCCCAATAGCTTCACAATTTTCCCTTCGTTATTCTCCTACTTATCCTTGTAAACTCCAAGCTCAGATTGTACCTGCAAAAGACATATGATGCTCAAGTGAGAATTCGATATTCGGTATATTTTTCTCGAGATGTGTGACTATTTATATAATTATTATGGACTTTTTGTTATTGAGTCAAATTAGGATTTTGGGTCATAATTAAAAATGTATTACTTAATGTTTAATCATTGTTTGATCTTGTTAATCTCCTATCAAACTTAATTAATCTGACTATGTGTCGATCGACTCTGACCAGATGATGAGACTTTCATCTATCGTCCGATCCGACCGATACAATTAAATTAGCTTATATAATAAATAATAAATATTAAACAAATTTTAAAACTTAATAATAAAATTTTTAAAACTTCTTTCCTCAAACAAACAAACAAAGACTTATTTCAAACTATATCTTTAATATTTCATATAATGTTAAAATTAATTTTGATAAAAAAAATCAAAGTAATTTAGGCAAAAACAATTCAAAAGAATGATCCGCAAACCTCACCTACAACTTATTATGATTGTAATTTACATTTATATAATTGGTTTGAGACATGAACCTTATTGATGGAAAGATCAATAAAATTTTGTAATAAAAAATAATAGTAGATTAATAATTGTATCCACTATAGATGAATATCACTTGCTAAGGTGGTTCATTATAATCTTATACTTAATCTAAAATGTTAGTTCGAGTGCAATATTAATATCCTATTTTAAGATAGAAACATATTTAATCCTTTATTTTAGAGAAATTGTTATTTTTTATTAATTATAAAAAATAACATATTTTTTATAACATATTTAATTATCATATTTTGGGTTTCAAAGAAACAAGAAAATAGAAAGCAAAAATGAGCTTAAATTAATTAAAAATTATATAAATTAGTAAAAAATAGTTTTTAAATTTGTAGATGTAGCATAATCATTTTTAAATCTGTGATTTGCTCTCACCATTCTTTCCCAGTTTCACAATTTTAAACATTTTTAAATACTTGCAGCTTGAACTGAGATAGTTGAAAAGACTCACAAATTCATCAAACAAAAAGAGCCATAAAATGTGTTTTAACATATAAATATAAGATATGAGATAATGAATAAAATACTCTGAATCGCTGCTTCTGCACAATTTTCACACATTTTCACAAATTTTCCCACAAAAATAGGAACACCTTCAATCTGCATCTCTTTTGTGTTTTTGTTTTTTTTTTTGCGAATGTTCGTTACGAATGCTGCGGCCAACCTCTTCTTCCCTTGCAAACCTTCGTCCTTCCAGTGCCGCGCCGCCGCCGGAGACCTCTCCTCGGGGCCCTCCTTTTTCCAGTCCGTCGCCGGTGGCCTCCGGCTAGGCCCCTTTCCCGAAGGCGGAGGACTCGCCGCGGAAGGACGGCGCGGCGGCGGTAACGAACCGATAAGGGTGAAGAAATGGTCTCGGAAGAACGAGAGTTATTTGGATAATGACAGCGAGCCTCTTCCCCTTCCCATGACGTACCCCGATACCTCACCCGTTTCGCCGGAAGAGATCGATAGACGGCTCCGATGCGATCCCGAAGTTCAGGTTTAAGCCTTTATATATGTTCCTTATTTCGTGAGTTGCTTCTGTAAGGGGTGTTAGGGTTGGGTTGTGTTTCATCACATCTGCGATTAAATTAATTTGGTAAATTGGGTTAGATACGTCGTTTTTTTACCCAATTCAGATTGATCCAACCCCATCAATAGTGAATTGAGTTGGAAGTTTGGATGAATGAGTATTCAAAAAATAAAATGTATTCACAATTTAAAAGGATGCTATTTTTCATTTACCAATTACCTTTTATGTAACTTTCGAATATTTATATTGTGTATATATATATATATTGATTTAATAGTATATTTAAATAAATTAAATCAAATCTTACATTAAAAAGAAAAGTTATTTAGAACCGAGAAGATTTCAGAGCATTTTTATAGGACCTTACAAAATTCAGGTTGTGAGCTATCAACATTTTTTATGATGTTTTCTGTTAGAGTTGACATTATGTGAGAACTATTTGAATGTAAGAACAAATAAAAACTTATTTTCCTTTTTCACAAAATCAGAAATTAGAGAAAGTTGAGTTTATCTTAAGTTTACTATTTGAGTAAAACGTGGATAGTGTTCTTAAATATGATATGAAAGTCTAAGATTTGTAAATAATAGTTTAAGAATCCAAGGATTATTCATTAAAGATAATCTAAAGAATGTTTGGTTAAGGAAGCTGGGACAAGTGTATGTAATTTTTTTTTCAATCTATATTTTTTTTTCTATAACATATACAAATAATAAGTTAAAATTAAAAATATATTATATACTGGATGGGTTGGGTTCATGGAATCAACACCAAAGCTCAATTTCTAGTCTAATAGATTTGATCATAACACTCAAAATATCCAACCCAAAATGTTTGGGCTAGGTTCATAGATACCGATACCCATGAACACCCCAACTTTTATAAACATGATTAGTTTATTATTATTATTATCATTATTTATTTTTAAATGTGACTTGTAGGATTGTAAAGAGGTGGTGTATGAATGGACTGGCAAGTGCCGTAGTTGTCAAGGATCAGGATATGTTAGCTACTATGGCAAGAGAGGGAAAGCGGTTACCTGCAAGTGCATTCCTTGCATGGGAATTGGTAATGCATATCGTAAAACTTGTGTTGATATTCATTGGGCTAAAACTTGTGTTCGATGAGGAGGGGTTAATCATGAGATTGTGATTTTTTTTTATGAACATATGAAATGTTGAGTGTCATGTTATGACCTTTAAATGTCTTGGCTGCATAAATGTCTTTGCCCATAGACCTACAAACATTTGTTGTATGTGTGACACTAGCTTATTTTGAGGATTTTCTCTTTATTCTTTTGTTTGTTTCTGGGAAATTGGATCCTTCATATTCTCCCTCTGCCCTGAACGGTGGGAGCCTTGTGTAATGGACCATAGTGAGACAAGGTGTAGTTGTTATTGCTGTTATTTAGGATATAATGTTTAGGGTCCGGCTGAGAATGTGTCTACTAAGGAGCAAAGGGGATAGTAGTCAAATTAGGCTTTGCCTTGTGTTCTATTTAGGTTCATTTTTCATGTGGAATGTTTTTGTTAGGACTAAATTGTACAAAAGATATTTTATCTTTTACATTTTATTTGGTCTCTTATCTTTTAAATGTTCAATTTAGTCTTTTCTTTTTAAAATGATTCAAACTGGTTCTTATGTCAGTATAAAATTACTCCATTGTGTTTCCTTTCTCTTCTTTGTTTAGCAAATCCCTAGATTCTAGAGCACGAAATCCACTACCAAATTCGCCACAATGGTGAAGTACTTTCATTCCACATGCAGCCTCAAGTTCTTAGACACCTAAAACATGTGTAGAAACCCATCCCCCTCCTGCATGACCTCCTTGCCAAAACTCACTCGCACATGCAGCTTGGAAGGCCCTGTGTTTTGTGTGTTGATTCTAATTCTGTTAAGGCTGTTTAGAAATTGAAGGATGTTATTGCTAATGATTGTGATTGGATTGAAGACCGTTTTTTTATTACAGAGGGTTGCTGTAATTGGAGGATAATGCTTTATCTCAATATTAATCTCCATTTCTCCTTTCCATAAGCATCTTTACTATATTCTTGAATTCTAAATAAGCTAGAATTTTGGTTCTCACGTTTTCTCATTTAGATTCCTTAGTTCATGAATAAATTTTCATTTTTATACGTACCGATGGTTAGGACTAAGCTCAAGTGGAGAGTCGAACCCAAATAACTTATTATACTCAATGTGGAACTCCTTACATTGTGACCCCCTTTAAGGGCCAATATCCACATCTATTTCACTCTATCGGCACTGACCTAGTGGTAGCTCTTTTCTCCTTGAGATGACATCACTCATCTATGAGTATTCGGTTTGGTACCTTAATCCAGCCTATAGATAGTCCTTTCCATAACTCAATTCTCAATGAAAACACCAACTGTTAGAAATGGTGACAGAAAGAAGTGGGAATCCTTACATGTCTAATTAGTTTTAATTAGAAGAAAAAGTAAAAGGGGTTAAATTGTAATTTGTTTTAAATTGGTATGTGATTTGGCCTAATAATTTGTTCCTTTATTGTAGTAGGGTTTTTGAGCCTGTGTTTAACATTGATGTAACTTGGATTTTCCAGAGTGAAAAGGAGAGTGCTCCTTTGGGGGTAATTTTGTTTACCCTGGTGTGTTTTACTGTAAGTGTTATGAAGGAATACCAATTACTCTATTTTGTAGCAGAATAGGTGGTATGTTAGGATTTTGGTTTCTTGGTTCCTAACTATTTGTATGACCTGCTGGATCCATTTACGATGGAGAGTCGAGTTGGGGTGTTGTAGAAAGCAGTGAGCGAGCGGATAAAAAAAAAAAAGAAAAAAGCAGTGAGCGAACAAGGAGTGACACTGAACTGACAGATCTTAAGACAGATATCGAATAAATGAAGAAATTGCTTTCGAGAAAAAATAGCCAGAAAAAAATAGTTAGTAGAAGGAGACAATTCAATAAATCTTGGTTATCAAGAATCAGAAGGAGAGGAAATATAAGAGGAGGAAAGGTATGAAAGGGAGTTACCAAGAAGATTTTGGACTAAGAAACGACAGTTACCTTCTTTTGAGTGTCAAGATTCGTTAGGATGACTGACACGAGCAATTTTATTTTTGAAGTGTAACAGATCAGACCTGCCAAGTAATTAAAGTTGGCCAGTATGGATGGCACTGTTGTACACTGATTTCAGTTTTGGTGCCGGAAAACCAAAAATCCTTCTTGGAAGGGTTTTTTCAGAAGCTTTGACGAGATTGAGATAATGTTGGGTTCAACTTTTGAAATATTAGCCTTGTTGAGACAAACTACTAGGGTAGAAAACTATATTAAAGAATTTTAGCTCTTGGTTGTGCATGCTAAATCAAATGGGGAAGATCAACTGTTGGGCTATTTTTTGGCTGGGTTGCACCGTTATATTAGGAGCTTGGTGCGTCCGCGTGATCCTCAGAATTTGGCAAGAGCCATGGGTAGCTCGAGATATGGAAGATGCTGTGAAGTATGTCCATGGTTATGAGTGTACATAAAAGTGGGATATTCAGATATCTGGGGAGATGACTTGTTACAAGGGGTGGTTTAGTTAGTGGCAACAGTAGCTCATAAGCTTCAAATAGTGGGATTCATGATGTTTTGAACATGGGACCCCAAAATTGTCAATGCTCAACTTCTTAGCCTTCAAAATCGAATTGATTTGGGGCTAGAAATAGACATGATGCAAATATCTCTTATGCAGAATATGTGAAAGGAGGGAGGAAGGAAGTTATGCCGCAGGCTCCATCATTGTCAATAAAAAAAATTGAATGTGACAAAATGTTGCCTGAAGAGGAGGTGAGCAAAGTGGAGACAGAGTTATGCAAACAGAAGAAGAAAAGGAAGAGGAAGGGATGATTTGGAGGATTTACCCAACCTCACACAAGGAAGCTTAAATTGGAGTTACTTGGGCAAGAAGTGATGATATTAATTGATAGTGGAGCTAGTCATAATTTCGTGTCCAGGAAATTGGTAGAGTGGCTAGATCTGGAAATTCAACCAACACCACTATAATATGTTAGATTGGGTATGGAAATTGAAAATCTACTCTAATTTCTTCCAAATCCCCAAAGAAGATGATTAGAGCTAAGGTGGAAGAGATGTCAGTTTTGTGGTAAATGGAAAAGACAAATATAATAGAGCAAGAATTTACGAAACAACAGAGGAAGCAATTGCAAGAATTGTTGCTTCAGTTTTCATGGATTTTCAAGAGCTGAAAGGCATTCTACCTATTAGATAGATATTGATCATCAGATTCCTATTAAAGATGGAGACCCTGTAAATGTGAGACCCTATAGATATCCTCATGTGCTGAAAAATGAAATTGAGTCACAAGTCACATATAAGCAAGTCCAGTTATTTTAGTCAAAAAGGAGAGCTGGAGGCTTTACATAAAGTCACTGTTCCAAATAAATTCCTATTCCAGTTAAGAGCTATTGGATGAGTTGAATGGAGCTACCTATTTTTCTAAAGTGGATTTAAGGTAGGATATCAGCAGATAAGGAGCACAAGCTGGATATTCAAAAAACAACTTTCCGAACACATGAAGGGTATTATGAATTTTTAGTTATGCCATTCGGATTAACTAATGTGCCAACTGCTTTTCAGTGTGTCTTGAATATTACTCTTAAACTTTTTCTTAGAAGATGTGTGTGGCTATTTTATATGACGTTTTGATTTACAACAAATTATGGGAGGAACATCTACTCTGCATGTGAGATAGGTTTTGGTCAGTCTTTCTTTGCAAATCAAAATAAGTGTAGTTTTGGTAATTCATAGGTGGGGTATCTTGGCCACATCACATCTAAAGAGAGAGAGGCTATGGTCCTGCAAAAATGGAAGTAATTTTACAAAATCTGAGAGCTTTGAGGGAATTATTGGGATTAATAGGATATTATAGAAGATTTGTTGGTAAATATGTCCATATAGCCTGCCCTTTTAATTGAAATGTTGGAAAAAGTAATTTGAATTGGGCACAAGAATTTTTAATTGGCAACAAGCTGTTGCCACAACCCCATCTCTGGAAATGCTAGATTTCTCTAGACCTATCTTAATAAAGTGTGATGCTTCGAGCAAGGGAATAGGGGCTGTCTTGGCCTAATGCAAAAGACTGATTTCCTTTTTTGGTTTAAGGCCTTAGCTGAAACTTTTCTCTCTAAATCTATTTATGAAAACGAGTTTATGGTCCTGGTCATGGCAATTTAACAATGGAGTCGGGATTTGTTGGGGCAGGTCACTGTTTTTATTGATAAAGAGTTTGAGATATTTTGTTGGAGAATAGGCTTCATGTTTGTTTGTCTAAGAACTAATTATTTTATTGCCCTTTTTAACTATGATAAGTAAGCTACATATTGTTTAGGATGTTCCATTTTCCTTTTCAGTTTATACTAGGGTGAAACATGTGATGTGAGGTTGATGATATATACAGGCTTTGTTGCATATTGAAGTCGTATTTTATGTTGGAAATTTAATGTGAGCATTGTATCCCTTCTATTCCCAGTAGTGGCCATACCTTTCGTGTCGCATACATTCTTAGGCTCTTTGTACTGCTTACTACGTTAGCTATAACAATACAAAAGCAATAGATTTGTCTTGCTTCGGAGCTACCTTAGAATTTCTTTCATATAAGTGGGTTATTCCTGTTTTAAATGTTTTTTTTCCATAGATGTAAACTTTGTGCTTTAGTATTAAACATTTTCCTAACAGTGAAAAGACTTAACTGGAATTCAGACGTTTCTATCAAAAGCATTCAATGGTGACCTTAATTCTGTGTCAACTTTCTGAAATTTGATATTTTCTTTTAACTTCACTTTTATCAACTGTTATTTTCCATTGTCAAGTTGGAGTAATTTACAAACTGTCTATTTTGCAGGTTACGTGCAGAAGATAACAGCTCGCAAGGATATTGATGTGATGGAGAATTTAGATAATGGAAAACCACCATGATGGTTGATGGTCCTCCCGGCCTCCTCAGTCTTTTGTTCTTTTCTTCTCTCTTTCTCCACCCCGGGAACTTGTGCTTCATTTATCTTGATGAGTTATATTCTTCCACAATAGTTCCTGAAAATATTATGTAAAGGAACGTTGTTACGATTAGATTTGTTAAAGGTTGTACCCTCCAGAAAACTGACTTGAAAAAAAGGTCCCCACAAAAGAATATAGGAAAAAACTCCTCTATCTTTTGGGCAGAATATATTCTTTTCCATAAAAATGCTTATCTTTTGGCGCACACCATTCTTTTCATACCTGAATTTTTGTTTAGCATCTAAAGTTTCGTACTGATGAGGATTTTCGTGTCACAGCCTCGTCCATTTCTCACTAGTATAAAAGGCCACAATATCCTTTTTTTGGTGCCAAACGAAATCCATAGCAGCATAAAATGCCAGGAACAAGTTTCCTTGATTTCCAATACAACCTCTCAAGGAAAAAATACTTGAGGAAGCCATCACGTCTGTTCTCCCGGGACAGGCAGAACTCTGGGCTGAACAGTGTCTGTCTTCAGCCTAACGCTGATGAGATGAAGCGAGTATTTGACAAATTTGATTCCAATAAAGATGGAAAAATTTCTCAGCAGGAGTACAAAGTCACCATGAAGGCTCTAGGCCTGGGAGACTCTGTTCATGAAGTGCCAGATATATTCAAGGTGGTTGATTTGGATGGAGATGGATTCATCAACTTCAAAGAGTTTATGGAGGCTCAGAACAAGGGTGGAGGGGTCAGGGCGATGGATATAAACAGTGCCTTTCGGACGTTTGACAGGAATGGTGATGGGAAAATAAGTGCAGAAGAAATTAGAGAAATGCTGGCAAGGCTGGGAGAAAGGTGCAGCATCGATGACTGTCGGCGAATGGTGAGAGCTGTAGACACTGATGGAGATGGCATGGTTGACATGGACGAGTTCACCACCATGATGACACATAACTTGAGACATGTTTGAAGCTTCGTGAGGGCCACCTCAATGAACTTCATGTGTTGTATTTTAATACTAAAATATTAAATCTTAAATCGTAACCTGAAACATGTTTGAAGTTTCTTGAGAGCCACCTTAATGAACTTCAATGAAACAGATATACTGTTTGTAATGAATAATGTTAATATCTAATAATGTAAAAACTTTCTAGTTTTTTTAATTTCTTCAAAATTTGTGGAATTGATGAAAAATATGTAAAATTTCTATTTTCTTTTCTATTTCCTTTCAATCAAAATATTTTTATTTAGTCTATTTTCACTTATCTTGCTTCTTTTTCCTTTCTTTTATCTTCTCTTTTCACCTACCAACTTAGTAGGAGTGGATGCTTTCACAAACTTTCAACAGACTAATTCAAATTTCAACATGTAAGAAGTAATGAACAGTATGGAACACATGGAAAAACAGAGTTTGGGAGTGACAATTTTCATGAACGAAGAGAATCTTTTGAATGGGAAAGGCTTAATAAATAAGTTGTTTTAGCCTCGGTGTAATTTTAGGTTGAAGAACATTCAGAAAGGCGAATTCATAAAAAAAAATACGCATGTAGCTATAGATTGAAGACAGGTTTCGAAACATCTTTCAAAACCAAACTTCATGCTTACTCTGCAAACATATCATGGATCAATTAATACAGCTAAATGTTAAGTTGCTGGACCCAAAAAAAATATATATATACACAAACCATATGAGAGCGAATTTTGTAGTACTGACAAGTAATAGCCCCGACTAGAAGTAGAGAGAGAATAATTAAGTGAATATCAGAAGAAGAAGCAAACACATTCTAAATCAATGCATATTACATATGTCATGTTCTATCCTAGTAGTATTTAAAGCTTCGACGCACATCTGTTTTTCCCGGTATAAGGGGATAGAAAATGATGTATCCATGCTACTGTCGGATTTCAAGTAAAGATTCTTTCACCAGTAATCCCCACAAGAGCATTTTCCATCCTTGAAATGATGAAACCTTTTGTTATCTCTGACAATTAATTCCCTCCCCACAATCCTGGACATGATCTTGATGGCATTGTGGCAGTCACCACAGACACGAAGGTTCTTGATGATTCTAAGAGGTGTTCTTGGTGGAGTACTAATAAGGCCATAGGCAATTGCTAGACGTTCACTGTGGTAGAGAAGGGCTTGCTCCTTTGCTTCTTGATCAATGTCATGAAGAACATATCTTGTATCAGGAACATATCCCGCATCTTTCATCCCATTCAAGGCCTTCAACTTTTCATCATCCTTGTAAAGAGTAGGATTCTTATACTCGATAATTCTGTTCCTGCCATCAAGCATGCTAATTGCAGTATACTTCTTCGGAGGTGGCGTGGGGATCTTATTCACAACAGCCTTTGTTGGGTCAAGACTAACCATCAACTCTTCAGCATAGTCTTCAAGATCAACATCTCCATGAAGACGAGCATAATGCTTCAGTTTCTCCCATACGGTTACAGTGGGCTCAAATGGCAATTTGACAATAAACTCCTCAGCTTCCTTGAGATATGCAGATTGTCCCAGAACATCCAAAAGCCCCATGTAGTGCTCCACCCCAGGCTCTATTCCATACTTGCTTTTCATAGACTCAAAGTGTAGGTAAGCATCCTCCACAGCCTCTGCACTGGCACAAGCTGACAACACTGCAACCAAAGTCTCTGAAGTGATCTCCAAACCCAGCTCATTCATCTGCTCAAACAACTGCAAGGCATCATCCCCGTTGGTGTTATTTGCGTAGCCCCGCATCATCAAGAGCCAAGAATCCATATTCCTGTTGGGCATATGATCGAACACCCTACGTGCATCAGTCATGCTTTTACAATTCCCATACATTTCAATCACCTTGTTGTTCAGCTTGAGATCACTCCTAAAAGAAGATTGTAGAAAGTGGTCATGGGCCTTCTTAGCATCCTCAAGGGTCTTGGATTGGCCACACAAGTCAAACAGACGATCAAAGCAACCAGCATCAGCTTTGACCCCTTTGTCCATCAACTCTATTGCTTCTTTAACTTTCCCCTCTTCGCACAAAAGTGTCAAATCAGCGATTGAAGGAGGTGGTGGTGGAGGAGGAGCAGGGGAGGCTTGTCCTTGAATAGAATTCTGATTGTTGTTCAGCTGGTTACTAGGGTTTTGGAATTGGTTAGGGTTTGGAAACCCCTGAGTCCTAGGGTTCCACTGGTTGGAGGCAGCAGGGCTTTGATTGTTCCATCGATTGGGGGAAGTGGGTGGGCGAAAGTTGGGATTTTGAGAAGTGGGTGTTTGAAAATTGGGGTTTTGAGGGGTTGGGGACTGAGGATTCCACTGATTATGGTTTCGGCCATGTTCTGGAAATGGAGGAGGCACATTGTGTAGACGATGCTGATGGTTATTACGAGGAAATTGATTGGTCTCTGCATTGAAATGTTGAGGCTGATGTTGTTGCCATTGTTGAGGCTGAAAGTGTGTGGGATCAGAAGGTGATTGTGGTTGGTTTTGGTGGGAAGGGAATCTTTGATAGTCGTGTGGAAGTGCAGAGGTGCTTAGGGATTTGGTAGTTAGGGTTTGGGTGCAGTGGTTGCCATAGATAAGGTGTGTTCGAAGCTTGAAGGAGGAAGAATTGATTGTTGTACGCGCACGCTGAATCAATGGGAACGTCGCCATTTCTGAGCGAAGCAGTTGCAGAAGCAGCTAGGGTCTTGGAGGGGACAAATGCGCGGTTTTGTTCATCGGAGGAAAACTTCTTTCACTGCTCCTTTTGCTTTTGGGCCCTGGGCTCGTAATCTGGGTCATATCATGTATCAATGGTTGTTTCTTTCTGCACCCTACATTTTTTTCCTGCACTTCTACATTCATGTGCAATTACAAAAATATTATTTTGACCCAACCACTCCTAGGTGAAACTTAAGTATTCTTTAGACCTAACCACTTCACTAAAAAAACAGTGTGATCTAAAAGATCCTAAGGTTCACTCGCTAGAAGAGAGTTAATGTCCTAAGACCAATATAAGATTAAAAATACTCTTTTAGAGTCATTGTAAGGTCTTTCACAATTCTTCTTCTTCATCTTGTGTTTGTCCATGTTTGAGCTATGCATTAAATACTCTTCATGTACCGGTAGGCACCGACCGACCGACCTAATGCACAATAAATGTAACGGCATTTATGTGACAAGCTAAGGTGGTTTACTAATGTAATTAGAATTATTTATGCCTCGTTCGGCATCAGAATTATCTTATTACTTTAATGTATTCAGAATTATCTATGCCTCGTTCGGCATCAGAATTATCTTATTACTTTAATGTAATCAGAATTATTTATGCCTCGTTCGGCATCAGAATTATCTTATTACTTTAATGTAGTCAGAATTATTTATGTCTCGTTCGGCATCAGAACTATCTTATTACTTTAATGTAATCAGAATTATTTATGTCTCGTTCGGCATCAGAAGTCACTATAGACAAGAATAAAGACAAAAGAATTGTTTGTATAAATAATAGAATAGTCATGTATAGGACTTGTATTTTCATTTAATTTCAAGAGTATTTTGTAAATGAATCAAAGACACTCTAGAAATCATCGATGGTCCTACATCACAAACATTCTCTAAAAACATAAAATAAACATTTATAAATGTTCAACGTGTACCATGAAATGTTTCATATTATGTGAACTTATTGTCTATTCAAGAAAAAACTTATTTGACAAAGTATATTGATGTAAACGTTAGAAGGTTGAGAGGGTTTTGATCAACTCAAAAGATATTGCAAATGATAATTAAAGTTATTTTAGTTTGAAGTTGTAAAATTCATTATTCCAATCAAGCTTAAATTTAATTATAAATGTCAAAATTTAAAAAAATGTTTGTTTTTATTTCTTTATTTTTTTTATTTGGTATTTTTAATTATTGATTATGATAGTAACTCAAACTTATTTTTTTTTTGTTTATAAGGTTATTTTCCTTTTTTTTCTCCTTTATGAATTTCCTTCTTAAAGTATTTAGAAGTTCAATAATTTAATATTTAATAAACATTTTAATATTATAAATTAATGAAGTAACAATATGAATTTTAAAAAATATTAGAACGTGAGAATTAGTTAATAACTTTCTTTCTGAATAAAATTATATATTATTGAATACAAAGTTTTTTTTCATAAAAATAAAATCAAATAGATATATGTTTAGACATATTATTGTTTTTAATGTTGATAAGCTTATAAAAAATACTTAGTTCGTCTATATAGTGCTAGAGATCCCACATCTACTAAATCACATCTATTAAAAATAAAAATATTTTATAATATATAAGTGGATGCAAACCTCACATTATAAATTAGTTTATGAGGTTGAGTTAGACTTAAAGTTCACTTCTTTACATGGTATCATAATCATTTAGAGTTTATCTTAACCATGATTTGTGTTGTTTTATTGTAAGTTGACAGTTTTGAGTTGTATATATATAATAATAATATTTTATAAATAATTATACATGTATTTCTTTCTGCGATGCACAGATTAGTAACACTAGTATATATAATATTTGAGAGGATGACACTATCAAGTCTCTATGATTAGAGTCAAGATGGTTAGTTTAAGTGATAAAAAGTCTAGTTTCTCTTAAGATAGCTTCCTTGCAGAGTCTATCTAATAATTTATTCTGTGTCTATGGTTTGCAAGTGTTAATAATATTGATTGCTAGATACCATATAAAACTTCATTATATTTATTATTTCTCTTCTTCTTTTTCTTTCTTTTAACTGATCCATTTTAACTTTTATCTATTTTTAAGTTTTTCATAGGCTAACCTTTAACAGTAAAATAGTTTTTGGATTGACTGATAAAGACTATATTTGAGATAGAAACTTGAGTGGTATTGTAACACATAAAGCCTGATAACTGCAGTTAGATTTGGCACAATTTTCCATTTCTTTGGGATAATAAAGGCACTCAAACCAACATCTCAAATACACAAAACACTCAAATCAACCAGCAAAGATAATATAAACAGCAAGTTGTTGAAATTAACAGCACCAACTACTCTGAGGGTTGCCACAGAAAGCTTCTAAAGAGGTTTCACTTTTCATCTTGTCATGGACTGTGACATTGGTGTTAGTGTAGCTCCTTGCCCTTGCCTTTCTCTGTTGGCTTCCCAACCTATTTTCAATTCATTGCCCCCACAATAAGTTAGTTTCATCTATCATTTGAATTGAGAAAGGAGTGCTAAGACCACAAAGGGGAAGTTTTATGCTTCAGTTTTCAACATCATATAAGTGCTAATTTTTTAAATTTTTGAAAATTGCCAAGTTACTGAAACTGAATCTCTATTTTGTTTAAAAGAAAACTATACATTAAAGGAAAATCATCAAAAGTAAGATCTAGAGCAAGAAAGATGACAAGGGATCATATAAAAACAGTTTGACCAGTAGATTAGTTCCAATAAGGGAAAATAAGGTCAAGCTGTCAGGAAAAGAAACATGTAATTTTGCATCCCTCCAATCAGATTCAATGAAAGTATAGTATCTTAAAATGATCCATGAAGTTTGTCCCCTTGAGATTTCCTACTATTTCAAGCTCATTATGCTTATAGGGGAAGTATTCAAACTCATTATTTAGCAGAAAACCCATATGGTGTCTGATATAATTCACTATATTCTTACTCTCAATACATCAAAATCAAATTTTGAAAAGAACTATGGACATGAGATAAACAAATAGAGATCCTAGCTCAAGCTAACTGGTAAGCTTTGTTTTTGATACTTGTAAAAGGATTCAAACACTCCTGAAATGCCCCTTTAATTCAGTTATTTTGATAAAAAAAAGATAAGAGAGATTCTGACAAGTTAAAGATGGCATTACCTATGCTCAAGTCAAATCCACGGTTTTTAAGTTCTCTATATTCCTGACATAGAGCACAAGCTTCACAACAGAAATGAACTAAGCAATCCATACATGGAGCCTCTGGCAAGTCATATTGTGCTCTCATTTTGGACCTATAATAGCATGAGTACAAGCATGCAAGCCCACTCAGAGCTAGTAGTGTCCCATAAATGGTCCCATTACAAGTGCAAGCTGAAAGAAAAAGACAAGAAAAACAGTAGCAGATATAACCATTATGAGTCATTACTTCAAATATATTGCACTCATGAATGCATTTTTTTTATTAAAACTTACTTTGTTCGCCTTTATCTATTATTTCTGCTATCAATCCGAATGTAACACAAGGGCAGAAGCAAGTGACCAAACCTTAGACAATAAACAACCATACTATGTCAATTGCTTGATGTTCATACAACAGGAAAAAAAAACAATGAATCAACAAAATAAACAATATATACAAATGAATCATTTCAGGTGATCCAACATGAATCAAGATCGATTCAATAGTCTTACAGTTTCCAGGATCATCAAGACAACGGCAAAGACCAGTTGACCATCTCTGTGTCCTGATCATAGGACCCCTGACACTGTTGTTGTTGTATGGAGGAGCATAAGATGGTATTTGTGGAGGGCCATAAGTTGGAGGCACCACCACTGGTACAATATAGCCTTGATGGCTACGATGAGCTACATATGCCTCATCATTTTCATCTACTGGAGGATACATTTTTCTCAGACTTAGCCTCAATTACATCACACCAATGACCCTCTAAGAAAGACAATCTTTTTCTGGCTTTTATCTTAGTATATACAAATGGGAGGATCTTAATTTAAAGAGGGTACTCCTCATTTTATCACTAGCTATTTAGGAAATAGTTTTTTATTGTGATTGTTTTAAAACTCAGAAGTTGCAAAGAAAAGCAATGAGCATTTGAATATCAGCATAATAATTGGACTTAGTTGTTTCCTGGAAAATCTTACTGCAAAAGGATAGGAAGAGAAGACAATTTATGATCACATGATAGGTCTTGACTTGCACATGGTCAAGAAAATCATAATCATTTTGATACAAGTGTGAATCCAGAATAATTTATTATTTGCAGTGATGCAAGATGAAAATTTAGGCACCAATGGTTACTTGGCACTGGTGACATGCAGATCAAAAACGGGTTGCAAGACAAGGATGGTGATTTAAAATAAATAACAAGTCAATGCAATATAAGTTATTTAACTACCAAAACAAAGTTATAATATGTTCAACAACCAAGGTAACCAAAAGAAGATTATAATATCAGCAACATGTGCTTCAGTAGACAATTAAAAAAAGAACAAATTTAAAATTACAACAACTGTTTAAACCCTAAATATCAGCAACATGTGTTTCAGTAGACCATAAAAAGAATAAAAATTATAAGAAATGTTGAGAGTGGGATTTGAACCCACGCCCTTTCGGACCAGAACCTTAATCTGGCGCCTTAGACCAACTCGGCCATCTCAACTTTTGAGAAAATATAAACAAATTATTATATTTAATCTTTAAGAATAAATTGTATGATATAAAAGTCATCTTTAACAATCTCACTTAAATATGAGATAATTTTTACTTTTATTTATGATTTTTATATCATAATAGTGTAGAGATAAAATTATAATTTTTCCTTTTAAAAAATAATCCTAACCTTTTTTTAGCTAAAATGACTTTTTAAAAATCCTTAACTTCTCTTGTGGATAACTAGAAAGACTAGAGTTTATATTTAAATAAACTCATCTCAAACTTCAAAAACTTAATAATCCATGATACCTCTATAATATATGTTTAAAAATTACCACAAGCTTTTTTTTATATCCAGAATATCATCAAGTATCCATATATGTTTTTAAAATATTATAAAATAAAAGTCAACTTAATTATTCTGTAGTTTCTGAACACATAATAAATTCAAATATCACTATTTCTAGATTAAAAAATGTTAAAATAATAATTTTGACCATGCGAATTTCTATTGAATCGATAGACTGAATATGTTGAGTATGAGGGTTAATGAAAAATATATTGGTCACATATATGTACTAAGACCCAAAGAATTTAAAATGATCTCTCCACAATCTATTATAGGTTTTCATGATAATAAATAAAATCATTGTTTCACACTTATCTTATAACATAAAAGGAAATACAGGATCTTATTAAATATTGGGATGTACGGTAAAGAGAAAAAATTATTATATATAATAAATAAATAAGTGTCTCAAATAAAAAAAGATATAAAAAATTATTATATATAATAAATAAATAAGTGTCTCAAATAAAAAAAGATATAAACAAAGAACTAAGATCTATATATTTAATTATATTTAACACTTCTATCGAGGTTGGAATATAAAAATAATGTGAAATTCGTTATAAATATAATCAATTATAGGATCTCGCAACAATTTAATGAACATATTTATCAACTGATTATTAAAGTTAATAAATTGAGTGGTGGTATCCAAATGTAATTTTTTCTTGGATAAAGTGACAATCTACTTCTATATATTTAGTTCTCTCGTGAAATACTAGATTTTAGAAAATATATAGGATAATCTGATTGATCACGTATAAGAGTACTTTGTGTGAACTCTCAAAATCTCAATTCTTTAAAGCATTATTATTTAAGTCAAATAAGCTTACATATGGCAGAGACCATAAATTCTATTAGGTTTCGAAGGATATGAAACTCATATTTTCAAATTCATATCAAATGAGATGAAGATGAGAGATTTATATAAAGTATGTTATGTCAGTTTTATTGGATTAAAACTACATTTCAATTTATTAATTTCACTTACAAGCGCAAAGAATAGATTAAATCATACTTTCAACTTGTTAAAATGGATTTATCATATTATTTTGAAATCACAAGATAATTTTAATATATTGAAAACTTGTTTTAACATATTGAAATAGACTTCCAAAACTACTCAAGTTTTTTTTTAAGTGGTTTTAACAAATTGACTGAGTAGAATAATCTATTAAAATATTTACTATAGCCATTTTAAACTTCATATAATAATATTTGAATGGATTAAAATATCTTTTATTTAGTTAAAATTATTTTGTAATTGAGATAAGTTCTAATTGATCATTCACTATTATGTTTTGATCCTTCATCCATTGTTTATTCGAATCATTTTTCTTAGACTAACATACTTTTTGGAATTGTTGATCCAATGTCAATGGTACATTGCAATGATCTATTGGTTGATTACCATTATTTTTAAATTCTTGCTTTGGAATTAAAATTATAAACTATACAGACACCTTCAATATAGTTAATAAGATTTTCATTTCAAATTTAAACCCATAAAGGTTAAATAGCAATTGTCATACTACAATTGCATTTCAAATTCAAAATTATAACTAAATATTGTCTTCAATGATATTTTCATTTGGAGTCCAATTGATTAGTAGGCCTTATATTTGAATTTGAGTTTGGCAGCACCATATCATTTTTAACTAGCACCCAATCACACATAGGAAAAGTTCAATCTATCCTTAATAAATCTAAAAATATCTTAAAATGTGATAGGCACCCAATCTCATGCACCCAACCCTATTCTTCTTCTTCTTGTTGTTCATTTGTGCTTGAAGCAGCAGCAGCCGCAACCACCCTCAGCCACTGTCATCCATCGTCGTTTCCCTTGGTTTCCTCCACCATCAGTGAGCTTCATCATCGCAGGCAGAGCAGCAGCCGCCATCGTCAGCTTCTGAAGTCGAAGAAGGAACCATCGTCGGAGAAAGGTACTCTGTCATGCCTACCGGATATTTTTATCTGTAATTCATTATTGAGTTCCGCACTTTTTTATCTGTAGTTTACTATTGCATTTCGGATATTTTTATCCGCAGTTCAAGACTGGGTTCCGGATATTTTTATCCACAGTTGGGCACTTGGCTTCTGGATTTTTTTATCCGCAGTTGTGGAAGAATGACCTCCAGATATTTTTATTTGCAAGAGGCATTTGACTTGTGGATAATTTTTTTCGTAGTGTTGTTGTTCTGCGCAAGACAAGAGCATGATGGGATTTTAAAAAGTTCGTCGGGTGCCAGTCACAATTGATCAGGTGCAGGAAGCAATTGCCTTTGAGTTTTGATTTGAAATTGGGCTCAATTAGAAATTGTTACTTATTGGACCTTGAATTATAATTGAAATTGGATTTGGATTCCAAATACTAATGTCTCTGGACTGTTTCTTCCTGCACCTCCATATCTTCTTCTGCCACCTCCATACACAACATGAAAATACATTTTTGTCCTTCTTGTGTCACCTCCATAGAGTAGTTTCCGGATTATGTAATTCGGAAACTCATTTGAAAAAAGACTTCCGGATTACATAATCCGGAAGTTAAATAAAACTTTCAGATTATATAATCCGGAGAATAATCATGCATATGAAAAATGACTTTTGGATTATGTAATCCGGTAGCTAATTACAAATTTGAAAAATGACTTCCGAATTACATAATCCAAAATATTATAAAGGGGCATTTTTGGAAATTTGAAAACTTATGGAGGTGAGAGAAGAAGGTATGGAGGTGCAGGAAGAAACAGTCATGTCTCTGCCATCAAGAATCGACACAAGGGTCATATTATCCATTCATGAAAAGTCAGTTTCTTGATCGATGTTATTAAATCGATGTTAATATAAGTTAGTATGAACTATTTGTCCTTTATATATTTGTCATTTATATAAAGTTTTGACTCACTAAATTCAAACTTCCTTGAATTTCAATGTTTTCATTAGTAGACAAAATTTAGATATAATATTTCAGAGAGATGCTTGATGAAATCACTTCTTTAGTTTTTCTGGATTCTGAAATTCGAAAATCTAACTTTTTCAAGTTAAAAACGGAAATTTTATTGCAAAAACAAGTTATGTTATTCTTAATAAATAGTATAACGCTATAATGAATCAAAGATTTTAGTGAAAATAAACTTCTTCATTCCATAAAATCCTACATAAATATTTCTAATCCAATCATACAGATTTTTTTTAATAATTATAATTTCAAGATTCATGAAATTATGATTCAAGTATGAAGATTTGAGTTTTTATTTATCACTGGAGTAAGATATTGGCCTCTTCTTCATGACCTAATCTCTTTGGTTAAGCATTGATAATTAAGGTGGCAAAAGAAGTCATAAAGATGAGTTAACTAGGGTTCAACATTTTGTCGCCGACCTAGTGAAGGCTATAAAGTATCCATTCTCTTTTAAAATGTTGAGATTCGAATGTCTCGAGAAAACTGGTGTAGATTCTCTTCTAAGAGACTCACCTTAATTACGAAACCATGATCACTTCTGCTAGGGTTTCAACCACTGTCAGTCTCCGTTCACACCATGTTCCTACCAAAAATCACTCGGAGTTACCTCAGTGAGAATTGTGTGTTCCTCCATCAATCTGTCGAGATGTCTTTTAAGGATAAAATTGTAACGAAACACACTTTCAAAACAGACAATATCTCGAATGACTCGGAGGTACCTCGGTGAGGATTGTGTGTTCTTTTTTTTTTATCAGTAAAGAATAAATAAAATAAAATGAGGTACTTTAAGGGTACCCCAACCCTTATACAAAAACAAAAAACAAGTTTCCTTGCACCAACAAGTATCCACCAGACCTTACACGACAATACCCAAAAACACGTATAAAATACTAGATACAGAGATCCCCCAACCCTCAATCCTATATTGAAACACGCCCTCAGAACATGCACAAAATCCAATAGCTAAAGAAGATCTTTACTAGCATTTTGACCTACATCAAACTCAATGCCAAATACAACAATAGAACCTGCAAAAGAGAGCATAACCAGAAAATCCTGCACAGAACACAAGCAACTTTCAATCGCAACCTAAGGCACTTACATCAATCCATCCATGCCAAGGAAACCTGCACAGAACATACCACAACTTCCAAACCTGGGTGTTCTTCCCTCAACCCGATACGTCTTTTAAGGATAAAATCGTAACGGAACACCCACTTTCAAAGCAGACAATATCTCAGATGCTGACGTTATCTCTCGGACTTAAGATCGGAACAAATCATAATCTTAACCCAAATAAAAAAACTTCCCCTTAGAGATCAACAAAATAAGGTGGATAAACTTGGGAAAGGAGAAATCGATGGGTTGAAGGTAATTTACAAGTTTTTTTATACAATTTTTCGTCACAGCTTTGTTAAACATAAAGTTCTAGCTAACAGCATATCATTGGTCACCGTTTTTGTCATGTAATGTTTGATGTCTGATTTAAAACCAGTGTGTGGTGCTATGATATGGTGGTATAACAACTCTTTCATCTGTCTTTTACCAAACACGATCTGAGTTGGATATGTTCTGTATTGATCATTTTTATATTTCCACTGTCGAAGTTGCTAGAGACTTAACTCATAAACTAAGCAAGGAAAAACAGCCATATTTCGCAGGATTAAACAAAGTAATTAAAGTTTTACACGTCCCTTCAGCAGGATAATCCAAAGAGCTTACTGTGTTACGTTTTGAGCAAGATGCATGCCATGCCACAAAAAATAAATTAGAGGGTTTTTGGATCTGACATAGTAAAATGAGCCTCGAGCATTGAGTGTGTATGCATATGATATTATGATATTGGATTGGATTATAATAATAAGAACTAAAGGTTGATTGATTGGATGATATTAGAATAGAATAATATGAACTAAAAGCATCATTTATCGGATTACAAGAGACAAATTTTGCTAACAGGATAGGAGACAAAAAGGGGGACAGGCTCTCAGCCCTAACTTTTCTCCTAGCAGTGGTTATTTTGATTAATCTTATTAAGTAAATTTTATTATGGGTGGTCTGATAACGGATAACTCGATAAGGTCAACAAACCATTGTTAGGATAAGCTTATAAATAGTTTTGATACGATATTAAGGAGTGGACTTTGAGTATAACTCAACCTCATAAAACCGATTTATGAGAAGAGATTTGCACTTACTTATTTACTATCAACCTCATAAAACCGATTTATGAGAAGAGATTTGTACTTACTTATTTACTATGAAATATCTTAATCTCTAGTCAGTGTGGAATCTCTACAAATTTTCTGCTAAAAGGAAGCATCACTCTACGATGCAGGAAGAGACCATTTGTCCTAAGCTCAATTGCCAAGAAATATATAAAAACTATAGTCCACAAAAGGATGTGGATTTCATGTGAAGAACACTTTGGCAAAAAGAAACACGTGATGGTCAATAGTTGAACTGAAAGATTCTTTTGGCGCATGAATTATTAGTCTTGCATGTATATATTCTTTGTTTCCTTCTTGTGCTTACAACTAGCTTTTCCAATATTTGACAAAAAGAAGAGAAGAATATAATACAGACATGCTAAACAATCTGACTTAACTCACATGATCCTGGGAATTCATATGATGAAAATGTTAAACAATTTCAGTTCTGTATAATATAGATAAAGGAACAACTTTCTTAAATATGTTTGCTGCAATTGATCAATAGTATATATCATTTGGTGAAACTGTACACTCATATTCACGGTGCCGAATTTCTCAGCCAACAGTTAAAAACTCAAAGGTGAACACCCACACTCCTAACATATTATAAATAAATAACTGATATTTTTTTTCATATCCTTTTTCCTTTTTTGTCAGTTCTTTATTATAAATATAGTATTAAAGTATTTTTAACCTATCATAACGATTGTTTGTTAGATTTATTAAGTCATCCACTATAAGATCGTTATGTTGTCCCACGCATCATTCTCGACGTGAGAAGAGTGTGTTAGAGATTCCACATTTACTATAGATTAGAGTGTTTCAGAATATATTAGTGAGTGCAAACCTTACCAGTGGGTTACGCAAATTCAATTCTTAATATAGCATAAAAAGACAAATCTAAATAACATGTTATGTCCACTAAGCACACAGACAAGAGAATCCCCATCATTATATAAGGGCAAACACCTGCATATGGAAATTAACCCTTCAGACTGTAGGAACAGAAAAGATATAATATAAGTTTTGCCTCATTTGTCTGCTCTATAATCTCAAAGTTGTGCAGTGCATGAGCTTCAATCATGGATCCCAGAATCTCCTTCTCCTATGATTTTGTGGCTTCCCAGCAGGCAATCAAGCATGAAAATATATACAGAGAAGATCCTGTCTCTTCGGATTTTGAATTCTCTGTCAAGAACAACTCCATGATATCAGCAGATGAAGTGTTTTTCCAGGGCATGCTGTTGCCTCTGAAGAGTCATGACTGCTCCAAGAAGGTCACTTTGAGGGATGAGTTGCTTGCTAATGATGACCATGAAGAGGAGTTACCAAGATTACCAAAGAGTTCAAGCCGGTGGAGGGAGCGATTAGGGCTCAGAAGGGTTTCATCTAAGAAAGATAAGAACAACAATGAAGGGTTTCAGAAGAGAGTTGCTAATGAAAAAGGGTTTTCTTCTGCACAAGGAGACAAGAGTGTGAGCTAAGACAAAATGGTAAGATATCAACCATCCTTCTCTTCTGATCTTCACATTTTTTACCACTTTCATCTTCTTTTGCTACTAAATATCCTTATAGTTTCAATCTTAATGAGTAAAATCCCATGACAGGAAATGTTTTCTGAAGGTGGTGTAAGTTGTAGGAGCAAATAGGAGAAGCATTCATTTCTGAATTTCTGAAGAAGACATATGAAAACTGCTAGAATTTTGGTCTCACTTCCTTCTCAACCCTTAAGCTAATTTAACCTAAGTTTATGTTCCCCACCTATCTCCAGCATTTTAATCTTTGTACAAAAAATTGCAGTTGAAGAACTTCTGAGTATTTTTGTTTGTGTATTCTCCTTCTACTTTCAAACAAGTTCTCTATATTCTTATCTGAACAAGATTCTTCGGTGTTACATTTTCTCTTTAGGAGAGGGGAAAAAGGAAAATAACGTGTTTTAAGAGAATTAACATAAACATAGGTTTCTATAAACATAGGTTTCAAATATAGAAATACAAACTTAAAGAAAAATGTGAGAAGTGTCACCACAATAAATAAAATAATTTAAAATCAATCAAAAGTTGAGATAAATGAATAAAAGTGAAAAAATTATTAAATAGAAATCAACTTTAGATATCTAACATAATTAGTTAATATATTAACCAAATTTGATAGTATTGTAAAGATTAAATAAATTATTGATATTTAAATTAATTATATTATTTATAAATAATTTTAAAATTGATATCTAATTAACTACATAGATTTTATCTATTAATTATTTAAATTTTAAAGTTGGTATCTAAAATCTTGATATCTAATTAAATATCAATTTAAAAATTATTTATCAATAAGAGAAACTAATTTAGATATCAATAATTTTTTTAATCTCTAAAATAGTATTTATATAATTTTATCAATATAAAATTAATTATTTTTTTATCTTTAAAATTAATTTTTATTTAATGATTTTTTTAGTGTTATCCTAAATAATAAAGTTTGGTTGATACTGTAAATAACAAAAACAATTATACTATAATTATTTTTTTAATAAAATATTATATTATAATAAAAATAATAATTTATTTAAATGAAAAAATGAATGTAATCAATCTCGAAATATCATTATCATCCTAAATTAAAAATAATTTAAAAAATGGACATAAACCTCGCCGAAGGACGCTAAGATAATATAATTTAAAAATAAATAGTATATAGCACTGGTTAACTTAAAACCAAATATAATATTAACATAATATTGTTTTCGTGAATTAAGTCAACGCTTAAAAAACATTTTATTAATTCAATTTTTTGTATTTTCTTTTGCAATTCGCATTTGTATTTTATCATGCAGTCATCATTACATGTTCATTTATATAAATTCGCATTCATTATCTTACAATCCTGTAAACAATGGTTTAATTTATAGAAAGCGATTAATAAAACTAATTTCAGAATTAAATGGATAAAAAGCAAAAAAAAAAACATTACATGTTCATTTAACATCATTGAGAAGTTATCTAAAATGAAAATATGAGACAATCCCATATTAAAATCAATTTAAACATTAATATAAATTCATTTATACAACATAAATTGAGTCCTATATTAAATTGTTAAATAAAAATCAAGTTTACCTATAAATGAATTTAAGTCCCAAATTTGAAAATTGTTAAATTTGATAACATTTGGGTTGTCCACAGAAGCTACACTTAACTATAATTACAATAATAGAAAATAAAAGTGGTAAGTAATAGAAATGTTTAAAAATTTACAAACAGAAGGGTTTGAATATTAGTAATATTTGAAAAATATTTTTAAAATTTATATTTGTACACTTTAGATGTATTTATTACAAACTTATGTATTGGACAAGAAATATTGATGTATTTAAGAGTTGAATTTTTTTGAGGAAATTTAAATATTGGATTGAAATTTAAAAAATATTTAATTTGAAGTATTTATAATAAGATGGTGTAAGTTATGGAACCAAACATGTTATTATTTGAGGTTGTATATTTTTACTGAATGAATAATACTAATCAAATAACTTTTTTATGTCATTATTCAATCACAAATTATTATATTTAATAGTTTTATTAAAGCTAATTTCTACTAAATTAACACTTAAAAAATTTGGTTATTTCATTGACTGAAAATCACCATAATAAAAAGGATTTAGTGCCTCTAAAAGCAAGATGTGTTTCAGACACAGTTATAGTTTTTCACAATGTAAAACTGATGTTTGAATTTTCCTTGAAAGAGTTATCTGCATATTTAATATTGCACTGTGTTTTTGACCATGATTATCTTGTAATAGCAATTCATGTGGGTTTCTACAGTAGAATTTCCTTTTGATTTTTGTGGTATAAAACAGAGTTTACAATAAATAATTCCCAATTTGTTTTCATAATTTACTTCACGTAGTTGCACCTTCACTTCACCATTACCATGTTTACTTCTCCCCTTCTACACAATGACTCTGTTTCTGCGTATCAACTCTGTGGGCATCTGGAAGCGCAACCGTTGGAAATGGAACCAAAGGTTCCGGCTTTTCACGACCCAGTTGCAAGCTTCCGAGCCCCATGTCGGTTTCGTGATCTCCACCAACATTTCCATCGCTAAACGCTTCAATATGGGCAATCTCGAAGAAGCCCGCCACCTGTTCGATCAAATGCCGCACCGAACAGTTTCTTCCTGGAACACTATGCTTTCTGGCTACTCCCGATGGGGGAGGTACCCTGAGGCCTTGGCCCTTGTTTCCGTCATGCACCGCTCCCGTGTCACGCTCAATGAGGTTTCTTTCTCTGCGGTGTTGAGCGCGTGTGCGCGTTCTGAGTCATTGCTTCTTGGAAAGCAGGTTCATTCTTTGCTTTTGAAATCTGGGTATGAGAGGTTTTGCCTTGTGGGGAGTGCTTTGCTATATTTTTGTGTGCACTGCTGTGGAATCAGAGAAGCTGAGGTGGTTTTTGAGGAGCTGCGTGATGGGAACCAAGTGTTGTGGAGTTTGATGCTTGCGGGTTATGTGCAGCGTGACATGATGGATGATGCTACGGACATGTTTGAGAAAATGCCGGCCCGGGATGTTGTAGCTTGGACTACATTGATCTCAGGGTATGCTAAGAGGGAAGGTGGGTGTGAGAGGGCTTTGGATTTGTTTGGGTGTATGAGAAGGAGTTCTGAGGTGGTGCCTAATGAGTTCACTTTGGATTGTGTTCTGAGGGTTTGTGCTAGACTTGGGGTTTTGTGTGTAGGGAAGGTTGTTCATGGGCTTTGCATTAAGGGTGGGTTTGATTTTGATAACTCAATTGGTGGTGCGCTTACTGAGTTTTATTGTGATTGTGAAGCTATTGATGATGCCAAGAGAGTTTATGAGAGCATGTGGGGAGAAGCTTGTTTGAATGTTGCTAACTCACTGATTGGGGGTCTTGTCTCAAAAGGAAGGATTGAAGAAGCTGAATTTGTCTTTAATGAATTGAGAGATACAAATCCTGTTTCATTTAATTTGATGATCAAAGGTTATGCTATGAATGGCCAGTTCGAAAAATCAAAAAGGATTTTTGAGATAATGAGTCCCAAGAATTTAACATCTTTAAATACTATGATTTCTGTGTATTCCAAAAATGGTGAACTTGATGAAGCAGTGAAGCTTTTTGACAAAACTAAAGGCGAAAGAAATTATGTCACATGGAACTCAATGATGTCGGGTTATATCATTAATGGTCAGCACAAGGAGGCATTGAATCTATATGTGGCTATGCGCAGATTATCAGTTGACTATAGTAGATCAACATTCTCTGTCCTATTTCGTGCTTGCTCTTGTCTTTGTTCTTTTCGACAAGGACAGTTACTTCATGCTCACTTAATCAAAACGCCATTCCAAGTAAATGTTTATGTTGGAACTGCTCTCGTAGATTTCTATTCCAAATGTGGTCACTTGGCTGATGCTCAACGCTCATTTATCAGCATTTTTTCGCCCAATGTAGCAGCATGGACAGCTCTTATAAATGGTTATGCGTATCACGGACTGGGATCTGAAGCAGTTTTACTCTTCCGCTCAATGTCACATCAAGGAGTTGTTCCAAATGCAGCTACTTTTGTTGGTGTTCTCTCTGCTTGTAACCATGCTGGTCTAGTTGGCGAAGGTTTGAGAATTTTCCACACAATGCAAAGATATTATGGGGTAACCCCGACAATAGAACATTACACATGTCTGGTGGATCTCCTTGGTCGATCAGGCCATGTAAAAGAAGCCGAAGAGTTCATCATAAAAATGCCGATCGAAGCAGATGCAATAATTTGGGGAGCTTTGCTTAATGCTTCTTGGTTCTGGAAGGATATGGAAGTGGGGGAGAGAGCTGCTGAGAAGTTGTTCAGTTTGGATCCCAACCCAACTTTTGCTTTTGTTGTTCTCTCCAACATGTATGCCATACTAGGTAGATGGGGACAGAAGACAGAACTTAGGAAAAGATTGCAGAGTTTGGAATTAAGAAAAGATCCAGGGTGCAGCTGGATAGAATTGAATAACGATATTCATCTGTTCTCTGTAGAAGATAAAACTCATCCTTATTCTGATGTTATTTATGCAACTGTAGAGCATTTAACTGCTACCATTAACTCTATTATACCCTTCAATTATCTTCATAGCAGCAATTTTGGGTAACATTTCTGAGGCAACCTACTCTTCATGATCTTATTTTTGGTGCAAGCCTGGTTTTATATATCAATAACACTCCCTTCAGACAATATAGGTTCATTATACCCTGTGAAGGAAGTTAACATGAATGACTTTTTGAAAACATTTGAAGAGTAACATAAGAAGTTGAATGTAAAGCTTTATATCCTATTCTGCTATGTCTTACATGTAGAAGAGTTTGTGTAGTAGTGAGAAACGTGTTACTGTGTTAACAGCTGAGGTAAATTTCTATTAAGAGTTTCAATAATGAAATCAAGAATCCATTTGTATAAAAGAATTATTCTCCTAATAATAATAGAATGTCAAAGCACATGGTACTATTCTACTTCAGAAAATTACAATAAGGAAAAAAATCAGAGATACATGTCATAGTAGCACTTCATCTACTGTAGCACCACACCATGTACAAAAGTTGTGGTTTTGTATGGAAATTTTAATTTACGAATTAACATTTTATTTTTAATATCAATCTCTAAAATTGACAATTATAAAATTTTATGACTATTATATAAACATGATAAAAAATCAACATGCAACAATAATTAAATCCCTCTGTATAAAATTAGGATTGTTTTTCTTTAACCTAGGTTTTTAATAGAAGATTAACCCTAAAGACACAAACTGAGGATAAAATAATTTCCTTTCGTTATCTTTTCACAGGAAACAACGAGAAGCAGTGTCCAGATTCAATGTATCTGCACTGCACGTAACAATCACAACCACGTCAAACAATTACCATCTCCTGTTATTTTGTGTTCGGAATTAACAGATAGCATCAATCACTACATTTAAATATTGTTTTTTGAGGTATTGTTCGTTCTAGAATCAGTGTTTTATTCTTGTTTTATCCTTAAAACATACAGTGATGATGGATTAGAGAAGGAAGAGTATATAAAGTGTTTTTAACTTTAAGTTTTAAGACTGAGACTATATATTATCAGTAGTAGTAGAACAATTTGTTTGTATATAGGTAAAAGAGTAAGCTCAGCACTTGGCAAAGAAGTGAATGATAGCTGACAAGAAGCATGGGAGAGGTAGACCCTGCTTTCATCCAAGAGCCACAACACAGAGCAAAGTTGTATACCATCCAAGCTGAAGAAATTCCTGTGATAGATCTGTCTTCATCAGATCCATCTTCCATTGAAGGGTTAGTGAAGGAGATAGGGAGTGCATGCAAGGAATGGGGTTTCTTCCAAGTAACCAACCATGGGGTGCCCCTCACTCTAAGACAAAGCATTGAGAAAGCTTCAAGGATGTTCTTTTCTCAGACTCTGGAGGAGAAGAGGAAGGTTAGCAGAGATGAGTCTTCTCCATGTGGTTACTATGACACAGAACACACCAAAAACGTTAGGGACTGGAAAGAAGTCTTCGATTTCCAAGCCAAAGACCCCACTTTCATTCCTCTCAATTCTGATGAACACGATCATCGAATCTCGAACTGGACAAATCAATCCCCTCAATACCCTCCAAACTTTAGGTAATTCAACTTCTCCTTCAAACAAAATTACTCTTCGCTTGTCATAGATTCACATCGACTAGAGATTAAGATATTCCATCCTTTATAAGTTGGTACAAATTTCGTCTTACAAACTAGTTTTATGAAGTTGAATTAGACTTAAATTTCACTTATGGTATCAGAGTCATTTAAAGTCTATTCTAGAGACAGTTTGTTGGGCGTATCGTGGTGTCATATGTTATCGAGCCGTTATCAGACTACCCAAACATATATTTTCACGCACGAGATGTGTGTTGGAGATCCTAGATCGACTAAAGATTAGAATATTTTATATAAGTGGGTGTAAACCTCATCTCATAAACCGATTTTATGATATTGAATTAAGCTTAAAGTCTATTTATTTGTCTTTTCTTGTAATTCAACTATCTATAGATGAAATATTAGTTAATGGATTGTTTATAAACGATGGGAATATGTGTATATGGACAGGGATATAATCGTAGAGTATGTTGAAGAGATGGAAAAGTTGTCCTTTAAGTTGATGGAGCTGATTGCTCTGAGCTTAGGCCTTGAGGCAAAGAGGTTTGAAGAATTTTTCAGCAAAGATCAAACTAGCTTTATTCGTCTCAACCACTATCCTCCATGCCCTTATCCTGAGCTAGCCCTTGGTGTTGGTCGACATAAGGACGCTGGAGCCTTAACCATTCTTGCACAAGATGAGGTTGGTGGACTTCAAGTCAAACGCAAAGCAGATCAAGAGTGGGTTCGAGTGAAACCTACACCAGATGCCTACATAATCAATGTTGGTGATATTATTCAGGTTAGTTTTTAAGGGTTTTTTTTTATCACATTTAAAAAAATTATAAATTTAGGTAAGTCGTGTCAATTTATCACAACTTCATAGGAAAAAGTCGTGCCAATTTGACACGATTTTGTCACATCAATATGAAGTCGTATCAACACGTCAACCTGAAGTCGTGTCAATATGTTAACCTAAAGTTGTGTCAAGTTAGCACAACTTTGTTCACGTCATTTTAAAAAATTCTTGTTTATATATTGAGTAGTAAATTATGTAATATATAAAATTAATTTGATACATAATTTTCTAAAGGTGTTAGTTTTTAATCGTAAAAAAAATGAGTAAACTTGGAGGTAAGAGGTACTGACACATGACAACAAATCTTGCTGAAAACATCAATTCAATTTTGAAAAGATTTAGAAAGAAAATTAAAAAAAAAGAAAAATTTTATGACATAGACAAAGTAGTATATCAAGTTCATGCGACTTCAAGTTGACATGGTAGAAGTTGTGCCAACTTGGCACGACTTCAGATTGGGGTGGCAAAATCGTGTCAACTTGACACACAACTTAGCAAAATTTGTAATTTTTTTAAAAAAAAGACTCCATTTTAGTAAAAAGAAAAAAAAAACAAAGTTGTAAAAAAAATCGGTTTTTGAAGCTATATAAAGATAGAAGATGTTGAAACTCTAGTGCTGAAGTTAATACCAGTTTATGAAACATATATAATCTCTTGATATTAGATTGGGTTGTTAATGCGGGTTTGGAGCAATGATTTGTATGAGAGTGTGGAACACAGAGTAATGGTTAACTCTGAGAAAGAAAGGTTTTCCATTCCATTTTTCTTCTTCCCTGCACACGACACTGAAGTGAAGCCTTTGGAGGAATTGTGTGATGAGAGAAACCCTTCAAAATATAGGCCATACAAATGGGGCAAGTTTCTTGTCCGTAGAAAGGGCAGCAATTTCAAGAAACAAAATGTTGAGAACATTCAGATTCATCATTATAAGATAGCTTAAAGGATAATCAAATATCAGCTTTAGCTTATGCATGACCCTAGAAGAATGTTTCTGATTATTATGCACTACTTTGAAGAAAAAGTGAACATTATGCATGCAAGTATCATGTAATAAAACAAAAATATTGAAAGTGCATGGATCCTTCATTGTTTTTGCTGTTTAAGGTTTTAGTATTCAGTAAGTATTGTTTGATGTTGTAAACTACTTCTTCATTGTAAATAGCAATTAACTGTTGAAAACTACCTACATATTTATAATCGTATATAACTATAGGTTTGTGAGTTACATACAAATTTTATTTTATGTATGGACTTAAATTCGAATGTAAATTGATAATTCATGCTAGTTATTTTATGAATAACAACAACATTTCCTAAAAATTATCCGTAGAAAATTTTTGTATGTAAGGTTAGACATAATTTTTTTTAAGGATGTGAGGTCTTGTATACAATATATATATATATATATATATATATATATACTAATAAAGAAAAATTAAATAGACTTAAATAAGTTTTAACTCTAACATTAAATATTTAATAAAAAAATTCAAATTTTATACTTAATAAATTAAACATGTTGGTTTAATTTTTTTTACCTGTGCTAATTTTATTGTTACTCTGTCAATTAAGTTAAAAACACATGTCACAATGTTAAAAAATTAAATACATCAAACCAAATCATAGTACACCATAATATATATATATATATATATATATATATATATATATATATTATGATAAAAGTATAGGCTAAGGGACCCAAAGATAAACATAAAACTATTTTAAAAATTGATTAAAAGAAACAATATAAATTTACAATAAAGCAAAAAATAAATATTTAAAAAAAAACTTAAATCAAATTTCGATAACTTATTAAGTACTTAATTTAAAAAATAATTTATGGAGTGTTCAAAATAAATTTAAAGTAAAGAATATAATGGGATCGTTGATCTCAAAACTGAAAAGGATAATGGTACATTAATCATTCACATTTTTTTTACAATTACATTATAATCTCCAATATTATTATTTTAATACTTTTCATATCATTTAATTATAAATATACCTTTTATTATATATTTATTTATAAACTCATCGGTTATACAATTCCAAAATTATCAAAATCTCATTTTCCAACTAAAAATTACATTGCTCTTTATAAAATTTGCTGTTTTGACATCATTTGCCACTTGATTATTATCTTTTGGTTAGATTCTTAGGGACTTCAACTATTAGTTGCTTTTTTTTTCACTTTTACTTTTTGAGCACTAGTATACAAACACAACCTTACTAGTATACAAACACAACCTTACTAGTATACAAACACAACCTTACTAGTATACAAAACACAAGACACGTTGTAGCATAACAGATACTAGTCCAAGTTCAATGCACATAATCTCTGGTGATTACATCAGCAACACATAAAACATTGAGTATCAGACATCTTTGGATCAAACCAATAAACCAGGAACAACCAACATGGGACAGGTAGACGCTGCTTTTGTTCAGGCACCAGAACACAGACCAAAAACCTCAGTGATTGTGGACCAAGGCATCCCTCTCATTGATCTGTCTCCCATAAACTACCAAATCGAAGACACCATCCCACTTTCTTGTGTCCAAGAATTAGTTCAAGAAATAGGCAGTGCATGCAAGGAGTGGGGTTTCTTTCAGGTGATCAATCATAAGGTGCCTTTGGGTAAACGACAGAGGATTGAAGATGCTGCAAGGAAGTTTTTTGCACTTGATTTGGAGGAAAAACTGAAGGTGAGAAGGGATGCAGTTAACGTGCTGGGGTACTTTGAAGCAGAACATACCAAGAATATTAGGGACTGGAAAGAGATCTATGATTTCAATGTGCAGGAACCCACTTTTATACCACCTTTACTTGACCCAGATCATGATCAGAGCCTTCAGTTCCAATGGGATAATCGCTGGCCTCACAATCCTCCACATTTCAAGTAATTCAATGCCCATAATTTGATTAGGCTATACTATATTTCTGTTATTAAATTTGAGTTTAATTTCATATACTATTTGATTAGTCTATAGTATATTTCTCTTATTAAATTTGAGTTTAATTTTATACACTATTAAAGTGGACTTTAAGCTTAACTCAATCTTATAAAATCGATTTATGAGGTGAGATTTGCACTCACTTATATACTATGAAATGTTTTAATCTCTAGTTGATATTGGATCTTCAATACACACCTCTCACGCCTAGAGTGACAGCTTGTGCGTAGAACTAGCGGATGGTCTGATAAGTCCAAGAAACTCTCGTTAGAATATGTTCGAAATGACTCTGATACTCTATTATGAAGTGGATTTTAAGCCTAACTCGGTCTCATAAAACCGTTTTATGAAGTTAAATTAGACTTAAAGTGGATGGTTATTTAAAATTCTACACCTTTAGTTCAGCGTATACTCTGTTTTCTCATTACATTTTCTTGTGTTGAGGTGCTAAAATCTAATTAAAAGGAGAAGACACAGATAGAATATATAAAAGTTTGGAAGAAACCATTTAAATGGGGTCTTATTTTGAAGAGATTCATTCATAAGTTTTTGATAGAGTATCGTGGTGGTGGGATAAAGCTAGGTTATTATTGTTGAATTTGTTTTACAAAGGTGAGGATTAAATTTGAATCTAAGATCTTATGTAGTATATCATCATATACTAACAGAAAAATACTGATCTGATACCAGAGAAGCATGCCAAGAATATGCAGAAGAAGTGGAGAAACTTGCTTATAAGTTGATGGAACTTGTTGCTATGAGCTTAGGCTTGGTGCCAAATAAGTTTCGCAGCTACTTCACACATAACACCAGTAATATCAGACTCAACCATTATCCACCTTGTCCCTACCCTCATCTGGCTCTTGGCCTTGGACACCACAAGGACAGCGGTGTATTGACTGTGCTTGCTCAAGATGAAGTTGGTGGTCTAGAAGTCAGGAGAAAATCAGATGGAGAGTGGATTCGAGTCAAACCCATTTTCAATTCCTTCATCATTAATGTTGGTGATATGATCCAGGTATCAAACCTTAGCTCATTTTTCTCTCCATCAAAGTTTTCAAAAGGGTGATGCAAATCCATTATTGATAAGTGAACTGATTACAGATAAAAATGTTATTTTCACATTGATACATTGAAAGACATCAGTTTACAATTATGATCTGCTTAATACAATTTTAAAATTAATCATTTTAGACAATTTCTGAAGTTTGGACGCCTCTTATATGGTGTGTCTGTGTCGGACACACGTATCAGACACCAACATTCATACGATACTCGTAAGATACGTATCGGTAAAGTGTCCAATTCAAAAAATATTTGTTAGATTTCTGACAATTCTATCATAGTTCTAACACAATTTTAAAGAGGAGAAATACATTAAACTTTTTAAAACTCAAACTTCTTGTATAAATTTTTAATATGATTATAAAAATAAGCAACAAATCATTTTGAACCAGTCATGAGAAAAAAAATTCTGCAAAAAAAAAAACTGAAACATACTTATGCACACAAATCTTTATTGTCAATTTATATATATATTTGTGTCCGCATGTCCTACATTTTAGAAATTATACGTAGTGTCAATGCTACATAGGTTTCTTGATGAAGTCTCTTTTGTGAACGTAGATTTGGAGCAATGATGGTTATGAGAGTGTGGAGCACAGAGTGGTGGTGAACTCTGAGAAGGATAGGTTTTCAATTCCATTCTTTCTTAAACCAGCACTCTACACTGATGTGATGCCCTTTGAAGAGTTGTTAGACGATAAAAACCCTCCTAAATATAGATCACTCAACTGGGGCAGCTTCCGCACTGCAAGAATGCGTAGTAATTTTGCCAAATCCAATGTTGAAAATCTCCAAATTTATCATTTCAAGCTTCCCAGTGACTGAATTGAAGAGTGTGCAAAATGTGAACTTGAAGTTTATGTTGTAAATACTTATAGTAGCTAAGTAGAACCATGGTTAAGAACAATGATAATGTTATCCACCATATAGAATGCACTCTAATATTATCCAAACCACAAGCCCAAAACTATACTAAATTGCTTTGAAAGGTGTTGGTGTATACGCATTAGGTGCAAGTAATTGGAAACATGTTTGTGATTTAAGAGTGTTCTGAGTAGAAGTAAGGCTATGGAACTAAGTGTGAAGTTTCAAAAAGTCAACAAAACTTTAAGGACTCTTATAAATAGTGTAGATAGGAATAAAACCCTACCTATTTTATCTAAATCTTCTTGCTTCCATGTAAGGTACGTGTGACCTAGGCCTTTATGTAAGGACATAAAACATCAATAAAAACACCAAAGTTGTTAGAGAGAACTAGAGATGCATATAGGCCCATTAAGATTATCTAGGACTATTTTATACAAATTCTTTCTACACCCAATCTTTTTGAACTTGCACCCAACACAATTTTAAATTTTCAATAATACTCTTTATTCTGGAATTTGAAATAATACATTCTGAAAAAGTAGATTCAGAAGATATTATTGTGTTTCGAAAATAAAAATCCAAAAACAAAAATCAAAATCTCATTCTAAAAAAAATCCAAAATTTGAAAAAATACATTCTGAAAGAGATTATTGTGCTCTGAAAATAAAAATCTAGAAACAAAAATGAAAAATCCATTCTAGATAAAAAAAAAAAACCGCAATACAAAAAATTTATTTTAAAAAAAACCATTAAAAATAATTGTAGAAGTCACTATTAAAATATATTATAAAAGATAGGCAATTGCTTCCTGCACCCAATCAATTTTGACTCGCACCCAACAAAAATTTTAAAATTACATTTTGCCATTTTCACACATTTGCTTACAGATTTCAATATCTGGAAGTCATTTTTATATATTCTAGATTTCGAAATTCAGAAGGTCATTTTCATATTTTATTTAAGCTTCCGGAAGTGAATAATGAGTTATGGATTTTCATATTCAGAATGGTGTGTTGTAAATGGTGTTGAGGATTGAGATCCATAACTCATTTATGTTTGCTTACGGATCTTGACATTCGGGAATTCATTTATGTTGTCCAAATAAGCGTACAGATGGTAAAATTCAAAAGTGACATATTAATTCCGAATTTATCTATGCAGAAATTTATAATTTAACTTACAAATATGAATATCCAGAAGACAAAAATTTAAAATTATTAAGATAAAATAAACATTTCACGTATATATCATAAATGATATCAGCCTAAAAAATAAGAGGGTAATTACAAAAATTACAAGGGTACATATATACAAGAACAAAAAGCCTTTTATCTAATAGTTATCATCAATACTAAAAATATCTTTTTGCCCAAAAATTTAAATTTAGTTTATTATTTTACAGTAGACTAACTAACACTTTATAATATAAACTGAACTCCGTTGACAAATTTATTAGATGCTTGATTTTTTAAGGTAATATGCATATGACTCGAAGATAAAAAATAAAAAAATTGTAACTAATGTTTAAAAATAACAAAGTGTTAAAGAATAATAATAATTTATAAAATAAGACGTGTTAGTATAATTTCTGAATAATGAAAGATATAATTTGAAGGAAAGTCAATGTAATTATTGACGGACTTTTCAATATGTAATTTATAATTTCTATTTATAAATAATTTATAACGTAACCAGTTTTTCTATTATATTATACTTCTGACTTTAATGTCATAGTTTTTTTTTTCAAAAGGAACTTTAATGTCATATACAACGCCTATGCCTATGATTGGGGTATCTAACTTCCAATTTCGTTATCTATATATTAAATTTTAATACAAAAATTTAACTGAGATTAATTTAAATTTTTATAATCAACTTCTTTTACTATGATCCACATGTTAATGCAATTCTATAATTACAATTAATGTGAAATATAATTTTTGTAATGACTTAAAATTCGTACAACAAAATAATAATTTAATTAATTTTGATAGAATTAATTTACTTAAATATGTTTTTATTCTCTACAATACAAAATGAATAAGCTTTAGTTTTTAGTTTTGCTCTTTATAAATTTGATTATTATTTTAATGTAGAACTAAGTATTTATTACTAATATAATAATAGGTGGAGACATGATACTTCTAATATTTCTCTAAACTTGTGGAATAATTTATTTTTATTTCTTTTATAAAAAGTTTTCATGTTAGGCATTACTATACAACTTGACATCTCAGTTAGGCTGACACCTCAAGTAACAACAATCATCTGCCATTACATGGAAAAAAATATTATTAAAATAAATACAAAAATATGGGGGACTAAACCAAAACTCATATGTTAACAAAAACGATACATAGATAGATTATACATATTCATAAAGAATTCTAAGAACAGACTAGCTGTGAGTCTATTATACCAATGAAATTGTGAAATAAATATTTAAATAAAACTAAATTAACATAATTTAAAGAATAAAATTTATTTATAATATTTTTTATATAAAAGTTTCATGTTGAATATCATTATATACTTGACATCTTAGTTCGACCTGACATCTCAAGTATCAATGATCATATCTGAGACTCAAGTATCAACAATCATCTGTGAGATTATTGTTGTTACTTTAGTATCAGAATCTAACTCTCAAGTTGTATAAAAAAAATAAAATATAAAAACAAATAGTGAATTGGTTGAGCAAGCAACTAGGTTGCGTGCAGCCAAAGAAAGGAGCACGTTGAACCCATAAAGTGAAATTGTTTATTGTAACGTGTTGCCCCCAAACATTAGCACAAAACCTTCTTATAATAAAACGACAAAACTCAACTCCTAAACAATAAATAATATTTCTTTTTTCTCTCTTTTTAACAAGGGGAATCTTTGAGGTGGGATATTTTCATTTTATATTTTATTATAAGTAGGGAAACATAGTGGCCAATTATTGATTTTAGGAAAAAGTTACAAAATATTAATGATTTTTCATCTTGTGGTATCAGTTTCTAAGTTAGTGATATTTCATTCTTACAAGTTTTGCTAAAATTGGAAGGAGTTTTAAAAATTAAGTTTTTATTTATATTTTAATAAAACTAAAACAATAATTTATTAATTAATATTACAAAATAAACTTTAAGTCTAACGCAACTCCATAAAACCGGCTCATAAGATCGAGGTTTGCATTCACTCATATACAATGAATGAAAGACTCTAATCTCTAATCGACGTGGAATCTCCAACAATTAAAATATTGTATTTAGTTATTAAAATTTATGTAAAATTTAATTCTTAAATTTAAAACTTTGTCAGAAATTTGTTTAAAGTTAAATATATTTTTCGTTTTTTATTATAACGTAAAATTAATTATTATTTTTTTAAATTTAGATCTTTAAGTATTTGTAATATAAAAAAAATTGAAATATTTCTTTTTATATATCATAATGGATTATGGAATGTCTTTTATATAATATGTGCATCTTAGATTTAAGACGTTTTTAAAAACTCTATATTAAACACAGTCTCACAATTTTCTAAAAAAAAGATAAAATTTATTAAATAAGATAAATGATTTAGAGAAAATATAGATATATTATATAAAGTTATTGTTATAATAATAAAATTACTTGAAAACTTTATACTGAGGTATTTCCTTTGTTTAATCCTGATATAATTTTTTGTTTTTTCCTCCACGGTATCCCAAGATTAGGTGAAACACTTTTACTAATAATAATTGATCTTGAATCTAATTATTTGATATTATTACTAATGTTGTCTAAAGAAATATTTTCTAACTAATTTGTTACCTTTTTAAAATGTTACTAGAAATAACGTTTTATTTGACTCAATTTTTATATGCATTTCTATTTTATCTTAAAAATATTATTAATTTTTTTTAATTTATATGTGTATGCGTATACTTTGTATGCTAGACGGTCCTTAATATTATTGTTGAAATGACAAGAGAAAATGAAATAAGAGAATTTATTTATTGTTTAAGGTTTTTATTTGCATATCTTTTCCCTTTCACGCGTGAAATGGCACAGGAAAAGTAAACCAACTCATTTAATACAATAATTCATACCACCTAAAGAGTTTCGTGATCACCTTATTATTGTTTTTTTATTATTTAAATTTAAATATTTTTAGCATAACTAACGAATAAATATTTTTATGTTAGTAGAAAATAATTTAATAAACTTCAACTTTTTTAGTACAATTTTTTTTACAGTGCTGCTAGAACAAGAAACAACACGTATTTAATAGTATTTATTATTTATAATTTTTGAATATTAAATATTGAATATTGAATTGAGTGTCAAATAATATTTTTCATATGCGTTACACGTGTTGAGATTTATTCAAGACCAAGATAGAAAAGTGTACAACAAATACATATTAATAATTAATTTAAAATCTACTATTTTAGATATCAATTTAAAAATTAATTTATTAATTTTTATTAATATTATAAATTATTTTAAATGTTAATACTTATTTAATTTATAAAATAATATCTAAATTAGTTAATATAATAATTAATTATTTTTTATTTTTAAAATTAATTCTATCTAAATGATTTCTTGAAAATATATCGTGCTTTTATTTCAGTATTAGTAAAATAATATTTACTCACAAATTGCTTTATCAAATGGGAGGAAAAAAGGTTTTGACTGTGAAAAACAATCACAAACAACAATTTTTTGGACGGTGATAGATTGATTTTATTTTGTTTACTTTCTTTTTAGTTTGTTTTGTTTTAGGATTGTTTTCAATTGAGAAATGTTAAAATCACATGGTTATATATGTTTTATAAAAAATATACTAAAATGGTACAATTATTGAATTTAAGTAAATGAATATATTTCAAAATTAACTTAACAAATGTAAATAAATTGTTGTTATTGTGGTAAATCTTACATCGTGATACAAATATTTTATAATAAAATATAAATTTCACTTTATAATTTAATTTTATAAGATTAAATTAAATTTAAAATTTATTTTTTAATATAATATTAGAGTAATTATTATTTATAAGTATGATTACAGACTGAGAATGTTGTGTTTATTAACATAAATTTGGGTTAAAAATATATAAACAAATGTTTATTTTATGATTATTATTTATTGAAGTCTTGCCTACTTAAAAAAAAATCGTGTAAGGAGGTATGAATGCTTTTATTTATGTTTTCTAAAAGCATGCTTGAAGGTATGAATTTAGATCTTTTAATGTTTTTTCAAATTCGATATACTAAAAAATACAACTAAGATATATAATAAATAATTTATTACTAATATATCAATTAATAAGGTTTAAAATTTTGTTATCTCCAAACATATTTTCAATATATTATTTTAATTGCAACAACACTTTAAGACTTAAAATAATTATATTATATAACCCAAAATAAAAAAGTCTTTAAAAAAATATTTCGAGAATAACCACTGTGACTCCAACCTTTTCTTAGTACTCAATTATTTTATAATTTATTATTTTCTTATTCACTTACTTAATGATGGATCTTATTCACTTACTTAATGATTGAAACATCAGAGTATCTTTTATAAATAATATAACACTGACATTTAATACGAATACAAACATAATATATATAATTTTTAAAATATAGAACACGAAACACGAATCTATATATTATATAATTATGAATTATATAAATTAACAATAAAATATTTATGTGCACAATGTTTCAGATTATTTTTTAAAAATTATTTTTTAAATCAGAAAGATATTTAATTTATTTTTTATTTTTATAATTATAATAAAAATTAATATATTTTTTTAAGATTATATTAGAACCGTAATAGAATTCTCAAAAATATTTCGCATCAAATTTATAGTATCTGACACAGATATAAGTGTTTGAATTTTATAAGTGGACCTTTATAAGAAGAAGTTGTATTTCATTAACAATTATTATTATTGATAGCTGAACTGATATTTCAATAAATACAATTTCAGCTTATTAAATAAACTTGATCTAAAAACATTCCATTTGTATTATGAATGTAATGTTTGCCAGGTGTCACTAAAAGAGAGGGATAAATGGTTTATTTTGGAGTATTTAAAATATCAACGAAATTGGTTATTAATTTAATTGTATTATTGTTATTGACAAGGGCACTGCAAATTACGTACTCAAGCACCGACAACTAGCACGGGCCCATTATTTGTTTTCTCGTACATATTTGTTGTCACAAAAGACAAAATTAATAAATAATAATCAAACTATAAGAAGGATACGTGTTTTCTTATAAGAATAAACACATATTTTGTGTAAACAATTCATTTTAAAAAAACTATCAATAAAAAATATTTTATCTGGTGCTGATTTATAAGAAAATTATTCATTATATATTTTCCTTTTCCCATTCAGATATAAAGGATTAAAATAAATCATTAATGTAAATTTAGACTTTTATCTCGTCAATTTAGGTTAGATTAGAGAGTAAAGGATAAAAAAAAGTTGTAATTAAATTCAACTTTTTTTATGTCGTATTTTTTTTTTTTTTTATGTTTGATGAAAAATTCAAAATTTACGTTGAATCACATTAAAATTCGATGTAAATTTAGAATTTTATATTTGATTTAATGTGGTTCGACTAAAAGGTTTTCAAATTTTTACACGTGTATCTTTTTTTTTCTATCTTTCTCTCTCGTGAATGACAATTTCTATTATGATTTTGCTCTCTTTGATAGTGACTCCGATAATTTTATGGAGGCTCCTTTAGTATTTTTGTTGGTTTTTTACCAGATTGGCTCAGGTCATTGTGTGAACGAGAGGATGCAGGTTGACACAGATTCTCGTTCGACTAAGTTATCAGACTCAAATATTACTAAGTTTAGAAGCTATTTGGGACTAATAGCTCGACAACATGTATCTATCGTCATTTCATCATGCGATGAGGTTGAAGAGATAAAAGAAAAACCTATTGTGACAGGATATTTAAGTATTGCACCATTTTATGTTAAGTTTTATATGTTTTGACATTCGAGACACTAACGTGTTAAAAAAAGAATGTCTTATCAATTATTATCACTAATTGGAGGGACTTCAAATTTTTCTTAACACTAGAATACATGCTTGAAAAACATAAAATGTCAATCATTATGTCAAGTACTAGATAACTAAGGATTTCATATAATTTTATGTCACTCAATTGGATGTCTTTTGTTAGGATTTGATATAATTTTATGTCACTCAATTGGATGCCTTTTGTTAGGTTAGTTTTTACAAATTTCTACTAACAAATTGTGCTTGTCTCATATTTTTATTTTCATTGATGAAAAAAATAATAATCTTCCAAGAGTTGCAAAAGCTTTGCTAATCAGATCACCACATGTGTTAAATTGTTTCGTACTATTTATGTACAACTTGTCCAATTCAGAATAAAATTAAAATTTGCCCATTTCAATAAATATCAAATGAAATTACACCATTTCACACCCTCCAACAAAAAATCGTTTGAATCTATTAAAGGTGATAAAATATTTAAATTTATGTGCAAAAATATAACTTTTATTGTACGTATAAAAATATAACTTTTATTACATATTTACCTATAACAAACAAGTGCATTTTACTGATTTATACTATCACGATCAATTATATCAAATTTTATTAAAATCAAATAACAATACAGAGATTATTAAATAACTCATATTTTAATATATTTTAAAAATTATATATATATATATATATTTTATCGATTTTTAAATTTATTTTAAATGGGATATTAAATTATTTTAAATTCATATGAATTTTTTATATGTGATAAAAGTATGATAAATTTTGAATTTAAATAAATGCATTAACAAACATGATCTAAGTAAAAATTATTAATTGTGTATGGAACGTTAGATATAACCTATTTCTACAGAATTTGCAATCTGATGAAAACCTTGCCAACTCAATTTTTCTCACTCCTTACGCGAAAACCGGTTTCAAAGTTCCAACAACAATTCCCATAATTTACAACAAAATGAATATTTACGTTTCGGAAATTAAAATAAAATAAAACTTTTGATGGATCTAATAAATCTATATCTCTATAATAATTCAAATATCTCCTCATTATTATATTTACATAAAAATGAAATCAATACAAAATATGTAAATAAACAAGAATTTTTCCATAACATATTATTAGCAGAAATATTGACGCTGTGGCATTTTTTTTTTATATTATTTTCTTTTAATAAAAAAAAATTAGTATTTATGTTAATTTTAATAGTATATACTTATTTAAATAAAATTTGTTTTGAAAGAAAATCATCTTAGAGAAAAAATTAAATAATTTCCGATTTGAATTAAAAAAAAAAGTAACAGTGTGTAGAGAAATTTTAATTGGGCAAAAACTTTATTTTTCTTAATTTTATTTAATATTCTATGAAATTTAAAAATATAATTAAAAATAAAGAAGAAAATGGAGAAGAGGAAAGAACAGAAAGTGAAGGTGGTTCATTCATTGTTTTGCTATAAGCAGAAAATAACTGGATTCATTCAGAGAAAGCAAGAAATCCAGCAAACCCACAAAAACAAGGGCATCGATTTTCCTTACAACAATTAGGGTTTGCATCAATCGGCGTTTGATGCATCAAAACCCGAAGAGAAAAGAAATTAAGCACATGCTGTTCTATACAAGAGGTGGAATTTGAAGAATAACATAAGATAAAGCAAGAACAATGATCAACGGAGGTAGCCATAGAAAGGAAGAGGAGTACTTGCGCGATTCAAGCTTCCAAGGGGCTCTGCAGTTCTCTGTTGAACTACGACGACGGTTTCTGCGACGCTCATGACGAATTCAATGGCCAATCGAACCATGGTTATGCAGAGTTCTAGTCTGTGGATCACCATCGCTTCTCTGAACTTTATCGTTTTCTGCTTCTCTTCTCTCTTCTCGCTCCAATGGCTTATCACCAATGGGTTGGGTTATCTCATTATATAATACCTTATGTTTCTGTGAGAATAATGGACCCACTTTATTAAAAAAAAAAATAAGAAAAAAGAGTAACGGGTAAATTTTTGCTGTTTAAAAATATTATTATTTAATTGTTTAAAATAATATCTTGGTTATGGGTAGGGTACGTTTGGTAAATTAGTGATGATTGTTTCTCATCATTTTATACTTTTCAATGTAAATTTTACTATATGATCTATGGATTAGAACACATTTAATATCTTATTAATGGCACTTTCTTGGATTTTGTTTTAATAACTATCAATTTAATTCAAAAACTATATAATTAATGTTTCATCACTTTAAAAATGAATTTAATGATATTTATTAAATTATTTCTTTTGGTTCAAGAGATTCCGTTTCCAACTAATTTAAGTATTTCTAAGTTTAAAACGTTTTTTCCAAATTTTTTTCACAATATAAATCACATGATTTATTTATTTAATCAAGGTTCAAAACTTGTACCGGGAGAGATGGGTCAGGCACGGTCGGTTGACGTAGTATAGCGGGAAGGTACCTGCGAAGACACTCCGACGCTCAAGTAAGTGAGAGATAGTATTTATAGGATTGCCTAATGGATTTTCTGTCCCTTGGACTCAGGGTAGTTATGGATAAGTCTTGTCAGTCGTGCCCTGGAATGCCCGAAAAACATATATTCTCTAAGCGCGTTTTCCTTATTTTTCGGAGGTGTATCTTAACCACCTTAGCTTGCCACATAAATGCCCTTATATTTATTATGCATTCGGTCGGTCGGCCACGTGTGTTCGTCCAGTGCCTACCGATACAAAACTCAATAAAAAAAACTGTAAAAAATGTAAAGATTTTTTTTTTATGAAAGATAGAGTCATGTTAAAATAAAGATAAATAAGACTATTTAATTAGTGATTGTATTTTTACTCCATCCATGTTGAAAATAAATTTCACAATCAGTATTTTGTTTTGGAATTAAATAGTTTTAAAATTTATTTATTTCCATATAAAACAAATTTACATATAACTTTTTTTATATATATTAATGTAAAGTGATTGATGCAGTTGAACAACTTGTACACACATACACGGGTACAGTTGGGTGATTCCAACAGTTCAGAGAGTATCTCAACGGATTAAATGTGATGTAAAGTTTCTAAAACATAAAGAACTACTAACCCTTCATTATCTTCATCTTAATCATTATTTTTATTTAGGAATGAAAATGTGGACAGTATTGTGAAAAAAAATAAATTTAAATCTATAGAGCCCAGACACTAATACGATACGGATACAGAAATACGTAAAATCTTTAAAATGTAGGACACGGATACACAAATCTATATATTATATAATTATGAATTATATAAATTGACAAGAAAGATTTTTGTGCACAAGTATGTTCCAGATTATTTTGTGAAGCAAAAATATGTTTTTCATGACTGGTTCACAAGGATTTGTTTCTTACTTTTATAATCATAATAACAATTTATACAATACAATTTTTATTTTGAGAAAATTAATGTATTTTTTCTTTTTAAAATTGTGTTAGAATTGTACTATAATTGTCAGAAATCTAACAAATATTTTTTGAATTGAACACTCCATGGATATATGTCTTACGAGTGTCATACGAGTGTCGGTATCGGACACCGACACATCATTTAAAAGGAATATCCGAGCTTCATAGGTTTCAATCCACTAATTAATTAAGTTTGTTTTGTATGTGGATGTAGTGATCCACTAACTTAAAAAAAATAAAAATTGTGTACTTATATCAAATACCAAATACCTATGTTATTTATTATTATTATTAATATTATTGGTGTATTATTATTGGTTTAGGTTAAATATGTGAAAGTGTGAAATGATAGGGTTGAAGATTAAATGAAGTGGGGTATAAGGGGCATGATGTTTATCTTTGAAAATTGAAATTGAATTATGAAGGGTCCCAAAAGTATGAATGTTGAGAAAGGTTCCTCAAAATGGCCATTCCATTAATCAAGGGTCAAGTGTTCCTCAACACGTCACACATCAACCTTTCACTCTTTTCTCCATTTCCAAACACCACTTTGTCTTACTCCTCTATGGATTCCTTTTTTTCCTTTATCATTCATTTCAAAATATTTCTACAAATAATCCTTATTCAATATTATTTATTATAATACTTTATTATTGAGAAATCAAATTCACAATATAAAAACCCAAAATGTGGATCTAAGAAATCAAATTCACAATTATAAATAAAAATAATGTTGTTAAAACATCAAAAACTTACTCAAAATTTCATTTATAAAAAAATGAATTCTAATATTAAAAACATAGTTTACGGGAGAGTAAAATTAAAATTAAGAGAAAACTATAATGGATTATGAGAATAGTAAGAATTTAAGAGAATGAAATTGAAATTATAAGTAAAATATAAAAAAAAAAGTTGTTTGAATTGGAACAAAGAATGTAGAAAAAGTATTGAAATTTCAAACGATGAGTGTGACAGATTTTTAAATATTTTAATATATAAGATTATGAATTTATTTTTATCTTCAAAATTAATTAAATATTAAATAAAATAAAATATTATTTAAAATTTATATTTATTTTAAAAATATATATTAAATAAATAAATTTATAAAATATCAACATTTAAATTAATAAAACTTAATTTATTTTTTATTTTATTGTTATAAAATTATAAATATCATTATATTAAAATATATTATATTAAAATATAATCGATTAAATTAAAAAAATTACTTTTGAAACGGAATTTTACTTTTGAAATTCTAATACTTTATTATCTCGATTTTGTAATTTTATCTCAACTGATGTGTTTTTTCCATTCAAAACAAAAAGCTTTAAATGTTTTTATATTAAAATAAGTAAATTAAATTTGCCTTTCTTCCTTGCTAGACACCTTAAACCAACGTAACTTAAATTCAGCTTCCCAAATCCAAATGTCAATACCAATAATTATTTCACATTCCAAATTTGACTGCTAAGAAATTAAATTCTCGAAATAAAAACTACAAAAATATAAAATATATTAAATTCTTACTATTTTATTTTTTTGACATGATTAAACATTAAAAACTCACTCAGAATTCAGTTTTTAGAAAACTAAATTTTAAATTGTGAATCGAATATTAGGAACTTACTGGGTACATAATGTCGTTAATTTTTTTATGAAGATATAATGAATGTCATTAATTTAATGGGATGAAAATATTTAATTGATAATTTCATAAAGGCTTAGTTTTAACTTTGATCTCTATATTTGTTTAAATCCACAACTTTAGTCTTTAAATTATTTTCTTCATACTTTCTTAACATTTTATTTAGTGTAATTTTGGTTTAAAGTTTATTTTATGTAATTTTTTCAGCTGTAAAATTGTATTTTAAATTACATTTGATAATAAATTTCTAAAATTATTATCCTACTCAATCATATATAAAAAAAAAAGTCATAGATCTTAATGGTAACAAAGCGTAGAAGGTAAGTTTACGCATTTGAACCCTAACAAACCAATCATAGATCTCAATAGTTGCAATGTTGAAGTGTTTTGTCTTAATGTATAAATAAGTTATACTAATGCAAGAAATTGTTTGTGATATTTTTTATGGTTCTAGATAACCTTGTGCGATCTAGATAACCTTGTGCGAGGAATCAACTTGGTTTGATCATAAAAAACATAAAACTTGAATAAATATATCATTTATAAATAACAATAATAAAAGAAATTCCCAAAGTTATTTTAATCCCAACATGTGTTATATCATTATTTATTTACTTTAGTTGTTTTGTAAAAGCTTCATCTCTCGAGCTAAATATTATAACATAATTTGTGTAGTTAGTTATTCATAAAATATATGCAATCAATCTCTATTTTTGCATTACTTCATCTTGAAATTTATTTCTACTATGATAAACATTAATTTCATGTGGATACGATAACCCTCAATTATACTACAGTTGACTCAGTCCGCTTGTTGAGAAAATAATTTTAAATCCGCCTTATCAATCAACAAGGTCCTAACATTCAACCTTAACAAATCAACCTAAGAATTGTTGGTTCCACTAACTTATAAAGTTAATATAAAAAGAATCAATTCTTGAACAACATTAACAGGATATACGCGGTAAGAAAGTATTAGTCTCTATTAAATATTGATCACAAAGAAGATATATGTCTATAAACTATTACCCACTTAAAGAGGATCCCAACCTTTATCACCTAAGAGGATACATGCCTTATCAACTCTTGTTTACAATAACAAACATCGATAGCAAAAGGAAAGTAGCCCCCATCAACTCTTACAACCTAAGATAATATGTAACTTATCAACTCTTGATCATCAAGAACAATATTGGAAACACTTCCAGCAAGAAAGACATTTAGTAAGCAATACTGGAACAACCTACCAAAAAGTAAAAAAGAAGTTACCCAAATTATTCACAATAGAAGCTCTCAAGAGAACAACATCACAAATCTTTAATTATCTTTTAAGTCTTAATAGCTCAAAATGAGTATTTAAAACTCTCAATTTTATCACACATAATACACTTTTCAATTCATAATACTCTTTTGAAGAGTGAGTGAAAGATTTTCAATATGTAAAAAAAATTACTCAATAAAAAAAAGTTAGGCAATTTAATAAAAAAATACTGATTACTTATAAAGTTACTAGTATGAATAAATCATTTTTTTAAAAGGAAAAATTCTTATTTAGGAAAAACGCATAGGTCAATTGCGAGTAAAAAAGGTTAAAATTTTGTTTTCTTGTAATAACATAAGCCTATGTCCATGCAACAAAATTGTAGAGAAACCCAACGAAAAATTTCTTCCTGCACCTCCATACTTTCCTTCTACATCCCCATAAATATGAAAATTTTAACTTTTTCCTTCTTGAATTGTTCAATCTTTAAGTCAAAAGTGTCTTATGGATTGCACAATTTGAAAGTCATTTTGAATTTGTATTTTGCAATCCAAAAGCCAAAAATAACTTCTAGATTGTGCAATCTGAAATCCATGTGACATTTTCCTCTCCAACTCCTCCATCCCCTCCACCATATTCTTATAAAAAAATGGACGCTTGGTGGCTAAGGTTGAACCTAATGCTCGTGGTTTTGCCGAAAATTGTAACCGTGATGAGTAAATTATTGTACTTTCACTTCCCATGTTTGTTGATGGCCTCCTCAAACTCCTCGCATCCTCTTCTTACTACATTCAAGACATTGAGCAAAAGGTAAATTATTTTATAACTCAAATCAATATTAGCTTTAAAAGGAAATTAATATGTAATTTATCCAAGGAATGTGTTTAGATCTCATTTTGTGGCTTTAAGTTCCATTCTAGGTTGCAAAACCACTTTCACAATTTCCAGGATATCAATCCCAAGGTCTACAACAACTTCTTGCTTCATATGGAGACAAGTAGACAAAGTTACCCTATTTTCCTCAACAAATTCTAGTCCTACCAGGTCATGAATGCATTGGAAACTAGAACTTCATGAGGCATTCATGGAGGATGTCAACCAACTTTGGCTTTCGAAATGCGAAATCTAAAAGTCACTTTTGGCTTCTAAACTCCACAAGGAAGTTATTTTTTACTTTCGAATTGCACAATCCATATGACTTCCAAATTTTGCAATCTTGAAGTCTTTTTTTAAGGATAAAAGACTTCCGGATTTTGTAATCCAAAAGCCAAATATGACTTCCTAATTGTGAAATATAGCAATGCAAAAAACATTTTTAACTTATAGATTACGCAATTCGAAAGATGCTTTTGACTTTTGGATTGCACAATCTAGAAAAAAGGCAAAGTAGGAACTTTTATAATCAAAAGAGTGCAGAAGAAAAGTATGGAGGTGCATAAAGAAATCCCTGAAACCTAATAGTAAGGGACCCAACAATGAATGAACTATAAGTCAGGGAGTTGCATTCTGCACCCTAATGTTTTCAAATGTGCATCCCTATGTGGTTGTGAAATGACAAAATTCTCCTTGAAAAAATGCATTTTAGATTACATATTCTAGAATGTATTTTCTAGATCCTTTTGGAATGAGCAATATAGAAGGCATTTATTTATTTTGTATTCTGGAATACAAATTTAGAGACTTTAATTTGTTGCCTTGTTTCATTTTCCTCCAAAAAATTAAACCTAAAGAATAAACAAAGTAACAAAATCAAAGATTGAAACAAAAATTGAAAGAAGAAAAGGCATGGAGAAGATAAATGGCATCAACAAGCTCGAATAAGCTTTCATAGTTTGATGGTATATAAACTAGTCATAAGTAACTCAACACTGATGAAAAAGAGAAGAATTAAAACCTTGAACGAGAAAACGATAAAGTGATATGAAAAATGATGAATTTTAGAATACGAATAAGCGAAAAATTGAAAGTGATGATTTAAATTGTTGCAAAGTGAAAGAGAATAGAGGGACTAAATATGTAACGAGGGAGTGAAACAAATTGAATAACTGCAAAACCCTAATTTCTCATGATGAAAACTAAAAAAAGTTGTATTTCATAATGTAAAAATACTTTTTGAAATGTGCAATTTAAAATGTATTTCTTTAATCTTGTATTTCCTATCATACATTATACAACACAAAATGATAAAAACATTATGAAAACGTACATTCAAAAATACAAATTTATAATTTTTTATTTTAGAATATACATTTCAAAATAAAAAAAAATAAAAAACATTATAATTTATATATTTCAAATATAAATTCTGTATTTTTAATTGTATATCCCAAAATACAAAACTTATATTCTAGAATTATATATAAAAATATTATTTTTAATATTTTAAAATATAAAATCTAAAAAATCACTAGATTATACAATCCAAAACTGAAATTGAAAATGGAAAAACAAAAAATCACAAAAAAATTTGTTTTCAGAAGGTTAAATTTAAAATTAAATTTTTTATGAGTATGGGTTGCAAACTTCAATACCCCATAAGTCAAGCCAAACACATGTCACCTGAGAGGAAGAACCATGTAGCCGTTAAATTTTTGAATTTTTGTATTAATTATGGACCCACTTAAAATGACCAGAAAGCCCTCGCATTTCAAATCCCCAAACCGCGATTACCTTAACTTTTACTCATTTTTGAATTGTTGATCAAATCTCAGCCGTTCACTCCAAAACCCCTTTTCCTTACTTCGTTTTCAACTGGAATTTTCAAATCATTCGAATCCTCACAGCAACAGCGAGAGTGAGTGAGTGAGTGAGTGAGTGAGAGAGAGAGAGAGAGAGAGAGAGAGTGTGTGTGTGTTTGTTTGCAAATGATTGACTTGGATCTATGTTGAACTTGAAGCAGTTCAATCTCAAATCCCTAGCAACAACACGCTGAACTCAGATTGAAGCAATTTCAGCTCTCCCCAAATTTTTCGCTTCGGGATCTTGTTCTGCAACTCTTCCTTCAGGTTCTGCAAATTTCCAACTCCTTTCACGATTTTAAGCTCGCTTTCGTTTATTTAACTTTTATAAATGATTTTTGCGTCATGCTTGAATTTTCATTTTCATTACGCTGCAGAATGCTGAGGGATTTCAAAGTTCCACGCCGAAACCCTGGAAAACACGAAGAACCCGAGAATGTGGATCCTCTGGATTCATCCACCACGGTTCAGAGGCACGCAGAAGGTTCTAGACCTCCGTTGAACACAATTCAGGAACCCGATGCGCATTGCGTGGGAAAGGTTGAGAGGACTCCTTCGAAGGCCAACAACAAAGGTCGCGGAGGAGCTGAGCTTCGCACGCCAGATAAGCACGGAGGAGGGAGCATGCTGTGGAAACAACGGTTCGGCTGGAATAACAAGAACGACGCCGTTTCCTCGTTCGGTGATGATAGGAGAGGATCTGTTGCTGGGAATGTGACTCCTCGCGTGCCTCGCACTGTGGGGAAAGCTTCTTCGAGTGTCACGGCTTGTTCCGAGAGCAACTCCACGCAGAGCACTCCGACTAAGAGTGTGACTAAGCCGCCCCCGAGCTCAAGTGTTCGGAGCAGGGCTGATGGAGGAGGCTTCAGTGCTCGTTTGGGGAACTATACTGCATTGTACAAAGGGGTTCCCAGTTCGGCTTGCTTGACTCCCACGGTTGTTAACACGGTCAAAGTGCCTCACTTTGATCTCAAGGAAGATTCTTCGTTTTGGATTAACCACAATGTACAGGTGAGTGATCCGGATATGTCACCAGTTGAGCTGATTTTATTTGGATGAGCGGGTTGTTTAATTCTGGTGCTTTTTGTGATTTGTGGTGTGAATTTTGTTATGTATAGGTTATTATTCGTGTTCGTCCTCTCAATAGCATGGAGCGATGTACACAAGGGTATAACAGATGCCTGAAACAAGAAAGCTCTCAGAGCATTAGTTGGACTGGGCATCAGGAAAACCGGTTCACCTTTGACCATGTTGCATGTGAAACCGTAGACCAGGTGTGGTTACATTGAAATGACTTTTTTGAGGTGCTAATTTCTTGTTGGGAAGGAGTTGTTAATTTCTGTCTCTGGTTTATGGCTGTGTAGGAAATGATTTTCAGATTGGCTGGTCTTCCGATGGTAGAGAACTGCCTCTCAGGATATAATAGTTGTATGTTTGCTTATGGACAGGTAATATCCTGAACTTAGCCTCTGTTCGACATTATGTGATAAAAACTGACTGGTAGTGTATGAAATAAAATAGATGAGCTTAGAAAAAGAAACCAGGAAAAACAGAAAATAGCATTTGTTCACATGCGTAACAGATTCTATGCACATGATCCAATCTATTGCTAATTGGATAATCTTGTGATTTGAAATTAAAAAAAGAATTTGGTTGACTGGCTCCTTAGTTTACCCATTGCCAAACAGTGGTAGTTAACTCCCAAGTTTTCATACATCATAATCAGGAGCTTCAGTTTGTCACTCACTGCCATTGGTTTTTTGTCAATAAGAATATGTACAGTTCTATGAATTAAGAATAAGCGTAGCACAACTAACATTTTAAAGTGTTTTTTATGCAGCAATTTAGCTCTCTGTGCAGTAAAGGGATCATTTATCACAAACTTATTAGTTGTAAATTCTAATGGGAGATTGTATTTCTCTGTTGTTGTACAACATAGTTAGAAATGGACAGTGAGTGGCATTTTTTTACTGTAAGATGATGGACGTCTCTTTTATTTTGCAGACAGGAAGTGGGAAAACATACACAATGCTCGGTGAAATTGAGGATCTAGATGTGAAGCCTAGTCCCCACCGTGGAATGACACCACGCATATTTGAGTTTTTGTTTGCCAGGATCCAAGCTGTAAATTCATTAATCTTTTGTAGCTAATTCAGTTTTTTATATATGAGGTCCATTTATGTAATCAATATTGATCAATTAATCCATATTTCTGTTTTTTATGTTTTATATTTGTTCTCTCAATCGGATTTCCAGGAAGAGGAAAGCCGAAGAGATGAGAACTTAAAATACAATTGCAAGTGTTCTTTCTTGGAGATTTACAATGAACAAATTACAGATCTACTTGATCCCTCCTCTACTAATTTGTTGGTAGGTGTAGTTTTTCACTCATCAGATGACTGTCAAACCTTTTTTAATTATTTCTCAGTGCTCCTTTTTTTCTTAATAGCTGCGTGAAGATGTCATGAAGGGTGTTTATGTTGAAAATTTATCGGAGTTTGAGGTTCAAAGTGTGAGCGACATTATAAGGCTTCTAATTCAGGTACATCCATGGGACCATCTTGTTCATTTTAAGGAATCCCCAAACAACTCCCTATCTTTGTTATTTAAATCAAATACATATTTGCTCTGAAATGCACTTTCGTCCATTAAGTTGTAGTTTCTGCTATGTAGGGTTCTGCAAATAGAAAAGTTGCAGCAACAAATATGAATAGAGAGAGCAGTAGGTCCCACAGTGTTTTTACGTGTGTAATTGAGAGCACATGGGAAAAGGATTCTACAACTAATCATCGTTTTGCAAGGTTAAACCTGGTTGATCTAGCTGGCTCCGAAAGGTATGCCTTAACTTATGGAGTTGATTGGACCAAGTGTATCTTGGGAACTGAGTGATGTAAGTGCATGTATACTAACAGAGTTATCATTAACATATATAACAGACAGAAGACTTCTGGTGCTGAGGGGGAGCGTTTAAAAGAAGCGGCTAATATCAATAAATCATTATCTACCTTGGGGTATTTGGATATTGCTACATAAATATTTAACATTGTCATATTTCTGCTTTCTCATTGAGTAACTAGTATTCTCCAATCACTCTTGCAGTCATGTTATTATGATATTAGTGGATGTGGCAAATGGGAAGCAGAGGCATATCCCTTATAGAGACTCCAGACTAACGTTTCTTCTTCAGGTTGATTTATGTACTGGTTTCCATTGAATCATTGGTCTCAGGGTTTCTTCTTTATTCACCACTATTTGGCATAAAATGCAGGACTCTCTTGGTGGAAACTCGAAAACAATGATCATTGCCAATGTCAGCCCTTCTATGTGGTCTGTTCATTTTATCTGGAACTATATTTCCTTTATCTAAATTTACAACTTGCCGTAGAAGCTTGATGGGGCTTTATCCATTTCACTGTTGCAGCTGCGCCACTGAAACATTGAATACACTTAAATTTGCTCAGAGAGCAAAACTTATACAAAATAATGTGAGTGCAATTCTAACATTCTTCTGAATCGAAGGAATGAATCTCATCAACCTCTCACCCCTATTCATTCTGTATCTTTTTCTTGTAGGCTGTGGTGAATGAAGATTCTACTGGGGATGTAATAGCTTTACAGCATCAAATTCGGGTTTTGAAGGTGGTGTCAATTATTTGTCGTAGTATTAGCTTTGTTTGAGTTGATACTCTAACTTAAAAGTCAAATTTTGGGGCAGGAGGAGCTTTCTACCCTCAAACGGCATCAGAATGTCTCCAGGTCTTTGTCATTTTCTTTGGCTTCTGTCAGAGATATAAAACAATCACTAGAACTAGAAGACTGTTGTCTAGAAAATGCTACTGACTTGGTTGATCAATGTGAAGAAAATATGTCCGAGTATGAATCCAAGGGCATCAGAATGTCCCACACACAGGTATACCGGCTTTGCTATGTTAATGATAGCTAGTGGAATGAAATTTATGTTTAAAAATTAAACTAATGAATATTTCTATTATTTTCATGCATTGTTCCTTCAAGATTTAATGAATTAAGGACTTTATAATTAATCATTTATTTTCTAAGAGATAAGGGTCCAAAGTAAAATGAAAAGTTATGACTATGCTGTTAGATTTTGTGGGAGAGTGAGCCTTATTGGAAAGGTAAGGCTATGCCTCGGGATTTGTTCCAAGTTTTAGCTGTGAAAACAACCTTTACATCAGGCCCTCCCTCTATCCCATGATGGTGCGAGGCTTGTGCACTAGGCTGCCTATGGCTAACATACATCCAACACTAGTCTTCTAAAGTTATATAGTTGTTAGCTTAGCATCTCCATGAAGTGACCATATAGTTTTTTCATTCACACCTTCGTATATTTATATGATCAAAATCATTTGTGTCTCAGTTAAAATCATTGGAGACAACTCTTGCTGGTGCTTTGAGAAGGGAACAGATGGCAGAAATTTCTATTAAGCAACTTGAAGCTGAAATTGAACAATTAAACCATTTGGTAGTTCTCTTATGAGGTCTTTTTTCTATTGGAGTTAATATTTCAACTGTCTTCACTCTTTATCTATAAATCTGCTGTCACTCAGGTTCGTCAAAGAGAAGAGGACACTAGGAGTTGCAAAATGATGCTTAGGTTTCGTGAAGACAAAATTCGTAGATTGGAATCCAGACTAGCTGGTTCCATTCCCATAGACACATTTTTGCTGGAAGAGAATAAAACACTTTCTGAGGAAAATCAGATACTTCAGGGAAAACTTGATCGAAATCCTGAAGTTACTCGGTTTGCTGTAGAGAATATTAGGCTTCTAGACCAACTTAAAAGGTAATATATCTTTTCTAACCAAGACTGTGACTATGAAATATTCTCTCTTTTTAGCAGTTCCTTACAACTACTTGCACAGATATCAAGAGTTCTATGAAGAAGGGGAGAGAGAGATTCTTTTGGCTGAAGTGTCGTCTTTGAGGGAACAAGTATATGTGCTTCTATAATTTAATACAAATAATTTCCATTCTAGATTCCTCGTTTTTAAGATTTTATGATTGAAAAACATTTGCTCTGTAGTTGCTTCAATATCATCATGGAAGAAACTCCATACAGGGTAGTTCAAATCATGAAACTCAACCTCAGGTCAGTATACAATTACCTGAAGCAGTTCATGTTTTTCATTTATTGAACATTTCATTCCTTTTTGCATGTTAGAACAATGTTTTCTGAAATTGTGTTTCTAAACCAGACTAACGTCATTAGTTGTACTAGTATTGTATGAAAAATACAGTCATCATTACTATAGTTATCACTAATCAACTCCTAAAATAGCCCCTTAATTGAAGCAGCTATTGACTGTTCATGTTTACTGTAAAATGCAATATATTTCTAACACTTTAATTTTACCACTGGTGCAGGAAGCTCAGTGCTGCAAGAAAGAGAATAGTTCTTTTGATCAAGAGGTTTTATTCCTTCATAACATAACAATTTAAACTTTTTTTTTCTTAACAAAATAATGATGTGAGGACCACTTCTTCTAATGGTTTGCAGCTAAGAAACACCCTTGACGAGTTACAGGAATGCAGGCGTAATTTAAATTATTGCTTAGAGGAGAATGCAAAACTCAGTAGGTATAGTTTCTGTACTATTGTTGAAGTTCATTTGGTTGTATGCAAGCAGATTGGAGCTCCAAATTTAGGCACTATAAAAATGCTAATGTTTTTGCATTGCATATTTATACAGGGAAATAGACTCTCTTCACTCAATGTTAAGCAACACAACTGCTACAAAGGTAGTCTTGTTATTCTGATTTAACATGTATTCATTTTTTCTCTAACATATAATGTACAAATCAATAGGAAAAGTTGAATGCTGTTTTTGTATGGTCTTTACTTCAACAAAAAATATTGTCCTTTACTGCCCCTTTCTATGTATGAAATCTGTGTTATGTGAAATAAAGTCTATTTTTTTTATCATTATTGTTTGCAGGCTTCTACAAAAGGATCGTTTTGTGATGCTCAGGCAGTTCAACAGATGGGGGTGAAGCATGAAACTCAAATGTTAAAACACACAGATGATGTTATAAATTTGCAGCTGGAATTAGATATAATGAAGGTCATTTTGAAGGAAGAGAGGACTTTCCGTGGCATATTGGAGGAGCAAACCAAATGCTTAAGTCAGGATTTTTTTATGGCAAAAGACAGTCTTAAGCAGACAAGCAGACAATTAGAAGATGCAAATGATGAGCTGAAAGAGGCAAAATCTGTTATTGAAGCTCTAGAATCACAGGAAATATTATCTATCAAAGAGATAGATGAGATAAGGAACAAGAACAACCATTATCTGGAGCTTATGGGGAAACAAGAGCATGAAATCATGACCCTGAAGAATCAACTTGTGTCTAAGGAGTTTAGAGATAATATTCCTTCAGATCATCCGGAGTTTGAAAACAAGTCTCCTTTACAGGTAAGACTTAAAAGGATGCATGATTCTCTTGAAAAAGCCAAGCAACTGAACATGTCATACCAAAGTGATCGTGCATTCCAGATATCCAATGAAGAAGAGATGGATGAAATCCGTCGGCAAGCTGAGGCTGAAACTTGTGAGGTGATTGTCTGTATGCAAGAAGAACTTGCCCTGCTCCAGCATCAAGTAAATGACAGTCATTTGAAGGAAAAAGAATTGAAAGAGAGTGTTCTGAATCTGGAAACTGAATTGAAGGAGGTGTACAACAAATTGCATTCAACTATTGATGATAATCAAAATTTAAAGGAAGAGATTGGCCAGAAAGATATAGAACTCATGTCACTGGCTGAAGAATGGGAATTATTAACCTCCGAGATTGAAGAAATTCTTTTCGATGGATGTGAGGCTCTTCTTGATGCCTCTGACCAACTTGGTGACATAAGCAATTTATTTCCGCAGAAACGAATCTGGATTTCTGAACAAGTTGGCATGGTGGTTAGAAAAATCTCTGAAAAGGAATTATTAATTGATGAACTTAGAAGATGTTTGGAAGATGCAAGCAATAAAAGAAGTGATATGGAGTCTATGTTGAAGTCCTTAAGAAGTGCAACATTAGTGATTACAGAATCCCATCAGAAGGAGTGCCTTGAAAAAGAAAAAGAAATTCTCCTATTGACCACACAACTGAATGAAAAAACATCTATTGTGGCAAAGCTGAAGGAGCAGTTGATAATGGCTCAAGATCATAGCAGAAAAACATCAAACTGTGCAACAGCAGCTTTTGTGGTTGTGAATAGAATGTCAGAAGTGAATCTTGGTTACCTTGATGATCTAAAGCATAAAGGTATTCAACTTAGTGAATTAGCTTTGGCTAATCAAACGAAGGATGCCCTTCTCATTGACCAATCCACTTCACTTGTTCAAGCAGAAAGACAGGTAACAGAGTTACAGGAAAGGTGTAATGAATTATCGCAGAAGCTCTCGGAGGAGCAAGAGCACTTATGTGCTTTGGCTCAAGAACATGTCAGTAAATTGTCAAACTGTGCAACAGCAGCTTTTGTGGTTGTAAATAGATTGTCAGAAGCGAATCTTGGTTACCTCAATGATCTAAAGCATAAGGGTATTCAACTTGGTGAATTAGCAGAGACTAATCAGAGGATGGATGCCCTTATAATTGAACAATCCACTTCACTTGTTGAAGCAGAAAGGCAGATAACAGACTTACAAGAAAGATGTAATGAATTATGGCAGAAATTGTCTGAGGAGCAAGAGAATTCTTGTGCTTTGGAACAAAAGCTTGAAGATCTTGAAAAGAATGACATTTCAAAGACAAAGGAGCAGCTAGTGATATTACAAGATGGTGTCTCTTCACTCAGGTCATGCATGGCCTCTTTTGCAGACCATTCAGAAAGTCTTGATAATAAAAAATCATTGGATGCTTGCACATCAAACTGTGATGATATTGGTGAACCAAGGGTAAGCTAATGCTGCTTTTTAATAGATTTACTTTTGACAATGCCATTTTTATTTCATTGATGTCAGTGATCTGTGAATGATTTTTATTCTGTATTTTCTATTTTGGTTGCAGAACTGTTCTGAAACACATATAAATAGTGATTCAGATCCCCATTCTGTTCAAGAACCTATAGTTGACCTGGCTGACTTACCCTTTAAGTTGGACAAACGTGGATATTGTATGAATGATCCAAAATCAAGAAGAGTTTCGACAGATGTGCGTGAAAGAGATGTTACCATTTCACTTTTGAGAAAAGAAATAGAATGTGCTCTTGAAAGCTTAAAAGAAGTGCAATATGAGATGGCCAGATTACATGAAGAGAAAAAGGAGATGTCAAAGTGTGAACTGAAGAGTCGGCAAAGCATTGAGTGCCTCACAAAGCAGATACTTTTCCTGCAAGAAGCCATGAACCACTTTGAAGAGAAATCCAAAGTCAAGATTGAAGTACTCAGTCAAAAACTTAGAGACCTGGAGAAACCTCTGACAGAAGCCAGCTCCCATTGGTACCAAAAGAAAGAGGTAATCCTTTAGTGAATTAAATATAATGTCCAGTGTTGAACTATAATTGTTTTTTTCTCCCTCTTTCAAGGATGAAAATTGTGTTTGCTTTATCTGCTTTTGTTGTTGTCACAAGCTTCCCCAATCCCTATTCATTCTGATAGAGAACACTTGTTGGTGTAAATATATCTTACATTTGCTTCGAATATGACTAGAATACTTCTTATAAGACATGGACGGTCCACCTAGAGCTCGCTTTTGGGTTGAGTTCGGCTTGGTTGTTCTATGATAGAGTTAACATTCAGCAGCTTTATGCATACTGCTTTTTTCTTTGCAGTTACTTGAACTTGAAGTTGGGGAAGCAAAGATCGTTCAAGCTCAGAAATCTCAGGAGGCATCTTGTATTCTTGCTAAATTTGAAGAAGCACAAGATACGATGAGAGAAGCAGATATTATGATCAACGGATTGGTGATAGCTAATGAGTCAATGAAGATTGATATCAAGATACTGAAAGACACAGAAGTGAAATTACTCAACGAAAATCGTATATTAGTCAGCAATATTGAAAGCTTACAAAATGTTGTCGATTTGAAGCATCGGGAGATAGAGGACCTTGTTGAATCAAGTCTAGTAGAAACAAGGGATCTAACTGTTAAGTTGGATGATGTCATTAAAGAATTCCAATTGATGATGACAGAAAATTTCATGTCTCTGGCTTGTGATTTAGAGTGCTTAAAATCTCAATGTCTATATTCCACTAAGTTGATACAGCCATGGCTTGAGAAGGTATGGTCTGAGATAGTTTTCAAAGATTGTGCCATGTCTGTGCTACATCTCTGTCACATGGGTATTTTACTGGAAACAGTAACAGGGATGCAGGCAGAAAATGGTTTGCTTTCATATGGCTTGTGTGAATCAAACTCTGTCATAAGTGATTTGAAGGAACATAATTATAGGACAAAACAAGAGCTTGATATGTGCAGAATCTTGAAAGGGAAACTGCTGGCTGACATCAAGACCAGTTTTGATCGCGTAACTAAGAAAGAAGTTGAAGCTGGAGAGATCACCATCAAACTGAACACTTTTGCTAAAAACATATCAGACCTACAGCTTCAGGAGGAGATGATGTTGCAAAGGTCTAATGAAATAGGATCCCAACTTGCTAAGCTGATGAGGGAATTGGATGTAAGTAATATAGACATTGTTACATCCCTTTTAGATCAAGAGACACTACTGAAACAGAAAGTTGAGGCCATTGATTCTCAGGCTGATTTGTTTATGACAGATTGGTATGCCAAAGACTTTGAATCGCTTATCTATACTTCTGAACTAAAATATATGTCATGTAGTATAGCTAATATGGAGGAGTGTTTTGTCAAGCACTCTATATTGGTTGAGCAACTGAAGAAAGAAGTAATCTTGTCCCAAGTAGAAACTGAGTTAGCAGAACAAATTTTGATGGATAAGGAAGTTGAAGTTTCCCGTTTAGAAAGAGAAGTTCGGCAGACAAAAGTGGAAAGGAAAGACCTATTAGCAGAATTGAACCAGAATGTCTTAAGGATTACAGAAATGGGTGAAGTAAACAAGGTCCTTGAACAAAATATTGAGTCCCTAAAGGAGGTTACTTCTTCTAATAATGCATTGAAGGGAGAACTTTTTGATGTTAAGGAGACACGCAAAAGACTGCTGGATAAGATTCTTGATCTAGAAGCTGATTATGATAAAGTAATTGCTGATGTCATAGAGAAGGACGTGACTTCCGAATTTTCTTTCCAACAGATTTCTTTATTTGAACGCCAAAACACAGAGTTAAAGAAAGTAAACTGTATGTTGGAAAACTCATCTTGCATGCTTGAGAATGAACTGAGCCTAAAGGATTCAGAGCTGACTAGAATGCAGAGCTTATTGCAAGTTGAGTTATCCAGAAAGGATGATGTAATAAAAGGACTGTTGTATGATCTGAGCTTACTACAGGAATCTGCATCTAACAATAAAGACCAAAAAGATGAAATTGAAAACATTCTGGTTACAATGGAGGCATTAGAAGCAGATCTTGCCACTAAATCTGTTGAACTTGCTGATTCTGTCGCAAAATGTCAGTTGCTTGAAGCTCAGTTGAAGGCCAAATCAGATATGATTACAGCTCTTGAGTTGGATTTCTCAAAAGAACGCGAGGCCCTACAGTTGCAAGTCAGTGACAATCAAGAACTTAGAACTAATATTGAAGAGGCCTTGGCAGCAAGAAAACTGTCTGACAATGAGCTCAGAGAAAGAATGAAGATAACAGAGAGCTTAGAGGATGAAATTCTGGAAATGAATAGTGTGATAAGCCAAATGGATGATTCAATTAAAAACCTGAGCAGTGAACTGGATGAACTCACTATTGAGAGGGATCAGCTTCAGGGTCAAGTAATTTGCCTAAAGAATAGGCTTGAAAAAGCTGAAGAACAAGCTGAAGCTAATGAAGCAATTGCTCAAGAAAATCAGAAGGTAATGCTTTATGGTTAATCTATTAATAATGCAGCTTGTTTTCCTTTTATGACATTATTATTGAGTAATCCATGGTTCTACATGAAGAACTTTGTTATGGAGTATTATATCATAAATAGTTGTATTTATTTGCTTCTTCACTGGGAATGAACTAAGTCAAAAGAAAAAAATGGCAAACAAGTTGAATGGCTGTTTCTTCTTTATTCCTGTCTGAATTTTCTTTACATTGATTACAGGAGGCGGAAACAAGAAAAATTTATGCCGAAGACAAAGAAGAAGAGGTCAAACTTCTAGAGAGATCAGTTGAAGAGCTGGAAAGTACTATTAATGTACTAGAAAACAAAGTGAGTTGTAATATTTTCTGGAGATATACCTTCATAGGTATCACACGTCCTTTGCAAGAAGCTGCTGCTGCTGATATTTAACAAAGTGAGTTATAATTATTTTGTTCAGGCTGACATCATTAAAGAAGAAGCAGAACGACAGCGGCTGCAAAGAGAAGATCTAGAGTTGGAGCTACATTCATTAAAGGATCTGATGCAAAATGTCAAAAATGTTGATGGTGACATGAGAAGGTTTAGGCCACTTAATCGCCATCTATGTCCCTATTTTGTGTTTATATTGCTTCTTTATGGCCAATACAAATCTACTGTGCTACTCTCTAGATCTATTAGTATAAAATATTTTACTGTTTCTATTTCAATTCCTGTAGATTTTTGGAAGAAAAAGAGAAAGGCCTCAATGAAGCCCTAAATCACATACAGGTTCTTAAGAGGGAGTTAGCAGGAAAGGATACAGAGGTAGGTTAATTACTATGTGACTGCTCTCTCATGTCTCTTGGATTGACGTGTCTAAATAAACATTCATTTTTTTTCGTCTTTTATCCGACAGATTCAACAGATGAAAGCTCATATTTCAGAGCTAAATTTGCATGCTGAAGCACAGGCCAAGGAGTACAAGCAGAAAGTTAGTAATTGTACTGAATAAAATAATCTTGGATGTTATTAATTGTAAATTGTATTGAAGCTTAGCAGCACCAGTTATGCACACTGAGATTAATCTTGCATCCTTACTTTATTAATAAGTTCTATTGTACTAAGTATGTCGTTATTTTAAATCAGTTCAAAGCATTGGAAGCCATGGCTGAGCAAGTCAAACCTGACGGCCTTTCAATTAATTGTTCCAGTGCTAATTCTTACAATGCACTGTCAAATAAGTCTGAGAAAAATGCCACCAAGTCTCGAGGTTCTAGCTCTCCTTTCAAATGCATTGGGTTAGGCTTGGCACAACAGGTAAAATATGAGAAGGTTGAAGAGCTATCTGCTGCAAGACTGCGCATTGAAGAACTAGAAGCCCAGGCAGCATGTCGACAGAGAGAGGTTGACTTTTCTCTTCAACTGCATATTCTAAAGTAGTTTGTTTTGCTTTTTATGGGCTTCAATTTGTCTTTACTTTTCTTTTCCAGATATTTGCACTGAATGCCAAATTAGCATCTGCCGAGAGCATGACCCATGATGTAATTCGAGACTTACTTGGAGTAAAGTTGGATATGACCACTTGTGTGGTAAGTTCATCTACCTCTTTAGCGATTTCTCTTTCAATGTCTAAAAATATTTCATTTTCCGTATCCACAGGGAAATCAAACTTTCATGTTATCGTTATTCTGACAGGAAATTATGCACTTTGCAATGGTATATGGTAAAAAATGGAATAGATAAAAATGGAAGCAGAAAATGTTTTTAGAAAAGAATATTTAGTTTTATGATATTCACCCAATGACTCCCATCTTTAATTTAATTTCCTTTATGTAGTCACTCTTCGACAATGAGCAAGCGCAGGATATTACAGAGAAAGTTCAATTTCTTACTCTAGACCCCCAAGACAAGGTAGTGTAAACTTTCGACTAGATTGTGATATTATTATGCTGGAGCTTAGTTAATCTGAATTGGTGTTCATTTCTGGAACAGGAGGTCGTTAAACTTAAGAAGCAGCTGAATGAATTCATTGAGGAGAGACAGGGGTATTTAAATTTGACGTTCTTTTTCTTCTTTTGAGAGATTAGGGTTTGAGAATCAAATCTTATAGCTTTTCTTTTCTGTATACGTAAAAATTCTTACAAATCTGAATCCCCCTACATGGCAGATGGCTGCTAGAAATGGATAGGAAACAAGCGGAATTGGTAGCTGTACAAATTGCATTGGAAAACCTTCGGCAGCGAGACCAAATGCTAAAAACAGAAAACGAAATGCTGAAGGTAGAATATTAAAGCTTTATTCTTTGTTTTTGGTGCGGTTTGTTTACTTTTCTTCCATTTCTAATTGACGAGCTTGGTTCTCTCATTTCCTGCAGATGGAAAATACAAGTAAGAAGAATAAAGTACTAGAACTGGAGGAGGAAATTAAAAAGTTGTCTGGTCAGCAAAACCTTCAGCAGCGTATTCATCATCATGCTAAAATTAAGGTAAGATTTTTACTTTGCTAAAGGTTCAAGCAGATTTTGTCTTTTTGCTTCCTGCCTTAATTTTGCAGCACTAGAGATAATATTGTCAACCTGTTTAATCTAAATATAGTATTTAGTACTAACTATATTTATTTTTATATAGTTCTTCCTCATAAATATTACTAAGAAAAAAAATTATAAAATTTCATTTCTCTTAATTGTCAAGGTATCTTTAAAATATAATTCTATTCGCTGGATTCAATCTTGAGACTGATCGTGGAATTTTGCAACAGGAGGAAAACAACAAGTTAAAGACACAGAACGAAGAACTCAGCGCAAAACTTCGGAGGGCAGAGGTCTTCCTTTCCCGCGTCAAAGAAGACCTTGCTCGTCTTCGTTCTTCTGCTGGCGTGAAAACCAGTATTAATTTTGACGAGGAACAACGTCTGATGATAAAACTGAAGGTCAGTTACAAAAAAGTAATGTGTTGTACTCCGAGTAGCTTAATAACAGAACTCAAATTTAATTATTTGAGTGAATAATGTCACAGGAGATCGAGGAGGAGAAAGTAGAGTTAGCTCAGCAATTACTGAGGTTGTCCACAAATGTTCTTAAGGTCAGGACAATGATTTATGCTTCTTGCTCTGTTGCACCCTTTTCTTGCAACCTCTCCAATGCAATGAAAACAAAGTCTGTGGTTTGTTAAACAACCTTATTTATGCTTCACTTTCAGGTGGCTGGAATATCAAGACCAACATCGGACATAAATCCTTCTCTGGCTGAGGAAGCCCTACAGGAGATCAAGAATAGGATAACTACTCTTGAAATGGAACAAGAAGATTTGAAGTTTAAGGTAAGAACACTATACACTAAGTAGAGAGTAATTCGTTTGCGAAGCCTTCTATGTCAAATTTAAAGAACATTTTGCTTACTTTTCTACACAGAATAAAATTATCAAGGAAAAGATCCGATTATCCGAGCTCATGCCACAAACTTCTCCTCTGAACTCGAGATCTGAAGAGAATCGTTTAACACCACCAAGGGCATCCCTAGCGCCATTCCTTTCCAGTTTTGATAGATAGTGAAACGTGTTACTGTATTCTGTTGTTGTTTAGTTTAGCCATTCATGTCATATTCTTTAATTATCCTGTAAATAACGTGTATGTAGCAATCTACGTGTAAATAATCTTTACACACAGTCAGAAAGCAATTCAAAGAGAAATTATTTTTTCAAAGCCTTTGCATTATATAAAATTTCGTATATTTTATTTATGGCTTAAGTTGGATTAGTTAAATTCAATGTACATTGAAATTTATTAGATAGAATAAGTTACGAAAATTTTACTTTTTGGTCAAGTCTGGAATAGCTATTGTCTTAAACTTTTTTTATAGAATCTTAATCTTTTTCAATTCAGTTGAATTATACTATATTTTCACCAATATACATGTCAAATTTCATCCATGAAATGAATTTATGCAGTCTGAACATGAAAACCATTATGATAATTTAATGGAGTTCATAACAAAGACTAATTCAACAGTATGTGAGCATGTTTCACAACATTTCCTTCCATATTTTTTTCTCGAGGGTATAATTTGAGAGAGAAGTTTTGGGGAGAGTGTAGTCGTAGACTTCGAATTTGTAATCTTCCTTGTCTACAATTTATTATTACTAGATGTTGAAAGTTTCTTGGTCAATTGAAAAGTCAGACTAACAAATGTTTCAGAATCAAAACATGTTTAAGGTGAAGGGCAATTGTTAAGTATGAATTATGCAAGACATATTGGATATGTTAGGTTGTAAAGTGTAGGAAGTGCTTGGAGGAAGACATGTTATATTGTTGGACATCCCACATCGATTAGAGATAAAGACATTTCATTATATATAAATGGATGCAAACATCAACCTCATGAGCTGGTTTTATGGGATTGAGTTAGGCCTAAAGTCCACTTTGAAGATGGATGTAACATTATGAAAACAATTTTGTTTTTATTTTGAAAAAATATTTTTTTCATTTTTTATATTTAAATATGAGTAAAATCAAACAAAAGTTTTCGATCCTGTTCGGTACATAACCTATTAATAGAGAATAACATAACATTTTGTAACTAGAAGCAAAACAGAACCGGACACAAATATTACTCTAAATAAACATGCAAACAAAAAATAGGAGCATCCATTTTGTTTGTGTTCTGATACCATAAATATACTCCGCATAGTTAAGGAGGAGTCGACAGTTTATATACTTATTCCTCTTTTAATTTATTAAGATGTTTTTTAAGAACAAAATTGTGATGAAACACCGATCTCTAAAGCGGACAATACTTCAGATATGATGATTAATTCTAATAATGTTATCTCTCAGACTTAAAGTTGGAACAGAATTTTCAAGCAGTACAGGTTCAGCTAAAATGGCTAAGGGCCAGAATATGCTCCCAAAATTACATAAGTTTTTCTATCTTTTAAATTTTGATAGTAGCCCTTCAGAGAAAGTCATGTTTCACGGATTACCTGAGTATGATTCAGCACAAAACAACATAGTTGATTCACTTCTCTTCATCCCCTTCAATAGCTTTATATTTGGTGATTCCCGTGAGAAGTACACATTTCATCTAGGAAAATATAAGTACACACAACACACATCATTTTATCATTTTATTTGATTGGTTAGGCTCAAAATTCAGAATAAGCATAACAAGTTAATGTAGTTAAAAGATAAAAATCACATTAAAAATACACATCATTTCTGTAATGCAGCATTCATTATATATAGTAATTGTTGACAAGATTATAAGTAAAGCGGTTTATATTCAATTATGATATGAAAGAAGATGTTTAGAATATAAGAGGGGAATAAAGAATATAAGTTGTGAAACTCTATTTTTCATAAAAATAACCCAACCCAACTATAGATAAAAACAAGTAAGGAGGTAAGATGATAAATACAACTTAAATTGAAGGAGGTGGATTTGTCCCACTATAAGGAAAATTCCATGACACAATCTTTCATGATAGAAAGTGAAGTATATTTGTACATATTTGAGAAGCAATGAACACCAACTTACATAGCATACACTATTTCTCCACTGCTATCTAAGTCAAGGTCAGGATCTGAATCCATGTCCTCATCAATATCCAAGCTACCAGTAAGATCATGGTTGGGAGACTGAGATCCAGCTGCAGGAATTGTAGCCTCTCTGATTATCTGCATGATTTCTTCAATGCTTTGTGTTGGTTCATCACCCTCCTCAAACTCATTCTTCGTATTCCCATCCATCAGATCACTTGGAAGGTTCTTCAAAAACCACTCGTGGTTTCTGATCTCAGGAATACTTATTCTCTGTTGTACAAACAATTTTAGGTCCTATGTTAAATGTCAATCTCATCATCCTTCACACCAACATATGTAGTACAGACACGGATACAGAAATATGTATAATCTCTAAACTGTAGGATATGAGGACACAGATCTTATATAATTATGAATTATATAAATTGATAATAAAGATTTATGTGTACAAGTATTTCCAATTTTTTTTAGCAGAAAGAAGTTTTTCATGGTTGGTTCAAAAGGATTTATTTTTTATTTTTATAATCACAGTAAAAATTTATACAATAAATTTGAATTTTGAAAAAATTAATGTATTTCTTCTTTTTAAAATTGTGTTAGAATCATGTTCAAATTGTCAGAAATCCAACAAATATTTTTGAATTGGACACTTCATTTATATGCATCCTACGAGTGTCGGTGCCCCCACCTCTCTATGTATATCTCTTCTTTCCTTTCTCTCTTCATTTTCTCTCACTAATTCTTATTTGGGGTTTAGGGTTTAGGATTTATTGATCCTTAAGCTTGAAACTAACTCAAGGCACTTATGAGGTTAAGTGACTTCCATTATCCTATGCAATTTTAATCTCTAAATTTCTACACTATTTTGAAGTGAATATTGAAGAGGAGCTAACTGAAATTATCAAGCGCTCAAGTGAGTGTCCAATATGTGTGTCCGACACACTTGCCAATTAAAAGGAGTGTCCGAACCTCATAAATACCAAATAAAAGGAGATCAGTTTGTTGGCTATTATAATAATTAGCTTAAAACTCATTCATAACTATTTCTGATGGGTTGATTGGTTAACCATGATAATGCATGAAAGTTAAACAAATGTAGAAACGAAAAACTGACTTTTGCAGGATCAGCAACAAATATCCTTGATATGAGATGACGGCACTCGGAAGATATATGAACATAGTCTGGAATTGAGTACTGAACATTCAAAATCCTCTGCAAGCAACATGCATCAGTTTAGGAAAAGTAGTTCAATAAAAGTACCACATTTGATTCAAAATAGGTGCAGTTAGTTTACATGTATGGTCTTGCGGAAATTTTTAGGTTCCTCTGGATCCTCAAATGGATATGCACCCACCAACATGACATATAGGGTCACCCCACAAGACCACACATCTGCAATCTGACTCAAAAGTGAGTCTCAATATTAGTATAAAGTAAACAATTCAGATTGCAGTGCTGCGTTTATTCTATGAAACAAAGGTCTATATATAAGCTTATGAACATAAAAAGCTATCTATAAAAACTCAACCTAAATGAACAACATCTTCACAGCACAAGTTAGTTGAATTTTTCAAGTGATAGAAGTTACAACATACCTTGCCATCATATTCCTTCTTAAGCAAAACTTCTGGAGCGATATATGCAGGGGTTCCTACTGTAGATTTTGGTTGAGAATGTAGCACTGAGGACTGAAGAAGTACCACAATCAAGATGCATAGGTAATGCAAATTTATCCGTTATCAACAAATGTCAGATATGTCTTTTATATGAAAAAAAAAATGTCAGAAAAAAAGAATTCTAGACATTCTTGACCTTGGACTTGGAGAAAATCTACAAACTGATTAACTTTCTAAACAATGCCCAGTTGAAATTTTATCACCACATCCTGGAATGCAGATACATACTATAAACATGAAGCTCTCTACAAATAAAATAGTAATATAGTGTTGGAAATTTCTCCTTAATTTAGTGGGATATCATGACCAATGCATATTCAATGATGACCATTTCAAAAGTCTTGGAATTGTAACTCTCTTGAAAATGTGATAATCGTTAATTATCCACTATCTCTTTACGAAGAAGTTTTACTCTCATTCTCTATATAAAGGGAACTTGTGAGGAAAAGTAAGACAAACAAGTGAGAAGAGCAACGTAGAGAGTAAATGAGAGAATAAATATCCACCATAGTGTGATTAGAAATTATAGTAAGAAGCTACAGAGACATTGTATTTTATCCTTGTTAGGTGGGATTGAGTGTTATCTTCATAAAGTGAGAGAAACAAATATTGTAATCCTACTTTTATAATGAAGACATTTTCTTAACTAGGTTTCGTGAGTTTTAATTCCCTAAGTTAAGAATGTTTTCTCAAATTAAAAATTCTCGGTGTCATTATTCTATTTTGTTATATTTTTCTTTTATTTGTTTATTTTTTCCACAAGTGCCCGTTTTGTAGTTACACTAAAGAGGGAGAATCTGTTCTAATTTTTCGAATATATAGATAATGAACTTTACCTTTGAATAGCCAAAATCACAAATCTTCAAACGAGGAGCTGGACTACCATCCAACAATGTGTTCTCCAACTTCAAGTCGCGATGGCACACTTGCTTCATTAAAGAACACCATCAAACATAGAAATGTAAGTCACACATCTCATGATACCTTCTGAGCTAAAAATAACTGGTAAAATAAAGAGACTTGCACCAGTTTACAATTATATTTTTTTGCTTAAAACTTGCACTAGTTTATGAAAATGACGAGAATAATCTTTCTTCATATCATCAATTACAGATTGTATACTGGAGCAGGTTGTAAAAGTATCATTACTGTAAAATAAAAGACTACATGTGGTGAACTCAAGTACCATTGCATGACAATAGCTAACCCCTGATATAAGTTGTTGGAAGAAGAAGCGTGCCTGCAGCATAGAATTGCAGAGATTAAAGGCATATGCAGTGGCATTACACAAATGAATGAATGTAACATTTGAGAGAACCTCATCCTCACTGAACCTCCCTGCATTGCATATTCGCTCAAATAGCTCTCCTCCAGAAGCATATTCCATAACAATTGCCAAATGTGTTGGTGTCAATATAACCTAAAGTCACATAAGCAAAGCACTAATTACAATACTTCTAAGATAGGAACAAATAGGATGAGACATTAGGAGTTCACACACCTCCTTGAACCTCACAATATTGGGATGCCTCAGAGATCTGTGATTTATAATTTCCCTCTGTACATTTTCATCTATCTGTTAAGAAATGAGCATTATCCAGATTTTTACATTGAGGAGATCATAACAACCAAAAGTTCAACTTGAGTTATAGTAGCCAAAAGGAGTAACAACAATAACACGAATTCTATGAAAGCAACTACAAAGAAGCTCAGTTAACCAAAACAAGTGATCCTTGAAATCAGAATCTTTAGTTAATCAAAACACTCATAAATCATACGAAAAACCATTCCCAAGAAAGCAGCTTATCAAAATCTAAAACATATCACCCCTTTAGAATAAAAATCCTCACTCACACACTCAGTTCCAGACTTCCACCCCACATACAAGCACAAACTTGATTGACATGCACGTTTATTTTTTGGTTTCGGAAGCCATCCTGATTGAGATAGAATCAAACATTTGTAACACCTTTTAATTAATCAGTTTAGCTATTTTCTGTATATTTCGGGACATGAATGAGATTCTGTGATTCTTTAATTGTTATTATAACTGTCTTTACTATTTTAAGAAGTTCTTAGACTGACTTGTCCAGTACCGACCGATACAGGTTGGTTACGAAAAACTAGCCTCTTGTGCTAGAGCTGAGCCAAGTCTAGTTAGTTATTTAGTTAGTGGATTGATTTGCGTTATAAGTAGGAAAAGAAGGATAGAGAAGGTAGATGACAAACCTTTTCACCTCTCTCAATATACTTAACAGCAACAAGTTCCTCGGTGAGCTTGTCCCTCATGAGCCTGGCTACACCGAAGTTGCCAGAACCAATGTCACGCACAAGTTCGTAGCGATCACTGTCATGCATGATGGGCATATCCATTCCTGGCACAACAGTGATAGCAGAGGGATCCATTTGGTTTAAAAAAAGAAGTGTTTTTGAAGAAGAAGCAAAAGCAGAAAGGGTTTGACGTGGTTGGGTGTGGGCCAGTGGATTTAGAGTTGGTGGGTGAAGAAAGAGACCAGAAATGGTTCCACCCCGTGAAACCTTCACCAACCCAAATGAGTAACCATGCATATGCATATGCATAGAGTAGTAGTATCAGTAGCATAGCAGTACTTGCAATTTGGCGGTGACACACTCGTGAACTGTCTCTCTCTAGATGCTTCTCTGTTATATGCTGTCTTCTCTTCTCTTCACATTTTGTGCATACAACCTTTTATACCTTATCTTTACAATTACTAATACTATTTTCTTATTATTACAAATTATATACAACTCTTAATTGTGATTATACTTGTATTGACTGATAGTACCTACACAGTACATGAAACTGGATGTAACATGTTTTGATCCTTCGGTATCTCTTGTTTTCTTTTTACTCAGTTGGGAGTTAACTTGTAAGATTATCTATCACTCTATATAAGAATATATGATGTATTTGATAAAAACGTACTTTACTCCTTTGTAGATGGTTTATTTATAGTATTTGGTCATGTACCCTAAACCCTAAACCGAATCTATCATCAGTGTTAACTTGTTCCTAGGGAGGTTCTCTAATTTATCGAAAAGTTATCCGAATTTGGTGGAATGTGCTCCTGATTCTTAGAAAATCTCTGTAATTGCCTTAACTACTATTTATTATAACTATTCTAAATGCAGTCTAACATAATCGATCGGTCACAAAATCGAATGACATGACTTATCTGGTACCGACCGGTTTAGTGGTAGTATAATTTTTCACCGATAAAAAACATTATAGGGGAAGAATGAAAACTATAACAATTTTTTTATATTTATTGATATAATTGTTCTAAAAATAGGTTTTGGCGACACTTGAGAACTATTTTGTAATATTTTTATATGTTACGATAAATCTTGTATTGCCCATTGTTATATCTGTAAAATACAATCACAATTCTAAGAGTAACTGTCTTTATATCCATTATCAATATATACTTTCTCAGAAATTTATAACACTTTCAATGACAGATGTAACAAAATTTATCATCCTATGTGTTACTTATCTTTTAATGTTAATTTTTCTTTAAAATTGTATTGAATACAATATTATAAATCAGTTTTGCAAGTATGATTAATTTAGTTTAATATATCATATCACATCACAAACACAAATGTAAACAAATGATCTGATATAATTTTGAATTAATATATAATTTATTTAAAATATAATCAATATCTGTTGTAGGAATATTCTACTTTCTCAAATTTTTAGTCCAAAAACTGTCATAAATTCCACTAGTGGTGCTTTTTGATTTTTTTTTTTCAAATTCTCACATAGATTAGAGCTCTTCACTGTTTTTTATTTTCATTTTTGAGTTCTTATTGCTACTAAATCATTAGTTTCCATTATCTTCTTTAAATTTCAGTTTCCAAAATTTCGAAAAATTTATGTGCTGCGAAAAGAAATCTAGTGGTGTGAACAGTAATCTAGATCTGTTTCCAAATTTCATGATCTGTGGTGCGAAAAGCAAATTCTAGTGGTGCAATAGAAAACTTTATTCCATTTGCAATTTGAATCGAATTTTTCCAGTGGTGCGTTCCTCTTTTGCTGAGATTTTTGGTGCGAATTGGTTGCGATTTTTTTTTTTTCTGTGTTCGTCTTGTGTTAATTTCTTGGAGCGATTTTGGAGAGTTGTTTTTGGAGAACGGTGACGGTGCAAATGGAAGTGGTGCGGTGTTGGAAGAATCACGAACGTAGGTTTTGCGATTTCCGGCGAACGGAATCGGTGAACGGCGAAGATGATTGGAAAAGTATAAATCGTTTGAATTCAATGATTGAACCAGATTTCCAGAAGTCTCGCAAAAGTTAAAATCGGAGCTAACGGCGATTCTTATGGAACCACAATCAGGCTTCGCGCATGTGGCCTCGTCTTCAACTACGAAAGGCGCCGGAGGTGGAGTCGAAACTGGAATTGGAAGATTGAAAACAGAGAAGTTGATTTCTCAAGCAAAGAACGCTTTCGGTGGAGGTAATTCAACGTGAATTTTCGTTGCGGTGTATTGTTAATTGTTTCCACCATGTTCAATCAGTTACAGAGTTTGCGATTGGCAACATGCAGAGAAGGTGTTTGATAAATTGATTCAGTGCAGTTCTTTCGGAATCAAGTTTCTTTGTTTATCTGGTTTTGGAGTTTGCTGGAACAAAATTACAGTAACAGCTGTAGTGACTTTCGACATAACGTTTTTAATTTTGCTGAAAATTGTTGGTTGGTCTAGCTGTGCAAATTTTCTTTGAGAAGTTGGTGCAGTTATTTGATTCAGTGTTGGTTGAAATTACAATTGTTTTAGCTGCAGCGAGAGTTGAATTGGTGCAGCTGGAATAGATGTTTTATTGTAGAATTCAACTGTTAGTTGAATACACTGTTTTGATGCAGTGTAAATGGCAGCTGCTGGATTTTGATTGAATTAGTTTTATGCATTTGTATACCTTGACGAAAATTGTTTTCAATTTGTGAGTGTACTTTGATTCAGCTGTGCAGATTTGGTGCAGAATTCTAGTGCATTGATTTGATCTTATTGGAACCAAAGCAGAGGCAATTTTTGTAAAATCTGCAAACTGTTTCGTGAAATTGGTGAATAGTTGTGATTAGAAGTTTGCTTTTGAGAATTGAGAAATTTGGTCAATTCTTTTTTCTTAATCCAATCTAGTACCTATTATCTAGGAAATTCATTATTGATAACTTTTAATTTCTTGTTTCTATTTAATTTTTAGATAATCTTTGAGTTTGTCTCATCTCTAATATCTTGAGTTTAATTTTCTTAATTTTGAATTTTATTGACCTCTTGAGATGAAAATTATCTCTTAGCTATGATCTTTGGAAAAGATTGACTAACATTGCTATGTATCTTTTTACAAACCAGTAGTTCAAAAGAAAGAGTGATAAACACTTAAGAGGAGGATTTAGCAAGCTACAAATATTAAAGATCAAATTTTTTTTTTGTAAAATCATATTGTCACAAAACTGTCTTTTTCTTCTTCTTGGCATTGTAAAAGTTGTACACAGTAGTTAGAAATTATTTTTGGCCAAGTAGAGTAGGGTGCAAATAGAGAAAAGGAGTATGGTGTAAATAGGAAAAGAGAGTGTGTAAATAGGAAAATAGACGAGGATGACATAAAAGTCCACATGTTCTCTCCTCAGTGGAGAGAATTTTCCTCAAATGAAGACATACCCTTCACTCTCCCAAATGTAGAATGATGTCATTAAATTCATATTAATATTTTGTGGTAGTGTGAGTGCTAAAGTCTCCTTGGGCATAATGTAAATTACATGAATGTGTTGAATTTCTTTGTGATTTCTTTCCCAAACATTTTGATTTTGTCTTGTAAGATTTTGAGCTCGACTTGATATTGTTTTCTCATCGTCTCCAAGTTGTCTACTACCATTTTCTATATTGTTGTAAGACACTAATTGTTTTGGAGTTTGACATAAACAAGTGGAGAGGAATCTAATGAAGAAGTAGAAAAGGAACTTCAAGAATAAATAAAAGAAGTATTTGAAAGAAAAGAATAAAGAAAAAGATTCCAAAGGAGATTCACAAGAGACAAACTAAAAGAATTAGAAGAAAAAAATATATAAACATTAATTTTTGTAACTTTTATATTATAGAATATTTCTTTATTCTCTTGGAATATTTTATAATTCAAGAGACACTCTCAAAGGATACATTGTGGATGACCTTTAAAATATGAAGGGACACATGCAGAGTTTGTAACCAACACATGTCACTTTCAAGTCATATGATGGTTGAAACCCATTCACTTGGACCTTTCAAGATTGCATATTTTTGTATCTATTGGAGTAACTCATGTGCTTCACCTTAAATCTAGGAACTAACTCCTTAATTGAATCAAATTAAGGAATAATCCATATATCTTTTTCTTAATTTAAGGAGTCGCACATGTGTTTTGTTTAGTTAATAGTTAACTAAGTTTTTGTTATAAGATTAGTTAGTCTTAATTAGCCTAATAAATGCGCTTACGATTCTAAACTTTCAAGACACATGAAAGTGTCTCTTCCCATGCCATGACATTCCTTCTTCTAAAATCATTTTTGAAGGTTGAATAAAATTTCTCGTGAGTCATATTTGAGATTCTTAAGAGTTCTCTTTTCTTGCTTTGATTCTTATCTTGAAAAACTTTTTCAAGTGACAAATTTGCATGACTCTTATCCTTTAGGGTTTTTCTTGAAGGGAGTGTGTTCTATCCATTTATATTATTTAATCCATTTTCTATTTCATTTTACAATTTATTCTTATTCTTCTTTTTAGTTTGCTAAATGTCACAAATCTAACTTGTGGTTAGTCATTCGGTCACTATTAATTTTGTTCTAATGAGTTTGAATTCTCTAACACCTTTTAAATTAATTATATTCTGTCGTCTCTTAAAGATTACATCAAAATCTTAATGTCTTATTATGCAGTTATAAATCTTTATTTTACATTATTTAAAAGTATGAAATAAAAGATAATTTTTACATACAAACTCTTCTCATAACCTAATAAGATGTTATAAAAATAAAATCATTATGAAAGTATTGAATGCTAAAATAAATAATGTCTCAAATATCATTATTCATCTGTTTTGCATAATTGTGAAACATTTATATTTTACATAATTAATAAAAAAAAAGCATTATACACTAAAAAATGTTTTGAATAATTTGTCAAATTAATTAGATTTCTCATAATTTATCAAAAGTATACACTAAAAAAATGAGAAAAATAGGGAAGAACAATAAGACCTCACTGTTAATCATAATGAGAATCCATGAAGAGAAAGTGGTCCAACGTAAAAGCACCGCCGTTACGTATGCGGCGAACCGATTCTCTTTTTCTCTTCTTCTCATCATTTGCCACCGTCACGCCACTCTCCTCCAATTGCAACCATGCTCCTTCCACTTTTTCTTTTCTTTTCATCATATAAATTTCTCACAAAATACACTTTCTTATTCTTCTCTATTTTTCTATTTTTTATATTTTTCTTATACTCTATATATTTCAACGTGATTGTGGATTGCTTTATAGAGAAAAAAAAGTCAATTAAAGATCTTCTTGTTTTCTTTATGTGCTTTCGTGTTTGAAATAATTTCATAATATATTTTCTTTTCATTTTCGTTCTTGGCTGTTTGACTTGTTTATGTTTGTTGGCAAAGATCTAAAAATTTAAAATTTTGTGTCTTGTCTTAAGAATGCGATTTTTTTTTAAAGACGGTTATAATTGTATTTTGTTGTGTTAGTGTATCTTGATATGATATGTTATTATGATTGATGTGTTATAATGTCTGTTAGATCTCCAATTGATTAGGTGTTAAGAAATTTGATTTGGAATTTTTTATATAAAAATTGTGACACCCTGAATTATCTCATTTTATTTTATTTTTTTATCCCATGTTAAACTCCTTAACATCTGTTTAATAAATGAGACCTTAATTTCGATTATTTCTTACATGCGTTTTCGTACACGTTTCCAATTATTTCATAGTGTAACGATAATGGCTTTACCAAGTTTTGCCAAGTCACAGTTTGAATCTTATTCGTGGTCTTTTTTATGGCTAATGGATCTATGAATATCACGAATTTTCAAATTTCAATTCAGAATTTTGACATGACTTTAGAAGGAATTTTTTGTCTCTTTTTTTAAAAAAAAAAATCTGAAACTAATACACAGGAAAAAAAATTACGTTAACCCTAAAAAATATTAATTTTTTCTTCAATACCCTTAAGATAAAACAATAGCAAAATACATTGAAAAAATATAGAAAGTAGTATATTTATGCAATGAATGTGCAGAAACGCATGCAGGTTTCAATTGATTTTACTGTTATCTTAAAAAGCTTTTTTGGGATGGGTGAATTATAATGGTTGAATATTTGTCCGAAAGCAACCAAAATAAAAATGTGAGTCTGCAATACTCTTCTAATGGAAGCTATAATGCAAATTCTTGAACTGGAAAGTGACCCTTTTGCTGTCTCAGTGCACCATCACGTTGTGAGAATAACAACACTTATCATTATACTGTTGGTTATGCGCATGAAGCAACAGATCAAGCGTAAAATTCATTCCTCATAATTATCCACTGCAATTTTCCTTCCCAGTCAAACTTTCTCACTTACAAAATATAAATATATACACATACTATTACTGTATAGATAAAGGGGCCTAGATCGGGCCGGATAGTACCTGTGACTTGGCGTACAATTACTGATGTGTCGGTAATCTCCTAGTTGCTTCAAGTCTCCTTCCTCAAATGTTGATGCTCGGTCAGTCGAGAGTTATCTGCAAAAGATGTTTCGATGTTCAAATAAGTACTATAGTTTTAAGAGTGTGTTTTGGTCAATGGGAAAAACTTTCCTTATTTCTTCATGAAGGATCTTATTTATATACACTTGGTTATGGACCCTGGCGATCATGGGTCATGTATCAGTTATTAAGTGACATGAGTTGAGGTTCTTTAGTAATGAAGACATGTTTCATTCCATAATTAATTCATCGGAGATATTTTTCATGTATTTCAGAATATCATTTATGACTCACGAAATACGGTTATAACTCACAAAATATCGTTATGACTCACTTATTGCATATTTTATAATATTTTTTTGACCCGGTGAGTTAGTCACCGAGACCGACACTAGTTCATCGGGTCCGACACATATTTTTCACCCACAAAGACATATATGAAACCTTAGACACTCCTTATTTTTGTGGAAAACAAATTGTCCTGGCACCACTGCAATTTTGCTGATTAACTTTTGTCAGAAACAAATTTGATGGATAGAGTATGAGATTGTTCCATTCTTTTCTATTTATCACTCTTTATATATATAGAATGGCCTATAGAATAATAGTCCATCATTGTGTAAGAGAAGGAGGAAGTTTGAAATTGTAAGAGAATGTGTGGGAAGTTGTAGGCTTATGGATGGTGATGTGGAGAGATTGTGTTTGAAGAATTAAAAAGTTTGGAGGTGATTAACATGTTAGAAAAGGAGGAAAGAGGAGATATAAGAGCTAATGATGAATCATGATGTATTGTGTGTGTGTGTGACAGATGAGAATAAGTGGATTTGTTGCAAGGGCCAAACAAGAGCAACAATAATAATGTCAGAAACAAAACAATCTCTAAAAGAAGACAAGGACACCAAACTCTAAAAGCCAAAACCAGGTTCACAAAGTGGTGAAAAATGTTAGATGTACTATGAGTCATTATTTGAAAAGATTCCATGAGAAAGGGGCAAAAAATCAAGGCCCTTGTTATTATGATCACATGGATTGGGGACAAATAGATGCCTTCATGAAGGGGGAGAGGGAAAGACTGACACAAATGCAATTAACCCATGAATATGAGCTTGTCATCACGTGAAAGATGCTCTTATTTTGGTAGTTGGATGGGAGAATTTGTCTAAAGCTCTTATATAAGGTATCTTATGTTCTCTGGATCCAATCAAACACAAAGTTTCCCTTCTCTAACTTTCTTCCAACTCAAACCAAATTGCCCTCTTCACTGAACCTATTGTAAAGTTGAAGCTGACCTTCAGTTAATCTAACCACTTTTTCCTCATGAAATCACCAATCAAGAATCTATCAAATTTATACCATTACCTGTAATATCCTAATGTTAAATTTACTTTTACAGATTGTGCAGATCTAAATTCATAGATAATGTTGATTTGTTTTCTGTAGTGAGAGGATTATTATTACTAAACCAGACACATAAAAACACAAGTTGTACATATTATATCAGTAGTTAACAAGAAAGTTTTGGTCATAAAATTAACCAAAATCAGTGACCCTTTTGTTTTGTGAAGAAAGCTAGCTTGATAGAGGTAGAAAAGTGTGAAAATTGGGCAAGTAACTGTTACAGATACCATTTATTGGATTCCTATTTCAAGAGTATCTGCTGAAAATAGATTATGCTTTGCTTTGGACATAAAAGTTTGGAGGATTGGTTGGCAACTAGCTACAGCTACCCTTCCAGAAACCACTAGGTCAAGTAACCCCTCACCCACCACACCACCTTGTCTTTGTCACCAAGAATCAAAATTCCATATTTCCCACTTTGTTTCCACCTTTATTTTTCCTCCTTGAATTGACCTAATCAAATACTTTGTTCTGAGTTGAAATTTGAAAGATCCTTGCAACTCATGATCCAAGACCCCCTTCTTTTCCAATTCCTTGCTATCATTACTTTCATTGGAATAAGGATTCCCCTTTGACTGCTTTAGGGAATAACATAATAATAACCAAGCAATATCAGAAAGCTACGCCAACAACAAAATTACCATTCTGCACTTCACCATTCTTGGAAATTTTAATATCTCACCACCTCCTTTAGTACCATTATTTTAGTTCACACTTCATTACTGTTAACTTATTTTATACCTAGAAAAAACAAAGCACAATTGTGCACACATCTCAAATGGAAAGGTCACTTATTACACTACACTCCTTCTGCTAAAAATTATTTAGTCTGTTTTTACCCAATTTTCCCTTCCCAAAAGCACATTGATTTCAATAGTATCATATTTGACCCTATAATTAACCTGTTAATTAAATGTGCTATATCTATCTGATTGACTAGTTAGTGTCATCTAAGCTAACCTTTTGCATTAAAAAAATAATTTAAATTTATTCCATAAAATAAAGTAACCCTTCTGCTTAAAGTTTAATCCTTTTCCATTTTATAAAGAAGTACTTTTATAAGGGGGGAGATTTTTTTTAAAAGTTTTAAACTTTTTAAGATCTAATGAATGAAAATGGTGTTTTTAGGAGATGGGTAAATAAGGGATGTGGTGAGGATATAGAATTGTTATGAGGGTATTTTTGGAAATTGGGGTGAATTGTTTGTAGGTGTGGATTCTTTGATTGTAAGCATCCGACAAAAGCAGTGGAGATGCGGGAAACCGGAGGGAACAATTCAAACTGCATGGTTAAGATAAGAATAAGATATTATTATTAAATTCAATAACAATTATTATATTAAGCAATGAATAATAATATTAATAAAAATAAAGGTGTGAATCTTAATAAATAAAGAAAAAAAGGGGGAATTTGTGGAGGGAGGGAGATTCTTAATTCTGTTGAAGATAACTGGAATCTAACGGTTGTAAAAGGTTGTCTTTTTGAGCAATAAAAAAGCATTTAGAAAAAAAAACAGAAACAAAAAAGGAAAAAAGGCATCTTTCTGCTGTGTGCAATGTTCCAGACGTAATCTGAGGCAATATCGAAAGTGGGTCCACTGCAAAATTGGATTCCTTATCCCTAAACCGTGTTGAAATTGGCCCCAACCAAACACGCCCTAGCGCGTGCACCTCACGTGCCATGTGATTTTTACTTGGAGGTATCTCTGGCCAGGCTGGCATGGATTAGGATTATTCCACACCATCTTTCTACAACTTTCATTTTTATCTACAGTTACAAAATAGTTTAATATGCATAATTGTGTACGAATTGTACATCCTGAAAAGGAAATTAGTTCAAACCCTACTCCCATCTAACTTCTGTAAGATTCTTTTTTCCAAATTTAAACACTCTTTTGTCTTCTCAAAATTCTAAACATTCCCACTTCTTTATCCTTTTAACCTTTTTCAATTTCATAATTAAAAAAATTATTTGGTCTCAATTTGGGTTGAAATCAAGAGAATAATTGTTTTTTTTATCGGTATACGTGTCCTCTCTTCTCGTTGAGATGGTCTTTCTGCTCTCCTTTCACTCCCTTGCTTCTCGTCTTCGTGAACTCCATGCTCGAATGATACCTGCAAAAGACACTTCAACGTTCAAGTGAAATTTGATATTCGAAATTCGGTGTTATTAGTATTGAATGATGATGTACCTTATTCTTTAAATCTGTGTCTATTTATATGATTATCATGAATCTTTTATTATTGGATCGAATTAAAATTTTAGATTATGATTAAAGATGTATTAGCTAATGTTCGATCACTAATGTATCATGTTAAACTTCTCTTTACACATAATAAATTCATTTTATTAGCTCCAATAATTCCAATTGTTCAACTAGAAAAATTATTATATTCACAAGTTCAATGCAATGGTGAAAAAAAAAATCTATTCATCAGAAATTATGGGCAATGTTTTTTTAAGTGTAAGCCAGATACATATGTTTCTTTTTCTTTTCTGGTGGCATCTAAAATATCATGGTGAATGTACAACATTGTATATTATTGCAACTTACCAAACTCATCAATCAATGGCAGACTAATTCCTGAAAATATCTTGGTGATTTGATTATGAGATGTGACTTATTGTTTTGAAAATAAAAAACTAGGGTTTAAATGAATGGAAGTAGATAAGAGTCAAATCTATGGTAGGACGATATAAAATTTTATCAAATGCCATGATCAAAAAGACTCTTCTGTAAGTAGAATAAATAAATCAAGTTTTTGCTTTAGAGTTTTATGGTCACTTAAGGATTCCCAAATTTTAAATTTTGAAGATGATAATTTCACTTTCGTGTTATTCATTTATACAAAACTCAACAAATTATTATTTAGTTAAAATTTGGTGAAAATCTAACAAAAATTAATCACTAAATAATTTTTCAGGAGTTGTTACCTTTTTTAAGATGACAATTTTATTGTGCTGAATAGACATAATCAAGTTATTTAGACAACATTAACATTAGTATCAAACACATTATTCAATAGTGTCAAAGTTTCATATGAAAAGAAACTTAAACTCACCAAAATCAGAACCAAGAATACTTTAGGGAATAGTTTTCAACAACCTTCAAATACATCATTTTGACCTTCATATTTTGCCCATTAATCGTTTAAAAAACACAAAAGAATATTACACGATTTCTGAAAAAATAAAATAAAAATTAAAAAAAAGTGGTACATCAAACATATTATTTCATTACCAAAAAAAAAAATGAAAAACGTATTTCTCAAACACAAATTATCCATTTCTCTAACATTTTGTTAAATTCAGAAAAAAAATTACATAATATTGTGAAAAAATCCTTTCTAGACTTGAAAATGACTCTGATACCATGTTATGGAGTGAACTTTGATCATAACTCAACTCCATAAAACCAACTCACAAGATTGAGGTTTACACCCACTTATATACAATGAAAGACTATAATTTCTAGTCGATGTGGGATCTCCAACACCTTCTAGTTTGATGGGAGAGATTCTAGTGTTTTTGCTTTATAGTTTGAGTGAGTATATCACTTATATGAATTATTATTATTTTACTTTTACAATATTTTTTAACATTATTATAAGATAGAAGTGGAAGATATTAAATAGTATAAAATGTTGTTATTAATTTTGTTATTAAAGGAGATAAATTAGGGTATTTTGGGACCACTAAAGGATTAGACACCTTGTCACCATTTATCTTTATTCTCTGCGTCAAAGATTCTCCAATATCGTTTTAAAGATTATTCTTTATCACTCACATTTTTTTCAAAATTGGTTCCAAAATAGTTAGCTAAATATTATTTGTTAAAGGAAACTGCTAAAATAAGTTGCATAATTAGAAGTCAATTAGATTATTAATTAAGAGACTGAAAGATAATTGTTCAAGAGATAATAATCATTTTTTAATTAAATAGGTATTCACTGTTTATATACGAAAGTAATAACTATTGCAAGGATAAAAGTGATGTCAGAAGAAGAGAACGCATTTTTCTATTTTTAAAAATATATATGCTCTGTGCATATAGTTTGTTAAACAGCACCACAATTTTTCTATTCACACGTGGTGACTTCTTAAAAGGTAAATTAAATGAAATTTTAATAAATATTAATTTAAATAAATAAAAAATTTAAAAGTGTTAATTATATATTATAGTTATTACATAAATATTAATTAAGTAATATATCAATGATAAAATAAATAATACATAATGGATACCTGATACCTAAAGTAACTACTTGGATGTTTTGTAATGGGTGGAACATTTATCTTGACTACGGTAAAAAATTAGGTTTAAAATTTCTCATAAATGCATGTGCAGTAAATTTGTTAACTTATGTTTTATTTATAGAAAGTATTTTCATTGGTATAATAGATTTCTATCTATTTTTTTTAAAGTATTTACAAATAAGTATAGATTATTTATGTATTGTTTTTGTTAATATATGAGTTTTAGTCTAATTTTTCTATTTTTTTAATTTTTTTTTAATAATATACTATCATTGAGAATTTTTATAAAAATAATAATTAAATATACATTCATATTGAATTAAAAGATAACACATTAAGCATGTGCCGGTCAATTACGGTTACTTTGAAAAAGTATGAATTGAAAGGTGAAAATATTTGAATCCATGACTTATTAAAATTTACTTATTATTCAGCATCTTCCTTATATTTACATAATATGGATATGAGCTAAATTAATTAATTTGAAGAGATTAAGGTTTTATATATATGAATAATATTGTATTTAATTGAGCATGAAAATTGAAAAAAAACAAAGTACACGTGTTGGAATCTCCATGAACATATATTATTCCAGCTTTGGTAGGCTTCTCCTTGGAAAAGCAGATTATTCTTGACTTAAATTAAAACCAAGATGCAAATGATGGTTCTTTCTTTGTTTTTGACAAAAGATACAAAATAGTTTATAATATCGTATTAAAATAACTTATCATCATTTGACTGGACCAAACTATTTTTGCTCATTCGCTGTAATGCAACATGCTATATTAAATATTCAAAAACAAAATAGCTGAATCCTATTCTTAAAATAAATAAACATTATTACACTTTTTTTATGAGAGAGATCAATAATCTAAACTATGAATTGAAAACTACATATAAAAGTGAGACAAATTTTTTAGTTTTTATATTTTTTTTATTGGTAGTTGGGTTCGCATGATACTTGTAAGTCTGGTACTCGATCAGAGTCTATCAACACAATTAAATTGAGTATGTCTAAATAAAATATTAACAAGACTAATTAATGATTAAGTTCTATGTAGATCGAGGATCATAGAGACGAGGAGTAGAAAAACCTAAGAACTAAAAGAAGATAAAATGTGATTTCTTTTTACTTCCTTCACTTACCCTTTTTCGATTTTACAAAGAAAGCTTTTCATTTTCCCTCTGAACAAACTAGGTTCATTGTGAACTCAATTGATTGAGATAACCTATATATATCATCCTTAGGATCAACACTAAAAAGGAAGAAGAGAGAGTTTCAAAACACACTCATACAAGTAGAAAAAACCAGGAGGAAAGAGGATTTTGTATAGAGTGAAAAAGTTACTCCCATAACAAAATGACATGTTGCAAAATGCAGACCTACCCATACTGAGAAATGATACAAAATATCATATTCATCCAAAAAATGGAAAGTTTGCCTTTCAAATCAATTATCACAATCTCATAAACCCTTTTTAAAATTTGAAACATTGATCTCAATGGTGTGAAAATCAACTAATATCTTCCTTAGAAGGCATACAAAGCTTAACCCAAATTTAAAAGATTAAAAATATATTATACATAAAATATTATCTCAATTATTGTAATTTCAATTTCAAGAAAAAAAAAGAGAATCTTTAGTTCCTACATAACAAAACAAAAAAAAGTTTGAATGAGGGAAAAAGTATAATAAAAAGAGTTTTATAAGAAAATAAAGACGTGAATTTAAGATGTAGAAAAAGAATATTTAGAGATTAAAGAATGTTTATGTAAAGTTAGGAAATAATAGTGTTGTTGAGGAAAATAATAATAATAATAATAATATTAATAGTTTTGGGAAAAAGAAAAAAAAAAGGTTTAGAGAGATGTTGGATTAAATACGCGAGGACCCGAAAGTGACTTTTAAAAGGTTGTTCGTCGTCGTTGCTATCGTCTATTTTCCACAGAATCTTGGCCTTCTCAATTTTGCCTTCACATCGAAACCACTTTTCTTATTTTCTCTTTATTATTCGCAATTCCACTTTCTTCCATTTTCGTTCCTATTTATTTCTTTATTCCTTTCCTTCTCTCACTGTTTCTTCATCTTCTTCTTCTTCTTCTTCTTCTTCTTCTTCTTCTTCTTCTTCTTCAAACAAAATCTGAATCTGACCGTTCACCACACAACACACACACGATCCAATGGGTTCGGTTCCGGCAGAACTGAGCTTGGATTTGAGACCCTCCTTTGTCCCCAAAACCATCACCGATTTCCTCCGCCACCTCTCCTCCGCCTCCGACCGCCTCGCCACTCTCCACGATTTCCTCGCGCGCTTGGAAGACGAGCTCCGCAAGATCCACGCCTTCAAGCGCGAGCTTCCTCTCTCCATGCTCCTCTTAAACGACGGTTAGTTCACTTCCGTTTCCTTCTTTTTTCCTCTCGCTCTCTTCTTCTTCCTCTTCCTCTTCCTCCCAATTCACACTCCTTTTCTTTCTTTTTTCCTCTCCGTCGCAGCAATTTCACTTCTCAAGGCGGAATCGCAGAAATGCCGGCCGCGTGATTCTCCGCCGGCGTTGGAGGAGTTCATTCCCTTGAAGAAGGAGCATGATCGTAACGACGGGAATAACCATAATGATGATAATGACAATGATAACGAATGCAGGGATAAGAGGAATTGGTTGAGTTCTGTTCAGCTTTGGAATAACACTACCACTAATAACAATGCATCCGATCGGAAACAGCAGCAACAACTTCATAAATTAGAAACCAAGGTAGAATAACTAAACCACGCGAAAATCTTGATGCACTTGGTTGTGTTGTGTTGTCTGTAGTTCCAGTGTTGCTTTTCCTATCCCAATTTGACTGGAAATCATGTAATTCTGTGTGGATGAAAACGTGGTTTATTTATGAAGCGGTTTTTTACGCAAAAAGGGAAAGAAAGTAATACGTGGATGCACCGAGATTTTGTTTCTGATTATCCTTGTTCAAGCAATCAGGGAGTAATGCTAAAGAGTGTTTTTTTTTTTGTTTGTTGGTGATGACAGAAAATTGAAGAAGGGCAATCTGTTGGTGAGGATCCTTTTCAGTCGTGTAGCAATAGAAATGGAGGAAGAAGGGCGTTTATGCCTTTCTCTAGGCCCTCATCTTCTTCATCTTCTGTGCCGGTGGCAACAATGGGCCTGGCTGCTGCAACCAAAGAAGAGAAGGAAGAGAGTGTTATGAATAGGCTTTGTCTTCAGACCCCTTCTTCTGTGAAAGAGGGGTGTGGTTCAAGGGGATCCAGAAGCAGTTCCAACAGGGCTGTTTCTTCTTCTTCTCCTCCTACGGTTCACCCCAGTTTGAGGGCATCATCGCTTCAGCAGACTGCCAGGAAGCAGAGGAGATGCTGGTCCCCTGAGTTGCACAGACGATTTGTTAATGCTTTGCAGAAACTAGGAGGTTCTCAGGGTAAGAAGTTGATTTTTTTTATTTGTTTGTTGTTTATTCAATCTTGGTATGGAATTGAATTTTGATCCATGTATATTTCACTTTCTTAAACTAGAAATGATGTTACTTTATATTTCTGATATGGGCTTTCATAATAAAAGACTCAATTCTAATCAATTTGGAAACAATAGGTTAGTAGAAAAATCCAAGAATTTGATGCTGGAATTTGTTAAAATTATAGATGTTGGTTGAAGTTAGGTAGTGTTTGTTCTGTTAGTTCACGTGTAAAGTTGTTACTTAAAGTTGGATCAGGAGACAGATGCATAGGAGTTTACATATGTCGTATTATCTGTCAATCAGTAGGTTCATTAGGCCAAAACTAAATTATTCATCACGACATGTTATATTGAAGCTTGTTTGGTTAATTTGTTCTGTCAATTGCAGCAGCAACACCAAAACAAATTAGAGAGCTGATGCAGGTTGATGGCCTGACTAACGATGAAGTGAAAAGCCACTTACAAGTGAGTTTTTAGCATTTTCTTGGTCCTTTTAACTGCTTATTAATTGTTTGGTGAGGAGGCATTGGGGAAAAGTTTGAAGCTAAGATTTTGATGTGTGATGAAGTTTGGATTGGAATTGATGATTTGGTTATGTATGATTGCAGAAATACCGACTTCATACGCGGAGAGTTCCATCAGCAAGTGGTAATCAGCCAGTTGTGGTTCTTGGAGGTTTGTGGATGTCTCAAGATCAGTACAACGAGTCCTCAAAAGTTAGCAGTTCAGGATCAGGTTCTCCTCAAAGTCCCCTTCATTTGACTGCAGGGTCTGGAGGGGGAACATCCCCAAGCATGGAAGATGATGAAGATGCAAGATCCGAGAGTTATAGTTGGAAAAGTCATATGCACAAACCTGGAAAAGTTGATGTATAGGATACCACTCTCCACCATGAATTTTGCAGATAAAAGTATACATGGGAGGAGTTTTACAACTACATAAGAATAATACATGATACATAAAAAAAAGAGGGTCAAAGAAAAGAGGCTGTTGGAGTTTTTGAAGGCTTTCTATACTGAATGAGTTTTGATATGAAACTCCAAATTAAAATATCCTTTCCCTTCACTTCAAGAATTCGTATCATAAAATTCTTTCATTTCTTCTTTCTGTGACTTTCTGTGACGAAAACTCTCTCATGCCCAAGAACAAATTAATCACTCCAATATTTGTTTGGGTGGACATTGCCTTCTCTATTCACCCAATTATTTCTTTCTCATACTTTTATTTACGCAAATAAATTACTTCACAAATTTCAGATATATATTTCCATAATCCTTCCTTTTCTCCTCCTACATTCTTTTCACCATGCTTACTTCTCTGCACAAAAACTTCTCTGCCATTTCAATACTGTGAAACTGGCTGAAGGATATGTTTTTTCAATAATCTTAATGTTAAAAATCATAACAATAACATAATTTATTTGAATAAGAACTTAATACAAGGTAGAATTGCATGAACTGATTTTCAAGATAGAAAATTTGATTATTTCTTAAAACAAATAAGCACCCGAACCGTGTTCAATAATTATATAATTTTGATATAAAATATAAATGCCAAAGAAAAATAATCAAGGCCTTCATCAGCTAATTAACAATAAAATTACATTTTTGAGCAATAATATTTAAACTACTTGTAAATTTTGTATGTTTCTAATTTTTAAATGAATAAAAATATAAATAAATCACTATTCTGGAGGTGCAAATATTATGCTTAGCCTCATTTTATGGTTTGTTGATTTTATATAGTGGTTGTTTTTCATGACTTTATTTTCGTCAAGCATATTAAAGTATTCTAATTTGGCAGGCAATAAATTACTTTTTCTCATGGTCAAAAATTGAAGGGTTTTTTTTTCTCAAATATAATTTCTTCCACTCAAATAAATCTTGGAATCCAACTTAACATATAATATTGGAAAATGTCAAATAATTCAACTCAAACCGACGTACGTTAATATAAAATATATAGTTAATGATGAAGTAAACAAATATTAAAATTAAGACTTTAATTAAGGTTTTTTCTTTCACAGTGCATGGAAAAGTTATTTTTTTAATGCTGTTTAAAGTTTTAATTAATTTTGCTTTTCTGTTTTAGTTTTAGCATGTTAAATTTGTTTCATGTTTTAGCATATGAAACCTAATAAATGAAGTTACACGCGTCAAACTCTTGGAACTGTTTTATTTGTTGTGTTCCTTCTTCATTCATTTGCATCTCCCTAAGTCATCTTATCTTCTATAATTATTTCGTGTGTCATTATCTCTCAGATACTGTATCCAACCTCATTAATGATGGCTTCTTGTTATTTTTAATTTAATAACAATTCTAATAAATTATTTAGGTTTTTTCATTGGATTGTGTTTTTTCGATCGATGTTGGAATTAAGAGAATGATTGTCTTTTTTTTCATCGGTTGGTCTATTCTTTTTCAGTGTAAACTCCTCGTACTTCTTTTGTCTTTCTACCTCTCTCTCGTGAACTTGAAACTCAGATGATACTTACAAAATGTACTTCGATGTTTAAGTAAGATTTCGGTATTCGATACTCGATATTTTCAGTGTATAATGATGACGTACATGATTCTTAAAATTTGTGTCTATCTATATGATTATCATGGATCATTTGTTATTGGGTTAGTTAAGAACCTGTTACCTAATGTTTAGTTGTTTGATTAGTCTTGCTAATCTTCTTAGGATATAGTGGTGTCAGTCGATCTGAACTGGGCATTAAACTTCTATTCCACCGTCGGTCCTGACGAGTATATATTCAAATAGTTTTGTTTAATATTGTTTATTATAATTAAAAGTATTATTTAAAGAAAAAAAATGTTTTAATTTGTATTTGATTGCAGTGAGTATTTGAATTAGTGAAAGGCTTGAACTTGAAACCTAACCCTAGTATCCCACATGGGAGAAAAAAAAATGTTTATGAATTATGAAGGATGTAGGTTCATGCATGACAAAAGAGTCAGTTTCAGAAACAAAATTATATAGTGGAGAATCTTGCTAAGAAAATAATGAAGGACCCCACACTGATATTCATTCATAATTATGGCATGCATTGGGTGTTTGGTGAAATGCGTGAGTGAAAGAAAATCATAGAATCTCTTTACACCTTCTAATTCTAAACCAGGTTCAGCTTATCCAACCAACCATACCATAATTTTAAATATATCTTCTTCCTTTCAATACAACAAATGCATACATTTTTATCTAACTACATCACATCTATTATCAATCTTGTCCTTTTCTTTTCTTTTTTTCTCTCTAAAAACAAAAATATCTATTTCAATTCAAAATCTTATTCTAAAAAAAATAATCTTTGGTCTTAATTTTTCCCTATCTCTCTATTCACATACTTAAAAACAAACTTTTTAAGTTATGCCATATGATGCTCTCATTGGTGCTTCTAATTAATATCTCTTTTTTATATAATAAAATTGTATTTGATTTTTTTATGATTGTATATATTTTAATATACCCATTTTATGTCACTTTGGCCTTTTTATGCCATAAAGTATATTGGGTTACAAAATAGTAGTACCATAAATATTTCTTTTGAACTTTTATGCATATGATGATTATATATAGATCATATATAATATTTTTTTTCCACTAACAACCTAACTTGCATTGTGTTACATCTTAGTTTTTATTTTATTATACTAATTCCAAATATTTAATCTTAAAAGATGTAACATCATGAACTTTTACCCAACAAATTATTTTAATTCCCAATATTTTCAACCAAAGTTATAATTATATAATCCACCTTAAACTTTATTTGTCAGGTAAGAAAAATAAGTGACAATTTCGGGTTACAATAAAAAAAAAACATATTTAAGGCTATATAACCCACATGTCTTACACCTGTTCACGTGAAAATCTTAGGGTTTTCAATTTGTCTCCCCAAAAGTGAAATTAATTTAAAGTCAACTAATTAGATCTGAGAAAATCTTAACAATATTCTCTTATGCACAGTGATGAATAGTATAAACTGAAGAATGAGCAATGACATGGAAGATAATATATATATAGAAACATGGTGTGTGGTCCTAGAAGAGGAAGAGAAAAAGATTTGTTGAAAAAGATTTGTTAAAAAAGATTCTGTGAAAGAGGAGAAAAGTGGTGTTTTTCCATGTTCATAATATGAATGGCATGATTCATGAATATGTATGAAAGAAGGAAAAGGCCAACCACCTCCTACCAATACACAATCAATTTTCTTCATCTTTTCACCTAATTTTCCTTCCTTCCTTCTCTTCTTTCTTTCTCTGCAATTTCTTCACAATCTTTTGAATAAGATGGAACATGAACCTCCAGACAAATTTGTTCATAACCCTTCTTTTCTATAATAATTCCCACAAAATCATAAAATAGAAATAATTTTATAAACAAAAAATAATTAGTTGTTATAGTAACTAAATTAGAAACCATTTTAGGACTAAATAAATTTTTGGTTTCTAAATTAGTTTATATTATTGTGAAATGGCTTCTAAATTAGTATTTAATTAGCCACCAAAGTTTTTGCTACCAAATTTAGAATCTAAATAATTGGTAATTAAAACCTTGGTTGCTAATTAGATGCCAATTTAGAAACTATTTAACAATAATAGAAACTAATTTAAAAACCAGGTCTCTAATTTAGTTACTTTTTGGTATCTAAAAATTGATTTCTATTTGATGATTTTCTTGTAGTGCCCTTAATCTAAAATTGTGGACTTCTTTTTTTTAAACGTTGTTCAGATTGATAAATAGTTTCTAAATTTGTATCTAATTAGCTACCAATATTTTTACTACCAAATTTAGAATTTAAATAATTAGTAGTTAAAACTTTGGTATCTAATTAGATACCAATTTAAAACTATTTATCAAAACTAGAAACTAATTTAGAAACCAATCATTTTTTTAATCTCTAAAATGATATATAATTTAGTCAATATAACAACTAATTATTTTTTGTATCTAAAATTGGTTTCTATCTAATGATTTTCTTGTAGTGTTCTAACTATAAAACTTTTTTGTGTGTTCATCATCACATCTATTGAATGTTGTAACATCTTGCAAACAAAATTATTAAACTTGGGTAATATATTTTGTTTAAGGTTAAATTAAATTTTTGGCTTAATTAAATTTCATCTTTTGCCCTCCAATTTCGAAAAGCTCACATTTTTTTTCTCCAAGTTTTTCATGTGCATTTCAACCTTTAACTTAAAGTTTTTCTTGTGCATTTCAACGTTCACATTATACTTACACTTTTGGATTTTGCTTTTAGAAGCCTGTGCTACATTGTTCTTTAATTTTTAAATTTTGTTCATGTTAACGATCTTATAAATTGTTACTATTATAATATACCATCCATAATCATAACCTCTATTCATTGATAAGAATGTATATATTATATATAGATTCTATCTAGTTCATTGATAAGAATGTATATATTATATATAGATGGTATCTAGTACACAAAAATTTACTCATAGGAAAGATTTTATTGTAAAATATAACATGATATATATTATAATATTATTTCATATTTTAGTTTATTTTTTAGATTTATAAGTATCATTTTCATCGTCAAAACATCTACTCACATGCAAAATAACATGATCAAACAAAATGAAAAATATAGAATAAGTTAATGATTTAAAAATAACAACTCGCAAGTAATGTAATTAAGTAAATACATATTGTAGTGAGTCACTCTATTAGTATCTTTAATCAATCCGACGACTTGATAAAGTTTTTTCGTCACACCAAGTTTATCAAACAAAAATTAAGTTTTCCTTTTTAATGTAACACAAAGGCTAACCTAGATTGAATTCTGAGAACACATGTTGATTGAATCTACATGTGGTTGTTATCCACTTTCTCTGGTGCACGTTTGTCGTTACTCGTCATATTTATAGTGGTTACCATGTGGTTTCTCAGTAGGTTTTCTTCCGACCCATGGTGGCTCCAAAAATATTCTCTCAAGACCAGATTTTCATACACGTGTTCCTCTTGTTCTTCAACTTCTTTGTCTTCGAGTCCTCGACAGGGGTACATGCGATTGTACTCCGACTCTCAAGTCAGTTTTCGGTATAAGTAAAGGATGTTAGTTCAGTATCAGGAATATCTTACCTTTGACATTAGGGTGTTTTCCTCTTTATAGTAACTGTGTTGGGTCTTTGGTTGTACGGATGATTAGGTCGAACCCAATAACCTAAGTGTCCTTTAGTCACGATTTGTGGTGTTTACTATGAAGTACTTGTTAATGACTTCATTAATCTTATATGTTGTTCGGGAGACTGCATGTGATTTGCTGAGATGCTAAGATGCATCAGTATTCGACATTACACTATGGAAACTCGTCATTTTGATATTCGATTGTACAAATATAAATATAAATATATATATATATATATATATATATATATTAATTATCCAATAAGAATGTTTATTCCTTCATAAATTAAAGCTTGTATTTGGAATAGAGTTAGTGATTTTGTCCGATCTTTTTCATTCTTTATTTAATATTTTCAAAAAATTATTTGTAAATTAATGTGGGTTTATTTTTCATTTATGATGTGAATTTTACATTTTCGGTTATAGGTTGAGTTTTTATTGAATTTAAATTATTTTGTAAAACCCATATTTTAAGCCAACGTGATATTAAATTCAATTTAGGAGATTTCGATACATGCTCGGTTTCTATGAATACAAGATTGGGCTCATGGTTTAAAGAATCAACCCAATTACAAATTAAGATAGGGGTGTTTCTTCCTGCACCCTACAATTTTCTTGCTGGACCCCTAAATTTTTTCAAAATATCCAAATTATCTTTTACAATTTTGGGTGATTACAGAATAAATGGGGATGTTTCATAAGAAAAATTGTTTCCAAAATAAAAAATTCAGAAAATAAAAAAATAATTCTAAAATATCTTTTTAAGAACATATTTTTTTAATTTTCAGAATAATAGATTCAGAATTTATAAAATGTGTTACATAAAAAGTTATAGACCATTCTTTTCTGAAATGAACCTAGAATCCAACTCAAGACAATTAAATGAAATATCATGCCATGTGAAGGTGTGTATATATATGCAGTACGCCACGTAGCAGTGTGCATGTATTATTTTTCATTGTTTTTTTACAAGAAAACACTAAAAACAATATTAAAAAACATTTAAAAAAATTAGTTAATTAGATTTAAAAATAACTTATTATATTATTTTTTGGTTGTATTTAAAAACACAACTCATAACTTAATAATATTTAGAGAATATCTGAGAGTTGAAATCAACACTTTTTTTATTTGAAAGTCCTGAATCTGAAATTCCCTATTTTAAGATAATGATTTGATATTTTTTCTATTATACAAAAGTTATGTCTTTATTTTCATTTATGATTCCTATAATTATAATAATTCAGAATTAATTAAACACATAAAAACCATATATCCTCAAACCAATAACACTAAAACTGTTATTGCATTATTTTTAGGGTTTATAATATTAGTTAGACTTCTTTCCTTTTTATGGTACATTGCATTATTCTTAGGTTTTATAATATTAATTAGAATTCTTTCTTATTTATGCTACAGAATTATTAAAAAAATTATTAAATAAAAGCTAATTTTAGAAATCAAAATAATTAATTACACTAAATTAGATATTCTTTTATAAAAAAAATATTAAAATTTAGACTAATTTTTATTATTAATAAAATTTATAAAATAATTTTTAAATTATATCTAACCATTAATTATTAAAATTTTAGTTATTTATTATCTTACATTCTAAATTAATCTATTTAATACTAATTTAAATTTAAAATATTAATAGCTAATTATGTCATCTAACAGCTATTTTATCTATACCATGAGATGAGATGATACTTATTTTCTTTTAAGTGCTTTTTTGTTATTTTTAATTATACTATTTTACTCTTTATTTATTTAAAATAATTTTATTATTAATAACATATAACATGTACAACCGAACAGTCTTTCGTCCAAAAGTAATGCTATAATTATTCAACTTAAAAGTAACATAATAACTACATTTTCTCAACTTAACTATTATTTTTATGGTTCACGTAAATAACTTTAAACTCGATCATTTAAATTAAATATTATTAATAATGAGATTTTTTTTTTAAAATTCTAGTTATTATCTAATTTTTAAAATTGATCTATTTCTCAATTGATTTCAAATACTATAAATATAGATATTTTTTACTTTTTACTAAGATTTTGGATAGCTTTTTTTTATTGAATATCTATTAATGATTAATAAATCTTACATTGACAATCCAATTTTTCATACAATACATTACAACTTTTAATATTATTATTTTAATATTTTTTTTATATGTTATTTAATTATAAATTTATCTTATTTATTAGGAAAAAGAAAATTGATTGGAAGAATGAGAGTTGTTAGAGGGATTTGGGGGGTTGGGAATGGTAAGGTTAAGAGATTCAGTCAAAAGGGCACAAGTGTGAGAAAGAGGTACCGTCTTTGAGCGCGAAAATTGTGGATTCAATATCGAAATCAAGAAAAAACAGTTATAGCATAAGGGAATACAACACTACCTTTTTCACAATCTCATATACAACAACAAAATCATCTTCATTCATCATCCAAAGGAACAAACAATAACACACAATTCCAGAGGAATAATGGCACAGGTCCAACCTGAAAAGAAGATCCATGACAACTCAGAAAAAGACACCCAAGAAACTGGCAACTCCAGCTTCAAATTCAATGCCCAAGCGCCCGAATTTGTCCCAAGATCACAATCCCAGATGCCCATTTCCGGTTACTTCTATCCATGTTTCCAGATTCTCGGTGGCTGTGGTGATTCTGATTGGTTCTTTGTTGGGGACCAGGATCCTTCTTGTCTGATCCCCACCGCCAGTGTTGCGCTACCCAATTCCTCTAAGAATATCCTTACCCCTGATCTTCAGCAAAAGATCGTCAAACAGGTCCCCCCCTCTGATCAAAATCCTTTTTTTATTCAATCCCTTTCTTGGATTTTACGTTCATTCAAGAGGGTCATTCTTGTTGCTTCAATAATGAATGCCAACCCCATTTGAGATTTTTATTGAAGTGATGTTTGTTTAGACTGATTCTTTGACGATGAAATCGGTTATGAAGGTTTTTGTAAGAATTTTGTTATTGTGATATGCAATGTGTGGATGTAATAGGTGGAATATCAGTTCAGCGACATGAGTTTGCTAGCAAATGAATCTTTCCAGAAGCAGATGAATAAAGATCCTGAAGGATATGGTGAGGATTGCTGTATTCTGTTCTGTTTTCTTCATCATCCTCCCTTTTAGGATTGGAATGATCTTACCCCACTGATGGACCTTGGTTTTGTGCAGTTCCAATAACCGTGATTGCTTCTACTAAAAAGGTTAAATCCCTCGTTAATAACGTTCATGTGCTTACCCAAGCTATCCGTTCATCTTCAAAACTAGTAAGTATTTTTCATGGAGTGGGGCATTCCTTTTGGTCTTTTAGTTTGGTTTTCTCTCTGATAATGCGACTTTTGAAGGTTTTGAGCACTGATGGCAAGAAGGTTAAACGCAAACACCCTTTCACTGAGAAGGAAAAAGAGGACTTGCAGGTAAACAAATTGTATGTTTTTTTGGTTTTTATTCGCATGGATGGTGTTGAAGTTTCTTCTCATTGTAGCATAGTGCATGTATCTTTTTCTTTTCTCTTGCAGTCTCGCACTGTTGTTGCAGAAAATTTACCTGACGATCATTCCCATCAGAATCTTCAGAAAATATTTAGTACAGTTGGGAGGTGAATTTCTTCCATCCAAATCCAACCCTTTGTTTACTCATACGAACTTCACATTCTTGAAGTTTCTTTACATTGTGAAAACTTTCTAATTGATGGCTGGTCGGTGAACAGCGTGAAAACGATTAGAATATGCCATCCTCAGGAGCCTAATACTTCTCGCCCAAAGTCTGATTTTTTTGTTAGTAATAAGGTACAGAAACAATATCATACCATATATATATATATATATCTATGTTGTTATCTTAAGAATTCAGAGATTTTCTCACCCCAAGTTACTTGTGCCTCTCAATCAAGCTCCATGCACTTGTGGAATATGAGACATCAGATATTGCTGACAAAGCTGTGAGTAAATTCTCCTATAACTTTTATCTTTTGAGATGCGTATGATTCAACTATTACACCAGTTTATCTTTCTCACTTGATTAGGTTGAGAAGTTAAATGATGAAAGGAATTGGAGGAAAGGGATGCGAGTAAGGCTGCTCCTAAGATGCTCGGTAGGTACTTCTGTACCTGATATCTACAGTCTCTATTGAACTTCCTACGTTTCTTTTTACTGAATTATTCTTTATGCAACTTGTGCAGCCAAAATCTGTTCTGAAGTGTAGAAAGTCTGAATTTGATGGATATCTAGATGATGATGAAGCTCTAAATTCTGAAATTGCTGAGGATTCCTCTCACTCAAACAATGCTGAATTCTTTGATACAAATGTAAGTAACAAGTCTGGTAGTGAACTATATCTTATATTTACCAGCCTTAAATTTTCAAGGAATTATGCAGTTTCTGCTGCATAATTCTGCAGCATACATAGCAACCTAACTACCTGTTCTATTCTTGTCTGTAATCGTTTTTTTGGTTGCCTATGATCATAGTGTGAATCTTGTATAAGAGTTGGTACACCCTTAAATGTCCCTTTTAATTTAAGACAAAAAAAATATCTTATATTATGTGATTTATAAATCCATTAGAGCATTTGGTTTGTTTTAGAGCAAAACATGATAAGGCTTGTATTTGGTACTTGGAAGGTTGATGAAAACACAGTAGGATCTAAGAAGGGATGGGCTAGAGGACGTGGAAAGGGGAGAGGACGCACTCAAGGACGTGGTCTGCTTGCTCCACCATCTCAATCAAGCAGCACTGTTCTGTGTGATGTTCATACTAAACCAAATGCCAAGGGCCCCAGAATGCCAGATGGGACAAGAGGCTTTACCATGGGACGTGGAAAGCCAATTAGTCCCCCTGCTCTAGTGGTCTCATCTCAAGATTGATGGGTATTTCTCAAGTTTTTCCCTTTGCTATATAGTCAACTTTAGGAGATTTCTCTGTATTTCTTCGCAACAGTATTATTCAAAGACAGCAAAAGTGTTTTAGAAGACCAGACCCTATTATGTGGGCTACATCAGTAGTTCCAGTTTTTTAGATGTTACCAGTTTAGTAATAATTCAAGATGTATATTGGTATATGGTATGGCCCTCCCTGGCCACAAAGATCCTAAATTTCTGCTTTCCTAGTTTTCAATTTAGTGAGGGTTTTTTGCTTTTAATGTCACAAATAAGTGCTTACTATTATTGTACACTAAAACGATTTTGAGATTCAATAAGAGACTTAGGAGTCATTTCTCCCCCTCCTTCTCTCACACTATTTTTCAACCTTTCTTTCAGGTTACTTAAATCTTAGGGAGATGATATGTTAACACTAAAAACAGTAAAAAAAATATACAATTCAGAAACCAATAAAATAATATTTTAATTATATTTATATTATAATGTGGTGTCACGTTTATGTTTTTACTGTATGAGGTGTAAAAAAATATTTTCATAAATGTTATTGTGTATTGTTTTTTTCCCAAAATAATGCCTACTCGTATTTTAACAAAATCATTCTCATTATTAAATTTCAAGTATGAAAATTTACACAAAATTTTATAATTCTGAAGTATATTTGTATAATTATTTATGTTTATAAAAAACTATTGAAAAAATATTTTCAAAATTATACACTTCACAAATCTTAGGATGAGGATATGTTAACACCGTAAACATTAAAAATTATACACTTCACAAATCAATAAAATAATATTTTAATTATATTTAATTTATTTTTTAAAATTTTAAATATTATAATATAGTGTTAAGTGTATGTTTTTACTGTGTGTATTGGGTGTGGTGTTAAAGAAATCTTTTCCTAAATATGTTATTATGTATTGTTTTTAACTTTCCAAAATAATGCTTACTCATATTTTAACAAAATCTTTCTCATTATTAAATTTCAAGTATGAAAATTTACACAAAATTTTACAATTCTCACTACAAGAAAATTATCAAATAGAAACCAATTTTTAGAAACCAAAATAATTAGTTGCAATAGTAACTAAATTAGAAACCATTTTAGAAACTAAAACAAAAATTGGTTTCTAAATTAGTTTATATTATTTTCTATTATGGTTAAATAGTTTCTAAATTGGTATCTAATTAGCAACCAAGGTTTTATCCACCAATTATTTGGTTTCTAAATTTAGTCTCTAAAACTTTAGTTGCTAATTAGAGACCAATTTAGAAACTATTTAACATTAATAGAAAATAATAAAAACTAATTTAGAAACCAATTTTTGTTTTAGTTTCCAAAATGGTCTCTAATTTAGTTACTATTGCAACTAATTATTTTGGTCTCTAAAAATTGGTTTCTATTTCATGATTTTCTTGTAGTGTCTGAAGTATATTTGTATAATTATTTATGTTTATAAAAAACTATTGAAAAAATATTTTCAAATATTTTATTATAAATATTTTCATTTTAAACATGTTATGAATTTTTTTATCATATACCTAAAATATTGAAGTAGATAAAAGTGTGGGTATTTTAATTTATTAGAAATTAATTGGACTTTTTTTTCAAATATTGGCGTGGGAAAAGTATTTTGTTAGACTTAAAGATGCTTATGGAGAAGTAGAGTTTCTTGAATTATTTTTACTAATTTAAATGTGAAAAATATGCCTTTATCCTGCTCTGTGTATGTGTTATTTAAAAAGTTTGAGTTTTGTAGCTAATACAATGCCTTGTATATACTAAAATGTTTATTTCACTATTGTTATACTGAAAATACTTAAATATATTTAAAATACACATTTTATTTTCTTTAAGTAAAAAATAAGAGAAAATATGGTTTAATTTGAGTACCATAGAATTGTTTAGCAGAGAAATTGTTTTAAATTTATTAGCTCTTTTAGATTGGGGAGGTTCAACTCTTATATTTGATATGATATTTATTTTTCAAATATTAGTTAACTATGTTTTTCACAAAAAATGTATGTATATTATAGGTGGAAGTCCAATATTCTTATAAAGATATAAGGTATTTTATAATGTAAAAATATATAAAAAAAAAAACTTAAACATATTTTTTTAAGTTCTTTAAATTTAAATAGCTTTAATTTTCGGTTCTCTAAAATTGAATTTGTTAATTTTTACTATTTAGATTTTGAAAACTGTATTCTTTTTAATCCCCCTAGCAAAATCTTTATGTGCCAAGGAAACTTTGAATTGACCATTCCCTTCTTTTCTTTCTTTTTTTTCACTCCCTCTTTGATTTAAACAAAATGTGAAAAATGGTTTGAGAGAACGGAATTAAATTGTATAATAATTTAAATAAATTTAACTGAACTTTAACCTAGTTTAAGTGAATATATTTCTATTTTGAATATATTTTCACTATCATAAGTTATAGTTGAATTTAGTTTAAGGAGTATAAATATTTTTAAATACCCTATTTCTTGATCTTGACTTCCCTTTTCTAGATATAAAATTATTTGTGGTTAAGTTTCTTACTTTCGCAGCATACTGTTGTTGTTACTGAATAAAAGTAGAAAAAAATGTTCAAGGTTTGGTGATTTCTTGAATTGGGTTTCAAATTAGACACACCAAACATAATCATGGAACCCTCAAACACGATTCAATATATGTACATGTATGATAAGATTGATGATTTTCAGAAATAAAAAATACTTAAGATGATTTCTATTTAGTTGAGAATGTAAAATGAAATTATATAGAAGTACTTCAAAATTAATATTATAAAATAGTTATTAAAAAGATTAATTTTTATCGTGTGTGATAATCCATTATTGGATAATAATACAAGAAACATTTTCATCGTAAATATACTTTAATTAATTTTTTTAAATAATAGTTTTAAATCAATTTAACTTAATATTAATAAATTTACTTTTTTATCTTCTTCAAATAAAGTATTTTATACTTTATAAAATTTAATTTTATACTCAGGGTTTTCTTTCTTAAAAACCAAAACCCATTTTTTTATCTATTTTAATAAAGGAATCTTTATTGGATATATCCTATGGAGTTAATTTTTTATTTAAAGTTTATATTGTAGTTTGTATTTAAACATCTTCCAGTGGATATTTAATAAAAAAACTATAAGATCTAAATATTTCTATAATAGATTTAAGATATTTAAAATGATGAAAAAATATTTTTTTATAATAATTAGTCAAGAGAATGTATTTACCTATCTTAAAAGTGATACATACATTCATTATTATCCCCCTTGATAGTGAAGTACATCCTCAGCATTAGTCAACTCATCATAGTAAACATCTGTTTTAAAGATAAAGTTAAAAAGATATATAGAATAATTTTGGATAAAATAAATTATCTCAAGGATATCTTAAAAATAAATTTAGAAATAAACATCTTCATAAAAAACCTTTTAAGAAGAAATTAAGAAGATCTATAAACTATTTTTTATAAATTAAAAGTAACATATGTTAAAAATTAACATAAGTTTTATCAAAAAAACGTTACTTATATATACATTAATGTTATCTCATAAAGAAATATTTTTTTCTTATATTATTCTAATAAGAAGATTAATTTGATTTAAAATTTGAGGTAATAGTCTAATTTCAACGGTAATAGTTCATAGATAAATATTTTAAACAGAACTATTTGAGGACTATTTAAAATGGATGGTGTTAGTATATTCATATTTAAAATATTTATAATTTAATCTAAAGTAAAAAATAATAGAATTTTTTTTATTTAAAATATTTTCTTAATTAAAATCTGAACTTGAAGATAGAAATTTAAATTTGAAAAATCATAGAATCTTAAGAAAATCAAAATTACTCTTATAGTCATGTGTGCATGACTGGATATCACTATAAAACGAACAAAGAGAAATAATATAGTAAGTGAAACCTTAATTTTGAAAGTTATTATAATGCAATAGTTTAATGAAAATGTCTTAATTTGGGTTAGAGCACTCTGATTATTATAAGAATACAACAAGAACATTACAAATTTTAATAAACTACGTTTATCCAGCAAATGCACTTGATGCAAACTATATAAGCAATATCAAATGTTATTATTAAAACTACTCTTGTAAAAAGAATCTTTATATTTTTTTTATTTAGTTTGATTAATCATACCTATTTGTTACATAAGAAAGTAGCCATAATTATAAAAATGAGAAATAAAGTTATGGGTGGGTGTGATTGTGAATACCCCACTTGAGTAGTTCACACTGCATTTATCCTAAAAAATAATTGTTTTAAATTATTTTATTATGAAGATGTATAACTTTCAAATATGTGATTCCTAGTTGTTTTTGTCATACACAAGATGTATTCTTCATGTAAGTTCAATTTAGGAAACCCTTTACTCTTACTTTACTTCACCACTTTACCAAGTTTTTATTTTTTTTTTGCATTTGTGCACTTTACATACAACCTTCATCACTTTACAAACGTTTTTTTTTTATCTTAGAAAAAATAAAATGGTTCTAATATTTAGAATTATTAAATAAAGATAAAAAAAACATACTTATTCAGTGAAACACTTCTAATACGACCTAAAGAGATGACAAAAAACAGTTGACCATAAGAAATGTAATAGATTGATTGATAAGAACAATACATAAATAATAATTATCTAAACCAAGTAAGTTGTTAGTATAAATATTAAAATATAGTAAGATCTCATAACTCGTTATTTGATAGGAATCCAATATCACAAGATGAATCGAAGAATGATTAGAGGGAATAACAAAACTATAAGTTAGTCTTTCTTATGAGGTTACTTACTTAGATAAGAACTGTACCTGTATGGATGACGAGGCCTGAGTAATATTAATCCACTTTGATACACAATTTATTGACGTGTTCGTGATCCTTGAATTCTTTCAAGTTCTTCCTCTTATGTGCACGTTTCGTTGATCGATGGGGTACCTGCGATTGCACTCCAACGCCTAAGTCAGTGCTAGTGATTAGTCTATTATCTTAGGATATACAAAACATACATTTTTCTCCTTTCAGAAGTCCCTTTTATAGGTTAACTTGGGCCTTTACACTCGCGTGAGTCAAGTAACTGGTTGTCAAGACATGTGTAGTGGTTTTACTTTTAAGGTCGTGTGTAGTAACTTCTTTATACGACGGAAGTGTATTTCGACATGCCTTTGACTTGTTCAATATTAGTTGTAACCGCTTTCTTGTCACGTATTTATTGTCTTATATTGTTAATTCAAGCGTTCGGTCGAAATCCAACCGGAACAAGAACTATTTTTAATTACTGTTTATGACATAATAAATTTAAATCAAAGGATAAGTTTACTAAGATATTTTCTTGTAGTGATTTTTTTTTAGTATGGAATTTCTCTTAGGAATGTTTGTCGAAACAAGATTGGGATAAAATTAAGAAAAGAATTCCGAAGAGCACTTGCAACGCAGTACCTATCTGCATCTTATCAAACCACTTAACAAGATCATAACAAATAGAATAGCAAAAGTGATATTTTTGTAGGTTGTGTCCATGGACGATGCTTGCTTGCTACAATTTCTTGCGGCGCGTGACTATTAGAAATTTAGTACTGTAGCAGTTAATGGCACTGCCACTTCTTCCTTCTACCAATTAACTCTGCCAGACATTAGATCGTGCATGCACATTAATAATTTATCCATTTTCTATCGACCATGCTTTTGACGTCAACTATACAAATTCCCATTGAAACGGATTACCTGTAATATTCTATAATTCTCATACATAATAGTTAAATAAGAATTATGCATCCGTCGGTATTGAACGTGGCAGTCTCGGTCTCGGGCAATTGGACTCGTCCAAGTCAAAGAGCATCTCAAGACATGCAAGAATAGTATTGAATGAGTCATAATTTGTATCTCGAAATATATGGAAATATCTCCGACAAACTAACTAGAAGAGATTAACTGAAAAATATATATCTCTAGTAATAAGGGATCACGATGCATGTCAGATAATAACTAATGTACAATCCATCAAGCTCAGGGCCATAAATCAATGTTATAAATAGATCAATATTATAGATAGAATCCTCTGTGAAGGAGTAAGATACGCTTTTTTTCATTTGCTAGAATACACTATTTACAAGAGTACTTATTTGAGCATCGGAGTGCCTTTTTGCAGGTCACCCCGACCGACCGTGAACATTGAAGAAAAGAGTCTTGAAGGAAGCAAAGAGAGGATTATCGACACGTAAACAATTGTAAGTAAAGTCACATGTAATATTTAGACCCTTTTCCTATTAAAGATACAAATTCCAAGAAAGAAAAAACAACTCTTCTATTTCCTCCATTACTTTTGTTTTCATTTGCATATAAATAACCCTAACCTGAGCACATGTATGTCAGACGAAATATAAGTTGTCAGGTTCTTGTTACCTAGAAAACATACTGAAGCCATGACATGTAGAGTTGTCAAAATCCCCTTCACTTTCTTCTTTTTGCTTGTTACCTTGGTTCCTCTTGTTCATATGTTTCCCTTTGGTACAAACCAGCTCGACATCAACTTCTACGATAGATCATGCCCCAACTTGGCCATGATTGTTAGATATGGTGTTTGGTCAGCCGTGAGAGATGACAAAAGAATGGCTGCGTCCCTTCTTCGGTTACACTTTCACGATTGCATAGTAAATGTATGCTTTATGATTTTTATCATTGCTTTTATTTCTGGTATAAGTGTTGTTACGTTTAAGAGATACGTACTTAGCATGCCTTTATTACATGTTCTTTCTGTCAAACTTGAAATCATGCTGCTGGACCACACTCATACATAAATTAGTGATTATTAGTGTTGCTTGAGGAAGATTCATAAATTATATATATTTTAATAACATTTTTATTGATGGAGATGATTTTTTTTCATTACCTCGCTTACAGTGATTTTAAGTACACAATTATAAATAATTTATATGATTAATAATAACAGTAAGTTGAATGGGTTGTGAAAGGGTTGTGATGCTTCGGTGCTTCTTGATGATACACCATATTTCACGGGTGAAAAGAATGCTCTTCCTAATCACAATTCACTTCGAGGGTTCGAAGTCATTGATGACATAAAAGAACATGTTGAAAGAATGTGTCCAGCAACAGTCTCATGTGCTGATATATTAGCATTAGCAGCTAGGGAAGCCATTCGTATGGTAAAACTCACACTTCTTTTTATATTATCCGACAAAAGTTTCTTAATCAAACAACATATTTATGAAACTTGTTGGTGTTTTTGTTCTATTTTTAGGTTGGAGGGCCTTCTTGGGATGTTGCATTAGGGCGAAGAGATGCAATAACAACCAGTAAGGAGGCAGCTGAGCAACAACTTCCCTCACCAATTGAGCCTCTACAAAACATCACTGCAAAGTTTTACTCCAAGGGTCTTGAACTGAGGGATGTTGTAGCCCTTTCAGGTTCTTACACTTTTCTCTAATATGGTTCAAAATAGTTGTTCATTTTTTTGACTGGTATGTTTACTTCCATAATCAGGAGGACATACAATTGGTTTTGCCCAATGCTTCACCTTCAAAGGGAGACTTTTTGACTTTCAAGGCTCTGGCAGACCTGATCCCGTGCTTGATTCTTCACTTCTGACAACACTGCAAAGCATGTGCCCAAATGAAGACACTTCAAACACCAATCTTGCACCTCTTGATGCTTCAAGTACCTTCATGTTCGACAATGAGTACTATAGAAATCTCATCTACAACACAGGCCTTCTACAGTCTGACCAAGTACTAGCTAGGGATCGAAGAACTGCTGCTATGGTTTATTATTACAGCAACAACCGTTTTGCCTTCTATGATGATTTTTCCCAATCCATGGAGAGGCTTAGTAATGTAGGAGTACTTACAGGAATGGAGGGAGAAATTAGAGGCAAATGTGGCTATGTAAACTAAGTACTTGCAAGTCATTGGAGTCTGTATCCAAGAAGAATGCACACCATGTTACCTTTTATGTGAAGATCACCCAGTGGAAATAAGAAACCTAGGTGCAAAAGCCAAAAAATAACTGCATTTTGCACTCTAATGCAGCAGTCACATATCAGAAAGGCTTGGTTTAGCTTATTATGTGTATTTTTGCTAAGTTTGTAGATTACTACACAGATGTAAATTTGAAATAAGCAAGTTATGTGTTTCTTTTTATGTGGTAGAACCCTCATGCAGAGTAAAAAAAATATAGAATTCAAAAATAACTTTCAAATACTTATGAGGTTAAAACTAGTTAAAAACGACTTAAATTTCAAAGGTGAATCATATCTTCCTATCCTATCAACCACTTTTAATTGAATAAATACATATCAGGTTCAAGACATTAATCAGATAATAAGAAACTCGTATATTTAACAAGATACAAAAATATTTTAGAAGTCTACTTGGATGACATGAATTCCTCATAAGATGAATTTCTTATTAACCATATTCAAATGCTTATTGCAATGTGACAAAAATATTATTAAAAGTAAAAGTATTATGGAGTGGGGTACACGTGTAGCTTTGAGTACGTAGTTATAGTCTTATAGTGGTCTGAATCCTTTTTTTATTGTTAAATTTGATGTATTGCGCATGCATACGGAAGGGCATCTATATCTCATACTTTTACACAGGTCTCTTTCGTCTGATGCAGATTTGCAATATAAGCTTTGGAAGCATCCTTTTATTTACGTGTAGAAACTCATCTTCTACTTTCTCAACTCAATTTAATATCATACGCACGATACTCCACTTTCACGTCCTAACGTTTGTATCTATATTTATCTCTGTATATTATACCAAAGTCAGTTTTAGGTAAAAATAAGCATGGATCAGATTTTACTTACTTTTTTTCCGATTTTGATTAGTCTAATAAGAATGTTTTAGAACAGATACAACCTTGAAACACGAGTAAACTTATCTTCATGAAAAAAGTATATACATGAAACTTATAACATACATAATTATTTGAATGTAACAGGATAATGTTAGCAGAAAAAACTATCTAATGAAAGAATTTTCTTCTCTACCCCGTTTTATTCAAATTTTCTTTTTTGTTTACACGGAAAGATCATTTACAGTGTGACATCTTATTGATCACAATATTCAAAGAATAAAAAGTAGTCAAAGATGCAGAGCTCTGACAAGAACTTACAAGCAAATTGGACCTGATTGATTCCACCGATCCTTTTGGTCCAATAACATTTTTTTAATAGGTCAATTGTAAGACGAAGAAATATAGAAAGCAGTTATGCCAGAAGTCAATTTCTACATCATGGTCAAAAGAATAAAAGAAGACTGAAACTTAATTGATTTCAGTAGATCCAAGATCTTATCGTTATGGATATGGTTCTAGTTATTTGTTTTTTTTTTTAGGCAATAAAATTTAAATAAATGTGAATCACTTCAAGGGTGGTTAAACTCGTATATAAAAAAACTCAAGCCAACTCACCTAATTGGATATTGAGATCCAACCTAAAAGAACAAATCCCTAGAAAAAATATCAACAAATTATTCTCATACAAACTAGAGTGTCAAGACACCAATCAGAAAATGAGAAAAGCGTAGTATGAGACTTGACAGTGACCCACGACCAAACATTTAATTGAACTAAGACAAAAACTTCTTAAACATCAGCCACGTACCTTCCGAAACTTCTGGCTTTAGTTTGTATATTTGTATACATCTGGCTTTAGTTTGTATATTTGTATAGAGTAAAATATAATTTTAGACGAAGTAGTTTAGAGTAATTGACCCATATAGATCAGCCAAGTAAAACAGAAATTTGGATTTGTATTTGGATCTAATAGATTAGGATTAGAGATGTCTAGGGTTCAACTGATAAAGAAAAATAATCTTTGCAATAACAAAAATAATGATATTATAATCTTTTTTTTATTCCGAGACATTTTTAAAAATTTAAGTCTAATTAATATTTTTAAATTATAATTTTACTTTTAGTTTGTAGAAGTTTTAGCAAGATTAATCAAAGGATTGATAGTGTCGAGGAGAATTTATTTCATTTTAATTTTATTTCAACTTAATTCATATTTTTAAAAATTAAGTTTTTAACTAAGATATTTCACAAAATTACATACACTAGTAGTAATGTGATATAATTATAAGATCGTGCATAGCTCTCAACACATGGATTATTTAATCTAATGTAGATGGTAGGTAATAAAATATTTTTAACACTTTAATCACCGATATAATTTAATGCAGATGGTACGTAATAAAACAACTTTTAACATTTAATCAAATTATTTTTAACATAAAGATAATTTGGTCATTTTTTAAAAATATAAATTAAATTTTTTTATGCTGTATTTCCCATTGAATATCCTTATGCTGCAGATAGCATGTTCTTACTTCTGTTTCTTTTTATATGTCAAAAGTTTGGTTGAAGTTCTCATTATTGTAGCAGGAAATAATTGACTTCAATAATGAATGCTTGCTGTGGGAATGGAGGGAAAAACCTCCATTCAAATGCATAAAGAAATATTTAATTTACTATAATTTTTTTTTATTAAAAATCAATTTTAAAAATAAAAAATAATTAGTTACTATATTTAATAAATTATTGACTATTCTAGAGATTAAAAAAAAATAGTTTTTATTATTGATAAATAAATTTTAAATTGATGTTTAATTAATTATCAATATTTTTCTAATAAATTTAAAATTTTAATAAATAATAGTTAAACCATTAGTAATTATACCAATTTAAAAACTATTTATTAATAATATAAATTAATTTAAAAACTAATAATTATTTTAGTTTATAATTTTAATTTAGTCACTATACACTACCAAAAATCATGAAATAGAAATAAATTTTTAGAGACAAAAAATAATTAGTTGTTATATTGACTAAATTAGACATCATTTAGAGACTACAAAAATTTTGGTTTCTAAATTAATTTATATTATTGTTAAATGGTTTATAAATTAGTGTCTAATTACCCATCAATGTTTTTGCTATCAAATTTAAAATCTAAATAATTGGTAGCAAAAATCTTGGTTGTTAATTAGACACCAATTTATAAACCATATAACAATAATAGAAACTAATTTAGAAACTAAAATTTTTGTAGTCTTTAAAATGGTCTCTAATCTATATCAACTAATAATTTTTTTGTCTCTAAAATTTGGTTTCAATTTCATGATTTTCTTATAATGATAGTAACTAATTATTTTTTTATCTAAAATTAATTTTTATTTAGTAATTTTTTTGTAGTGATTTCTTTTTTTGACAAAATAAATAAAAATAATTATGTGGAACATTTTCACCTTTTAGAGCATGAAATTATTTATAACGAATTGTAACAATGAAAATATTATTTTAATACGACTGTATAAATATAATTTTTTTAATTAAATAATATTGTTTGTACAAAAAATAATTTCAAAATGTATATTTGCATAATTTATATTAATACATATTTTTATTAATAAAAATGTACATAACTTGACGTTAAGTTTAAATAATGATTTCATTGATAAATATTTTCTTTTTAAATAATTTCAATTGATAAACAGCTTCCCTTAGCAATGTTCTTATCAGTTTAGGACTCAAACATAGACAACTAGGTAAATCCATGCCTTGAATTATTAAATAAGAACTTCAACCTAAAAAACTATTAAAGTATTATTAATATACTCTTTATCATAATTTTATTGAAATGTGCATAACAAGATATGATTGTTTAATTAATGCATCTTCAAGTCTTTTATATATAATTACTTAATTTGTTATTTTCTAAGAGTTATATTTTTTAAATATTTTTTATTTTATTTAACCATTTTTTTAAACAAAAGGCCAAATAATGTATTAATTATTATTTTGTCCAACTTTTCTTAGAGCCACTCACCCTGTCAGTATTTATACATGCACATATAAAATATTAGGGCATCATTTTGGGTGTGGAGTTTAAAAGCATAGCCTTACCATGAAAACACAATAAATGAAATAAAATAAATATATTATTCCACACTAAAATAATAAAATAAAAATCAATTTTTATAAATAAAAATAATAATTACTATAATAACTAAATTAGAGACTATTTTAAAAATTAAAAAAAATTAATTTTTAAATTAATTTTTATTATTGTTAAATTATTTCTAAATTAGTATCTAATTAACAACTAAGATTTTTTCTAACAATTTTAGAATCTAAATAATTGGTAGTTAAAATCTTGATAACTAATTAGATACAAATTTATAAACTATTTAACAATAATAAAAATTAATTTATAAATATTTTTTTTAATTTTTAAAATAATTTATAATTTAGTCACTATAGCAACTAATTTTTATAAAAATTTATTTTTATTTTATTATTTTGTTGTAGTGCTATCAAGAGTTTGACTAGGAAAAGATAATTTTATTTTCTTTTATCGGGTACCAATTTAAGGAGTAAAAATTCCAAATTTTGAGTAATTACTTTAATTCTTCTCCTGTAAACCGTTTAAAACAAATAATTGACTAAAGAAGTTTGGTGGAACTCAGATTTGAGTTATTTAGTCAAAGTGAATCACAAGAACTATATACAATATTAAAATAATATGATTTTTGCCTTTAGAATAACAAAACCTTTTATGTGAAATATTGTGAGATCTATTTGACAAATTTTATATTTTGCTTAGCTGGAATGAAAAGAAAAGTGAAAGAATGCAAAATGAAAAAGAAAAATTATATCACTAAAATTATTATATAATAACCAAATTTAAAAATAAATATTAATTTAAAGATTACAAAATTATTAATACTTAAACTATTTTCTATTATTAATAAAAAAATATAAATTAATATCTAAATTAATTACCTACATTTTAATTACTAAATATTTTATATTTTAAATTAATTTCTTAAAAATTAATAAAAAATAATTTAAAATAGAAAATAATAATTAATTAAAATTTAATAATTAACAATTAAATACAAATTTAAAAACTATTTTTACATAATTTTTCCTAATAAAATGGTGTGATTTATCTAAATTTATAATATTCTTTTTTATGATCACATCACATGTATAAATAAAATAAATTTTCAGTATAAAACTAAATTTCATGGATGGTAATGTTGTCCCAAAATAAACTTCAATAATTAAATAATTATTGTACACGATTTCGACATAGATTGCCAGGTATATAAGTTATGTTAAAAAATATATAAAAATTGTCTTATTATAATGTTTTTTTTATATTTTATTATTTATTAATTTTTATTATGCAAATATAATGAGAATAACTTGGTTAAGGTCGAGAGAAAAAAAATAATAGAAAATAAAACAAACATAATTTTATTATAGATGACTAGCACAATAGTTTTAAACAACTACACAAAAAGTAATAATGAATAATTATATTAATCTTCTTAACACATTTAAAAGTATTTTTACCAAATTATTGTATTTATTAAATATTTAAAAAAATGAAAATGCTAAAAATGTTAGAACAGGAGCAATTTAAAAATTAAAAAAAAGTTACTTAATTCTATTATTAGAAATAGAGAAAGACATATCCTTTCCACTAGAGAGATATTGGGGTGAAGTTAGTAAAAGTGAATTGATTTGATGTTTTGGGAGACTGAGAGCTATTAATCATAAAGAGTGAGTGTGTGGTCACAACACAACTTCTGGCAGTAGATTTTGACATTCATTCATGTATCAAACTCACACCATCTCTGCCAACACTTTCCAACACTCATTCTTTCCAACACTACATTAATTCTTAAACCTTGGACTCCAAAACAATCTAACAAATTAATATATTTATCTTCATTCATCATGATGTTTTACTGTAGAGTGAAAATACATGAAACTAGTAACAATATTTGAGTGGAAGGTTGTGTTTTAACATTTGAAGTTTGATGATGATGAGGTTGCTAAGAACAGTTCCGTTGTCGGTAGTGAAATGATTCCCTTGTCCAAAACGTTGTCTCCAAGTCACTGGTAAAAGCACCTAGAAAAACTCTCTCTCTCTCTCTCTCATCTTCTCTTCTGGTCTTACCCCACTCTCCCACCCAAAAAATTCCTTCATCTCTTTAATCAACCTGCTCCACACTCAACCCTACACACTTCCCACTGCACACTTCCCACATTATCATCAACACAACACCAAACCCTAATCACCACCCTGCTATAATTTGGGGGCAAAAGTCAGAAAAAGGGTACCCAGAACACATGCTAGATTGAAACCAACACCCATTTTCCCAATCCCCATTTCTCATCTTCCTTCTCAAACCCACCAAACCCTTCCTATTTTTAACTATTTCAAACTTCAATTTCTTCTAGAAGACTCCATTTTTGTTCTCCCTTTTAGTTAAAGTTCTGTTTTTTATATTCTGCAAACCCTTGCCTCCAATGTCCACACCGTTTGTGCAACAGCCGCCATCCATAGAAATAAGCCAGCAAGCGTACAGGACCCATTCGGATCACGGGTCGGTTGGACCCGTCATAGCGGTTCTGGCCGTCATCACCGTCCTGGGTGTCATCGCCGGCATGATTGGTAGGCTCTGTTCGGGTCGCCGGGTCATGGGTCATGGAGAGTACGATGTTGAAACCTGGATTGAGACCAAATGCTCCTCTTGCGTCGACGGCAGAATCGCCCCACCTCCTCCACCGCCGTCCCTGCCGCCGCAACCTCCCATCCACGACTTGCCTCCGGTCCAAGCTCCTCAAGAGATCAAGGAGGAACAACACCCAAGGCAAAACTTACATGCCCACACTGATACTTGAGATTCATTACTATTTCCTAGTTAAGGTAGTTTTAGCTTATTGTTCATATTACATTTGAAAATGTAAAAAAGGAGAAAAACTTAGATCCATCACTTTAGCCAGTGACATGTTATTTTCCAATTTAAGTTGACATTTTATCTAGATGATCATTAAATTAACCATTATCTAGGTGAAATATTCGTTTTTAAGTAGAGAATGACATCAACATTGTCTGTGCTATGATAATATATGGTTATGTTCTGGTGGTTCTCTTGCTTTTTTCAGTTCAGTTCTTTAGTGTATCTGCATTTTTCTCTTCTGGGTTGAACTTTAGGCTTTGAGAATGACAAATTGGTGAATTGGGTTTGAACTGAACTTGTGCACCCATGATGAGGATCATCTTTTGAAATCTTTTTTGCTGTTTTGAGTTGTATGAAATTATGAATGCTCCTTAAAGGGGAGGTAGTTGAAGCTTTGAATTTGTTGGGTGAGGGGTTTGTTTGTTTGTTTTGAAGGTGAGTTATTCAGGTGGTCCTTGGATTATTGAGTTGTGAATGAATATGTTTATTTTTGTAATGTATGATAAGTACTTCTGTATTGAGTGAGTGAATAAAAGTGAAAATGTTATTGATGAGAGTGCTACTTTTGTGAGCTGTGAACTAATTATGAAACATCACTTTTGGAAGTCAGAAAAGACAAACAAAGAAAATGGACTTTTTAGTTGTTTCATTACTGTCTAAATATTTAAAATGATTTTTTTTTTTATAATTTTAATGGTTGTGAATATATCATCAGTTTTTTAAATTTATCTAGTTAGATTCTACATATTTATAATTTAAATTAAATTTGAAAAACTTAATGTCAATAACTTACTTTTTACATTAAAAATGTAGATTTCAAATTTTTAAATAGGGAAATATATTGGTGATGGCATTGGTCAAATTTTGTAATCATTCTTGCACTTAAACTTTGTTGTTTAAAATGAAACACTTAAATCCAAAAGGATGAAAATAGAGATCTTTTATAAATTTAAATTGCAAATTGCATTTCTACTACATCCTACAAGTATTTGGAAGTTGAATTAAAATTCAATATAGTTCTAATAATTTATTACAATAACATTTTTTCATTTTACTACACCATTTTTGTTGTTGTGTTTTTGTAGAATTGAAAATCTTAAATAGATTATATATTAATGTCTTATCTGGGTTAACTTCAGAAATATACGTTCACAAAAATTGTATTCAAGAAAAATTTAAAAGTATATATAGAAAATTTAAAAAAATTGACTTTGAACAATAATTATAATATAAATAACTTATACTAAATTACTAATTAGGGGAAATTTTTGTGACCTAATTGGTAAACCCTGAATGGTTGTGAATACTTAAACAAATAGTTTAAAATAAAAATATTTTAAAAATTATAATTAAATTATTTTAATATGATGTTTGTTTAAATATAAAATCTCAAAGCAAATATTTATTTTTAAAAAACTTAACAACAAATTATACATATTTTTCATAATTTATATTTTATATTTATTTCTCTTTTCTAATCCTATCCTAGAAAATAACACAATTTTAAAATATAAGATAAAGTTATTTTAAACACACACTATTTTATGTTTGTATTTTTTTTATTTTAAGTGAAATTATATTAAGATGACAAAGTTTTAGTGTAATTTAATTTAAATTAAAATTGTTTCACAATGACACAATTTTATTTAAAATAAAAACTATCAATCACTAATCAATACTAATTAAAGTTGTGTTGTGTGAGTAATACACAACTATTAAATTGGATATTATTTTATAAATTAAAAGGTTTTTGATGTTTAAATTAATTTATATTATTAATAAAAAGTTATAAATTAATTTTTAAATTGTTATCTAACTGTAGTTATCAAGAATTTAATTATTAATTACTATATATTTTAAATTAATCACTTTTTTCGTAATAAAATTGTGTGATATTGACATAAGTTTTTTGTTTTCAAAATCTAGTATTTGTCAAAAATTGTACAAATCTAAAATTTCATGTAATTTTATCTCAAATCCACATTAGGTCATGTAGCATCATTACATGAATAATAAATTGGCATCCATTTGAACCATTTGAAAGAAAGGTCAAATTGGTGAAAATGATACTTTATTAGTAAAATTTGTATTGCATAAAATGTTTCAAAGGTTTTCCATTGTAGCAAATATTTTTAATTATTATTATAAAAAAATTATTAAATAAAAACTAATTTTACAAAAAAAATTTACTATATTCACTAAATTAAATATTATTTTATAAATTAATAAAATTATTAGTATTTAACCTAGTTTATTTTTTAATCAAAGTTTATAAATTAGTTTCTATAATGTTATTTTAAGATTTTAACAATATTTTTTCTTATATATCTTTTTTTAATAATACTTTTTCATCTAATCACATATCATTATTGTTACTTAAATAGTCAATCTAGTTTAAATGTAAAATTTCATAATGATACCAAATATGAGATTTTTTATAAAAAAAAATTACTTATTATTTTAGATTCTAAATTAATCTTTACTCAGATTTTAACTACTAACAAAAATTCAAAAAATAAGAAGTTTAGGATGAAATTCAGAAAAAATAACAAAAAATTAGAAGTTTAGGATGAAATTCAGAAAAATTACAAAATTGAAGAAAGTATGTTTCTTCTCTTTTCCTTGATTTTGTAAGTATACCTTGATGCAAATAAAGTATAAGGCAGAGAAATGATTTACAGAAAGATTTTAGGTATGATTGTTTTGTACTTGATAGAATAGTAGCCTATGGAAGAGAATAGAGTGTGCTGTAGATCACAGATCTTCCATATGCAACTCTGCACATGCTTCTTCCCTACCACTCTCAACAGTTTTAAATTCAAAATCTATTTTACCTTACAAATAAAGATATGTTAACCTTCATTTCTAGGACGGCTATACCTATAAAAATATAACAACTAAGAAAAAAATTAAAAACGAAACTTAATCTAGTATGAAATCTAGTGTTATCTCCTTAATATCTAAAGTGGAGTGGTAGAGAATTTGATTCATGAAAGATATCAAAGTTATTATTAAAATTCTTACTCATAGGCTTAATCAAATTGGTAGTTGGATCATGAGCCCAATCAAAATGATTTGATAGTATTTATATATAAAAGTTTTCATATTAGGTATTATTAAGTAATATTACATATCAGATACTTTAATTAACAATAATCATCTGTTATCACATAAAAAACGTATTATTAAAAAATACAAAATACTATGCCAAAATTCATATGCTAACAAAAACCATACACAAACAGACTATACCTATTTATGAAGAATTCTAAAAACATAATAGAAGGAAGTATATTATAACAGTGAAATGATTTTCTATGAATAAATCATAAATTAAACAACTTATCAGCACACACATTTTCTTCACGAGAAATATAAGTAACCCTAAACCTGATTGTCCCACAAAAATTAAGACAAGTATTATATCGACAATAGACTTAGTATTTATATAGTTGACTAGACTTAGTATTTATATAGTTGACTATTAATTTGCTTTGTAACAGAGTAAGGTGAAAATGTAGTGATTAAGATTGATAGAGAAAAAGACCTTCTATACTCTAAATTACTATTTTTGTTGTTGTTATACATAAATTTGGCTTTTATGAAAAGTTTTGTAACTAGGATTTTATTATTTTACACTTGACTTTTCTATTTGTAAGATTGAATGGTGGTTTGGTTGGTTTTTCTAAATGTGGAACATGAGTTAGTCAATGAGATTCTTTTTTTTCCTCTTCTTTTCTATATTATTGAAGAAGCTCTAAGTTGATGATTCTTTTTCGTTTTGTTTCTAATTCTAAAACATTCTTTTTTATAGCTAGTTACAAAGGTATTATTTTTCTTTTTCATATTTTTATTGCAGATGATATTTTTGTCTTTTGCAAGACTAAATTTCCTATCAAATCTCATACCACCCACAAAAACTATCCATCAAGACTAAAAGAATAAATCATACTTATGCAAACTAAAAAGTTAAGACCAAATGAAACACCAATGAAAATAAGAGAAACAAATTAAACCATTATTACTTTGATTGTATAGTAGAATGAAACAACAAGTAAAACAGAGTTGAAAATGAAAATAGTAAAAACCGAATTGAAAATCTGAAATTGGAAAGTAATTACTGAAATGAAAACAGAATTTAAAAACAATAAGAATGTGAAAACTGGAATCGAAATGCAGTAAATTGAAATTGAAATGTAGTGAAGGAAATTGAAAACTAAAAATTGCAGGAATTGGAAGTAGAAATGCAGCAACGATAAAACTTGTATTAACTGCTAAAACTAAAACAATAAAACCTAGAAAACTTGTATTATTATAATATTTTTATTTTCAATCAAATTTAAATTTTAATCATACTTTAAACTAATATAATATTTCATTAAATATATATTTTTTAATACAATACATATAGACACCTAATTACTATATTATAATTTAAAAAATAGTATAAAATTATATATAATATTATATTTAAATTTTATTATAAAAAAGTAAAATCTAGCTACTACATTAATTGAGTATTGAAACCTAAACAATTTATGTATTTTAGTAAGACAAAAAATATTAAATTTTAAAAAATCATTATCAATTTTTGTGAAGGTGTTATGAGTTAGGGATTAAGAAGAGTTGTTTCATGCACTCATATTTAAAAAAATACTAAAATTATCCTTTTATATTTTTTTAATTATAAAATATAGAATTCAAAGACTTTTTGGATTTATAAAATTTGAATTTTTTTTTATTATCCAACGTTTTAGATTATACCATCTAAAATATAAATTTATTTTTCGAATTGAGAATTTAAAATAATAATCTTAAAAATAATGTGGGATCATTGAAAGATTTTGACATTAGAATATGAATTGCATCCTTTTATTGGATGGTAGCACCCATACACCCATTGATTTGAATTATTTTTAGGACAAATGTTGTTTGTTTGTTTCTACTTTCCATTGATTTTTAATGAATATTTTGGTTGGACGGTGAATTAGAAATGGAAATAGAAATATCCACACCATGCACACTCTCCACTAATGCATAATTTCCTTCATTATCTAACCCACTTCTAATACTATCACTATAAAATAAACTACAATCAAAATCCATTACAAATTAACATACATATAACTTTTCTTTACATTTTGTAAAAGCATGCGTTGGATATCACATCGATTAGAGATAAAGACATTTTATTGTATATAAGTGAATGCAAACTTCAATCTCATGAACCGATTTTATGGAGTTGAGTTAACTTTGTAAGCGCATGACAAAATCTTTATATGGTAAAATTGTTTATAAAGATTTAACAATATTACCCATTTAGTTATATTTACATTGGTGTGCTTTATGGGTCCCATATATTTTCCAAATCACCCCACAAAGAGTCAAATAGAAGCAAAGAGATTAATTTCCTCCCACTTTGAACAAAGTGGTGCCTTTATGTGGACCACAATACCCAATAATAGGGGTAACCACTTTAACCCAGTTGACTTTTGGAGATTGAGCAACCAACTTATGTTAACTACGTATAAACACAAAATTAAGAAAAATAAAATAAAAACACATTAAAATTATAAAACAATTAAAGTTTTTTTTTTTTTTGAAATGGAGGAATTATATTAATATTAATTATTGTAAAAGTGAAGGTATCTTGTGCTTCCAGTCTTTGTTTATAATTATTATAAACCATTATAAAAATTTATTTATAATAATATATAATGAATATTTCATTTTGGATGCACATTTTTTTTTCTTTCAATTATAATTTAAACTTTAAAACTATTATTATTATTATTATTATTATTATTTTATGTATGTAACAATAAAAAATAGTAAAGATAAATTATCTATCTACTAAAATAACTAGACAATGCTACTTTACAATATAATTACATTTTATTCATACATATATGTAATCCATGTATTTTATTTATATATAAATTATTACTTATTGCTTTTATTAGTAACCATGCGGATTCACTTTGCAATTGTATAGATAAAATGAGTTTAGATAATATATGGAATTGCTTGTACAATTGCTTATGTATTGGTTGTCTCCTCGCTTCTCACTTCAAAACTCCTTATTTAATTGCTAGTGATCGGGCTAATCTGAAAAAGTTACTCCGACGAGCAAGTAAGTAATTTGTATTAGGACTGGATAGTGAAAATTGATTAAAGCATATCTTACACCTTTGTAGAATGTTTATTTATAGTATTTAGTCATAAACATTTGTTCTAATAGACAATCCGTAGGATATCAGTATTAACTGATTCCTAGCATTATCCCTGATTTATAGGGAGGTATTTTGATCATTGATTTAAAGGGAGATATGTTGGTATATTTGGAGAATATCTGTAATAAATTAATATCTTTCACTAACTCAATCACTACAAGAAACTATCTAACAATAATAGAAACTATTTATAAACCAACATTTTTTTTAGTCTCTAAAATGATCCTTTAATTTAGTCACTATAGCAACTAATTAGCTTATTCCTCCAATTTAGTGGGGCATGATTATGCTGCGTAAGGAGTTTCCATGTTTTTCATTAATGTCATTTATTGAACACCTTTAATATATTTTGATACGATCGTTAGACTACTAAAATCGAGTGATTAAACCGTTTGGTACGGTATAGACTTATTCCTTACGACATTATTCATATTTACTCAGTTAAAATTGAAACATAAAACTTACTAACTAATACGTAAAGTAAGTTTATGAATCTAGAAGTTCATCTACACAAATTTAAAAAACAAAAAGTTAAAATCATGACAAAAACCATTAACAATAATTTAATTACAAATTCAAATATTTTATAGAAATAAAAAATATAACAATTAAAAAACTTAAATTATTTACAACAAATAAACATATTATTATATATTAAGATAGATAGTGAAGTAAAATTTAAATTTATAAACTTAAAAATACACAATAAATGAAAATATTTAGTATAAAAATCCTATAGAAGAAGTTAAAAAAAATAACAGAAAGAGAATGGACTTATTGGGGGTACGAGGATTAAATGTGGTCTTGTCTCATACTTTTTTTTTACATTGAGTTACATGGCGGTGCGTCCCCACACTGTAATCCTAGTACCCATGTTTCTTGAAGTGGTTAAACATTGAATTATTATGTCTATATGGTATAAAAGTTGAATAAAGAAAGATTAAGCCCTTAAATAGATTCTATATTTGAAAAGATTAATTAGTGTCTCTCTTTCATTTCAAAAAAGAACAAAAAGCAAAGAGAAGAGAAAGAGTATCCATTCTGGTTAAAAATTACCCTTTACTCTTCCGACCCTACATATATCCAAATTTGGCAATCAAGATCTGAGAAAACAATGCAAACACCTTACCTAGTTCCCATACAATGCTACTTTCAGACAGACACACAAGTAAATAAATTTATTTAATAAATTAATACAAAAATAAATCAAAATTTAATTTTTATTGCTTTTGAAAGTTGATGCTGCTGTGAAGCCAGGCTTGTGCTGTGAAAGAGCACCAGGGTTGAGTGAGTGAGAATGAGGGTCTTTTTTTTTTTTACTTTTGTTTCTTCAATTATTGTGATTATTTTTCCCAGTAATTATTTTTGCCCTTTTTTTTCACACTCTGTTTGTTGCTGATTGAAGATTGAAGAGTGACATCAGAGAAGAGTCTAGAAGGTCTTGCAAGCATTCTACTTCAACCCAGCCAACATCACAGTGAACCACATCCTGCAGAGAGACATGGGGAGAGGAAGGTGCTTCTTGGACATCGGCATAGGGGAGGAGCTAGAAGGAAGGATAGTGGTGGAGCTTTACGATGATGTTACTCCCAAAACTGCAGAGAACTTCAGAGCTCTCTGCACTGGTGAGAAAGGCATTGGTCCAAATACTGGGGTGCCCCTTCATTTCAAGGTCTTTTTTTTTACTTTATCCATATACCCTTCTTCTATGTCTATTCAATTCTTCCTTTTCACCTCTCAAAGATTGCTTTTTTAACCTTGTTTGTGAAATGGGTTATGCCCCTCTTCATGAATTCTTCTATATGCTATTTGAATGAAAGAAATTATATTTGTTTTTTGTCATTAGAGTGTAACTGGGCCGTTCAAAACTTGATATTTCGATTTGGAACATTGGCTGCGTCTTTTGTAGCTCCCCTTTCATCGCCGTATCTTGATGATTTTGAGAATTTTAGCTGCTCTAAGATCTGAACTTTGTAGTAATCCAAGGGTTGAATTTGAAGCTGCTTTTTATTTCATCACTTTTGGACGAAGAGTTCTGAAAAGACGGTTATGTCCTTTATTCTTTCATTGTAGTCATTCAATTTTTTTTCCTACAAAAGGATTCTTTTACATGTATCGATGTTGGGGTTGATGCTGTTTATTCAATCTAAAGTTTTGTTTTTTTTTCCAGGGGGGATTGCTTTTGAAATTCCATAAATTATTTCTGTTTGAAAATATTCGTCAACTTGTTGTGTAATAATTGGCAATTGCTAACACAATATGATCCAAGAGATAAATCTGATATTAGTTCAGAGGTGAAATTCTGAAATTGTGTTATGTTGTGTTGTATTTTCAGGGATCTTGCTTTCATCGTGTTGTTAAAGGGTTCATGATTCAAGGAGGTGATATATCTGCTGGAGATGGTACTGGAGGAGAATCTATATACGGACATAAGTTTGAAGATGAAAATTTTGAGTTGAAGCATGAAAGAAAAGGGATGTTATCAATGGCAAACTCTGGTCCCAATACAAATGGGTCACAGTTTTTCATCACTACTACTCGAACTTCCCATCTAGACGGTAAGCATGTTGTATTTGGAAAAGTAGTTAAAGGAATGGGAGTGGTTCGATCAATTGAGCATGTTGTGACCGGGGAGGATGATCGTCCCATTCTTGATGTTAAAATTGTGGATTCTGGAGAAATTCCTGAAGGGGATGATGATGGAATATCTAACTTCTTCAAAGATGGAGACACCTATCCTGATTGGCCAGCAGACCTTGATGAGAGCCCTTCTGAACTTGACTGGTGGATGAAATCTGTGGACTCAATCAAAACTTTTGGCAATGATCATTACAGGGTATTGCTGCTTTCCCATGCTCCATCTCAGATTATTGTTCTGATGTATTAATCCATACCCTGACCTGAAAAAAGTTATATTGATTTTCTGAGATGTCAATGAAATAATTTTTCTGTCAGTTCATAGTTTTTGAGTGCTTATTTTTGCTGTAGTTGTTTGTCTCCCTTTTCCTGTGATTCTCAGTAGCAAGAAAATAAAATGATCTTTCTTTTTTTCTGGCAGAAACAAGACTACAAAATGGCTCTAAGGAAGTATAGGAAAGCTTTACGCTACCTGGATATTTGTTGGGAGAAGGAAGGCATTGATGAGGGTATGCTGCCCTTATCTACTATTTCCTTAGCTTAATTGTGCAATGCTGTTACTTTGATCACAATAATGCATTATGGTATATATGCCTTTGCAGAGATAAGTTCAGGATTGAGAAAAACCAAGTCTCAGATTTTCACAAACAGCTCTGTAAGTTGGGTGTTATTATATTCATTTGATTTCTGTTGCCATATTAACTAAATTTTCTATTTTCCATCTATTTGTTTGTTATGTCATTATTTCAAGGCTTCAAAATTGAAACTAGGGGACATTAAAGGAGCATTGTTGGATACAGAATTTGCAATGCGTGAGGGAGACAACAATGCTAAAGCTTTGTTTCGCCAAGGACAGGTTGGTATTGTACTTGAAGGGCTTCCTCTCAAAAGTTTGGAGCTTTTGTAACCCTTTATTATGCTTTTAACTCTGGTAAATATGTTACTTCCAATTTACCAGGCATATATGGCACTCCATGACATTGATGCTGCAGTTGAAAGCTTTAAGAAGGCACTGACCTTGGAGCCAAATGATGGTTAGTTGTGAACATACATTTTTGGATCTGGCCTTTGTGTCATCTACTGAATTTTTTGTTTATTTTAGTCAAGCTATTGATGCAATATCCAGAGACAGATTCACATGTTCTTAGGATCTAACCTTTTAAAAGATACAAGATGAAGATTACTATCCAGATGATGAGAAGAGTTAAATATAGAGTTAGAAATTAAAGCTAAATGAATATAAGGGCCATTTTACAAAGAACTGATAATGATGTGTGTGATTTTATATGGAAATTTTTACTTAAATTTATAGTGCAGTTCTGCTACTTCAGTAATCTAAAGTTTCCTGAAGCATAATTGATATCTTGCTATTTTCAGCTGGAATCAAAAAGGAACTTGCTGCTGCTAGGAGGAAGGTTAGTAGGGATCCATTTTTACAGCTTTGTTTTTCTTTGAAGAATCACTTTTACAAACGTGAATTAGCTTTTGGTTTTTTAAATAACTTCAAAATAATCACTAAATTATTTTACTTGAAAAAAATCACTTTTTTTTAATCTGTAACAAACTGTTTGAACAAGCATTATATAGTGGTTGCAAAATCTGAAATATGTGTTCTTGCAGATAGCTGATAGGCATGACCTAGAGAAAAAAGCATATAGCAAGATGTTCCAATAACACTCTGGTATGTTTTCATCTCTCAGCTAAACAGATAAATTACCATGAATTGAAATTCATGTCATTACAATTGCTGATGCATAATTGCAGATAGATTGATTATCTAATTATTTAGTTCGAATGAACAGTTCATAAGCCATCTATGAAGCTTGGATACGCCTATTAAATGTTGTGTCCGTTGTATTGGAGACCGGTTCTATCACAATTTTAAAAAGAAAAAATACATTAATTTTTTAAAATCTCAAACTTATTATATAAGTTTTTATTATGATTATAAAAATAAGAAATAAATTCTTTTGAATTAGTCAATGAAAACATCTTTCTGCTAAAAAAAAGTTGAAATATACTTGTGCATATAAATCTTTATTATGAATTTATATAATTCATAATTATATAATATATAGATTCGTATCTTCGTGTCTTACATTTTAGAGATTATGCGTATCTTCGTGTCTGTGTCATATCAATGTTAGTATCTATCAATGTCAGTATCTGTGTTACATAGTAAATCATACCTTCTCTTTTCAGGGTGAGGAAAACAATCAGATTATTGCAGCATATACATATGGCAAAAGGTTCAGGCTTGGATGAAATAAAGTGGATATAAGCATTGGGATTGTTACATATGGAAATTTTATCCAACAATTTTGTCAACCTTTTCTCTTACAAATTACATTTTATTGGGTGGTCATCATTGAAATGCAGTTAAAATAGCTGATGGAACAGGTATATGATTTTGATATTTGTTATTCGAGTCTTACACTGAAGCTCTTATGTAGCTCATTTATTGATTAGAATTAAATATTAGTATCAATATAACCAATACTGAATTTTAAATACATTTTTTTTGTATTTTAGCCTATAAATAACTAATTTGTCATACACCATTATTGTTTAAGATCTAATTAGTGATATTCTTTTAATGAAATCTCTCAAATTGATTCACTAAGCAAAATGAGAACCTCATTTAACGAGAGATGGTTCCTATACTAGATGTGTGAACAAAAATTTGATTTAATTTACATAAATTCATGACTTTAAACTCCCATTTCAAATGGTTAAGAGCTAAATTTGATTTTAGGATGTAGGACAATGAGAAATCTGAAGGGTGCATACTTAATTTTAATAATGTTTTCCATGAGAAATTATTTAAGAGATATTTTTAATCTAAATAAATAATTTTTATTCTGAGTGAAAATAAATATTATATAAAATAACTTAATTTCGATAAATCAACCGTGGTATGAGAGAATAAAATTTACGTTTGTTAACAGAAATTTGATTTTCTCAATAAACATAAGGACAAATTTTACATTGATTTTACGTATTTTGGTTGCATAAGTCGATGTTTGAAAATAAATGTACAAATTGAAACTAGAATAATTTGTGAAAATTCTAAATGTTAGTGGAATTATTTTTTTTTAATTAAAAGACTTGTTGGGTGTATAATACATTTGAATAAGTCAAGAAACAAGAATGAGTATTTTTACTAAGTGTTTCTATGTGCAACTCAACTTCATAAAATAAAATTTGGAAGTGAGAAGTAATTTTAGGAGCTTCTAAATTATCATATATCACTTTTAAGGACACATGGTTAGGTTAACTCTTGACCCTTCAACCTTTTAAAAGCCATCTAGTGTCTTTTGGAAAGCAAGATAGACACCATAAGTCATTACTACTTTCCTAAATTCAAAGAATTATTCAGATATACTTCCTAGTTTTAGGGAATATCATGTATTATCATGTTTAGTAAAATTAATTATTGATTAATAAAATTAACTTAATTTTTTTGTTTCTTTGATTTCTTGTCCAATTTTTCTTTTTATTACGTAAGCGAGTCTCCTCCATTTATTAAAATATTAAATAAAATTATCTTTATGAGTTCATATTTGAGAATCTAAAACATCTTTTACTTTAGTTCTTATATTGAGAAACTTTCTAAAGTAACGAATCTCTATATATTCATTTATTCTTCATTATAAATGGTGTGTTTTTCTCTATTATTTTGTCTTAATCCATTTTAATTTTAATTTTTTTTCTTTTTCTCGTTTTTACAATAAATTCTATTGCTAACCGAATTGGTGGCCACTGCATGTATACATATGTTTTTTTTCGTTTGCATTAGACAGTGGTTAGCATGGTTAAGGTTTAAGATGTAGAATTTAAGGTTTTAGAGAAAACAATAGAGAATTATGGTGCAGGGGCTGCAACACCTTTGTTGTAGTCTGAGGTTTTGCGTTTTGGTGTGCATGGAGATTATGCAAATCATGATTGCTTTATGTACCATGATTCGTCTTTTCTCTCACCATGCATGCATTCTCTATGTTCAACCATTCATGGCCTTTTAATTCACCTAGGATAGTACACGTGGGCCCCCAATTTCCATACTTTCTTTATTCATGTGGGGCCCATCCTTTTTCATATGGCTTTTTTACATCTTCGGTTTATTCCAAAATTTGGACCTTTGTTTTTAGGCCCCTTCATATTTGGGCAGATTCTCCCTGATCATTTCAAACTCGCAATTGATCATAGACTTGAAAAGACAAAAGTGTTCTTAATAAATTTTAAATTAGGTCAAGTGATGAAGGTGAATTAGAGACCTGCACCCAACCTTCACTTATCCACCCAATCCACAGTCGCAACTCATCTGCACCATCTTCCTCTTGGTTTTCACAGGGAAGCACAACAAGCCTTTTCGTTCTGTTTGATTTCGGCGATAGACCATCAGCTGCGATGACGAAGAAGTCCTTGAACGGAAAGGAAGTTCGGAGCGAACGTCGGAGAAGACAAGGTAAGTGACTTGCGGATATTTTTGTTCAGAATTATAGCTTGCGGAAAATAGTCAACTATGATATGGATATCCATAATTCAAAATACAACTACGGATATTTAAATCCATAATACAAAACGAAATTTTGGATAATGATATCCGTAATGCAGTAATATGGTGCAGAAAATGTTATTGACTTACGGACGCTTACATCCGTAAGGTTAAAAGAAGACTTCCGGATATCGGTATCCGCCACTACCTGAGCTTGAACAAAATGCGATAAAAAAACTTAAATCGGTTCTTACCTCACAACAATGTCAAAGTGCAAACGACCCCGTCCACCACCACTGTAAATCCACCTCCTACGCAACTCAAAGCACCACCAAAGAAGAAAGCCAACTCAAAGCACCACCATCACAGCTTTTCCAAAGAAACCTTCACAGCTTTTCAAACTAAAGAAGACAAGGGCATAGTTGAATTTTGAAAATTTCGTCGGGTGCAGGAAGCAATTGCCTCATATTTGTTATTCCCATTACCATTATTTCTTTAATCTAGGCCAATTCATTGGGCCTAACATTTGATAGTGACACGCGTTTTTTATATACACACCTCATCTAGTGAGTTTATGTTTTTTTGAGAGCATTTAGGGCGGTCCGTTTAGACCCAACAATTCCATGCCACGTCGCCCAATTCGTACTGAACCTTCATAGAGTCAATGAAATGACCATTATATCCTTAAAAAAACTATAGAGTCAACCAAATGACCATTATACCCTTAACAAAAATTAGAGTCAGTGAAATGACCATTGCTTTAATGAAAAAATTAAATAATCTTAAACCACGCAGACAAAAAATAATACATTTTATATTGTAAAATCTGAAAGATATTTTCTGGATTTTATAATTTTAAAATACGCTTTTAGAAAAATACATTATAAATTTCCAAAATTATTTTTATTTGAAAATACCTTTCAAATTCTATAATTTAAAATATAATTTCATTTAGAATTAAATGATCTTTTAGCCTATAAGAGGGTTACAAAAAAACTATGGAGGTGTAAGAATAAACACTCTGCCAATTTTTTTATAAAGGCACCGATATTTTGAAGAGCCTGGGCCGATTTGGTTGCCCAACAATTTTACTATTTGCCGCTCTCTTTTTCATCTATAAATTGACCATTTTTTATTTTCTTTAAAAAGTTTGGATCATTTAGCGCAATGTTTCTGCTATTTGCCACCTACTTTTAAGTTTACAATTACCAACTTTTTTTTGTAGAGTAAAATAGAAATAAATACAAATATAATTTAACACGCGCAAATAAATTTTAGACGTCTACGTGACCATACACGTCATATGATATTTAATATGAATCTTTGGAGAAAATAATTGTTTTAGTATTTATACTCTTTCCAGCAAACATTAAAAAGTATTAACACAAATATTTTTGACTTTTAGAACTATATAAAATTTGATTTTATATTGTGAATGAAAAATAGATAGAAGAAATGTGAATCTTAAATAAATTATATCTCTTTCCACTTTTTGAATTTTAAATAGATGAGTTATATTAATTTTGTATTAGATGACAATATCTTTAGATTGTTATATTTAAGTAACATTGTTTATAGATAATTTTGAATACATATATTTTTTTTATTATGAATTTAAAATTAAATAATTATACGTGGCTACTTGTCCTACATTTTATTTTTTAAGATTACACATGTTATAGTGTTCTTTCCATGTCAGAATCCATGTTATATGGATCGGATCATCTCTAATATCCTTATTTTGGGGGATTTCATTTTTATTTTAAAAATATTAGTTGAAAACATTTTTAAAAAAATGACTCTTATTTTTCAAGTCACTCATGGTTCTTTGTCACAGAGATGAGGAGTTTGCTTTTAAAGCAAAAAAAAAAAAAAAAAAACAGTAGAAGGCAATTTTTTGTATTAGATAAATAAATAAATTTAAAACTTCAATTTTTTAGATTATTTGGCTGAACAACATATTTTATTATAAATAATTTTAAATTCTTTTAAAAAAGTAAATTATCATCTTAAAATCATCTATCCAAGCTCATTATAACTGTCACACTTATTTGACCATTCTTAATTATAATGGTATAGTGCAATAATTAAGAGTTTTTTTGTGATTTTTTCTTGGATTAATACGTTAAGTTGTGGACTTTTTGTTTCATGTGTTTAAGTAATGTTGTGGCTATTTTTTTACAATATGATTAAGATATTTGAGTATAGTATGTTATGATAAGTCTTCAATTGATGAAGAACTTAGAGAACCATCTTCAAAACAAACAAAAAAATTAAAGAATATAAAAATGTAAACATAATATAAGAAAGTCTTCCACATGAAGAACATAGCTTGAAAAGAGATAGGTTATAAAAATTTGTTTGATTTTTATAATATATTATTCTATTTAGAATAGAAAATCCTTATGAGACTATGTATTTTCCTATGAGATATGAGAGTAGTCCTATCATATAAGAAGAGTTACTTTTCATATAAAATCACACCTTGAAATACAAATAATATAGGAAACTTTATTTAAAAAAAATCAATTTTAGAAAAAAATTAGTTGATATAATAACTAAATTAGAAATAATTTTAAAAATAAAAAAAATTAGTTTCTATTTTAAAATTTTAAAAGTTTTAACTTAAGTTTCTAAGTCACTAAATATTTTCTCCTTAATTATATTAATTAATTTTCCTAAAGATAGACAAGACAAATCAATATTGATTTGTTGTCCTCAATTCATATAATAATATTTCTAGATTCAATTAGATAAATCAAGAAATAAAATATTTGTATTTATAAATAATAATTACATGATTCTCTCACTATTTATAAAATGAATAATAATATATGACAATTCTTCTAATTTATATATATATTGTGAAAAGTAATCTAACAAAAAAGAAAGAGAGAAAAAAATGAGAAAAAAGTAGTATAAAATAGAGAGGTGTGTGGTAATGATTATCCTTTGCTGGGTGTACAACTGCAATGACTAAAAGTGTTATTAATTTCTGGACAAACATAGAGATCCGTTTCTCAAGGATTTCTAGCTTCTTTTTATGAGAATACACAAATCAAAGCCTAAACTTTCTGGTATCTTAAAACAGTTATATTCAATATTCATTCAAATAAAAATATTTTATTATAATGAAGTATAAATTTCACATTATAAATTAATTTTATAAAATTAAATTAAATTTAAAGTTCAGATATTAAAATTATTTTTAATCTATTATAACAAGAGTTTATTTAACTATCATAATTTAAGTGTATAAATATGATTTTATGAAGTTTAATAATATATGTTGGAGATCCCACGTCAACTAGAGATTAGAGCCTTTTATTGTATATAATTGGATGCAAACCTCAACCCTATAAGTCGGTTTTATGAGATTTTATTAGGCTTAAAGTTCACTTATCAGAGTCATTTCGAACTATCCTAAAGAATATTTGCTGTCACTTTCGATATTAGGGGTGTGTTAGAGATCTCACATCGACTAGAAATTAGAGTCTTTCATTATATATAAGTGGGTGCAAACCTCAATCTTATGAGTCAGTTTTATGGGATTGAGTTAAACTTAAAATCACGATCGTAAAAGAGAATCAAATTACAAAGTAATTAGAGTCTCTTCCACTGTGATTGCCAACATCCCAAAGGCATTGATTGAGAAGGCACTGAAAGGCTGCTGTTCTGTAAAATATCAGAAACAAATGATGAAAAGGAAAGTGATAATTGAAATCAGTAAAACAGGTACTATCTACTACTGGTAGTGGAATGTTGAGACTCACAATTTGGCCTTATACTTTATGCATTATATAGATTTTCGGGAAAGTAGAAGAACTCAAGTTTATCCCTGCAGGTTGGAACCATTATTATACTGCTAAATGCTATCAGGTTTAAATTCTTAATGTTTCTTTTATGAACTCAGATGATTAAACAACAATACCAATTACTGTCCATTGTGCAGATACTGAATACCAGCAATTTCAATTTAATTGAAATCAGACATTTCTTCTCCAGTTTTCTATACTGAAAATCATGTTAGTAACACACTAAGCATTCAGATATCTTCACAGTACAGGCACTAATTCTAGATATTCACACACTTTTATATCACTAATCACAATCTCCCCGAATTCATTTTGTAGTTTCAGAACTTCTTCTGCTAGAAAAACTTATATGTTGTGTTCATCACATGGTTAAAAGAAGTGAATATAATTGTATTTTTAACAGGTTGGAATAACAGAACTATTGAATCCCTTCTTGGTCGGTCAGTCGACTCGCACTTCACTTTTTTCTTTCAAACTAATTTCTGTAATTCTCGTTCTTTCTGTGAACTTTATGTTCGGATTGTATCTGTAAAAGATACTCCAACACTCAAATCAAGTGTCGAATACACTCAGTATTTAGTACTAGATGATTACATACTTGATCTTTTGAAATTTGTGCTCGTTTAAATAATTATTGTAGGTCGTTTAATATTGAACCTGATTAAGGATTTAATATGTAACTAAAAATACACTATCTAATACTTAATCTCTAATTAGTTCATCAATCTTCTGTTGAGGTATGATGGTCTCGATCGACTTCGATTAAATAGTGAACTTCGAATGGGTCGTATGGACCAACCAGTATAATATTTATATTCTTAATAATAATAAAGATTGTATTTGATGGTTTGATGGATAGTGGAGGAAGAAATTGAACAGCTTGAATTGTAAACAATCCTCTGTCTTGATCTCACTAATTCATGGCTAAGATAAACGGTAGCTAAACATCTGAAAATGACAGAAGTGGAATCTTGTGGTATTGTTCAACTGTTTGGATTTCCCTTTGGGATTGTACTCCAAATAGATGATAGATTGATGTAAAAATAAAAGTATTGGTGTAATCTTGCTATCAGCATAATCGTGCTTTGGAAGCATCAAATCCATGTAAAGCTTTGGATGGGTTGGTCGGGTATGAAACAGTGGTGTTGTGATAATTTGCTGGTTTTCTAATACACTTACTTCTGATGCATTGAAACCTTCAAGTTCTGCATACATTCACAAGAAGGGACCACCTATTAGCTGGCCTCAAAAACACTTGCTCCTCATATTTTTGGTTTAGATGAAGATGTGTTTGACTGTTTGTGGTTGGGGAAAATTTGGAATTTAAGAAAACAACGAAATGGATTTGGTTCTTTCTCTATGGCCCTACTAAATTCGAATTCAAAGTTGGAACTCTGTGTCTGTGTCATGCATGAACTCAGAATATGATTGCTTAGCTTATGTATCCCATGAATTAGAATAAATATCCAAACCATAGTCACATTGTCACGGGGTTCAACAACTTTATGAGCCAAAACTAAATGACTGATGAGTGGAATTCATCACATGAATGATCATGTTTCTAATCACACCAATGGATACAAGTATAATATCAGAAGCTCTTCTCATAAACAATCATGTCTAATTCTATTCATTGTATTTTAGGTATGAAAGGAGAAGGAGAACTGATATTAAGGTGTAATTTTATGTGTTTATAAAACCTGCAACACCAATTACTATAACAAAAACGATTTCATGTATGATTGAAATTCGTAAGTAGCACTCAAAATTATAGAAAAATTTGTAAATAAATCAGTATTATTTCACTACAAGAAAATAAAAAAATAACAACTAAATTTAAATTAAAAAATAATTAATTATTATATTAACTAAATTAATTATTATATTAACTAAATTAAATATTAATTTAGACACTAAAAAATTATTAATGTCTAAATAAATTTTATTATTAATAAAAAATTATAAAATATTTTTTAAATTAGTATCTAAATTAGTTATCTATATTTTTATTTTAAATTCTAAATTAATTTTTAAAAGATTAATAAAAATTAATTTAAAATATAAAATAATAAAAGATAAAACCTGTTAACTAAGAATTATATATAATTTAAAAATTATTTTATAATTTTTTTATTAATAATATAGACTAATCATGAAACCGGTTTTCCAGCGCCAATTTTCATGAATTTATTATATCAGAGAGTAATTTAAATTTAAATAACATTGATTCTACTTTTTTACTACTCCAATTCCCACTTATTCAATTAATTATCATATTCGTTTCATTTTTACTACTTTTTTTTCTCTCCGTGAATCTAATTAAGATTAGTTTTTAACAATATTTTTTAAAATTATATAAATATTTATTAATAAAAAAGGTATTGATAATTTTTTTTTAAATTAAATCAAATACAGAATTAAAAAATACGATGGTGATAAATTCCTAAAATTTTAAATAAATATCTCAACAAATTTTACTTGAATACCTGAAATGTTACCAAATAAAAATATACAATAATATCTAATACTTTAAGTGAAATACTGGTTCTTCGTTATATTATTGGTCCTCTTTAATATTAAAAACTCCTTCCATAAAAAAATAATGTAAGATTAAAATTTAAAATATAATTATTTAATTTATAACAATATAATGACAAAAATAATAAACCATAATTTAATTAGATAATTTGGATTTATTGAAAAAAAATATTATACATCAATTATTTATCTCTCAATCATTACACACCATTCTTTATTGAAAGATCTATATCCCTGTTTTTTTTTTTTTTTACTTAAGACTGCCAAATTTTTTTATAAAATATAAATTATATTTATAATTGAAACACACTAAGACCATCATTAAGAAGTAACGATAGAAAAAAAAAACTTGCTTGTGTTATTAATTGTATTTACTTATGCTTTTTTTTTATTCCATTAGGAAGTTATAGTTATAGAGAAAAAAACATATTTATACGTTTGTCATGTAAAATTTATTCACTATTTTTATTTAATATTGATGTATATCGACGAAAATGATTTTGTATGTGAAGTAATTAAAAATCAATTTAATTATAATTTTACAAAATCCAACCGTGTATATTAGTCTATAATTAAATAATTATATATTTTTAGTCTTATAAAGAGTGACTTGATTTTGGTTCTTCCAAATGAAATTATTTTTGGTCCCTATAAATTAGAAATAATTGTTTTTTTTATATATAGTTTTATGCAACCTTCTTTGTTAATAGCTTTTGTGATAAATAAACGTGTCAATGAGTGACATTTTTTAAAAATTCTCTAAATTAAATGTTATTTATCTATTTTAATGTGAAAACTATAATTATTTAGAGAACTTTTTTTAAAATAGTTAGTGAATTAAAAATAACATTAATTTATTTTATAAAAATAGTAAATAAATATTTTTAATTTTATAGAAACAAATAATAAAATATTATAAGAACTAAAATTAAAATTCTCTCATATATTGAAATCATATTTAATCTTTTAAATAATAATATAGAAAACCCTTATAGTAGTATCAAAGTATTATGTTTAAATTGTTTAACTAATACACAATAATTAGTTAATATACTCATTAAGAAGACTCCTAAAATATATTAAAAGTAGGTAAAAGAACCGAATTTTTTTATTTTAAATTATATTAGATTAGATAAAAAAAAAATTAACGATCCATTTAAAATTCCATCGATTCTTCTAATTAAATCCATAACAAAAATATAAAAAATATATTTCCATAACATTTCCAAAACTAAATTCAGTAAAAAAAAAGTAAATATATATTTTTGAAAATGTATCACTCGGTAATTTATTAGTCGGTACAGGATGACTCAGTCACTCTCGGTAATCGACCAAGAATATACATTTAAGACGCTCAATAAATGACAACAATAACAATTATGGAAACTACTTACGAATTATGATCATTTAATACTGATTTAGTGTATATGAAATTGACTTATTAAATAGATTCTCCAAATATGTTAATATATATCCTGTAAATCAGGAAATCATGCTAAAAATCAGTTAACACTAATATTTAATATATTCTATAAATTATCTACAGATGTGTAAGGTATGCTAGAATAAATTTTCATTCACATTTTTAACCTAAAGTACTTACTTGATGGTCAAAATATTACTTGATGGTCAAAATATCTTTTTCAGATAAACTACAAACAAACACCAACAATTAAAAAAACAAACTTAAAGGAAGAGAAAAAGACAACCGAAACACGTAAATAATTCTACAACCAAATAATATATAAACCTAGATAAGTAAAATTGTTTATTTAAAAACAAATTTAAGAAAGATTTAATTGATAAAAAGTTTTGGATAAAATTGAATGTATAAATATTAATGAGAAGATGTATTAGACTTATTGAAATTAGTTTTAGTGAGTGGTTTGGAGCATTGCACATGGGGAGAGAGTTTGAGTGTCGCTTTCGTCGTTACTGTTAATCTGATTATTCAGTGCAACAATCCCAACCACCCAAGCCACCCATTTTTTCACTCATAAACAATAATACTCATAACTGTAACCCAACTAATAATAATAACTGTTTTCAGGGCATTAATTATAAAATTATAAATAAAAAAACGTTCTTCTACTATTATTAGAAACTGTAGAAGTGCAACAAAACAAACTACATGATGTTGGTGTTACCATGACATGTGCATCACACGTATGCACATCAATGTGGGGACTCATCATCATCATCACTTTCCCTACTGTTTAAATAATGATAGTGCTCTCAGTAAAAAAGAAAAGTGGTTGTTCTTAATATTCTATAAATATTACCCAATATGTGGTCCAAACTACTTTCTACGGATATATAATCATCTTTTCTACTATATTATTACCATACTCATATCACATATCACTTATGATATCATTAGGATAATTATGATACAGAATATTAACATAATATCAAAATTAATTCGATAATTAATCCTTAAGAGTCCTCTTAAAGATCCTTAAAAGTTCTGTTGGAGATCCACATCGATTAGAGATGGTGACATTTCATTGTATATAAGTGGATGCAAACCTCAATCCTATAAACCGATTTTATGGGGTTGAAGATCCTTACAACTTCTGTTGGAGATCCACATCGTCGACTAGAGATGGTGATATTTCATTGTATATAAATGGATGCAAACCTCAGTCCTATAAACCAATTTTATGGGTTGAGTTAAACTTAAAGTCTACTAGTAACAAATCCATTACTATACACTTCAATATTAAACAATATCGAATATAAGATATTAAGTATTTTTACAAGTATTTTCTAAATATCTCTTTTGGTGTAGGTTGATTACTATTGTATGGGATAAGGGGAAATTTTTGGATGGTGGGTTCCACAAATATTTGACCTTTTAAGAAGGTGAGCAACTTTAAACAAGAAATGCATTGATTAAAGCCACCACAAAGAATGGTTAATTATGAAGCAATGTTGAGGGAAACACAAACTATGTTCTTCCTTATTACCATGGAACCCACTTTCATTGCTCCATCATCATCAATTTTTTTTCTTTAAAATTTCTTTTAAGTGTAACCGTTATAGTGGAGATGGGTTTAATCCAGAATGAAAAAGTAGACAAGTTTTTATGATCACATCAACATTTACTTACTATACCATACCACTAATCCTTTTTTCTGGTAATTAATTGAGTTCCAGCCATGCACGTGCATAGTTAAGAAATGAGAAAATTCTATTTATTTCTATTTATATTTATATCTCTTTTAGTTTTAGCATACATGTTTACTTTTATAATAAAATTACATTAGACTCCTTTTAATTTTATCAAACCTTCAATTTCCTTTGTTATTTAATAAAGGACATTTTACTTATGTTTTCAATAAAGTGATATTCACATTTTTTTTATATTTATAAAAAAATATTGATAACTAATTAAATATAATTTAGAAACTAATTTATAATTTTTTTTTAATTTTTAAAATAATATATAATTTAGTTAATATAGTAATTAATTATTTTTTATCTTTAAAATTAATATTTTTTAGTATATAATCAAGTTGATAATTAACATTCTATATAATCTCCAAAATAATAAAACTTCGTAAATAATTTTTAAAATATTAAATGTCTATCGATTCGGTTATTAGATTGATATATTTTACTGATATTAATATGTTATTTTGAAGAACTTTTAATACTTAAAAACTATAAAACATAATATCTAATACTTTAAAGAAATACAAAGGGTGATGAAAGGAATAAGAGGAAGTACGTAATTTGGTAGAAGAGATGTAAACAAATAAAAAAGATAAACTTGTAGCTTACTTTATTTTGTTTTCAAAATAGTGAAGAAAAGCTGAAAACTATATAAAATAATGACATAAGTGCTGATATTGTGTATAAGACGTTTTCAATTGCAACTTTCTTTTCAAGCCTTTTTTTTTTTTATATCATATGTGTATAATGTTAAAACTAAAATTAAATATAAAATATATAAATTAATAACATTTAAGATACATATAAATATTTTATGATATATAAATTGAAATTTCAATACCGATCGAGACGGAACAACCGGATGAAAACTCAATACCGGGTCAGGACCGACCGATACCATCATACCTTAAGAAGATTAAAAATACTAATCAACAATTAAACCCTAGGTAGTACATTCTTAATAACGATCCATATCCTTAATCCGATTCAATAACATTTAAGGTTGAATTACTCTCAGCAAAATATCCTCTCATCCAAATCAGAACTCACAAAAAAAAGAAGAGGAAGATAGTTAACATTCATATACATTAAAATACCAATCAAAATAAAAAAAAAAATTGACTTTAAAAATTTATAAATAACTCATGTCCACACCCATACTTAAACCATAGCAAAAATTTCAAAAGAATCTAGCACTCCATTATTAAAAATAATTTTATTTATATAATTCTAAATTTCTCAAATAATAACTATCCACGAATATTTTCAAATACAATTATCCACATAGTTCAGATACATATAATTTAACAACAAAGTATAGTTTTTAAACCGCAGTATTAATAATCAATCCTAAACGTACATATTTCTCTCTCAATATTAAATTTGTAGTGTCTAATTAATTCTTTAAACTTACATACTATTAATTTAAATAATGAATATAGCATAACACATTAATTGTAGTAATCAGTGTTGAATGTGTTCATACATTACTTATTAAGTAATCAATTAATCAATATATTATAATTGTTTAATTAAGTAGCCTTTTTTGTTTCATCTTTTTCCACATTTTTCTTGAGACCCACAAACTGGTACCATTTTTTTTCTCTTCATTGTGATTCCTCTTGTGATCCAAAATCAGCATGCTATTATTTGTTTTTGTTTCTCTCCTTTAAAAATGTTATCGAAGTTGTTGTTTCATCCCTCTTCCCCATGTTCAAAAGTCTTCTCATTTCATGGCTTAATTTCTCATCATCACTGCTTCCTTCAATTCAACTATTTCCTTCTTTTTCTTACATAAAATTCTTAAAATTTGTTGTTGTGGTTGTATAAACAGTAATTACGTTTATGGTTGTTTAAAAAATAATTATTTGATCTTTTTGTATGCAGAAAAGTATTTATTGTTAAAATAATAATATGGTAAATTAAATTTGTCATTTGAGTATATTACTCCCTTGAGTACTTACACTACAAGAAAATCATGAAATAAAAACCAATTTTTAGAAACCAAAATAATTAGTTACAATAGAAACTAAAATAGAGATTATTTTATAAACTAAAAAAAAATTAATTTCTAAATTAGTTTCTATTATTTTCTATTATTGTTAAATAGTTTCTAAATTGGTATCTAATTAACAACCAAGGTTTTTTGGTTGTTAATTAGATACCAATTTAGAAACTATTTAACAATAATAGAAACTAATTTAGAAACCAAATTTATTTTTAGTTTCTAAAATGGTCTCTAATTTAGTTATTATTGCAACTAATTATTTTGGTTTCTACAAATTGGTTTCTATTTCATGATTTTCCTGTAGTGTTATTTTATAAGATATATGTTTTAAGAGTCTGGTCATCCTTTATATAACACATTAATTTTATAGTTATTTAGATTTCTTTTTTCTGTATTTGCTCACACTATATTATGAGTAGGGTTGTTTTCTTATTAATAGATAATGATAAAAGAATTGAAAAACATTAATAACGAAGGTAAATGTATTACATTTCTGATAACATTAATAGCATATGATATTTTTTTTGACATTGTGAAGATTAATTCAAGATTGTTGAGATTGTGATTTCATGAGTGTTGAAGTGATTGTGGATCTTGTTTCACAACTCAAATACATGTAAGAATAACTTGTGTTAATATCAAAGGAGAGAATAATGATAAAATTATCAATGTTTTAATCGAAATTCATTAGTAGTTATTGAATTGTTGGTTATAATGTTTGAGAAAGAGATGATTTAACATGTTATACTTTTCAATACCTTGTAAGAAAAATATAGAGAAAAAAAAATGTATAAAGTGATTAAATATATTATCACTAAATTAATGATTACATAATATCCTATTAACAAAGTTAACCACTAACTCAAAATACAACAAAATAACAAACTACATATACTTAGAGAAGTACATGACTAATCTCACTTATATCATACTTTACATTTAGCAAAATGAAATAATATCTCATCTACAAAAATATATCCCATGTTGCCCTTAAAAAAACATATTTTTGTTTGAGTAAAATTACATCAAGCAATTTTTTATGAACAAACAATAAAATAATTTAATTTAATTTTAAAAACTAAAAAGAGCATTATTATACTTAGAAAAACTAAGTACTCATTTAATTACTTCATTTTTATTGATAAGATTTATGAGATATATATAACTCATAAAATTTACTTACTCTTACATTTAGTTTTTGTAAATTTAGTTTCCAAATATCATTCTCAAATATAAATAACTTAAAAAAAATAGTGATATTAATTAAGTTTAAAACAAAAGGTAAAAGATGGTGGGTAAAGTCATTGAATAACATGATAGTATTTCTTTACATTTCAAGTCGAAGAGATAATTCTTAAGATTAATCATAACATACAAAGTATTGTCTGTTTTGGAAATTGATGTTCTGCCACGATTTTGTCTTTAAAAGATATTTCGATGGAATGAAATAAGAAGAGTATATAAACTGTGTCTCGATGATTCTTGAAAATATTAACAGTATCGAAAGAGTATTTATAGTCAATAATTGACGGGAGTAAGTTTGCATGGTAATTGCATTTGAAATTAGCAAAGTGATTGCTTACTAATTACTCCATGTAATTTGTTGAGAAATTGGCCCTCACATGGGTGAGAAGCTCCAAGTGGTGTTGGTGAGGCAAATTTAAAAAATTGTCTTACGTGCATTGTTAAATCGATCGTTTGCATGTGAACAACAAATCATATGCTACTGCCAAATCAAGTTACTTCAATGTACCAGATCCGTATCTGAGTCCCAAGATAACATAACAGATCTTAGACACTATTCATCACATTAAATATTCATCTTAAAGAACCCAAATCCACTAAGATTATTATATATATTTCAATTCAAACTGCATTCAAGCCAAAATCTATGCACAACCTCTGTTACTCAACCAGACACAGCACAGGTGTTGAGACTTTTTTTCACTCTTTAAGAGCCTTTTCAAAAGGTGATACGTGTAATTTAGGTGTTGCTTATTTGCCTATATCATCTAACAAAATCATCTCAAACTGTCGCTGTTGTTCACTTCAAACTTGGAAAGGGAATAGAACATTTGGCCTCATTTCTTGTTTAAGCCAAACAAAGAGGGAAGAAGCATACCCAAACTATTTACAAAAACTGGTTAATCAAAACAAGTGATTTTTTTTCATACTCAACTAATTGTCTATAATCTCTAATTCCTTAAACATTCAATCAAACCTATACACATGTTGATGAATGGTGATGTTTTATTTGTTGAGTTTTTGGTGTCTTGCCTCATTCATAGTGACAATAACAAATAATGTGAATAAAAAAATAAAGAAATTCTTGAATGTTTCTATAATAATGGTGTATTTCTGATGGTACGGGATTGTTGGTGATGAGTGAAAAGGGGGAACAATATGTAGCCAAAGCTGTGGCAAGAAAGAATACAACCCCCCTTTGCCATCTTCTCACCTAAACAGATCACTGTTTTCATTATCATCCTCTTCCTCGTTAATTCAATTTCAGACCTTCCCTTCTCTCCTTAGCTTCCTCTCTTTACTTCCCAATTCAATGAACACCCAAAACCCAATACTCACGTGCATGCCACGTGTCGCGTGAAATCATCCATCTTCTTCATCTTCTTCTTCTTCCACTACCCCACAAATCCACTTCTACCCTCTTTAAAACCCTCTGCAAAGTTCGAATCTTTCGCAGAAAACAACAAGACCCAGAAGAAGCTTCTCTGCAATGGCGTGACCAATCATTCAGTAGCTCTCAGCTTCTGTGATCTTTCAGTAATGGGAGTCTGCACATCGAAGCCGCAGAAGCCGAATCCTTACGCGCTTCGCGAAGCTGAAGGCGAAGGCGACCCTTCGCAAATCCCGAAAGCCCCAATTAGTCCCGCTGGCGCCGAGAACCACCGCCGGAAAGATGACGTCACCGCCGGAAAACAGTCTCCGTTTTTCCCGTTCTACAGCCCGAGCCCCGCGCGCTTCCTGAAGAAGTCTCCGGCGCCGGCGGGAGGGAGCAGGAGCGCGGCCTCCACGCCGAGGAGGTTCTTCAAGCGGCCGTTCCCTCCGCCGTCGCCGGCTAAGCACATAAGGGCTGTGCTGGCGCGGCGACAGGGGAAGAAGGCGGCTGCGGCGATATCGGAGGAGGGGGAGGATGGCGATGGAGGTGCGGCGGATTTGGATAAGAGGTTTGGGTTCTCTAAGGAGTTCACTAGTAGGTTGGAAGTTGGTGAAGAAGTGGGTCGAGGGCATTTTGGGTATACTTGTTCTGCTAGGTTCAAGAAGGGTGAGCTTAAGGGTCAACAAGTGGCTGTTAAGGTCATACCAAAAGCAAAGGTTAATTTTTTTTTTATCTTCAATCTTAATCTTAATCATCATATGCTCTTCTTCCTTACATTTGGTGCATCACTTGGTACACTCAGCAGTTCTGAGATTGTCGTTGAGTTCCATCTGATTTGATTTGTTTTCTGGAGAAAACTCGAGTTTTATACCATTTTTGATGATTTTTATATATGGAATTAAGGCTTATGTTTTCATCTTCACCTCTTTTGTTGCCAGATGACAACAGCAATTGCTATTGAAGATGTGAGAAGGGAGGTGAAAATATTGCGAGCTTTGAATGGACACAGCAATTTGATACGGTTCTATGATGCTTTTGAAGACCAAGATAATGTGTACATTGTAATGGAGTAAGTTTGGGATATTTGTTTCTGTTTCTCTTCAAAGTTTATTGTAGCTGTAGTGCACTCTGGCCATCCTAGTGAAGTTTAACAATAACTTCTCTTTTAGTTCAAATAAAATATCTTATCATAACATTATATGACACAACCTTTTTAGTGACACCTGCACTATGTATTAGGTTATCATATTTTTTGTTTATAGAGTGCCCATTGGTCGTTGATTTTTTTTTTTTGCTTTATAATGTTTTTGTACTTAGCTGGATCTTATTGACATTTCAGGTTATGTGAAGGGGGGGAGCTCTTAGATATGATATTATCAAGGTAATTTCATTTAACACACCTGCTTTACAGTCTATACTAATAAGAAAATTAACCTTTGGAATTGCGCCTTGCCACTACCTAACTACATGGTTTATTTCTTCTTTAGAGGAGGGAAATACTCAGAAGATGATGCAAAGGCTGTAATGGTGCAGATACTAAATGTTGTTGCATTTTGTCATCTTCAGGGTGTTGTGCACCGAGATCTTAAGCCAGAGGTGAGCATGTGGTTAAAGCCTCTGAATCTGCTATATTTTCAGACTAATCTAACACTAGCTAGGCATGGAAATGGTAAGTGGGGCATGGGGGATTACCTATTTGTAACTAAATTTTACACCCCTTCCCCCAAGAAGCCCCTCTCATTCTTGTGTCACAGGTAAAATGTTGGATAAAGCTCACTTACTTATCTGCATGAGGAGTCCTAGCTATATTGGTTTTAGGATTTTTCTAGACAGCCTTTGATTTAGTATTTCTGTTTCCTTTCAACGTTTTTTTTTTACCTTCTCGGTTCAAACATCGTTCAGTTGCAGTGTATAGGTCAATATAAGCCATGAGTATGTGACCTAACTTTTTGTTGTTTCATTTAGTTCACCAGTCACTTGCGCACTAGCTCAATCATTAACTTATTTAATATAGGTTTTGATGGTTAGGAAACAAAGTAAACGATAAATAATAGCAAATAAAATTCCATAAAGAAATTGTTTTCTATATAACCCCCCTCTGTTTGTTGGACACACACACATATATATACATATTCAAGGTTAGATTTAGTCATTGAATGTGAATTTCAAGTTGGACAGCATTGCATATTATCTAACCCCCTTGCATTTTTCTTTTCAGAATTTTTTGTACACTAAAAAGGATGAGACTTCTGAGTTGAAAGCTATAGACTTTGGGTTATCAGATTTTGTCAGACCAGGTCTTCCTTTACAAGTCCTTACGTGGTAGTTGGTAGTAGTATCCTTTACCTCATGAGAGTTTGGTAGTGATCTTGTTTCTTGAATTGCGTCTTACAGATGAAAGGCTTAATGATATTGTTGGAAGTGCATACTATGTGGCTCCTGAGGTTCTCCATAGATCTTATAGCACAGAGGCTGATGTGTGGAGTATAGGCGTGATAGCATATATTCTTTTATGTGGTAGTCGTCCATTTTGGGCTCGAACGGAGTCTGGTATTTTTAGGGCAGTTCTGAAAGCTGATCCCGGCTTTGATGAAACACCATGGCCATCTTTATCTTCAGAAGCAAAGGATTTTGTGAAACGCTTACTGAATAAGGACCCTCGGAAGCGGATATCTGCTGCTCAGGCTCTAAGTGAGTTTTTTTTCCTATAACATCATTGACAACTAGTAAGATATTTTTCAAGCTGCCACCAATAATCTTGTGCTTGCAGGTCATCCTTGGATAAGGAATTACAATGATGTAAAAGTTCCACTTGATGTTTTAATATTTAAGCTCATGAAGACATATATGAGATCATCATCCTTACGCAAGGCTGCCTTAAGGGTGCGTACTTCTGACCACAAGTATTTTCAATTTATTTGTCTCCTGTAATTGACTAATTATTTTTCTTTGTCTCTTTGGCAGGCCTTGTCAAAAACATTGACTGCAGATGAACTCTATTATCTGAGGGAGCAATTTTCACTGCTAGAACCTAGCAAAAATGATAGCATATCTTTAGAGAATGTTAACAAGGTTAGTCATCACATAATGTGTGTGAAATTTATCAATGTTAGATTCCACAAGTTTTTCTAATTCATATTTTCTGGGCAGGCCTTGATGAAATATGCAACAGATGCCATGAAAGAGTCTCGCATCCCTGACTTTCTTTCCTCGGTAAAACTACCGTGTTCTGTGTATATAGATATGACCCTTAATTTGTTTTGTTTCTCTTTTACATGTTCTTGATGATATTTCTCTTTTTATTTACAGCTGAATTCATTACAATATAGAAGGATGGATTTTGAAGAATTCTGTGCAGCTGCGTTAAGTGTGCATCAACTCGAAGCTCTTGATCGTTGGGAACAACATGCTCGCTGTGCCTATGAGCTTTTTGATAAAGATGGAAACAGGGCTATTGTCATTGAAGAGCTTGCTTCAGTACGTTAAAAAAAGAACACTTCACACTTTACTCTATTAGTGATTATTATAAAGCTGCATTTACCGTTATTTCCTTTAATTAATGTAGGTTGTAATCCCTTCTTCAAGAGGGGAGGGGGTAGTTACAAAATTTATTAGGAAGAACAGAAAGTACAACTTAAGGAGGATAAGGAATCTCCATAGACCGTAGGGGGTAGTTACATAGGACACTAAAAACAAATGGAGGGGGTAGTTGGTGAAAATCAGAAAGTGCAACTAATGGAAGATGAAATCCTCTCCATAGACGGTAGGGAAAGTTAAGAAACTAAAGAACCAAGAAGTAGATATATGGCAAGGCTGCCCAATCTACGATCTTGCCATAAAGATGCTTGCTCATTAAACACACCCTTTCCCATAATAGGTGAAGAGACTGAAGACACCCTTAACATGCATGGCCCTCCAACCGAATTTAACAAAGGACTTCCAAAAATAATTGAGTAACTACATCTGATGGCATCTCTTGCATAATTTAATGCATGTACACTTTTTATCTGCCACTTTGTATATATACATCTAAAGAATCTGCAGTTACCTGCAACTGATTACTGCTGGATCTGTCAAGAATATACTGATGTGAATCTTGTTAATCATACGGAATCATTGAAAAATTTTAAATTACTATTTGTGAATATGCAATATGCAACTAATTAGTTCTTCAAAATATTGTTTTAGGAACTTGGACTTGGCCCCTCTATCCCTGTTCATGTTGTTCTTCACGACTGGATACGCCACACTGATGGAAAATTAAGCTTTCTTGGGTTTGTCAAATTATTGCACGGTGTATCTAGCAGAAGCCTTGCCAAGGTTCAATAAAATTTAAAGCAGAAGAAGCCTTGTGTGGCTCGACCATATTTGGATTTGTGTCTAGTTCGTGGTGGAACTGATTATTGTCTTGTTATCTTATGCTCTTGCTAGCACACCCATTTAAAAAATTACAGGTTCATAATGAAATGCAACTCTGATTTTTTTTGAAGGAGCTCAAATTGTAAAATAGTCTACAGATCGTTGGTCTAAGAATTAATATATGAATTGTAGAATTAGATTAGCTTTGTCTCGATGGGTGGTAATAATTTCCTGTCACCTGTATTAATGAATGCTTTTGTATAACCATACGTTTGTGAGTCTGAAAATTTTAATCTTAATTCTATTATATGGTGTGTTGTGTGGGTGCACTTTACATTCTATGAATCCGTTACTTTCCTCGTTCCATTGTAGGAGATTTTAGCTGTTTAAGAAACTAAAATTATTGGGATCTGCTGAGCGATTCCGATTGTTTGGAAACAGTGAAAAATGCCCACCAACTTCACAAAATCATTGCCTTTATTAGGGAATTTGAATTCATTCTTGTCGAATGCGTAATTTTAACTAGTTTCATCATAACCATTCTCTATTTTATCAGTCTTTCTCGGCTTTACTTTTACATGCATTGTTTCAAACAGTTTGGTTCATCTTTGTTTTTAACTATATTTTTCTTTAAGTTTACAGTTGGCCATCACCGATACGATGATTTTTCACAACAGTATGGAAAATAGAACTTGTACCTTTTGCATCAATTATTGATTTGACGTACACTTTTCCTTCCTCAACGCATTACCAGACACACGATATCTAAGTGAGATGTCTGATATCTTACTGATACGATATGTGAACAATGTTACACCAGAATATGGATCCAAAAAAACCCAAACTACTTTACATCACAAAACAAACGCCTCTAATTTCCATATACATATATTTCATTAATTTTAAACATCGCTACTAAAGAATTTCATTGAAGAGGTTGCGGATTAAACACCGAACCACCCCAAAATAAAACCAAGAACTCAGGACCTATATAAAAGTGTAAAAAAAAGGAAGCAAGTTTTAACCTTGAAGGAAGAAGAATGATGTAAAAGACAACAGAAAATGAAGGGAGAGAATGGTATTAGAGTTGAAACTAGTCTGAAACATGAACATATCATATACGAATAGAAAACAATGTTAGTAGTTGAGGTCCTCCACATTCACAAGACAAGAGGCACGCCATTACACTTAGAGAGCGCCACCGATCTATCTTATCATGTATTCTAATTCTACACCCAGTTATGAACACAGCAAGCTCAGAAGTTATTGAAAACTAAAACTAAAACACACTTGTTCTCATAAAACACACAATGAGGTTGCTGTCTCGCGCGGCAGTTGGGAGTTATGATAATAAAAAGGGGGCAAAGGAAGCAAGAAAGTACTATCTTGAGGAAAGCTTGTGGTGCAGGTCATCAGCAAGGGCTTGCCTCAATTTTTCCCCATAGTAATGAAACGATTTCTCGCTGTCCATGACCCTGGGCGGGGTTCCACTCTCGTCGGGCTCCTTCCACAGTTCGGGTTCCGGCTCCCTCGCAATCTGGCAGAGGTTGTGCAACACGCAGCAGGCAACGATGGTTTGGGGGGCGTGATGCACACCGGTGTTCAAATCCTGAAGAATCTTCCACCTCCCCTTCAGAAGCGCAATGGCCTCCACCACCACGGACCTTCCCTTCATGAGCATTCCATCGAACAGGTTCTGCGCGGGGGTGCCCATCCCGCTGGGGGAGAATGGGGTGAGGAGAAAGGGAAGGAGAGGGAAGCACCAGTCGCCAACCACGTAAGGCCGCACGTGGTGGCCGCGAACGCTAATGATCTTGTCCCAGACGACGTCGCCGGAGGTGAGGCGGTGGTAGAGCAGGCTGTCGCGGAAGTGGGTGGCGTCGTCGGTGCCGCCGGGGGCCTTGACGCAGACGTCCCAGAAGATCTTCTTGTGGTCAGAGACGACCTGGAGGAGTAAAGAGGGGTAACCGTAGCGGCAGCGGTAGGGGTTAAGGTTAGGGTTGGTGTTGGGGTTGGAGCGGAGGTGGACCGGGGTGGTGTCGATGGCGCCGCACATATTGGGGAGGGAGGTAAGTTCCTCGAAGGCCTGGGTGGTTTCGAGGAGGCGGCGGCGGCCAACAGGTATTTTGATGAACTCAGGGTAGAGCTTGGTAGCGAGGAGGCGCGTGACCATGTTGGTGATTTTGGAGACGAGGTAGGGATCGAGGGAGTAGCGGGCGGCGAGGGTTTTAGCGGAGAGGCCGTGGGCGAGGCGGGAGAGGACCATGGCAACGGCGTAATCAGAGGGTAGGGAGAGGTTGGAGAGAGCGATGTGGGGCTTGAGCTTGTCGACGACAGTTGTGAAGACGGGGTAAGAGAGGCCGTAGAGGGAGCGCCAGTGCGCGTCGCGGAGAGGGGCTTCGAGGGACCAGATGTGTTCCGTGGAGAGCGCGCGGAAGGCGGAGACGGAGTAATCGGAGGAGGCGTTGTTGTTGGCGGTGGCGTTAGGGTTGTTGTTGGTGGTGGTGGTGTTGTTGGGGTTGGGAGGGGAGGAGGAGGGGCGCGTGGAGGCGACGTAGGAGAGGACGGAGGCGATGGTGAAGAAGAGGAGGGGAGCGATGGAGGAGGAGTGGAGGAGGGAGGAGGGGTTGGCGGTGGTTGAGGAGAGGGAATCGGAGAGAAGTGAGGTTGTTGGGTCTAGGGAGTTGTGGAGGTGAAGCAGATTCGATAGCATTACCAGAAAAGATTGATCCATTCCCTTTCTCTTCTTCTTCTTTCTTCTTCTTCTCTTCAGAAACCTAGAACCAGAGAAAACCCTCTTCTTCTCTTCTCTTCTCCTCCGCTGCCAACTCACACCTACCCGTCACTGCCCTTCCCACTACTCCAATTTCTTTTTTATTTACCTACCTCCAAATCCAAATACCAACAATTTCTTATCACTAATATCACTTTACTCAAACATTTTTCTAATTTTATAAACTATTTTTTTCATTAATTCAATAACAAATTATAACTTAATTCTATTTTACATTTTTTTCACTATATTTCTTCACATTGAAAAAACTCTAGACATTTTGTGGTTAATTGATTGAGTTCATCCTATTATTTTCATTAATTTAACTAATTACAGCCGATCAAAAAAATAAAAATAAAATAAAAAATTACATAATATATCTACAACTAAGAAACAATTTTGTGGTTTTGTCATGGATATGCAAGAAATTAAAAAAATAAAAGGGTGCATGGTTTCTCCAACAAAAACAAGAATAAACTTCACCTTCATTTGTGAGGAAAAATTATAAATGGGCCACGTGGTGTTAATGGGCCGAACTGAGTTTTTGACTAGCCCTATACACCATCAATTTTGCGGCCATTCTTCCTGGTATAGTTCCATGTGCACCCCCACGGAATACTTAAAGATTTTCCTCTTGCTCTTACCTAATTCTTATCTATGTGTTGTTTTATTAGCTGATTTAAGGAAGAAAATGTTTCATTATATAATTTAAAAGATATTTTTGAATTGTATAATTTAAAAATAATTTTTTACAATTTAAAAAAAAAATCATGCAAAAAAATACTTGTAGATAGGATAATTTGAAAGTAAATTTTATTTTGGATTGTACGATTTAAAAATCTAACTTTTGGATTGTGTAACCTAAACGTCTTTTTACATGAAAAAAAATGACATTGTACAATCTCAAATAATTTTGTTTCTTCAAATTGCATAATCTTAAAGTAAAAATAGCTTCCATATTGCAATCTAAAAGTTGTATTTTCATGTAAAAAATACTACCGAATTGTAAATTCATAAATCTTTTTTTTTTTCATAAACCAAAAGGGTTGAGATTTTCATATTTATGGGGTGAAAAACTAAATTCCCCAATTTTGGTTCATCTGGAGTCCATTACTCTTACCAAACAAACAAAACTTAAGTGCAGAGAAAGCAATGAAGGAGGATTTTGAATTTTTGACTTTTCATTTGAACACTATCTTTATTCTTTATTTTGTATCATTTTTAAGATAATAACGCATATTTAGAATGAAATATTATTAATGGTATAAGATTCTATTTTCTTATTATAATGATACAAGAAAATATCAGAAACGTTTTTTTTTCTTTCTATCATAAAATTATTATTATTTTTAACATTTAAAAATGCAAAACATATTTTAAACCCTTTTTAAGTTCAATGTGGTGAGTTATTAATACAATATTATTAAAAAGTTAATAAAATGTGTAGAAAGTCAATGATTTCGGCTGATAGTGATGCCTCGTGGCTCCAGCTAAACTAGAGAGGGACATCTTTGAATCTTTCAAAGTTCTACTAACTAACAAAATCAACTACAATTTATTTCGTATTCTACGTACAAAAATACTCCCTCTTATCCTTAATACAAAACGTATTAATTCAGTTCATTTTTTATTCATACTTTATATACGAGTAATCTTATAAGCTATCTTGAATAATTCAATTAATGATTTTTTTTTAAAAATTTATTGAGTTAAAATGTTTGTGGTCACCATGCATTTAGTATGAAAACACTATATAGTAGAGTAAGGTAAATAGTTTCTTAAATTTGAGCCCACCCTAATATTTTTTCAGTTAGCTATTGACTTGCTAAATTAAACACCACTTCAAAAGGTTGAAATAATGAATGTGTGTTTGAAAAGTCGTTTAAATTAACTATGTTCAACCCAAATAAATAAGAAATGGTGACTTAAACATACACCAATAATTTACTAGTCATCATTTTATTCATTAATGATCACGTTCATCAAAATCATCTCAATCATTGTTTACTAATTATAACAAATGTTTCTCCACAAATATCTCCCTAAAAAAAAATGTTGAAGCACAATATTCCAACATTATATGATGAACACTTCACAGATTCTTGTGATTTCTTAACTATTATTTGAAAATGTATACATTAATTAAAGATATATATTTCATTCATTACAAAAAATTCATTAAATAGTAATTAAATTTTAGAAAAAAAAATAATTAGTCACTATATTAATTACATTAGATATTATTTTAAAGACTAAAAAAATATTAATATCTAAAGTAGTTTCTATTATTGATTAAAATTTATTAAATAATTTCTAAATTGGTATCTAAATTAGCTACCAAGATTTTAACTACTAATATTTTAGATTATAAATTGAACTCAATTAATCTTTTAGAGACTAATTTAGAGTTTAAGATATTAGTAGATAAAACCTTGGTAGCTAATGATTAGATACCAATATAAAAATTATTTTATAAATTTTTATTAGTAATAAAAATTATTTTAGATATTAATAATATTTTTAGTGTCTAAAAATGGTCTCTAATTTAATCTAATAATAATTAATTATTTTGTTCTCTAAATTAATTATAGTTTAATGATTTTTTTTATTAGTGATTGAAGTATGATGAAAGAAAGTGTGCATAAATATTGTGTTAAATTGGTTTATATATAATAGACTATGGTGACTTGGTAGTAGTTTCGAAAGTGGAAAATAAAAAAATAGGGTAGAAAAAGGGTAGTAGCTAAGAAATTGTGAAGGTTCATAATGATTTGAGTTTCCTCTTCAATGGACACAACTTTGGTTTATGCATGCATGGCTTTTCTTCTTTTCCTAAAAAACATTTTCCTTTTTCTTTTCTTCTAAAGGTGTGCGTAATGAAGATGCATGCATGCATGGATAAATAAAATGTACTTTCTTTTTACCTTTACCTGCAAATTATATATCATTTTGCTCCAATCACTCATTGCAGCATGCTAAAATCAACTCAAAGAAAATATATTTTACTTCTAATAAATCAAATCGTTCTCTCTTCAATTTTTTTTTTTATCTTTCAAATGTTTATTGTCAAATTTTGTTTTCCAAAACTGACAACCAAAGCTATAAAAACGGCCTCTTGCTGTACAATCTAAAAGTAGATATTAGGTGGATTTAAAAACTAAAATATTGTAGGTATGAGATAGTAAATATTAAAAAAAATATTAAAGAAAAATTAATATTAAAGATTAAAATAATTGATTATTATATTAATTAAATTAGATATTATTTTATAAACTAAAAAAATTATTGGTATTTAAAATAATTTTTATTATTAAGAAAAAATTTTAAAATAATTTTTTAAGTTGGTATTAGTTAACCAAAATTTTAATTATTAATTACTTTATATTTTAAATTAATCTTTATTAATCTTTTAAATACTAATTTAAAATCTAAAATATTAGTAATTAGAATCTTCTTAAAATAATTTAGAAACTATATTTTATAAAAAAATTATTAATAATAGATAACAATTTTTTTTTAATCTCTAAAATAATATTTAATTTAATCAATAATAATTAATTATTTTTAATTATTATTTAATGAATTTTTTTTATAGTAAAAACATATTTTTACTGCGAAATCAAACTAAATTACAACAAATACTAGTAAAAACTAAAAAAAAAAATTAAGAATGGAAACTACTGTGGGGACATTATATTTAAACCTATACAGAGTTTCAAATATTTATTTAATTATAAGTTAGGTGAAAAGAGATGATAAATGATTCCTAAGTGAAGTTTATTAATAGTTTATATTAGTTTATTGTATAAATGTGTAAAGTAGAAGAATATATTGTATTAGGAGCAGACACTTGGTAGGTGGTTTCCAAATTCCATCTAATTAACATCTTCTTCTTCTAACTTTATTCATTCTTCTATGTTAAGGCCACCCTGTGCTCTGCTTTTCAGATCACGAATGTGCTCCTATAATACAACACCATCACTGTTTAATGTTCAGAACAAACTTTTTTTTTTTTTTCTTGCTTGAACTGGATTATATCAGTTAGATTATGCATTACCAACATGTTTGTTCTTGTAAGTAGAATTTAGAGAAATAGGGTAGATAAAATTAAGCAATGTTTCGGTGTAAGAGAAGTAGAAGACATAAGGAGCAAAAGCAACTATATTAGTATAAATAGATCATAAATACTATTGGATAGCCGACACAGTCAAATGGTCGAGAAGGTTTAATGAATTTCTTAATATAGATACAATCTGTAAATTTACAGTTAATAATAATTAAGTCAGTTTAGTTGTAAATCGTAATTAAGACACAATTGAATTCTCTTTTGGACGCACAAGCAGATCCATCCAAAAAGATATAAATATTAGAAAAAGTTAAGCATCACATAATTTTTTTTTTCTCGACTCATCTGCACATTCTGCACGGATTAACTTGATCGATTAACTTGATCGTTAAAGTGTTTTTATAACGAAAACTATAACACCGATGAAGATGAAAAACAGATAAACACAAACTTATAACAATAAATATATTTTGAGTTGATGAATTAGTTTAAATTGTAATTCATCTGATCTGATGTGATGACTTAATGTATAAATATAAATGATGTGAAAATAAACCCAAATTTATTGAAAAACCCGGCACATAATTAGGCTTTGTGATTCGAATTTGAGGATATTATTAGGTGTTGATGATTGCAACCTGAATTATTTTTCTGTGACTTCCCTTTTCAACCACACGCTTTACACTGTACAACACCGTTTCCATCATTCTTTCAAACCCTAATCATTCTTCCTTCTTTTCTTATCTCATGCTTATGTGCTTTTTCTTCTTTATTTTCTATTATCATCAAATCTCTTCTTTAAAATGTCTTTACTTTCAATTAAGGAAAATCAAATATAAAGATACCTTTTATTTTCAACTACACACAATCAATATTCATAATTTCTCTTCATTTACCTATTCCTATCATATCATAGGTGTCATTTCAAGTGCTCATATACCAATGATCTTATTCAAACAAAATCACCACCAAATACCTTCTTATTTCAAATATAACTAAAAGCAAACTATTTCACATCAATTAAAAACTTGATTGTCTCTACTTTTTTTCATCTTTTTTTAACTTAATAATGAAATAAAAAAACTCATTAAATATGAATGACTTGGGATTTGTTTAGTGAGTAATGTATGATATATGTTGGTGCTCTACAACAAAATTAATAAATAATAAATAAATTTAAAGATAAAAAAATAATTAAATTAGATATTAATTTAGGGGGATTAATAACTTTTTTAAGTTTATAAAGTAACTAACTATTTTTAAAATTAATTTTTATTTAATGATAGAGTGATGTGAGTGTATTTTGGGAGAAGAAGAGAAGAATATGAAAGTATGTGAAGAAGTAGAAATGGAGAAAACAAGAGATTTGAATGAATTAGGAAGAAGGGGTGAAATTGCGAATTCCCTTAGAAATGTGATTCAAAGGAGGGTTAAAGCCCAAGCAGCCCAACAAACCCTGTTTGTAAGGCAAAAGCGTTCTCTTCTTCATCTCCTCGGACGCGGCCCGGTTCACCGTGTAATGCATCTCGTGGGCCGAAACCGGCCCGCGCCGTTTGGAGACCGAACCGGAACTTTCGGTGGACCGGAAGCTGGAGTTTCGAACATCCTCGTTCTTGGAGAGAACCACGTACTTCCTGAGCGGGTCCTTGTCGGTGGCTCTTCCCTCGGAGGCACTTCGGAAGAGGAGAAGATCCCTGAACCTCCATTTTCTGGTGAAGGGAATGGAAGACAAGAACCACGATTTGGAGTTGCTTGTGGAGGAAGAAACGTTTTTCTCCTCGGAATCGCACATGATGTCGGAGATTCTCAGAGGAGACAAGGACCTACTTCCTTTACGACCAGCCACCGAAACTCGCGGTTGCTTCTTCTCTTTTTCTCTTTCTTCTTCCCTGCCTCTGCGCGTTTCTTTCACGGGCTCTGCGAACAGGTCGAAGTCCTTCGATGTGACCGGAGAAGGGGAGTGGAGGGGACGGATCTTTCCGGCGTGGAAGAGTTGGTCGGCGGAGAGGGAAGGTCTGTCGAGGTGTCCGGTGAAATTGAACTCGAAATCATGGTGGTTGTGGTTGGCATTGGGTTTGGATTTGGGAACAGAGGAAGAAGGAGAGTGTATGGGGCTGGTGGGTGCACTGAAGAAGAAGTTGGCGTTGTTAGCGAAGCGTTGGGGGCTGGAAGGGGCGGTGATGAATGGGGAGGAGCAGTTGCTGTCGAAGTTGAATTCCACCGGAACCACCACTTCTACTTCCATCTTTTCTTCTCTTTCTTCCAATGTGAAACCGATTGGTGTGTGTGGAAAAGGAGTGTGTGTTCAGATGGAGTTGTTGAATTTATAGCCAAAGAAGAGTGCCAAAAATTGACTTTGAAAGAAGGAGTCTTTGTTTTGCCTCTGCAAGAGTAGTTACTCTGTTTTCTCACATTTATTATTATTTAAAAAATGATTTTTTATACTCCCTCTACCTCCATTAAATATTAATATTTTAATTTTAAAAATTATTTTAATATTTAATATTTTATTTATAATTTTATTAAATACTTTTTATTTTTATTTTTTTAATTCTTTTTATTACAAATATTAATATTTTATTGTAGGTGTAATGTGAAATTAGGTCTTATTGTTTTTTTCTAATTTACACTCTTTTATTCCAGGTTAAAACTTTGATATTTAGGTAGCCCAATTTTAAAATGTGATTAATTGCAATATTACTAAAATATCAGAATTTAGTTTTTAAGAAATTAAATTTTGAGTTGAGTTTTCTAATTTTTTTAAATATTTGAAGAAGAAAAATTATGAAAAAGTAAATAATGTTAATGGTTACAAATTAACTAGTTTGAGGGAAAAAATGGTGGCATGCACATCTTCATATGTCTAAAGAAAAACAACTTCACGAGTTTTTCTATAAGGGAGCATTGGTTTAAGGTAGAAGCATTGGTAATTTCTCTCTTTGTTTTTAATAACACTTGTTCTCCATATCACTATTTCTATCACAATAGTTATAAAAATGAGAATTATTTCTCATTTCGTCTCGTCTTATCACAGTCAAAGAATAAAGAGTTTAATAGAAAAATATATATTTAGAACCCTTAAAAATAAGAACCTTTAAAACTATGATACTATATTAATTTTATATATCTCAGAGAAAGAGAAAGGAAGAAAAAAAGAGAAAAGAATTCAAGATAGAGGTATGCTTTGTTTATCAAATAATTGTTACAGAGTTACAACTAATAAAGTAATTACAATTGATAAAACAATTAAATAATTACAAATAATAGAATAAGGTTCCAATGGTTGAAACCATGAAGGATTGATAATGAAGTTTGCATAAGCGTGAATAAATAGATGCATATGACAGAAGTGACACAATTTGGTGAAATGAAGAGACGTTAGACCAATTCTTCTAGCTCAAAAGAGGTTAGACAAACTCTTGAAGGTTTTTCTAGGCTAGTTTCTTGTAGAAAGAATAATCTAGATGGAACTAAGAACAAGTAGAAAGTTATGCACAATTTGACAACATATAATTTAAAGCTAAAAATTACAAGAGAGGTGCACTCCTATTTATAGGAGACTTGGATCTCTAAAATAAGAATTTTAACCTAAACCTATGCACTTGTAGTTATACTAAAAGCTATTAGATTACTCTTTTTTTTGCTTATATAAGTGGTTTTAAACTTTTTCAAATGGATGTTAGAAGTGTTTTCCTCAATGATTTTATCAATAAGAAAATATATGTTTCGCAACCACTAGACTTTGAAGATCACCTTGATAGCCTAAAACAAGCTCCTAGGCAATGGTATGATGAACTTAATAACTTTCTCTTGTCTCAAAACTACGAGAGAGGAAAAGTTCATAAGACTCTTTTGTTTAAGAAAGAAAATTTAGATATCATACTTGTTCAAATTTATGTTAGATGATAATTTTTGGAACAACTAATGATATTCTATGTGAAGATTTTGCTTCAGCTATGTTAGTTTGAGATGTTAAAGATCGAGAATTATCCTATTTCTTGGACTACAAGTTAAGCAACTTAAATGGAATATTCTTGAATCAATCCAAGTGTTGTAGCGATATATTAGAGAAGTTTGAAATGAAAAATTGCAAGAAAGCAACAACATCACAAGTTGCTATCTTGATGTAGATGAAATTGGGAAATTAATTGATCAAACTAAGTTCAGAGAATTGATAGGATTTCTACTGTATCTAACTGCTAGCAGGCTAGATATAATGTTTGTTGTTTGTCTTCGTGCAAGATTCCAATCAAACCCTAAGGAATCACATTTTACTACTGCAAAAGGATCTTGAAATATCTAAAAGGAACCAAGGATGTTGGACTATGGTACCCAAGTAACATTCTTATTAGTCTTGTTGATTCGTTTACTCTAATTTTACAGGTTGGAAACTAGATGGAAAGAGTACAAGTGGAGCATATCATCTGTTTGGACACAACAAGAAACAATCATGTGTATCTCTGTCAACTACGGAAGATAAATGTATTACAGATAGTAGTTGTGCACAAATTTTGTGGCTTAAACAATAACTTGAAGATCATGGTGTCAAACTCAATAAGGTACCCTTGTTGTGTAACAATAATGTCGTAAACATAACAAAGAATTCAATTCAACATTCTAGAACCAAACATATTGAGATAAGACATCATTTTATTAGGAATTGCACTAGCAATGGTAACTGTGAGGTTAAGTCTATTGAAACTGCAAAAGAGTTGACATATTATTTACCACACTAGTAATGTGCTTTACGTGTCATGCTTTTATTGCACTATTAAAAAGGTGATTATTTTTACGTGTTGACTTCATTGATTTTCTTTATTATTAATAAAGGATAGTCAAATGTGAAATAAATAAAAACTGATATTTACCGTTTACAAATTTGCAATCACTAGTTACTAACCGATTAATGCATATGGAAATCTAGTTTTCGAGGTGATAGTGAGAAAATTACTATTTTCTTGCATGAGATGAGCAGAAACTAATCAACACACCAAAATTGATCCGTTTCAACTAGTTCAAATAACATAAATTAAAAGATGTCAAAAAAAATTTGAAACATCAAAAGCTTCAACGTTTTGTGGATCTTATTTGTTGTATCTTTCGAGATCTTGTGAAAGGTTTTTACAAGAATCTTACATATGAAACCGAAACTTTTATGTCTCATGTTAAAAAAGTATATAGGGTTTCTAGGTGTGTTGTTGTACAAAATTAGATAGGATTTCTAAGTTTTGTAGTAGGTTTTTGTGTGTCTGGAACACTCTTCTAGGATTCAAGAGGTGTTTTCTTAATTGTCTTGATTTGTATTAAACTTTGGTTTAGTGGGATCTCAGTTGGTGTGGCTAGAATGATGGGAAATTCAACACAATAACAATAATATCTCAACAAGAGCAATAAGCAGCGAATAATAATTTTCCCAACTTGCAAGAATCTGTGAGCAGTAATAACAAATAATGGCAGCAACAAAAAACACACTTCAGGAAGACACCAAAATTTTAACGTGGAAAACCTTCTCAATGTGAGAAGTAAAAACCACGGGCACAAGCCAGTTAATCAAACTCCATTATGATCCAAGTTATGGCTACAAGAGAGTCTCAAATCACAGCACAAATTGTGCTCAATAACCATCCAAATAGCAATACAACAGAGATGAAACAGAAAACAAGAAACCTGAAATATTCACAAAACTGCAACTATCGTACGCGACCTATATGTCACTGTTCCGATGACTTTTGAACAATCTGAACGGTCTAATTGAAGCACCATGAGGTATTAACCTAATGACAAAATTTCAGCCCGATCCAACGGTGGACGAAACAGCAGGATCAATCTGAACGGTCAGATTGAATTCACTGGATGTATAAACCTGCTGACAAAATTTCAGCCTGATCCAACGGTGAAAAAGCGTCGGTGGTGACCAGAAGTTGCTGAGCGAAACTTTTTCTCTTTACTCTTTTCCTGTATCTGCTTACACCTGTCTCTTTGTTCGAAAAACCCTAAAGTTTAATATTGGATTGGGCCTCCACATAGGAAGTGAGCCCAACCCAACAAATCTCCCCCTCACAACTATGTGGAGATGATCGATAAACTGGCAATCTCAGAACAAGTTTCAAATTTGCTTCTCAGTAACGTCTTAATCATCATCAACACAATTATTATCTGTATGAACTTTTGCCAACTCCAGTAACCTAGCTTCCAAAGCATCACATATCCAATGATACCTCACATCAATATGCTTGGACCTAGAATGGAAAGTTAAATTCTTACCAAGATGAATGACACTCTGACTATCACAAAATAGCAAGTACTTGTCTTGAACAAAACTAAGCTCTTGCAGGAATTTCTTCACCCAAAGCAACTCCTTGCATGCTTTTGTAATGACAATGAACTCTGCCTCAGTAGTAGACAACGCAACACACTTCTGCAATCTAGATTGTCATGCCACAGCTCCCCCTGCAAATTTAATCACATAGTCTAAGGTAGACCTTCTAGAATCTATGTCTCCAGCCATATCAGAATCAGTATAGTCCACAAGGGTAGGCTTATCACCTCCAAAACAAAGCTTCAAACAAGTAGTACCACGAAGATACCTTAAACTCCATTTCACAACATTCCAATGCACTCTACCTGGATTAGACAAAAATCTACTAACAGTACCAACAACATGTGCAATATCTGGTCTTGTACACACCATTGCATACATTAAACTATCCACAGCAGATGCATAAGGAACCCGTTGCATATCTGATTTTTCAGTTTCATTAGAAGGACTTTGTTTTGCACTCAATTTAACATGAGTAGCAAGAGGAGTGCTTACCGCCTTAGCATTTTCCATATGGAACCTCTGTAACACTCTTTTAACATAGTGCTCCTGTGACAACCAAAGCTTCTTCTCTTTCCTATCACGCATGATTCTTATACCAAGAATTTGCTTAGCAACTCCATGTCTTTCATAGCAAATGACTCCCTCAATTGCTTCTTCAACCTGTTGATCATGGAAATATATTTTCCAACAATAAGCATGTCGTCAACATACAACAACAGGATAATGAAATCATTATTAGCAAACCTTTTAACAAAGACACAATGATCAGAAGCAGTCTTCTTGTAGTCATGCCCACACATAACAAACTCAAACTTCTTGTACCATTGACGCGGAGCCTGCTTCAAGCCATATAGACTTTTCTTAGCCTACACACATGATCTTCCTTGCCTTCAACAAGAAAGCCATCAAGTTGCTTCATGTAAATCTCTTTCTCCAAATCACCATGAACGAAAGCATTTTTAACAATCATTTGCTCTACCTCTAAATCAAGAGTAGCAGCCAATCTCATTGAAATTAATGCCTTTTCTATGTCTGAAACCTTTCACCACCAATCTGGCTTTGTACCTTGGAGATGTAGAATTGCTTTCTTGCTTTACCTATAAATCCACCTGTTTTCCAGAGCCTTCTTACCTTTTGGCAATTTCACCAAGTCAAAAATGTGAACTTTATTTCATCTTGCATTGCATCCAACCACTTTTTCGTTTCTTCACTCTCTATGGCCTCAAGATAACACTCAGGTTCTCCTTCATCTGTCAAGGTAACATAGTCATCAGAAGGATACCTGGTAGATGGTTCCCTCTGCCTATTAGACCTTCGAATTTGAACTTGAGGTGGTTCAGGAGCATTACCAAGATCTTCATCTTGTGACATCCCATGTTCCTCTTCAACGTCATCAATAGGAACATCAAAATCATCTCCAAGTTGCTGATCATCAACATCATCATGTTGCTCATCATTTTGAACATTATTCTCAATAGTATTCATATCACGTAGAGGCATTTGATCTGGATCAACATTAAACAATCTATTATCTATCTTAGATGTCGTCTTCTCTATCTTGTCAATATCTTCAATGGTTTGATCTTCCATGAACTTCACATCACGACTTCTAATTGACTTCCTCTCAACAGGATCAGAAAACTTGTAGCCATATTCATCTTGACCATAACCAATAAAGATGCACTGCCTTGTCTTCGCATCCAACTTGAATCTCTCATCTTTGGAACATGCACATATGCTTTACAACTGAAGACTCACAAATGATCATACCTGAAATTCTTGTCAAACCAAATCTTGTCTGGCACCTCACCATTCAAAGCAACTGCAAGACTCAAATTAATAACATGCACCGCAGTGTACAATGCCTCGCCCCAGAAATGCTTAGGCCACTTTGCTTCAGAAAGCATACACCTAACTCTTTCGATCAATGCTCTGTTCATCCTTTCTGCTAAACCATTTAGATGAGGAGTTTTAGGAGGAGTCTTTTCATGTTTAATACCGTATTGCTTGCAATAAACATCAAATGGTCCACAATACTCACCATCATTGTTAGTACGAATGCATTTAAGCTTTTTGCCTGACTGTCTCTGAACCAAAACATGAAATTCTTTAAATTTCTCTAGAACTTGGTCCTTTGTCTTTAAAGCATAAACCCAAAGCTTCCTGGAACAATCATCAATAAAGGTAACAAAATAAAGTGCACCAGTAAATGACTTTACCTTCAATGGGCCACAAACATCAGAATGCACCAATTCAAGCAACTTTGACTTCTTTGAGGGAGGATGCTTCTTGAAGGATACTCTGGTCTGCTTACCAGCCATGCAATGAGAACATTTCTCCAACTCTGCACTCTTCAATCTCGGAAGCACATCCTTTTTAGCTAAACAATTCAGCCCCTTCTCACTAATATGACTAAGCCTTCGGTGCCACAAAGAAGCATCCATATCCATGGCGTTCATACTATCTTTAGCAACCAATGCTTTTGTCCAATACAGTTTACTAATTCTCTCTCTTTTGGCCACAATTAGATTACCTCTGGAGAGTTTCCACTTTCTTGAACGAAAGTGATTATCATAACCACTATCATCAAGCATCTGCACGGAGATCAAATTAAAGCGGGATATTTGGAGCATGTTTGAGTCCTCTAAGCAAACACTGCATTCCCATATTGGTTTGCAAGCAAACATCACCAATACCAATTACCTTAGACACACCATCATTACCCATCTTCAACACTCCAAAATCACCAGAAGTGTAAGATGTGAAGAACTCCTTCATTGGTGTAACATGCAATGTATCACCACTGTCAATTATCCTCATGCTCTCTCTCATCTAATACAAGATTAACTGAATCATGGTCACGAAGAATAATAAGATCATCATCACAAATAGCAATAGTAACACGATCATCATTGTCATGATGTTTCTCCTTCTGCTTCCCTTTCTTATCCTTGTTCTCCTTTTTCCAAAGAAAATAGTTTATCAGAATGTGCCCTGTTTTGTGACAATAATGGACACTCCACATTTTTGTATCTAGACTTTGACTTACTTCTGTTGTTCTGTTTACTCCCTTTCGGTTTCTTTTTCTGACTTCTCCCCCTATTTTCAGTGACAAGTACCTCGGAATGAGATGAAGTACCATGAGTCTTCCATCTCATCTCCTCATTAAGAACACCACTCTTAACGTTTTCCAAGGAGACAACACCATCAGGAGATGAGTTTGTAATTGAAACCCGAAATGGTTCCCAAGAGTCTGGTAAAGTATTCAGTAGTCATAATCCCAACACTTCATCATCATTTGATGCCCATTTGTGACAATTGATCTTGGAGCCCTTGAAAATCATTTAAGTGATCTGAAATAGAAATCCCCTCCTTGTACCTCAAATTCATCAAGGAATTCAACAAATATAATTTATTATTTCCTGTACTAGAAGCATACAAAGTCTAAATCTTCTTCCATAGGGATTTTGCATCTTCCCTATAAACATTATCTTCAACATACTGATGAATAAAACCACAAACATGCTGATGCTCAAACTTCCATTTCTCATTAGTCTTGTCTTTTTGGCTTTTCAGTAGCAAACACAGGAAGATGCAATTTGTTCACAAATAACATATCCTTCATTTTTCCCTTCCATAAGTGATAGTTAGTGTCATCCAAACAGACCATCTTATTTGTATTTGCCTCCATCATTCAAGCAGTCAAATAGCTCCAACAAAGGAGCTCTAGTACCACTTTGATGGGAAATTCGACACAATAACAATAATATCTCAACAAGAGCAATAAGCAGCGTATAATAATTTTTCCAACTTTCAAGAATCTGTGAGGAGCAATAACAAATAATGGCAACAAAAAAAAACACACTTCAGGAAGACACCAAAATTTTAACGTGGAAAACCTTCTCAATGTGAGAAGTAAAAACCACGGGCAAAAGCCAGTCAATCAAACTCCACTATGATCAAAGTTATGGCTACAAGAGAGTCTCAAATCACAACAAAAATTGTGCTCAATAACCAGCCAAATACAATACAATAGAGATGAAACAAAGAACAAGAAACCTGAAATATTCACAAAACTGCAGCTATCGTACGCGGCCTAAATGTCACTGTTCCGGTGACTTTTGAACAATCCGAACGGTCCAATTGAAGAACCACGAGGTATTAACATGCTGACAAAATTTCAGCCCGATCCAACGGTGGACGAAACAGCAGCAGCAATCCGAAAGTTTTCGTCCTCACTAGAAACGTTGAGAACGCTGCTGCAGTGTGAGATGAATTTCTCTCTGTTAAAACAACTTCTACAAGATCCAAACGGTCAGATTGAATTCACTCGAAGTATGAACCTGCTTAAAAAAAATTTAACCCGATCCAACGGTAAATAAAGCGTCGGTGGCGGCCGGAAGTTGCTGAGCGAAACTTTTTCTCTTTGTATATGCTGACCATAATATCTCTATACGAAAAACTCTAAAGGTTAATATTGGATTGGGCCTCCACATAGGAAGTGAGCCCAACCTAACATAGAATACTGGATATAGTTTTTGAGAAAGAGTGAACCAATATAAAAAATTTGTGAGACTCTTTCTTTTCTTCCCAATGCACTATTTACAATTTACTATCTAGCCAATCACTTAATATGTTTATGTGCATGCGTCTTGCGTCTAATACATTATGAATCAAGCATCTAATAAATTGTGAACCAAACTTCTAATGTTTGTATTAGTTTTGTGATCATTGTGAAGTAATCATCAAATAAAAATTATAGAATAATCATCAGGTGTATTTTGTATTAATCGTCGAACAAAATTGAAGTGATCGTCTAGTACATTTTGTACCTTGATCGTCTAGTACATTTTGTACCTTGATCGTCTAGTGCATTTGTGTGTTCGCTGATGTGATTATTTCTTATCTGTGTTGTTTTTATCTACTGCCTGATATTCCAGTTAGTTGTTTATTTGAAAAGAACTTCAAATAAATTGGTAAGAGCAAGAGTCACCTTGTAATGGCTTAGTTTCTCTCCACAACTCTTCTCCAACTTTCAAAATTTTGTCATCAACCCTACCACGGCAAACAATTCAGCACTATAACTAAGTTAATAGTAAGGAGACTTCTGATATGAGAAATACAAAAATTAAATGTATATACAACTGGGGATTTTTATACGCTCACTATAACGAAGTTGTTACTTTTTTTCAGGATATGGATTGTAGAAAAGGTGGTTGCTAGTTTGGCTAGGAATGTGGGAGGGAAAAGAGGGTAACAAGCTCCAATGGTTGCTTTAGCAAAGAGGGAGAGATGCGACAAAAAGAAGACATTCCATCAAAACTAGTTCCTAGTGACAATGCAGGGCAGAGAACAACGACAATGAGGTAGAAATGGTGTTTTGATGGAGGTCCTTCCCAAAGAATCAATCTAGTTTTTTTTAACCTTTGTTATCTTTTATGCCTAAACTGCTTCTTCCTGCACCTCCATTACTTCTTCTGCCACCATAAATTTTGAAATTTCTAAAGTTAACTTTCAGTAAAAAGATAAGAATAAAAATAATATTTTACATTATGGATTACTTCTTCTTGGTTTACACTATTATTCTTAGTTTGTCATACCTTTGGCTTATATTTCTATTTTCTTTCCGCCATGATATTACCTTAGCCAACAAGTGAACGACCAATCCATGAATAAATTGCATCATCATCGTGACAATCTTGATAAGACATGGGAATGAAATTCCTGGACAAGACATTCCTAATAAAATGGCTATCACATGTGATTTTGGTTTGAAGACCACAACCAATATAATAAAGAGAGCCAAGAGACATTAATGGGGTGAAGGGAGATATTGGTGCAAACCAAAAAATCCTATCTAGAATTATCTAGAATCAAGCTTAGAATCACGGAAGCTCAAACATGCTTATTCTCTGCTTCCCGATTACTGTCCCATTCACTGCCTGAATTGCATCCTCCGCATTCTTTCTGTTACACACCCAGCATAAAGCATAGTTAACTAAAATTAATTAACATTGCTAAATATCCATTTTTTCATCCACTGGTCCATATCTGAGTTTTTATAGTTAATAAATTGTTAAGCAATGCTTCTTTAGAGTTGAAAAATACAATAATCACATCTTGGAGATGTTCTAAGGCAAAAGATAACATAGCACTAATTATGCTGGGAAGGGCAGTTAAAATCCAACACTATATGCACTGTCCTAAAAAACTTGATTAGATATATATCCTTGTATGATTTCAAAAGCATTAGAAGCTAGCATATTCGAAGATTTCTTACCCATCACAAGAATACACACGCCACTTCCCATTTCACGTGAAAACACCCACTTCACAGGAGGGGTGGGGGTTTCACTAACATGGAAGTTATAATCTATGTCATCATGTCAAGAGATACTACAAGAATAAAGTACCTGTCAGCAAATAGAACAAATCCACACCCTTTCCCCACTGGAATTTTCAGAGACAACCTCACCAAATTGCAAAAATGGTTCTGAGATCCTCCTCGCTGATGTCAGAATCAAGCCATACAACAAATATCTACAACAGAGACCAGTTACTACGATATAAACAAAGCAAGGTGGGACATCAAGACGATGAAAGACGTCAACAACGAAGCTAGGAATCTGAAATCAATGAACATTTGGAGGTTTCCAAAATTATTAAGGATTTGGAATCGATTGAAATCATTATAACCAAAGTTGCTACTGCATTTCTTTGCTAGGATCAAAATTGGATTCTGATGAGACCCTATTCAAAATACAATTAACAAAATGGTGTAATGTATATATGATATACTTTCCTTGGTGGAATGCTTTCTTCAGAACAAAAATTCACCTTGTGTGTGTCTTGACCTGTCACTAGCATAAGTTAATTACATCATATTGAAATCCAAATGTCACTTTCTCCACTCAAACATGCCAATACCGATTGCATAACTGATTAGAAGTTCTTGACTGTAGGTCTCTTGCAACAATAACACCAAGACAAAGGAGTGGTTAAGTTGGAGTAATGAACCAAGGGTCCGCCAAAATGAATAAGATGATTGAGGGGTTAATGGAATATATCAATCTTTATGGTAACAACAAGGAACTACGCTGTTAAAACACTTGTAATCTCTTGTAGTGATTACACTGCTTTTCTCAGGGTCAAACTTGTACTCCTCCATTAGTTTTAATGGCAATCTAGATTCAAGACCATCTTGCCATCACAATCAAGATCTCAATCGATTTGATTTGATTTGATTTTTGAATGAAGACTTCGGCTTCAGGTGTCTTCCACTTTCTTCTGTTTAAAGATCTTTGCTCCATTCCCAGTCTAGTTCTAGCCAAATTTAAAACTTCAACACAAAAATTCTTGACAATGATGGTATGCGAGTACCAACACAATATCCAAGTGGTTTCCATTCAAAAATTTATGCAAAAGTAAATCGAGAATGCATACCATTTTTTGTACTCAAGACACCTGATGTGAGTGATCTTATTGTCTAAGATCTTGATTGCAAGAATCTTAACTTATGTTTCAACTCTTTTCCACGTCATTTCTACAATGGGAATCAATGTTTTCTTCATCCATAAGAAATCATGAGACTAATATCATACAAAATAGAAGACTGAACTTCCATTAAAAGAGTTCCATCGTTTTAATTGAATGGAAAGATATTACCCATTTTTCCTACACATGGCTGCATACACACAGATGTTACACATGGCACAATAGTTTTAAATTTATTGTCTCATTTCAAATCATGGTTCAAATAATTTCACAAGAGTATGTTGTTCCCAACATTAGAGTCAGCAAGAAACTCGTAAATAACCTCAGTTTCAGATTCAGCATATGGACGGAGATTTTGCAACCAGCAACAGTTTACTGTAAAGTATTTAAAATAATCTTAGCTGTCTGCTACCAGTATGTTTTTAAAGATTTAAAAAACAAAAATACCCGAGTCATATTATATGTGGTCTGGTTCAATCCAAAATTTCAGACTTTTTAATACAATCTAAATTAAGAACCCCGCATACCGTATAACCCAGCTACAAATTTAAAAATAATCACACAGTATAATCCATCCTACTTCAACACACAATTCAGCTAACCAAATCAGGAAGCCCCTTGAATTGCAGCAGCAGCAGGTTGCAAGGCTAGATCCTGATTGTGTCACAGCAAACCCATGGCCTCCGTAACCCTCACCACCATAGTGGCCTCCATTGGAATCACTTCTCCACTGTGTGATCCCGAGGAATTAAATTAAAGATGCATTTCAATAAAGAAAGGTGAATATTAGAAATAGTATTTCTAACTTGAATAATGCGAGAATTCATTTTGGAGACCCCCAAATCCAAATATAGAATTAAAAGGTATAATGCCAAGAAGAGAATGTCACTCAACCAATTTCCCATTATAAAGCCACAGGTAAAATATATTAAACGATTAAGTGAAACAACGGACACAAACTTACATGCTTATTACCTGGACTGCAACACAAGAGAGGCGCACTGTCTGCTTTCCGATAACTGTCCCATTCAATGCCATTATTGCATATTCAGCATTCTTTCTGTTACACACCCAGCATAAAGCATAGTTAACTCACTAAGAACATCCACAATGCTACAACTCTAAGAAGGGTTGCATAATTGAAATTTGGTGGGTCCTGTGTGTCACCTTTACTTACAAGTCCTTAAGTCAATTTTTAACTAAAATTCAATTAACTAAATAACCATTTATTCATCCACTAGTCCATATCTGAGTTCTTTATAGTTAACAAATTGTTGAGCAATGCTTCTTTAGAGTTAAACAATAAAATAAACTCATATTGGAGATGTTCTAAGGCAAAAGATAACATAGCACTAATAATGCTGGCAAGGCAGTTAGAATCCAACATTAAATGCACTGTCCTCAGAAACTTGATTAGATAAATATCCTTGTATGATTTCAAAAGCATTAGAAGCTAGCATATTCGAGGATTTCTTACCAATCACAAGAATACACACACCACTTCCTATTTCACGTGACAACACCCACTTCAAAACACCCACTTCACGGGAGGGGCAGGGGTTTCACTAACATGGAAGTTATAATCTAAGTCATCATGTCAAGAGATACTGCAAGAATAAAGTACCTGTCAGCAAATTGAACAAATCCACACCCTTTTCCCACTGGAATTTTCAGAGACAACCTCACAAAATTGCAAAATTGGTTGTCTGAGATCCTCATCACTGATGTCAGAATCAAGCCCTACAACAAATATCTACAACAGAGACCAGTTACTAAGATATGAACAAAGCAAGGTGATTAACATGTACAAAAAAATACAAAATCAGACTCACAGTAGTGTTGTTTGAACCAGACTCACAGTAGTGTTGTCTGATATCCTCATCACTGATGTCAGAATCAAGCCCTACAACAAATATCTACAACAGAGACCAGTTATTAAGATATGAACAAAGCAAGGTGATTAAAATGTACAAAAAAATACAAAATCAGACTCACACTAGTGTTGTTTGAATCAAACTCACACTAGTGTTGTCTGAGATCCTCATCACTGATGGCAGAATCAAGCCCTACATTAAATATCTACAACAGAGACCAGTTACTAAGATATGAACAAAGCAAGGTGATTAACATGTACAAAAAAATACAAAATCAGACTCACAGTAGTGTTGTCTGATATCCTCATCACTGATGTCAGAATCAAGCCCTACAACAAATATCTACAACAGAGACCAGTTATTAAGATATGAACAAAGCAAGGTGATTAAAATGTACAAAAAAATACAAAATCAGACTCACAATAGTGTTGTTTGAATCAGACTCACAGTAGTGTTGTCTGAGATCCTCACCACTGATGTCAGAATCAAGCCCTACAACAAATATCTACAACAGAGACCAGTTACTAAGATATGAACAAAGCAAGGTGATTAACATGTACAAAAAAATACAAAATCAGACTCACAGTGGTGTTGTTTGAATCAGACTCACAGTAGTGTTGTCTGAGATCCTCATCACTGATGTCAGAATCAAGCCCTAAAACAAATATCTACAACAGAGACCAGTTACTAAGATATGAACAAAGCAAGGTGATTAACATGTACAAAAAAATACAAAATCAGACTCACAGTGGTGTTGTTTGAATGAGACTCACAGTAGTGTTGTCTGAGATCCTCATCACTGATGTCAGAATCAAGCCCTACAACAAATATCTACAACAGAGATCAGTTACTAAGATATGAACAAAGCAAGGTGATTAACATGTACAAAAAAATACAAAATCAGACTCACAGTGGTGTTTTTTGAATCAGACTCACAGTAGTGTTGTCTGAGATCCTCATCACTGATGTCAGAATCAAGCCCTACAACAAATATCTACAACAGAGACCAGTTACTAAGATATGAACAAAGCAAGGTGATTAACATGTACAAAAAAATACAAAATCAGACTCACAGTAGTGTTGTTTGAATCAAACTCACAGTAGTGTTGTCTGAGATCCTCATCACAGAAGGCAGAATCAAGCCCTAAAACAAATATCTACAACAGAGACCAGTTACTAAGATATGAACAAAGCAAGGTGATTAACATGTACAAAAAAATACAAAATCAGACTCACAGTAGTGTTTTTTGAATCAGACTCACAGTAGTGTTGTCTGAATCAGACTCACAGTAGTGTTGTCTGAATCAGACTCACAGTAGTGTTGTCTGAGATCCTCATCACTGATGTCAGAATCAAGCCCTACAACAAATATCTACAACAGAGACCTGTTACTAAGATATGAACAAAGCAAGGTGATTAACATGTACAAAAAAATACAAAATCAGACTCACACTAGTGTTCTTTGAATCAGACTCAGAGTAGTGTTGTCTGAGATCCTCATCACTGATGTCAGAATCAAGCCCTACAACAAATATCTACAACAGAGATCAGTTACTAAGATATGAACAAAGCAAGGTGATTAACATGTACAAAAAAATACAAAATCAGACTCACACTAGTGTTGTTTGAATCAAACTCAGAGTAGTGTTGTCTGAGATCCTCATCACTGATGTCAGAATCAAGCCCTACAACAAATATCTACAGAGACCAGTTACTAAGATATGAACAAAGCAAGGTCATTAACATGTACAAAAAAATACAAAATCAGACTCACAGTAGTGTTGTCTGAGATCCTCATCACTGATGTCAGAATCAAGCCCTACAACAAATATCTACAACAGAGACCAGTTACTAAGATATGAACAAAGCAAGGTGATTAACATGTACAAAAAAATACAAAATCAGACTCACAGTAGTGTTGTTTGAATCAAACTCACAGTAGTGTTGTCTGAGATCCTCATCACAGATGGCAGAATCAAGCCCTAAAACAAATATCTACAACAGAGACCAGTTACTAAGATATGAACAAAGCAAGGTGATTAACATGTACAAAAAAATACAAAATCAGACTCACAGTAGTGTTTTTTGAATCAGACTCACAGTAGTGTTGTCTGAATCAGACTCACAGTAGTGTTGTCTGAATCAGACTCACAGTAGTGTTGTCTGAGATCCTCATCACTGATGTCAGAATCAAGCCCTACAACAAATATCTACAACAGAGACCAGTTACTAAGATATGAACAAAGCAAGGTGATTAACATGTACAAAAAAATACAAAATCAGACTCACAGTGGTGTTGTTTGAATCAGACTCAGAGTAGTGTTGTCTGAGATCCTCATCACTGATGTCAGAATCAAGTCCTACAACAAATATCTACAACAGAGACCAGTTACTAAGATATGAACAAAGCAAGGTGATTAACATGTACAAAAAAATACAAAATCAGACTCACAGTAGTGTTGTTTGAATCAAACTCACAGTAGTGTTGTCTGAGATCCTCATCACTGATGGCAGAAGCAAGCCCTAAAACAAATATCTACAACAGAGACCAGTTACTAAGATATGAACAAAGCAAGGTGATTAACATGTACAAAAAAATACAAAATCAGACTCACAGTAGTGTTGTCTGAGATCCTCATCACTGATGTCAGAATCAAGCCCTACAACAAATATCTACAACAGAGACCAGTTACTAAGATATGAACAAAGCAAGGTGATTAACATGTACAAAAAAATACAAAATCAGACTCACAGTAGTGTTGTTTGAACCAGACTCACAGTAGTGTTGTCTGAAATCCTCATCACTGATGTCAGAATCAAGCCCTACAACAAATATCTACAACAGAGACCTGTTACTAAGATATGAACAAAGCAAGGTCATTAACATGTACAAAAAAATACAAAATCAGACTCACACTAGTGTTCTTTGAATCAGACTCACAGTAGTGTTGTCTGAGATCCTCATCACTAATGTCAGAATCAAGCCCTACAACAAATATCTACCACAGAGACCAGTTACTAAGATATGAACAAAGCAAGGTGATTAACATGTACAAAAAAATACAAAATCAGACTCACAGTAGTGTTGTTTGAATCTCCTTTAGGTTGGGAACCTTGGGCCACAGCACCATTAGCCGAGTAGTGTCCACTAGCCAAGACCACAGCTAGTTAAAGAAATAAAATATCAGAGTCTGAAGTTTCTAATAGGAAGCGCCATAAATTATATACTTCATTCCAGTGAGAACCTTCTTCTGGTGTTATAAACATAAACAGCAAGCCTTGCAATATATACATTTTAAAGCAATGAACAGTGAATATCTACACATTGAAATTCAAAGAAAAATTGACATGTGTAGAAACAACAGACTTGTTATTTAGAATTAGCTAATATATAAAATGAAATAAGTAAGGGAAATATAAACAGAGAACCAAAGAATAAACAAATCTTAAATAAGCAACGGTCAATGACATCTGTTAGAAGTTATGATTACTGGTAGCACAAAAGCACATATACAACATATGATTACTCACACAATTAAGCACATTACTCACAACTTATTCATCATATATGTTAACGTACAATAACCAGTTAAGGATGGAAGTGTTCAAAACAAATAACCAATGATGATTAAACCCAAAAAATGCATAGGCTGGAGAAAAAAGACCTAACATGTAAAACTGAACGAGGAAATTTAAATTTGGGGTTTCCCTACAATATAAAAAAAAATATAGTTGAATTGAGATGCAAATAGAAAATGGGAAGACCAATTTTCCAAATCATGAATCGAATTGTATCATGTATGGTAAATTCATGAGCAATAATAAAACATTATTTCAAAATAAATTTAACATAAAGAAACATATACATAGTGAAGTTAAATAGTCAACCAACAAAGTGACAGTTTCAAAATAATTTTTATTTTATTTCCCAGAATATTTTGTTTTCCAGAATATCTTGATTAGAAAATATCTTTGTTTAAATTCAAAAATAAAACTTGATTATAATGAATCTAATTTTTTTTTCTTTATATTTTTTATCAAAAGAGATCAGAAAGTCTAATAGATAACTTATGGCCCAAACTGAAAAAAAAATGAGACTGGATGGTGTTTGTCTTGGACCTAAAGCATAAAAGTTCCTAAAATAAAAAACGACTTCTGCCGTTTAACTTTATGGTCATTTCCCTTCTTGACCTACTAGCAGCAAATGCAGATTGAGTGGAACAAGAGGCTGCATATCTGCAGTGCTGTGTGATTTGCCCTCACTACAGGCCAATTTTTTTGCAAAAATTTTATCTGAGAAAATGGGCTACGACCTGGTGCAATGCAATGACCTTTGGACGTTGGCAACCAGGTGCAATGCAATTGCCCTTGGACAGCAAGGCATCCCTGCTGCCAAAGAATCAGAGCTATTGGTGTGCAGGCTGAAGTTCATTTGAGATTCACACAATTCAAGTGCAATTCAAACACTGTCAATTTCAATGATGTTTATAAGGAGGTTGATGGTTTCAGGTACCAGAAAATATAGTTGAAGATGTTTGAACGCTTGGACTCTTTAGTTGAAGAGATTAGAAAACAAAATTTTGTTGAACTTGTGAACCACAACAGTAGCAACTATGTTTTGGCAGGTAAAGATGTATAATTATAATTTGTTTTTTACTTTACTACTCATTAAGTTAATTTATGTTAGTTTCAAGTAAATATTTACAGAACAAGAGGAACAATTTCTTTTGGACACTACCTTACAATGTGTGGATTTGATATTAGAAGACATTGATAAAATTCCAAGAGTAAAAAGGGCCTAGGAAGAGGGTTATTTTTCATATCAGCTTCACCTACAAACATTTCCTGGCCCATAACACAATCAGGAAATTTACTAACAAGATGGAATTGGTCAGAAAGAAATGGAATGACAAGGCTTGCCACAACATTCCATTCACTAGCTATATGCAATTCCATTCTGATAGGCCAAGTTCTGCAGTAGGCACCTAAAGTTCTGCATCCTATAGTTATTTTTAGAATGTGACAATTACAATGTTATGTATATTGTTAACTCCACAGTTCCAATACACTCATTTAGTTTAGATAACTTTTTCTGACACTAAAGTAGTGTGCGTGAGCGAAAACCTACAGTTTGCAAGAACCCTCTACATAAACCATAAGTTGTCAATGTAAAAGTCAGAGGCTAAAAGTATAAACAAATCAGACTATAAAATTTCATGAATGCCTCTCATCAATTTTGAACTTTACTAATTACCTGACAACAAATATTTAATTTATTCTTCAAAAAGTTCACATCATAAACAATAACATTGTCTGGGCAAGATCAAGAAAGAAAAGCACTGTGTCCCAGCAACAATAAAATTCAGACCAAAAACTTACGGTTAAAAGAAATCCATTAAAAAGCTAAGAGTGCATGGAGCTTTAACTAACTATACCTTAAGAAGCATGCACACAAAGGCGCAACAAAATTTGAAGCGCCCCATGGCCTTGTTTGGGGTATTAATAAAATGTGACGAAATATCAACTTATACTTCCTTTTCCTTGGTTGGAATAAAATTATTGCTATGTTATCTTAGAAAGTAGGTTTTAAGACTCACTTAACCTCATAAAACAAACTTAGGTAAAACCCACTTATACAATATATTTTTGTTATATTTCTAGTCAATATGATATTTTCAATACATTCCCGCATGCAGAGGACTAGATATTTCGAGTTTGGGAATGAATATTTGTGAGTGGTCTAGAACAGCCCAGTAGCGACTAGCATAATAGGATCAATAGCCCTTGCTAGGATAGGTTCCTATATAATCTAGAAATTAGACTTTAAACTTAATTCAAACTTACAAAACCAAATTTGTAAGGCAAATTTTGTACTCACTTCTATAGTATAATTTGGTCATATCTCTAGTTAATGTGGAATCTCCAACAAGTTTCATTTTGTTCTAAAATGTCTACTAAACATTATCTATCTACTAGTCAAGGTTGGGTACACTACGTGATGCATCTCTAACATAAGCACAACTCTAACACCTTCGAAAGTGACACCAAATTAGTTGTACATTTAAAATGTAAAAAACGAGTTGTTACATGAGGCAGTCCAGTCAAATCCAATCTAATTAGCCTACATGATCAGGCATACTCTTCCGAAAACAAAGTTCCCTCTTCAAAAATCAGGGTGCTATCAAAGGACTCACAAGCATATGTACCTAGCTTACTCTTTTTTTTCCATTGATTGAAACATGGGGAACAATGAATATTCAACAGAAAACGACACAGGACAAAAGAAACTTATATAGTAATTAAAATTGGTCACTGTCTTTCCTTACTCTGGAAAAACTAAACTGTTATGATTCTGGTCAGGAAACAACCATTCTCCCGGTTTATCATCAGGGAAATGCACTTCAACATGAGGTCCATCAACATCAACCAAAGCTTGCTTTCGTGCTTAGTTTTAGCATGAGAGACAGCTTTAGAAACAATGTTTGCAACCACATGGAGCACATGAATGTATGATTTGGCTAAGTCACATCATTCCAGAGCCAGAGAGGAAAGGCAGCCCACAGATTTAATTACTATGTAATAACTGATCACATATGGTTAAAGATATGAAATAAATTGTCATTCACCATCCATTTGGATTTTAACCTTTGTAAAAGCAACAACATCTATGGATTTTAGAGCGATAACTCCTGCAGATTTTGAAGAAAACCATATTGATTCAGGAACCATCATAAAACTATAGTTAAGTGTGATTGAAGAAATTAAATATTGACTAAAGAGATTAAAGAATTTTTCTTTTATCTCAGCATAGACAGCAAGTGGTCCGGGCATCCACATGTTTAGTTACTGGATCCTTCTTCGTCAAGATTGACTGATAGAACTACCAACACCAGAACCTGATTCATAAACCCCACCAATGCCTGGACCATCATAGGCTCCATAGCCCTCAACACCACGTCCATATGCGTCTAACCCATCGCCACCATAACAAGCAACAAGGCCAACCTTGCATAGTAGCACAAACATTGTTTCCCCTAAAATATCGGCACCACTGACTTTACCCAAAGACCCTAAAGTCACTTTTCTTGACTGTATCAAAGCCAAATGTGGGACGCACACCCCATTCTTAACCCGTTAATTTCAATAGACAAAAAGAAAACCCCATAGAGAGAATCCTAAAAAGAAAAAGAGATTTCGCGAACGAGACGAAAAAGAGAAAGACAAAAAACAAAGAGAGGCACCTGAAAACAAGGCTTCGATGACATCAAGACGATCAAAGACGTCAAAAACGAACTTAGGAAACTGAAATCAGTGAAAATTTGGAGGTTTCCAAAATCAATAAGCATTTGAAATCGATTGAAAATTTAGGGATTTGGAAATCGTTGGAATAAGGAACTTTTTTCCCCAAATGAGACTTTTGCCAAAAATTCCCCAACCGGATCGATTGCACTTTATTTCCGACATTGGCACTCTTTCATGTGCCTCGTGAGAGTTCGGTTCTTCGGAGACCGAATCTCCACCTTCATTTTCGATCACCGGCGACGCATATCACTACCGGAATTCGGGTTCCGAGGCAAAAGTTTTTTGCTTTTCTTTAGGCACTGAAATTCCGCTTCCATGTCCCAATTCTTGGAGGAGTTTTTCTTTTAAATACAGGGGCCAGAGGAAAAACGGAAAAAAACTATTAACTTAATTTAATTAAAATTTTATTTAGTTTTGGAGATAGAAGGAAATAAAAGATGATGCAAGAAGAAATATAATTGGTGATAAAAATATATGTGAATATTTATTAATGTACATTGAATTGAATTTTGGAAGTATTTAAAAATGCAACAGAAAGTATATAATGAGTGAATATATAAAGTGTAATTTTTATATTTATATCGAAGAAAGAAATTTAAAATAATTTATTAAAATGTTAGGTTAAAATTTAATTGGTTTGTAAGAAGGAATTAAAGGATGAAAAAATGTTTTGTAATATTTCTTTTTGTAAAGTAATATAGAAATATTTTTTTTGTTATTATAATAGTTTGTATAAGAATTGAATGAAAGTTTTAAGAAATTTCTTTTGATTGAAGTGGTTTAAATAAAATAAAATAAAACATTAATCTCTGTGTAAAAATTACGTAATTTGATATTTTTTGTTGTTATGTGTATGACCATAAATTAGATGTTAATGTTAACTTTAATAATATCAATAATAGAAGTATAAATAATAATTAATAATATTCATTTAGCATAGTTTTTAAGAAATTTTTGAGTTGTTTAAGAATGTTTGAAGTTATTATTAAAATATAGTGAATAATTAATAATGATTTTAGGGTTAAAGTTATAATTTTGAAGATGTGAAGTTAAAAAAATCGGAATTACAATGGAAATATTTTTTTAGTATAAAATGGTTTAAAAATATTAAGTAAATTCTAATAAGAAATTGTAATAATATTAGAAAAAAAAATTATATAAAGAAAAAATAAAAAGATGTAATATGTACTTACTCTAATTAAAGAACTATGTTTAGACAGTTATTGATAATTAAGTTATTTTCTAATTATTATAAATCTTTGATTTAAACAAATAATTTAAAGAACTATGTTTAGACAGTTATTGATAATTAAGTTCTTTTCTTTATTTAGATTTGTTGGTTAGATAGCTTAATTACAATCAAACTTTGATTCAGATAGCTTAATTACAATCAATCTTTGATTCAGTTTAAGAGATAGAATATAAATATTTCACGAATATATTTTGAAACTAATGAGATAGTAAATACATCAATAAATGTTATTTCACTGAAAATTCAAAATAGTAAATACATCAATAATTGTTATTTCACTGAAAATTCTATTGAATTTGATTGATGTTTTAATTTAAATTACTGATAAGATTCTATTAAATTTTATTAAATTTGATTGATGTTTAAATTAAGTTTAAAATTTATGTAAAATTAAGAAATGATAATTTTAGAAAAGTCAATGAAAAATTTTGTGATAAATAAATTTGAAAATCAACCTTCATTCTTAATTGCTTTTAATCATCTTTTATATTTTCCCATTCACAATCACAAATTCTCTTTAGTTTATTATTATTACTAATTTTTATTGCTTATGAACATTATTCTACCGAAACTGCTATTGAATTCGTTAAGAGACTTGGATGATCTTTTAAATTATCTACGCTAAAATCTTTTAAATTTGATTGTTATCAGAGACACTAGTAAATATTTCTTCATAAGTATCTTTTAAAATAAAAACCATGTGATATATATATATATATATATATATATTAAAATAAAGTATATGTAAGTGCTTATAACCTCTTGTAGTGATTACACTACTCTTCTCTTGTAGTAAATGGAGCATGAATGTTGTTTTCTCTTGTTGTGTGTGATCTTATTGTCTAAGATAGTTACCATATCTTGTGCAAGAATCTCAACTTAGGATTTTACTCTTTTCCTCGTCATCTTCTACAATGGAATCAATGTTTTCTTCATCCATAAGAAATCATGACACTAATATCATACAAAATACAACACTAAACTTCCATTAAAAAAGTTCCATCCTACGCAAGGCTGCTGCATATACACAGATGTTACATATGGGAAGTGTATGTTGTTCGCATCAATATAAATAACCTGTTTCAGATCAAACTATGCACGGAGATTTTGCAAGCAGTAACAGTTTACTGTGAAGTATTTAAAATAATCTTAGTTGTCTGCTACCAATATGTTTTTGAAGAACATTTAAAAAAACAAAAATACCCGAGTCATATTATATATGGTCGGGTTCAATCCAAAATTTCAGACTTTTTAATACAATCTTAATTAAGAACCTCGCATATAACCCAGCTACAAATTTAAAAATAATACTACAGTTTAATGGCAAGCAATAAACTCCATCCTACAAAACCACACAATTCTGCTAACCCTGTCAGGAAGCACCTTGAATTGCAGCAGCAGCAGGTTGCATGGCTAGATCCTGATTCTGTCTCACAGCAAATCCATGGCCTCCATAACCCCCCTGCCCACCATAGTGCCCTCCATTCGAATCACTTCTCCACTGTGTGATCCCAAGGAATTCAATTAGAGATGCATTTCAATGATGAAAGGTGAATATTAGAAATAGTATTTCTCCCTTGAATAATGTGAGAATTCATTTTGGAGAGTATAATTGAATTGAAGAGTATAATGCTAAAAGGAGAAATGCCACTCAAACAATTTTCCCATTATATACAAGATTAAGTGAAACAATGGACACAAACTTACATGCTTATTTCCTGGACTGCGACCCCAAGAAAGGCGCACTGTCTGCTTCCCAATTACTGTCCCATTCAATGCCTGAATTGCATCCTCAGCATTCTTTCTGTTACACACCCAGCATAAAGCATAGTTAACTCACTAAGAACATCCACAATGCTACAACTCTAAGAAGGGTTGCATAATTGAAATTTGGTGGGTCCTGTATGTCACCTTTGTGTACAAGACCTTATGTCAATTTTTAACTAAAAAAGGTCCTTCAATTAACATTGTTTAATAATCATCTATTCATCCACTAGTCCATATCTGAGTTATTTACAGTTAAGAAATTGTTAAGCAGTGCTTCTTTAGAGTTAAACAATACAATAAACCCATCTTGGAGATGTTCTGATTATGCAAGATAACACAGCCTAATTATGCTGGCAAGGGCAGTCAGAATCCAACATTATATGCACTTATCCTCAGAAACTTGATTAGATATATCCTTGTATGATTTCAAAAGCATTAGAAGCTAGCATATTCGAGGATTTCTTACCCATCACAAGAATACACACGCCACTTCCCATTTCACGTGAAAACACCCACTTCACAGGAGGGGCAGGGGTTTCACTAACATGGAAGTTATAATCTAAGTCATCATGTCAAGAGATACTACAAGAATAAAGTACCTGTCAGCAAATTGAACAAATCCACACCCTTTCCCCACGGGAATTTTCACAGAGACAACCTCACCAAATTGCAAAAATGGTTGTCTGAGATCCTCATCACTGATGTCAGAATCAAGCCCTCCAACAAATATCTACAACAGAGACCAGCTACTAAGATATGAACAAAACAAGGTGATTAACATGTACAAAACATTATAAAACCATACTCACAGTAGTGTTGTTTGAATCTCCTTCAGATTGGGAACCTTGGGCCACAGCACCATTAGCCGAGTGCCCTCCACCAGCTAATACGACAGCTAGTTAAGAAATAAAATATCAGAGTCTGAAGTTTCTAATAGGAAGCGCCATAAATGATATACTTCATTCCAGTGAGAACATTCTTCTGGTGTTATAAACATACACAGCAAGACTTGGCAATATATGCATTTTAAAGCAATGAACAGTGAATATCACATTGAGATTTCAAAGATAAATTGAAGTGTGCGAGAAACAACAGACTTGTTATTTAGAATTAGCTAATATATAAAATGAAATAGGTAAGGGAAACATAAACAGAGAACCAAAGAATAAACAAATCTGAAATATGCAACTGTCAACGACAACTGTTAGAAGTTATGATTACTGGTAGCACTAAAGCACATATACAACATGTGATTACTCATACAATTAAGCACATTACTTACAAATTATTCATCATATATGTTCATTTACAATAACCAGTTAAGGATGGAAAAGTGTACAAAACCAATAACAACCAATGATGATGAAACCCAAGAATGCATAGGCTGGAGAAAAAAGACAACTTGTAAAACTGAACAAGGAAATTAAATTTTGGGGTTTCGCTTCAGACAATATAAAAAAACATAGTTGAATTGAGATGCAAATAGAAATTGGGAAGACCCATTTTCCGAATCATGAATCGAATTGTATCATGTATGGTAAATTCATGACCAATAATTAAACATAATTCCAAAAGAATATAACATAAAGAAAAAAAAAAATATATATATATATATATATTGATTAGAAAATAGTCATAGTGTGAAGTTAAATAGTCAACCAACAAAGTGACAGTTTTAAAATATTTTTTATTTTATTTTCCAGAATATCTTTATTAGAAAATATCTTTGTTTAAATTAAAAAATAAAACTTGATTATAATGAATCTAAATTTTACTCTTTTTTTCTTTATATTTCGATTAAAAGAGATCAGAAAGTCCAATAGATAACTTATGGCCCAAACTGAAAAAAAAAAATGAGACTGGATGGTGTTTGTTTTGGACCTAAAACATAAAAGTTCCTAAAATAAAAAATGACTTTTGCCGTTTAACTTTAGGGTTTTGGTCATTTCCCTTCTTGACCTACTAGCAGCATATGCATATCTGCAGTGCTGTATGATTTGCCCTCACTAGAGGCCAATTTTTTAGCAAAATTTTTATCTGAGAAAATGGCCTACGACCAGGTGCAATGCAATGACCTTTGGACAACAAGGCGTTGGCATACGACCAGGTGCAATGCAATGATCTTTGGACCGCATGGCGTTGGCCGACGACCAGGTGCAATGCAATGATCTTTGGACCGCAAGGTGTCACAACCAGCTCTTGCTGCCAAAGAATCAAAGCTATTGGTGTGCAAGATGCAGTTCGTTTGAGATTCACACAATTCAAGGGCATTTCAAACACAGTCAATACAAACCAAGATTTGTATTGCCAAAATGATGAATTGCATCGGATTGTAAGTGTCTTCTGATCAAAGCCCAAAAAATAGAGGTATATGCAGAAGAAAATAAAGTGAGACTGAGTAAATTGTTAACTGAACATTAAAATAGCATGTTAAAATAAAGAGTGAATTACACTTATCACCCTGATTTGTAATGTCTTTCAAACAATTACTGAAGGTTAAATTCTCACAAAATTTTAACTGTGATTAATGTAATTTACTGTAAAAGAAAACTGCGTCACAAGCATGCAGAATAAGAATTATAAATAACAAACCTTGGGAAGAATATTGTTGTTGATAGCCATAAGTTTTCTTCGGAGTTGCAACACCTATTCTCATAGGCCTACTAGAACAATAAACGCCATTCATTTCAGTCATTGCCCTCGTTCTCTCATTTTCATCGCCAAACCTAACAAAACCATAACCTTTTGAACGACCAGTATTAGAATCAATGACAACTTTTGCTCCCTTAATAGACGAAAATCTGCCCGCAAAAGTCTCTTGCAACATAGCATCAGTAACATCAATGGCCAAGTCCCCCACAAATATCGAGAGATCAGAAGTAGCATCCGAAGATCGCCTATCCCCGGCACTGAATGTGGCCCAATTCAGACGAAATGCCTGATCTGTGTTTGGCATCATGGTGCCATTATAGTTCTGCAAAACTTTCTCAGCCGTCGGACGTGTATAGAACTCTACAAATCCATATCCCTCAGACTGACCAGTTTGCTTATTCCGAATGACCTTGGCCGACAGAACCTGCACATATGGAAACATAATCAAAAAGCCTTGCTAAGCAAAGCACTAACTCAGACCCATGTCACACTAATAGGGTAGCTCAAAGGCAAACAGATTCACACTTCACAAACAAATTGCAATGGCTGCTTCCCAACTAGGGATCTTCAAGATGCAAATGTTTAAAAAAAAAGACTTGAATGTTAGAGTAAAGGACGAGTTTTAGCAGCCACTATTTCCAGTGTTAGAATAAAGAGATCTTGAATGTATTAATTCGACAGAAACTTAGGTCAACAGAACCAAACCCTCAATCATGGGACCACGTAGGCTGCCAACAGTACAACCTCCATGGATTCGCAATCCCAAGAACTGAAACCGAAGGATAAATCATCTCATACAACAACTTCCTCCCAAACAAACGGAATCACACACAAGACACAAGATCAGGAAACATAAAGTAAAACTACGAACGCAGGCAACTAAATCAACCTGTTTAAAAAGAAGTTCACGAATGATTCAACAATCAGAAGCTAACTTCCAGCTACAAATCAAGCTTATTCAGAGGTATGAGAAACAAAGAAGTGCAGGTGAAGGAACCACGTTATGGAAAAGAAGTGAATGAATTGGATGGTACCTCGCCGGTGTGAGCAAAGCAGTTGTGGAGGTAGTTCTCGTCCATCCAATGGTGGAGGTCGCCGAGCCAGATGGTCCTGATCTCGTCGGAGGAGGCGACGGGGGAAGCGGCGGGCTGTTTGTGGTGGTGGTGGTGGGAGGGAGGGGGCGGCGGCGGGGGGTAATGAGGGTGAACATAGGGCATGTAATGCTGCGGGTACATCATCATCTGCTGCTGCATCATGGCCATGGCGGTTGCCGGGTACTGCATAGCCATCCATTGGTGCTGGTACTGATGCGGCTGCTGCGGCCACTGCTGCTGCTGCTGCTGCTGACCCTGCTGCTGACTGAGATCGCCGTTGGTGGTGGGTTGAGCCATGAGTAGGTATTGGAAGTTTCTTTCCCTCTCTCACTCCGTTCTTCCCACCTCGTGAGAGCAGAGAAGAGAACGATAGGACCTGGTCCAAGCGAGTGCGGAGATGCCAAGACCAGGCGACACACAAAGAGAGAAAGAGAAAGAGAAAGAGAAGAGACCAAATTGTAGGGTTGCTCTTTTATAAAGGAACACACTTAGCCACCACTGCAACCCAACACAACACAACACCCTCTCTGTGTCGACACAACAACAACAAATGGGTTGGGTTGGGTTTGGTTTGGTTCGGTTCGGATCTCACTCGGGGGCAAAACCGTAAAATCCAAACCCTCGCTTCCAACTTCGCAAATGCAACCTCCTTAGCCGTCCGTGATTTTCTCTCCTGATCTGAGCCCCACTCCTCGCATCAACGGCTCTCCTTCCCTCCCACTTGTCTCAACCCTTCCACTTCACTCATTATTTTTTTTATTTTTTTTAAAAAAATGTAATTTAAGTGTTTTCATGAAGAAAAATGATTTTTTTACATTCCATTTTTTTTTCTCCAAATTACATCTTTAGATTTCTTATGTGATAGAGGTATTTTTGTAAAATAATAGACATAAAATGGATGTAATTTGGAGTATTGAGTGTGAAATTATTACTACTCTTTCCTGAATTATCCAAGGCTAAAAATTCCAATTATTTTTTCTATCAAAAATTTAAATATAATTTTTTATCCATCAAAATCTCACAAAGAAATTAATTAAAAAAACTCAATCTTTCATAAGAAACAAATATAAAAAAAGTAAACAAATTTGCATTGGAATTATTTAAGTAAGAAAGTAATTATGCAATTTGCTACTTTAAATTGGATTTTGAATGAATTCTTGGACCTTATCACCCCATGTGCGTGCATACATTTAAGACTCTAGAGTCGGTTTCTTTTTCAACACTTTTTTTTTAATAAACTAAAGGATGCCGGAAAATATTTCTTAAATTATTCGTTTTTCTTACACAAATTTCTCTCAAAATAAAAAAAAGAAAAAATAGTGAGTAAGATAATCTCTTTGGAGAAGTGGTTGAATGAACGGGGTCAACCACGGAGGAAGTGGATTCTACTCTAATAATACTAAGATAAAGACAAAGGAAATTCATTATTTTAATTGTAAATTGTATTTTAATGTACATTAAAGACAATATAGAGTGGAGAACATGATATAAATGTATCATAACGTAATTTTTCTGTTTAATTCATTTTTTTTATTTTTTTTTATCAGCAATATCTGTTTAATTCATTGTTCATATTAATACACAACGCAAGCAATTTTAGAGGTGAAACACGATATTTTACTAGCAACAAATATCTTTGAACTTTATGGGAATAAGGTTTAATTAAATAGATATTTATATTTCTCAGTTATAATAAATTATCAACTAATTATTATATTGTATATCATCTAATAAAAAATCATAATTCAATTGTCATTTCGTGATTATAATTAAAAAAATCTTAAATTCTAATTGACTTTTTATTAATTTGTGAATCCAATTCACTTGTTATCTAATTCAACACATAATTTCACTTCTCTCTGTCATATACACAACACTTGACGTCGTTGAATGAGACTTAACATAAAAGATCCAATTTGGATACTTTTAAAAAAATATAGAGACCAAATTGATTTTTTTAAAAATCATGGTAATAAATTAAATATTGATCCTAATTATAGAAACCAATAAGTTAATTATACTTTATTTATTTTAAAAGTTTAGGATATACTCGAATGAATTTTATTTTACATTTTTTTTACATGTATCACAATATAATTAATAATGAATTTTAAGTAAAAATGTAATTAGAATACACTTATTAAATGCTCTTAACACAATCATCTAGTTATATATTATGGCTGTATAAATAAGCTATCAGTTAGAATCTGAAAAGAAAATTACAAGTTTATAATAATGACTTAAAAATCAAACTTTTTATGCGAAACATAAGCTCTTAAAGTAAGTATTATTACAACAATTTAATTAGAATGCAGTCATATAAAAGTATTTTAGCATCATTAATTTCATTAATCTTGTGTGTTTGAGGATTTGCATGGTTCAAAATCTTGCTGCAACCTCTACAATGATTGTGTTTTTTAAGAAGTAGTTGTTGCGTTGCATTTGCATACTTAGGATTACTTCTTGTTTAAGAAGGCGACCAGGTCAAAACCTACGAGACACTGAAGCCAACATGTCACGATTTCCCAGTCAACATAGTACTTCTGGAATCAAATTTAGACTTTTTAGTAGGTGCCTCCCTCGCGCGCAATTTTGACTAACTTTTGTTACAAGATGGCAACCACAATATGAATAATAATAGCTGGATTGTAATGAATTATGAATTTTAAGTTTTCATATCCAAAACAGTGTGATGCAAATATTGTTGAGGATAGAGACTCATAACTTATTTATGTTTGTTTACGGATCTTAACATCTGAATGATCATTTATGTTGTCCAAGTAAGCTTCTGGATGACAAAATCTGAAAGTGATTTTGCAATTTGACTTACGAATATCAGAAGGTAAAAAATTTAAGTCATTAAAGGCAAAACAAAAATTTAACGTTGAGTATGTTGGATGCAGATTTAAATTGATATAGTGCAGGTAGAATGAGCCTGGCATGACATGAACATGTGGGAGCGTGTGGCCACCAAAATGATTCTTGGTCCATCAGCCTAACTAAGAACAACAACTTGCTTTAAACTTTAAGTACATTTGTGCTCTCCTTTGACAACTCACTTTTTCAACTCATTTTTTAAATGCACATGTCCGTGGATCACAGGGAACAATCAGGTCTCAAAAATACATTTCAAGTTGAAATTGGAAATTCCCTTGATGCACCAATACAAAGTGCATGGAGGTCACTAGTACAAAGAATGAATTAAATAGGAAGACAAAAACAACAACAACAATAAACTGAGTACAAAAATGAGAGAGGGCAATGGCCAAAATTTCAACAGGGTGCTGCTGCTGCTCCTGTTGGCTCTTCAAGCAACTTGTTGTGAATAAGGATTAGAGGAATGGAATGTTAACAAAGTGGGAAGAAGAGAGAAAAGGAAAAAGGCAAAGGTGGTATGTACATACCCACCACTTTACCTGCGATAATCTTCACGGATGAAACTCTGGAATGGTGTTCCTGTTAGTGCCTTGCGTATATCTTCCCAGTTTCCAACTTGGCTAGATAATGACCCTTTATGTATTTTCACCTGTCTGCTCTTCAAATCCATTTGAGGAACCTTCAGAAAATCCTGAACATCCCTTAGCTTCTGGATACAAAGAGAGACAGTTGAAATGTCATGAACCCTTTACAAACATATAAAGAGGAAGGTGGAGCAGACATCATGCAGCAGGTAACAGGTAGCAGGTAGTAGTGACTTACGGTGCGGTTTTTTACCACATCTTCATAGTACAGGATAATATGCCTGGTGTTCTTGAAATACTCCAAGGCTTTGGTGGTGGTTTCATTCACCTGTTTAAGTTGTGCCATCAGCAATGTTGAGTTGATTATAGGCTTGTATTTTGCAAGTATTTCTGCCTGAAAGTATAGTCAGAATCTAGTAACATTAATAATTCATACAAATGTTCAACCACCAACATTCAAACTCAAACAGGTACACATGCACAAGGAAAAAAATAGAGACCTCCTTGGGTGAATGAACATGAGATTTGTGGGTCCCGTTTAATAGCTTAGCATTCCTATCATATTCATTTGCAAGTACAGAAACCATCCGGCGCAAAAGATTCCTTCTGAAAAGAAATATGAGCGAAACACCATGTATTCTGAAGTACTCACCAATTTCTTCATGATGCTGCATCAGTCCCTGCATTAAGTTACAAATATTATGATATCCTCAGATTTTCACAAGATCAAGGGCCTGTTTAGAAGGAAAAAAATAGGAAAAATAACTGATGTTTAACTTCTCCATAAGCTAAAAATAGTTTATACATAAGTTAATTTGTAAAAAGTTTATAATACAACTTCTCTAAATTTGTTTTAGCTTATGCATAAGTTAATTTTAACTTAAAAGTTTTTTTGAGAAGTTCATCCAAACAGGTCCAAAGACAATAATGTACAGAACAGAAGTCAAGGCTAACATGTTAGATATTGAGTATCTACAGAATAAGCAAATGCAAAAAAAAGTACTGTATTACTGGGGTTGCTTTTGATAGGCTTGTTTCTAGGTTGTTTTGTGTTTTCAGGCATTGGCTCCTAATGTTCCTAACCGTTGCAAGAAAGGAAATTCAAAAATAGGGAATCAAAAGAATCAGCCTCACTCAAAAATTTAATTTAGCATTATCAAGTGTCCTTTACAAAGAATGGGAAACATATATACAGTATAGTTCAGTGAAAATGTTGAGAAATATTATCAATATAGATTGTTGTAGCATCAGAAATTGCTTCCACCGGCCTGTATTACATGGACATACTTAAATTACCTTTTCAAGTAAATGAGCTTATTTGAAAATCAGACATGCAGTAAGCGACTTGTATACTTTTAGGAACACAATAAGCAATTACACAAGAGACAATTCTTAACCAGGTTTTATTATTATACTTTCTTCTAAATCTAATGAGGTTGTAGAGTTGGGTTATTCACTCCAGATTTCTACTAACTAAAATTCAAAGAAACTCCAAGGAACCATCCATCATATGCAAAAACCATTTAAATACAGAAAAGAACACCAATCTTCATTGAACCTTCATCAACATATGTTATGTAAACATTCCTTAACATACACAGATCATCTAGGAAGGAGTAAAAAACACGGCAAATACCAAAAATAAAGTAGTACTGAAAAAACTCAGCCAGACAACCAGCGCTGAACCTTTATAACAGATACAGCTTGAAAAGAACAATTTGAAGAATGTTAAATTGTAAACAACATAAAAAATAACAAGGTCATGCCTGCATCGTGTGCAACCTAGTTCGTGTTGGTGTCTGCGTGTGCAAAAAGAGAGTTAATTCTAATTCTCCCTAGTATCATAGTTCTGTGATCCTTTAGAAAAACTGGTGAACATGTGCCTATATCTGTCATAACTTATAAGCAACAGTTTGACCTCATGAAAAAGCATTACCTCCCCCTAAATCCCATATCAGTCAATGAATACATTGGTCAACTACTAGTTTAAGAGAATAATGAATTGCCTTCCAGAACTTCGTATTTTTCTTCGTATACTCCTTTTACAATTTTGACATGTTTCCTCTATGAAAGTTGTGGCAAAAACACAACAGGGGGGAGTCAGAACATAAATTGGCCCTCCCATGTCTTGAATGTCATGCATAGAACAAAATCATTAATCATATCTAAAAGTATACTAAACCAGGCAAAATCCTCAATACATGATACTCAACAAGTGTAAGAGAAAGTATCCCATATCCCTTGAGCTTTTTTACCATCATTAAGAGATAGCATTCTCTTAATTAAAATTTCCAATTCGATTTTTCATTAGATTTATTCCAAGTAAATTATTTTAAATAAGATTTAATTCAATTCCATCAAATGAGACTATGGAACCTGATAGTATGATGGAAGGTAAGGGCCCAACAGAGCAGCAGCTAAGCCATGGCCCTAATACATGGAAGGTAGAAAAAGGGAGAACAGATTAAGGGACAGACAGTTAAGCTGAGTGAAAAGGAGCCGAGCCCAGTATCAAGAAAAGGGGGGAGTGGTTATGAAAAAAAAAAGGACCGTGAATTGAAGGGGAAATTGTGAAAAATACTCTGATTTATGGTTCAGCTCAGCCTTTTGGACTGGGCATGGAGTAGCAGTCATTAGCTTCTTGTAATCTTATTTCATTTCTTAGTTATCCTCAACATTTTGTTGTTTCTTCCATTACTGTCATATTTTCAGTTACATAGTGTGTTTCTCTTTTAACTTGGCTTTAAATTGGGCCTGCATCAGAATGATCATTAGATTTACACAACAAAACCTGCATGTTGCACACTAGTTTTGCTAGACCACTCCAGCGAAGCAGCAGTCAGTCTAAGAGGATCAAGGGGGTAGTCATCAACCTAGCTTGACAATAATAGATTTAATGAAAATTTGTAAAAGCATCTTAAGAACTAACAACAAAATGGAGTTAATATATATAATATGGTCCTTGAAAATGGCAACTTGAACTGCTTTGATTTTTGCATATTTTCATATATATGTGTGTGTGTGTACAGACTAGTCCTTTGGTAATGAACATTGTTTAGAAAGTTGACAACTTGATAGGGTAAACTTGTAAGAAGTTGACACTTTTGGAGACCTATCTAGAGATGTGCATATTCTGGGACTCACTCAAGCAACACAATTTGTCACCTTAGTGGGTCAAATTGCACATTAACTCCAACTTAACGATGTTTATTTCAGCTATTCAGATAAAAAAAAAAGAGAGAAAAATCATTAACTTTTGCCAAAAGATACAAAAATGCTTCAAACAAGCCAAGTATTTCTTAAAATAAAAGGTCATCCATAAATAAAACAACCTTTACCTGATTAAGCATCCACTTCAAGCCAACAGCAGTGGTGCACTCATTTTTTGAAGCACTGCTTAACCAGTCTAGATTATAAATTGTATCCAGAGTCTCTGCTATGGTTGACATGTTGCTCCTTCTCACCTTAACCGAAAAAATTTCCCCATTTGAGCTTATGTTATCATGACTGTTTAAGAAGGTCTCAAACCAACCACTCCCGGATCTCTGCATTGACAGAATAGCAAAATAGCGCACAGGGTGGCAAGCGCATTCCTCCCTATCATAGAAATACCAAGCAAGAAAAATCAGTAAAATTCAGACAGATTTTGCAACAAAACCTTAGATTTAAGCAGTATATTAATAATTGCACCTGCTGTAAGTTTTGGGCTTAGGGTAGTGCACATAAGGAATCTCCCAAGGTTCAATGTTAGGTTCCGGACACGGCTTTTGAACAACCTTGATGTCTAGAAAACCAATCTTACTGCCAGAGCCTATCTGCCTCAGACAAATTGAACATATATACACGCCACACACCATTGCAAGGGTCAACACAACTAGCCTCCACACAAACGTAGAACTCTTCCAACTCTTCACAAGCAAAACATCCTGCAACCATGAACCACATTTAAATCGATTTATTTATATCAAAACATATACAATAAAGACATAAGCATGGTTAATCCCGCCCAGAAATAGATTGAAACCCCACAGAATCTACATCTTAAGAAACTACCCAATCAAATGCCTAATACCCATGACCTTAAAAACACACATATTCGAAGGGGTTATTTTAAGGAACCAGATCGGACAATTTCACGTGCCACCCCATGTAAAAACGAAATAAAAAAATGGAATCTTTTACTTAAAATTTGGGAGATTTGAAGAATAGGACAACATGGCACGTTGAAAGGTGAAAGATTACACTTACCTTGGCGAAGGAAGAGATGTCATCGGCCATTGTTGACGAGATCAAAAAGAATGCGGAAGAAAAGGCATTTTCCGGGTACCTTTCTGAATTTCTTTCTTGGTTTTTTTATCGAAAAGCTTTTGTTTCAGCTCTCATTGCTGCAACCAGCAAGGACACGGGCCAAAAGAATGGAGGAAAAGCAAAAGGGGTTCTTCGATGAGATGAGATGAGATGAGGTGTGTGCGTGACACTGAGCTTTTTCTTTTCTTTTTCCTTTTTATTATTTGTTCTTCTTTTTTATCCCTTTTTTTGTATTATTTTTTGGGTCTTCTGAAGAATCAAATAATTTGAGGCTTCTAATCTTGGACTTCGGATAGACACACACATATTTTCGGTAACCTGCACTTAGCTATGCCACACACACTCTTTCTTTGTGTTCGGAAGTGCTTCGAGTATCGTTCGGAGTGACGAGGTTGAGTACGACCAAAGAAAAACGACATCATCAGTGCCCACCATCGCCCCTTAAACGACATCATCTCACTTCTTTTGCAATCCATGAGATCCACCACATGTCTCTGCCAAAACAAAATTATGGACAAATTAAATTCAAAAAGTTCACAATTTTATACATTTCCCACCCACGTGTACACTCTTTAACATTTCAATTACTCTCAGAGTATGCTTATTAATAAACATGTTTTAACTTTATAACTTTAGGAGATAATTATTATTATTATCTACGTTTTTTATTTCAAATAAGCTATCATAACAATTAAGACATGAGGTAAATTTTAGGGAGTTCCTAACCATGGTGTTCCATTAATGATCTTCCTGAATTTATGATTAAGATTGATATATGTAAAACTTGTAGTTTGTTAAAAAAAATGTGTAATTATAATTTATTCTAAACTAAATATTTCTTATAGAATTTTTTTTGTCTTTTCTTTTAGTCTGACCATCATTTTACCATCATTTTACCGTGTCTGAGTGGTATCTGCAAAGTTACTCCGACACTCAAGTCAGCTAATATAAATATCAATGATTTAATTTAGGATTTAAAGTTACATGACTTTTAATCATGAGGGTCTCCTTATTTATATTACTTTGATGGCATTGTCTTGCTAAAATGACTCAATCAAGCCCAATAAATGTTAATCCTAATTTTTTTTTATCTCTTTAAGGCTTCTCCTTCCTGCACCCCCACAAATTTAAAAATCTTAAAACTGACATTGACTTATTATTTGAAAATGGGCATCGTGTTGGGCTCTCTTTGCCACTTTTCATCTTCTTCATTGAATATTAATCGTTGGTGGAGGTTTTTTGTAATTGTTCAAAGCAAGGTGGAGGAGTAAGTTACGTTGTCGAAGGGTTGCTTAGGTTCTAGAGGTAAGAATTGAGTTTTTTTATATGAGCATTGAGATTTCATGGTTACCAAAAATCGGGATACGGTAATGTGCTACGGATTCATCAATCCAAAATTGATTAATTTTTGTTTTTCGGATGATGGGGTGTTCAAAAGCAAAGTTTTCATAAATTGTTGATCTCCAAAATGTTGAATCTGGAAACCTAATTTTAATTACGGACGGATTTTTTTTTTTGTATTATGGATTTTTGAACCCGGAATGCATGATTTGAATTACGAAATTTTGGATCCGAAATGCATATTTTGAATTATGGATTTCTGGATCCGGAATGGTTTTTTTGAATTATGGATTGTTAGATCCGGAATAAATTGTTTGACTTATGAATTCATGGATCCGGAATGCAATGATTTAGTTTCATTTAACTTTTTTTAATTTGTAAAAGCATGGACAATAGTGAAGGATCTGAACAAGAACTATATGACCGGGTTGGTGTGTGGGACGGTCTACGTGATGACGATATTGAAAAGTCATTGTCTAACAAAGCAATAATTAGTATATCGAAGAGATATGAATGTACAAATGTGTTTACTACATATAAGATAAAGTTAAGTTTATGTTTAGGTTGTTTGTTAATTGTTAAATGAAATAATTTGTTATGACAACTTTTATAGGTATTTCGTACTCGAGATGAACTCTGGATGTGGGTTAGAAAAGTTGCGTTTTACTTTGATTTTGTTATTTTATAAAATACATCACTTATTTAAAAATAAATAAGAACTTCATTTAAATAATGAAAACTAAAGAAACTAAATCACTTATTTAAAAAAATATATTATCTTGATTCAAATGCTTGCAAGTTTGGTAGCTACTGAACGAGTGCATACTAACCAAACCCCACAACTCCTCTAACTCACCCCAATACAAATTATATAATAGATTATGGTTTACTAATTTGAGCCAATACAAACACACAGTTACAAAAACAACAATTAATATTCCAGAAACAACAATCCAAAACATTACCAGAACCACCAATCCGGGATTCTACCAGAAGCATAAGTGCAGGATTTTACCAGATTTCATAATCCATAATTCTACCAAATTCCATAATCCAAAATTCTACCATATTTTATAATTTGAAATGTGAAAAAAACAATTACAAAAATAAAATTTCAAAGAAAAAACGGATGAAAAGATTCAAAACAAAAAAATTTACTTACCTTTAAGCACCAAATTGCCAATACCACTCTAAATCACGATGTGCGAGATTAAAAGGTACCACCGAGAGAATGAAGTTTTGCAGTTCGGAAATGCGGCCTCGCAAGAAGAAGATGATAGTGAGCATTTTTTAAGGATTTTATTCTATTAGGAGCATTTTTGAAATTTTAAAAATTAACAAAGACAATTTAGTTTTTGCGTAAGATTGTGGGGGGTGCAAGAAGAAAAATGTAAGGATAAGGATGAAAAAAAAAAGTGTCTCTCTTTAATCGAGATTAGCATTCTTATTATTGAAATGACGTGAGTGCTAATTTTTTTCCAAAAGACAGCTAGTTCGTTTATATGGTCGGCCATTCAAATGTTTTCAAATTATCAAATAAAAAGAGATTGAAAAAGAAGAATGATAAATGAAAGAATATTTCTTGCTTTATCTCAAATTCAGTGGCTATAAATTTGCTTTATTAACAAAAAGCTAATAAGTTATTTTTAAATTAAATAGTATAAAAATGCTAATAAATTTATTTGATTACAAATGTAATTATTTATCATCTTTAAAATTGCAATAATAAATTATAAAAGAAAAAAATATTAAAAAATAATGATTTTAAAATATAGTCAATGAAACTACAAGTATGAGTAATTTTTTAACATTGATGAGATATCTCTTATTAACATCTCAAAAGTTTTTTTGCTTTGTTAGAACTTTAGGATAAACACATTATTAAGCATTATAATTGCGCAAAAACTTTTACAGATAATGTGTATCTCACATATCTAATGCTAAAGTTGGATGAGCCAAAGTTTGAGACTAATGGGACCAAAGAGAAATAATATTTGTCCAACAAGAAAATAGGGACAATAGTTATTACGTAAATAACAAAAGTTGAATATATTTGAATATAAAAGATTATAGTTGGAAGAGGAAGATCATTAGACAAACTTAAAAATTGAAAATGCACGGGTCGGCACCGTAATATCGAGATTTTCACATTAAATAAATAAATAAACATGGTTATACGTGAGTGAAAAATAAACAGTTGTAACTTTCATTGAATTAATCAAAGACATTCAGTAGAACATTCCCTTAATATCAGAAAATCACCCGGCACGACCCAGGAACTTCTGAAAAGGGGAAATGTACGTTTTCATAATATCAGAGAAATCTAACTAAACACTAACACGGACTTGAGCGTCGGAATGCAATCACAGGTATCCCACCAAACGAACGCACGTGAAAAGGAAGAAAGACTTGAAGAATTGGACAGCTGGAGACACGACATTCATTGTGTATTGACGTTGATCAATATTACTCAGGTCCTGATATCATACAGGTAAACAAAATAAACATTAATCAATATGATTTTTAGTTTTGGTTTCTTCACCAAATTGCTACAGTTTTTTCCAATTTTATTAAAATGGGTAAAGTGTCTAATAAATTACTAAAAGTTAATATTTCTTTGAAACAAGTCACATTGTTTGAAAGTCGGTTCCATAAAGTTGACTTTAAGAAGGGTAGGAGGTGGTTCAATGCCATGTGTGCCAAATACACTGTAATAACTACTTATAAGTTTTAATAATTAAAGTAGAGAAAATGTTATTTGAATACTTTCTTCAAAATAGATTTATTTTGAAAATAAAATAATGGAAGTACCTAAAAAGATTGTTAAATTAGAAAATAATTAGGAAGTAAAGTATGATTTACGATAATGGGATAGTGAATTGTAAGTAGTTATTAAAGTGCAGAGGGGGCACGTAAGGGAGACAAAGATATTATGGATTGGTGTAAATTTGAGGAAGCAGTTAAACCGTTCATTATGATACTGTCTCTGCCCATCAACCGTTTCCTCTGTTTTTCTTTCCTTCATTAACGTTTTCTCAAACTTTTTCACACTTTTTCTCATTCCATCTTTTCTCATCACGGCAATGGAACCAAACACCGACGAACTTCTACGCGAGTTCCCCGGCGTCTTCCGCGCCTACAAAGACGGCCGCGTCGAGCGTCTCCTCGGCAACGAAACCACTCCTCCGGGAACTGACCCCACCACCGCCGTGCAATCCAAAGACGTCACCATAAACCCCCAAACCACCGTCGCCGCCCGCCTCTACCTCCCTCCCACCGCCGCCTCCTCCTCCCAGAAACTCCCTATTCTCTTCTACATCCACGGCGGCGCCTTCTGCGTCTGCACCCCCTTCAACCCCTCCTACCACGGCCACCTCAACGCAGTCTGCGCCGCCGCCAACGTTCTCGTCGCCTCCATCCACTATCGCCTCGCCCCGGAGCACCCCCTCCCCGTCGCCTACCACGACTCCTGGGAGGCCCTACAGTGGGTCGCCTCCCACGCCGCCGGCGCCGGGCCGGAGCCCTGGCTCAACGCCCACGCCGATCCAGAAAAACTGTTCCTCGCCGGCGACAGCGCCGGCGGCAACATCGCGCACAGCCTGGCGATGCGAGGCAGCGCAGAAGGGTTCGGGGGATTGAACCTGGAAGGGATGGTGCTGCTTCACCCATTCTTCGGGAACGATAAAAAGGACGAGCTTATAGAGTTTCTGTACCCCACGTACGGAGGAAGAAGCGACACATTGATCCATGCCCCGCTGGATCCGAAGCTGTCGGATCTGGCATGTCCGAGGTTGCTGATATTCTTGTCGGAGAACGATTTTCTGAGGGACAGAGGTTTGAGCTATTACGAAGCACTGAAGAACAGTGGGTGGAAGGGTGAGGTGGAGAAGGTGGAGTTCGAAGGAGAGGGCCATGTCTTTCATCTCCTTCATCCCTCTAAGCAAAGCTCATTGGATCTCGTTCAACAGTTCGTCGCATTCTTGAAGCAGATTCGTTCTCGCTGCTGATTCCTTGGTTAGATTATCATCACTCTCTTTCTTCTTTCTTCTCAAACACAAATCTTCATCTTCTTAAACACTAATTGCTTTTGCCTTCATGTTCTTCCACAATATTTTTATATTTATATATTTCTGGATCGAGTTGAAGACTTTGATCCTTTGGAAAACTTTTTCACAACTTTCACACAAGGATCTATTCGTAGCAATGTGTATATCGATCAACGATTTTTTCTGATCTAATACAATTTTAAAAATAAAAAAATATAGTACGGAACAAATACTTTTTAAGCAATTATAAAAAACATCTTTTTACTTAAAAAAAGTTAAAATACATTATTAATTTATATAATTGATAATTATATAATAGATAGATGTTATTTGTGTTACATATAAGTGATAAGGGTACAACTTGACCATTTGCTTTTACTTTTCTCTTGAAGAAAAAGCAAATTGACTACGAATATGAGCTACAACATCAAAGAATTGGTGACGGAAAGTAGTTTTTCATCATTAATACTCATGAATTATTTGCAAAAATTACATATAATTATTTCTTCATATAACTTTATTTGAAAAGTGCCCAAAACGTTGAGAAAAGTTATGAATCAACTACAAAACCTGTAAAAAAAATTTAAAAATCAAAGTTGAACTTCGAACCTACAACTTCATTAAAAAATAAAAGAAGAACAAAAAATTAAAGTGGTGTCAAAACATAATTTCTATGTTAGAATATAATTCTATTTTAAAGTAGAAATCGTATTTTAAAATTAAAGTGGTGTGTTTTAATAGTAACTTATTCCTTTCTGTAATTTTTAAAATTTGCTCCAATCTCATGCAAAAAACTGTGGGTATGCGTGTAATAATGGAAGATGAGTGAATGACCTAATAATAGTACGAAAAACGTGTTTCTTGCGGAGGAAACTTTTACATATTTTGTCGCTGTTATATCACATAAATAATTACAGAAATATGGGTCAATTTTAACAATTTTTAGAAATTCGATAAATCATGTTTTATAATACCATTTTTAAATACACCATATTTTAAAATTCAAACCATCAATGGAATATGATTTTAAGATTTTAATTTTTTTCCTTTTTATTAAGAACTCTTTTTTTTTGGTTTTTTATTTATTTAAAAATATTGTGATTTTCAATTTTAAATAAATTTTGTATATATTTTAATTTGTGTTTTTTTAATAGTGTGATTCATTAATTAAAAAAATTATGTTAATTTAATGTAATTTAAAAAGAATATATAACAACAAGACTGTAGTTGAAAATAAATAATAATATTAAATATGCATACACACACAAAAAAAATATAATAAAATTAGTTTTGAAAAATAAAATTTAAATCAATATTTATATTTAAATGAGAGTTGATCCAACATTATAATAAAATCATTAAATAATAACTAATTTAAAAAAAATAGTTACAATTATATTGAATATTAATTATTGATATTTAAAATAATTTATATTATTAATAAAAAAATTATAAAATTGCTTCTAATGTTATAAAAGTTTAAGGTTTAGATGTGTTGGAGGCTTTCTTGGTTGATTTCCTAATTAAATCTTTGGTAGGTGAATATATAGGTTGGTTTAGTAGAAATTAGTTTTGTAGTTTTGGTTGTTCAAACTTAGGTTAACCTATTCTAAAAACCAAACCAAGACTTTAATACACAAGATTAATCCCAAATAATTATGTAATGTGTATACACTTTGGAATTTTTATTTTTTTTACATCCTTTTATATTTTCTAATAGTTCTTATGGTCTTCTTGGTTTTGTAGAGATCCTAGTCTTGCTACTCCCCTAAAAGTTTTTTGGATTTGTTGAACTCTTTGCTCTCCTTTCTTTAGCTTATGTTATTTTATTTTTTATGCAGGGTATTGTGTTTTAAACTCACAACACCAATTAAAAAATAATTAAGAAAAATAAAGAAAGACCAGTGGATGTTTGGAGATCATAAAAGGGGAAGGTTGTTGATTAAGAAGAGCAAGATAAGCTCATGGAAGAAGTGGAGATGTTTTAATAATGAACATTTATCATCTTGAAGATCTTATGTTGTATTACAACAATGTTATTCATTTAATGTGTGTTGCATTTTTTTCTTCTATTGTTTTGAATTTTTGTCTTGACCATGGAATTGGAAATGACAATGCGGTCACATCGTTACGCATAGACTCGTCCTACATAGATTCATCCCACATTTGGTTTGCAAAATACATGTTATGTGTAAAAAATACGAGTTCTTTTATTGATCGGCTCAAATAAGAAATATATTTTTTTAATTAATAAAAAATTAAATAAAAATATTGAATAAAATTTATTTTTGTTTATTAAGTTAATATTTTTTCTTATTTAAATGAATTAGGTAAATGGTCTCACAATATTATTCTCACAACAAATGCCTAATAAGATACGAGTAAACAATTATAATGATAATGAATGAAATTTGAATTTCAATCGTATAATAAATTGACTAATAAAATACTTCATTAAATATACATTTTTTTTAAGATAATACACATATACACATAGTTACTATTTTAATTTGAAAAGTGATATAAATAATATATATAATAATAATACTATATTTATTTATTTTTATAAAAAATACTAAGGTCTGACTAATGCATTTAGCATTTGATAAATATTGGAACCTAAACAATCTATGCATTTTAGAAAGACAAAAAAATTCTATTAAATATTAAAAAAAATATTATCAAAATTCTTGAAGGTGTTATGAATTAAGGATTGAGGATAGTTTCTTCCTGCACACTTTCTTCTTACACAAATACTCAAATTATCCTTTAACATTTTCATTGGATGTTTTTTATTTAATTCTGGAAGGTGAAATTCTGAGATGTCCTAGGAAATAGAATATGGAAGTTAGAATTTATGTTTCAGATTATACAAATTGTACAATCCAATGTACAAATCTCTTTTCCAAATTATAGAATTGAGAATGAATAATTTTAGAATTTTTTATAATATGGGACTACAAAAAGAATGTGCAAGAAGTAATTACGGGATCCAAAAAAAGTCTAAATTTTTAAAATGTTTGAGTTATCGGGTCAGTTTGCCCCATCCCACACTTAGATCGCATAGATTGTGAGTTATATGACGTAGACATAAGCGGTCTAGAAGGTTAAAATAGACAGTCCATTCCACATTTTTTCTTAGTGAGTCATCCCACATGACTGATCCCACTTTATTATCCATACATACAACATTCAATGTTATTTAAATTTATATAATATTAATATATACAAGTAAAAGTTATAATTATAAGTGATAATAAAAGTTAAAAAATATATATTGATTCATTGACAATAGACTTATATCATATTACTTAATCAATATAATTAACTCGGTACACTAATCTTCAATATAAGAACCTCAACATACAAAATCTTAAACCTTAAGATCTTCTACACCTTCTTAAAAACCTACCACAATAACACATTAATCACCCTCATCAACATTTTTTATATTTAGAAATAACTGAAATAATTTTTTACCTTACCTTACCTACATAATAGCCCTACAAAGTTGACCATCAATGCGTTGACCATCAATGCTTGCGATATATTCTGCATGCACATGAAACTAACCCACTTTCTTCTCCGTCTCCTTCTTCCGCCATGGATTCAAGCTCTACCGAAGTAGCCTTCGATTTCTCACCCTTTCTCAAAGTCTACAAAGACGGTACCGTCCAGAGAGTTTCAGGCTGCGACGTCGTTCCGCCGTGTTTCGATACCGAAACAAACGTCGAATCCAAAGACGTCGTAATCTCCAAAGACGACGACGTTTCAGCCAGGTTATTCATTTCCAAACTCACCGATCAAACCCAAAAGCTTCCTCTCCTAGTCTACTTCCACGGTGGTGGGTTCTGCATAGAAACACCATACTCTCCTCCTTACCACAAATTCCTCAACTCAATCGTTTCCAAGGCCAACATCGTTGCTGTCTCTGTTCATTACAGAAGAGCCCCGGAGCACCCCGTTCCCATTGCTTACGAAGATTCATGGACCTCGCTCAAATGGGTCGCGTCCCATTTCGACGGAAACGGCCCCGAGGAGTGGCTGAACCGCCACGCTGATTTCGGGAAGGTTTTCTGCGGCGGGGACAGCGCGGGAGCAAACATCGTACACAACATGGGTATTCGGGCGGGGACTCATGGGCTTCCGGGTCTGAACATTGAGGGAATTGTTCTGGTGCATCCGTACTTTTGGGGCGTGGAGCGAATCGGAAGTGAGAGCGAAAAGGCTGAACTTCTGGCAATGGTGGATAATTTGTGGCGTTTTGTTAGCCCCACCTCGACAGGATCCGACGACCCGTTGATCAACCCGGGTACCGATCCGAATCTGGGGAAACTGGGTTGCAAGAGAGTGGTGATTTTTGTTGCTGAGAATGATTTGATGAAGGATAGGGGCTGGTATTACAAGGAGTTGGTGGAGAAGTGTGGGTGGGAGGGTGTTGCAGAGGTGGTGGAGGCGAAAGGAGAAAACCACGTTTTTCACCTGTTCAATCCAGATTCTGACAACGCCATCTCCCTCCTCCATCGATTTGCTTCCTTTATCAACCATTCTTAGTACTTAATACTTCACTGTGCACTTTCGTATGAAAAACTTCAGAATTATCACACAATTTTTCATCCTTGTTTGCAATATCATTGCAAATAAATTTAAGATTAAACATTTTATAATTTATAAGTAAGTATTTTTCTAAAGTTAAGTTGGAGTTAAAACCTATTTTTTAATATGATAGATCAAGTCTGTTACAATGAAAAATTGTTAGTCTTATGATTTTATCTAGATTAATTATTTGTAATTTTTGTTACAATATTAATATTTTAATTATTCTTAATTTTATTTTAAATTTAATTATTTATTACTTTTAAACTATTACAATGAAAGGATGAAAATGTACTAAACGGAATTGGAACTAAGAGAACTATTAAACCACTTTTCGGTCGGTGGATCAGCCTGCACCTCACTCTTTTCTCTTGAACGAACTCCTGCAACTCTTGTTTTTCCACTCTTCATTTCCGTGAACTTCGGGACTTGCATGGTACGTGCAAAAGACACTATGACGTTCAAGTCAAACTTCAGCACTCAACACTCAATATTTAGTACTATATGATTGCGTACATGATCCTTTGGAATTTGTGTTTATTTATATAATATTGTAGGTCCTTGATTATTGGACATGATTAAGGATTTAATATGTACTTAAGAATGCACCATTTAATGTTTAACCTTTGATTAGTTCACCTGCTTGGATGTGATGGTCTCGATCAACCTGGACCAAACGCTGGACTTTAATTCGGTCGTACGGACCGATTGGTACACGTACTATACTATCATTACTTATCATTATAATAAAATAATTTAAAAAACAAAAAATTATTAATTATTAATTGATATTTAATCTTAATTATAAATTTTTTAACTAACTAGTTTATTATTATACATTTTTTTTCTATCATACACTCGTCTACTTGTTCTCTAAGTTAGTATTCATATATATGTTTATAGTAGAAATGAAAATACCTAAAGAAAAGCTTTATCAAATTCCACTATAGAAGCTCAGGGTACTTAAAATTTGAACAATACTTTTATAGTCACAAAAGTCTTAACTGTCTGAAGTAACTAATGAAGTACCTACAATAAATATTCACTCAAATCAATAGTAAAATGATAACATTAATACAAGCTGATAAATAAAATATATTTTTTATAATATTTTTATTCTTAATAACCTAATAATTATTCATAAGATATATTCTCCCGTTAAAATAATTTAATCTCTTATAAATAGTTGTAGCAAATCTCAAAATTGAAGTGTTATTATTATAATGGGTAATGAAGAGATTTTGTTATTTTCTTATTCAAGAGAAGTTGATATATCAACACTGTGAGTAGCAAAAATATACACTTCACACTTTAATAAATTATTATTTTAATTATTTTTTAGATTAAAATATCATTATATTATTATAAACCGTTGTTAAAACTGGTTGCAGTTGATTCAGGAGTTAAAATTAAAATTAAAATTAAAATAAATTTATTTCTTGTTTTAATATTATTTTTATAATTTTAATATTATATTATTCTTAACTTTTGTGACTTTACGTGCTTCTCCCGTCTCTTAAGGAAACATTACATTAATGAATGTGTAGAGTAAAAGACACGATTACACTTAAAGTAATTTTTTAAGAAATATATACTTATATAGTTTAAGTTTTTTCTATTCTATTTAAAAAAATATTTATTTAATTTCTACATCAAGATTCATTGTTGTCATCCTCTTATGTATCATCTAAGAAAAATGTGTTAAAATTGATCATACGTATCGTTTCTAGCAACCTCATTCCTCGTGAATTTTAATTCTTCATTTAGTAAAGGGATTTAGATTTTTCTATAATATGAACATGATGACTCATATTATTCTGTTTTATATAACTACTCTTATTCACTCTTTGCCTAAAAAGCATCATTTGGCACATTTCAAAAACTTTATTATCCTATTCTAATTTCTATAAATTATTAGAACAGATTAATTTGAATTTGATTATAAATAAGTAAATTGTGTTTATAAACATATGTTTTTTTTATCAGCGTTTATAAACATATGCAAAACTTTTTTTTTCTGCCTTGAAGAAGTTTTGTCTGACGTGAGCAACTTTTTGTTTTTTCTTTTGAACTTTTATTTTTTATTTTTTATTTTAAATTGAAATTTTATATAGACAAAATTGAATATATATATATATATAATATTATTTTCTCCTCCTCTAAATAACTAAACCTTGAAAATATGATTTTTGTGATATAAAAGAAATAGTGTAAGGTGACAAAAATTACTCTGTAATGATTATTCTAGATACTCTAAAGAATAATTAATAAAAATAAAAATGAAACATTTGATGGGTTTTAACTTATAAAACAAAAAAAGACAATTAACTAAATAAAAAAATATAAAGGTGTTGTACTGTTTTATTTATTGATTTTTGTGTTAAAAAATGTATTATTCACAAAATAATTTGGCTATATTCACTTGAATCTAATAAAGTAATTAAGAGAAAAAAATAAAATTATTATAAAAATATTCATGTTATACTTAATAGTTTTAGTGTTCTTAATAATTTTTGGGGAGAAGTGATTCTCACAACATATTTTTTACAAAATAATATACCACATGACAAAATTTATGAATTGTGAAAAGTTATCAACCTAACTTCTAATTTTATATTCTTATGTTATGTGAAAGATAGTGTTACCTATAAGTTTTTTGTTGTTAAAAGTGATATAATTGAACGTTATAGTATGTAGAGACAAAATATGTTAAGTTTTTTTAACATGTTTTTCCTTTAAAGATTATTGATACATCTGAACAACTTATAGACATTGTTAGTGATGCCGTGGTGAGGGCTTGAGAAGAAGTAAAAAAAAAATAAAGGAAACTTTATTTAAAGATGATTTTTACACTTATCTAATTGAAAATAATTCAACAAATTTTTTACAAGCTATGAGTGCTCTTAAAGCAAAACATTGGGATAAGAACATTAGGCTTGAAATTGATTACATTAAGAAAAAATAGTAGATTTTTCTAAACGAGCAAAACTCATTGGCTATGAGTGGATCTTTAAGAAAAGATAACACCATGATGGATCTATATAAAAGTATAAGGGAAGATTAGTTACGAAAGGTTTACTAAAACCCAACATAGATTACTTTAATACCTTTGTCATGGTTACTAGGATTTTGCTCTATTCAAGTGTTGTTAGCTCTATCATTCATCTATAAGTTAGTTATCCATCCAAATGGAGGATAATCTATTTCTCAACCTTAGTATGTCAAAATAATTAGGGATTTATTATATTTAAGGATTAAATATATTTTTCGTCCTCGTAATATAACACATAATTGATTTTCATCTCTGATTCAAACTTTAAACCTTCGTCATACTTGTAATATGAAAATGATTGAAATGAGTATTTGACCGGAGACAACGTTGATATTTTTTTACGTGACAAATAAAGTTTAAAGATGGATTATATTATAATATTATAACATTCATGTCAACGATAAATTATTATAGACATCAAAATGAAAATTTAAGGACTAAATCCAATTTTAACTTTATTTTCTTACATAAAATGATTTTTTTTATATAAAAAAGATTTAAAAAATTATAATTAATATTTTTATTTATATTAAAATGAAACTTATAATTATAATTAATATTTAGAATTAAAATAAATATTAAAATTAATATAATATTTATAATTACTATTAATATAATATTTAAAATTATAATTAATATTTATGAATAAATATTCGCATTTATATGAATTATAATATGACGGGATGAATAAGGTAGTGGCAACAACTAATAAAGCAGCCAACGCAGTTAAAATTGCAGTTGTACAATGTAATTAATTATAATATTAATATTATAACTAATATTATAATTAATATTATAATTAATATTTATAATTAATTTTAATTATAAATATTAATTATAATATTTACTATAATTATAAGATCCATTACGTCAATTTTAAAAAATAAAAATTAAATTTACCATTCATGACTTTAGTTAAAAAAAAATATGTGTCATATACAATTTTAATTTAAAAAATATGAATGAAATTTCTCCTACAAGACTTTTGATTTTAAAAAAATAAAAATATCATACAAAATTTATCATTGAAAAAAATAGTTTAACTCGTATTTCTGAAATACAAGTTATCCTAACGTAACTTAATCATTCACAAAATAAAATTATATTCAAAAAATAATTTAAGTAAGAAATTAATGATAAGTTTTCCCACAAATTTCAATATTACCATTTATTATATTATATGTTTTAAAATCAAATAAACGGCACTCCTCGATTTTAACGAGTGAACGTTAAAATCCATAAAAGCGATAAAATCTAAACTTGAAAACGCTGTTTTGTTTGAAAATGTTATGCGGCGTTTTCACGGCGACTTTTCTGTGAACTTTTTTCTGCATATATTCCAAATACTTATCTTTTAATTTTAATCTCAGCCATTAGATTAATCACATAAGAGAGAGATAGAGAAAAAGATGGGATGAATTGATATCTTGACTACTATAATAAATAAATAATTACTTATATTAATATTTTAATTATATATTTAGTATTTTTTAATACAATTATTATTAAATATATTATTAAAATAAAATTACTTTTTATTAAGTTTTGTTCTTTGAATATGAGTTAAATCTTTTCAAATTTAGAAATCAAGTTGTTTCTTACGGCTAAAGAGGAATTTACCTTAAAAAAATAATTATATGTTATATTGCTTAAAAAGAAATAAACTTAATGTTTCATGAAACACATATAAACATTTGATAGTGTTACTATTGTCGAATTTTAGTATCAACACAGTTAAACACTTATTGATAAATAAACTTTCAATATCATCATGTATTTATAAACGTTTTAACATTTAATAAGTAAACTAAAATTAAAAGAAAATAAAGAATCAATAAATGTATTATCATCTTATACAAATTTATCATATATTATTAATTATGTTTTAAAAGAATTTAATTAATAATTAATTACTTAATTAATATTTGAAGGTTTTTTTCCACAAATAATATAATTTTATTTAATATTTCTTAAAATGGACAAAAAAAATTATTCCAAAAATAGGTCAAGTAATATTTATCACATATTAATTTTTATATTAAACTGAACATTTATATTTTTTATGTATAACTTTAATTATATCAAATTTCACTAACATCAACATCGTAATCTTATCTAATTACAGAACTTGTCAATTTTTGGAATTTTTTTTCTAATTAAAAAAATAAGAAATATAGATACAGTGTTGGAAAATATCCATATTTAAATTACTTGTTCAACATGTTTTATTGGTCTACATAAATGATTTTAATAGCTTCTCGAGTTACTAAAATTTCTTCTATCATTAACTATAATATTTATTTATAAGTTAGTTATTCATTGAAATTGAGAATAATTTATTACTCGATATAAAATGATTGTAATGAGTTTTTATCTTGTTATTTTTTTTTACCAACAAATTTAGATAGTAAAGTATATTATAATATTATAACATTCATATTTGTAGCCGAGTCATCACAAAAATTCAGAGACTAAATCCAATTTTAACATTACTTTTTTTCACAGAAAATATTTTTTATATAAAAAGATATAAAAATTAAAAAATATATTATAATTAATATTTTTATTTATATTAAAACTGAATCTTATAATTGTGATAAATATTATAATTAATATTAACTAATATAACTATTATAATTATCATTAATATAATATTTATAATTATCATTACTATAATATTTATAATTATAATTAATATTTATGATAAATATTAATTATAATATTTTAATTTAAGATTTATTTATAAATAATTATTTTATTGGTATAATAGATTTTCATCTAGTTTATTCTTTAAATTCTTTATAAATATGTATAGTCCATCTATGTATATTTTTTATGATCTAATTCTTTCATATTTTTTATTTTTTTTTCAATAATACTTTTTTTTTATATGATGACAAATAATTATTGTTAACTGAAATATTAGTTTAATATATAAAAACTTTTATAATTTTATTTATTTATTATAATATGACGGGATGAATAAAGTAATCCCTACAACTAATAAAGCATCCAACGCAGCTAAAATTGCAGTTTTGTAATTAATTATAATATTAATATTATAACTAATATTTATAATTATAATTAACAATTATAATATTTACTATAATTATAAGATCCATTACTTCAATATTAAAAAATAAAAATTAAATTTACCATTCATGACTTTAATTAAAAAAAATATGTTTGTCATGTACAATTTAATTTAAAAAAATTAAAATGAAATTTCTCCTACAATACTTTTGCTTTTAAAAAAAATATAGAAATATCATACACAACTTTATAATTGAAAAAAAAAAGAAGTTACTCGTATATCTGGAATATAAATTCTCCTAAAGTAACTTAATCATTCACAAGATAAAATTATATTCTAACAACAATTTAAGTAAGAAATTATTGATAAGTTTTCCGACAGATTTCAATATTACCATTTATTAGATCATATGCTTTAAAATCAAATAAACACCACTCCTTAATTTCAACGATTGAACATTAAAATCCAAAAAAGTATAAAATCTAAACTTTGAAAACTCTGTTTTGTTTGCACAACGATTCTTGAAGTTGGTTTATTGAAGTTGGTAAGTGATGAGATGGTTGTGATAAATTCTTTTTCTTTTTTAATGTTTAAAAATGTAAATTTACAAATTTATCTTTATTTTTAAAATATTTAAATAATAAAATATAAAATATAAAAAATACAAGTTCCTTACATTTTTTTTAAAAAAAATTATAAATAACATAATGAGTGTGATTGAAAAAAAATAAATTTTATAAATTCATTTAATATATAAAAAATTAATTAAGTATTTTAGATGATTAATATTATTTATTATTATATAATTTTTTTTTATAAATAATTATATATATATATTATTAATAAAATTATTAATATTTAATATAAATAAAATAAAATAAAAATAATTAATATTATTATTTATTAAAATTATTTTATTTGCATCTTTTATTATTATTAATTTAATATTTATATTATTAGTATTAATAAGACTTTACATTATTATTATTATTATTTATTTGGGTATGTAAAGTTTATTTAAAAATATTAGAAAAAATCTTCTTCCCTTCATGAATGGTAAGCACAAAAAACCCATTCAACTTTCCCTTTCCACTTCCCTTCTTCCTCATGCATCATTATGAATGGCCTCTCTGAATTTTTTTCTGCATGTCATTCCAAATTCTTTCATGCTTCAAAGCGACTCACATTTTGTACTTCTCTTTTCAACCATTAGATTAATCACATAGGAGAGAGCTAGAGAGAAATATCGGAAGATTGACTCACTATTAAGAATGTTTCAAACTCTAAGATTTTGCTAGTCACACGGTTCTTCAATGTTAGACCCTTATTTCAAAAAAAAAAAAAAAGTTTTATGCATTTATAATTTTTTTAACATTTAATAAGTAGAAATGATAATGCGGATAGGTTTGCTAAAAAAAAAAAATATGTGATAGACTCACTAATCTATCTTACTAATCAATTTAGGTATGTTTCGCATAATTTGTAGTTTGCGTAAGCCAACAGCTCGACAGGCGGGTTTATCCACAAATTCGTATAAATAAAAAAATAATTATTTTTCCTTTTGTAAAAAAAATATATCCAACTCATACATTATTGTATTAAGATATTTATTTTATTTTGAAAATATTAAATTTAGTGTACTAAAAAATATTTGAGTTTAATAAAAAATAATACAAAGAAGATATTTCAATGAAATATTCCCTAAAAAAATATGTTTTTTAATTGGATATGTTTAATATGGTGGTGTATTTGTTTTCATGTCATTTTTTTGAATTGGATGCTAGTATATTAGAAGACTTTCAAGTACACAGAAAGAAAAATAGATTTAAAATAAATTTTTAATTATTTTTAATGAAGTCTTATAACAATGTTTATACTTAAATTTTTTTTTAAATTTTTTTTTAATTGAATGATTTGAAATGAAAATAAGTTTTAATTTTTCAATAACAGAAATAGATTATTTTATAATTAATAAAATTTAATTTAATTTTTAAATATTCTTCTTCTGAAATAATATTTTATTGTCGATTTCAGAAAATAAGAAATGAAATTACACCGTGTAAAATATCCATATTTGAATTACTCATACATGATTCCTTATTGGTCTACAAAGATTCGTTGAAGGAGTGGAAAATGGGTTCAGACTTTATATGATCGTATTCAGTAGGAATTTATTGTCTACACTGAAGTCCATTATATTATACCTACTCCTCTTCTCTTCTCTATATAACACAACCATACCTTCACTTTCTTCAGTATCACCTTGCTTCAGCCATGGCTTCCCTCTCTACCGAAGTAGCCATGGATTTATCACCCTTTGTCAAAATCTACAAAGATGGTCACATCGAGAGAGTCACCGGGAACGACATCGTTCCGCCGTGTCTCGATCCCGCTACAAATGTGGAATCCAAAGACGTGGTAATCTCAAAAGACGACGACGTATCAGCCAGGATCTTCATTCCCAAACTCACCGATCAAACCCAGAAGCTCCCCCTCCTAGTCTACTTCCACGGTGGGGGATTCTGCATAGAAACACCATACTCTCCTCCTTACCACAAATTCATCAACTCACTTGTTTCCAAGGCCAACATCGTTGCTGTCTCTGTTCATTACAGAAGAGCCCCAGAGCACCCCGTTCCAATTGCTCACGAAGATTCATGGACCTCGCTCAAATGGGTGGTGTCCCATTTCGACGGAAACGGCCCTGAAGAGTGGCTGAACCGCCACGCTGATTTCGGGAAGGTTTTCTGCGGCGGGGACAGTGCGGGAGCGAACATCTCACACCACATGGCTCTGCGGATCGGAATCCATGGGCTTCCGGGTATGAACCTGCAAGGGATTGTGCTGGTGCATCCTTACTTTTGGGGCGTGGAGCGAATTGGCTCTGAGGCCCAGGAGCATGTTCCCATCGTGGAGAATTTGTGGCGTTTTACTAGCCCAGCCTCCACAGGATCCGACGACCCGTTGTTGAACCCGGCTAAGGATCCGGATCTGGGGAAGCTGGGTTGCAAGAGAGTGCTGGTTTGCGTTGCTGAGAAGGATTTTCTGAAGGATAGGGGTTGGCATTACAAGGAGTTGCTGGAGAAGAGTGAGTGGGAAGGTGTTGCAGAGGTTCTGGAGGCGAATGGAGAAGGTCACGTTTTTCATTTGTTCAATCCAGATTGTGACAACGCTGTTTCCTTGCTCGATCAAATTGCTTCCTTCATCAACCACACTTAGTTAAGGTTTCTGAATTTCCAGCCAAACTTGTTGTTGCCATCCTTGTTTTACTCGCACTTACTAGAATAATTTTCACTTTCCATTTTCTTTTATGTCATCACCATCGTATTCTTCGTCAATTCACGTGCTTAATTATGAACTCTGCTCCTTTATACATGCAAAAAATTGATACTATTCTATTACTTCTTATTTCTAGTTTATTAATCATTTTTTTTAAAACCACGTATTATTTCAATTATTATTAATATAAATTATACATTTTTTTATATATTTAAATTACATTAATCAAATTATCTTAGAAACTTTCATTTCAAATTTTCTAACTTTCCTTACCTGCTACCAACCAAACTAAAACCCCAACCAAACAAAGCCAATAGATTGATCGAATTTAATATAATATTTTAACTCGATTAATTAAAATTCAATTTACAATATATAATATAATTTGGTTGAGTTGAATTGTGTGAATGCTCCTTACGTAGGACCGTGCGTTTGTATTGGTCAATATTTTCCTTGCCCTTTTATACGTTAATAACATTCATTTCACAAACTAATAAAATAATATTTTAATTATATTTAATTTATTTTTAAATATTATTATATTATTATAATGTACTGTGAAGTATATATTTTTATAAGAATTGATTTGTGAGTATGGGATTGTTAATTATTGAGAAGACTATGATAAGGTGGCGAAGCTTGTGTGGATACCAACCACAACCACTCAAATATCTTCACCATCGTCATCAACCACTACCACTTCCTCCCAAACCATTTTCACCCAAAATCAAACCTTTACACTCATCTACCACCATGGATAACTCACCCTCCACAGACACTGAAGTGGCCTATGAGATCCCTCCCATCCTCAAAGTCTACAAAAACGGTCGCATAGAGAGGCTAGAGGGTGTCCAAGTTCTTCCTCCGGAGCTTCATCCTGAAACCAACGTAGAATCAAAAGACGTCGTAATCTCCGAAGAACATGGCATATCCGCTAGGCTTTACATTCCCAAAACCACTTACCCTCCGCCGCAAAAGCTACCTCTCCTTGTTTACTTCCACGGCGGCGCCTTCATAATCGAAACGCCGTTTTCTCCCACCTACCATAACCTCCTCAACACCCTTGTTTCAGAGGCTAATGTAATAGGCGTCTCTGTGCACTACAGGAGAGCACCGGAGCACCCGGTTCCCGTCGCCCACCACGATTCCTGGGCTGCTCTCAAATGGGTCGCTTCCCATGCCGCTGGAAACGGCCCTGAGGAGTGGCTGAACGACCACGCAGATCTGGGAAAACTGTTCTTATCCGGGGACAGTGCCGGAGCCAACATCGCAAGCTATTTGGGCATTCGGGTCGGATCGGAAGGGCTGCCTGGGGTGAAGGTTGCAGGGATTGCTTTGGCGCATCCTTATTTTTGGGGAGAGGAAGCCCTCGAGTGTGAGGCGAAGCGGCCGGAAGACGCGGCGAAGGTGCTACAGCTGTGGCGGTTTTCATGCCCAAGTACGAGTGGATCCGACGACCCGTTTATCAACCCGGGTAAGGATCCGAATCTGGGGAAGCTTGGTTGTGAGAGGGTGCTTGTTTTTGTGGCTGAGAAGGATTTGCTGAAGGACAGGGGCTGGTACTACAAAGAATTGCTGGATAAGAGTGGTTGGTGTGGATCTGTGGAGGTGTTGGAGACGAAGGAGGAGAACCATGTGTTTCATCTGTTGAATCCAAGCTGTGAGAATGCTAAGCTTCTTCTTCACCGAATTGTTTCCTTTATCAAACAGGATTGAACGTTGTTATGTGTGTTTTAGTTCTCTTTTTTAGTTCTCACTGTAACAAGCATGGCTTGTATCTGCGATGAAGCGGTGAGAGAGATGAATTCAGCCATGGAAGATGATAAGAAGAGGTTGAAATTGAAGTTAATAGTATAAATAAACATGGCTCTGCTTTGAATCTGATCTTTATATTTAAATTAAGGAATTAGTAATTTTATTGTTGTTAAGCATAAAAAAGATATTATCATATTAGATTCATACATTATTAATAACTAAAATAATAATTAAAATTGTTATGTTTTGAGATTTAAGTTTATGTAATATTTTTAAAATATTAAATTTTAACTGATGAAATTACCTATTAAAATTGACTCAAAATAGTTTTAACCGACACGACAACAACAATAGAAAATGACATAAAAAAGATAAACAGTATTTTTTTTCATTGATGTGTATTTTTTTTTTCACTCATCATACTAATTAAAGTGTTTCAGTAAGAAACATGTTTACGTGAATATTTTGTTTAGACAAATTATTCAATCTTATCCACAAATATTTAGTGGGGAAAATGAAAGGTGTAAAATCTCTTATTCTAAATAAAGATAGGATTATGTCATGAATATTAGTTTGAGTTGAATTGTTATCAACTTAAATTTTAAATCCTAAATCTTAAATTTAAATGAATTTTTGATATTATTTTGTGGCATCTTTTTAACTGTCATAATTCAATCTCTTTATCACATTCTACTAATGAATGATAAAACAGTTTCTTATAAAAAAAAAGGTGATGTTTTAGAAAGGACTTTTGAAATCAAATTGAGATATATACCAAACTCTTTTGAGAGATATTCTTTTGAACCAAAAATCATTTCCTTGGAGCATTTTCTTGAGGTTGATTGGATCATGGGAGTTTCTTCTTGCACCCTACATTTTTCTTACTGTACTCTTTAAAATACCAAAATTACCCTTTCACAGTTTTATGTGATTTCGAAACAAGAGTTCTATAAGCAAAAAGTATTTCAGAATAGGGATTCCATAAGTAGATAGTGTTTTCGGAATAGAAAATCAGAAGACAAAAAATCATTCTAGAATATTTTTTTGGGAATACATTTTTTGATTTCTGGATTGGTAAATCCAAAATTAATAAAATGAGTTCCAGAAAATACATTGTAGAAATATTTCGAAAAGAACAATCTTAAAGTCATTTTTAAAAGAAGTAAAGTAGTCTTCTTCGAAAATGATGGGGGTGTAGGAAGAAAGTTTTTTGGGTGCAGGGAGAAACATCCTTGGATCATACTGTCTTGGTTCAGACTGTTTCTTTCTGCACCTCCATATCTTCCTCTGGCACCTCCATACACAACATGAAAATATAATTTTATCCTTCTTCCGCCACCCCATGGAATAGTTTTTGGATTATGTAATCCAGAAACGCATTTGAAAAAAGACTTCCGGATTACATAATTCGGAAGTTAAAAAAAACTTCTGAATTATGTAATCCAGAAAGTAATCATGCATATGAAAAAAGACTTTCGAATTATATAATCTGGAAGCTAATTACAAATTTGAAAAATGACTTCCATGTAATCCAGAATCTTACAGAGGAGCATTTTAGAAAATACGAAAATCTATGAAAGTGAGAGAAGAAGATATGAAGTTAGAGTAGCCCTTCATTTGTTTTTGCGCCACCCATAGTAAATATCAAATGACTTCTTAAATGTACAATAATAGTAGTGTAACTAATCCGTACACTGGAAGGGAAAGAAATGCAGAGTATTAATTAATTATGAACTATTATTAATATATTTTGGTTATTTACAGTATCAGATTTTGGTTATTTGTGTTTTTTTGAGTGTTAAAAGCGAAAGAGTGGAGAAGGTAGTTTAAATTAAATGGGGCAGATTGAAATTTAAGAATAAGTTGTTAGCATTGGTGAAGTGAGTGATAGTAACCTTATGCACTGAAAAAGGAGAAAACTTAACAGCAGTGAGTAGTTGTGCATGAGTAATTCCTGAGTGAAAAAATGTTGCATCAGATTGTTCAGACACGGTCATCGTAGGCGTGTACGAAATACCTTTAGTGCCATCTATACTATTTATGTCAATCGGGTAATGCCATAAATATTCTCCCACATTACATCCACTTTAACACTCATTCACTCTTATTCATTTTACGTAACTCTCATGCCACTACTTTTTTTCTTATTCAACTGCTTCTAACTTTTTTTTATCCATCAAAATAAATAAATAATGAATACCTCAATCTTTATAAAAAATATGTTTTCTAACTTCAAATTTACTTTGATAGTTTGAAAGAGATTATGCAGCACAAAAGCCACAGCGTCAACCCTATACATAAGGATACAAAAAAAAAAATACCACTTCTAACATTAAAAAATCTTGGTCACCCCAATTGTACTGATAACTTTTTTTCAGCAAGTATATTGTGCGTTTGTCAGAAGTAATAATTGTTCCTAAGAACGAATATCGATCTCACAAGGAACGATAAATTATCAAGTACCATAATCGCTAAATATAGAACAAAACAATTAAAGATTTTAGACACCAATCAAAGTAAGAAAAACATGCTAAACGTGCATTCGATATAGTTTATGTTGGAAAAAACGGGTAATTTTCCCACTAAAACAGAACCCTAACAGAACTACCCGACAAGAGTTCGACCAATTTAGCCTAATCTCCAAGCACAACAAAAACAACTCACTTATTATTATGGGAGAAGATATTACAAATTGGGATATATAACAATGAAGGAGGGGAGTTTAATTTATAACCCTCAAACCTCTTTCCCAAATAATGAACCCACCGATGTGAGACTTGAATTAAGCCAAAATCAACAACGTCCATTCTTAAAAATCTTCTTATTTATTTGTTTCCATAATTACTCGATAAATATAATCCACACGTAATATCATATCCAATTAACCTCTTTGCTTTCCTCATTCATCCTAAACTGTAAAAAATGCATTTTTGGATCTGCTGAACCATTGTCGTCAGACCAACTACTCATGGCACTTAGGCCATAAAACAATTATTATAAAGATACTTACTATAGAGATGATAATGAATTTTCACCCACACAGAGAAGATTGAAGTAAAAGTGAAAAAGAAGTTGGTTTGTTTTGGTGTGGCCTTTAGAATGTTTTGATAGATGTTATTGGCGTTAGAATAGGTGTGTGGATTGTGGAATCATGGTTTGTCTGTTTGTTTTAACACTTTTTTTGCCCTTTTGTCCTAAACAGTGGAAGTGTGTTGGCAGGCATTCAGCAGCGTGGTTTGCGGGTTTCGGCATTTTCTGTGATTGGCCCTCTTACACCTTCACCTACTTTAGAATGGTCTCATTCATGCATTGCAAGTACAAAACCACAAAGTCCCAACTCTCCTCATTGCTCTTCAAATCCTCTATAATACCACACCACCTTATAGTTTTCATAGTTTTCATCTTGTTAAGAAAATCACAATTAATTCTCCCTCTTTGTTGTAGATACAAAATAGACACTTGCAAGGAAGATAAATGAAAACAAGAAAGAAAAACAACATATAGAGAAATGAGATAATAGATTGTTGGGGATTTCACATCGACTAGAGATTAGAGTCTTTCATTGTATATAAGTGTGTGCAAACCTCAACCCTATGAGCCGTTTTTATGGGGTTGAGTTAGGCTTAAAGCCATTTCGAGCCTATCCTAGCGAGTATTTGTTGGGCCTATCGTGCCACCCGCTATTGGGCCGCTATCGAATCACCCATAATATATAGTCCTACGCACGAGTTGGCAGTCTCGGCGTGAGGGGGGTGTGTTGGGGATCTCACATCAACTAGAGATTAGAGCCGCCTTTCATTGTATATAAGTGAATGCAAACCTCATCCTCATGAGCCGGTTTTATGGAGTTGACTTGAGATTAAGTGGTATCTTCAAGCGAGAAAAACAAATATTGTAATCATATTTCTATGATGAAGATATTTTCTAGATTAAATCCTCTAGATTAAGTATGTGAGTTTCAGTTTTCAAGTTGAGAATTCTCACAGTAAAAATTCTTGATATTTTCTCTGTTTATTACTTCTACAAATGTATTTTTTAATCTAAACCAAAAAGACAGAATGAGTTATAATTTTCTTACCATCTTGATATTTGCATTGCAGAAAAGAAACCAAATATAGTACGGTTGTAATAAATATGAGTTAACCCTTATGATGGTGTTAGATTGAAGTCCTTGATTTCATTGGACAGTAGAAGAAGGTATAATGCGGATGAGTGATGGTATCCACCTATCTTAATTCCCTTTCATTGGAAGGAAACTCCATCTATTGTTCCCACTATATCCAACATCTACTCTCTCTAAACAATAACCTTACAATTTAATCATTACCACACTACTTTCTCTTCTTTTCTTTCATCAAACCACATTTTCTTTTCTCTTTTATTTTCATTTCACCAATAATGCTTCACCCTCTAACTTCACTCTTGCTTACAAAATTAGAGTTTGCATGTTTAGTCATTCCCTCAATTGTAACCATTTTTGCACCCCTTTTTCTTTTCTCTAACAATCATCATCAAGGAATGACTAATATAGTTGGGAACTTTTTGCCCCAAATATTCCAACATTATTTAATCAATGCTATCACTAACATGTTAATACATAAGTGGATTAACTTGTCTATGTACATATAAATAACTATATATAAAATGGATCTATTTTTTTAGTGTACACATTTTACTTTCTAAAAAGGTATTTCATTTATGTAAAACTATTATAAGGGTTGCTTCAAACTATGTTAATTTTTAAATTTAAAAACGAAAAGAATAATTTATATAAATAAATATATGTTAAAAGATATATTAAATTTAAAACTAATACACACATTAATATCTAAAATAATAAAATCAGATAATTTGATTTGTTTGTTAAATTATCTTTTTGTTCCAAGCTTCCAACATCCTTTCAATTCCTTCATAGTTAAAAGAATGTCTACGAGAGACAAAAATGAAGTATACTATTTTTGTAAAAAAATTAATAATGATATATATCATGCAATCAAGAACATAATCAATGTGAAAATTACCAAAAAAATATTTATTAAGATAATTTATATATTAACATAAAAATTTACACATATAATCAAAGTATAAGGTGGGAAAAAGCATTTAAAATATACTGGAATGAGATATTTTTGAGTTGGTGGAACTGATCTATTTTATATTTTTGAAACACCTTCAAAAGAATATTTGAAATGCAATTTTTTTTCATTGTTAAAAAATAATATCTTGAAGTCTTTTACACAATATAATTAATGAAATAAATATGATTGTGGTGAGAAAATAAAATGTAACAGATGATTGTAAAATTAAAGGTTTAATTTATAATAACATTAAATATATATCTAATAAAATCTAAAATTATTTAAATGTCGAGTTATAGTATTTAATACAATACTGTAACTTATCACTTTCTACTTATTGTGTAATTATTAGCTAATAAAATTATTTAATAAGTACTATCTATGTTCTGTACAAAAAGAGTTAATTACTATATGTATGAATTTATCCTTTTGCGGAAGATATTATCTTACTTTTGTATGTTAGAATATTAAAATTATTAATAGGAAATTATCACGTTTAAAAAATATAGAAACCATATAAAATAAAAAATTCGATTATTAAGTTTTATAATTAATAATGTATCATTTTTCATAAAATTGTGAGAAAATGTAATATATAGTGGGTTATGTTTAGTAACATATATATAATAATAAATCATGTTAAAATATTTCATTAATTCGAAACGATTTAGCTTCTCGTTTACACTTTTTTTCCCTCTCACTTTTTAATACATAAATATCTTATTAACTACACTCACTTCCTTTGGTTGTAATTAATTAATTATCAAGATAATAAGTTACTTCTTCTTAAAGCTTAAGATTCCAAACGTTAATGGTATATAAAATTTCAATAAAATTCAATAAAATTAACTATTTTGAAACGGAATACCGAATTTGAAATTCAATAAAATTTATTTATCACTGTAGTAAATTAGAGCATTATTCACCACTGTATTAATCTTTTCATGCTTATGTGGTATTTTTGTCATTTCAACATGCATTGATACAGTAAAAAAATTATTAATACAAATTTTCTACGAGAAAATTTTAAATATAAAATATTATAAAAGTTTTATGATAATATTTGAAAACAAGTAGAAAAATTCTTGAAAGTACGGTTACAACAAACAAGTTGTTAGTTATCAAATGCTTTCAGTTTTACATGCTGCAGGAATATTGTTATTCCGGGTGGGAATAAAAAAGTATGAATATTTTTTTATATGTTTAAATTGAAGATATTTTTTAAAAAGATTTTGTTGTGGAATCTCATCATTTTGTTAAAAATCTGCAATGCTTAAACGGTGAATAGTTTTTATTAGAATAAATTTTCTATAAATACTTGATAAAAAATTAATTTAAAGAAACAAGAAATTAAAACGTAACCTTTTTGGAGAAGAATTGGTTATATTTAGAAAAAACGAAACAATTTTAAATTCTAAGAAAGTAATTTGTTATACAATTTCTGTATGTAAAAAAGTGAAAATATTTAAAATAGAAAGAAAAAGCTGAAACAAAAATTTTACTTAGTAAAGGTGTATTCACATGGGGTGTTGCAAATGAGCATAGGAACAGGTTCACATTTTTATGGTGTGATATTTGGCCAACTTGGGCCCCACAAAATACCTGAAAAATATTCTTTATTTCAATAATTTCAATCTATTTTAGAAATGATTGTTTTTAATTTTTTAATTTAAAATAAATTTCCTTTTGAAATAGATTAGGGAGTAAAGTTTTTTTTGCTCATAAAAGTCCAAAAATATTTAAAGCGAAGGTTAGAAGAGTTTTTGGGGCGTAACCGAAGAGGCTAAAAGGGTAGCAATGATCGTAACGATGTCGTTTAGCGGGTAGTGTAGCGAGAGGGAGACAGAAGGGACCACCGTTGATGAATAAATGAAATCTGAACCGTGGATGGATGGAATGAGTAGGCTCAGTAAATATTCCTCTGCGATCAGCCTCTTTTTAAGCTCCCTCCACTTCCCTCTCTAGGACTAGCCCATCTCGAAATAGAAAGAGAGGATCAAGAGAAAAATGAGTGAGTGTAAACGATGCGTTCTCACAATTGTGCCTATGGAGGAAGCTTCTTCAACTGAACCAATCGTTTCAAAGAAACGCAAAACCGCCGCCACTGCTACTGCTAATTCCGCTTCCTTCCAGTTACGCTCTACCGACACGCGCCACTGCTTTCCCGACACTACCGTGTCACCGGAACCTTCTGTCAATTCCGCCGGCACCGTGGTTTCCGGTGAACTCTGCTCTGATCGCTCCTGCTGTAGCTCCAACCACGTTAAGGAGCTCCACACCGCGCCGTTGGATCTGCAGGTTTGGTTCTTCAAATTCTGACTTGTTACGAGTTCTGCATTTTTGTGGTTTTCCGATTTGCGTCGATGCCAGACAGTTCTTGCGGTTTATTTTCACTGTGTTTAAATTAACCTATTTAAATTTTTTATATCTATTTATTGATATTCGCTGGTTAATGCAGGCGAAGGGTTTCGAAACGGTAGATTCAGCCAACCGCAATTTCAAATCGTCCAGGTTTTATTCCATACATTCGCGATCAATTTTCTAACGAAATGTTGCCACGCCGCGTCATTTATTTATTCGTTATTGGCTGTTCAGCTTGTTGAGTGAGTTTTGTGGAGACTCGGAAGAATCGACGATGTTTCCGGCGAAGTCTTCGGCGGAGGTGAACGAGAAACGGAGAGTGAAGGAGCCGCCGAAGGCGGAGATCGAAGAGTTTTTTGTAATGGCGGAAAAGTACGAGCAAAAGCGATTCGTGGAGAAGTAAGTAGTGGTATTGTAAAGCTGATGATGGCTACAAGCTAAGCGTTGTTTTTTGTTTTTTTGTTTTTTGTGCGACACATGATATGGAATGTGAGCGTGCTTACACTCTAGCGGAGCCAGAATCGAACCCTAACTAACTAATAACTTTTCCTTGTATGCAGGTACAACTTTGATATTGTTAGAGATATGCCGTTGGAGGGTCGCTACCAGTGGGTTCGTTTACATTGAATGCTTTGAATGAGAGAGAGAGAGAGAGAGAGAGAGAGAGAGAGAAAGAGTGCGTTATTTTAAATTTAGAGAGAGAGGTTGATGGTTAAGGGGAGAAGAGAGGGTGAGTTTATCGTGCTGGCTAATAGACACTGGTGACGAAGCTAAACTGACAGAAGGTAAAACGAAAACGAGCGTGCGACTTCTGGTTGCTCTGGAGAGACGGTGATAGTGCTGGTAGTGATGGCTTGGTTTTTGTATAGCTAACTGCTTTCTCTTTTCTCTTTCTCTTTTGATGGATGCAACAAGCAACAAGCTGGCTTTTCTGCAACTTGGCACTCAGATAGAAGTAGGACAAGTGTAGAACCTTCTTGGTGAGGTGATGAAAAAATAAATAAATTATTGGGTTTTGAGGGAAATATATAGAACAATTAGAACACAAAAATTCCCGCATTGAATGGGTGATCTAGAATTTGGTATTGTAATTGAGAGTGTCTCTTTCAGTGTTTCCAGTACAATAAGGGGTTCAGCTAATTCTCACGGCTTTCAATTATTCATTATTAGAAGAATTAATGGATAGAACATTAATTGTTATCTGGTAATTTTCTTTTCTGTGAAAAGTATGTTTTGTTGGACCTTCCTTCCCCCCTTGCCTGCATGTTTCCTTTTCAGCTTTCCGTAGCTTCAATTGCCTTTTTCATGTGTTTGCATTCTTTTTTCTTTTAGGTCATTTGGAATATCCTCTCCATCCCGAGCCATGATGATTCCCCTATTCTTTGTGGGGACCATGTCTGCCTGCTTCCTAAGAAATGACTGCACACACCAATTAGTTAAAGCCTTGTACATCTCATACGCGGCTTCATGATTGAATTCCAAGGTATATGCTTAGCATTACCAACACCACTTACAATCACCACCCAACCCACAACCTACACCATTTAATACACACAAAAAGGGACTAATCACTCTACAAATCCTTTGCACCTACCCTACATGTCTAAATTTATGCTTCTCCTTGCCATCTTGAATTATTGAAGTTGCTAAATATGTATGTTCATGGTTTAAAAGAGATCAAAAGTGGTGAGGTTAATTGAAAGTGAAGTCATAATGTAGTAATATATCGGTTTTTGGTTATCTGTTTTACTTATTGCTGCTTAACGGTTGTTGTTGATGTGACATAATATTCGTTATGAATGAGTGAGTGAGAGAGAGAGAGAGAGGAGTAGAAGCATTGTCCATAGGTGCCATGTAGAATGTGATGATTACACACGTGTCCACCCTCATCCATGTCATCATGGATCCAAATGTGCACTTTCCAGCCTTCCACATTCCATTTTCCTTTTTCCATATGATGAACCAAATATCGATATAAGATAAATGATGAAACTACAACACTTCCATGTGCTCTGCTGCATTCCTATTTTTGCTTCGGATCTGCACCCATTTTTAACTTTAATCAATTTTATTATTATTTCTCACCTCAGCTACTATATATTTAATCCACTACCTTCACAACTTTACATCTTCAATATTTTTTTTTCTACTAACTTTAATGAAAATATTATCTCACTAATTTATTTACTTTTTTTATTCTTATTCTTCACATTGATTGCCATTATTTTATCAATACGCTGTTTACGGGATGATTTTTATGTGCTTTGAATGTATGATTTAATTTTTATGCCCGTATACAATGCTTGTTTTTAATATTTAAACAGTGAATTATACCCTCAATGAAAAAAGTAAATGGAATTATTTATTCAAAAATAAAAATGAAATTTCCATAAATTGCGCGGGATGTTATGGATTTCAAAATTTATTTATAGTGTTTTTTTAAGAATAGGAGATTGTTATTTTATTAAAAAAAATATTTAGAAGATTAAAGGCGTAAGAGAGTGTGAAGAATAATAAATAAGAAGGAGGATCTGAGCAGCGTAATGGAATGTTGTTAGACAAATATTACCGCTCTCTCATTTTCATGTGTTTACTTCATTTTGCGGCAGTTAAGAGGATTACAAAATACTAAATAAAAAGTAATTTATTTTTCTCCTCTTATAATTATTTACTTTGATTTTAATTTCATCTCCTACTATTTTAATTGTTTCACTCTAATTTATTTATTAATTTAACATCAAATATTAACAAAAGCGTTGACAAATTTATATAGGTACGACCATGTCTAGAAATTTTGTAATCTTTGACAAAAATATAATTTAATATAATTTTTCGATTCTTATTTTATTTTCGAAACGACCACAAAATTATTATAAAAAAAATATAATAAACTAATTTAACATTTTATTATGGATGTATAAAATTAAAAGTCCATTTAGTACATACTTTAACATAGTTAACATATTGAATAAAATTTAAGTAATTTTTTTAATTCTAAACGAATACTTTCAGTAATCATAATTACGATTTTAAATATTTTATGAGCACGACAACTAGAAGTGGAAACCAAGCTGAAATCGGCTTTGCTTAAATAAGATTGGTTCTTTAAAAAATTCAAAACCCAAAGCTAACCAATTATTTTTCATAAGTTTTTTTTTAGGTTTAATCAAGTGATACTTGCCTCTTCAACTTTATTTTAAAGAATTTATATATAACGGACTTAACTTTAAATAAACTAATAGGTCAAATGAGATTTTTTTTTTATATAAAATAAACAATATACTATATAAATGAAAGTGACTACAACTCAAAGCATATAAGATAAGAAAATGATAAAAATAATTACACCAAAGACTACAAGAGTCCAATCTAACTTATTTATATGATATGCTATCAACTTTTAAGAAATCACTTCTATAAAGTTAGGTTGACAATCTAAATGAAAAAGAGTTAGGATAAAATCAATTTTTTGATGGAACTATATCTTCATCTTTTAAATATTCTCAATGTGACATTATTAGATGATGAGAATTTTTGAACCAATAATAATATTTTTTTACTTTCTTTTCTTGTTTATCTTGTTTTAGTTTTGCTGCACCAAATTCTTGAATCAAATTTGATTTCACTTATAAGTACTATATTTTCAACTTTTGAAAAGATTTTAAAAAAAGTTTTCAAAACTAGTTCACCCTTTTTTTAGTTTAGTGAAGTTATTCTCTTTTCCAAACACACATAATCCTTGAGGTATCCATCATGCATTCTTAGACTTTTTAAAACAGTTTCGATCATAGATTATTATTTTTAACACATATTTCTATCTTATATACTCCTATTTAATATATATTTCTAACCTTTGTTTATATATATAAAATATGTTTCTAACAAAAAAATTATAACTTCAACCTAGAAGTATGAATGTATATTTTTTGTGATTGTGTTGCATGTTGTATATTGATATTTTTTTATTTATTAAGACTCTGATGATTATTTGTTTTTGTGATCTTGTTAACAAACTTATTCTTTGTATATGAAGGGAATAAAAGAAATGAGTGTAAATTGTTTTAGTTTTTCTATACTTTTCCACAAGCATTTGTAGTACATTTAGTTGCTATTCTAACACTAGAAAATGACCTTCCTAATTAGCAACTTATATATCATCTAAAAAGAATGGAAGTTCCATAGCATTGTAAGTGGATGCATATATAAAAGAAGGAAAATATTTCTTTGACACAGTAAAAAATACACTTAACAATACATTATAATAATATTATAATATTTAAAATTAAAAAATTAAATATAATTAAAATATTATTTTATTGGTTTTTGAAGTGTATGTTTTTACTGGGTAATCTTGATAAAATTTATGAGATATCAAAGCTTTTTGTCTCTTATTCTCTTATACTAACCATTTCATAAAGTATAAAAAGATGGCATGACATGTCACCACCACCCTTACGTAGATTCTTCGGATATTCCTCTTAGTGAAGAATTTGTTGAGTGGTTGGAATACTAGTCAGAATTCAATTCTGAACTGGATTTTTAATTTATTTTCTTTTTCATTTAAAAACAATAAAGAGAGAAAAAACTAAGAAAAGTATAAATTAAAAAATAAATAATTTAATAAAATAAAAACTTAATAGCACTGTAGAAATATAAAAATGTTTTTAAATTAAAAATGAGAAACGTAATTATATTGGATGAAAATATTTTAGGAAAGAAATTAAAGAATAGTAATTTCTAAAAGTAAATTTAGTAAGAAAAATAATATAGAAAAAGGTAAAAATAATAATTTAGAAAAGTATTTAATTAAACAAGTAATATTAATAATAATATTTTTATTAATAGTAATTCATGATAATGGTAATACAAATAATTTATTTTATGTTAAGATTTATTAAAATGTAAATATTAATTTAGGAAACTTCTGAATCATTTTCTCTTTTGTTGATGCATATGTGTACTGTTTTGGTTTTTCTCTTCCAAGGTTATTCTAATTGCTATTCTTTTCATCTGTTTCTCTGCGTAAGATTCTCACAAAGTTTTCTATTCAATCTTTATTTGTTTACACAAATAAATGTTTTTATGTTTACCAAGTACAAGAAAAAATTAGCATAGGAGAGTCACGTTTTAACGAAACACGCAAGAAAGGTAAAACGCGACGCATAAAAACAACTGGGTGTTGTTCAAAAGGGTGACGCGGAAAGCAAATCTGTATCCCTGATGATGTGGGCCTCTCAAAGATTTGGCATTTCTTACTGAATAATGCAACCAAGATCGAATTGAACCATTCATGACCGTGAATTCCTGTTCCAAATTTTACCCACGACAAAAACCTACCACCATATCCGCCATCGTTCACCATCACCCACCCATTAACTAATCGAACCAACACTCAACAAAAAACACCACCCTTCACTCTTGCCACCTGCAAAGCTGCCAAATTTACTCCCTCTGCTTACTGGGTCGTCTCCGAGCTATGCGTGGAGCTGAGGGTGGCGGTGGTTTCGCCGTCAGAGGCGGTAACATCTACTGGGGAAAAAAAGAGGATTCTGGTTTCAGAGGAATCGTGGTAATCTTCGCTTGGGTTTCTGTTCCACAGACCCTGTTACGAGAATTCGTTGATCTGTGTTCCTCTTTCGGGTGGAATTCCCTTGTTTGTTCTGCCAATTATCTCTCAGCGTAAGTTTTTCTGATTTTGGATTTTCCTTTTTTTTTAGCTTTTAAACGTCGTGGTTTCATTTATGATAGCTTCTAGACCATTGTATTTTTCTCTCCATTTTGTTTGTTGCTTGAGAATTGCTTTGATCAATCAGATGGAATTAGTGGGTCAGCAATTTAATGAAATTGGAGAGCTAGGTTTTAGATGAGGGTGAATTGTTGTAAAAATCAGAGCTTTCTGACACTATTTCTTAATCCTGGTGTCACTTTATTGTGTTGTGCATTTGGGACAGAATAGTTTCTTTTTTTCATTTTTCGGTGAGGAGGCAAACAGGCATGCGCCATGTTGCATGTCACGTTTGCCTAACCATGTGCAATTATAATTGAAGCAGAAGTTTGGCTTAGAAAATGCTTTGCATGTGAAAGTAGCAGAATGCTGTTTAATGTCACATTCGATTGATTGGCTGGCGCCTTAATATTAGGTTTGCACCTTCCATTAGTTATTTGTCTCCAACTGGTGAAGAATTAAGAGTGCAAATATTTATGAAGTTTATATATGGTTGTTGGAAACTTTTTGGTTTTCTTTGTCAACTTCAATCAGACCCCAGAGGGGACCATGTGTTAATCAGATCCCAGTACTGGTTGGAGGGAATATATGGCTACTGGCTAGCTTACACAGACTCGTGAAAAACTTAAGAATATGGGTGGGTTGGATAGGTTTAATTATTATGGTTTACTCACTTAAGTCATACCATAATTTAATGTTGGATCGTATCAGGCAGCTAAGGATTTATCTGCATCCTATTAGGAAGGTTTGCGCTTTCTTCTTGATGCATTGGGAAATATTGGAAACTTATGGAGAATATATGTACTCTACATCTTACATGTGTTGGGAAGCTTTTACTTCTGCTCGAAGTGTTTTGTGACAAAGTTCTAAATTCTATTAGTTTTTAAGCATTGGAAAAGGAAAAGGGAAGTTCTACTTCCTGTTAGATTAATGAGATTTCAATATCAGTTACAATATATTAAATGCATTTGTATGTGGCTTGGTGTTGTATTACCCCAAGACCCTATTTGGATGAACTTTTCTATAAGCATATGGAGATAAGAAGGTAAAATGATCGGCTTTCTCCCATAAGCTAAAACCATCTTATGCGCTTAACTTCTATTGAAGTTCTCTAGTTTAACTTCTCAAAAAACCAAAGTGCATAAATTGATTTTACGTAATAGGAGAAGTGCAGTTTATTTTGCCTTTTTATTTTCTTCTTCTAAGTTAAGCACTTATGGAAAAGTTAATTTAAACAGGGTTTAAATCCTATCTGTCAAAAACTTAACTGCCATGCTCAAGTTGTAGCCTCCTAAATATCTGCTGAGATATACTATTTTGTATTTGCATTTTGTTGGTCACAGACCACCACCTTATTTCATTTGTACTCTTCAATTTATTGGTTGGTGGTACTAATGAAATTTTTATATCTTGCATTTCCTCTCATGCAGTTTTCATGATGAAACTGCCATGCCATTGGCATTTTGTGTTCTTGATGAACTAATTGAGGTTAGTTTTAGTATTTGGATAGCATGCTAAGATTTATATTGATGCTCTAAAATGGAAATTTCAAAATCTCTCTATAATGCTATGCTACAAATCTCTGGGTCTGTACTCTTTGCTTTGAGACATAGCATAGATGCGAAGTGCAAAAATTCATTTGTTTTATGCAGGAGCTGAGAACTAGGTCATGTCCTGTGGTATTTGCTTCTTTTTCTGCTGGGTCCAAAGCCTGTCTGTATAAAGTATTTCAGGTAATTTTAGGCATCCAATCTTATGTTTCATTTGGAGAATATTATAGTTTGAAGTTGTATCCGTTTTAAGTAGAAATGCGCATTGTAATATCTTTCTGTACAAATGCAGCTTATTGATGGAAGATGTGAAACTGCGCTCAACTTGGTAATGCACTTTTTGTAGATGTTTTGTGCTTTTTTATTCTGAAATTATTGATTATTGATTTTATTTTTTGCAGCCTAACTACCAACTACTTAGGAACTGCCTCTCTGGACAAATATATGATTCTGGTCCAATCGATGTTACAAGTGATTTTGGATTCCGCTTTGCATTACACCCCTCCATTGCAAAAGTGCCTGGACCATCAAAACTTGTTTCTTGGGCAGCAAAATCTGTTACCTCTGCATTGGATGCGTTATACCTAACTAGATTTGAATCCCAAGCTGCTGAGCATTGGCAAGCTTTGTATTCTTCTGTTGTAAGTTCTATCTTGACCATTTGGAATCTTTTTTAGTTTTATTATATTAAACTCTGATTTCATATTTTTTCTTTAGAATTTTGGAGCTCCTTTTCTCCTTTTATGTTCTGAGAATGATGACCTTGTGCGATACCAAAATATCTATGATTTCGCCCAACGTCTACGCAACCTCAATGGCGATGTCAACCTTGTAAATTTCAGTAGCTCCTCTCACCTTGGTTCGTCTGAGGCTAATTTTCAGCTACATTGTGAGTAACTTGAACCAGTTTACCCTAAACATTTCATTATTATTATTATTTTGTTTCAGGTCATTACAAACACCATCCAATTCAATATAGAATAGCCGTGAACCATTTATTAGAGAAGGCTGTTACAATATATTCACAGAAAGTGATGATTGAAAGACAAAGAACTGGTATGGATGGTACACAGGATGAGATATCAGACTTAATCTGTGACCTGCAGAAGGTGGCAATAAATTCAAATAAAAGCCTTAGAAGAGTTGCAGTTGGACCAACTGACTACTTCTTTTTGCCTAGTTCAGCAGGGCATTACAGTGATAGAGAATCTGGGACTCCACAGGATGAACAGAAAGAAAAGCCTGTATGTGTGCCTAGTTTCCCAAGCATCAGTGCTCACAGTGTCCTTGGCCAGTTTCTTTTCGATGTTTGTGTTCCTAAGAATGTTGAGGGTTGGGATGTGAAATTTTCTGGGCTAAATGGAAGGTCATGTGCTTCAGCTCCTAGGCATTCACTTTTCAGAGGCACCAAGCGTATTGGTCGGTCCAGATTATAAATCTGACCTGAGGAAATACTTTATGATAAACTTGTTTGAAACATCAGCAACAATTTCCCTTGACAATACAGGAAGATATGATAGATTTTGATGCAATGCTTGACTGTTGTTGTGTCTGGCTGTGGAAGTGTACTGGTGGAAATGGTTCTACATGTAATTCCTTGGTGGGGTCAGATCAATAAAGGAGTTTCATCTCTTATTTCCCTTAGAAATGAACACATGACTGTGTTGTATCAGAAAGAAGAGATTCTGGTTGATACTTGGCTTCATTAGGTAATTGCATTTGCATGAAATGAGATAACATTGTATTCACGTATATGTAGTTAGAGCATGTAAATAGATGTACGTAATATATTTTTGAGGGAATAAAAGGTCTCTTGCTAGAGGGTGGAAGAAACTTGTAAATTAGACATGTCTAGCAATGTGCAGAAATGTTGTTATACTTGTTTTGTTTTGTTTGTTAGTACAATAATTTCATCTTCTATCTTCTATACTGAATATTTTACTGAATTAGCTAGCAGTAGAGGAATAACAGTACTGTTTGAATGAGTTCCTCCATAGAAATTTCTTGGAGAGAAAAATAAAAAGAAAAAAAATGAAACTAACTTCTTTATAAATTAAAATTAGCTTATGATTAAAATTAGTTTATCTATAACTTAATTTGTAGAAGTTAATATTCATAACTAAAAAATTATTAAATAAAAATTAATTTTAGAGACTAAAAATAATTAGTTGTTATATTGATTAAATTAGATATTACTTTAGACGTTAAAAAATTATTAGTTTCTAAATTGATTTTTATTATTGATAAATAGTTTCAAATTGATATTTAACGAATATATAATTAAACCTTCTTTTGTTGTGTTTAATCTATTTTAACATTGATAAATAACCTATAGAAGTTATATATATATTTTTTTGTAAGTTAGAAGTGAAAAAAAAAAAAAAATATTTAACAATTTAAAAAAACTCTATTTAAAACCCCAATAGAGTTAACAATTTTCTTTCCATGATGACAAACTCCACATAACCTAACTCATTCATCTCTACTTCTACCTATAGCTAAAAATAATTATTAATATTACTTATATTAGAAACTACACAAAAGTTATTGAAAAATTGTTTGTGTAAAAGTTATTGACAAATTGTGTGTTTAAATTTGTTAGTGGTGCATCTGAAAATTTTAAAACTTATTTGTGACAAAATAAGTAAGATTCTGTTGTCTAAATTTATTAATGGGGAGTGACCTTAAAATATTATTATGGAAAATTTTAAAATATATCTTTATGAAAAATATGATTATTGATGTGATAAATTTTAGTAAAATATAAAAAAATAATCATTTTATTAATTTTCTTTGTATTATTAAAAATAAATTTTGATTTGATTAAGATAAAATACAATATAATTTATAAAATACTGTTAAATATATCCATCCCTACTTTTATCTATAATTGAAAATAATCAATATTGCATTATATTGAAAAATATACAGAAAAAAATCATTGAAAATTATGATACTTTTGTCCAAGTTTATGTTAATGAAGTATTTTTATGAATGGAAAATAACCTTGAAAGATTATTATTGAAAAATAAAAAATTTATCCTTGCTATAAATAATTTTTTTTAATGGTGATAGATTTAGTGAAATAATTTTTTTTTATTAATTTTCATTGTATTATTAAAAATATTTTTTTGAATTTTATCAAAATAAAATGTAACATAATTTATAAAATAATTAAAAATGATCAATATTAGTTATATTAGAAAATACACAAAATTTATTGAAAATTTGTTTGTTTAAATTTATGTTAAATGGAGTATTCTTTATTTTATTTTATTTTTATGCATGGAGTATTCTTTATGAAAGAGGAATAACATTAAAATATTATCATTGAAAGTTTTAAAAATTATATGTGACAAAAAAAATAATGAGGATACTTTTACCTAAATTTATTAATGGGAAATAACCTTAATATATTATTATTGAAAATTTATCTTCGTGAGAAATATATTATTATTAAATTTGAGTAAAATGTAAAAAATAATTTTTTATTTGGTTAAAATAAAATGTAATATAATTTTAAAAAACACTGTTAGAAAAGTTGCCCCCATGCAGGATCGAACTACAGACCTTCAGTTTACAAGACTGACGCTCTACCACTGAGCTATAGGGGCATGTTTGATTGTAGAACTCACCTATTTAATTTAAAAAATAATATTAGTTCAAAAATTCTAATCACCCTATCCTTCTCATTTTATCCATCATTTTATATTATAATACAAAGGTTTAAAAAGAAATAATCTCCTTATTCTGATTAAAATTATTTATAATTTATTAGTACACATACTTTATCTCACCAACTATACATTATTATTTCCTTTTTCTAAGCATATAATTCAAAATATTGTATGTTTACGAATTTTATGGCTAACTTTTTTCATGAATTTTTTAATTTTTGCACATTTTAGCTAGTAGTTCCATTAATAATCTATTTTTAAAAAAAGTCATCGATAACAAAACCATGCAAACAGCAAAGAACATCAAATGCATCTTAGTGTATGTTAATGTGGTGTGATTTGTCTCCATCTATTAGTGCATAAAAATCATAATAACATGCATTTATTTGACAAGAGTTAAGGTAATCAATTCACCTTCTTCTTTGGCATCATATTTTTACCTAGACTACAACAAATTGTTGCCAATCTCTTCCTACACCCAATTTTTTTAATCTGCACCGTACATAGTTTCAAATTTCCAAAAATACTTTTCATTTAAAAAATAAAAATTCAAAATTAGAAATAATACATTTTGGAAAAGTAGATTCAGAAGAGATTATTGTGTTCTAAAAATAAAAATTTCATTTCAGATAAAAAAATCCGTAATAAAAAAATACATTCTAAAATAAAAAATTCAGAAACATATTCCAAAAAAGGAGATCCATAACGTATTTTTATATATATTCCATTTTATTTAAAGGGATTTTGGTGTTTTCATTGGGTGCAATGATATGGTGCAAGAAGTAATTGTCCAAATTGTTTGGCACTTAGTTATTGTCATTGTTTTATAAATTAGAATGACTTAAAGTTAGTAGTATATTAAGGGACCTTTCTAAGGACAATAATGGTATGGTATGATTAAGTGACATGGAAGAAACTCTCGTAAAAGTAAGGCAGTGTTATATCAAGATGTATTAAGATTAGAGGTTATGCACTTTTTTTCATGAATTTAGGATTGATTGATTAAGCTAGTTTACGTGTATTATTGACTGATAGCATATAGCTGAGAATAAAAGTAGGAAATGACTTACAAACCTAAGGCAATTGTGAAAGGGTTAATTCTTTATGCACGAGATAATTGTGATTTCCACCCATTATTTTCTTTAAAATCCCATTTTACCCGTGCCACCTTTTCCAGATTTTCGCATCCGGAATGAAAAAAAAAAAAAAATTCAGATTTTAGTATCTGGAAGACATTCCCGTGTAGATGGTCATATCAAGAAGGCACATCTCAATTCCAGATTTATATATTAGAATTTATATATCTAGAATTGTTTTATTTGTATTGCAGATATAAATATCCGACAAATTAAGGATAAAATAGACATTTTCTGAGCAGTGCATGTCAGAATTGATATGGTGCAGGGAGAATTAGCCTTATGAAAGCTTGTAACAATATACCTTTTTACAACATTGAGGACTTGGGTGGTTAGTTAGTAACCTTTTGTCTGTCTGGGGGTTAAATCAGATTCACAACTTTTTGAAGTGTCAACTTAATTTCCAAGAATCGCAACCCTTTTATTGAAGAAGAATTTGAGGGTAGGTTTAAGGCAAGTTTAAACTTTTTGAGCCAAATTAAGTCATGTGAGAATAACTTGCTGCAGGTTTAAAGCAGTTATTTGATTGAACAGTTTCAACTTCAGAAGTAACAACAAAGCAAAAAGGTAAAGAGTGGCCAGTTTTCACCAAGAATCAAAATACACGATTGTTTACTGGTTCGTGTATGTGAAAGGTGAAATTTTGTTCCATATTTCAGCTCTGGTATTGAAATGATGCAACTAATTTGAGAAACATTCGACAACAATAATTGTACAAGAGCTGCAAGTTTAGCTTATCCTTTTGTACTTTGAAAGTGGCACAACATAATCTGTGAGGTCATTTGACATGTGATATGATTCACAATTTGGCCTCTAGAGGAAGGAAGTTTGGGTCCACGGAGACGACAACCTACAGAAATTATATTATTATTAGATTTTGTTACAGAATAGTGACTAAATAACTAAACAAAAAATAGCAATGTATTTGTTATGAAAATACCTTCCCAACACTTTTGCCCGAATGGAGATACTCAACAGCATCAGCAACAGAATGCAGACCTATAAATCTCTTTGGATCAATAGCAACCTGTATCAAGAAATGAGAAAGGTTAAGGAATGGAAACATTAAAAGCATGCCAACTGCTAACTGCTAAGTATAGTAATTAGCACAATCAAATAAACATCCCGTTAAATTAGGACAATTTTATTGATCATTATATGGATGGAATGTTGATGTAGAAAATTCTAGGAGAAGAATATACTCGAAGAATTGCAGGAAATAGAGATATATGAAGCACAAACACTGATACGATACGAACACAGACATGAAGATACGTATAATCTTAAAATGTAGGACACAGAGACATGGATTTATGTTATATAATTATGAATTATATAAATTGACAATAAAGATTTATGTGTATAAGTATGTTTCAGTTTTTTTGTAGCAAAAAGATGATTCTCATGGATGATTCTAAATGATTTGTTCCTTATTTTTATAATTATAATAAAATTTACACAATAAGTTTGAGTTTTTATAAAACTAATGTATTTTACCTTTTTAAAATTGTGTTAGAACTGTGCTAGAGTTGTTAAAAATTCAACAAATATTTTTTGAATTGGACACTTCACCGATACGTGTTCTATGAGTGTCGGTATCTGATACGTGTGTCTGACATGGGCACACCATTTAAGAGGCGTGTTCGAGGGATTCCAATGAAAGAATGAAATCCGAAATTGTATTGAATTAAGAGAGAATTGAGAATTGTTTACAAATGAGTCTGAATGCCCCGTCCAGACTGCCCTTCCTTATTTAAAGTTAGCGACTAACAACTGTTCCCCAACCAAAGCATAACCAAGAAAACGGGATTAACAGTTTCTAACTATACGAAGTCCTGTATCAAATACTCTCCCTTGACAAAATCCTTGTCCTCAAGGACTAAATTCTGGTACTTCCTCTTGAGATCACAGAAGAAGTCCCAAGTATCTTCTTCAATTTAACTAAAGACCTCAGTAACAGCTTTGTTGCTTCCCTTCACAATCATGCGATCAAGAATTGCTTCTGGTTCCTTGTCTCCAATGACTCTTGTATTGTATCATCTATAGGAATAGAACTTGATGTCATAAACTTCTCCATGTTTCTTTAGTTGAGAAATTGCCATCTCCTAGAGGTAGTTTTTCCATATGTCTGTTCCTAGAACCTATTGGGGAGAAGTAGCTCAAGCTCTCCTTTTTCAGATGTCTATTCCTAGTTGTGTTCACTGCTACATGCATTATGTATAGGTTACCACTCGTATCTTAAATAACGTTAGTCTTATTGAGTCTTTTTTGTCTTTTGTTTCCTCTACTCCTTTAGTGTAAAGCCTACCTTGTCGAGTATTTTGTATTTTGTCTTTTGTCTTTTGTTACCTCTACACTTTTTTTTGTATTGAATTAAGTGAAAGTGAGCATTGAGAATTGTTGACAATTGAATCTGAATACCCAATCAGACTTGCCCTTTCTTATTTAAAGCTAGTGACTAACAATTGTTCCCAAACCGAAACATAGCCAAGAAAACAGAAATATTAGAGTTTCTAACTATACAAACTCCTATATCAAAAGCATATGAATAACCTTTAGCTTTCCCGTAGAGTGAAGATCAAATAGCTTGTCAAGATGCTCTTGCCACAAGTGACCATATTGCACCAAGAAAAAGCCAGCCTGAAAAGTTGGAATCACGTATGAATAAGTAAATCAGAAAAATAAAATGAAACTTCGCATGTGAGCTTGTAATTTTTGGAGTGCAAAGCATTCACTTTACAGTAATTAAACAAGTGAATCAATCATTAGTTGACCATACCACTTGCCCAAAATTTTAAATATTTTGGTTAAAATTTCAAAAAGTATATGGAAAATGATGTTTTGATAGCCTGCTAGTGCATAACTTCATATTGCTACATACCACAGTTTGGCTCTTTGCTAAGAGCTTCTCACATAGGCCAGGGTATTTTGAAGGCGTCCAACCCTTTTCTCCTTGATACTGAATGAATGCACATAACAAATGAAATCAATATTGTTTATTAACAATGCATTTCTTTAATGGTCAGAAACAACTTACTGCAATCTACAATCAAGCACACTACTATCAAGGGGCTAAAACAGGGTAATAGCTTCATACATTCTTCCAACAGTCTTCAACAGATAAATGAGACAGGGAGACTAAAAATAAAAAGAATTCGATATTACAAGTAATATAGCCAGCTAACAACCAAATTTCATTCTAGACATCTCAGATGGGTTTCAGAATTTCATGTTCCTTTTAACTTGTGGTTTTCATAGCTAACACAAAAAGTTAAAATCTAAATTTCACTACACTTAAATGAGGATAAAATCCAAGGTATTAAATGAGTCAATACTACCTCTTCAAAAAAAGAGGATAGTGGATAGTTTTGAAGTTTGTTATAGTCGCATTGAAACTTTCAGGAGTGCTATAAAGGGCAAAAAATGTGGCATGACAAGAAAAAAGAAAAACCTGAGAAATCATGCCAATAATAATGAGTCGTCCATGAACTGCCAAAGCATTCAAGCACAAGTTTAACATATCACCGCCAACAGACTCATAGATGATGTCAATACCTTTTGGGAACTCTTCCCTCAGAACCTGCAAAATTAAGTGAAACTTTTAACATGTTGATAGGAAGCAGTTTACGTAATTTATTCCAATAAAAATAAGAACCATAATCAAATCAACAAAATAAAGATGCTCATTTGCACTTAAATTGCAGCTGATTTCAATAGTGATTATTCATTAAATATTTAAGTCATGGAGCTTAATTGACTATCAGTATGTAAAGGATCGTCTTCTCCAAAGCTGTCCAGTCCCTTCAGCTACGAATCATTGTTCTTCAGCAATTAGAACCTTTTAGGCCATGTCCAGTGAGTTTCACAACTTCTATTAGCAAATGTCATTAGATAATATTGTAAGGTTTGCCTATTTGATAGAGCACATTTGGCTAAAGAGAGTTGGTAGGTATTCAATGATACAAATTGCTCACCAGAGATGTTGAGACATTTCTTCCTAAACAGGTTTATTCCATATTTCAACTTTCCTTTCACTCAGCATAAGATAAATATTTTTTTCTGGAGTTTAAAGATTTTCTTTTTATATTTTAGGTTCACTGGGTTGTTATTCATGTATATGGCACCATACATGGGCTTTACTCCCTTATATGAGCTTTACTCCCTTGATGCCATTTTCTATAAAAAGTTGTACTTGTATGATATAAAAAGACTATAAAAGAAGGAACAGCATTTGAAGTGTATCTTTACTCTATAGATAGTTAATAGTATCAGTGATATTCTAGGAAGTTGGATGAAAAAATTCATTCAAAAAAATACAAGAGATAATATAAGCAGTTCCCGTAAAAGAATAGAATTAGAATCATTTGTAAGAAACTAATCAGCAACTTGTTGGATATTTCAATTAGTTAAATACATAAAGGACCAGAAAACGTGAATGTCATTATGTAATTCCGTTGATTTCAATGAATGCTCATTTTTACGGTCTAACCGTGTACATGCATGCATATCATAAGGAGACAATGATCACAGAAAAAATTATTTACAAGGACACAACAACCATCTGAATGGTTAATAAGATTGCAAAAGATATTATTTTAACTTGTCCAATTTAATAAAAATCACAACAAAAGTAGTAATGTTTTAATTTAAAACATACAGATTTTATATCTTCATTATGATAGTCTATGACTCTGTCAACTCCCAACTCCTTCAGAAGCTTGGCCTTTGCCCCACCTCCACAAGTTGCAACCACCCTATTTCCTGCTAATTTTGCTACCTGCACAATAGTCCAAATTTTGAGGTCAGGCAAAGAAACTTTCATGCAGAGAAATTACATATACTTTAGACTACGAAATCTAGATTGAATCACCTACCCAGCTATCTCTACTAATAGATCTAAGCAAGCTTTGTAATTTTAATTTATTTTTGTTTATACATGAAACAATACTTTGATACTACACAGTCTACCAGTGATGTCAATTGTTTTAAGTAAAGATATAGTCTATCATGAGTGCCTTGTTTTGGATATCTTAGTTTCACAGACGTAGGACCTTGTCTCCAAGAATTTAAGAAGAAACGGCAAAAGAACAAGCAATCTTTGTTTTAAAATAGATGTCGGTTATCTTTGGTATTAAGGAATCAAGGGAACATATAAAAGAGTTTTTTGTGTGATCTCAAGAACAAGTAATGCTTGGAAAAAAGAAAGATTAAAATAGTGTGTATCTATGGTCTATCAATATAGAAAGAGTGAAGAAAACAGATAGAGTAAAAGATACAATATGCTGAATTTTTTGCAAAATACAAATTTGTTTAGCCGGGTTTGGCCTACAACTACAGAATATCAAGAAACATTCAATTTGTTGGAACACATAGTTTCTGAAAACATATGAACAAATGGATATGGTTGAGAAAAGTGGCACGGGATTTAAGAAGTACCTGAACAGCAAATTGCCCAGTTCCTCCAGCCGCAGCAGTTACAAGGACCACTTTTCCAGATTCCATTTGTCCTGCCTTTTCAATGTACAAAAAGAAACTAGGGTCAGAGCATGCATAAAATAATGAAACCAAATATAAGAGTCACAGAAGAAAGAAAATAATAGAAAAACTTGAGTTACGTTGATATAAAATATAACAGATAAGAAACAAGGATGCATCTGAAACACAAGGAGAAAATCTTATTAGTTAACCTTTTCTAGTGCAATTGAGGCTGTTAGTCCTGATGTAAGCATGGCCACAACTTCAGGATCTGGTCTAGGAACCGGAAGGGCATGTTTTGAAGAAATCTAACCCAAGTAACAAGACGTCATCGATAACTTATATTGTCATAAGAATCACCTCAGTACCACCATCTCATGTGATTCATTGAAACTCCAATGATTATACAATTAATATAAAAAAATATTAACATTATGTTAAGCACTGCCCACCATTATGAATTCAGCATAGCCTCCAAAAGTCATGAATGCACAAGGCATACCAATTTTCAAGTCAGTGACAGAATCCCCAACTGCTGCAATTATTCCTACAGCCTAAAATATAACAACAAAAATGTACACATGTAAGTAGCAGTCTACTGCATCAAGTGGTACACTTCATATCATGATATCTACACAAGGGGATGTATATATATACCTCAAATCCTGCATCAAATGGAAGACGAGAGGCAGTATCATTGTTGTTTCCGCCAAAATAGCGGCCTGAGCTAAAATTTACCTAAATTATTTCACACTTGTTAGAATTATAGGTTATAGATGAAAATGCATGTTCTAGATAATTAGAGGTTATAGCACTTGAAAAACAGTGTGGCAGGGAGAAGCTTTATATTATACAAAAAATAACTAATATTACTCAATATAGATACTTTGTATTTTTCCAAGTCATTTGCGTCAAACGAGTATAGATTAAAAAATGAGGACCTGATATCATGAGACTCACATGTTTTATCCAGGATCAAACCCATCAAACATGATAAATTAATGATGTTTTTACATACTTGAAGAGTTGTAACATACTTAAATAATAAATAAATAGTCCCTCGTTTTGAGTCAGTAATCCCAAATTCAGTGTAGTGTCTTATTCTAGATGTACAGAAAAGTCATAAGCATATTAGATTAGTGTGTATTTTACGGTAAGCCCTGCAGTTTCTTACTTGAACATGCCTGTGTTGAGCTATAATTTTTCAGTCGACTAGCTCAACAGTGAAGGTTGTATCTTTTTCAAAAATCGAGGCTGTTCTTCAGCAAGTTAGAGTATGAATATGTTGTTGAACATAGATTTTGATGTCTCCAAATCCATGAAGATTGGTTGAAGACTTTGCTGCTGCCTGTGTGTGTGGGTTTTGGGTAGTTTGAATTTGTAATCCACTCAGATTTAATCCAAGGTTGTTAAATTTTATTCCTTTTTGAAAAAGATGTGTTTTCAATGAGAAGTGGAAAATCAACCTGTTGAGTTGTCATTTCAACCGGTTGTTTTACACTTAGAGGTTTTTGAAAAAAATTTGAAACTATTTGACTTTAGTTGACTTTGCTGTCAAACCAATTCAATCGGTTGTTTCAAAAATTCAACCGATTGATTTTTTAAATTTCTTAACAGTATTCTATTAAGTTAGTTCAACCTGTTTTAATTGTTTTAAAACTGATTTGACTCTTGAATTAAATGTTTTTAACAATTGATTGAAGTATATATAATCTGTTTTATGCTCCTGGTTGTTATTGATTCAGATTATTGCTTTCAAAAGGTTTTCCAAGATTGCTTCAAGCTTTGGATTCTTTCCAAGAGTGGAATAAGATTGCTTTGTATTTTCTTCTTTTCAATCTATGATTGTATCAGGTGTGATCATTCCTTTTCTCTTGACAATTGTATTTCTGTAATAACTGTTGATGTGCATATTAAGAGGGTGTTCTGAATTCTGTGTTGTGGTTGCCAAAGGTGGTATGTGTTCTTGAAGAGTTCAAGATTACCACTTTGGTGTGTGTTGTAATCAAAGTGTTTTGATTGCTTAGTGGAATTCCCAAAAGTTTTTTGGGGACTGGATGTAGCTCTTGAATAAAAGTGAACCAGTATAAATTTACTGTGTGAATTTCTCTATCCCTTATCTCTTTAAATCTGTTTTTGCTTGAATTTTATAACTGCGGTTATTAACAACCGATTGTTTCCCAAAAACAACCAGTTGATTTTTTACTACTGTTAAGTGAAAACTGTTTTTTAATTCAGCTGAACAGATTTCTAATTGATTGATTCTATTTGGCCTTTACTATACCTTCAATATTTGCAAAAAAAATTTATAAACAATTCACCCCCTCTTGTTTAAGACCTACATTTCTAACACATGTCTCATAAGAAAGACAATTGAGAAAGAAAGAAAATAACTCAACAATATGCATACACAAGTCCTCTTAGAAAGATATAGTAACTTACATCACTAGCATTCACACCAGCATAAATTATCTTAACAAGAACATGTTTCGGCTTGATAGGTAATTTTAGTGGTGTTCTCACTATGCTTGTTGCATTCCTAAAGTTATGAGTCAAGGTGTGGACAACTCTGCAAGCAATAAAGCATATTTAAATTAATTAAATTGTGAGAAGAAATAGTCCTCTAATCCGTCAATTAGAAGGAACAAATGCACCCTTTCTAACACTATGGAAATAGAAAATAAAAATCTTCCAGGGGCATGTATATTTTATAAAAAGAGACAGAGTTCAAATACGCACATTTTCTCAAAACTCTCAGGAAGTTTAATTGATGGAGCTCTGAAATCAGATCCTCTTCTCTTAAAACGAGAGGAACCTACTAGGTACTTTGCTTCTTCAGATGCTGTGGGCCAGTACTCAAAACCCCGACGATTTGTAATCCATAGGCAATGACCAGCTTTACTTTCATCCGTAATGAGCTCAAAAGCACCTTGAGAGGTTAAAATACTTTCATATCAAATTTTATGTGTACATTAGAAACAATAACTATCAGTGTTATCAACTCAATTGACAATCTCATAGCATGCATGAAATATCGACCAAATGTTATTTACAGCACAATTTTCAAACCAAATAGAATTATAGATAGATACAAAATATATAGCACTGAACCCTAATAATAATTTTATAAGAAACTTAAAATCTAATCAAACAAGGAAATAGAATATAAATTTGGGGTTAAGCCTAAATCAACCCCAAAAACTAGTTAATGAGATTAGGTTTGATATCCCCTATCTTATTTAATTACACTATAATAGTCATATATATCACTGGTCAATGTTACCACAGCCGCATGTCAAATATTAGATATATCAAATGGAAAGTTTGCTAAACTAGACATCTGTGTGTAGTCTGATAATTGTCCAATAACAGGTGGCACTGTACGTTCAACAATAGTCAAGAATATGCTGTCAGAATCCCTTGATTTATGTTGCAGTCAATATTTCCTTGTACAGTTTTAATTACATAATTAGGAGATTTAATTACATTCCATAATTAGGAGGATTAATAGACTTGCAGTATATTTTATATTTATTATACAGGATCATTGATCCTGAATTGTAGGGATAGATTATATCCATAAATTTGGTTGGATACAGTTTTTCTAACATGGTATTAGTGCTCTAAAATCCTTGGGAGCCTGCATTACTGCAAAACCACACCCGTTTCTTTCTTTTGCTATATTTATCCTGCAGCCTGTGTTGCTGCAACACCACAACCCTTTCTTTCTTCCACTGTATTCCTTTTAGCCTGCATTACCATACTTCCAACCTCAAAAATGTGGATACTCATAAAACACAATGATACCTCAATACTTGATGAGAGAGAACACATCATATGTGATCATTAATCATGAAAGGGCAAGTGTAGCCTAAAGGGTAGAATGCACTTTAGAAAGGTTGGCTGAACAAATTTTGGCAACTGGTTGGATAATGTGTGGGCAAATCTAGAAAGAGGAAAAGACAGCATGTCAAATGGAAGAAAGAATAGCCAAAAACATTGTTGAATGTGCCCTGAATTATCAATAGAATCTGAAAATTTGCTAGGAGCTTGAGATAGTGTTCTGGCACATGAAGACTTTGATGGTGGTGCAATTTCCAGTACTGGCCAATCTGAAGACACAAAAATTGATAACGTGGAATAGGGACAGCTCTAGTCACAAAAAATGGCATTGCTTTGATGCCATGTTTTGAAGTTAGGATTAGGTAGAGAAAGAAGAAAATAAAAACAGAGACTTGGAATAATATTGTCTTTTGTATATTGATATGATACAAAATACAAAGCACTAATCCTTAATTATATTAGTGCTAGGGTCACTATTATAGTCAGTTAAGAATAAAAAAATTTAACACAATGCAGACTTTACTCTAAAAATACTGTCCAAGATACCTATAAAATACTTAGATACAATGCTAATGATTTCTAGATATGTTTAATAGAAATGATTCATGTAAGCATGTTAAATTATTTTAAAAGATGTGCAGTAGTTAAAAATTTGTGATTTAGGAAGCTACAAAGCTAAGGAACAATGCACCCACCCTCTTTTGCTCAAGCCACATGAGAGAACAGTGAAATTTATGGACTTACCTTTCACCACCATTTCCATAGATACAAAGCCCCCCATCAAGTTGATCATATTGGGATTTATCTTTAATCCCATCTCGGTTTCAACAAACTGCACCAAACTTTCAGCATTATAGCTCATTTTAACAAAGCGCTACAATAAATTTTGTTGTGAAAATCAAAACACATTTAACACATCTGGGTCTGAGAGGCAGTGGTCCTGGTAAACCAAGATTTCAAGTTTGGGACTCTTGAACAGAAAAAAAAAACTAGATTTGGGAAAGCTATACTCCCTTAAGTGAGTCCTCATAACTCGGCTCAAATTAGTTGGGAGTTGGGACCCAAAATAACTTTTGAATACTACCGTCTAGAACCAAAAAGTAAGGAAACACATTAGTGATTTAACAAAAACAATACCTAGGAGTACTAGTCTATTCCATCTCTCAAGGAATTTTTTCAAAAGAGTTCTAGTCAATTTCAACAAAGCATCTAATGCTTTCACATTAATTAGAAATATAGACAAATTACAGTATATAAGTAGATGTAAACCTCACCTTACAAGCCACTTTGTGAGGTTGAGTGTTGAGTTAGACTTAAGATTTATTTTCTAAGATGGTATCAAAGTTTATCCTAGTAAGGTTTAATGGGTCTTTCGTGTCACCCATTATTGTGCCGCTATCGAACCACTCACAAATATCTATTTTCATGCTCAACATGTCTAATCGTCAGTGTGAGGAAGTGTCTTCGAGATCATACATCAAAAGATATAGTCAAATTATAATATATAAGTGAGTACGAATCTCACCTTACAAACCGGTTTTGTGAAATTGAGTTAAGTTCAATCCAGTTTCTAAGAAGTTCCAAAGATTGAAGATTAATAATATAACCAAGAATATTCATTCTTTAAATTTGATCTTACCTCAGGGCAAAGCACATTGACTCGAATTCCCTGACGTTTGTATAGACGAAGTGCTCTAGAAAACATTACAACACCACCTGCAGAAGTATATTTTAGCATATTAGGAAGCAATTAATATAGTAACTTAATTTGCATAAATTATAAAGATGGAGATTTGAAATTATTTAAATATCATTGAAAAGCTATATTATATGTTTTTATCTTTATTAAGTTTTTAAAATATATGTTAGGCCCCAACAAAGAGATGTCACTATCAGTGACTGTATTTTCGTTTTGTATTTTTGGAATACATAAGAAGTTTTATTTGTGGGGCAGAAGGAGGTGAAACTCAAAGGATCAGAAGATAATCACAAAATTTCATGATTTGGATTGGATGATAGCAAACATGTTGAAACATGCAAAAAATTGAAAACAAAAATGAAAATCTTAAAAGTGGTCAATGTATATAAAAACTTGTGTTTAGCCGCTCTATGAATAGTTCAGTTTTAGAGTATCAGGTAACGTATCCTAGTCAGGTCACTACCGCTGACAACTGTAAACAGAGATCGCAATTCACAATATAATCTTCACAGTTCATCTAGCTAGTTAGCTAACCTCGTATAACGCTTTATATACAGGGATTCAATAAAAGTTTCTCAGTTTTCTCGCAAATTTCTCAGAATCGATTCTCAACAATAGCAGTTCTAAATTTTAGACCAAGGTTACACTGGCTGTTGCTTGACCCCTACTTTAAGCCCAATGGTCATCTAACAGCTTCACTTAAGTTGAATTGAATAGATCTTTAAGCTTTTTGGTTCGCAAATTATTTTCTTAAATTTGTTTTCAAGGAGTAACCCCGATCAAAGCTGGTATATAACAAACCTTTAGAGCCACTGTAGATTGGGTCCATGAACATTGGATAAAGACCGGAAGCAGAACCCAAGTTGATAATCACACCATGTCTTTTGGCAGCTTGCATGGCTTTAATCTGTTAAAATGAAGATAATGAGTGCCCCAACAACAAACAATGGTTTTGGCCCCATTTTTTCTCATTTAAACAGAAAATGGTGAACTCAACTATGTGATTATGTGCGACCAAATTACAATATTTGTCACTTAGATCGTGAACCAACTTTCTTTTCACAGCATAAAGCAAATAATTAGTCCAAGGATATTGGATAAACCAGGTCACATAGCAAGCTTACCGCAAGGCGAGTGGAATCAATAACAGCAGTGAAATTCACATTAACTATGTGCCTCCATGTTTGAGTGCCATCTGTTTGATCATTGCGGAATGGTATAGAACTAGAAATCCCGGCACTGTTAATACAAATGTCTAGACCTCGATATGTCAAAAAGTGCTTTTGAAATGCAGCAGCTAAATCCCCTGTAATGAATTAATATACATTCATGTATGTACCTAAAGATAATCAAAACAACAAGCACTTTTAATGATTTACATGTGTATATGTATGTGTGTATATATATGCCACCTCATAATAGTTGGAACTTAGAAATTGGAACTTGGAACACAAAATTCATTTACAGATTATGAAACTTTATCATATGCTTTCTGCCATACGAGTCTCTATAACTACATATTTTCATGTTAAGTGGTGTTACTTCACTACACCAAATGGAAACACTATATTTGCATTGAAGAACAAAGGAAGGTTTGATAAGGATCTTAAATGGAGCCCATAAGAAGAGAATTCGAACTTCCAGCAGGGAGAAGCCTGATGAATGTCTTGCTAATAGATAATAACCTACTTACTTGCATTAGCCACATCACATTTCACAAACATCGCAGAGGGAAATTCCAACTTCGAATGAAACTTGGTGTTAATTTTCTCAACGAGGCTTGCAACTTCTCTTCCATTTGCTTCAGAAATATCCACAATAGTGATAAATACACCCTTCTCTGCAAGAGCTAAGGCAAGACCCTTGCCTGCACAAAAACCAGAAACATAGTACAAGTGAATCACGTTACACAAACTAAATTTCATTGAGCATATATTTTGGTTGCAGATGCACCAAAAGCTCCTTCTTTCACCTGTCTGACCGCAGCCTCTTCTCAAAAGTTGATTTTAGACGGTGGATAAATTAATTTTAATTTATCAAAAAAATTATAGTCTTTATGAAAAAAATTATCTAAACAAACTAATTCTTACGTATACGTACGGACAGAAGAATAGGACTGAGTAAAATTACTATAGCTGGTTGAACATGCGCTATGTAGTTTGCTATGCTTTCTCGATTCTTTACGAAACCGCAATGAACAAAGTGTGATAGTGAAGGAATCAGATCCTTAATTCGAAAATCAGTTCCTAAAGTCAACTGAAGCTTATTTTTGGATATTTGAATTCGATAATTTGGAAGTGGAAGAAGGGAGAGTGATAGATATGATTATGAATGGCGTTAAGGAAGAGAGGGAGTTAGTTACCGATTCCAGTGGCACCACCAGTGACTAGTGCTGACAAACCAGGTTTGATCTCCATTTCTCTTCTGCAGCTGCGTTCGGTTGTCACCAAAATAATGAGATTGGTGATACAAACGATATAGCTATCAAAAGGGTCCAATATTTGTACAAATCCAAATCAGTTGCTCCACCATAGAACCGTCCACATGGCAAAAAGAATAATATTTTATTTCTGTTGTGGGGTCCAGGAAAATATTCTGAAAAGATTTTCGTCAAACTCTAAGAGCCTTATTGTGTTAATGGGTTTTGATTTTTGGAGCTAAATGAGTTTAAAGTCTTGAGCTTTATGCTCTGCCAAGTACTTTGGTTTATGTTGTTTTGTTCCCTTGTCATTCGCATTGCTCTGGTATATTGTCCACAAAACATTTTCCTTTTGATTTTCTTTCTTTCACTAGTCCCACACCCTCGGTTACAACATTTTGTAATTCTGTGCACATGCCTTTCATGTTCGCCATGTATGCAGTGGTTGGGTTCCCACTTCAGCTTGCATAGCAACACAAAACGCATTTTTAGAACCAACGAAACTAACAATTCTGCAACAAACAAAAGCTAAGCACCCAACAAACAAACTCGTATTTTTCTACCTTGTTGCAGAGCTTAGATGCGCGCCCCCACCGTAAGAAACCTATGCACTCTCAGCGCCCTCTTCCGCTCTCGGTTAACCCGCAACCCCAACACCAAAGTTGAAACCTTTAGAAAACCTTCTTCTGAATTCGAAGTGGGTTTTGGTTCTGAACTGCAACACTCCTCAGAGTTCGACCTTCCTCGTGACTCTTCCCGAGGTGCCCTTGTCAAGTTTCAATTTTTATGCCTACTCATGTTTTGATCCATTTTAAGTCCCATAGAGGAGTCGTATTGCGTTAATGAGTTTTGTGTTTTTTTGAACTAAACGAGTTCGAAAAAAAAATATTGGGCTTTGTGCTAGCGAATGCGTTTGTTTCACTTGTTTTGTTTCTTGGGGGTTACTTTGGTGTGTTGTTGGGGTATTTGGGTTCTAATGGTGTTGTTTTTTCAACGTTTTGATGCAGGGGATTTGGTCGACGAGGATGTTCAGGTCTCTGCTTTACTGTGCTGTAAGTGTTTGTTGAAATTACTGACAGAGTACATGTCATGTGTTTTACTTCTGGTGACGTGGTTACCTAGAGAATTGAAATGGCCTTTGCTCATGTTTTTGTTTTGTGTCAATGTTGGACATGTGCTGTTTTTTTTTTCTTTTGCAGCTAAACAGGACAAGGGGTCTGGTTATGATGAAGTCGATCACGAAGAAAAAAGGAAAAGTGCGGTAGCTATACCATGGTTACCAGACTTGTCTCATGGTAAATTATTGGCAAAACGAGAGCTAGTGCGTGAGCGGAAGTCTAAGTGTATTTCTAAATACTCAAGAACTCACAGATTCCACAGGTTAATTAAATTGTGTGCAGATAAACTAGGAACAACACAGGCAGTTAATGTGTTGGGTCAGTTGGGTCGAAAAACAGGCGTCAATGAGTACAATGCACTTATAAAAGTGTGCGTACAGAAGGCTAGGGTGACTGATGATGAATACATTGCTCTAAGTGAAATGAGTAAGGCTTTTCACCTTTTCAAATCAATGAGGGATTGTGGATATCCACTTGAAGAGCAAACATATGATCCACTTCTTCGGTATATAATTGATATGGGTTTGGTTCAAGAATTTCAACTTTTCTCTGATTTTATCAAAGCTGAGAATCCTGGTTTAGCTTCACGATTGGGTTACTATGAAATGTTGCTGTGGTTAAGAGTTGACAATGAAGAAATGATCCGGGACATTTGTGAGTTTATTACAGTCGATGATAGAGAAGACACTTCTGCTTTACGAGGTTGGTTAATCAATTTTAATGATTTGTTTTGTCCAATTTTGAACATCCAGTGTAGGATTTTAAAAGCAACTTGTAAGAAATTTGTGAGTTGCTTTATTTTTTTCATTTGTGCTCTGGTTGATCGAGCGAAGAGAAATAGGATGGATGGAAATTGTTTGAGGTATGCTTTGATTATGTTATAGATATATGATTTGATTATATTAAATAGAGAGATATGATATAATTTGATTGGGAAACATCTTACCAACTATTTCCCATTATTGGAATCTGTTATGAGGAGACAGTTTATTGAAAATGTCTGCTATTTGAAGTTCCTTAGGGACATGGATTGTAACCACAAGGCCTCTGTCAAGATTAATTTTGATGAAATAATTGTCAATTTCAATGTTTGGTCCTATTTTTACCAGATTATAGGCAATATTCATGGCTGAACTGTTATTACATTACAATTGCATAGATTAATAATATCTAAGAAATAAAATAAAAATTGATGGTGTTTCAAATTAATGGTATTTGATTGAAGAGAAATAGAGAAGATATAAAGAGATATGAAAATAAGTTAAAAATAGTATAGGGTTCTACCAATTTCAAAATTAATTATCCTCCAAGGCCCTTAAACTAAACAAGACCAACTTGTTTCCATCCTCTAAACAAAAAAAGGCAGTAGGGACAACAATGACGCCTTCTAAAAGACATTCTTGTTCTTGCTACCAGGGAATACTAAGTGACACGATTTAAATGATAACTGCTTTGGAAATGGATGTTTATGCCTGTGCTACAATCACTGGTATTTTTCTTAAATCATACCATGTTAGAAACATAGTAAGAAAACTGAATTTGCACTAAATTGTATTCCAAGTATGTTGCTGGCCTCCAGCTTCCTAATAATAGAAGTGACTGTGCTAAGCATAGTTATTTGAAAATCAGTGCATGCAAAATAATTCATCTTGTTGTGTATTTTTATGTCCAAGTCCAAGTAACATTTTTGTTTCACGTGGTAGACAAAACTCAGCCAAAATCAATTGTTGTTGCAGTAAGTTACTTGATGGCTCTTTGTGAAAGTGATCGGAAGATGCAACTTTTGGATGTGGTGAAGAATATAGACATCATCAAGCTTTTATCAGTAGAATCTATTGAAAATATATTCCAATCATTACGCAGGCTCCAGCTGGAATCTGTTGCAGAGGATATACTTTTGGATTTGAGAGCACGTGGTATGATTATGATCTTATTTTCTTCTTTAAGCATCTTTGGAGAAGGAATTAGAGGTGGTGCACTGTTTTGTTTATTAGATAAGACCTATATGTTTTCCACTTTATATTACAACTGTGTTTTTCTTGGGATTTAGATATTTGATGGGTTCTGTTTGGTTTGTAAAATTATCATTATGATATAGTGTTGAAAAGATAGAAACCGAGATTACATATGAAGAATTTCGTGTTTTAAACTTCAACAGAGCTATTCAATTTATAGAGGAGAGAACATAATTGTAGAATATTCAGTTACATTATTTTAGACTAATAACAAAAATATAGAATCAATCTAATTGATACTAATATCATTAGTTACTATATCTATAGAATTCTAACATATATACAAGATTTTAGCATCCCCCCTTAATCAGGAGGGTGTAGGTCATATGCACTAAGCTTGCTACATATGTAGATAGTTTGAGGACCACCTAGTGACTTAGCGAATATGTTTGCTAGTAGACATTTCCTTGGACATGACTTTTTCTTTGCCAAGATGACAATCAACTTTAATACGCCTTGTCTTTTCATGTAGTAATGGATTTGAAGTTATATGTATGACAACATGATTATCACATATAAGTGATAACTGTATAACATCCCCAAATTGTTGTTCTTGAAGCAATTGTTTGAGTCATATAAGCTCCTAATTGGCTACAACAATTGGTTAATCTGCCTCCGTGCTGAACCTAGCTAAAACATTATGTTTCTTGCTTTTCAAAGAAACAAGGTTATCTTCAACAAATATTCTAAAACTAGAGCTTAAAAAGAGTACAGGTGGGGTCTCAAGTAGATATTTGTTTTTCTCGTTTAGTAACCCCGTTTTTTGGGTGTATAAGTACAATATATTTTATGCAACACACTATGAGATGCTATAAATGTCTGAAATTGAGTAAACAAATACTCACATGCATTATCACTTTGCAAAAGTACAAATTGGGACACCAAATTGATTTTTGATTTCGTGAAAAGAAGATTAAAAAATAGAACTTGGACCCCAAACATCTGAATGGACTACAATAACAAAAGGGGACAAAGCCCGACTAATACTGTAAATGGAAAAGGAACTATAAGTATGCTTACTTAAATGACATCAATCAAAAGACAAAGATTGCATACTAAAGGGGACAAAGTTTAGTCATTGATTTAATCATTGATTTCAAATGATCACTTTCCTCTTTGAAAGCTTTCATACTAAACATTGAAAAAGGAGTTATGTGAAGAGATCCAGAAAAGGAGTTATGTGATCAGTTGCTCTTGAATCAAGAATCCAAATACCTTGAGAGAAAGGGCCAATAGTATTGTATGTATTCCTACCTTTCTTATCTTTCATGGGTAGGGTATACAATCTAGAGAGTTTAGTCATTGATTTAATCATTGTTTTCAAATGATCATTTTCCTCTTTCAAAGCTTTCATACTAAACATTGAAAAACACACCACTAAAAGATAATAAAGATTCAACTCTTATTGCTTTGATTCTTAACCAAAAAAGGGCCTATTTGGAAACACAACCAAATCAAAGTCAAATGAGACGTCGCCCATTGGTGCTAAAGAGGTCCCGAAGACCTTGTCTGTGGTGGTAGCAAGTTAAGCTCACTTTTCTGGCCCACCACTAACCTCAACGATGATGGTTAAGAATGGCGGTTAACTAGGCAATGGAAACAGAGCTCCCAAGATTAGGAGCTCTGGTACCAACTTGAACTATATTAGGAATAAAGAATTATTTTATTGATATCAATCAAATCGATTACATCCTCATCATCAGTGCTTATAATAACCAAAACCTTTTCAAAATGGAAATGAAAACATGCTGAAATGAATAGGAAGATTCTGAAGATGTTTTTTCCTAAGTACTATGGAGATATTGAGAATATCTTTTGTGTTAACAATATGCTATTTACAATACAATTTTATTTAGAATTTTAGAAATTGAAATTAGTTTAAAATTGTAGTCCTAATGTTTTTGGGCTAGTAAGAGTTAATATACAATTACGGATATATTCATAAACAAGTTTCACTTTGCAAATTATTGAAGCCTTAGAAAAAAAAATGGCTTTAATTTTCTTAATTCATAATGTATAATTTTTTTAGGTAGAGATCTATTGTGTGTATATGATATAGATATATATTTTCTTGAAGCTTTGTTGAAGTTGCATATGTACTAATTTATGTTCATCTAATACCTTGCTCATATTTATTTGGAATGTGAATGGATGGTGAAAATCTGTTCTCCCGAAGGATCAAGTATTATCTTCCTCTTTAAGTTTGTGGCATGTAAAGTTAAGGATTTTCATGATGGATTCTTTCGTGATGCAGATCATGATGCAGATAATATTTCAAACTTCATTGTTAGTTATGCTGTTGGCATTCCAAATTTAGCGGTGAGGAACTTCTCATGTCATGAATGCTATGGTAAATGTCCTTGATGCTATGTTATACTTTTGATTTATCCTTTTATAGCGTTAGGGACTAGTTGTGGGTAAGGTGTGGTTCCCCAACTCTTGTTTTTATATTCTTTCTCTTTTTATGATATTTTGAGGTGCTGCACATAGTGATGCCATGGCACTTTTTTTTAAAAAAAAACAAAAACAAAAAACTCATGTTTTGTGCAGAAACTACTTTAATCCTTCTTCACTGCCATGAGGTTTTAAACCATTGTGCTTCTATACAACTAAAGCACGTTATGTTGATGAGTTTGACCACAATTAAGGAGTGCTTTCAAGTTTTTATTTTATTTGATTTATTTTTATGTTATTTGGGATAATATTGGACTTAAGTAGTTCTATGTTTTCTTATGTATGTCGTTTGGTAATGTTGAAGGTTGAGGACATCATAACAAAAGTCAATAATATGCATGGAATACTGGAAGTGCTGCCTTCAAGGTCATCGTATGAGAAGCTCATTTTGCATTTCTGTGGTTTAGACAAGGTATTCCTCTTTTTATTCATCCTCATGTTGTGGGCATCACTTGGCTTGAAAAATCTTATTCATGAGAAGGAAAGAAGAGAAGAAAAAAAGCTAGAAGGAAAATGCTGACAAGATGAGTAATGAGTGCTCTATTGAGAATGTGGAAAGTATCACAAGGGTTCAAAAGCTTTTTTGTAGTGTAGAAAACTATTTATCTTTGGATTGAATAGACCAAGTTGAGTATGGAAGGACCTACTATACACTAGTTCAATAGATTGAAAGAAGCGAAAACCTCTTTTCCATGGTCAATATTTAAAATAACATTGATTACAAGGTTTGGTGCAAGAAAGGTTGAAAATCCATGAGAAGTTGGTTGAAATAGGAAGTGTATACATAGAATCTTTTGGATTTCTGTCCTCTGAAGTGAGAAAACTAGCAGAAGGGCCATACTTAGGTTATTCATATACAACAACTTAGCTCCCAAATTGTATTTATATTTGTTTTTTGCCTTTTTATTTGACAATGCAGGTGGGCGATGCTCTAGATATTGTTGAACAAATGTGTAACGCTGGCTTTTACTTGTCAACTGGCGTGTTACAATTCATATTACAAATCTGTGAGGAATCTTATGAATATATTTTGGTATATCTCATCTTCCTTACAACATGTCATCTATTTATTCTTTTTTATAATTTACGCAATAATCTATTCATCTCTTCTAACAGCATATGTAATCAAATTTTGGCCATAGATTCCCTGGCAGTCAATGTTGTGCATGTGTTAGTCCGCAAAACTACTTTTTTTGGTAAGGTTCTTAGGGCTCAAACGACAGACTATAGTCCAAAACTACCTTGTGCAGACATTTAACTGATATTAGATATAGACATATGTGCTTATAGAGTATCTTAGAAATTAATAGTTATAGAATAGAATGTATTGAAAACTAAACAAAGTTTTTTTTTGTCTATTCAACTTGTCTATCTCAAGTAGGTATGAATTTGCAAATAATATTTGATTGAACTAAATTAAGCCCTTGTAGAACTTATTTATAAATTACATTTTGAATGATTTATACAATATGTCTAACATTATGAAACAATAAATCACCAAAAAGTCTAGTAACTAGTCATTACAAATAGTAGGAATTCAATTTCTTAAACGATGTCTAGATGTACTAAGAATAAAAATTATATTGTATTAATGCCATTATTTTTTATTGTATCATCATGAGTATAAAATTTATATTTGTTACAAACCTGTAGTACATATGAATTATATAAAAAAAAATCTCTAATTATAAATCAAACGTATGATTTTGAAGTGCATTATAGTATGTATAATAATTATTCTCATGATCAAGGTCTATTAGATTGATTATTTAATAACATAAATACATGTACTTAACCCTTTATCTATAAACAATGACTTTGTTTGCAATAAATCCGTAGAAATAATAATTTATTATGATTGATATTTACAAAGGGTAAACTTTTTATATGTCTTTCTTATGTTTAAAATGATTGGTCACTTTATTTGTCTTCAAATTAGAGATGAATGATTTTGGATAGTTTGTGTTTTTTCCTTAGAATAATAGGTGTGGATTATTTCACTAATGGTTTTGGAATATGTTGAATAAAAGAATGTGAAGAGTATGGTGCTTATTTAAACTCCTTAATCCAAATAATGTGGTCCATAAATACACCCAAAATAAAACTTGTAACTCATGAAAATACTTGAGAGAGATAGGTCAAAGTGAATAGTCGATATAAAGACAGCTCGCGAACAAGCTAAGTTGGCTAAACGGAATTGAAACTTAAGCTAACTGGACAACTGTGATTTCAACGACATAGCTTGTGCTTTAGCTTGTATATAATATAAATATAATTATATGTATAGAGAATGGGTTGCCAATCACAATTTTCAAATAATTGGTCATGGAGTCTCTAATACAACCTTACATTTTTCAACTTAATGGCTTAAAATTCAAGGTGAAGGTTCAAGACATGGTGAATTCATAGTTAATTATAATGAAAACGAATTGTTTTATTCACAATGTTAGTTCCCATCTATTATAAAATGGCGAACTAATCTTTTACAACACCTTTGCAAAAGACCAACTGATTTACACAACATAGGATGGGAGGAAAATGTTATTGGACGAGAAAATCCTTCTTTATATCTGTACATAAATAAGAATTACATCAAGAAGTTTATCTTCATTTTTCCATTTTTGTATTTTCATGAAATTTCATTCATATAGTTGAGAAGTTTTCAATTTTTTTATATTTCAAGAGAGCTTCATTATTTTAAGTCGAAATTAATTGTGTATAATTTTTAATTGTTTTAAACATGTATTCTTCATATCGTACTGATATCTATTGTTCTTTTCTTCCATGCTTGACTAAAAATGAAGGTATATCAAATCCATTCCATAGTATGTCGCTATCATTTGGAGTTGAATGGTGAAATAGCCAGGTGCTTGGTACACTTTTGTGTGAGGATAAAAGATGTAAGTTGGATCTTTTTTGTTTACATGGGTGCATGGCTATGTTGATTTAGAAGCCATTATGGTTAATAAGCTACCGTAGGATACTAAATGTGTTATTAGAAGATTCTATATATCTCTTTGTAATCCTTAACATTCACCAACTTGTTTTTTTAAAGGGGGTACGTTAGCTAATTATGACTACAATTATTTTAAAATACATCCAAGGAGTAGCTTGGGGACATACTTGTTTTAAAGAAAGATGGTGTGTGCTAGCAAAATGCATGTGTTTGTGTGTCTCTCTCTTTCTCTCTCTATATATATATAGCTGAAAGCAATAGAAAAAAAAAATAGAAAAGAAATCTAGTACTTAGAAATTCAAACTCTCTGTCTAATATTGGTGTCAATGTGTCAAACATGCAGCAAACTTATTTTGTATTTACTTAATGCAGTTTGAAGGCGCATACAAGATAATTGGCGACTTAGAGGAAATGAATTTCAAACCTACGACAAACATGTATAATGCTATAATGGCAGGATATTTTCGAGAGGTGACATTCTTGGATTTTTAAGATATGTTTATTCTCAGTCAAACTTGCAACCATTTTTCCAGCTAGATTTTAATGTTTGGCATTAATTTCAATTGCAATATGTTACAATTTTTGTCATTTTCAACAATAAGTTAAAATAGCTCCTGACACTCAAGGACATGTTATCTTATATGCATATACTATTTTTGAACTTTTTTCTCTTCATTATTGTATCACCATTTTAATATTTTGTAGAAGAACATCAGTGATGGGTTGAGGGTCCTCAAGCACATGCAAGTTGCCAATGTACAGCCTGATTCTCAGACTTTCTGCTATTTGATTCACAATTGTGAAACGGAAGAGGATATAATGAAGGTACATTCAGCTTAATGTTATGATAGTAATACATGACTAGAAATTGAGCATAAACTCTAATGTTTATGTAAATTTATTAATTTTTTGTCTAGTGTTCTTGTCAAATGGTTACTGTAACTTTTGACATTGACAGTCTCCAATATTTATTTGCCTTCTGAAAATTAAATGTAATTCCTCCCGAGAGCATAATTCAGTAACCTCTCGGCCTAGGATGTTTTCACTATAGGTGAAAGTCCTTCCGAGAGCATACTTCATATTAATCATGAAAACTCTTGGTTTAGGATATTTTCAATCTAGAAGAAATCCTTCCCAAGAATATATTTTATCCAAAGTAGAAATTTCTCAAGAATGTCTTTGATCCAGGTTAGTTAACGCCGAAACTAAGATGATTAACCAAGGCCAGTGTATTGTCAAGGCCGAAAGGCCGAAAGGCTGTTCAAATGTTTTCTATGAAATGAATTAAACAAACTAAAGCCGAAAGCTTTGGATATAAATATGAAAACTTTACAAATTAAGTTTTTCATTCAATGTTAGAGGTTCATTATATAATCAAAACAACAAAATTAGAAATAACATAATTAAAAGAGATAACCGAAAGATTAGGCTGAAAAGTCAAATTATATAAAAGCTTAAGATTAGTACAATCGAAAGAGGTCATAAAAGACCAAGATAAAACATATTCAAAAGCGAGGTTTACAAGGTGAGGTTTACACCCACTTATATACTATAAAATGCCATAATCTCTAATCATTCATACCCAAAAATAAAAATATGATTAATGATTAATTTCTTTTAATGCATGCAGTCTTGTTGCTATATCCATCCACTTTTGATGACTTGATGTAATTGAGATTTTATGTTAACTAAAGTTCTGATGTTAAGATTTCTTGTATGGACATTTTGAGTTACTAATTACAATATTTTTTGTAGTATTGTGAGGAAATGAAACAATATCAAATTCATGCTACAAAAGAAGTTTTTATGGCCCTTGTTAATTCATATGCAGCTTGTGGAAAATTGGAGAAGGCAAAACAGGTATGGTGCAAGTAGCATACCTGGCATTACGATATTGGGACTTAAAGGGTAATAGAGGCATTGTACGAGCTTGAAATATCTAGCTAATAGAACTTGCAATGTGTTGAGTAGCTGCATGTAAATTGTCATGTTCACAGTTATTATTGCTAATGGTTACAAGTAATTTTATCTATCTAATTTGATCTAATTAACCATAAATAGTTTCATAAATAGCTTTTATAGCCTAATTAGTTAGTTTCTTCATGTTGTGTATATATGCCATGTTTTTCTGTAGTCCCCGTTTTGGAGTAACTTTGTATATCACCTCTTTCTTTAATATTGATGTAGAGCATAAGTTGTATTTCATGTTGCAGGTAGTTTTGGATCTAAAGTTACCAAAGAAGGCCTTAATTGAAATCAAGAGTGTACTTGTTGTAGCCCTTGCATCACATGGGCAATTGTCTGAGGCTTTTCTTGTCTATGAACAAATTAAGACAGCTGGACATAATTTGGAGCCAAAAGCCGTTACCTGTTTGATTGTAAGGTTTTGTATTAGTGTTTTTTATATCATCTACCTTCAACTTTTTAATTAATTATTGGACATTCTTAGGAAGAGTTGACCCAACATAATGGGGAGTTGGATAGATTGCTACTTCTACTCAAGGAAGTGAATGATCTAGACTATTGGGTTGATGTCTGCTTTAAGGTCATCTTGTACTGTGCACGAAACAAGAATTTGAGGTTTGATTTTTTACCCCTCCTGCATTGAATTTTAGTGTTTTGAAATTGTATTCTTCAAGTTGCTTATCTTCATACTCTGATCTTATGGTTCAGTACTGCTATTCTTTTGCTCAAACAGCTCAAGGATAAGTTTGAAAATGATGAAATAGTAATGGAAGCCCTTTTTGATGCAGTGAGTTCTTTGTTCCCTCCTAGTTAATTTTTATGAACTTACAATATTATGCCAAGATACTGATATAATTTGTTTGAGTTTGAAACTCTTTTGAGGTGACTTCAAAATATTTGTTATACATGGAAATTCAAAATTTTGACACGTTTCACCCTCTTCATCACAATTACTCCTATTGATATGTTGTTGAAGACTTCAAGTCATTTAAAGATATGACCAGATTATAATAGTGGTTGCACAATCTAACCTTAAAGACCAATTTTATAAGGTTGAATTTGCCTTAAGGTCCATTTTCTAAGATAGTATCAAAGTCTATACCACAAGGTTTGTTTGCTCAAAGTCTATCCGTTATCGGGCTTACTTCATTCCCATACTCAAGATGTCTAATCCTCTGTGTCAAAAAAATTGTTTATGATATTATTCAATGAGGAGCAATTGCTCTTAAATAGAATACAAAGATTTAATAACTGAAAATCCTATTTTATGGTGGATATAATCATCTATCCTAACAATTCAAGATCAATGATCTTGTACAATAAATATAAAATATACTGTCAGCTTATTAATCATCTTAATTATGGAATGTAATTAAATCTCCTAGTTACGTAATTAAAATTGTACATGATGGAAATACTAGTTGCAACATAAATCAAGGGATTTTGACACTTGCCAAGTTGGTGAGTGGATCTCATCCATTCCCAACTTGTCAACAACAATAGACTAGATGTAGCACCACTCACCCTTTTGTCAGAATATACAAATGGTGTACATATTGTCCCATTATCCAATTTCTCCTTTGTGAAGTGTATGTCTAGTTTAACATGTTTAAATCATGTTGCACTGCATTATGCGCAATATTTATTGTTGACTTGTTATCACAATACAATCTCATAGACTTCTTCCAATCAATCTTTAGGTCTTATAAAATTATCTTTAACCATAGTATTTCACAAATCCCTAAGGCCATGGCTCTACCTCTGCACTTGATCTTGTCTCAACATTTTGTTTAATGCTCCTTCAAGTGACTAAATTTCCTCCAAGAAAAGTGCAATATTCAAATGTAGATGTTCTGTTGTCTATAAAACCTGCACAGTTAGCGTATTCTAAGATCATCTCATTCCCCTTTGTAAATAGAATTCCTTTTCCAGGAGTTCCTTTCAAGTACTATAGAATGCAATAAACAACTATGAGATGAGTCTCCTTTGGACTATGCATCAATTAACTTACAACCCCTACAACATAGGCAATGATGGGCCTAGTATGAGACAAGTAGATCAATTTCCTGACCAGCCTTTGATAAGATTTTCTATCCAAAACTACATCTTCAATTGATTCACCATGTTTGTGTCTTTGTTCAATAGGTGTCTCTACTGGTTTAAGACTGTTATTATTGTGTTTTGAAGGCTAGACAATTGACCAAATAAGGAGCAGTAAGGATAGGTTTTCCTTATACTATTTTGGTACATTTTTATGGAGAAGAGAGACTCGAGTTAAATTTATGAGATGCCCAAATTTTTGTTTTGTCACCAACATTTTGTTGTGAGGTGTTCGGACAATAAGCTTCATGAATTATCCCTTGTTCATTGAAGAAGGAGGACAATGTTTGGTTGAAAAAATCTTTGGCATTATCTGTAAGGAACACTAGAAGGTCCCCACACATCACTATGTATTAATGCAAAGGGAACAAACATTCTTTTATTACTAGAGGGAAAGTCAACACGCTCGCATGTAATGTAATTAAATCTCCTAATTATGTAATTAAAACTGTACATGGAAATAATAAATGCAGCATAAATAAAGTGATTCTGACACTAGGCCTGAGAGGGTGTGTTGAGATATCACATCGATTAAAGATATAACAAAATTATAAAATAAGTGGATGCAAACTTTCGTCTTATTAAGCAAATTTTGTGCGGTGGAGATAAAGTTAACGTCCACTTACTAAGACAAATGTCTTTGTTGCATACCAATATTATAGTAGTAAGAAGAGAAGCAGAAAAATATCAAGGCACCGGAGAATTGTATGTTGTTTGCAATAAAAAGGATACTACAAAAGGAGGAAACCTCCAATGGCTCTAACAAAAAACAGATAATCCCCCCTCTCTCCTCTGCCTCTTGAGACTAAATATTAAAAATATTGTTCCACTTCTAACCACCTCCCCAGTACTCATGCTACCTCAGCTTGAGGATTTCCTTTCTTTCTTTTGTGCACATACTTCTTCCATGCCCTTCATGGACCAATGGCTCTTTCAGCCCATAAACTTCTTGGGCTCCAACAGTCTTACTGTTGGAGATTTCACATCGACTAAAAATGAGGAGATTTTATTATATATAAGTAGTTGCAAACCTCACTTTATAAGCTGGTTTTATGAGGTTAAGTTAGGCTTAAAATCCACTTCTTAATACTTACTAATATGAACTTTGTGTTTGTAGGTATTTGTAATTGCAGCATCTGAGTCCACTCATTTACAGATTGGCCTGGACTTGCTTTGGGCAATCAAGGATGAACTGGACCTTATGCCGTCACGGCAGTGTCTTGATTTTCTTCTGAGTGCTTGTGCCAAGGCTAGAGATTTGAACAATGCTCGCTTGATTTGGAGAGAGTACCAAATTGCTGGGTTTCCTTACAATGTATTAAGTTACTTGCGGTAAGTTTTTATATACTTTTTATCTTTGCCTCATGGTTGTGGCTTTTAATTATTTCCATGGCTGCAGAATGTATCAGGCACTTTTGGCAGCAGGGGATGCTAGATCTGCAAGTTTAATGCTTAAGAAAATTCCACGAGACGATGCAGAGGTTTGTTCTGTCATAATAGCATGTCAGGAAACATACAGTTCAGTAGGAGAGAAGAAAAAGCAGGGAAAAAGTAAAGGAAGAAAGAGCAAAGACCTGAATACTAGTTCCAGTGATATGTGTAGTTTATGATTTTTGTGTTGCTTTAGAAATGTGCTTCAGAAGAGTGATGTATCCATTTCATTCTTATTATATATCCTACAATGCCTCCTTCACAGTGTGTCATACAAAAAGATGTTGATTCCTTAAAAGATATGTTTTGATCTTAATAATTAGGAAAATATATATATACATATACATATATATATATAGCTAATAATTAGGATATTCTTCATTATTAGACATTATTAGATTTCAGCATATTGTATTTTGAATGATTATAAACAAAAGATATATGTTTGCTTTCATATTATTATAACTCATCATCTTAACAAAATTACTATGGCTTTTACCATAAAAATTGTAGCACAGATAAAAGGGCATTTGGAATATGATTCCTCAAGTCATGTTTGTTTCTGGTTTGAATATACTCATTTATGAAGAAAGGCTTTGCTTTTTTTCTTCTAATGGTGAAGAGTGGAAGAACATGGTGTAGTTGGTGCACAAAATTCAGTATCTCACAAATTCAATTCTCACTTCTATTTTGCATAGTTTGAAACCCACACAAATTAACAGGGAGTGGGGAAGAAGAATGAAAAAAAAAACAAAATAAAATATTTTTAAAAAGGGTAAGTATTAATTTAAAAATTGAAATAAAATTGGTGAATTAAAATTTTTTAAGGATGAATAATTAATTATATAAAAAATTATTTAACATGATAAAAGTGAAAAGGGAACTGAAATATTTTTTAAATATTTTGAAAGAATTAATTATAACTAAGAAGAATAAATTATAATTTATTTTGTTTGTATTTTATAATAAATTTGAATTGGGGAAAATAAATTATAATGAATTTGGTTATGTATTTCTATAATAAGTTGGAATTGGGGATAATAATCATAATATGATTTGGAATTAAATTTTGTATTTTTAGTTTTTTAACAAATAGAAAATTGAAATAAAAATATTGAATGTATTTTTTAAAAAATATATATTAATTCAGTGATTTAAAAATTATAAAAAAAATAATTTATTTATTGTTGATATGTATGTAATGATAAATTAGTTAGTGAATGTTGGGGGGGGGGGGGGGGGGGGGGGGAAACAACGATTAGAAGTTTTTGTTACGTATGTATCTTTTGGATTGATAAAAAAAAGTGTATAAATTGCAATTTTAAAATTTGAAATTAATAAATAATTAATAATTAAAAAAATATTTTGAATAAAAAAAATAGTTTTATATATTTAGGTATTACGTAATGATATTTGCTTATAAATTTATATAAAAAAAAATAAAGAAAAATGAGATATGCGTAAAGCAAGATGAAAGATAATACATGAAGTTGATAGAACATAACTATCACTTTAATTAAATCACTAATAATTTAGAAATTTGTAGATATTATTTTGTGGATATGTATGTACTATTTTAAGTCCTTAAGTGCGTAAATTTTTTGATTTTTTCTTGGATAAATAGTTATCATTGACATTCTAAATTATTTTTAGATGTTTTTATGTTTATTAGTTGAAAATTGTTGTTAATTATTGAAATGATACAATATGTGTTAACACATGAAGAGAAAAATAAATGAAAAATATGTATTTATTAAATATTTAAGTAAATGGTACATGAAATATTTTATATTAAATGAAACATAATTAATCGTGAGAAGTGGACGTCTCAACAATGTAAGACATGGTTTTTTTTTATCATGTGTTTAATAATATGAACACTTTTTGGACAGATCATATTGTTTCTTTATGTCCATCTCGATCTTTATATATCTTGAACTAGCTTCACTTCTCTTTATTTGATGTTCTTTTTATGTTTGAATTTGAACCTAGTATTTAATAAATATAAAAAAATAAATAGTCTTTATTTATGAATTCACAAAATAGGTTTTTATAAAAATGAGATACTTATTTTAATATATACATAAGTGAGATGTAGATGTCAAAATTAAATCCTAAACCTTAAACCTTAAACTCTAAACAAACATCCATTATATCTGTAGCTTTTAAATTTTTTACAATCACAACACAGTAAGAACAAACTGTAGCTTGATGGTCATACTCTATAACTATTAACAAAGATTTTTATTGTCATATAACTTTTTATATTATCTCATGAAAATATAAATACCAACTGTAATTTTATTATATATATATATATTAAATTACTAACATTGTATTCATATCATATAACAAAAAGGAGTTGAATGGGATGTGATACAAATATAAATATAAATTAAATCTTAATAATCAATAATAAAAAAATTACCAATTTTTTTAAGATTTAATGATTTTTTATTACTTACTGAAAATATATATTACTCTTATAAGTGTCCTGTTACACTATTCCTATTATAAATAAATGAAGAAATAAAAGAATTAAAAAGAAAATTTAGATGAAAAATGAAAAAGATATTATGGTTAGATCCATTATGTTAATCTATTGATTAATAGGATATTTAAGATCCGTTGTCAACAGAATTTATTATGAGAAGTAACTGATTTTGAAAAGGATAAAGTAAAATCGCATGGAAGAGGGGGAAAAATGGGAGGAATAAGGAAGAAAAAGTAGAAACACTAGAATTTGTTTTCATTTAATTTAAAACCGTTCTTCCTTCTGTTCCTCCCATTTATGGAGCTTTATGCTTCGTCGCCGCCACCTTCCTCCGATTTTCCCTCCAATTTCTCTCTCTAAACCCTAATTCCGCCCAATTCTCCCTCCGCCCGCCATGTTCCCCTGGCGGAATTTTGCCAAATCCGCCGAGGCCACCTTCTCGCGCTGGGCTCTCAAGAGGGTTTGCAAGTTCTTCCTCAAGAAGAAACTTGGCCAGTTCATTCTCGGCGACCTTGACCTCGACCAGCTCGACGTGCAGCTCTCTCAGGGAACAATTCAGCTCTCCGATCTCGCTCTCAATGTCGATTTCGTCAACGCCAAGGTATTCCAGCTATTATCGCCCCTTTTTTTTTTTATGGATTGAAAGTGCTGAAAGAAGGTATTAGGATGTAAGGAATAGCAGAAGGAAGCCTAACTTGAATTAGTTGTTTATTAAATTCGGTCGTGTATGTATGGTCAAGGTTAGGATGTAAAGTCATGTGGCTTTCTGTAACTTGTCGTTTTGGCCAGCTAGGTGAGACTTAATGGTTCGCTTTGGTTCTGTCAATTTGTTCTTTTTCTTTTTTGTTGGTAAATACAAGCTTAGATGAATTTTTGGTTCGGTAGGGTCAGGTAAGGCCTTGAGGCTCAAAATATGGTTTTCCGTCAATCTCTTGTGATAATATAGTGCTGTCACTTGATATGCTCCTCATACATGCATCACCTCTCTCATAAGGACTAAGGATCCTTTTGGCAAATAACATAATGAAGGTCTCACTGAGTAGGTACTCATAATTGTTTTTATACAAGATATAAGCTGTTTTCATAAACTATCGTAGAGTGGAATAAGCTGAAAACAGTTTCTGGACTGCCAGATCATAAGCTCTTTCAAATGGGACCTAAGTACGTCAAATGGTGTTTGTTATAGGAAAAATATGAATTCTTAATGTAGGGTAAGTTTTATCACAAAGTAAACATTTAGGATTGTTTTTATAGAATTGGATGGTGTTCTCAGCTAAAAAGCATGAAGGGTATTTATTTATTTATTTATTGTTAACTTATCGCCTTCCTCTGCAAATGTTTAACAGTTTGGTAAGACATCATCCATAATGATCAAAGAAGGTTCAATTGGCTACCTGTTGATTAAAATGCCATGGAGTGGTAAAGGTTGTGAGGTTGAAGTGAATGGGCTTGAATTGGTAGTTTCTCCGTGCTCAGATAAAGTGTCAACAAGTGAAGATGTAACTTGTAGCATGGATAATAGTGATAATCATCACCACAGATACAGCTCAACGATGACTGAGCACGAAATATCAGATGATGCTGAGAAGTTGGCTTCCATGGATGTTCACGAAGGTGTGAAAACTATAGCAAAAATGATAAAGTGGTTGCTCACAAGCTTCCATGTTACAGTAAAAAATGTAATTGTTGCATTTGATCCATCTTTAGATAAAGTAGAAAATAAGACATATCGTCGTCATGCCTTAGTTCTTCAGATTTCTGAAATACAATGTGGAACTAGTCTGTCTGAAGATGCTGATTTGAATGTTGATGTCCTTGGAATAAGCCAGTTAACAAACTTTGTAAAGTTTCATGGAGCAGTTATTGAGCTTCTCCAAATAGATAATGAGGATTTTTACTTTCAGCATGAATCAAGGGCAGGATGTGATGAACCTGTTTTGGGGTCAAATATAGAAACATGTCCAGTCTTGACTGGGAACAAAGGTGGATTTAGTGGAAGTATAAAATTAAGTATTCCTTGGAAGAATGGCTCCTTGGACATTTGCAAGGTGGATGCTGATGCTTGTGTTGATCCCATAGTGTTAAGATTTCAGCCTAGCTCTATTAAATGGCTATTGCAATCATGGGAAACTCTTAAGAATCTGAACAAGGATGGCAAAGGTTGCACAAATCACAACATAAGAGGACCTGCCCAGTTAAATTCTACATTGTTACGTCATTCATCAACTTCAGTTTCTATTACCAATGCTCCCAGTGAGAGTATAACTGCTGGCGGTAGTTTGTCAGCTGAATACGCTTCTATGATCCAACCTGAAACCCTTGCTGAAGATTTACTTCCTGCGGCTAATCTTATATCCGATTGGGTACCATTATCTGCAGACACAAATCATAATAAAGATGGTATTCAAGAACTTGATTTTGGGGCAAGGTAGGTCCTTCTTTTTCCCTTTTAAATGTTATCATTATTAGAGAAACATTTAATTGAAGTAAATTGCTATTGGCAGTCTCTCTGGATACCTTGACAAATGACAATTCTGAAAATCTTATTGAATAGGAAACTTTCTTATGCTACTTTCCAATTAAATATTTGTCATCAATTGATCCTTCCCTCCCAAAGAGAAAAATAAACTCTCCAGTAGAAAATTTTGAAATTCACTCAAATATCTCTACTGGATGTATGTGTTACAGATGAGTCTAAAAGCTTTAAAATGGAAGTATAATTTGTGTTCACTGTATCATCAATTCAACTTTATGGTTACTCTGAGGTAAACTTTATAATTTGTATACTTTTTGCAATTTTACCTAATGTTAACAATGTAAAGAAATATCACTTCCTTAGGATATCTACTATGCACATGATAGCTAAATCAATTAGGTATTTTTAGGAGTTTATAGGTCTTCCCTACCTTTGTTGACTCTGAATCTGTTGATAATTTTGTTATGGGAATTCTGCAGTGTGGACCAGTTTTTTGAATGTTTTGATGGAATGAGAAATTCGCAATCAGCTTTAGGAAACAGTGGAATGTGGAATTGGACATATTCAGTTTTTAGTGCTATTACTGCTGCATCCAGCCTTGCTTCTGGATCTTTGCATATTCCATCTGGTACTTAATTTTTCCAGCTATTTTTGTAGTTAATTTGTTATAGAAACTTTATAATCTTCAATCTGTTTTGTTTAAACTTTTTATATGCATTTCACTCTTGCATATTGCATTTTTTCATGTCTATATACAAGTAAATATACAGGAGCTAAACTACTATTTCTAATGTTTGTGCTGAACAAATAAGCATACAAAATATATACTGTTTCCTTTTGATAGTTTGTTATTCACTAATGTTTTTTATGATATTAACAAACAGAACATCAACATATGGAAACCAATTTCAGGGCAACTTTTGCTGGAGTATCAATTGTTTTGTCTAGCTGTGTTGATGAACAGAATACAGTTTCTGATACTGAAATTGATCACATGGCTGGGTTACAAATTGATTATCTTGGTGCAGAGTGCAATGACATTGTTTTTGCATTGCAGGTAAATTTTGCTTCTATGCTTTACCCAAATCCCTTTGCAAAATCTTTACCCATGGCTTCATGCTTGCTTTGAGAGACCTATTTATTTACCTGTATCTACTCTGATACTTGTTTTTGAATAAATTCCTCCACTAACTTTTAATGCATTGTGATCCCAATAGGTATGCCCTCAAGGCATGACTCTTGATGCAAAGGTGAGGCATGTAGAAGTTGCTAATTTTGTGAACATTGGAATTGATGCTAAAAATCAAACTGCTTTGGTTCAACACCTACAAGCTAAGGTCCTTGATGCTCTCCCTTCGTCTACCTCTTACAATATAGATTCACATTCATTAATTGGGCCTGTTGCGACAGATTTTCCATTTGGAAATAATGATTGTTTGTTGAAAGTTACACTGTTTAGAACTTCTGGTGTCACGAATTGCCAATTTTCAATGCAATCAAGTTCATCTGATGGTTGCCTGACAGGAAAGACATCATTCTCACTGAACTTGCCCCCATTTATTTTTTGGGTTATCTTTTCAGTAATTAATGTGCTCATGAATCTGCTAAAGGAAGTTGATAAATCACTTGGGATGCATAATAAAGAAAATATAATTCTATCTGAAGAATCAGATAACAAGTGTGGACCGTCTCAGAGTAATATGAAGGAAGGTTCTAGTCCCTGTGTGACATCTTTCTCCACAACACAATGCTTGCACGGTGATATATCAATTTCTAATGCAAGAGTGATATTGTGTTTTCCTTTCGGAAGGGACGAAGATTATAACAATTCATTTCCCTGGGAACAGTTCTTTGCTCTTGATTTTACTTCACTGTCACCTTTGAACAATGGTAGCACTCCAGATTATAGTCAAAGTTCAAATGCAAGTTCGAATAAAAGATTTCCTTCTGTATCTGCCCAATCTCTTCAACTGAGTTTCTGTGATCTTGACATCTACTTGATCACATCAAGTAATGAGAATGGTGGAATCATATCCTATGATGCGCAGAATGAGAAATTTTCTGCTAGCTGCTTCTTTTCTATATTTCATAGAAGAGGATGTTTCTCTGTTTTTCGTGTTGTTTGGCAAGGGGGTAAAGTGACTGGTCCTTGGATTGCTAAGAAAGCCAGATTATTTGCTAATTCAGAGGAAAGTAGGGGCAAAGAGGACACTGGAAGAAGGGGGCACGAGTTTGTGTCTGCATCAACAGTGAAAGATCTGGAAGATTGGAAATCTCAAACTCAACAAGAGATGATTTTAAGCTCATCGTTTCTCATACATGTCCATCTATCTCAACTTGTGATTAACGTGAATTATTCTCAATATAAAGGCATACATGATCTTCTACATCAGACATTGAATGCATTGACATGTGTGACTTCTAAGGAAGCCAATGTTGAAAAGGAATCTTCTGTCTCACAATCATCAGTATTTTTGGAATGTGATTCTCTTGAAATTCTTATTGATAGGGATACATCTGAGAGAACCAAAAGTTCAATCAAGAGTGAACTTCCTGGAATTTGGTGTCAGTTCAGGCTGAAAGTTCAAAAGTTTGAGGTGCTGTCGGTGACCAATACTGGCGGCATTAAGGCTGCAAGTTTCTTCCGATTAGCTCATGGTGAAGGCAAGTTGTGGGGGTTTGTCACTGGACTTCCTGATCATGAGTTTCTTCTGATTACTTGTAGCAACTCCTCTGTGAAAAGAGGTGATGGAGGAGGTTCTAATGCATTATCTTCCAAATGTGCTGGTTCTGAAGTCATTTGTCTCTCTGACCCCGAGATTTCTGACACTGTAACATCCATTACTGTCAGTTGTGGTACGATTATTGCTGTAGGTGGTCGTTTGGATTGGTTTGATGCAATTTCATCCTTTTTCTGTTTGCCTGCTTCTAATACCAAAGGGGTAGGAGATACTAGTATTTCAAAGAAGGAACATAATGTCTCTTACACAACTTCTTTTGTTCTGTGCTTGATTGATATTGCTTTGAGCTATGAGCCTTATGTGAAGAATCCTGTAGTTCAGAGTGAACTGAATTCAGAGTCTAGCTGTTCACTTAATGAAGATATGAGTGAACAATGTGTTTCCTGTTTGTTGGCTGCATCCAGCTTAACTCTTTCAAATTCATCTTCAGAAGACACAGTTGGAAGTGTTTTCCAAATCCGAGTGCATGACTTGGGGCTTCTACTTCATTTAATATCAGAATTGAATTCTGTGTCTGGCATTTATAGTGTTGAACATCTTCAAAAAACTGGTTATGTTAAAGTTGCTCAGGAGGCTTTTATGGAGGCGATTTTGAAAACAAACTGTACAAGTAGTCTTCTCTGGGAACTGGAATTATCTAAATCTCACCTTAATGTGGAAACATGCTATGACACAACTGCTGGTCTGATTCGTTTGGCTGCCCAACTTCAGCAATTATTTGCTCCTGATGTGGAGGAATCTATTGTGCATTTGCAGAATAGGTGGCATAACGTTCAACAGGCACAACAAAGGAATGAATTTAAAATTGAAAATAAGAATCTTAGATTTGACTCTATGTCTACAATTTCTGAACAATGCTCCCCTCCAACATTTTCAACGGATGGATCTAGTATAGCTGGCTGGATGGATGAAATATGTGAAGATGCATTTAAAGTAAATAACAATAATGCATCCCAATCTTATCCTTTTGGATCAGGGATTCCACTTGACGGAAGCTTAATCGAGGTTGGTCAGATGAATTTCCATAAGCCTGAAATTCTCTCTCATGAATTAACTTTGACTGAGCCAGTGAGTGTGCTAGGACCAGAAGGTAGCGATACTTCATTTCTGCAAGAGGGTTGTTTTCCAGAGGTTATAGAAAGCTATTGTTTGTCTGACTTATGCCCTCTGTCGGAGCTATCTTTAGGTATTCATTGTGATGAGCTTTCTAGACACAAACTGAGGAATGTGGAACATAAAGAGATTGAAAGAGGAAGTGGTAGATGGTATGGAGGCACCTCTCTGAAAGTATTAGAAAACCACATTGCAGAGGAAAGCAAACAATCTGAACTGGAAAAGGCTGTAGATCATCGAGGCATGCTTTTATCTGACGATAGCTCATCACATGGTGAAACTTGTGGACGAGTAATTCTGAAGAGAATTGATATAAGATGGAGAATGTATGGTGGTTCTGACTGGCTTGACTCTGAGAAAAGTGGGCAGTATTCTGGGAGAGACACATCTATTTGCTTGGAACTTGCATTATCTGGGATAAAATTTCAGTATGACATATTTCCAGTTGGTGGACTACATGTATCTAAGATGCATGTGTCTGTTCAAGATTTTTATCTCTATGACAGAAGCCATGATGCACCTTGGAAACTGGTAATTCTGAAAATTTAGTTGCTTATTCATGGTTTTACATCAAACATCTTTAAACTTACAAGTTAATATCTCTACTTTTAAATTGGAAGGTATTAGGATATTATCACTCAAAAGGTCATCCTAGGGAATCATTTTCAAAAGCATTTAAATTGGACTTGGATGCAGTTAGACCAGATCCTCTTACTCCCCTTGAGGAGTACAGGTAAAGTGCCATTCTAACTGTTTTTTTTGGAATTTGGAAATGGTATGGTATTGGTATCCCCTTTGTAAACCATACCATTAGTTGTGACTGAAATAGGCTGACTGGTTTGGGAATTGCTTCAACTTTCTTCAACTATTAGGTGACTAGGACATTTTGACTACAGTATAATATCATGGTGATGTATATGTTAATAAATATACACAAGCAATATTTGATATCCTGGTCTTTCTTCACCACTAAAGTTCACTTGATTACAGCATTCCCTAAAACTTAAAATAATATAGGAAATATTAAGCATGAAGTATGTCATATATTACACGCTTTTCTTTCTCCTTTTCAGGTTAAATGTTGCTATTTTACCTTTGTTGTTACATCTCCATCAATGCCAGCTTGATTTTTTTGTTGACTTCTTTGGGAGAAAAAACACATTGAAGGATCAGTTTTCTAATAGTTGTCAAGATTTTGAGGGTTCAAAATCATTGCCCGAGAAGACTAAGAAAAATAAAGATTGTGTATTTCATTCAATTGCACCAGAGGCGCTGCTTCCCTACTTCCAGGTGAGTTGTGTTCTATATTATTCTTGTTTTGCTATATTTTTGGACTGTACAGTGTTCTACTGCAACATAAAGTGTTTAAAGAAAGACGGAAATCCCAATTATTATACCTATCAATCCATTTTCCTCGCTAAGTGTTGTATTGAATTGAACTGTTGTTCCCATCATGTTGAAGAAAAACTTGTGTTGTGGTCTAATCCCCATCTTAAAGCATATTTAAGACATTAATTGATAAGCTTTTCTTCTACGTGGTAATATTAATGTATTCATATATTTATTTTGGTTTCAGAAGCTAGATATATGGCCTATTCTTGTTCGGGTGGATTACAGTCCGAGTCGTGTAGATCTAGCAGCTTTAAGGCATGGAAAGTATGTAGAGCTTGTCAATCTTGTCCCGTGGAAGGTAAAATTTCTTCAATTTTTAAATTTTATTTATTTCCTATTATTGATTAAGTTTAGATAAAAAGTCCAGCCCAGCTTTATACCCCTGGTTGTCCTCTTTCCTTTCATACTTTAGTTTTATAACTACCCATATTATCACCTGATGGGCTAATTGTTATACAGTATAGCATCAATGCTTGCTATTTTAGTGGGGGAAGTACAATTGGCAGATAGGTGGTTTTTATCAAGCTACAAAGAATGTACAGGACAACTCTGTTTCCTTATATTTGTCTGTTTCAAGATATTCTTCAAATAATAGACTATTATCTTTTAAACTGAGTTTGATGTGTTTGTCGACTCATATAGGACTATTATATTATATGGTGTCGTAATGACACTCCTGGTTTTGCACCCTGAAAATCATATAAAAAGCATTGTACCCTTTTTATTTTCAATGATTAATGCAAAAAATAAACTATTTGTTGCAAAAAAAGTAAATATAAATATGTTTTGTATGTTGTCCCAGGGGGTCGAGCTTAACCTGAAACATGTTCATGCTTCTGGCGTCTACGGTTGGGCCAGTGTTTGTGAAATTACTGCAGGGGATTGGTTGGAAGATATATCTCAGAATCAAGTATGCTAACTTGGATTATATTCCTTGGAAACGTCAGGGTTACTTTTTAGCTCTCTTCATTTCTAATATTTACATTGTTCAATATGTAGATTCATAAAATACTCCGGGGGCTTCCTACTGTGCGATCATTGATTGCAGTTGGGGCTGGTGCTGCTAAGCTGGTTTCATCACCAGTAGAGAGCTACAAGAAGGAGCGGAGAGTGCTCAAGGGTGTGCAGAGAGGTAGGTTGTTGATACATATTTTTCTGCTAGTTTTATCTGTATAATTTAGATTTATGCTCGAGATAATAAAAAATAAGCCAGCTACAGCAGTAGAATTTATCATATTTATGAGGTATCTGTTGGTAGTGCTAACATTTCTGCAATTTATTTAGATATTGAAACATGATACTAACCATAGAAGAATCACACCACAAAAGCTTGCTGTTGTAGTTGGTGAGCCCAAATTTTTATAAACATCACGCTTACCCTTCCAATCTGGAACTCCACTTTTATAACTTCCAATTAGATCTTAACATCCAATCACACTTTGCAGCCCCAAAGGTCTTGTTGTGTTCCGGCCATTTGACTATAATCCCAAGTGAACCCGGCAATACTTGTATCACCTCTGTGCTATTCAATTTCAATTGAGAGAGATGGTGGAGAACTCTGGTACAAATTGATAATAACCTTGGGAGAACCATACTATATCTTAGAGAAACTGAACGAGAGAAATTTTATTGGTTGTTCAACAATCAATGAAATGAATGTTACAAGTATTTATAGTGTTTGCACCGTTCAACTGCTGTGTGCTACCGCCTAGCTAATATGAATATTACAATGGAACTATACACTAGCAATTCTTACTAACATCCCCCCTCAAACTCAAGGAGGACATTTTTCAGAAGAAAAATTCTTCACATTGTGTTTGCTTCGAAGAAACGTAAATCGAGCTGAAGATAGTGGCTTTGTTAGAGCATATGCCCACTGATCAAGAGCAGGGATATGATAAATATAGAGCTGCTTGGCCTGAATCTTCTCTCACACAAAAAAAAACATCAATCTCCATGTGTTTAGTTTAGTACGATTATAAAAAACTGGATTGTGAGCAGTGGCTATAGCACTTTGATTGTCACATAAAAGTACTGGAGTAGTGTAGGGCATATAGTGGTTTGTACATAATCTTTCACTGGTAAATAAATAGTCTCCAGTTGCAATAACTTATACCATCACTCTTAGTGTTCCTTATGTTGGCAGTTGGCACTTCTGAAGCTTCCATTGCTGAATTCAGTTTTCTAAATCCATTTGAATGATTATAGGATTTTTTGCTTAGTTTTCTGGACCATTAATGCTGAGTTGCTCTACTCTGGCTCAGTTTTCGTTGTAATATTAACAAATCTTTGTAGGTACAATTGCATTTCTTCGAAGCATTTCTCTTGAAGCTGTTGGACTTGGAGTTCATCTAGCTGCCGGAGCCCATGACATTCTCCTCCAAGCAGAATATATTCTTTCAAGCATACCTTCTCCAGTTCCACTGCCTGTGAAAGACAAATCAAAAACAGATGTTCGATCCAATCAACCTAAAGATGCCCAAGAAGGAATTCAACAGGTGAAATGTCAAAATTATTGAGAATGATATGTTGGTCTTGTCTATGTCTGACGTCTTAAACACGTGTTAAGTGAAAGGACAGAAAAGAATGTGTCTTCGGTAAACGCAATATGAATAATCTGATCTGAAGCTGCCTGTAGCACTCAATTTATTTTCGTAAATACCATTTGACTTGTTGAAACCATTTGGATTAATTGCTTGCATCACATAATCTATGTTTAGATTTATTTACTCATTCCCTCAGGGATCATGATCATGGATGCTTGTACAAATCACCAACATTCATTGTGTTAATTTTTTTTTCCTTGGCTACATTAAGGTTATTTTTCTTGGTTTTATAGGCTTATGAGAGTCTTAGTGATGGCTTGGGAAAATCTGCTGCTGTGTTAGTTCAGAGCCCCTTAAAAAAATTTCAGAGAGGTTCAGGTGCTGGACCTGCCTTGGCTGCTGCTGTTCGAGCAGTTCCTGCTGCTGCCATAGCCCCCGCTTCAGCTTGTGCTAGTGCTGTACACTGTGCTCTTCTTGGATTCAGAAATAGGTCTGTGATAGAGCTGACTTGACTTTAAGTAATTCTTTTCTCGAATGGAAACTTTGGCTGTTCCGTAACTCCTTGACTTTTCCAAAATTGGATATAACTGGTGTTTCCCCCCCTCCCCCTTTACAGCCTAGATCCAGAACGTAAAAAGGAATCCATGGAGAAATATTGTCCAGCACAACCCTGGGAAGAAGACTGATTAATGGTGCCATTAGTGACATTGCTTTATCTTCGTACTAAAATGACATTAGAATTTTAACATTTAATATATATTTTTAACTCTGCAGATTATTATGTGAGGATTGATTAGTTGATACTCTCGCTTCCCTTACCAAGCAGATTCAGAAGAGCTTTTCTTTAATTTGCTGGGTAGTCTCTCGTGTATCATGTGAGTTGAGCCTCCATTCTTAGTAAAAGATAACTCTATCAATTGAAGTAGTGCATAAAAAGGAATCTTTGGTGGCTTGTTAATTTTGAATGATATCTCTAGATGGGTGCTAAGTTCTTCATACTACTATCATTATGTATCGACTTCAGTAAAATGTATGAGATACCTTCTGACAATAACCATTGATTCCTGAACGTTGTTTTTTGAAATAGCACTTTATTTAATAAAATCATTGCGAATCTCATTTCTGTCTTAAGCTGTAAATTGAGCTCTTATTTATGCTTATAGTCTTTCTTGTGTTTCATTTCCCACTTCTAAATATGTGCATTGGCTGCAGATGTAGAGTTACAGAACCAGCCAGATGATTCTTTTGTATCAGAGATTCTGAGTAACTGTATATACTGTAAATATGGATGGTGCTTGTTAATCTTATTCTTATTCAAACGGGTGTCATTGTAGGTATAATGACCCAATTGATGTAGTTAGATGTACATAATATCATTCTTTGAAAATATTGATATTTATGTATAATGCCTTTATTTGTTGTAAATAGTGAATTGTGTTCAAAATCCAGCTTTTTTCAATCCTTTAATTTTACTGAGGTTAGTTAGTACCGGAAAAGTGTTGACAATGCAGTCTCTCAATAATGTGGCAATTTTATGTTGCCAATGCTTGTGGCGATGTTTTTCACATGTAAATGACAAAAGAGAAATATTTATTTATTGTAATTGCTGATTAGTGTAAATTATTGATTTTTTACCGTGAATATTTTATTCTGAATAGGTACTACGAGTATCAGATTTGTATTATTTCTTGTTGGCTCTTGACGATACAAGAAGGCCTAGTTTGATCTTTGGTTTCAAATTCTTTACAACAAAAATCATGAATTTGCTATAAAGGTCTGTGCTGAAGAGGTGTGTGCCTTGGTGAACTTGTTCTATGTTGGGAAGTGTGATATTAGTATGCAGATTTATGCTATATGGTGTATAGCTTCTCAAATGTTTCAAAGTTGAGGTTTAAGGAATAACAAAGGGAGGACAGGTTTTTCTTTTTTATTAAGTATTCTCTAGTTTAATAATTTATAAAAGAAAAGAAATAAACTGATAAATTATAACATAGTTAGTGCTTTAATCTTTTACTTATTTTATTTTTATAAATATCTTTTAAATAAAAAAAAACTCTTTAAAATTTTATTCTTAGTCATACTGTTAGAGTATATTTGGGTATAGGTTTCTGTTACAACTGTGATTTGTTTGTGATAGTTTTAGTTACTCTTTGTATCTTAGCTCTATATGAGAGAGACTCTTTGTACCCATTCATAGTTGAGCTTGAATCACCTTCTCCAACATCTCAACTCATAATTCAAACAACCTCTGCTGAATTTCACCTATTTGAGTTGCTAAACTTGATACTTCTAATTTTCTGGTGTGGAAACTAGAGCCAATTCTGAAGGCTCATCGACTTCATCGTTTTTTCATAGGTTTGGAAAATCCTGCTTATTGAAATTGGGAATACAACATCGCAATGTCAAGAAAGGAAATCATACAATATAAGTGTTTCTCTAGTCTGCATAAAAGCCATTAGAGGTCCTCTATACCTTTTTCTCCTGCATCCCCATAATTTCTAACTCTTTTTTTATAATTTTTTAAAAGGTTTAAATATATTTTTTTGTCCAAGTAGTATAACCTTAAATTAGTTTTTGTTTTTTTTTCAAACTTTAAACTTCTTAGATACTTCTAGTAAAAAAATAGAAAAAAAAACTATTAGAATGAAATTTTACTAGTATTTTTTTTTTTGCATGTTACAAAAGAAAAGTAAATTGTATTATAATATTCATATTAACAATAGGTCATTATAAAATGTTTTAACATTTTAATTTACATTAAAAATCTGTTTCCCATTTAAAAATCAATTGGCAATGATCAAATTTTAATAGTTTCCTTATTATAGGTACTCATTATTATAGGTACTCAAAGGTCTAAAATCTGGACTAAAACAAAATTGATAGAAAGATAAAAAATATATTTAACTTTTTTTAAATGATCATTTAACTTTTCAAAAATAACTTTCAAATTACTTGTTCTAGAAATATTCTAGAGGAAGTTTTTTGGAATTTTCGAAACAATTTTTGAAATATACTTTTAATGTTTTGCTTAATAATTTAATAATAGATCAAAATAACTTAATTTTTGAAAAATTAAAAATCGAAAATACAATTAATATTGCAAAAATGACAATAAGTGTATCTCTCTCTTCGATTTCTTAACCCACAAAATCTTACATTTTAACGTTTTATTAATAATTTATTTTTTCAATTATAATTATTTTTTTGAAACAAAAATATAAGAATTGATATATTTATTTATACTAGTGTTTTGTAAAATATTTTTAATAATACAAAAATAAAAAGTAAAAAAAATATATTAACCAAATTTTATTCTATTTAAAATGAGAAAACCAACTAAAATTACGCAATTATAACAATATAAAAATTGCAAAGTTTATATAAAAAAAACACTCAATTAGAACAATAAATATTCGTGGGGACTTCATAAAAGTGGTCTGAAATTGATGATTAAATTGTCTATCACAAAGAAGTTTTTCCTTTGTATTTATCATAATGCAAGATTGATTGAGATGAGAAACATTATTTTTAATATAATTATTATTATTATTTTATTCATATTTGATATGACACATACATAGAATAAGGCATAGAGATTAGAGACATATAAAGAAAGCTTTTAGGACCACAACATGTCTCTTTCAAACTATGTTTTTTAACTTATTCATTCTATTGTATCATCACAAATAGAATGAAATATGCTTTAATTAATTAATTTAAAGAGAATATTTATAATCATGTCACGTGAAGATAGAGTGTCACTAGCTAAAGGAAAGAAAAGAAAATTAAAGATTGAAGAAGAAGAGCATGATGATTACTTAAGAACAAGTGGTTACCATTTATGAAAAGGTTACTTTTTACTTTTTGAGAGATTGAAGATGAAAAAAAAAGTAATGTGAGAAAGTGATGCAAATAGAAGTTTATAAATAGAAATTTGAAAAAGATGAAAAGGAAAATTAAAATGGAGTTTTATTGATAAGTAGAATGGTTGAAATTGAATCCAATAACCATTTGTCATGTGATAATCAACTAAAAAGTTAAAGATTTAAATTTTAAAATAAAACTGATTAGTAGATTTTATTATTGATAAAATCAACAAACTAATTTATTGATATTTTCAAATATTGTCAAAATTATGGGTGGCAAAGCGGGCAGTCCGTCCCGCATTGGTCCATCCCGCGTTTGACCCGCAAAAATGTGGATTGGGTTGGTCCGTCCCGCAAAGTTATTATGGGCTAGAATTCTTAACCCGCCTCGCATAAGAGCTGGCCCGCGAGTTTGCGGACCAGCCCGCGAGTTTGCGGACCAGCCCGCGTTCTTTTTTCTTTTCTTTTTTTAAATTAAATATTTTTATTTTTTTTACATTTTGTTCTTAAAAAATTGTCAAATAAAACCTATATATTTTTTACTATTAAACCTAAATTCTTTTTCTTCCTTTTCAAACATAGTCAAACATCAAAACATTAAACATTATCAAATATCACTATTCTTCCACTTCCAAAACATTAAAAATACCTAATTCCAAAACATTAAACATAAACATAAATATTAATTCAAAAATATTAAACATAAACATTATTGACGCGATTGTGTTTCTTTCTTTGAAATTTTGTGAAAACCTAATTGCGTTGTTTTGCTGTTGTTAAGTGTCAATTTCTTTTTTCTTGTGGGTTAGCGGGTTGAAAAGGTCAGTCCGTCCCGCGTTTTTCACCAACGGACCGTAGACCGGCCCGCACGACCCGTCCCGCTTTGCCATTCCTAGTCAAAATAATATAATCATAACTTTGTATTTGATGTGATAAAAAGAATTTTTTTTCAAATAATTAAAGTACAAATGAAAAAAAACATCAATTAAGAAAATCAATTATAAATGACTAGGACTAACGTAAAGTAAGTAAGAATGTGAATTTCTAAGTATTTAAAATAACATTAATGTATTATTATTATTATTATTATGTCGATTATTCATTGAAGAGGAGAAGGTTATAGTAGAATATTATAAAGAATGTAATTAATATTCTACATAAATAGATGAATATCAATATTTAAAAAGTAAGTTTATTTGAGTAGCCGATCCAATAAAAGTTTATTTGGGTAAAGTTAAAAATATTAAAAATGAATTAAATATAATATAGTTTTTTGGTAAAACAGTCGAAGATATTATTTTTTTTATCAAGATGAAAGTTGTAGATTGAGGATGAAATAATCTCAAGAGATAAAAGTAATAATACATAAAAAAGTTTATGCACAAAAAAGAAGTGATTTCGTTATTAATTGAAAAAGATGTTAACAAAAAAAAATTCTGAAAAAAAAAATATTTGCCAAATAAATCCAAAAGAACTAAGATAATATCCAACCACTCCAAAAGATATCTATACATTAGATTTTTTTATAAGGAAAAAACAATTTTATACTTATGCTTAATAAACATCGAGTTAAGTATAAAAACAATATTTCCTTTCTTGTTTACTAATTTCTTACAAAATTATTTTTTATTATTGTTAATTACTAATTTATAATTCATAAATCGTTCCTATTTCTTTCTTTTATTTCCAAATATCCTATATATATATATGTGTACTTTCAATTATTTCTTTTCGACTTTTTATTATTTAAATATCATAAATGAAGTTATATTGATTATTTAATTTAAATATCAGCTTATTAAGCTTACATTTTTTTTCAATAAACTCTATTTCCAGTTTCGAATTTAATAATTTGTAAAATTAAAACTCTATTTAATATATCTAAATTTGTTGATTGTAAACTTAAACAAAAAGTATTCCAAATTCTCATAGAAAACAATAGCATTATGCAAAGTTAAAAAAAATACCAAAATTTACATCTATTCCATTTACATTGGTGTATCATAACCAGAGTCTATTATGTTTGTTTGCATGTATTGCAATGATGATTGGTGAATCAATCTGTTTCATGGTCAGGTGCAGGAGAATACCATGCAGGGTACCTTCCCATGGTTCTTAGAAGCTTAGTGTATGGTGAATCTGGCATTTTTGCTTCTTCTTCTTCCTTCAGTTGTTCATCAGTTTTTGGCAATCCATCAGGTATAGGACACTGTTTCTCACCTTCTGATTTCACATTCTTACTCAGTTCTGTCTCCTCTTTCTTCACTTTTTGCATGCCTGCTGCTATTCCATGCAAACATCCTATTAAGGATTTTACACCACCAGTCTCCAGAATCAACTTCTCTATGTCTGCTTTTGGAGACTCTTTCTGCATAATTAAGAACAACAAAACTTACTAAATTCAACATCCAATCACAACATGAATCTCACTGACAGTTCATGCTTTTTCAAGAAATGAACACAGCTTGGCACTGTATTGAAAAATTATAATTTTTTCTATATATTGAAAAAATCAGAATCATTTTAAAGTTTGTTTTTAAAATATTTAATAAGTATATTAAATCTACCTTAGTTACTCTGATATAGTAGAATGCTTCCACTTCTCACTTTAACTCTGCTATTAAGTTTCTTTTTATTTACAGTGTTTGAAACAGGGAAGGGAAAACAAAAGAGGGGAAAACTTGAAAAATGAATTAAAATATAAAAAACTTGAAATTCTAAATGTTTTATTTCTAGAACTAATTAAGGGTTACATAAAGTTTCATTTTTTTTTCTCCTTTTCATTCTTGGATAATTTTAAGAGAGAAATAAATCTACTAAAAAAGATTTATTTCTGAGAAATAAAATAAAAGACACAAGAAAACAGAATAGAGATATCTTTCTCTAAATTGCAGCATAGTTCATCATCAATCACACAAGGTATAGAAATAAGAACATACTTCAAGATCTTTCAGCTCAAAATAAGCCTGCCAGCAACTGTAGGATTCATCACCTTCAACCGTTAAACAATAATCTGCAAAATTCAAAACACAGCACCAACAATGAATTCAGATCACTCAACAACAGATCATGATGAAAACCATAGTCAGATTTCACTGTTTATAGCAAAAGGAAAACAAACATCAAAAGGAGTGAATAAATCAGAAAAGAAAAACTTCAAGTGATACCCCAGATAAAAATACTCAAAAGGGGTCTTGTGATTTATCAAAAAGATGCGAAATTTAAAAAGATGCAACAAACCTAAGATTTCTTTCTCGGATTTCTCGATCAGAGGAGGGTCTTTAAGGGCCCTTTCAAACTTGGTTCGGCTAAAAGGTTCGAGCTTGGGAATGTAGGGTTGGTTCCTGGATGAAGAACAAACAGCAAAGGAAGCATGTCTGGTTGAAGAGGTTGGGAGAAAGAGAGGTGCAGAAGATGGAGGAAGCAGCGTTGCCTTCATGGTAAACGAAAGGTGTTGTGTGTTCTTCAGCAACAAATAGGAGAATGAGAACAGAGAAAAACAGAAACAGAGTTTGTTATTAAAGATAAGGCTATTGAAGAATGATTTCAGACACAACAATGCATTATTAAATACCAAGTTTCTCCACTTGGATAAGGATGATGTTGTTTTACATTTTATTTTATTTTTTTAATTTTAGTAGTTTATCTGAAAAATTAATAAAAATGTTATTTGGACAATGGTCAATGAAAAAAAGTCAGTATTTGACAACTGTTATATATAACAATCTAATTTTAAAAATATTCTATTAATTTATCCAGTTGTAAAACTTCTCAGTATGCTCTTAAAAATTAATTGAAAAGATTATAAATTATTTTATACATAAAAAAAATAAAGACCAAATGATTAATTATTTTTACAGTTTTTCAAAGATACTTGAACGTTTCTTTTAGGAAATTACATAAATATTATAGTTTTTTTTGGAATACGGTTTTATGAATAAATATTCAAATGAGCCATTATGCGATACAATTATAAATGAATGTATTTATATGTTTTTTTTTATGGCTATTACAATATTTGAATTATTAAATTAATTATGCGAAGATAGATTTAAAATAAAATAAAACTATCAAAAGCCAATCGAAAATATTATTTGGGATCCTTTTTCTTAAACTATATTTAGATTGTTTGACTAAAATCAGAATGTGATATTTAATTTGAATAGAGTTGCAATTAGATATAACATTTTATTTCGAAATATATGAATCTAATAGAAGAAAAATAAAAATTCAGAAGAAAAAAAGCATAAAAGATAATTTGAAAAAGTGGTGTTTTGTGGGGTTTGTTTGTTTTGTTTTGTAGCGAAAAGAGTGATACAAATACGACTGATATTTTACAACTGTTTTAGATATTTATTCACTCATTTTTTTTCTTCTTTTAATTAATACTTTTTTCTTAAAATAGGTTTTTTTACTGTTTGACTTTTCGTCATTTTTAAACAGTATTCAATTTGTTCTTTTATGTATAACTTATTCACAAAATTATATACTTCATTACAGATTTAATAAAGATCTACATGAAATATATAGTCTTTTAAAATACAAATTAAACATAATATATATATATTTATGAAAATAAAATAACAAGTAAAATTATAATTTTTATTCAGATGTTGTTCCTAGAGTATATTTGTTCGTGTATATATTTTTTATTATTCACTTAAATAATATTAAGTAGATAATTTGCTCGAAAGCTTAATCAAATTATTAAAACATCTTATTTTAATCTTATTTTACGAGTAAAAAAGCGTATACTAAAAAAAGTCTAATATTGGTGTCACGCAGTGTATACATTTATTAGATTTAGTTATTTTTAACAATTTTATGTTGTTTTTTTAGTTTATGTACTATATAGAAAGACCGTTATAAGTATAAACAAATAATTATATTGTGTAAAAAAAAATTATAGAAATTTATAATTTTAATAAAAGTGTATTCTTTCAATCTTATTCTTATGTTCTTTTATTGATTTTTTATTGATTATTGTAGTGAATCTAGTAATTGGTGTTATTTATGAAAATAAATAAAAAATAAAAAAATTGAAGACATGACCACCTAATTTAACATGAAGAAGTTCTATAAAATTAATGTTTTAGATCGTGAAGAATTGTTTTTATATATAGAAATTACACTATATTTTTTTATATTTTTTTATTCCATCTCTATGCATATTTTCATCCATGTCAAATGGAATATGAGTTCAAATAACAGTTAAGGAATTTAAATGATGTTCATATTCACCTCTTAAATGGTTAAAATAAATATTAAATGGATATATATACTAAATTTTCTTTTTTTTAAGAATATTTAATATAAAATTATATATTTTTGTTGAAGATTTCACATTTATTAAGGATTAAAGTTTTTCATGATATATAAGTGGGTGCAAACCTCATCTTATTGAGTTGGTTCAATGAATTACTAAATACTAATATAATAAACCGTGTTGGATATAAAAACATAAGTTTGTAAGAAAATGTTGTTTCAAATGAACCCACTCTAGAGCAAACATCACCAACGTTCAAATGAACTTAACATGATTTGTAGGATCCCATGAAAAATGAATTACTTGTCTAAATCAATTGATGCTAGTCTTGGTAAGTTTTGATGTTTGGTCATGAATACTCTCATCCACAGTTATATACTTAAGATAATAACAATAACAAATTTAAAATATTTTATTTACAACAATATTAACATATTAGTTTTGAAAGATAAAAATATAACAAAAACATGTGAAAAAGTAAATCGCAAAAGCACATTTTTTTATATCTAATTTTAATACACAATAGAAATTATTTTCTTCCCATATGATTTTGCATTTACACAATATAAACTTGTTTTTATTATATTCCTTATGAATTCATTGTGTATATAGATTACATACACAAACATTGTTACATCCCAAAAGGAAGTTTTCAAACTTACTCAATAACACGTTACAACAATAACGAGAAGATATTTAATATGGAATACAGTGTGTATAAAATGAGAGTTTTTTTTTTAAAGAGTAAAGAACAAAATTTAGATAAGCCATAATAAAGTTCTATATTTTATTAAAAAAACATTTTAAGTCCATACATAAAGATTTATACCAAATTCTAATGGATAATTCTATCAAAGTTGATAGATCAAATCGGCTCATTTAAAACTAAAATATAGTAAGTAACAAACATAACTATGTAAGATTAGTTTTTTTAATTAAACTGAATAATTGAATTTGATAAAAAAAAATAACCAATACCAATAACAGTTAAAAAGATACAATTAGAAAAATAAAACACTTTAGAAAATAACTAATTACTCACTAGCATAAATATGGACACTTATAGAACGCAGACACATATACGGATGAATATACGTATAATCTCTAAGATGTAAGATACGAGAATACAAATATATTATATAATTATAAATTAAATAAATTAATAATTATTATTTATGTGCACAAGTATGTTTAAGTTTTTTTATAACTAGTTTTATAATTATAATTATAATAAAAAATTATACAATAAATTTGAGTCTTTAGAAAATTAATGTATTTTTTATTTTAAAATTATATTAGATCTGTGCTAAAATTGTCAGAAACCTAAAAAATAATTTTTGAATTGGATATTTCACTGATACGTGTCCTACAAGTGTCTTACGGGTTCGATATCATTTAAGAGGCGTGTCCGAACTTCTCATAAAAATTTATGTGATTTTGTTTTCTTTTTATTTTTCAATAAAAAATAATAAAATAAAGTATCCTCTTAATTAAAAAAGAAACAGAGATTACATAATTGCATGTCTTACAACAAATTTCATTAGAAGAGACAAACAACACTCAGTGTTTGGATGAATGAGTACAAATGTTGAGTTTTAATTGTATTAAATGCCTAAAATAGGAATTTATAATAATCCAAGTTGATCGAGGAAAACTATTTTGTTTTGAGTGTGATGGTTAAGAAGATAACAAAGGAAGAGATAAAATAGTTTTGGAAAGATACGTAATTAATAAGTGAAATTGAAAAGAAGAAAATACCCTAAGAATTAAAAATGGTAATAATGATGATGAGTATAAATAATTATAGTTTATAATGAATTTGGTCGCAGTATCTTCACCGTATGTTAAGCACGTTATCTTTTTATCTTTTATTTGATAGCTTCGATCGATGAACTCATAAAGTCGTAAAGAATATCTATTTATTTATATTTATCATCAAAGTTTAGTTGGTGGTGATATCAAATTCCAGCTGTTCTTGTTGTTTATCGAAACCCGCGAAGGAATCGAAATTGAAATCCAAGTGTGAACAGAACAGAAGAACAGAACACAACACAGAGGTTGATTTGTTTGTTCCAATCGGTGTTGTCGGGGGCATGGAGAGTGTGAATGATCTGATCCAAGAGGCCAAGCTCCGCACTCTCTGGTGGGCCCTCTGTATATTTGCCGTTTCCTATTTCCTAACTCGTAAGTTTTCCTTCTTCTTCTGATTTCCTTTGATTTCATCTCAAGCTTTTCCCTTTAGTGTAGTATTACTGTGAAATTAGTGAATTAGTCAAGAATTTCGTGTTTCCACTCTCAATTGTTATTTGCTTTTTGGAATTAATAGCTCCAGCTTTACCAATTTCGCTTCCTCAGTCTTTATTAATGCTGCTTGAACTCATTAGTAATGCTTAAGAGTGTGGAACTGAAATTGTATGGATTAACTGATCTCACTGTGATTTTGTATTATGTGTTTGTTTGCAAGCGTGTAACTTGTCTTGTTCTGTCTAAGGTGGCTGTTTATGTTTTTTTTTTAGTTATGACTTGAATTGAAGTGTTTCTGTGATCTTGTCTTTGTTAATGGGAAAGAAGAGAAGAGTGTATTGTGATTGTTATTTAATGGGTCTTCTTTGACCTTATGTTGTGTATGGTGATTATGTGTTGTAGATACAAGTAAATCAATGTGGATGAATCTACCCATGTCGATCATATTTGTTGCGGGGCTGCGTATTCTTTTTAATAGGGTGGAGTTCCGTTGGAAGGTTCAAGAGCCTAAACCGCTGACCTATTTATCACATTTGGAGAAAAAACAGTTGTCTCTGAAGGATTCACGCCTCACTAGTTTACCTCCCCCTGCGAAATGGAAGAGAAAAATCGATTCCCCTGCTGTGGAGGCTGCAATGAGAGAGTTCATTGATAAGATTTTGAAGGATTTCGTGGTTGATTTGTGGTACTCAGATATTACTCCTGATAAGGAGTTTCCGGAGCAGATTCGGGCAATAATCATGGATGTTCTAGCTGAAATATCTGGAAGGGTTAAAGAGATAAATCTGGTTGACTTGCTGACAAGGTATCTGGTTTTCCATCTCCTTTATTTGCTGCCAGGAAAAGTATTATAAAAACTACTAATTGTCTTATCTTTCATTCACATTTCAGGGATGTAGTAGATTTAATAGGTGATCATTTAGAACTTTTCAGAAGAAATCAAGCTGCTATAGGTGTTGATGTTATGAAAACATTATCTTCTGAGGAGAGGGATGACAGATTAAAATTCCATCTATTGAATTCTAAGGAGCTACATCCAGCACTAATATCTCCTGAGAGTGAGTACAAGGTGTGAGTGGAGTGTTCTTGTGTTATAATAATTTCCTTCGATAATTATGACTTGTATCTTATCTAATGAATCTTCTTTTTGTCAGGTTCTTCAGCAGCTAATGAGTGCAGTTTTAGCTACAGTACTAAGACAACGGGAAGCTCAGTGTCCTGTGATTCGTTCTATAGCTCGAGAATTATTAACTTGCTTGGTAATGCAGCCTATTATGAATTTGGCAAGCCCTGGGTATGTTGAATATTTTATCTTACATGTAATAATTCATTTTTGGAGAGGTTTGGTGGATCATAACAAAAATTGGAGTTTCATTTTAACTGCATTTATTTATAATTCCCATTTATAATAACATTTTTATCTTGATAATTAGGTATATTAATGAACTGATTGAAGCTCTTATTCTTCTCCTTAATGATGATGATACGGAAGGTATGGGCAGTAATCAGTCAACTAATGTAGCAGGTCACCATCATGGACATTCTGTTGTCAGTGAGGGTGGACACAACAATCTCACACCCTCTAATAAGAATCCATCATTAAATCAAGGAACTGAGATGATATTGGCTAAAACGAGTGATCAAGGAGGGACATCATTGCAAGGTAACAATCTCCATCAAGAATCTTCACAGGCCAGGCCTGCTGATTGGGCACGAATGTTGGAGGTTGCAACTCAGAGGAGAACTGAAATTCTCATGCCCGAGAATCTTGAGAATATGTGGACAAAGGGAAGGAATTACAAAAGGAAAGAGAACAAAATTATCAAAGTTGGCTTTCAGGATCTTCCTGCTAAGAGCCCCTCTACAGACAGTTTGCCTCCTAGAAAATTGGCTCAGGAAACATCAGCAAGTAAACGTGGAAAATATGAAGATGCAGAGGGGAATTCTCCTCTTCCAAAATTTAATGCCTTGGGTTCAGATCCCCTACAAAATGTTGCAACTGCAAAAATTTCAGAATCTTCTCAAAATCCCGAAAAGGAATTATCTTTTGCGAAAGATCTTGCTACTGATGGTTATGAAAGTCCACTGAAGAGGTCCAATAGTGCTTCTTCCTTAGGAATCCTAACTAACAAAGGAGGCTCCATAATTTCAGAGTTTTATAACCCCGAACTTGAGAGGCACAGTGAAGGATTTCGGGGAAAAAGTTCTTCTGACATGGTTGTCAGGAAAGAAAGGCCGTTGGTTTCTAAGCTCCGGTGCCGGGTATGCACTTTTGGCTGTAATAGTTTTCAGATATAGTATTCTAAAATGTATTATTAATAGATATAGAATCTCTTTAGTCAGTTGGTATGGCCTTTTATGAATTGGAATGAGTTTGATTCTGTTGGTAATTGATTGTTCTTTTTTTAATTTTAAACACTGCAGGTGTTGGGAGCGTATTTTGAGAAAATTGGCTCCACATGTTTTGCTGTTTATTCAATTGCAGTGACTGATGCACAAAATAAAACTTGGTTTGTAAAAAGAAGGTTTACTTTTTTCCTACTCTTTCTTTTATAATGCAATTGTGAACAATTTATCTTTGTTTGGTTTTTGAAATTTAACAGACAATTTAATTGTACAAGGTGTAATTATTTTTACTTTTTAAGTTCGAAGTTTTAAGTTCCAACCATAAGATTAAATGCAACAATAGAAAATTATATATTATTTTCACATCGTTCTTTCCACAATTGAGTTTAAACTGCTCCATAATACAGAAGAAATTTGTTCAATCACAAAATTGTTTTATTCCAAACCTTTATATCTCTGCTTTGACATGTCATATTTTGTTTTGGTGATACTCAGATTCAGAAATTTTGAGCGATTGCATCGGCATCTTAAAGATATTCCCAATTACACATTGCATTTGCCACCTAAAAGGATATTTTCCTCAAACACAGATGACGCTTTTGTACATCAACGTTGCGTTCAACTTGATAAATATCTCCAGGTATCTTATTCCTAGTCCAAGAAATATTCTGAAGTTTCCCTTTATATGATTTTAATAATTAGATCTTGCTTCAGGATCTCCTATCAATAGCTAATGTTGCTGAACAACATGAAGTATGGGATTTCTTTAGTGTTACCTCAAAGGTGTGCATCTGCTTGGTATTTCTTATCTCAACCTCTTATGAGGGACTTTTATATAATTTTTGCTTGGTACTAATGGATGTGAAAATTGACAATGACAATCTATGATCTAACAACTATTTTTGTTCTGCTTCACCCCCTCAGAACTACTCATTTGGGAAATCTCCTTCGGTGATGAAGACCTTGGCAGGTATCTGGTTCTAACATTTTGGTTTTATGCCATAATGCTGTTAAATGCTCAGGCTGTAGCCATTCGATATAAGCTAGCCCTCCCTTACTGTTAATTTTATAGGTTAATGGAGTTTTTATTGGAATTTTTTTTTTTAAAATTTTTGAAGCCCTAAACTTTTGAATGTTTGGTTACCATTAAAAAAATAATAAGGAATAATTAATTATGCCGACTTGTCTCGAGGTTAGCAAGAAATAACTTACACATTACTTGTTTCATAAATTGCACATACTTCCCTTGCACATCCCTTTGTTATTTTTAAGGGTACTATGTGTGTGATTTGTACATAAAAATAAGGGACATGTGTGCAATTTAAAAAAAATAAGTGTCTATGCCAAAGATAGTATATAAAATAAGGGATGGATGTGTTCTTTTTGAATCAATTAGGGTCTTGGTGTAATTACTGCTAACCTTAGGGAAGTAAGTTTAACGAGCCCCAAAAGGAAAGATTGCGTAAGGGGGAGAAAAGCTTCCTGCTGTACCTATCCAGTGTGCCTTTTCTGGGTTATTTGAGGACTCAAGCCCTTAAGTTGGAAACTTTTCTGTGCTTCCTGTTGTGGGTTGGTTGATCATGATGGAATAAGGGACTTGGCAGCTATTCTATTATAAGGTTGATTTAGGTCCAAAATCACTTTCTAAGTTATGTTTTAACTTAATCATAATTTGAAAAAAGGTCTTTTAAATCTAGACGTTATTTGTCTGTGTATGTTTATTCGAAATTCAATATTTGAATTTTATTTTAACAGTCAATGTAGATGATGCAATGGATGATATTGTACGCCAGTTTAAAGGGGTTTCAGATGGGTTGAGGCGAAAAGTCGTTGGTTCATCATCCCTCATGAGTGAGGGATCTGTTACATCTTCTACCACATGGAACTTGTCCTTGAATTCAGATGAAATTGACAAAATCATTCCAAGGCAAGGTACTTCAGAAAGTGTGTTAAGCTCCGATGAGGAAGGTGAAAAGAACAACAATTTTGATGATGAGAATATTGTTAGCGAAGTAGCACAAGTTAGTGGATTGCATTTTGACAATGCATTGATCTTAAAGGGTTACTCATCTCCATTAAACAACCGTGATGAAGAGTCCAACAACTTGGATTTTGATAGAAAGCATGATATGGTGGTGGAAGCTAGGGTTGGCAATGATGTTCCTGCTACGAATTTCATTCTGATTCCTGATAATTTGGAGGATCCAGTTGGAGGGCCACCTGAGGTCTGTCTAGTCAACCAAGTTTGCTTTTCTTTCTGGTTTACAATTTGCACTTTAGCTGTTGATTGAGAAACTTGGATCTCTGTTCTGGTGCTTGCTGCTGTGTGCTTAGTATACTTATTAGCTAGTCATTGTTATTGGGATGCATGCTAGAATACTGCCCATTTGGTCAAGCTGGGAACAGCTTTTACAACTGATAGTCTGAGACATGATGAAAACCATAGAACATAGTACTTCTCTCTCTCTCTCTCTCTTATCTTCCTTTTTGAAAAAAAGTCTGATGATTCCTTAACAAGTAAAAAAAAAATATTCTACACTTTTACTGGGTTTATTCATTCAGTGGTCTGCTGTAGCTGCTCACTCATTTTTTCTCCCTCCTTGGGGAAATAATAGTTGTTTGAAAACTAGAGAAAATGAGAACTGTTTTTTTACTTGGATTTTACAGAACATTGTCTGGATCCTTTTCTTTTCATTCATTTACGAGAACCTTTTTTTTTCTGTTTAAAAGACATATTAAGAATATTGACAAGTTTCATATTTTCCTTTTCGCAGTGGTCCCCACCTAATGTTAGTGTCCCTATTTTGGTTTTGGTTGACAACATATTTCAGCTTAAGAAAAGAGGCTGGATAAGGTATACCACTCTATCTGGTTGTTCTGTAACTTTCATGTAACTGCTAGAAAGAATGTCTGTAACTCTGAACATTTTCCAAAAATATGTAATCTTATTCCAATTTGAAGAAGCTTCTTTTGATTGACATTATAAAATATTAGGTAACATGACACTGTCAAATTGTTTTAATTTAGCGCTTGCAATTTGCTAAATTATCATTGATGATCATGCAGAAGACAAGTCTATTGGATGTCAAAACAGATATTACAACTAGTGATGGAAGATGCAATTGATGATTGGCTCCTGAGACAGATACATTGGCTCCGGAGAGAGGAAACAGTAGCCCAGGGGATTCGATGGGTCCAAGATGTAAGCATTGAGCCTAAACTTTATAAACATTTAGAGGACATTGTTTGCCAACTAAGAAAAAATAAGCTTTTAATACAAATAAACAGTAGTGAAACTAGACTTGGTTGTCTATGGCCTGATTAAATAACCATTTCTCTGTTTGATGGTGTATATAAAGCACTGGATATAGTTATAATGGGCTAATTGCTGTTTGTTAATAGATACCATGATTGGACAAAGTATCTGTCATATCCATAGTACCTCAAAGAGAGCCACGATGACAATGTTATACTAATTAAAGAATAGTGTAATCAAATAAGCCTACTTTAGAACTGGATTTCAAAAGTTCCCCTTAAAAATCTGAGCTTTTCATTCCATTATTAAAATCTACTGAACTGCATAAGTTGTGCATCATAAAAGCTTTTACTATCTATGCTCTTGCTAATAGCTCTAAAACTAGTTGAAACAAATTGGTCCAAGTTATGAGAGCAACTCAATTGTTTGTCAATGGCCAAAGGGTACTCTGGATGTAGTTGATTTCTGATCAAGTAGTGTTTTGTTAGACATGCAGAACTGAAGAGCTATTTTACATATTTATGCGATTTTGTTCTTATAAAGGAATACCTTATCCTTCTTGGCTCCATCTTTGTGATTTTCTTTTTCTTTCAATGCTTGAAAATGAAAATTCTATAACCTTTTTGCCTAGTGTCCTTGGCTCTTCTTGATTTCATTCTTGTCAAGCCCAATATTCTAATCCTTTGCTTAAGTTTTAGTGGAGGCCCAAGATTGTCTTTATATCCTACATACATGTCTTCATGCAAGAGGCCTTTGTGCTTAATGTGTGGAGAATGAACATGCACAGACCTTGTGCTCAAAGTACTCCTTTCAAAACACTCTCCCTTTGAACTTGCTATTGGGATACGGTAACAAAGTCTATCCAGATGATGATGTGAGGTCCTATCCTGCAGCTTCGTGCTTCATATCCATTCTTGAATGCAAGGGTGTGTGTGTGGTTAGGTGTCCCACGTTGGCTACTTATGTGGTCAAAGTATTACCCTATTAGTCATAGACTTGGGTTATTCTTTTCCCATGAACCTACTGTTGAGACTAATTTAGGCCCAATTATTTTCTAATAATACTCTTGTGCGAAATTTCTTTATATGAATGTACAGTTACCACTTGAATTTGGATGGAATAATCTCCAGAAGACAAAGAAAAAAGGATAAAAAAATATAATTTACGCCAACTTGTGCAAATGTTTCATGTTGTATGGTCATGTTTTCAGGTTCTCTGGCCAGATGGTACGTTTTTCTTAAGAGTAGGGATTCCTCGGATGATAAGTAGCGATGATGATCAAATGCCTTCTCAAACAACAAGCAGATCAGGCGGAAGCAACATCAAGAAATCTGAGTCAGGCTCTTTTGAGGAACAGCTTGAGGCTGCTCGTAGAGCAAGTGACATCAAGAAACTGTTGTTTGGTTAGTTTTATTTCCTGTAGAATTTGAGATTGCTGATTACTGGTTAGATATTATTCTACTTTGAAATTTTATTCAACAGCATTGGTATTCACATGGATTTTGACTAACTAACTAATCAGCATTTGCTTTAAGTTCACGGTAAGAGTGAGACAAAATTATCACCAACCACATTTATGCTATGTGTGAATTTCATATTTATACTATCAAGTGTTTTCCATTATTTAATCTTCTTTCCTGTATACAACAACAATAGTTTTATATCTCTAGGTTAAAATTGGTACATGAACCACATTAATGCAAATATCATTCTACATTTTTTTTATCAAAACCTCATAACTCAATGAGGAATTATCGAAGAACCAACCAAAAAGATTTAGTCTTTCATGTGGAAAAACAAAAGAATTACAAAGAAGAAAAGAAACTAAGAAAACCCTATGAAGCTTCCATCTCATTCTACATTTAGTAATGGATTTTTTTGGCCCTTAATACTATCGAGAGATTTTTGGTGAACCTGTAATCCCATAGTCACTGAAGAAGGTCTTTGAATGTTATTGTACTTCCATGTTCTTCATGCAGTCTTTAGAATGTTGTGTTGACTTGTAAAGTTCGAATTTTTTTGTTACCAGATGGAGCTCCAACAACATTAGTGAGCCTAATCGGCCATAAGCAATACAGACGTTGTGCCCGGGATGTATACTACTTTAGTCAGGTTAAATCCATATCCATTAACCATTTCTGTATTCACTTTATCCAAACTTCTTTCATTTTCTCTGCTTGAAACGTTTTCTGCTTACTAACAACAATTCTATCATCTTGTGTTTTAGTCTAATACATGCGTGAAGCAACTTGCTTATGCAATTTTGGAACTTGTACTTGTATCCATCTTCCCTGAGATGCGGAATGTTGTGTTGAGTGTTCACCAACACGTCAAGAGTTCTTCTTCTATATGACATAACACGTTTTATGGCTTTGCTGGTGTTGCTGGTGGGATCATGAATGTCCAACTGTATAAAACATAGGTTTAGGGCGTGTACATACATACATAGATACCCATTGTGATGGGGATTTTGTATTGTTACAGACTCCAGAAATGCATCTACTCAATATTCTTTATTCGTTCATATTTGGGATACCAGATTTTATTTTATTGGGTTCTCTTTTCTGCATCTTCAATACACATTTCAGTACATGCATTCATATTCTTGATAAATACACGTTTTAAGGGCTCATTCTTCCTATATACCCTACAAATGTCTTCCTACGTCTTTTTAATTTTAAAAATATATTAAATCTCAAACTTATATCATTCTATGCCCTTATTTTAAAATGTACTAGGTTATGAACTCGTACTATATGCGTGGGATTTTACTTAAAAAATATTTTTTTTGTTTATATGATACTTTAACTCAATAATGTAAAAATATCATAGTGTATAACGGAAGAATGTAATATATAGTTTATAATTAATATGTAAATGAGATGAATAGAGTATAGAAAAAATATAATAGAATAAGCTGATCGAATTTTGAAATTATGTTAAGGAACTACATTGAAATAAAAGTATATAAACGATTACCGAATGGATGAATAAGAAAAATGGTAACATGTATTGATTATAAAAACTGATTATATTTAATAACACTTTTATACTATATTTAAAGTATATATAGTGTACACTAAAGTTTAAATTATTTTTATCTCTTGAAATAAAAATTGTTATGTTCCCTTAATAAATTTAATTTATTCAAAGGTTTATTCTATATTTTTCTTACTAAGTTTGAAAATGTTCATCCTCTCATCGCAAATCTCCTTGCAAAATAATTGTGGTTGAATGAAAATTTAGAGATAAAAAAAGAAAAGTTACCAAGAAAAAAAAAAGGAGAAAATTTGTAATCCTTGATCAAAGTTTTAGAAAATGTAACAATAAAAAATTAGTATGCTAAAGCTGAATATTTGAAGTGCTTACCACCCTACTCTCCTCATAGTAGTTAAACACAAACAATTAATTTTTAATTAAAAGACAATCCAAAAATGATAAATTTATTATTGGAATATTTCCGAGGTTTTGGACTCCCGCCACTTCAACTTCCCAATACTCAAAACAAAGAGTCACAAACCAAAAACATCTCAGAACGAGAATGGGCACTCGCAGAAAGAAAAGGGAAGAAGAAGAAGAAGAAGAAGAAGAAGAAGCACCTCGTTCTCTTCCTCTTTCCCAAAGTGAAGAAGGGTCCAAAAGAGAAGATGACTCTGCATCTTACGAGCAAGCTAGGGACCAAAGGATCAAAGACAACATGGAGAGAATGCAGAAGCTTGGCTTGTTCGACTTGTCTCTCAAACTCAAACGCCCAAAACAAAAACCTCTCCCCAAGAATAAGAAGACCAAACCCCGACCCAACCATTCGCCCCAGAGACGCTCTTCCAGGTATTCTTTTCATTTTTTTCTTTATACTTGTTTTGCTCTCTGTGGAACTTTAAAAGGAGCCACCTTTCTTTGTGGGTTTGTTCCTTTCTCTTTGCATTTGGAAACCCACTTCCATTTTGGAAGCAAAGGAGTCGTGAACATGGACACAGAGTTAATGTTAAAATAAGTATATTGATGTTTTATAATTTAATTTTAGGGATTGTGTATGCATGCTGAGATACACTTTTACAAGTAAGTTTGATGTTTTTTTTATTAGAATTGGAGTGTCACTTTGTTAATATATATTGCATGAAAAAGAGAAACACCAGTTCTGATTGAATACCAACTCTGTAATCACATGAAGAACTGTGTCTAGATTTTGTCTAAACATGAAATGACATTATTTATATGCTCATTGTCACCTTTTATTTGTGTTGAGATGAAGATTCAAAAAATACTTTAGAAATACCTAAAGTACCTGAAATGTAATTGACAATTTAATGGGTTTGCAGAATAATGAACCTGGTACCAATTAACTATTCTGAGAGACGTGAGTTCCCGAGTAAGGAAAAAGATGCAGTAGAGATTTTTATACCAGAAGGTACAAACCCTGAAGTTTACACTAAAGAGCATGAGGAGCTTCTGGGAGACTGTGAGAGTACTTGGGAATTGGATGTAGATGGATATGATGAGGATGGGAACCGTATATATGATTCAATCAAAGGAGAGACATGCCATCAATGCAGGTAATATTCATTGTACATTGATTAGTTCACTATGCTCTTTGGTATACTCTATGTCCTTGTAGGATTTACCAGTTTCTGTCTCTACACAATTTATTTTGACAAGAAATTTGAAGCTTACATTGTTACATGAAGATACAATGTATAGTTGCATTAGAATTTCGAACCTTCATGTGTCTTCTCCCCGCTTTATTTATGTTTTAAGTTAAATGTTTCATTTCTAGATGGCAAATCTTCTTTAATATGCTTAGAATATTTGACATTTTATGTTTGATCTCGAAAAACTTGGCATTTGAATGGTCTTGTGGGGAAAATATGGTTTTAGTGCGCTTTGATTGAAGAACAGACTCGGTCCTTTTTGAAGAACTAGTTAATGTATCCCATATGATACTTGTTTCAGGGCAAAGCTTTTCACAAATCGTTTGTTTACATGCAGGCAGAAAACTCTTTGCCAGCATACTCATTGCAACAAATGTGAATTACTCCAAGGCCAATTTTGTGGAGATTGCTTGTACACGAGGTAATTTTGTTTTAAGCTGAGGTTCAAATTTTCCTTTCAGCCTTGTGTTGTGTCAACCACAGTGATACTGTAAAGTTTGATGCTAGTCCCTTTCTACTGATATTTTACAGATATGGTGAAAATGTGATGGAAGCCAACCATAACAACAAATGGGTTTGCCCTCCTTGTCGTGGAATTTGCAACTGCAGCCATTGCCGCAGGGGAAAAGGTTGGAATCCTACTGGCAACATATACAGTAAGGTTAGTGTTGCACAACATTGTTATTAGAGGACAGAATCTTATAATTCATGGTTTGAATCGTATAATTTGATGTGATTCGGTTAGCTATTTGTTTGTATCATCAGATGGAACTTAGAATGAATTTGAATCTTGAGATACATTAATGAATCCTTATAGTTCTTATATCTTAGTTTATAACTGAGTCCAGTGCTATCTGATCCATGTAGTCAATCTAACTTGGTAGGGTATAATTCTTTTGTTGTTTGTTCTATCTTCATTGTATATGAGTGTGCATAAATTTGCCTCAACATTCTTCAAAGAAAAAAATATTCACCCTTTGTTCTTGTTGCCACTTGCCAATGGTATGGAAATGCTGGAACTGATCATTCCCACTTGATTTGAATTTTTGTAAGGTGTCAAAGCTGGGTTTCAAATCTGTGGCTCATTATCTGATTAAAACTCAGTTGGAAGGCTCAAATGCTGAAAATAGTGTTGCTGAAGAAAAATCAGAGGCATCTGCAGATACCACAATGAATAGACCAACTGAAAGGAGGGCATCAAGGAAGAGGGTTTAGTGACATGACATGAATGTGAAGACGATGATACTATTTTTTTGAGTAACATAGAAGCTTAGACATTTGACCAAGCTGTATACAATTTTTGCTTCTTCATCCTTTTTTCAAATGTGAACTTATTAGTTTTGTAGTTTTTTAAAAAGTAGCAGGATTGTTGAACACTGAAGAGAGAAAGCATTCATCTAAGTCTGTGTAAACAGAATAGACTAATTAACAATTAATACATTCTTCGGTGTATTTCATTGAATTGGATCATAAGTTATTAAAAAAATTATTATTAAAATTTGTTATTTCAAAGTACGTCTAGTTCAATGTTTTGAAATAAATTAAAAAAATATTACTTAATATTTGAAATGTTAAAAATATATTTTGAAAACATATATTTAGTTAATAAAATAACAAAGTTAAATTATAGTTAGATTATTATTATTATTGTTGGTATTATTTAATAATTTTGATTGAGTTTGGTGTCATGTTTAACATCTATAAGTTGTCATGTAATTAGTGGAAGATAAAATTAAGAAAACTTATAGATGTTAAACATTAGGTTGGATTGAGTTATTGGTAGGTCTTATAGATAAATGTAAAATACACAATGATAAATGTCATTACAAGCGTTCTAGAAACACTTAACCTGTGATTAATGCTCTTGATAAATTTATATTTTGGAATATCCTAATAATAGTTATCATTAGAGGGTGAAGATTTCATGATAAATTATAATTCTGAAATAATTCTCTTAAAAGGGTGTTGAAGTTTTTTTAAGTGATGTTTTCGAAACATCAACAGTGACATTTATAAAGTAAAATAGATTCCACAATAACGTTTTAGTTCATAGAAAATAATTTTAAAAATTGGTTTGAACAAGTTTGACAATTCAAATCTTAAGATACATTCAGTTGCGTTTCCAAAAGCAAGAACGAAATTAGTGTTTCTTAATAGAAACATTGGGATATAATAAAGATAAGGCAAATACAATGAATGAGGAAACATGAATGCCTAATCATCCTGTAAAATGAATTAAGAGCAAGTTACAAAATTGTGTAAATGCCATGTAATGTACCAACAAATAGCATTATGTGTAGAGTTCTCAAACCTTGTGCAAAATATTTCCTAAAATCTACAGCCATCTACACAAAGTGCCTACTCCATATGCCTTTTGCATGGAACAAATTACAAAAACTTAAGATGGCAAGAATGTATAGGTGACAAGAACAACTTACTCTGCTTTCTGTAGACACTTGAATACCCTCATGTTGTGTACTGTTGTTCAAGTATTGAAATGTTGGAATAAAAAATCCCCTCTATACAACAAAACCTGACGACTCTGAATTTCATCTTGACTCCAACTTTCTCCACAAATGAACAGCTCTCCTGATGAGGGGATCAGCTGAAAACCCTTCAGCGTAAGCACTGATAGCTGTTAATAGGCTGTTGAATCTACTGCCATTGTCCTGTACACCATATATTTTCATTCAGTTAAAAAAACATACAAAAAATTAAAATATTGTATTTAATAATTAAAATATCCTTTGATCACAAGGTTTTCCCCAGGCGAAAAAAATCAAATAACAATCTCCATAGCATTAATGGCAACGACCAACCAGTTATGACCAGCATGGGTGAGTTTATAGCACAAAAACTTGATACTGATAAATGAGCTTTAAATAAAATTTATAATTGGACTAAAAAAATCAAGCTAAAAACTAATTAAAAAAAATACAAATTGAAAACTTTAACTGCCTTCAATGCCACAAACCTCTGGTTTATTGAACGAGAGATCTTCTACAGCAAATGGTACCATGTACGATGGAAGATCAGACCTCAACAAGGCCTGGCATGATTTAAACTACAGACGCATGAGAAAAAATTGCAGATAACAGGACAAATAGATGCTGAAAAAAAAAAAAAGCAAAGAAGGTGTAGATCCAGAAATAAATTAAGAGACTGAGATGCTTGCCAGTTCCTTGCTTAAGACGGCCTGCTCAGCATTTTCAATCAAGGCCTAAAAGGAAAATGGCAAATGTAAGCTCAATATTAGTGTTTAGTGTCGATGTACAGTTGGGAACAATTACAATAGCTTTGAAAGGTAGAATCACAATATCTTTTACAGCAGAGAATCAAAATAAATTCAGAGGGTAAATGCAACAATAAACCTCACTAATCATGTTATATAATTTCTGATGAGAACATTTTAATAATCATGTGAGCAAACTTGCACATGAACATAATATCAGTCGGGAAAACCTTTTTAATGCGACCCTCTTTAATTTGATCAACAGATTCCAACAACCTCTCCAATGTGCCTGTTCATTAAGGTGAAGAGATATGATTACAACCATATATGGATTAAAAAATATACAAGGTACAAGATAAAAAAGCTACAAACAAAAATTGTTTACAAGTGGGTGTGTTCGAGAAAGTTAAATTATTTGGACAACTATATTATAACATGCCCACCACGCACCCAACCAATAAAATTCAAAGTTATTCAATCATTTTTAAAACACTCTATAGATAGAACAAGAACGTCACTTAAAAGGGAAAACAATCAAAGAAAAGCACTCTTACATCTGCAACAATATAAAGTTAATAAACTTACTGATTTTTTCTAGCATTGTAATAAAGCAACTGTTAATTTGTGATTTTCCAGCCAAACCAAAAACCCAAAACCACTCTAGTATCTGATTACAGAAAGACTCAGTGCAGAACCTGACTCTCACATAAAAAAAAAAAGGGAAAGAAAATATACAGATAGCAGCACGTAGCAAGGCTGCAACCTCCATTCCAGTCTAAACCTCACCATCATGCATAATCCCTCCCGCCTTTCTCTGTTGCATTTTATCTACCCAGGAGAGACCCCACTCTTTCTGTGTATATTATCTTCTCAGCTTGCTATATAAGCATTTGGTTATAAGTACAGTGAAAATCCCCTATTCACAAATTTATTAACAGGATTATTCTTTCCCCTGAGCCCGTCTCTTAGACTCTCATTTTGGGCAAGCAAATAAAACTCCTTTGCTTATTAGATAGTTGAGTTTGTAAAAATCAAATCACAGACCGTGGCACTAGGTGGATATTGAATTCTCATGATGCTAGAACATGCAGTATCAATGAATCCAACACTAGATGGGAATCCTCAACTTAAGACAATGTAAACTTTTGGAGAAAGGAAGAGAAAGTTAATAGAACCTCACCAAATCGACTGATTAATTGCACAGCATGAACATCTCCAATTCCATTAACTCCTGCATTTATAAAGAATTAAAAGTATTAAATATTTGTTAAAATTCCACAATCTTATTTAACTTGTCCCTATTTCATAGAAATTGTGATTCATCAGTTTTGCTAAAAAAAATACAAATAATGATGTTTCCAAGCCTAAGGATACAAATGAGATCCTTCTACAGTATAATCCATTAATGATTCTTCTTTTTCTAATATATTTTAATTAGTTATAAACTCGTAACTCCATAACTCCATATAACATCCAAGTAGTAAACAAAAAAAAGCAGAATGGAATGTAATAAAAATAAATTGCTTCCTGACCAAATCAAACTTTGGAAAAAGAATTATCATTCCACTAATCCATTCTCATTCCAGTTCCATAAAAATCAAATATTGGAATTCACATGTGCCCAATAACTAGCATGGGCAACCAAATCTTGGAATTATGTTTGTTTTCTCCATTTCCTGGAAAGCATAGTTTTGTTAGGAAATGACAATGCCTGAAGTAGAAAGTATAATGATGTGGCAATAAATCACTGACCTAATACCATTTTTATACTAATAATATAGATCAATACTAGTACAACTAATGAACTAACACTCATGACACGAGGCTAACAATACTATAATAATAATCCTAATTCTAACAGGTCCTAACTAAATAATACCCACTGATTTCATAGGTAACTAATAGGAAATTATGCATATCCCCAAATTTAAAAGCGTCTCACTCCGTAACCCTGATCTATTTTGTTCCTCATGATTCAGCAAATGACCTTTGAAATTGAGGAGCACAAAATTACCTGGAATATTATCAGATCTATCCCCAGAAAGTGCAATCATATCTGCAAACTGGGATGGTTTCAGACCTCCATATTTATTTGCAAAATCCTCAACCCCAAATGACACCATCCTGTTAAAAAAATAGAAACAGTAAAACATAATGAACTAGTTGTGATGGAACCATAAATAACTATACAGATTATAAGGCTGTTAAATTTTGAAAAACTATGTGTGGAGCCTTGTTCCACTATGTTTCTATTTGATTTATGAAACATATTATTGAATTGTTAGTAAGCATGCAATACCGATTATGTTCCATGTAATATAGGTTTTTCATTATTAGTTTATGATTAAAATGTTCATGCAATACTCAAGAAGCAATTGTGTGTATGAGAGTGAGAGAGCAACATGGGTTAGAGTTACATTCCTAATAAGGTATAATTAGCAATAAAATACTTTTCCATTTAATATAGGTTTTTCTTAGTTTACAAAAAAAGTCCATGCCATACTCAAGAGAAAGGGAAACATGAGTTAGCATAATATTTACATTGCCACTCTGTAAAAAAGCAAAAGCAGGGAGTTCCAAATGTAGAAAATGGGTCTATATATTATCTATAATTTTGTTCTGGTAATATGAATTTCTACATATAAAAGAGTAAGCAAAGAATGATTATCAGATGGTTCTCGTAATATTAAAGTCAGAAAAGAGTGCTATCAATTATTGCATTGGATCATTAGAAGCACATAAAAAAAGCAGAAATTAAGCTGGATACTAACTGATCACCACGTGGAGCAATTCGAAGGAGACGCAGCGAAGGAGACAAAATCTGAAAAAAGTCTTTATCAGGGGAGACAACTCGTACCTATCATCAAAATAAAATAATATCAGTAGTGGTGACTTAGCAATGTTATTGGAGGCATTTCCACAATGAAAACATAAATGAATTATATGTTTGCCCCTGCATTATTTCAAACTTTTTACATATTCTTTATCAATTTAAAACACCATAATTGATTATAGTGGGGTATTAATTCATTATGGAAGATTTAAATGTCTAAATTTGAAGCTATCAAAATCATGCCCGGGGGTAGTAGATAAGGAGATTGCTTCGTGTCACTATTTTACTGTTATTTATACATGGAAATTATTAAACATGGGGTCCACTTCATTTTTTGCCACTTTATCACTAAATCTAAATCATTTGTTACAAACAACCTTCAAAATTAACTTTACCCACATTCTTACCACACAACTTTCCTTGTGTGCCAAAAACAGTATTGAAGAAATACACACTTAATTATAATCCTACTTCATTTGGTCAAAGAGAACACTATTTTGTCAAAATCTGAAATGTGCATCAGAATTCAAAATCATTAGTGAATCACCTTGTACCCAGCATCAACACTCCTCAAGGCTAACGTTCCAATCACATCATCTGCTTCTACACCAGGAACCTATCATTGAATGATTTTTGTATCAATTATATTACACGCTTAATCTGTACGCAATAGGAACTCACATCTTATACTTGCCTCGATGACTTTTATGGACATAGCCTTGATGGATGCTTTTAAGTATTGGAGTCCCTGAACAATGGTATCAGGAGTTGGAGGACGGTTGCTCTTGTATGCAGGGTATAGATTGTGCCGAAAATTCTGACCTTAAAATAAAGAGCACGTGAAATTAAGAACAAATAAATTTTTAAAGCTTTAGGGACTTGGTCAAAGAATAAAGGAAAAACTCACTTATAAAGGTAAATTAATCAGTTAGACATTCTAAAAACACATATTAACTACCCCAGCTTGATTTGAATTGAAGCCCCACAAATCAACATGAGACAATTTGACCAGAATAGAAGATCATGCAGAACCACTTACAACCGACAATTATAAGCAGATAGATATTGTGGTCCTCAAATGAAGCTTGAGAAAGGAATATAAAGATGTGACAGAACAGTCCAGGAAGACTTTTACACATGACATTTATTGATATGGAAAATGTATAAAATAAGGTGACAAGAGATGCATTGTCGAGGAGGCGCATAGAGAAGAAAGGACTTCACATTGCCTAATTTGAGAAAACAAGGAATGAGGGGATCATAACTAGTACGAGTATACAAGTTAAGGTCACAGGTAATAATAGCATTTACGGAAACTATAGGACAACGCCAAGGGTCAACTTTGAACAGCTATCTTTGGGTTACAAAGCATATTCAAGAGCAGTGCCATGTCAATGATGCATGCTTTTTAGCAGATATAATCCTCCAAGGTGGAGAGTTGAGATGGAGATAAATGCAAAGTTTGTGATGTGGAGCTGGTTTCAGAAGCACATGACTCTTCTTCAAGTAGAAGCTAGATAGACTGTATGCATTTAAATTTAGCAAAGGAACATCAATCCTGGATTAGGTAAAAATTATAGATCATACCTCATCAACACAAATCTCATGGTTTAAGTATCCTAATCCATCAAACTAAAGACAGGGAAGTAGAGAGAAATGTAAACCATAGGATTCAAATTAACAGTGTCTTAAATAGCACTCAAGCATAAGGAAAAAATTTACCACAGCTTAACTTAACACCTACAATGCTAATATACTCAAATGATTTTTCTATGGACATGATTCACAATAGAACACCCTGGAGTCATTTGATCTATTCAGCCAAACCATCTTAGAGGGAAAAAGATAGGTTGATTTTGTAATTTGGCTCACAAATATAACGAAAAACATTATATTCTCCTAAGTCTCACCCAACTGTCTTGACTAGACCCCGGAACAGTTGAGATCTCCAACCTTACAATGACAGGTACTTTATCTGAATGAAACCTAGACATATAAATATCAAAGGGTACATATACATAGATCCAGGAGCTAGAGGAGTTTTACTTAGGGTGGGTGGACAAAGTAAAAGTACACTTTATTTGAGTAAGTCAAATAATTTTAAAAAAAGATGCATAGAAGGAAAAAATAAATAAATAAATAAATAGGCACACCACTCCACTTGTGCCCGTATATAACCACAAAAGAATGAGGTTCAAATTCTGATATTGTTCGTGTATGCCAATTTCATCATGCAAATACTGAAACTCGAAAACAAACATACCTTTTGCAGTAAAACTTTCTTTTGATGAATTATAAGTATGACCAAAAGGAAGTCCTGAAATGAGAAGGTTTTCTCAATTAAAAGTATATTTGAGAGTGGCTTTACAAGCCAATGAACCTGAGAATGCAAGTTAGCTGCTAGGAAGAAGAGACGCAAAATGATGTGTTTCTAAACATGCCCAGATACCACCAGAACATCAACAGCTTCTAGAACTAGAAGCAATATGTACTTGACTGAACATAGTATTCTTCCTATGCTACCATCTTCACAGATCATAACAAGTTCAATCTAAATGCAACATCCTAGAGTATAAGAGCGAGAACTTGATAGGAATTCATGCAGCAAACAGTACTTTAATCTTTACTTATCTATTTGTACTTTCCAGACACAAAAATCTTCCTTCCTCTTCAGTTTCAAGCGAAACTAAAGAATGTTGCTTCCCAAAATGCCAAGGATTAGACATTAAATTACCTATATTTCAGTTATATTTGTCTCTTCATTTATGAGTAAGGTAAACCTGATATGAATGCTTTAGAACAAGATAAGATGCCAAACAGAATGAACCCAAAGCTTGCAAGAATAGCATAAAAGAATTCAAGTCCATTAACTTGTAATCACAAATTTCCTATTTTTAAAACAAATGCCTAATACTTTGGCATGTACTGCAAAGGTAATCTAGCAGAAATAGAGCATCAGCATAAATCTACATTCAAGTTTTGGTGAGGTCGTGTAGCACAGAGATCTTTAGCCAACAGGAAATCATTAAACATCACATAAAAGGAAAGACGATATAAAACCAATATTGCTAACAGAGGACTCTTTAAGGCTGAATATTGTGACAAAATGAATCCTTTAAGGCCAGTCTGGAATTCAGAGTAAAAAGATATGCACGGGTTTAATCTTTTTTTTTTAAATTTCTCATTAAGGCATTAACTTCATAAGATACTTTTGTAGTATGAATCCAATGCTTTTATGGAGGAACCATTTGAAAATGCACACCTAACTGAACAGATCTCCTGTGTTAAAACAGTACCAGAATTTTGTGTATGTTCATTCTTCTATTTCCTCCACAACCACATTTCCAATTTAGGGCGGCAACCATTATGCCTCCCAGCATCTTTATTGCATTGCAGTACTTTTTTTTTAATATTATTTGGTAAATAGAGCAATCCAAATTCAGTCATGGAAACCAATACTAGCTAAGTCAAAACATAAGTAGCACAGCAAAAAGCTGCACCAAAACTGTAATTGATAATTGATTATCAATTATCAATACCATGCTTTATATAAAAAAAGTAAAATAGTACAAAAATAAGTATCACAATGGTTAAAGAAAAGCTAAATTTCTATTATTAGCATGGAGGATATAAAAGTGGAAAACGAAAAATCATACTGGCAGATATAGAGGCAGAATTTTATAACTCACCATCATGGTCAAACACTACCTGCGTGTAAAAGAAACCAAACAATAGTAATAAGATTAACTGATTAAAACATGAGAAAAAAAATAAGATTGAAATAATAGGGAAAAAAATACTAACGATGAAAATGTTCATGGAAATACGTGCTTTTGCACATATACAAATACATGATGGGCAAAACTTACCACCACGTGAGAGGGGACAAATTCCAGAACATCAATTATCTGGAAGAACAATAACAAATAATGACTCCAAGTTAAAAACAACAAATATCAATCACACAAAATGAAACTTATCAACCACATTTAAAATCATTGTATACATGCTGCATTGTTAATTAAAACTAAAAAAAAATTGTGGCTCAATTCCAAGAATCTGCACTATTTTTCTCGGTAGTTGATTAAGAAAAGTGCACTACAAAGCTTCTTCAATACAAATTAAAGTTAAGTCTCTAAGATTAATCAAGTGGAAAAGCGAAAAATAGCACAGAAAAGTTAAATTATAGCTCTTACAAGTCTGCATGTTTGAACTTGCTGACACATTAAACAGAATTATTTAATTAGACAAATGATTATATTATAAAGGCATTTATATTATGGTACAACCATAATGTAAGTCGGGAGAAGATAATATAAGAATGTAAGATTATACTAAGTTTATACAGGCATTCTTTGATGAGTATCGTATTTATATCAAAACCTACTAATTTGAGTTAACAGTTTAATCTTTTACTCTAAACACACTGATCAGCCTACCCAAAGTGACTTCAAGCCAATACCCTTCACCTTCCTAATTGCTCTCCAAACTATCTTAAGTTTTATTCAACTTATTTGGTTTGGAATAAACCTACAAGTCCATCATGATTATCATTTTTCTTTCTCAATTTTGTATTACTTTATTTCACAGATTGCAATCTATTATTGAGATTAAGATTTATGATTTGGTTTAAAGACTTATGATTCAGCAACTTCAATAACAAAATACTTTTATTTCAAAGCTTTGATAATCACTTCTATGTGAGCGTAAATTGATTAGTGAAAGAAAAACTACTAGTTCTCACTGAAAATAACAAACACACGAAAAAAAATCTCAATATATGTCCACAGTCTTGTAAAATTTAATTCCAATAATACATTATAACAAACTATCTGGATCCGAAGCCTTATATATTACTTAATGCCTGTCATAGTCGTTATATTTTTAAATGGACACTAAAATTAGTATCTACTGTTTTATATTTATATTTTGCCACCCAAATGACAACAAAAACTATGCTAGAAGCATGAAAAGTTTATGATTTGTACTGATTAAAATGAGAATATTATCAAACATCCACATACATGTCTATACAGATAACTTACAAGCGATAGAGCCGTAAATATTGTTAAAACCCAATCTCCGTTTCCATCAGCATGTGTTAGATGACCATGGTGCAACTTTGCTATCACACCATGAAAAAGATTAACAACAATCGGTTACACAAGCTCTACTCCAACAAAACCCAATTAACTTTAAAAAAAAAAATAAACAGCAAATAATAGGAAGCCAAAACCGCTGTAGATTTTATCAATAACAGAACATACAGATAAACACACAAAGTTTTATCAATCACGTGACATAATTAAAAAGAGTTTAATTTCCATGTCCAGTCAACGTAATTTTGTTTACACTGTAAACCAATCATAAACTATTATTTGAATGACTTTAACTAATTATTGTAAAAGTATTTGATGATATGATTAAATTAGATGAGAGTGTAAAAAGCTTCTATGCGGTTAGTAAGTACTGAACATAACACGTATAAAAAGTGAACGGATAACATGCAGCACACTCTAGAAAAGTGAAGAGCAGAATTATGCGTGAACAAAAACGATGAAAGAAAAGGAAACGTGCCTAGGAGCTTGTAGTAGGCGCGGTGAATAATCGAAGTACCGTCAATGATCATAACTCTTCCATTTAAAGGATCCGTGCTCGTCACACGTTCCGCATTGGCAGCTGAACCCAGCCGCAGCGCTTGAGTGGTTCCAAATCCAGCGTCGGGAAGCAACGTTGGCGAAGTTGCAGGAACAGCTCGTGGCGAATCAGTAGAAGCACAGCAATAACCCTAACGTGGAAACACAAAGTGAGGGAGAGGGAATAGGAGAGTAGAGTGCAGCGTGAAATAGTAGTAATTGGCGAGTTGTTTACCTTGGCGAGTAGGGCGGAGGAAGAATGAAAGAGAGAGAAAGTGGTGGTGGTGCGGTTGTTCGGGAATGGAAGGTTTCTCCAGAAGGAGAAGGAATGAGAGTGAAGAAAGAAATGGTGGTATTTGTAGCAGCACGCCATTTCTGAACTTTGCTTCTATGGCATTTGGGACTCACAGAGACTGCCAGAGAAATGCAAGAGCATCATCATCCTTTAGCTGCTGTTTGTTTTGTCTGAATGGGGAGCAAAATATCATTTTTGGGCTGGGCCCACGAGCAGGCCCACTATTGGTTTTGGGTGTTTCTTCCTGCACCCCTACATAAATGAACAATTAAAAAATATCTTTGGAACTTTTTAAAAACTCTAAAGCAACAAATGACGGTTAAATTCGCTATCTACACCATTTATACTTTTACTTCCCTATTTAACATCCTTTTGTTTTTATTTTTTTATTTAATACCTTTTTATTTTTATTTTTCTATCTAGCACATTTCAAAAATAAATAAATAAATATTTTTTTATAATTTTAATTTTGAATGCATTAAAAAATAAATATTTTTAATGTTTAAAATAGTTAGAAATATAATTAATGAATAAATTAATTAATTTTTACAGAATAAAAAAATAATAAATTTAAAATGTTTAGTTTAAAATTTATTTTTTTAAGGATAAAAAAAATAAAAAATTAAACTTTACAACGACATAAAAGTTGAATCTATAAACAAAAATTAGTATTTATTTTTATTATTATTGATGATGTAATAATGTTAGTTTCAAGTAAAAAATACAGACATAATTATAAAAAAAACTAAGTTGAATAAGGACTGGTATAGACATGAAATAACAACATGATCGAACAAAAAAATATTCATATTGTCAAACATCAAGACACATATAAATAACATGTCCCAACATTACTGGATTGTGTACTTATCGTCATTAATTATTTTTCACACAAACTATTTAATGTATCAATGAAAAAAATATTAAATGAATTATCATATTTCATTTATTTTCCTTTTTATGATCAACATATACTTATTTAGTATCGATTTATATCTCTTATATTTATCTTATTTGGATTTTTTTATATATTTTATCTTTATCTTATTTGTTTTGTCTTTATTTTATATCTTTTATGTTTTTAGTTATTATTTTTTTCTGTCATTCTTTATTTATTTATGTTTTCTGTTTTTATTTTATTGTTGTTGTTTTTATTTTTTAGACTTATTTATTTTGCATTTTTTTCTTCTTATTTTGAAGCATTAAGTGTAACATTTGCATTGTTTTTTTAAGGATTTTGCAGTAAACACTTCAATATTATTTGTGTGTTCACTATTAATTAATACTAATTGACTTTGTTTATTTTTATAATTATGTTATGTATTTTTTTATTTAAAATTAACATATTACATCATCAATAATAATAATAATAAATACTAATTTATGTTTAACATATTACTAATTTTTATTCGAAAATAATATATTAATTTCAGGCATTTTATAAATTGACTTACGGATATAAATATTAAAAAATAAATTTTTTTAAATTATTAAAAATAAAATGAATATTTTCTGTCAATGTGCTGGATGTTAATTTGAATTGATATAATGAAGAAAACTAATATATGAAGTAGTAATAAATGGAATGAAGATTTTTGCAAAATAAAAATAAAATGATCCCGCGTTTGGAGAAATTAAAAATTATGTATGCAAGTATTTATACATTTAAAAAAATATTCAATTCCCAAGTCACGACAACTTCTTTATTTTAAATTTTGTTTTATGTTAAAACTTTTACGAAATATTAAAATATTTATAAAAAGTAAATGAAAAAGTTAAATAGATGATCAGATTATTGTGCTTATAAATTATGAATTTTATAATAATTTTGTAAACCTTGTACAATAAAAAGTACATAAATTTGTAAAATAGATATTATAAATTATATAATAAATTTATATTGCACTAAAGTAATATAATTTTAAAATTATTATTATATATTGGCATTAGCTTTCTAGAGTGAGCATTACAAAATAAGTTTAAATTAAAAATAAGTTTAAACATTAAAGAAAGAAAAGTAATATAAAATGCTTTTTAGAAAACATATTTAATATATTTAAAATTTGATAGGATGTAAATAAGATTTGTTCCAAAATAAAAAATTTCCTTCTTTACATTATTTTGATTCTCTTAGCACTTTGGACTAAACCCTTAGACCTTGTTTCATACTTCTCTCTCGGTTCGGCTGCGGTTTTCTCCTTCAGAATACCTTCTTCTTCTCAGTGCACCTCTCAACACCATTCGCGTTCTCCAACTGTGCCCTCTCAGAACTCCACCTCACTCACTCGCCACTTTTCTCAAGGTACCCTCCACCTTTTCTTCCCAACAAACACGCTCTATTCTAATATCTTTCAATTTTTACGCCTACCCCTTTTTTAATTTTCGTCAAACTTTATTCCAAGAGCCTTATTGTGTTAATGGGTTTTGATTTTTGGAGCTAAATGAGTTTAAAGTTTAGAGCTTTATGCTGCTGCCAAATACTTTGGTTTATGTTGTTTTGTTCCCTTGGCATTTACTTGCTTCGCACTGCTCCGGTATATTGGTTTGTGACTGTTTGTTAAATTTACTGTTAGGAAAGTCTGCGGTGTTTTTGTTCTATTCTGATATAATAAAAAGTAAAACGAATACATAAATGTAATTATCTTTTATTTGTAAATCTTATTAATGATTTTATTTGAATTTTAAAATGGTATTTAGATCTGAGTCAATTAAGAATAACATTGAAATTAGTTAGAAAATAACTGGTAGAGATATATCACTATACAGATTAAGTTAAGGCTGTATTAGTGTCTGAGAGTGTAGGTAAAATCATTGTGAAGATTTAAAAAAAAAATCTTAGGTGCCGGCTGAAGGGAAGAATGGTGAATTAATCCTTGTTTGTAACTTTAAGTATTTTAGTCTTGGAATCAAATATGCGAAGGACTTGATCCTTATTCTACACAATTTCTTTATCTTTTCTTTCTCTGCACTTCACTAGGTGGGAATTTTACACTCCTCATTCATTTGGTTTCTATGTTTTCTCCAGTTGGTGGTGAAGAACCGCACAAATAGTATGGGGAAGAAAGGTGGTAGAAGTTATCAGAAGAAAGAAGTCAAAAACTCTAAAACAAGTTCTCAATACAAGCATGATACTTATTCCAGTGACGACATGGATGATGAGATTGATACATGTAACTCCATTTTGTTCATTTTTATTCATTTATTTTTCTCAGAGATGCAATAATTTTTTTTTCATTTACTGTGACCAACACTTTGAATTTTCATTCTTCTAATGTTTATGATTTTGGCCTGCTTGTGCTAACTCACTTATCTGATGCTTTGATTTTGCAGTTCATAAGCAGAGGGACATTGTCCCCCTTAACATAAATGATGGTACTGAAGAGTCAGATGAAGACGAGGAACTTCCCTTTTTTGATGTTAAGGTTTTGGTTACCGTAATCTCATTTTTTTTTTTAAATTGCATGAAGTTTTTCTTTAAATTCTTCGAAACATGACAGATCAACCTTCTATGTGTTAGTTGTTGTTTAGCAACTAGAACAGGATTGTTGATGACAATTTGTATATTTTGTCTCATTTCTTTTTCTTTCATATATTGGTCAAAGGATGTTGATGAAGACGATGAGGAAGATGATGATGACAACAGTGAGGAAGATGATGATGACAACGATGAGGAAGATGATGATGACGATGATGATGGGGATGGTCTTTTGGCAAAGAGTAAGTATGATAATTTATGTTTGATATATACACACATATACATACAGACACACACAAAAATTTGCATATCTGAATCTTTGAAGTACTCTATTAAATTTGATAGAGATGGATGGTGGGGTTCCTAGTCGAGACATTGTATATATATAATTTTTATGAAAATATATTATCTCTACTCAAATGCAGTAGCTAAAGAGTTTGCTGGACTATGATATCAAATCACAATGCATGCCTTTTATGTGTACTTTGCTCCCTTTCCTGAAAGGTTGGGGTATTAATGATACATTTTGTTACAACCTTCTTTTAATATAAAGACTATCCAGCCTTTTGCAATCAACCTCTAATAATTTAAAGACTATTTATCTGTAACTTGTTTTTGAAATAGAGATTGGAAAATTACAAATTTACAAGTATTGCAGTTGTTAGTATATATTGATTTAAAAAGACCACAGTTTTTAATGAATCTGTCTTTATCAAATCTTATTGTCAGTTTGAAACATGGTTAGTTAGTGTATGTTTAGATTCTTGTTCTGGGTGTTTCAGATAACGGTTTGCACATTCCAATGCATAAAATGGCGAAATTATAATCTGATGGATTGGATAAAACGTCCATTACGTTTATCTGCACAGGCACCAAAACACACATGGTCTTAAATCAAATAGCTTAAATCAGATAAAATTTTGGATTGATAAATAATTTGTAAAAATAAAAGGCGCTAATATGTCCTCATGTTGGTGGTGGACTTTAGTGAATTCATGTTTGTTGAAATTCTTGGTTAAGAATGTATTTATAGTTTTGGGCTTATGAAAAGAATTCTTGCTAAGTCCTTTGAGTACTTGTGCAAATCTTTTGGAGCATATTCTATTCAAGAGGTGTAATTTCACTAAATGGTGTAATTTCAAGAAAGTATAATTATATATATGAAGCTTTGGTTCTAATCATGTCGAATGATGTTTGGATGTTCCATGTAGCTAGTCTCAACTAGTGAGATAATACTTTGTTGTTGTTTCATAATCTCACTAAATCAATGTGTATGTTGTGCATAGTGATTAGGCAAAGGAAATATTTACGTTCAAAGTTTGGGGAAGGTGATGATACAATTGACGACGCTGATGAAGATGAAGACGAGGAAGGTTATAAACTTACTTTAGGTGGGAAAATATTCTCGCATGGTGCTGAGAATCGTAATTTTGAGGTGAGAATTTGAGCAATGCATGTAAAAGCAAAACAAAAATGTTGCCATATGTAACATTCAAACCATCAATACGTAGATGTTCTCCTGGTGGTGGATCTTTAGCCTAACATTTATTAGTTTCCTTATGCATTTTATTGTTTCTGTTGAGTGATCATAAGATTTTGTTTTAAGCTTCAATCAAGTGATGATGAGGCCCCAAAAGAAGAGGAAGAATTGGCATTACAAGTACAAAGGGAGAAGGCAAAATCCTTAACAATGGAAGACTATGACCTTGTGGATTTAAGTGGAGACAAAGATAATGAGAAATTAACTTTGAAGGTGAGTGCTGCTGATTACCTTATTGTTTGTGGTCAATTTTCATATTACTAGAGCATTATGACGGAGGAAGGAAAAATAGGGAAATTCATCATTTGGTGAGGGCATGTATGATATCTGTTTATAAACTTCAAGTGAATTTCTATATATGTATGTACAGGAGGCATCAAATAAAGGAAACGAAGCAATAAAGCCACTGGATGGAGATATAATTTTCAGTGTTGATGAACTGAATGCTTTGTCAAAGGAGGAGCAAATGAATGTTTTATATAGGTTGGGATGTTGTCTTTATCTTTCAGCATATTGATTGAGTTATAAATTGTGATGTTACCTTTTCATGCATTACATTAGCTTAATTTCTGCCATATTCACTAATGGATTAAAACAGTATTAGATATTCAGATATATTTGTATTAAAACTTTTATGCTTCTTCTTGACTAGTGACTATCCTCTCCTTCCAGGTCTGCTCCAGAATTAGTTGGGTGGTTGTCTGAACTAAATGAGGCACACAGACAACTTGAATGTGAAATTAACCCACTTTTAAGCAAGGTTTTTGCTCTTCTGGCTTTTCTTTTTCTGTTATCCATGAAAGAGTTCAACCTGTATAAATATGAAAGTACTTATTTTGTATAGAAGAGTCAGTGAACTTTTTATATCTATCAATAATTTATCTAGGGAGGAATTCCTGTTATTGCTGTCATTCATTCGCTATGTTTTTTGTTTCTTTTAGCAATGTGTTCTCTTTATTTCATTCTTTCTACTGAGATATTGGACCCCTGTTAGAGGAAGTTATACTGCTGTGATCATTATAGTGTATAAATGCTTTTAATTCTGCCTCTTGATTTACCTGTGTTATGGGGTTAATATAAAATAAGTGGTCAATACCCTTGTTTTCTTATGGTAATTACCTCTCCCCTGCATGAACAGTGTATTTCATTACAATTATTTTTATATTTTGTACAGGTTAAAACGGGGGAACTAGTTATGGAAGGAGAAGTGCGTTACTTCGAGTTGAAGCGGCTTATTTTGTTGTCCTATTGCCAAGCTATAACGTTCTACCTTCTCCTCAAATCTGAAGGGCAGTCAGTCCATGATCATCCCATAACAGCTCGCCTTGAAGAGATCAAGAAATTATCTGATAAGGTCTTGTTATTTTCAAACTACATAACAGCTATGAGTGTACGGTTCTATTTTCCAAAATAATTTGCCATATGATTATGGTTGACATGGTGATATAAATAGCTTCTGTCAGTTGGAGAGCCAAAATATCAGTTATTCATGCCTGCCTTGACTTTCTTTATACTGTCCGTTACTGAAGTAACCTGGAAGTAGTATCTGAAAGGGCATAGACATATGATGTGACTGACATTTCTTCATTAGTCCTGTTTTATTAAATAATCAATGTTTCAACTAAATTTATTGGAAATATATGAGCTTATATTGGATAATTTATTATATTGCATACACCCTATATTGGCAGCCCTGCTCACACAATGGAAAAACTGGTGTAATTCATGCTAGATTAGTGAATTGATTTTCTAACACGATGTCATCAACTGTGCACTGTTATCTGCTGACATTTAAACATTGATGTGCAATTGCCACAAATGAGACTTGAGATGAACTTTGTTTTCCTAGATTTTGCAAATTTCTAATGTGTGCTTCTCTCAACAGATGAAACAACTTGACTCAAAACTTCCAGTTGAACTTGAGGACTTTCTTATTGGAAATAATGGGTTAGAAGCAGTATTAAAGTCAGATAATGAGACTTCTCCAATGACAATTGATTCTATCATTAAAAACCAAGAGCAGCCTCCTGTCTCTGCCAAATCAGATGAAGAAACAGTGGTAGCCATGACTTATTAATCTTGGCTTTTATTGTTATCTGTTCCAAATGATAACCTTAAAAAATGTTCTCAACGGTCAACTTTTTTTTTTTGTGTGTTGCTGCAGCCTTGCAAGCAAGATATGCAAAAATTGGGATCCTCAAAGGATGGTGTACAGAAAACAAAAAAAGTTAAACCTCAGGTGAATTATGGATCATGACATGATGTTTTGTTCTATTACTTTGTTTCTACTTTCTATTGAATAAAAAATTACCTTTTTATTTGATTTAATTTTGTTGGTTCGAAAGGCTATTAATTTACTGAAATCAACCTTAACATGGCAGAAGGACCACATTGGCGCACAGAGTTTAGAGATGCTAAAAGTTAGAGCTTCCCTTGAGGAAAAACTGAAGAAAAAGGGTCTGTACATTGCTCCAAAGCCTACTAATGGAACAAAGCGTTCAAGACCAGTTAATGGGTATAACTTTATTCTTCAATTCTTTATATTACAATTACCTGTTTCAAGCATGTTGGAACTTAGCCACTTACAAATTTCACAGCCAGCTTGAAACATATGATGATTTTAATGATGATACTGCGGATGTCAATGAGGAAACGAGACTGATTAATGGTTCTAGCTACAAAAAGGTTTCACAGTTCCTCAATGCAAATATGAAGAAACCCAAGGTACTGAACTTCAAAGTTTTTCCTGATGAATTGTGATTTCTATTTCCATTTGCAATTTTATAGTGTCATGTAGATTTTTACTTAAAAAAATGTGTGATCTTAACCACTCTATGTTGATCAAGGATACATTGGTTAAAATTAGTGGAAGAACTTGGGTCCTTGAATATGCTTTGGTTAAACCCCAAGTCCGCAGGACCTTTTTGTGTTAAAAATCTCATCCGGATGGATCCCCCACCTTCAGTGCCTAGCCATATGCTAGGATAGTCTCCCACCTCAGGTGGAGGAATATTCTGGGAATCCAAAACAGTGTCATTGTGAAGCTATATTCTATCTATTAGCAGGGAAATAAAGTTAGATGTACAATCTGAAAAAGATCATAGAGTTCTGTTTTGCCGTAATCTGTTTGTTATATAGTAATATATCCTACAAAGAAGTCCCAGAGTCTTCTCTAATATTGAGAGATGTTTCAGTATATTTTTAATAACAATTTTTGTGTTGTACTAATTACTAAATAAAAGCTCTTGTTAAGGCTATACAACAATTTCACTTTTTAAACCTGTTAACAGCTAACTGATCTCTTCTTTTGAGTAAGGTGGTTTCTGGTGATGATGATTTACCAAAGAGAGATGAAATTGGCGAAAGACGAAGGAAACATGAGCTTCGGGTGTTGGCCGGAGCTGGAATTAAGACCGAGGATGATGATGACAATGACGAGGATGATCAAATGGGTGGTAACCTTGGACCTGATGAGGTTGAGGATGCAGATGATGTTGGAAGTGGGGACTCAGAAAATGAATTTTACAAACAAGTGGAACAACTGCAAGCTGCAAAACTGGCAGCCAAAGCCGAGGCTTACTCAAGGTGAAATTTTGGTACCATTTTGGCTATTTCAATTTTATTGTTGCCACCCTCTTCAATTTTGTAACAAGATTGATTTTTTTTACAGGAACACTTCAGTCTCCTCACTGCCAGAGATTCTAGAAGGGAAGCGCTTAATTTCTTCTCAGGTTCTTACTCTATCTACTACGGTTTTTAATTGAATTGTTCATCTTTTCTTTCAAATTTTGAAGCTTTTTCCTTGTCACCAATTTCTGCAGATGGAGAAGAATAGGGGACTAACTCGCAGTCGCAACAAGGCAAAAAAGAATCCCAGGAAGAACTACAAGGTACTCATTCTGGGTGGGGTGAACAAAGTCCTCAAATTTTGTTGGTTAACTGTATCTTTCTTGTTTGACATTTGGGTTTTTTTCTTGTTATCCTAATGTGGTGCAGCTAAAGCATAAAAAAGCTGTTAAGAATCGTAAGGGACAGGTTCAGAGTATGAGGAGACCAACTGCTCCTTATGGTGGGGAATCCTCTGGAATTAATGCAGCTGTGAGTAGAAGCATCAGATTCAAGAGTTGATTTCAATCATCTTCACACCATCTTTCCTAAATTATCCAATTTTGACTCGTTTACATGTATGGAAGAGTTTTGTTTGCTTATTACAACAGTTGAGATATTTTGGAGATAAAGCATATATGGCATATTAAGATTTTGCAATTTTCCCAGTTTTTAAAGTTCTTAACGAAAAATCAAATAGAGCTTAATATTATTTTAGCAACAATTGTTGTTCGAATGATTATATAAGATTCTAGGATTTACAAAATTTTATTTACCATTTGTTTGTCTCAGCATTGTAAGGTAAATGGTTTTTGTTCTAGTTTGAGCAAAGGGAAACAACTACTGTAGAGAAATGTTAGAAACAATAACAATGAGAGCGACTAGAGAAAGAATTACAATTGTAGAAGTTAATAGTGTTAGGAATAATTCAAGTATGATTTTAAGTATTGTATTAAAGAAAAAAAGAAGAAAAAAGTTGAGCACTATATAAAGAAAATGACTTGTAAACTTGTTTTTTTTGTTTTTTGTTGTGGAAATTTTCACTTAACATTATTTAATTTTTTTATGAAAAGATTCGAATATAATTTTATTTTATCAATGCAAATATCTACACATATTCAAATTTTACTTGTATTTAAAAAGTAAACACTGGAAATAATAAATATAATACATCATGAAATTTGATTTGAATTAGTTTTTGATGACAAACATCGAACCGAACCATATCATTGGAAGAAGTTTCGTTTGTCAAACTGTTTGATTATTTTTCTAGGTGAATATTCATCCGTCAGATGTGAAATTTTCGTGTTTTGTCGAAAATTCAGTCAAAATTCTTATGTGAAATGTAAAATTTTGCCATATTTTCGCCTACTTTATTATGGGTTCATATTGCGTTGAAAAATTTCGAAAAAAATTATACTAGTACTTTCATATGTTTTCTGTACCCATCTAAGGTGGCACGTTCATAAACAAATCACAAAAGAGATATATAGAGAAGAAAAGTCAGAACGTTTTGTTTTCGGAAAACTGATTTTGTTCACTCTCGGTCTGGGACGTACTAAGCCTTATTCCTTGGGTCTTTTGGTCTGAAATTTTTACCAGACATTTGTCATTGTGTGTATTGAGTTTTGACTCAGATTTGAGCCCCAAATTCCTCCCACAAGATTTGCAATAAATTTTTTATTCATCACTGATAGGGTTGAAAGGATAGTTCAATTTTGTGTGAAACTGCTTGATTTTTTTTCTAGGTGAATAGTCATCCGTTTGAGGTGAAATTTATCGCGTTTTGTTCCAAATTCAGTTTAAATTCTTACGTCGAATTTCCACAAAAAGTTATTTCGAAAGAATTTTTCAGAAAATTTCTACAAATCAAGGCTATCCTCTACCAAAATTTGTGAAATTTTGCACTACTTTCTGCAATTTTATTTTGGGTCCATATTGTGTTGAAAAATTCCGAAAAAATTCACACAGATACTTTCATATGTTTTCTGCACCCAGCTAAGGAGACACGTCCATATTCAAATTACAAAAATGAGATATAGGGAAGAAAAATCAGGACGTCTTTTTTTGGAAAACCGGTTTTGTTCACTTTCGGTTTGGGACTTACTACGCCTTATTCATTGGGTCTTTTGGTATGAAAATATTACCAGACATTCGTCATTGTGTGTATTGAGTTTTGGCTAAGATTTGAGCCCCAAATTCCTCCCACAAGATTTGCAATAAATTTTTTATGCATCAATGCCAGGGTTGAAAGGAAGGTTTGTTTGTGTGTGAAACTATTTAAGTTTTTTCCTCGGTGAATACTCATTTGTTTGACGTGAAATTTGTCACGTTTTGTGCAAAAATCAGTCGAGATTCTTACGTGGAATTCAAAAAAAAATTATTTCGGAAGAATTTTTCAGTAAATTTGTGCAAATCAAGGCTATCCTTAACCAAAATTTGTGAAATTTTGCCCTACTTTTTGCAATTTTATTATGGGTCAATATTGTGTCGAACAATTTTGAAAAAATTTACACAAGTACTTTCATATGTTGTCTGCACCCAGCTAAGCAGGCACGTCCATAAACAAATCACACAAAGGAGATATAGGGAAGATAAAACAGGACATTTATTTTTTGGAAAACCTGTTTTGTTCACTCTCGGTCTGAGATTTATTACGCCTTATTCCTTGGGTCTTTTGGTCTGAAATTTTTACAAGACATTTTTCATTGTATGTATTGAGTTTTGACTCAGATTTGAGCCCCAAATTCATCCCACAAGATTTGCAATAAATTTTTTATTAATCACCGCAAGGGTTGAAAGGATAGTTCAATTTTGTGTGAAACTGTTTTAATTTTTTCCAAGGTGAATAGTCATCCGTTTGAGGTGAAATTTATCGCGTTTTGTTCCAAATTCAGTCTATATTCTTACATGGAATTTCCACAAAAAGTTATTTCGGGAGAATTTTTCAGAAAATTTCTGCAAATCAAGGCTATCCTCTACCAAAATTTGTGAAATTTTGCCCTACTTTCTCCAATTTTATTTTGGGTCCATATTGTGTTGAAAAATTCCGAAAAAATTAACACAACTACTTCCATATGTTTTCTGCACCCATCTAAGGAGACACGTCCATATTTAAATTACAAAAAGGAAATATAGGGAAGGAAAATCAGAACGTTTTTTTTTTGGAAAACCTGTTTTGTTCACTTTCGGTTTGGGACTTACTACGCCTTATTCATTGGGTCTTTTGGTCTGAAATTTTTACCAGACATTCGTCATTGTGTGTATTGAGTTTTGGCTAAGATTTGAGCCCCAAATTCCTCCCACAAGATTTGGAATAAATTTTTTATGCATCAATGCCAGCGTTGAAAGGAAGGTTTGTTTGTGTGTGAAACTATTTAAGTTTTTTCCTAGGTGAATACTCATCCGTTTGACGTGAAATTTGTCATGTTTTGTGCAAAATTCAGTCAAGATTCTTCAGTGGAATTTCAACAAAAAGTTATTTCGGGAGAATTTTTCAGAAAAATTCTGCAAATCAAGGCTATCCTCTACCAAAATTTGTGAAATTTTTCCCTACTTTCTCCAATTTTATTTTGGGTCCATATTGTGTTGAAAAATTCTGAAAAAATTCACACGAGTACTTTCATATGTTTTCTGAACCCAGCTAAGGAGATACGTCCATATTCAAATTACAAAAAGGAGATATAGGGAAGAAAAATAAGGACGTTTTTTTTTGGAAAACCTGTTTTCTTCACTCTCGGTCTGAGACTTATTACGCCTTATTCCTTGGGTCGTTTGGTCTGAAATTTTTACAAGACATTTTTCATTGTATGTATTGAGTTTTGCCTCAAATTTGAGCCCCAAATTCGTCCCACAAGATTTGCAATAAATTTTTTATTCATCACCGCTAGGGTTGAAAGGATAGTTCAATTTTGTGTGAAACTGTTTCAATTTTTTCCAAGGTGAATAGTCATCCGTTTGAGGTGAAATTTATCGCGTTTTGTTCCAAATTCAATCTATATTCTTATGTGAAATTTCCACAAAAAGTTATTTTGGGAGAATTTTTCAGAAAATTTCTGCAAATCAAGGCTATCCTCTACCAAAATTTGTGAAATTTTGCCCTACTTTCTCCAATTTTATTTTGGGTCCATATTGTGTTGAAAAATTCCGAAAAAATTAACACAACTACTTCCATATGTTTTCTGCACCCATCTAAGGAGACACGTCCATATTCAAATTACAAAAAGGAAATATAGGGAAGAAAAGTCAGAACGTTTTTTTTTTTGAAAACCTGTTTTGTTCACTTTCGGTTTGGGACTTACTACGCCTTATTTATTGGGTCTTTTGGTCTGAAATTTTTATCAGACATTCGTCATTGTGTGTATTGAGTTTTGGCTAAGATTTGAGCCCCAAATTCCTCCCACAAGATTTGCAATAAATTTTTTATGCATCAATGCCAGCGTTGAAAGGAAGGTTTGTTTGTGTGTGAAACTATTTAAGTTTTTTCCTAGGTGAATACTCATCTGTTTGACGTGAAATTTGTCACGTTTTGTGCAAAATTCAGTCGAGATTCTTTAGTGGAATTTCAACAAAAAGTTATTTGGGAAGAATTTTTCGGAAAATTTGTGCAAATCAAGGCTATCCTCTACCAAAATTTGTGAAATTTTGCCCTACTTTTTGCAATTTTATTATGGGTCAATATTGTGTCAAAAAATTTCGAAAAAATTCACACAAGTACTTTCATATGTTTTCTGCACCCAGCTAAGCAGGCAAGTCCATAACCAAATCACACAAAGGAGATTTAGGGAAAAAAAATCAGGACGTTTATTTTTCGGAAAACTTGTTTTGTTCACTCTCGGTCTGAGACTTATTACACCTTATTCCTTGGGTCTTTTGGTCTGAAATTTTTACTAGACATCTTTCATTGTATGTATTGAGTTTTGCCTCAAATTTGAGCCCTAAATTCGTCCCACAAGATTTGCAATAAATTTTTTATTCATCACCGCTATGGTTGAAAGGATAGTTCAATTTTCAGTGAAACTGTTTGAAGTTTTTCCTAGGTGAATAGTCATCCATTTGAGGTGAAATTTATCGCGTTTTGTTCCAAATTCAGTCTATATTCTTACGTGGAATTTTCACAAAAAGTTATTTCGGGAGAATTTTTCAGAAAATTTCTGCAAATCAAGGCTACCTCTACCAAAATTTGTGAAATTTTGCCCTACTTTCTGCAATTTTATTTTGGGTCCATATAGTGTTGAAAAATTCCAAAAAATTTCACTACTTTCATATGTTTTCTACACCCAGCTAAGGAGACACGTCCATATTCAAATTACAAAAAGGAGATATAGGGAAGAAAAATCATGACGTTTTTTTTTTTGGAAAACTGGTTTTGTTCACTTTCGGTTTGGGACTTACTACGCCTTATTCATTGAATCTTTTGATCTGAAATTTTTACCAGACAAAAATTATTTCAGAATATTTTTTCAAAAATTTTATATAAATCAAGACTATCCTCTACCAAAATTTATAAAATCTTATCCTACTTTCTACACTTTTATTCAAGAGTCCATATTGCGAATAAAAAAAAATCACATAATTTTCAAAAGTCTATTATAAATTATGCAATGAGAAAGCCTTTCCAAAAATCATTCCAAAATCTATTTTGGATTACACGTCTCTTCCTTAAAAAACTACTTATGAAATGTAAAATTACAATCCATAAGTGACTTCCGGATCCAAGATTGCATAACTTTTCTTATAAGAAGGTAATAGTAATGATTTTTAATGTTAATGAAGTACATGAAGAAAACACGGGGTGTAAGAAGAAATGCCCATGATTTAATAGTTTTATAAGACAGAAAAAAACCGTACCCAGATATGACATCAATTATTAATAAACTTACTTTTATAAAAAAAATTAATTTAAATTAATTTCGGGTTATGCAATATATTTTGAATCCAAAAATCCATTTTAAAATTTACAATCCGAAAAGCATTTTATAAATCTGAAGCAAGGACACTTTAGTCTTTTACCAACACCATGGTGTGCACCTTCAAATTGTGGGAGTGAAGAATGCAATGACCTACTTTTAACTTGAGACTAAAACTTTTACCCTTAACTCCTACTACTACACAGATTATTTAGATGAAATTCTGAACATAAATCAAAACTAAAAACTTAAAAAGTTTCCCTAGCTATTTCCATTAGTACTTTGTAAGCATTTATAATCCTGCAGCATCCTACTTATAATTCTATTTCTCTTGCAGCAAATGCATATTTCATCAGAAGAAAAATATATTTATCTTCAACTTTCACCTTCTATATCCCAACAGGAAACAAAAGAATGTGACCTACGTATAATTTCACTTCTCTCACAATAAATACTTCTTTAGGGAAGAGAAAATGAGATTTATCTTCTTCCACCTTTTATATCCCAACTAGAAACTAATGAAAGCACAAACCTACAAAACGACTTCAATCACCTCAAAATCTGTGCAAACCAAAACTTTCCAAAGTTCACTGCCAGAGATGTGATCCAATTAAATCTAGTAAACCAAAACCTGAAGCCTCAAATTTCGAGGTGGGCGAGTGCATTAGTAGCAGAGCAATTTAGAATGCTTCAGGAAGAACATTGATTCCATTAACAAGAGCTGGCATCAGAAGCAGCCTTTTTCTCCTTCTGTTTTTCCCTCTTTTTCTTGTTTCGTGATGCATTCTTGCTCAGTGGTCTAAATTAGTCAACAAAGAGCCATTCGTAACAGAATATAAATCATATGAACTTAAGAATAAAACAAAGGAAGAGGGGGTGCAGGAAAGGTACTTACTCTGCAGGAGTCTCTCCGAATAACTGAAAATATACAAATAATTTTGGCATTAGTAAAGACCAGTCAACTCCAAGAGTTCAAGGCAAGATGCATAAACATGGATATACAGGAAAATTTGAGTTAACACTCAGAACACTTCGCAACTATAAATTTATACGATGCTTAAGTATTCCTGAAAATTTATATTGACAATTAAAAATAGAAACAGTGACAGATCATAGATTGTGTACCTGTGCCTGAATAGCAGCTGCACCCTTAGCATGCGGTGGACGATATGCAGCAGGTTTTTGTGCTGGGGGATTGGCAGAAGAGGCTCTTACTGAAGTCTGGGTTGACTTTGGTGGTCCTAGATCTGCAATTAGGTAATGGTCTTTCAAATAACAAATAATATAGCTCATAATAACTAAACGAAATGTTATAAGCATGGTACGAACCTGCTGGTTTTTTATCTTCAAGTTGTACCAAATTTAGAGACTTAATTAATTCAGCAATATCACCAAACTTACTGGGTGACTCTGGTTTCCAATCAGCCTGCAAATAGTTTGCATGCAATTCAGTAACATCTGTGAAAAGGTGCTAAGAAAAACAAATTGATCAGCAAAAGAAAAAGACACTGCTGACCTGGTATAATTTGTCAAACATCTTCTTGAAGTACAATGACCCATTGTAGTGAAAAATCTTGATCCTTCAATAGAAGAATCAATAAGATCTTGTTAATAAGATCTTTGTCAATAAGATCATGATCACCAAAAAGGTGGAAACCAACATTTAACAATAAGTAAAATGCCCTCCTAAAAATCATCTGAATTATTGCCCGATAAACGTATTAGTGTTGTTCAAATTAATCATTGACTATATATGATCAAATCAATGGAAACGGATAAACGGGCCAATAATGATGACATCTTTAAACTAACAACAAAATAATGCATATTTTAGGCATTGAGAAATTCAAGGTCCTGCTAATGGCACAAACAATACATACCCATTGTCAACTTGAAGCCTTGGAGCTGTTGTAGCTGTCATGAAATAGCACCCATCTGGAGACCATTCACTAGTCACAGACCATTCAGCCTTAGTGGTTCCAAGTTGCTTTTTATCTATGTAATCCCAGAATACCTAGCACATAAGCATGAAAAACAAATGAAGTCCATATACAAAGCATGTGTTTGCAATCTTGTATGAATTTGAGCCCAAATCATATGGAAGTACAGCAGATACTTGTGATTTCTTTTTCATTTCAATTATTGTTTTAATAACTAAATACAAAAATGCAATGTGCATCTGTGGGAACCACCACTATTTGGAAATAATCACTTTTTTTCAAAGCTACCAAAATCAGAGTGAATATTTCTTCAAAATAAATTGAAAAGAGGTGCACTAAAAAGAAGAACCTCATGTTAATAAACATTGAAAAAATGGAGTAATAAGAACGGGATTCACTTGAGAGAAAGAGAACAAAACACTTTTAAGGGATGTCTAGAAGAGCTTAGTTAATTTATCAAAATAGTGCCTCTCAATAATTTTATTATTGTAACTTATATTTTAGCTTATTCCAATATGTTTCACGGTCAAATATATGGTACAAGTCCCCAGGAATTCAGATGTTATTGAAGTTGTTTACCCAAACACACCCTTAATTGATTCTTATACTCTAGAAGTGGTAGTAAGACAATTTGTTTTTCAACATCCTAGATAAGCTAAACACACATCAGACCTTTTCCACGGAAAGGAAAAATCAGAACAGAGCATAATGATTCAAACAGTCGGAACATACCATATCACCAGGCAAGTTACCAAAGCCAGCCAAACACAAAACTGGAAGTTAACAATCAAGGAACCCAAATTTAGATACTTGTCATAAGAATATTGAACCACTTCAAATTTCAACTGTTACCACAACCCTCGGGGGCTCTTTAAAAATTTAAACCAGAAAGAAAGAAATATTCCATCTGATAAGTGATTAAAATTTATTTGACTAAATGCAGAGAATATCAATTCACCAGCCAAGGATACATTTCCCTTTTGGGTTCCAACGAATAGTGTTGTAAGGACCAATTCCAAGCTCTAGAAGAGGATTGCACTTCTTGTCGAACAGAGTTGCTTTAGCAGGCATGACTAAAACAGGTTAAGGAAAAATACATTCGAGGGATCCATAAAGAACCATTAAAAAGTCATTAATACATGTACCCAAAATACCCACCATCTTATTTCTTAAAAATGGTACGAATCATAAGGCATAAAAAACTAAGCAGGAAACATATTGTCCAGTTTGTTGTATTATGGCTTATCAAAATCCATATATAGAGGGATTAGGTCTTTGAAATAAAAAGATAGAAAGAAGCAGCTCTAGTATATTTTTCAAAAGCATTACCTAGCATAGATATATAATCATCCAAAAATAATGGTCTGTCTCCAAGATGGGTTAATGACTTTGCCATAAGTACTATTTGTGTATAACGTATCAAACCTTGCCCCTAATATTCCATGCTAGCTGCTCTTCAGCAAATATCAAATAGTGGGAACTTTAGTACATGCTGCCTATCATAATATTGTATATACCACAGAGAAAAGGATACATCCATACACAACAGCAAATTCCAAGCCAGAATATGACCACTGAGCATCATGAATAGGCCCCTCTTTCCCTGTCAATTTGTTTTTAAAAAATAGAATGTTATACTTAGTATAGAGATTATCCAATTATCAGTTATTTTCCAAGCAGAAAGAACATACGGAGAGGCACAAGTCCTTCATGCATTCCGTCTGTAGTCAAATAGCATAATTTTGATTCTCCATAGTAACTCTGATTAGTTTTGTCAACATCTGACTGCACCACCACTAGAAGCCCAGTGGAGCCGTGATTCCATTTAAGTTGGGTGGTTGAACATCGGAAAAAGCTACGTCGAGCAACAGGTTGACTTTGAGATGCACTTCCACTAGCAAATATCTGTACACTAGCAGGAATCCCCTACAAGGTAGAACTTCATAACATAAGCATCAAAATCAAAAGGGTGTGATAAATAATCATTATTTCTATATGCTTGCCACATAGGATAGAAATCTGTACTCTACACCTTTTTTTTATTTCATCCATATTGACTATCAATGGGACAGAAGGAATATGGAAGATTCCATAAGCAAATAAAATCAGATTAGATTTCCAATAATAAAATGTCTCTAGGAGCACATATTTTCATAGATAGAGACCTCAGTCATTCTTAGGCTACCAATAGATCTAACAAACCCAGGAAAATGCAATTATCAATAATTTCTTTGTGTGAATGTTGATATATTAAAAATAATTTTTAGAGGAAGAGAGATGAGAGAGATGTATTGGAATCCATGTCTTGATGACACAGAAAAATATTATTTATATTAAAAGCAATAAATTCAGGGATTATCAATTACCCTAATTATTGTAATTAAATATTAAATAATATCATAAAATACATAGTTACTCTATTTACAATCTTTCTAACAATTTTTGTCAAGCTAGAGCATATAGCTAACTTGTACCAAGTTTGTTACATATCATACGAAAGTTATATGTGGACATATAAAAAACTTCGTGAAAACACTTTTAAATTGGTCATCTAACAAAGCTAGCAGTAATGTCTCCAAATAAATTCTTTCTAAGGAATGACGAGCTATTTCAATGTGTTTGGTCACTGTGAAAGACTGAATTAGAGGAGATGGAATGTAGCTTGACTATCACAAATGAGTGTCATTTGCATAACCTCCCCGGATCTACATTCTTAAAGTAACTGTTTAAGTTTAACAGCCACAGCTCAATGTTCTACTTCTACACTTTTTGCAAATAGTCGATGCCATGGCTTAATATTCTACTTTTCTAACACCAGGTTATCACCAATGAATATACAATGCCCAAACATAGAGCTCTTGTTAGAAGGAGAGGTTGCATAATCAGTATCTAAAATGCTGAGTCTTTGAAAGATACTACATTTCTCAATTTGGCTCCCTACACTTACTGATTTTATAAATTGAACTATTGAATGTATTCATTTGTTTCAAATTGGTCCTTGTATTCATCCAAAACCAATTACGACAAATTAAATCAATAGAGACTGAAATGAGAAAGTACAAAAGGACCAAATTGTTAACTACGTAGTAAGTTATTTGAGTTATCTCAAACCACTTGAGTAACTGAGCATCATAAATACACAACAGCATTATCAGATCCTTTTCATGACTGGGATAAAGAATTATATCATATATTAGAAACCTAACAAACTGCATGCCAAATGACCAATGATACCAAATTCTCATTCACAGAAATATAAACTAAGTCACTACAATAAGCATTACTGAGGAACACAAACCTTGGATTCTGGAACAAATGCAGCTACATGAGAACCCGGTAAACTAGAAAGCTCGGCAGCAGCAACCCCCGGAACTCTTAACCGAATGCTAACTCCTTTAGAAAAATCTCCAGTGTCAAAAAATTGAACCTCATTAGTTGCCAACCGACAAGCGGTAGCTTCATCAGAACTAAACTGAATCGCAGGCCTGAATATCACACAGATATAGTTAAATTAAAACATAGGCCACAACAAGAATGTTAGTCATTCATCAATAAACCATTTGCATTCAAAAGGACAACACCGTGAACAATTCCCCAAGTGTTATCCTCTACCCAAAGGAAATAAGTCACGTCTTAAATAAGCGTTTTTGTGAAAAGAAATTAAGAAAGGTAAAACCTCAGCCATTTAGCTTCTCCAAAAACTTGTTTTTATCTCTGCATTAACGTAGAAAAATACTTACTGAAATTTTTCTTCTTTGTTTCCCGTTACAAGTGCTTAGGATAAGTTTATCTACTAGAAGCATAAATTGGGCATAACATTTTGGATTACGCAAACAATGAATTGCTCACACACCAATTGCCTTTAGTCATGTTCTTTTGCGACTGTTGGTAAACAGGAGCACCGGTGTCGATTTTCCACAGCGTGACGTTCTTCTCCTGCGGCGCCGAAGGTTTCTGAAAGGTTTGCAAGTAAGTTCCACAGGGTGACAAGGTAGCGGCAACGACATTGGGAATCTCAAAAGCCCTAATCTCTTTAGCAGTGCTGCAATCGTACACAGTAATCAGAGAGTTAGATTTGGTGACCATGATTCTGGATCCATCCTCGCTGAACTTGGCATTGACGCAGTTAACTTTGTCGAGCTTGACGGCGGGTTGACCGTCGGAGAAGGGTGGTCCGGTCCAGAGAGAGAATTTTTCAGGTTCTCGAACTGTGAATGATGCGAAGATGAAAAGTTAGAGAGAGAAAGCGATTGAATCGGAGAGAAGTTGGAGTTGGTGTTGGTTGATGAATACCTAATATCTCGAGAGGTGGTGATTGGCTATTTGACGCCATTGGAAGCGATTGAAGTTCAGCGAAACGAGGACCGAAGCTTCTTCTTCTCTTTGTTACGCTGCTACTCTGCACCAACTCTCTCTGGTGGTGTAAAGAAGAATGAAGGTTTTTACCAAAATAGTACAATTTTATTTTAAATTTATTAAAATGGATATTTTTTAATTTTGTTATAAAAAGAGATAAATTGTATTTGCCAGGATGAATTTGAAATGATGTGTACCCAAATAGAATTTTAGGTTTACTTATGTAAAAGTTATATTTTAATCATGCTTCAATATATAATTTATAATTATTTTTTAATGGGATTGGAATTAATATAACGAGATTATCGGTATTTTTTTTTTTTTTTTAGGAATTTTTATTATTTTCGTTTTTTCACTTGTCTTCTTTTTGAACTTCGAACTCAAATGGTACCTGCAAAAGACATTTTTGATGTTCAAGTCAAACTTTGATACTTGACACTCAGTATTTAGTATTAGATGATTACATACCTGATTATTTAGGATTTGTGTTTATTTATATAATTATTGTGAACCATTTATTATTAATGAGCCTGATAAAAGTAGATTAGCAAATGTTACATCATTAATCAATTTCATGGTTGATCATGTAGGTCGATCTAGACTAGCCGAATCAAAATCTTGATCGTGTGAACCCTACCAGTACAATAATATATTTTTTTTACAACAATTATTATAAGAAGTATAACTTCAGTACTAATATAGGATTTTTTTCAGTTCATAGAAATTCTACATAAAAGAACAACCTTTTAATTTAATTGTTTTTTTTTTAAATTTATTTTTATTATAGAGAAGACACTAATGATTGGATAAAAGGAAATGCATTACAGTTGGTAAACTATGAGTCTTATAAAATTCAAATTTTGTAGTCTTATAAACAAATTGAACTATTTGTGATAGATATTATAATTTATATGTGATTCCTTGTCTAAGAGTAGAAGAGTGGTGATGAATGTTTTACAAGTAAATGACATTATCTCTTGTTCCCATAAAGCCATGTTGCATGGACTGGTACCCTTCTTTTAAGAACCCTTTTTTTGCAGTGTTTTCACTTGTCTCAATGAAATGGCTTGTTGAATTAGTTCAAGTGTTTTATTGAAAGCAATTTTCTGTTCCATGTAATGTAAGATATGTTGGTGAGTTTGCTAATAGGAATTGTATGCAGAGATGGTGCAATAAGAAAGGGAATACAACATGTCAGATCTGTAATCAGGGTATTATTTTTTTTCTTGAGTTGCCTAAATTTAAAATTGGACACTACGAATCCTCTTTCACACTTTTTAGGAATTTTCACCAAATGATTTTCTTCCACCAAGTAAGAGGCAATGCAATTATGGCAATTGACATAAGGTAATTTTGTATGGCAATTGACATAAGGTAATTTTGAACATGTATCGGAATAAATGATTATATACTTTATGGGGTTGAGTTAGGTTTAAAGTCTACTTCGTAATATGGTATCAGAGTAATTTCGAGTCTATTATAGCGAGTGTGTGTGTTGAGCTTATCGTGCCATCATTATCGGACCGCCCATAATATATAGTTTCACGCATGAGTTAGCAGTCTCGGCGACGTGAGGGGTATGTTGGAGATCCCACATCGACTAGAGATTATAGCCTTTCTTTGTATATAAGTGAGTGCAAACCTCAACGTCGTGAGCTGATTTTATAGGGTTGAGCTGGTTTTATAAGGTTGAGTTAGGCTTACAAAGTGGTATTGAAGCAAAGATAGATTTCTGCTATTATGAACATCATTAAGTTTGATGGATCAAATGAAATGAAATATATGCTTTTGGTATCTGAAAGTGAAGAACTGAATGCTTGGTTTCTCAAATTTGTGTATTTTAGAAGTTTCTGTTAGGTTATTGATAAGTACACAAGCAGTTGGAAAATCTAACCTCAAAAGCTACTTATTAAGGTGAGAAACCTAAAACACTTAAATACTCTATTGAGAATCTGATATTACTTTATGTAAGACTTAGGCACATAATACTAATTAAATAACTATTTATTAATAATAGAAATTAATTTAAAAATCTATAATTTTTTTAATTTTTAAAATACTAAATATTTTTTTTCTATAAAATTGATTTTTATTTATTTATTTTTTATAGCGTATACTTTGCCATGTAAAATACCACAAAAGGAAGTAATATCTTTGCATAAAGTATTTTTTAAATTTTTATTTTATAGATCTAATAATTGAATCAACCGTTGAGTTGAATAATATTAATTAGATTATGAAGGGTTGTTATGCTTATTAATAATATTGATAAGCATAGAGAAAGGTTCATGGAAACTTGAATTTTATATTGATAATGATATGGATGTCGTTTTCTAGTAACTTAAGTTGTAATTGGATTCTATTATTTTGGGTTTAAGATTCCTTGTTTAGTGCCCTAATTCCCGTTGCCTTATAATAATAATAATAATAATTATTATTATTATTATTATTATTATTAGTGTGATGGACCAACCACCAACTACACAATATTAATCATCAAATCAATCACATTAGTTGTCAAAATTTTAACAATAAATTATTTAAATTTTAAATTTAATAATAATAATTAATCTCTATTTATTAAATTTTTTATAGTATTATCCAATCTAAATTTCATAAACTCTTTTCAAAGACTATCTGTTTCTCCCTAACAACAAACATTTGAGATGTTATTTTAATGTCATTTTTCATTCAGCATAGTAGGTTATAAGAATATATAGTAGCAGAAGTATTATATTGTATTTAGCTTATTTAATAAAATAAAACTCCATTTTCATATTATTCATTGAAATTTGGATTTTTGCTTTAACAATTTGAAAAATAAAGGTATACGTAATGTTAAGATGAAACTCTATTTTCAATTAAAAACCAAAAACATAAAATAAAATGTAAATGAGTTTTGCTAACAAAAAGCCTGGGTATGATACTTTTAGTAATATCTCTATTACAAATTACATGGAATTTCAATATTACAAAAAATTATTATATGTAATTTTAATTTATTTTATATATGTATAACATATTTTTAAGATTTTATTTACTCTAATTAAAAAAAATTGTAAGTTTTTTATATTTTAATTAATATTTTATTGAATGATTGATATTTTTAAGATAAAAGTATATCATTTTAGTCTCATGATCAGAGTTTTATTTTAGATCTAAGTCTCAAATTTTATAGAATATCAACATACTTTAATAAAAAATATTATAAGATTCAGGTCTTTAACTTATTAAACTTATAATTTGAGATGAAAATAGTATAATATTGTTATATAAATTGATATTTGAATTTACCTTCACAACTTACATAATAAAGACAAATATTGAAGTAAAATTTGTATTTTGTTTGAAATATAACATGAGGTATTACACTTGCATGTTTTTGGTATTAATCTCAATCAAATTTTTTTTTTTTAAAATCTCCACAATAACTTCAATGATAGTTATTAAAAGAATAATATAAAATTATTTGTAGAGTTACAACTATAACTTTGTTATTTTGTACAAAATATAATTTCACTTGATAATCACACAATAAATAGAATATTAGGCCCTGTATTTGATGGAGATACCCCTTCATAAAATACCAAAAAGTTAAACACCTTTAATTTGACTAAGTTAATTTCTATAAATCGAACGAAAATAATTATAGGGGAACATTTACAATTAAAAAATAATAATTTTTAACACTTAATTATCTTTCGATTTGAAACTTTTATTTAATATGAAGTCTCCATGTTACTTTTCTTATCTATTTAGAGTGACTTGTGATAGAGTAATTTTGTTATAACATATAATAAATTGTATAAGTAAGGGAAAGAAAAAAATGTGAGAAATGATATATAATAACATTAAAAAAAATAGTATTACGTAAATAATTATTTTTTATTAAAAGATAAACTTTAAATTTTGAATTGAAAAAAATAAAAGATTTTAATTTAAAAAATAAAGTTTCTAATTCTTTTAATAAAATATAAAAACGTGGTTACTAATATTTTTTCAACTTCTGACAGCAATAATTAATAAGAAGCGCGTTTTGGAATTGTTGAACAATTTGACTCCTGCGGTTCATATCACACAAACCAAAGAGTAAAATAAAGAAACCAAATTGAAACAAAGGTTTAAAACATTGAAAAGTAGAGTAAACAATAATGTTATTTTATTCATTTATAATAAATTTCTAAAAATAATAATTAGTTCATATTTTTCGTTTTAAAAAATAGAATTAATTTTTATTTACGAAGATGAATTATTTAAAAATTGATTTGGTTAAACTAAACCCAGTTACGAGTAACAATAATTTTGATATGAGATTGTTTTAAAAAGAGAAAAGAAAGAGAAAGCGCGTGGGTCCCACTTGAAGGGAGGGTCCGCAAAGGGAGACGAAAATGGTTTGATGGTGGACTTCTGGGGCGCACGGTCGTAGAAACAAGAGGCGTTGGGTGGACCCCACCGTCCCAGAAAACATCTCGCGACCTTCAAGAACACCTTGCACGCGAATCGCTCAGAGGGAGACACGTGGACCAGGGGCGCGCTTGCAGGCCACGGAGAGCGTGGCGCGCGTGGGGGTGGTGGGGTCACGGATTAGGTCTGTTCTAGAGAGAAAAAAAAAAAACTGGTGGGACCGGGTGTCGGAAAGAACGTACCCGATGCTGAAAAACTGCTCTCACATCACACTCCATCGGTTTCCCGCCAAAACAAACTGCGTTTTTTAATTTCCTCTTACATCCTCTTACTTATTACTTCTTTATTCTAACACAAAATCAACCAAATATTATTTTGACATATTATTGATTTTGAAAGTACGTGTTTTATAATAATTTTGTTTTTAAAAAATATTTTGGTGAGTTGAAGAAATAAAAAAATGCTTCCGTATGTCAATAAGTCTCACATCGTTCAGGAATCGAGGCCAATGGCAGTTTATATACTCCCTCCTTCCTTCACCTTTCGAGACGTTTTTTAAGGACAAAACCGTGACGGAGCATTGACCTCCAAAACGGACAATACCTCAAATGCGGTGATTGACTATAGCAATACTGTCTAACGATTTGAGGTCGGAACAAAAAATATATAAATTGTCTTGACTTCTAAATAATATAAAATTATATTCACATTGCATTGAAATAATGTTAATTTTAAAAGTCGATGATCTGTTATAATTTTATTCTTAAAATATGTCTAGATGGATTTAAAAGAGAAAAAAAAAATTATTATTGATTCGATTCCTGAATTTACAGTATCATAATATTATTAATGTTTTTACTATAAAATTTCAATGCTAATTATTATAATTAATAAGATATGGTTTTGTCAATGCAATGCAAGTTGGCTTAATTACTTTAAAATTTTGAAGATTATTGGATATGGATTTGCTTTCATTAGTGACATAATATACATATATATTAAGAAGTAGTAACCTATATAACCTACGTGGACCAATTTTCACATTTTTGTTTGTATTTTGAAATGGGTAGTCTAGTGGGTTGGTTGAGGTATGAAGAAAAGAGGTGTGTGGATTTAGGGTTTTCCTTAGATTGAGTTAGAGGTGGATTTTACATGTGAAAGGGTTGATCATAGTCCTATCCGTAAGGAACAAGAGTACCTTCTATGAAGGGTCTCCCCAACAACACACATATACATATCAACACTCACCCATCAATTCTTATTTACTCACAACACACATTTTGGTTACGAGTTGACTTTTATATATTTAAATCAAATATATACACATTTAAATTAAATGTTGCCTACAACTTTATATTTTACATTTTTTATGACATCACCCAAATAACATTATTATGATAATATGATATCTCAAAATTCGTATAGTTAAGAAAATCTACATTCACTCAATTCAAATCTATTCCTAAAAACTTTCTTTCATATTCACTCCCACTTTGGGCACATTTATTTTATGTTTTAAATATGTGGAAAATTTTAAATTTTAAAATTCAAACATTTACTAATGTCAATGTAAATATTAGGGTTTTTAAAAGAATAAATTACTTCTCATAGAATTATTCTGCAACTATAAAGATATACAAACAATACTTATTATTTTCTCTTAAATCTAACTTTTTAATCAATGGTTTTGAGTTTTGTAAAAAAAGTTAAAAATAAATAAGTACCTGTACAAAAGTTTACTCCAAAAGTTATGATAATTGAATTTTAAGATTTAAAATCGGACTAATTAATGGTTTGGAATATATTTTAAAATAGGTTATATTAAGTAAAAATATAGGAAAAAGTTAAAAATTATAATTATTGATTAAAATAATTAAAAAAATATGATAGGTTGAAAATAATAAAATAAAATTAGTATCTTAAATTGAGTGAGAAAGAGGATTGTTGAAGAGGACAGAGATTTTGTTTAAGTACAGTGTGTGTTTCTTTTACACGACATTGGTAGGTAGTGTGCGCTTTTGAGACATAAATCCTTTTTTTTTCAAAACATAAATCACTTTTTCTTTTTAACCAAAACTCAACTTTTCATAATAACATATTTTTCGGAAATTTTGTTTTACATTTTGTAATCGTATTTTTACTAAATATAAATATTATAAAAAATGTTTGCTCTTTTTTACAAGTTTCTTATTTACAGAAAGGTATTTCCTCCAAGGCTCAAATTATAATTAGTGTCTGCAATTTCTTATAATATTTTATGTATTAATTAGTTTTTGAGTTAAACAGTTTTAATAAAATTAGTGAAAAAGTGTATTAACTTTGTCAAAAAGATAACAGTATTAATTAACAAAGGGCTTTTAGTTTAATGTTATTATAAACGAACACTCGTGGTTATGTCACAAATATTTGTCTTCTCGTGAAAGGTAAGGGATTCCTGATGTAGACAAATTGGACTTAGTTCCCAAATAAAAGTTTTATTAGACAATATGTTTTTCTCATTATTGATTATTTTATTTATTCTTTCAATTTTCAAAATTATTAAACATAATAGAAAAATAAACAAGAGACGTTGGTTTGAAAAATAATTAGTGTGGTTCTTGTGTTGTTAAAATAAAAGAAAAATAGTGTAATCAATTAAAATATTTGTGATATCACACTTATACGGACATTAATACGATATAGATATGAATACGAGATACATATAATTTTTAGAATATAAGACACGATGAATTATATCTATATATTATATAATTATTAAATTGATAATAAAGATCTATGTGGATAAGTATGTTTCAGTTTAGAACAAACAAATTTTTTTATAGCTAATTCAAAAAGATTTGTTCTTTATTTTTATAATTATAATAAAATTTATACAATAAATTTAAATTTTAGAAAATTAATATATTTTTATCTTTAAAAATTATGTTAGAATCGTATTAAAATTATCAAAAATCTAACAAATATATTTTGAATTGAACATTTTATTAAGTACTACTAATATTCACATCCAATACATACGTTCAACATGAAAATAAGGTTTGAAAAAATAATTAGTGTGGGTCTTGTGTTGTTAAAATAAAAGAAAAATATTTGTGATATCTATTAAGCAGTGGAAAGATTAGAGAAAAAAGAAAATTGAAAAACCCAAACGTTGTCTTGGTTGGATATTAGCTGTCAAGTATATTTATGAGAATATACATTTAAAAATCTTACGTAAGGAATTATTGTATTATATTAATTTTAGCTTTATAAAACCACATTTTGACATTAACCTGCTCCTCCTTCCTCCTCCTCTTTTCTTCTTCTTTCTCCACAAGCCACAAACAAACATCTCTGTTTTTTTCTCTCAGCTTCACTTTCTCTTCCTCCACTCATCAGATTCCACTACTTTTTCTTTCTAGGACCAGTACGTCGCTTCATGTCTCTGCTCGTCACTCTGCATGCTACTTTTTCCAAGTTTTTCAATTTTCTTACCATAGTATTGTAATGAAATTCTAATCACAGGCACTGCTTAAAGTCTCAAGCTTTGCAACTTTTGGAAGTACCCCACCTAACCATTTTCACTTGCCTAAGGAGAGGGTTTTTGGTTTCAACCATTTCTGCTTTTACCTTCAAAAGGGTCATAGATGATAGCCAGCTCCTTCTGCAATGCTGATTCTATGTTTTCAGTAAGTTCTTATCCTAAATTTAGTACCATTTGTCTTTTTCGTCTTTCAAGTGCCTTCTTGTGTTCTCACTTTTCACGGAGGTTATTAGTGAATAGACTTTTTCGTGGAAAACTTTGAGAATTTGTGCTCAAAATTGTTGTGTTTTATTTAAACTCTCTAATCCTCATCAATCCCTGCACTCCAATTCCAAGAGAATTATGATCAGAATTGTTCTTATTGTAAGTACATATGTAATAAATGAGTGGTTGAGCCTATACTTTATTTGTATTGTTGATGTTGTAAACCCCATGTCCAAAACCAACCCTGTGATTCTCTCTCTCTGGATTAATCATTGTCTTTTTCCGTAAATTAATTAATCACTCCTGTGTCCTTATGCATGTTGTCAATTAAGATATCCTTTAACATTAAACAAAGGTGGTTGGGAAGATTTTGTACGCAAGTTAGATTCGTTCATGCAAGGTGTATGTATGTATGTATGTGTGAATCCGTGTATGTTTGTGTGCGTACAATTTTTTTGGTCTAAAATCAAATGGTGGGCCCCCCACATTTGAGGTTCTGGACACATCACAAAGATAGAAATTAGTTATTAATTATAATTAAATTACCAAAAGCAAAAGAAAATTAATAATTTTGGCATGGTATGTAAGCTCACAATGTTGACTATACTATTCTGGGGTTAAGATATTTGAAGCATTAATTAAGTGTGATCAGAACGAAACCATTGAATATGGTGATCAATGTCTGTGACAGTGATGAGCCTTGGAAGGTTTGTGTTGTGGCTTATGTGGTTTGAATATGCATGGATGGTTCATTTTCTGCTGGCAATTCTTTTCCTTGTAGTGTAGCATCAAGGCTATGCCTATGGGGCCACGTTTTGATTTTCGGTTGTGGTGTAGCTGTTACCAGTTTGTATTCTGAACTTATCTCATATATTTAATAAATGGTCCTGTTCTACGGTGTCAGTGTTATTCTGACTGAAACAGTGCATGAGTTCATGATGTATTATTAATGTCAAAAATCAATCTTGTATTGTAACTAGCAGTGTTATTTTTTGCAAGCAAAGTTTGGGGATGCATATTTATGGATTGAAACAACTTCTTCTCATTTCTTGCGTCTCTAATTAAAACTAGACACTTCACTGGACAATTTTTATTTTTTATTTTTTAAAGTAACATTCTCTCTCTATTTATGTGTTTTTGTGTTACATGTTGTACACAAGGAAGGACCCTAGAGCAAAAGCAAACACTACCATATGGAAGGAAAATATTTCCTCTTCATTGAAGTGTTTTAATTTTGATAAGCGTTCATCAAATGAAAGGCTTTAATTTGACTTTGGTCCTTGTTTCCAATCATGATTTTATTTTTCATAAACATAATTGTGTTATTTTCATAAACTTTGACAAGGTTTTAAATGGCTATTTTCACAAAATTTTGTTGTGATGTTTGACATTGTGAAAAAAGGCAACTTGTGCAGCAGGAGTTGCGGTTGTGATCTGATTGCAGTGAAAACCTTCTGTTGCAGTTGAAATTGCACTTCAGAGAGGGTGATGATGACAGTGTGTTTGCTCACTCAATAGATTTCCCCAACTTTTTTGATCTGTAAATGGATAACAATCATACTGAACTAGAGGGCAAGAAAAATCAAAGTTGTAGACTGTAACTGTGGAGCCAGTGGGGCCAACCACATTGACTCCAATTTGCATTCAGTACTTCCACAATTTGTGGCTTTTGGCTTCCCCAAAGTTCTGTTGAACATGTTTCAAGCATAAAAGTAACTGAAAAATTTATGGTAGTAATTACTGTGTGTATTGAATATGAACTATGGTTGTGTGTCTGACAACTATGATACTATAGTGAGAGGAAGTGTCGATGATTTGATAGTTTCTTTTATAATCTGTATTCCTCTTTTCAATTTGATCATCATTCTTATGCAAGATGTTTCATTGTTGATGCCACCAGAGAGAAGAGGGGATAGATGTTAGAAAGATGATGGAGCATAAACGAAGTCCCTGCTCTGTTGACCAAAGCAGTTATACTTCTATTGCATCTAAAAGGCAAAAGGCTGATTTATCTATCAGCACAAAGGTTTCTTTTTTTTCTCCTTCTATTGTTGGTTGTTGTCGAAGAACACTTCTATTTTTTTTTTCAGCATCTACTCATACATTTTTAAAGATACCTAAGCTTTACTAATTGAAAATTTTCATCTATAACCATGCAATGGTGCCTCTTATGATCTTCTCTATATAAACTCTCTTGTTCGTAGTATCTAATCAATGAATGACCACATATTATGTTTGTGTTTCTTATCATGCACTGCATAATTTCAAACCTTGAATAGGACTGTCTGTCTTATGATTATTTTCAATTTGTTCAATGTAATTAATTATAAACTAAGTTCAGGTTGAGATCAATGCATAGTTCAATGCTAAGCCTTTTCAGCTATACTACTCAAAATCATCAGACACAAGAAAAAGGAATCTAAATTGTGTGCTGTAAATGTCCTTCACGATTCATTTTCTTAAAAGATGCTAGTGTTCAATCAACCCGTTGCATGGAACTCTTCTTGATACTCAATTTGGATATGTGATTCTCTTCTTCATTGAAGGTATACTTTCCACTTTATTGCTTTGATTTTTCATGTAACATTCCAATGTTTCTGTGAATAGGAGAGGAAGGAGAAGATTGGGGAAAGAATAGTTGCTCTTCAGCAGCTTGTTTCACCATATGGAAAGGTATACAACAACTAAAGTTCCTGACACAATAACAACTTATAAATTTGATGCTCGTCATGCTCATTCTTGATTGAAATATAATTATGAACTGATTATTTGAGTTATATGATAGGTTACCTGTTTTTTTTTTGGATTGAATGAATTGTTCTTTAGTTTCTGTGAGTCTTAAAGAGTCTCTCTACTTCTCACTGCAGACAGATACATCTTCTGTTCTAGAGGACGCAATGGAGTACATAGGATTCCTTCATAAACAAGTTAAGGTTTGGCCATTCTTGCTACATTCTGAATTTATCACTGTTGATATTCTAGTAATTGGTTTCATATATCGCAAGCATACTACTTGGACCTTGATCTTATGCAATCCTTTTCTTCCTTTTTTGACAGCTGCTCAGTGCTCCATATCTTGAAACTTCAGCAGCAGCCAAAATGCAGGTAAGCATAACATGAACACTCTCACCATGGAGTAGCAAATGGATGAGGTCAAACATTTTCTTGTGGGGGCATTCAGCATCAAATTTATGAAACATTTATTATACCAACAAGAACCTTGTCTCTACCATTCTTATGATTGAATTTTTGCAATTTCAGGGTATGGATGCATGCAGCCTGAGGAGTGGAGGGTTATGCCTTGTTCCTGTGTCATTTACAATTGGAGTTGCTGAGAGCAATGGTGCAGATATCTGGGCTCCCATCAAAACTGCTACTTCACCAAAATTGGAGAAGGATGTCTCGCAATTTCATTGACCAAGTTTCTCACCTTTATTGCAGCCTAAAGGTTGCTATGCTAAGTTGCTAAACCAGTGTAGTGGCATGAAAATTTGTCATCATACTTCTAGATGGAATCATAATAGCTAATATAGTTAAAGCATTAAAAAAAACTCTAGTCATGAAGCTGTTCCACACCTTTAAGATTTTAAATGGGTGATGGGGCTAAGCTTCCAATTAGCCAAATATGTTCTTAATTTCTTGTGCTGATTATTAAGTGTATATTTCAAAATTTCTAGTTGTATAATGATTCCATGTACTGATTAGCTTAATGAAAGTCGTTTCTTGATTTGATGAAAGTGCCAATGTCAGTGTTTCACTGTGCTAATTGAGACATCTTTTTTCTTATTTCATTTCTGTTATTTAATCTGCATTTAATAATGCTGTTTAGTTTAGTATGCATACAAAAACAAAATAATTAGCTGTTGAAACGACCAAATTAATTGAATTTAAAGACCGAACCAGGGAATAAGACACTATCAAATGACAGTACCAAGTACTATTAAATTTTATTAATTTAACCATGGAATCTACTAGAGAGAAATTTTAAAATGTTAATTGAAGGTGAAACTTTATTATATTTAAAATAGACTGTACCAGAAATAAAATGGTATATAGACAAGAAAATCATTAAATAAAAATTAATTTTAAAGATAAAAAATAATTAGTTGTTATATTAATAAAATTATATATTATTTTAAAAATTAAAAAATTATTGATATCTAAATTATTTTTTATTATTGATAAATAGTTTTTAAATTGGTATTTGATTAGTTACTCAAATTTTAAATACTATAATTATTTAGATTTTAAAATAAATATATAAAAGTTTGATATCTAATTAGATATTCATTTAAAAACTATTATAATAATAGAAACTAATTTAGATATTAATATTTTTTTAGTCTCTAAAATACTATTTAATTTTGTCAATATAACAATTAATTTTTTTTTCTAAAATTAATTTATATTTAATATTTTTTTTGGTAGTTTATTAAGTATCAATAAGTTAAAAAATTGTATTTTTTTTAGAAGGAATCATACTTTCAACATAAACTTTGATGAAAGTGAGATTTATTAAATTTGATACTTCTTGGAGTTAACATAAAGTTGGATTTTTGATGAAAAAAGTGCGATTATGATTAGAGTTTGAATTATGTTACATAGAAGTGTCCTACTAACTGTTGTGTGTGTGCCGAAAGTTGGACCATTTGTGCTTGATTGATGGCCATTTTCAGGAAATTAATAATGTTTTATGTACACTTTTTATGTTGTTCTCTTGTTGAAAAAGTATAGAAATTGGAACAAAGTCCTTTTCGAAAGTAAAATAAAAAAATGAGACTGAAATTGATCTTCACTTTTGTTGAAGTCAAGTTGGGTTGGTGTATGCATTTGAAAGTGAGCATTGCCTATTGAAAGTGACCATTATTTAAAAAATCTTAAGAAAGATTTCACAATCCTGCCACTGCTAACATCTCCATTTTAAGAGACGTAAAATAAGGGTTTTTTTTTTCTCTTTAAAATTCTTAAAATATTAAATATTTAAAAAATAAATTGGATGGTTACCTTGTCTAAGCACTTTTTCTTCTCTCAATGTTAAAGTATTAGATAATTTTATTTTTTTATCTCTTTCTTCTCATTCAATTTTTTTTTGTGGATAGTACCCCTAGCCAACAAGACACTCCCAAGAATTGTATGCTAAATTGTCAGTCTATGTAAGTTTTTGCGGTTAAAAATACTATCATCAAAATTATTAGTAAATATAAGGTGTTATAAGGTTTGTCTAAATTGTGATATAAAAGATAAAAAAATCTCTCTAGAGAAGATAACATCTTTTGACGTATACAAGATTTATGCATTCTTTTAGTTTGATAATAAACATAACAATGTTCTTACAAAGTCTTTAGTACATAAAAAAATACATTTAGCAACGTTTTGACACTTTGCAAATTATAGCTAAGATGCTTGTTTTTCTTCTTGAAGGATGACTTTATATAGGTCTAGAAGAAAACATTTTTGGTCATTGAGTAACTTAAGCTTATATGATAGTCTCCTTGTGTCTAAGCAACTTGAATGTAGATGATGCATTAAATGCACTCTATGCATGCATTAAGATGGTTGGTAGAAATTATCATCCTTTACTCAAAATTGTGTAAAATCCCTGAGCTGTACAGGAGAAATAGTCTTTTCTAAAATTGATAAAGCTTGTGTTAGGAGATTGTTGAGGCATAACAACTTTAGCTCATTTTTCAAGAAATCATTGATGTGACATGCTTTTATAGATCTTCTTTGTCGACGAAGTAAACAAACATTCTCTACACCATATTATAAGCATAAAGTCTTTTTCATGAAGTATAATGTTAGCTTAAAACTATGTGTGTATCAACTGAGCACAACAATGCTTATCAGACGAAAGACTACAATGTGTTATATCATTTTTTTCAAATGAAACACTTACATCTTACAAGATCTTTAATGAAGGAAAACATTGTCTTACAAACGAAGTACGATCATGTTTTATGCTTTCTTCTTTAATAACACCTAATCAAAATATGGGTTGTTGGATTTTTCACTAACAAATACTTTAACAATTTTTTTTGCCATAATTAACAATGTAATGGGTTCTTGATGTTTAATTTTCATATGTTATAGAATCGTTCAAAAACTTTAGTCATAGTACCTTAAAAATTTGAAACCATTAAATAACACAAGGGATTTGATCAAACTCTACTTTGGCAAAATTGTTGAATATTCCATGGGCACAAGAACAAAAGAGGCTTACGAGACAACAAAAATTTGTGGAGAGGGCTTTCCAAGCCCAGAACTATAAAAGATAGTAAATACAACCAAAGCAACAATACATGTGTCTTCCCACCTTATAGATAATGGTTGTACAAATCACATTATCAACATTACTAATGATTAAGTGTGCACATTGATAAGAAAGATGTAAAAATAGTGGCATCTAAAAGTGATTAAGCATTGAAATTGATTGTCTTACATATTTATGAGATTAATTAAAATTTGTTAAATATTGCTTGATTATTGAAAAAGTTATTAATAAAGTGTATTTGAAATTGAAAATAACATAAAATATTAGTCTTGAGAATAATGGGAGAGAAGGAGTTATTCTGAATGAGCTGCTAAAGGCTTCACCTTCTCTCGCAAAAACTGCAGTATATGCTCACGTTTCCAATCATCAATCCTGCACCAGACAAAAGATGATAAATAACATAACATATTCATTTTTTTATAACAAAAACTAGCTATTAGTCATTGCAATAAGGGTTATATAGAAATTAATGAAGAGAGATAGATGTATTTATTTCAAGTTTAAGGTTTAAAATAATAATAATCATAGCACCTGTTTTTACAAGAAATGCAGTTTCTTCAATTACAATGAATCATATTCATTCACTCACCCAATTGGGAGTTTTCTTGACTGCACATATCATATGTCACCCTATTAAACTAAAAATCGTATAGAAATGCAGTGATTCGAATCAGCTTACAGGAACACAAATATAAAAAAAAAAAGAAAAAAAAAAACAGTTGAGTATAACTTTTATTTCACTCTTACTTGAAGAGTATAATTTTTTCTAAATAGTCTTATAATATAAGATAGTAATTGTTGATTATTCAAATTTTAAAATAAAATTAATCTTTCCTCCTTCAGGATTCAGATGTAACATCTGTTTCACATTCTCAAACACCTAAGAAAAGTCATAAGAACACCCCAATAGTTATTTGAAGAATTTTGTCTTTGACTAGAAAAATTGTTTAGGATTATAAGACTTCCGACACTGCTTTAAAGAATGACAATAGTAATGGAAGAAAACTTACCACAAAATCAGAGTCCTTTCCTGCTGAATAATTTTTGGCAGTAAAATTTGAACCATCAATGAACCACTTAGAAAACATCTCAGCTACCCTAGGAATAACTTCCTGTAGAAGGATCTCTAATGATTAAGCTGATACTTAAACTAGCAAACATATAAAAAAAAGGGGAAAAACGATTCATACATTGTTTATACCAACTAAAGCCTCTCCTTGGATAATAGGTTGAAGTTTTCCAGTTTTTGGCATGCTTTCTTCAAAAGCCTTATCCAGTATCTTACTTCCTCTGCCACAACTGCTATGTGCACACAGCTCTGCCAATCCATTTTCCTGTATGATGATTAATGAAAAAGACCAAAACGCTTGAAAGTCTTCTCTATTCATCAAAAGATTTCATGGTAGAAATTTATAAGAAAAATAAAAAGGAAAGAAAGAATCAGATCAAAAGCAGGATCTCAAGTGATATTATGTGCTGGAAGTAATTATGTAAAGTGGGATAACTGTTATTCGTTATGATTCATCATAAACAAGAGGCTTTGCTGTGTACATTAAAAACAAGCAATTCCTCTAATGTCTCGTGATAATCAAGACATGCAAAATCTCTACAACTGATATTGCAATACAGAAAATGAAAACCAAATTGATTAAGCAAGTGCTGTAATGTAACCTTCTCAACTTCCAACATTTCGTTGAAATTCTTTTCTGCACTCTGTAGATCTTTTAGTACACGATTCCTGCACAAAAATGATGCAAACATATATGTGGCACCTGAAATGAATAAAAGATCTAATCAAATTATCTGACAAAGGTCATCATCAACATGAAAGGCAGTGAAGAATGAAAGAAAACACCCATGCTGCAAATCTCACTTTCATTCCCTTAAGTTTAATTTGATTGGATCTTTTCATGAAAATTGAATCATAAAGTGTAATTAAAATTTCCTCCAAGAAAAACTAATTACTTACAATCATCACGACTTTTTAAAGGAGGGACACCACGTCCACCAGCTCCCTGGCGAAGAATAATTGTAATTGCAGGATTGATCTTTGCATGTTCACTCTTTTGAATCTTAAGAGAAAGGAAAATAGTAGCACCACACGTAAATTTAATCTCACTGAAATATTTAGGACAGAGGGGAAGAAAAAGCAATAGAGATTGTACCTTGTATATATCTTCAAATGGAATAACCACCTGACAAATACCCCAAAAGAAATTATATGATAACTAATAAAAAAGATCAGATTTTCAATGCTCATAACTAAGAAAGGGCTTTTTTTTTCTAATGAAGTGCTTATTTTTTTTCTAGAGTCATACAGTTTCAGTACATGAAGTTCCAGCCAAAACAGAATCCAATAAATAATAGTATAACTGTTTTGCAAAACCAGAAACCTAAGATGAAATCTAAATCACTCAAAACTAAAACATCTGACATGAGTGATAGATCAACAACCTCGTACAAGAAACAATGCAAGCTATAGACTTTGCTTGGTTGTGTAAAAGATGGGTTAGAAAAGAGAGAAAAGTAAAGAATGGAGAAGAAAATGGGGATTTGGTTGTGTAGAGATGTGATGAAATTTGAGTGGGACTATACTGAAAATTTTGCTAGTGCAAAAATTCAAAACAACCCAGGCTAAATTTGTCTTTCAAACCAGTTCCTCTTTTTTCTTTTTCCTTCAAACCAAATACACACACCTTTATAATTTCCATTCATTTTTGGTCTGTGTACTCTATTTCACTTCAACTAAAAAATTTATTCTTTACCAATTTTTCACCTATTTCTCTTTTACTCTCTCAAATCCTTTCTCCTCAACCAAACAAAGGCATAGTGTTTGACAAAACAGAAGCATAGTCTGACCTTCATTTCCTTAAATACTTTGGAATAGAAACAAATATGCCTTGCTGAGACATACATATGACCTTGGTACAAGAATAACGTCTCAAGGGCACAACTATATTTATGATCAACAACCTGAAAAATATGCTTCACTTGTCAGATCTGCAACACGATCATACAAAAGGAGAGTTTTTATTTTGTGCATATTTGAACGGAAGAAAAACCACCACATTGGTAATCACTATGAAGAAACAAACAAGTTAAACTTTTGTGAGTAACCTCGTTTGGATGAAGACCAAATATAGTTTGAAGAGGCCCAGTGTTTTGATGGACAACAAGGGGTGGCATCCTTCTTTTAGGATTGTCTCCTCCATAACCTTTTATCCTATCACTCCAATCAACTACTAACTATGAGAAATACACCACTATATGATCATAACACACATTCTTAAAAACAAATATAAAACCAAAACCCTCACCTCGAAACATTTCCACATACTTGTGTTTTTATTCGAAAAGAAACCTGACATAATGATGGTATTTAGCAGACATAAAATATTATTAACAAACAAAAACACCACACACACTAATCATAATAAAAATTTATTTTGAGTTTTTAAAAAATTAATGTAGTTTTTTTTAAATTGTGTTAAACTCATGTTAGAATTGTAAAAAATTCAATAAATATTTCTTGAATTGTACATTTCACCAATATGTATCTTATGAGTGGAGTGTTTGATACGTGTGTCCGACACTGACACTCCATTTAAGAGGAGGGTCCGAAATCAGAAAACTTAGAAACCAGACCAAATTTCTTCTGATAGCGGGTACTACCTGCCCTGATGGACTTTCCAAAGTATGCCACGCTTCAACAGTTCTACATTCACTTTTAACAGCAACACTCACTGAACCAAGAGGGATACTTCTCGCCACCACATTCCAATCATAAATTGCTACATTGATCTGCTAGGGGAAAGAACTTCTTTTACTGATAACAGATTTAATCGGTCAATTCAGAAGCTTTTACTGATATAAGGAATGAAAAGAAGCTGATACTTTGTAAATATCAATCCAAGAATATGCTCTCAATATTATGCTTCATCACTATAATTAGCTTCAAAACTTGCATTTTCATCTATATATTTAGGTTTGATAATTAAGAAAATTACCTTAAGCATTTGGTTCTTGGAGTTGCAAAAACTTTTTCTTTTAGCTTATATATTTAAGACTTCTTCTTTTAATCCTTAAACTTACACATACTATTTCTAATCCTTTTTAAGTAAGAGAAAAGAAAATTATAATAATAGAAATCAGATGAGTAATTAAACTGTATATTTATTTTTATTGTTCTTGCAAGCTTTTTCTTTCCAAAACACATTTTATTGCATGAAATATATAAATCCAGGTAGAGTGAGTGAGTGAGAGAGAGAATGGTAAGCATGTTCTTTGAAATAAGTTCAGTTATAGAAGAAAAATCTTGGGGCTTAATGGTGTGAATAACTTAAACATCAGCATCACTCTGCTAAGATAAGAACTGAACCTAACATTGGTATAATTACTCGAAATAAAACAAACACAGATGATAATAAGGTACCTGGACGGGAAGTTCATGAACACAAAAATTGAAATCCTCACCCCACAATGGATGTCTTGAACCATGGATCATGGAACTGCGAACAGCACACAACTTGAGGTCCAATATTAAACTAAAGTTAAGCTAAAGTCTTGTGTCTAGGTAGATATATGCTAAGTATGGAAAAAGTATATTTTCAGTGGGTCGAACCTCTTAACAGAAGACAGAGCACATTTTTTTTTTTTTGTCATTTCTGATAGTACAACATCTTTTTGCAAGACTATTTGCAGTTATTCCAAAGCATCACAAAATATTATCCCTCCAAAAGGTTAATCCTAAACTTGCAAATGTAAAGTAGAAATAAAGTAGCAACTAACTAAATTTCCTTACCAAAGAAAGTAAGAAAACTAAAGGTTTATTACAGTAAAGAACTCAAAACCTTAAACTCAATGGCACAGACAAATAGAAAAATAGTTAAAAGTAAAAATGAAAATTGGGAAGTGTCTTTGCCTATAGCAGTTTGTTACAGAAAAGAAAAGTCGTAATACAGAGGTCTTTCTAGTGATAACTCAGTGCATCTTTGGATTGGTGTTGAACCAAGTCAGAGGTAAATTCATGATTCACATCCAAGCTAAATCTACTTTGATTAGCTTCAATTTTTCCCATGGATTCGAGGTTCCAAACGCTCAAACCAAATACGTAAAGATTGAAACATGTGTCAAGCAAAAACCTGTCATCTACATCCACAACTTCGATTAATTAGTTTATGTTTTGTTTAAGACCAAAGACATTACTAAGGGTACCTTAAGAATCCTGATATGATTAATCAAATCCCCTCCCCAAAAAGAAAACTCTTCAAAAGCATTTGTTTTCTAAAGCACCCCCCAAGACATTACAAATCTATGCTCTGGCTCCACCATTTCCAGGAGAGAGAAATTCAAAATAAAGGAGGGGGAAAACTAGATGAACAAACCTGAATCTATTTTCATTGCCACAAGTGATGATAGCATAAGGATCTGGTTTGCCTTTTAATTTTGAACCAACAACGAGATCCTTAGCAGCCAATAGTTCTACCTTAAAAGGCAATTGAAAACAAATGCAACTTCAGATATCGTCAACAACTTCCAGCATGTTCTTACATAGACACACGTGAACAAATCTTAGTGCAAGACAAGTTGTCTTCTCATGAAAAAATTATTAGGTAGTCTCAGATCATGCAGAAAAAACAATACCATAATCTGGTACCCCCAACTGGTTTTAGAATCCACTTTAGGCTGCCCCATCAACAAAGACACGCAGTGCTGGATGTGAACAAGTTAAAAATCATTCCATGAAGCAATAAGCGAGAAATCTATTAAGTTATAAACCCAAAGAGTGTTTTGGTTCTTCACAATCATCTTCAAAATTGTGTCTGGGAAGACATAAAAAAGCTATAACCGTTGACTTGTTAAAATCACATTTTGGAAATGGTAAAACAAATTGGAGATGAAAGGAAACATGGCAATTGAAAGTAGATGAGGAATGAGTCTGATTGAAAGTGGTGAGGTAGTTCATGGTGCAGATTCAATTTTCAATTCAAGCAAGTAATAAATTTCAGCATTTGAAGACTAAAAGGAAAAAGATAGAGAATGAAAGATGCGGAATTTGCCTTGTGGGAAAAATGGAAAAGGAAAATTGGTTGAGAGTAAAGAAGAGCAGAGACAGAGAAGGAAGAAGGAAGAATGAAGAATGAAGATTCTGATAATAATGTGTTGCATGCGTAGTAGGTAACTGAATATTACGTGACCATGATATTGCCTCCACGTGTCAGTTCCCAACTATCTAATGTGAAAAGGAAAACCTTGTCTTCCTAGGATTCAATCAGATATCATATTTGTTTTTGACGTTTTCCTAATAAATATTCTCTTTGTTACAACTATTTCATATTTTTCCTACAACATCCTTAATTATTTATTACAAGTCAACAAATCTATGTAATTAATATGAAAAACAAGTGTTATGTAATTAGTAGGTGTTGTTTAGAAAATAACACAATGGTTTTTGTAAATTTAAAATACTGATTTAATTTAACAATATAAGTATGAAGTCAAAACTTTGAAACATTGATGAGGAGAGAAAGAGTGTTTAACGTGTAAACAAGGATGCATTGAGTTGGGGTTCTAGAAAGCATCAAAATATTTAAAAAGGTAGGTCAAAACTTAGATGATATTACGAAAGCATCAAAATATTATAAAAGCAAATCAATCAACTTTTTTCATTAACAAAATGTTTTACGATCATCACCATGTAGCAAATAATTACATATAATGATTTTAATAATTTACTATATTAGTTCATAATGTTATTGGAAACCTAAATTATGAACGTGTGGAAATGACTGAATTTATTGCAAAACTAGTCGGAATTTGGTTCTCCAACCAACGTGAGCTGTCTTTTTTTCTTTCTTTTTTTAAAGAAGAAAGGTCGAATTTATAAATTTGAAAAAAAGGCAATTACTCTGAAAATTAATTATTTTAAAAAATAATAATTTTATAGGAAAAGGGGAAAGAAAAAAAAAATAGTAGGTTTTAAATTATAGATTTGTAAATAATAACTATAATATTATTTAGGTTAAGGCACATATTCCTATCTAGAAGCATTATTAGGGATACAAAGTTAGTAAGTTGACGTGATTTTGGCCTTAAAAATTGATGTTGTTTTGATTTTAAACATAGCTTTTGGACGCGTTGCATGCATTTTTTGGTTTAGCCACATATCCCTATTTAGAGGTTTCGTCAGGGGTCACGAAGAGATCAGTTGAACTGGTTTTGTCCTTAAAAATTTATTGATTTTTTTTTACATGTTGCATACATTTTTTTTCTTTCAAAATAATATTTCATGAAAAATCATTTATGTGAACACATATTTAATTAACAAATTCATTTAAAATTATATAAAATGATAATATAAACAATGTGCGAGTGAAGCCAATTAAGAAATTTAATAATATTTATATTCAAATAAAATAGAAATAGTATTAATGGGCAAAAATGTTAACATGTTTATCTTTATTTACATCACTTTGGAAAGGGTTACGAATGGGTATTAATTGGACTAAATATATATAACTACCAAAGGTTGAAGATGTTCGTGAACATTTTTATTAAATAAACTAGATGTTATAAGAAAGTCGTAACATTAAAAAAATGTAATCTACTAGTTTTAAATATTATAGATAAAATTTATTGTTGCATGTATAATTTGAAGCAATATTACCATAGATGATTAAATGATTCATTCGAAAAATTGCATATGATTCAACGATAAATAATTAAAGATTTTGTCTAGCGTCTTCCATTTGACAAAATCAAAGATTCAACGTTTGTTTCATAAAGTATGAAGTTAGAGAACAAATGAACACAAAAACGTTATCTCATTTCTTATTTCATAAAATGTTTATTGAAGTCTTAGCCGATCTAACTCGTATAGCCCAACTAGACAGCCTAATAGCCTAATTCTAATAAATTTTGTATGAGTTTTGATGATAACAAACACTAATGTGACCTATTTGTTAGCTTTAAGGGGTTCATTTCAACACTGAGTGAATTGAAGTATCTCAAATTTTCGCAAAACTTAGAATAATATCTTTATTAAAATAGTCAATTATATGATTTTTGGTTGCTTTCAATAACAGAACCTAGATCAAAATCATTTCAAGAACAAAATGATAAAGGGAGAGATGTACACAATTGAATTATATTGGTTCACTCTATCAGGAGTGGCATTTAGATGCTCATCCACACCAACCAAACTCACCAAAAATAGAGTTTTTACAAGCACACAACCAATACATTGAAGGTAAATAACTCAAGAAATCAAATATTAAAACCTAAAATATTGGTTTATTCACCTAATAACACTCTTTTAGCATATTGTATCTAGAACCTTTACATAAAATACAAAGGTAGGGTGAACAACATACTTCTAATCACCTTTCTTTTTTCAAAAAACCTATGAAGGTACATCACGCCTCAAGACAAAATGTGTTTCAGATCGTCACAACTCCACTCATAACACATACACAAGAGATGAGAGTGGATGGAATGAATGTAATTGTATACATATATATTACACTTAACACATTACATAACACTTCATAAGGCAGTTCAAGAATGCAACACTTAAAAAGTATCTTTTGATGCAACACTTGTCTTTTTCATAACAAATTTTTTAAATAAAATGCATCACTTTCTATTTTAACTTGTTTCATTACTTATGCAACATACATAATTAATGAGTCCCATGCAAACTACTATTAGAACATAATAATGAAAGTCAATCCAGAAACAACAAATTGGATTGACAAAATTCTTAAAACTACGTATGCACACGACATAGATAGACGATATCGATCAACTTAGGTGAATCCATTATTTTAGTTAAAAAAACAAGATTATTCTTAAATCTTCCATTATCATTGCCACGATGATTAATGTTGGTTTCTAAAGTTGCATCAAAAGAATTGAAGATGTTCATTCAAAATCAAACACTCACTCGAGATTATAAACCCAAGTGTTGTTCTTCGGGGAGGAGATTATAAACCCAAGTGAAGTTCAACCAGTTGGAAAATTTGTCATTAAACTAGATGAAAAATGGTACAATTGTGAGAAAACCTCCCATGTTCTAGCGTTCTTGCTAGAGGAAAATATGATCACCACGATTTCAACATGTACCTCAATCATGTATACTGATTGAATGAAGTCAATAAAGTCTACTACAATTTACTAAGAAAATTTATTTGAAAAACTTATACATGAAGATTATTGATCAACACATGAAGGTCCAAAGTCATGAATTTGACGCTCACAGAAACAATAGAGAAAAGCTACATGAAAGCTCACACACACACACACACACATATATATATATAGATAGATATATTTAAAATGAATTATAGTACCTATTCCCGCCTTATAACAGAAACGTGTGTCTTGTCACTATGAAACATTACAAGACTGCAGTTTATAGCTGCCATAAAATCTGGAAAAAGGAAACCGTCGTATTGAAATCAGTTGTCACAAAATCCAGAATTACCTTAACTGGCCAAATAATGATGATTTTTATGTTATTCAGGTCACTTGTAAACAGGGCACTTCTCCAAGTCACACTGTATATACTTCCCACTTTTTTTTCTGTAAATGGGAATAAGTCTAGAACATGCCAAAGAATGGATTAAAGACTCACTCAATCAGATGCCAGACGCTTCACCTTCTCTCGCAGGAACTGCAGTATATGCTCACGTTTCCAATTATCAATCCTGTAACAGACAAAAATAAAATACAATAAAAAATAACCTAAAGAGAGTACACAAATTCATTTTGAATCACATTCAAGAAAGATTTCAAATTCATAGTGGTTATTCTTGGTTATGCTGTAGTTTCATTGGAATCCACATAGCCATCAACAAAAGTTAAATTATTTCTTTTGTTAGACAATTCAAATAGTAATTCACTAGATTCTTTCATCTAAATGGAGAAATAAATTCCCTTACAACTATGATACACGCACCTCCACGAGCTTAGTGTTACTCATCAAGTGCATAATGAGAATTGTCTAACCTAGACCTTGTAAAACAATGTTGCAAACGCAATGACTAATTTTAGTCAACTTAAATTAAAACATTAGTAAAAATTCTACAATGTTAATCAAAGTTACGTACTTTCGTGATTCTGATAGAAAGACTATTGCCAGAGGCATTGGAGGTCCAAAGAAATATTACAGAGGAAAACATTAAAGAATGACTAATAAATCAATGGTTTTTTCAGAGACAAGATTCACAATACAACACTATAACATTGTTTAGTCTATGCAGCTGAGTTGTTAGTGGGAAAAAGCTTGGTTGTTGTATTATCGTTTGAATAACAACCCTACGCATTTAAAAAAAATCAACAATGTAGTCAAGGCCCTATTATTAATTAGAAAATAAAACCAATGATGAACTTTGTTAACAAGATACTAGAAAGGTACTAATATGCAGATCATGAATGAAGTCTCACCTGATTGTTTCCTTTTGTTGACCCTCATCATCAAGCATAATTAACTTTGGTGGAGAGTTAAAATCATATTGAACTTTTACTGACGGAAATTGATCTTTTTCCTCTTCAATAAAGCTAACAACTTCAGGGTAGAAAACAAGTTTCCTCATGCAGACCTCCAGTAAAGCTCCAGAGTATGTAATCTAAAAGTTTAAAGAATTAATAACAATGTCTTCCTTTAAACTTTTCGCTGTGTATTGGGGAGGGGGGAAGACGATGCTGAATGTTGAAATCACAAAATAATTGGAGTTACTGCAAAGACACTCTCATGAAGCATCATGGGTTTCTTTGCAAATAATTGGAGTTACTGCAAACCCACACATAACGTCACCTTATTTTCACATTGTTACATGTTTTCTTAGATGTTGGGAAGGAAATGACGAACGCAACGTTAAGTTGTTTTCACTATCCTACCCATTTTGTAAATATCTGTAAAACTTATCCATTACAAATGAAAACACAAAATAAACCAAACACAGTGTCAGGCCATGTCTGTTTGAAAAAATATAATTCTTGTTTTCATTTCCCCCTTACTACTAATAACTACAAAAAGTTTCAGTATTATCTCTTTGTTTCTTATGTTCAAACATTCGGTTAAAAATCATTGTGCCAATTTCAGTACTTCACATAAAAACATTTAGAGACAGAAAAATAAAGTAAATAAAAGGTGCCTTCATTGTAAACCATAAAAATAAGAATGAAGACAGAAAACTTTTTCATTCACACCAAACAGGTCCTAAATTTTTCTTCATTTTCACTTAACCGCAAAAGACACACGTTTTCTTTAGAAAATTGATTAAGTAATGGTAAGCTGCATATTTATATAATTTGAAACCAGATTAGTTTAGGTGTAAACCGTCACGATTCATACCTTAGTAGTGGCATCATCGGAGTCTTCCGTGCAACACTTAAGACAATCTGATACCAACTCTGCAAGCGAATTTCAAGCTTAGTACTATTCTTGTGGTAACTGTGACAGAACCCTAACTAACCTATCTGCGATTCTAATCGCGCTTCTCTGAGCGACATAATAACAGTGAAATCGGAGTATATAAAAAAAACAAAGCAAAATCGAATATGAACAATAATTGATTGATTGAGAGAGAGAGAGAGATCGAAAACGTATTGACCTTTGTCTTTGACGTAGTCGGAGAGAGTGTTACAGTCAGAGCACAAGGCGAGTCCAGTGAAACCAAGATTCTCACATTCTCTGGAACTGAGTTGCTCCGCTGAGGCACCTAAGCTGAAAGGCAACAGCACCAGAATGAGGACAACGCCATAGCCATAGCCACCCATCAAACCCTTGTTCATCTCTTGCAATCGAACCAGTGACACTCGTTGGGTTACCTCGCTCCTTCTATCTTTCTACCCTTTACTCTCTATATGGGCTCGAGCCCATTTATTTTTTTAATATCATTTAATTCAATTTTAAAATTTATTTTGTACTTGGAATGTTTAAATTAAAACCTTTAAATATAATTATTTTATTAATTATAAAAGTTAAACTATTTGTATTTATTGAAGAAAAATCAAATACTTCAATTAATTAAAAATATAAAATATCAATATTCAAAATTCAATTAAAATTAAAATATATATATATATATCTGTATTTTATTATTATTATTATATATATTTTATTTTTATTATGTATCCAATATTTTAAAATATATAACTTTTGTTTTCTATTATGTATCGAATATTGTAATTATATTTAAGTTTTTTCTAAAGTTATTTGAGATAAAATTGTAATTAATTGATAATGTAAAAAATACAATATACATTAAAATTAAGATCATATTTTAAAATATATAATTTTTATCTTTTATTTTGTTTAATCTATAATTTTGGTATTCTCATTTTAAAATAAACTCCTTTGGTGTTTTTTTTCTGAACATTCGAAATATAGTTAAATTTTTTGTGAGAAAACTAACAAGGCAAAAAAAAAAAATATCCTCACCAATTGTTATTAGTTGTAAAATGCACGAGTTTCTAAGTAATTTTTATTGGTAGTATCAATATCAAGAGCATCGTATCCATTCCTCAAATAACTTCTCAAATTACATTAGAAACACAATCTTAATATTTGAGAAAATCATACAAACATTCCATCAGTATGATACATGTTCGGCGAAACCTTCCTGTATTTTTTTTTTAAATATTTTTTATTTTATTTTTAAAAGAGAACAAATGTTATACTAATTATAGAATGCTAAATAAGATCTTCAACAAAATTCAAAATTTCAAAATTTTAAAATTTTAAAATTTTTGAAAATTTAAAATTTTGAAAATTGAAGTGTTTTAAAAAGGGTTTTGGGTTTGAAATTTTATTTTTTGTAATATTTTTTTTTGAAGTGTTTGGAAAAGGTTTTAGGATTTCAAAGTTTGAAAATTTAAAAATTTGAAAAATTTAAAATTCAAAATTTCTGAATATTAAAAATTTAATTTTTTTTTATAAAATAAAAAATGACGCAATGTTCATAATAATAAAATAAAATTAAATATTGATATAAGAGTAAATTAAGAAAAGTTCTAATATATATATATATATAGATTTTATGAATAAATAATCATTATTTAAAAATGTTGTTCTAAAAAATTAAATTAAAAAGAGTTGGGGTGTTTCTGCCCCATCATGTATCCCATTAAAAACGTAAAATGCCAAAAATATATTGGAAGATTTTTTTCTCTTCCAAAATGCCTATTCCCGCGCACTTATTTCAGAATAGAAAAAAATCATATTATGAAAAACAACTTCCCATTTCATAATGTATTGTTTCACTTTTCAATTTCAAAAATCATTTTATAACATCAATTCTGGAACGCATATTCCAAAACAACACCTCATTCTTTTACGTCAAACCTTCTCAACACACCAAAACCTTCCTCCTACCTCCGTCTGCGGCTGCAACCTCCACGATCCCACTGCAATCCACACACATGGAAGCTGCTTTTTTAAATAAAATTCACAGGACAATTTTCAACCCGCCACTAACTCTAGAAAGGTAAACCAAAAGATCACGATTTTATTTATCTGTGAAATATTTTCACTTTTTTTTTGTTTTTTATTATGTAACACCAATAACTAACATATATGTATATTATGAATGCAAAAAGATTTTTTTTGGATCTCCTTTGAAAGGGATTTTGGTGTTTTTTTTTATTTTTCTTATCGAAACGCTTTGGTGGAAAATGGAATTTTCTTTATAATTCGTTGGATTACTACTATATAATTTTCCATTCAAGAAAAATAAGGATTTATAAAGAATTTTCTTGTAGATCAATTGTGCAACATGTGTAAATAATGGTGAGGTTTATGAAGTTTACATGTCAATCACCCCATCATTCTTCTTCCTCATGCACTCCATCATTTTTTGAAATTTCAAAATTGTCTGATTCATTTTATTTAGGTTGAGGTCACTTCGACCCCTACAGTAACCTTGAAAAGCTAATATTTTTTGGCAACCTAAAGATTACAATCCTTTTTATCTGTGCAATATTTTTTTATATAAAATCGTAATCTTTAAGTTGCCAAAAAATATTAGCTTTCCAAGGTTCCTGCAGAGGCCGAGGAGACCTCAACCTAAATAAAAAGCATAGGGCAATTTTGAGATTTAAAAAATGATGGAGTAGAGTCGGAAGAAGAATGATTGATTGGTAAACATTATAAACCTCATTAGTCAGTTGTTCACTCCATTATTTACACATGTTGCATAACTACGCTACAAAAAAATCCTTTATAAATCTTTTCTTTTCTTGAATGAAAAATTATATAGTAGTTATCCCTAGAACTATAAAGAAATTTTCATTTTCCACAAAAGTTTTTCGATAAGAAAAACACCAGAATCTCCCCTTTGAATTTTTTCAACAGATACACAAGAAAAAAATATCCTTTTGCATTCATAATATACATATATGTTATATAATAAAAAACAAAGAAAAAGTGTAAATATTGCATAAATAAATTAAATCGTGATCTTTAGGTTGCCAAAAAATATTAGCTTTTCAGGATTACTGTAGAGGCCGAAGAGACCTCAACCTAAATAAAAAGCATAGGACAATTTTGAGATTTCGAAAAATGATGGAGTACAAGAGGAAGAATAATGATTGGGTGATTGGCCCGTAAAAATCATAAACCTCATTAGCGAGTTGCTCACTCCATTATTTACACATGTTGCATAACTACTGTACAAGAAAATTCTTTATAAATATTTTCTTTTCTTGAATGGAAAATTATATAGTAGTTATCCATAAAACTATAAAGAAATTTTCATTTTCCACAAAAGTGTTTCGATAAGAAAAATAAAATACATCAAAATCCCCCATTTGAAATTTTTCAACAGAGATACACAAGAAAAAAATATTCTTTTGCATTCATAATATACATATATGTTTGTTATGCATGTTACATAATAAAAAACAAAGAAAAAGTTACAATATTGCACAAATACATAAATCTTTAGGTTGCCAAAAAATATTAGCTTTCCAGGATTATTGCAGGAGCTGAAGACATCTCAACCTAAATAAAATGCATAAGACAATTTTGAGATTTTGAAAAACGATGGAGTACATGAGAAAGAAGAATGATGGGGTGATTCGCATGTAAACTTCATAAACCTTACTAGTCAATTGCTCACTCCATTATTTACACATGTCGCATAACTGATATACAAGAAAATTCTTCCTAAATCTTTACTTTTCTTGAATGGAAAATTATATAGTAGTAATCCAAAGAACTATAAAGAAATTTTCATTTTTCTCAAAAGTGCTTGAATAAGAAAAAAAAAACACCAATATCCCATGTCTGAAATTTTCCAACAGAGTTTCACAAGGAAAAAAAATCTTTTTGCATTCGTAATATGCATATACTTATATGTTAGTTATGCGTGTTATATAATAAAAAAACAAAGAAAAATTGACAATATTACACAAATAAATTAAATCCTAATCTTTAGGTTGCCAAAAAATATTAACTTTCTAGGGTTATTGCAGGGATGGAAGAGACCTCAACCTAAATACGACAATTTTGAGATTTCGAAAAATGATGGAGTAGGGGAAGAGAAGAATAATGGTGTGATTGGCTTGTAAACTTTATAAACCTCCACTAGCCAGTTGCTCACTCTATTATTTACACATGTCACATAACTGATATACATAAAAATTCTTTATAAATCTCTACTTTTCTTGAATGGAAAATTATATAGTAGTAATCCAAAGAAATATAAAGAAATTTTCATTTTCCACAAAAGTCTACCGATAAGAAAAATAAAAAAACACCAAAATCCCCCTTTGAAATTTTCCAACAGAGATACACAAGAAAAAAAATCCTTTTGCATTCATAATATACATATACATATATGTTTGTTATGCGTGTTACATAATAAAAAAACAAATAAAAAGGTGACAATATATTGCACAGATAAATAAAATCGTAATCTTTAGGTTGCCAAAAAATATTAACTTTTTAGGGTTATTGCAGGGCTTGAAGAGACCTCAACCTAAATAAAATGCATAGGACAATTTTGAGATTCCAAAAAATGATGGAGTAGAGGAGGAAGAAGAATGGTAGGGTGTTTGGTATGTAAACTTCATAAACCTCACTAGTCAGTTGCTCCCTCTATTATTTACGCATGTCGCATAACTGTTATACAAGAAAATTCTTTATAATCTTTACTTTTCTTGAATGGAAAATTATATAGTAATCCAAAGAACTATAAAAAAAATTCATTTTTCACAAAAGTTTTTGAATAAGAAAAATAAAAAAACACCAATATTCCCTAAAATTTTCCAACAGACGTACACAAGAAAAAAAAATCCTTTTGCATTCATAATATACATATACATATCCTTTTGCATTCATAATATACAGTACACGATTTGTTATGCGTGTTATATATTCAAAAACAAATAAAAAAGTGACAATATTACATTGATAAATGAAATCGTAATCTTTAGGTTTTCAAAAAAATATTAACTTAAGGGCCGAAGAGACCTCAACCTAAATAAAATGCATAGAAAAATTTTGAAATTTCAAAAAATGATGGAGTAGAGGAGGAAGAAGAATGATGGGATGATTGACATGTAAACTTCATAAACCTCACTAGCCATTGCTCACTCCATTATTTACAAGAAAATTCTTTATAAATCTTTACTTTTCTTAAATGCAAAATTATATAGTAGTAATCCAAAAACTCTAAAAAAGAAATCATTTTCCACAAAAGTGTTTCGATAAGAAAAATAAAAAAACACCGATAAAAGAAATCCTTTTGCATTCATATTATACATATACATGTATGTTAGTTATGCGTGTTACATGATAAAAGAAAAAAAAAGTGACAATATTGCACAGATAAGGTTGCCAAAAAAATATTAGCCCCCCTTTGAAATTTTCCAACAGAGATACACAAGAAAAAAAAAAATCCTTTTGCATTCATATTATACATATACATGTATGTTAGTTATGCGTGTTACATGATAAAAGACAAAAAAAAAAGTGACAATATTGCACAGATAAGGTTGCCAAAAAAATATTAGCTTTCCAAGACACCAGCTGGGGCCGAAGAGACCTCAACATTCTCGCCATCAGAAGTATTTGATTTTATAAACGATCGAGCAACATCTAACATGACCTCAACTTCTTTCTTGTACTACATTGTTAAACAAGAATTATTTTTATTAATTAAAAGCTGTTAATACCTGCAGCTTGGAACTATTATATATGAAAAACTGTATCTACAAAACATCTACCAACCTCATTGACTGCCCCTGACTTTATTTTGGATTGCATAACACACCATTTCTTGAAATGTGCACCTGCAAAGAAAGAAGGAAATGACTCGGGTTTAATTTTTTACTTTGATATTTCCCTAATCATTTTCGTATTGGCTTCCCTTGAAGTCCTGGAATGGAATTTTAGCTTGTGCCTGATTCTAACATGCTTGTCATAGAATTTGTATGCGGTTCTCAAAGCCATATAGTGGCAGAACAATCAATCCCAAACTCACTCTAGTTTGGTAGTGGGATGGCCAATATTATAGTCTAGACTAGATGCAAGTTAAACAATTTATGTTACCCAAATATATAGATGCTAAAAAAGGTCGGTCTTAAATTAAACACAAATTAACAGGAGAAGTTAAGTGGATGATTCTGTGACTGCGCAGGATGTGAAGGATCATTAATGAAACCAATAAAAATCAAAACAGAACAGAACAGAAAGGTTGAACAGGTACAGCAGAGACACGCTCAACAACAAAAAATGAAAAAAAAGAGTGGAAGAGTCAGCAAAGGAACAGGAATATCAGTGGAAGTACAGACATTTCTCCATTCAGAAGACTTACAAGAAAACTGAGTAGAGGACTTGCAGAAAAATAAACAGACAGAATATGTGGGTAAATTAGAGAAATGGGTGTGCTGGAAATGCTGGCTACCAGCGTGTTCTGTGTGAATAAAGCTTAGCTGAGAAAATGGTTTCAAACCATTCAGGGTGTTCTCACAAAAGAGAAGGGGAAAAATCATGGAAATAACCCAAAAGAACAAATATCATGGGTTTTCATAGTCAGTAACTTTTTGTGGTTGGTGATTACCAGAAGACTGCATCATCAATGACACTTAAATGGGGAATAAGATGTAAATGGAACAATATTCAGGAGTTTCAACCAAAACTTACCCACTTTTATGTCCAGAGTACATGAGCTTTCATTAATTGTCTCCAAGCTCCATTTACAGTGTACCTAATGGACCAAGAACATAAACCATCTTTATCAGAAAATTATAATATAATTATTAGAAACAATATGCTGGGAGACAAACATATCAGAGATTCATGAAGGGACAATTATTGGTATGTTACTATTCTATTTAAATATTTCATACCTTAGTTAAAAACTTTAGTCCTTCCAATTATCAGAGTTTAGCATCTAGGCTTTTAAAACAGGTATTTGAAGGTTAGAACTCGTTCTTCCTCCCTTTTGATAGGAAAGTCACAAATGAACATCTGATGATAATAAGAGTTTTTACATCAATATTTAAAAGTGCCAACTATCCTTCCCTTTCTGATTGGCATTTCTTTAGTTGTTTCGTGGGTTGCAGCTTCGCACTATTCTAAATGTGCTAAGCATATGTGTATGCGTGCCTTAAGAGGGTAAGTTAATAGATTAATTCCAGTATTACATTCAAATATATGTAGAATTTCATGGCTAAATTCAATGTTAGTCAAAATCACTTTTGCAATAAGGATTTTATTAAACGAATTATTAATAAAGAACTTGAAAAGTATGTGTCTGGCCCTTTCTTGTTCCTTCCTCCGTCATACCATCAAGTTTAAAGATTAAATTTACAACAATCAGTAGAATATGGTTTACGAGCAATACAGACTCTTAAATGCCAGAGCATCATATTCTTCCATTCAGGCAATAGGGAATTTTCTTAACTACACTTATCATATGTGAATCAGCCTCCATTAAACTAATGAATAATAAAAATATGTTTAGAAATGTAATGATTCAAATCGGATCACAAGAACAAAAGTACATTGAAAGAAGTACGTACAGAAAACAGATTAGTATCCAAATAAGATATCCGAAGTATACCCTACCTCAAAATAAGATCCAAATGGAACATCATGTGCCTGCTGCACGGTCTCAAACACCTAAAAGAAGTCACAAAAGCATCCCAATAGTTACTTTGAAAACACACCAAAGAAAATTTTGTTTCTTCTTTTGGAACAGAGGTTGGTAGAAAAAGGAAACATAAGTTGCAAAAGCAAATGAAGTTAACTAGACCACACACAAAAAAAGCTATCAACACTAAAAAACATAATCATTTATATTCTCCTTTGATATTTCATAATATCTAGTGAATAAAAGCACCAGTCTAACCAGGTTTTTCTTGTCTGGTGATAGAACATGATGTTGCCACTCTGTCATGGCTGTATCTGGAGGGCACATAGGGCTGTTACACAGTGATCTGAAGGTTATCTCTCGTACTTGACCATCATATTCATCTGCTACATGCCACTGGCCCATCTGTAAATAGCATAACCAGAGAAAACCACCACCTTAAGACCCAAAGTCACTTGGCTATCAGAAATTTAACTACATGACAAACAAACAAATATAAAGTTGTACTTTCTTTATTTTCAATTAAAGAAAAATCTATAAAGGAAAAAGGAGAGAAGGGTCCTACAAGGGTGAGAAAGCATAAACTCCAATAAGATCTATAATTCATTTGCAAATGATTGATAGAGTAACCAACAGTATGAGAACTCCTACAAGTGAGACTACCGTTTATGAATGATATATTTTAATTGAGGAATGAAGGGAAGAGTTAAATCTAAACCTGAGCTTTCGAGAAAAACATTGATATCAAGGGAATTTCTTTTGAGTATATGAGTAGAGAGAGTATATGCATTTCAATTTTAGGGAGAAAGGTAGCTCTAGTAATTGGAGAGCCCAAAACATTATAAACCACATTACTATACATTATAACTTCGAATTTTCTTTATGTTCAAGGGTTCCCTGTGAACCTGAATCTGGGTAACACTACTCTTTGACATAACCACAACAAGATCGTATGAGAATGTCCAACACAAGAAATGTATCTTAATTTGAACAATATTTCATTGTGCATCTAGATTTGCTTTCAGCATTAGCCAATACCAGTTCTTCAAATTTTAGAAAAAAAACAAGTTAGCTTGCACAATAATTAATAGCAGTTTCTGGAGATACATAAATAAGTAAGCTTTTTATTATTTCACATTTGATTTCCATCATAACCCCACGTGAGAAATTGATAGCTTTCATAAGGAATCACAATAGCAATGAAGAAAATTTACCGCAAGATTAGTGTCCTTTCGTACTGAACGATATTTGCTAGTAAAATTTGAACCATCATTTAACAATAAGTTAAAAAACTGCTCAGCTGTGCAGGGAAAAAGCTCCTGTAGAAGAATCACTAGTTACATACAAATAATTAAGCTGATAGTTAAACTCATGAAGATAAAAGATGAAAACAATGCCTACATTGTATATACCAACTAAAGCCTCTTCTTTGATAAAATGTGGAAGTTTTCCAGTTTTTGACATGCTTTCTATAGGAGCCTTATCCAGCAGCTTATTTCCTCTTACGGAACTGCTATGTGCACGCTGCTCTGACTCTGCATTTTCCTATATAATGATAAACAAGAACACTTAATTGCTTGAACCTGTCCTCTATTCATCCAAAAATTTCAGGATAAAAAGTAATATAAAATTGAAAGGAAAAAGAACAAATAACTGCACATCTACTTCTATTTGCACAGGACTAAACACATTTCATCATGGGTAACATCTCATCTGCAGACATCACCCTTGGGTTTATTAAATCAAATGATCAATTGGAAAATGTCCTCTGTAAACCAACCCCATTGAGAGTTCCTTGAATTAGTTATATACATAGCAAGAATTCAAACTTAAGGGGGTTTGGAGATTAAGTAAAATTTATAAATAGGGATATTACGAGATATGCACTGCATGTAATTATGTCAATTAGGATAACCTTTATTCATTGTATTTATGACTTGTTATAAATAAGAGCCTTTCGGGCATAGTTTTTCTATCTCAACACATATATCAGATTCATAACATGTTCCCAAAATAAAAGGCATAAAGATTCTATAACTAGTCAATGTGATGGGTACACTAAACAACGGTTTAGGGAAAAAGCAACAGCATAGATTGTCATCAAAATATATTGAAACTCTGGTTTTAACCTCAAATGGGAACCCATCATTTTAGAGGAGTCAAACTCCTGTGTTTGAATCTCTTAAAGATTTTACAATAAGAAGCAACTTATTCAAAACCAACAAAACCAAATTGACTAGGTAAAAGATGTAACCTTCTTCTCAGCTTCCAACATTTCATAGAAATTCTTTGCTGCACGCTGGAGATTTCTGAATGCATGATTCCTGTTCCAAAAGGATGCGAACATATATCTGACTCTACCTGAAATAATAAAGAAAATGCAGACCTAATCAAATTATCTAACAAAGGCCATCGGTGATAATATGCAGTGCTCACTTTTATTCACTAAAGAAAACCATCAACAGTAGTTTTTTAAAAGAAATAACATCAAAATTCAGAATAACATTACAAACAATATCCAGCAATATAGTAATATCTCAGTGTCTATGAAAAAATGAAAGACAGTCAGCAATAAAGGAAAATCCCCAGGCAACAAATGATATTGCTATGATACATATAGAGAATGTGTAGAACCATAGTATACCAAGTGGATGTAATCCCTTGAGCTTAATTGGATTGACTTATTTTTAAGACATATGAACAAGCTAAACTTAATTGGATTTATTTATTCATGAAAAATCAGGAAAAGCATTGAATTGAATCACAAATTAAAAACAAAATTCCTCCAAGAAAATAAAGAACTAAGTGTTTCGAACAAATTACTAACCATCAGGGCTTCCCAAAGGAGGGACGCCATGTCCACCAGCACCCATGCGAAGAATAATTGTTATAGCAGGATTAATAAATGCATGTTGACTCCTTCGAATCTTAAGAAAAAGTAGAATAGTTACACCAGATGAAAGTTTTAATTTGACTGAAATATTTAGTGAGAATTAGAGATCATACCTCATCTATATCTTCAAATGGAATAAGCACCTATCAAATATTCCAAGAAATTACTATTATAACCAAAATTAGAAAAACACACTAAAAATACAAAAAAAAAACCCAAAGAATCACAACAAATAACAGATTGACAGTGTCGATAAGTAAGAAAGGGCTTTTTCCCAACAGTAGTATATATTAATAATACAGTTTCATCAAAAATAAAGGTCCAGGAAAAACCAGATGACTATTAATACAACTGTTCCTCAAAACAAGAAATTTCACATGAAATCTAAACTACTCTTCAACTCACATTTTTAACAACATCATTAAACATTATCAGAAAATCATAAAACCAAACTAGCCAACATGAGTGATGTATCAACAACCTCAGACAAGAAGCAATATAGTATGCTATAGTGTCACAACTCAAACTTGACAAAACAGAACTATAGTCTTACCTTCATTTGCTTTGAGAACACATTGGAGTGAAAACAAATGTGCCAAGCTGAGACATACATACGACCATGGTACAAGAATGACCTCTCAAGTGCACAAGAATAACTATGATCAACAACCTGAAAAATATGCTTCATTTGTCAGATCAACAAAATTCCATATTAGTAATTGTTAACGAGCAAAAAAGTTGTCAGTAACCTCGTCTGGATGAAGAGAAAATATTGTCTGAAGAGGCCCTGGCTTTTGATGGACTACAGTGGGGCCCTGTCTTTCCAAGGGCGGGATCCTTCTTCGAGGGTTGGCTCCTCCATAGCCACTTACCCTATAAGAGCAATTATTAACATAAGAAAGAGACCAACAAATGATGATGATGATAATAATACTTAAGATGAATACAAAAGAATAGAGGATGAATGATTCTCCTCTCTTAGGTTCTCATATTAATAATGACATTGGTAGTTCAGATACAATAATAAGAGGGAAGAGAAAAGAATAAGAAAGGTCATATCTAGAAACTAGGTACAGCACACAGCATCATCATTTCGTTTCAATAATGCCTATTTAAGATGACCTATTCTAACAAAAATAATATAACACCCAAAGTATATAGCACCAACATAAATTATATAATACATACTTTTTTTTAAATAATACCAAAAGGCTCACCTGGAAACATTTCCAGATAGTTTTATTGTTCTTATATGAAGACAAACCTGCCATGCAGTTACATGTTAATAATCATACTTTTGAGACAAAAAAGTATTAGAACCAAAATCCAAATAAAACCTTTAAAACCAAACATAATTCTTCTGACAGGGTGTTACCTGCCCTGATGGACTATCCAAAGTATGCCACACTGCACCGGTCTGACCTTCACTTTCAACCGGAACAGTCACTGAACCAAGAACAGCACTTTTCCAAATTATATCCCAATCATAAATTGTGACATTGATCTGCTACGTCAGCAGGGAAAGAAGTCAGTTTCACGAAAACCTACATAACAGATATAATCTGTCAAATAAGAAGCTTGTCTGACATAAAGCAAGAAATATGCTGGCACTCCTTCATAGATATCAATCTCAGAACATGCTAAAAAAAATATGTTTGATCACTATAATTAGCTTCAAAATGTTACATTTGCATAGCAATATTTATTTTCATTATTCTTCTTATCAGTTTTCTTTGTCTGAGTTTAGAAAAGAAAATGTATTTCTACACGAAACCCTCAAATTTGGAGTAAGCTTATTTTTGGTCCTTTAGATTTAAAATTAATCATGTTACTTCCAGTAATTAGAAAAACGCTTGTTTTAGTCTCTCTGTCAAACATTTCACTTACATGGCTGATGGATCACACAAGTCATTGACATGACAAATCTTGCATTCTTATCATCAAACGCCATACCACATTTACTGTCCTTTCAAAGTATTAATTTTGATGACATTTAGGTAGACTGTGGGCAGAAGGACTAAAATATTTTTTTTCTTAATTACAAAGACTAAAAAGATCAGTTGGAGCAAGATCATATTTAGCCCAAATTAAATGCCTAAAAACTTATTTAAGCTTTAAATTTATTTGAAAACGCATAACTAGAATCCAATAAGTACAATATTATTAATTACAAACAACAACAACAATGAACTCTTTGTAGGTGGCATTGGCTGCATGGATCAAATGACACTATTATGTGCTATCAAAATCATGACAATTTGACAATACCAAACCATGTAAGTCAACATACTTCTAATGGTTTCGCATGAAGTTTTCTTGGTTTCCCCCTAACTCTGATTTTATATATTGAACTAATGTTAGGAACCAAGAATTGAAAAAAGAAAAAAAAAATATTTTTATTGAGAAGAATGAAAAGAACAAGAAATAGGACAGCACTCTCTCTCCTCCAAGAGTTTCCCCTTCACAAAGAGCTAATGCTTAGTCTACAAAATGAACACTCATCCCCTCTCCTGTCCTTATATCCTAACAAACTATCCTCCTCCATCTAATCTACTCTTTCCTTGTTTTATTAGGGATTCTACAGGTCTTTACCACATATGCCCAGACAACCTAAGATGAGACTGCACTGTCTTCTCAAGAATAGTTGTTACCCCAAATTTCTCTTTAATGCATCATTCCTGACACATCTTTTTTATTAATTACAGTGGCGATAAAATAGTGGCATTTCATTGTAGTGAACAGATTACATTGCCCATGAGATAAAATCCACTCATATATCAAAACAATTACATAGAAGCATTATCCACTGTAAAAAATATATACTATTACATTAAACGTAAATTTGTCCTCTAAGAACATCAATCAAGGTAAAAAAGAAACAGAGAGAAAATAATACTAAGCAGGTTCTAAGAAGAAAAGTTTAAAATTAAAAAAAAATCGTGAATAGATGATAATTACTCCAATTCAACACATATGTTGTATAGATGATAAGCCAGATACCTGAACAGGAAGTTCATCAACAGAAAAATTGAACTCCTCGCCCCACATTGGATTTCTTGAACCAGGGACCATGGAACTGCATCAGCACACCAGGGCCAATGAACAATGTTGAGCAAAAATGTTGCTTTTGAGAATATATACAGAGTGTGATTATCCTATCCGTATGTCACACTTCCAACAGACTCTGACAGTGCACATTCCTTATTTTCTTGTCATTATATGGTCAATTCAGATAGTACATATATTCCCTTTAAAGTAATTATGACACAATACATATACATACATACATAAATATATATATATATATATATTATATATTTATGCATGCAATCAAATAGACATATGGGTGCAGTACACTTATTCCCAAGCATCACAGTATTATTCCTCCTAATTAATCCTAAACTTACAAAGGCAAAGTACAAATAAGATTAGCAACAAACTAAATGTCTCAACAAAGGAAAGTAGGAGAACTAAGGCTGATTTACAGTAGAGAGCTCTAAGCTAAAAGGTCAATGGCTCCACCTGGAATGATCCTCTACCCCTTTCCCCCCTCCCAAGACACAACTTTTCTCTTCACCACAATTATTTTGGAGAGATAAATTCAAATAAAGGAGGGAAATAACTAGATCAACTAACCTGAATCGCTTTTCATTGCCACATGTGATGATAGCATAAGGATCCGATGTGCCATTTAAGTTTGCACCAACAAGATTCTTAGCAGCCAACAGTTCTAACTTCAAAGAGAATTTGAAAACAGATCCACATATCATCAATAAATTCCAGCATATATATACTGCAAGAAAAGTTGCCTTCTTCCATTGGGAAGGAGGTCCGACTATACATTGCTAGAAAACCTAATTACCTTGAGCAGGTACGCTGAACTGCCTTGAGAATCAACTTTAGGCTGCCCTATCTACAAAAATAAGTGCAGAAGTGCATGTCAACAAGTTAAAAATTACCCTACAAAGCAACTATCAGGAAAATCTAGAGCCACTAAGTTATAAACCCAAACAGTATTTTTGTTCTTGACACAAACGCAAAATAACTAGTGATTACTCCTAGCAGAGATAAAACTGAATGACAACCAAGTTCAAAATTACTCCATGAAGTAACTAACAAAAAAGTTAAGCCACTAAGTTAACAGCATTTCCATTCTTGACGAGCCACGTATGCAAACGAACTAGTGAACACAATTTACAATCCTAACAAACGCGTAGTAGAGACAAAACTGAACGTCAACAAGTTAAAAATTTCTCCGTGAAGCAACTATCACGAGAATTTCGAGCCACTACCAGTACTTCCATTCTTGACAAACAAGAAACGAACTAGTGATCACAATTCACAATTATAACGAACTGAACACAATTGAATCCACGCAACTGCTCCAATTCAGGGAAACTAATCAATTGCACTAAAACCATAAAAAGATAAAAGAAAATCGAAAATAGAATGCAAGATCATTCTAAAGAACAAAACACAAGTGATCGTCAGAAAAGATTAAAAAAAGAATCTCCAAAATCCTTCCGTGATTTAGAAACAACACAATAGAAACATTAACGAAGCATTGGAAGCGAGGAAGTAACCGAAGAACTCAGAAAACAACGAAAATAACCGTGTCGTCGGCGATGTCGACGGCGGGGGAATTGTCGGGAAGCGACGGATCGTTATTGAAGTGTTCGGTTCGGGCGGCGAAGAAGCGATAGGCGAGTACAACGAAGACGGAGGCAGCGACGGTAACTTTGATCTCCCATAGAGAGGGAAGGAGAAAGGCGAAGAGCGCGGAATGAACGGTGCAGTTCATGGCGATGGCCTGAAGTGGCAACCTAAACAGAGAGAGTAACTGACGAATCAAAACCAGAGCGGTGAAAGAGTTGTTCTAGGGTTTAGGGAATGTTGTGAAGCCATGACATTAAGAAGAAGAAGGATGAAAGAACAAAGAGAGTCAAAGTTGGACCGTTGGAAGGAAAGAAAGAGAGTGCGGAAGTGTCAAACAACTGCACTCTTCTTCTTGCCTTTTTTTTTTTTTTCTTGCCTGAATGAACTAAACGGCAAGATAACATAAAAAAATTGGGATTTAGACTTTTAGACACCCGATAATTATTCCTTTTAGCAGTGAATCATAATTTTATGCCACGAAAATAGTGCAATCATAATTTTATGTCACGAAAATAGTGTATCTTTTTTTAATCTTGGATGTCATGCTTGTAATTCATTAACTCAAATTAAAACATAAATAAATAATACTATATGGAACTAATTATGATAATATATACAATTGTGTGAACTTTCACGTGAATGAATAAAAAATATTATAATTTGGATTTAAGAGAAAAGTACATTTCTAAAATTATTTTTTAGTCATTTACTATTAATTAAATTAATAAATATGAATTATGATAGTATATAACTTTTTCCAAGTGTTTTACCCTCTTTTTGTTATTTCTTTCTTTTTCATCTTCTTTAAACTAAAGTAGACTTTCACGGAAACTTGTAGTATTGGATGCAATATTATCAAAATCAATCCAATTATTGAATCAATTAAGATAATAAGTCAATGGTGGAACCCATAGACTGTTAAATCGACTGATCTGGTATATATTAAATATATATATATATATATATATTTACTAAGTTTTATATATCTATATACCAATATTTCAAACAAATAAGTTTTAGAATAACATAAATATTACAATAATTATATAATATTGGTAAAGACATAGATATTGTGGCATTTATGTGTTCACGGTCATAAAAATAATTAACATACTTATTTATACCATTATATAAAAATATTTTTTAAATAACTACTTTTTTTAATTCAAATAAATAATCACAACAAAAAAAATCATACAAAAAAAAAATTACCTGCAATAAAATAAAAAAATTATTTATCTATCTATATCTATGTATAAAGGAGATTTTCTATTATAACCATTTTTTTTACATAAATTTTTTTCGATTCTACCACAATTTAATATATTTTATTTTATTAATACAATAAAGTATTTAGTCATTTCATATGAATTATTTAAAAACTAAAATTATTTTTTAATTTTTTAAATTGATATTAATGTACAATTTTTATATAATTATTCACTCTTCCCTTCTTATTTTAAGACAATAAAGAGAGCATACTCTCACACATTTCCCCACCAAATTGCACGTATAAACTAAAATAATCTTCACTTCCAATCACTATCTGCACTCCATTTTTTACTTTTCAATTTCGACTCATCCAAAAAAAATTGTATTGTTACATTTTTATTATCGTGAAAATTGAGTAAAAGAAAAAAATGTGAATACACAGGCGCAATTTAAACTATTTATCTTTTAATAAAAAAGATAATTACATATCAATTTTTTGTTATAATGTGTAACATCTCCTTAATATAATGTGTAACATCTTCTTATATATGTTCTCATACATTAAGCTATTTGGATGATTTGATTTAGTTACAAAGATGAAAGTATTACTCAATACCATTCAACTTCTAAGATCAATAATAGTGATTCTTCACCCATTAAGCTTTAGGTGCAACATTAAATCAAGGAACTTAAATAACATGCATTTATAAATAGAAAAACACATAAATGTTGCATTGTTTTCAATCCCAACAAGAAGAATTTAGCTACTCATGTTAATATTTCCAAGAAAACTCAAGATTGAATAACTTGCAAATAATGACATGTGGCTTTAGATGATATGCTTCAACTCTCAGCCTTTTTTTTCTTCACCTCGTCAAAACCTACCTTCTTTGAACCAAGCCTTTTTATTTATAGTGTTTAGTTGAATTTACATCTGATAAACTCAACAAATTTGGCTTCAAAACTTTTCTTTGCTCAAGCTTCATGGCCTTCGCTCTGATGGAAAAAACGCACGCGAAAGCAACACACATAATCATGAATCAACTACAAAAAATAAACAACGCAGGATTTAACGTGGTTCGGTCATCAACTGCAACCTACATCCACACGGGCAACTATTATGTTTTATTTTTGTTCTGTTGCACACCAATTACAAGTACAATGATCTTTTTAAATAGAGATTATAAAGGGGACACAATGATTAAGCACACTCACTAAACATGGTGTTTAGTCAGCCCAACCCAATTTGTCTTAGCTTCATACCCAACAATCTCCCACTTGAAGCCACGGAACAATGTTCACCTGCGCTTCAACTGTGTACATGTACTTCTGTAATCTGTCGACGAAACTCAATGTTATACCTCTAGTTGCCACCAGCCTTCTTAATCCTTTTGAAGACTTTGTTAAAACTCCCCTGAGTTTCAACACGTTAGTCATGACTGAAACTGCCACTGAACCGTTCTCTGTTCCTATCGGCTCCCACTTGCAAGAACTATCGAATCCTGAAACAACCTGAGAACAAACACTCTCCATATTTAACAAGAAATTGTTTGGAGAAGTTTCAACAATTGGAATATTAGTTCTCCTAACCCACTGTCGTCTAGGAACCTCAACTGAAGCACGACCCGTGCTCCCACTACCATAAGTACCTCTGACGAGTCTACCTGAACCTTTCCATGCTCGTTCATCATGAATCTGACTTGTGGTTATGATTTTCTCTCTTGTAAAGATAACCCTCTTCTGCCCACGAGATTCTGTGAACCAGACTTTGTTTATCTTTCAAACTGGGACAACGGTCACACCTTCATACGGTAATCCGGTCATATACAACAAACCTCTCTTTCTTCCGCGGGTCATGACAAGATTTCCCTTGATGACATTCCACTGTTGCTTTCCGAACTTCACATCATGTCCTTGTTCGTCCAACTGCCTAACAGAAATCAAACTTTTCGTTAAGCTTAAAACAACTCTGACATCCTTCAAAGTCCAGAAACCGACTGGCGTCTTCAACACTATGTCACTCATACCCATAACATCAAGAGTTTTGTTGTCCGCTAGCTCTGCACCACCACCGTCGCTGGTCACCGCCGTCGCATTGCACTTCGTGCCATCTCAGACCAACACACCTATAGAACACACACACAACCCTAGCTTTGGGACGCCGCTGCAGCCGCAATTTTTATGTCTCGTCAATTAATTTCTGTTGATCGGATATCTAGTATGCAAACAAACCAAGCTCTGATACCACTTGATGGAAAAAATGCACGCGGAAGCAACACACATAATCACGAATCAACTGAAGAAAATAAACAACACAGGATTTAACATGGTTCGGTCGCCAACTGCAACCTACATCCACACGGACAACTATTAGGTTTTATTTCTGTCTCGTTGCACACCAATTACAAGTACAATGATATCTTTAAATAGAAATTGTAAAGGAGACACAATGATTAAGCGCACTCACTAAACATGGTGTATAGTCAGCCCAAACTAATTGGTTTTTGCTTCATACCCAACATGCTTAACAACACATTCTTAGGCTTGAGCTCTTTTTTGGCCCAAATCCGCTCAATGTTATGTGCTTGCGCTCAACAGATGGTCTTAATTTTCATAGTTATGACTTTGTTGCTATGTTTCCTCTATCTCGTGCAAGATTTCAATAATTTCAACATAAGATCATTCAATGCATCAAAGTAATCATTATAAGTGAGAAGAAGTATTTTTTAAGACTAAATATTCTCTATTATGTCCAATTTAGATATCTAAACTAATGTAATATCTAAGACTATTTACACCTATAAAAAAAATACATGGAGGGACATCTCCATGTCATTTAAGATTTAAAGAAAGATAAAATAATATAGATATAACCTTATATACATAGATTAATGTCATGTCGATGTTTGTATTAAAGCGTTTTAATGCATCATTACTCTTCACCAAAATTCTTGAGAAAATAAAGAGCACCAACACATAATTTTTTTCAAACTTTACACCTTAGAAATGAATTTTGTAATTCAACCAAACAACAATGGAGAAATAACAATCTTGCTTTAGTTAATGGGTAACCTAAAACTCTAATGCAAAAGCAATTTATAATAGCAGCTAGATCGATAAAGCATAAAGATCTCAAACCATGAAGAAGAAGAGAAATTCATAAATTAGTGACAAAAGCATGGGATATTGCAAAGGCAATTTGGTTTCAACATGGAATAGTATAATACATAATTATGACAAACTTTGTTTTGAAAGTCACTATTATTCGACTCGATTTCTCCTTTCAACCAATGATTACCATTCATAATCTATTTATTTACTATGACGAATAAAATCCATGCTTCAAATCGAAAGACTCACCTAAGAATAAAGAAGGATACATGTATAAATGTTTGAACTTTGCAACTATGCATGTTATCTTTCAAAAGTTTATGAATAATTAGATTTTTTCCTCCTTATTTGTTGTTCATTCTCTTTGTTTTTTTTCTTCTTTTTCATGGGTTCTTATTCTCTTATACGTGCTTTAGACTTGTTCCTTCTTTTGCCATCTTCAATCAGTTACATGATTTCGGTATTTACCATATATAGAAGAAAAAGATAAAAAGAAAACATAGAAAATACTAATGATGTAAATTTTAGTTTTTTAGGATTTCAAAAAAAAAAATGATAGATTGTATGATAAATGTGTTTTCATTCTCCTTTTCATCATTTATATCCAAAAAATGTGTTATCTATTTCTTTTTCAAATTCAAAATTTTTCAATTAAAATTAGTATTTGTCAAATTTATTATATTTTAATATTTAAAAAAAAATATGTACAAAATAAGGAAATCATCTTTATATTGTTATAAATTCTATCATCTTAATATCAATAAAATATATATTTTTTCATATCCATGACATCTTCATAAATGTTACGGTTCTTGGGTAGCATTTTTGAAGAAAAACACTCTTTCTTACTACTTGTGAGTAACTTAAGAGTATGAGTTTTTAGTCATCCTCTTTCATCTCAAAATTCTAACATTCCATATTTTTTAATTATCCTTGATTTTCCACTTCCTCTTTGTTTTCAAGGAGAATGCAGTTGTTTTTCTTATTTAAAACGATTTTTAAAAAATAAAATATCAACATGGAGTGTAACTTAATTTTTTATGAATAAGAATGTAAAATAATTTAATTTTGCACCGTCAATATTTATATTAATTTTTTTTTTTAGTTTTAAAGTCTTATTTTAAGATCCAATAAATCTAAAAAAACTTAAAAAGAAACTGAAATCTGAAATTAATCTATACCCAAAGAAAGCTAACACAAGGCGAAAGATTTGCGAAATTAATGAGCGAAAGAGTGAAAGATTCAGAAAAAAAAAGTAAAGTTGAAGAAGAGGGTGGTAATAAAAGCGTGCAAATGTTAGGGTAGTGGCGGACACGTGTGAAGACAAGGAACGGCAAGTTCCAATATATAAATAGCGGCAACCTGCGTTTCCTTTCCACTCTTCCTAGGTTTATAACGTTAACTGCTGCTGCTGCCACTACTCACTCTGTTCTTGCTCCTCACGCCGCCAACTCGCCATTGTCAATCTCTCTTCACTCTCTCGGTACTTTCTCTCACCCTCTCTTTCACCTTTTACACTCTCTCTCACCACATGCACGTCCACTTTCGCCTCTTCAACTTCCATTCCACCTTCATTTTTAGACACTTTCGTTACTTTTCCCGTTACGCTGCTGTTGTTCCACTTCTACTCAACGTGTTTATGAGTTCATGTCTGCGGTTTTTCCGAGTCTCTGTTTGTGTTGCAATTACCGATCCTTCGTTTTTTTCGATTACGGTGTGCATTGAGTTAATTGTGTGTAGTGAATGGTGGTGTGATTTTAGATGTTGGTACGAGGTACTGAAATTTATGGTTAGTTTTTTTGTGTCGTTGAAGTTTGGAGTATTTTGCACCCTTGATCACTTTTCGGTTTGCTCTGTTTTATTTACAGAGGGCCGAAAATGGATTTAAAGTTTCAAATGGAATTTGAAAGTTACAATTTTGTGTGTGCGCGCGGGTGTGATGCTTATTTAAATACAAGATCTTTTGAAATAATTTTTTATTTAAAAAGTGCTTATTTTGTTATTTTCTGTATATCAATTTCAGAAGTACATGTAATGGGTTGATTTTCTATTCGTTGAATTTGCTCATGTATCTGAACACTCTGAACCTGACCAGGAAAACTTTAAATGGAGCTAAGTTTGTGAAAAACAACCTGATGTCCCTACTCACCCATTCCTTCTCTGTAATTATAGAAAGAGCGAATCAAAATTCACTTTATAAGTTGCAAAGAAGGTGCAATATAAGGGTTTGAGTAACATGGGTCACTGTGAGAAACCCCTCATTAAGGTGGAGCCCTTTCTAGATGAACAAATTAATAGTACAAAAGTATTTGAGGACACAGAAGTCGATATAGTGAGTTGGGCAAACAAGGGTGATTTTGCATCCAACAAAAGTGAGGACCCTGATGCAACTGACTATTCAAGTTCGTTTGCTGACACTACGTCTGGTGCTGAAAATGGTTCTAGATTGAGTGATGCTGAAGTGGAGTCTGAGTTCTTGGGTGATAGTGGTGGCTTAACAGACGCTTTTGATGGTTCTGCATTTCCAATGAGGTGACTTTTCTTCCAAATCAGTAAATTTTGAATTCATTTTCTTGGAAATAAGATTGGTACCAATATCTAAAGAACCCAGATCAGGTCATATAAATTGTTGAAAATTGATTAAAGTTACATGTAAAATTCATAGTATGAACTCAATGTTCAAATTAGATAGTGGGTGTTTAGCAATTATAAATCTTAATATATCTGCATACTACTTTAGTAATGATTATTAAAAGAGCGTTAGTGTAAGTTTAAAGGTTCCAGTTGTTTATTGTATGTTGGTTTGATGTTCCAGTAAGAACATAGGTTATTTCCCCACTTTGCCTCTATGAAACTCCATAGATATTAAATGCACTTCAATTTATGTTATTAAATTCAGATAATTGTTTATCTAATATAGTTATAGCATCCAGTGAAGATTGGCATTGAAAAACCTATCACCTGTTTGTATGGTCTGTCATCATTAATGTTAATTAGTAATTGGGTGTGGGAGTGTGGTATACCACTCTACATGGTTATTTGGTGTTTATTGCATGGACGTTTTTTGTTTGACACATTACGTTTTTGTGGTGTAACTGTAGGAAGAGGAAGTTGACAGATCACTGGAGGAACTTTATAAGACCTCTAACATGGCGATGCAAATGGACAGAACTAAGAATTAAAGAAATTGACTCACTAGCATTAAAATATAGTAAAGAGCTTGCAGAATATGACAAGGGTAAACATACAACACCTGATCAATTTTCCATAGAAGAGTTTGGTTCAAAGTCATTGCCATTTTTGGGTGAACAACGTAGAAATAAGGCCAACAAGAGAAGAAAAAGGAAGAAAATTGAAGACACAACCGAAATTGGATCATATACATCACATCATTATATTTTCTCCTATCTTGGTACAACTCATTTATCTTGATACCTAACTTTCTTATGTTTTCATGGGTTATACCAATCACTTGTCCATGGTTTAGAGATAAGTGTGACTCTTTGCTTTACTTACATTGTAGAGAGTAAGAAGTCTGATCATGATGGTGGTTTGGCTGATGATTTTGGCAATCCAGGTTAGAAATTTGCTTCTGTAATGATACCTAATGTCTGGCTGCTGTCCAATGTTAAATCAGTGATGTCTTTAGCATCTGTTGCTTTCTTTTCCCATAAGATATAAGGATACAACAGAAAAAAACTGTTTTATTCAACACAATTTGCTTGTCAGTGGTTGTGCGTAGAATCATCTTTCATTGTTTTGACTATTGGCAGTTTTAGTCTACCTGTCATTTGCCTCATAATCACATTTTGAGTTGCATCTGATTCACGACTAATGCTTTTATACTCTCTTTTGGTATAGTGATCATAGAGCCACATGCTGATTCAACAGACAGGTTTGGCATCGGGGAAGTTCAACCTTTCTTGGATTTCAGTGAAACTGATGCTTCATTAGAGCAGCTCCTTTGGGCAATAGACAATCTACATGCTAGGGTCCACAAGCTGAAGGGTGATGTTGATGCAATAATGTCCAAAAATGCATCAAAGTTTTCTTCATCAGAAAATTTGAGCCTTCTTCCTCATGGTGATGTGCAGACTAGCTCTGCCCAAAGCCCTACAATCTCTGCAGGGAATGGAGATGCGGCGTCTGTCGGGGTTATTTATAATTCAATTCAGAATGGAGTTGACTTTGATATTGGAGATTTTGTTATGCATAGTGTTGTTTCAAGTTACGGAGAAGTTCCAATGGTTCCTGATATAATTGAGAGTACCGTCGGCTTATTATCTGCTGCTGATGTCACCTTTCGTTCAGCCTTGGCTGGGGACTCGTGTGAAGATGTAAGTTTCCTCAACCTATGTAAACATAGTTTTAGTTCTTCCAATAATTATGCCAATTCCTTCCCAAATGATACCTATAAAAGTGTTGTATATAAAATTCAATAGATAAAATTTTATTTTCATCTTTTTGTGTCCACTAATATGTATTGTTCATTTGCTAAATTTTCTGTGATTTATTCCTCACGGTTTCTGTTAGAATGTTGTAGATACATTAGCATCCTGTAAGTAACGTTCATATTAGGATCAATTAGATTGATTCTATATTAATGCTATCAGCTTAAAATAAGGTCTCTGAATATTTTGTTACCATGTTTCCTAAAATTCAAATACCTTCGTTGTGGTCTCAGCACCCAAAATTCATCATATGCCTCAAGGTTTCTCTCTTCTAGATGATTGAGTTTGCCAATCGCTGCATCCTTTGAGCACTTTTTCCTCTTCGGTAGTTGCTGGGTCCTTTGAGCATTTTTGTTCTTCGGCAGCTGCCACACCCTCTAAGCCTCTTAGTTCTTCGATAGTCACCCCATCCTTCAAGCAATTTTGCTCTCTAGCAACTGCCATGGTCTTCGAGCCTCTACGTTCTATGGCAACCACCATTCACACCGAGCCTCTGTGCTCTCTGGCAGCTGCCACTCTCGAGAGTCTCTTTGCTCTTTGGTAGCTGCTGCGTCCTTTGAGAAGTTTGCTCTCCGGCATGCTCTTTTGAGCATTTGTTGCTCTCTAACAGGGTGCTCTTTGAGTAGGCTTTCCTCTCTCTAGCAGTTATTGCACTCTCTCAGTATTTTTTGTTCTCCAATAGCTGTCGGGGCTATCCGAGTATACTTTTTTTGCTCTCTGATAACTGTTGTGTCCTGTGAGCATTTTTGGTCCTTGGCAGCCACTGTGTCTTTTTGACCATTTTTGCTCTTTGACAACCATTGCACCCTCTGAGCCCTTGTGCTCTTTAGCAGCCACCCCACCCTCTAAGCATGCTCTTTGATAACCATGTGCTCTTCGCTACCGCACGTCCTCTTAGAATTATGCTCTTTGGCAGTTGCTGTGCTTTCTAAGCATATTTGCAAATTGAGTTCTTTTTGCTTTTTGGTAGTTGTTGTGTCTCTGAACACAACAACTATTTCTCTCTCCGGTAGCCACTGTGCTTTCCAGGCACACTTTGCTCTTCCGGGAGAGTCACCATGTTCTCCAAGCATTATTTTTGCTTTGTACTATTAGTCGATTATTTGAACATTTTTTGGTCTCTATTAGTTGTGCCCTTGGAACATTTTTGCATATTAACTACACGAGTAACAAACTTAGTGCATATGACCTAGATGCTCCAGCTTTAGAAGGAGTGTTAGAATTCTTCAGATTTTTGTATGTTTTTTCTCCATAAATTGAATAGTTCCAATGTGTTTACAAGATGGACTTCATCACATGTCTTCTTAGTTTCTCTCTTCTCAACAGTGTTGATGATGTATGTAGTAAACAATCCAACATATAATGTTTTTTGACATGTTTGGTCGCAGATGGTGGACAATGTCTTGATACATGAAGTAGCAGAAACAGTTCAGAACTGGGAGAAAGGTGAAGGGGAAGAAAATGTGAATGTTGTGTCTATCCCCATGTCAGATATTAATACAGCAACAAACAGTAGAGTGGCTCAAGAGCAATCAAGCCTAAAGCCCTGTATGTATAGCGATGTGAACATCCCCAAGAACAAAAGAAAACGTGGGGAGCGCAAAGCGTGTTCAGGTGGTTGGAGCAAGAAATGCTCAGGGGAATCTGAGAATCACTGAACATGACTTCTCAATCTCAAGTGGCTACATCATTTATAGCCATTTTCTCTCCCTCATAACTTCACAAATGTTACACTTAATAGGTCATACGGTGAATATCTATTATAGAGTCATTTCTGGTGAAGAAGGAACTAGTTCAATTCTGATTTTATACTTCACGCCCATTTTCAACCTGGGTTTGGATTTTTAGATCCTCATCAGTATATGAAAGAAAATTCAATTTAGTTTTTACATCAACATTTGCTTTTAATTTGATTCAAGGGGAGTCATTGTCAACGGAATCTCATTCTCACAAAGTGTATAAAATTTATTTGAAGTCTAATTCAATTCTACTTACTAAGGTGAGCTGCATAAATTTCATATTAAACTGAAATTTGCTTTTAATTCAATTTAGTTTTTACATCAACATTTGCTTTTAATTTGATTCAAGGGGAGTCATTGTCAACGGAATCTCATTCTCACAAAGTGTATAAAATTTATTTGAAGTCTAATTCAATTCTACTTACTAAGGTGAGCTGCATAAATTTCATATTAAACTGAAATATATAAAATTGTTTCGTGCTGGTTTGAGAGATAAGAATGAAAGAAAAGAAGAGATGATGAAAAAAGAAAGCAGAGATTGCACGTGAATATGCCATGCACACATCATGATATCTTTGCTTTGCAGTGTTCGCCAACTAATGCATTTCATTTTAGTTTTGCATCATCAGTTTGTCGGCTTCTAAAATATTCTTGCTCTTGTGTTTTGTTTTGTTTGAGTGTTTTAGTAATCGAAAGCTATATAGTTTAAACATGAATTAAAAAATACATATAATTTTATATAGTTTAAATATGAATTAAAAAATACATAATTTTTAATATGTATGACATATCTATATGTTATATAATTATGAATTATATAATATCTATATGTTATATAATTATGAGTTATATAAATTGATAATAAAGATTCATGTGTATTTTTTATTTTTTTTGAGTAAAAAAATATTTTTTATGACTGATTCAAAAGGATTTGATCTTTATTTTTATAATTATATTAAAAGTTTATAAAATATTTTTAAAAAATTAATGTATTTTTCTTTTTTTAACTGTGTTAGAATCATGTTAGAATGATAAAAAATTTAATAAATATTTTTTGAATTGGATACTTAACCGATACATGTTTTACAAGTTGTACGGATAGAATGATAAAAAATTTAATAAATATTTTTTGAATTGGATACTTAACCGATACATGTTTTACAAGTTGTACGGATAGAATGATAAAAAATTTAATAAATATTTTTTGAATTGGATACTTAACCGATACATGTTTTACAAGTTGTACGGATGTCTTCGGTATGAACACGCTGAAACTCATAAAATAAAACAATAGTAGTTTACAATGTAAAGTTGAGAAACGCCATATAACGCAGTAGCAGCATCTCTTAGATGGTGTTGTTCCAATGGAAAGTGAGGAAAATGATTTGCATGGTCTACAATGTACAAAAAGCAAAAGATATCTGAAACCTCTTCTTTTTGACCCTCTCCCACTCACTCCATAAATAATCATATGGAATTTCTCACCATATGCACTTAATTAAGCTGCAAAATATAATCATTTTCATCACTAATTAACAATCTTTCTTAACCAAAATTCCCAAGATGCCAACCAACATCTCCCATCATAATGTCTTTTTCTCTTTGTTGCAGCTTTTTCGACTCTGGGGATACAAATACGTCGCACCACAACACCTTTAACAATAAATTAATATTTTTATATATCAAGTGGCAAAATAATTCTAACCATATTGGCTTTAGAGTTTTTAAATTTACTTCACTTGTATATATCCATAATGTATTAACTCAAAATGTTCTCGCCACCAAGAGATATTTAACAAATCATGTTTTTTTTAATAAAACTCATTCAACATGTCACATGAAAAATAATAAAAAAATATAGAAACTAGACTAAATTCAAATGAAAAAAGACATAATAAAATTTAAAGAAATTCTCAATAGTGGCCTAAATAATTATATTAGAAGTTAAAAAAAAAAAAAAACTTTCTCTAATACATAGTTCCAAAATGATAATACAAATAAATGATTGAATAAAAAATCCAATCAAATAAACTCTCGTTGGCATTTAACTTTGTTAATAAAATTCTAGGATATAGTTGCACGTTAGTATCATTATTTATTTTTTGGATTGACCTGTTTTTGAGATTATCTTATTGACTTTCACTTCAGTTTTAAGAGGATATCTTAGTCTTCTAGAGATTTAAACTAATTCATTGTTTTCACTTAATTTTTTTTAATGATTCTTTCTTTTCCATCTTTTCAACCCAGAACTTAAAGATCAAATTGATTTCTTCTAAGACAATATTTGTCGAGGTAGATTTAAATCTTGAGAAACAAATTTAAAAATAACTTGTTTAACAACAACTAATTTATGACCATTAGTTGCAAATTTGAGATGAGAGAATTCTTATAAAATACTGGATTTTCAAGAGACAATAAATTATTTTTTTAACAAATAATCCAATTCATAAATATCTTCCAAAGATAGCATATCAACAAAAATATCATCAAACCAATCAAACTACTTTTTTCTTTAGATCTCAAAAGATTAATAATTAGTAGTAGTTAATGTTATAACAAATATGAGTTGAAATTTGTTATAGAAATAAGAATAAAAAAAGTAATAAATAAAAACAATCTAATCATTATTTATGTGTCGATAATATATCTTCTAAACTAGTCTAACACTTAAACATACTTGATTATACTATAAAAAAATTGTCTATGTGAAAGAAGGAGTTGCATGAGTGTTTTATAGTTAGAGTTGGGTTGTGGAAGTATGATTTGTATGATATGTGAAAGGGTACAAAGTGTAGAGTATGAGTGAATAATTAATAAGACTATTTTTGGGGCAAGCAAAGAAAATAAAGCCTTCTTTTGAACGTCCCCATTATGATCATAAACAGAAAAGATGAAGGAGCTTGTGCAATAATTGCACAACACAAGTTCAGAGTTATTAGAATTATATGGGTCCTTTAGTGTATGCATGACACAGAGCGTTTTGAAATGGTGATGTCCACATGTAAGGAAATTATAGCTCCTTTTCTAGATATACTTTGAATGGGAAGAAATGTGATAGTGATAGGAGTAGGATACATTTGTTGAGGCAATGAATTAATAGCATATACGTCCAATTTTATGCAACTTTGTTCACCCTTCTCCAAAGGACTTCACAGATTTATGGGGGGAATATCATTTTAATTGAAGATATTGTTACTCAAATATTAAACATAAAACATTTCAAATAGATGAAATTTGGCAACATGTTAGTCACGTTTTTTGTATGCAGAGGACATTTATAACTATGAACATTTCAAATAGATGAATTTTTTTACAAGCATGATAACTTTGTTGAAGATTTGGAATGAATAAGAGAGGTTGACTAAATTTATGAAGGCATTTGCAAAAAGGGATCCATGTTATAATTCCTTGTATTGAATCTGAACATGTTAGAATAATGAGTGATGCCAGCTAGAGAAATAATACGTGAAACCCATATAACACTTTCTCTCCTACTAAATTATCTCTCAAAGCGTGTGCAACTTTCACACTATCAAACAACATTTACTCATTAGTATAAAACCCTAATCATCATCCACTCACTTATTGTTTATACTATCACCAACTTCAAACTTAACATCTTATTTAAAACATTGATTTACACAATTTTAAATACAAAATCTATATTGGATTTCACAATTAAAATAAATTAACAATTACAGACAAATCTGAAATTAATGTTTTAAAAATACTTGCTAGCATTTGTCTTGCTATATTAACTATTTGAACAAATTTCAATACATTAAAACATGGAAGTAGTTTACACAATGAGAGTTTAGTGAATAAATTTTGGTGCACTTATGATGAGCTTAACTTAATTATATTATATGAAGAATGAGTTGAGTTTGTGAAGTGTGAGGAAGTGAACAGAGTTGAGGTTTAGCAGCCCATGATTTTTCTGTGATAAAGGGAAGGCAAGCATGTCTTACACCAATTAAGTGCCTCAGTGTTCTCCTCTTCATAGCAATCATACAAGATTAGGGGCAAAATATGATTAAGGCTCCAGAAAGTAATGAATTAAATAAGGGTATTGTTTCCTTTTTGAAGAGCCAGGGGCCACCTTTGTAATTACATTAAAAGTAGTAACATTTTTACTTTGCTTTGAAATTTCAAATCTCTTTCTCTCACTCTGAATCACAAGGCATCATGGCAGCCAAAGCAAAAGAAAGGGGTTGTGTTACAATAAAGAATGGGAGAAAAGGAAAGAAGCACGTTGCCAACCCCATCTTAGTACACTCACACACTTCACCAAAACCCTCTTCTTCTTCTTCTTCTTCACTCTCAACTCAAATGAAAATACTTTGCTCCCTTCCTCCAACTCTCTCATACTTTCAGTTTTCTTTGTTCATGCAAGATCCAAAGAACGATTCAAACTCAAGGTATGTTATGTTCCTCTCCAAACACTTGAACACACTCACACACCCATGTTGAGAATTTAATAATCTTATGTACTTTGCTTTCTGTCATCATATATATGCTTACTCTATTCTATTTTTCTTACTGATAAATGTTTCTAACAAAATGTGTGATCATCTATAGTTTAGGAGATAATTTCGATTTTTGCCTTTTTGTTGGTTAGTTGTAGAGAAGATGCTCACATTATTCCTTCTAAGGCCTTAAACTAAGCTTAACTCTTGTCCTGGACTAGTCAAAGATTTGGTCATCAAGTTAGATAGGTTCAACCTTGTGTAACCTCCTCAATTTTTTTTTTCTTTTTTTTTAAAAACTTTCATATTAGAGATTAGATATTACTATGCAACTTATCGAAAATTTAAGTCTTAGTGATTTTAAAAATTTGATCAACTCCAAAACAGCATCATTCATGCCTAGATAGGAAAGTCAATTCTCTGGCTGACCTCCTTTTTAGCTTTTTAAATAGTGAGCCTAAATTTGGAAATTCTCCAGTTTAGATTAACTCTGTTGCAAGGCTTAAAAATGACCCTCCAAATGGTTTCTTAAGGTTGTGAAAGAGTTAAAAAAATTCAATTTATGCTCCACTTGTACAATTACTTCAGCATGCTATTTTGGAAAAATGAATGTAGTGAAGGGTGTTATGAACCAAGAAGCTGCTGCATCATCTGAAGAACTCACACATAATATGCACTTTTTTGAAGTTGCAGGAAGCCCTGGTATCAAAGAGCAATGGAGGTGACTAGCCTATGGAAAAGTATGTCGAAATCCACAGAAATTCCGGCAGGCAATTCCAGCATATGGAAGACAGCATCATCAATGCCAAAATCCCCTCAAGTTCCTACACCAAGTCCTAACAAGAACAAGCTAAGAAAATGTGCCTCCCTAAAGGTTGCAACATCCTTCACAAGGGTTTGTCTTTGTGCACCTATGTATTCATATAATGAGATTTTGAGAGCTGAGGTGCCACCTAGAAGAAGCAATAGTTACCCAAGATCGAAGCCATTGCAAAGTGCACATGAAAGAAGTCCTAGTGCTAGACTTAGCACAGAGGGAAGGAGAGTATTCCGGGGCAAATCATTAACTGATGATGTTCTAATGAGAAGGTTTGTGATTGAGGAAGAGGCAATGATGCAAATTAGAAGAAGAAATCAAATGGAAGTTATTAGGAAGAGGAGTATGATTAGGAGAAAGAAGCTTGGGCCTAGTCCTCTTAGTAGAATGGTAATGGCAAATCATAATCATATTGGACAATTTAATTGATTGCTCCAATTCCTGTAGTGTCAAGTCAACTCCAATCGCTGAATTTTGTTTTGTTTTTTTTTGCCACTGAACTTTTTCACCTGGTGTCACAAGTTTCTATAGTTCCACCACTACTGGGGTTATCTTCTGATTGCAACATTTAATTTTACATCACCACCCAATTTTAAGTATAGCTACCTCAGAATCACAAATTTAATTTCCTTTACATGTTCATTCATAGATTTATGTTGGAAAAATTCTCTTCTCAGTCAAAGTGTGTGTGTGTGTTTGTACTAGTTCATTTTAACTAACATTCAATCAAAAGCTTTGCAAGAGAACTTTTTGAGAGAAAACCAAACCAAACCATACCAAACGTATATCCCATGTTAACTTCTGAAATCAACAAACTCAGCCAACTAACTACTATGTGTAGACTTCTTAATTTGCTTATAAGACACTCTAAAAACACAATTCTTTAATAAAACTTGAAGAGCAAGGATAGTGGTTATCTAATTTGTATCTGAAAAGCCAAGTTAGGTTGTTTTACACTAAATTTAGAATCGTTATTTTGGAAGATTAAGAAGGTGAAGAGTGTTGTTAGTTGGTAACTTACTTGGAAATATTTATGGAATTTATGAGATATTATGAATTGATCACCAACCGAATCTTATTATCTTATTAATGTTATCGTTAGTGAAATTAAGTGAACCTAAATACTTATGAATACGGAATTTGGGTTGGTATTGATGGAAAATATTATGTAAAATATAATGGTCCTAGCACTTCCAAAAGATCATTTTGTCCTTAGCATCCTTTTAAATTTATTAATTAATATAAAAAAACACCTGGAAGAATAATAGGACATGGGATGTAATAAAGTAACAAATTAATTGAATGAATTTGCATTTCTTCAACTCTATAGTTGTATTCAAGTTAAACATTTAATTTTATCTTCATATAATAGTTTATTAAAGTATCTTGATCATTGATGTTTTTTATACATTTGTTATTTGGTTTTAATTTATATGTACAACACATGATTAAATTAATACAAGAACTGAACTAAAAGTGTGAGAAAAATGAAATAAAGATTGTGAATAGACACTTATGCTTCAACTGAAGATTAAATAGAAACAGCATATGATGATGATGATGTGATAGAAGAAAAATATTGGTTACCTACCAAGACATGCTTTATAAATTATTACAAGATAAGCACTAGTTTCTTCTCTGTCCGAGGAAATAATAAACACAACCATGTTTGAATTAAGGCAACCATAATTAATAGCCAAATTTAAAAGTTGTTGCTTGTCTTTATGATTAAATATGTAATTGAACAGTGGTGGTTGAATGTTAATGTTTTATATTCCAACAATGGTTGAAGTCACATAATGTTTTGCAGTTGTCTGAGACGAGAACACAAGTGTGTGGCTACATGCACATTATCTCTACGCACCTTCTAACAGTACCTCTACTGTGTCTGTGGGGTACGTCACTGCAACCACCCACTGCATTTTTCATTCACTCAAAACCACGCACTACTTTTCTAACCAAACACATTATGCAAATCATATCAAACATTTCTAATTAACCATCATAATATATATATATATATAATCAATAATATAACTTTATAACTCAGAAAGTTCAAAATTAATATAATAATAAATCATTTTTTATGATATTTCACTTTTTAAAAGCTGCCTAAAGGCTGTAAATTTTCTAGACACGTGTGTCATTGAAAACTCCAAACTCTCTAATTGATTTGATTCCACTTCTTAGGATAGAAGAGAGCTTTCGTTTGCTTTATTTTTTTTATAAAAAGAATTGATAAAATAGAGAAAAAAAATTATTATTATCATTATTGGCTGGAAATAATTTCATGAGCAGATGGGGAGATGCATTTTTGTGATATTCAAGTATCGAATAAAGGTTTATGAGTACATTTTAATAAGAACATAAATGATAATATTACTATTATGACGATGATTGGATTGAGGATAATTAAATAAATGCGTTTTTTAAATATTGTAGGTAAAGTTGTACAACAATATCTAAAGTAAAAGTTTTTATATAAAAAAAATAATGTATGTAAAATTTATGTCTATAAGTAAATAATTAATTTTTCTTTATAAGGATAAATGAGTTTTACATGGAGGTTGACTTCTTAAGAGTTGAGTTATGTATGCTAAATCTTCTAGTGTCAGGTTTTATCACTATGCAGATTTTTAAAAACTCAAGTGATGTGTTTAAGTGAAATCACTTTGTCTTTTTATTATTTAATTAATCATACATATGTACATTTATGAGCATATTGTGAAGCATGTCATTAATGTTCTTAATAAGGGGTTTCATAATTCTCAAAATGTTTTTACATTTTGTTGTGACTTTCACTTTTCATTTTCAATACATGACATTGAGGGAAAATGCATTATTTTGCGTGAAGTAAATTAATGTTTTCCTTTTAAAGAAGTTTGTTTACTCCTTTTGACATTTTGCATGTTTAAATCTTACAAGAGCAACACCTTCAAGAGCCTTCTTTATGGGAATTCACTTAGGTTCATAAAGATATCACAGAAAGGACACTACAACTTATAAGTCCCATAGGTGCAACAAAAGATTCAAATAAACTAAGCTTTCAAGAATGGTGTTCTTGGTTGGTCTTTGGTTTCTTTCTAGGTTGAATGTGGTTCTGTCATGGGTTGATTTTTGGTTGAATCAAGGGCTAAGATCTTGTATAAAGGTTGTGGAACTTATGTGAATGAAAGGGTAGTGATTATCAATTTCCTTTCTTTGGTTTCTTTACTTAAGGAGAAAAGTTGGTGATATTTCTTGAAGGTGTGGCCACTAGTGTGAACAAGATGGTTCGGAGTTTGTTTTTTATGATTTTGTAAGCTTGTTTCGTCTTACCTTTTTAGATCAATTATGAGACAATGCAATTGTCTCTCATATATTTTTTGCGCTTGTCATAACATGAACTTTAGATATTTCTTCTTCAGAGAGAGTGCACAAGAGGATATGTCTAACTTTGGTGTTGAGTTAGTGTAATGCCTTTTCTTTCTCATTCCATGATTCCTATTCAGTAAATTTTTCAGAGGAATTAAGAATAGGAGAGATATGTTTTTTACACAACAGTCAGAAGATCCACGTTGTTGAAGGAAGGATGCCATCCTTAACTTTCATATATCATATTCTTTCCCTTGAACATCCTTAACTTTCACAGTCATCTCAAGCAACCTGCTTAAGAGCCTTTACTGTCACAAGTATTTGAAACCTCTCTAGGCAAGATTTATGCATCTCTTCAAGTATATGTATTCTACACCTCTCTAGGTACAAGTATTCTACACCTCTCCAGGTACAACCATTCTACTTATCTCCAGGCAACTAGTCTCAATCTCCCACTGAGATCAATACCTCTCAACAAGTGATAAACACTCTCAAATTGAGAGCAACAATGAAAGTGCACAAGATTATCTTCACACAGTGAAGGATTTACAATATATGACTCACTCCCCAAACAATGAGTGCTCCAAACAACAAGTATCAAATACAATAATAGTAAAACCATTGACACTAAGAATATGATCCCATTATGTAAGCTTGGTATTGTGTGTTGTCTTCTTCATTTTCAAGGTCTTTATATAGTGTTTAGATTATGATAGTTGAAATTTTGATTTCTTCTATAGGCTAAGAATGAAAACTCTTGCTCTAATTAAGTATTCTGCGTTTTGATCATGTGAGACAATTACAAATGTTTCTATTCATACCTCAATTATGAACATTGTTGCATTAAGTCTCTTTACTCAAATATCTAATGTAATAAACCACGTTGTTTTTTGTCTTCAATGCCCTAGACACTCATTATGGAAGCTTTTGCTTTGATAGAATTTGTGTGTCTTCAATGTGTATTCACTCCTTTGAATGCTTGTATCAACCTTGAATTATTTTATTCTTTTGTTCCAAATGTGATCGTTGATACTTTAATGCTTTACCCTAATCATATCTTTCATTTAATGATATTGTTCGTCATCTTCTTTTCCTTAGACGTTGAATGTAACAACTTCTGCTTTGATCAAAATCCGCGTGTAAACAATTTGAAAATGTTTCCTTTTAATTCTTGATGTGAACGTTGAGCCTTTAATTCTTTTTAAATGATCTCTTCATTTATCTTTGCAACGTTGTTCTCTTTGAATATAGTAGACGCTGGGTTAGGAAATGTTTCCTTTGAAGTAATGTTCGCGTCTTCATCACATATTTTGTTGATGCTCTTTGAATTATTTCCTTTCTTGTGATTTGTTTGAATGTTGATGTATATATATGGAATGATCTTGAATCACGTTCTTCACTTTGTCACTTTGTCGTTAGACGCTAAGTATGGAAAGTTCTGATATACATCTTAATGCATGTTTCTCACTTGATGATTCTCTTAAATATATTCTTCTATATACATATTCTTCTTCTTCATTGATTGCAAAAGCTTTGTGAAACTTTAAATTCTTCGCGCAAATCTCACTTTACAACAACTTCGTTTTCCCGTTAGACGCTATTTAAAGAAACTTTGTACTTGTTCTCTTTTGCGTCTTTATGTTCTTAAAACACATTTAGAAACCTTTCATGAATAACAATGATTATCATAATCAACATTACAAAGCATGGGTATCACTGAAACAAAATCTTTCAATATCTTTTGAATTATCAAGACCTTCCAATCTCAGATATTAATTCAAAACATATTATCAATATATTCTGGATTTATACTTGGAATAAATCTTAATAAACATAATTTATTTTTAATATATTCCATAAACCATACTTCAAAAAATATTTTACCGTGTGAGATACATGTGTTTTGTTTTATATTCTTCATTGTAAAGCATTCTATACTTGGCTTTAAGCACTGTGTTTTGATATAATCTTAATTTATATGGATTCACATAATCAAAACGAGTTTCGAGAACATTTGATAATTATTCAAACATTTATAGAATAAAAATATTAATCTTGGAAACTTTCCTGTCAAATGATCGTTGTCTGCCATGTTGACTTGATCATCGTCTAACGTGTTCATGGCTTTCAACGTTTAGCATTTGAGTGTAATTTTCTCTAACGTTGTATTGAGCTTGGTCCATTGAGTTCTTCTATAGACATCTTCTAACGAGTTACTTGAATTGACATGCGTTGTGAGACCTTCGTATAACTTTTTCACATTTGAACATCATCTAACGAGTTATTATTGTTGGCCTTGCAAGCCATGAGTAGGAGTTTTGGTTCATTTAATTTTTCATGTTTAGTGAAGATATAATCTATCACTTCTTCATATTGACATTGTCTAGTGCTTTCAGTGAAGTCAAAACTTCTTTGTTTTTTTAGCGCATCATCTGACGAGTTACTTCATCTTTCTTCTTAAAAAGTGTACTTGTGATTTTGTTATGCTTTGCCGATCTAGTAAGTTTTGCACTCTAAATATTGTTGATAGAAATCATAACACATCTTTTTAATTTTATGTTATCATCAAAACATACTTAGAGTCTCTTATCATAAGATTGTCCAATGAGTCAAGGAATCATCTAAAACTAATTGGATCGTCTAGTATCTTAACACTCTTCTACTTTGTGTTTTTCATCCTTCATACATGAAAAACTAATTCTTGAAAGATTAATTCATTAAATCAAGGATAAAAAAAATGTGAATTGAGTTTTGTACCAATTATTTAACGCTCTGAGCTTGTTTTGTCTTGGATTTGTATTTTATGATATTAATTTCCATTTGTGTTTAGAAATCAAATTGGGAATTAATTAAATATTAATTTGATAACTAAAAATATATTAGATCGAATTATATTTTAATTTGATTCATATTTTCTAGTTTAATGACATTTCTTATATTGAATTGATTAAATCAGACACTTAATTGTTCAAAATTGGATATGATTATTTAGAGAATTATGATAAGAGAAATTGTATGGATCTTGAATCTATGAATTGACATTTCATCTTCTTGTATTTCATTTTTCAATTTTGTTTGTTTTCAATCCCTAAACCCCTAAATTAATTTGTACATGAATAATATTAAATATTGAATACAATCAATGTGTCCTCTGAAAATCAATATAAGCTGTGCTCTATATTACAAATTTTTAAAGAAAAAGTATTAATTTTATTTTAAAAAAATATAGTTAATTCGATAAATTTGTGTATATTGTAAAAAGTGAATATAAATTTTTCTCAACTATGGGCATATATACTTTTTCACGTTCAATATTGTCAAGCGTCTAAAGCAATAGGTGAATTGGCTCCATTTCAACTTAATACTTAATATTGTTTAACTTGACCATATACATCTTTATTATTGAAAGTATTTTTCATTGAACTCAAAATTAACACTACAAGGAAAAACATGAAATAGAAACCAATTTTAGATAAAAAAAATAATTAATTGTTATATAATTAAATTAGAGAACATTTTAGAAACTAAAAAAAATTGGTTTCTAAATTAGTTTCTATTATTGTTAAATAGTTTCTAAATTGATATTTAATTAGCTACCAAGGTTTTAACTACTAATTATTTATATTCTAAATTTGGTAGCAAAAACTTTGGTTGCTAATTAGATACCAATTTAGAAAACATTTAACAATAATAGAAACTAATTTAAAAACCATTTTTTTTAATCTTTAAAATGATCTCTAATTTAGTCACTATAGCAACTAATTAGTTTTGATCTATAAAATTGGTTTTTATTTCATAATTTTCTTGTAGTGTAACCATGGATAATAGATTAGTTTAACAACTATTTGCTATTGTTTTTATTAGCTAATCATATATTATTATTATTGAGGTTTAATATTTTCGTAGGTCCATAATTTTGAAATTTATTAATTAGGTATCCACACTAAGAAATTCTCAATCTTCTATAATTTGTTAATTGGATTCTTAAAATAATAATACTGTTTCAATTTTTTATTGCTTCAATCAAGCATAAACTAATTTCAGACACCCAATAACAAAAATTGAAAAAAAAAAATTAAGGATGCAAATCACAAAAGAATGGTTCTAGAAACTTATTAATTTTTAAAAAAAGTTGAAAGATGATAACCCTATTGTTTAATATTGAGATTGATAAACTAGCATTGATTAATCCTTCCTTATAATAGTATTATGTGATGTGATAAAGATGGAGCATTGAATGGTGGGAAAACAGAATATAGTATACGTGGCCCCAAGCCAAGAATTTTCCACACGGTTCTTTTGGGTTTATACTAACCCTGCCCTAGTTCAAACCAAATCATTACCCTCCCTTTTCTCCCTTTCTTCAATTCCTCCAACATGACTCCACAAATTCAATGCTTCATGTATTCTTAGATAATTAAGAAGGTTAGAGAAGATATTAACAAAATTTCCACTAATTTTGATTAAGTAGTCATAAATAAGTGCTAAACTATGAATTAATATTAATAGTGCGATGATATGTATGTGTGTCATGAGTACGTGGATGAGTGTACACACTCTCTGCACTTATGAAGATGTGTGTGTATGTTTTTGTGTGTGATGCGAGGAAAGGAGGGGGTGTGAGTGTGTGTAAGAATGTATGAGTGTGAGTATGTGTGTGTGGATGAGTGTATGAGTGTGTGTTTGTATGTCCGCGTGTTGTGTCTGATAAAGTTTATGTTTGAGATAAATAATAATATAAGTGTTTCAAAAGTTTACATAATACTATTTGTAGATATTTTTAGTATCTTTGTAAAGAATGTTCTCTCATTTGACTACCAAAATGATCTCTCAAAGATTGTCAACATTAGAAGATCTTGAGAAGTGTGTCGAATTTTTTTTATGCAAACAACTTCATTAAAATGAGAGTTTATCATCGTTGCATAGTTCATTCGCTTTGTATGATCTTGACTTTTACTCTATTAAGATAAAAGGAGTTTAACGTAATCTTGATAAGCTATGTTAAGTATCAGAACGTTCCTTCAAAACATTCCTTCAAATAGAAGTATGTATTTAAGTGTTACATGGAGAGAATTCAATAAAATCCTCAACATTTATAAGAACAAATACAATAAAAAAAGACTTCTCTTTGTTTCAAACAACTATCAAAGGATTGCCACAACTCTTTTTTTCACCCCTCTCTATATAAAATATATCTTTGAAGAAGAAAGCCGACGAACTTACAAAGTTATGGACAATTGTAAGTTGAAATCTTAAGATTGCAAGCATAACTCGTTGATAGAGCATTATTATGTTCTTTAGCAACCTAGAAGATTGAACTTCATCTTGTATGTTATAAGACGTAACACCTTTTTTAGTGAACAATCTTGTGGTGCAATCAGATATTTTTCTAACCAACCAAGTGTCTTAGCTAGAGGTGAATATGTTCCAATTAGTTGTTTAGTCAGAAGTGACTACATTTCAAACAATACTTAGTTTTAGCTATGAGTTATTGTATTCCAAACAACACACAATTATTTAGTGAAAAGTGATTGTAATCCTAATAATATTCAATTTTAATTAAGAGTGATTTCATTCCTCGGATTCCAAATAATATTTGATTGTTTAAAAAAAAACATTTCAATTCACTGCACACAATTTACAGGGTTAAACACGTTGCTGAAAAGTTGAAGGTATGAACGACAAATATTTATGAAAAAACTTAAGCAATCATCAAAGAAAGAATATTTTTAAGGTGGTCCATCCTGCATCAGTTGATAGTTAAATGACCTTTCCCCTTTTAAAATCTACCTGCCTCCTCTGGTTTTGACTGTAGCCAAACCAAGACTTTTCAAAAGATTAACGTGGCCTTTAGTTCTTAAGATTACAGATTTTCAACAAAACACCAAGTAGTTAAGGTTTGCCAAAACAAACACGTAACCAAACTTAATTAGAATCACGATGATTTGGATAATTTATTTTTTGTTAACCACGGCACTGAACTGTATCATCATCATCATCATGAAGGGAAGAACATAAATTACAGCGCAAGATTAAAAGAAAAATTGTGTTTTTCTTATTCATGACGCTGCCATATTTCATGGAAAATGTTACAAATCAAGCACTCAAATAATAATAATATGCGACAAGATAGAACCTTTCAGTGGTTCTTGAGATGCAATGGAAAGCTAAAAAATCCCCTTTTTCCAATTTCTTCTATTTCAACGGATATATCCTTCTATTATGCATTCAGAGACTAAGTATGCACGTGTTTGCAAAAGTAGGCGCGTGTGTTTGAGTCTCCAAAGAAGCGTGGTGTGGATGAACAGGTACATGGCAGGGCCATAAATAAAAGTCCATGCTTTTTAATTTGTTATGCAGTATTTTTGTCAGATCTAAAAATAACAGTGGAGATGAAAATGTTGGTAAGGTGGCAATAATGAAAGTTATAATAGAATTAATAAGGAAGAGGAAATAAAGAGCATGGTACCAAACTCAACCGTTTATAATAAGTGGCATGTAATTCTTTTGTAGGTGTCCACATAGTCTTCTCATTGAAGTAAAGTTGGTTGAAGTTGTCCACATTGAGTGAGAAAGTGGCCAACCAGCCCTTCTTTCTCCTTCTCTCATCATCATGCATCATGGAACCATAAGAAAAAAAAATTAATTATAAATCCCACAAAACATAGAAAATTATAAATCCCACAAAAGGTGAAAGGTGGCTTGAGGAAAAGTAACTTCACACAACACAGCCTAAGGGAATTGGATTCTAAGCTCTAGAGAGAGATATATTTGATCCAAGTAGCAAGAATCATGTGGTGCTGGAAAGGGGAGGGAGGCTAGAAAAAGAGGTAGATAGAGGGTACCCTCTTCTTTGCACTGTTCTGTGCCTGTTACACCACTTTTTGGAGTTCTTCTAGCAACCTCTGCCAACACAAACAAGGTATCTTCTCTATGATCCTTGTGTTTTGTGTTTTGTTTTATTAATAGGTTTTGGGGTTGTGCTAAATTTGTTAGTTATTATGGTTATCTTATAAATCTTAAGGGCATGGACTTGTCTGACTCATGATTCTTCCTTTTGCTTCTTAATTTTCATCAACATGGCATTAACTAACCTGGCCTCGGGATCCTCCTGCCATAATCTCCACTATAGAGCCTGTCAGAAGGTTATCTTTTCTCGTTTTTGTTGAAACTGTAGGAGAACAACTCAGTTCCTCTCTGTCATGTTCACAACTTGGTCTTTCTTTCTTCTTCTTCTTCTTCGGAATTGACTAAGCTTTCATTTCACAAATCATGTAGGATTTTCTTTCTACTCAATTTTCCTTGGTGCCTAGAAAAGAATTCTCTTTCCTCTTTTGTTTTGGCGTTTAATTTTGACAATTCCGCTTTCTTTTTGCTTTCATTTTTTTCAGTTCAAAGTTTCGTTCTTTTTCTCACCTTAGATTATACTGATATGAACTCATGTCCTCCTCATATACTCCATACTCTTTCTATGTGTACCTTCAATGATATAGTCATGTACCCTTAGATTGGTGTGTTTGTTTCACGAGTGTCCAGTTAAAAACTATACCGTTTTCTTCTTCTTGCGTCCGCTGCATAAAGGGGCTTTTTCATTTAATTTCGTTCTGGTGGGCTTTACTCTCCATAAATTTCTTCCCTTGGTAAAGGAGAAATATAATATGTACCAAAATTATGATAAGAAAACATGATATTGCCATTCCATATAGATTGCTATATATAGCCTTAGATGATGTTGTCACAGAAGAATGAATTATGCGTGGGTATAGTTGAAATGAATCTCTTTGTTATCTTGTATTCTAGTCCTCGTATGTCTCTTCTCTTTTTTGTTATGAGAATCAAGTTCTTAATTCATCTTATATTTGAAGCTAGCTGAAAATTTTATTAATTCTATAATAGCACCAGCATGCACAGGACGTGATCTTTTGCCTTCATTTTCTGTTTCAGGAAGAGACAGTAATGCTACTGATATGGGAAAGAAGGGGAGTTGGTTTTCTGCAATCAAGAGGGTTTTCACTCACCACTCCAAGGGGAAAGTAAGTAATATAAATGAAATGCTTGATTGAATTTTGTACGCTGTTCTTGCTTGTTGCTATATTTGGCATCTCCAATAGATGACAAAAAGATTAGCCATTTGAGACTGGAATTACAATGAATAATTTGCAGTTAGTGAATTAGGTTCCTCCATGACCACTAATGGATAATTTAATATTTTGCAAAGTGATCTAGGAGGTTGTTTGCCTTTCATTCCAGCATGTTACATCATATTGCTGTTTTATTCATTAAAAGCAAAACTACTTGATGGTGGTTATTTCTTTATTTGAAAGTCAATTTTTGTAGCATGTTTTGTTACCAATATGTCTGACCATCTTGTATAATACAGCCGGATGCAGATAACAAAGGCACAAAAGAAAAGAAGAAAAGTCTAGGAAAAGTAAAGCATGGAGAGACCAATTCATTCATCCCCCTCTTCAGAGAGCCAAGTAGCATTGAGAAAATCTTTGGGGACTTTGAAAGGGAGCAACAACTACTGGGGTTAAGGCCTGCCACTCCTCCTGAGAGACCCAAAACTCCACCTTATGTCCCTCCAAGAGCTCCTTCTCCTAGGCCTCCTTCTCCAAGGGCTCCTTCTCCAAGGCCTCCATCTCCAAGGGCTGCTTCTCCCAGGGCTTCTTCGCCACGAGTTACCAGTACCTCTCCCAAAGCTGCATCTTTCCGGATTTCTCATCACCACAAGGAGGTTGGCTACAGACCAGAACCAACTTTGAGGCACCAGAATGCCTCAGCTACTAAGATCCAGGCTGTTTATAGAGGTTATATGGTAAGCTTTCATGTGTTCTGAATGCCATAACTAGAACTTTGACTTTGTTAATGTGTGTCTCCTTAGGTCTATGTTTATGAATTAAAGTAGATATACTGGTTACAAATAAAATATGAAAATATTTTATCAAAACTTGTTATTGATGCATTCCACCATAACTACAAGTTAGGCTTTGTAAATGTGTATCTCCAAAGCATTTAATACTTTCTCCCTTAAGTAATTAGGATGATGCTGTAAGGGGTAGGTAATGGATGCTTCTCATTTATGCTAGAAAAGCAAAAATACGTAAACAAAAATCACAGAACTCAAGGGTACATGATGAACCCAATGTCTATTATTTCTTTAGGTTCATATCATAAAAATGAGAAATATTAAGTGGAAACTCTATAACATGCTTTCTTTCAAACACATTTCTTACTACTATTTGAAATTTATGGTGACTAGAAAGTGATATGGATCATGTTCCCTACTTAATTAGTCTTGGACAATAATAAAAGATGTGTTGGTAGTATTCCTTGAAAAAATTCATGTTTCTGACAGTGCAGAAGAATAAATAAATAATATAGTTAATTATTCTTCATTTAAATGCACAATATTCACAGTTAAAATGGAATATAAAAGCACATCATGTTGTGTAATTATTTTCTGGCAAAACCAAATTTCGCCATGTCTTTCGTGTCAAGCTTGAAAATTATGTGCATAAATAGGCTGATTACTGTGCTAACTTTGAGAGAATGAATGGGCTAATGAATTAAAATTGAGTCAGCAGTTGCATGAAGAATGCTCCTCCTTGATCCAATAGTTTTAACTGTTTTTTAATTTTATTATGAAAAAAAAAAGATCAACCTTGTGACACGTTATACTTGCAATGCAATGCAGGGAAGGAGGAGTTTTAGAGCACTAAAGGGTCTGGTGAGGCTCCAAGGAGTAGTAAGAGGACAGAATGTGAAGAGGCAGACAGTAAATGCCATGAAGCACATGCAACTGTTAGTGCGAGTTCAATCTCAGATTCAGTCTCGAAGGATCCAGATGTTGGAAAACCAGGCACGATATCAAGCTGAGTTCAAGAATGATAAGGAAGCAGCCAGTATCTTGGGAAAACTCACTGTAAGCCTCTCTAACTTGAGCATGCAATTTTTTTGAGAACATGGGAAAATGGATAAATGCGCGTTGCTTGTGTTGATAAAGAAAAAGTTCAATTGCTAGCTGCTAAGTAACAGGAACTAACTATGGCTTAAGTGTCAAGATCTAGAACTCATGGTTGCTCAACCCATTATAGATGTCAACTACTCTTTGCTAATTTATGCACTTCAATATTAAAAGGCTAAAAATGCCCTTCACTTTGTAGAGTTGCCTTAATGGCAAAGTTGTATTTGATCTCAAAAGTCCTTGCAATCCCTGCAATGTACTTTACCAGCTATTGTTAGGCCTCCTAACACCTTTAAATTTAATGACTAGCTGAGCCATTGGGTGGGTTACACAATTATGCCCTACTTCATTTGTAACCAGGTAAAAATTTTAAAATTGTCAAGTTGTATGTGGCAAATTATAGCTGTTGCATAATTCCTAATCCTAGGAGCAAACAATCTCAAGTTCCAACTTTATCTTTTCAACTATAGAGGTTCATACTCTTCCTTGTGACATCTATCAAGGTAGATATGAAGTTAGTGACTTAGTATGATTTTAATCAATATAACTTGAAAAAATGTGGTGGATTCTAATCTAGTATACCTTTTATTTTAAAATGTGTACTTGCATGTATTTCCAACTGCGTTCATTTTTATGTAAATCAAATCAAGTGATTTTAATAATTTGGATTTTTGGGTGTAGTCTGAAGCAGGTAATGAAGAGTGGGATGATAGCTTACTGACCAAAGAGGAAGTAGAGGCAAGGTTGCAGAGGAAGGTGGAAGCAATCATCAAAAGAGAAAGAGCAATGGCATTTGCATATTCCCATCAGGTACTCATGATGAGAACCTACTACACGTTCCATTTATGCTTTGCTATTTTGATTTCTTTGAAAGTAAAAGGAGAATTAATTCTCCAAACAAAAATGGCATTTTGTGCATTACTTCTATTATTTTCTTTGTCCAATTTTGAATGGGATCACGTATTCTATTAATTGCTTAATTCTTCAAAAGTAGCATTTTAAAAGTAAACGCTTGTTTGGAAACTTCACATTTGAGATGAGAGTTGTAACCATTAGTTTCTTAAAATCACATCCAAGACTTGGAACCAAATACACTTAAGGACAGCATAGTTGACTTTGTGTTTCCTTTGGAATAATAAAATCTCTAAATGTTATAACTTTGTTGACTCTGCCAAACAGCTATGGAAAGCCACTCCAAAATCAAGTCACACCCCAGTGACAGATGCACGATCAGGTGGATTTCCTTGGTGGTGGAACTGGTTGGAAAGACAAGCACCTGCAGCAGCAGCAACTCCACAAGAAAGACAAGTGCTGAAGAATTTTCAACTCACACCTCCAAGACCATACTCAGAGCAAAAGACTAGTCCAAGACCCGGATCCAGCACTCAAAGACAACAGCAGTCTCATTTTGCCTTTGATAACATGGACACTCCCACACCAAAGTCCACAAAATCAACCATAGTGACATCTTCAAAACCGGTACGAACACCTCCATATAGAACTCCTCAGGCAAACAGTTCAGGCTCTGGGTCTAAATATCTGAGACCAAGGGGTGTGGGAGCCAATATATCTTTTGATGTGCCACTGAAGGATGATGACAGTCTCACAAGCTGCCCACCATTTTCAGTGCCAAACTACATGGCTCCAACCCTCTCTGCCAAGGCCAAAGTACGTGCTAGTAGTAATCCTAGAGAAAGGCTTGGTGGGACTCCAACAAGTACTGATTCAAAGAGGAGACTCTCATTCCCATTGTCACAAGGAATAGGGTCTTTCAAGTGGTCTAAAGGGTTCTCAAGCAAGGATCAAAGGGTGCCAGATAAATTTCAGCCACTTGAATCTATAGGGAACGTGAGTGTGGATTCAACAGTGTCTTTGCCCGCAAGGGTGGGAAGAAAGCCGTTTACAAGATTTGTGTGATTTTTTTTTGTTTTATTCTTTTTTAACCATTTTATTTTGTCCATGTTGGTGGTGTTATCAGTTACATTATGATTATGATTTGAGTGTATTGGTGATAGTTTGATGACAGGTATACCCGTTGTAAACTAATAAAAACATAGGAAACCGTGGTTTGGTAACTTTAAATTTTCTTTTCTGGTTTCTCTTTTGTTGGGTGCAGCTGAAATCAAACTACAAAGAGACTATAATTAAATACTATTAACAAAAAAACAGGTTTAGAGCATCTGCAAGAAGAGGCTGATTGAAGATCCAACGGACGAGAAGCAATCCTATTTGAAACTCTCCTCGCTAGCATTCAATTTCTTGGACCTAGAATTTCATCTACTTCTTTCAATTTATTTGTATCAAGCATTCCTAACTGATGATGAATACAAAAAGTCATATGAGTCTTCTTTTTTATCCATGTAGGAATTTAACATGTGTGTCAGACTTACATTAACTCATACATTTTGTTCAACTCACTGAACTAGACTCTTGATATAAATGTCCATTTATATGCAAACTTGCATGTTGATCTATTCAAAGACATTAATATATTCCAATTTTTATTTGTTTTTTTTAGTATAATAATATTAATGGAAAAGATAATGTTGGAACATCATTGGTAGAAGCCAAAAGCACCTCTTGGGAGAAATAGATGCAGCCAAATCGTATTAGGTAAGCAACAGAGATAAAAGATGCTAATACATGTGGAGACACATTAACAGTGTTCACATGGGCTAAGGAAAAATTTCAACAAAGTGGTTCAAGTCTCTGCAGTGAAAGACAATGAGTGATAAGTCTGGACCACTGTGGACAGTCCTGAAGCGGTTAACTAGACAGGATTCAGATTCGATATCAAGAAAGGTTGTGAAGTGCTGAATCATAAGGTTCATAGCAAAGGTGGTTTGCGTAATAAAAGGAGGCAGGGACAACAATTTTTAAAAAGAGAAGATTAACAAACCCTCCAAAAACTCAAGAACGAATTACATTTGACAATCTCTGCAGTGCAGAAAGTCCCTTTATCATTTCCCTTAAGAGCTGCAGTAGCACAAAAGAATCCAGAAGCTGATAAAGAGTTGCTGGATGCTATAAAACAGATTCCAAAGTATGAAATTAAATGCTTTATTGGATCTTGGAACGTCTATAGATGTAATGTGATCAATAGTTTACAAAGCACTTAATCTGGGAGATTTAAAACCCACAAATGTGATAGTACAACTTGCAAACAAAAGCAGTGCTCAACCTTTGAAGATGTCTTGTAGAAGGTTAACTAGTTGATTTTTCCAGCTGATTTTTACATTCTGGATATGCAAGAAGAAAGCTCCACACAAAGTCAACACTAATTCTAGGAAGAGTATTCTTAGTGACTGCGAAAATGAAGATCGATGTTTACAGAGGCACAATATCTTTAGAATTTGGGGATGATTTAATTCAGTCCAGTGAAAAAATATTGATTATGATGAAGCCGGTTGCACTTGAGATGATTATTCATGTGTTGTATGAACAAAAATTAATGTTGTTTTAAATATCAATCCTAATCATCTGATAACTTTCCATCATCAGAAACCCATATAATCTTTTGAGATTGAACAAATATAAAAGTCAAACACTATTATTTAGGTGAATTCATCATAAAAGAAAAATGATGGTTTGACACCCATTACTCCACTTTACATCCCACTAAATATTAATATTTTAATTATTTTTAATTTTAAAAATTATTTTAACATTTTATATTTTGTCTAATATTTCAGACATTTTCTTCGCAAAATGAGTCCCCTTTAGAGCAGCTTGGGATCTTTTCGTTTCAGTTTTGGTTGTGAAGAAAAAGGATGAGAGAGAAAAGGTTTGGGGTGCTGACAGTGATAATGGGGGTTGGAGAGAAAAAGAGTGAAAGTGGGCTAAGAGGTGCAGTGAGTAAGAATATGGGTGTGAGATGGAAAATAGTTAAGGTGGGCTAAGAGGGACAATAATGAAGGTGGGCTGAGAGGTAAAAAAGAAAAATAGAGGTGTGAAGAAGGTAAAAAAGTTCTCCTCAACATTGCATGCAAGGATTACTCCTTTCCTGTACCAACTACATCATATCTAGCAACACATAAAGCTTTGTCAAATCACGATTTTTCATTAAAAAGTTACATATAACTTTTTAAAAATTAACTTTTAATTATCAAAATACAATTTAAATAAACTATAAGAAATTATACTTAATTTATGTAACTACATTTTACATTATATAAAATTGTAGAATTTGAAAATATAATAAAGATTTTAAAGATATTTAAATAATGATTATTTAATTTTAATATTTTAATAAAAGCAATCATTTAAATTTCTGTGTCCCAAATCCCAATGATTATAAATATAATACTAAAATAATATGTTAAATAAAAGATATTATATAAATTAGTATTAACAAAATTATACAGTATTTATAGTTTATTTATATAAGTTACTTTCTCTTAAAATTATATAAATTTTATAAAACTAATATTATGATTGTTTTATATATTAAATAATAAAATTTTAATTTTAAATATTTTATTACCAATATAATTTAGCTCTACGTGTCAAAATATATAATTACTCTATCTTATTAAATTTAATTCGCCTTTTTTTATATATACTACAACGAAACAAGTTAACGGTTTCATATTAAATTAGCATAATAAATAATAAGTTATGATAATATAAAATAATTATTCTATCCTATTTCCATTTTGAAAGGAAAAAAAAAATTGAGAGACTATAAGGTGATTTTCACTAAAGATGAATGCAAATTCAAATTTGCATCTTAGGTCAAATAGATTTTTTTAGATCATAAATGTTAACCATTCAAAATTGTGTAACCGTCCAATAAAAATCTTGGCAAATAAGTTTATTCCCAATGAAACGTGTTATTATAATATTATTATAATAAAAACATTGCTTTGAATTTAGTATAATGTTTTTCATGCGCTACTAATTAACTTTATATAAATTAATGTCACTTTTTTCTTTTTCTTCTTCATTAAAAGTAATGCCCACCACATCACTTGTGTTTTATAATGACTATATTGACACGTCATTAAAACAGTGACAACATATCATAAAGTTTTTTGCACTATTAACAAATTATGAATTAGTATAAGGCATATTTTCCAAAGCAAGTATTACGAAGCTATAAAAAAGTGAATATTAGAAAAACTAATAATATTACCATTATAATATATGGTTGAATAAATGTGTAAAAAGAATATCATAATTAACTTTAAAGTCAAAGTTATAAATATATTTTGAGTATAATTTTTAAAAAATAATACAAAATCTCTACTTCAATATTTTTTTTATAAAACTCAATTAACTAATTTATTGCAATTAAAGAAATTACTCACGAGAAAAAAAATTAAAGAAATAAGATTGTCTATTATTTTGTCCAAACCTCTGCAGAGGAATTCAAAATTTCATAATGATATTTTTATTCATGTGCTCTTTTAGAAGATGTTTATGAATAGAATGATTTGCTACAAAGAAAAAAGAACTTGTTGCCTCCTGAAAATTCCGGTCTTTTAGAAGGATTCTTTTGTCTCAAATTTGCAACTAATGTAACAAGTCTTAAATTAGTTGATGCCAAACAAGTTACTTGTAAGTATGTTTCTCAATATTTAGTTTTGCAAAATTGTTTTGGATCTCTTTCGGGTGAACAAGAGACCCAAGAGTCATGTCCGACCATCTTGCTTGCAGATACAGTTGAATTTACACCGATTGCTATTTTCTTAAAAAAAAAAATTGGTCTCTAAGTTCTAGATTGAAAAGATGGAAAATGAAGAACCATTGAGTGAAAACGATGAATTAGTTCAAACCTCTCATGAGACCGAGACGTCCTCCTACAATTGGAGTGAAATTCAATAAAATTACCTCCAAAACAGGTTAACCCAATAAAAAGTAATGATAGTGACCTGCAATGATATCGTAAGATTTTATTAATTTTGTTGAATGCAAATGAGAGTTCATTTGATTGAATTTTTTAGATATTGTTGTGTTTTTTTTTAATCTTTTTTTGGAGCTACACATTAAAGAATGTTTCATTATTTATCTTTTTGTCTTTATTTTTTTTATTTAAACTATCGTAGGTACTTAGATTGATTTTTGTTTTTTTTGAATGAGTTTATCTATTTTTTTTTTAGTTTTATGTATCATTCATGTGTGATGTATGGGACTTAACATGAATTTTATTAAAAAAAATATGTGAATTTAGTTTATAGTATTAAATTTCTGTTATCCTTAATAAAACTTTATAAATATTAATGGCTAGTGTTCAAATTGCTAACTTGTCAATACAATTTGTTAAGGTACTTTTGTAGAACAATTAATACGTATGAAATATCTTGAATCAATTCTACAAAAATCACATAGCACAGCATTTAATCTTACAGAAAAAATAGAGAAAGAATACCCAAAATAATGGGTCTACCTAACCTTAGAGTATTTTTATATTAATCTAGAAACATAATAAAAAAATTATAAAATATTTATCACCGTCTCAATAATTTTTAACATTGATTACCACATGCCATAGTAATTGTGTTATCATTACTCATCCCATGAGTAGTTAGATAAACAATTATTTTTTAATAAAAATATTTATAAAAATATGTATTTTTTCTAAACTAAAATTAGTTGATGCAAAAGTTAATTTTATAATTTTTTGTTTTAAAATTGTGTATAGTTAATTTTAGTTTATATATTTATAGGGAAAGGTAAAATGGTGTAGATGGTAGTTATGATTTGACGTATAATTATTGATGTGTTTCTTCCTTAAATAAATGTAAATGTTTTATAAGATTTCTTATTATCATTCAGTTATTAACTAATTTATTGGAAATATTTTTTCATATTTCAAAATATTATGAAATATTATTATGACTCACTATTATATATTTTATAATATTTTTATCCAATCAGTTGATATTAGTTCGTCCGATCCGACCGATACAATTAAAAAAAATAGCTTTTGTTTTTGTTTTTTTAAAATTTGGAGGTGAGAAGTGATTTGCATGCATTGGTGAAATGTGTATATAATGTGTTGGGTATTGCTAAATAGAGAGTTCCTAGGAGTTGTAGGTAGATTGGTAGGAAGAGTGATGATTTTGAAGTTTGAAGAACATTGATGTTAACGAAAGGCCAAATAATTAATGCATAGCTTGACTCTGCCCAACACCTTTTTCTCTCACCCATCACACATCAACTATTTTTCCTCAAGTGGGACCCATCCGAAAGAGTGCCTATTTTTCACATCATATTTCACTCTCAAATTACTTCTTCTAACACTTATTGTAAAACTACTTCTTTACGAATTTAAATACTAAGAATACGAATTTCCTCAAAATAATATATTACACTATACATCCCGAAACTAAAGAAAATAAAAATCATTCTAAAATAACTAAATTCTACTTTTTCGAACCTCTTTCCTGTCACATGAAATATAATTTCTTTTCATAATTATCATATCAATTTACATCACACACAAACTAATTATTTAAACAACCATAATGATATATAATACAGCATATGTATATTTAGATCACAAATCACGTTTTTCTAGAAGTTATACTTGAATTTCTTCTATGTTAAGGAACAATTAGTTGCAAGTATACACATTTGTTGATCACCTTAAATTTTGATTATAATAAATAATATATATATATATATATATATAAATATAAATATAAAGACAACCATCAAACAATCAAAGAATACAAAATGTCAGAAATTTCATAAGTAATTATCAACAACTTAAGTTTCAACGTCATACAAAATTAAATGTGAAATAATGATTAAGAATGGAAGCAAGACAACTTAAGTTTTGACATCAAACAAAATTAAATGTCAAATAATAACTAAGAATAATAGAAGCATGAATTGTAAGATGATTAAGATATTGGAAAACGATTTTAATAGTATACTAGACGTCCAAGAAAATCATCTATAAGTTTGAAATATTAGATTCATTAACTTTAAACATGATCTTAACATGTGTACAACCTACTTCTTAAATAATGTATAATCATTTTAGTACGGTCAATACGATCAACGTAATTGCTTAAATAAAATATGTCCTTTTACTCGATAAAAAAAAGTATAACTGTGAATTGTCAACCAAAAGTCAAACATACATTTTAAAAAACTTTAACACCAAGGATAACACACAAGTACTAAGCCACATCTTTTTTTGGAATGCCTATAAATTGAGACTCATTATGCACATGAAAACTTGATGGAACATTCATGAAAAACTCATACATGCAAACAAAATTTCCAATTAAGATATCAGATGGTAAGTGTTTCATCTGATAAACTTACACATACACAAAATTGAATTGAGCATATTTGTTGCAACAAATTGACTTAATGAAATGTATTTTCTAAACGATTTTCAACTAGTTACATTTGATGAAATACAAATTATGTAACCTCAACACTTTATAACCTATTTGGTTAAGCAGACATATTTGGAAATTTATTTTAAATGCAACCCTTTTGTCTGAGAGGTGACATTAGACACAATTTTTACAACTCAATTGAATCACTTGATTAATGTATTTTTTAATTAATTTGAAAAGTGAGCAAATCAAAGTTATTGTGTTTGACCAACCACTTATTTAAATACTTTCTCTAAAACCACTTTCAAGAAAACATATTTAGTACGTAATCTCACACTAACTCTCCTTCTTGCATAATAATAGATGATGATAACATATAATGTAAACAAGATAAGAAAGAGAGAAAATATACACATTCATTTATATTAGTTTGTCTGTCGCAACATACTACATCAAATTATTGACCAACAAGCCAAATTCAATTAAGTAGACTACTACTGCGAAGTTCACTCGAGTATTCTTTGGACTCGTAATCACTCATAGCTAATCCATTGAGTATTCTTGACACAAGTCACTCCTGACTCAACTAAGTATTTGATGGGGTGATTTCTCAACAAGTGGACCAAGTCAACTGTAGTACAATTGATAAGAAGGGTTGTCGTATCCACAAGAACTAGTTGTTGGACATCTTAGGATATTTGTCCAATTAGTGTTTGATGAAGTCTAGCTTAGTTTTGTCTTGTGCCTACATTTTATCTTTTTCAAAATGAGATGATGGATCCAAGATAAAAATTTTAAAATTGTTAAAATGCTTTTGAAAATGGTTTATGGAAGTTAAATTTTTTCTTTGTAAATATCTTTTGGTAAGTTACTTACAAATGCATTGTTTTTCAAGTTCACTTATCCTTATTGCCAAACCAAGTTAACTCTTTAATCATGGTTATTTAGAACAACAAACTATCATAATCAATTTCTTAACTTACAATAGCTCGCTTCTGCATTAAGATGGATCAGTTCAATAAAAACATTCAATTTCATTCCCAGACATTGAATTATTTGGATAATTTGAAAGAGTTAAAAAAAATGAAAGTGTTTCGCAACATCATTCAAGTTCTATAGGCAAGAGCGGTGATTTCTTGCATATTAAGCATTAAGCATAAAATAAAATTAAAGGAACTAAAATGAAAAGGCATTCATAAATAACAAAGTTCATACATTGCTCTTCAATCACAAAAATAGGACTTTATCTACACATGATGAAGTTTACAAGAAAAACTAATGAATGAATAACTAACAACTAGAGACATTAAGTCTTAGAAGTTGCATACCCACTAAGATTGTTTCTTTTACGCCTTCTTCCCTGTTTATAAAGTTGAGTGGTAAATTAATAATTATTCTTGAGATAAGAAAATTGATTTAAGCTCTCTATTACTCCAAAATTCATTCATCACCTAAACAATCATCATTCTCCTATTGCTCAAAGCTCGTACTAATGCTTTATTCATTAAATCTATCTCCAACCTTTCTTTAATAAATTTACATAATTATCTTTATCTCTAACTTTACTTTAATTAATTATTATTATTTACTCTATCGTTATACAAATTCCAAATTCTTCTTTTAATCTTTATTCTTATTTGACTTTTAAAACATTGTCTTTATTTTTGTTTTTAAACAATAAAATCCTATAATTCATTTTCCGAATTAAATAATTATATAGCTTAATAAATAATAAATAAATACTTTATGTGATTTAAATAATAAGTTAAAGTAGGTACCTAGGGTTCTGTCCATTTATTATATACAGCAATTTGGTATGTTTACTGAACAACCGTCAACTAGATTTTTCACTTGGTACTTAGGAATATATTTCACAATACAACAAATTACTTCTCAAGCTCTAATCTTAAAGAGAATTTAGAAAATATACTTTTAAATTATTTCTATTAAATAAATAATAAATATTTATAACCTATAGATGCTCTATTCTTTATCTATTTTAAATTATATTAACTATATCTCTAAAGAATATTCCAGGTCTTACAAAAGCCTGGACACATGTGTTGCTATTAATTATGATAAAGTGAATACTATTTATGTTTCCTTTTTCACTATAATTTAAAAAAAAATTATTTTTCACTCTAATATACTATATATATATTATTGATATTTAAAATTTGTAAAGTATAAAGTATAACCTTTAACAACACATAAAAAGATATGGAAGGAGTAATTATTCTTATAAACAGTATTTATTGTTATGCTCCCTCTATCCAAAAGCGAATCAGCAAAAAAAAAAATTGTTATTCCCTCTCAATTCCTTTTTAATGATTAGACTTTTAAAATATTTTTATTTCTATTTAATTTTCATTTTTAAATTCAATACAATACTAATTATTCTTTTATCCATTTATATTCTTGTTTTTCATATAATTTTTAATATATATATACACATATTTACATAAAAAAGTAAAATAAAAAAATCTTATAACTATTTTATTAAGATTAACAAAATTTATTACTTTCTTACTTTTTCTAAATAAACCTTAAACAACCTTAAAAAGAGACAAAGTAAATATTTTATTACATTTTTTTCACTATTTTTCTTATTAAAAATCTTAAATGTGTGAAATTTCATCAAGTTTATACAGTAAGCAAAAAAAATGTTCATGTTAATTATAAATGCTAGTTACGTTTATTTAATTTTCATTTTATCAAAAAAATATTTTAAATTATTATTAACCATGTTTATTAGAGATTATTTTTGAGTTTAAATTTAAGGATATTTTAAAAATATTAAAATTAAATGTTATTGAATTAATTTAAACTAGTTTATATTTGAAATGATTAAACATGTTTTTTTAATGTTTATATTTGCGTTTAGAGGGAGTATTATTTTTCTTGCTTCAAAAGGAAATATTTTTCTGATGCATTAATATTTACAAGTTAAATATAAAAATAATTGAATATGACATCATATTCCGTGTCAAAATTCAAATATTGAAATAATAAAATTGATTTTAAAAGTTTAATGAATCTGGTTGCAACATTTATATTATAAGACTTTTTTTTTCCTAGGTGTTGTACCATCAACATTGTGTGTGATAAGACATTTTGCAGTTGAGGTGCAATACAATCAAATACCAAAATATTTTAAGAGCTTAATAAACTAATTAATACATATTAATTGTTATACTAACAGTTTTCATAATACAAGGATAAGGTATTGTTAATCTCAGTTTATTTTTGCTGATCTGAAAGTTTATTTTACAGCAGTAGTTAACCTAATACAACAAAACTTTCAGCTAACTTATATTGTTTAATTAATTATAAATTAAATCAAATACTTAAATATATTTTCCATCCTTATAATACATGTTTAATGCTTTTAGTTTTTTTAGTTTTTGTCTTTAAAAAAATTATTTTACTGTTTAGAGTCCTATGTCAATTATTTATTGGAAAACAAGTATGGTGTTCTTAAATAATCAAATATCCGTAAAAGGACCAGTATCAAGACATTCTAATTTTATAATTTTTGTAGAAATATTGTCAATAATAATATAAGAATTATTATTTTTATATAAAGTATTAGCATAAAACAAGTATATTACAGTATATTAAGTGATATGATTACTACTAGGTCAATAAAACGAGATGAATAACAAATAATTAAATTTTTTAAAAAGTATGTCAAAAAAAATTAAAGAAATAGAAATGTATTTTTTTTTATAAATTTTGCAAAGTATAAAAAACTAAAATTATAATTAAGCTAAAAAAAATTAAGAATTTATGTTGCGGTACTCAAAGACACTATTTTTTTTTCCATGTTTTAAGATTTTAGTAAGACTAATCTGACTGAATTAAAAGATAAGTACATTCTAATCAAACATTGATATTCTCCTAAAATTTTAATTTTGGATTCAACTCATTAACTAATTCTTAACTCTTTAATAGCTAAGAAGCTATTATAATAAAAAAATTATTAACTATATTCCTTTCCCCGAATATAATTCAGGAAGGTTAGTAACTAAAAAAAATGTGTGGAATTTATTAAATAAAAACTGGACCAATAAAATTGATATTTTTCAATATATTTCAATTAATAATATAAAATTTAAAAAATAATATACTAAAGATATTATTAATTGTTTTTACTAACATAGTGTGCAAACATGATTTGTATCAAACCCCACGTGGACGTCCAAATTTGTTCAGTAAAAACCTAGAAAGAATATTCTGTTTATGAGAAGTTGCTTATCTAACATTTTTTTGGGACCTTGCTCCTCTTTTGAAAGAAAAACTGATTTGTTTTAACTTTACCTTTAAAACTCATTGTTTGTTAGATAGAATTAGTTAAAGAGGGAGAGAAAGGGTAAAAGGGTAATTAGAAGGGAGGAAGAGAAAAAAGACGAATGTATCCCTGAATTGATCTGCCTGAAGGATCCATTAAGTGGTTGTCCTCCTTCTTGCCCCTTTCACTCGCTACTTTCCTCCTTTGCTGCCTCACATCACTCTTCTTCTTCTCTTTGCTTCATTCGTTGCTGCTTCGTTCTTCTCACACAATTTCTGAGTAATCTTCATCTTCATCTTCCAACAAGAATGGCTCTCAGACTCAATCCTCTTCCGACCCAATCCTTCGCCCTTCCTCAGATGGCCAGCCTCAGATCTCCCAAGTTCCGCATGGCTTCTACTCTCCGCTCCGGTTCCAAGTCAGTTCTCCAACTCTCAGATCTTCTTCTCTTAACTCAAATCATGCATTCCTCCTTCTTTTCACTTCCTTCATTTCGCTCTTTCTTTTTCTTCTCTGCTTTTCCTATCTCTATAATGCCTCAAACCAAACCTAACACACCTTCTATTGTTTTTTCATCTTTCTTTTCTAATTCCACCTTTTCATATTCATTATTCGTTGCCCCCATTCCCCATGTTTCGTTTCCTACTCTCATGCTTGTGCTGCTTCCATTTCATTCAACACGGCTTCGTCAGGATTGGAAATGGATTCTTATTTCGTGCAGAACTTTGTTTCGGCCTACCACAATACCCACCACTTTTGATCTATTTCTGTCTCGTCATATGATTCTGTTGTTACCCGTTCCTGATTTTTTTTTTTTTTTTTTTTTGGTTTAAGAAAAAAATTGCATGGTTCTTCTTCTGTTAAACCATTTTGCACTTATTTTTTTTGCCTTCCCTGTCGGAATTGTTAACTTTCGTTTATTGTTTTGTAAGGGAAGTACGATTACTAAATTTTTGGGTTCGTTAATTGTTGGGATTTTTCTTTTTTCTTTTTCTTCAGTTTCGAGTTGAGTATGTGTAAACTCAACCACGGATAGTGGAGCTTGTTGTGTCTTCGTTACCTTCTGCTTGATTTGATATGTGGTCTCTGCTCTTTAGCCTTTACTTTATGCGTATGTTAGTTTGATTGATGATTGTTGCCAATATGATTCTCTTGTTGGGGGTGAATTGAAAAGTGTGGTAACAGTTCGAAATTGTTAATGGCTGCTCCAAAACTTTGTGTTGCCGGTTGGTTGGGTTTTTTGGACGAAAATTTGAATAGCCTTGGTATGATGTAGGCACGTTCGGTGAAACTGTCCATTTATGACTTTGTTTGGTGTTTGTGTTGATCGTGATGCATGTGCGCTTCATATTGTGAGCCATGCACATGCTAGGTGTGGGTACTAATTGGGTATGCTCAGGTACATAACAGGTGATGCATAATAATGTTTTTAAACAAAAAAATGGGTGTCCAATGCGGCCACTGCAGTGATGTGATCATGTGACTAGATTTAACTCGGGCATCAACTGGTCCTACTTTATTTGCCAAAATTGAACCTTTTTCCCCAAATTGAAGTTACGATCCCCACCATTCATCCTTACTCTAGACCTGTTAATTGTGAGTGTAGTGTCTCCATTTTGTTGCATAGACATGGGCATCTGTCTTGATGCATCGAAACTGATTTACTGTTTGTAGGACACTTTGCAAACTGCCCATTCTGTAAAATAGTCATTTTTATTCTATTGGATATTGATGTCCATGAAATGATATAGGCCTGTATATGTGCGGGTTGTATACGATTGTGGTTGTTATTAACGATACTGTTCACTTTGGAGATCAAATTTACCAGCATGATCATTTCAGAAGTTGCTGTATTATTTCTCTAAAAGTCATTTGAATTTTTGTAGAGAGGTTGAAAATATTAAGAAGCCTTTCACGCCTCCGAGAGAAGTGCATGTTCAAGTAACCCATTCTATGCCTCCCCAGAAGATTGAGATTTTCAAATCGTTGGAGGATTGGGCTGACCAGAACATCTTGACTCTTCTTAAACCTGTAGAAAAATGTTGGCAACCACAGGATTTTTTACCAGATCCTTCTGCAGATGGATTTGACGAGCAAGTGAAGGAACTGAGAGAGAGAGCAAAGGAGCTTCCAGATGATTACTTTGTTGTTCTGGTTGGAGACATGATCACAGAGGAAGCCCTTCCTACTTACCAAACAATGTTAAATACATTGGATGGAGTTCGTGATGAAACAGGCGCTAGCCTTACTTCCTGGGCAGTCTGGACAAGGGCATGGACTGCTGAAGAAAATCGACATGGTGATCTTCTTAACAAGTATCTTTACTTATGTGGACGAGTTGACATGAGACAAATTGAGAAGACAATTCAGTACCTGATTGGATCTGGAATGGTAAGATCTTATACATCTTCCGTAGTCTATCATGGCCTTCAGCGATTGTAGTTCTCATAATGAAACATACTCATACTTGCCGTTTAACAGATACTACTGTTGGGCGGGGGGTTGCCGGTTGAATAAGTGCCTGAAATATAAATTTTATTATCTAATGCATCCAGATGTATTAATGTCTTTCTGTCTGCAAAAATCATAACACGAATGCCTTTGAACTATCATATGATCTACCTTGTCAAAATCAATGTTTAGATTAATAGAGTAGGATTCAACTTTCTTGAAATTCCTCATGAGCTTGTTTGGATAAATTTTTCTACTAGTACTTTTAGGAGTAGAAAAAATGAATAAGTTTCTCTATAAGCCAAAATTAGCTTATGCATAAGTTAAAAAATCATCTTTTAGAGAAGCTAATAGTAGAGTAGATAACTTCTACATAATAACTAATGCATAAGCTATTTTTTAGCTATGAAGAAACGCATTTTATTTTATTTTTCTTATAGAAATGTTTGTGAAGAAGTTTATGCAAGCAGATCGTACATGACATACAGCATTATGTTGCTCTGAGGTCATAAAACTAATTGACTTTTCATAGCTTCGCTTCTCACTTTTCTAGTATTGTCCTTCCTTGACTGATTGATATTGATGGATAGGATCCTCGCACTGAGAACAGTCCCTACCTTGGTTTCATTTACACTTCATTTCAAGAGCGGGCAACCTTCATATCCCATGGAAACACAGCCAGGCTTGCTAAGGAGCATGGTGATATAAAGTTGGCCCAGATCTGCGGCATGATTGCCTCGGATGAGAAACGCCATGAGACTGCATACACAAAGATAGTGGAAAAGCTGTTTGAGGTTGATCCTGATGGAACTGTTATGGCGTTTGCAGACATGATGAGGAAGAAAATTGCCATGCCAGCACACCTTATGTATGATGGCCATGATGACAACCTCTTCGATAACTACTCTGCAGTGGCCCAGCGCATTGGGGTCTACACTGCCAAGGACTATGCTGATATACTTGAATTTCTGGTGGGGAGGTGGAAGGTGGAGAATCTAACAGGACTATCAGGTGAGGGAAGGAAGGCTCAGGATTACGTTTGTGGGCTGCCACCAAGAATCAGAAGGTTAGAGGAGAGAGCTCAAGCAAGAGTCAAGGAGTCATCAAAAATTCGGTTCAGTTGGATTCATGACAGGGAAGTACTACTCTAAACGCACCAAGGAAGCATCGTGAATGTTCCTGCAAAACCGTTCTGAGAGATGTTGAATAGTTGAAAATGCAGTTTGTCAATTTTTTTCTTCTCTTTTTTTGGTCTGCTATATGTCACTGTAAGGTGAAACAGTTGTTCTTGCATGGTTCGCAAGTTACGCAGTTAGGGGCAACTGTAGTATTAGAAATGCTATTTTTTGTTTCCCTTTTATTTGTGGTAGTGATGTCTGTTGAAGCATAAGCAAAACGTTTTTCTCTGGCAATTTTGATGATAAAGAAAATTTAGTTCATCTGTGGTTGGATATATTTCCACATAGTAGAAGTTGGTTTGATGATGGTGTGTAGCGACCATTTTTTGCTTATTTGCCATTTTGCAATAGGATAACCGAGACATGCACTAACCAGATTAATTTTCACTACGGCTACTAGGCAATCTTCTTGCGTGTGATTCTGTCAAATTACATGTAATTTTGGTGGGATATATGATTTGTTAGTATACTCATATTTGCATACGCAACGTTAATGCGAGAAGCTTGCAAACAAAAGTTGTGTTTTATATTCTAACTTATGTGCTTTAGGTTAACTTTTTATATGCTTAAAAATAGTCTAAAGATCTTTTTCCTTGGTCATAATACTTTCTCTACAGTGAACTTCGCACATCAACATATTCATTTTGATGAGGGGGATAGATGATATAATTATGATATAATTAGGGTTTGTGGTTTATAAATTATTGTTGGGGTTTAGGGTATAACTTTTTATATTCAAGTATTTTGATTTTAAATATATATTATCTTTAAGACTAATTATCATGATAAAATTAAGAAAAAACTTATTCGACAATCTAAAAGTTTGGTTCGAACATGTTGTAGCACCCAAATTTAGGAGAAGATTGGGGTTTAGGTAATCTAAATTATCGTTATAGGTATTTTAATTATTTTAATTCAGGTACTTTGTATTCTAATGTCTTTCTTAAATTAGAGATAAATTTTGATGAACTTTGTATTCAAATTCTTATATATATATATATATATATATTAGTTTTTAACTAAGCATTTAATTTTAAATATTAGTTTGCGAATAAGTGAAAAATATTCCTACCCTTCCACAGAAAAATAAATGAGTGTAATATTTGACAATAATATTATTAATTGCGATGAAGCAGGTACAAAATTATAGGTGTTTGGCAAATCAACTTACCAGTCAATGGCATGCCAATTGGTGGATATGAATGCAACAGCAGAAAGAAGATTTTTTTGAAAAGTAACATTAAAATACTTTTTAATTTTTAGATAATTGGTTTATTTATTCCAACATGTATAATCTTCACGATCTCAACGAACACATATTTCAACAGTTAATTCATAATAGTGATTGGGTCTCTGGTGCCTTTAAGTTACACCGTGCTGCTTCACTTCCTTTCCTTCACAATTTTTCAGGATAACTCATTCAAATGGCTGTTACACAGCATTCAAGGAAGGCTTTTGGATGGGCAGCTAGAGACACATCTGGGGTTCTCTCCCCCTTCATCTTCACCAGAAGGTTCTCATTTCAACTTCTTCAATTCCTCAACTTCAAAAATGTTTCATGCTTCTCATGTTCTATTTTCTAATGGGTGTGGAAACAGGAGAGAAAGATGTAGCAATCAAAGTGTTATTCTGCGGTATATGCCACACCGACCTCCATAATGCAAAGAGTCAATGGGGCCAATCCTTTTATCCACTCTTACCCGGGTATGCTTCCTCCACTTTTTGAAGTCTATTGAACAAGCTTCAAACACAAAATATTGTCTTCACTTTTGCCTTTTATTTCTGAAACAAGAAAGAGTTCTGTAAATCTATTGAAATAAATAATTCACAGTATGATTTGAAAAGATGAAAAAGAAATGTTAATTATATTGTTTTCTAATTTAAGTCATAAGATTATGACTCGAAAAATATTCCTACAAAGTTAGGACTTCGTAGCACACTTTCTTTTGTCGTAATCTTCTCGTCTTCTCAGTTTGTCAGTTGGGTTTTCTGTCTTGGTGTCTTCCTTCGGTCTCCGAGTGCAAAGAAGGATACCTGCAAAGACACTCCAACGATTAAGTCAGTCTGAAAGCTAAGTACCACGAGAGTAAGGAGTGAATAGTTACCTTAGATGTTGTGGTTGTCTTCCTATTTATACTGTTATGGATGGTCCCTAACTGTCTTGGACCTGCTTGGGGTCCAGTTGGAGGCCCAATTGTGCCTTAACCATACTTTGCATCTAAGTTGGCTTATTTGTGTCTAATCATGTGTTTAATTGTAATTCTTGTCGGTTTCTCGGCCATCCGGTAGCACATATGCTTCAGGCTCGAATGCAGTCATAACGTAACGCAGAGTCTTAAGTGCGCTTCGGAAAATGTTTTAGGCCGCTAGGTTGAATAGCCGGTAGTTGATGTGAGTGCTAGACCTTGTGGCCTGCCGTTTGGCGAACCATATCTTTTTCATGGGGCGAGTAAGGTGTGGCTATTGTACTTGGGGTGTGTGAGGTTTCGTGACGTGAGAGAGAGAGAGAAACGAGGGTTGATCTGCACCGTTGATTGGAGGTTGATCTAACGGTGGAGGATGCACGTGACAGTTCACATTCTCATTTTCTTCACTATAAATAGGGGTCATAGTGAACCAGATTTTTCTTGCGTTTATCATAACTAGCTCCGAGAACCGAAAACCCTATTCTTGCAATCTTTATCTGTCGGTTGAAGAGTTTCTAGAGGTAACGATGTCTTCTCTTTCGGTTACCAGTTTATTTTCGTCAGTATCTGGGGGTCTGAGTAGGAGGCCATTGGTCGAAGATGTTGTTTCTAGTGATGCCGAGAGTGTTGAGGATTCTTCCCGTGTTGTCGGTCCTTTAAGTCGGGAGAGTATGGAATCGACAGTGTCTTTGTCATTGAGTGGGTATGAAGGTGAGGAGACCCGAGAGGCCAAATATGTGTGGGGGTTCATGAGAAGGTCCATAAAGTTCTTTTTCTGTGTTTACAGAGGTCTCAATTTAATGTTGCATCTTTAAGGGAGGTGGGGAATATTCGGCACCAAAGTGCATCTTCGGCCATGTGCAGGATAACTTGCGTCAGATACGCGTTTACATGTTCATTCGGATCAATGGTTTCGTCATATTTGTTCAAAGTTGGATTGTTCCAGGTTCCTGGCAAGGGCACTTTGAGGATGGCATCAACAAAGGGGCTTTTTCGAGGAACGGTGCTAAGAGCGTTAGGCGAAGTCGACCTCGTGTTCTCTTGATATGAGCTTCCGGCTTCGTGTATTCCCGTATCAGCTTCCGGGATGTCCAACTTTTCAACGAGTTTCTACTTGATCCGGACATTCTCCTTCCGCAATGTTTCCATCTCCTCCTCATTCTTTCTCTTTATCCCTTTTATCTCCTCTTCATTCTTCTTCTTCAGCATTTCCATTTCTTCTTGTATTTTCGATATCAATGCCATAGGATCTGACTGACTGGTCTCGTCTTGAGTGTTCCTTTCGTTGCCTATCATGTTTTTCGTGGTCACCATGCAGATATTTCGTGGGATTTCCTTTCGGACCCACAGTGGGCGCAAAAAATGTTCCTACAAAGTCGGGACTTCGTAGCACACTTTCTTTTGTCATAATCTTCTCGTCTTCTCGATTTGTCGGTTGGGTTTCCTACCTTAGTGTCTTCCTTCGGTCTCCGGGTGCAAAAAAAGGGGTACCTGCAAAGGAACTCCGACGATTAAGTCAGTCCGAGAGTCAAGTACCAGGAGAGTAGGGAGTGAATAGTTACCTTGGATGTTGTGCCTGTCTTCTTATTTATACTGTTCTGGATGGACCCTGACTGTCATGGACCTGCTTGGGGGTCCAGTTGGAGGCCCAATTGTGCCTTAACCATACTTTACGTCTAAGTTGACTTATTTGTGTCTAATCATGTGTTTAATTGTAATTCTTGTTGGCTAACCGACTTCTCGGCCATCCGATAGCACAAAGTATATGAAATCCTGGTCCATGAAAGAGAGATGGGCCAAAGGCTGCCCACCTCATTTTAACGTGAAGGGGCACCAGCTGCCCAAGTTGTTCAGCATGGGCTTGCCCCGCCTCATGCAGCCTTTTGTTGGCATCTTTCTTGGCCTTCTGAATTAGCCTCAAGAAATCCTTATAGGCCTCCTTTTGGCGCTCCCAGCGACGGACCAAGGTCTCTTTTTCCTCTTTCAGCGAGGTGTTTGCTTTCTCCAAAGCTTGAAGGGCAGAGGCCTCAATAACTTTGGCTTTAGCTTGCTCGCGTCAGGTGTTGGCACAAGCAATGAAGGCACCCATGTAGTAGTTCATGCCTTCCTTCTTGGACCCTTCAGGTAGGCTGCGTGGAGACAATTTTTCCAGGTAACCCCTTAGCGTTTCTTGGATTGGCATGGAAAATTCTGGAGCAGGTGGTGGAGCTGATGTGAGCTCAGTTTCAATCCCACCCTCCAAGGCCATTGGTTGTGAGGGAGAGGTGGTGCTTGGAGGGTGCTCCCTTAGCGAGTCAGCGTCATGGTTGGAAGAGGATGTGGAGGTAACGACTTGGGGGGCCGCCCAGGTGGTCATTCTTCTCTTGAAGATTTGTCCTTCAGCAAACTCGTCTTCGTTCTCAGAAGGAACCACCACCACCCTTTTACCTTTATCAAGGGGGTTTGGTGTAGCAGTGGATTCGGCTAGTGCAAGAGGCATGACTGCTATGGGAGGTGGTGAGTTTGGAGAATGAGTTGGAGAGGGTAGAGTTTGGGGAGTTGATGTTGGAAGTGGACTTTGGGGGCGAAGGGTGGGGGAGGTGGGGGCGTTTTCAGAGGTTGGAGGTATGGAGACCCCACCCCCTTTTGGGTGAAACAGACTTCATGACTTGGGCAAGTTTCCATCTCCTTTGCTTATGTATTTTTGAATCTGTATCAAGAGGGCAAACGCAGTAAGAGTTAGGCACAAGCTAAATTACGGCATGAGAAAGCAGATAAATCATGCACAAAGCAAAAACAAGCAGAAACAGAGAATAGATGATTAGAAGGGGTGATTCTCATACTTATGTAATTAGCAAGGGCTTCAACGTCGTATTCACGACCTATCAGATAGTTGATGTGTCTCGCTTTGAGTATCATTGTCTCTGACACAGGTCTGTCATGTGTAACATCAATGAGAGTAGCCTCTTCAGGTTGCAATATTAACCAACCATTAACATTAAGGAATAACACAAGAATGATTTGTTTAATAAACTACAAAAAAAATGGAAACAAAGACTAAAATAAAACAATTTATCATCTCACATTGGGCAAAGTATTTTCCCTACAGATATATTCTGCAGGTCCAAAACCATCACTTTCTTGACAGGAAAATGTTACATACTTCTTGTTTACAATAATGACAACCTCTTCGCTACCGATAATACTAATGATATTACTGCAGATCCTAGCAAAGACGGACGATCGCATCTTAACCATGGCTGTATACTCATACTCTGGGTCCGCATTCGGCAGTATCATACCCGGTTTAGCAATATCCATCAACACCAGCCACATCTCGGAATGGGAAATCTTATCCCGTGCTTTAAAGAACAACAAAGTGAATTAATTCGTCAATAAAAAAAAAACTAAATCACGTACCAGGGTTCTCAATTGTGAATTTCACGATGTTGGAACCGTCATCGACTTTAATGGTGATGGTGTCATCATCATCCGCATAGTTTAGCACTCCAACCAAGCTGTTAACATCCATATCCATGATGATGTCGCGGTCGCAACGGTAGTGCACAAACCCCCTAGATCGGAGGATAAAGTTGACGATTAAATTGTCCGAATACATAGTATCGAAGAAGATTCCTCCCGAGGAGAAGCAGTGGAAACTGGCGACTTCGACTAACTCCTTCATCATTTTCGAAAGGTTCTTCAGAATAATGTCTCCTTTCACGAGATGGACTTCAAACATTTTGATGGAAGATGAAAATACTCGATGGTGGCTGGTGAGGACTAGTGATCCAGAGCTATCGTGAATTTGATTGCAGCTGCTCTAGCTAGGGTTCCCTTTTTATAGGGTTTAGGGTTTAAGGTTTAGGGTTTATGGTTTAGGGCTAAGGGGTTAGGGTTTAGGGGTTAAGGCTTAGGGCTTACGGTTTTAGGGCTTAAGGCTAAGGGCTTAGGACTTAGGATTTAGGGTTTAGGGCTTATGGCTTAGGGTTTATAGTGTATGGTTTAGGGTTTACGGTTTTAGGGTTTATGATTTTAGGGAGGTTTAGGTTTCGGCATGGATTCACTTTGGTGAATTCTTCCTTGGCCGAGAGGTTTTTAACGTGCTCTCGGCAGGGATTCACTTTGGTAAATTCTTCCTTGGCTGAGAAGTTTTTAACATGCTTTCGGCAGGGACTCACGGGTGAATTCTTTCTTGGTCGAGAGGTTACCATGTGGTGCATTACTACTTCAGGGCTCTGGCTTCGTATGTTCAAAGCTATCTTGCCAAATTTGTCCATAAAGGTTCTTAGGGACTCATCTTTTTCTTGCCGGATATTTACTAAGGCGATGGAGGTGAGGTGGTGTGGACAGCTGGTAGTAAAATGCGCTCCGAACTTTGTCGTGAGCGTGTCAAAACAGTCTATGGACTGAACCGGTAGTCGAGCAAACCAATTTAATGTTGCATCTTTAAGGGATGTGGGGAATATTCGGCACCATAGTGCGTCTTCGACCATGTGCAAGATAACTTGCGTCAGATACGCGTTTACATGTTCATTCGGGTCAATGGTTTCGTCATATTTGTTCAAAGTTGGATTGTTCCAGGTTCCTGGCAAGGGCACTTCGAGGATGACTTCAACAAAGGGGCTTTTTCGAGGAACGGTGCTAAGAGCGTTAGGCGAAGTCGACCTCGTGTTCTCTTGATATGAGCTTCCGGCTTCGTGTATTCCCGTATCAGTTTCCGGGATGTCCAACTTTTCAGCAAGTTTCTACTTGATCCGGACATTCTCCTTCCGCAATGTTTCCATCTCCTCCTCATTCTTTCTCTTTATCCCTTTTATCTCCTTTTCATTCTTCTTCTTCAGCATTTCCATTTCTTCTTGTATTTTCGATATCAATGCCATAGGATCTGACTGACTGGTCTCATCTTGAGTGTTCCTTTCGTTGCCTGTCATGTTTGTCGTGGTCATCATGCGGATATTTCGTGGGATTTCCTTTCGGACCCACGGTGAGCGCAAAAAATGTTCTTACAAAGTCGGGAATTCGTAGCACACTTTCTTTTGTCGTAATCTTCTCGTCTTCTCGATTGGGTTGGGTTTCCTACCTTAGTGTCTTCCTTCGGTCTCCGGGTGCAAAGAAGGGGTACCTGCAAAGGAACTCTGACGATTAAGTCAGTCCGAGAGCCAAGTACCAGGAGAGTAGGGAGTGAATAGTTACCTTGGATGTTGTGCCTGTCTTCCTATTTATACTATTCTGGATGGACCCTGACTGTCATGGACCTGCTTGGGGGTCCAGTTGGAGGCCCAATTGTGCCTTAACCATACTTTGCCTCTAAGTTGGCTTATTTGTGTCTAATCACGTGTTTAATTGTAATTCTTGTTGGCTAACCGACTTCTCGGCCATCCGGTAGCACAGAGTATATGAAATCCTGGTCCATGAAAGAGAGATGAGCCAAAGGCTACCTATCTGCTTCCAGTGAAATTCAGATCATATTTATCTTATCTATGGAACAAATTTACCTTAGTGGACAAGCAATTTTAATGCAAATAATTTCTTTAATAAATTATTACCTACCTTTTCATAAAAAAAAATGTTATTGTTTATGCATGACATGTTATACAAGTCTACTAGTATTATTAATGATAAATTGTATTATAATTTGTGCACCAAAATAGGCACGAGATTGCAGGTGAGGTGAGGTAGGAAGCAAGGTAGAGAAGTTCAAAGTGGGAGAGAAGGTGGGTGTGGGGTGCATGGTTCAATCTTGTAGGTCATGCGACAACTATAGTGATAATCTTGAGAATTTCTGTTCAAAAGTGGTTTTGACGTATGAATCGAAGTATGTTGATGGAAGCATCATACAAGGAGGGTACTCTGATATGGTGGTCGTAGATGAACACTTTGTGATAAGCATTCCTGATGGCCTATCTCTTGAGGCTGCTACTCCTCTCTTATGTGCTGGGATCACTGTGTATAGCCCTCTCTTATATTTTGGAATTGGCAAACCAGGCTTGCATGTGGGTTGGTTGGTCTTGGTGGCGTTGGTCATATGGCTGTGAAGTTTGCCAAAGCTTTTGGGGCTAAGGTCACTGTAATCAGTACATCTCCCAACAAAAAGAAGGAAGCCATTGAGCATCTTGGAGCTGACTCATTTCTTATCAATCGTAATCAAGATGTCATGGAGGTATTTACCCTTTTCGAACCTTTCCATAATAATTTTATAAAACCAATTATCAGACCAAAATCATGTATTAACAAGTAGTATGGTTTGAATTCTACTTTGCACTATTTTGAATTTTTGAATATGCTTTAACTTTTGTATCTGTGAGGAACAGTTATCGGTGAACTTCTGATGGCTATTTTTGGATTTAGGCTGCAAAGGGTACCTTGGATGGTATAATAGACACATTTTTTGCAGTCCATCCTCTTCTCCCTCTGCTTGAATTGTTGAAGGCTCATGGGAAGCTTGTCATAGTTGGTTTACCATATAAGCCTTTGGAGCTATCTGCCTTTCCTTTAATTGGAGGTATGCATGCACATGGAAAATAATTACATAATAATTACATAATAATTACATATGTATAAAGAACCTTTGTACTACTCAATTGGAATAACTATTAATTTTATAATGATTTGAATATTGTTACAATTTTGAAGCCAAGAGAACATGCCAGCAGTTGACAGGCAGTTCCATAAATGGAGGCCCAAGTGGGGAGACAGTTACTGTAGCATCCACCGAATGGTTCTTTGGGAATTCCTTTCCCTCAGTGTCTCCTTCAACAAGCAATGGTGGTGCCAATGTTAACCACACTAGCAACGATCCAAACAACAACTGGACTGGTGTCCTTGCCTAGGGAGATTTGCAGTAGTAACCATACAGCGCATTGCCCTAGATTTAACCAAGAGGAGTTAGAGAGGAGTTGCAGGTAGAGCTACCTTTTCTTAATCTTGCAAAGCAAATGAACAAGTTATAATTAGGCCATAGGTTTGAGATATACATGATAGAGTGTCGTTTGCCATTGATTTGGGAGAATACGTATGAATTAGAAAGGACTGCTTCTTCATGCAATTCCATCTATCTTTTCAAGCACCCGATAATAAAACCGATTTTATTATTATACTTTCAATATTTTAAAAAAATAAAATTTAATTTAATTTTTACTTTAATCTACTCCTATCTTTTCAAATTTATGCTCATTCACTCTATATTCTACTCCAAACGACGCCCTCCAAAGCTCTCACCTTCTTCAAAACTCTCATCTCTGGTAAATCTCTTCTCCAAATCTTTCTTCTAAACATTGTACTTCATCATTCATGTTATCCTCTTCATCCACATGTTAGTAGGTTTTTATGATTTTCCTTTTTAATTTGAATTTAGTGAAAATAAAGTATTCTAGTAGTTTTAGATCATTAAATAGATTACATAATCTGGTTAGTGTTTACTTAGGTCTCGAATTATGTAATCCGATAGATTTATTTTAAATGAGTTCTGAATAGGTTTTGGACTACGTAGTCCAAAAGTCGTAACTTTTGTGTTTTAGATTACGTAATCCGGTAGGGTTAAGGTTTCAATAAGTTATGGATTACATAATTTGGTATTGGTAGTTGCTAAATAGATTATGAATTACATAATTCAGTAGGTTTATTTTCTTAAATAAGTTATGGATTATGTAATTCGGTATTGTTAGTTTTTAAATAGGTTATGAATTACATAATCTAGAAGTGGTAATTTTTTAGTTATGGATTATGTAATTCGGTAGATTTATTTTCTTAGATAAGTTATGGATTACATAATCCAATAGTATGAGTTGTTAAATAGATTTTGGATTATGTAATCCGGAAGTTTGTTAAATAGATTTTGGATTATGTAATCCGGAAGTTGTAACTTGTAATTGAGTTTTGGATTAGGTAATCCGTAGTGTAAAACATTTACTTTTACTTTTATCTTTTTTATTAAAGGGTGATTTTGGAAATTTCAAAATTTATGGAGGTGGCTGAAGAAGTGATGGAGGTGCAGGAAGAAGATGGCATTAGAAAGTCATGGTAATTTGTTTGAGTTCGGGCCCATTTTGCTTTCTGGCCCAAAATGTTTTATATACATACCCCTTTTTTCTGTTTTTCTAAAGAGCCTGGGGCCATTTGACTTGCCCAGAATTTTTGCTACTGCCACTCGAGTTTGTTATGCATCCATCACTTTCTTAAAATCCTGGCCCATTCATTTTATTCTGCATTTTTGTTATTAGAACTTCCTCTTTTATATTTCCACCACCACTTTTCTTAAACAATCTAGTAAAACTCTATAAGTGTGTCCAAAATTGAATATATCATTATTATTCTTTTGAAATATAAGGAGTAGTGATTTAGTAATAACAAGAACTAAAATGACTGTTACCGAGTAATTTATTTTATCCTTGTACTTTTTAAATTGTTGTTTGAAATTTTTGTTTGTATAAATAATAAAAAAATTACTATTTTTTTTAAATGAGTTTAATTTTGATACATAATTTTTTATATTAATCAATTAAAAATATCCTAAATATGATTTTTCAAGCCATTATTATAAAAAAAATAAAAATTCATAATCAGATGATAACTTATAAAGGATTAATATTAAATTTAGTTATCCAAGAAAATAGTAAACAAATTAGTAATTAAACATTTTTCAATTAAAAAATTTATTCTTTTCATTTTTCGTTGATACATGCTAGTTCGGAGCTTCGTGGCAATTTTGCTTGCTCCATCGCGTTAGGGTTTTCATAGTTTCCCAAAACAAGTTCCTAGGGTTTGTTCATTCAGGCAAAAAAAATGATCGACTTGTTGTTGACGAAGCCCAATTGGAACGACGTCGTAGACGAAGAAGATTCAATTCGATCCGGATTGTCCCTTCTGAGCGACTTGGAAACCGTTATTTGGTCCGCGGTGGGTCGCGCCGAGGCGCGTTTATGGCTCTGCAACACCGTCGCGGGTTTCAACTGCGTGACTTTACTCGATCAGGGTGACCTGTTTCGGGCTTCGCTAAGAACACGAAGGACGAAGCGTGATTTGGCGTCTCAGCTTCTGCATTTCTTGTTTGACACCTCGCCCCACAAACTGGGTTCCGTTTTGGCTCGGAGGAGTCACGTGCTTGAGAATTTTTTTCAAGGTTAGTTCCGTTTGCGCATTCTTTACTCTTTTAAAGTGCTGTTGGGAGTAGTTATTGAAGTTGCCGTTAATTGGGAACGAGAGCTCTGAATTTTGGTTGTGTTGCAATTTGTATTGACTCTTAAACACTGAAACCATAAAATTGTGGCCACTGTTGCTCGTCGCAATTTCAAGGTTTTTTAAAATTCTGATAAGTTCTCGTTGCAATCATATCATAGGAAACTGTGGGCAAATACTGGTGATTTGCTGTCGGAATGCTGTTGCAGTTTCTTGGATTGGTTCAAGCCCAGAGGAAATCACCCGGGCCTCCTAACCAAGGTTCACAGGTATCATTATGCAATCTTTTCTTCTTACATTAAAATATTATTATTAGAAATCTCACAAACATTCTATAATATATAAAGACATAAACATAAAGCATTATACTTATTTACATTAATAATCCTTAAATTAAGGTAATGAAAAGTAAGCAAATAGGAGAAGTGGTCCGACAAAATATAACTTTAGAGTATTCTAATATATTTTTCACATATTGTACCATACATAAAAAGGAAGTTTTTGTTTAACCAGAATGGAGAACAATTGTAGGTGGATGATGCTAAGATAAACGAACTTGAAGTTTGACTTGGTTTGGCAAATTTACACGCAAGCCTTTCTCACTGGAAGGATGCCGAAATCTGTTTGCAAAAGGCCAGAGAGTTAAAGGAAGACTCACCAGCAACAACACACTGAAGGCAAGAACAAAACAATGTGTTATCAACAGGTTGAACTTATGCTTTTGCTCTTGTTTTAATCAAATTGACATTTCATATGTTTGAACGTGATTGTACCAGCTATTAGAAGCTCTCACTGCTAGCGGTTCTGTTTGAACCAAACTACGTGCCAAGCAAGATCTTGATGGCTTCTTTGATACTGAAAATTGGTTTTAATGCTGTTGCTAGATGTCTACTTTGTGATGCACTTAGAATAGAACCCACCAACCGCATGGCTTGGTATTACTTGGGATTAACTCACAAGGCTGATGGCCGAATAACTGATGCTGCTGATTGCTTCCAAGCAGCTTCCTTGCTTGAAGAATCAGATTCCATTGAAATCCATTTCATTTTTTCTTGTCACTTTCCAAAATGTATCTTTTTTTTCCTTTTTTCCATTTTATTCTTGTCATAAGAAACTACGTTCCAAGAAAAATAGTTGGGTTATATCCCAGAGTAGAAAATAAGATAACACTGAGATGATGAACTGTAAAGAACTTAAGGGAGTTTAAGGTGTTTGGTTACTATTTTGCTTATAGGTATGAGATGCTTACTTGAAGAAGGTAAACTTGTTTTATTTGCATACACTATCCTTTGTAAAATATTGTTGTTAAGTTTGTGTGAGAACTTGGTTGCTACTTATTCTATAGTTTGATAGGAAAGATAGATATATATTTTATTATATTTATTAAGTATATTTGTTCATTATGGGTTAAATATGTTTTTTACTCTAATGTGTTCACATTGGTATATCTTAAAATCTTTATAATAAAAAAATTATTAAAATAAGTTTATTAGGTTAAAATATTTCATGCCAACTCATTACAGATGCTAACTCATTACTGATTATAATATTGTAATACAATTTACACTGTAAATTCGTTTTTTACATAAAAAGAAATACACTAATAAGGTCTCATTCCTTTTCTTACTACAAGCATTCAAAATAAATAAAGTTTCTCATTACTGATGTGTATTACTAATTATAATATTGTAATACAATTTACATAAATTACATAAAAAAAATACACTAATAAGGTCTCATTCCTTTTCTTACTACAAGCATTCAAAATAAAATAAATAAAGTTTGGACTAGGGACAAAAATTAATTTCATCTTATAATATAAGAAAAAAACATATTTAACTCATTCATTAATAATATTTTTATTTTATGTTTTATTTTAATTATTTATTTGATTATAATAAAAAAATGTAAAAAAAATATATTTTATTAATATTTATAATATAATTGATTATGTAAAATATAACTGTCTTAAAAGAAAGTTACTAAATTAATTAAGAAAATTCATTATCAAGTCTGGTGGGAGGACATTTATCAATGGTTTAAAAGAGCTTAAGAGCATCTAGAATGATACACTCTTGCACAAGTTCTTGATACATCAAGATTAAGAAGTTTATCTAACTTTTAGTCCTAATGTGAACTACTTAAGAATTTCAATTAATTTTCATAAACTACTCAAAAAAATATGTGAAATAAATATTTAAAAATGTGTAAAGTGGAATAACTAAAATTAATTTTAATTAGTATTTCTTTGCGATCAAAATGTGATCTTATTTTTTCACCAATTTTAATGAATTGAAACAAAACCCAATGCCTTTAAGCACAATTTTAATAATTTAAATATATTTTTAATTCATTAAAATCACTATAATGTGAGCTTTAACTAATTTGAATTTAGTAAAACAATGTGATTATTGGACTTTGAAATGTTTAAGTGAAATTAATGGATTAAATGGAATTTAGTAAAATTAAGTGATTATTGGATTAACTTGTGATGAAAATAGTTGCAATTTTAATTTTACTTTCCGTTATGAAAATACTATTTTACTAAAATGTATTAAACTAGCTAGAGCAGCTGCAATCGAATTCACGATAACTCTGGATCACTGGTCCTCGCCAGCCACCATCGATTATTTTCATCTTCCATTGAACATTATTCTGAAGAACCTTTCGAAAATGATGAAGGAGTTAGTTGAAGTCGCCAGTTTCTACTGTTTCTCTTCGGGAGGAATCTTCTTCGATACTATGGATTCGGACAATTTAATCGTCAACTTTACCCTCCGATCTAGGGGGTTTGTGCACTACCGTTGCGACCGCGACATCATCATGGATATGGATGTTAACAGCTTGGTTGGGGTGCTGAACTATGCGGATGATGATGACACCATCACCATTAAAGTCGATGACAGTTCCAACATCGTGAAATTCACAATTGAGAACCCTAGTACGTGATTTAGTTTTTTTTTTTTTACGAATTAATTCACTTTGTTGTTCTTTAAAGCACAGGATAAGATTTCCCATTCCGAGATGAGGCTGGTGCTGATGGATATTGCTAAACTCGGTATGATACTGCCGAATGCGGACCTAGAGTATGAGTATAAGCCATGGTTAAGATGCGATCGTCCGTCTTTGCTAGGATCTACAATAATATCATTCGTACTATCGGTAGCGTAGAGGTTGTCATTACCGTAATATGTAACATTTTCCGATCAAGAAAGTGATGGTTTTGGACCTGCAGAATATATCTGCAGAGAAAATACTTTGCCCAATGTAATAATAATAATAATTATAAAAGATCATCGTACAAGATAAAAAGTAAAGTCATCGTACAAAATAAAATGTTATAAAATATAATTGTATAAAATAATAGTTCATGCATTCTATCAAATAAAATATCATAAAAGTTCATCTTACAACTTTTTTTTGAGAATGGAAAAATTATAGTGGTTAGTTTTCAGTTTTAAACTAATTTTCTTCTATATTTTTAAAATTGAAGATATTTTTAAACTAATTTTCTTCTATATTTTTAAAACTTACTAGATATTGATTTTAAAAAATAAAAAAAATATTAATTTAAAAAATTTGAAAAAACAGTTTTCAAAATCAAACATCATAAAAATCATTGTACAAAATAAAATATCATAAAAGATCATCGTATAAAAATAAGAGTATTTTCATCTTCCATCAAGATGTTTGAAGTCCATCTCGTGAAAGGAGGCATTATTCTGAAGAACCTTTCGAAAATGATGAAGGAGTTAGTCGGAGTCGCCAGTTTCCACTTCTTCGATACTATGGATTCGGACAATTTAATCGTCAACTTTATCCTTCGATCTAGGGGTTTGCGCACTACTGTTATGACCGCGACATCATCATGGATATGGATGTTAACAGCTTGGTTGGAGTGCTAAACTATGCGGATGATGATGACACCATCACCATTAAAGTTGATGACGGTTCCAACATCGTGAAATTCACAATTGAGAACCTGGTACATGATTTAGGTTTTTTTTTTTTGACGAATTAATTTACTTTGTTGTTCTTTAAAGCACGGTATAAGATTTCCCATTCCGAGATGAGGCTGGTGCTGATGGATATTGCTAAACCCGGTATGATACTGCCGAATGCGGATCCAGAGTATGAGTATACAGCCATGGTTAAGATGCGATTGTTTGTCTTTGCTAGGATCTGCAGTAATTTCATTAGTACTATCGGTAGCGAAGAGGTTGTCATTACCGTAAATAAGATGTATGTAACATTTTTCCGTCAAGAAAGTGATAGTTTTGGACCTGCAAAATATATCTGCAGGGAAAATACTTTGCCCAATGTAATAATAATAATTTTAAAATATCATCGTACAAGATAAAAAGTCTATCGTACTAAATAAAATGTTATAAAATAATAGGTCATGCATTCTATCAAATAAAATATCATAAAAGGTCATCTTACCACGTTTTTTTGAGAATGGAAAATTATAGTGGTTAGTTTTCAGTTTTAAACTAATTTTCTTTTATATTTTTAAATTTGAAAATATTTTTAAACTAATTTTCTTCTATATTTTTAAAACTTACTAGATATTGATTTTAAAAAATAAAAAAATATTAATTTAAAAAATTTATTTGGAAAAACAGTTTTCAAAATCAAACATCATAAAAATTCTGTATATATAGTTATATTTTCAAATACGTATCTTTTATTTTCACTATTTTCTCTTTCTCTCTTAAATTATCTTTTTCCCAATTAGTCCAACTAATCATCTTCCTCTACCTAGAACTCAAAGATTTAAAAAATTCAATGGTCAGACGTCTCTTAGGATTTAGGATTGAGATCCAAACCTCTAATAAGAATAAAAATAATAAAAAATCATTGTACAAAATAAAATATCATAAAAGATCATCGTATAAAAATAAGAGTATTTTCATCTTCCATCAAGATGTTTGAAGTCCATCTCGTGAAAGGAGGTATTATTCTGAAGAACCTTTCGAAAATGATGAAGGAGTTAGTCGAAGTCGCCAGTTTCCACTGCTTCTCCTCAGGAGGAATCTTCTTCGATACAATGGATTCGGACAATTTAATCGTCAACTTTATCCTCCGATCTAGGGCACAATTTAATCGTCAACTTTATCCTCCGATCTAGGGGTTTGCGCACTACCGTTGTGACCGCGACATCATCATCATGGATATGGATGTTAACAGCTTGGTTGGGATGCTGAACTATGCGGATGATGATGATACCATCACCATTAAAGTCGATGACGGTTCCAACATTGTGAAATTCATAATTGAGAACCCTGGTACGTGATTTAGTTTTTTTTTTTGAAGAAGCACGATATAAGATTTCCCATTCCGAGATGAGGCGGGTGCTGATGGATATTGCTAAACCCGATATGATACTGCCGAATGCGGACCCAGAGTATGAGTATAAGCCATGGTTAAGATGCGATCGTTTGTCTTTGCTAGGATCTGCAATAATATCATTAGTACTATCGGTAGCGAAGAGGTTGTGTATGTAACATTTTTCCATCAAGAAAGTGATGGTTTTGGACCTGCAGAATATATCTACAGGGAAAATACTTTGCCTAATGTAATATAATAATAATAATAATAATAATAATAATAATAATTAATAAAAGATCATCGTACAAGATAAAAAGTCATCGTACAGAATAAAATGTTATAAAATATAATTGTATAAAATAATAGGTCATGCATTCTATCAAATAAAATATCATAAAAGATCATCTTACAACATTTTTTTAGAATGGAAAAATTAAAAACAGTTTATAATACGTAAACCGTTTATATATCTTAAAAAATTTGAAAAAACAGTTTTCAAAATCAAAATCATAATAGTTATATTTTCAAATACGTATTCAAGTATCTTTTATTTTCGCTATTTTTTTCCTCTCTCTTAAATTATGTTTTTCACAATTAGTTCTTATGTTATTCATGAAAGACCTGTGTGAAAGACAATGATACTTACACGAAACCCACGGCTATGTATCCTTATTCCTTGGATGATTATCGACTAATTGTGGCATGATCGGTATGATCTGTGGGCAGTAAGTTTAATTAATTGATTATCATTTGAAATTAAAGTTGGGATTGAAATGTAGTACTGTAAGACTGGTTAGTATTACATTTTGAAAATTGTTAAGAATTTTTATTATTAACACTGATTCATTCAATTTGAATGTAATTACCTCTTGTAAAAAATACTAATAGAAGAATATTTATTTAAAAAATCACGTCTGGATTATTCTTATACAAATTTTGCAGTTATAGCTTTTAAATTATATTGTGTAATCCTATGGACAGAATTAGGCTATACCCTGCATTCCTTCCTATTACTCCTTTGAATTTGGTGATTGTATCCAGAACGCAATGAGTCGTCGTAAGTGCTGATTGGTCAAAATATAAATCGTTTTGTTGATAATCGTTGCTGCATTGAATTCAATTGCATCAATGGCGGGGGTTTCTCTCAAGTGCGGTGACTGCGGTGCTCTTTTGAGAACCGTAGAAGAAGCCCAAGAGCACGCCGACCTCACTTCCCATTCCAACTTCTCTGAATCCACTGAACCGGTTCTCAACCTCGTTTGCACCGCTTGCTCCAAACCCTGCCGATCCAAAACCGTTAGTCCAATCCACAATTCTCGATTCTCATTTTAGGGTTCAACGATTTTCTTCTTATTTCTTTTATATATGATGTATGTGTGTTATTAACTGAATCTGTTACTGTTATTTTTTCTGTTGTTTGGATCACGTATACAGGAGTGATTTGCACACTAAAAGAACCGGTCACTCTGAGTTTGTTGACAAGACTTCCGAGACCGTCAAACCGATTAGTTTGGAGGCACCGAAGGTGGATGCAGCTGCTTCGTCGGAAAACCCTTCCGGCGCCGCATCAACTGATCAAAATGAAGGTGTTTTTTTAAATTTAAACCGAGTTAATTAACATGGGATATTCCTAATCTAAAATTGTAGAGTTATGAATTAAAGGCTGAATTACGTGTAACATGTTTTCTTAATCCGTTTTAGTTCCTACTATTTAGATTAGAACTGAATAGAAAGTGTGTGGGTTAAGGACTAAATAGTAAAGATCCTGAAGGTACAGGATCAAACGAGTATTTAAATATAAACAGATTTCACCATTATTCATTTAGGTAGAATGATGGAATTCGATTCTTTAGTTAATGAATAATTGTGAAGATGGTGTTGTGGTTTTAGTTTGTACTTTGTCTGATTGTGATGTATGATGTTAACGCAGAAATGGTTGTTCCCGAAGTTGACAAAAAGCTGCTTGAGGAACTCGAATCAATGGGTTTTTCAACGACGGGCTACGCGGGCGCTTCATCACTCTGGTGAACTTACTCGCAGTCTTGCATAGTTGTGTAGTAGTGTCTTTACTGGTCCAAAATTGTAATATTGTCGTATTTCTGTTATTTTTTTCCAACTGGTTTGTTTTTTGCTTTCTCATGTGAGAAGACTAATATAGGCTTGTGTAGTTTAGGTGGATGAAATGGAGGATCGTCCAAGTAAAATAAATAGAGGAAGACCAGTTATGTTTAGCTTGCATGGGGACTGTTTTTATTGAAAATGTGATTTGCAATACAGCCTAGCAGCATTGCTTGATCCTAGAGCTAATCTCACCTAGTGTGACGAGGCTTGATTGCTATTGTAGATTTTTTAATTTTTCTTCCTGCCTTGAAAATTATTTTATTTTGATGGGATAGTGATAGAAAAGGGGAATAATGAGATGGTGTGGTAAGTTTATTATAGAAGGAAATTTAAAAGTTAGTTAGCTGTTTACAGCGGTTGCGGAAGGGGGCTGAGACTTTCTTTCAGGAAGTCTATATATTCTTCTCTTATCTGGTAGATGGAAGGAGGATTATTGTTTTGTAACCGGGAAGGCCCTATTTTCCTTTCTAAACCTTGGTTTGGAAGTTTTCTGAGAAGTAATACAGTTTTGAGGGACTGCCTCTACAATTTCTTTTTTGTGTTTTACCTTCTCTGTGAAGGCTCCTAACAAATAGTTTGTGATCATCTTTAGTTATTATTGCATCATTGTACATTTCTGGAGTATGTTAGCTGCTTATGTATATGTAAGTGAGTACAATTGATTATAATAGTGCCTTTTGTCATGGGACATTCTTGGACGCTTGGGAAATGTTTTAGTCATATTTTCAAAAATATTGCAATACTTTATTAATATTTGCATATATCTGAACATTTATAGTTATCAATACTCTATGTAGATATTATTAAATTCAATTTCTCCCTTCTACAGGTAATGCTGGCCTTGAGGCTGCTGTAAGTAGAGCACGAGAATGATTCTGACATAGACCAGATGCCCTTGGTACAGTATTATATTATTACTATCTCTCTTTGTTATTGTGTGCTTAACTGTTGATTGCTGCATAAGTAACAAATTTGATGTTGCAAACTTAAACAAAAATAAGTCTAGTTCAAGTAATGTATAAGTGCCAAAATTTGTTCAGTGTAATCAACTTGCATCTCTAGTTTCTAACCTGCTGAATAATGATTCACTCAGGTACCTGTCAACACCAAAATTGAGGCTCCTAAACCTTCTCTTACTCCTGAAGAACTGAAGGCCAAACAACATGAACTAAGGTATAAAACTGAATTCAGAAAACATTCATACTAAAGGGAAAAGTTATGAAAGAGTTTTAATATTATTATGGAGAAAGGACTTGAGAATAATTTTATAAATGTATTGATTCACTTGATGGAAGTAATGTATAATTATGACCCAGGGTAATCCCTAATTCAGATAACATTAACACTAAAGGGTGAAGTTACGAAGCTATTTTAGAGTTTTAATATTTTTATGGAGAAAGGAGTAGAGAATAATTTTAGAAATGTATTGATTTACTTGATGAAAGAAATGTTTGATGATGACCCAAGGTAATCCCTAATCTGCTTTCACCTGATCTTTAAAGGACACAGTTGATGCACTCTTTATTTTCCTTAGTAGCATAGGATGATTAAGTTAACACCTAATGCGAATGTGTACTGCACCCTGAGTCCCTGATTTAAAATTTTAGGTAGTCTTGAAGTTGTTAATTATTAGAAATTAGAAATGTGTCTTCTTCTGTGTCCTCTACCATTTCATGTCAGTTGTATAAATGCCATTAATACACGACAATATTAATGTTATTGAAATTAGTGTCGATGTATTGAGTTCTGGCCTTGTGTTCAGTTGATATTGTCATAAGTTCATAACATAATGGCCTTTTGTTCTGGCCATTAATACACAAACATGTAGATTTTTTATATTATGTAGTTTAGCACATATGCACATGTGTCCAGAGCTAGTGTACATGGAGTTACTTTTTAACCCTATTTATTATTGCTTATATATCTTTAGATTGTGTAATAATTTGACTTTAAAACTATAATATCAAGGGAGAGAGCTCGCAAAAAGAGGAATAGAAGAGAGCAGAAAGAGAAAGAGAAAAGGTATTTTGTGGATTCATCCATTTGCTTCTCACTTATTTCTTGTGACTTTCTTTACTGAAATACACTTTGTTTAAAATTTTTACATCATGGAAAATATGGGGATGTGCTTGTATGAAGACTTTGTTAGAGATATAAAACCAACCATGGTTCTCCATGTACGTTTTTTGGCTTTTGGTATTGGGAGAGTTGGTCCCTGACATGGTGTATGACTCTATGACCCATTGGTCCATGAAGGGTTGAATTTTAGAACAACATAATGAATCTTGTTTGATGCATGTGATGTGATATGAAATCATCTTGAGCCTCCACTTTTATTTTATTTTTCGATTACCAATTTAATTATATTGAAGACTATACGGTAAATGGACTGTTGTTGTTGACATATTGGTAAGGTTTGGGTTGATTAAAAGTAAGGATGACCTAAACCCTAAACATTTTAAGCCATTGATTGAGTAACTGACTTCAAACATAGAAGTTTAACATAGCCATTTAAGCCTATGTGAAACAGAAAATTGCTTGAAGCCAGTTAAGGTTTCACAAAAAATGTGCTAAAAGGGGAAAAAAGAAGTTTCACATAGGCTTAAATGGCTATGTGAAACTTCTATGTTTGAAATCAGTTACTTAATCAATGGCTTAAAATGTTTTTAGGCATTCTTTGTACTAATTTTTCTGCTCTTATACAAGTCTAGTTATTCCCATGCAGTTGGACCAGTTTATAACATTGTAATATAGTATTTCTAAATACGTTTGTCCATATTTGTTAATGACTTTGGATTGTCATTTTCTTTATTTTTATGAAGGAGAGAATTCGCATTGGTAAGGCTTTGCTGGAAGCAAAGAGGATTAAAGAAGACAATGAGAGGAAGCGGTCTGGCTTAGCTAATAAATTTACTGTTGCACATCTTGTGTTTTGTTTTGAATGCAGTTGGCTACAATAAAATTTTGTTCCTCTTGCAGGTTGTTGGCCTTGAGAAAGGCAGAGAAAGAGGAAGAGAAAAGGGCTAGGGAGAAAATCAAGCAAAAGTTGGAAGAAGACAAGGTTTCAACATTTCCTAACCATTTTGTTCTCTCTCTTGATCTTTTATTGAGCCAGTTCTTACCTGGCTTTTGAATCAGATCATAGGAACTGTCTTTAATTGGAATATGAATGTGAAATATATAAGTCCTAATTCAGTCCTAAATCTGTGTTGCTTACATCTATTTGATTTTGGTTTACCTTATGCGTTAAATCCAGATCGTTTGTCATGTGGCTGTTGTTGGATACTGATAATACATTTTGGGATTTAAATTTATTTTCCCTCAAGATCATTAACTTTCAAGACATGATTGCTTAACTTTTTGTCTCAGTCTCTGGTAAAAAGATATAGAAGTCTAGGACATTAATTCAGGCTGTATATGTAAAGATAAGTCACCATTGTCCATACATGGTTGTCAAAAATGAATAAAAATTGTACTTTATTGATAAAAAGTTATTTATATCTGATAGATTTATGATCTTTTGAATTATACTATATATTGTTTACATTTTGGAGTTGCATTACACTTGGCATTTAGGTTATCCAAGTTATAGGTTAGATAAAAATGGTTGAGTTATGCTCCAACCCACAAATAAAATGTTCTGCAATATGCATATTAATGAAACCTATTTCAAAAAAGTTTGGTGAAAGAGCTAATTTCTGTTTTGCCATTTTATTGTTTTAATGAAAGAATTGAATGATTTGAGATACACATAAATAGGAGCATTAAGTGCAGAGAAAAATGTGTGAAATTTGAAGATACAGTGACTATTTGTGTTCAATGAAAGTTTCCGCAATGCCCATTTCCATACATGCTATACCAGAAACACCCATTCCGAAAATGACAGTCTACTTTTTGTTATTGCTAATCAAATTAAATATGGACAGAAGGAGCTTATGCATTTTGAACAAAACTGTTGGTAACGAAAAATAATCTTGGAGTTTGCTACTAACGCATTTATGGCTGCATGAGTTTTTTAGAAAAACTTGAGGAGTACAACAAGCCTTTTTCTTTCAAAAGATGGCATAGGAAATCATATATCTTTTATCACGGAATTTAAATCAAGTCACCTTGTTTGTCTATTATGACAGGCAGAAAGAAGGCGGAGACTTGGATTGCCTCCAGATGAACCTTCAGCAGCCAAACCTTCACCAGCACCTGTTGTGGAGGAGAAAAAGGTATGATCTTGGCCAAAAAAGTTATGGGAACTTTATTTTTGTCAGTTACATGTTTATTTGAAATTTGTGCATGCAGAGTTTTGTGCCTGTTAGGCCTGCCACAAAAGCTGAGCAAATGAGAGAGTGCCTCCGTCCTCTCAAGCAAAACCACCAGGTACATTATTGGGAACACCTTTGTAGTTGAGAGTATTAATAACTGTTTGATAGTTGATGAACTGGTGTCAATCTAACGTTGAATAGCATTAGCTTTAGAAACGTTAAAGTAGGTATTAAATATATTACTTAGGGAAAACTTCTATATGCTGTACTTATGAGTTGCATGACTCTAAATCTGGCTTTTGATCTCTGCTCTTCCCTCTATTGATTATATCAGAATTCTATAATGAGGAGAGGTGTGTGATCAAGCTCTTTGAAATATATTGTCTCTTTTATTTATCTTTAAGTTGGTATCAGAGTGGGTTGATCCCGCCATGCTGGTATCAGTCTTCTCCATCAAAGTATTCGCCGTCCGTCGTCATAGTTTTCTCCGGTATCCACCGGATCTGAAGTGTCTCTCCAAGCGATGACCAACCCTGTCGGTCTTGAAAGCAGATTCTGCTCCACGTGGCACCACGTGCACACTCTTGGTTTGTTGTTGTTAGGTGCGTGACATCTCGCCAAACCTCCTGGTCTCTGTTTTGACCGCGAGTTCTTCATTTCCGGCATGGTTTGAGGCCAAACCTAGGGTTCTCTATTTGTTTATTGGTGGTTGTTTCTTCTCTCTCAGTCTCCACTGTCGATAATGTCTTTTGCACCTGCTGTCTCCTTCTCCGAAACTCCCACCATTACTTTTGAAAAATTGAATTGGATAAATTATCTCTCTTGGGTTGCATCAATTGAACTTAATAGTGTATGTTGATGATATAGTCATTCCAGGGAATGATGCTACCGGGATATCTCAGCTAAAGGAACACTTGTGTAAAGATTTTCAATCCAAGGATCTTGGAAGCCTCAAATACTTCTTGTGTATTGAAGTAGCTTAGTCAAAAGAAGGTGTTGTAATCTCTCAAAGGAAATATGCTCTATATATCCTAAAAGAGACAAGTATGATTGATTGTAGATTAGTGGAGTTCTATTCTATGGACCTAAATTAGAAATTAATGACGAAGCAAGGTGAATCTGTCTCTGATCCAGATCTAAAAGACATAGAAGACTGGTCCGAAATCCTCTTTATCTTACTATTACTAGACTTGATCTATCTTTTGTAGTTGTTATTGTTAGGCAGTTCATGCAGGCTTCTTGTATAGGCCATTGGAATGCTATCATCTGTATTTAAAGATACCTCAAAAAGGCTCCATTACAATCTCTGGTAGTAGTGATGTTGATCATGCAGGATCCCCTATTGACAAAAGCTCTACTATAGGACATTGTATTTTCCTTGGAAGGAAAAATTATTTCTTGATAACGTAAGAAACGAAACGTAGTTGCTTGATCAACTGTTGAAGCTGGATATAGAAGAATGACGTCTCTTGGGAACTTGTATGGGTGAAACAATTTCTTCAGGAACTTAACTTTTGTGAGATTCAACAAATGAAGATGCATTGTGAATGTGATAACCAAGCTACTCTGCACATTGCTTCTAATCCAATGTTCCATGAGAGGACTAAACACAGAGAAATTAACTGTCATTTTATTTGTGAATGATCAACTTGCAAAAAGAGTGTTTACAAAATCCTTAAGAGGACCTCAGATTGAATTTATGTGTTCTAAGTTTAGTATATACAATTTGTATGCTCTAGCCTGAGGGTAATGTTAGAATAGGTATTGAATATAGGTTGTAAGTAGTTGTATTGGAAAACTGCTATGTAGTGCTATGTAGTGTACTTATGAGTTGTACCTATCTTTGTACCTATTTCCTGAATGAACCATGATGCCAGGATGAACTTGTTCATAACCTTATAGCCTAAATAATGAGTATAAGTGGTTGTTGCATAAAATAAGGTTATAAACAACCAAAGGTTCCCTTCAACCTCTGACAAAACTGTAATCCTCCCAAACATCCTACTAGGAGATAATGGTGAGGCTTCAAACTTAACAACTTTATAGTGGGGTTGAGGTTTACTAAGGCTGCCTGATGATCTCTCATCGCACTTTTTGAGCGTAAGTTGGTGAAGGAATCTCTTTGTAACAGCAAGCGTATTTAAGATGGTTGGATCAATTGATTATTTTTCTGTTTTTGGTTACAAAAGTTGTGAAGGGGTGGAAAGGCTATTGAGTACCTCATTGTTTAATTCTTTGGGTGAGGTTGAACCTAAGCCTTTCAAACATGGCGCTTTGATCCTTAGTAACTAAATCAACCTTTGTTGGCTTCATTTCTCTGTAAATAATCAGTTTCGTTAATGAGTGGGAGGATTTTCCATTAATTAATCGGAGGACATTCCGTTAGTGATCAGGTTTCAGTTGGTGTACAATTATTGGTGTGCTTGACTTTTTTTTTATTGCATATCCGGGTCTTAACTGGCAACCGTGCGCAATATGATTAGTCCATGATATCTGAACAAAGGGAAATGCTTGAATCGCAGTTTCCAACTCAGAATGCCCTGCAAAGCATAGTAGATAGTTCATGCTATATTGGCATCATGGTGTGTCATTGAAGTCTGTCACATTGCAGCTCACTATTGTGCTTGGAGTTGCATGAATCAGTGCTGCTATTTCATAAGAGACATAAACCTCTTTTTTGGCCCTTAGAACAATGCTATTTGGTGCTGTTTATGGGGGCAAATCTTTGGGTTTTGTGTCCTCTCCCCCTTGTATTTGATTAGAGCACAACACTAATTCCCACTCTCACTCCTTTCAATGGTTAATTATCTAACTACTCTCGTTAGTCTCTTCTCTATTCGACGCAAACCATCTAACCCAGAGCTCTCAGCTGCATTTCTGTCCAACCCATGGCACTTTGGTGGAGTATAGGCCTACTCAAAATCTGTGGAACTCTGGCTCATCATTTTGTGTTCTATGCTCTGTTCACATAAACGGAGGATGGTCTCTTGGCCAAGAGACCTCAAATGTGTTACCAGCCAACCAACAATCTGTATTTGTGGAACTCTAACACACCATTTTGTGGTCTCTACTTTGCTCACATCCTCTTGGGTTGTATATATATATTTGAGCTTGTGTGCCTTTTGTTTTCACTTTCTTGCACTGTCGTGCTCTTGTAAGTAACCTATGTTGCCCGTTTGTACTTTTACTTTTTTTCCATGTATTTTTACCTTACTCTTGCTATTAACTTCTGTGTTTGGCATAAAATTATGGCTTTTAATCATGGATATGTTCGTTGAGAACACACACAACACACTCATATGTGCATTATTTCATTTATGTCTATTCATTTTGTAATGGTAGTCATCCCAATTCGTTATCATGCTTTATCTGTTTTGGGGTTGGTTGCTCCACTATTATCTAGTATTGATGACTTTGCTGTTTAGATTTCAATTTAAGTGCACCAGTTCCATCTTGTCAGTTTGATAAGTGATTTAGTTTTTATTTACACATGGGGATGATTTTTCCCACTAATTGTTGGTTTCATTTGACAAAAGTCGAAGTTTCCAATATATAGGTGTATGATTATTGCCTATTGATGAGCAATAATTTTGTGAACAGGGCAATTCTGAGTCATTAGGTCGGTTGAATGAACTTGAGGAGATGCGTGGGAAATTGGAATCAAAGAAAATGGTGATGGAGAAAATGTCAATACGTTCTAGGCTGGCTAAGGAGGATGCTAGCAAGCAGGAGGAGCAGCTTACTGGTGAAGTGCAATCACTTTTGGTTGCAGGGGTGCTCTTTCTGGATCCAGCAGAAACCTCCAAGTATAATATTTTTTTCCTGGAAATAATTAAAATTAATAAGTTCAGTAAGTCTGTATGAATTTTTCTCTATCTTTTTTTTTATCAGCAATGATGAAGAGTGTTTCTGAAAAAAGAATCTATGTTATGAATATTGGCAAACAATTGGGATGGTACACATGGATTGAACCTTTTCTTTTTTGCATCATTGTGGTTGACATTTTGAGTGAAATTAATAGAAGAGTATATAAGGGTCTTCTATTCTATAAAACACTTATACTTCTATATGATCACGTCTATGTATCAGATATATGTATACAGTTTTGCTACACTTTGATACTTAACTAATTTGTATCTGTAACACATCCAAGCCTTTAAAAAATTATGAAAATATAATATAGCCTAGATATGAGAATAGAAGTATGTATAAGATTTACTAGCATTGTCTCAATGTACAAGAGTAGAAGTTGTCCTCTTTATGAATGATGCTCAAGAAAGGAATAAATTTGATACTATTCCTAAGTGTAGATAATAGGTGTTGATTTATGAATACAACAAACAGTAATGACAAGTTGACAACTGTTAAATCGTAGAAAATAGAGTCATTGAGCTGAAATCGTGTATTTTTTGAAAGAACACAAATGCTTTATTTATATTAGGAAAACAGAATTAATACCGTGAATAGAAAGAGAGATTTGATATCCTCTAAGAATAAAGATATGATACGAGAATAAAAACAAACATTCCTAATAATACATATATTTATTTCTATAATCATAATAACAACAATAATCATATCCCCTAAGTGAGGCTAGCTATATATATCACATGATGCCATTGAACTTGATCTAAACATAATTCTCAATAATTATTTGAGATATGATTTGATTACATTAGATAGATGATTTTATTACATTAGGGAGATATGGTATGATTTGAAAAGGAGATATCATGCTAAATATTTCCCATTATTAGATATTGATTTTGTTCCTTATTACTGTATCTCTTCGTCATTATAAATAAGAATAATCATGTGTACCCAATACATGGAATTTTAGTATATTCCTTCTCGGTTTATCTCTTCTCAACATGGTACCAGAGCAGTACCATCCTTCATGAATTGTTTTGTCACTAATCCTTTCAACATGGTATGAGGAGCCTAAAGAGAACAAGACCCTAATCTGTGCATTTCCTATAGGTCCACTGCTCATACGTGTAATTTTTAGAAGCATAGTATGCTTGATGGTTTTTGTTTTTTTTTCCTTGTTGTCATTGTTCACTCCGGATACACTATTCACCACCGTTTGCCTAGTTCAATGCTGACAACTTCTTGGGGAGTTTTTTTTCTGACAAGCATTATACCTCCGTCCCCGTCAGGGAATGTATGGTTACGAAGCAAGGAGAGGAAGATTGGGTGTCCGACATGAAAAAAGTAATCAAGATCGAGAAGAAGGGAAGGATGGCCATGACTTGTCTCTCGCCAAGAAAGCTTCCCGATTTGTCTTTGGGGAATGTACATAATAGGTCCCTTCCCGCAAGCTACTGGGCATAGGAAGTTTTTGTTGGTAGCAGTGGATTATTTTACAAAATGGATAGAAGCAGAACCCCTCGCAAGCATCACAACTCGACAAGTTCAGAGTTTTGTTTGGAAGGACATCGTTTGCAGGTTTGGAATCCCGCACACCATCACGGATAATGGAAGACAATTCACAGATCGAAAGTTGGCCGAATTCTATGAAAGCTTGGGCATCCGACACAAAACAAGTTCTGTGGAACACCCGCAAACTAATGGCCAAGATGAATCTGCCAACAAAGTCATCCTAAATGAATTAAAGAAAAGAATTGGCAGTGCCAAAGGTAAGTGGGTAGAAGAGCTCGTGGAAGTTCTCTGGGCGTATCGGTGTACCCCCCACTCGGCAACTGGGGAAACCTCGTACAACCTCACCTACGACACAGACGCCATGCTACCAGTCGAAGTCGGAGAGCCGACAATCCGAAGAGAACTCCATAACTTGAAGATAAATGAAGAATGTTTGAGAACGGAGTTGGACTTACTCCAGGAGTCACGAGACAAGGCCAAAATAAAGGAAGAAGCTTGCAAACGAATAGTTGCAAGAAGACACAATTCAAAAACTAAACCCAGAGCATTCCAAGAGGGAGATCTGGTTTGGAGGGAGAAGCTCGCAAGGTCCTGGCAGAAAGAAAGATCAATGCAAATTGGGAAGGCCCTTTCAAAATCAGAGAAAATCTTCAGAACGACGCGTATCTCCTAGAACAACTGAATGGCCGAGAAATTTCCAGGACGTGGAACGCGAGCCATTTTAAAATGTACTTTAGTTGATATGTATCATAGGTGTACTCTTTCCTACCTTCAATCTTTTTTCCCAGAGGACTTTCCCGAAGGTTTTTGATTGAAGAAAGGTTTTAACGAGGCACCACATTCAATGAAATCATGCTTATCAGCTAAATTCTCTAGCAAATCACTAATGCAAGCACCTAAGAAGAGAACCTCTCAGTCAAGGAAGAATTCACCCAAGTGAATCCCTACCGAGAGTCTAATGAAAACCCTCTCGGCTAAGAGAGTCTCAAAGAAAACCTCTCGGCCAAGGAAGAATTCACCTAAGTGAATCCCTGCCGAGAGTCTAATAAAAAGCCTCTCGGCCAAGAGTCTCAAAGAAAACCTCTCGACCAAGGAAGAATTCACCCAAGTAAATCCCTGCCGAGAGTCTAATAAAAAACCTCTCGGCCAAGGAAGAATTCACCCAAGTGAATCCCTGCCGAGAGTCTAATGAAAAACTTCTCGGCCAAGAGTCTCAAAGAAAACCTCTCGGCCAAGGAAGAATTCACCCAAGTGAATCCCTGCCGAGAGTCTAATAAAAAACCTCTCGGCCAAGAGAGTTTCAAAGAAAACCTTTCGGTCAAGGAAGAATTCCCCCAAGTGAATCCCTGCCGAGAGTCTAATAAAAAACCTCTCGGCCAAGAGAGTTTCAAAGAAAACCTCTCGGCCAAGGAAGAATTCACCCAAGTGAATCCCTACTGAGAGTCTAATAAAAAACCTAAGGTATTTTGTAATAGTGACAACACTAGAGTTTTCTTTTTCAAATTTCTAATAGCATCTAACTTGTTGTTTTGGGTATTTTTTACCATTAATTTCAAAGTTATTGTTATTAATATGTATTCCTATTAAATAAAGATGTTCCTAATAATAAATATATAATCTAGATATTCCTGATTATAAAAGTTTGCACCTTATATAATTCTGACTATTTGTTCCTGGTTCACTCTGGCACACTGCATGCAACATATAACATACTAAAAGTGCCATCTAGAAGATCTGAATAGTACCAATTCAAATAAAGCATTTCGTTAAATCTCTTTCTTTCATGGACTAGAATGAAAAATCACTTACTTTTTTGGGATTATGTAATTAAAGTGATAGACATCAATGAGTGCTTGTATATCTTCATGTTAAATTGATTACAATACAAACATCAATGGTTTACTAACTAAGCTATAGTGCAGAAGCAGTGTTAGCAAAAAAACCAGTATGTCCACTTCAATAATGGTTTTTTCTTTTAACAGAATAAAAGTATCCTTGATGAATTGGGAAAGCTGTTTGAACTTTGAAACAAATATTTTGTATATGCCTGCTAATATTCTTTCTGAAGTTCTATTATGCACCCTAAGACAAGTATTAGGAGATTTGTTATGTCTAATAGCTACTTAGTTTTTCATTTCCATGCTGTTTTTTCAAGGTGACAAAACTTGTTGGAGTCGTGGAAGCTGATTTAAAATAAAAAACCGAGCAAAGCATAAAGAATGTCAACAAGTCAGAAATAGAATTATGCAAGGATATAAACAAAATTGAGGTAAGCCAATCTATTTCTTTTGACAACGAATAGTATATATATTTGTTTTTTCTTTTATAGGAAGAGTTTTCTTTTAATTTTTCTATAGGAAGAGTACTAGATAAGACATGATAGTATGAGGTTATGTTGGGACAAGTCTGGTTATGTTGTTGATTTTGTTGTTATTGCTGATCTGTGGTTTGTGGTTAGTATTTAACTGCTTGGAAGAAGTTTTTCTTTGATAATTTATATTTGTTTATGCTGTGAACTATATTTACAGGACATCTGTGGAAATGAGTCTGAATGATTTCACTGGGAAGGTTATACTGATTGTGAATGTTGCCTGACAATGGTAACATACTGTGTGTGTTCAGAAAGCTTAGATCTTTGCTGGTGAATGTGAAATAATCTCTACAGGGTAGGGATATTGTAAAGCTAGGGATATTGTAAAGCTATAGTTTTCAGGGCTAGAGCATAGGTTTTTAGGTTGGACTATGCCACACAACATTGTTTCTTAGTAATAGAAACCGTTCTTAAGAAGATATAATATAAATTGATATTATCAAAGTCTGCACAATGAGTTTCATGATGTTTGGCATGATTTTTTTAATGTTATTAAATTGAAAAATACAAGCTCAATTGTAAAACTAACAGTTGTATCAGGAAGCTTATAGAAAAAACAATATTCAATTTTCAAGGTAAGTAAAAAGTATAAAGAAAAAGTTATAAATAATTTTTTTTTAATAAAAAAAAAGAAATAGAGTAATTTAAAATTAATTTCACATTAGTTAATGTAATTTTAAAATTGATTTATTTTAATAAAAAAATAGTTTTCTTTTTAAAATTAATTTATTTCAATAAAAATATATTTCAAATTGTAAACTAGAAAGTTATTTGAAATTCTTTGTGTGTCAAACTTGTAGGTTAAGCCTACATTTTTTCAAATAAATAATATAAAAAATATTTTAAAGGTTAAGTCCACGCTAATTTGTGGCCAACATGAAGGTTTAGCTTACGCTTATTGTGTGTCTCTCTCGCAGCTAAACTCACTCAACTTGGACATTTTGAAGGTTTGGCTCACGCTAATATAATTTTGTGTGGGCTCAGCAGGGGTCAAACTCATAATTTTTTATAAATTTCTAAACTCTTTGTAGGCTAAGCCTACGCTTGATCTACGCAATAAACACCCGCTAATATATTTACGTGAAGTATATTAGCTACAAAATTCTTATTAACGCTATGCCGACGATAATGATCCTTTTGTGTAGGTTTTTCAAAGTTAGGGTTCCTTTTTGGCTCACGATAATAAACCTTTTATTTTGTAGTTCACTGCCAGAGCTGAAAGGAAGGTTCGTTTGTGTATGAAACTGTTTGATTTTTTTCGTGGGTGAATACTCCTCCGTTTGACCTGAAATTTGTCGCGTTTTGTCCCAAATTCAGTGGAGATTCTTGGGTGGAATTTCAGGAAAAAACTATTCCGGGAGAATTTTTTAAAAATTTTGTGCAAACCAAGGCTACCGAAACTTGTGAAATTCTGGCCTAATTTCTGCAATTTCATTCTGGGTCCGTATTGCGCCGAAAAAAACATACACAGTCACTTTCGTATGTTTTTTGCACCTAGACAAGGAGGCACGTCCATAAACGAATCACAAAAAGAAGATACGGGGAAGAAAAAGTCAGGACGTTTTGTTTTCGGAAAACCGGTTTAGTTCACTCTCGGTCTGGGACTTACTGCGCCTTACTCCTTGGGTATTTTGGTCTGAAATTTTTACCAGACATTCGTCACTGTGTCTATTGAGTTTTGGCTGAGGTTTGAGCCCCAGATTCGTCCCACAAGATTAGTAATAAATTTATTATTCGTCACTGCTAGGGCTGAAAGGAAGGTTCGTTTGTGTGTGAAACAGTTTCATTTTTTTCCTGGGTGAATACTCATCCGTTTGACCTGAAATTTGTCGCGTTTTGTCCCAAATTCAATGGAGATTCTTGGTTGAAATTTCAGGAAAATACTATTCCGGGAGAATCTTTCAGAAATTTTGTGCAAACCAAGGCTATCCTCTACCGAAACTTGTGAAATTCCGGCCTAATTTCTGCAATATCATTATGGGTCCGTATTACTCCGAAAAAACTTCACACAGGCACTTTCGTATGTTGTTTGCACCTAGGCAAGGAGGCACGTCCATAAACGAATCACAAAAAGAAGATACGGGGAAGAAAAGCCAGGACGTTTTGTTCTCGAAAAACCGATTTTGTTCACTCTCGGTCTGGGATTTACTACGCCTTACTCCTTGGGTATTTTGGTCTGAAATTTTTACTAGACATTCGTCACTGTGTCTATTGAGTTTTGGCTGAGGTTTGAGCCCCAGATTCGTCCCACAAAATTGGCAATGAATTTTTTATTCGTCACTGCCAGGGCTGAAAGGAAGGTTCGTTTGTGTGTGAAACTGTTTCTTTTTTTTCGTGGGTGAATACTCGTCCTTCTGACCTAAAATTTGCCGCGTTTTGTCCCAAATTCAGTGGACACTCTTGGGTGAAATTTCAGGAAAATACTATTCCGGGAGAATTTTTCAGAAATTTTGTACAAACCAAGGTCTAATTTCGGCCTAATTTCTACCGAAACTTGTGAAATTCCGGCCTAATTTCTGCAATTTCATTCTGGGTCCGTACTGCGCTGAAAAAAATTCACACAAGCACTTTGGTATGTTGTTTGCACCCAGGCAAGGAGGAACGTCCATAAACGAACCACAAAAAGAAGATACGGGGAAGAAAAGCCAGGACGTTTTGTTTTCGGAAAACCGGTTTTGTTCACTCTCGGTCTGGGACTTACTGCGCCTTACTCCTTGGGTATTTTGGTCTGAAATTTTTACCAGACACTCGTCACTGTGTCTATTGAGTTTTGGCTGAGGTTTGAGTCCCAGATTCGTCCCACAAGATTGGAAATAAATTTTTTATTCGTCACTGCCAGGGATGAAAGGAAGGTTCGTCTGTGTGTGAAACTGTTTGATTTTTTTCCTGGGTGAATACTCATCCGTTTGACCTGAAATTTGTCCCGTTTTGTCCCAATTTCAGTGGAGATTCTTGGGTGGAATTTCAGGAAAAAACCATTCCGGAAGAAGTTTTCAGAAATTTTGTAAAAACCAAGGCTATCCTCTACCGAAACTTGTGAAATTCTGGCCTAATTTTTGCAATTTCATTCTGGGTCCGTACTGCGCTGAAAAAAATTCACACAAGCACTTTGGTATGTTGTTTGCACCCAGGCAAGGAGGAACGTCCATAAACGAACCACAAAAAGAAGATACGGGGAAGAAAAGCCAGGACGTTTTGTTTTCGGAAAACCGGTTTTGTTCACTCTCGGTCTGGGACTTACTGCGCCTTACTCCTTGGGTATTTTGGTCTGAAATTTTTACCAGACACTCGTCACTGTGTCTATTGAGTTTTGGCTGAGGTTTGAGTCCCAGATTCGTCCCACAAGATTGGAAATAAATTTTTTATTCGTCACTGCCAGGGATGAAAGGAAGGTTCGTCTGTGTGTGAAACTGTTTGATTTTTTTCCTGGGTGAATACTCATCCGTTTGACCTGAAATTTGTCCCGTTTTGTCCCAATTTCAGTGGAGATTCTTGGGTGGAATTTCAGGAAAAAACCATTTCGGAAGAATTTTTCAGAAATTTTGTAAAAACCAAGGCTATCCTCTATCAAAACTTGTGAAATTCCGGCCTAATTTCTGCAATTTCATTCTGGGTCCGTACTGCGCTGAAAAAAATTCACACAAGCACTTTGGTATGTTGTTTGCACCCAGGCAAGGAGGAACGTCCATAAACGAACCACAAAAAGAAGATACGGGGAAGAAAAGCCAGGACGTTTTGTTTTCGGAAAACCGGTTTTGTTCACTCTCGGTCTGGGACTTACTGCGCCTTACTCCTTGGGTATTTTGGTCTGAAATTTTTACCAGACACTCGTCACTGTGTCTATTGAGTTTTGGCTGAGGTTTGAGTCCCAGATTCGTCCCACAAGATTGGAAATAAATTTTTTATTCGTCACTGCCAGGGATGAAAGGAAGGTTCGTCTGTGTGTGAAACTGTTTGATTTTTTTCGTGGGTGAATACTCATCCGTTTGACCTGAAATTTGTCCCGTTTTGTCCCAATTTCAGTGGAGATTCTTGGGTGGAATTTCAGGAAAAAACCATTTCGGAAGAATTTTTCAGAAATTTTGTAAAAACCAAGGCTATCCTCTATCAAAACTTGTGAAATTCCGGCCTAATTTCTGCAATTTCATTCTGGGTCCGTACTGCGCTGAAAAAAATTCACACAAGCACTTTGGTATGTTGTTTGCACCTAGGCAAGGAGGAACGTCTATAAACGAACCACAAAAAGAAGATACGGGGAAGAAAAGCCAGGACGTTTTGTTTTCAGTAAACTGGTTTTGTTCACACTCGGTCTGGGACTTACTGCGTCTTACTCCTTGGGTATTTTGGTATGAAATTTTTACCAGACACTCGTCACTGTGTCTATTGAGTTTTGGCTGAGGTTTGAGCCCCAGATTCGTCCCACAAGATTGGAAATAAATTTTTTATTCGTCACTGCCAGGGCTGAAAGGAAGGTTCGTCTGTGTGTGAAACTGTTTGATTTTTTTCGTGGGTGAATACTCATCCGTTTGACCTGAAATTTGTCCCGTTTTGTCCCAAATTCAGTGGAGATTCTTGGGTGGAATTTCAGGAAAAAACCATTCCGGAAGAAGTTTTCAGAAATTTTGTAAAAACCAAGGCTATCCTCTACCGAAACTTGTGAAATTCTGGCCTAATTTTTGCAATTTCATTCTGGGTCCGTACTGCGCTGAAAAAAATTCACACAAGCACTTTCGTATGTTGTTTGCACCCAGGCAAGGAGGAACGTCCATAAACGAACCACAAAAAGAAGATACGGGGAAGAAAAGCCAGGACGTTTTGTTTTCGGAAAACCGGTTTTGTTCACTCTCGGTCTGGGACTTACTGCGCCTTACTCCTTGGGTATTTTGGTCTGAAATTCTTACCAGACACTCGTCACTGTGTCTATTGAGTTTTGGCCGAGGTTTGAGTCCCAGATTCGTCCCACAAGATTGGAAATAAATTTTTTATTCGTCACTGCCAGGGCTGAAAGGAAGGTTCGTCTGTGTGTGAAACTGTTTGATTTTTTTCGTGGGTGAATACTCATCAGTTTGGCCTGAAATTTGTCCCGTTTTGTCCAAATTTCAGTGGAGATTCTTGGGTGGAATTTCAGGAAAAAACCATTTCCGAAGAATTTTTCAGAAATTTTGTAAAAACCAAGGCTATCCTCTAGCGAAACTTGTGAAATTCCGGCCTAATTTCTGCAATTTCATTCTGGGTCCGTACTGCGCTGAAAAAAATTCACACAAGCACTTTGATATGTTGTTTGCACCTAGGCAAGGAGGAACGTCTATAAACGAACCACAAAAAGAAGATACGGGGAAGAAAAGCCAGGACGTTTTGTTTTCAGAAAATTGGTTTTGTTCACACTCGGTCTGGGACTTACTGCGTCTTACTCCTTGGGTATTTTGGTCTGAAATTTTTACCAGACACTCGTCACTGTGTCTATTGAGTTTTGGCTGAGGTTTGAGTCCCAGATTCGTCCCACAATATTGGAAATAAATTTTTTATTCGTCACTGCCAGGGATGAAAGGAAGGTTCGTCTGTGTGTGAAACTGTTTGATTTTTTTCGTGGGTGAATACTCATCCGTTTGACCTGAAATTTGTTCCGTTTTGTCCCAATTTCAGTGGAGATTCTTGGGTGGAATTTCAGGAAAAAACCATTCCGGAAGAATTTTTCAGAAATTTTGTAAAAACCAAGGTTATCCTCTACCGAAACATGTGAAATTCCGGCCTAATTTCTGCAATTTCATTCTGGATCCGTACTGCGCTGAAAAAAATTCACACAAGCACTTTCGTATGTTGTTTGCACCTAGGCAAGGAGGAACGTCCATAAACGAACCACAAAAAGAAGATACGGGGAAGAAAAGCCAGGACGTTTTGTTTTCGGAAAACCGGTTTTGTTCACTCTCGGTTTGGGACTTACTGCGCCTTACTCCTTGGGTATTTTGGTCTGAAATTTTTACCAGACACTCGTCACTGTGTCTATTGAGTTTTGGCTGAGGTTTGAGTCCCAGATTCGTCCCACAAGATTGGAAATAATTTTTTTATTCGTCACTGCCAGGGCTGAAAGGAAGGTTCGTCTGTGTGTGAAACTGTTTGATTTTTTTCGTGGGTGAATACTCATCCGTTTGACCTGAAATTTGTCCCGTTTTGTCCCAATTTCAGTGGAGATTCTTGGGTGGAATTTCAGGAAAAAACCATTTCGGAAGAATTTTTCAGAAATTTTGTAAAAACCAAGGCTATCCTCTATCGAAACTTGTGAAATTCCGGTCTAATTTCTGCAATTTCATTCTGGGTCCGTACTGCGCTGAAAAAAATTCACACAAGCACTTTGGTATGTTGTTTGCACCTAGGCAAGGAGGAACGTCTATAAACGAACCACAAAAAGAAGATACGGGGAAGAAAAGCCAGGACGTTTTGTTTTCAGAAAACAGGTTTTGTTCACACTCGGTCTGGGACTTACTGCGTCTTACTCCTTGGGTATTTTGGTCTGAAATTTTTACCAGACACTCCTAACTGTGTCTATTGAGTTTTGGCTGAGGTTTGAGCCCCAGATTCGTCCCACAAGATTGGAAATAAATTTTTTATTCGTCACTGCCAGGGCTGAAAGGAAGGTTCGTCTGTGTGTGAAACTGTTTGATTTTTTTCGTGGTTGAATACTTATCCGTTTGACCTGAAATTTGTCCCGTTTTGTCCCAAATTCAGTGGAGATTCTTGGGTGGAATTTCAGGAAAAAACCATTCCGGAAGAAGTTTTCAGAAATTTTGTAAAAACCAAGGCTATCCTCTACCGAAACTTGTGAAATTCTGGCCTAATTTTTGCAATTTCATTCTGGGTCCGTACTGCGCTGAAAAAAATTCACACAAGCACTTTCGTATGTTGTTTGCACCCAGGCAAGGAGGAACGTCCATAAACGAACCACAAAAAGAAGATACGGGGAAGAAAAGCCAGGACGTTTTGTTTTCGGAAAACCGGTTTTGTTCACTCTCGGTCTGGGACTTACTGCGCCTTACTCCTTGGGTATTTTGGTCTGAAATTTTTACCAGACACTCGTCACTGTGTCTATTGAGTTTTGGCTGAGGTTTGAGTCCCAGATTCGTGCCACAAGATTGGAAATAAATTTTTTATTCGTCACTGCCAGGGATGAAAGGAAGGTTCGTCTGTGTGTGAAACTGTTTGATTTTTTTCGTGGGTGAATACTCATCCGTTTGACCTGAAATTTGTCCCGTTTTGTCCCAATTTCAGTGGAGATTCTTGGGTGGAATTTCAGGAAAAAACCATTTCGGAAGAATTTTTCAGAAATTTTGTAAAAACCAAGGCTATCCTCTATCAAAACTTGTGAAATTCCGGCCTAATTTCTGCAATTTCATTCTGGGTCCGTACTGCGCTGAAAAAAATTCACACAAGCACTTTGGTATGTTGTTTGCACCTAGGCAAGGAGGAACGTCTATAAACGAACCACAAAAAGAAGATACGGGGAAGAAAAGCCAGGACGTTTTGTTTTCAGAAAACTGGTTTTGTTCACACTCGGTCTGGGACTTACTGCGTCTTACTCCTTGGGTATTTTGGTCTGAAATTTTTACCAGACACTCGTCACTGTGTCTATTGAGTTTTGGCTGAGGTTTGAGCCCCAGATTCGTCCCACAAGATTGGAAATAAATTTTTTATTCGTCACTGCCAGGGCTGAAAGGAAGGTTCGTCTGTGTGTGAAACTGTTTGATTTTTTTCGTGGGTGAATACTCATCCGTTTGACCTGAAATTTGTCCCGTTTTGTCCCAGATTCAGTGGAGATTCTTGGGTGGAATTTCAGGAAAAAACCATTCCGGAAGAAGTTTTCAGAAATTTTGTAAAAACCAAGGCTATCCTCTATCGAAACTTGTGAAATTCCGGCCTAATTTCTGCAATTTCATTCTGGGTCCGTACTGCGCTGAAAAAATTCACACAAGCACTTTGGTATGTTGTTTGCACCTAGGCAAGAAGGAACGTCTATAAACGAACCACAAAAAGAAGATACGGGGAAGAAAAGCCAGGACGTTTTGTTTTCAGAAAACTGGTTTTGTTCACACTCGGTCTGGGACTTACTGCGTCTTACTCCTTGGGTATTTTGGTCTGAAATTTTTACCAGACACTCGTCACTGTGTCTATTGAGTTTTGGCTGAGGTTTGAGCCCCAGATTCGTCCCACAAGATTGGAAATAAATTTTTTATTCGTCACTGCCAGGGCTGAAAGGAAGGTTCGTCTGTGTGTGAAACTGTTTGATTTTTTTCGTGGGTGAATACTCATCCGTTTGACCTGAAATTTGTCCCGTTTTGTCCCAGATTCAGTGGAGATTCTTGGGTGGAATTTCAGGAAAAAACCATTCCGGAAGAAGTTTTCAGAAATCTTGTAAAAACCAAGGCTATCCTCTACCGAAACTTGTGAAATTCTGGCCTAATTTTTGCAATTTCATTCTGGGTCCGTACTGCGCTGAAAAAAATTCACACAAGCACTTTCGTATGTTGTTTGCGCCCAGGCAAGGAGGAACGTCCATAAACGAACCACAAAAAGAAGATACGGGGAAGAAAAGCCAGGACGTTTTGTTTTCGGAAAACCGGTTTTGTTCACTCTCGGTCTGGGACTTACTGCGCCTTACTCCTTGGGTATTTTGGTCTGAAATTTTTACCAGACACTCCTCACTATGTCTACTGAGTTTTGGCTGAGGTTTGAGCCCCAGATTCGTTCCACAAGATTGGCAATAAATTTTTTATTCGTCACTGTCAGGGCTGAAAGGAAGGTTCGTCTGTGTGTGAAACTTTTTGATTTTTTTCGTGGGTGAATACTCAACCGTTTGACCTGAAATTTGTCCCGTTTCGTCCCAGATTCAGTGGAGATTCTTGGGTGGAATTTCAGGAAAAAACCATTTCGGAAGAAGTTTTCTGAAATTTTGTAAAAACCAAGGCTATCCTCTACCGAAACTTGTGAAATTCCGGCCTAATTTCTGCAATTTCATTCTGGGTCCGTACTGCGCTGAAAAAAATTCACAAAAGCACTTTCGTATGTTGTTTGCGCCCAGGCAAGGAGGAACGTCCATAAACGAACCACAAAAAGAAGATACGGGGAAGAAAAGCCAGGACGTTTTGTTTTTGGAAAACCGGTTTTGTTCACTCTCGGTCTGGGACTTACTGCGTCTTACTCCTTGGGTATTTTGGTCTGAAATTTTTACCAGACACTCCAAACTATGTCTACTGAGTTTTGGCTGAGGTTTGAGCCCCAGATTCGTCCCACAAGATTGGCAGTATATTTTTATTCGTCACAGTCAGGGCTGAAAGGAAGGTTCGTCTGTGTGTGAAACTGTTTGATTTTTTTCGTGGGTGAATACTCAACTGTTTAACCTGAAATTTGTCCCGTTTTGTCCCAGATTCAGTGGAGATTCTTGGGCTGAATTTCACGAAAAAACCATTCCGGAAGAAGTTTTCAGAAATTTTGTAAAAACCAAGGCTATCCTCTACCGAAACTTGTGAAATTCCGACCTAATTTCTGCAATTTCATTCTGGGTCCGTACTGCGCTGAAAAAAATTCACACAAACACTTTCGTATGTAGGATGCACCCAGGCAAGGAGGAACGTCCATAAACAAATCACAAAAAGAAGATACGGGGAAGAAAAGCCAGGACGTTTTGTTTTCGGAAAACCGGTTTTGTTCACTCTCGGTCTGCGACTTACTGCATCTTACTCCTTGGGTATTTTGGTCTGAAATTTTTACCAGACACTCCTCACTGTGTCTACTGAGTTTTGGCTGGGGTTTGAGCCCCAGATTCGTCCCACAAGATTGGCAAAAAAATTTTTAATCGTCACTGCCAGGGCTGAAAGGAAGGTTCGTCTGTGTGTGAAACTGTTTGATTTTTTTCGTTGGTGAATACTCATCCGTTTGACCTCAAATTTGTCCCGTTTTGTCCCAGATTCAGTGGAGATTCTTGGGTGGAATTTCAGGAGAAAACCATTCCGGAAGAATTTTTCAGAAATTTTGTAAAAACCAAGGCTATCCTCTACCGAAACTTGTGAAATTACGGCCTAATTTCTGTAATTTCATTCTGGGTCCGTACTGCGCTGAAAAAAATTCACACAAGCACTTTCGTATGTTGTTTGCACCCAGGCAAGGAGGAACGTCCATAAACGAACCACAAAAAGAAGATACGGGGAAGAAAAGCCAGGACGTTTTGTTTTCGGAAAACCGGTTTTCTTCACTCTCGGTCTGGGACTTACTGCGTCTTACTCCTTGGGTATTTTGGTCTGAAATTTTTTCCAGACATTCCTCACTGTGTCTACTGCGTTTTGGCTGAGGTTTGAGCCCCAGATTCGTCCCACAAGATTGGCAATAAATTTTTTATTCGTCACTGCCAGGGCTGAAAGGAAGGTTCGTCTGTGTGTGAAACTGTTTGATATTTTTCGTGGGTGAATACTCATCCGTTTGACCTGAAATTTGTCCCGTTTTGTCCCAGATTCAGTGGAGATTCTTGGGTGTAATTTCAGGAAAAAACCATTCCGGAAGAATTTTTCAGAAATTTTGTAAAAACCAAGGCTATCCTCTACCGAAACTTGTGAAATTCCGGCCTAATTTCTGCAATATCATTCTGGGTCCGTACTGCGCTGAAAAAAATTCACACAAGCACTTTCGTATGTTGTTTGCACCCAGGCAAGGAGGAACGTCAATAAACGAACCACAAATAGAAGATACGGGGATGAAAAGCCAGGACGTTTGGTTTTCGGAAAACCGGTTTGTTCACTCTCGGTCTGGGACTTACTGCGTCTTACTCCTTGGGTATTTTGGTCTGAAATTTTTACCAGACACTCCTCACTGTGTCTACTGAGTTTTGGCTGAGGTTTGAGCCCCAGATTCGTCCCACAAGATTGGCAATAAATTTTTTATTCGTCACTGCCAGAGCTGAAAGGAAGGTTCGTCTGTGTGTGAAACTGTTTGATTTTTTTCGTGGGTGAATACTCATCCGTTTGACCTGAAATTTGTCCCGTTTTGTTCCAGATTCAGTGGAGATTCTTGGGTGGAATTTCAGGAAAAAACCATTCCGGAAGAATTTTTCAGAAATTTTGTAAAAACCAAGGCTATCCTCTACCGAAACTTGTGAAATTCCGGCCTAATTTCTGCAATTTCATTCTGGGTCTGTACTGCGCTGAAAAAAATTCACACAAGCACTTTCGTATGTTGTTTGCACCCAGGCAAGGAGGAACGTCAATAAACGAACCACAAATAGAAGATACGGGGATGAAAAGCCAGGACGTTTGGTTTTCGGAAAACCGGTTTGTTCACTCTCGGTCTGGGACTTACTGCGTCTTACTCCTTGGGTATTTTGGTCTGAAATTTTTACCAGACACTCCTCACTGTGTCTACTGAGTTTTGGCTGAGGTTTGAGCCCCAGATTCGTCCCACAAGATTGGCAATAAATTTTTTATTCGTCACTGTCAGGGGTGAAAGGAAGGTTCGTCTGTGTGTGAAACTGTTTGATTTTTTTCGTGGGTGAATACTCATCCGTTTGACCTGAAATTTGTCCCGTTTTGTCCCAGATTCAGTGGAGATTCTTGGGTGGAATTTCAGGAAAAAACCATTCCGGAAGAATTTTTCAGAAATTTTGTAAAAACCAAGGCTATCCTCTACCGAAACTTGTGAAATTCCGGCCTAATTTCTGCAATATCATTCTGGGTCCGTACTGCGCTGAAAAAAATTCACACAAGCACTTTCGTATGTTGTTTGCACCCAGGCAAGGAGGAACGTCAATAAACGAACCACAAATAGAAGATACGGGGATGAAAAGCCAGGACGTTTGGTTTTCGGAAAACCGGTTTGTTCACTCTCGGTCTGGGACTTACTGCGTCTTACTCCTTGGGTATTTTGGTCTGAAATTTTTACCAGACACTCCTCACTGTGTCTACTGAGTTTTGGCTGAGGTTTGAGCCCCAGATTCGTCCCACAAGATTGGCAATAAATTTTTTATTCGTCACTGCCAGAGCTGAAAGGAAGGTTCGTCTGTGTGTGAAACTGTTTGATTTTTTTCGTGGGTGAATACTCATCCGTTTGACCTGAAATTTGTCCCGTTTTGTCCCAGATTCAGTGGAGATTCTTGGGTGGAATTTCAGGAAAAAACCATTCCGGAAGAATTTTTCAGAAATTTTGTAAAAACCAAGGCTATATCCTCTACCGAAACTTGTGAAATTCCGGCCTAATTTCTGCAATTTCATTCTGGGTCTGTACTGCGCTGAAAAAAATTCACACAAGCACTTTCGTATGTTGTTTGCACCCAGGCAAGGAGGAACGTCAATAAACGAACCACAAATAGAAGATACGGGGATGAAAAGCCAGGACGTTTGGTTTTCGGAAAACCGGTTTGTTCACTCTCGGTCTGGGACTTACTGCGTCTTACTCCTTGGGTATTTTGGTCTGAAATTTTTACCAGACACTACTCACTGTGTCTACTGAGTTTTGGCTGAGGTTTGAGCCCCAGATTCGTCCCACAAGATTGGCAATAAATTTTTTATTCGTCACTGTCAGGGGTGAAAGGAAGGTTCGTCTGTGTGTGAAACTGTTTGATTTTTTTCGTTGGTGAATACTTATCCGTTTGACCTCGAATTTATCCCGTTTTGTCCCAGATTCAGTGGAGATTCTTGGGTGGAATTTCAGGAGAAAACCATTCCGGAAGAATTTTTCAGAAATTTTGTAAAAACCAAGGCTATCCTCTACCGAAACTTGTGAAATTCCGGCCTAATTTCTGCAATTTCATTCTGGGTCCGTACTGCGCTGAAAAAAATTCACACAAGCACTTTCGTATGTTGTTTGCGCCCAGACAAGGAGGAACGTCCATAAACGAACCACAAAAAGAAGATACGGGGAAGAAAAGCCAGGACGTTTTGTTTTCGGAAAACTAGTTTTGTTCACTCTCGGTCTGGGACTTACTGCGCCTTACTCCTTGGGTATTTTGGTCTGAAATTTTTACCAGACACTCCTCACTGTGTCTACTGAGTTTTGGCTGAGGTTTGAGCCCCAGATTTGTTCCACAAGATTGGCAATAAATTTTTTATTCGTCACTGTCAGGGCTGAAAGGAAGGTTCGTCTGTGTGTGAAACTGTTTGATTTTTTTCGTGGGTGAATACTCAACCGTTTAACCTGAAATTTGTCCCGTTTTGTCCCAGATTCAGTGGAGATTCTTGGGTGGAATTTCAGGAAAAAACCATTCCGGAAGATGTTTTCAGAAATTTTGTAAAAACCAAGGCTATCCTCTACCGAAACTTGTGAAATTCCGGCCTAATTTCTGCAATTTCATTCTGGGTCCGTACTGCGCTGAAAAAAATTCACACAAGAACTTTCGTATGTTGTTTGCGCCCAGGCAAGGAGGAACGTCCATAAACGAACCACAAAAAGAAGATACGGGGAAGAAAAGCCAGGACGTTTTGTTTTCGGAAAACCAGTTTTGTTCACTCTCGGTCTGGGACTTACTGCGCCTTACTCCTTGGGTATTTTGGTCTGAAATTTTTACCAGATACTCCTCACTGTGTCTACTGAGTTTTGGCTGAGATTTGATCCCCAGATTCGTTCCACAAGATTGGCAATAAATTTTTTATTCGTCACTGTCAGGGCTGAAAGGAAGGTTCGTCTGTGTGTGAAACTGTTTGATTTTTTTCGTGGGTGAATACTCAACCGTTTGACCTGAAATTTGTCCTGTTTCGTCCCAGATTCAGTGGAGATTCTTGGGTGGAATTTCAGGAAAAAACCATTTCGGAAGAAGTTTTCTGAAATTTTGTAAAAACCAAGGCTATCCTCTACCGAAACTTGTGAAATTCCGGCCTAATTTCTGCAATTTCATTCTGGGTCCGTACTGCGCTGAAAAAAATTCACAAAAGCACTTTCGTATGTTGTTTGCGCCCAAGCTAGGAGGAACGTCCATAAACGAACCACAAAAAGAAGATACGGGGAAGAAAAGCCAGGACGTTTTGTTTTCGGAAAACCGGTTTTGTTCACTCTCGGTCTGGGACTTACTGCGTCTTACTCCTTGGGTATTTTGGTCTGAAATTTTTACCAGACACTCCTCACTATGTCTACTGAGTTTTGGCTGAGGTTTGAGCCCCAGATTCGTCCCACAAGATTGGCAGTATATTTTTATTCGTCACTGTCAGGGCTGAAAGGAAGGTTCGTCTGTGTGTGAAACTGTTTGATTTTTTTCGTGGGTGAATACTCATCCGTTTGACCTGAAATTTGTCCCGTTTTGTCCCAGATTCAGTGGAGATTCTTGGGCTGAATTTCACGAAAAAACCATTCCGGAAGAAGTTTTCAGAAATTTTGTAAAAACCAAGGCTATCCTCTACCGAAACTTGTGAAATTCCGACCTAATTTCTGCAATTTCATTCTGGGTCCGTACTGCGCTGAAAAAAATTCACACAAACACTATCGTATGTAGGATGCACCCAGGCAAGGAGGAACGTCCATAAACGAATCACAAAAAGAAGATACGGGGAAGAAAAGCCAGGACGTTTTGTTTTCGGAAAACCGGTTTTGTTCACTCTCGGTCTGCGACTTACTGCATCTTACTCCTTGGGTATTTTGGTTTGAAATTTTTACCAGACACTCCTCACTGTGTCTACTGAGTTTTGGCTGGGGTTTGAGCCCCAGATTCGTCCCACAAGATTGGCAAAAAAATTTTTAATCGTCACTGCCAGGGCTGAAAGGAAGGTTCGTCTGTGTGTGAAACTGTTTGATTTTTTTCGTTGGTGAATACTCATCCGTTTGACCTCAAATTTGTCCCGTTTTGTCCCAGATTCAGTGGAGATTCTTGGGTGGAATTTCAGGAGAAAACCATTCCGGAAGAATTTTTCAGAAATTTTGTAAAAACCAAGGCTATCCTCTACCGAAACTTGTGAAATTACGGCCTAATTTCTGTAATTTCATTCTGGGTCCGTACTGCGCTGAAAAAAATTCACACAAGCACTTTCGTATGTTGTTTGCACCCAGGCAAGGAGGAACGTCCATAAACGAACCACAAAAAGAAGATACGGGGATGAAAAGCCAGGACGTTTTGTTTTCGGAAAACCGGTTTTGTTCACTCTCGGTCAAGGACTTACTGCGTCTTACTCCTTGGGTATTTTGGTCTGAAATTTTTACCAGACACTCCTCACTGTGTCTACTGAGTTTTGGCTGAGGTTTGAGCCCCAGATTCGTCCCACAAGATTGGCAATAAATTTTTTATTCGTCACTGTCAGGGGTGAAAGGAAGGTTCGTCTGTGTGTGAAACTGTTTGATTTTTTTCGTTGGTGAATACTCATCCGTTTGACCTCGAATTTATCCCGTTTTGTCCCAGATTCAGTGGAGATTCTTGGGTAGAATTTCAGGAGAAAACCATTCCGGAAGAATTTTTCAGAAATTTTGTAAAAACCAAGGCTATCCTCTACCGAAACTTGTGAAATTCCGGCCTAATTTTTGTAATTTCATTCTGGGTCCGTACTGCGCTGAAAAAAATTCACACAAGCACTTTCGTATGTTGTTTGCACCCAGGCAAGGAGGAACGTCCATAAACGAACCACAAAAAGAAGATACGGGGAAGAAAAGCCAGGACGTTTTGTTTTCGGAAAACCGGTTTTCTTCACTCTCGGTCTGGGACTTACTGCGTCTTACTCCTTGGGTATTTTGGTCTGAAATTTTTACCAGACACTCCTCACTGTGTCTACTGCGTTTTGGCTGAGGTTTGAGCCCCAGATTCGTCCCACAAGAATGGCAATAAATTTTTTATTCGTCACTGCCAGGGCTGAAAGGAAGGTTCGTCTGTGTGTGAAACTGTTTGATTTTTTTCGTGGGTGAATACTCATCCGTTTGACCCTATAATTTGTCCCGTTTTGTCCCAGATTCACTGGAGATTCTTGGGTGGAATTTCAGGAAAAAACCATTCCGGAAGAATTTTTCAGAAATTTTGTAAAAACCAAGGCTATCCTCTACCGAAACTTGTGAAATTACGGCCTAATTTCTGCAATTTCATTCTGGGTCCGTACTGCGCTGAAAAAAATTCACACAAGCACTTTGGTATGTTGTTTGCACCCAGGCAAGGAGGAACGTCCATAAACGAACCACAAATAGAAGATACGGGGATGAAAAGCCAGGACGTTTGGTTTTCTGAAAACCGGTTTGTTCACTCTCGGTCTGGGACTTACTGCGTCTTACTCCTTGGGTATTTTGGTCTGAAATTTTTACCAGACACTCCTCACTGTGTCTACTGAGTTTTGGCTGAGGTTTGAGCCCCGGATTCGTCCCACAAGATTGGCAATAAATTTTTTATTCGTCACTGTCAGGGGTGAAAGGAAGGTTCGTCTGTGTGTGAAACTGTTTGATTTTTTTCGTTGGTGAATACTCATCCGTTTGACCTCAAATTTGTCCCGTTTTGTCCCAGATTCAGTGGAGATTCTTGGGTGGAATTTCAGGAGAAAACCATTTCGGAAGAATTTTTCAGAAATTTTGTAAAAACCAAGGCTATCCTCTACCGAAACTTGTGAAATTCCGGCCTAATTTCTGTAATTTCATTCTGGGTCCGTACTGCGCTGAAAAAAATTCACACAAGCACTTTCGTATGTTGTTTGCACCCAGGCAAGGAGGAACGTCCATAAACGAACCACAAAAAGAAGATATGGGGAAGAAAAGCCAGGACGTTTTGTTTTCGGAAAACCGGTTTTCTTCACTCTCAGTCTGGGACTTACTGCGTCTTACTCCTTGGGTATTTTGGTCTGAAATTTTTACCAGACACTCCTCACTGTGTCTACTGCGTTTTGGCTGAGGTTTGAGCCCCAGATTTGTCCCACAAGATTGGCAATAAATTTTTTATTCGTCACTGCCAGGGCTGAAAGGAAGGTTCGTCTGTGTGTGAAACTGTTTGATTTTTTTCGTGGGTGAATACTCATCCGTTTGACCCTATAATTTGTCCCGTTTTGTCCCAGATTCAGTGGAGATTCTTGGGTGGAATTTCAGGAAAAAACCATTTCGGAAGAATTTTTCAGAAATTTTGTAAAAACCAAGGCTATCCTCTACCGAAACTTGTGAAATTCCGGCCTAATTTCTGCAATTTCATTCTGGGTCCGTACTGCGCTGAAAAAAATTCACACAAGCACTTTCGTATGTTGTTTGCACCCAGGCAAGGAGGAACGTCCATAAACGAACCACAAATAGAAGATACGGGGAAGAAAAGCCAGGACGTTTGGTTTTCGGAAAACCGGTTTGTTCACTCTCGGTCTGGGACTTACTGCGTCTTACTCCTTGGGTATTTTGGTCTGAAATTTTTACCAGACACTCCTCACTGTGTCTACTGAGTTTTGGCTGAGGTTTGAGCCCCAGATTCGTCCCACAAGATTGGCAATAAATTTTTTATTCGTCACTGCCAGGGCTGAAAGGAAGGTTCGTCTGTGTGTGAAACTGTTTGATTTTTTTCGTGGGTGAATACTCATCCGTTTGACCTGAAATTTGTCCCGTTTTGTCCCAGATTCAGTGGAGATTCTTGGGTGGAATTTCAGGAAAAAACCATTCCGGAAGAATTTTTCAGAAATTTTGTAAAAACCAAGGCTATCCTCTACCGAAACTTGTGAAATTCCAGCCTAATTTCTGCAATTTAATTCTGGGTCCGTACTGCGCTGAAAAAAATTCACACAAGCACTTTCGTATGTTGTTTGCACCCAGGCAAGGAGGAACGTCAATAAACGAACCACAAATAGAAGATACGGGGATGAAAAGCCAGGACGTTTTGTTTTCGGAAAACCGGTTTGTTCACTCTCGGTCTGGGACTTACTGCGTCTTACTCCTTGGGTATTTTGGTCTGAAATTTTTACCAGACACTCCTCACTGTGTCTACTGAGTTTTGGCTGAGGTTTGAGCCCCAGATTCGTCCCACAAGATTGGCAATAAATTTTTTATTCGTCACTGTCAGGGGTGAAAGGAAGGTTCGTCTGTGTGTGAAACTGTTTGATTTTTTTCGTGGGTGAATACTCATCCGTTTGACCTCAAATTTGTCCCGTTTTGTCCCAGATTCAGTGGAGATTCTTGGGTGGAATTTCAGGAGAAAACCATTCCGGAAGAATTTTTCAGAAATTTTGTAAAAAAAAAGGCTATCCTCTACCGAAACTTGTGAAATTCCGGCCTAATTTCTGTAATTTCATTCTGGGTCCGTACTGCGCTGAAAAAAAATCACACAAGCACTTTCGTATGTTGTTTGCACCCAGGCAAGGAGGAACGTCCATAAACGAACCACAAATAGAAGATACGGGGATGAAAAGCCAGGACGTTTTGTTGTCGGAAAACCGGTTTTGTTCACTCTCGGTCTGGGACTTACTGCGTCTTACTCCTTGGGTATTTTGGTCTGAAATTTTTACCAGGCACTCCTCACTGTGTCTACTGAGTTTTGGCTGAGGTTTGAGCCCCAGATTCGTCCCACAAGATTGGCAATAAATTTTTTATTCGTCACTGCCAGGGCTGAAAGGAAGGTTCGTCTGTGTGTGAAACTGTTTGATTTTTTTCGTGAGTGAATACTCATCCGTTTGACCTGAAATTTGTCCCGTTTTGTCCCAAATTCAGTGGAGATTCTTGGGTGGAATTTCAGGAAAACACCATTCCGGAAGAATTTTTCAGAAATTTTGTAAAAACCAAGGCTATCCTCTACCGAAACTTGTGAAATTCCGGCCTAATTTCTGCAATTTCATTCTGGGTCCGTACTGCGCTGAAAAAAATTCACACAAGCACTTTCGTATGTTGTTTGCACCCAGGCAAGGAGGAACGTCCATAAACGAACCACAAATAGAAGATACGGGGATGAAAAGCCAGGACGTTTGGTTTTCGGAAAACCGGTTTTGTTCACTCTCGGTCAAGGACTTACTGCGTCTTACTCCTTGGGTATTTTGGTCTGAAATTTTTACCAGACACTCCTCACTGTGTCTACTGAGTTTTGGCTGAGGTTTGAGCCCCAGATTCGTCCCACAAGATTGGCAATAAATTTTTTATTCGTCACTGTCAGGGGTGAAAGGAAGGTTCGTCTGTGTGTGAAACTGTTTGATTTTTTTCGTGGGTGAATACTCATCCGTTTGACCTGAAATTTGTCCCGTTTTGTCCCAAATTCAGTGGAGATTCTTGGGTGGAATTTCAGGAAAAAACCATTTCGGAAGAATTTTTCAGAAATTTTGTAAAAACCAAGGCTATCCTCTATCGAAACTTGTGAAATTCCGGCCTAATTTCTGCAATTTCATTCTGGGTCCGTATTGCGCTGAAAAAAATTCACACAAGCACTTTGGTATGTTGTTTGCACCTAGGCAAGGAGGAACGTCTATAAACGAACCACAAAAAGAAGTTACGGGGAGGAAAAGCCAGGACGTTTTGTTTTCGGAAAACCGGTTTTCTTCACTCTCGGTCTGGGACTTACTGTGTCTTACTCCTTGGGTATTTTGGTCTGAAATTTTTACCAGACATTCCTCACTGTGTCTACTGATTTTTGGCTGAGGTTTGAGCCCCAGATTCGTCCCACAAGATTGGCAATAAATTTTTTATTCGTCACTGCCAGGGCTGAAAGGAAGGTTCGTCTGTGTGTGAAACTGTTTGATTTTTTTCGTGGGTGAATACTCATCCGTTTGACCTGAAATTTGTCCCGTTTTGTCCCAAATTCAGTGGAGATTCTTGGGTGGAATTTCAGGAGAAAACCATTCGGAAAGAATTTTTCAGAAATTTTGTAAAAAAAAAGGCTATGCTCTACCGAAACTTTTGAAATTCCGGCCTAATTTCTGTAATTTCATTCTGGGTCCGTACTGCGCTGAAAAAAATTCACACAAGCACTTTCGTATGTTGTTTGCACCCAGGCAAGGAGGAACGTCCATAACGAACCACAAAAAGAAGATACGGGGAAGAAAAGCCAAGACGTTTTGTTTTCGGAAAACCGGTTTTCTTCACTCTCGGTCTGGGACTTACTGTGTCTTACTCCTTGGGTATTTTGGTCTGAAATTTTTACCAGACACTCCTCACTGTGTCTACTAAGTTTTGGCTGAGGTTTGAGCCCCAGATTCGTCCCACAAGATTGGCAATAAATTTTTTATTCGTCACTGCCAGGGCTGAAAGGAAGGTTCGTCTGTGTGTGAAACTGTTTGATTTTTTACGTTGGTGAATACTCATCCGTTTGACCTGAAATTTATCCCGTTTTGTCCCAAATTCAGTGGAGATTCTTGGGTGGAATTTCAGGAAAAAACCATTCCGGAAGAATTTTTCAGAAATTTTGTAAAAACCAAGGCTATCCTCTACCGAAACTTGTGAAATTCCGGCCAAATTTCTGCAATTTCATTTTGGGTTCGTACTGCGCTGAAAAAAATTCACCCACGATAACCTCACCCACGATAACCTCACCCACGATAAACGCACCCACGATAAAATCACCCACGGTAACTTCACCCACGATAACCTCACCCACGATAACCTCACCCACGATAAAGTCACCCACGATAAAATCACCCACGATAAAATCACCCACGATAACCTCACCCACGATAACCTCACCCACGATAAAGTCACCCACGATCACCTCACCCTCGATAACCTCACCCACGATAACCTCACCCACGATAACCACACCCACGATAAACTCACCCACGATAAAATCACCCACGATAACCTCATCCACGATAACATCACCCACGATAAAGTCACCCACCCACGATAACGTCACCCACGATAACCTCACCCACGATAAAGTCACCCACGATAAAGTCACCCACGATTACCTCACCCACGATTACCTCACCCACGATAAACTCACCCACGATAACCTCACCCACGATAACCTCACCCACGATAAAATCACCCACGCTAACCTCACCCACGCTAAAATCACACACGATAACCTCACCCACGATCACCTCACCCTCGATAACATCACCCACGATAACCTCACCCACGATAACCTCACCCACGATAACCTGACCCACGATTATCTCACCCACGATAAAACGATATCCTCACCCACGATAAAATCACCCACGATAACCTCACCCACGATAAAATCACCCACGATAACCTCACCCACGATAACCTCACCTTCGATAACCTCACCCACGATAACCTCACCCACGATAACCTCACCCACGATAAAATCACCCACGATAACCTCACCCCCGACAAAATCATCCACGATAACCTCACCCACTATAAAGTCACCCACGATAACCTCACCTTTGATAAAGTCACCCACGATAAAATCACCCACGATTACCTCACCCACGATAACCTCACCCACGATAAAATCACCCATGATAAACTCACCCACCATTTCCTCACCCACGATAACCTCACCCACGATAAAATCACCCACGATAACCTCACCCACGATCACCTCACCCTCAATAACCTCACCCGCGATAACCTCACCCACGATAACCTCACCCACGATCACTTCACCCTCGATAACCTCACCCATGATAACCTCACACACGATAACCTCACCCACGATAACCTTACCTACGATTACCTCACCCACGATAGGCTCACCTGCGATAACCTCACCCACGATAACCTCACCAACGATAAAGTCACCCACGATAAAATAACCCACGATAACCTCACCCACTATAACCTTCCCCACGATAACCTCACCCACGATAACCTCACCCACGATAAAACGATATCCTCACCCACGATAACCTCACCCACGATAACCTCACCCTCGATAACCTCACCCACGATAACCTCACCCACGATAACCTCACCCACGATAACCTCAACCACGATAAACGCACCCACGATAAAATCACCCATGATAACCTCACCCACAATTACCTCACCCACGATAAAATCACCCACGGTAACTTCACCCACGATAACCTCACCCACGATAACCTCACCCACGATAAAGGCACCCACGATAACCTCACCCACGATAACGTCACCCACGATAAAATCACCCATGATAACCTCACCCACAATTACCTTACCCACGATAACATCACCAACGATAAAATCACCAACGATAACGTAACCCATGATTCCCTCACCCACGATAAAGTCACCGACGATAAAGTCACCCACGATTACCTCACCCACGATAAAATCACCCATGATAACCTCACCCACTATAACCTCACCCACGATTACCTCACCCACGATAAAATCACCCACGACAACCTCACCCACGATAACCTCACCCACAATTACCTCACCCACGACAAAATCATCCACGATAACCTCACCCACTATAAAGTCACCCACGATAACCTCACCTTTGATAAAGTAACCCACGATAAAATCACCCACGATTACCTCACCCACGATAACCTCACCCACCATAAAATCACCCACGATAACCTCACCCACGATAACCTCACCCTCGATAACCTCACCCACGATAACCTCACCCTCGATAACCTCACCCACGATTACCTCACCCAAGATAACCTCACCCACGATAACCTTACCTACGATTACCTCACCCACGATAGCCTCACCCACGATAAGATCACCCACGATAACGTCACCCACGATAAAGTCACCCACGATAAAATCACCCATGATAACCTCACCCACAATTACCTCACCCACGATAAAATCCCCCACGGTAACTTCAACCACGATAACCTCACCCACGATAACCTTACCCACGATAACCTCACCTACGATAACCTCACCCACCATAAAGTCACCGACGATAAAGTCACCCATGATTACCTCACCCACGATACAATCACGCACGATAACCTCACCCACGATAACCTCACCCATAATAAAATCACCCACGATAACCTCATCCACGATAACCTCACCCACGATAACCTCACCCACGATAAAGTCACCCACGATAAAATCACCCATGATAACCTCACCCACAATTACCTCACCCACGATAAAATCACCCACGATAAAGTCGCCCACGATAAAGTCACCAACGATAACCTCACCCACGATAAAATGACCCACAATAAAATCACCCACGATAACCTCACCCACGATAACCTCACCCACGATAAAATCACCCACGATAACCTCACCCACGATAACCTCACCCACGATAAACGCACCCACGATAAAATCACCCACAATTACCTTACCCACGATAAAATCACCCACGGTAACTTCACCCACGATAACCTCACCACGATAAAGTCACCCACGATAACCCTAAACCCTAAACCCACGATAACCTCACCGACGATAACCTCACCCACGATTACCTCACCCACGATAACCTCACCCACGATAACCTCACCCACGATAAAATCACCCACGTTAACCTCACCCACGATAACCTCACCCACGATAACCTTACCCACGATAAAGTCACCCACGATAATTTCACTGATGATAACCTCACCCAGAATTACCTCACCCACAATAAAATCACCCACGATAAAGTCACCCACGATAACCTCACCCACAAAAAAAGACCCACAATAAAATCACCCACGATAACCTCACCCACGATAACCTCACCCACGATAAAATCACCCACGATAACCTCACCCACGATAACCTCAGCCACGGTAACTTCACCCACCATAACCTCACCCACGATAACCTCACCCACGATAACGTCACCTACGATAAAATCACCCACATTAAAATCACCCACGATAAAGTCGCCCACGATAAAGTCACCAACGATAACCTCACCCACGATAAAATGACCCACAATAAAATCACCCACGATAACCTCACCCACGATAACCTCACCCACGATAAAATCACCCACGATAACCTCACCCACGATAACCTCACCCACGATAAACGCACCCACGATAAAATCACCCACAATTACCTTACCCACGATAAAATCACCCACGGTAACTTCACCCACGATAACCTCACCACGATAAAGTCACCCACGATAACCCTAAACCCTAAACCCACGATAACCTCACCGACGATAACCTCACCCACGATTACCTCACCCACGATAACCTCACCCACGATAACCTCACCCACGATAAAATCACCCACGTTAACCTCACCCACGATAACCTCACCCACGATAACCTTACCCACGATAAAGTCACCCACGATAATTTCACTGATGATAACCTCACCCAGAATTACCTCACCCACAATAAAATCACCCACGATAAAGTCACCCACGATAACCTCACCCACAAAAAAAGACCCACAATAAAATCACCCACGATAACCTCACCCACGATAACCTCACCCACGATAAAATCACCCACGATAACCTCACCCACGATAACCTCAGCCACGGTAACTTCACCCACCATAACCTCACCCACGATAACCTCACCCACGATAACGTCACCTACGATAAAATCACCCACATTAAAATCACCCACGATAAGCTCACCCACGATAACCTCACCCACGATAAAATCACCCACGATAACCTCACCCACGATAAAATCACCCCTGATAACCTCACCCACCACTTCCTCACCCACGATACGATAAAATCACCCACGATAACCTCACCCACGATTACCTCACCCACGATAACCTCACCCACGATAACTTCACCCAGGATAACCTCACAATTACCTCACCCACGATAAAATCACCCACGGTAACTTCACCCACGATAACCTCACCCACGATAACCTCACCCACGATAAAGTCACCCACGATAAAGTCACCTACGATAAAATCACCCACACTAAAATCACCCACGATAACCTCACCCACGATAAAGTCACCCACGATGACCTCACTCACGATAAAATCACCCACGATAACCTCACCCACGATAAAGTCACCCACGATAAAATCACCCACGATAACCTCACCCACGACTACCTTACCCACGATAAAATCACCCACAATAACCTCACCCTCGATAACCTCACCCACGATAAAATCACCCACGCTAAAATCACCCACGATAAAATCACCCACGATAACCTCACCAACAATTACCTCACCCACGATAACCTCACCAACGATAAAATCACCCACGATCACCTCACCCTCGATAACCTCACCCACGATAACCTCACCCACGATTACCTCACCCACGATAAAATCACCCACGATAACCTCACCCACGATAACCTCACCCACGATAAAATCACCCACGCTAACCTCACCCACGCTAAAATCACCCACGATAACCTCACCCACGATCACCTCACCCTCGATAACCTCACCCACGATAACCTCACCCACGATAACCTCACCCACGATAACCTCAACCACGATAACCTTCCCCACGATAACCTGACCCACGATAACCTGACCCACGATAACCTGACCCACGATAAAACGATATCCTCACCCACGATAAGATCACCCACGATAACCTCACCCATGATAACCTCACCCTCGATAATCTCACCCACGATAACCTCGCCCACGATAACCTCACCCACGATAACCTTACCCACGATTACCTCACCCACAATAAAATCACCCACGATAACCTCACCCATGATAACGTCACCCATGATAACGTCACCCATGATAAAGTCACCCACGATAAAGTCACCCACGATAAAATCACCCATGATAACCTCACCCACAATTACCTCACCCACGATAACCTCACCAACGATAAAATCACCCACGATAAGCTCACCCACGATTCCCTTACCCACGATAAAGTCACCCACGATAAAGTCACTGACGATAAAGTCACCCACGATAACCTCACCCACGATAAAATCACCCACGATAACCTCACCCACGATAACCTCACCAACGATTACCTCACCCACGATAAAATCACCCACGACAACCTCACCCACAATTACCTCACCCACGACAAAATCATCCACGATAACCTCACCCACTATAAAGTCACCCACGATAACCTCACCTTTGATAAAGTCACCCACGATAAAATCACCCACGATTACCTCACCCACGATAACCTCACCCACGATAAAATCACCCATGATAAACTCACCCACCATTTCCTCACCCACGATAACCTCACCCACGATAAAATCACCCACGATAACCTCACCCACGATCACCTCACCCTCAATAACCTCACCCGCGATAACCTCACCCACGATAACCTCACCCACGATCACTTCACCCTCGATAACCTCACCCACGATAACCTCACCCACGATAACCTCACCCACGATAACCTTACGTACGATTAATTCACCAACGATAGCCTCACCCGCGATAACCTCACCCACGATAACCTCACCAACGATAAAGTCACCCACGATAAAATAACCCACGATAACCTCACCTACGATAACCTTCCCCACGATAACCTCACCCACGATAACCTCACCCACGATAAAACGATATCCTCACCCACGATAACCTCACCCTCGATAACCTCACCCACGATAACCTCACCCACGATAGAATCACCCACGATAACCTCACCCACGATAACCTCACCCACGATAACCTCAACCACGATAAACGCACCCACGATAAAATCACCCATGATAACCTCACCCACAATTACCTCACCCACGATAAAATCACCCACGGTAACTTCACCCACGATAACCTCACCCACGATAACCTCACCCACGATAAAGTCACCCACGATAACCTCACCCACGATAACGTCACCCACGATAAAATCACCCATGATAACCTCACCCACAATTACCTTACCCACGATAACATCACCAACGATAAAATCACCAACGATAACGTAACCCATGATTCCCTCACCCACGATAAAGTCACCGACGATAAAGTCACCCACGATTACCTCACCCATGATAACCTCACCCACTATAACCTCACCCACGATTACCTCACCCACGATTACCTCACCCAGGATTACCTCACCCACGATAACCTCACCCACAATTACCTCACCCACGACAAAATCATCCACGATAACCTCACCCACTATAAAGTCACCCACGATAACCTCACCTTTGATAAAGTAACCCACGATAAAATCACCCACGATTACCTCACCCACGATAAAATCCCCCACGGTAACTTCAACCACGATAACCTCACCCACGATAACCTTACCCACGATAACCTCACCTACGATAACCTCACCCACCATAAAGTCACCGACGATAAAGTCACCCATGATTACCTCACCCACGATACAATCACGCACGATAACCTCACCCACGATAACCTCACCCATAATAAAATCACCCACGATAACCTCACCCACGATAACCTCACCCACGATAACCTCACCCACGATAAAGTCACCCACGATAAAATCACCCATGATAACCTCACCCACAATTACCTCACCCACGATAAAATCACCCACGATAAAGTCGCCCACGATAAAGTCACCAACGATAACCTCACCCACGATAAAATGACCCACAATAAAATCACCCACGATAACCTCACCCACGATAACCTCACCCACGATAAAATCACCCACGATAACCTCACCCACGATAACCTCACCCACGATAAACGCACCCACGATAAAATCACCCACAATTACCTTACCCACGATAAAATCACCCACGGTAACTTCACCCACGATAACCTCACCACGATAAAGTCACCCACGATAACCCTAAACCCTAAACCCACGATAACCTCACCCACGATAACCTCACCCACGATTACCTCACCCACGATAACCTCACCCACGATAACCTCACCCACGATAAAATCACCCACGATAACCTCACCCACGATAACCTCACCCACGATAACCTTACCCACGATAAAGTCACCCACGATAATTTCACTGATGATAACCTCACCCAGAATTACCTCACCCACAATAAAATCACCCACGATAAAGTCACCCACGATAACCTCACCCACAAAAAAAGACCCACAATAAAATCACCCACGATAACCTCACCCACGATAACCTCACCCACGATAAAATCACCCACGATAACCTCACCCACGATAACCTCAGCCACGGTAACTTCACCCACGATAACCTCACCCACGATAACCTCACCCACGATAACGTCACCTACGATAAAATCACCCACATTAAAATCACCCACGATAAGCTCAGCCACGATAACCTCACCCACGAAAAAATCACCCACGATAACCTCACCCACGATAAAATCACCCCTGATAACCTCACCCACCACTTCCTCACCCACGATACGATAAAATCACCCACGATAACCTCACCCACGATTACCTCACCCACGATAACCTCACCCACGATAACTTCACCCAGGATAACCTCACAATTACCTCACCCACGATAAAATCACCCACGGTAACTTCACCCACGATAACCTCACCCACGATAACCTCACCCACGATAAAGTCACCCACGATAAAGTCACCTACGATAAAATCACCCACACTAAAATCACCCACGATAACCTCACCCACGATAAAGTCACCCACGATGACCTCACTCACGATAAAATCACCCACGATAACCTCACCCACGATAAAGTCACCCACGATAAAATCACCCACGATAACCTCACCCACGACTACCTTACCCACGATAAAATCACCCACAATAACCTCACCCTCGATAACCTCACCCACGATAAAATCACCCACGCTAAAATCACCCACGATAAAATCACCCACGATAACCTCACCAACAATTACCTCACCCACGATAACCTCACCAACGATAAAATCACCCACGATCACCTCACCCTCGATAACCTCACCCACGATAACCTCACCCACGATTACCTCACCCACGATAAAATCACCCACGATAACCTCACCCACGATAACCTCACCCACGATAAAATCACCCACGCTAACCTCACCCACGCTAAAATCACCCACGATAACCTCACCCACGATCACCTCACCCTCGATAACCTCACCCACGATAACCTCACCCACGATAACCTCACCCACGATAACCTCAACCACGATAACCTTCCCCACGATAACCTGACCCACGATAACCTGACCCACGATAAAACGATATCCTCACCCACGATAAGATCACCCACGATAACCTCACCCATGATAACCTCACCCTCGATAATCTCACCCACGATAACCTCGCCCACGATAACCTCACCCACGATAACCTTACCCACGATTACCTCACCCACAATAAAATCACCCACGATAACCTCACCCATGATAACGTCACCCATGATAACGTCACCCATGATAAAGTCACCCACGATAAAGTCACCCACGATAAAATCACCCATGATAACCTCACCCACAATTACCTCACCCACGATAACCTCACCAACGATAAAATCACCCACGATAAGCTCACCCACGATTCCCTCACCCACGATAAAGTCACCCACGATAAAGTCACTGACGATAAAGTCACCCACGATAACGTCACCCACGATAAAATCACCCACGATAACCTCACCCACGATAACCTCACCAACGATTACCTCACCCACGATAAAATCACCCACGACAACCTCACCCACAATTACCTCACCCACGACAAAATCATCCACGATAACCTCACCCACTATAAAGTCACCCACGATAACCTCACCTTTGATAAAGTCACCCACGATAAAATCACCCACGATTACCTCACCCACGATAACCTCACCCACGATAAAATCACCCATGATAAACTCACCCACCATTTCCTCACCCACGATAAAATCACCCATGATAAACTCACCCACGATAAAGTCACCCATGATTACCTCACCCACGATACAATCACGCACGATAATCTCACCCACGATAACCTCACCCATAATAAAATCACCCACGATAACCTCACCCACTATAACCTCACCCACGATAACCTCACCCACGATAAAGTCACCCACGATAAAATCACCCATGATAACCTCACCCACAATTACCTCACCCACGATAAAATCACCCACGATAAAGTCACCCACGATAAAGTCACCAACGATAACCTCACCCACGATAAAATGACCCACAATAAAATCACCCACGACAACCTCACCCACGATAACCTCACCCACAATTACCTCACCCACGACAAAATCATCCACGATAACCTCACCCACTATAAAGTCACCCACGATAACCTCACCTTTGATAAAGTAACCCACGATAAAATCACCCACGATTACCTCACCCACGATAACCTCACCCACCATAAAATCACCCACGATAACCTCACCCACGATAACCTCACCCTCGATAACCTCACCCACGATAACCTCACCCTCGATAACCTCACCCACGATTACCTCACCCAAGATAACCTCACCCACGATAACCTTACCTACGATTACCTCACCCACGATAGCCTCACCCACGATAAGATCACCCACGATAACGTCACCCACGATAAAGTCACCCACGATAAAATCACCCATGATAACCTCACCCACAATTACCTCACCCACGATAAAATCCCCCACGGTAACTTCAACCACGATAACCTCACGCACGATAACCTTACCCACGATAACCTCACCTACGATAACCTCACCCACCATAAAGTCACCGACGATAAAGTCACCCATGATTACCTCACCCACGATACAATCACGCACGATAATCTCACCCACGATAACCTCACCCATAATAAAATCACCCACGATAACCTCACCCACTATAACCTCACCCACGATAACCTCACCCACGATAAAGTCACCCACGATAAAATCACCCATGATAACCTCACCCACAATTACCTCACCCACGATAAAATCACCCACGATAAAGTCACCCACGATAAAGTCACCAACGATAACCTCACCCACGATAAAATGACCCACAATAAAATCACCCACGATAACCTCACCCAGGATAAAATCACCCACGATAACCTCACCCACGATAACCTCACCCACGATAAACGCACCCACGATAAAATCACCCACAATTACCTCACCCACGATAAAATCACCCACGGTAACTTCACCCACGATAACCTCACCACGATAAAGTCACCCACGATAACCCTAAACCCTAAACCCTAAACCCACGATAACCTCACCCACGATAAAATCACCCACGATAACCTCACCCACGATAACCTCACCCACGATAACCTCACCCACGATAAAGTCACCCACGATAATTTCACTGATGATAACCTCACCCACAATTACCTCACCCACAATAAAATCACCCACGATAAAGTCACCCACGATAACCTCACCCACAATAAAATGACCCACAATAAAATCACCCACGATAACCTCACCCACGATAACCTCACCCACGATAAAATCACCCACGATAACCTCACCCACGATAACCTCAGCCACGGTAAATTCACCCACGATAACCTCACCCACGATAACCTCACCCACGATAACGTCACCTACGATAAAATCACCCACATTAAAATCACCCACGATAAGCTCACCCACGATAACCTCACCCACGATAAAATCACCCACGATAACCTCACCCACGATAAAATCACCCCTGATAACCTCACCCACCATTTCCTCACCCACGATACGATAAAATCACCCACGATAACCTCACCCACGATTACCTCACCCACGATAACCTCACCCACGATAACTTCACCCAGGATAACCTCACCCACGATAAAGTCACCCAGGATAACCTCACCCACAATTACCTCACCCACGATAAAATCACCCACGATAACCTCACCCACGATAACCTGACCTACGATAAAGTCACCCACGATAAAGTCACCCACGGAACCTCACCCACGATAACCTCACCCACGGTAACTTCACCCACGTTAACCTCACCCACGATATCGTCACCTACGATAAAATCACCCACATTAAAATCACCCACGATAAGCTCACCCATGATAACCTCACCCACGATAAAATCACCCACGATAACCTCACCCACGATAACCTCACCCACGATAAAATCACCCCTGATAACCTCACCCACCATTTCCTCACCCACGATACGATAAAATCACCCACAATAACCTCACCCACGATTACCTCACCCACGATAAAATCACCCACGACAACCTCACCCACGATAACTTCACCCACGATAACCTCACCCACGATAAAGTCACCCAGGATAACCTCACCCACAATTACCTCACCCACGATAAAATCACCCACGATAACCTCACCCACGATAACCTGACCCACGATAAAGTCACCCACGATAAAATAACCCACGGTAACCTCACCCACGATAACCTCACCCACAATTACCTCACCCACGATAACCTCACCAACGATAAAATCACCCACGATAAGCTCACCCACGATTCCCTCACCCACGATAAAGTCACCCACGATAAAGTCACTGACGATAAAGTCACCCACGATAACCTCACCCACGATAAAATCACCCACGATAACCTCACCCACGATAACCTCACCAACGATTACCTCACCCACGATAAAATCACCCACGACAACCTCACCCACAATTACCTCACCCACGACAAAATCATCCACGATAACCTCACCCACTATAAAGTCACCCACGATAACCTCACCTTTGATAAAGTCACCCACGATAAAATCACCCACGATTACCTCACCCACGATAACCTCACCCACGATAAAATCACCCATGATAAACTCACCCACCATTTCCTCACCCACGATAACCTCACCCACGATAAAATCACCCACGATAACCTCACCCACGATCACCTCACCCTCAATAACCTCACCCGCGATAACCTCACCCACGATAACCTCACCCACGATCACTTCACCCTCGATAACCTCACCCACGATAACCTCACCCACGATAACCTCACCCACGATAACCTTACGTACGATTACTTCACCCACGATAGCCTCACCCGCGATAACCTCACCCACGATAACCTCACCAACGATAAAGTCACCCACGATAAAATAACCCACGATAACCTCACCTACGATAACCTTCCCCACGATAACCTCACCCACGATAACCTCACCCACGATAAAACGATATCCTCACCCACGATAACCTCACCCTCGATAACCTCACCCACGATAACCTCACCCACGATAGAATCACCCACGATAACCTCACCCACGATAACCTCACCCACGATAACCTCAACCACGATAAACGCACCCACGATAAAATCACCCATGATAACCTCACCCACAATTACCTCACCCACGATAAAATCACCCACGGTAACTTCACCCACGATAACCTCACCCACGATAACCTCACCCACGATAAAGTCACCCACGATAACCTCACCCACGATAACGTCACCCACGATAAAATCACCCATGATAACCTCACCCACAATTACCTTACCCACGATAACATCACCAACGATAAAATCACCAACGATAACGTAACCCATGATTCCCTCACCCACGATAAAGTCACCCACGATAAAGTCACCCACGATTACCTCACCCATGATAACCTCACCCACTATAACCTCACCCACGATTACCTCACCCACGATAAAATCACCCACGACAACCTCACCCACGATAACCTCACCCACAATTACCTCACCCACGACAAAATCATCCACGATAACCTCACCCACTATAAAGTCACCCACGATAACCTCACCTTTGATAAAGTAACCCACGATAAAATCACCCACGATTACCTCACCCACGATAACCTCACCCACCATAAAATCACCCACGATAACCTCACCCACGATAACCTCACCCTCGATAACCTCACCCACGATAACCTCACCCTCGATAACCTCACCCACGATTACCTCACCCAAGATAACCTCACCCACGATAACCTTACCTACGATTACCTCACCCACGATAGCCTCACCCACGATAAGATCACCCACGATAACGTCACCCACGATAAAGTCACCCACGATAAAATCACCCATGATAACCTCACCCACAATTACCTCACCCACGATAAAATCCCCCACGGTAACTTCAACCACGATAACCTCACGCACGATAACCTTACCCACGATAACCTCACCTACGATAACCTCACCCACCATAAAGTCACCGACGATAAAGTCACCCATGATTACCTCACCCACGATACAATCACGCACGATAATCTCACCCACGATAACCTCACCCATAATAAAATCACCCACGATAACCTCACCCACTATAACCTCACCCACGATAACCTCACCCACGATAAAGTCACCCACGATAAAATCACCCATGATAACCTCACCCACAATTACCTCACCCACGATAAAATCACCCACGATAAAGTCACCCACGATAAAGTCACCAACGATAACCTCACCCACGATAAAATGACCCACAATAAAATCACCCACGACAACCTCACCCACGATAACCTCACCCACGACAAAATCATCCACGATAACCTCACCCACTATAAAGTCACCCACGATAACCTCACCTTTGATAAAGTAACCCACGATAAAATCACCCACGATTACCTCACCCACGATAACCTCACCCACCATAAAATCACCCACGATAACCTCACCCACGATAACCTCACCCTCGATAACCTCACCCACGATAACCTCACCCTCGATAACCTCACCCACGATTACCTCACCCAAGATAACCTCACCCACGATAACCTTACCTACGATTACCTCACCCACGATAGCCTCACCCACGATAAGATCACCCACGATAACGTCACCCACGATAAAGTCACCCACGATAAAATCACCCATGATAACCTCACCCACAATTACCTCACCCACGATAAAATCCCCCACGGTAACTTCAACCACGATAACCTCACGCACGATAACCTTACCCACGATAACCTCACCTACGATAACCTCACCCACCATAAAGTCACCGACGATAAAGTCACCCATGATTACCTCACCCACGATACAATCACGCACGATAATCTCACCCACGATAACCTCACCCATAATAAAATCACCCACGATAACCTCACCCACTATAACCTCACCCACGATAACCTCACCCACGATAAAGTCACCCACGATAAAATCACCCATGATAACCTCACCCACAATTACCTCACCCACGATAAAATCACCCACGATAAAGTCACCCACGATAAAGTCACCAACGATAACCTCACCCACGATAAAATGACCCACAATAAAATCACCCACGATAACCTCACCCAGGATAAAATCACCCACGATAACCTCACCCACGATAAACGCACCCACGATAAAATCACCCACAATTACCTCACCCACGATAAAATCACCCACGGTAACTTCACCCACGATAACCTCACCACGATAAAGTCACCCACGATAACCCTAAACCCTAAACCCTAAACCCACGATAACCTCACCCACGATAAAATCACCCACGATAACCTCACCCACGATAACCTCACCCACGATAACCTCACCCACGATAAAGTCACCCACGATAATTTCACTGATGATAACCTCACCCACAATTACCTCACCCACAATAAAATCACCCACGATAAAGTCACCCACGATAACCTCACCCACAATAAAATGACCCACAATAAAATCACCCACGATAACCTCACCCACGATAACCTCACCCACGATAAAATCACCCACGATAACCTCACCCACGATAACCTCAGCCACGGTAAATTCACCCACGATAACCTCACCCACGATAACCTCACCCACGATAACGTCACCTACGATAAAATCACCCACATTAAAATCACCCACGATAAGCTCACCCACGATAACCTCACCCACGATAAAATCACCCACGATAACCTCACCCACGATAAAATCACCCCTGATAACCTCACCCACCATTTCCTCACCCACGATACGATAAAATCACCCACGATAACCTCACCCACGATTACCTCACCCACGATAACCTCACCCACGATAACTTCACCCAGGATAACCTCACCCACGATAAAGTCACCCAGGATAACCTCACCCACAATTACCTCACCCACGATAAAATCACCCACGATAACCTCACCCACGATAACCTGACCTACGATAAAGTCACCCACGATAAAGTCACCCACGGAACCTCACCCACGATAACCTCACCCACGGTAACTTCACCCACGTTAACCTCACCCACGATATCGTCACCTACGATAAAATCACCCACATTAAAATCACCCACGATAAGCTCACCCATGATAACCTCACCCACGATAAAATCACCCACGATAACCTCACCCACGATAACCTCACCCACGATAAAATCACCCCTGATAACCTCACCCACCATTTCCTCACCCACGATACGATAAAATCACCCACAATAACCTCACCCACGATTACCTCACCCACGATAAAATCACCCACGACAACCTCACCCACGATAACTTCACCCACGATAACCTCACCCACGATAAAGTCACCCAGGATAACCTCACCCACAATTACCTCACCCACGATAAAATCACCCACGATAACCTCACCCACGATAACCTGACCCACGATAAAGTCACCCACGATAAAATAACCCACGGTAACCTCACCCACGATAACCTCACCCACGATAACCTCACCCACGATAAAGTCACCCACACTAAAGTCACCCACGATAAAGTTTCCGACGATAAAGTCACCCACGATTACCTCACCCACGATAAAATCACTCACGATAACCTCACCCACGATTAGCTCACCCACGATAAAATCACCCACGATAACCTCACCCACGATAACCTCACCCACGATAACCTCACTCACGATAAAGTCACCCACGATAAATTCACCCACGATAACCTCACCCACGATAACCTCACCCACGATAAAGTCACCCACGATAAAGTCACCCACGATAAAATCACCCACGATAACCTCACCCACAATTACCTCACCCACGATAAAATCACCCACGATAACCTCACCCACGTTAACCTCACCCACGATAAAGTCACCGACGATAAAATCACCCAGGGTAACCTCACCCACAATTACCTCACCCACGATAAAATCACCCACGGTAACTTCACCCACGATAACCTCACCCACGATAACCTCACCCATGATAAAATCACCCACGATAACCTTACCCACGATTACCTCACCCACGATAAAATCACCCATGATAACCTCACCCACGATAACCTCACGCACGATAACCTCACCCACGTTAAACTCACCCACGATAAACTCACCCACAGTAAACACACCCACGATAACCTCACCCACGCTAAACTCACCCACGATAACGTCACCCACGATAAACCCACCCACGATAACCTCACCCACGATAAACTCACTCACGATAACCTCACCCACGATAATCTCACCCACGATAAACTCCCCCACGATAAACTCACCCACGATAAACTCACCCACGATAACGTCACCCACGATAAACTCACCCACGATATCTTCACCCACGATAACCTCACCCACAATTACCTCACCCACGACAAAATCACCCACGATATCCTCACCCACGATAATCTCACCCACGATAACCTCACCCACTATAAAGTCACCCACGATAACCTCACCCTTGATAAAGTCACCCACGATAAAATCACCCACGATTACCTCACCCACGATAACCTCACCCACGATAAAATCACCCCTGATAACCTCACCCACCATTTCCTCTCCCACGATAACCTCACCCACGATAACCTCACCCACGATCACCTCACCCTCGATAACGTCACCCACGATAACCTCACCCACGATAACCTCACCCACGATCACCTCACCCTCGATAACCTCACCCACGATTACCTCACCCACGATAACCTCACCCACGATAACCTTACCTACGATTTGCTAACCCACGATAGCCTCACCCACAATAAGCTCACCCACGATAACCTCACCCACGATATAGTCACCCACGATAAAATCACCCATGATAACCTCACCCACAATTACCTCACCCACGATAAAATCACCCACGGTAACATCAGCCACGATAACCTCACCCACGATAACCTCACCCACGATAACCTCACCTACGATAACCTCACCCACCATAAAGTCACCCATGATTACCTCACCCACGATAAAATAACCTACGATAACCTCACCCACGATAACCTTACCCACGATAAAATCACCCACGATAACCTCACCCACTATAACCTCACCCACGATAACCTCACCAACGATAAAATCACCCATGATAAGCTCACCCACGATTCCCTCACCCACGATAAAGTCACCCACGATAAAGTCACTGACGATAAAGTCACCCACGATTACCTCACCCACGATAAAATCACCCACGATAACCTCACCCACGATAACCTCACCCACGATTAACTCACCCACGACAACCTCACCCACAATTACCTCACCCACGACAAAATCATCCACGATAACCTCACCCACTATAAAGTCACCCACGATAACCTCACCTTTGATAAAGTCACCCCCGATAAAATCACCCACGATTAACTCACCCACGATAACCTCACCCACGATAAAATCACCCATGATAAACTCACCCACCATTTCCTCACCCACGATAACCTCACCCACGATAAAATCACCCACGATAACCTCACCCACGATCACCTCACCCTCAATAACCTCACCCGCGATAACCTCACCCACGATAACCTCACCCACGATCACCTCACCCTCGATAACCTCAGCCACGATAACCTCGCCCACGATAACCTCACCCACGATAACCTTACCTACGATTACCTCACCCACGATAGCCTCACCCGCGATAACCTCACCCACGATAACCTCACCAACGATAAAGTCACCCACGATAAAATAACCCACGATAACCTCACCCACGATAACCTTCCCCACGATAACCTCACCCACGATAACCTCACGCACGATAAAACGATATCCTCACCCACGATAACCTCACCCACGATAACCTCACCCTCGATAACCTCACCCACGATAACCTCACCCACGATAGAATCACCCACGATAACCTCACCCACGATAACCTCACCCACGATAACCTCAACCACGATAAACGCACCCACGATAAAATCACCCATGATAACCTCACCCACAATTACCTCACCCACGATAAAATCACCCACGATAACCTCACCCACGATAACCTCACCCACGATAAAGTCACCCACGATAACCTCACCCACGATAACGTCACCCACGATAAAATCACCCATGATAACCTCACCCACAATTACCTCACCCACGATAACCTCACCAACTATAAAATCACCCACGATAACCTAACCCATGATTCCCTCACCCACGATAAAGTCACCGACGATAAAGTCACCCACGATTACCTCACCCACGATAATATCACCCATGATAACCTCACCCACTATAACCTCACCCACGATTACCTCACCCACGATAATATCACCCACGACAACCTCACCCACGATAACCTCACCCACAATTACCTCACCCACGACAAAATCATCCACGATAACCTCACCCACTATAAAGTCACCGACGATAACCTCACCTTTGATAAAGTAACCCACGATAAAATCACCCACGATAACCTCACCCACCATAAAATCACCCACGATAACCTCACCCACGATAATATCACCCTCAATAACCTCACCCACGATAACCTCACCCTCGATAACCTCACCCACGATTACCTCACCCAAGATAACCTCACCCACGATAACCTTACCTACGATTACCTCACCCACGATAGCCTCACCCACGATAAGATCACCCACGATAACGTCACCCACGATAAAGTCACCCACTATAACCTCACCCACGATAACCTCACCCACGATAAAATAACCCACAATTACCTCACCCACGATAAAATCACCCACGGTAACTTCACCCACGATAACCTCACCCACGATAAAGTCACCCACGATAAAGTCACCTACGATAAAATCACCCACACTAAAATCACCCACGATAACCTCACCCACGATAACCTCAGCCACGATAACCTCACCAACTATAACCTCAGCCACGATAACCTCACCCATGATAAAATGACCCACAATAAAATCACCCACGATAACCTCACCCACGATAACCTCACCCACTATAACCACACCCACGATAAAATTACCCACGATAACCTTACCCACGATAACCTCACCCACTATAAAATCACCCACAATTACCTCACCCACGATAAAATCACCCACGGTAACTTCACCCAGGATAACCTCACCCACGATAAAGTCACGCACGATAAAGTCACCTACGATAAAATCACCCACACTAAAATCACCCACGATAACCTCACCCACGATAACCTCAGCCACGATAACCTCACCAACGATAAAGTCACCCACGATAAAGTCACCCGCTATTACCTCAACCACGATAAAATGACCCACAATAAAATCACCCACGATAACCTCACCCACGATAAAGTCACCCACGATGACCTCACTCACGATAAAATCACCCACGATAACCTCACCCACGATAACCTCACCCACGATAAAATCACCCACGATAACCTCATCCACGATAACCTCACCCACGATAAAGTCACCCACCCACCATAACCTCACCCACGATGACCTCACCCACGATAAAGTCACCCACGATTACCTCACCCACGATAAAATCACCCACAATAACCTCACCCACGATAACCTCACCCACGATAAAATCACCCACAATTACCTCACCCACGATAAAATCACCCACGGTAACTTCACCCACGATAACCTCACGCACGATAACCTCACCCACGATAAAGTCACCCACGATAAAGTCACCTACGATAAAATAACCCACACTAAAATCACCCACGATAACCTCACCCACGATAACCTCACCTACGATAACCTCACACACCATAAAGTCACCGACGATAAAGTCACCCATGATTACCTCACCCACGATAAAATCACCCACGATAACCTCACCCACGATAAAATCACCCACGATAAAATCACGGACGATAACCTCACCCACGATAACCTCACCCACGATAAAGTCACCCACGATAAAATCACCCATGATAACCTCACCCACAATTATCTCACCCACGATAAAATCACCTACGATAAAGTCACCCACGATCACCTCACCCATGATAAAATGACCCACAATAAAATCACCCACGATAACCCCACCCACAATAACCTCACCCACGATAAAATCACCCACGATAACCTCACCCACGATAACCTCACCCACGATAAACGCACCCACGATAAAATCACCCACGATAAAATCACCCATGATAACCTCACCCACAATTACCTCACCCACGATAAAATCACCCACGGTAACTTAACCCACGATAACCTCACCCACGATAAAGTCACCCACGATAAAGTCACCTACGATAAAATCACCCACACTAAAATCACCCACGATAACCTCACCCACGATAACCTCACCCACGATAACCTCACCAACGATAAAGTCACCCACGATAAAGTCACCCGCTATTACCTCACCCACGATAAAATGACCCACAATATAATCACCCACGATAACCTCACCCACGATAAAGTCACCCACGATGACCTCACTCACGATAAAATCACCCACGATAACCTCACCCACGATAAAATCACCCACGATAACCTCATCCACGATAACCTCACCCACGATAAAGTCAGCCACCCACGATAACCTCACCCACGATAAAGTCAACCACGATTACCTCACCCACGATAAAATCACCCACGATAACCTCACCCACGATACCTCACCCATGATAAAATCACCCACAATTATCTCACCCACGATAAAATCACCCACGGTAACTTCACCCACGATAACCTCACCCACGATAAAGTCACCCACGATAGAGTCATTTACGATAAAATCACCCACGATAAAATCACCCATGATAACCTCACCCACAAATACCTCACCCACAATAAAATCACCCACGATAACCTCACCCACGAGAAAGTCACCCACGATAAAGTCACCCACGATAAAATCACCCACGATAACATCACCCACAATTACCTCACCCACGATAAAATCACCCACGATAACCTCACCCATGTTAACCTCACCCACGATAAAGTCAACGACGATAAAATCACCCAAGATAACCTCACCCACAATTACCTCACCCACGATTAAATCACCCACGATAACCTCACCCACGATTACCTCACCCACGATAAAATCACCCACGATAACCTCACCCACGATAACCTCACGCACGATAACCTCACCCACGTTAAACTCACCCACGATAAACTCACCCACGGTAAACACACCCACGATAACGTCACCCACGATAAACTCACCCACGATAACCTCACCCACGATAAACTCACCCACGATAACCTCACCCACGATAAACTCACTCACGATAACCTCACCCACGATCACCTCACCCACGATAACCTCACCTACAATTGCCTCACCCACGATAAAATCACCCACGATAACATCACCCACGATAAAATCACCCTTGATAACCTCACCCACGATCACCTTACCCTCGATAACCTCACCCACGATAACCTCACCCACGTTAACCTCACCCACGATAAAGTCAACGACAATAAAATCACCCAGGATAACCTCACCCACAATTACCTCACCCACGATAAAATCACCCACGGTAACTTCACCCACGATAAACTCACCCACGATAAGCTCACCCATGATAAAATCACCCACGATAACCTCACCCACGCTTACCTCACCCACGATAAAATCACCCATGATAACCTCACCCACGATAACCTCACGCACGATAACCTCACCCACGTTAGACTCACCCACGAGAAACTCACCCACGGTAAACACAGCCACGATAACCTCACCCACGATAACCTCACCCACGATAAACTCACCCACGATAACGTCACCCACGATAAACTCACCCACGATAACCTCACCCACGATAAACTCACTCACGATAACCTCACCCACGATAACCTCACCCACGATAACCTCACCCACGATAAACTCCCCCACGATAACCTCACCCACGCTAACCTCACTCACGATAACGTGACCCACGATAAACTCACCCACGATAACCTCACCCACGATAACCTCACCCACGATAAACTCACCCACGATATCTTCACCCACGATAACCTCACCCACGATAAAGTCACCCACGATAAAATCACCCATGATAACCTCACCCACAATTACCTCACCCACGATAAAATAACCCACGGTAACTTCAGCCACGATAACCTCACCCACGATAACCTCACCTACGATAACCTCACCCACCATAAAGTCACCGACGATAAAGTCACCCATGATTACCTCACCCACGATAAAATCACCCACGCTAACCTCACCCACGATAAAATCACCCATGATAACCTCACACACAATTACCTCACCCACGATAAAATCACCCACGATAAAGTCACCCACGATAAAGTCACCCACGATAACCTCACCCACGATAAAATGACCCACAATAAAATCACCCACGATAACCTCACCCACGATACAATCACCCACGATAACCTCACCCACGGTAACCTCACCCACGATAAAATCACCCACAATTACCTGACCCACGATAAAATCACCCACGGTAACTTCACCCACGATAACCTCACCCACGATAACCTCACCCACGATAAAGTCACCCACGATAAAGTCACCTACGATAAAATCACCCACGATAACCTCACCCACGATAACCTCACCCACGATAACCTCACCAACGATAAAGTCACCCACGATAAAGTCACCCACGATAAAGTCACCCGCGATAACCTCACCCACGATAAAATGACCCACAATAAAATCACCCACGATAACCTCACCCAAGATAAAGTCACCCACTTTGACCTCACTCACCATAAAATCACCCACGATAACCTCACCCACGATAAAATCACCCACGATAACCTCATCCACGATAACCTCACCCACGATAAAGTCAGCCACCCACGATAACCTCACCCACGATAAAGTCAACCACGATTACCTCACCCACGATAAAATCACCCACGATAACCTCACCCACGATACCTCACCCATGATAAAATCACCCACAATTACCTCACCCACGATAAAATCACCCACGGTAACTTCACCCACGATAACCTCACCCACGATAACCTCACCCACGATAAAGGTACCCACGATAAAGTCATTTACGATAAAATCACCCACACTAAAGTCACCCACGATAAAATCACCCATGATAACCTCACCCACGATAAAATCACCCACGATAACCTCACCCACGATAAAGTCACCCACGATAAAGTCACCCACGATAAAATCACCCACGATAACATCACCCACAATTACCTCACCCACGATAAAATCACCCACGATAACCTCACCCATGTTAACCTCACCCACGATAAAGTCAACGACGATAAAATCACCCAAGATAACCTCACCCACAATTACCTCACCCACGATTAAATCACCCACGGTAACCTCACCCACGATTACCTCACCCACGATAAAATCACCCACGATAACCTCACCCACGATAACCTCACGCACGATAACCTCACCCACGTTAAACTAACCCACGATAAACTCACCCACGGTAAACACACCCACGATAACGTCACCCACGATAAACTCACCCACGATAAACTCACCCACGATAACCTCACCCACGATAAACTCACTCACGATAACCTCACCCACGATCACCTCACCCACGATAACCTCACCCACGATAAACTCCCCCACGATAACCTCACCCACGATAAACTCACCCACGATAACCTCACCCACGATAAACTCCCCCACGATAACCTCACCCACGCTAACCTCACCCACGATAACGTGACCCACGAAAAACTCACCCACGATAACCTCACCCACGATAACCTCACCCACGATAAACTCACCCACGATATCTTCACCCACGATAACCTCACCCACGATAAAGTCACCCACGATAAAATCACCCATGATAACCTCACGCACGATAACCTCACCCACGATAAAGTCACCCACGATAAAGTCACCTACGATAAAATAACCCACACTAAAATCACCCACGATAACCTCACCCACGATAACCTCACCTACGATAACCTCACACACCATAAAGTCACCGACGATAAAGTCACCCATGATTACCTCACCCACGATAAAATCACCCACGATAACCTCACCCACGATAAAATCACCCACGATAAAATCACGGACGATAACCTCACCCACGATAACCTCACCCACGATAAAGTCACCCACGATAAAATCACCCATGATAACCTCACCCACAATTATCTCACCCACGATAAAATCACCTACGATAAAGTCACCCACGATCACCTCACCCATGATAAAATGACCCACAATAAAATCACCCACGATAACCCCACCCACGATAACCTCACCCACGATAAAATCACCCACGATAACCTCACCCACGATAACCTCACCCACGATAAACGCACCCACGATAAAATCACCCACGATAAAATCACCCATGATAACCTCACCCACAATTACCTCACCCACGATAAAATCACCCACGGTAACTTAACCCACGATAACCTCACCCACGATAAAGTCACCCACGATAAAGTCACCTACGATAAAATCACCCACACTAAAATCACCCACGATAACCTCACCCACGATAACCTCACCCACGATAACCTCACCAACGATAAAGTCACCCACGATAAAGTCACCCGCTATTACCTCACCCACGATAAAATGACCCACAATATAATCACCCACGATAACCTCACCCACGATAAAGTCACCCACGATGACCTCACTCACGATAAAATCACCCACGATAACCTCACCCACGATAAAATCACCCACGATAACCTCATCCACGATAACCTCACCCACGATAAAGTCAGCCACCCACGATAACCTCACCCACGATAAAGTCAACCACGATTACCTCACCCACGATAAAATCACCCACGATAACCTCACCCACGATACCTCACCCATGATAAAATCACCCACAATTATCTCACCCACGATAAAATCACCCACGGTAACTTCACCCACGATAACCTCACCCACGATAAAGTCACCCACGATAGAGTCATTTACGATAAAATCACCCACGATAAAATCACCCATGATAACCTCACACACAATTACCTCACCCACGATAACCTCACCCACGATAAAGTCACCCACGATAGAGTCATTTACGATAAAATCACCCACGATAAAATCACCCATGATAACCTCACCCACAAATACCTCACCCACAATAAAATCACCCACGATAACCTCACCCACGAGAAAGTCACCCACGATAAAGTCACCCACGATAAAATCACCCACGATAACATCACCCACAATTACCTCACCCACGATAAAATCACCCACGATAACCTCACCCATGTTAACCTCACCCACGATAAAGTCAACGACGATAAAATCACCCAAGATAACCTCACCCACAATTACCTCACCCACGATTAAATCACCCACGATAACCTCACCCACGATTACCTCACCCACGATAAAATCACCCACGATAACCTCACCCACGATAACCTCACGCACGATAACCTCACCCACGTTAAACTCACCCACGATAAACTCACCCACGGTAAACACACCCACGATAACGTCACCCACGATAAACTCACCCACGATAACCTCACCCACGATAAACTCACCCACGATAACCTCACCCACGATAAACTCACTCACGATAACCTCACCCACGATCACCTCACCCACGATAACCTCACCTACAATTGCCTCACCCACGATAAAATCACCCACGATAACATCACCCACGATAAAATCACCCTTGATAACCTCACCCACGATCACCTTACCCTCGATAACCTCACCCACGATAACCTCACCCACGTTAACCTCACCCACGATAAAGTCAACGACAATAAAATCACCCAGGATAACCTCACCCACAATTACCTCACCCACGATAAAATCACCCACGGTAACTTCACCCACGATAAACTCACCCACGATAAGCTCACCCATGATAAAATCACCCACGATAACCTCACCCACGCTTACCTCACCCACGATAAAATCACCCATGATAACCTCACCCACGATAACCTCACGCACGATAACCTCACCCACGTTAGACTCACCCACGAGAAACTCACCCACGGTAAACACAGCCACGATAACCTCACCCACGATAACCTCACCCACGATAAACTCACCCACGATAACGTCACCCACGATAAACTCACCCACGATAACCTCACCCACGATAAACTCACTCACGATAACCTCACCCACGATAACCTCACCCACGATAACCTCACCCACGATAAACTCCCCCACGATAACCTCACCCACGCTAACCTCACTCACGATAACGTGACCCACGATAAACTCACCCACGATAACCTCACCCACGATAACCTCACCCACGATAAACTCACCCACGATATCTTCACCCACGATAACCTCACCCACGATAAAGTCACCCACGATAAAATCACCCATGATAACCTCACCCACAATTACCTCACCCACGATAAAATAACCCACGGTAACTTCAGCCACGATAACCTCACCCACGATAACCTCACCTACGATAACCTCACCCACCATAAAGTCACCGACGATAAAGTCACCCATGATTACCTCACCCACGATAAAATCACCCACGCTAACCTCACCCACGATAAAATCACCCATGATAACCTCACACACAATTACCTCACCCACGATAAAATCACCCACGATAAAGTCACCCACGATAAAGTCACCCACGATAACCTCACCCACGATAAAATGACCCACAATAAAATCACCCACGATAACCTCACCCACGATACAATCACCCACGATAACCTCACCCACGGTAACCTCACCCACGATAAAATCACCCACAATTACCTGACCCACGATAAAATCACCCACGGTAACTTCACCCACGATAACCTCACCCACGATAACCTCACCCACGATAAAGTCACCCACGATAAAGTCACCTACGATAAAATCACCCACGATAACCTCACCCACGATAACCTCACCCACGATAACCTCACCAACGATAAAGTCACCCACGATAAAGTCACCCACGATAAAGTCACCCGCGATAACCTCACCCACGATAAAATGACCCACAATAAAATCACCCACGATAACCTCACCCAAGATAAAGTCACCCACGATGACCTCACTCACCATAAAATCACCCACGATAACCTCACCCACGATAAAATCACCCACGATAACCTCATCCACGATAACCTCACCCACGATAAAGTCAGCCACCCACGATAACCTCACCCACGATAAAGTCAACCACGATTACCTCACCCACGATAAAATCACCCACGATAACCTCACCCACGATACCTCACCCATGATAAAATCACCCACAATTACCTCACCCACGATAAAATCACCCACGGTAACTTCACCCACGATAACCTCACCCACGATAACCTCACCCACGATAAAGGTACCCACGATAAAGTCATTTACGATAAAATCACCCACACTAAAGTCACCCACGATAAAATCACCCATGATAACCTCACCCACGATAAAATCACCCACGATAACCTCACCCACGATAAAGTCACCCACGATAAAGTCACCCACGATAAAATCACCCACGATAACATCACCCACAATTACCTCACCCACGATAAAATCACCCACGATAACCTCACCCATGTTAACCTCACCCACGATAAAGTCAACGACGATAAAATCACCCAAGATAACCTCACCCACAATTACCTCACCCACGATTAAATCACCCACGGTAACCTCACCCACGATTACCTCACCCACGATAAAATCACCCACGATAACCTCACCCACGATAACCTCACGCACGATAACCTCACCCACGTTAAACTAACCCACGATAAACTCACCCACGGTAAACACACCCACGATAACGTCACCCACGATAAACTCACCCACGATAAACTCACCCACGATAACCTCACCCACGATAAACTCACTCACGATAACCTCACCCACGATCACCTCACCCACGATAACCTCACCCACGATAAACTCCCCCACGATAACCTCACCCACGATAAACTCACCCACGATAACCTCACCCACGATAAACTCCCCCACGATAACCTCACCCACGCTAACCTCACCCACGATAACGTGACCCACGAAAAACTCACCCACGATAACCTCACCCACGATAACCTCACCCACGATAAACTCACCCACGATATCTTCACCCACGATAACCTCACCCACGATAAAGTCACCCACGATAAAATCACCCATGATAACCTCACCCACAATTACCTCACCCACGATAAAATAACCCACGATAACTTCAGCCACGATAACCTCACCTACGATAACCTCACCCACCATGAAGTCACCGACGATAAAGTCACCCATGATTACCTCACCCACGATTAAATCACCCACGGTAACCTCACCCACGATTACCTCACCCACGATAAAATCACCCACGATAACCTCACCCACGATAACCTCACGCACGATAACCTCACCCACGTTAAACTAACCCACGATAAACTCACCCACGGTAAACACACCCACGATAACGTCACCCACGATAAACTCACCCACGATAAACTCACCCACGATAACCTCACCCACGATAAACTCACTCACGATAACCTCACCCACGATCACCTCACCCACGATAACCTCACCCACGATAAACTCCCCCACGATAACCTCACCCACGATAAACTCACCCACGATAACCTCACCCACGATAAACTCCCCCACGATAACCTCACCCACGCTAACCTCACCCACGATAACGTGACCCACGAAAAACTCACCCACGATAACCTCACCCACGATAACCTCACCCACGATAAACTCACCCACGATATCTTCACCCACGATAACCTCACCCACGATAAAGTCACCCACGATAAAATCACCCATGATAACCTCACCCACAATTACCTCACCCACGATAAAATAACCCACGGTAACTTCAGCCACGATAACCTCACCTACGATAACCTCACCCACCATGAAGTCACCGACGATAAAGTCACCCATGATTACCTCACCCACGATAAAATCACCCACGATAACCTCACCCACGATAAAATCACCCATGATAACCTCACATACAATTACATCACCCACGATAAAATCACCCACGATAAAGTCACCCACGATAAAGTCACCCACGATAACCTCACCCACGATAAAATGACCCACAATAAAATCACCCACGATAACCTCACCCACGATAAAATCACCCACGGTAACTTCACCCACGATAACCTCACCCACGATAAAGTCACCCACGATAAAGTCACCTACGATAAAAGCACCCACACTAAAATCACCCACGATAACCTCACCCACGATAACCTCAGCCACGATAACCTCACCAACTATAACCTCAGCCATGATAACCTCACCCATGATAAAATGACCCACAATAAAATCACCCACGATAACCTCACCCACGATAACCTCACCCACTATAACCACACCCACGATAAAATTACCCACGATAACCTTACCCACGATAACCTCACCCACTATAAAATCACCCACAATTACCTCACCCACGATAAAATCACCCACGGTAACTTCACCCAGGATAACCTCACCCACGATAAAGTCACGCACGATAAAGTCACCTACGATAAAATCACCCACACTAAAATCACCCACGATAACCTCACCCACGATAACCTCAGCCACGATAACCTCACCAACGATAAAGTCACCCACGATAAAGTCACCCGCTATTACCTCAACCACGATAAAATGACCCACAATAAAATCACCCACGATAACCTCACCCACGATAAAGTCACCCACGATGACCTCACTCACGATAAAATCACCCACGATAACCTCACCCACGATAACCTCACCCACGATAAAATCACCCACGATAACCTCATCCACGATAACCTCACCCACGATAAAGTCACCCACCCACCATAACCTCACCCACGATAACCTCACCCACGATAAAGTCACCCACGATTACCTCACCCACGATAAAATCACCCACAATAACCTCACCCACGATAACCTCACCCACGATAAAATCACCCACAATTACCTCACCCACGATAAAATCACCCACGGTAACTTCACCCACGATAACCTCACGCACGATAACCTCACCCACGATAAAGTCACCCACGATAAAGTCACCTACGATAAAATAACCCACACTAAAATCACCCACGATAACCTCACCCACGATAACCTCACCTACGATAACCTCACACACCATAAAGTCACCGACGATAAAGTCACCCATGATTACCTCACCCACGATAAAATCACCCACGATAACCTCACCCACGATAAAATCACCCACGATAAAATCACGGACGATAACCTCACCCACGATAACCTCACCCACGATAAAGTCACCCACGATAAAATCACCCATGATAACCTCACCCACAATTATCTCACCCACGATAAAATCACCCACGATAAAGTCACCCACGATCACCTCACCCATGATAAAATGACCCACAATAAAATCACCCACGATAACCCCACCCACGATAACCTCACCCACGATAAAATCACCCACGATAACCTCACCCACGATAACCTCACCCACGATAAACGCACCCACGATAAAATCACCCACGATAAAATCACCCATGATAACCTCACCCACAATTACCTCACCCACGATAAAATCACCCACGGTAACTTAACCCACGATAACCTCACCCACGATAAAGTCACCCACGATAAAGTCACCTACGATAAAATCACCCACACTAAAATCACCCACGATAACCTCACCCACGATAACCTCACCCACGATAACCTCACCAACGATAAAGTCACCCACGATAAAGTCACCCGCTATTACCTCACCCACGATAAAATGACCCACAATAAAATCACCCACGATAACCTCACCCACGATAAAGTCACCCACGATGACCTCACTCACGATAAAATCACCCACGATAACCTCACCCACGATAAAATCACCCACGATAACCTCATCCACGATAACCTCACCCACGATAAAGTCAGCCACCCACGATAACCTCACCCACGATAAAGTCAACCACGATTACCTCACCCACGATAAAATCACCCACGATAACCTCACCCACGATACCTCACCCATGATAAAATCACCCACAATTATCTCACCCACGATAAAATCACCCACGGGAACTTCACCCACGATAACCTCACCCACGATAAAGTCACCCACGATAGAGTCATTTACGATAAAATCACCCACGATAAAATCACCCATGATAACCTCACCCACAAATACCTCACCCACAATAAAATCACCCACGATAACCTCACCCACGAGAAAGTCACCCACGATATAGTCACCCACGATAAAATCACCCACGATAACATCACCCACAATTACCTCACCCACGATAAAATCACCCACGATAACCTCACCCATGTTAACCTCACCCACGATAAAGTCAACGACGATAAAATCACCCAAGATAACCTCACCCACGATTAAATCACCCACGATAACCTCACCCACGATAACATCACCCACGATAAAATCACCCTTGATAACCTCACCCACGATCACCTTACCCTCGATAACCTCACCCACGATAACCTCACCCACGTTAACCTCACCCACGATAAAGTCAACGACAATAAAATCACCCAGGATAACCTCACCCACAATTACCTCACCCACGATAAAATCACCCACGGTAACTTCACCCACGATAAACTCACCCACGATAAGCTCACCCATGATAAAATCACCCACGATAACCTCACCCACGCTTACCTCACCCACGATAAAATCACCCATGATAACCTCACCCACGATAACCTCACGCACGATAACCTCACCCACGTTAGACTCACCCACGAGAAACTCACCCACGGTAAACACAGCCACGATAACCTCACCCACGATAACCTCACCCACGATAAACTCACCCACGATAACGTCACCCACGATAAACTCACCCACGATAACCTCACCCACGATAACCTCACCCACGATAACCTCACCCACGATAAACTCCCCCACGATAACCTCACCCACGCTAACCTCACTCACGATAACGTGACCCACGATAAACTCACCCACGATAACCTCACCCACGATAACCTCACCCACGATAAACTCACCCACGATATCTTCACCCACGATAACCTCACCCACGATAAAGTCACCCACGATAAAATCACCCATGATAACCTCACCCACAATTACCTCACCCACGATAAAATAACCCACGGTAACTTCAGCCACGATAACCTCACCCACGATAACCTCACCTACGATAACCTCACCCACCATAAAGTCACCGACGATAAAGTCACCCATGATTACCTCACCCACGATAAAATCACCCACGCTAACCTCACCCACGATAAAATCACCCACGATAACCTCACCCACGATAAAGTCACCCACGATAAAATCACCCATGATAACCTCACACACAATTACCTCACCCACGATAAAATCACCCACGATAAAGTCACCCACGATAAAGTCACCCACGATAACCTCACCCACGATAAAATGACCCACAATAAAATCACCCACGATAACCTCACCCACGATACAATCACCCACGATAACCTCACCCACGGTAACCTCACCCACGATAAAATCACCCACAATTACCTCACCCACGATAAAATCACCCACGGTAACTTCACCCACGATAACCTCACCCACGATAAAGTCACCCACGATAAAGTCACCTACGATAAAATCACCCACGATAACCTCACCCACGATAACCTCACCCACGATAACCTCACCAACGATAAAGTCACCCACGATAAAGTCACCCACGATAAAGTCACCCGCGATAACCTCACCCACGATAAAATGACCCACAATAAAATCACCCACGATAACCTCACCCAAGATAAAGTCACCCACGATGACCTCACTCACCATAAAATCACCCACGATAACCTCACCCACGATAAAATCACCCACGATAACCTCATCCACGATAACCTCACCCACGATAAAGTCAGCCACCCACGATAACCTCACCCACGATAAAGTCAACCACGATTACCTCACCCACGATAAAATCACCCACGATAACCTCACCCACGATACCTCACCCATGATAAAATCACCCACAATTACCTCACCCACGATAAAATCACCCACGGTAACTTCACCCACGATAACCTCACCCACGATAAAGGTACCCACGATAAAGTCATTTACGATAAAATCACCCACACTAAAGTCACCCACGATAAAATCACCCATGATAACCTCACCCACAATTACCTCACCCACGATAAAATCACCCACGATAACCTCACCCACGATAAAGTCACCCACGATAAAGTCACCCACGATAAAATCACCCACGATAACATCACCCACAATTACCTCACCCACGATAAAATCACCCACGATAACCTCACCCATGTTAACCTCACCCACGATAAAGTCAACGACGATAAAATCACCCAAGATAACCTCACCCACAATTACCTCACCCACGATTAAATCACCCACGATAACCTCACCCACGATTACCTCACCCACGATAAAATCACCCACGATAACCTCACCCACGATAACCTCACGCACGATAACCTCACCCACGTTAAACTAACCCACGATAAACTCACCCACGGTAAACACACCCACGATAACGTCACCCACGATAAACTCACCCACGATAAACTCACCCACGATAACCTCACCCACGATAAACTCACTCACGATAACCTCACCCACGATCACCTCACCCACGATAACCTCACCCACGATAAACTCCCCCACGATAACCTCACCCACGATAAACTCACCCACGATAACCTCACCCACGATAAACTCACTCACGATAACCTCACCCACGATAACCTCACCCACGATAACCTCACCCACGATAAACTCCCCCACGATAACCTCACCCACGCTAACCTCACCCACGATAACGTGACCCACGATAAACTCACCCACGATAACCTCACCCACGATAACCTCACCCACGATAAACTCACCCACGATATCTTCACCCACGATAACCTCACCCACGATAAAGTCACCCACGATAAAATCACCCATGATAACCTCACCCACAATTACCTCACCCACGATAAAATAACCCACGGTAACTTCAGCCACGATAACCTCACCTACGATAACCTCACCCACCATGAAGTCACCGACGATAAAGTCACCCATGATTACCTCACCCACGATAAAATCACCCACGATAACCTCACCCACGATAAAATCACCCATGATAACCTCACACACAATTACCTCACCCACGATAAAATCACCCACGATAAAGTCACCCACGATAAAGTCACCCACGATAACCTCACCCACGATAAAATGACCCACAATAAAATCACCCACGATAACCTCACCCACGATACAATCACCCACGATAACCTCACCCACGATAACCTCACCCACGATAAAATCACCCACAATTACCTCACCCACGATAAAATCACCCACGGTAACTTCACCCACGATAACCTCACCCACGATAACCTCACCCACGATAAAGTCACCCACGATAAAGTCACCTACGATAAAATCACCCACGATAACCTCACCCACGATAACCTCACCCATGATAACCTCACCAACGATAAAGTCACCCACGATAAAGTCACCCACGATAAAGTCACCCGCGATAACCTCACCCACGATAAAATGACCCACAATAAAATCACCCACGATAACCTCACCCACGATGAAGTCACCCACGATGACCTCACTCACGATAAAATCACCCACGATAACCTCACCCACGATAAAATCACCCACGATAACCTCATCCACGATAACCTCACCCACGATAAAGTCAGCCACCCACGATAACCTCACCCACGATAAAGTCAACCACGATTACCTCACCCACGATAAAATCACCCACGATAACCTCACCCACGATACCTCACCCATGATAAAATCACCCACAATTACCTCACCCACGATAAAATCACCCATGGTAACTTCACCCACGATAACCTCACCCACGATAACCTCACCCACGATAAAGTCACCCACGATAGAGTCATTTACGATAAAATCACCCACGATAAAGTCAGCCACCCACGATAACCTCACCCACGATAAAGTCAACCACGATTACCTCACCCACGATAAAATCACCCACGATAACCTCACCCACGATACCTCACCCATGATAAAATCACCCACAATTACCTCACCCACGATAAAATCACCCATGGTAACTCACTCACGATAACCTCACCCACGATAACCTCACCCACGATAACCTCACCCACGATAAACTCCCCCACGATAACCTCACCCACGCTAACCTCACCCACGATAACGTGACCCACGATAAACTCACCCACGATAACCTCACCCACGATAACCTCACCCACGATAAACTCACCCACGATATCTTCACCCACGATAACCTCACCCACGATAAAGTCACCCACGATAAACTCACCCACGATAACGTCACCCACGATAAACTCACCCACGATAACCTCACCCACGATAAACTCACTCACGATAACCTCACCCACGATAACCTCACCCACGATAAACTCCCCCACGATAACCTCACCCACGCTAACCTCACCCACGATAACGTGACCCCCGATAAACTCACCCACGATAACCTCACCCACGATAACCTCACCCACGATAAACTCACCCACGATATCTTCACCCACGATAATCTCACCCACGATAAAGTCACCCACGATAAAATCACCCATGATAACCTCACCCACAATTACCTCACCCACGATAAAATAACCCACGGTAACTTCAGCCACGATAACCTCACCCACGATAACCTCACCTACGATAACCTCACCCACCATAAAGTCACCGACGATAAAGTCACCCATGATTACCTCACCCACGATAAAATCACCCACGCTAACCTCACCCACGATAAAATCACCCATGATAACCTCACACACAATTACCTCACCCACGATAAAATCACCCACGATAAAATCTCCCACGATAAAGTCACCCACGATAAAGTCACCCACGATAACCTCACCCACGATAAAATGACCCACAATAAAATCACCCACGATAACCTCACCCACGATACAATCACCCACGATAACCTCACCCACGGTAACCTCACCCACGATAAAATCACCCACAATTACCTCACCCACGATAAAATCACCCACGGTAACTTCACCCACGATAACCTCACCCACGATAACCTCACCCACGATAAAGTCACCCACGATAAAGTCACCTACGATAAAATCACCCACGATAACCTCACCCACGATAACCTCACCCATGATAACCTCACCAACGATAAAGTCACCCACGATAAAGTCACCCACGATAAAGTCACCCGCGATAACCTCACCCATGATAAAATGACCCACAATAAAATCACCCACGATAACCTCACCCACGATAAAGTCACCCACGATGACCTCACTCACGATAAAATCACCCACGATAACCTCACCCACGATAAAATCACCCACGATAACCTCATCCACGATAACCTCACCCACGATAACCTCACCCACGATAAACTCACGCACGATAACCTCACCCACGATAACCTCAACCACAATAACCTCACCCACGATAAACTCCCCCACGATATCTTCTCCCACAATAACCTCACCCACGATAAACTCACCCACGATATCTTCTCCCACGATAACCTCACCCACGATAAAGTCACCCACGATAAAATCACCCATGATAACCTCACCCACAATTACCTCACCCACGATAAAATAACCCACGGTAACTTCAGCCACGATAACCTCACCCACGATAACCTCACCTACGATAACCTCACCCACCATAAAGTCACCGACGATAAAGTCACCCATGATTACCTCACCCACGATAAAATCACCCACGATAACCTCACCCACGATAAAATCACCCATGATATCCTCACACACAATTACCTCACCCACGATAAAATCACCCACGATAAAGTCACCCACGATAAAGTCACCCACGATAACCTCACCCACGATAGAATGACCCACAATAAAATCACCCACGATAACCTCACCCACGATACAATCACCCACGATAACCTCACCCACGATAAAATCACCCACAATTACCTCACCCACGATAAAATCACCCACGGTAACTTCACCCACGATAACCTCACCCACGATAACCTCACCCACGATAAAGTCACCCACGATAAAGTCACCTACGATAAAATCACCCACGATAACCTCACCCACGATAACCTCACCCATGATAACCTCACCAACGATAAAGTCACCCACGATAAAGTCACCCACGATAAAGTCACCCGCGATAACCTCACCCACGATAAAATGACCCACAATAAAATCACCCACGATAACCTCACCCACGATAAAGTCACCCACGATGACCTCACTCACGATAAAATCACCCACGATAACCTCACCCACGATAAAATCACCCACGATAACCTCATCCACGATAACCTCACCCACGATAAAGTCAGCCACCCACGATAACCTCACCCACGATAAAGTCAACCACGATTACCTCACCCACGATAAAATCACCCACGATAACCTCACCCACGATACCTCACCCATGATAAAATCACCCACAATTACCTCAACCACGATAAAATCACCCACGGTAACTTCACCCACGATAACCTCACCCACGATAAAGTCACCCACGATAGAGTCATTTACGATAAAATCACCCACACTAAAGTCACCCACGATAAAATCACCCATGATAACCTCACCCACAATTACCTCACCCACAATAAAATCACCCACGATAACCTCACCCACGATAAAGTCACCCACGATAAAATCACCCACGATAACATCACCCACAATTACCTCACCCACGATAAAATCACCCACGATAACCTCACCCATGTTAACCTCACCCACGATAAAGTCAACGACGATAAAATCACCCAAGATAACCTCACCCACAATTACCTCACCCACGATTAAATCACCCACGATAACCTCACCCACGATTACCTCACCCACGATAAAATCACCCACGATAACCTCACCCACGATAACCTCACGCACGATAACCTCACCCACGATAAACTCACCCACGATAACCTCACCCACGATAAACTCACCCACGATAACCTCACCCACGATAAACTCACTCACGATAACCTCACCCACGATCACCTCACCCACGATAACCTCACCTACAATTGCCTCACCCACGATAAAGTCACCCACGATAAAGTCACCCACGATAACCTCACCCACGATAAAATGACCCACAATAAAATCACCCACGATAACCTCACCCACGATACAATCACCCACGATAACCTCACCCACGATAACCTCACCCACGATAAAATCACCCACAATTACCTCACCCACGATAAAATCACCCACGGTAACTTCACCCACGATAACCTCACCCACGATAACCTCACCCACGATAAAGTCACCCACGATAAAGTCACCTACGATAAAATCACCCACGATAACCTCACCCACGATAACCTCACCCATGATAACCTCACCAACGATAAAGTCACCCACGATAAAGTCACCCACGATAAAGTCACCCGCGATAACCTCACCCACGATAAAATGACCCACAATAAAATCACCCACGATAACCTCACCCACGATAAAGTCACCCACGATGACCTCACTCACGATAAAATCACCCACGATAACCTCACCCACGATAAAATCACCCACGATAACCTCATCCACGATAACCTCACCCACGATAAAGTCAGCCACCCACGATAACCTCACCCACGATAAAGTCAACCACGATTACCTCACCCACGATAAAATCACCCACGATAACCTCACCCACGATACCTCACCCATGATAAAATCACCCACAATTACCTCACCCACGATAAAATCACCCACGGTAACTTCACCCACGATAACCTCACCCACGATAACCTCACCCACGATAAAGTCACCCACGATAAAGTCATTTACGATAAAATCACCCACACTAAAGTCACCCACGATAAAATCACCCATGATAACCTCACCCACGATAAAATCACCCACGATAACCTCACCCACGATAAAGTCACCCACGATAAAATCACCCACGATAACATCACCCACAATTACCTCACCCACGATAAAATCACCCACGATAACCTCACCCATGTTAACCTCACCCACGATAAAGTCAACGACGATAAAATCACCCAAGATAACCTCACCCACAATTACCTCACCCACGATTAAATCACCCACGATAACCTCACCCACGATTACATCACCCACGATAAAATCACCCACGATAACCTCACCCACGATAACCTCACGCACGATAACCTCACCCACGTTAAACTCACCCACGATAAACTCACCCACGGTAAACACACCCACGATAACGTCACCCACGATAAACTCACCCACGATAACCTCACCCACGATAAACTCACCCACGATAACCTCACCCACGATAAACTCACTCACGATAACCTCACCCACGATAACCTCACCCACGATAAACTCACCCACGATAACCTCACCCACGATAAACTCACCCACGATAACCTCACCCACGATAAACTCACTCACGATAACCTCACCCACGATTACCTCACCCACGATAAAATCACCCACGATAACCTCACCCATGTTAACCTCACCCACGATAAAGTCAACGACGATAAAATCACCCAAGATAACCTCACCCACAATTACCTCACCCACGATTAAATCACCCACGATAACCTCACCCACGATTACATCACCCACGATAAAATCACCCACGATAACCTCACCCACGATAACCTCACGCACGATAACCTCACCCACGTTAAACTCACCCACGATAAACTCACCCACGGTAAACACACCCACGATAACCTCACCCACGATCACCTCACCCACGATAACCTCACCCACGATAAACTCCCCCACGATAACCTCACCCACGATAAACTCACCCACGATAACCTCACCCACGATAAACTCACTCACGATAACCTCACCCACGATAACCTCACCCACGATAACCTCACCCACGATAAACTCCCCCACGATAACCTCACCCACGCTAACCTCACCCACGATAACGTGACCCACGATAAACTCACCCACGATAACCTCACCCACGATAACCTCACCCACGATAAACTCACCCACGATATCTTCACCCACGATAACCTCACCCACGATAAAGTCACCCACGATAAAATCACCCATGATAACCTCACCCACAATTACCTCACCCACGATAAAATAACCCACGGTAACTTCAGCCACGATAACCTCACCTACGATAACCTCACCCACCATGAAGTCACCGACGATAAAGTCACCCATGATTACCTCACCCACGATAAAATCACCCACGATAACCTCACCCACGATAAAATCACCCATGATAACCTCACACACAATTACCTCACCCACGATAAAATCACCCACGATAAAGTCACCCACGATAAAGTCACCCACGATAACCTCACCCACGATAAAATGACCCACAATAAAATCACCCACGATAACCTCACCCACGATACAATCACCCACGATAACCTCACCCACGATAACCTCACCCACAATAAAATCACCCACAATTACCTCACCCACGATAAAATCACCCACGGTAACTTCACCCACGATAACCTCACCCACGATAACCTCACCCACGATAAAGTCACCCACGATAAAGTCACCTACGATAAAATCACCCACGATAACCTCACCCACGATAACCTCACCCATGATAACCTCACCAACGATAAAGTCACCCACGATAAAGTCACCCGCGATAACCTCACCCACGATAAAATGACCCACATTAAAATCACCCACGATAACCTCACCCACGATAAAGTCACCCACGATAAAGTCACCCACGATGACCTCACTCACGATAAAATCACCCACGATAACCTCACCCACGATAAAATCACCCACGATAACCTCATCCACGATAACCTCACCCACGATAAAGTCAGCCACCCACGATAACCTCACCCACGATAAAGTCAACCACGATTACCTCACCCACGATAAAATCACCCACGATAACCTCACCCACGATACCTCACCCATGATAAAATCACCCACAATTACCTCACCCACGATAAAATCACCCACGATAACCTCACCCATGTTAACCTCACCCACGATAAAGTCAACGACGATAAAATCACCCAAGATAACCTCACCCACAATTACCTCACCCACGATTAAATCACCCACGATAACCTCACCCACGATTACATCACCCACGATAAAATCACCCACGATAACCTCACCCACGATAACCTCACGCACGATAACCTCACCCACGTTAAACTCACCCACGATAAACTCACCCACGGTAAACACACCCACGATAACGTCACCCACGATAAACTCACCCACGATAACCTCACCCACGATAAACTCACCCACGATAACCTCACCCACGATAAACTCACTCACGATAACCTCACCCACGATAACCTCACCCACGATAAACTCACCCACGATAACCTCACCCACGATAAACTCACCCACGATAACCTCACCCACGATAAACTCACTCACGATAACCTCACCCACGATTACCTCACCCACGATAAAATCACCCACGATAACCTCACCCATGTTAACCTCACCCACGATAAAGTCAACGACGATAAAATCACCCAAGATAACCTCACCCACAATTACCTCACCCACGATTAAATCACCCACGATAACCTCACCCACGATTACATCACCCACGATAAAATCACCCACGATAACCTCACCCACGATAACCTCACGCACGATAACCTCACCCACGTTAAACTCACCCACGATAAACTCACCCACGGTAAACACACCCACGATAACCTCACCCACGATCACCTCACCCACGATAACCTCACCCACGATAAACTCCCCCACGATAACCTCACCCACGATAAACTCACCCACGATAACCTCACCCACGATAAACTCACTCACGATAACCTCACCCACGATAACCTCACCCACGATAACCTCACCCACGATAAACTCCCCCACGATAACCTCACCCACGCTAACCTCACCCACGATAACGTGACCCACGATAAACTCACCCACGATAACCTCACCCACGATAACCTCACCCACGATAAACTCACCCACGATATCTTCACCCCCGATAACCTCACCCACGATAAAGTCACCCACGATAAAATCACCCATGATAACCTCACCCACAATTACCTCACCCACGATAAAATAACCCACGGTAACTTCAGCCACGATAACCTCACCTACGATAACCTCACCCACCATGAAGTCACCGACGATAAAGTCACCCATGATTACCTCACCCACGATAAAATCACCCACGATAACCTCACCCACGATAAAATCACCCATGATAACCTCACACACAATTACCTCACCCACGATAAAATCACCCACGATAAAGTCACCCACGATAAAGTCACCCACGATAACCTCACCCACGATAAAATGACCCACAATAAAATCACCCACGATAACCTCACCCACGATACAATCACCCACGATAACCTCACCCACGATAACCTCACCCACGATAAAATCACCCACAATTACCTCACCCACGATAAAATCACCCACGGTAACTTCACCCACGATAACCTCACCCACGATAACCTCACCCACGATAAAGTCACCCACGATAAAGTCACCTTCGATAAAATCACCCACGATAACCTCACCCACGATAACCTCACCCATGATAACCTCACCAACGATAAAGTCACCCACGATAAAGTCACCCGCGATAACCTCACCCACGATAAAATGACCCACATTAAAATCACCCACGATAACCTCACCCACGATAAAGTCACCCACGATAAAGTCACCCACGATGACCTCACTCACGATAAAATCACCCACGATAACCTCACCCACGATAAAATCACCCACGATAACCTCATCCACGATAACCTCACCCACGATAAAGTCAGCCACCCACGATAACCTCACCCACGATAAAGTCAACCACGATTACCTCACCCACGATAAAATCACCCACGATAACCTCACCCACGATACCTCACCCATGATAAAATCACCCACAATTACCTCACCCACGATAAAATCACCCATGGTAACTTCACCCACGATAACCTCACCCACGATAACCTCACCCACGATAAAGTCAACCACGATTACCTCACCCACGATAAAATCACCCACGATAACCTCACCCACGATACCTCACCCATGATAAAATCACCCACAATTACCTCACCCACGATAAAATCACCCATGGTAACTCACTCACGATAACCTCACCCACGATAACCTCACCCACGATAACCTCACCCACGATAAACTCCCCCACGATAACCTCACCCACGCTAACCTCACCCACGATAACGTGACCCACGATAAACTCACCCACGATAACCTCACCCACGATAACCTCACCCACGATAAACTCACCCACGATATCTTCACCCACGATAACCTCACCCACGATAAAGTCACCCACGATAAACTCACCCACGATAACGTCACCCACGATAAACTCACCCACGATAACCTCACCCACGATAAACTCACTCACGATAACCTCACCCACGATAACCTCACCCACGATAACCTCACCCACGATAAACTCCCCCACGATAACCTCACCCACGCTAACCTCACCCACGATAACGTGACCCACGATAAACTCACCCACGATAACCTCACCCACGATAACCTCACCCACGATAAACTCACCCACGATATCTTCACCCACGATAACCTCACCCACGATAAAGTCACCCACGATAAAATCACCCATGATAACCTCACCCACAATTACCTCACCCACGATAAAATAACCCACGGTAACTTCAGCCACGATAACCTCACCCACGATAACCTCACCTACGATAACCTCACCCACCATAAAGTCACCGACGATAAAGTCACCCATGATTACCTCACCCACGATAAAATCACCCACGCTAACCTCACCCACGATAAAATCACCCATGATAACCTCACACACAATTACCTCACCCACGATAAAATCACCCACGATAAAATCTCCCACGATAAAGTCACCCACGATAAAGTCACCCACGATAACCTCACCCACGATAAAATCACCCACACTAAAGTCACCCACGATAAAATCACCCATGATAACCTCACCCACGATAAAATCACCCACGATAACCTCACCCACGATAAAGTCACCCACGATAACCTCACCCACGATAACCTCACCCACGATAAAGTCACCCACGATAAAGTCACCTACGATAAAATCACCCACGATAACCTCACCCACGATAACCTCACCCATGATAACCTCACCAACGATAAAGTCACCCACGATAAAGTCACCCACGATAAAGTCACCCGCGATAACCTCACCCATGATAAAATGACCCACAATAAAATCACCCACGATAACCTCACCCACGATAAAGTCACCCACGATGACCTCACTCACGATAAAATCACCCACGATAACCTCACCCACGATAAAATCACCCACGATAACCTCATCCACGATAACCTCACCCACGATAACCTCACCCACGATAAACTCACGCACGATAACCTCACCCACGATAACCTCAACCACAATAACCTCACCCACGATAAACTCCCCCACGATATCTTCTCCCACAATAACCTCACCCACGATAAACTCACCCACGATATCTTCTCCCACGATAACCTCACCCACGATAAAGTCACCCACGATAAAATCACCCATGATAACCTCACCCACAATTACCTCACCCACGATAAAATAACCCACGGTAACTTCAGCCACGATAACCTCACCCACGATAACCTCACCTACGATAACCTCACCCACCATAAAGTCACCGACGATAAAGTCACCCATGATTACCTCACCCACGATAAAATCACCCACGATAACCTCACCCACGATAAAATCACCCATGATATCCTCACACACAATTACCTCACCCACGATAAAATCACCCACGATAAAGTCACCCACGATAAAGTCACCCACGATAACCTCACCCACGATAGAATGACCCACAATAAAATCACCCACGATAACCTCACCCACGATACAATCACCCACGATAACCTCACCCACGATAAAATCACCCACAATTACCTCACCCACGATAAAATCACCCACGGTAACTTCACCCACGATAACCTCACCCACGATAACCTCACCCACGATAAAGTCACCCACGATAAAGTCACCTACGATAAAATCACCCACGATAACCTCACCCACGATAACCTCACCCATGATAACCTCACCAACGATAAAGTCACCCACGATAAAGTCACCCACGATAAAGTCACCCGCGATAACCTCACCCACGATAAAATGACCCACAATAAAATCACCCACGATAACCTCACCCACGATAAAGTCACCCACGATGACCTCACTCACGATAAAATCACCCACGATAACCTCACCCACGATAAAATCACCCACGATAACCTCATCCACGATAACCTCACCCACGATAAAGTCAGCCACCCACGATAACCTCACCCACGATAAAGTCAACCACGATTACCTCACCCACGATAAAATCACCCACGATAACCTCACCCACGATACCTCACCCACGATAAAATCACCCACAATTACCTCACCCACGATAAAATCACCCACGGTAACTTCACCCACGATAACCTCACCCACGATAACCTCACCCACGATAAAGTCACCCACGATAGAGTCATTTACGATAAAATCACCCACACTAAAGTCACCCACGATAAAATCACCCATGATAACCTCACCCACAATTACCTCACCCACAATAAAATCACCCACGATAACCTCACCCACGATAAAGTCACCCACGATAAAGTCACCCACGATAAAATCACCCACGATAACATCACCCACAATTACCTCACCCACGATAAAATCACCCACGATAACCTCACCCATGTTAACCTCACCCACGATAAAGTCAACGACGATAAAATCAAACAAGATAACCTCACCCACAATTACCTCACCCACGATTAAATCACCCACGATAACCTCACCCACGATTACCTCACCCACGATAAAATCACCCACGATAACCTCACCCACGATAACCTCACGCACGATAACCTCACCCACGATAACCTCACCCACGATAACCTCACCCACGATAAACTCACCCACGATAACCTCACCCACGATAACCTCACCCACGATAAACTCACCCACGATATCTTCACCCCCGATAACCTCACCCACGATAAAGTCACCCACGATAAAATCACCCATGATAACCTCACCCACAATTACCTCACCCACGATAAAATAACCCACGGTAACTTCAGCCACGATAACCTCACCTACGATAACCTCACCCACCATGAAGTCACCGACGATAAAGTCACCCATGATTACCTCACCCACGATAAAATCACCCACGATAACCTCACCCACGATAAAATCACCCATGATAACCTCACACACAATTACCTCACCCACGATAAAATCACCCACGATAAAGTCACCCACGATAAAGTCACCCACGATAACCTCACCCACGATAAAATGACCCACAATAAAATCACCCACGATAACCTCACCCACGATACAATCACCCACGATAACCTCACCCACGATAACCTCACCCACGATAAAATCACCCACAATTACCTCACCCACGATAAAATCACCCACGGTAACTTCACCCACGATAACCTCACCCACGATAACCTCACCCACGATAAAGTCACCCACGATAAAGTCACCTACGATAAAATCACCCACGATAACCTCACCCACGATAACCTCACCCATGATAACCTCACCAACGATAAAGTCACCCACGATAAAGTCACCCGCGATAACCTCACCCACGATAAAATGACCCACATTAAAATCACCCACGATAACCTCACCCACGATAAAGTCACCCACGATAAAGTCACCCACGATGACCTCACTCACGATAAAATCACCCACGATAACCTCACCCACGATAAAATCACCCACGATAACCTCATCCACGATAACCTCACCCACGATAAAGTCAGCCACCCACGATAACCTCACCCACGATAAAGTCAACCACGATTACCTCACCCACGATAAAATCACCCACGATAACCTCACCCACGATACCTCACCCATGATAAAATCACCCACAATTACCTCACCCACGATAAAATCACCCATGGTAACTTCACCCACGATAACCTCACCCACGATAACCTCACCCACGATAAAGTCAACCACGATTACCTCACCCACGATAAAATCACCCACGATAACCTCACCCACGATACCTCACCCATGATAAAATCACCCACAATTACCTCACCCACGATAAAATCACCCATGGTAACTCACTCACGATAACCTCACCCACGATAACCTCACCCACGATAACCTCACCCACGATAAACTCCCCCACGATAACCTCACCCACGCTAACCTCACCCACGATAACGTGACCCACGATAAACTCACCCACGATAACCTCACCCACGATAACCTCACCCACGATAAACTCACCCACGATATCTTCACCCACGATAACCTCACCCACGATAAAGTCACCCACGATAAACTCACCCACGATAACGTCACCCACGATAAACTCACCCACGATAACCTCACCCACGATAAACTCACTCACGATAACCTCACCCACGATAACCTCACCCACGATAACCTCACCCACGATAAACTCCCCCACGATAACCTCACCCACGCTAACCTCACCCACGATAACGTGACCCACGATAAACTCACCCACGATAACCTCACCCACGATAACCTCACCCACGATAAACTCACCCACGATATCTTCACCCACGATAACCTCACCCACGATAAAGTCACCCACGATAAAATCACCCATGATAACCTCACCCACAATTACCTCACCCACGATAAAATAACCCACGGTAACTTCAGCCACGATAACCTCACCCACGATAACCTCACCTACGATAACCTCACCCACCATAAAGTCACCGACGATAAAGTCACCCATGATTACCTCACCCACGATAAAATCACCCACGCTAACCTCACCCACGATAAAATCACCCATGATAACCTCACACACAATTACCTCACCCACGATAAAATCACCCACGATAAAATCTCCCACGATAAAGTCACCCACGATAAAGTCACCCACGATAACCTCACCCACGATAAAATCACCCACACTAAAGTCACCCACGATAAAATCACCCATGATAACCTCACCCACGATAAAATCACCCACGATAACCTCACCCACGATAAAGTCACCCACGATAACCTCACCCACGATAACCTCACCCACGATAAAGTCACCCACGATAAAGTCACCTACGATAAAATCACCCACGATAACCTCACCCACGATAACCTCACCCATGATAACCTCACCAACGATAAAGTCACCCACGATAAAGTCACCCACGATAAAGTCACCCGCGATAACCTCACCCATGATAAAATGACCCACAATAAAATCACCCACGATAACCTCACCCACGATAAAGTCACCCACGATGACCTCACTCACGATAAAATCACCCACGATAACCTCACCCACGATAAAATCACCCACGATAACCTCATCCACGATAACCTCACCCACGATAACCTCACCCACGATAAACTCACGCACGATAACCTCACCCACGATAACCTCAACCACAATAACCTCACCCACGATAAACTCCCCCACGATATCTTCTCCCACAATAACCTCAACCACGATAAACTCACCCACGATATCTTCTCCCACGATAACCTCACCCACGATAAAGTCACCCACGATAAAATCACCCATGATAACCTCACCCACAATTACCTCACCCACGATAAAATAACCCACGGTAACTTCAGCCACGATAACCTCACCCACGATAACCTCACCTACGATAACCTCACCCACCATAAAGTCACCGACGATAAAGTCACCCATGATTACCTCACCCACGATAAAATCACCCACGATAACCTCACCCACGATAAAATCACCCATGATATCCTCACACACAATTACCTCACCCACGATAAAATCACCCACGATAAAGTCACCCACGATAAAGTCACCCACGATAACCTCACCCACGATAGAATGACCCACAATAAAATCACCCACGATAACCTCACCCACGATACAATCACCCACGATAACCTCACCCACGATAAAATCACCCACAATTACCTCACCCACGATAAAATCACCCACGGTAACTTCACCCACGATAACCTCACCCACGATAACCTCACCCACGATAAAGTCACCCACGATAAAGTCACCTACGATAAAATCACCCACGATAACCTCACCCACGATAACCTCACCCATGATAACCTCACCAACGATAAAGTCACCCACGATAAAGTCACCCACGATAAAGTCACCCGCGATAACCTCACCCACGATAAAATGACCCACAATAAAATCACCCACGATAACCTCACCCACGATAAAGTCACCCACGATGACCTCACTCACGATAAAATCACCCACGATAACCTCACCCACGATAAAATCACCCACGATAACCTCATCCACGATAACCTCACCCACGATAAAGTCAGCCACCCACGATAACCTCACCCACGATAAAGTCAACCACGATTACCTCACCCACGATAAAATCACCCACGATAACCTCACCCACGATACCTCACCCACGATAAAATCACCCACAATTACCTCACCCACGATAAAATCACCCACGGTAACTTCACCCACGATAACCTCACCCACGATAACCTCACCCACGATAAAGTCACCCACGATAGAGTCATTTACGATAAAATCACCCACACTAAAGTCACCCACGATAAAATCACCCATGATAACCTCACCCACAATTACCTCACCCACAATAAAATCACCCACGATAACCTCACCCACGATAAAGTCACCCACGATAAAGTCACCCACGATAAAATCACCCACGATAACATCACCCACAATTACCTCACCCACGATAAAATCACCCACGATAACCTCACCCATGTTAACCTCACCCACGATAAAGTCAACGACGATAAAATCAAACAAGATAACCTCACCCACAATTACCTCACCCACGATTAAATCACCCACGATAACCTCACCCACGATTACCTCACCCACGATAAAATCACCCACGATAACCTCACCCACGATAACCTCACGCACGATAACCTCACCCACGATAAACTCACCCACGATAACCTCACCCACGATAAACTCACCCACGATAACCTCACCCACGATAAACTCACTCACGATAACCTCACCCACGATCACCTCACCCACGATAACCTCACCTACAATTGCCTCACCCACGATAAAGTCACCCACGATAAAGTCACCCACGATAACCTCACCCACGATAAAATGACCCACAATAAAATCACCCACGATAACCTCACCCACGATACAATCACCCACGATAACCTCACCCACGATAACCTCACCCACGATAAAATCACCCACAATTACCTCACCCACGATAAAATCACCCACGGTAACTTCACCCACGATAACCTCACCCACGATAACCTCACCCACGATAAAGTCACCCACGATAAAGTCACCTACGATAAAATCACCCACGATAACCTCACCCACGATAACCTCACCCATGATAACCTCACCAACGATAAAGTCACCCACGATAAAGTCACCCACGATAAAGTCACCCGCGATAACCTCACCCACGATAAAATGACCCACAATAAAATCACCCACGATAACCTCACCCACGATACCTCACCCATGATAAAATCACCCACAATTACCTCACCCACGATAAAATCACCCACGGTAACTTCACCCACGATAACCTCACCCACGATAACCTCACCCACGATAAAGTCACCCACGATAGAATCATTTACGATAAAATCACCCACACTAAAGTCACCCACGATAAAATCACCCATGATAACCTCACCCACAATTACCTCACCCACAATAAAATCACCCACGATAACCTCACCCACGATAAAGTCACCCACGATAAAGTCACCCACGATAAAATCACCCACGATAACATCACCCACAATTACCTCACCCACGATAAAATCACCCACGATAACCTCACCCATGTTAACCTCACCCACGATAAAGTCAACGACGATAAAATCAAACAAGATAACCTCACCCACAATTACCTCACCCACGATTAAATCACCCACGATAACCTCACCCACGATTACCTCACCCACGATAAAATCACCCACGATAACCTCACCCACGATAACCTCACGCACGATAACCTCACCCACGATAAACTCACCCACGATAACCTCACCCACGATAAACTCACCCACGATAACCTCACCCACGATAAACTCACTCACGATAACCTCACCCACGATCACCTCACCCACGATAACCTCACCTACAATTGCCTCACCCACGATAAAGTCACCCACGATAAAGTCACCCACGATAAAGTCACCCGCGATAACCTCACCCACGATAAAATGACCCACAATAAAATCACCCACGATAACCTCACCCACGATAAAGTCACCCACGATGACCTCACTCACGATAAAATCACCCACGATAACCTCACCCACGATAAAATCACCCACGATAACCTCATCCACGATAACCTCACCCACGATAAAGTCAGCCACCCACGATAACCTCACCCACGATAAAGTCAACCACGATTACCTCACCCACGATAAAATCACCCACGATAACCTCACCCACGATACCTCACCCATGATAAAATCACCCACAATTACCTCACACACGATAAAATCACCCATGGTAACTTCACCCACGATAACCTCACCCACGATAACCTCACCCACGATAAAGTCACCCACGATAGAGTCATTTACGATAAAATCACCCACACTAAAGTCACCCACGATAAAATCACCCATGATAACCTCACCCACAATTACCTCACCCACGATAAAATCACCCACGATAACCTCACCCACGATAAAGTCACCCACGATAAAGTCACCCACGATAAAATCACCCACGATAACATCACCCACAATTACCTCACCCACGATAAAATCACCCACGATAACCTCACCCATGTTAACCTCACCCACGATAAAGTCAACGACGATAAAATCACCCAAGATAACCTCACCCACAATTACCTCACCCACGATTAAATCACCCACGATAACCTCACCCACGATTACCTCACCCACGATAAAATCACCCCCGATAACCTCACCCACGATAACCTCACGCACGATAACCTCACCCACGTTAAACTCACCCACGATAAACTCACCCACGGTAAACACACCCACGATAACGTCACCCACGATAAACTCACCCACGATAACCTCACCCACGATAAACTCACCCACGATAACCTCACCCACGATAAACTCACTCACGATAACCTCACCCACGATCACCTCACCCACGATAACCTCACCTACAATTGCCTCACCCACGATAAAATCACCCACGATAACATCACCCACGATAAAATCACCCTTGATAACCTCACCCACGATCACCTTACCCTCGATAACCTCACCCACGATAAACTCACCCACGATAACCTCACCCACGATAAACTCACTCACGATAACCTCACCCACGATCACCTCACCCACGATAACCTCACCTACAATTGCCTCACCCACGATAAAATCACCCACGATAACATCACCCACGATAAAATCACCCTTGATAACCTCACCCACGATCACCTTACCCTCGATAACCTCACCCACGATAACCTCACCCACGTTAACCTCACCCACGATAAAGTCAACGACAATAAAATCACCCAGGATAACCTCACCCACAATTACCTCACCCACGATAAAATCACCCACGGTAACTTCACCCACGATAAACTCACCCACGATAACCTCACCCATGATAAAATCACCCACGATAACCTCACCCACGCTTACCTCACCCACGATAAAATCACCCATGATAACCTCACCCACGATAACCTCACGCACGATAACCTCACCCACGTTAGACTCACCCACGAGAAACTCACCCACGGTAAACACAGCCACGATAACCTCACCCACGATAACCTCACCCACAATTACCTCACCCACGATAAAATCACCCACGATAACCTCACCCACGATTACCTCACCCACGATAAAATCACCCACGATAACCTCACCCACGATAACCTCACGCACGATAACCTCACCCACGTTAAACTCACCCACGATAAACTCACCCACGGTAAACACACCCACGATAACGTCACCCACGATAAACTCACCCACGATAACCTCACCCACGATAAACTCACCCACGATAACCTCACCCACGATAAACTCACTCACGATAACCTCACCCACGATCACCTCACCCACGATAACCTCACCCACGATAAACTCCCCTACGATAACCTCACCCACGATAAACTCACCCACGATATCTTCACCCACGATAACTTCATCCACGATAACCTCACCCACGATAAAATCACCCCTGATAACCTCACCCACCATTTCCCTACCCACGATAACCTCACCCACGATAAAATCACCCACGATAACCTCACCCACGATCACCTCACCCTCGATAACCTCACCCACGATAACCTCACCCACGATAACCTCACCCACGATAACCTTACCTACGATTACCTCACCCACGATAGCCTCACCACGATAAGCTCACCCACGATAACCTCACACACGATAAAGTCACCCACGATAAAATCACCCATGATAACCTCACCCACGATAAAATCACCCACGATAACCTCACCCACGATCACCTCACCCACGATAACCTCACCCACGATCACCTCACCCTCGATAACCTCACCCACGATAACCTCACCCTCGATAACCTCACCCACGATAACCTTACCTACGATTACCTCACCCACGATAGCCTCTCCCACGATAAGCTCACCCACGATAACCTCACCCACGATAAAGTCACTTACGATAAAGTCACCTACGATAAAATCACCCACACTAAAATCACCGACGATAACCTCACCCACGATAACCTCACCAACGATAAAGTCACACACGATAAAGTCACCCACGATAAAGTCACCCGCGATAACCTCACCCACGATAAAATGACCCACAATAAAATCACCCACGATAACCTCACCCACGATAAAGTCACCCACGATGACCTCACTCACGATAAAATCACCCACGATAACCTCACCCACGATCACCTCACCCTCGATAACCTCACCCACGATAACCTCACCCACGATAACCTAAACCATGAACCATAAACCCTAAACCCTAAACCCTAAACCCTAAACCCTAAACCAAGGGTTTAGGGTTTAGGGTTTATCGTGGGTGAGGTTATCGAGGGTGAGGTGATCGTGGGTGAGGTTATCGTTGGTGACTTTATCGTGGGTGACATCATCGTTGGTGAGGTTATCGTTGGTGAGGTTATCGTGGGTGAGGTTATCGCGGGTGAGGTTATCGTGGGTGATTTCAGTGTGGGTGATTTTATCGTAGGTGATTTTATCGTGGGTGACTTTATCGTGGGTGAGGTTATCGTGGGTGAGGTGATCGTGGGTGAAGTTACCGTGGGTGATTTTATCGTGGGTGAGGTTATCATGGGTGATTTTATCGTTGGTGCGTTTATCGTGGGTGAGGTTATCGTGGGTGAGGTTTTCGTGGGTGAGGTTATCGTGGGTGATTTTATCGTGGCTGAGGTTATCGTGGGTGAGGTTATCTTGGGTGATTTTATTTTGGGTCATTTTATCATGGGTGATGTCATCGTGGGTGAGGTTATCGTGGGTGAGGTTATCGTGGCTGAAGATACCGTGGGTGATTTTATCGTGGGTGAGGTTATCATGGGTGATTTTATCGTGGGTGACTTTATCGTGTGTGAGGTTATCGTGGGTGAGCTTATCGTGGGTGAGGCTATCGTGGGTGAGGTAATCGAAGGTAAGGTTATCGTGGGTGAGGTTATCGTGGGTGAGGTTATCGTGGGTGAGGTTATCGAGGGTGAGGTGATCGTGGGTGAGGTTATCGTGGGTGATTTTATCGTGGGTGAGGTCATCGTGGGTGACTTTCTCGTGGGTGAGGTTATCGTGGGTGAGGTTATCGCGGGTGACTTTATCGTGGGTGAGGTTATCGCGGGTGACTTTATCGTGGGTGACTTTATCGTGGGGACTTTATCGTTGGTGAGGTTATCGTGGGTGAGGTTATCGTGGGTGATTTTACTGTGGGTGATTTAATCGTAGGTGACTTTGTCGTGGGTGACTTTATCGTGGGTGAGGTTATCGTGGGTGAGGTTATCGTGGGTGAAGTTACCGTGGGTGAGGTAATTGTGGGTGATTTTATCGTGGGTGCGTTTATCGTGGGTGAGGTTATCGTGGGTGATTTTATCGTCGGTGAGGTTCTTGTGGGTGAGGTTATCGTGGGTGAGGTTATCGTGGGTGAGGTTATCGTGGGTGATTTTATTGTGGGTCATTTTCTCATGGGTGAGGTGAACGTGGGTGACTTTATCGTGGGTGATTTTATCGTGGGTGAGGTAATTGTGGATGAGGTTATCATGGTTGATTTTATCGTGGGTGACGTTATCGTGGGTGATTTTATCGTGGGTGAGGTTATCGTGGGTGAGGTTATCGTGGGTGATTTTATCGTGGGTGAGGTAATCATGGGTGACTTTATCGTCGGTGACTTTATGGTGGGTGAGGTTATCGTAGGTGAGGTTATCGTGGGTGATTTTAGTGTGGGTGAGGTTATCGTAGGTGAGGTTATCGTGGGTGAGGTTATCGAGGGTGAGGTGATCGTGGGTGAGGTTATCGTGAGTGAGGTCATCGTGGGTGACTTTATAGTGGGTGAGGTAATCGTGGGTAATTTTATTGTGGGTCATTTTATCGTGGGTGAGGTTATCGCGGGTGACTTTATCGAGGGTGACTTTATCGTCGGTGACTTTATCGTTGGTGAGGTTATCGTGGGTGAGGTTATCGTGGGTGATTTTAGTGTGGGTGATTTTATCGTAGGTGACTTTATCGTGGGTGACTTTATCGTGGGAGAGGTTATCGTGGGTGAGGTTATCGTGGGTGAAGTTACCGTGAGTGATTTTATCGTGGGTGAGGTAATTGTGGGTGAGGTTATCTTGGGTGATTTTATCGTCGTTGACTTTATCGTGGGTGAGGTTAACATGGGTGAGGTTATCGTGGGTGATTTTATCGTGGGTGAGGTAATTGTGGGTGATGTTATCGTGGGTGATTTTATCGTGGGTGACTTTATCGTGGGTGACTTTATCGTGGGTGAGGTTATCGTGGGTGAGGTTATCGTGGGTGAGGTTATCGTGGGTGAGGTTATCGTGGGTGAAGATATCGTGGGTGAGTTTATCGTGGGTGACGTTATCGTGGGTGAGGTTATCGTGGGTGAGTTTATCGTGGGTCACGTTATCGTGGGTGAGGTTATCGTGGGGGAGTTTATCGTGGGTGAGGTTATTGTGGTTGAGGTTATCGTGGGTGAGGTTATCGTGCGTGAGTTTATCGTGGGTGAGGTTATCGTGGGTGAGTTTATCGTTGGTGAGGTTATCGTGGGTGAGTTTATCGTGGGTGAGGTGATCGTGGGTGTGTTTACCGTGGGTGAGTTTATCGTGGGTGAGTTTAACGTGGGTGAGGTTATCGTGCGTGAGGTTATCGTGGGTGAGGTTATCGTGGGTGATTTTATCGTGGGTGAGGTTATCGTGGGTGATTTTATAGTGGGTGAGGTAATCGTGGGTGAGGTTATTGTGGGTCATTTTATCGTGGGTGAGGTTATCGTGGGTGACTTTATCGTGGGTGACTTTATCGTCGGTGACTTTATCGTTGGTGAGGTTATCGTGGGTGAGGTTATCGTGGGTGATTTTAGTGTGGGTGATTTTATCGTAGGTGACTTTATCGTGGGTGACTTTATCGTGGGAGAGGTTATCGTGGGTGAGGTTATCGTGGGTGAAGTTACCGTGGGTGATTTTATCGTGGGTGAGGTAATTGTGGGTGAGGTTATCTTGGGTGATTTTATCGTCGTTGACTTTATCGTGGGTGAGGTTAACATGGGTGAGGTTATCGTGGGTGATTTTATCTTGGGTGAGGTAATTGTGGGTGATGTTATCGTGGGTGATTTTATCGTGGGTGACTTTATCGTGGGTGACTTTATCGTGGGTGAGGTTATCGTGGGTGAGGTTATCGTGGGTGAGGTTATCGTGGGTGAAGATATCGTGGGTGAGTTTATCGTGGGTGACGTTATCGTGGGTGAGGTTATCGTGGGTGAGTTTATCGTGGGTCACGTTATCGTGGGTGAGGTTATCGTGGGGGAGTTTATCGTGGGTGAGGTTTTTGTGGTTGAGGTTATCGTGGGTGAGGTTATCGTGCGTGAGTTTATCGTGGGTGAGGTTATCGTGGGTGAGTTTATTGTGGGTGAGGTTATCGTGGGTGTGTTTACCGTGGGTGAGTATATCGTGGGTGAGTTTAACGTGGGTGAGGTTATCGTGGGTGAGGTTATCGTGGGTGATTTTATCGTGGGTGAGGTAATCGTGGGTGAGGTTATCGTGGGTGATTTTATCATGGGTGAGCTTATCGTGGGTGAAATTATCGTGGGTGAAGTTACCGTGGGTGACTTTATCGTGGGTGAGGTAATTGTGGGTGAGGTTATCCCGGGTGATTTTATCGTCGTTGACTTTATCGTGGGTGAGGTTAACGTGGGTGAGGTTATCGTGGGTGATTTTATCGTGGGTGAGTTTATCGTCGGTGAAGTTACCGTGGGTGATTTTATCGTCGGTGAGGTAATTGTGGGTGAGGTTATCTTGGGTGATTTTATCGTCGTTGACTTTATCGTGGGTGAGGTTAACATGGGTGAGGTTATCGTGGGTGATTTTATCGTGGGTGAGGTAATTGTGGGTGAGGTTATCGTGGGTGATTTTATCGTGGGTGACTTTATCGTGGGTGAGGTTATCGTGGGTGAGGTTATCGTGGGTGACTTTATCGTGGGTGACTTTATCGTGAGTGAGGTTATCCTGGGTGAGGTTATCCTGGGTGAGGTTATCGTGGGTTATTTTATCGTGGGTGCGGTAATCGTGGGTGAGGTTATCGTGGGTGATTTTATCGTGGGTGAGGTAATCGTGGGTGACTTTATCGTCGGAAACTTTATCATGGGTGACTTTAGTGTGGGTGACTTTATCGTGGGTGAGGTTATCGTGGGTGAGGTTACCGTGGGTGATTTTATCGTGGGTGAGGTAATTGTGGATGAGGTTATCATGGGTGATTTTGTCGTGGGTGACTTTATCGTGGGTGAGGTTATCGTGGGTGAAGTTATCGTGGGTGAGGTTATCGTGGGTGATTTTATCGTGGGTGAGGTAATCGTGGGTGAGGTTATCGTGGCTGATTTTATCGTGGGTGAGTTTATCGTTGGTGAGGTTATCGTGGGTGATTTTATCGTGGGTGACGTTATCGTGGGTGATTTTATCGTGGGTGATTTTATCGTGGGTGAGGTAATCGTGGGTGACTTTATCGTGGGTGAGGTTACCGTGGGTGATTTTATCGTGGGTGAGGTAATTGTGGGTGAGGTTATCATGGATGATTTTATCGTGGGTGACTTTATCGTGGGTGAGGTTATCGTGGGTGAGCTTATCGTGGGTGAGGCTATCGTGGGTGAGGTAATCGTAGGTAAGGTTATCGTGTGTGAGGTTATCGTGGGTGAGGTTATGGTGGGTGAGGTTATCGAGGGTGAGGTGATCGTTGGTGAGGTTATCATGGGTGAGGTGATCGTGGGTGAGGTAATCGTGGGTGACTTTATCGTGGGTGAGGTTATCGTGGGTGAGGTTATCGTGGCTGAGGTTATCGTGGATGAGGTTATCGTGGCTGAGGTTATCGTGGGTGGGTGACTTTATCGTGGGTGGGGTTATCGTGGATGAGGTTATCGTGGGTGATTTTATCGTGGGTGAGGTTATCGTGGGTGAGGTTATCGTGGGTGATTTTAGTGTGGGTGATTTTATCGTAGGTGACTTTATCGTGGGTGACTTTATCGTGGGAGAGGTTATCGTGGGTAAGGTTATCGTGGGTGAGGTTATCGTGGGTGAAGTTACCGTGGGTGATTTTATCGTGGGTGAGGTAATTGTGGGTGAGGTTATCTTGGGTGATTTTATCGTCGTTGACTTTATCGTGGGTGAGGTTAACATGGGTGAGGTTATCGTGGGTGATTTTATCGTGGGTGAGGTAATTGTGGGTGAGGTTATCGTGGGTGATTTTATCGTGGGTGACTTTATCGTGGGTGAGGTTATCGTGGGTGAGGTTATCGTGGGTGAAGATATCGTGGGTGAGTTTATCGTGGGTGACGTTATCGTGGGTGAGGTTATCGTGGGTGAGTTTATCGTGGGTGAGTTTATCGTGGGTCACGTTATCGTGGGTGAGGTTAGCGTGGGTGAGGTTATCGTGGGGGAGTTTATCGTGGCTGAGGTTATCGTGGGTGAGGTTATCGAGGGTGAGGTGATTGTGGGTGAGGTTATCGTGGGTGATTTTATCGTGAGTGAGGTCATCGTGGGTGACTTTATCGCGGGTGACTTTATCGTGGGGACTTTATCGTTGTTGAGGTTATCGTGGGTGAGGTTATCGTGGGTGATTTTACTGTGGGTGATTTAATCGTAGGTGACTTTGTCGTGGGTGACTTTATCGTGGGTGAGGTTATCGTGGGTGAGGTTATCGTGGGTGAGGTTATCGTGGGTGGGTGACTTTATCGTGGGTGAGGTTATCGAGGGTGAGGTGATCGTGGGTGAGGTTATCAAGGGTGATTTTATCGTAAGTAGGGAAATCGTGGGTGAGGTTATCGTGGGTGATTTTATCGTGGGTGACTTTATCGTGGGTAACATTATCTTGGGTGATTTTATCGTGGGTGAGGTAATTGTGGGTGAGGTTATCATGGGTGATTTTATCGTGGGTGAGGTTATCGTGGGTGAGGTAATCATGGGTGACTCTATCGTCGGTGACTTTATGGTGGGTGAGGTTATCGTAGGTGAGGTAATTGTGGGTGAGGTTATCATGGGTGATTTTATCGAGGGTGAGGTGATCGTGGGTGAGGTTATCGTGGGTGATTTTATCGTGGGTGAGGTCATCGTGGGTGACTTTCTCGTGGGTGAGGTTATCGTGGGTGAGGTTATCGCGGGTGACTTTATCGTGGGTGACTTTATCGTGGGGACTTTATCGTTGGTGAGGTTATCGTGGGTGAGGTTATCGTGGGTGAGGTTATCGTGGGTGAGGTTATCGTGGGTGAGGTTATCGAGGGTGAGGTGATCGTGGGTGAGGTTATCGTGGGTGATTTTATCGTGGGTGAGGTCATCGTGGGTGACTTTCTCGTGGGTGAGGTTATCGTGGGTGAGGTTATCGCGGGTGACTTTATCATGGGTGAGGTTATCGCGGGTGACTTTATCGTGGGTGACTTTATCGTGGGGACTTTATCGTTGGTGAGGTTATCGTGGGTGAGGTTATCGTGGGTGAGGTTATCGTGGGAGATTTTACTGTGGGTGATTTAATCGTAGGTGACTTTGTCGTGGGTGACTTTATCGTGGGTGAGGTTATCGTGGGTGAGGTTATCGTGGGTGAAGTTACCGTGGGTGAGGTAATTGTGGGTGATTTTATCGTGGGTGATTTTATCGTGGGTGCGTTTATCGTGGGTGAGGTTATCGTGGGTGATTTTATCGTCGGTGAGGTTCTCGTGGGTGAGGTTATCGTGGGTGAGGTTATCGTGGGTGAGGTTATCGTGGGTGATTTTTTTGTGGGTCATTTCATCATGGGTGAGGTGAACGTGGGTGACTTTATCGTGGGTGATTTTATCGTGGGTGAGGTAATTGTGGATGAGGTTATCATGGGTGATTTTATCGTGGGTGACGTTATCGTGGGTGATTTTATCGTGGGTGAGGTTATCGTGGGTGAGGTTATCGTGGGTGATTTTATCGTGGGTGAGGTAATCAAGGGTGATTTTATCGTGGGTGAGGTTATCAAGGGCGATTTTATCGTGGGTAGGGAAATCGTGGGTGAGGTTATCGTGGGTGATTTTATCGTGGGTGAGGTAATCGTGGGTTACTTTATCGTGGGTGAGGTTATCGTGGGTGAGGTTATCGTGGGTGAGGTTATCGTGGATGAGGTTATCGTGGGTGAGGTTATCGTGGGTGAGGCTATCGTGGGTGAGGTAATCGTAGGTAAGGTTATCGTGTGTGAGGTTATCGTGGGTGAGGTTATGGTGGGTGAGGTTATCGAGGGTGAGGTGATCGTTGGTGAGGTTATCATGGGTGAGGTAATCGTGGGTGAGGTAATCGTGGGTGACTTTATCGTGGGTGAGGTTATCGTGGGTGAGGTTATCGTGGCTGAGGTTATCGTGGATGAGGTTATCGTGGCTGAGGTTATCGTGGGTGGGTGACTTTATCGTGGGTGGGGTTATCGTGGATGAGGTTATCGTGGGTGATTTTATCGTGGGTGAGGTTATCGTGGGTGAGGTTATCGTGGGTGATTTTATCGTGGGTGAGGTAATTGTGGGTGAGGTTATCTTGGATGATTTTATCGTGGGTGACTTTATCGTGGGTGAGGTTATCGTGGGTGAGCTTATCGTGGGTGAGGCTATCGTGGGTGAGGTAATCGTAGGTAAGGTTATCGTGTGTGAGGTTATCGTGGGTGAGGTTATGGTGGGTGAGGTTATCGAGGGTGATGTGATCGTTGGTGAGGTTATCATGGGTGAGGTGATCGTGGGTGAGGTAATCGTGGGTGACTTTATCGTGGGTGAGGTTATCGTGGGTGAGGTTATCGTGGCTGAGGTTATCGTGGATGAGGTTATCGTGGCTGAGGTTATCGTGGGTGGGTGACTTTATCGTGGGTGGGGTTATCGTGGATGAGGTTATCGTGGGTGATTTTATCGTGGGTGAGGTTATCGTGGGTGAGGTTATCGTGGGTGATTTTAGTGTGGGTGATTTTATCGTAGGTGACTTTATCGTGGGTGACTTTATCGTGGGAGAGGTTATCGTGGGTGAGGTTATCGTGGGTGAGGTTATCGTGGGTGAAGTTACCGTGGGTGATTTTATCGTGGGTGAGGTAATTGTGGGTGAGGTTATCTTGGGTGATTTTATCGTCGTTGACTTTATCGTGGGTGAGGTTAACATGGGTGAGGTTATCGTGGGTGATTTTATCGTGGGTGAGGTAATTGTGGGTGAGGTTATCGTGGGTGATTTTATCGTGGGTGACTTTATCGTGGGTGAGGTTATCGTGGGTGAGGTTATCGTGGGTGAAGATATCGTGGGTGAGTTTATCGTGGGTGACGTTATCGTGGGTGAGGTTATCGTGGGTGAGTTTATCGTGGGTGAGTTTATCGTGGGTCACGTTATCGTGGGTGAGGTTAGCGTGGGTGAGGTTATCGTGGGGGAGTTTATCGTGGCTGAGGTTATCGTGGGTGAGGTTATCGAGGGTGAGGTGATTGTGGGTGAGGTTATCGTGGGTGATTTTATCGTGAGTGAGGTCATCGTGGGTGACTTTCTCGTGGGTGAGGTTATCGTGGGTGATTTTATTGTGGGTCATTTTATCGTGGGTGAGGTTATCGCGGGTGACTTTATCGTGGGTGAGGTTATCGCGGGTGACTTTATCGCGGGTGACTTTATCGTGGGGACTTTATCGTTGGTGAGGTTATCGTGGGTGAGGTTATCGTGGGTGAGGTTATCGTGGGTGATTTTACTGTGGGTGATTTAATCGTAGGTGACTTTGTCGTGGGTGACTTTATCGTGGGTGAGGTTATCGTGGGTGAGGTTATCGTGGGTGAGGTTATCGTGGGTGGGTGACTTTATCGTGGGTGAGGTTATCGAGGGTGAGGTGATCGTGGGTGAGGTTATCAAGGGTGATTTTATCGTAAGTAGGGAAATCGTGGGTGAGGTTATCGTGGGTGATTTTATCGTGGGTGAGGTTATCGTGGGTGACTTTATCGTGGGTGACTTTATCGTGGGTGATTTTATCGTGGGTGAGGTAATTGTGGGTGAGGTTATCATGGGTGATTTTATCGTGGGTGAGGTTATCGTGGGTGAGGTAATCATGGGTGACTCTATCGTCGGTGACTTTATGGTGGGTGAGGTTATCGTAGGTCAGGTAATTGTGGGTGAGGTTATCATGGGTGATTTTATCGAGGGTGAGGTGATCGTGGGTGAGGTTATCGTGGGTGATTTTATCGTGGGTGAGGTCATCGTGGGTGACTTTCTCGTGGGTGAGGTTATCGCGGGTGAGGTTATCGCGGGTGAGGTTATCGTGGGTGAGGTTATCGTGGCTGAGGTTATCGAGGGTGAGGTGATCGTGGGTGAGGTTATCGTGGGTGATTTTATCGTGAGTGAGGTCATCGTGGGTGACTTTCTCGTGGGTGAGGTTATCGTGGGTGATTTTATTGTGGGTCATTTTATCGTGGGTGAGGTTATCGCGGGTGACTTTATCGTGGGTGAGGTTATCGCGGGTGACTTTATCGCGGGTGACTTTATCGTGGGGACTTTATCGTTGGTGAGGTTATCGTGGGTGAGGTTATCGTGGGTGAGGTTATCGTGGGTGATTTTACTGTGGGTGATTTAATCGTAGGTGACTTTGTCGTGGGTGACTTTATCGTGGGTGAGGTTATCGTGGGTGAGGTTATCGTGGGTGAGGTTATCGTGGGTGGGTGACTTTATCGTGGGTGAGGTTATCGAGGGTGAGGTGATCGTGGGTGAGGTTATCAAGGGTTATTTTATCGTAAGTAGGGAAGTCGTGGGTGAGGTTATCGTGGGTGATTTTATCGTGGGTGAGGTCATCGTGGGTGACTTTTTCGTGGGTGAGGTTATCGTGGTTGAGGTTATCGCGGGTGACTTTATCGTGGGTGAGGTTATCGCGGGTGACTTTATCGTGGGTGACTTTATCGTGGGGACTTTATCGTTGGTGAGGTTATCGTGGGTGAGGTTATCGTGGGTGAGGTTATCGTGGGAGATTTTACTGTGGGTGATTTAATCGTAGGTGACTTTGTCGTGGGTGACTTTATCGTGGGTGAGGTTATCGTGGGTGAGGTTATCGTGGGTGAAGTTATCGTGGGTGAGGTTATCGTGGGTGAAGTTACCGTGGGTGATTTTATCGTGGGTGAGGTAATTGTGGGTGAGGTTATCTTGGGTGATTTTATCGTCGTTGACTTTATCGTGGGTGAGGTTAACATGGGTGAGGTTATCGTGGGTGATTTTATCGTGGGTGAGGTAATTGTGGGTGAGGTTATCGTGGGTGATTTTATCGTGGGTGACTTTATCGTGGGTGAGGTTATCGTGGGTGAGGTTATCGTGGGTGAAGATATCGTGGGTGAGTTTATCGTGGGTGACGTTATCGTGGGTGAGGTTATCGTGGGTGAGTTTATCGTGGGTGAGTTTATCGTGGGTCACGTTATCGTGGGTGAGGTTAGCGTGGGTGAGGTTATCGTGGGGGAGTTTATCGTGGCTGAGGTTATCGTGGGTGAGGTTATCGAGGGTGAGGTGATTGTGGGTGAGGTTATCGTGGGTGATTTTATCGTGAGTGAGGTCATCGTGGGTGACTTTCTCGTGGGTGAGGTTATCGTGGGTGATTTTATTGTGGGTCATTTTATCGTGGGTGAGGTTATCGCGGGTGACTTTATCGTGGGTGAGGCTATCGCGGGTGACTTTATCGCGGGTGACTTTATCGTGGGGACTTTATCGTTGGTGAGGTTATCGTGGGTGAGGTTATCGTGGGTGAGGTTATCGTGGGTGATTTTACTGTGGGTGATTTAATCGTAGGTGACTTTGTCGTGGGTGACTTTATCGTGGGTGAGGTTATCGTGGGTGAGGTTATCGTGGGTGAGGTTATCGTGGGTGGGTGACTTTATCGTGGGTGAGGTTATCGAGGGTGAGGTGATCGTGGGTGAGGTTATCAAGGGTGATTTTATCGTAAGTAGGGAAATCGTGGGTGAGGTTATCGTGGGTGATTTTATCGTGGGTGAGGTTATCGTGGGTGACTTTATCGTGGGTGACTTTATCGTGGGTGATTTTATCGTGGGTGAGGTAATTGTGGGTGAGGTTATCATGGGTGATTTTATCGTGGGTGAGGTTATCGTGGGTGAGGTTATCGTGGGTGAGGTAATCATGGGTGACTTTATCGTCGGTGACTTTATGGTGGGTGAGGTTATCGTGGGTGATTTTATCGTGGGTGAGGTCATCGTGGGTGACTTTCTCGTGGGTGAGGTTATCGTGGTTGAGGTTATCGCGGGTGACTTTATCGTGGGTGAGGTTATCGCGGGTGACTTTATCGTGGGTGACATTATCGTGGGGACTTTATCGTTGGTGAGGTTATCGTGGGTGAGGTTATCGTGGGTGAGGTTATCGTGGGAGATTTTACTGTGGGTGATTTAATCGTAGGTGACTTTGTCGTGGGTGACTTTATCGTGGGTGAGGTTATCGTGGGTGAGGTTATCGTGGGTGAAGTTACCGTGGGTGAGGTAATTGTGGGTGATTTTATCGTGGGTGATTTTATCGTGGGTGATTTTATCGTGGGTGCGTTTATTGTGGGTGAGGTTATCGTGGGTGATTTTATCGTCGGTGAGGTTCTCGTGGGTGAGGTTATCGTGGGTGAGGTTATCGTGGGTGAGGTTATCGTGGGTGATTTTTTTGTGGGTCATTTCATCATGGGTGAGGTGAACGTGGGTGACTTTATCGTGGGTGATTTTATCGTGGGTGAGGTAATTGTGGATGAGGTTATCATGGGTGATTTTATCGTGGGTGACGTTATCGTGGGTGATTTTATCGTGGGTGAGGTTATCGTGGGTGAGGTTATCGTGGGTGATTTTATCGTGGGTGAGGTAATCAAGGGTGATTTTATCGTGGGTGAGGTTATCAAGGGTGATTTTATCGTGGGTAGGGAAATCGTGGGTGAGGTTATCGTGGGTGATTTTATCGTGGGTGAGGTAATCGTGGGTTACTTTATCGTGGGTGAGGTTATCGTGGGTGAGGTTATCGTGGGTGAGGTTATCGTGGATGAGGTTATCGTGGGTGAGGTTATCGTGGGTGGGTGACCTTATCGTGGTTGATGTTATCGTGGGTGAGGTTATCGAGGGTGAGGTGATCGTGGGTGAGGTTATCGTGAGTGAGGTCATCGTGGGTGACTTTATAGTGGGTGAGGTAATCGTGGGTGATTTTATTTTGGGTCATTTTATCATGGGTGAGGTTATCGCGGGTGACTTTATCGTGGGTGACTTTATCGTCGGTGACTTTATCGTTGGTGAGGTTATCGTGGGTGAGGTTATCGTGGGTGATTTTAGTGTGGGTGATTTTATCGTAGGTGACTTTATCGTGGGTGACTTTATCGTGGGAGAGGTTATCGTGGGTGAGGTTATCGTGGGTGAGGTTATCGTGGGTGAAGTTACCGTGGGTGATTTTATCGTGGGTGAGGTAATTGTGGGTGAGGTTATCTTGGGTGATTTTATCGTCGTTGACTTTATCGTGGGTGAGGTTAACATGGGTGAGGTTATCGTGGGTGATTTTATCGTGGGTGAGGTAATTGTGGGTGAGGTTATCGTGGGTGACTTTATCGTGGGTGAGGTTATCGTGGGTGAGGTTATCGTGGGTGAAGATATCGTGGGTGAGTTTATCGTGGGTGACGTTATCGTGGGTGAGGTTATCGTGGGTGAGTTTATCGTGGGTGAGTTTATCGTGGGTCACGTTATCGTGGGTGAGGTTAGCGTGGGTGAGGTTATCGTGGGGGAGTTTATCGTGGGTGATTTTATCGTGAGTGAGGTCATCGTGGGTTACTTTCTCGTGGGTGAGGTTATCGTGGGTGATTTTATTGTGGGTCATTTTATCGTGGGTGAGGTTATCGCGGGTGACTTTATCGTGGGTGACTTTATCGTGGGGACTTTATCGTCGGTGAGGTTATCGTGGGTGAGGTTATCGTGGGTGAGGTTATCGTGGGTGATTTTACTGTGGGTGATTTAATCGTAGGTGACTTTGTCGTGGGTGACTTTATCGTGGGTGAGGTTATCGTGGGTGAGGTTATCGTGGGTGAGGTTATCGTGGGTGAGGTGATCGTGGGTGGGTGACTTTATCGTGGGTGAGGTTATCGTGGATGAGGTTATCGTGGGTGAGGTTATCGTGGGTGAGGTTATCGTGGGTGAGGTTATCGTGGGTGAGGTTATCGTGGGTGAGGTTATCAAGGGTGAGGTGATCGTGGGTGAGGTTATCGTGGGTGATTTTATTGTGGGTCATTTTATCGTGGGTGAGGTTATCGTGGGTGACTTTATCGTGGGTGACTTTATCGTGGGTGATTTTATCGTGGGTGAGGTAATTGTGGGTGAGGTTATCATGGGTGATTTTATCGTGGGTGAGGTTATCGTGGGTGAGGTTATCGTGGGTGAGGTAATCATGGGTGACTTTATCGTCGGTGACTTTATGGTGGGTGAGGTTATCGTAGGTGAGGTAATTGTGGGTGAGGTTATCATGGGTGATTTTATCGAGGGTGAGGTGATCGTGGGTGAGGTTATCGTGGGTGATTTTATCGTGGGTGAGGTCATCGTGGGTGACTTTCTCGTGGGTGAGGTTATCGTGGGTGAGGTTATCGCGGGTGACTTTATCGTGGGTGACTTTATCGTGGGGACTTTATCGTTGGTGAGGTTATCGTGGGTGAGGTTATCGTGGGTGAGGTTATCGTGGGTGAGGTTATCGAGGGTGAGGTGATCGTGGGTGAGGTTATCGTGGGTGATTTTATCGTGGGTGAGGTCATCGTGGGTGACTTTCTCGTGGGTGAGGTTATCGTGGGTGAGGTTATCGCGGGTGACTTTATCGTGGGTGAGGTTATCGCGGGTGACTTTATCGTGGGTGACTTTATCGTGGGGACTTTATCGTTGGTGAGGTTATCGTGGGTGAGGTTATCGTGGGAGATTTTACTGTGGGTGATTTAATCGTAGGTGACTTTGTCGTGGGTGACTTTATCGTGGGTGAGGTTATCGTGGGTGAAGTTATCGTGGGTGAAGTTACCGTGGGTGAGGTAATGGTGGGTGATTTTATCGTGGGTGCGTTTATCGTGGGTGAGGTTATCGTGGGTGATTTTATCGTCGGTGAGGTTCTCGTGGGTGAGGTTATCGTGGGTGAGGTTATCGTGGGTGATTTTATTGTGGGTCATTTTATCATGGGTGAGGTGAACGTGGGTGACTTTATCGTGGGTGATTTTATCGTGGGTGAGGTAATTGTGGATGAGGTTATCATGGGTGATTTTATCGTGGGTGACGTTATCGTGGGTGATTTTATCGTGGGTGAGGTTATCGTGGGTGAGGTTATCGTGGGTGATTTTATCGTGGGTGAGGTAATCATGGGTGACTTTATCGTCGGTGACTTTATGGTGGGTGAGGTTATCGTAGGTGAGGTTATCGTGGGTGAGGTTATCGTGGGTGATTTTAGTGTGGGTGATTTTATCGTAGGTGACTTTATTGTGGGTGACTTTATCGTGGGTGAGGTGATCGTGGGTGAGGTAATCGTAGGTAAGGTTATCGTGTGTGAGGTTATCGTGGGTGAGGTTATGGTGGGTGAGGTTATCGAGGGTGAGGTGATCGTTGGTGAGGTTATCGTGGGTGAGGTGATCGTGGGTGAGGTAATCGTGGGTGACTTTATCGTGGGTGAGGTTATCGTGGGTGAGGTTATCGTGGCTGAGGTTATCGTGGATGAGGTTATCGTGGCTGAGGTTATCGTGGGTGGGTGACTTTATCGTGGGTGAGGTTATCGTGGATGAGGTTATCGTGGGTGATTTTATCGTGGGTGAGGTTATCGTGGGTGAGGTTATCGTGGGTGAGGTTATCGAGGGTGAGGTGATCGTGGGTGAGGTTATCGTGGGTGATTTTATCGTGAGTGAGGTCATCGTGGGTGACTTTCTCGTGGGTGAGGTTATCGTGGGTGATTTTATTGTGGGTCATTTTATCGTGGGTGAGGTTATCGCGGGTGACTTTATCGTGGGTGAGGTTATCGCGGGTGACTTTATCGCGGGTGACATTATCGTGGGGACTTTATCGTTGGTGAGGTTATCGTGGGTGAGGTTATCGTGGGTGAGGTTATCGTGGGTGATTTTACTGTGGGTGATTTAATCGTAGGTGACTTTGTCGTGGGTGACTTTATCGTGGGTGAGGTTATCGTGGGTGAGGTTATCGTGGGTGAGGTTATCGTGGGTGGGTGACTTTATCGTGGGTGAGGTTATCGAGGGTGAGGTGATCGTGGGTGAGGTTATCAAGGGTGATTTTATCGTGGTTAGGGAAATCGTGGGTGAGGTTATCGTGGGTGAGGTAATCGTGGGTTACTTTATCGTGGGTGAGGTTATCGTGGGTGAGGTTATCGTGGGTGAGGTTATCGTGGATGAGGTTATCGTGGGTGAGGTTATCGTGGGTGGGTGACTTTATCGTGGTTGATGTTATCGTGGGTGAGGTTATCGAGGGTGAGGTTATCGAGGGTGAGGTGATCGTGGGTGAGGTTATCGTGAGTGAGGTCATCGTGGGTGACTTTATAGTGGGTGAGGTAATCGTGGGTGATTTTATTTTGGGTCATTTTATCATGGGTGAGGTTATCGCGGGTGACTTTATCGTGGGTGACTTTATCGTCGGTGACTTTATCGTTGGTGAGGTTATCGTGGGTGAGGTTATCGTGGGTGATTTTAGTGTGGGTGATTTTATCGTAGGTGACTTTATCGTGGGTGACTTTATCGTGGGAGAGGTTATCGTGGGTGAGGTTATCATGGGTGAGGTTATCGTGGGTTACTTTATCGTGGGTGAGGTTATCGTGGGTGAGGTTATCGTGGGTGAGGTTATCGTGGATGAGGTTATCGTGGGTGAGGTTATCGTGGGTGGGTGACTTTATCGTGGTTGATGTTATCGTGGGTGAGGTTATCGAGGGTGAGGTGATCGTGGGTGAGGTTATCGTGAGTGAGGTCATCGTGGGTGACTTTATAGTGGGTGAGGTAATCGTGGGTGATTTTATTTTGGGTCATTTTATCATGGGTGAGGTTATCGCGGGTGACTTTATCGTGGGTGACTTTATCGTCGGTGACTTTATCGTTGGTGAGGTTATCGTGGGTGAGGTTATCGTGGGTGATTTTAGTGTGGGTGATTTTATCGTAGGTGACTTTATCGTGGGTGACTTTATCGTGGGAGAGGTTATCGTGGGTTAGGTTATCGTGGGTGAGGTTATCGTGGGTGAAGTTACCGTGGGTGATTTTATCGTGGGTGAGGTAATTGTGGGTGAGGTTATCTTGGGTGATTTTATCGTCGTTGACTTTATCGTGGGTGAGGTTAACATGGGTGAGGTTATCGTGGGTGATTTTATCGTGGGTGAGGTAATTGTGGGTGAGGTTATCGTGGGTGATTTTATCGTGGGTGACTTTATCGTGGGTGAGGTTATCGTGGGTGCGGTTATCGTGGGTGAAGATATCGTGGGTGAGTTTATCGTGGGTGATTTTATCGTGGGTGAAGTTATCGTGGGTGAGGTTATCGAGGGTGAGGTGATCGTGGGTGAGATTATCGTGGCTGATTTTATCGTGAGTGAGGTCATCGTGGGTGACTTTCTCGTGGGTGAGGTTATCGTGGGTGATTTTATTGTGGTTCATTTTATCGTGGGTGAGGTTATCGCGGGTGACTTTATCGTGGGTGACTTTATCGTGGGGACTTTATCGTTGGTGAGGTTATCCTGGGTGAGGTTATCGTGGGTGAGGTTATCGTGGGTGATTTTACTGTGGGTGATTTAATCGTAGGTGACTTTGTCGTGGGTGACTTTATCGTGGGTGAGGTTATCGTGGGTGAGGTTATCGTGGGTGAGGTTATCGTGGGTGAGGTTATCGTGGGTGGGTAACTTTATCGTGGGTGAGGTTATCGTGGATGAGGTTATCGTGGGTGAGGTTATCGTGGGTGAGGTTATCGTGGGTGAGGTTATCGTGGGTGAGGTTATCGTGGGTGAGGTTATCGAGGGTGAGGTGATCGTGGGTGAGGTTATCGTGGGTGATTTTATCGTGAGTGAGGTCATCGTGGGTGACTTTCTCGTGGGTGAGGTTATCGTGGGTGATTTTATTGTGGGTCATTTTATCGTGGGTGAGGTTATCGTGGGTGACTTTATCGTGGGTGACTTTATCGTGGGTGATTTTATCGTGGGTGAGGTAATTGTGGGTGAGGTTATCATGGGTGATTTTATCGTGGGTGAGGTTATCGTGGGTGAGGTTATCGTGGGTGAGGTAATCATGGGTGACTTTATCGTCGGTGACTTTATGGTGGGTGAGGTTATCGTAGGTGAGGTAATGGTGGGTGAGGTTATCATGGGTGATTTTATCGAGGGTGAGGTGATCGTGGGTGAGGTTATCGTGGGTGATTTTATCGTGGGTGAGGTCATCGTGGGTGACTTTCTCGTGGGTGAGGTTATCGTGGGTGAGGTTATCGCGGGTGAGGTTATCGTGGGTGAGGTTATCGTGGGTGAGGTTATCGAGGGTGAGGTGATCGTGGGTGAGGTTATCGTGGGTGCGTTTATCGTGGGTGAGGTTATCGTGGGTGATTTTATCGTCGGTGAGGTTCTCGTGGGTGAGGTTATCGTGGGTGAGGTTATCGTGGGTGATTTTATCGTGGGGACTTTATCGTTGGTGAGGTTATCGTGGGTGAGGTTATCGTGGGTGAGGTTATCGTGGGTGAGGTTATCGTGGGTGAGGTTATCGAGGGTGAGGTGATCGTGGGTGAGGTTATCGTGGGTGCGTTTATCGTGGGTGAGGTTATCGTGGGTGATTTTATCGTCGGTGAGGTTCTCGTGGGTGAGGTTATCGTGGGTGAGGTTATCGTGGGTGATTTTATCGTCGGTGAGGTTCTCGTGGGTGAGGTTATCGTGGGTGAGGTTCATCGTGGGTGACTTTCTCGTGGGTGAGGTTATCGTGGGTGAGGTTATCGCGGGTGACTTTATCGTGGGTGAGGTTATCGCGGGTGACTTTATCGTGGGTGACTTTATCGTGGGGACTTTATCGTTGGTGAGGTTATCGTGGGTGAGGTTATCGTGGGTGAGGTTATCGTGGGTGAGGTTATCGTGGGAGATTTTACTGTGGGTGATTTAATCGTAGGTGACTTTGTCGTGGGTGACTTTATCGTGGGTGAGGTTATCGTGGGTGAGGTTATCGTGGGTTAAGTTACCGTGGGTGAGGTAATTGTGGGTGATTTTATCGTGGGTGATTTTATCGTGGGTGCGTTTATAGTGGGTGAGGTTATCGTGGGTGAGGTTATCGTGGGTTACTTTATCGTGGGTGAGGTTATCGTGGGTGAGGTTATCGTGGGTGAGGTTATCGTGGATGAGGTTATCGTGGGTGAGGTTATCGTGGGTGGGTGACTTTATCGTGGTTGATGTTATCGTGGGTGAGGTTATCGAGGGTGAGGTGATCGTGGGTGAGGTTATCGTGAGTGAGGTCATCGTGGGTGACTTTATAGTGGGTGAGGTAATCGTGGGTGATTTTATTTTGGGTCATTTTATCATGGGTGAGGTTATCGCGGGTGACTTTATCGTGGGTGACTTTATCGTCGGTGACTTTATCGTTGGTGAGGTTATCGTGGGTGAGGTTATCGTGGGTGATTTTAGTGTGGGTGATTTTATCGTAGGTGACTTTATCGTGGGTGACTTTATCGTGGGAGAGGTTATCGTGGGTGAGGTTATCGTGGGTGAGGTTATCGTGGGTGAAGTTACCGTGGGTGATTTTATCGTGGGTGAGGTAATTGTGGGTGAGGTTATCGTGGGTGATTTTATCGTGGGTGACTTTATCGTGGGTGACTTTCTCGTGGGTGAGGTTATCGTGGGTGATTTTATTGTGGGTCATTTTATCGTGGGTGAGGTTATCGTGGGTGACTTTATCGTGGGTGATTTTATCGTGGGTGAGGTAATTGTGGGTGAGGTTATCATGGGTGATTTTATCGTGGGTGAGGTTATCGTGGGTGAGGTTATCGTGGGTGAGGTAATCATGGGTGACTTTATCGTCGGTGACTTTATGGTGGGTGAGGTTATCGTAGGTGAGGTAATTGTGGGTGAGGTTAACATGGGTGAGGTTATCGTGGGTGATTTTATCGTGGGTGAGGTAATTGTGGGTGAGGTTATCGTGGGTGATTTTATCGTGGGTGACTTTATCGTGGGTGACTTTCTCGTGGGTGAGGTTATCGTGGGTGATTTTATTGTGGGTCATTTTATCGTGGGTGAGGTTATCGTGGGTGACTTTATCGTGGGTGATTTTATCGTGGGTGAGGTAATTGTGGGTGAGGTTATCATGGGTGATTTTATCGTGGGTGAGGTTATCGTGGGTGAGGTTATCGTGGGTGAGGTAATCATGGGTGACTTTATCGTCGGTGACTTTATGGTGGGTGAGGTTATCGTAGGTGAGGTAATTGTGGGTGAGGTTATCATGGGTGATTTTATCGAGGGTGAGGTGATCGTGGGTGAGGTTATCGTGGGTGATTTTATCGTGGGTGAGGTCATCGTGGGTGACTTTCTCGTGGGTGAGGTTATCGTGGGTGAGGTTATCGCGTGTGACTTTATCGTGGGTGACTTTATCGTGGGTGACTTTATCGTGGGTGATTTTATCGTGGGTGAGGTAATTGTGGGTGAGGTTATCATGGGTGATTTTATCGTGGGTGAGGTTATCGTGGGTGAGGTTATCGTGGGTGAGGTAATCATGGGTGACTTTATCGTCGGTGACTTTATGGTGGGTGAGGTTATAGTAGGTGAGGTAATTGTGGGTGAGGTTATCATGGGTGATTTTATCGAGGGTGAGGTGATCGTGGGTGAGGTTATCGTGGGTGATTTTATCGTGGGTGAGGTCATCGTGGGTGACTTTGTCGTGGGTGAGGTTATCGCGGGTGACTTTATCGTGGGTGACTTTATCGTGGGGACTTTATCGTTGGTGAGGTTATCGTGGGTGAGGTTATCGTGGGTGAGGTTATCGTGGGTGAGGTTATCGTGGGTGAGGTTATCGAGGGTGAGGTGATCGTGGGTGAGGTTATCGTGGGTGATTTTATCGTGGGTGTGGTCATCGTGGGTGACTTTCTCGTGGGTGAGGTTATCGTGGGTGAGGTTATCGTGAGTGAGGTCATCGTGGGTGACTTTATAGTGGGTGAGGTAATCGTGGGTGATTTTATTTTGGGTCATTTTATCATGGGTGAGGTTATCGCGGGTGACTTTATCGTGGGTGACTTTATCGTCGGTGACTTTATCGTTGGTGAGGTTATCGTGGGTGAGGTTATCGTGGGTGATTTTAGTGTGGGTGATTTTATCGTAGGTGACTTTATCGTGGGTGACTTTATCGTGGGAGAGGTTATCGTGGGTGAGGTTATCGTGGGTGAGGTTATCGTGGGTGAAGTTACCGTGGGTGATTTTATCGTGGGTGAGGTAATTGTGGGTGAGGTTATCTTGGGTGATTTTATCGTCGTTGACTTTATCGTGGGTGAGGTTAACATGGGTGAGGTTATCGTGGGTGATTTTATCGTGGGTGAGGTAATTGTGGATGAGGTTATCGTGGGTGATTTTATCGTGGGTGACTTTATCGTGGGTGACTTTCTCGTGGGTGAGGTTATCGTGGGTGATTTTATTGTGGGTCATTTTATCGTGGGTGAGGTTATCGTGGGTGACTTTATCGTGGGTGATTTTATCGTGGGTGAGGTAATTGTGGGTGAGGTTATCATGGGTGATTTTATCGTGGGTGAGGTTATCGTGGGTGAGGTTATCGTGGGTGAGGTAATCATGGGTGACTTTATCGTCGGTGACTTTATGGTGGGTGAGGTTATCGTAGGTGAGGTAATTGTGGGTGAGGTTATCATGGGTGATTTTATCGAGGGTGAGGTGATCGTGGGTGAGGTTATCGTGGGTGATTTTATCGTGGGTGAGGTCATCGTGGGTGACTTTCTCGTGGGTGAGGTTATCGTGGGTGAGGTTATCGCGGGTGACTTTATCGTGGGTGACTTTATCGTGGGTGACTTTATCGTGGGTGATTTTATCGTGGGTGAGGTAATTGTGGGTGAGGTTATCATGGGTGATTTTATCGTGGGTGAGGTTATCGTGGGTGAGGTTATCGTGGGTGAGGTAATCATGGGTGACTTTATCGTCGGTGACTTTATGGTGGGTGAGGTTATAGTAGGTGAGGTAATTGTGGGTGAGGTTATCATGGGTGATTTTATCGAGGGTGAGGTGATCGTGGGTGAGGTTATCGTGGGTGATTTTATCGTGGGTGAGGTCATCGTGGGTGACTTTGTCGTGGGTGAGGTTATCGTGGGTGAGGTTATCGCGGGTGACTTTATCGTGGGTGACTTTATCGTGGGGACTTTATCGTTGGTGAGGTTATCGTGGGTGAGGTTATCGTGGGTGAGGTTATCGTGGGTGAGGTTATCGTGGGTGAGGTTATCGTGGGTGAGGTTATCGTGGGTGAGGTTATCGAGGGTGAGGTGATCGTGGGTGAGGTTATCGTGGGTGATTTTATCGTGGGTGTGGTCATCGTGGGTGACTTTCTCGTGGGTGAGGTTATCGTGGGTGAGGTTATCGCTGGTGACTTTATCGTGGGTGAGGTTATCGCGGGTGACTTTATCGTGGGTGACTTTATCGTGGGGACTTTATCGTTGGTGAAGTTATCGTGGGTGAGGTTATCGTGGGTGATTTTACTGTGGGTGATTTAATCGTAGGTGACTTTGTCGTGGGTGACTTTATCGTGGGTGAGGTTATCGTGGGTGAGGTTATCGTGGGTGAAGTTACCGTGGGTGAGGTAATTGTGGGTGATTTTATCGTGGGTGCGTTTATCGTGGGTGAGGTTATCGTGGGTGATTTTATCGTCGGTGAGGTTCTTGTGGGTGAGGTTATCGTGGGTGAGGTTATCGTGGGTGAGGTTATTGTGGGTGATTTTATTGTGGGTCATTTTCTCATGGGTGAGGTGAACGTGGGTGACTTTATCGTGGGTGATTTTATCGTGGGTGAGGTAATTGTGGATGAGGTTATCATGGTTGATTTTATCGTGGGTGACGTTATCGTGGGTGATTTTATCGTGGGTGAGGTTATCGTGGGTGAAGTTATCGTGGGTGATTTTATCGTGGGTGAGGTAATCATGGGTGACTTTATCGTCGGTGACTTTATGGTGGGTGAGGTTATCGTAGGTGAGGTTATCGTGGGTGAGGTTATCGTGGGTGATTTTAGTGTGGGTGAGGTTATCGTAGGTGAGGTTATCGTGGGTGAGGTTATCGAGGGTGAGGTGATCGTGGGTAAGGTTATCGTGAGTGAGGTCATCGTGGGTGACTTTATAGTGGGTGAGGTAATCGTGGGTAATTTTATTGTGGGTCATTTTATCGTGGGTGAGGTTATCGCGGGTGACTTTATCGTGGGTGACTTTATCGTCGGTGACTTTATCGTTGGTGAGGTTATCGTGGGTGAGGTTATCGTGGGTGATTTTAGTGTGGGTGATTTTATCGTAGGTGACTTTATCGTGGGTGACTTTATCGTGGGAGAGGTTATCGTGGGTGAGGTTATCGTGGGTGAAGTTACCGTGGGTAATTTTATCGTGGGTGAGGTAATTGTGGGTGAGGTTATCTTGGGTGATTTTATCGTCGTTGACTTTATCGTGGGTGAGGTTAACATGGGTGAGGTTATCGTGGGTGATTTTATCGTGGGTGAGGTAATTGTGGGTGATGTTATCGTGGGTGATTTTATCGTGGGTGACTTTATCGTGGGTGACTTTATCGTGGGTGAGGTTATCGTGGGTGAGGTTATCGTGGGTGAGGTTATCGTGGGTGAAGATATCGTGGGTGAGTTTATCGTGGGTGACGTTATCGTGGGTGAGGTTATCGTGGGCGAGTTTATCGTGGGTCACGTTATCGTGGGTGAGGTTATCGTGGGGGAGTTTATCGTGGGTGAGGTTATTGTGGTTGAGGTTATCGTGGGTGAGGTTATCGTGCGTGAGTTTATCGTGGGTGAGGTTATCGTGGGTGAGTTTATCGTTGGTGAGGTTATCGTGGGTGAGTTTATCGTGGGTGAGGTTATCGTGGGTGTGTTTACCGTGGGTGAGTTTATCGTGGGTGAGTTTAACGTGGGTGAGGTTATCATGCGTGAGGTTATCGTGGGTGAGGTTATCGTGGGTGATTTTATCGTGGGTGAGGTTATCGTGGGAGATTTTATCGTGGGTGAGGTAATCGTGGGTGAGGTTATTGTGGGTCATTTTATCGTGGGTGAGGTTATCGCGGGTGACTTTATCGTGGGTGACTTTATCGTCGGTGACTTTATCGTTGGTGAGGTTATCGTGGGTGAGGTTATCGTGGGTGATTTTAGTGTGGGTGATTTTATCGTAGGTGACTTTATCGTGGGTGACTTTATCGTGGGAGAGGTGATCGTGGGTGAGGTTATCGTGGGTGAAGTTACCGTGGGTGATTTTATCGTGGGTGAGGTAATTGTGGGTGAGGTTATCTTGGGTGATTTTATCGTCGTTGACTTTATCGTGGGTGAGGTTAACATGGGTGAGGTTATCGTGGGTGATTTTATCGTGGGTGAGGTAATTGTGGGTGATGTTATCGTGGGTGATTTTATCGTGGGTGACTTTATCGTGGGTGACTTTATCGTGGGTGAGGTTATCGTGGGTGAGGTTATCGTGGGTGAGGTTATCGTGGGTGAAGATATCGTGGGTGAGTTTATCGTGGGTGACGTTATCGTGGGTGAGGTTATCGTGGGTGAGTTTATCGTGGGTCACGTTATCGTGGGTGAGGTTATCGTGGGGGAGTTTATCGTGGGTGAGGTTTTTGTGGTTGAGGTTATCGTGGGTGAGGTTATCGTGCGTGAGTTTATCGTGGGTGAGGTTATCGTGGGTGAGTTTATCGTGGGTGAGGTTATCGTGGGTGTGTTTACCGTGGGTGAGTATATCGTGGGTGAGTTTAACGTGGGTGAGGTTATCGTGCGTGAGGTTATCGTGGGTGAGGTTATCGTGGGTGATTTTATCGTGGGTGAGGTAATCGTGGGTGAGGTTATCGTGGGTGATTTTATCATGGGTGAGCTTATCGTGGGTGAAATTATCGTGGGTGAAGTTACCGTGGGTGACTTTATCGTGGGTGAGGTAATTGTGGGTGAGGTTATCCCGGGTGATTTTATCGTCGTTGACTTTATCGTGGGTGAGGTTAACGTGGGTGAGGTTATCGTGGGTGATTTTATCGTGGGTGAGTTTATCGTCGGTGAAGTTACCGTGGGTGATTTTATCGTCGGTGAGGTAATTGTGGGTGAGGTTATCTTGGGTGATTTTATCGTCGTTGACTTTATCGTGGGTGAGGTTAACATGGGTGAGGTTATCGTGGGTGATTTTATCGTGGGTGAGGTAATTGTGGGTGAGGTTATCGTGGGTGATTTTATCGTGGGTGACTTTATCGTGGGTGACTTTATCGTGGGTGAGGTTATCGTGGGTGAGGTTATCGTGGGTGACTTTATCGTGGGTGACTTTATCGTGAGTGAGGTTATCCTGGGTGAGGTTATCCTGGGTGAGGTTATCGTGGGTTATTTTATCGTGGGTGCGGTAATCGTGGGTAAGGTTATCGTGGGTGATTTTATCGTGGGTGAGGTAATCGTGGGTGACTTTATCGTCGGAAACTTTATCATGGGTGACTTTAGTGTGGGTGACTTTATCGTGGGTGAGGTTATCGTGGGTGAGGTTACCGTGGGTGATTTTATCGTGGGTGAGGTAATTGTGGATGAGGTTATCATGGGTGATTTTGTCGTGGGTGACTTTATCGTGGGTGAGGTTATCGTGGGTGAAGTTATCGTGGGTGAGGTTATCGTGGGTGATTTTATCGTGGGTGAGGTAATCGTGGGTGAGGTTATCGTGGGTGATTTTATCGTGGGTGAGTTTATCGTTGGTGAGGTTATCGTGGGTGATTTTATCGTGGGTGACGTTATCGTGGGTGATTTTATCGTGGGTGATTTTATCGTGGGTGAGGTAATCGTGGGTGACTTTATCGTGGGTGAGGTTACCGTGGGTGATTTTATCGTGGGTGAGGTAATTGTGGGTGAGGTTATCATGGATGATTTTATCGTGGGTGACTTTATCGTGGGTGAGGTTATCGTGGGTGAGCTTATCGTGGGTGAGGCTATCGTGGGTGAGGTAATCGTAGGTAAGGTTATCGTGTGTGAGGTTATCGTGGGTGAGGTTATGGTGGGTGAGGTTATCGAGGGTGAGGTGATCGTTGGTGAGGTTATCATGGGTGAGGTGATCGTGGGTGAGGTAATCGTGGGTGACTTTATCGTGTGTGAGGTTATCGTGGGTGAGGTTATCGTGGCTGAGGTTATCGTGGATGAGGTTATCGTGGCTGAGGTTATCGTGGGTGGGTGACTTTATCGTGGGTGGGGTTATCGTGGATGAGGTTCTCGTGGGTGATTTTATCGTGGGTGAGGTTATCGTGGGTGAGGTTATCGTGGGTGATTTTAGTGTGGGTGATTTTATCGTAGGTGACTTTATCATGGGTGACTTTATCGTGGGAGAGGTTATCGTGGGTGAGGTTATCGTGGGTGAGGTTATCGTGGGTGAAGTTACCGTGGGTGATTTTATCGTGGGTGAGGTAATTGTGGGTGAGGTTATCTTGGGTGATTTTATCGTCGTTGACTTTATCGTGGGTGAGGTTAACATGGGTGAGGTTATCGTGGGTGATTTTATCGTGGGTGAGGTAATTGTGGGTGAGGTTATCGTGGGTGATTTTATCGTGGGTGACTTTATCGTGGGTGAGGTTATCGTGGGTGAGGTTATCGTGGGTGAAGATATCGTGGGTGAGTTTATCGTGGGTGACGTTATCGTGGGTGAGGTTATCGTGGGTGAGTTTATCGTGGGTGAGTTTATCGTGGGTCACGTTATCGTGGGTGAGGTTAGCGTGGGTGAGGTTATCGTGGGGGAGTTTATCGTGGCTGAGGTTATCGTGGGTGAGGTTATCGAGGGTGAGGTGATTGTGGGTGAGGTTATCGTGGGTGATTTTATCGTGAGTGAGGTCATCGTGGGTGACTTTCTCGTGGGTGAGGTTATCGTGGGTGATTTTATTGTGGGTCATTTTATCGTGGGTGAGGTTATCGCGGGTGACTTTATCGTGGGTGAGGTTATCGCGGGTGACTTTATCGCGGGTGACTTTATCGTGGGGACTTTATCGTTGTTGAGGTTATCGTGGGTGAGGTTATCGTGGGTGATTTTACTGTGGGTGATTTAATCGTAGGTGACTTTGTCGTGGGTGACTTTATCGTGGGTGAGGTTATCGTGGGTGAGGTTATCGTGGGTGAGGTTATCGTGGGTGGGTGACTTTATCGTGGGTGAGGTTATCGAGGGTGAGGTGATCGTGGGTGAGGTTATCAAGGGTGATTTTATCGTAAGTAGGGAAATCGTGGGTGAGGTTATCGTGGGTGATTTTATCGTGGGTGAGGTTATCGTGGGTGACTTTATCGTGGGTGACTTTATCGTGGGTGATTTTATCGTGGGTGAGGTAATTGTGGGTGAGGTTATCATGGGTGATTTTATCGTGGGTGAGGTTATCGTGGGTGAGGTTATCGTGGGTGAGGTAATCATGGGTGACTCTATCGTCGGTGACTTTATGGTGGGTGAGGTTATCGTAGGTGAGGTAATTGTGGGTGAGGTTATCATGGGTGATTTTATCGAGGGTGAGGTGATCGTGGGTGAGGTTATCGTGGGTGATTTTATCGTGGGTGAGGTCATCGTGGGTGACTTTCTCGTGGGTGAGGTTATCGTGGGTGAGGTTATCGCGGGTGACTTTATCGTGGGTGACTTTATCGTGGGGATTTTATCGTTGGTGAGGTTATCGTGGGTGAGGTTATCGTGGGTGAGGTTATCGTGGGTGAGGTTATCGTGGGTGAGGTTATCGAGGGTGAGGTGATCGTGGGTGAGGTTATCGTGGGTGATTTTATCGTGGGTGAGGTCATCGTGGGTGACTTTCTCGTGGGTGAGGTTATCGTGGTTGAGGTTATCGCGGGTGACTTTATCGTGGGTGAGGTTATCGCGGGTGACTTTATCGTGGGTGACTTTATCGTGGGGACTTTATCGTTGGTGAGGTTATCGTGGGTGAGGTTATCGTGGGTGAGGTTATCGTGGGAGATTTTACTGTGGGTGATTTAATCGTAGGTGACTTTGTCGTGGGTGACTTTATCGTGGGTGAGGTTATCGTGGGTGAGGTTATCGTGGGTGAAGTTACCGTGGGTGAGGTAATTGTGGGTGATTTTATCGTGGGTGATTTTATCATGGGTGATTTTATCGTGGGTGCGTTTATCGTGGGTGAGGTTATCGTGGGTGATTTTATCGTCGGTGAGGTTCTCGTGGGTGAGGTTATCGTGGGTGATTTTTTTGTGGGTCATTTCATCATGGGTGAGGTGAACGTGGGTGACTTTATCGTAGGTGATTTTATCGTGGGTGAGGTAATTGTGGATGAGGTTATCATGGGTGATTTTATCGTGGGTGACGTTATCGTGGGTGATTTTATCGTGGGTGAGGTTATCGTGGGTGAGGTTATCGTGGGTGATTTTATCGTGGGTGAGGTAATCAAGGGTGATTTTATCGTGGGTGAGGTTATCAAGGGTGATTTTATCGTGGGTAGGGAAATCGTGGGTGAGGTTATCGTGGGTGATTTTATCGTGGGTGAGGTAATCGTGGGTTACTTTATCGTGGGTGAGGTTATCGTGGGTGAGGTTATCGTGGGTGAGGTTATCGTGGATGAGGTTATCGTGGGTGAGGTTATCGTGGGTGGGTGACCTTATCGTGGTTGATATTATCGTGGGTGAGGTTATCGAGGGTGAGGTGATCGTGGGTGAGGTTATCGTGAGTGAGGTCATCGTGGGTGACTTTATAGTGGGTGAGGTAATCGTGGGTGATTTTATTTTGGGTCATTTTATCATGGGTGAGGTTATCGCGGGTGACTTTATCGTGGGTGAGTTTATCGTCGGTGACTTTATCGTTGGTGAGGTTATCGTGGGTGAGGTTATCGTGGGTGATTTTAGTGTGGGTGATTTTATCGTAGGTGACTTTATCGTGGGTGACTTTCTCGTGGGTGAGGTTATCGTGGGTGATTTTATTGTGGGTCATTTTATCGTGGGTGAGGTTATCGTGGGTGACTTTATCGTGGGTGATTTTATCGTGGGTGAGGTAATTGTGGGTGAGGTTATCATGGGTGATTTTATCGTGGGTGAGGTTATCGTGGGTGAGGTAATTGTGGGTGAGGTTATCGTGGGTGATTTTATCGTGGGTGACTTTATCGTGGGTGAGGTTATCGTGGGTGAGGTTATCGTGGGTGAAGATATCGTGGGTGAGTTTATCGTGGGTGACGTTATCGTGGGTGAGGTTATCGTGGGTGAGTTTATCGTGGGTGAGTTTATCGTGGGTCACGTTATCGTGGGTGAGGTTAGCGTGGGTGAGGTTATCGTGGGGGAGTTTATCGTGGCTGAGGTTATCGTGGGTGAGGTTATCGAGGGTGAGGTGATCGTGGGTGAGGTTATCGTGGGTGATTTTATCGTGAGTGAGGTCATCGTGGGTTACTTTCTCGTGGGTGAGGTTATCGTGGGTGATTTTATTGTGGGTCATTTTATCGTGGGTGAGGTTATCGCGGGTGACTTTATCGTGGGTGACTTTATCGTGGGGACTTTATCGTTGGTGAGGTTATCGTGGGTAAGGTTATCGTGGGTGAGGTTATCGTGGGTGATTTTACTGTGGGTGATTTAATCGTAGGTGACTTTGTCGTGGGTGACTTTATCGTGGGTGAGGTTATCGTGGGTGAGGTTATCGTGGGTGAGGTTATCGTGGGTGGGTGACTTTATCGTGGGTGAGGTTTTCGTGGATGAGGTTATCGTGGGTGAGGTTATCGTGGGTGAGGTTATCGTGGGTGAGGTTATCGTGGGTGAGGTTATCGTGGGTGAGGTTATCAAGGGTGAGGTGATCGTGGGTGAGGTTATCGTGGGTGATTTTATTGTGGGTCATTTTATCGTGGGTGAGGTTATCGTGGGTGACTTTATCGTGGGTGACTTTATCGTGGGTGATTTTATCGTGGGTGAGGTAATTGTGGGTGAGGTTATCATGGGTGATTTTATCGTGGGTGAGGTTATCGTGGGTGAGGTTATCGTGGGTGAGGTAATCATGGGTGACTTTATCGTCGGTGACTTTATGGTGGGTGAGGTTATCGTAGGTGATTTTATCGTAAGTAGGGAAATCGTGGGTGAGGTTATCGTGGGTGATTTTATCGTGGGTGAGGTTATCGTGGGTGACTTTATCGTGGGTGACTTTATCGTGGGTGATTTTATCGTGGGTGAGGTAATTGTGGGTGAGGTTATCATAGGTGATTTTATCGTGGGTGAGGTTATCGTGGGTGAGGTTATCGTGGGTGAGGTAATCATGGGTGACTCTATCGTCGGTGACTTTATGGTGGGTGAGGTTATCGTAGGTGAGGTAATTGTGGGTGAGGTTATCATGGGTGATTTTATCGAGGGTGAGGTGATCGTGGGTGAGGTTATCGTGGGTGATTTTATCGTGGGTGAGGTCATCGTGGGTGACTTTCTCGTGGGTGAGGTTATCGTGGGTGAGGTTATCGCGGGTGACTTTATCGTGGGTGACTTTATCGTGGGGACTTTATCGTTGGTGAGGTTATCGTGGGTGAGGTTATCGTGGGTGAGGTTATCGTGGGTGAGGTTATCGAGGGTGAGGTGATCGTGGGTGAGGTTATCGTGGGTGATTTTATCGTGGGTGAGGTCATCGTGGGTGACTTTCTCGTGGGTGAGGTTATCGTGGGTGAGGTTATCGCGGGTGACTTTATCGTGGGTGAGGTTATCGCGGGTGACTTTATCGTGGGTGACTTTATCGTGGGGACTTTATCGTTGGTGAGGTTATCGTGGGTGAGGTTATCGTGGGAGATTTTACTGTGGGTGATTTAATCGTAGGTGACTTTGTCGTGGGTGACTTTATCGTGGGTGAGGTTATCGTGGGTGAGGTTATCGTGGGTGAAGTTACCGTGGGTGAGGTAATGGTGGGTGATTTTATCGTGGGTGATTTTATCGTGGGTGCGTTTATCGTGGGTGAGGTTATCGTGGGTGATTTTATCGTCGGTGAGGTTCTCGTGGGTGAGGTTATCGTGGGTGAGGTTATCGTGGGTGATTTTATTGTGGGTCATTTTATCATGGGTGAGGTGAACGTGGGTGACTTTATCGTGGGTGATTTTATCGTGGGTGAGGTAATTGTGGATGAGGTTATCATGGGTGATTTTATCGTGGGTGACGTTATCGTGGGTGATTTTATCGTGGGTGAGGTTATCGTGGGTGAGGTTATCGTGGGTGATTTTATCGTGGGTGAGGTAATCATGGGTGACTTTATCGTCGGTGACTTTATGGTGGGTGAGGTTATCGTAGGTGAGGTTATCGTGGGTGAGGTTATCGTGGGTGATTTTAGTGTGGGTGATTTTATCGTAGGTGACTTTATTGTGGGTGACTTTATCGTGGGTGAGGTGATCGTGGGTGAGGTAATCGTAGGTAAGGTTATCGTGTGTGAGGTTATCGTGGGTGAGGTTATGGTGGGTGAGGTTATCGAGGGTGAGGTGATCGTTGGTGAGGTTATCGTGGGTGAGGTGATCGTGGGTGAGGTAATCGTGGGTGACTTTATCGTGGGTGAGGTTATCGTGGGTGAGGTTATCGTGGCTGAGGTTATCGTGGATGAGGTTATCGTGGCTGAGGTTATCGTGGGTGGGTGACTTTATCGTGGGTGAGGTTATCGTGGATGAGGTTATCGTGGGTGATTTTATCGTGGGTGAGGTTATCGTGGGTGAGGTTATCGTGGGTGAGGTTATCGAGGGTGAGGTGATCGTGGGTGAGGTTATCGTGGGTGATTTTATCGTGAGTGAGGTCATCGTGGGTGACTTTCTCGTGGGTGAGGTTATCGTGGGTGATTTTATTGTGGGTCATTTTATCGTGGGTGAGGTTATCGCGGGTGACTTTATCGTGGGTGAGGTTATCGCGGGTGACTTTATCGCGGGTGACTTTATCGTGGGGACTTTATCGTTGGTGAGGTTATCGTGGGTGAGGTTATCGTGGGTGAGGTTATCGTGGGTGATTTTACTGTGGGTGATTTAATCGTAGGTGACTTTGTCGTGGGTGACTTTATCGTGGGTGAGGTTATCGTGGGTGAGGTTATCGTGGGTGGGTGACTTTATCGTGGGTGAGGTTATCGAGGGTGAGGTGATCGTGGGTGAGGTTATCAAGGGTGATTTTATCGTGGGTAGGGAAATCGTGGGTGAGGTTATCGTGGGTGATTTTATCGTGGGTGAGGTAATCGTGGGTGAGGTTATCGTGGGTGAGATTATCGTGGGTGACGTTATCGTGGGTGAGGTTATCGTGGATGAGGTTATCGTGGGTGATTTTATCGTGGGTGAGGTAATCGTGGGTGAGGTTATTGTGGGTGATTTTATCGTGGGTGAGGTAATCGTGGTTGACTTTATCGTTGGTGAGGTTTTCGTCGGTGATGTTATCGTGGGTGAGGTAATCGTGGGTGAGGTTATCGTGGGTGAGGTTATCGCGGGTGAGGTAATCGTGGGTGATTTTATCGTTGGTGAGGTTATCGTGGGTGAGGTTATCGTGGGTGATTTTATCGTGGGTGAGGTAATCGTGGGTGAGGTTATCGTGGGTGAGGTTATCATGGGTGAGGTTATCGCGGGTGACTTTATCGTGGGTGACTTTATCGTCGGTGACTTTATCGTTGGTGAGGTTATCGTGGGTGAGGTTATCGTGGGTGATTTTAGTGTGGGTGATTTTATCGTAGGTGACTTTATCGTGGGTGACTTTATCGTGGGAGAGGTTATCGTGGGTGAGGTTATCGTGGGTGAGGTTATCGTGGGTGAAGTTACCGTGGGTGATTTTATCGTGGGTGAGGTAATTGTGGGTGAGGTTATCTTGGGTGATTTTATCGTCGTTGACTTTATCGTGGGTGAGGTTAACATGGGTGAGGTTATCGTGGGTGATTTTATCGTGGGTGAGGTAATTGTGGGTGAGGTTATCGTGGGTGATTTTATCGTGGGTGACTTTATCGTGGGTGAGGTTATCGTGGGTGCGGTTATCGTGGGTGAAGATATCGTGGGTGAGTTTATCGTGGGTGATTTTATCGTGGGTGAAGTTATCGTGGGTGAGGTTATCGAGGGTGAGGTGATCGTGGGTGAGATTATCGTGGGTGATTTTATCGTGAGTGAGGTCATCGTGGGTGACTTTATCGTGGGTGACTTTATCGTGGGAGAGGTTATCGTGGGTGAGGTTATCGTGGGTGAGGTTATCGTGGGTGAAGTTACCGTGGGTGATTTTATCGTGGGTGAGGTAATTGTGGGTGAGGTTATCTTGGGTGATTTTATCGTCGTTGACTTTATCGTGGGTGAGGTTAACATGGGTGAGGTTATCGTGGGTGATTTTATCGTGGGTGAGGTAATTGTGGGTGAGGTTATCGTGGGTGATTTTATCGTGGGTGACTTTATCGTGGGTGAGGTTATCGTGGGTGCGGTTATCGTGGGTGAAGATATCGTGGGTGAGTTTATCGTGGGTGATTTTATCGTGGGTGAAGTTATCGTGGGTGAGGTTATCGAGGGTGAGGTGATCGTGGGTGAGATTATCGTGGGTGATTTTATCGTGAGTGAGGTCATCGTGGGTGACTTTCTCGTGGGTGAGGTTATCGTGGGTGATTTTATTGTGGTTCATTTTATCGTGGATGAGGTTATCGCGGGTGACTTTATCGTGGGTGACTTTATCGTGGGGACTTTATCGTTGGTGAGGTTATCGTGGGTGAGGTTATCGTGGGTGAGGTTATCGTGGGTGATTTTACTGTGGGTGATTTAATCGTAGGTGACTTTGTCGTGGGTGACTTTATCGTGGGTGAGGTTATCGTGGGTGAGGTTATCGTGGGTGAGGTTATCGTGGGTGGGTAACTTTATCGTGGGTGAGGTTATCGTGGATGAGGTTATCGTGGGTGAGGTTATCGTGGGTGAGGTTATCGTGGGTGAGGTTATCGTGGGTGAGGTTATCGTGGGTGAGGTTATCGAGGGTGAGGTGATCGTGGGTGAGGTTATCGTGGGTGATTTTATCGTGAGTGAGGTCATCGTGGGTGACTTTCTCGTGGGTGAGGTTATCGTGGGTGATTTTATTGTGGGTCATTTTATCGTGGGTGAGGTTATCGTGGGTGACTTTATCGTGGGTGACTTTATCGTGGGTGATTTTATCGTGGGTGAGGTAATTGTGGGTGAGGTTATCATGGGTGATTTTATCGTGGGTGAGGTTATCGTGGGTGAGGTTATCGTGGGTGAGGTAATCATGGGTGACTTTATCGTCGGTGACTTTATGGTGGGTGAGGTTATCGTAGGTGAGGTAATGGTGGGTGAGGTTATCATGGGTGATTTTATCGAGGGTGAGGTGATCGTGGGTGAGGTTATCGTGGGTGATTTTATCGTGGGTGAGGTCATCGTGGGTGACTTTCTCGTGGGTGAGGTTATCGTGGGTGAGGTTATCGCGGGTGACTTTATCGTGGGTGACTTTATCGTGGGGACTTTATCGTTGGTGAGGTTATCGTGGGTGAGGTTATCGTGGGTGAGGTTATCGTGGGTGAGGTTATCGTGGGTGAGGTTATCGAGGGTGAGGTGATCGTGGGTGAGGTTATCGTGGGTGCGTTTATCGTGGGTGAGGTTATCGCGGGTGATTTTATCGTCGGTGAGGTTCTCGTGGGTGAGGTTATCGTGGGTGAGGTTCATCGTGGGTGACTTTCTCGTGGGTGAGGTTATCGTGGGTGAGGTTATCGCGGGTGACTTTATCGTGGGTGAGGTTATCGCGGGTGACTTTATCGTGGGTGACTTTATCGTGGGGACTTTATCGTTGGTGAGGTTATCGTGGGTGAGGTTATCGTGGGTGAGGTTATCGTGGGAGATTTTACTGTGGGTGATTTAATCGTAGGTGACTTTGTCGTGGGTGACTTTATCGTGGGTGAGGTTATCGTGGGTGAGGTTATCGTGGGTTAAGTTACCGTGGGTGAGGTAATTGTGGGTGATTTTATTGTGGGTAATTTTATCGTGGTTGCGTTTATCGTGGGTGAGGTTATCGTGGGTGAGGTTATCGTGGGTGATTTTATTGTGGGTCATTTTATCATGGGTGAGGTGAACGTGGGTGACTTTATCGTGGGTGATTTTATCGTGGGTGAGGTAATTGTGGATGAGGTTATCATGGGTGATTTTATCGTGGGTGACGTTATCGTGGGTGATTTTATCGTGGGTGAGGTTATCTTGGGTGATTTTATCGTGGGTGAGGTAATCATGGGTGACTTTATCGTCGGTGAATTTATGGTGGGTGAGGTTATCGTAGGTGAGGTCATCGTGGGTGAGGTTATCGTGGGTGATTTTAGTGTGGGTGATTTTATCGTAGGTGACTTTATTGTGGGTGACTTTATCGTGGGTGAGGTGATCGTGGGTGAGGTTATCGTGGGTTAAGTTACCGTGGGTGATTTTATCGTGGGTGAGGTAATTGTGGGTGATTTTATCGTGGGTGAGGTTATCGTGGGTGATTTTATCGTGGGTGAGGTTATCGTGGGTGAGGTTATCGAGGGTGAGGTGATCGTGGGTGAGGTTATCGTGGGTGATTTTATCGTGAGTGAGGTCATCGTGGGTGACTTTATCGTGGGTGAGGTTATCGTGGGTGATTTTATTGTGGGTCATTTTATCGTGGGTGAGGTTATCGCGGGTGACTTTATCGTGGGTGACTTTATCGTGGGTGACTTTATCGTTGGTGAGGTTATCGTGGGTGAGGTTATCGTGGGTGAGGTTATCGTGGGTGAGGTTATCGTGGGTGAGGTTATCGTGGGTGATTTTAGTGTGGGTGATTTTATCGTAGGTGACTTTATCGTGGCTGACTTTATCGTGGGTGAGGTTATCATGGGTGAGGTTATCGTGGGTGAAGTTACCGTGGGTCATTTTATCGTGGGTGAGGTAATTGTGGGTGATTTTATCGTGGGTGAGGTTATCGTGGGTGAGGTTATGGTGGGTGATTTTATCGTGGGTGAGGTTATCGTGGGTGAGGTAATTGTGGGTGAGGTTATCTTGGGTGATTTTATCGTCGTTGACTTTATCGTGGGTGAGGTTAACATGGGTGAGGTTATCGTGGGTGAGGTAATCATGGGTGACTTTATCGTCGGTGACTTTATGGTGGGTGAGGTTATCGTAGGTGAGGTAATTGTGGGTGAGATTATCATGGGTTATTTTATCGTGGGTGATTTTATTGTGGGTCATTTTATCGTGGGTGGGTGACTTTATCGTGGTTGATGTTATCGTGGGTGAGGTTATCGAGGGTGAGGTGATCGTGGGTGAGGTTATCGTGAGTGAGGTCATCGTGGGTGACTTTATAGTGGGTGAGGTAATCGTGGGTAATTTTATTTTGGGTCATTTTATCATGGGTGAGGTTATCGCGGGTGACTTTATCGTGGGTGACTTTATCGTCGGTGACTTTATCGTTGGTGAGGTTATCGTGGGTGAGGTTATCGTGGGTGATTTTAGTGTGGGTGATTTTAACGTAGGTGACTTTATCGTGGGTGACTTTATCGTGGGAGAGGTTATCGTGGGTGAGGTTATCGTGGGTGAGGTTATCGTGGGTGAAGTTACCGTGGGTGATTTTATCGTGGGTGAGGTAATTGTGGGTGAGGTTATCTTGGGTGATTTTATCGTCGTTGACTTTATCGTGGGTGAGGTTAACATGGGTGAGGTTATCGTGGGTGATTTTATCGTGGGTGAGGTAATTGTGGGTGAGGTTATCGTGGGTGATTTTATCGTGGGTGACTTTATCGTGGGTGAGGTTATCGTGGGTGCGGTTATCGTGGGTGAAGATATCGTGGGTGAGTTTATCGTGGGTGATTTTATCGTGGGTGAAGTTATCGTGGGTGAGGTTATCGAGGGTGAGGTGATCGTGGGTGAGGTTATCGTGGGTGATTTTATCGTGAGTGAGGTCATCGTGGGTGACTTTCTCGTGGGTGAGGTTATCGTGGGTGATTTTATTGTGGTTCATTTTATCGTGGGTGAGGTTATCGCGGGTGACTTTATCGTGGGTGACTTTATCGTGGGGACTTTATCGTTGGTGAGGTTATCGTGGGTGATTTTACTGTGGGTGATTTAATCGTAGGTGACTTTGTCGTGGGTGACTTTATCGTGGGTGAGGTTATCGTGGGTGAGGTTATCGTGGGTGAGGTTATCGTGGGTGGGTGACTTTATCGTGGGTGAGGTTATCGTGGATGAGGTTATCGTGGGTGAGGTTATCGTGGGTGAGGTTATCGTGGGTGAGGTTATCGTGGGTGAGGTTATCGTGGGTGAGGTTATCGAGGGTGAGGTGATCGTGGGTGAGGTTATCGTGGGTGATTTTATCGTGAGTGAGGTCATCGTGGGTGACTTTCTCGTGGGTGATTTTATTGTGGGTCATTTTATCGTGGGTGAGGTTATCGTGGGTGATTTTATCGTGGGTGAAGTTATCGTGGGTGAGGTTATCGTGGGTGAGGTAATCATGGGTGACTCTATCGTCGGTGACTTTATGGTGGGTGAGGTTATCGTAGGTGAGGTAATTGTGGGTGAGGTTATCATGGGTGATTTTATCGAGGGTGAGGTGATCGTGGGTGAGGTTATCGTGGGTGATTTTATCGTGGGTGAGGTCATCGTGGGTGACTTTCTCGTGGGTGAGGTTATCGTGGGTGAGGTTATCGCGGGTGACTTTATCGTGGGTGACTTTATCGTGGGGACTTTATCGTTGGTGAGGTTATCGTGGGTGAGGTTATCGTGGGTGAGGTTATCGTGGGTGAGGTTATCGTGGGTGAGGTTATCGAGGGTGAGGTGATCGTGGGTGAGGTTATCGTGGGTGCGTTTATCGTGGGTGAGGTTATCGTGGGTGATTTTATCGTCGGTGAGGTTCTCGTCGGTGAGGTTATCGTGGGTGAGGTTCATCGTGGGTGACTTTCTCGTGGGTGAAGTTATCGTGGGTGAGGTTATCGCGGGTGACTTTATCGTGGGTGAGGTTATCGCGGGTGACTTTATCGTGGGTGACTTTATCGTGGGGACTTTATCGTTGGTGAGGTTATCGTGGGTGAGGTTATCGTGGGTGAGGTTATCGTGGGTGAGGTTATCGTGGGAGATTTTACTGTGGGTGATTTAATCGTAGGTGACTTTGTCGTGGGTGACTTTATCGTGGGTGAGGTTATCGTGGGTGAGGTTATCGTGGGTTAAGTTACCGTGGGTGAGGTAATTGTGGGTGATTTTATCGTGGGTGATTTTATCGTGGGTGCGTTTATCGTGGGTGAGGTTATCGTGGGTGAGGTTATCGTGGGTGAGGTTATCGTGGGTGATTTTATTGTGGGTCATTTTATCATGGGTGAGGTGAACGTGGGTGACTTTATCGTGGGTGATTTTATCGTGGGTGAGGTAATTGTGGATGAGGTTATCATGGGTGATTTTATCGTGGGTGACGTTATCGTGGGTGATTTTATCGTGGGTGAGGTTATCGTGGGTGATTTTATCGTGGGTGAGGTAATCATGGGTGACTTTATCGTCGGTGACTTTATGGTGGGTGAGGTTATCGTAGGTGAGGTTATCGTGGGTGAGGTTATCGTTGGTGATTTTAGTGTGGGTGATTTTATCGTAGGTGACTTTATTGTGGGTGACTTTATCGTGGGTGAGGTGATCGTGGGTGAGGTTATCATGGGTGAAGTTACCGTGGGTGATTTTATCGTGGGTGAGGTAATTGTGGGTGATTTTATCGTGGGTGAGGTTATCGTGGGTTATTTTATCGTGGGTGAGGTTATCGTGGGTGAGGTTATCGAGGGTGAGGTGATCGTGGGTGAGGTTATCGTGGGTGATTTTATCGTGAGTGAGGTCATCGTGGGTGACTTTATCGTGGGTGAGGTTATCGTGGGTGATTTTATTGTGGGTCATTTTATCGTGGGTGAGGTTATCGCGGGTGACTTTATCGTGGGTGACTTTATCGTGGGTGACTTTATCGTTGGTGAGGTTATCGTGGGTGAGGTTATCGTGGGTGAGGTTATCGTGGGTGATTTTAGTGTGGGTGATTTTATCGTAGGTGACTTTATCGTGGCTGACTTTATCGTGGGTGAGGTTATCGTGGGTGAGGTTATCGTGGGTGAAGTTACCGTGGGTCATTTTATCGTGGGTGAGGTAATTGTGGGTGATTTTATCGTGGGTGAGGTTATCGTGGGTGAGGTTATGGTGGGTGATTTTATCGTGGGTGAGGTTATCGTGGGTGAGGTTATCGTGGGTGAGGTTATCGTGGGTGATTTTATTGTGGGTCATTTTATCGTGGGTGAGGTTATCGTGGGTGACTTTATTGTGGGTGACTTTATCGTGGGTAATTTTATCGTGGGTGAGGTAATTGTGGGTGAGGTTATCATGGGTGATTTTATCGTGGGTGAGGTTATCGTGGGTGAGGTTATCGTGGGTGAGGTAATCATGGGTGACTTTATCGTCGGTGACTTTATGGTGGGTGAGGTTATCGTAGGTGAGGTAATTGTGGGTGAGATTATCATGGGTTATTTTATCGTGGGTGATTTTATTGTGGGTCATTTTATCGTGGGTGAGATTATCGTGGGTGACTTTATCGTGGGTGAGGTTATCGTGGGTGATTTTATTGTGGGTCATTTTATCGTGGGTGAGTTTATCGTGGGTGACTTTATCGTGGGTGACTTTATCGTTGGTGAGGTTATCGTGGGTGAGGTTATCGTGGGTGAGGTTATCGAGGGTGAGGTGATCGTGGGTGAGGTTATCGTGGGTGATTTTATCGTGAGTGAGGTCATCGTGGGTGACTTTCTCGTGGGTGAGGTTATCGAGGGTGATTTTATTGTGGGTCATTTTATCGTGGGTGAGGTAATTGTGGGTGAGGTTATCATGGGTGATTTTATCGTGGGTGAGGTTATCGTGGGTGAGGTTATCGTGGGTGAGGTAATCATGGGTGACTTTATCGTCGGTGACTTTATGGTGGGTGAGGTTATCGTAGGTGACTTTATCGTGGGTGACTTTATCGTTGGTGAGGTTATCGTGGGTGATTTTATCGTGGGTGAGGTAATTGTGGGTGATTTTATCGTGGGTGAGGTTATCGTGGGTGATTTTATCGTGGGTGAGGTTATCGTGGGTGAGGTTATCGAGGGTGAGGTGATCGTGGGTGAGGTTATCGTGGGTGATTTTATCGTGAGTGAGGTCATCGTGGGTGACTTTATCGTGGGTGAGGTTATCGTGGGTGATTTTATTGTGGGTCATTTTATCGTGGGTGAGGTTATCGCGGGTGACTTTATCGTGGGTGACTTTATCGTGGGTGACTTTATCGTGGGTGAGGTAATTGTGGGTGAGGTTATCGTGGGTGAGGTAATTGTGGGTAAGGTTATCATGGGTGAGGTAATCGTGGGTGAGGTTATCGTGGGTGATTTTATCGTGGGTGAGGTTATCGTGGGTGAGCTTATCGTGGGTGAGGCTATCGTGGGTGAGGTAATCGTAGGTAAGGTTATCGTGGGTGAGGTTATCGTGGGTGAGGTTATCGAGGGTGAGGTGATCGTGGGTGAGGTTATCGTGGGTGAGGAAATGGTGGGTGAGGTTATCAGGTGTGATTTTATCGTGGGTGAGGTTATCGTGGGTGAGGTAATCGTGGGTGACTTTATCAAGGGTGAGGTTATCGTGGGTGACTTTATAGTGGGTGAGGTTATCGTGGGTGAGATTATCGTGGGTGAGGTTATCGTGGGTGAGGTAATTGTGGGTGAGGAAATGGTGGGTGAGGTTATCAGGTGTGATTTTATCGTGGGTGAGGTTATCGTGGGTGAGGTAATCGTGGGTGACTTTATCAAGGGTGAGGTTATCGTGGGTGACTTTATAGTGGGTGAGGTTATCGTGGGTGATTTTATCGCGGGTGAGGTTATCGTGGGTGAGGTTATCGTGGGTGATTTTATCGTGGGTGAGGTAATCGTGGGTGAGGTTATCGTGGGTGAGGTAATCGTGGGTGACTTTATCGTGGGTGAGGTTATCGTGGGTGAGGTTATCGTGGGTGAGGTTATCGTGGGTGATTTTATCGTGGGTGAGGTTATAGTGGGTGAGGTTATCGTGGGTGAGGTTATCGAGGGTGAGGTGATCGTGGGTGAGGTTATCGCGGGTGATTTTATCGTGAGTGAGGTCATCGTGGGTGACTTTATCGTGGGTGAGGTTATCGTGGGTGAGGTTATCGTGGGTGATTTTATTGTGGGTCATTTTATCGTGGGTGAGGTTATCGTGGGTGACTTTATCGTGGGTGACTTTATCGTGGGTGACTTTATCGTGGGTGACTTTATCGTGGGTGAGGTTATCGTGGGTGAGCTTATCGTAGGTGAGGCTATCGTGGGTGAGGTAATCGTAGGGAAGGTTATCGTGGGTGAGGTTATCGTGGGTAAAGTTACCGTGGGTGAGGTTATCGTGGGTGACTTTATCGTGGGTGAGGTTATCGTGGGTGATTTTATTGTGGGTCATTTTATCGTGGGTGAGGTTATCGCGGGTGACTTTATCGTGGGTGACTTTATCGTGGGTGACTTTATCGTTGGTGAGGTTATCGTGGGTGAGGTTACCGTGGGTGAGGTTATCGTGGGTGATTTTAGTGTGGGTGATTTTATCGTAGGTGACTTTATCGTGGCTGACTTTATCGTGGGTGAGGTTATCATGGGTGAGGTTATCGTGGGTGAAGTTACCGTGGGTCATTTTATCGTGGGTGAGGTAATTGTGGGTGATTTTATCGTGGGTGAGGTTATCGTGGGTGAGGTTATGGTGGGTGATTTTATCGTGGGTGAGGTTATCGTGGGTGAGGTTATCGTGGGTGAGGTTATCGTGGGTGATTTTATCGTGGGTCATTTTATCGTGGGTGAGGTTATCGTGGGTGACTTTATCGTGGGTCATTTTATCGTGGGTGAGGTAATTGTGGGTGAGGTTATCCTGGGTGATTTTATCGTGGGTGAGGTTATCGTGGGTGAGGTTATCGTGGGTAAGGTAATCATGGGTGACTTTATCGTCGGTGACTTTATGGTGGGTGAGGTTATCGTAGGTGAGGTAATTGTGGGTGAGATTATCATGGGTGATTTTATCGTGGGTGATTTTATTGTGGGTCATTTTATCGTGGGTGAGATTATCGTGGGTGACTTTATCGTGGGTGAGGTTATCGTGGGTGATTTTATTGTGGGTCATTTTATCGTGGGTGAGTTTATCGTGGGTGACTTTATCGTGGGTGACTTTATCGTTGGTGAGGTTATCGTGGGTGAGGTTATCGTGGGTGAGGTTATCGAGGGTGAGGTGATCGTGGGTGAGGTTATCGTGGGTGATTTTATCGTGAGTGAGGTCATCGTGGGTGACTTTCTCGTGGGTGAGGTTATCGAGGGTGATTTTATTGTGGGTCATTTTATCGTGGGTGAGGTAATTGTGGGTGAGGTTATCATGGGTGATTTTATCGTGGGTGAGGTTATCGTGGGTGAGGTTATCGTGGGTGAGGTAATCATGGGTGACTTTATCGTCGGTGACTTTATGGTGGGTGAGGTTATCGTAGGTGAGGTAGTTGTGGGTGAGATTATCATGGGTGATTTTATCGTGGGTGATTTTATTGTGGGTCATTTTATCGTGGGTGAGATTATCGTGGGTGACTTTATCGTGGGTGAGATTATCGTGGGTGATTTTATTGTGGGTCATTTTATCGTGGGTGAGTTTATCGTGGGTGACTTTATCGTGGGTGACTTTATCGTTGGTGAGGTTATCGTGGGTGAGGTTATCGTGGGTGAGGTTATCGTGGGTGATTTTAGTGTGGGTGATTTTATCGTGGGTGACTTTATCGTGGGTGACTTTATCGTGGGTGAGGTAATTGTGGGTGAGGTTATCGTGGGTGAGGTAATTGTGGGTGAGGTTATCCTGGGTGAGGTAATCGTGGGTGAGGTTATCGTGGGTGATTTTATCGTGGGTGAGGTTATCGTGGGTGAGCTTATCGTGGGTGAGGCTATCGTGGGTGAGGTAATCGTAGGTAAGGTTATCGTGGGTGAGGTTATCGTGGGTGAGGTTATCGAGGGTGAGGTGATCGTGGGTGTGGTTATCGTGGGTGAGGAAATGGTGGGTGAGGTTATCAGGTGTGATTTTATCGTGGGTGAGGTTATCGTGGGTGAGGTAATCGTGGGTGATCTAATCGTGGGTGACTTTATCAAGGGTGAGGTTATCGTGGGTGACTTTATAGTGGGTGAGGTTATCGTGGGTGAGATTATCGTGGGTGAGGTTATCGTGGGTGAGGTAATTGTGGGTGAGGTTATCATGGGTGATTTTATCGTGGATGACTTTTCGTAGGTGAGGTTATCGTGGGTGAGCTTATCGTAGGTGAGGCTATCGTGGGTGAGGTAATTGTAGGTAAGGTTATCGTGGGTGAGGTTATCGTGGGTGAGGTTATCGAGGGTGAGGTTATCGTGGGTGAGGTTATCGTGGGTAAAGTTACCGTGGGTGATTTTATGGTGGCTGAGGCAAATTGTGGGTGAGGTTATCATGGCTAAATTTATCGTGGGTTCGTTTATCGTGGGTGAGGTTATCGTGGGTGAGGTTATCGTGGGTGAGGTTATCGTGGGTGAGGTTATCGTGGGTGAGGTTATCGTGCGTGAGGTTATCGTGGGTGAGGTTATCGTGGGTGATTTTATCGTGGGTGAGGTAATCGTGGGTGAGGTTATCGTGGGTGATTTTATCGTGGGTGAGGTAATCGTCGGTGACTTTATCGTGGGTGAGGTTATCGTGGGTGAGGTTATCGTGGGTGGCTGACTTTATCGTGGGTGAGGTTATCGAGGGTGAGGTTATCGTGGGTGAGGTTATCGTGCGTGAGGTTATCGTGGGTGATTTTATCGCGGGTGAGGTTATCGTGGGTGAGGTTATCGTGGGTGATTTTATCGTGGGTGAGGTAATCGTGGGTGAGGTTATCGTGGGTGAGGTAATCGTGGGTGACTTTATCGTGGGTGAGGTTATCGTGGGTGAGGTTATCGTGGGTGAGGTTATCGTGGGTGATTTTATCGTGGGTGAGGTTATAGTGGGTGAGGTTATCGTGGGTGAGGTTATCGAGGGTGAGGTGATCGTGGGTGAGGTTATCGCGGGTGATTTTATCGTGAGTGAGGTCATCGTGGGTGAGGTTATCGTGGGTGAGGTTATCGTGGGTGAGGTTATCGTGGGTGATTTTATTGTGGGTCATTTTATCGTGGGTGAGGTTATCGTGGGTGACTTTATCGTGGGTGACTTTATCGTGGGTGACTTTATCGTGGGTGAGGTTATCGTGGGTGAGCTTATCGTAGGTGAGGCTATCGTGGGTGAGGTAATCGTAGGGAAGGTTATCGTGGGTGAGGTTATCGTTGGTAAAGTTACCGTGGGTGAGGTTATCGTGGGTGACTTTATCGTGGGTGAGGTTATCGTGGGTGATTTTATTGTGGGTCATTTTATCGTGGGTGAGGTTATCGCGGGTGACTTTATCGTGGGTGACTTTATCGTGGGTGACTTTATCGTTGGTGAGGTTATCGTGGGTGAGGTTATCGTGGGTGAGGTTATCGTGGGTGATTTTAGTGTGGGTGATTTTATCGTAGGTGACTTTATCGTGGCTGACTTTATCGTGGGTGAGGTTATCATGGGTGAGGTTATCGTGGGTGAAGTTACCGTGGGTCATTTTATCGTGGGTGAGGTAATTGTGGGTGATTTTATCGTGGGTGAGGTTATCGTGGGTGAGGTTATGGTGGGTGATTTTATCGTGGGTGAGGTTATCGTGGGTGAGGTTATCGTGGGTGAGGTTATCGTGGGTGATTTTATCGTGGGTCATTTTATCGTGGGTGAGGTTATCGTGGGTGACTTTATCGTGGGTGACTTTATCGTGGGTAATTTTATCGTGGGTGAGGTAATTGTGGGTGAGGTTATCATGGGTGATTTTATCGTGGGTGAGGTTATCGTGGGTGAGGTTATCGTGGGTGAGGTAATCATGGGTGACTTTATCGTCGGTGACTTTATGGTGGGTGAGGTTATCGTAGGTGAGGTAATTGTGGGTGAGATTATCATGGGTGATTTTATCGTGGGTGATTTTATTGTGGGTCATTTTATCGTGGGTGAGATTATCGTGGGTGACTTTATCGTGGGTGAGGTTATCGTGGGTGATTTTATTGTGGGTCATTTTATCGTGGGTGAGTTTATCGTGGGTGAGTTTATCGTGGGTGACTTTATCGTTGGTGAGGTTATCGTGGGTGAGGTTATCGTGGGTGAGGTTATCGAGGGTGAGGTGATCGTGGGTGAGGTTATCGTGGGTGATTTTATCGTGAGTGAGGTCATCGTGGGTGACTTTCTCGTGGGTGAGGTTATCGAGGGTGATTTTATTGTGGGTCATTTTATCGTGGGTGAGGTAATTGTGGGTGAGGTTATCATGGGTGAGGTTATCGTGGGTGAGGTTATCGTGGGTGAGGTAATCATGGGTGACTTTATCGTCGGTGACTTTATGGTGGGTGAGATTATCGTAGGTGAGGTAGTTGTGGGTGAGATTATCATGGGTGATTTTATCGTGGGTGATTTTATTGTGGGTCATTTTATCGTGGGTGAGATTATCGTGGGTGACTTTATCGTGGGTGAGATTATCGTGGGTGATTTTATTGTGGGTCATTTTATCGTGGGTGAGTTTATCGTGGGTGACTTTATCGTGGGTGACTTTATCGTTGGTGAGGTTATCGTGGGTGAGGTTATCGTGGGTGAGGTTATCGTGGGTGAGGTTATCGTGGGTGAGGTTATCGTGGGTGAGGTTATCGTGGGTGAAGTTACCGTGGGTGAGGTAATTGTGGGTGATTTTATCGTGGGTGCGTTTATCGTGGGTGAGGTTATCGTGGGTGATTTTATCGTCGGTGAGGTTCTTGTGGGTGAGGTTATCGTGGGTGAGGTTATCGTGGGTGAGGTTATCGTGGGTGATTTTATTGTGGGTCATTTTCTCATGGGTGAGGTGAACGTGGGTGACTTTATCGTGGGTGATTTTATCGTGGGTGAGGTAATTGTGGATGAGGTTATCATGGTTGATTTTATCGTGGGTGACGTTATCGTGGGTGATTTTATCGTGGGTGAGGTTATCGTGGGTGAAGTTATCGTGGGTGATTTTATCGTGGGTGAGGTAATCATGGGTGACTTTATCGTCGGTGACTTTATGGTGGGTGAGGTTATCGTAGGTGAGGTTATCGTGGGTGAGGTTATCGTGGGTGATTTTAGTGTGGGTGAGGTTATCGTAGGTGAGGTTATCGTGGGTGAGGTTATCGAGGGTGAGGTGATCGTGGGTAAGGTTATCGTGAGTGAGGTCATCGTGGGTGACTTTATAGTGGGTGAGGTAATCGTGGGTAATTTTATTGTGGGTCATTTTATCGTGGGTGAGGTTATCGCGGGTGACTTTATCGTGGGTGACTTTATCGTCGGTGACTTTATCGTTGGTGAGGTTATCGTGGGTGAGGTTATCGTGGGTGATTTTAGTGTGGGTGATTTTATCGTAGGTGAGTTTATCGTGGGTGACTTTATCGTGGGAGAGGTTATCGTGGGTGAGGTTATCGTGGGTGAAGTTACCGTGGGTAATTTTATCGGGGGTGAGGTAATTGTGGGTGAGGTTATCTTGGGTGATTTTATCGTCGTTGACTTTATCGTGGGTGAGGTTAACATGGGTGAGGTTATCGTGGGTGATTTTATCGTGGGTGAGGTAATTGTGGGTGATGTTATCGTGGGTGATTTTATCGTGGGTGACTTTATCGTGGGTGACTTTATCGTGGGTGAGGTTATCGTGGGTGAGGTTATCGTGGGTGAGGTTATCGTGGGCGAGTTTATCGTGGGTCACGTTATCGTGGGTGAGGTTATCGTGGGGGAGTTTATCGTGGGTGAGGTTATTGTGGTTGAGGTTATCGTGGGTGAGGTTATCGTGCGTGAGTTTATCGTGGGTGAGGTTATCGTGGGTGAGTTTATCGTTGGTGAGGTTATCGTGGGTGAGTTTATCGTGGGTGAGGTTATCGTGGGTGTGTTTACCGTGGGTGAGTTTATCGTGGGTGAGTTTAACGTGGGTGAGGTTATCGTGCGTGAGGTTATCGTGGGTGAGGTTATCGTGGGTGATTTTATCGTGGGTGAGGTTATCGTGGGTGATTTTATCGTGGGTGAGGTAATCGTGGGTGAGGTTATTGTGGGTCATTTTATCGTGGGTGAGGTTATCGCGGGTGACTTTATCGTGGGTGACTTTATCGTCGGTGACTTTATCGTTGGTGAGGTTATCGTGGGTGAGGTTATCGTGGGTGATTTTAGTGTGGGTGATTTTATCGTAGGTGACTTTATCGTGGGTGACTTTATCGTGGGAGAGGTTATCGTGGGTGAGGTTATCGTGGGTGAAGTTACCGTGGGTGATTTTATCGTGGGTGAGGTAATTGTGGGTGAGGTTATCTTGGGTGATTTTATCGTCGTTGACTTTATCGTGGGTGAGGTTAACATGGGTGAGGTTATCGTGGGTGATTTTATCGTGGGTGAGGTAATTGTGGGTGATGTTATTGTGGGTGATTTTATCGTGGGTGACTTTATCGTGGGTGACTTTATCGTGGGTGAGGTTATCGTGGGTGAGGTTATCGTGGGTGAGGTTATCGTGGGTGAAGATATCGTGGGTGAGTTTATCGTGGGTGACGTTATCGTGGGTGAGGTTATCGTGGGTGAGTTTATCGTGGGTCACGTTATCGTGGGTGAGGTTATCGTGGGGGAGTTTATCGTGGGTGAGGTTTTTGTGGTTGAGGTTATCGTGGGTGAGGTTATCGTGCGTGAGTTTATCGTGGGTGAGGTTATCGTGGGTGAGTTTATCGTGGGTGAGGTTATCGTGGGTGTGTTTACCGTGGGTGAGTATATCGTGGGTGAGTTTAACGTGGGTGAGGTTATCGTGCGTGAGGTTATCGTGGGTGAGGTTATCGTGGGTGATTTTATCGTGGGTGAGGTAATCGTGGGTGAGGTTATCGTGGGTGATTTTATCATGGGTGAGCTTATCGTGGGTGAAATTATCGTGGGTGAAGTTACCGTGGGTGACTTTATCGTGGGTGAGGTAATTGTGGGTGAGGTTATCCCGGGTGATTTTATCGTCGTTGACTTTATCGTGGGTGAGGTTAACGTGGGTGAGGTTATCGTGGGTGATTTTATCGTGGGTGAGGTAATTGTGGGTGATGTTATTGTGGGTGATTTTATCGTGGGTGACTTTATCGTGGGTGACTTTATCGTGGGTGAGGTTATCGTGGGTGAGGTTATCGTGGGTGAGGTTATCGTGGGTGAAGATATCGTGGGTGAGTTTATCGTGGGTGACGTTATCGTGGGTGAGGTTATCGTGGGTGAGTTTATCGTGGGTCACGTTATCGTGGGTGAGGTTATCGTGGGGGAGTTTATCGTGGGTGAGGTTTTTGTGGTTGAGGTTATCGTGGGTGAGGTTATCGTGCGTGAGTTTATCGTGGGTGAGGTTATCGTGGGTGAGTTTATCGTGGGTGAGGTTATCGTGGGTGTGTTTACCGTGGGTGAGTATATCGTGGGTGAGTTTAACGTGGGTGAGGTTATCGTGCGTGAGGTTATCGTGGGTGAGGTTATCGTGGGTGATTTTATCGTGGGTGAGGTAATCGTGGGTGAGGTTATCGTGGGTGATTTTATCATGGGTGAGCTTATCGTGGGTGAAATTATCGTGGGTGAAGTTACCGTGGGTGACTTTATCGTGGGTGAGGTAATTGTGGGTGAGGTTATCCCGGGTGATTTTATCGTCGTTGACTTTATCGTGGGTGAGGTTAACGTGGGTGAGGTTATCGTGGGTGATTTTATCGTGGGTGAGTTTATCGTCGGTGAAGTTACCGTGGGTGATTTTATCGTCGGTGAGGTAATTGTGGGTGAGGTTATCTTGGGTGATTTTATCGTCGTTGACTTTATCGTGGGTGAGGTTAACATGGGTGAGGTTATCGTGGGTGATTTTATCGTGGGTGAGGTAATTGTGGGTGAGGTTATCGTGGGTGATTTTATCGTGGGTGACTTTATCGTGGGTGACTTTATCGTGGGTGAGGTTATCGTGGGTGAGGTTATCGTGGGTGACTTTATCGTGGGTGACTTTATCGTGAGTGAGGTTATCCTGGGTGAGGTTATCCTGGGTGAGGTTATCGTGGGTTATTTTATCGTGGGTGCGGTAATCGTGGGTGAGGTTATCGTGGGTGATTTTATCGTGGGTGAGGTAATCGTGGGTGACTTTATCGTCGGAAACTTTATCATGGGTAACTTTAGTTTGGGTGACTTTATCGTGGGTGAGGTTATCGTGGGTGAGGTTACTGTGGGTGATTTTATCGTGGGTGAGGTAATTGTGGATGAGGTTATCATGGGTGATTTTGTCGTGGGTGACTTTATCGTGGGTGAGGTTATCGTGGGTGAAGTTATCGTGGGTGAGGTTATCGTGGGTGAGGTAATCGTGGGTGAGGTTATCGTGGGTGATTTTATCGTGGGTGAGTTTATCGTTGGTGAGGTTATCGTGGGTGATTTTATCGTGGGTGACGTTATCGTGGGTGATTTTATCGTGGGTGATTTTATCGTGGGTGAGGTAATCGTGGGTGAGGTTACCGTGGGTGATTTTATCGTGGGTGAGGTAATTGTGGGTGAGGTTATCATGGATGATTTTATCGTGGGTGACTTTATCGTGGGTGAGGTTATCGTGGGTGAGCTTATCGTGGGTGAGGCTATCGTGGGTGAGGTAATCGTAGGTAAGGTTATCGTGTGTGAGGTTATCGTGGGTGAGGTTATGGTGGGTGAGGTTATCGAGGGTGAGGTGATCGTTGGTGAGGTTATCATGGGTGAGGTGATCGTGGGTGAGGTAATCGTGGGTGACTTTATCGTGGGTGAGGTTATCGTGGGTGAGGTTATCGTGGGTGAAGTTACCGTGGGTGAGGTAATTGTGGGTGATTTTATCGTGGGTGATTTTATCGTGGGTGATTTTATCGTGGGTGCGTTTATCGTGGGTGAGGTTATCGTGGGTGATTTTATCGTCGGTGAGGTTCTCGTGGGTGAGGTTATCGTGGGTGAGGTTATCGTGGGTGATTTTTTTGTGGGTCATTTCATCATGGGTGAGGTGAACGTGGGTGACTTTATCGTGGGTGATTTTATCGTGGGTGAGGTAATTGTGGATGAGGTTATCATGGGTGATTTTATCGTGGGTGACGTTATCGTGGGTGATTTTATCGTGGGTGAGGTTATCGTGGGTGAGGTTATCGTGGGTGATTTTATCGTGGGTGAGGTAATCAAGGGTGATTTTATCGTGGGTGAGGTTATCAAGGGTGATTTTATCGTGGTAGGGAAATCGTGGGTGAGGTTATCGTGGGTGATTTTATCGTGGGTGAGGTAATCGTGGGTTACTTTATCGTGGGTGAGGTTATCGTGGGTGAGGTTATCGTGGGTGAGGTTATCGTGGATGAGGTTATCGTGGGTGAGGTTATCGTGGGTGGGTGACCTTATCGTGGTTGATGTTATCGTGGGTGAGGTTATCGAGGGTGAGGTGATCGTGGGTGAGGTTATCGTGAGTGAGGTCATCGTGGGTGACTTTATAGTGGGTGAGGTAATCGTGGGTGATTTTATTTTGGGTCATTTTATCATGGGTGAGGTTATCGCGGGTGACTTTATCGTGGGTGAGTTTATCGTCGGTGACTTTATCGTTGGTGAGGTTATCGTGGGTGAGGTTATCGTGGGTGATTTTAGTGTGGGTGATTTTATCGTAGGTGACTTTATCGTGGGTGACTTTCTCGTGGGTGAGGTTATCGTGGGTGATTTTATTGTGGGTCATTTTATCGTGGGTGAGGTTATCGTGGGTGACTTTATCGTGGGTGATTTTATCGTGGGTGAGGTAATTGTGGGTGAGGTTATCATGGGTGATTTTATCGTGGGTGAGGTTAACATGGGTGAGGTTATCGTGGGTGATTTTATCGTGGGTGAGGTAATTGTGGGTGAGGTTATCGTGGGTGATTTTATCGTGGGTGACTTTATCGTGGGTGAGGTTATCGTGGGTGAGGTTATCGTGGGTGAAGATATCGTGGGTGAGTTTATCGTGGGTGACGTTATCGTGGGTGAGGTTATCGTGGGTGAGTTTATCGTGGGTGAGTTTATCGTGGGTGAGGTTAGCGTGGGTGAGGTTATCGTGGGGGAGTTTATCGTGGCTGAGGTTATCGTGGGTGAGGTTATCGAGGGTGAGGTGATCGTGGGTGAGGTTATCGTGGGTGATTTTATCGTGAGTGAGGTCATCGTGGGTTACTTTCTCGTGGGTGAGGTTATCGTGGGTGATTTTATTGTGGGTCATTTTATCGTGGGTGAGGTTATCGCGGGTGACTTTATCGTGGGGACTTTATCGTTGGTGAGGTTATCGTGGGTAAGGTTATCGTGGGTGAGGTTATCGTGGGTGATTTTACTGTGGGTGATTTAATCGTAGGTGACTTTGTCGTGGGTGACTTTATCGTGGGTGAGGTTATCGTGGGTGGGTGACTTTATCATGGGTGAGGTTATCGTGGATGAGGTTATCGTGGGTGAGGTTATCGTGGGTGAGGTTATCGTGGGTGAGGTTATCGTGGGTGAGGTTATCGTGGGTGAGGTTATCAAGGGTGAGGTGATCGTGGGTGAGGTTATCGTGGGTGATTTTATTGTGGGTCATTTTATCGTGGGTGAGGTTATCGTGGGTGACTTTATCGTGGGTGACTTTATCGTGGGTGATTTTATCGTGGGTGAGGTAATTGTGGGTGAGGTTATCATGGGTGATTTTATCGTGGGTGAGGTTATCGTGGGTGAGGTTATCGTGGGTGAGGTAATCATGGGTGACTTTATCGTCGGTGACTTTATGGTGGGTGAGGTTATCGTAGGTGATTTTATCGTAAGTAGGGAAATCGTGGGTGAGGTTATCGTGGGTGATTTTATCGTGGGTGAGGTTATCGTGGGTGACTTTATCGTGGGTGACTTTATCGTGGGTGATTTTATCGTGGGTGAGGTAATTGTGGGTGAGGTTATCATGAGTGATTTTATCGTGGGTGAGGTTATCGTGGGTGAGGTTATCGTGGGTGAGGTAATCATGGGTGACTCTATCGTCGGTGACTTTATGGTGGGTGAGGTTATCGTAGGTGAGGTAATTGTGGGTGAGGTTATCATGGGTGATTTTATCGAGGGTGAGGTGATCGTGGGTGAGGTTATCGTGGGTGATTTTATCGTGGGTGAGGTCATCGTGGGTGACTTTCTCGTGGGTGAGGTTATCGTGGGTGAGGTTATCGCGGGTGACTTTATCGTGGGTGACTTTATCGTGGGGACTTTATCGTTGGTGAGGTTATCGTGGGTGAGGTTATCGTGGGTGAGGTTATCGTGGGTGAGGTTATCGAGGGTGAGGTGATCGTGGGTGAGGTTATCGTGGGTGATTTTATCGTGGGTGAGGTCATCGTGGGTGACTTTCTCGTGGGTGAGGTTATCGTGGGTGAGGTTATCGCGGGTGACTTTATCGTGGGTGAGGTTATCGCGGGTGACTTTATCGTGGGTGACTTTATCGTGGGGACTTTATCGTTGGTGAGGTTATCGTGGGTGAGGTTATCGTGGGAGATTTTACTGTGGGTGATTTAATCGTAGGTGACTTTGTCGTGGGTGACTTTATCGTGGGTGAGGTTATCGTGGGTGAGGTTATCGTGGGTGAAGTTACCGTGGGTGAGGTAAAGGTGGGTGATTTTATCGTGGGTGATTTTATCGTGGATGCGTTTATCGTGGGTGAGGTTATCGTGGGTGATTTTATCGTCGGTGAGGTTCTCGTGGGTGAGGTTATCGTGGGTGAGGTTATCGTGGGTGATTTTATTGTGGGTCATTTTATCATGGGTGAGGTGAACGTGGGTGACTTTATCGTGGGTGATTTTATCGTGGGTGAGGTAATTGTGGATGAGGTTATCATGGGTGATTTTATCGTGGGTGACGTTATCGTGGGTGATTTTATCGTGGGTGAGGTTATCGTGGGTGAGGTTATCGTGGGTGATTTTATCGTGGGTGAGGTAATCATGGGTGACTTTATCGTCGGTGACTTTATGGTGGGTGAGGTTATCGTAGGTGAGGTTATCGTGGGTGAGGTTATCGTGGGTGATTTTAGTGTGGGTGATTTTATCGTAGGTGACTTTATTGTGGGTGACTTTATCGTGGGTGAGGTGATAGTGGGTGAGGTAATCGTAGGTAAGGTTATCGTGTGTGAGGTTATCGTGGGTGAGGTTATGGTGGGTGAGGTTATCGAGGGTGAGGTGATCGTTGGTGAAGTTATCGTGGGTGAGGTGATCGTAGGTGAGGTAATCGTGGGTGACTTTATCGTGGGTGAGGTTATCGTGGGTGAGGTTATCGTGGCTGAGGTTATCGTGAATGAGGTTATCGTGGCTGAGGTTATCGTGGGTGGGTGACTTTATCGTGGGTGAGGTTATCGTGGATGAGGTTATCGTGGGTGATTTTATCGTGGGTGAGGTTATCGTGGGTGAGGTTATCGAGGGTGAGGTTATCGTGAGTGAGGTCATCGTGGGTGACTTTCTCGTGGGTGAGGTTATCGTGGGTGATTTTATTGTGGGTCATTTTATCGTGGGTGAGGTTATCGCGGGTGACTTTATCGTGGGTGAGGTTATCGCGGGTGACTTTATCGCGGGTTTCTTTATCGTGGGGACTTTATCGTTGGTCAGGTTATCGTGGGTGAGGTTATCGTGGGTGAGGTTATCGTGGGTGATTTTACTGTGGGTGATTTAATCGTAGGTGACTTTGTCGTGGGTGACTTTATCGTGGGTGAGGTTATCGTGGGTGAGGTTATCGTGGGTGGGTGACTTTATCGTGGGTGAGGTTATCGAGGGTGAGGTGATCGTGGGTGAGGTTATCAAGGGTGATTTTATCGTGGGTAGGGAAATCGTGGGTGAGGTTATCGTGGGTGATTTTATCGTGGGTGAGGTAATCGTGGGTGAGGTTATCGTGGGTGAGATTATCGTGGGTGACGTTATCGTGGGTGAGGTTATCGTGGATGAGGTTATCGTGGGTGATTTTATCGTGGGTGAGGTAATCGTGGGTGAGGTTATTGTGGGTGATTTTATCGTGGGTGAGGTAATCGTGGTTGACTTTATCGTTGGTGAGGTTTTCGTCGGTGATGTTATCGTGGGTGAGGTAATCGTGGGTGAGGTTATTGTGGGTGATTTTATCGTGGGTGAGGTAATCGTGGTTGACTTTATCGTTGGTGAGGTTTTCGTCGGTGATGTTATCGTGGGTGAGGTAATCGTGGGTGAGGTTATCGTGGGTGAGGTTATCGCGGGTGAGGTAATCGTGGGTGATTTTATCGTTGGTGAGGTTATCGTGGGTGAGGTTATCGTGGGTGAGATTATCGTGGGTGATTTTATCGTGGGTGAGGTAATCGTGGGTGAGGTTATCGTGGGTGAGGTTATCATGGGTGAGGTTATCGCGGGTGACTTTATCGTGGGTGACTTTATCGTCGGTGACTTTATCGTTGGTGAGGTTATCGTGGGTGAGGTTATCGTGGGTGATTTTAGTGTGGGTGATTTTATCGTAGGTGACTTTATCGTGGGTGACTTTATCGTGGGAGAGGTTATCGTGGGTGAGGTTATCGTGGGTGAGGTTATCGTGGGTGAAGTTACCGTGGGTGATTTTATCGTGGGTGAGGTAATTGTGGGTGAGGTTATCTTGGGTGATTTTATCGTCGTTGACTTTATCGTGGGTGAGGTTAACATGGGTGAGGTTATCTTGGGTGATTTTATCGTGGGTGAGGTAATTGTGGGTGAGGTTATCGTGGGTGATTTTATCGTGGGTGACTTTATTGTGGGTGAGGTTATCGTGGGTGCGGTTATCGTGGGTGAAGATATCGTGGGTGAGTTTATCGTGGGTGATTTTATCGTGGGTGAAGTTATCGTGGGTGAGGTTATCGAGGGTGAGGTCATCGTGGGTGAGATTATCGTGGGTGATTTTATCGTGAGTGAGGTCATCGTGGGTGACTTTCTCGTGGGTGAGGTTATCGTGGGTGATTTTATTGTGGTTCATTTTATCGTGGGTGAGGTTATCGCGGGTGACTTTATCGTGGGTGACTTTATCGTGGGGACTTTATCGTTGGTGAGGTTATCGTGGGTGAGGTTATCGTGGGTGAGGTTATCGTGGGTGATTTTACTGTGGGTGATTTAATCGTAGGTGACTTTGTCGTGGGTGACTTTATCGTGGGTGAGGTTATCGTGGGTGAGGTTATCGTGGGTGAGGTTATCGTGGGTGAGGTTATCGTGGGTGGGTAACTTTATCGTGGGTGAGGTTATCGTGGATGAGGTTATCGTGGGTGAGGTTATCGTGGGTGAGGTTATCGTGGGTGAGGTTATCGTGGGTGAGGTTATCGTGGGTGAGGTTATCGAGGGTGAGGTGATCGTGGGTGAGGTTATCGTGGGTGATTTTATCGTGAGTGAGGTCATCGTGGGTGACTTTCTCGTGGGTGAGGTTATCGTGGGTGATTTTATTGTGGGTCATTTTATCGTGGGTGAGGTTATCGTGGGTGACTTTATCGTGGGTGACTTTATCGTGGGTGATTTTATCGTGGGTGAGGTAATTGTGGGTGAGGTTATCATGGGTGATTTTATCGTGGGTGAGGTTATCGTGGGTGAGGTTATCGTGGGTGAGGTAATCATGGGTGACTTTATCGTCGGTGACTTTATGGTGGGTGAGGTTATCGTAGGTGAGGTAATGGTGGGTGAGGTTATCATGGGTGATTTTATCGAGGGTGAGGTGATCGTGGGTGAGGTTATCGTGGGTGATTTTATCGTGGGTGAGGTCATCGTGGGTGACTTTCTCGTGGGTGAGGTTATCGTGGGTGAGGTTATCGCGGGTGACTTTATCGTGGGTGACTTTATCGTGGGGACTTTATCGTTGGTGAGGTTATCGTGGGTGAGGTTATCGTGGGTGAGGTTATCGTGGGTGAGGTTATCGTGGGTGAGGTTATCGAGGGTGAGGTGATCGTGGGTGAGGTTATCGTGGGTGCGTTTATCGTGGGTGAGGTTATCGTGGGTGATTTTATCGTCGGTGAGGTTCTCGTGGGTGAGGTTATCGTGGGTGAGGTTCATCGTGGGTGACTTTCTCGTGGGTGAGGTTATCGTGGGTGAGGTTATCGCGGGTGACTTTCTCGTGGGTGAGGTTATCGTGGGTGATTTTATTGTGGTTCATTTTATCGTGGGTGAGGTTATCGCGGGTGACTTTATCGTGGGTGACTTTATCGTGGGGACTTTATCGTTGGTGAGGTTATCGTGGGTGAGGTTATCGTGGGTGAGGTTATCGTGGGTGATTTTACTGTGGGTGATTTAATCGTAGGTGACTTTGTCGTGGGTGACTTTATCGTGGGTGAGGTTATCGTGGGTGAGGTTATCGTGGGTGAGGTTATCGTGGGTGGGTAACTTTATCGTGGGTGAGGTTATCGTGGATGAGGTTATCGTGGGTGAGGTTATCGTGGGTGAGGTTATCGTGGGTGAGGTTATCGTGGGTGAGGTTATCGTGGGTGAGGTTATCGAGGGTGAGGTGATCGTGGGTGAGGTTATCGTGGGTGATTTTATCGTGAGTGAGGTCATCGTGGGTGACTTTCTCGTGGGTGAGGTAATTGTGGGTTAAGTTACCGTGGGTGAGGTAATTGTGGGTGATTTTATCGTGGGTAATTTTATCGTGGTTGCGTTTATCGTGGGTGAGGTTATCGTGGATGAGGTTATCGTGGGTGATTTTATTGTGGGTCATTTTATCATGGGTGAGGTGAACGTGGGTGACTTTATCGTGGGTGATTTTATCGTGGGTGAGGTAATTGTGGATGAGGTTATCATGGGTGATTTTATCGTGGGTGACGTTATCGTGGGTGATTTTATCGTGGGTGAGGTTATCGTGGGTGATTTTATCGTGGGTGAGGTAATCATGGGTGACTTTATCGTCGGTGAATTTATGGTGGGTGAGGTTATCGTAGGTGAGGTTATCGTGGGTGAGGTTATCGTGGGTGATTTTAGTGTGGGTGATTTTATCGTAGGTGACTTTATTGTGGGTGACTTTATCGTGGGTGAGGTGATCGTGGGTGAGGTTATCGTGGGTGAAGTTACCGTGGGTGATTTTATCGTGGGTGAGGTAATTGTGGGTGATTTTATCGTGGGTGAGGTTATCGTGGGTGATTTTATCGTGGGTGAGGTTATCGTGGGTGAGGTTATCGAGGGTGAGGTGATCGTGGGTGAGGTTATCGTGGGTGATTTTATCGTGAGTGAGGTCATCGTGGGTGACTTTATCGTGGGTGAGGTTATCGTGGGTGATTTTATTGTGGGTCATTTTATCGTGGGTGAGGTTGTCGCGGGTGACTTTATCGTGGGTGACTTTATCGTGGGTGACTTTATCGTTGGTGAGGTTATCGTGGGTGAGGTTATCGTGGGTGAGGTTATCGTGGGTGAGGTTATCGTGGGTGATTTTAGAGTGGGTGATTTTATCGTAGGTGACTTTATCGTGGCTGACTTTATCGTGGGTGAGGTTATCCTGGGTGAGGTTATCGTGGGTGAAGTTACCGTGGGTCATTTTATCGTGGGTGAGGTAATTGTGGGTGATTTTATCGTGGGTGAGGTTATCGTGGGTGAGGTTATGGTGGGTGATTTTATCGTGGGTGAGGTTATCGTGGGTGAGGTTATCGTGGGTGATTTTATTGTGGGTCATTTTATCGTGGGTGAGGTTATCGTGGGTGACTTTATCGTGGGTGACTTTATCGTGGGTAATTTTATCGTGGGTGAGGTAATTGTGGGTGAGGTTATCATGGGTGATTTTATCGTGGGTGAGGTTATCGTGGGTGAGGTTATCGTGGGTGAGGTAATCATGGGTGACTTTATCGTCGGTGACTTTATGGTGGGTGAGGTTATCGTAGGTGAGGTAATTGTGGGTGAGATTATCATGGGTTATTTTATCGTGGGTGATTTTATTGTGGGTCATTTTATCGTGGGTGGGTGACTTTATCGTGGTTGATGTTATCGTGGGTGAGGTTATCGAGGGTGAGGTGATCGTGGGTGAGGTTATCGTGAGTGAGGTCATCGTGGGTGACTTTATAGTGGGTGAGGTAATCGTGGGTGATTTTATTTTGGGTCATTTTATCATGGGTGAGGTTATCGCGGGTGACTTTATCGTGGGTGACTTTATCGTCGGTGACTTTATCGTTGGTGAGGTTATCGTGGGTGAGGTTATCGTGGGTGATTTTAGTGTGGGTGATTTTATCGTAGGTGACTTTATCGTGGGTGACTTTATCGTGGGAGAGGTTATCGTGGGTGAGGTTATCGTGGGTGAGGTTATCGTGGGTGAAGTTACCGTGGGTGATTTTATCGTGGGTGAGGTAATTGTGGGTGAGGTTATCTTGGGTGATTTTATCGTCGTTGACTTTATCGTGGGTGAGGTTAACATGGGTGAGGTTATCGTGGGTGATTTTATCGTGGGTGAGGTAATTGTGGGTGAGGTTATCGTGGGTGATTTTATCGTGGGTGACTTTATCGTGGGTGAGGTTATCGTGGGTGCGGTTATCGTGGGTGAAGATATCGTGGGTGAGTTTATCGTGGGTGATTTTATCGTGGGTGAAGTTATCGTGGGTGAGGTTATCGAGGGTGAGGTGATCGTGGGTGAGGTTATCGTGGGTGATTTTATCGTGAGTGAGGTCATCGTGGGTGACTTTCTCGTGGGTGAGGTTATCGTGGGTGATTTTATTGTGGTTCATTTTATCGTGGGTGAGGTTATCGCGGGTGACTTTATCGTGGGTGACTTTATCGTGGGGACTTTATCGTTGGTGAGGTTATCGTGGGTGAGGTTATCGTGGGTGAGGTTATCGTGGGTGATTTTACTGTGGGTGATTTAATCGTAGGTGACTTTGTCGTGGGTGACTTTATCGTGGGTGAGGTTATCGTGGGTGAGGTTATCGTGGGTGAGGTTATCGTGGGTGGGTGACTTTATCGTGGGTGAGGTTATCGTGGATGAGGTTATCGTGGGTGAGGTTATCGTGGGTGAGGTTATCGTGGGTGAGGTTATCGTGGGTGAGGTTATCGTGGGTGAGGTTATCGAGGGTGAGGTGATCGTGGGTGAGGTTATCGTGGGTGATTTTATCGTGAGTGAGGTCATCGTGGGTTACTTTCTCGTGGGTGAGGTTATCGTGGGTGATTTTATTGTGGGTCATTTTATCGTGGGTGAGGTTATCGTGGGTGACTTTATCGTGGGTGACTTTATCGTGGGTGATTTTATCGTGGGTGAGGTAATTGTGGGTGAGGTTATCATGGGTGATTTTATCGTGGGTGAGGTTATCGTGGGTGAGGTTATAGTGGGTGAGGTAATCATGGGTGACTTTATCGTCGGTGACTTTATGGTGGGTGAGGTTATCGTAGGTGAGGTAATTGTGGGTGAGGTTATCATGGGTGATTTTATCGAGGGTGAGGTGATCGTGGGTGAGGTTATCGTGGGTGATTTTATTGTGGGTGAGGTCATCGTGGGTGACTTTCTCGTGGGTGAGGTTATCGTGGGTGAGGTTATCGCGGGTGACTTTATCGTGGGTGACTTTATCGTGGGGACTTTATCGTTGGTGAGGTTATCGTGGGTGAGGTTATCGTGGGTGAGGTTATCGTTGGTGAGGTTATCGTGGGTGAGGTTATCGAGGGTGAGGTGATCGTGGGTGAGGTTATCGTGGGTGCGTTTATCGTGGGTGAGGTTATCGTGGGTGATTTTATCGTCGGTGAGGTTCTCGTGGGTGAGGTTATCGTGGGTGAGGTTCATCGTGGGTGACTTTCTCGTGGGTGAGGTTATCGTGGGTGAGGTTATCGCGGGTGACTTTATCGTGGGTGAGGTTATCGCGGGTGACTTTATCGTGGGTGACTTTATCGTGGGGACTTTATCGTTGGTGAGGTTATCGTGGGTGAGGTTATCGTGGGTGAGGTTATCGTGGGAGATTTTACTGTGGGTGATTTAATCGTAGGTGACTTTGTCGTGGGTGACTTTATCGTGGGTGAGGTTATCGTGGGTGAGGTTATCGTGGGTTAAGTTACCGTGGGTGAGGTAATTGTGGGTGATTTTATCGTGGGTGATTTTATCGTGGGTGCGTTTATCGTGGGTGAGGTTATCGTGGGTGAGGTTATCGTGGGTGAGGTTATCGTGGGTGATTTTATTGTGGGTCATTTTATCATGGGTGAGGTGAACGTGGGTGACTTTCTCGTGGGTGAGGTAATTGTGGATGAGGTTATCATGGGTGATTTTATCGTGGGTGACGTTATCGTGGGTGATTTTATCGTGGGTGAGGTTATCGTGGGTGATTTTATCGTGGGTGAGGTAATCATGGGTGACTTTATCGTCGGTGACTTTATGGTGGGTGAGGTTATCGTAGGTGAGGTTATCGTGGGTGAGGTTATCGTGGGTGATTTTAGTGTGGGTGATTTTATCGTAGGTGACTTTATTGTGGGTGACTTTATCGTGGGTGAGGTGATCGTGGGTGAGGTTATCATGGGTGAAGTTACCGTGGGTGATTTTATCGTGGGTGAGGTAATTGTGGGTGATTTTATCGTGGGTGAGGTTATCGTGGGTGATTTTATCGTGGGTGAGGTTATCGTGGGTGAGGTTATCGAGGGTGAGGTGATCGTGGGTGAGGTTATCGTGGGTGATTTTATCGTGAGTGAGGTCATCGTGGGTGACTTTATCGTGGGTGAGGTTATCGTGGGTGATTTTATTGTGGGTCATTTTATCGTGGGTGAGGTTATCGCGGGTGACTTTATCGTGGGTGACTTTATCGTGGGTGACTTTATCGTTGGTGAGGTTATCGTGGGTGAGGTTATCGTGGGTGAGGTTATCGTGGGTGAGGTTATCGTGGGTGATTTTAGTGTGGGTGATTTTATCGTAGGTGACTTTATCGTGGCTGACTTTATCGTGGGTGAGGTTATCATGGGTGAGGTTATCGTGGGTGAAGTTACCGTGGGTCATTTTATCGTGGGTGAGGTAATTGTGGGTGATTTTATCGTGGGTGAGGTTATCGTGGGTGAGGTTATGGTGGGTGATTTTATCGTGGGTGAGGTTATCGTGGGTGAGGTTATCGTGGGTGAGGTTATCGTGGGTGATTTTATTGTGGGTCATTTTATCGTGGGTGAGGTTATCGTGGGTGACTTTATCGTGGGTGACTTTATCGTGGGTAATTTTATCGTGGGTGAGGTAATTGTGGGTGAGGTTATCATGGGTGATTTTATCGTGGGTGAGGTTATCGTGGGTGAGGTTATCGTGGGTGAGGTAATCATGGGTGACTTTATCGTCGGTGACTTTATGGTGGGTGAGGTTATCGTAGGTGAGGTAATTGTGGGTGAGATTATCATGGGTTATTTTATCGTGGGTGATTTTATTGTGGGTCATTTTATCGTGGGTGAGATTATCGTGGGTGTCTTTATCGTGGGTGAGGTTATCGTGGGTGATTTTATTGTGGGTCATTTTATCGTGGGTGAGTTTATCGTGGGTGACTTTATCGTGGGTGACTTTATCGTTGGTGAGGTTATCGTGGGTGAGGTTATCGTGGGTGAGGTTATCGAGGGTGAGGTGATCGTGGGTGAGGTTATCGTGGGTGATTTTATCGTGAGTGAGGTCATCGTGGGTGACTTTCTCGTGGGTGAGGTTATCGAGGGTGATTTTATTGTGGGTCATTTTATCGTGGGTGAGGTTATCGTGGGTGAGGTTATCGCGGGTGAGGTAATCGTGGGTGATTTTATCGTTGGTGAGGTTATCGTGGGTGAGGTTATCGTGGGTGAGATTATCGTGGGTGATTTTATCGTGGGTGAGGTAATCGTGGGTGAGGTTATCGTGGGTGAGGTTATCATGGGTGAGGTTATCGCGGGTGACTTTATCGTGGGTGACTTTATCGTCGGTGACTTTATCGTTGGTGAGGTTATCGTGGGTGAGGTTATCGTGGGTGATTTTAGTGTGGGTGATTTTATCGTAGGTGACTTTATCGTGGGTGACTTTATCGTGGGAGAGGTTATCGTGGGTGAGGTTATCGTGGGTGAGGTTATCGTGGGTGAAGTTACCGTGGGTGATTTTATCGTGGGTGAGGTAATTGTGGGTGAGGTTATCTTGGGTGATTTTATCGTCGTTGACTTTATCGTGGGTTAGGTTAACATGGGTGAGGTTATCGTGGGTGATTTTATCGTGGGTGAGGTAATTGTGGGTGAGGTTATCGTGGGTGATTTTATCGTGGGTGACTTTATCGTGGGTGAGGTTATCGTGGGTGCGGTTATCGTGGGTGAAGATATCGTGGGTGAGTTTATCGTGGGTGATTTTATCGTGGGTGAAGTTATCGTGGGTGAGGTTATCGAGGGTGAGGTGATCGTGGGTGAGATTATCGTGGGTGATTTTATCGTGAGTGAGGTCATCGTGGGTGACTTTCTCGTGGGTGAGGTTATCGTGGGTGATTTTATTGTGGTTCATTTTATCGTGGGTGAGGTTATCGCGGGTGACTTTATCGTGGGTGACTTTATCGTGGGGACTTTATCGTTGGTGAGGTTATCGTGGGTGAGGTTATCGTGGGTGAGGTTATCGTGGGTGATTTTACTGTGGGTGATTTAATCGTAGGTGACTTTGTCGTGGGTGACTTTATCGTGGGTGAGGTTATCGTGGGTGAGGTTATCGTGGGTGAGGTTATCGTGGGTGAGGTTATCGTGGGTGGGTAACTTTATCGTGGGTGAGGTTATCGTGGATGAGGTTATCGTGGGTGAGGTTATCGTGGGTGAGGTTATCGTGGGTGAGGTTATCGTGGGTGAGGTTATCGTGGGTGAGGTTATCGAGGGTGAGGTGATCGTGGGTGAGGTTATCGTGGGTGATTTTATCGTGAGTGAGGTCATCGTGGGTGACTTTCTCGTGGGTGAGGTTATCGTGGGTGATTTTATTGTGGGTCATTTTATCGTGGGTGAGGTTATCGTGGGTGACTTTATCGTGGGTGACTTTATCGTGGGTGATTTTATCGTGGGTGAGGTAATTGTGGGTGAGGTTATCATGGGTGATTTTATCGTGGGTGAGGTTATCGTGGGTGAGGTTATCGTGGGTGAGGTAATCATGGGTGACTTTATCGTCGGTGACTTTATGGTGGGTGAGGTTATCGTAGGTGAGGTAATGGTGGGTGAGGTTATCATGGGTGATTTTATCGAGGGTGAGGTGATCGTGGGTGAGGTTATCGTGGGTGATTTTATCGTGGGTGAGGTCATCGTGGGTGACTTTCTCGTGGGTGAGGTTATCGTGGGTGAGGTTATCGCGGGTGACTTTATCGTGGGTGACTTTATCGTGGGGACTTTATCGTTGGTGAGGTTATCGTGGGTGAGGTTATCGTGGTTGAGGTTATCGTGGGTGAGGTTATCGTGGGTGAGGTTATCGAGGGTGAGGTGATCGTGGGTGAGGTTATCGTGGGTGCGTTTATCGTGGGTGAGGTTATCGTGGGTGATTTTATCGTCGGTGAGGTTCTCGTGGGTGAGGTTATCGTGGGTGAGGTTCATCGTGGGTGACTTTCTCGTGGGTGAGGTTATCGTGGGTGAGGTTATCGCGGGTGACTTTCTCGTGGGTGAGGTTATCGTGGGTGATTTTATTGTGGTTCATTTTATCGTGGGTGAGGTTATCGCGGGTGACTTTATCGTGGGTGACTTTATCGTGGGGACTTTATCGTTGGTGAGGTTATCGTGGGTGAGGTTATTGTGGGTGAGGTTATCGTGGGTGATTTTACTGTGGGTGATTTAATCGTAGGTGACTTTGTCGTGGGTGACTTTATCGTGGGTGAGGTTATCGTGGGTGAGGTTATCGTGGGTGAGGTTATCGTGGGTGAGGTTATCGTGGGTGGGTAACTTTATCGTGGGTGAGGTTATCGTGGATGAGGTTATCGTGGGTGAGGTTATCGTGGGTGAGGTTATCGTGGGTGAGGTTATCGTGGGTGAGGTTATCGTGGGTGAGGTTATCGAGGGTGAGGTGATCGTGGGTGAGGTTATCGTGGGTGATATTATCGTGAGTGAGGTCATCGTGGGTGACTTTCTCGTGGGTGAGGTTATCGTGGGTGATTTTATTGTGGGTCATTTTATCGTGGGTGAGGTTATCGTGGGTGACTTTATCGTGGGTGACTTTATCGTGGGTGATTTTATCGTGGGTGAGGTAATTGTGGGTGAGGTTATCATGGGTGATTTTATCGTGGGTGAGGTTATCGTGGGTGAGGTTATCATGGGTGAGGTAATCATGGGTGACTTTATCGTCGGTGACTTTATGGTGGGTGAGGTTATCGTAGATGAGGTAATGGTGGGTGAGGTTATCATGGGTGATTTTATCGAGGGTGAGGTGATCGTGGGTGAGGTTATCGTGGGTGATTTTATCGTGGGTGAGGTCATCGTGGGTGACTTTCTCGTGGGTGAGGTTATCGTGGGTGAGGTTATCGCGGGTGACTTTATCGTGGGTGACTTTATCGTGGGGACTTTATCGTTGGTGAGGTTATCGTGGGTGAGGTTATCGTGGGTGAGGTTATCGTGGGTGAGGTTATCGTGGGTGAGGTTATCGAGGGTGAGGTGATCGTGGGTGAGGTTATCGTGGGTGCGTTTATCGTGGGTGAGGTTATCGTGGGTGATTTTATCGTCGGTGAGGTTCTCGTGGGTGAGGTTATCGTGGGTGAGGTTCATCGTGGGTGACTTTCTCGTGGGTGAGGTTATCGTGGGTGAGGTTATCGCGGGTGACTTTATCGTGGGTGAGGTTATCGCGGGTGACTTTATCGTGGGTGACTTTATCGTGGGGACTTTATCGTTGGTGAGGTTATCGTGGGTGAGGTTATCGTGGGTGAGGTTATCGTGGGTGAGGTTATCGTGGGAGATTTTACTGTGGGTGATTTAATCGTAGGTGACTTTGTCGTGGGTGACTTTATCGTGGGTGAGGTTATCGTGGGTGAGGTTATCGTGGGTTAAGTTACCGTGGGTGAGGTAATTGTGGGTGATTTTATCGTGGGTAATTTTATCGTGGTTGCGTTTATCGTGGGTGAGGTTATCGTGGGTGAGGTTATCGTGGGTGATTTTATTGTGGGTCATTTTATCATGGGTGAGGTGAACGTGGGTGACTTTATCGTGGGTGATTTTATCGTGGGTGAGGTAATTGTGGATGAGGTTATCATGGGTGATTTTATCGTGGGTGACGTTATCGTGGGTGATTTTATCGTGGGTGAGGTTATCGTGGGTGATTTTATCGTGGGTGAGGTAATCATGGGTGACTTTATCGTCGGTGAATTTATGGTGGGTGAGGTTATCGTAGGTGAGGTTATCGTGGGTGAGGTTATCGTGGGTGATTTTAGTGTGGGTGATTTTATCGTAGGTGACTTTATTGTGGGTGACTTTATCGTGGGTGAGGTGATCGTGGGTGAGGTTATCGTGGGTGAAGTTACCGTGGGTGATTTTATCGTGGGTGAGGTAATTGTGGGTGATTTTATCGTGGGTGAGGTTATCGTGGGTGATTTTATCGTGGGTGAGGTTATCGTGGGTGAGGTTATCGAGGGTGAGGTGATCGTGGGTGAGGTTATCGTGGGTGATTTTATCGTGAGTGAGGTCATCGTGGGTGACTTTATCGTGGGTGAGGTTATCGTGGGTGATTTTATTGTGGGTCATTTTATCGTGGGTGAGGTTATCGCGGGTGACTTTATCGTGGGTGACTTTATCGTGGGTGACTTTATCGTTGGTGAGGTTATCGTGGGTGAGGTTATCGTGGGTGAGGTTATCGTGGGTGATTTTAGTGTGGGTGATTTTATCGTAGGTGACTTTATCGTGGCTGACTTTATCGTGGGTGAGGTTATCCTGGGTGAGGTTATCGTGGGTGAAGTTACCGTGGGTCATTTTATCGTGGGTGAGGTAATTGTGGGTGATTTTATCGTGGGTGAGGTTATCGTGGGTGAGGTTATGGTGGGTGATTTTATCGTGGGTGAGGTTATCGTGGGTGAGGTTATCGTGGGTGATTTTATTGTGGGTCATTTTATCGTGGGTGAGGTTATCGTGGGTGACTTTATCGTGGGTGACTTTATCGTGGGTAATTTTATCGTGGGTGAGGTAATTGTGGGTGAGGTTATCATGGGTGATTTTATCGTGGGTGAGGTTATCGTGGGTGAGGTTATCGTGGGTGAGGTAATCATGGGTGACTTTATCGTCGGTGACTTTATGGTGGGTGAGGTTATCGTAGGTGAGGTAATTGTGGGTGAGATTATCATGGGTTATTTTATCGTGGGTGATTTTATTGTGGGTCATTTTATCGTGGGTGGGTGACTTTATCGTGGTTGATGTTATCGTGGGTGAGGTTATCGAGGGTGAGGTGATCGTGGGTGAGGTTATCGTGAGTGAGGTCATCGTGGGTGACTTTATAGTGGGTGAGGTAATCGTGGGTGATTTTATTTTGGGTCATTTTATCATGGGTGAGGTTATCGCGGGTGACTTTATCGTGGGTGACTTTATCGTCGGTGACTTTATCGTTGGTGAGGTTATCGTGGGTGAGGTTATCGTGGGTGATTTTAGTGTGGGTGATTTTATCGTAGGTGACTTTATCGTGGGTGACTTTATCGTGGGAGAGGTTATCGTGGGTGAGGTTATCGTGGGTGAGGTTATCGTGGGTGAAGTTACCGTGGGTGATTTTATCGTGGGTGAGGTAATTGTGGGTGAGGTTATCTTGGGTGATTTTATCGTCGTTGACTTTATCGTGGGTGAGGTTAACATGGGTGAGGTTATCGTGGGTGATTTTATCGTGGGTGAGGTAATTGTGGGTGAGGTTATCGTGGGTGATTTTATCGTGGGTGACTTTATCGTGGGTGAGGTTATCGTGGGTGCGGTTATCGTGGGTGAAGATATCGTGGGTGAGTTTATCGTGGGTGATTTTATCGTGGGTGAAGTTATCGTGGGTGAGGTTATCGAGGGTGAGGTGATCGTGGGTGAGGTTATCGTGGGTGATTTTATCGTGAGTGAGGTCATCGTGGGTGACTTTCTCGTGGGTGAGGTTATCGTGGTTGATTTTATTGTGGTTCATTTTATCGTGGGTGAGGTTATCGCGGGTGACTTTATCGTGGGTGACTTTATCGTGGGGACTTTATCGTTGGTGAGGTTATCGTGGGTGAGGTTATCGTGGGTGAGGTTATCGTGGGTGATTTTACTGTGGGTGATTTAATCGTAGGTGACTTTGTCGTGGGTGACTTTATCGTGGGTGAGGTTATCGTGGGTGAGGTTATCGTGGGTGAGGTTATCGTGGGTGGGTGACTTTATCGTGGGTGAGGTTATCGTGGATGAGGTTATCGTGGGTGAGGTTATCGTGGGTGAGGTTATCGTGGGTGAGGTTATCGTGGGTGAGGTTATCGTGGGTGAGGTTATCGAGGGTGAGGTGATCGTGGGTGAGGTTATCGTGGGTGATTTTATCGTGAGTGAGGTCATCGTGGGTGACTTTCTCGTGGGTGAGGTTATCGTGGGTGATTTTATTGTGGGTCATTTTATCGTGGGTGAGGTTATCGTGGGTGACTTTATCGTGGGTGACTTTATCGTGGGTGATTTTATCGTGGGTGAGGTAATTGTGGTGAGGTTATCATGGGTGATTTTATCGTGGGTGAGGTTATCGTGGGTGAGGTTATCGTGGGTGAGGTAATCATGGGTGACTTTATCGTCGGTGACTTTATGGTGGGTGAGGTTATCGTAGGTGAGGTAATTGTGGGTGAGGTTATCATGGGTGATTTTATCGAGGGTGAGGTGATCGTGGGTGAGGTTATCGTGGGTGATTTTATCGTGGGTGAGGTCATCGTGGGTGACTTTCTCGTGGGTGAGGTTATCGTGGGTGAGGTTATCGCGGGTGACTTTATCGTGGGTGACTTTATCGTGGGGACTTTATCGTTGGTGAGGTTATCGTGGGTGAGGTTATCGTGGGTGAGGTTATCGTTGGTGAGGTTATCGTGGGTGAGGTTATCGAGGGTGAGGTGATCGTGGGTGAGGTTATCGTGGGTGCGTTTATCGTGGGTGAGGTTATCGTGGGTGATTTTATCGTCGGTGAGGTTCTCGTGGGTGAGGTTATCGTGGGTGAGGTTCATCGTGGGTGACTTTCTCGTGGGTGAGGTTATCGTGGGTGAGGTTATCGCGGGTGACTTTATCGTGGGTGAGGTTATCGCGGGTGACTTTATCGTGGGTGACTTTATCGTGGGGACTTTATCGTTGGTGAGGTTATCGTGGGTGAGGTTATCGTGGGTGAGGTTATCGTGGGAGATTTTACTGTGGGTGATTTAATCGTAGGTGACTTTGTCGTGGGTGACTTTATCGTGGGTGAGGTTATCGTGGGTGAGGTTATCGTGGGTTAAGTTACCGTGGGTGAGGTAATTGTGGGTGATTTTATCGTGGGTGATTTTATCGTGGGTGCGTTTATCGTGGGTGAGGTTATCGTGGGTGAGGTTATCGTGGGTGAGGTTATCGTGGGTGATTTTATTGTGGGTCATTTTATCATGGGTGAGGTGAACGTGGGTGACTTTATCGTGGGTGATTTTATCGTGGGTGAGGTAATTGTGGATGAGGTTATCATGGGTGATTTTATCGTGGGTGACGTTATCGTGGGTGATTTTATCGTGGGTGAGGTTATCGTGGGTGATTTTATCGTGGGTGAGGTAATCATGGGTGACTTTATCGTCGGTGACTTTATGGTGGGTGAGGTTATCGTGGGTGAGGTTATCGTGGGTGATTTTATTGTGGGTCATTTTATCGTGGGTGAGGTTATCGTGGGTGACTTTATCGTGGGTGACTTTATCGTGGGTAATTTTATCGTGGGTGAGGTAATTGTGGGTGAGGTTATCATGGGTGATTTTATCGTGGGTGAGGTTATCGTGGGTGAGGTTATCGTGGGTGAGGTAATCATGGGTGACTTTATCGTCGGTGACTTTATGGTGGGTGAGGTTATCGTAGGTGAGGTAATTGTGGGTGAGATTATCATGGGTTATTTTATCGTGGGTGATTTTATTGTGGGTCATTTTATCGTGGGTGAGATTATCGTGGGTGACTTTATCGTGGGTGAGGTTATCGTGGGTGATTTTATTGTGGGTCATTTTATCGTGGGTGAGTTTATCGTGGGTGACTTTATCGTGGGTGACTTTATCGTTGGTGAGGTTATCGTGGGTGAGGTTATCGTGGGTGAGGTTATCGAGGGTGAGGTGATCGTGGGTGAGGTTATCGTGGGTTATTTTATCGTGACTGAGGTCATCGTGGGTGACTTTCTCGTGGGTGAGGTTATCGAGGGTGATTTTATTGTGGGTCATTTTATCGTGGGTGAGGTAATTGTGGGTGAGGTTATCATGGGTGATTTTATCGTGGGTGAGGTTATCGTGGGTGAGGTAATCATGGGTGACTTTATCGTCGGTGACTTTATGGTGGGTGAGGTTATCGTAGGTGACTTTATCGTGGGTGACTTTATCGTTGGTGAGGTTATCGTGGGTGAGGTTATCGTGGGTGAGGTAATTGTGGGTGAGGTTATCGTGGGTGATTTTATCGTGAGTGAGGACATCGTGGGTGACTTTCTCGTGGGTGAGGTTATCGAGGGTGATTTTATTGTGGGTCATTTTATCGTGGGTGAGGTAATTGTGGGTGAGATTATCATGGGTGATTTTATCGTGGGTGATTTTATTGTGGGTCATTTTATCGTGGGTGAGATTATCGTGGGTGACTTTATCGTGGGTGAGATTATCGTGGGTGATTTTATTGTGGGTCATTTTATCGTGGGTGAGTTTATCGTGGGTGAGTTTATCGTGGGGACTTTATCGTTGGTGAGGTTATCGTGGGTGAGGTTATCGTGGGTGAGGTTATCGTGGGAGATTTTACTGTGGGTGATTTAATCGTAGGTGACTTTGTCGTGGGTGACTTTATCGTGGGTGAGGTTATCGTGGGTGAGGTTATCGTGGGTTAAGTTACCGTGGGTGAGGTAATTGTGGGTGATTTTATCGTGGGTGATTTTATCGTGGGTGCGTTTATCGTGGGTGAGGTTATCGTGGGTGAGGTTATCGTGGGTGATGTTATCGTGGGTGATTTTATTGTGGGTCATTTTATCATGGGTGAGGTGAACGTGGGTGACTTTATCGTGGGTGATTTTATCGTGGGTGAGGTAATTGTGGATGAGGTTATCATGGGTGATTTTATCATGGGTGACGTTATCGTGGGTGATTTTATCGTGGGTGAGGTTATCGTGGGTGATTTTATCGTGGGTGAGGTAATCATGGGTGACTTTATCGTCGGTGACTTTATGGTGGGTGAGGTTATCGTAGGTGAGGTTATCGTGGGTGAGGTTATCGTGGGTGATTTTAGTGTGGGTGATTTTATCGTAGGTGACTTTATTGTGGGTGACTTTATCGTGGGTGAGGTGATCGTGGGTGAGGTTATCATGGGTGAAGTTACCGTGGGTGATTTTATCGTGGGTAAGGTAATTGTGGGTGATTTTATCGTGGGTGAGGTTATCGTGGGTGATTTTATCGTGGGTGAGGTTATCGTGGGTGAGGTTATCGAGGGTGAGGTGATCGTGGGTGAGGTTATCGTGGGTGATTTTATCGTGAGTGAGGTCATCGTGGGTGACTTTATCGTGGGTGAGGTTATCGTGGGTGATTTTATTGTGGGTCATTTTATCGTGGGTGAGGTTATCGCGGGTGACTTTATCGTGGGTGACTTTATCGTGGGTGACTTTATCGTTGGTGAGGTTATCGTGGGTGAGGTTATCGTGGGTGAGGTTATCGTGGGTGATTTTAGTGTGGGTGATTTTATCGTAGGTGACTTTATCGTGGCTGACTTTATCGTGGGTGAGGTTATCATGGGTGAGGTTATCGTGGGTGAAGTTACCGTGGGTCATTTTATCGTGGGTGAGGTAATTGTGGGTGATTTTATCGTGGGTGAGGTTATCGTGGGTGAGGTTATGGTGGGTGATTTTATCGTGGGTGAGGTTATCGTGGGTGAGGTTATCGTGGGTGAGGTTATCGTGGGTGATTTTATTGTGGGTCATTTTATCGTGGGTGAGGTTATCGTGGGTGACTTTATCGTGGGTGACTTTATCGTGGGTAATTTTATCGTGGGTGAGGTAATTGTGGGTGAGGTTATCATGGGTGATTTTATCGTGGGTGAGGTTATCGTGGGTGAGGTTATCGTGGGTGAGGTAATCATGGGTGACTTTATCGTCGGTGACTTTATGGTGGGTGAGGTTATCGTAGGTGAGGTAATTGTGGGTGAGATTATCATGGGTTATTTTATCGTGGGTGATTTTATTGTGGGTCATTTTATCGTGGGTGAGATTATCGTGGGTGACTTTATCGTGGGTGAGGTTATCGTGGGTGATTTTATTGTGGGTCATTTTATCGTGGGTGAGTTTATCGTGGGTGACTTTATCGTGGGTGACTTTATCGTTGGTGAGGTTATCGTGGGTGAGGTTATCGTGGGTGAGGTTATCGAGGGTGAGGTGATCGTGGGTGAGGTTATCGTGGGTGATTTTATCGTGAGTGAGGACATCGTGGGTGACTTTCTCGTGGGTGAGGTTATCGAGGGTGATTTTATTGTGGGTCATTTTATCGTGGGTGAGGTAATTGTGGGTGAGGTTATCATGGGTGATTTTATCGTGGGTGAGGTTATCGTGGGTGAGGTTATCGTGGGTGAGGTAATCATGGGTGACTTTATCGTCGGTGACTTTATGGTGGGTGAGGTTATCGTAGGTGACTTTATCGTGGGTGACTTTATCGTTGGTGAGGTTATCGTGGATGAGGTTATCGTGGGTGAGGTAATTGTGGGTGAGGTTATCGTGGGTGATTTTATCGTGAGTGAGGTCATCGTGGGTGACTTTCTCGTGGGTGAGGTTATCGAGGGTGATTTTATTGTGGGTCATTTTATCGTGGGTGAGGTAATTGTGGGTGAGATTATCATGGGTGATTTTATCGTGGGTGATTTTATTGTGGGTCATTTTATCGTGGGTGAGATTATCGTGGGTGACTTTATCATGGGTGAGATTATCGTGGGTGATTTTATTGTGGGTCATTTTATCGTGGGTGAGTTTATCGTGGGTGACTTTATCGTGGGTGACTTTATCGTTGGTGAGGTTATCGTGGGTGAGGTTATCGTGGGTGAGGTTATCGTGGGTGATTTTAGTGTGGGTGATTTTATCGTGGGTGACTTTATCGTGGGTGACTTTATCGTGGGTGAGGTAATCGTGGGTGAGGTTATCGTGGGTGAGGTTATCGTGGGTGAGGTTATCGTGGGTGAGGTTATCGTGGGTGAGGTAATTGTGGGTGAGGTTATCGTGGGTGAGGTAATTGTGGGTGAGGTTATCATGGGTGAGGTAATCGTGGGTGAGGTTATCGTGGGTGATTTTATCGTGGGTGAGGTTATCGTGGGTGAGCTTATCGTGGGTGAGGCTATCGTGGGCGAGGTAATCGTAGGTAAGGTTATCGTGGGTGAGGTTATCGTGGGTGAGGTTATCGAGGGTGAGGTGATCGTGGGTGAGGTTATCGTGGATGAGGAAATGGTGGGTGAGGTTATCAGGTGTGATTTTATCGTGGGTGAGGTTATCGTGGGTGAGGTAATCGTGGGTGACTTTATCAAGGGTGAGGTTATCGTGGGTGACTTTATAGTGGGTGAGGTTATCGTGGGTGAGATTATCGTGGGTGAGGTTATCGTGGGTGAGGTAATTGTGGGTGAGGTTATCATGGGTGATTTTATCGTGGATGACTTTATCGTAGGTGAGGTTATCGTGGGTGAGCTTATCGTAGGTGAGGCTATCGTGGGTGAGGTAATTGTAGGTAAGGTTATCGGGGGTGAGGTTATCGTGGGTGAGGTTATCGAGGGTGAGGTTATCGTGGGTGACGTTATCGTGGGTAAAGTTACCGTGGGTGATTTTATGGTGGCTGAGGCAAATTGTGGGTGAGGTTATCATGGCTAAATTTATCGTGGGTTCGTTTATCGTGGGTGAGGTTATCGTGGGTGAGGTTATCGTGGGTGAGGTTATCGTGGGTGAGGTTATCGTGCGTGAGGTTATCGTGGGTGAGGTTATCGTGGGTGATTTTATCGTGGGTGAGGTAATCGTGGGTGAGGTTATCGTGGGTGATTTTATCGTGGGTGAGGTAATCGTCGGTGACTTTATCGTGGGTGAGGTTATCGTGGGTGAGGTTATCGTGGGTGGCTGACTTTATCGTGGGTGAGGTTATCGAGGGTGAGGTTATCGTGGGTGAGGTTATCGTGCGTGAGGTTATCGTGGGTGATTTTATCGCGGGTGAGGTTATCGTGGGTGAGGTTATCGTGGGTGATTTTATCGTGGGTGAGGTAATCGTGGGTGAGGTTATCGTGGGTGAGGTAATCGTGGGTGACTTTATCGTGGGTGAGGTTATCGTGGGTGAGGTTATCGTGGGTGAGGTTATCGTGGGTGATTTTATCGTGGGTGAGGTTATTGTGGGTGAGGTTATCGTGGGTGAGGTTATCGAGGGTGAGGTGATCGTGGGTGAGGTTATCGTGGGTGAGGTAATCGTGGGTGACTTTATCGTGGGTGAGGTTATCGTGGGTGAGGTTATCGCGGGTGATTTTATCGTGAGTGAGGTTATCGTGGGTAAAGTTACCGTGGGTGAGGTTATCGTGGGTGACTTTATCGTGGGTGAGGTTTTCGTGGGTGATTTTATTGTGGGTCATTTTATCGTGGGTGAGGTTATCGCGGGTGACTTTATCGTGGGTGACTTTATCGTGGGTGACTTTATCGTTGGTGAGGTTATCGTGGGTGAGGTTACCGTGGGTGAGGTTATCGTGGGTGATTTTAGTGTGGGTGATTTTATCGTAGGTGACTTTATCGTGGCTGACTTTATCGTGGGTGAGGTTATCATGGGTGAGGTTATCGTGGGTGAAGTTACCGTGGGTCATTTTATCGTGGGTGAGGTAATTGTGGGTGATTTTATCGTGGGTGAGGTTATCGTGGGTGAGGTTATGGTGGGTGATTTTATCGTGGGTGAGGTTATCGTGGGTGAGGTTATCGTGGGTGAGGTTTCGTGGGTGATTTTATCGTGGGTCATTTTATCGTGGGTGAGGTTATCGTGGGTGACTTTATCGTGGGTGACTTTATCGTGGGTAATTTTATCGTGGGTGAGGTAATTGTGGGTGAGGTTATCCTGGGTGATTTTATCGTGGGTGAGGTTATCGTGGGTGAGGTTATCGTGGGTGAGGTAATCATGGGTGACTTTATCGTCGGTGACTTTATGGTGGGTGAGGTTATCGTAGGTGAGGTAATTGTGGGTGAGATTATCATGGGTGATTTTATCGTGGGTGATTTTATTGTGGGTCATTTTATCGTGGGTGAGATTATCGTGGGTGACTTTATCGTGGGTGAGGTTATCGCGGGTGATTTTATTGTGGGTCATTTTATCGTGGGTGAGTTTATCGTGGGTGACTTTATCGTGGGTGACTTTATCGTTGGTGAGGTTATCGTGGGTGAGGTTATCGTGGGTGAGGTTATCGAGGGTGAGGTGATCGTGGGTGAGGTTATCGTGGGTGATTTTATCGTGAGTGAGGTCATCGTGGGTGACTTTCTCGTGGGTGAGGTTATCGAGGGTGATTTTATTGTGGGTCATTTTATCGTGGGTGAGGTAATTGTGGGTGAGGTTATCATGGGTGATTTTATCGTGGGTGAGGTTATCGTGGGTGAGGTTATCGTGGGTGAGGTAATCATGGGTGACTTTATCGTCGGTGACTTTATGGTGGGTGAGGTTATCGTAGGTGAGGTAATTGTGGGTGAGATTATCATGGGTGATTTTATCGTGGGTGATTTTATTGTGGGTCATTTTATCGTGGGTGAGATTATCGTGGGTGACTTTATCGTGGGTGAGGTTATCGTGGGTGATTTTATTGTGGGTCATTTTATCGTGGGTGAGTTTATCGTGGGTGACTTTATCGTGGGTGACTTTATCGTTGGTGAGGTTATCGTGGGTGAGGTTATCGTGGGTGAGGTTATCGAGGGTGAGGTGATCGTGGGTGAGGTTATCGTGGGTGATTTTATCGTGAGTGAGGTCATCGTGGGTGACTTTCTCGTGGGTGAGGTTATCGAGGGTGATTTTATTGTGGGTCATTTTATCGTGGGTGAGGTAATTGTGGGTGAGGTTATCATGGGTGATTTTATCGTGGGTGAGGTTATCGTGGGTGAGGTTATCGTGGGTGAGGTAATCATGGGTGACTTTATCGTCGGTGACTTTATGGTGGGTGAGGTTATCGTAGGTGAGGTAGTTGTGGGTGAGATTATCATGGGTGATTTTATCGTGGGTGATTTTATTGTGGGTCATTTTATCGTGGGTGAGATTATCGTGGGTGACTTTATCGTGGGTGAGATTATCGTGGGTGATTTTATTGTGGGTCATTTTATCGTGGGTGAGTTTATCGTGGGTGACTTTATCGTGGGTGACTTTATCGTTGGTGAGGTTATCGTGGGTGAGGTTATCGTGGGTGAGGTTATCGTGGGTGATTTTAGTGTGGGTGATTTTATCGTGGGTGACTTTATCGTGGGTGACTTTATCGTGGGTGAGGTAATCGTGGGTGAGGTTATCGTGGGTGAGGTTATCGTGGGTGAGGTTATCGTCGGTGAGGTTATCGTGGGTGAGGTAATTGTGGGTGAGGTTATCGTGGGTGAGGTAATTGTGGGTGAGGTTATCCTGGGTGAGGTAATCGTGGGTGAGGTTATCCTGGGTGATTTTATCGTGGGTGAGGTTATCGTGGGTGAGCTTATCGTGGGTGAGGCTATCGTGGGTGAGGTAATCGTAGGTAAGGTTATCGTGGGTGAGGTTATCGTGGGTGAGGTTATCGAGGGTGAGGTGATCGTGGGTGAGGTTATCGTGGGTGAGGAAATGGTGGGTGAGGTTATCAGGTGTGATTTTATCGTGGGTGAGGTTATCGTGGGTGAGGTAATCGTGGGTGATCTAATCGTGGGTGACTTTATCAAGGGTGAGGTTATCGTGGGTGACTTTATAGTGGGTGAGGTTATCGTGGGTGAGATTATCGTGGGTGAGGTTATCGTGGGTGAGGTAATTGTGGGTGAGGTTATCATGGGTGATTTTATCGTGGATGACTTTATCGTAGGTGAGGTTATCGTGGGTGAGCTTATCGTAGGTGAGGCTATCGTGGGTGAGGTAATTGTAGGTAAGGTTATCGTGGGTGAGGTTATCGTGGGTGAGGTTATCGAGGGTGAGGTTATCGTGGGTGAGGTTATCGTGGGTAAAGTTACCGTGGGTGATTTTATGGTGGCTGAGGCAAATTGTGGGTGAGGTTATCATGGCTAAATTTATCGTGGGTTCGTTTATCGTGGGTGAGGTTATCGTGGGTGAGGTTATCGTGGGTGAGGTTATCGTGGGTGAGGTTATCGTGGGTGAGGTTATCGTGGGTGAGGTTATCGTGCGTGAGGTTATCGTGGGTGAGGTTATCGTGGGTGATTTTATCGTGGGTGAGGTAATCGTGGGTGAGGTTATCGTGGGTGATTTTATCGTGGGTGAGGTAATCGTCGGTGACTTTATCGTGGGTGAGGTTATCGTGGGTGAGGTTATCGTGGGTGGCTGACTTTATCGTGGGTGAGGTTATCGAGGGTGAGGTTATCGTGGGTGAGGTTATCGTGCGTGAGGTTATCGTGGGTGATTTTATCGCGGGTGAGGTTATCGTGGGTGAGGTTATCGTGGGTGATTTTATCGTGGGTGAGGTAATCGTGGGTGAGGTTATCGTGGGTGAGGTAATCGTGGGTGACTTTATCGTGGGTGAGGTTATCGTGGGTGAGGTTATCGTGGGTGAGGTTATCGTGGGTGATTTTATTGTGGGTCATTTTATCGTGGGTGAGGTTATCGTGGGTGACTTTATCGTGGGTGACTTTATCGTGGGTGACTTTATCGTGGGTGAGGTTATCGTGGGTGAGCTTATCGTAGGTGAGGCTATCGTGGGTGAGGTAATCGTAGGGAAGGTTATCGTGGGTGAGGTTATCGTTGGTAAAGTTACCGTGGGTGAGGTTATCGTGGGTGACTTTATCGTGGGTGAGGTTATCGTGGGTGATTTTATTGTGGGTCATTTTATCGTGGGTGAGGTTATCGCGGGTGACTTTATCGTGGGTGACTTTATCGTGGGTGACTTTATCGTTGGTGAGGTTATCGTGGGTGAGGTTATCGTGGGTGAGGTTATCGTGGGTGATTTTAGTGTGGGTGATTTTATCGTAGGTGACTTTATCGTGGCTGACTTTATCGTGGGTGAGGTTATCATGGGTGAGGTTATCGTGGGTGAAGTTACCGTGGGTCATTTTATCGTGGGTGAGGTAATTGTGGGTGATTTTATCGTGGGTGAGGTTATCGTGGGTGAGGTTATGGTGGGTGATTTTATCGTGGGTGAGGTTATCGTGGGTGAGGTTATCGTGGGTGAGGTTATCGTGGGTGATTTTATCGTGGGTCATTTTATCGTGGGTGAGGTTATCGTGGGTGACTTTATCGTGGGTGACTTTATCGTGGGTAATTTTATCGTGGGTGAGGTAATTGTGGGTGAGGTTATCATGGGTGATTTTATCGTGGGTGAGGTTATCGTGGGTGAGGTTATCGTGGGTGAGGTAATCATGGGTGACTTTATCGTCGGTGACTTTATGGTGGGTGAGATTATCGTAGGTGAGGTAGTTGTGGGTGAGATTATCATGGGTGATTTTATCGTGGGTGATTTTATTGTGGGTCATTTTATCGTGGGTGAGATTATCGTGGGTGACTTTATCGTGGGTGAATTTATCGTGGGTGATTTTATTGTGGGTCATTTTATCGTGGGTGAGTTTATCGTGGGTGACTATATCGTGGGTGACTTTATCGTTGGTGAGGTTATCGTGGGTGAGGTTATCGTGGGTGAGGTTATCGTGGGTGATTTTAGTGTGGGTGATTTTATCGTGGGTGACTTTATCGTGAGTGACTTTATCGTGGGTGAGGTAATCGTGGGTGAGGTTATCGTGGGTGAGGTTATCGTGGGTGAGGTTATCGTCGGAGAGGTTATCGTGGGTGAGGTAATTGTGGGTGAGGTTATCGTGGGTGAGGTAATTGTGGGTGAGGTTATCATGGGTGAGGTAATCGTGGGTGAGGTTATCGTGGGTGATTTTATCGTGGGTGAGGTTATCGTGGGTGAGCTTATCGTGGGTGAGGCTATCGTGGGTGAGGTAATCGTAGGTAAGGTTATCGTGGGTGAGGTTATCGTGGGTGAGGTTATCGAGGGTGAGGTGATCGTGGGTGAGGTTATCGTGGGTGAGGAAATGGTGGGTGAGGTTATCAGGTGTGATTTTATCGTGGGTGAGGTTATCGTGGGTGAGGTTATCGTGGGTGATTTTATCGTGGGTGAGGTAATTGTGGGTGATTTTATCGTGGGTGCGTTTATCGTGGCTGAGGTTATCGTGGGTGATTTTATTGTGGGTCATTTTATCGTGGGTGAGGTTATCGTGGGTGACTTTATTTTGGGTGACATTATCGTGGGTGATTTTATCGTGGGTGAGGTAATTGTGGGTGAGGTTATCATGGGTGATTTTATGGTGGGTGACTTTATCGTGGGTGATTTTATCGTGGGTGAGGTTATCGTGGGTGAGGTTATCGTCGGTGAGGTTATCGTGGGTGAGGTTATCGTCGGTGAGGTTATCGTGGGTGAGGTAATTGTGGGTGAGGTTATCATGGGTGAGGTAATCGTGGGTGAGGTTATCGTGGGTGATTTTATCGTGGGTGAGGTTATCGTGGGTGAGGTAATCGTGGGTGAGGTTATCGTGGGTGAGGTAATCGTGGGTGACTTTATCGTGGGTGAGGTTATCGTGGGTGAGGTTATCGTGGGTGATTTTATCGTGGGTGAGGTTATAGTGGGTGAGGTTATCGTGGGTGAGGTTATCGAGGGTGAGGTGATCGTGGGTGAGGTGATCGCGGGTGATTTTATCGTGAGTGAGGTCATCGTGGGTGACTTTATCGTGGGTGAGGTTTTCGTGGGTGAGGTTATCGTGGGTGATTTTATTGTGGGTCATTTTATCGTGGGTGAGGTTATCGTGGGTGACTTTATCGTCGGTGACTTTATCGTGGGTGACTTTATCGTGGGTGACTTTATCGTTGGTGAGGTTATTGTGGGTGAGGTTATCGTGGGTGATTTTAGTGTGGGTGATTTTATCGTAGGTGAGGTTATCGTGGGTGAGGTTATCGTGGGTGAGGTTATCGTGGGTAAAGTTACCGTGGGTGATTTTATCGTGGGTGAGGTAATTGTGGGTGATTTTATCGTGGGTGCGTTTATCGTGGCTGAGGTTATCGTGGGTGATTTTATTGTGGGTCATTTTATCGTGGGTGAGGTTATCGTGGGTGACTTTATTTTGGGTGACATTATCGTGGGTGATTTTATCGTGGGTGAGGTAATTGTGGGTGAGGTTATCATGGGTGATTTTATGGTGGGTGACTTTATCGTGGGTGATTTTATCGTGGGTGAGGTTATCGTGGGTGAGGTTATCGTCGGTGAGGTTATCGTGGGTGAGGTTATCGTCGGTGAGGTTATCGTGGGTGAGGTAATTGTGGGTGAGGTTATCATGGGTGAGGTAATCGTGGGTGAGGTTATCGTGGGTGATTTTATCGTGGGTGAGGTTATCGTGGGTGAGCTAATCGTGGGTGAGGCTATCGTGGGTGAGGTAATCGTAGGTAAGGTTATCGTGGGTGAGGTTATCGTGGGTGAGGTTATCGAGGGTGAGGTGATCGTGGGTGAGGTTATCGTGGGTGAGGAAATGGTGCGTGAGGTTATTAGGTGTGATTTTATCGTGGGTGACGTTATCGTGGGTGAGGTAATCGTGGGTGATTTTATCGTGGCTGACTTTATCAAGGGTGAGGTTATCGTGGGTGACTTTATAGTGGGTGAGGTTATCGTGGGTGAGATTATCGTGGGTGAGGTTATCGTGGGTGAGGTTATCGTGGGTGATTTTATCGTGGGTGAGGTTATAGTGGGTGAGGTTATCGTGGGTGAGGTTATCGAGGGTGAGGTGATCGTGGGTGAGGTTATCGTGGGTGATTTTATCGTGAGTGAGGTCATCGTGGGTGACTTTATCGTGGGTGAGGTTATCGTGGGTGAGGTTATCGTGGGTGATTTTATTGTGGGTCATTTTATCGTGGGTGAGGTTATCGTGGGTGACTTTATCGTGGGTGACATTATCGTTGGTGAGGTTATCGTGGGTGAGGTTATCGTGGGTGATTTTAGTATGGGTGATTTTATCGTAGGTGAGGTTATCGTGGGTGAGGTTATCGTGGGTAAAGTTACCGTGGGTGATTTTATGGTGGGTGAGGCAAATTGTGGATGAGGTTATCATGGGTAATTTTATCGTGGGTGCGTTTATCGTGGGTGAGGTTATCGTGGGTTATTTTATCGTGGGTGAGGTTATCGTGGGTGATTTTATTGTGGGTCATTTTATCGTGGGTGAGGTTATCGTGGGTGACTTTATCGTGGGTGACATTATCGTGGGTGATTTTATCGTGGGTGAGGTAATTGTGGGTGAAGTTATCATGGGTGATTTTATCGTGGGTGACTTTATCGTGGGTGACTTTATCGTGGGTGATTTTATCGTGGGTGAGGTATTTGTGGGTGAGGTTATCATGGGTGATTTTATCGTGGGTGACTTTATCGTGGGTGAGGTTATCGTGGGTGAGGTTATCGTGGGTGAGGTTATCGTGGGTGATTTTATCGTGGGTGAGGTTATCGTGGGTGAGGTTATCATAGGTGAGGTTATCGTGGGTGAGGTAATTGTGGGTGAGGTTATCCTGGGTGATTTTATCGTGGGTGACTTTATCGTGGGTGAGGTTATCGTGGGTGAGCTTATCGTAGGTGAGGCTATCGTGGGTGAGGTAATCGTAGGTAAGGTTATCGTGGGTGAGGTTATCATAGGTGAGGTTATCGAGGGTGAGGTTATCGTGGGTGATTTTATCGTGGGTGATTTTATTGTGGGTCATTTTATCGTGGGTGAGATTATCGTGGGTTTAGGGTTTAGGGTTTAGGGTTTAGGGTTTAGGGTTTAGGGTTTAGGGTTTAGGGTTTAGGGTTTAGGGTTTAGGGTTTAGGGTTTAGGGTTTAGGGTTTAGGGTTTAGGGTTTAGGGTTTAGGGTTTAGGGTTTAGGGTTTAGGGTTTAGGGTTTAGGGTTTAGGGTTTAGGGTTTAGGGTTTAGGGTTTAGGGTTTAGGGTTTAGGGTTTAGGGTTTAGGGTTTAGGGTTTAGGGTTTAGGGTTTAGGGTTTAGGGTTTAGGGTTTAGGGTTTAGGGTTTAGGGTTTAGGGTTTAGGGTTTAGGGTTTAGGGTTTAGGGTTTAGGGTTTAGGG